>NC_133529.1:9139024-11639024 GCF_048544455.1 Silene latifolia
TCCATGGCTCATGCCTTGCTTTTATGTGTCCCCATCATTCTTGCAATTCTTATACCTTTGGAACTGATACGCATTGTCACCCACACTTGGCTAGGGGTTGCGCATACTTAAACAAAGTCTGTCAAAGTCATCCCTGCGTCGCGTCAAACCTAAGTCTACATTTCGTGTCGTGTCCTAGTAGATCTGTGTCATGTCAAGTCCTATGTCTAAAGCCCATTGAATATGCATAACGCATTGCAAACGACAAATTTCCTTTACACAAGTTTTAAACAACTTTTATAAAGAAACAACTTTTGCAAAACCTATGTGTTTCCTCATTCGAGGTCCATGTGATAATTGCTTACGTGCATATGTGTTTATGTTCTATTTGCATATTAGATTGCATTCTTGTGTGGCTAATATCCATGCGGTAAGTATCGAAGCGTGCTCGCTCCAATCGGGGGCTTCACCCAAGTCTTCGTTCTCCCCAGCGCAGCAGTATTTTGCAGTATTGCTCACTCAAGATTTCTTCCATGACGATCAAGATGTTCCTAGTCGTCAAAATATTTTGTCCCCGGCGCAGCAGTATTTTGTAGTATTGCTCACTCAAGATTTCTTCCATGGCGATCAAGATGTTCCTAATCGTCAATATATTCCCCGACAAGAGTTCGCTTGAGACCGACGCAAGCAGATTCAACCTCAAGTTTTTTTGCCAGAGTTCGCTTGAGACTGACGCAAGCAGATTCCCCAGCAGTTTCTACCGACGTCCTGCTACCCTCGATATTATTGTTTCCTCATGGAGTTCGGCAAAGGTGTCGTTCTCCGAAAGTTCCCAAACCAAAGCCTCCTTCCTTAGGTTCGTAAACCCAAAGTTAGGATTCTTACCCCTAGATTCTTAGATCCCAAAGTGGCTTCCTTTAGGTTCATAAACCTTTAAGCTCCCATACCAAACGACCTTAGGTTCATAAACCCATAAATCCTTTTGGAGTTCTCATACCTCAGAAAGCTTAAGTACACGTGCTTAAAATAAGAATTAGTAACCCAGTAGTTCCTAAACTTAATCTTAGGATCCCAATTCCTATTAGGTTCACAAGCCTTTAAGTTCCCATACCAGCCGTCCTTTTAGGTTCGTACACCCAGGTTCATACGCCTAGCTCTTTAGGTTCCCAAACTCCCTAGAGTTCATACACTTATGCCCTTAGGATCATATTCCTTTAGGATCACCTTTTCCCCTTAGGATCATAATCCTTTAGGATCACCTTTTCTTAGAGTTCCTACACCCAAACCTTGGTTACCCCTTAGGTTGAACTTATATTTGGCCTCCTTCTCGTCGATGCTTTCCTTTAGGGTCCCACACCCTAGCACAATCCTTATATATCTTTTAGGTCTTACCCTTAGCTCCTACGCTTACCCTTAGCTCCTATGCAACTCCGGAAGCATCTCGAGAAAGAAGTCTCAGGTATGGTCTCTTCTTATGGCTGGCGAGCTTCCTTACGTAGTCTAATGGACTTTAAACGACCCTCCCCGATAGTCGACAGACTCTAAAATGTTCCCGACGACAGGTCCTTGGTTCAGACCCCTTGAACCGCCTCGCGTCGCCATAGTCGTCAGGTTGTAATCTTCGATTGACCTGATGGCTATACTTTGACTTTCGCCTTGTCCAAGCCTCAGTCAAAGTGGGGGCTCTGTAGACACCACGTTTCTGCACCTCCCACAAACCACCCGGTGATGATTGGGCCGCATGTTTGATACGCGGAACGATTTGTGACAGTTCGTAAGTTTATCGTCAAGTGATTGCTCAAATATTAATGTCTACCTCATGGTCGTCATCTAGGTGTCATTACGGTCGTTTTGGCAGTAATTAGAGTACATTTGGAGTCCGGGTAAAAAACCGTCTTCATTTTCTAAAACCGTCAAATCCCGAGTCAAAGCAATGTGCTTGTCTACCTAAGGTTAGGATGTCATAAAATGTGGAGATTATATCTCATTTTGAGTCTCATATCACTTCATTAGGCTAAACATAAAGTTTACATTACAAAATGTGCATTTCATTTAGTTAAAATGATAACCCGACCTTTAGGCTCGTTTTACGAGGTGATAACGACTTTTTTGGGTCAGGCCTATTTCACAGAAAGTTCTATATCTTTCTTTTAGCTTTCCAACGCCACCGAAATCACCTTAATCCGAGTCTTGTAGAGAAAGTTATGCCTAAAATACGACAGACTGTCAAACGCGTTTTCTACGCGCAGAGGAACCTACCCGGGAAAGGACGCGGCAAGTGCTGCGCCTCTTCCAAGGGACGCAGCACCTGCTGCGCCTTTTCCCAGGACTTTCTTTTTGTCCAAGTTTCCGTGTTTAACCTAAGTCGGTTATTTCCGGATCTTTCCTTCCGTATCCTAGTCTTACCCTAATTCCGTCGCGTGATTAGTATAAATAGGAGCCTTCGTTCCTCATATTTCTCACGCGAGTGTCCGCCCTTCTCTTCTCCCTTTGCATTCTAGACTTTCTTCTTACTTATTGGCGCCTACATGCTTGAACTTTCGACCACGTAAGCTCGGATCTTTCCGGGTACCAGCCTCTCCGTTGCATGACCGGCCAATTTGACCAACTACACTTAATCAACTTAGTTAATCAATCGTTTTCCTCTTACGAGGGCACTCTCTTTGCATTCGCGTCGAGCATTCACTAGTCGATATCTTAGTTCATCTCGTTTCGTCAACATGTAAGTCTGAGGGTGTAATCTCTCCTTTTATTTATTGTATTTTAATTATTGTATCATCAATTGTAAGGTTTATGTCAAAAATACCATTAAAACCGATTTCTAAAACCCTTTGTTAAAACCTGTTTTTTGCGGATTTCCAGTAGATAACCGTCGAGAAAGGACGCAAAGAATCGCTGCGCTCTTGAAGGAGCGTTAGCTGCGCCTCTTCGTGAGGGCCGCCGCAGATTCTCGCTTCCTTTCTTCTTCGTTCATCTCTCGTAAATTCGTTCGTTATTTGATTCTTGTTTCGCTTGTTTGTTAATTCATCATGTCAGTATATAATTCTCATGTATATTTTAATCATCATTCATTAATATGTTTTAATCATCACAAATCCGACTTAAATCCCTAATAATCCAATATTTGCGGATTTTCGTCATTAAATTCAATTCCGGGTTGTAGAGATTCAATTCATCAATATTGGGTTTCTGGAATTCGTCTTTGATATAGTTTTCATCTGTCCTTTGTCGTATTCATCGCATATTCGTCATTAATCCATCGTATCTAACCTAATTAATTGATTTAATTCGTTTAGTTTGTTAATATTTTTCATCGTCATTATTCCATCTTGTGTTAATTCGTTTAATTCCGTATCATTCATGTTTATCGCTTTTATGACCATCATTCACATGTAATTAACCTGTTAATCACTTTCATCCGAGTAAATATCATCAATTAATCCTTTAAATCACCAATCGACATTAACGGCTTGCAATCACGGCTTCACAGCTAGAACTGAGCCAAGGAACAGACGCAACGTCACGCGCCTATTCAAAGGACGCGACTCTGCTGCTTTGTTCTGGCCGAGTTCGTCCGAACTCCGTTTCTACCTTGACATAGTTTAATTAGCATACGTATTAACTAACTATTATTCGTAATATCACGCTAATTCGTGTTCGTTTGTTTTATTCATTCTTTTATTCGTTTTTCTCAAATTATCCGTTTTAAAGGTATTTTCGACATAAATCGTCTATTCCAATGTAATTATTGTAATTTTCATTATTGTAGTTCATAATTATTGTATTTCTTTTATCATTGGTATGTTTTCACATGTAAATGAGCATTAAATCCTACTTCGACCCCAATTGTATGCTAATTACGTGTCAACCGACTTAAGTCTAATTCTCACATGTTAGGATTAATCCATGGATGTTGCATTGCATGCATATAGCCGACGATATATCAAGTACGAATAACTTCCCTAATCATTAGTAGAGGCCGCTATCGAGGCGGGCGGGATTAGGTGTTCGATCAAAAGAGCTTCCTAATACGTACCCTCACCCCTTACTCCAGATCTCCGTGAGCACCCGTGTTCATTGGCATCCACGAGAGTCATTCTAGACATAGAATGCTAAGGGTAACGATTGCTTAGTGTTCATGTCACTACTTTATGTCTTGACATGACATGAGGTATTCGAACGGTTCCAATTTCCCATAAAAATTGGTGGCGACTCCATACAAAATGCAAACGCTTGTCTTCGCTCCTCACCAAGCGCCCCCGTGGGCGGCCCGCTGTCCACAACAGCGACCCGCTTGTTGTCCACCTGGATATAGCCAACCACTTGGTCAAAAGGTGCCTGATTGACACAGGCGCCTACACGAACATCATGTTCAGGGAGTGCTTTCTTAATCTCGGTCCAAGATTGGAGACCGAGCCCTCGCACTAACCCGCTATCTGACTTCTCTGGGGCCGGCCTGGTACCCCCTGGGTCAATCGATCCGGTGATGTTCGCCAAGCGGATGCGGCTAAAAATGTTTTATCTGAGTTCGTGGTTATTGACGGTTCGTCTGCCTACAACGTTCTCATAGGCCGGGTCACTTTGAGCGAGACCGATGCAGTGATGTCCATCCGGGCCCTGACATTGATGTACGTCTCGGATAGGGGGGGAAGCACAAAAGCTTGTCTCAAAGGACGAGAGAGATGAAATAGTCAACATCCAAGTGTCTGCCAGGGGGTGCAACATGCAATCCCTCAAAGTGGCGAAGAAATCGGAGAAAGGGAAGAGCCCATCCTTGCAGCAGGAGGGCGATCCGATGAATACTAATGTCGGCATGGTCGAAGGAGCCGAGACCGAGGAAGTGGAAATTGACCCAGGGCGCACCGTAACTGTCGGTGTCAACCTGGAGCCAAAATTCAGGGCCGATCTCCTAGACCTACTGAGGAAGAACAAAGATGTCTTCGCATACTCAGCTGCCGAGATGCCAGGCGTGAGCTGGGAGGTGATCGTTCACAAGCTGAACGTACTCTCCACCGCTCGGCCGGTCAAGTAGAAGATGAGGAACTCCTCGGCCGAGAAGGATGAGGCCATCAAAGCTGAAGTAGACAAATTATTAGTGGCGGGCTTTATCATGCCTTGTACTTACCCTGAGTGGCTAGCAAATGTTGTAATGGTGAGGAAATCGTCAGGGGCGTGGAGGATGTGTGTTGATTTTACCAATCTTAATAAAGCGTGCCCTAAAGATTGCTATCCCTTGCCTCGAATAGATAGTTTAATTGACGCCACAGCAGGCTACACTATGCTGAGCCTGCTAGACGCCTTCTCAGGGTATCATCAGGTATTCATGGCCGAGGAAGACATGCTTAAATGCGCATTCATCACCATTCACGGCACATTCATGTATAAAATGATGCCGTTCGGTTTGAAGAACGCTGGCGCAACTTACACTAGACTGGTGGACAAAGTGTTCCAAAATCAAAAAGGGCGAAACATCGAGGCTTACGTCGACGACGCTATTGTAAAAAGCAAGTCTGACAGCGAGCACTTGGCCGATTTAAGCGAGACATTTTGTTCACTAAGGAAATATAAAATGAAGCTTAACCCAAAGAAATGCAACTTCGGCGTCCGGGCCGGCAAGTTCCTCGGCGTGCTTGTCAGCGCCAGGGGAATTGATGCCAATCCGGAGAAAGTCCAAGCAATACTAGACCTACCGGAGCCGAGAAATCGAAAAGAGGTTATGACGCTGACCGGGAGAATGGCGACTCTCGCCCGCTTCATCTCTCGGTCGGCCGACAAGAGCACTCCGTTCTTTAAAGTGCTGAAGGGGAATAAAAACTTTAGCTGGGGGGAGGAACAGAGCACGGCTTTCGGGCAATCGAAAGCCCACCTTCGACACTACCGACCCCTGTCCGTGCCGACGCTGGGGAGACGCTATATCTATACTTAGCGATTACCTCGGCCAAGGTCGTCCGTAATCGTCGGGGAAGAAAATAAGCAAAGAATACCCAATTTACTTTATCAGCCATACACACTGTTGGACGCCGAAAGAAATTACCCACTAATCGAAAAGGCAGCCCTCGCCGTCGTCGTTGCCGCAAGGAAGCTAAAACCCTACTTCGACGCACATCCCGTGACGGTCTTAACCGACCAGCCATTGGAGAAAGCATTAGAAAAATTCGAAAAATCCGCGAGACTTATCAAATGGGCGGTGGAGCTCTCCGGCTTTGGCATTCAATACAAGCCGAGGCCTTCGATAAAGGGGCAAGCGCTTGCGGACTTCGGCCGAGTGCACTTATCAAGAAGAATCACATCCGGCGTGTGGGAAGTATATACGACGGGTCCTCCACGGCGAACTTGACTCGGGAGCCGACATCTTTATCATCAGCCCTAACGGAAACGAGTTTGAGTACGCCTTGAAGTTTACCTTCTCGGCCTCAAATAACGAATCCGAATATGAGGCGGTGATAACTGGAGTCGAGTTAGCTAGAGCTGCCGGGGCGGAGCATATTGTGTTGAAAACAGACTCGCTCTTAGTGACTAATCAAATCAGAGGAGAGTATGAGACTCGAGACGATGGGATGATAAGGTACCTGGAGAGGGTAAAAGCTGACACCTCAAAATTGAAATCTTTCCAAATACAGTGCATCCCCAGGTCTGAGAACAACCGAGCCGACGCTCTCTCAAAAATTGCCAGTTCAAGCATCAAAAATGTCGGTCGAACCGTCTTTGGTAGATATCGAAATGCTAAAAGCATCACCGAGACCGTCGGCATGGTGGGCGACATCGAAGCCGAGACGACGTGGATGACTCCGATAATGAAATACAAGCTGACAAATGAGTTGCCGGAGGACCGCAGTCTGTCTCAGAAGATAAGAAGGATTGCCGCAAGGTACTCAGTGTTCGAAGGAGAATTGTACAGAAGGTCCGTAATAAAACCACTCTTGAAATGTGTCGGCCCAGCCGACGCGGAGCTTATACTGACAGAGATTCACGAAGGCATCTGCGGACATCACATGGGGGCGAGAACGCTAGCCCACAAAGCTCTCCGAGCCGGCTACTACGGCCTACCATGCCTTTGAAAGATTTCAGTGGCAAAAACCAAGAAGTGCAAGAATTGTCAAATACATGCTCCGGTAATACATGCACCTTCCCGAGACTCGCAATCGGTACTTAGTCCCCTACCATTTGCACAGTGGGGGATGGATTTATTAGGACCATTTCCGACGGCCTCCGGGAGGAAGGAAGTACTGATTGTCGCCGCCGACTACTTCACCAAATGGGTCGAGGTGTCGCGGTACCGCCAAGACCACGGCCGTAAGAAAGGTGATTTGGGAGAACATCATAACTCGTTTTGGGTTACCCCAAGTCATTGTATTTGACCACGGCCGAGAGTTTTGGAGCGACATGGTGATGAATTGGTTGGAAGAGCTCGGTATCAAATTTGCATACTCATCCGTCGCCACCCTCGAGCAACGGTCAAAGCGGAGGACTAATAAAACAATACTGAACGGGTTGAAGAAAAAGGTTGAAGATCTAAAGGGAAGATGGGCTGATGAACTACCTGGCTTCCTGTGGTCCCTTTGAACCACAGAGAAAGAAGCAACATGGTACAGTCCATTCCACCTAGTCTATGGGTCTGAGGCCGTCCTGCCAATTGAAGCGGCCCGGTGCCGAGCATTCGTAACGCAAACCTTTAACCTTGATCGAAAATGAAGAAGGCCCGAGAGCCTCCTAGACCTGGTCGAAGAAAGTCGAGATACGGCACGGCTCAACTTGGCAGTATATCAAAACCGAATGAGAAGAGCCTACAACCGTAGGGTCCACAAAAGAGACTTGAGAGTAGGAGATCTAGTCCTGAGAAAGTCGGCCGCAACCAACAAAGGAAACATCCATTGTAAAATGACGGCCAACTGGGAGGGACCCTACAAGGTGGTTGAAGAAATGAGTCCGGGGACATACCGGCTGACAGACATGGAGGGTGTGCCTCTAATGAGCCATTGGAACACAGACAACGTTAGGAAATATTTCGTATAGCGGCGGAGGTGTCCGAGACTGTTGTGGGCACCCCAACGCGTAATTATACCTTATGAAGAGTGATCCAAGTTTTCCATCGAAATGCTTGTCCCCTCCGTAGTCATACCAAAGTAGACGCCACGGCCAAAGCCGGGCAGTCACTACAAATGCAGTTGATACTCGCGAAAGCGACCAACATGCTTAGTAGACGCCACGGCCAAAGCCGGGCAGTCACTACAAATGCAGTTGATACTCGCGAAAGCGACCAACATGCTTAAGAACGATAAGTACAGTTGAGAAACGCCGTCGATCGCCTCGGCCAATCCGGGAGTGGCAGAGGAAGCGATCAATATGTCTATAGATACGAATGCAGTCGAGCCGTAACCTCGATTGCCTCGGCCAAAGCCGGGAGTGACGGGGAAAAACGATCGATATGCTAACATGTTTACAACAGCAGTTGGGAAGCGCAAATCTGACCGCCTCGGCCAGTCCGAGAGTGGAGGAGGAAGCGACCGACATGCCAACATGTTGTTGAGCAAATTGGCACGACCAATATGCTAAAAACGTTTAAGTACAGTTGAGATACGCAATCTAATTGCCTCGGCCGAGCCGAAGGTAAAACAAAAAAGCGCTCAATATGTTTAAAAACGTACGAAGACAACTGAATGGAGGATGAGATCAAAGCCTCGGCCAAGCCGAGGGCAAATAAACAAACTTTATTAAAAATGTTTACAAGTAAGACAAGATAAAGTCGACGGCCGTCCCCATAGGGATAGCCTAAGCACAACCTACCAATGTTTAACAAAAAAAGAAGGAACAACAAAAGATTACAACATTAAGACATGAAGCGCCAAAAGGATTGCAGGGAGGAAAGGCTCAATAGTTGGCCCCCGAATAGCTGAAGCTGTCCGAAGGACCGGGTGAATCTGGTGACGACCGCCCGTCTCCCTATGCTTGTTGCTGCTCGCCACCGGCAGCAGTAGCAAGACATCACCATCGTGGGCGGCCCAGGACGACTTGGCGGCCACCGCCTTTGCCCTCTCAGCCTCCTCCCTAGCCTCCTTCACCTTAGCAGCATGGGCCGCCTTGGCCGCAGCTTCCTGAGCAGCCTTCGCCTCGGCCGCGACCTTGGCCTCCGCAGCAGCCGCCTTCTCATCCAGAAGCTTGTCAAAATCCTGCCACGGAAAGGTGCCTTCAGGAAGGAGCTCCTTAATCGCATCCCTTGTGGCATCTTCAGCTTGGTCCCTGTACCGGGCACACATTTCCGGGATGATGACGGTTTTGAGCATCTCAATATCCTTCTCCCTCTGAGCAAGGATAGCCTTTGTGCCCTTATGTTCCTTCGCCTCGGCCGAATGCAGGGTCTTCCATCTTTCCCTCTGCTCAACCATGGCCTTATAACCGCCCTCAAATTTGTTTCTCTCCTCCCGCAGCTTAGCGGCATCAGCCAACGCAGACTCAACCTTAGCTCTCTCGGCCAGGACCACCTTCTCAGCGTCCTCCTTAAGCTTTCGCTCAGCGAGAAAGTCCTTCATGGTGGCCAGAAAGTCCTTCTTCATCCTCTCGGCCTCCTCCCTAGAAGCGGCAAGCTCAAGCCTAAGCCGTTCGAGCGCAGGGGCAGTTTGAGCCACGAGCTTTTCTTGCTCAAGAAGATGAGTGCCGGCAACTTCAGCCCACTTCACCAGCCTTTTGGCCAACCTTATGCCGTCCGCCCTGAGCTGAACGAAGGAAACCTTCTCGGACGAGGAGTCGGCGGCGACATTTTTGTCGCCCGTCTGCAAAGGCTGCTTCTCCAATTGCCGTTCGGTGAGAACAACAGCTGGCGACGGTTGATCTATAAAAAACCCAGACAAAGCGTCCATGTCAACATTCATCGACATATCGAAAGCCTGTCATCGAGGAATGCATAAGGAAACCGCTAAACCGAGCCATGGGTTAGATCCGTACCGATCTTGGCCTTCTTGGATAGGGGCGGTGACCCTTTCTCTTTCCCTGCCTCGGTAACAGCAGGAGCAGGCGTTGTTTCTTTCCTCTTATTTGAAGGAGGGGGACCCTCCAGAACGGTGACGTCCTCGTCAACATTGACGACCACCTTATCCTTTTGGACTACGGGGATTGGAGATCGAGTTGGAGTTGACGTCGTAGCCGCCGAAGACATTGCTTTTGGTTTTCGGCGCGGCACATTACCGCCAATCTCTGCTTGGGTCGCCCCCACGTCCATTGCTTTCAACGCCTGCTCCATGAGTTTGTGCGGGGCCAGCCTGCGATCACGCGACGCGGCCTTGGGGTGCAGTTCAACAACTCTCCTGTCCTGGTCAAGTCCCAACTTGCGTAGGATGGAGACAGAGAGATCCCGGCCAAATCGATCTGCAAGAAACAAAGCAGGAGTTAAGCGAAAGAAGTAAACCGAGGCTAAAACATCGAAGCATAAAAGCAAACAGGGGCCTCATACCGACCCTAATCACCCTGGCTGAGGGCCGGTATGAGGCCGACGTGACAAAGCGACTCGTCTTGAAGGACGATCTGCGTCGGAGGCATCCATCCCTTCGGCGTGCCATCCCTCGTCGCCTCGAACATGCTCATTGCCCGCACTTCGTCATCTTTAAGATAGACCTTCTTGGCGTCCATCTTAATCTTATTACGGGAGACATATCTTTCATGCTCCCCCTGACTCTCACACCGCAAATTGACGCGGCGCTGGAAGGACCGGGGCAGTGGATAGTCCTCCGGAACCTCGACGTATACCCACCGCCCCTTCCAGTCTTTACAGGATGTCAGCTTGGAGACGGTCACATAGCCCGGCTCGGTCTGTACGCTGTACCACCCCATGACGCCTTGGGCAGACAGCCGAAGATGGTGGAGCCGGCGAAAAAGGTTCACCGTTGGGGCCTCCCCCTTAAAGAGACAAAACCATACGAAGCCAATAATCGTCCTAATGGCCAACGGATACAGTTGTGCCACGGCGACATTCATGGCTTTGATTATGGCCGCGACGTGTTCATTAAGAGGAAAACGGAGCCCATACTCCAGATGCCTAATGTACACGCCTATACAGCCTTCGGGGGGGGCAACAGACCGCCTTGATCACCCACAGGGACAATAATTCTATACCCCCTGCTGAAGTTGTAGTGGTCTTCAAAAAGTTCAGGCCCGGAGACAGAAGCGAACTTGTTCGTCCAAACGCGATCAGGGTTTATCGAGCAGGCTTCGCCGTGCCACAAGTAATGCGGCCTCTCTGAATCAGATTGGGTCCTTTCATCATCATCATCATCAAAATCCTCGAGATATTTCTCGTCGATTTCAGGAGAAGGCGACTTGCGACCCCTGAACCCTACCGGGGTGACAACCAGTGGCTCCTGTTCGTCGGGACGCGACGGTTCGCCCCCTGGGGTTGAGGTACTAGGCGGAGCATCAGCTGCAGACATGGTGGCAACAAATACTTAACAAATAAAAGTTGGGGAAGAATTTGTTTGTTTACCTTAAAAGAAAGTGTTACGCCGAGTAACGCTTCGAAAATTAGAGAGAAAAGACGCTTCGAAAACTAGAGGGAGGAAATTTTTTAAGAAAAAGAGGTTTGCAGGTCAAAATGAGGGGCAAACTGCTCTATTTATAGAGCAAAGCCCATTCAATGGACCAATCAGAGCAAAGCCCATGAAGCGTCCACCAATCAATACCAGGCCACGTGTCAAGCATGCAGCCACGGAATGTCAATCGACATATAGTAACCAATCTTCTTTGACACGCTCCTTGGTATCTACTTGCCGGCCACGGTGATCAACCAAGCTTGGCAAAGACCGACCGGGGCAATCAAAAGCACACGGCACTCTCAACCTTGGTCTCGCGCCATTTCCTTTTTCACATTCGATGTCCATTACACAACAATGTGGAGGGGGATATGGTACGGCTGAAATGCAAGAAGCCGAGGAAGAAGTTCGACATGCGCGAGAATACGCTCAACACGCATCGAAGGTCCATACCACGGCATAGACTACGCTGGGGGCAAATTGATGGGGCATATTCGCACCGCCGACTAAGTCAACATATTGACTAAGGTCAAAGCTAAAAGACAACAAGTCAAAAGAAGAACGGCCTAACCGACAAAGCTTTGTCTTACCGCCACTACTGGGTCTCGGCTCGTGAACCAGCCGCCGAGAGGCATTTCCGTATACTCACATCCGGCCCCCTCGGCATGGAGTCAACCAGCTCGCCTGCTGTCATGGGTCCCTCGGCCGAGGGTAAGACAGTCTTTCCACCTGCTACGACCACTTGGCCACTTGGCCACTACGTGACAAAAGGTGAAAGTCTATAAATACTCCACATCTCTCATTGAGAAATCCATCTGATAATCCAATAATCTGGTATAAACTCCCTTATCTCTCTACAATATACTTTGCCAAGTTAACATACAACTTATCTCTAAGTTTCCGACTTGAGCGTCGGGAAAGTAAAGCTTGGCCTCAAGCCGAGCCCTCAGTTTGTTAATCTTTACAGGAAAGAGTGAAAGTAAGAGACAAGCAACGACGTCATTCTACAAGCTCAAGTGGTCACAATCCTGCTCCGAAATTACACCCGGAACAGTTTAAATGTTAATTTTTCTTACATTTTCGTCTATTAATGGAACATATGGAAATAAATAATTTAGAGGTGTACCTAGTTAAGAAAATAATACTAAAAAAACTTCTTTTTGAATCCATCCATGTATAAAACCTAAATAACAATGTGGGTTGGCCCGTCCCGTCCCACCGGTTCAACAAATTCTCGGCCCGTTGACCCGCTCTCATGGCCTGTCCCACCCACTTCCCAAGCCAAGCCTGTCCCGAGCCCCCTCCTCCCCAGCCCGCCTGGCCCACATCACTTTTTGACCAATCGGGCTGGGCAAGGGCCATCACTCCCCTGACCCGGCCCGTCCCAACCCGTGGTGTGGCCTCGGCCTCCCTCCCCACCATCCCGGCCCACACCGACGGACCACTGTCCACCCCTACATCCATGTAACTTGTAAATTGTACTCAATAAATAGCAAGTCGATAATTTAACATAAATTCTTATTTCAGACGGGTTATTTTTCCGTCTGAAATAAGACCGACAAAATGTTGTCATTTTTTAAGAGAATCTAACCATTTAATCCACAAAATGTTATCACTAGAGGGGTCACTTTTTACCCTGAAAATGATTGTGAAAAATAATGGTAACCTGTTATAAAAAAATAACAACATTTTATTGTAAAATGAAAACATGTTACCCATCTTATTTCAGACGAGAAACAGCCGTCTGAAGCAAGACGCGCTGATAATTTAATACGGGAGTATCAAACGAAAGGTAACTAAACTTATTGGAAAATCGTCTCTCTTGTCCTCACTAGTCACTAGTTAGTAGTTACCATCTTACGGGCTTAGACACGCCTAATTACCAAACCTTGGAGAAAAGGGGAAAATGGGAGAGAAAAGTGGAAACGCAGAGAAGGGTTCATTGTCACTGTTGGCGTTGCTGAAATACACTCCTCCTTACATCACGCCCAGGTATTTTCCCCCAATCTTCTTTCTCATTCTCTATTCAATGTTTTATAATTCAATTTGTAATCGTAAATTCAGAATCAAGTTTGCATTCTATGTGTTTGATCAAGTTACTGTGTCAATTTCAACATTTGGAGTGGGGGTTTAGTGGTAAAGTGTCACATTGGCAGGAAGGGAGGTTTTGGACGGTTTCGATTTCGGTATTTAGGATCTATTATTCTAAAAGATGGAGAATTGTGCGGAGTTAGTTATGTGAGGCTACACTTGTATTTACTTACTCCCTCTATCCCAGTCATTTGTTGTCCTTTTCTATATTATTGTTGGGCTTTCTATTTTAAGAATAAACTTGATGAGTAATTTGATTATTTACACTCAATTTGTTTCAATTGTCATTTAGTAATTGACCCATTCCTCTTTCCCTTGTCTTTATGCCAAAACCAAAGGATAACAATTGACCGGGACGGAGGGAGTATAACTTATTCCCTCCATACCAATCATTTATTTACCTTTAATTTAAATACACTCCTCACAAATATTAATAAAAAAAAGGTAAACAAATGAATGGGACGGAGGTATTGCATATTTAAACTTGTTTAATACATAATGCACATAATAATTAGCCTTTTCGGTGTCCTGGGACCCTGAAGTCGTTTACATAGATCCGCTAGTGGCTCTTGTGGTCTTGCCTAATGCCTTTGGTTGTGAGTTTGTAGTGGCATGATAAGATTCGCTGTCGTTCAATCGTCTTTGAATAGAGACAATTGTTACTTAGACGTTCACTAGCAATTGGTTAGTATGCTCCTGTTAATGGGACAAAGATAGATGAACGCCTGCTCATCATTGCGTTGATTCATATCCTGAAAAAGTTTGAATCCTACAGCGTATAAGTCTGCTTAAAAATGTAAACATTTAGGATACCCAAAAAAACACATGAAATCAAAATCATACACTTGTTGTTTGAGAAGTTACTAACCGGTTCTTTGGGAATAAATGGTAGAAAGAATACTGAGCTGTTAACATGTTTCACATGCTGTAAAATGAGGATACTCTTATGCATTGTTTGGATATAAATATAGGAGTAGAGGGGAGAGGAGGAAGTGGAGGGGAACGTATCATTGGTATTGTGATTGTTATCACTCAAATTCTTTCTTATGTTGGAGGGATTAACTTTGTAAAGTCGTCTTGTAATAGGGAAAATGATTCATCCAACCCCGACTTTTGTTTCCACCCTCTATATCACTCAATCCAAACAAAGGGTAAATGTTTCTTCTACTTAGTGTTGTATTCTAACATAATGGGTTTGAAGTGATCTAATATTGCAAAATTGCAATTTGTCATGACTACTATAAGCATTGAAGTATTGAACGATGGCGTACAACGTGATTTTATGCCCATTAAGACCATGGTAAGCTTTTCACTACTCCCATTGCTTTTAAGGTCAAAATCACAACCTCCCTGTTCACACACAAACACAAACACACTACATAACCTCCCTAAAAAAAGCTGGCGTCTAAACGTAATTGCGCATAAACACACTATATTTTTGGAGTTACATCTGCTACATAATGTTACACTTTGTTGTTTGAGCAGCTGCACACTATGTTACTTTTACACTTGGTTGTTTGAGCAGCTGCTCATTATGTTACTTACCATGGTTAGAAGAGTTAAGAGTAGACATGGGTATTGTGTACAAGTTAGACCTGTCAAAACCCGACCCGACCCAAAAACCCGACCCGACCCGTTTTCCAGGGTAAGACCAGGAGATTTCGACCCGTGACCCATTTGGCTCGAACCCGGACCCGATCCGAGCGGGTCAACCCGTTGGGTCAAAGGTAAATCAAGAATTTTATTAAAATATTAATATTTATATATTATATTTGAAAAAAAAGGTTAGAAAATTATTTTTTTTATTACTTAAAATTACAAACACAATTAAAAAGTCAATTTTATACGGCGTATGACTTTTATAATATTTAATAATTAAATAATTATTAAAAAAACTTTGTTTTAATAATTATGTCGACATAATTAATGTAAACATTGAATATGATTACAATATTAGTTTTAAAACTGTTTTTACATTTTTAAAAAATATTTTTTTGATTAAAAAAATTGTTAAAAATGGCGTTATAAATTATTTCTTGACCCGTATTCTGACCCTAACCCGACTCGTGACCCGTATGACTCGACTCATATGACCCGACTCGCCCGATCCGTTTGACAGGTCTAGTACAAGTGTCTCACTTTGCTATTCATGAAAAATTCTCATACTATATTATTTTGCTCAAAATGAAGTATTCGATTTTTATACCCACATCTGACACGGGTACGCAAGGTTATATATAAACAGTCGAAATAACAAAGGCTACACACTATTTATGTACAAGGGAACACTGTAAGTAATACTATGAAGTAAGAAACAAACCCTGTTTTCTTCTCTAAACATAGTCCACATGAGGATTTTTTCAATGTTTCTTCTACTTTCTGCTGTATTTTGTCAATTCTTTTATGTCCAGTGGATGGTTAATAGTCTGTTCTTACATGGCTATATTTGAGAGATATTTTTGTAGTAAACATCATGCTGTCATATGGTCTATTTCTCACAGGTGGTGAAACATGTCAATCGGGGTGAAAATCCAGCTCGCTTACAACGTACTGATCAATGGCGTCCAGTTTATTCGTGGTTAGAGTCATTAGATTTGGATGATGTTATCAATTCCAATGAAATATCTGACTGGCTGGCTGCTAACCTTGAAGTGTATGATCAGTTGTCCGTATAACACTCCCGTCATCATCTGATGCACTATGTTAAGAAAAGTCACATCAAGATACTCAAGAAAAGGAAAGTAATTGGTATTATCCGATTATATCTTGACGTTCATTTGACAAAAAATTTCTACTTTCTAGTAGCAAATGTGTTTTTGGTTATCCTAGCAAGTATGACTTCTAAACTTTGTGTGAAAAGAGGTAACAGAGATTGAGATGGCCATGGAAGCCATTGTTGATTGAACGAAAACTTAGTGAGGAAGGTAAAAGTTTGCAGAATGTTCTAGAGAAAGAAAGCTAAATAAAATGTTTTGTATATTGATAATTATGTCAACTGTACAAGTGAGCGTATATATACAATATTTGTGATTCTATATTGAGTAAGAAAATATCTACAACTGCTTGCTTGTCTTAGCTGGTAGTGACATCAACGTGGTCCAACTGACTCCCACTTTGAAAATTTGTGTAATAGGGTAAGCAGTTTAAGCCAAATTTAACAGCTCATAGGGATGTGAATCATCTTCAACTGTCATTTCGGCTTCTATCTCCGGTATGTTTAACACCAAAATTAGTCCTTTCTTTTATGAGATAACTTCTAGTGACTACTCTGAAAAAAAACAAAAGGTAACTTCGAGTGTAAAAGGTTACATATGCTCTTAGCGAGCGTTTTTGTTGCTTATAATCCATATATAGTTTCATACTTTCATAGAGATGCATGTAGATGATCAAACTTCTGGTTTGATTCTATTTTGCGTATTATTTCGGGAATGTATATATGTTAGCCTCGAGTTCTCTTTTCATAGATGTCATGTCACCCTCACCTACGAGCTTTACCGTCATTGCCTTTTGAAGGGTTTCCGTTTTTTCCGAAAAATTGTGGGTGGAAAATTAACACTTCTGTGCTTGAGTAATTAACTTACAATTGGTAAAAATTCTCTAAAGTTTTCACTCCAAAAAGCCTCCAGTTAAGGTGCTGTTGGCCCGACTTTTAGAAGTGTTTTTTCACCGAATAAGCATAAGCTAAGCCAAACAATCAATTTTGAAGAAGTTAAAATAACTTCTTTTAAGCCCAAAAGCCAATTTTGAGAGGCAGAAGTAGAAGCACCAAATCTTTTACTTTTATTTTAAAGATTATTAATGCATAAATGACAAATTGTATGTTGTAAAGAATGTAAACTTATCAAAAAAAATAAAATTAATACTTATTAATTCATATTTTCTCTTTCTCTACAAAACGAGACCCGTCTTGATATACTTTTCAACAAAAAATTTCATTTTTCATCCGAAAATGTAAAATGTCTTGTTGAGAAGTCGTTTTTTTGTAAAATGTTAGGCCAAATACCGACATTTTTATCAAGAAGTAGCTTATGAAAAAACTCATTTTTAAAAGCAAAAACAGTCTTCTTTCATTAAATTACTATCATTTCATCAAAATATAATCTTTTAATCAAATTATATTATTTTCATTAAAATTTAAATTATAATCTTTTAATTAAATTAAGATAAATTCGCTTTAATTTCATAAAGTTTAAATTTCTAAATTTTTATTATTGTTATTAGGGTAAATTGATAACTTATACCTCATATAACTCTCTTTTTCAAATTTTATACCTAAAGATAACTTTTTTTTCAAAACTTATACCTAATATCCTAATTTCTCCCGAACTCAATACCAAGCCGCGTTTTCGGCGAAAAAAATAACAAAGTGACCATTTTGCCCTTACTCCTTAACCATCAACAGTCAACACTCATTTCTCAATCCTCACCATTCAAAACAAACAACAATATATCCCATCACTTTAAACCATCAACAATCACATGTCATAACCGTCACAACCACCACATAGGAACAACCACTATTGGCGACTTCTCTGCCTCCCGTCACCGAAGCCTTCTCTATGTCCTCCGCCACCAATCCAGAAAAAATCCCCATTTGCAATTTTGCGTCAACGCCTACTCATTCAACCGCCTCCAACATCCATTGCTCGACCCCAATACCGAGCTCCCTTGAACCTCCACCCACGACCCTAAGCCCATTGATTACCATGGTGCAACGCAACCACTAGAAAATAGGGTCCCTCGCCGACACCTCCCTTGTCTCTCCTTCCCTCGCCATCAATCCAGTCCAGGCGTGTGGCGTGGTGGGTTTTTGAATGCTGGGTCGGATCTGGGTGTTGGGAGGTGTTTGTGTTGGTGTTGGTTTTGGGTGGGTCAGATCGTGTGGTGTTGGGCGGTGTTGGAGACGGTGTTGGTGTCGTTAGGTGATGACAATACATGTTAGGCCGTGTTGGTGGTAGTGTTAAATAGAGGTGTTATTGGGTCGTGATGGTGGTGGTGTAGGGTGCTGATGGCGTTGGGCGATGATGGTATTGGTGTTGGGGGTGATGGTGGAGTGTTGGAGGCAGAAACAATATTGGGTAAAGTTAACAAGGGGCAAATTAGGCATACAACAACATATTTTATAATTAAAATTTAAATTTTGCGGGATTCCGACTATTTTTCTCATCGGAGGTGAAATTTGGTATTAAGTATGAAAGAATAGAGGAAGCTAGGTATAAATTTTAAAGAAAAGTTATCTTAGGTATAAAATTTTAAAAGTAGAATTATATTAGGTATGAGTAGAGAATCACTTGACACATATACTTCGTATAAACAAAAATTTAGACTAATATTATTAGCTTCGTCCAAAAAAAAAAAATCATTAAATAATTTGCGAAAAATTATAAATTTAATCATTAGTTTTATAGTAAATGAAAAAAAGGGGGTTTTGTCATTAAATATACATTTGATAACTTTACTCAATTCAAAATATATAAATAAGAACTAAAAATAAAAAATTTATATATACCGCATATGCATGTGGATCTACACTAGTTAACTTACAATTGGCATAAAGACTTGCAAAATTTACTATTTTCTCATCTACACTATTTTCTTTGTTTTCAAACTTCATATTCTTGACAGTTGCGTGTTTTCAAAATTTACTTCTTTTGTCCAAGATTAAAGCTGGACAAACTTGACAAATCAGGAATGTCCTATAATATACGACTATAGTACTATACGAGTATTCATTGACAAAGTTGACATTTGCAAAATGATGAGATTCTTTTTTTTCAAACTTCATATTCTTGACAGTTGCATGTTTTCAAATTTTACTTCTTTTGTCCAAGATTAAAGCTGGACAAACTTGACAAATCAGGATTGTCCTATAATATACGACTATAGTACTATACGAGTATTCATTGACAAAGTTGACATTTGCAAAATGATGAGATTCTTTTTTTTCAAACTTCATATTCTTGACAGTTGCATGTTTTCAAATTTTACTTCTTTTGTCCAAGATTAAAGCTGGACAAACTTGACAAATCAGGATTGTCCTATAATATACGACTATAGTACTATACGAGTATTCATTGACAAAGTTGACATTTGCAAAATGATGAGATTCTTTGTTTTCAGGCAAGCGATTGAGCTACACAAACTTGAAAAATCATGCCTGTTTCATTAATTCTTCTACATGCTTGGAGATGGAACTTTGACATTCTCTACACTAATTCCCATATCTATATTTACAGGCCATAAATGATCATCCAAAACCGTTATGGAATTAAAAATAACTTCTAAAAAAAGCAAATTATAAAAGGTCGAAATGACCAATTAGCAACATAACTCAAATGTCTCGCAAAACACTCCTCATAAGTCATAACTGAACTCACACAGACAACTTAGATACACCATTATGGAATTTTATGCAAATTATCTAAATATCATATTAGTTCTCTGTTTTATAGGATTAGTAATCTACTTTCTTAACACCAAAACACCAAGAAAATCAAATACAAGAAAGCTACCGCCAAGCCCTTCACCAACACTACCCATTTTCGGAAACCTCTTTTGTGTTGGCCGTTTACTTCATCGATCATTAGCTGAACTTGCTAAGATACATGGCCCTATTATGTTTCTCAAACTTGGACAACTTCCAACTGTTGTTTTTACTTCGGCGGATGTCGCCAAAGAAGCTCTGCAAAAACATGACCTTATGTTCTCCAATAAGACTGTCTTTGACGCTGCTCAGGCAAGCAACCACCATGAAAATTCTCTCATCTTTCTTCCCCCAATCCCAAAATGGCGAAACCTTCGAAAAATATCCAATACACACATATTTTATGCCCGTAAACTTGACGCTAGCCGATACATTCGAGAGAATAAGGTGAAAGACCTTTACTCATACGTCCAAAATTGTGCAAACACAGGGATGGTGGTAGATATTGGGCAAGCAGGTTTTACTGTAGTATTGAATGTTCTATCAACAACTTTAATTTCACTGGATTTGGGTGTTCCTGATTCCGAATTATCTAGCTCATTCCGAAAGACATTTCGACATATACTTGAAGAATTGGGGAAGCCTAATATTTCAGACTATTTTCCAATTTTAAAAAAGTTAGATGTCCAAGGAATCAAACGGCGTACTACTATTCACCTCCAAAAGATACTTAATATGTTCAATGATGTTATTCAAGAGCGATTGCGCAATAGGGGCGTACCGAATTATGTCCGATGTGACGACGTTCTGGAAGCTTTGTTAGACATGAAACCCAACGATGCTGAGTATATTGAGGCATCAGCTATCCCTCACCTATTCTTAGTAAGTCAGTATTGCACTAGTTACCTTATTGTCATTCCGAACCTAGTAACCTCATACGAAAAGACTAATTAAGCGAGAAAACAAATGTTTCTGTTAAAAATAAATCATGAATGATCTCTAGCTACTACCTTGGCTCAGAACATACTTTTAGGCTTTGTTTGGTAAAATTAACTGAAAAGATAGCTGAAACCTGAAAAGGTAGCTGAAAACTGTAAAGTTAACTGAAATCTGAAAAGGTAACTGATAAGGTAGCTGAAAATTAGGAACCGATAAGGTAGTTGATTATATAAAAAAGTGTTGGACAAACTAAAGGTAACTGATTTTGATGAAATGACGTAAAAAGATATGATAATTATTTAATAGTATAGATTTAAAGGATAAAAACGGAAAATCAAACCAAATCAGGTACCCGGAATCTCAAATGCTACTCTAGGTAGCATTTCATTTCAGGTAGCTTATTTGGTTAAAGAAAAATGAGCTACTAACGCTTACTAAAAAATAAGGCACCTGAAATTTTGGTCAAATAAGCTACTTTGACCAAATCAGGTACATGAAATGTCCTGCCAAACAGAGCCTTAGGAGGAGAAGGGCATTCGAAAATAATCCCTTCTTAGGGAATAATATGTATTCGGAAATATTCTCATCTCAATCATTTGTTTACTTTGACTAAAATAGTATTCAAAAATAAAATTGAAAAAAATAAATAAATCATTGATACGTAGACAATAACCTAGAATCTGAGATGTACTACAAGTTCCAATACGTTTTCATTATATATGAACTCCGTATGTACTCTCTATACAATTAATCATCTACAAGACTTCAATCAAGAAGGTCTTGCTTAAGACCATCTTAACTTAATATTTCTCACAATCTTTTTTCGGAAAATTCACGTGATACCCTCAAACTTTGCCATTTTTCACGTGGTACCCAACTTTTTAAGTTTGTGCACATAATATCATTGAAATTTGATTTTCAAGCACAACGTGCCTTTTAATCGTTTTTAAAATTTTCAATTGGTCATAAATTATAGACCATAAATCGGAATTGACTAATTTTTTTTTTCAAATTGATTATCCCATCGAGATCTATAAATTGATAAAACGAAAATGGTCATTCGGAAATTTAAGATCGAAGATATGGTTGATTTGAGATTTTTGCTAAAAAAAACCCTATAAAATGTCAGTCGACAATTTTTTTTTCCACAAATCGTAGATTATGATGAGATAATCATTTTAGGAAAAAAAATTGGTCGATTATAAATCCCGGTCTAGGAGTTATACGCAATTGAGTTTTTTTACCGCGACAAAAAGGGTATGTTGTGCATAAAAATCAAACATGGAGGATATAATGTACACAAACTTAAAAAGTTGGGTACCATATACAAAATGGAAAAGTTCGAGGGTACCACGTGAATTTTCCGATCTTTTTTTTATATCACCTCTATTTTAATCGGATGTGAGTGCCGTCTTAAGTTTAGACGGTCTTAAACAAGAATAGCTTCTTAATTTTTGTCAATTTAAACAAATCATTGGTTTTGCTGCGTAGTTTAACTTATTGTCAATTTAATAAGCTTTAACTTTTTTTTTCCCATCTAGGAATATCTTATTGCAGGAGTAGACACAATATCAAACACCTTTGAGTGGGCAATGGCAGAACTAATTCACAATCCAAGCAAACTCAAAACCTTACAAGCAGAGCTTCAAAAAACGGTCGGAAAAGGAAATTCAGTTCGAGAATGTCATATCACCGAGCTACCATATTTGCAGGCAATCGTCAAGGAAACCTTGCGATTACACCCCCCACTTCCGATCCCAATTCCGAGGAAAACCGACTCGGACGTAAATATGTCCGGCTACACAATCCCTAAAAACGTAATGGTGTTGTTTAACGTATGGGCCATTGGAAGGGATCCTACGACTTGGGATAAACCGGATGAGTTTGAGCCTGAAAGGTTTATAGGATCGGAGATCGATGTCAAAGGTCATAATTTTGAACTAATTCCATTTGGTTCAGGTCGCCGGATTTGTCCAGGTATACCATTGGCCATTCGGATGATTCCTTTGATGCTTGCTTCACTCATTCATGAGTTTGATTGGATGCTTGAAGATGGTGTCACCCCGGAAAATATGGACATGGAGGAAAAATATGGTCTCACCTTTGAGAAAGCTCAACGACTGTGTGTTGTTCCTGTTTCTCGCTAGTTAACATATAAAGAGTTTCATACTCCGTACCATATAAGGAGTTCCTTAATCATTAAGCTAGAAAATAAGAAGCTACACCCGGTTTCATGTCCTGAAAAGAGAGTAGGAGGGGACCATAAATAAAGTATGAAACTTTTACCATTGGGGAGAAATAAATAATTCTTTATATGATGATGTGTGCTTATGTGTCATTGAAAAATTGTTTTTAAGTTGAAGGGAAGATTTATGTTATTGTATGAACTTGTAATATTGATAATAGCCACCGCCCTTGGGGCGTTTGTTATTAGCAAACGACGACTTTGTTTGGCAAAAATAGTCGGAAAGTTAGTCGAAACCTAATAAGCTAGTTAAAAATTTAAAGCTAGCCGAAAGTTGTTAAGCTAGCAGAAAATTAGAAGTTGATTAGATAGCTAATATTATTAGGGCATCCACAATAGATGAACCTCTAAAGAGATTTGTCACATGACACATCATCAAATTAACAAACCTCTCCAATAACAAACTCATACATAACAACAGACAAACCTTTTCAAGGTTCATGTTATATGACCCACTTCAAATTATCCATTTTTTTCCTCTCATAAATTGGGTACATTTTAGGGACCACCATTTGCCATGTCATCGTACAAACCTGTATACAAATATGTAACCAATATCGTCTATGAACCTCAACCCTTATTCCCAACAATAGAAAGGCCTCTAAAAAATACACAAACCTTTATTGACAAACCTCTATTATAAATACCCTTAAAATTGGTTGACAAATTAGCTTAAAACTAGGTTTGATGCCCGGCTACGCCCGGGCTACCTTTATTTACCATTTAAAACTTATTTTTATGAAATATAATTCGCTAAATTTGGTTAACACATACATTTACAATTTATATCTTGAAATTATGATGAGATGTAAAATTAATCAAATAATTATGAGACACGTTCACCACTCCCGCTGTTAATATTATTACTTTCACTATATCCCCTGTTAATACTATTACGTTCACTACTTTTTAGGTTACGGTTGTTTCTTTAACTACTCCTACTATTTTTACAGTTAATCGGTTAGTTTTGTTACTCATATATTTAAAAAAATTAATATTTTTCTAAAATCGAATTGTTAATTAATTTTTCATACTCTCTCCGTTATTTCTATCGTTACTTTCATTGCCTATGTTGTGACTACTATTACTTTCACTACTTCTGCCGTCATTATTTTTTCTGTCATTAGTCCCGCATTTATTACTGTTAATTTAGTATGGCTTTAATTACTGTTGCTACTATTGTTGCTTTTACTACTCACATGGGTGGTTACTATCATATTAGTTGATGATTATATAGTTGTATTAAAGTTATATACTTAAATAAATCTGAAATATTAGATTATAATATTATTTAAGAGCAATCATTATTATTTACTAATTAAATTACAAATATAATGAATTATGGGAATATTATATTTTTTGGAAATCTAAAATGATTTATTTACCTTAGAAATAGTTTCCAAAATATAACGACTTATATTATATTTGTGTATGTTAAATAATTAATATCTTTATACTAATTAATACCATAATGTAACTTATATATGGTCAACTGACATAATTGTACATAATTGTACATTATTGCAAGAATTGAAGCGTTGAAAAAGGAAAATTGGTCAATTTACTAAATTCGTTAAGATGTAGGCTTTGTTTGGCACACTTTGTGCAAGTAAATTGACCATTTTCTAGAGCGTAGTTTCCGTGCAAAAATACGATATTTTTTAGATTATATTTTATAAATAGACATTTTCAGTTAAATTATTTACATAAATAAATTGTAGTTTTAATTAAATGTTATATTCTACTAAATATAATATGAGTTTTTCTAACCTATGCCCACTAGGCATAGGATAAGAAATCAAAATAGGAAAGAATTTAATGTGTTTCTTGTAAAGAGAAGTAAAAGTGACAAGATATTGCAATTTCCCATAAAAATAGCATTTAATTCTTTCCTATTTTAGTTTCTTATTCTATGCCTAGTGGCCATCGGCTAAAAAAACCCATACTATAATATTAATAAGAGGTAAAAAAAAAAGTTTATTGCCATCAAAAGATATTTTAAGTAAGTTACTTTATTACTATTAAAAACAATGCTATATCATTACCTGCAACTAATTTATGACATTAATACTACAATTAAGTTAGTTGTATAATCTAAATTAAACGCGTATTGACCTTAAATAGCGGTAATTCAAAAATGTGCGCTATTAATAGCTTTTACTTTGACCGGTGGGATAGAAAAAATGTGGGCTACTTATAACTTATAAGGTCCACAATTTACAATTCATCTAATATTGGGGTGTCATTATGGGAAACTCTATATATAGTACTCCCTCCATACCAGACCAATGATAACATTGACCGTTTTGCCACTATTCTTGGTCGTAGGGGATTTTCGATATTATTCTTAATCTATAAGATAAAATATAGTCATGTGAGATCTTGTTTGATTTATCGTCATAAATGCTACTCCCTCTCATTCACAGTAAACCTCCCTATTTCCTTTTTCGGTTATTCACAATAGCCTCCCTATTTCCTTTTTTGGTAAGTGTTTGTGTGGTCCAAATTTAATTGTATGGTGGGGTAGTGTATTTGTGTGGTCCAAATTTAATTATATGGTGGGGTAGTGTGTTTCCTTAATTTTTGTGCCAAAATAAAATGGGAGGTTTATTGTGGATGAAAGTGAGTATAAGAATATCAAATTTTTATAATTTTTAATAATGTGTAACAAAATATATTTACGTTGCAAAACGTGTCTCGGCAAGTGCGAAAAAGTCAATGTTATTATTGATGTGGTATGGAGGGAGTACCAGTTAAGAAATGTGAATAATTAATAAGGTACCAATTTTATATTTATAAATAATTTTATATTATAAAAATAAAAGTTGTAAAACTTGTGCGCAAATCGGTGATCTAGTATGAGACCGGAAGGCAGAAGTGTAAACTTATTGTGACATTCCTTTTTAATTTTTAGAAAAGGGGGAAAATGGAAGAGAAAATAGAAAACGCAGAAGAGGGTGCTATTGTTACTGTTGGCGTTGCTGAAATACACTCCTCCTTACCATCTCACTCCCAGGTATTTTCCCCAAACCTTCGTTTAAATATGCTTTCTACTCGCTCTGTCCCGATTATTTGTTATCCCATTTCAATTTTCGGTGTCTTGTTAATTGTTGTCATTTCTATTTTAAGAATACAAAAACTTATTGTGTCACATTGGCACGAAGGGATTTTGTGGAAGGTTTCGATTTCCGTATTTAGGATTTGATAAATTCCAAAGGATGGAGAATTGGGCTGAATTACGTATGTGAACCTCCACTAGTATATGATACGTCTCGTTCATTTGTTTACCTTTTTTTTATATTCTTTGTGAGAGTTATTTTAATTAAAGGTAAACAAATGACTAAGACGGACGGAGGACATATTTAAACTTGTTTATTTAGTACAATTGCACAAAATATTTAGCTTTTGGGTATCCTGGGACGTTGAAGTCTTCTACATAGATCCGCTAGTGGCTCTTGAGGCCTTGCCTATTGCTGTGTGTAGTTTGTAGTGGCATGAATAAGTTTCGTTGTCGTTCCGTCAGCTTTGTCTACAGACAATCGTTACTTAAATGTTCTTTAGCAATGGTTAAATGGGACAAAGATAAATGAATGCCTCCTCAAGATTAATTCATATTCGTGAAAAAGTTTGAATCTTTTGTTTTGAAACTTGCTGGTTGCAGCGTATAAATCTGCTAAAACATTTGAACATTCAGGATAACCAAAGACATAGTGTTCTGTGAGCTATAACGAGAGAAAACACTTGAAATCAAAATCACACACATGTGGTTTGAGAAGTTACTAACCGTTTCTTTGGGAGTAAATGGTAGAACGAATGCTGATCTGTTAATGTTAGATGAACCATCTCCAGCAAAACCTTTGGTGATGGTTGCTGCCCAACTATTATATTTATATCCTATTATGCCCATTCACTCGAGTGCCCATTGGGCACCTTTGGTCACACTAGCTCTGATACATGTTAGATGAACCATCTCAACCAAAACCTTAAGGTGATGGTTGAGACTCAACTATTATATTTATATCCTATTAGTTAACATGTTTCACATGCTGTAAATTGGGAATTCTCTTCTGCATTGTTTGGATATGAAAATAGGAGGGAAGGGGAGTCGGGAGAGGAGGGAAAGAAAGGGAGAGGAATGTATCCTTGGTATTATGATTGTTATCACTCAAAACCTTTCTTATGTTGGAGGGATTGTAACTTTGTAAAGTCATCTTATAATAGGGGAAATAGTTCATCCAACCTCGATTTGCTAACCACACAAGGGAATTTGTTTCCACTCTGCATCCCTTAGTCCAAACAAAGGGTAAATGTTTCTTCCACTAAGTGTTGTGTTCTAACATAATGGATTTGAAGTGATCTAATATTTGCAAAATTGCAATTTGTCATGACTACTCTAAGTATTAAACGACTGCGTACGTCATTTTATACCCATTAAAACCATGGGAAGCTTTCCACTACTCTCATTGCTTTGGGAGACAAAATCACAACCTCCCCGTACACACACAAACATACTACATCTTTCCCTAAAAAAAGCTGGTGCCTAAACCTGACATGGGTATGTGTACAAGTGTCTCACTATGCTATTCATGAAAAATTCTCATGCTATATTATTTTGCTCAAAATGAAGTATTCGATTTTTATACCCATATCTGACACGGGTACACGAGGTTATATAAAGAGTCGAAGTAACATTGGCTACACTATTTCAGTACAACGGAACACTGTACGTAATATGAAGTAACTAAGAATCAAACACTGTTTCCTCTCTGAACATATTGCACATGAGGACTTTTTCAATGTTTCTTCTACTTTCTGCTGTATTTTGTCAATACTTTTATGTCCAGTGGATGGTTAATAGTCTGTTCTTACATTGCTATATTTGAGAGATATTTTTGTAATAAACATCATGCTGTCATATGGTCTATTTCTCACAGGTGGTGAAACATGTCAATCGGGGTGAAAATCCAGCTCGCTTTCAACGTACTGATCAATGGCGTCCAGTTTATTCATGGTTAGAGTCATTAGATTTGGATGATGTTATCGGTTCCAATGAGATATCTGACTGGCTGGCTGCGAACCCTGAAGTGTATGATCAGTTGTCCGTACGACACTCCCGTCATCATCTGATGCACTATGTTAAGAAATGTCACATCAAGATACTCAAGAAAAAGAAGGTAATTGGTATTATCGGATTCTATCTTGACTTCATTTGACAAAAAAATTCTACTTTCTAGTAGCGAATGTGTTTTTGGTTGTCCTGTCAAGTATCAAGTATGACTTTCTAAACTTTGAAAATTTTTGTAATAGGGTAAGCAGTTTAAGCCAAATTTAACAGCTCATAGGAATGTGAATCATCTTCAACTGTCGAATATGTCAGCTTCTATCTCCGGTATGTTAAACAACAAAGTTAGTCCTTTCTTTTATGAGATAAGTTCTAGTGACTACTCTGAAAAAAACAAAAGATAACTTCGAGTGTAAAAGGTTACATATGCTCTTAGCAAGCCTTTTTGTTGCATATAAATTATAATCCATATATAGTTTCATACTTTCATAGAGATGCATGCAGATTGTAGATGATCAAACTTCTGGTTTGATTCTTTTATGCGTATTATTTATCTTCTGGTTTGATTCTATTTTGCGTATTATTTAGGGAATTATCTATGTTAACCTCTAGTTCACTTTTCATAGATGTCATTCTCAACTATGAGCTTTACCGTCATTGCTTTTGAAGGATTTTTTCCCATAATGTTTGGATGGAAAATTAACACTTCTGGACTTGTGTAATTAAGTTACAATAGGTAAGAAGTAGTCAGCTTTGTAGTACAAATGTAATTCACTCGTAATTGAGTGTTAAAGTACTCTGGTTAGGTGTATTATAATAAACATAATGTTCTGGTTCGTAAAGTTCGTTTCATTGATTTTTGTTGTGTCAAATTTAACATACAAAATTTTATTAGTAAACTACCCTGAAATAAAGAAAATCAAACATTATAATCTTGCTAAAGACTCTTCATAAAGGAAGACAACAAATAACCAAACTAAAATACTAGCCAGATATAATGATAAATGCAAAACTTACTATTTTCTCATCTAAATGAATATTACGTTATGCCCGTCATCTTCTTTTGGAAACGAAGCCAACGTCAAAACTTAGTAAATACTTATGTAAATGAATATATATTGTGGATCTAAGCGTCTAAGCATGATATTCAACACTTCCGAGCCAATCTTTGAAATTCCATATTTTCTTTATCCACACAACTAATAAATTTGCTAAGTTTAGCCATCCAATACGAATTCAGACAAACTAATGTGTCTTGGTCAGTTGGTGAAACCTGTGTGCAAGTAGATTGCGATTCAATTTAGTGCACAATTCGTAGGCTACTTGAGCGAATCCAAAAACATAAGGATTAATTCAGTATTTGAACTAAAATTCATTTACAACTAATTGGTTATTTCTTCTGTCCCCACCCTTCCTTGGCACTGTCCGTCCTCCTTTCACATTCCCAATGGCACAACCACCTTGTCTCCTATCAACCCCTCCATCACCTCCTCGCCTCTCTTACTCCCCTCCAAACCATTGCTAGCGAGTCCCTACAGATTCTATCTCAAATGAAACACCAGGAAAGACATTCGCTGTATTCGATATCCTTCCTCATTTACATTACAACCTTTCTCCCACTTTGTTTTTGCAAGTTGCAAGTCTTCCAAGCTCCTGAACCTAATCCTGTACCCCAACCTGCTTGTGAAGATGTCGACGAGCATTTCTGGGGTATTAGACAGCCCAGACAGGTGCTTGATGTGGCATAAAGCTTACACCAGTGATATCAAATGTCTGCAAAGAAGCTGAAGTTGTGCTGGGGTAAAGGAGAAAAGAATAGGTACGTCCGATAGCCTTCTCAACCAAAGGAAAGTGGTTGGGCGAGGAAGGGAGAGGATTGCTGGGCGTTATGATCAAGAGATGGGAGGGGAGGTTGCATTGGGGATCCAAGAGAGGGACGGGACTATTAGCTGGGGTGGTTGGAGACTTGGAGATATGAATGATGGTGAGGATAGAGAGAAAATTGAGTACTTCTGTTGCATCTATTATTGCAATTAGCTCTTAATCATAGTTTTAGTCTTTAATCTGACTTGATCAGAAAATTGTTATAAATTTGTTGAAAGGGACATTTGGGGTTTTTGTGGATAATGCTCGAAAAGTGTAGGTGACAACTCGGCAATCTTGCAACATTAGGGTTAATACAGACGATTTCCCTATTATTCATTGACGGTTTACTTCTCAATTACACTTGCTATGAAATAAGCCTAATCAATTGTTCTACTGATTTGTGGCTTTGTTAGTTCTAGAGATTTTGATTATTTGATCAATCTGTAAGGTTAATATGAATCTCCTGCATATTTTTCCTTGGACAGGAAACCCTTTTCTCTTCTTTTTTGATTGGTCCTACCGTCCTAGTTTACTGACCATGAGGACTTAACATGTATTGCTACATCAAACTTAGGAGAATAGTTAGAGCCTTCTTATTCAATTTGTGGTCGTTGCCTATTATAAAAAAGAGTTATTTAATAAGAATACTCTAAACTATTGACCGTCTTCTCAAAATACTCTGAACTTCAATTTAACTCACAATACACCATACAATTAGCCCCGTCTTCTCGTATTATACTTAGAGTCATTTTTAACCTGTAAAATCAGCTTAAAAAAATTTAAGTGGGTCCTCCATCACCCTCCAACCACTGTCACTCCATTCTTTTCCATTCACCAGCCATATCCCCACACCATACTCGGCCACCATTCACCACTGCAGCCTCTCGCAACTGCCGCAATTTTCTGTCGTCGACCACTATTCTCAAACCTCACCTCCTTATCTCCCAATTTCGTCTATAAAGCACAGTCAACGGCAGCCGTGCCTCGCCTTCGTACTGTCGACCACTGTAACTCCGACCTCGTGCCTCTTGACAGACATGCCTTGCCTCTTCCTCGTTGTCGCCGTACTCTTTCACCAACAATCGAGATAATTTAACGCAACCCTAGATCCCCAAATTGATTTGGGGATAAATGTTAATTTGGGGGTCGAAAGGTTGTTGGAGGATTTTATAGAGAACACAGATTTAGTACCACCAAAATCTAGCATAATAATGAAGTTTAATCAACTAGTTTGAACATTTTCTTTGGATTTATAAACTTTTAATGTTAGCCAACTAAGGAGTTTAAGAAATTGCATCAACATTAATTATTTGGTTTCCTCTATGACGTCTTTTGATTTTCCAGTTCAAGGTTTGAGTGTTGTTAATAGGGACTTAGAGTACCTGGATTGTCAAAGCCTGATGAACAAGGTGGTTCTGGGTGGATGGTGACTACGGTTGTAGTGTTGGTGATGATAAAGGTAGGGTGGGTCATTGGTGGATTTGTATGGAGAATGAAAGGTAGTGACTTGCCAAACAGGTAGCCGGTAACTCGAGTGTAATATGAGAAGAGGGGCCTAATTGTATAGTTTATTGTGAGTTAATTTGAAGTTCGGAGTATTTTGAGAAGACAGTCAATAGGTTGGAGTATTCTTATAAAATAATCCTATAAAAAAAGGACCTTTATATTTATTCTCCTCCCAACTGAACATCACAGAATAAATATTCATTTGCAGGCAAACAGTTCAAAATTGATTAGGTTCCTTAGGTTTAATGGCATGTTTGATCGAGTCTTTTAGTCTGGGTGGTTATCTTCGGTAGAAAGTACAAAACCTTGTGAGTTGTGACTCTTATCACCTATGGATATGGTATAGTCATTATTTGTTTCCATTGGACCGAACCATTATAAAGGTGTAATTTTGGCGTGGTCTAATGCTATGCATCTTACATAGACGAGTTTTAACGACTTCTGGATACAATTGGACTAGTGGGGGATAGCAGTTCTCTTTTCTTGTCCTTTAGGGACAACATACAACGTATATAGATTAAAATCTGTGAACGTAACTGTAGGATGCTAAATTGTTTACTTTGACCGTATATGTTGCACCAGTAGGGTGACATTGGTGATAGTGTGATACTAGGATGTGGACCGGTGACGGAATGAGTTCTTTTTCTTGTAAATCCTTCATTATATTAGCAAAATTTATTTTTCATTTGTTTATTTCATTTTTAAATGCGAGGGCTCATTTCAAAGTTCGAGCTTTTGTTTGGACTATGGCATTGGGTAACATTTATACCATTGTGTATGTTGACATATCTCACAGCTATTTTTGCTTTTTGGCATTGTTGATCCTTGTTAAAATAATTCTTACTGGTGGGAGGGAAGAGTTGTGTTCATCCTAGAATAATGGGCCACCTACAAGCTTATTATGTCAACCTAGGAAGGTCAGGCCGTAAGTTTAAGTTAGGGGAGGGTCATTTAGCATTGGGCAAAAGCATTTAGAGGTTTTAGGAAATCAGTGACCAGATTTTACAACAAAATTGGAACAGCTTATAATTGTGTAACTTGTGTCTTTAAATATATCCGTGGTGTTTTTCATATTTATCTAGATCCATTTGAATGGGAGTTGCAGTCTAGCTGTTGATGTTCGTTCACATTGAGCTGTGAATGGACGATACTATGTGATATCTGCTTGCTTATAAGTAAAAATATATGGTTTTGCGAGTCACAACAGTTGAGGATGGAGAATATGGCTCCCTTTAATTCTCTGGAATTGCCTCATTATTCACTTTGGCCCATTGTTAAACTAAAGGGAATAGTACTTCACTAAGAGTTGGATATCTACCGCCCACTAGACTTTCTTAATACTTGTGCCAGAACGAAATTCAGTCGTTTTAGATACTTAGACGGAATAGTATATTTCTACTTATTGAGATAATCCATATTCTGTGCTGCACCTCTTTTTCCTTTAAGCTGGGGTGTTATCTCATGTCTAGATGCTTTACCAGTTTCTTTCACCCTTAGCAGCCAGTTTTGCTGGAATGACTAGCCCAAGTGGATTCGTCTTTTGTCATGGCTCTTTGTCATTATGATTGTCATTCAATGATTCATTTTGCAGCTAATCCATTGACGAATGTCCCTAAGGATAGCAATCTGTATCGAGTAAAACGGGAAGAAGCTCTATGCAAGTATGAGATGTAAGTTCTGCTTTTATCCCCATTCTGATTTGCAATCACATAATTACATTGTCTATCAGCATTGGTGGTATTCACTTTCACCCAATCCCTGTCTATCCTTTCTTCCTCACTTTCGCTTCTCCCTCAACGTATCAACAATAGCAGTAACCCATTACTCAACAGGTTTTGCCTATTCTAAGGTAAAGGTGTCCGATGTAGGTAATAAAATTGGTTACCCCTTTATTGAACATTTGAACATATAGAGAAACTGTTTCTAGATGACGCATATTAACTAGCTTTGAGTATTGCATTGAACCGACTGTTGCCTCACTATACAAAAGTGGGGATAATTTAGTACGACATTCAGTTTTATTCCATCATATGCGAAAAATTGGTGCTCAATGAATGTGCAGTCTAGTTGAATTGGAGAAGAAGCTTTCTGCGGTCATTTCAGAGGGAAATGCAGCTGGGAATTCAAAGGACTCTTGATCAGTATGTGGAAAGGTAGGTTCATTACTACGGCATAGCTTTGAATGTTCTTGTAAATATTTAGCCAGCTAGTGCGGAAATACGACTGTCATTTGTAGTAGTCTAATGTTTCTTGTCATTCTACCAGAGTACAGGAATGAATATGTCAATGTAACCTAGACCCTAAGGGGTTTAAAAAATGGTTGATTTTTAATGACAGGTCTAACTAACATTTACTTGTAGAATTTGTTAAAACTATTTGCTAATTTGCGGTAGATTTAAAAGATTGTTATGTTATTAACGCTAAGGGTTGACCCCAATGGTAAAGAGTCAAGCTTCTGACTTTTAAGGGTTCGATTCCCATTGTGAAAATATAGCTTGCTTTGTTGTTGGATTATCATTCATTTTCTTAAGCTTAAGACGGATAATGTCTGTTTTAAATAAAAAAATGTGTATTTATTATTACTTCCTAGTAATTGAATTTATTATTTTTTTGTCGAAGTTCTTTTTTTCCCAATTCTTGCAAATTTTACGTTATAGTGTGTGAACTCGATCATAACTTTTATTATTAATTTGCCGTTTGGTTGTGACGTTTGTGAAAAAGAGATTTGTTGTTTTCAAAAACACAAAATCAATCCATATCACTATATGCCTAACCTAATAATAATGGGCCACGAACATGTCAACGGAAATCTCGTCATTGCAAGAAACAAAGACCAAACGAAGATTTCACAGTTTAGTCCTACTTCATATCTATATCAAACAAAAAAAAAAAAATCATTAAAAAAAAAGTGGTTATGCAAGCGTCACGGCTGATTTATGCACGTTTAACTCGAACAGAATGAACAGAATTCATGTCATCACACAAATTTTAGGTTACAATTGCGATTGTTATCTTATCTTCTGCCGTCATTTCTTCCAAAGTGACAAACAAATGTGATCAAATGGAGTTTGTGAATTAATTAAGGAAAAAATAGATGTCATGTATGAATTAAAACCTTGAAAACAAAAAAAAACATTACTCTGTATACTAAGAAAAAGGATATAACAGGGTTCGTGAGAAAAAGAATAGTTAGGTTCCGTTTGGCAAGACATTTCAGGTACCTGGTTTGGTCAAAATAGCTTATTTGATCAAAATTTTAGGTACCTTAATTTTTTGTAAGCGTTTGACAAGTAGCTTATTTGGTTAAATAAGCTACCTGAAATGAGTAGCATTTGAGATTTTAGATACCTGATTTAGTTTGATTTCTCGTTTTTACCCTTTAAATCTTTAATATTAAATAATTATCATATTCTTTTACATCATTTCATCAAAATCAGTTACCTTTTCAGTTAATTTGCCAAACATTTTTTTTATATAATCAGCTACCTTATCAGTTCCTAATTTTCAGCTACCTTATCAGTCACATTTTCAGGTTTTAGTTACCTTTTCAGTTTTCAGCTACATTTTCGGTTAGTTTTACCAAACAGAGCCTTAGTATATTGTGTAAGATACTTTGGTGAAGATGATAAAAAATAGATCCTAACATAATCTAATTATAGTGGATGAAAATAGTTAAAAGAATACATTTTATAATAAACTTGTGTAAGATTATACTTACATAAGAGCATCTCCAATAGTTTAGCTTTAGAACTTGCTCGCAATTTTAAAAAAATTATAAGCTAGTAGCTTAACCATTGAATTTGTACAAGTGACTAGTTTTGCTCAAATGGACCAACAAAATTTCTGAGGCAGTAGCTTCATGGACCCACGAGATAAATGTAAGTACGTAACCAATAGAAAAATAGTGGTAATAATTTTGGAAATTGAATAAATAAATAGAGAAGTGTTTTAAGTGGGTCCAATCAAGCTATTTCTCCCTCCATATCAGACCAATGGTAACATGGTAAAAAATGGGGTTTTTAAGAAAAGAGGGTAAAAGTAAGGGTAAAGAGGGAAAAAATAGATGGGGTATGTAATTCTGGGTTTAATTGTGAGTTGGTAGGTGGGGTATGTAATGACATTTTGTGTAAATATCAAATGGGTATAAGGATAATTTGGTAATGTTGTAGGCCAAATAAGGAATGTTACCATTGGTATGGTACGGCTGTATTAGGTAAGTGTTACCATTGGTCTGGTATGGAGGGAGTAGTAAATTAGCTTAACCATTGGTGTTACTTGTTAGGGTGAGCAAATTTAGGTCCGGACCGGAAAAAATGGACCGGACCGGACCATTTGGTCTGGACCAGACCTGGACCGAATTATTTTGGTCCGGTCCTCGGTCCTCATTTTTTCAGGGTTTGGTCTTCGGTCTAGTCCGGTCCAAGACCGATTAATTTAGGTCCGGACCGAATGGACCAAATTTTATGTTTTTAATGACGCAACATTAAAATATTATGAATCAAATAAATATTTTATTTTCAAAAGACATTATAAATTAGTATTGTCAATGATTTTCATAGAAAGAGTCGTCTAATTACTTAAATGCATTTTATTTAGCGGAATTAAAATGTAATTATCATATACGAAATAGTGAAAAAACTAATTTTAGGTCCATTTCGGCCCAAGACCGGACCGGACCAAATATTTCGGGTTTGGTCCGGTCCAAGACCGAAAGTTTTAGGTCTGATCTTCGGTCCAGTAATTTTTATTTTCGGTCTTCGGTCCGGTCCGGTTTAGTCCGGTTCAGCCCGGTCTTGGACCGATTCTCAACCCTAATTGGTGTAAATTGTAGCTTGAAATTATTGTAGCTTAAAAAATTGATGTGGCAAAGGTAAGCTAGTAGCAACTAGATTATTACCATTGAAGATGCTCTAAAAATTTTCCTAGTGTGGGTGTTGTATGCCGGGATGTGAGGGGGAAGGTGCTGTGGGGTCTGTCCTTGGTGGTGGAGCAAGAGTGGGAACCTCAGTTGGCGGAAGCAGTTGCGATCTATGAAGGTGTTCGGGAAGCGGTGCGAAGACATCATACTCATGTGGTCGTGGAAAGCGATTGTTTACCTGTTGTTGAGGCACTAAGGAAGAGGGTCTCAGGAAGAAGTAGTCTAGCTTTAGTTTTCGAGGACATTTTATCGCTTTGTAATTCTTTTGTTTCTGTTAGATGGGCGCATACTAGGCGTGCAAACAATGGTGTCGCTCATGCTTTAGCTCATTCGTTACCTTTTGTAGCTAGTAGAGTAGTTTGGGCGGATAGTCTACCATCGATCATGAACAGTGCTGTTTCGTTCGATTCTTTATCTATGCAGTAAAGCCTTCGGGCTTTCCTTTTCAAAAAAAAAAAAAAATGTGCTCTGATTGAGAAATATAATAGTAATTACTCCGTATTTGGGTTGCTAAATTAACAATGATATCCGAAATTGGTGTTCACAAAGCAAACATTATGATCTGAGAAGACGGAGAAATATTCTTTGATGATAATTTCTAAAAAGTTGAAATTGATTGATATGTTCATTTTTAACGAAAGCAAATTTTTTTTCTATTAAATACTTAGGAATGTATATAAAACAAATCTATTAAATATGGAGTATAATTAATATTTAACTTGTTTAAATGAAATTTAAATGGAAAAACTAATTTCTTAAAAGTTCATTTAGCAAACTCCTTATTTAAAACTGCCATATACAAAAACTTATATGGAGTATTATAAAACTTATACATAGTATTATAAACGGTTTTTCTATCATATGAACTTAAAAAGGAAAAAATTAAGGATATTTTTCTTTTAAAGTGATAGGACATTGCAATTTCCCATAAAAAATCCACTAATTCTTTCCCCCTTTAGGTTTCTTATCCTATGCCTAGTGGGCATAGGATAGAAAAACCTATTATAAATTAGTGTTTCATTTTTATTTTTTATTTATGATAACTCAAATCATATACTACTTGCAGTAGGGCGGTCACCCCCCGCTGATTATAGGAAAATTCGAAAGTTTTAGTTTAAATTTTCGAATTTTTTTCTAAGTTTATTTATTTTTACCATTATTTATCCACACCGTAACACCGATTGAAATTCCCTAACGGTAAATCTTAATTCCGCCACAATGTCACTCCATGCTTGTAATTTAGTTAAGTCTCATAAACAAACTCTATTGCCTAACAATAGGTCTCTCTTGTGACGGATAAACTTGTGACGGGTGAAGTACCACTCACATTGTTAGAAAAGACAAAAGTAAAAGTGCATAATGTTTTGGTAAATTTCTACCAATTAGGGTTAAAGTGACCGCTCTTTTTAGCCTCGTAACGGGGGTTAAATTATATGTGATTTGTGACGGAATACGTATGTGATTAAGACGGAATAACGACGTAAGTAAAGTAAAGTAAAGGACAAAATAAGGTAATAATGACACAAGAGATTTTGGTGACGCGGAAAACCCGATGTGGGAAACAACCGCGGGGGGGAGTCGGAATCCCACCAATATTCCACTATGTAATAATCGGAGTGCAAGTACAATATACAATTGTCCGGATCTAATGAGGAATAATCCGTCGGGTGCGTAAAAGAGACAGAAAGAGTATTACCGGATGTTAGGGGGTATTTGTGGGTTTGTTCTGTTTGTACGTAGGTTACTTTGTAACATTGTATTCATGGTGCAGTAATTGATATGGTAATGATGGGATGATGTAGGGGATGATGTCATAGGTTTTGGCCTTTGTTTATTTGTACGTAAGTATGGTGTTGAGGGGCTGCTCCTTGCTTGCTTGCTTTCCCTTTGTTGTACGCTGTTTTACGTGTTCTTGTGTAGGTCAATAATGGATCCCTTCTCTTGTTTGTCTTCCTTGTATTTATAGTGAATAAACCCTAGTGGGTTTATTAGGGTTCCCTACTCAATTACCTTGTTCCTCAAGGTAGAGTTTGGTAACAACTTGAACTTTCCTTATTCAGAATATGGCAGCAATTAGGATTTCCTTGTCTTACCCGGGATCTTATTAATATCTTAGTCCAAGCCGAACTCTTCTTCACCTGCTGTCTTTGGCGGATTATCCTGCTTCCAGACCTGTCTCCCTGGCTCGGTCCATGGGCCCGACTCCCCATGTATGTAATGGGTCCATTGCTCATTAATTAACCACTTATCTCGTGCAACGTAGCCTAGGCAAAATACGGTAATTTTGGCCCTAACAGTTGCCCCCAATTTCGCTTCTCAGCTTTGTTGAGGAGGGAAATTGATTCTTCAAGCTATGCCTATTGTCGTCATTCTGCTACCGGTAAACCGTTGCTATCCTTCTAGATTATGCTGCTATTCTGCTGGAAGGAGGCGCATCCAACCTACTGTGACGAACCGCTGGAACAGACTGATGAAGCTCTGCTGGAGCAAGCTGCTGGCTGCTTGCCGGATCTGACTCCTACTAGATATACTTGAGATAATTCTGCATCCCTACTTTGTACCCAAAATTCTGGTACCCTGACCTGCTTGATTCTGCTGAATCGTACTTTGTTGTCCTTGTAGACTGATTTCTGGCTCTCCTTGGTTCTGCTGATCGAGAAGTAGATGTAGGCTGATTTGTTACTGATGTAGACTCGTGGACTGCTGTTAGCAGACTTTTCAGCAAGTCGACTTCAGGCGGATTTCTGCTGGAGGATGCTCAGAACAAATGGTGGACTCTAGGATCCTGATCGCTGACGTTGGGGTCTTGATGGTTGGTGCGGGGAATTAGACGGCTGGTTCTGGAGTCTGGCAGATGGCTCTGGGAACCAGACAGCTGATGCTGGGAGCCAGACGGCTGAGTCCGGAAACTGGATGGTTGGCTCTGGAACCAGAAAGCTGATGCTGGGAGCCAGACGGTTGAGTCTGGAAACTGGACGGCTGACTCTGGGAACCAGAATGTTGATGCTGGGAGCCAGACGGCTGGCGCTGAGAACCAGAAAGCTGATGCTGGGAGCCAGATGGCTGAATCCGAGAAGCAGTTTCCACATGTCCTTTCTGTTCGGTTATCTGGTCACCAAGGGTGAATTTGGTGGTTGGAGCATTCAGCATAAGTTTGCTGTGCATTTGCTATGTAGGGGACACCTGCAAAATATTAGTAGTGCGATGCGATGCATGTGCATGGATGGACTCTCTAATGTATGATGCAGACTATATGATGATTAGACAAGCTGTAGACTATCATATGTCGTGAATGCAACATTAACCATGACTATATGTGTGTCTCTGTGGTTTCGTTTGCCTTTGTCTGGAGTTTAGCTCCCACTTTTGATTTGCCAGGAGGCTGACCTAGTTCCAGGTACACAGCCTCTGCCCCTGGTGGCAGATATTTGATAACATATTTTACCCATGACGTAAAATATCTTATCACTAGGATTAGCTGACTAGAGCATACCTTCATTGACTGTTTCTGATTAACAAGGAATGTTGCGTTCCTTGTGGTTCCAGACGTTTGAGATTCCGTGCGTGCACCTTTTCCTCTACGACATAACTATGGAATTACTGAGTTAACGTTAAGGTATGGGTGGTCTTAGTATGTCGTACCCTGCGCGCTACCTCGGCGTATGCTCTTCATGTGGCATGACTTAAGATAAACGTCTTCGCAGCCTCACATGGCAGGGGCTGGACCCTCAAAGTGTCCCTTATCTGACAAGCAACCAACATCAGTGTCAAAGCCTTTCTCCCTAGAAGCGTGAAAGATAACCAAATAGTACAAATACCTGGTGCTATCTCATGGTGTTCTAGAGCAACATCTGGATCCAGGAAGCCACAGTGCGTACCACTTGGGTTTTTAGAAAATATTTTGTTTTAAATAAAGAGGAATAAATAAAAAACACAAAAACAAATTTTGAACCTAAAAAAGAACTCGATAAAAAGATATTAGTAAAAAGGTTTTTGCTTCATGGACTGTTGAAAGGTACTCTTTACACTAAAATTTCGGCACTTTGTCAGACAAAGTACTGTCGGGGATTATACAAGATTTGACCTTGCATGGCCATCAATCTGTACTCCCTATTACCTGGCGCTTTCAGCCTTGTGATTTTTGGTATTTTCAAATATCCTTCATAGCACTAGGTCCTCTACTGTGAGAGTCCTGATTCTGACGTTGTTATCATATGCCTTTGCTTCTGATGGCTCATACGATGTCATGCGTATATGAGCACTTCTTAGTTCAACTGTTGTGGCTCTTTCTTTTTGCTACCGTTTCAGATTCTAAACATTGAGTTTGTTGTTTGACCAAGCTTGCTCGATGGACTGTTGGCTTTTGGCTGTCGCGTGAGGGATGTTGTAACACCCCACGGTAATTGAAGAGGTCCAGTGATAGGCTTAAATGACTAGTGCTTAAAGGGATTGGAAGTACTACCCATATCAACAAAGTGCACTTTCTTTTATGGTAATCCATGTGAAAGAACTCCAAAGTTAAGCGTGCTTGACTGGGAGTAGTCTTAGGATGGGTGACCTCCTGGGAAGGTTTCCGGGATGCGCATGAGTGAGGACAAAATGCTCTATAAAGGACCCGTGTTGATCTGTGGGCCATGTACACAGCTTGGTGAGCTATCATAAGTAACCGCTCCCGACCCGGTTTGGGCCGGGGTGTTACAAGTGGTATCAGAGCAACCCTGCGACCGTGTGGTGATCGGAGGCAGTTGTTATACGCTCCTGGAGGCAGTGGTTATACGCTCCATTGTGATCACACACCTAGCGGGGGAGGATTATGGGTTAGCGGTTATGCTCCCAGGCTCAACGAGGACGTTGCGTTCTTCAAGTGGGGGTGACTGTAACACCGGTAATTGAAGAGGTCCAGTGACAGGCTTAAATGACTAGTGCTTAAAGGGATTGGAAGTTCTACTCATATCAACAAAGTGCACTTTCTTTTATGGTCATCCATGCGAAAGAACTCCAAAGTTAAGCGTGCTTGACTGGGAGTAGTCTTAGGATGGGTGACCTCCTAGGAAGGTTTCCGGGATGCGCATGAGTGAGGACAAAATGCGCTATAAAGGACCCTTGTTGATCTGTGGGCCATGTACACAGCCTGGTGAGCTATCATAAGTAACCGCTCCCGACCCGGTTTGGGCCGGGGTGTTACAGATGTAGTCTCTGCCCCCTGCATGACTTTCACGGCTTTGCTGTGGATGGCATGCAATATAATATGAGACCCATACTTGCATTTTACTTTCTTGCTGAGAGTAGTGTCATTTCTTCTTGTCATTTGTTATTTCATGTTCTGGTGTCCAGGGAACCAGGCTGGTGGCAGCACGTGTTAGCACGTGATTTTTCACTTTGGAAAGCTGATGCAATGATGTGTCCTGCAGCATTCTGGCTGCTGCCTGTCTCCTATATATTCAGGGTGCTAGGAGTTTTTATGTACCAGCGGTACGTTGATTAAATTGCCCCTATGCCATTGATTCATGTCCTGCAAGCAGCTGTCGGAGCTACCTGTCCTGCCGGCCCGACCTTTGCGCGGGGAGGCTGTTTCTGCAGACCGAAAATTTGTTGCAGGGAGCGCTCTGCATTCTGCGTCCTGCGTCCTGTGTCCTGCGTCCTGCATTCTGCATTCTGCATCCTGCATTCTGCGTTCTGCATACTGCGTCATGCGTTCCGCATACTGCATTCTGGATACTGCGTCCTACATCCTGCGTTCTATGTTATATGCCCTGCGTCCTGCATTCTGCATTCTGCGTCATATGCTGCAGGAGGAGCGATTTTATATGGGGGAAGAGTGGCAGGTTCTGAAGCCTGAATAACCACTCCTGCTGGTAGGGAGATCTCCTGCAAGAAATTATTCTAATAGGGCCAGCAGATGGCATAGCCAACGACCTTCCAATGCTCAAGACAGTAGTTATTCAAAATATAACAGGGTAACAAGATAACAAAGTTACGAATTAGTTTAAGAGCGACATATGGACATGAATCTTCTTGTTCTTTGTTTACCGATGGTTTTAGCACATGAACGAAAAGCATAAGTGATAAGATACTCTAGCTTGAATGCTACCCCAAGTTGTAAGGACGTCTGCCTCTAGGTTCTAGGTTCTAACCCCCGACTGGGGACCTATCTGGTTTCAGATATTTTCAGGTGCCTGACTCTCAGGGTCGCTACAAGCTTGGACGATCAGGTTCCCTCCTGGTCCCCTCGTGGGGATCTGGGTAGCAGTGTAACACCCCCATATTCAGAGGAGCCTTAACTAGGCCTTCCTTAGGATATAAGGGCGTTACCATCTCGGTTGCCCGAGGATAGTAATAATCAAATGTCGATAAAAGAACTATTAAGTTATATTACAAGCGATTTAAACCAATAAACGATATAAAGATACAACTCAAAGACTACTCGCTATGACCATCATATCTCGTGAGGACTCATCCCTGCCCGGACTCCAGCTATCAACAACATCAACACCTGCTAAGACCGACTTCTCACCATAAGGGATCACGGCAGACACATAACAAACAAACAACCACACAAGGTCAGTACTGAGATAAGACACAGCAATAACAACTACAACTATCAACACAATACGACGCTATCACTCTCACACACACAATCACGATAATCCAACCAACCTCTGTCACTGACTGTCCACTGGACCAGTCCTGCCAGTGGGGGACCGCAGCCGTACCCACCAAATCCCCGCTCATCATACCGAGCGATAACCCTGTCCATTAATGTGCACATCCCCTTCCGTGGCGGGTTCCACGAAGGGCGAAACTAGGGCGTGAAGCCACTCCCGCAAGTGACCTCACTCAGCCGAGACGCATCTCGAGAACCAGAGACAACAACCACAACTACAACCACCGCCGTCACCATACAATTACGATATTAAACAATCACAAGATAACCACAACGACCGACACACTAGACCATCTCTGTAAACCGAGTAGGCGAACCTACCTTTAAGCAATCGCAACCAATCCATGCCAACATATGACATATCCAGCAATCAAGCAACGCCTATAAGCACAACACAATTATCTATTACTACCAAGCAAACCCTATTTGCAAAGAACAAGGACACGGATGATGATTATGACATACCTATAGGGAGAAAACTCAGCAAAAGACCGCTACCCGACACAAGTGACGCTCTCCTAAGGCACAAGGATCTTCAAAAGACTTCCATGGAGGTTTTGAGGTGAAGGGAAGGGAAAGAGGCGACTGAAGGATAGGAGGAAAGTGGCGGAAGTGATTTGCGGATTTAACAAAACGCGATATAAAACCGTCGCTGAAAACTAGGTACTCGATCGAGTACCCAACATACTCGATCGAGTGACCCCCTACTCGATCGAGTAACCTAGCTACTCGATCGAGTAGCCTCTACTCTATCGAGTACCACTCATGACTCGCAACACAAAATGGTTTTGGAACACAATTCTAAGACTAATCCCGCTCCCAAGGTCAGTCAACGCTGGTCAAAGGGTCCCAAAAAGGGCGGGTATTACAGTCTTGCCCCCTTAAAAAGAACTTCGTCCCCGAAGTTCAACTCACCTATCTCCCGCTCAAGACACGAAAACAACACGACCTCACCCATCTTCCCGCTCAAACCATTACTCCCTGGAAATACCATTCCCCCCCCATGTCATTATCATCACCGTCTACACTTTATACCTATCGACTCTTACCACAATCATGCAAGCATTATCGCCTTTAATTGTCACTCTACATGTATGCATTAATTCTTACTAATGACTATGAATCAAACATCGACTTTGCCATATGAGCCAACACAAACAACCATCGCTCATCACGTGACAACAATTTATCAACCCGAAACGTATCTCATATCAACTTCATACTGCACAATTAACACTACCGTGTTACTCAATTCATTCTATTACGACGCATCGCGCCGAGATAAGACTCTTTATGACGGTCCTTTACAATTCATTCTATCATTTTCACTTCAACGCATGAATTACTCTACAAACCGCGGTAACCAAATACACTTCATACAAGTAAAGTAACCAAGGTACTAGAAAATTTGCAATTAAACAACAAGATTTTGCAATTAAACAACAAAACATTATAGGCAAACAAAACATAATTTCGATATCAGCCTTTTATTTCGCGATAATTTTCGCGACATTACTCTTCCCCTCTAAAAGGAACTTCGTCCCCGAAGTTCACCACCAAAATTACAACACATATTACCTATTATTTGCATCATAACTTTAAAGAAACCATATTATTTGTTATGGACATTACTCACTAACTATATACTCGTTAAATTAGAATTCATACACAAACCTCCGGAATGTCTGGTCACCGTCGACAACACTTGTTAATATGGTATGCACAAGTATATAAGAAGTTATAACTCCAATAAATAGTTCGTAATAGGTCGTATGCAATATTAAAGTAACAAGAAACTATTACCGCTTCACTAATTGTGACAAACACGCTTATAAAACTTAAAACACGGCTTCCAACATATGAAATTAACGGTTCAAAGGTGTTACTACGCACTAATAACCATATTAAACATCAAACTTGCATTTATAAAACAGTTGAACATTTTTAATTTTTGAAAACCTCCCGAATGCGGTGCTACTCGATCGAGTATGTAGCGGTACTCGATCGAGTGCCATGCTACTCGATCGAGTGCCTTGGCTACTCGATCGAGTAGCCTACAGTCGAATGCTTTTATCCCATCTTCCGCAGCCTACTCGATAGAGTACGGGTACTCCGTCGAGTACCTACAGGCCAAGTTCCTCTATACAACCTGTCATAAGCCGACATACATGCCCATATTTGTCATATAAATCGAGTCGGGACGACTCCCCGACTTCTAACATCCTGCAGCAAGTTAAAATATCTAATCCGGCCTTATGGCCAACAATACAAGTTCATAACTAAGGTTTTAATGAAAACAACTACCAAAGTCTAACCATACTACATACGCCTACTACCAACTACTATAAACAAGGATAAATCAAGGAGTATCACTCCTGCTGCTGCTGCTGCTGCTGCTCAAACATCACCTCATCATCACCACCACCGCCAGAAGTACCTGCTCCCGATGACCCAATCCCCGCATCCACTCCTGCTCCTGCTCCTGCTCCTGGGCCCATGTACCATGGAGTCAAGCCACCGTAGGCAAAGGACTGAGGTGTCCCCCACGTCGACTGATCCACCCCGTAGGAATGGAAAACCCCATAGTAGTCCCCAACTCCACTCCACCACACCGGATGCGGTCCCTCGGTCCCTATCCCCTGAGCATACGCCATCTCGTGCATGTTCCGGAGTGTCAAGGTAGATGACACTCTCTCTGCCAAGTAGCTGGATCGCGTCTCCGGGGTGTCGAGGTACGGGTAGCACGGAAAAGGCCGTCTGGCTGCGCTTTGTGGTGCCACCGGCCGTGGTCTAGTCTCTGAGGTCCTCTCCCTCACTCGACGGGGTCCTCTCCCCAACCTAGGTCTCTCCACTGCCACGACCGATGCATTCTTGCCCTTTGTCGGCTCCGGCATCACCTCGAGAATGGTGTCGTCGATGAGGTAGGTCTGCAGATGGCGGGGTCTATCATCCTCCTCCTCCTCCTCCTCATCATCGGAGTCCACCGTCCCTACCGTCGGCTCCAAGGGCTCCGTGGGTGGGAGGTGCTCAGGAGCTGGAATCTTCATCCAACTCATGCCCCACACCCTCCAAGCTAGGCTACCGTCAGCCAAAGTCCTCAACCATTTCAGGTCGAGATAGTATTCATGGTCCATAGTGGGCACTGGGGTAACTAGAGGCACGTACTCCGAAGAAGCCTCGAAAGAGGTTAGCTTTTCAGCTAACCGAGTGGCGATAGCGCCACAACTCAAGTACCGGGTAGAGGCAGTGGCCATCAAGGCAAGGGCGGCACAAACCATGGAAGGAGCATTAAAGACCACTTTCTGGTCCGCTCCGGTTCAAGTAAGACATCGAAGTAACACCTCATGGTTGTTCACATCGATATCCTTTCGTCATAAAGGAGGTTTGAAAGAGAACGAAGAAAGACCCTCAAAGTAACATCTTGAATGTCATTAATCAAAGCATGTTGCTTGAGGTAGGAGTCGGTTTCCCGGTGGCCGACAAGGCATTAGGCGGCATACACCGCACTCACTGGGATATCGGTGATGGAGTCCTTGGGAGGCTTGGCCAACCCAAGGTGAGAAGCAAATTGGTCCATAGAAAGCAAGAAACTAGTATTCATCAACCGAAACTCAACGGTATGGCCAGCGGGGTCATAGATAAAGGAGCTCATGAACTCCAAGGTAAGAAAAGGATAAGAGTGTTTCCTCAGCCTATACAAACCCATAAGGCCCAAGGTCTCAAAAATGTGACGGACATCCGTCTCTATCTCCAATTCCTCCAACAAAGTAGTGTCTATACACCTCGTAGGTCTCATTTTGCGTTTTTGTAAGGCTACAAAACGCTCTCTCTGCTTGAAATCAACAAAAACCACCGAAGGGTACTGAACTGCGGGTACCACAGTCCACTCCCTTCCCCATCTCGTGGATCACCCTCCCCGTTTACTTTGGCGGATTCCTAGGTTCGTCTAAGATCATCTGTTTGGCATATGTTCAAACAAACTTGTATAAACACGTAAACATATACTTCACGTAATTCGGTCTTTACATGCTCAGCTAGGTACACAAATTTCACCAACAAATTCGACATGTGAAGCACATAATTCATGCCATTAACATTGAACACTTAGCTAGGTACACACATTCACCAGCAGTTTCCAAAATTTGACATACAAGCTCAGATTACTACTACTCATATGCCATAGTTGTGAAAGAAATTATCATGGTGATTACATATGCTCAACAAATTCGAATATCCTAGCATGATTCTAAGGTTATTCCAAACACACTTCTAATCACATGTGAGGCATTCTTACTAGTTCATGGAAAAGAATAATTTGGAACATATCATTATCACCCTTCAATATTATGAACAACAATTCACTTAAAATTTTCAGACGGTCTTTACAGCTGTGATAATTTTGGCATATTTTCATCAATTATCGTTTCTATCATCATATTGAAGTTCAACTTATACTTATAATGTCATTCACAACACCAATTTCCCAATTATAAATCACGAATTTCCATTTGAGGCACTTTTAAGACGGAGTTTTAAGGCAACTTTCTAAGGTAAAATCATCAAAATCTATCCTCCAACATGATATAAACAATACTTAAGGCTCAATTCTACCATCTAATCATTGTAAAACAATCAAAAATCGATTTCAATTTTGGAAACCCTAGAAATTTCGGGTTCAATCTTTGCAATTACTAGTCTAATTTACAGCAATTAATCACAAGCAAACATGGAAAGGAGGCATGTGAATCATATTTCAACAATTAAAAGCACCAAATAGATCATAATAATCGAAATTTCAGATTGTTGCACTTCTCTAACACATTCAAATCAATAAACCATGTACATTAGGAAGAATAGCACACCTTGATTGAGTAGCAAAGTAAAGAAACGAAATTAAGCAAGGAAATCAACCCCAAGAATCACCACTAACCAAAGAGTATGAGAGATTTAGAGAGGAAACAAGGTTCTAGGGTTCGAAATATAGAGGATGAATGAGAGGAATTAGAAAGATTAGGGGTTTTAAGAAACCCGTAGGATTCACTGTACAGTAACCTACTCGATCGAGTGCCCAGGTTACTCGATCGAGTACCACCCTACTCGATCGAGTAGGAGCTAATTCATCGAGTATCTGCAGGAATTTTTCCCACATCCCGACTTCATAGCTTCCTAACTAGATCGAGTGAGGTCTACTCGGTCTAGTAAGCACTCGCACTCGGTCAAGTATAGTTAAGTACTCGGTCAGAAATACTAAGTAACTTGAAGATTCCTGCAAAACAACATTGCTTTTCGATTCCAAACTTAGTTCGGAATTTGGCACGAATTGTCATACTCCATCACGTATTACAACCATTATCGCGCAAAATGCAATCCTTCAACAACTAAGAGACACGTCACATTACGCTATACAAGTTACCCAACTCGGTTTACCTGCCACCGAATTATTTATAAACATAATCATGCCATCATATTACACTTAAACTTACTTTACTTGTTACTACTAAACTCGTGTTCACTTCAATTTGAAACATATAATTAACATCAATTCTTTCTTTCACTTATCACATAATTACATACTTTTCAAACAACTTATTTAAGCATGTCTTACCTTCTATCATAAGCAATTCATCTTGCACGAATCAAATATTACGCAGCGGAAAAATTCCAACCAACGAATAAGGCATAAATGCATTACTATATGCTATGACTCGAATTATAACTCAACCATACTATAACTATTACCATAGAAATTACTGTAGGATTTATAAACTCGTATATGACTCCCGTCATCATTAACTTATAGCAAACACCTACATGTTCACTCTTCATGTCACGGCATTCAATTCCACCTTTTCACGCATCTCTATTACGTAAACTTCCGTCACATATCTCATAACCATCGTATAAACTCACTAATCATTCTAAAAACTCCACCAATTTCACCAATGATTACTAAACGCGGCCCAAATAACACTATCACACCCCTATTAACTCTAACAAAGACTTAACCGGAGGTAGCTCCGGCACAATTAACATACCTATCACACATAGACACACGGACTCCACATTCCCATACCATGTGACTGGCTTAAGTGTCATGGGGCCAAGATTTTGAAATGAGGGCGCCTACTCACCCAAAATCTAGCATCAGCTGGGGCTCCCATTACACATACACCAGGTTCATTTTATTATACTCCCTACGTTCATTATGTTCATTTGTTACAGGTTCCAAAATCGTCGCTCTGATACCACTTTGTAACACCCCCTTATTCAGAGGAGCTTTAACTAGGCCTTCCTTAGGATATAAGGGCGTTACCATCTCGGTTGCCCAAGGATAGTAATAATCAAATGTCGATAAAAGAACTATTAAGTTATATTACAAGCGATTTAAACCAATAAACGATATAAAGATACAACTCAAAGACTACTCGCTATGACCATCATATCTCGTGAGGACTCATCCCTGCCCGGACTCCAGCTATCAACAACATCAACACCTGCTAAGACCGACTGCTCACCATAAGGGATCACGGCAGACACATAACAAACAAACAACCACACAAGGTCAGTACTGAGATAAGACACAGCAATAACAACTACAACTATCAACACAATACGACGCTATCAGTCTCACACACACAATCACGATAATCCAACCAACCTCTGTCACTGACTGTCCACTGGACCAGTCCTGCCAGTGGGGGACCGCAGCCGTACCCACCAAATCCCCGCTCATCATACCGAGCGATAACCCTGTCCATTAATGTGCACATCCCCTTCCGTGGCGGGTTCCACGAAGGGCGAAACTAGGGCGTGAAGCCACTCCCGCAAGTGACCTCACTCAGCCGAGACGCATCTCGAGAACCAGAGACAACAACCACAACTACAACCACCGCCGTCACCATACAATTACGATATTAAACAATCACAGTATAACCACAACGACCGACACACTAGACCATCTACAGAAACTGAGTAGGCGAACCTACCTTTAAGCAACTGCAACCAATCCATGCCAACATATGACATATCCAGCAATCAAGCAACGCCTATAAGCACAACACAATTATCTATTACTACCAAGCAAACCCTATTTGCAAAGAACAAGGACACGGATGATGATTATGACATACCTATAGGGAGAAAACTCAGCAAAAGACCGCTACCCGACACAAGTGACGCTCTCCTAAGGCACAAGGATCTTCAAAAGACTTCCATGGAGGTTTTGAGGTGAAGGGAAGGGAAAGAGGCGACTGAAGGATAGGAGGAAAGTGGCGGAAGTGATTTGCGGATTTAACAAAACGCGATATAAAACCGTCGCTGAAAACTAGGTACTCGATCGAGTACCCAACATACTCGATCGAGTGACCCCCTACTCGATCGAGTAACCTAGCTACTCGATCGAGTAGCCTCTACTCTATCGAGTACCACTCATGACTCGCAACACAAAATGGTTTTGGCACACAATTCTAAGACTAATCCCGCTCCCAAGGTCAGTCAACGCTGGTCAAAGGGTCCCAAAAAGGGCGGGTATTACAAGCAGGCCTACTCTTGTCTCTCTTATTGGAAATTCTACTAGTGTGCCATGTACAACTCTGGTTCCTATTTTCCTTTTAGGTCCCTGATGTTTTCATCAATCCAGGTCTGGGGTGCAGGACTAGAGTCAGGTGCTAGTCTACCATGGTTGTGATTTAACTGTCATTCGAGGTTCGAACTTCAGGCTGTGAGCACTTGGGCGTATCGTTCAATTGGTCATTGGTCAATTCTTCTAATAGCTCTAGTTTTCCCATATAGGCTTTCAGGGGTAGTCGATTACCACATGGATATGATGGGATTAAAATAAGAAAGCAATTTACAAAAAGTTATAACAAGTGCAAGAATCAATTTTTCAAGTGACGTGTACCTGGTCTCTGCAGGATGCAGAGACTTATTGAGATAATATGCTGGGTACCAGTATGACGCTAACTGAAGCCTTGGTTACCGACAGGTATGGGGACCAGATGTTGAGACCAGGCGCGGGGACCAGATACAGGGTCCAGGTGCGGGATCAGGTACTGGGACTAGGTGCGGTATATCAGATACAGGACCGGGTGTGGGATCCAGGTATGGCAACCAAGGCTCTTCTGGTTCCAGGCTGGACGATAGTGGTGGTACCAGGGTTCTTCTGGTTCCAGCTTACCCATGTTGACTAAGTTTATTGTATCCACCAGGATTTTTCTTACGGTGTAGTTTCTATGTACGATGTAATGATAAGAGCACCATGACGGTGTTTCTGAGTCTTAGGCGATCTCCTTTTGTTTCTGTGGCATGCCTTTTTCGCCTTTGAGTATTTTAGGTTGTAGAGTTTTGATCCACCTGTTATCACGTAAAATATTCTAGAACAAATAGAGGTGTAAAGGGTGGAACCTGACTCGTGGAGTTTATTTTACTGAACCTGCCCCCACGTGATAACAAGTGGTCGCTGCACCAGGCTTTTATAATCCTGCAAGAGGGTTAGGAACAGGCGAAATAGTACCAAATATGTTACCATCTAACGACATTTCTGCAGAGGTCTGGCCCCAGGGTCGCTGACTAGTGGAGTTGTAGCGACACTGGTTCAGTTTGTCATTCTGGTTTCTTCTGGCTGAAAGTTACCTGATGCTGCCTCCATTCTGGTCAGCATGGGAGAGTAGTAGGATGCTAGGCATCCAGGGTATAGCCCGATGTCCTCGCCATCGCAAGCTCCAGATTGTCTCTCCGCAATCGGAGCACCAAAGACGACGTCTATGGATCTCTCGGTCCGAGATTCTCGGAGGTCCCGACCGCCTCGCCCCGGTACCTTCGATCCTGCCCGCATCGAACATTCCTGCTGGTCCATCTTCTGCTGGTACACTTGTTGCTGGTACGCTGCTGACGGTTTCTGGTGCATTGACCATTCCTTCTCTGGTAGCTAGAGGCTGGAGGGACTCTGGCGTCCAGATCTGTTGTAGGACTCTAGAGGAACTCTAGGGAGCGATTCTCTTGCCGCAAAGATCCGGATGAATTCTGGGACCAGATTTTCTCGAGGACCCTGGGAAACTCCATGGACCAGATCTACTATGGGACTCTGGAGGAACTCCGGTAATCGGATCTTCGGCTTCGGGGAGCAGATCCACGGCTAAATTCTGGAGGGACTCCGGGATTCAGATCTTAGGCTTCGGGGAGCAGATCTACGGCTCCAGAGAGCAAATCTACTGCTGGATTTCGGAGGAATTCCGGGAACCAGACCTACTGTCGGACTCAGGCTTGAAGGAACCGGGGACCGGATCGCTCTCGGGCTCGGGACCAGATCTGCTGCGGTCTTCGGGAGGAACCGGGGACGGTCTGGCTGCCGGACTCGGGGGCCAGATCTGCTGACGGACTTCTTGAGGAACTCTGAGGACCAGATCTGCTGCCGGACCGACGGGGCCGGATCGCTCACACGGGACTTCCGGAGGAACTCGTAAGTAGATCTCTGGCGGCTTAGGGGGTCCCGGAAGCGGATCTACGGTGAGTTCGGAAGAACTGCGGAGGCGAGATCTGCTGGCGACTCCGGGGAGGGTCCCGGAGCGGATCTCTGCGACTTCTAGCGGAGGATCCCAGGAAGAAGATCATTGCGGCTTTCGGAGGAACTGCGGAAGCGGATCTCTCGCGGCTCCGGGGAGGGTCTCGGGAAACAGATCTCTGCCTGGCCTCCTGGATGACTTCATGGATAGTGATGAAATCTTGCTCGCTAGGAGGCATGGCACCGGAGACTGACTTGATGACAACTTGGCTATAGAGATCGATCACCATGCCCCACGGTGGGCGCCAAACTATTTTGGTAATTTGTTAGGTTCATATACCTATTATTAGACTCCTCTAATAGTGAACTAATTAACTTGTTAATTATTTGTTCTTTAGATCTAGTGCATGCATAACAAAATGAAAGATTTATAAGAAAAACAATGTTCCTTACATTGTTGGTTGGTTCGAAAATTTGGGCACAAGTAAGGTCACCTTCCTTCACTTGTTCTTGAGCTTATAATGATGGATGATCCTCCTAAGACTCCAAGTTTAGAAGCCACTCCAATAAATTGCACCCAAGATGAATCCCAAAAATCTCTACTAATATTAACTAGATATGTAGTAGAAATATTACCTTAATAATACTAATATTCTTATATTACTACTTCTAGTAATAAATTTTGGTGTATTAGTATTTATTGAGAGCTTGAATGAATTTTGCATGTGAGGAATTTTAGAGAGAAACAAGTAAAAACTAGCAAAACAAGTAAGTCTAAAATGAGCAACCAAAGTGCTCATTTGTAGTGCCCAAAACCGGTTGGGACATCCCATGTAGGGAATCTTAGCTTTTTGTTTTTACTCTTTGTTTAATTATAGGTAGAGTTTAGGATGTAGGCTTGTAAGATGTGTCATAGATATGTCTCTATCACACTAAGTTATTACAAATGAACAAGACAAAAGAGCATCTTGTATGCTCTCATGTTTCGAAATAATGGTCCTTATATGGTCCATTTTTGCCTTTTGTCATTTGTCCTACAAATGCTTATAAGTCATATGTTTAACTATCTTACATATTTAATTATTAAAGTAATCATTTAACACTTAAATATTACAATTAATAATATAATATACACTCCACTTTTTGAGTAGTATACTACAATTATATCATCATATAATGGGTCCCATAATTACTAGTTAGTTAAAATTACAATTTCTTGTAACTTTAAATAAATAATTATCTCTACCTCAAAACTTATATCAATACCTCAACTAATTTAGTAATTTAACGCTTAATTACTAAATTTAATCTTTATTTAATCACATTAAAATAAGACGCAAAATTACACTCCCATAATTAAGGAATTAATTAATCAGACGCATACAATTAATTAAATATCTATTTGGGCCTCATCCTATAGGTGTGACCTAAAGGGATCAATTGACCACCACCGTCACACGAAAGTAATGTCAAACTCTAGTTAGCCAATCATTACCGATTAATGACGATCGATCGTATAAAGAATCATCCTCACGTATTCTTAATTTGAGATTTAATTATGATATTTAAATCATGTGATCGCACTATTGTTGAGGACACATTTCCCAACAATCTCCCACTTGTCCTCGACAAGTGTGCGTCACCAATTCTCTCGTCCTATTACAATCTCCCACTCAATGCAAGGTGTCTTGCAGGTCGTACTTACATTTGATCATATCTTGAGTGGTTTTCTCGATCCGGAGATTAACGTCGACCGGAATTATCTATCAAAGATACCTTCCGAGCGTGGCCACGCATTTCCAATTAACTACTCCTCGAGTGGCCTTGAGATTTTCAACAACCCCCGACAAGGGGTGGACAATTCCTATCGCCCTATTCCCTTCGTTCAACCACAGTCCATCATAACCCAAAATATACCCAGTTTGACCTCGTTTAAGAAATCGTAGAGTATAAATCAAAGCTAATCAGAAGTTGTGCCAACTTGGGCGAATAGCCTCTAGTCAAAAGAATTGACTCATAAGAATACTATAGTAGCTCTTGCCACGACCAGGCTTTATGAATTACAAGAACTCTATAAGCGGTCATCGCCCGGCCAGATTGTCCCATACAATCTGCCTATGTGATCGACTAGTCATCCCATATGACTCTATGGCACTTTAACTTGCCATCAATCGCATCACACTCTAGTCACTTCGAGACGTCACCTCATATAAGTAACTAGGGGTGAATACCATGTCAATCCAGTTCACTTTAATGAGGTTCAATTTGTCTCTACAACCCATTTGGATACGACAAGGTAGCGGGTGAGTTTAATAAAACTCAAACGATAAATGTGATTATCACATATGAATAGTCAATACACTATTACTACTTCATATTCTTTAATCTCTAGTGTATTAAAACACTAGTTAAAATGCAATACAAGCTTGGCAAGTGGATATACCCGATATCCATATATTCCAACTTTATTAATTGCTTTTTCCTTCCATTCAATGTCATCTCTAATGATATGAATTTCTCTAAGTATATGTCTAGACTTCATACTAGATCTGAGTTCTTTATCTTGAAAGAAGCTCCCACTGTTATCACATAACATATGATAAAGTCATTTGTAGAGGGATTCACTCTTCATCCCTACGTTGACCATTTTATCACAACTTACTTAGATTCCTTTTGTAGAATTTGCAATGCGTGAAACTAAAACACATTTCTTAGTTTCTTACTCTTTTGTCAATAACATTTGCTTAGGATTTCATCAAATCCTTTTAAGCTTGGAAACTAAAGTTGGTGCAACCCTTCAACACTTTAACTTAGTTTATCATCCAAACATGTGTACAAGTCATCAATTGTACTTTAAGGCTTTCACAAGCCCATCTTATGAATTAACTTATTATTGACTTATCATGCACCTAGCATGTAACATTCTGTATTTGTTATGTTTAATTGATGTGTCAAAAGTGTGTGTTAACCGCGTTAGAAATGCGTGACGTCCATAAGCACGATATACAATACCTTTCTGTTGTTGAGTACGGGAGCGAACTTCGGGACGAAGTTCATTTTAAGGGGGGAAGACTGTAATACCCCGTATTTTTATATAATAAAATTAATTAAACGGATATTATTTTATATTAATTATTATACATTTATATTGCTAGTTATGTCGGGTTAATTGTTAGTCGAGAATTATGTTAAGTTATCGAGCTAAGTTAATTAAGACGGGTTTATAAGGATTCGTAAGGTAAACTAAATAAGAAACCAATCGAACCCAAAATAATTAAGGGGACCGTGTTTTTGGGAGTGTAAAGCATGCTTGATTATTTTTATCAAACCTAGACTACCCATACCCCTTTGTTTACGTCAACCCCCACACAACCCATACTCCCTTGTTCCTCTTCTCCCTTGTTAAACCGACAACCCCACCCTTTTCCTCCATGTTTTACACACCCATCTGTGCAAATCAAGAGAGAGAGTGAGAGCATGAGCGTTGGTGGTGCTGCAAGGATGAGCTAGGAGTGATTGGTGACGACCATAGACGACCATGGTGGCTTTTATGGCGGCATGAAAAGGTATGAACGACCCCTTTTTCCCCTGTTTTCGTATTAATGTCGAGGGTTGTGTGTTATTTCGTGAATAAGGAAGTTGTCCCTGGTGGTTGTGGATGGGGTATACAGGTAGTGCGGTGTGAGGGGAGTGTCGTGGTGGTTGTTAGGATGGTCTTGGGTGGTTGAAAGGGTGGTTTTAGGTGTTGTCGACAAGGTGGAAGAAATGGGTTTATGTAGTGAGTTTCAGGCGAGTTCAGGTGGTTAGGAGTGGGGTGGCGCCACCGTTGACTCGGGGGAGGTCGACACGGTGGTGCCACGGTGCCTGTGTTCGTGGTCTGACGGTGAGCAAGGGCGTGGTGGTTTGACAGAAGCTTAGGGATTGTGCGGTGGTTGTGAGTCGAAGGAAAAGGGGTGGTTGGTGAGTCACGGCAGTGAACCAGGCCATTTGGCGGCACTGGTTTGACTCGCCGGAGGGAGTCGCCCAGGTGGGGCCTGGTGGTTAGTGGTAGGGTCGAAGTGGGGACCTGGTACGGTGGTTGTCGGGGTGTTCGTATGGCGGTTTAAGGGTGTAGGCGTGAGTGAAGCTGTGTATGTTTTGAAGACGGGTTGTGTTTGTTTTGAAACGGAGTTTTATTAGTTTAATCATTATCATTCGTTAATCGGTCGTACCTTTAATTAATTAATTTAATTTCCGAGTATTTAAATAATGAAAGACGGATGTTGAGTATTCAAATGTTGATTCGGGATTTATTAAATAATGGTTATAATTCGTTTAAATAATCGTGTTGGTTTAAGTTCCGAGTTAATTAAAATAACATAATAATTAATTAACTAGAAATGGGATTTTGAGACGGGTTTGTTAAAAGAGAAAAGTTACTATATCGGGAAGCTTCTATTTTGGGAGATTGATATATTTGGTAGTTAGTAATTATAAATATTATAATTGTTTTAGGTGACGGATTCGGGAAGGATCGATAATCAGATTCGTTGCTTTATTTTCGGATCGCTTAATCGCTTAATTGGAATTCTTTGGCAATTGAGGTAGGGAAATACACTTGTCCTAATATCGTTGTTGTTGAATTGTGTTGGTTGGATTCGTGGTTGATTTACGTTATCATTTATATTCGGAAAGGTGATTGACTGAATTGATCATATTGAGTATGATAGTACAATATCGGATAACTGGCATGATTTTATGATTCATCATTTAATTGACTTATATAACGTGTTGCATCAATTTCTTTTGAGCATTCATATGCATTGGAGTGGAAGGATGTCGTGTGACATGGCGTGTGATTATTCAGGGTCTTGTGATACAGTATGGAGGTTATTCAGGGTCTTGTGATACGGTATGGAGATTATTCAGGGTCTTGTGATACGGTATGGAGATTATTCAGGGTCTTGTGATACGGTATGGAGATTATTCAGGGTCTTGTGATACGGTATGGAGATTATTCAGGGTCTTGTGATACGGTATGGAGATTATTCAGGGTCTTGTGATACGGTATGGAGATTATTCAGGGTCTTGTGATATGGTGTGGAGATTATTCAGGGTCTTGTGATACGGTGTGGAGATTATTCAGGGTCTGTGATATGAAGAGGTGGAGTATGTGACGAATCGGAAATAAAGTTATGCATTTTGTTGTCGTACTTATTATGTTTTCCCTACTCAACCTCGTGGTTGACCCTGTGTATTCGTGAACACCTGTGATGATCCGTTTTATGGGGAGCAGACTTGACAGGTTTAAGAGATAGGACGGGAGCTTGATGGGCGTGAGACATTGGATCAGACGACTTAGTGGCTAGATCATCACCTAGAAGACTTTCACTTTTATTTATGTCAGTTCTTGTAATCGAGTTGAAGAGAGGTTTGTAATAATCAAGTTAAAATATTATATAATTGCCTTGGAGTTTAATTTGTTATTCACTACCTCGGGAAACCGAGATGGTAACGGTCCGTTTTATTAGAGAATGTCTTGACGAGGACTTCTTTTATAAACCGGGGTGTTACAAGTGGTATCAGAGCGAACGATCCTCAGGCCTAAACCAATGAACCCAATGAACCTAGGATGTGTCTAATTAAAATGAACAGGGATAGAAGCGTTAGGAGCACACTGAGGTAAGGTTTGAGTTAGGGGCCCCCTCACACCGAACCAGTGGCCCTCTCAGTTTGACTCGGAAAACCCTGAGGGTATATGAGAGAAAGGGTAGAAAAGTTGCCTAAGGATTGAACCTGAAATGCTTATATCGTTGCCTAAGTGTTAATTGATTGGTGCATTGATTATTGCATAATCGCGTTGATATAAACTTTGAACCCATATATTCTAACCATTCCGCAGGACAACGCTACGGTAAGTACCTTGTATGAATGATGGCGTGATCATATAATGTTGGGAAAATGAGAAATAAATTTTCGAGTTCAGGTTAATAATCAATGAAGTGTTGTGCTAGTCGTGAGCATGAAAATAATTGCAAGTCGATGATAATTACCTAGGTGGATGTTGAATGATGTGCTGATAGTACCACTATGACTAAGTAATATGCGGTTATGTGATCCCAAAGCCATGTTAGTATAGTATTGTGATAGTAATTAGAAACGCTATTGAATTGCATGTTTTTAGTCATAGCAATCGTAATGTAGATGTAAAGAGTAGGTCGAAATGTGAAGGGATTCTACGGGATAGATGTTTACGAAAGCACAATGTGAGATTTAAGTTAGGACGGGTTAGTATCGATAGTATGGTTGTAAGAGTTGGAACATATAAAATGAATTGACTTAGTGGTGAAACTCGTTTTGGTTGATGTTGCTCTTTAATTGACCTTACTACCATTTCTTTTCTGTTTGTTGCCTATCGATGAAAATTTTATGGGAAACAGCCTCGCGAGTTAGTGATCATTTGACGTTGGTTTCATGCTTATATGATATACGGATTAGGAGAAATAAAGATTTTAGTAAGATGTGGTTAGGAAGTTCTGTGCAGTGACGCTTGACCGATGATGTTGTAAAAATCCACATTTAAATTGCACTAATAATTCTCACATAATTCCAACTCCACCGATCATAAAATTCACATGTGTTTTCAAATTGGTAAGCCACGAAAAATCTTGATGTCTCAATATTAAATAATAATAAGTTTTGCAAACTGACCCAAGTTTTGGACCAATAGTTGTCACATGTTTGGTTGGGCCAACTGAGTCGTAAAATTCTTTAAAAATGGTATTCTTGTGCTTTAAACCTAATTCTTTTCCCTATGATTTTAACTCTCCGTGTTTTGTAAAAGTAATACGAATCAAGTTTTAATCAAACGGTTATTTATTCGTGACCTTTGAAAGTTACAACGTGAAACATGACCTTTAAAATGTGTGTTCTAGGTTGAGTCTTCATACAGTGTTTGATTAATTCACGAGCTGTAATAAAATGAATTTATAATGTCCTTATATGATGATAGTAGCAGGCATGTACAATAGTTACGTATCTCAACAAGTGGTAAAAATTGAAGTTTAGTTGATAATATTGTTGGCATGATAGTATGAGTGAAATTGAATAGTTTAAATTGATTCTTAATCGAGGGTGAAATGTTTATACGAGTCCAGTTGTTTACACATATTAATATACATTTGACACGTGGTGATACCTCTGAGTGCTCATCATAATTGCAGGGAGGTCGGATACATATAAATATAAAACTAAGTTGTCATATCTTGGTGAAGTTGATGATATTAAAATAATTTGGTAAAGTTGATGGTATTAAAAGTAATTTAATTGTGCTAATATACTCACATGAATAATTACAATAATTATGTGTAAAAGTTTACACAGGGATGGTAGTAATGATTGTGTCTAAATGTTCACACGTGTAGAGTGTCAACTGAGTTCTAATGTCTTCCATATGAGTTGTGCGCCCATAGTTATAATTATTATCTTCATCGCAATAAATGTTTTCAATTGAACCTAAACCTGTGACGCGATAATAAACAGTGTGTTATTTCGTATAGGAAATGATCGTCATTAGATCGTCATAAAATGCTAAAGAGATTCTTGCAATTGTAGGAGTATGATATAAAGGAAATTGTTTGATATAATACGACGATTGGTATATCTAGATTCTTGAGTCATCACTATTAATGATATTCTAATCAAGATTGTTCATGATAACTATGTTGGCAATACTATAATGGGATAACCCTTTTATGATTCACATGACACACATTGGTTTAAATGATAGTTGTTATAGTTACGCTTAATTGAGTCGTGAATATAACTGAGTAAAGAAGTGCAACTAAAATCCTGATGATTGAGGTAATAGTCGTCCATTAGTAAAGATAGGACTGAAATGAATAAGATGAACCTGTAATTTACAATATAGGAGTCGACACCTCAACTTGTTTTGTTTAAAGGAATGGTATCAAATTAAGTTTATCTGATTTTGAGTTTCGTAGTAAGCTATAAATGAGTTCTATGATGGCCCTGTTATAAGAATATGTTAAGAAAATTAGTCACCATCCTGTACGAAAGTAAGAGTTTAGAAAAATGAAGTTAGATTTTGCCGTGTGAGTATAAATTCGGAATGAGACTTCCAGCCACTGTCTGTTTGTAAGTGTCCATGATAATTGCTAGTCTGGAGGAATGAAACTAGAACGGAGTCACAAGTAGTGGGATAATTTAGCCATGTGGTTTGTTCATGTAGCAAGTTGGTGGGTTGTGGTTAGTTACAAATGTCAAAACGGGAAGGGTAATGTGATGGTTTAAAGGAGTTATGTGCTAACATGGTAAGTTGATATTAGCATAACATATAATGAATATTGTAAAATTTGTGTAGTTAAATACATCTAATCTGTCATGGTGTTGGGTACAGTCAAATATATTTAAAACCAAGAACGAAATTTTATGAATGATAGTCTGGCATGTTAACCTTCCAATATCGTTGTTTACTCGCTTGTTTGACTCGACCAATAAGTTTGGAAATTTGCCAACCAAGGTGCTTTCGTCATTCATGAATAAATACCAAACCCAATTGTTATGAGGATTGAAAATATTTCTGGGACGATAAGTACTGCGAAACTAGTTGTCTTCATTTCTATTGGTGATTCTGTGTCTTGACCTAAATCCGTACAATTAAACAAAGGAGAGTCAGATCGGACCTATTAGGTTATAATTTTTCATAGATCGAGTTATCAAAGTGTTGACCATAATTCTTTTCGCATGTTGATGGATTCCCCGGGGATTCTAAAGTAGGAGATTACAAGGATTGGTGAGACGAATGATTACTAATGATTTGTACGGGTAACGGTAGCTTCCCTGAGAGAGCTTGCATATAGATTGTCCTTGGTAAGGACTAGTTAACTTAAGCGAAAGTAGAGAACTTTTTTTCATTTTTAAGTTGTTAGCAATAGTTTGAGACCGTTGTTATAATAATGAAGGTTACGAGGACGTAACCATGTTTCTAGTTGGGGAGGATTGTAAAATCGTGATGCTTAATTTGCACTTGGTTGTAGATTATAGTTGACCAAGTTGATGTTTAGTTGTGGGGTACCTATGCAAATGAGTTCTATATGCTTTGTTCCTACTTCGGTTAGTTGGTTGATGTGAAAAAGGAGAGTGTAATTAAACTACTGGTAATGAGTTATGAGTTGGCCTATGAGCCGAGTGATGATGACGAGAGTTATGCTTACGGTCCAGTGCGACCATGGTTAATGAATTTATGTTGAGTTTGAGATCGGAATTTAGATGGAGGATGACAGTGTTCTCAGATGATTATTTAGTTGTTATACAATTGTATTCTCAGATAGTTATTAATTATAATTAGTTGGTTAAGTAATAATGAGTTAAACTTCGGGACGAAGTTTATTTTTAGGAGGGCAGAATGTAACATTCTGTATTTGTTATGTTTAATTGATGTGTCAAAAGTGTGTGTTAACCGCGTTAGAAATGCGTGACGTCCATAAGCACGATATACAATACCTTTCTGTTGTTGAGTACGGGAGCGAACTTCGGGACGAAGTTCATTTTAAGGGGGGAAGACTGTAATACCCCGTATTTTTATATAATAAAATTAATTAAACGGATATTATTTTATATTAATTATTATACATTTATATTGCTAGTTATGTCGGGTTAATTGTTAGTCGAGAATTATGTTAAGTTATCGAGCTAAGTTAATTAAGACGGGTTTATAAGGATTCGTAAGGTAAACTAAATAAGAAACCAATCGAACCCAAAATAATTAAGGGGACCGTGTTTTTGGGAGTGTAAAGCATGCTTGATTATTTTTATCAAACCTAGACTACCCATACCCCTTTGTTTACGTCAACCCCCACACAACCCATACTCCCTTGTTCCTCTTCTCCCTTGTTAAACCGACAACCCCACCCTTTTCCTCCATGTTTTACACACCCATCTGTGCAAATCAAGAGAGAGAGTGAGAGCATGAGCGTTGGTGGTGCTGCAAGGATGAGCTAGGAGTGATTGGTGACGACCATAGACGACCATGGTGGCTTTTATGGCGGCATGAAAAGGTATGAACGACCCCTTTTTCCCCTGTTTTCGTATTAATGTCGAGGGTTGTGTGTTATTTCGTGAATAAGGAAGTTGTCCCTGGTGGTTGTGGATGGGGTATACAGGTAGTGCGGTGTGAGGGGAGTGTCGTGGTGGTTGTTAGGATGGTCTTGGGTGGTTGAAAGGGTGGTTTTAGGTGTTGTCGACAAGGTGGAAGAAATGGGTTTATGTAGTGAGTTTCAGGCGAGTTCAGGTGGTTAGGAGTGGGGTGGCGCCACCGTTGACTCGGGGGAGGTCGACACGGTGGTGCCACGGTGCCTGTGTTCGTGGTCTGACGGTGAGCAAGGGCGTGGTGGTTTGACAGAAGCTTAGGGATTGTGCGGTGGTTGTGAGTCGAAGGAAAAGGGGTGGTTGGTGAGTCACGGCAGTGAACCAGGCCATTTGGCGGCACTGGTTTGACTCGCCGGAGGGAGTCGCCCAGGTGGGGCCTGGTGGTTAGTGGTAGGGTCGAAGTGGGGACCTGGTACGGTGGTTGTCGGGGTGTTCGTATGGCGGTTTAAGGGTGTAGGCGTGAGTGAAGCTGTGTATGTTTTGAAGACGGGTTGTGTTTGTTTTGAAACGGAGTTTTATTAGTTTAATCATTATCATTCGTTAATCGGTCGTACCTTTAATTAATTAATTTAATTTCCGAGTATTTAAATAATGAAAGACGGATGTTGAGTATTCAAATGTTGATTCGGGATTTATTAAATAATGGTTATAATTCGTTTAAATAATCGTGTTGGTTTAAGTTCCGAGTTAATTAAAATAACATAATAATTAATTAACTAGAAATGGGATTTTGAGACGGGTTTGTTAAAAGAGAAAAGTTACTATATCGGGAAGCTTCTATTTTGGGAGATTGATATATTTGGTAGTTAGTAATTATAAATATTATAATTGTTTTAGGTGACGGATTCGGGAAGGATCGATAATCAGATTCGTTGCTTTATTTCTGGACTGCTTAACTGCTTAATTGGAATTGCTGGCAATTGAGGTAGGGGAAATACACTTGTCCTAATATCGTTGTTGTTGAATTGTGTTGGTTGGATTCGTGGTTGATTTACGTTATCATTTATATTCGGAAAGGTGATTGACTGAATTGATCATATTGAGTATGATAGTACAATATCGGATAACTGGCATGATTTTATGATTCATCATTTAATTGACTTATATAACGTGTTGCATCAATTTCTTTTGAGCATTCATATGCATTGGAGTGGAAGGATGTCGTGTGACATGGCGTGTGATTATTCAGGGTCTTGTGATACAGTATGGAGGTTATTCAGGGTCTTGTGATACGGTATGGAGATTATTCAGGGTCTTGTGATACGGTATGGAGATTATTCAGGGTCTTGTGATACGGTATGGAGATTATTCAGGGTCTTGTGATACGGTATGGAGATTATTCAGGGTCTTGTGATACGGTATGGAGATTATTCAGGGTCTTGTGATACGGTATGGAGATTATTCAGGGTCTTGTGATATGGTGTGGAGATTATTCAGGGTCTTGTGATACGGTGTGGAGATTATTCAGGGTCTGTGATATGAAGAGGTGGAGTATGTGACGAATCGGAAATAAAGTTATGCATTTTGTTGTCGTACTTATTATGTTTTCCCTACTCAACCTCGTGGTTGACCCTGTGTATTCGTGAACACCTGTGATGATCCGTTTTATGGGGAGCAGACTTGACAGGTTTAAGAGATAGGACGGGAGCTTGATGGGCGTGAGACATTGGATCAGACGACTTAGTGGCTAGATCATCACCTAGAAGACTTTCACTTTTATTTATGTCAGTTCTTGTAATCGAGTTGAAGAGAGGTTTGTAATAATCAAGTTAAAATATTATATAATTGCCTTGGAGTTTAATTTGTTATTCACTACCTCGGGAAACCGAGATGGTAACGGTCCGTTTTATTAGAGAATGTCTTGACGAGGACTTCTTTTATAAACCGGGGTGTTACATAGCATATGGTACATCACAGCACGTGCGTCTGTTGGCATACATAATCGTTCTAATGGCGGAAACATTAGTAATCGATTTCATGTAATCAACAATTTAATGGGTTCAGTGAACGACTATGATTCCATCATAGTAATTCCACTTTCATCATCATGAATAAGCCATTCAACTTTGTTGATGTTAAACAGATACGAAAGAACTTATCTTCATAAGACTCTCAACTCTATGCCAATTTACTCTCACATAGATTCAAAATCTAGAATACTTTGCATCCCTTTCCAAGTCTTCCAATTACTCTTACCAGAAGAGATCATTGGTATATTATTCTCAATAAGTAATATGTTATCAACATATATGACATGGAGAAACAATTCTAGCTCCCACTTAACTTCATGTATATCATGATTCTTCAATCATGTGAATGAAACAATTCACTATAATCACATGAACGAAAAGTATAATCCTTTAATGCTAGCTTAAGATCATCTTGTGATCACTTAAGATAGCTACGCATAATATGTTAGGATTCTTAGATCTTCATCTAATCTTTTGTATTTTAAACACTTCCTTCTCTAAATTCCCATTTTAGAAAAGCGAAATTTTATTTGCCATTCTTCATTTAATGAAATGTGGCAATCCCTAACACAATTTATCTTGATCAACATCTTCATGTAAGTCTTATGCATTTGTGTTCTCTGGAGCTCTATTTACTTTTGAGGAGACCCGCGCCTTAGAGTAAATCTACTCTTGAGTTACAATTTTTGGATTGTAATGCTTCGGCTCGTATGTATGATGGTCATGATCCTATCACTTTCACAAAGTAATATTTTTTAAACAATAAGACATGTGCGATAAACTCCCACTGAACTATACTTCTAATCTATCTTCATAGACTATAGTTCATCTACACTCCAACTCTATAATTCTATTACTTTCACAAAGTAACATTTCAACTATTAGAGATGTTTGTGACGATACAATCTTCTCCCACTCTATTTCTCAGAAATACACCTAATTTCTAGAGAGATAGCTTTGTGAGTCATAAACATATATATTTGACGGAGTATTAGTGTTTATCTAGATTATGTATTAGCTTTCAAAAGTCCATCCCAAATATGGAAGCTTGATACACGTAATATGGCAGTCTCATCCATGTAATTTGGTTTAATAGACTCTCTATTCTAGGTATCTCACGGTTGACCATCCAATTAGAATAATATGTCCATTTGGTATCGTGAATTCCCTACTTGATGAATTCAAAAACTCATTACAACTTTAGAATTGATCTTATATAAATAAGTTGTTACTTTAAGTAACAAAGACATAAGGAGAATCAGATTCATAGCTTATGGACATATAATGATCCCATCATCATAATCGTCTACTTGATCAATTTAAGTTGTTTATCTAATGTTTCTCTACGCAAGTAATTAATGATGATGATTTTAGAACAAACAACATAATAAAACAAGTGATTTGGGTTGAAAACCAAATCACCAATATCCAAAATACAACCCGTGTTTAAAGGATACAAACCAATTTCCAAGTCACACGAGGAAATCAAAATAGTTCTAAAAACATGAAATTCATCATAAAATTAAAGACAAAGCAAATTTAAAAGCCAAGCTTCCATTGATTCATCACCATGGTCGGCTACTCTAGCTTCCCTCGTGATCCTCTAGACTTGCTTCTCCTTGCCTTTGTCCTTGCTAGGAGGGGGCCCTATTTACAATAAAAAGGGTAATTATCACAATTTGTATCACATACTAATTGAGATTGAAACATAAAAGATAGGGATATTTATATACCTCTTTGGAATAACCTTTCCGACTTTGATGTCGCCAAGATATTTGGAAGTTTCTCTTCCAATGTCCAACTCCACAACAATAGTGGCACTTGTCCCCGGAGGGGGCACTGTACTTGGGCTTGGAGGAGCTTGCTTCATAAGTCTTAGCTATGTTCTTGTTGGGAGTTCGCTTCTTTCCCTTTTTCCCGCTCTTCTTGAAAGTTCCTTTGCTCTTTTGATTAACATTGAGCACATCTTTGGTGGTGCTAACACTTAGCCCCATGTCCCTTTCGGCTTGCACAAGCATTTTGTGCAGCTCATCAAGAGAAACCTTCTTATCTTGCATATTAAAATTCACCCGGAATTGAACATATGCTTTGATTTTGTTTAGGGAATGAAGAATTCGATCAATCACGAGTTCATCGGGAATTTCCACCTTATGCATTTTCAAGGTCTCAACATGCTCCATCAGCTTGAGCACATGTGGGCTCACCTTTTGGCCCTCTTTGATGTTAAGATCAAAGAATGCGGAAGCCGCCTCATATTGAATGACCCTAGGAGCTAGTGAAAACATGTTCACAAGCTTCATGTAGATCTCATGAGCGGTGCTAATCTTTATAGCACTTCGTTGGAGTTCGGCCTCCATAGCAAAGATCAATACATTTTTCATTGCGGCCGACTCCTTTTGGTAATCCTCATAGGCTTGCCTAGCGGTGGACCTAGTATTAGGTGGTTCGTTGGGAGATGCCTCGGTAAGGTAACGAAGCTTGTCGTCACCTTGCGCGGCCAAGCGAAGTTGTGCATCCCAATCGGCGAAATTGGACCCATTCTTTTCTAACTTACATCGATCCATGAAGGATCGGAGCCATGACACATTGGAAAGCGGGGTGGAACTAGTGGATGCGGACGCGTTTGAAGTTGCCATTGCAGTTGATTAAAACAAATTTTGACTACAAAATATGAAATGAAGGAATTTAATTATCATCTATCGTTTTAATAATACTCGTTAATTTAACTACAAGTATTGCATTTATATAGTGACCTCCACCCAACTACATAAATGATTCCGAGATCCAAATTCATATTAACTTGGGCACGGTGAGCCGATTCATCCCTTATTAATATAACTCGGTAGATTAACCTTTTAATCGATTCTACTTTTAGAACTCTCGGTCGATAAAAATTACTCTAATTCTCATCTTTAGCCCAGAACACATGCGACTACGGTCAACAATACTTCCGTTGAGCTCAATCCAAATTTCGATGTAATAACATTTTATTACCCCACTTCGCCAACGTAACAAGGTTTGTATTACGGTGAAGCCGGATTAACTCCCTCATGAAATTGGTACTTCATGGGTTTCTACTATTTGGTAAGGCTTTATCTCAATTATTATATGTGAGAGGTCTTGTCAATTTATTATCTATCACGTTTTAAGTGAACTAAAGCGATGAACTACGATAATTATAATTGACACGGTCGATGACTCGATATGATATGCATGTGTTGTTATGGCGATTTGGCTATGCATGCAACATATTAAAAGAAATGCAAAACAATAAATAAAATTCCTAGTATGGCCTTCCTAAAATAGAAAATCAAATAATCTATTACATACTCGGAAACCAACTCCTTTGGTCCCTTGAATCTTCAATTTGGCACGCCTCCCAAGACACCGTCTTTGTCGGATCACCCTTCCGAATGACACCGTCTTTGAAGATGCTCCATAATTACAAATAATAATAAAAATACAAAGCTATTCCTATTATACATTTGTAAAATGAAAAACTAATGAAATAAAAATAAAAGTGATACGAGATCACATTAAATTACAACCGAATCAATATTCCCTTTCATTACGGGTAATATTAATTAAAACTAAGGCCATACTAAGATAAAATTTACATAATTCAAAATTATATAAATAAAAGACATTCAACAATTGAAATGTGCAGCATTATAATATGTACCTATCATGCAAAATCATGTGCCAAATCGCCCTATTTAACTTATGTCGTACATATAACCCGGTTTCATGGAAATGCGTGATAATAACCTTTTAAAATCACTAATTAACACTTAAATCACATCGAAGCTCAAGTTAATTATCCTAATACATTTTAGGACTCAAAAATCAGTCAACACTAAATTTTTGACAATAATTCAACTTGATTTAATTTTATGCTCATTTTTGACCTTAAAATCATTATTTATATGAAATAAATCCAAATTAAATCATAAAAGTTTCAAAATTTGAATTTTAAATTTTTGAACATTCTGGAATAATTCCATGACCCTCATAATGTCAAAAAACATGGTTAAAATTTTCGAATTAATTTTGAGAAAATATAGTTGCATTTTATCGGTTTTATCTCATAAAAAACATAAAGTATCCGAAAATTACTCCAATAATTTCTACAACTTTAGATCTGATTAGTGGGATATTAATGCAACTTAAAATAATTTTCTCAAGCCATGAAATACGTTTTAGCTAATTTTTGCTAAAATAGTCACTATTTATGCCATTTTTACTCAAAAATCCATAAATCATGCTAAATAAGATATTTAAATCTAGAAATTTACATACTCTCTGTAAATGTTTCATGTGACAACATATTAAAATATCATGGCTTAATTCGAAATTTTACTATTTTTAACCATTTTACCTCTTTTAATCCATTTTTATCTCATAAAAATCATAAATCATGCAAAATTAATCAAATTAACTCGTCCTTTTACACACAACTTGTAAAATATGCATGTGAGGTCATATAAATTTTTCAAGGTCAGAAACGAAATTTAACTATTTTTAGCATTTTAATTCCCATTTTAGTCATAAAAATGTAATAAAATGACCAAAAATCCTTAAAATGAGCAATAAATTTCCATGAATCATAAAAATGACCTAAAAACATTTTAGGACCAGAATATATAACATGCATGGTGATTTCGTGGCTTATACTTATAAATCACAAATTTTTAAGTTTTATATGTTAACCTTTTAACTCGGAAAAACAATAACCGATTATGCATGCAACATCCTTATGCTCTGATACCACTTGTTAGGTTCATATACCTATTATTAGACTCCTCTAATAGTGAACTAATTAACTTGTTAATTATTTGTTCTTTAGATCTAGTGCATGCATAACAAAATGAAAGATTTATAAGAAAAACAATGTTCCTTACATTGTTGGTTGGTTCGAAAATTTGGGCACAAGTAAGGTCACCTTCCTTCACTTGTTCTTGAGCTTATAATGATGGATGATCCTCCTAAGACTCCAAGTTTAGAAGCCACTCCAATAAATTGCACCCAAGATGAATCCCAAAAATCTCTACTAATATTAACTAGATATGTAGTAGAAATATTACCTTAATAATACTAATATTCTTATATTACTACTTCTAGTAATAAATTTTGGTGTATTAGTATTTATTGAGAGCTTGAATGAATTTTGCATGTGAGGAATTTTAGAGAGAAACAAGTAAAAACTAGCAAAACAAGTAAGTCTAAAATGAGCAACCAAAGTGCTCATTTGTAGTGCCCAAAACCGGTTGGGACATCCCATGTAGGGAATCTTAGCTTTTTGTTTTTACTTTTTGTTTAATTATAGGTAGAGTGTAGGATGTAGGCTTGTAAGATGTGTCATAGATATGTCTCTATCACACTAAGTTATTACAAATGAACAAGACAAAAGAGCATCTTGTGTGCTCTCATGTTGGCCGAAATAATGGTCCTTATATGGTCCATTTTTGCCTTTTGTCATTTGTCCTACAAATGCTTATAAGTCATATATTTAACTATCTTACATATTTAATTATTAAAGTAATCATTTAACACTTAAATATTACAATTAATAATATAATATACACTCCACTTTTTGAGTAGTATACTACCATTATATCATCATATAATGGGTCCCATAATTACTAGTTAGTTAAAATTACAATTTCTTGTAACTTTAAATAAATAATTATCTCTACCTCAAAACTTATATCAATACCTCAACTAATTTAGTAATTTAACGCTTAATTACTAAATTTAATCTTTATTTAATCACATTAAAATAAGACGCAAAATTACACTCCCATAATTAAGGAATTAATTAATCTGTATCGCATACAATTAATTAAATATCTATTTGGGCCTCATCCTATAGGTGTGACCTAAAGGGATCAATCGACCACCACCGTCATACGATAGTAATGTCAAACTCTAGTTAGCCAATCATTACCGATTAATGACGGTCAGTCGACTGTATAAAGAATCATCCCTCACGTATTCTTAATTTGAGATTTAATTATGATATTTAAATCATGTGATCGCACTATTGTTGAGGACACATTTCCCAACATAATTTTCTACCAATTAGAGTTAAAGTGACCGCTCTTTTTAGCCTCGTAACGGGGGGTTAAATTATATGTGATTTGTGACGGAATACGTATGTGATTAATACGGAATAACGACGTAAGTAAAGTAAAGAACAAAATAAGGTAATAATGACACAAGAGATTTTGGTGACGCGGAAAACCCGATGTGGGAAACAACCGCGGAGGGAGTCGGAATCCCACCCATATTCCACTATGTAATAATCGGAGTGCAAGTACAATATACAATTGTCCGGATCTAATGAGGAATAATCCGTCGGGTGCGTAAAAGAGACAGAAAGAGTATTACCGGATGTTAGGGGGTATTTGTGGGTTTGTTCTGTTTGTACGTAGGTTACTTTGTAACATTGTATTCATGGTGCAGTAATTGATATAGTAAAGATGGGATGATGTAGGGGATGATGTCATAGGTTTTGGCCTTTGTTTATTTGTACGTAAGTATGGTGTTGAGGGGCTGCTCCTTGCTTGCTTGCTTTCCCTTTGTTGTACGCTGTTTTACGTGTTATTGTGTAGGTCAATAATGGATCCCTTCTCTTGTTTGTCTTCCTTGTATTTATAGTGAATAAACCCTAGTGGGTTTATTAGGGTTCCCTACTCAATTACCTTGTTCCTCAAGGTAGAGTTTGGTAACAACTTGAACTTCCCTTATTCAGAATATGGCAGCAATTAGGATTTCCTTGTCTTACCCGGGATCTTATTAATATCTTAGTCAAAGCCGAACTCTTCTTCACCTGCTGTCTTTGGCGGATTATCCTGCTTCCAGACCTGCCTCCCTGGCTCGGTCCATGGGCCCGACTCCCCATGTATGTAATGGGTCCATTGCTCATTAATTAACCACTTATCTCGTGCCACGTAGCCTAGGCAAAATACGGTAATTTTGGCCCTAACACATAGGGAATTACAAAAAGCTTGTCTTTATTTATGTAAATGAGTTTTATTTGACCCGTCATAAATAAATAAGAATTTATTTATGACGGATATTACCCGTCATAAATAAATAAGAATTTATTTATGTAAATGAGTTTTATTTGACCTGCCTAATGCCTATTGGGACAACAAATTTGCAGTAAGAAAAGGACCTTGTTGATATCGAGTATCCCAGCTGATGTACATGTTTTCGTGTGACACACTTTTTTTCCACTATTAGGTTACTATAGGGGCTAATTAAAGGACCATCTTGGGTGAGGCAACCGACTACTTGTAGCCGAATTCCTATCAATCGTACGGTTTCTACTTCATTTTAGGCCTTTACTGCATCACGTTTTTCTTCTGCTTCTATGCTTTCGGCTTTATCAAAACGTGTGTGAAATCAACACACCTTAGCCAATAAGGTTTCTTTTTTGTTTTTTTGGGATAGTATTATTTTGAAAGACTGAGTAATGCACCCATCCACTTATACCCTACTTACTTATCCTTCAGAGGTTATCATTTACAAGCTTGGACGGACATGTGAGGATCTATATGTGAAAAAGTATCCAACCCAACGGGCCTATTATGCATTGTACAAGTCCATTAAAGCGGGCTTACTAATATTATCCATGTCCGCGCACTTTAAACTGGCGGGCTTGTCTGTGGTCTTACGGGCTTGAATGCAAAAATATACTTCGTATTAAATAATTTTTTTGTAATAAAATTAAGGCTAAAAATACACAAAGTGTATTCCGAATTAACCAAAACATTGCAAAATCAACTTAATATTTACAAATTCCAAGTTAAATTTAAAATTGGTTAATTAAACAAGATTATTTTGAAGTTACAAATCTCTAAAAATCAAATTACTTTCTTTATCACTAATACAAATTTAATTTCTTTTACTCTGCGGTATAATTTTACTTTATTAGTTTTTGTTTATATATTATATAATATAAACAAAATTTAAATTTTTAAATAGAATGTATTTCAGCAGGCTGGCTTCTTTATTATGTTTATATCCGCCTACGAAAAATAGCTGGCCGAACTTGGCCCGTCTGTCAAATAATTGTTTTGACTTTTTTCTTGTTCAAGCTCACATAAATAGTGAGTCGAGACAGAGAGAAGGCCTAGCGGGTCGTCCCTAACTTGATCACTCTACTACACCTCTACCCACCACCAAGGCACCAACCACAACCCCTCCTGAAACCCACCAACTAACCAGTCACCCACAAGGCCATAAGTAAAGGTGGCAATCGGTGTCGATTAATTGTCGAAACATTTATAATGCCCATTACTCCATTAGGGTTAACCTAACTAATCCTCCACCTCGAGTGAAATTATATTCGTCTCAATATAACACCTCTAATCACCACACATATTCATTCTTGTTTTTCTTCTTCACGAATATCCGATCTAAAATCTCACATTTTTAGTATCCGTATCGATACAATTTTAAAGACGTACACTTTTCATGTATCCGGTTAACCCAAATACACGAAAATCATATATACGATATCCAATTTTCAAACCGATTGATCTAGATAATGCAACTGTCTCAAATCTCAATACTATTGACGAAGATCCATAGTGGTATATCTTCTAAGTATACTTTTTGCAATTAGTCTTCTTTAAAAACGAGTCGGAGCAAGTGGCGGATAATGCCACTCACAAAACGGATAGGGGGGACAAGGTAGGGCACCCCACGTGCTTCCCTCTCTCTCTCTATTTGGGTCGTTTTGAGGAAAATGATATCCGTCACTCCAAAGAACTGAGGATACGTCTCTACACAAATGAGATTTTGTGTACTTTTTGTCGTTCAATCGACGATGATTTCTACCCGAGAACAACGTGCATGAAATCAGCCGTAATTAGACAGACGACAGTACTAGAATATTATGCGGCGCTCACTCATCATTTTTAAAACCTCAAAGTCCAAACCATCAACATTAATTTTGTTTTTCTTTAAAGGGACCATCGTCCATCTCTATATTGATTAGGGCTACCTACTAGCTTCTAGCCTTCGACGTGTACTCTTATTAAACCCTATATCTATTATCCATTTTAGTAAAAAATTTCATAATTATAGCTCGCCAAAGGACAATAGTGTTGGCACCAATTAGGTAAAGGAAGAATAAAGAGTAGTACTAATCAATATCATTGGTCCCGTCAAAGACATGATGTTATTATACAAACATCAACTCCTTAAGAAGTTCAGAATTTACATTTAGTTATGTCAATATTTCGGTTTTATTTTGATTATCTGATATTTTATTATGAATATTGACTTATTTAAATAGGTAAATTATTAAAATAAAATATCACGTTACCCTAATAAACTATTCTTGTACAAGTATATTATAGTAACTTATTTAGTTGAGTTTTATGCTATTGGGCTTGTCTTTTCTAGAATACGGGACAATTTGTGTTCAACAAATTTAGAGAAAAAAAAACTGTAATTGTGCTAGTTTAAATTAACAAAATAAAAAAATCTTAAAACAGTTTTTGAAAATATTTTAAATAAATTGTAGAGTACTATCTAAAAAAAATTGCAATTAATAATGAAGGTGCTTGCATATTATTTCTTTTTCTAAGGAGGGATTTTCTCATCTTTTCCATCAACTAATGAGTTTCATTTCTTCAAACTAACAATCGAAAATCTCTTTTTTTTGCTGTGTATATGAAATATTGTCTAAAACAATATACAGAAAATTAAATGACTTATTATATAACTAACTTCAAATTAAATACTTTTTTATAATTTAATAGTGAATTAGCACAAATACTACTATACAATCTGTTGTACAAGAATATTGTACAACCATAAAAAATCTAACCGAGCTTACGTGTATTTTTTCCGAAGTTTTATAATTTTGATTTAAATTTAAATTTTTTATGTCAAAATTAAAATCTAATTGAGCTTATCTATACTATTTTTGAGTTTCATCATAATTTTTTAAAGCCAAACTTTTTGTAATGGAACTCAATTTCTTTCAAATAAATAAAGCTCGTAATGTACAACAGTATGCATGAGTCTAAGACTCTAAGCTTAAATAATTCATTATAAAACTCATATTCTTTTTTAGACAACCAATACAACTGGTTATATAGTCTATTTACTAGTAAATTATTGGGAAAAAGTAAGGAGTATATATATAAGTTCTAATAGCAAAAATAAATAGGTTAATATATTAAAATTATATTTCCGAGATAGTTAAAAAAATAGGAGAAAATGAAACTGATCTTTGAAGCAGTCACATAACCAAAAAAAAGGGAACTAATTTGAAGACAAAAGAATTACCGCATCTTTCATAATCATTTGTTTGTCTTTGATTAAAATATCCTTCACAAGGAATAAAAAAGTAAAAAATAATTGGGACAAAGGGAGTTTATTACTATAATCAGTCACAACGTGCACACTGATATTTGTAGACACCTAAACGAACTCATGTGAACACTTTTTAGCCTAAGGTTCAAGCCAGTCTAATTAAGTGATAGGCTAAATACCGAGAATATAGTCTCTTCTTAGGGTTTATACCGAATGAGTAGTCTTTTATGACGATTTCTCAAAACTTTTCCCGTATTCAAATTGTTCCGGGTGTAATTCCAGAGCAGATGTTTGTTACCACTCGTAGCTAGTAGAATGATGTCCTTGCTTGAATCCTCCTTGCGGTCTCCTGAAACGATGAACAAGCGAGGGCTCGGCTTTGGCCGAGCGTACTCACTCCGACGCTCAAGTCAGTGAACTTAGAGAGAAGTTGTTGTAACTTGGCTAAGAATATATTGTAGAGAGATAAGGAAGATATTACCAGATGAATAGTGGTTATTAGGTCAATTTATGGATCCTCTCCTCAATGAAGGTTGAGGAGTATTTATAGGCATTCGCCTTTTGTCACGTAGTGGCCAAGTGGCCAAGTGGCTATCAGGTGAAAAAGACCGTTGTACCCTCGGCCGATGGACCTGTGGCAGGCTCGCCGAGGGTCTTGGATATGACTTATGAGTACGCGGATTTGTGTCCATTGGCTAGTTGTCTGGCCGAGACCAGGTGACAGCCGATGGGCTCCATCGGCTAGATCGTCTAAGTCGTTGACCTTCTTTGTGGATACCCTTGACCTTGCTCAATATGTTGACTTGGTCGTGGTGCAAAAGAGAATATGCCCCATCAATTTGCCCCAGGCGTAGTCAATGCCGTGGTATGGGCTCGATGTATGTTGAGCGTATATTCTGCGTAAGTATTTTTGAAAAATTTACGGTATCGGCTTCTTCGAAGCATCGGCGTGGTTCTTGTTAGGCCGTACCATATATCCCCCTTCCACATGGATGCGTAAAGGGTATCCGATGTGGGAAATAAAGCGAAAGGCGAGGCGAGGCAGAGTGAGAAGTCTTAGGTTATTTACGATTGCCCCGGCCGTGCTTCCCGGCTTGGTCGATTATGTGGCGGCGGAGAGCGGTACCTAGGAATTTGTTGAGGGAGATGAACAGGCGAAGAGATGTGAATGGGCGTGTTGAATACGGCAGTAATCGTAGCATTGATTGACATTCAACTGTTGCAACGATTGACATTCCGTGGTTGCATGTCTGACACGTGTCTGTTCGCTGATTGGTTGACGCTTCATGGGCTGTGCCCTGATTGGTCCTTCTTTGTGGGCTTTTTCCTATAAATAGGGCAGTTATTCCGTGATTTTGGCCACCAAATTTATTTTCTCAAATTTTTCCTCCAAGATCTTCATCTCTCTAAACTTCCAAGGCTTTCCATTTCTTCTAATCTTCGGTCCTCGATCCGGCGAGTGTTTTTCTTTGAGGTAAACAAACAAATTTTCTTTTATTTCATTAGTAACTGTTGCGAATATGTCCTCTGTTGATGCTGGACCTAGTAAACCTGCGTCGGGGGGCCCTAGGTCTCCTTCTCCTGAAGTTGATCCTCAAATTTTGGAGGAATGGGAGGATGACGATTCCTATGGTGATTTTGGTGATGATTTTGGTGATGAAGTGGAAAGGCCTCGTCCTAATGAAGGGAGGCAGTACGTTATGGATCACGGCGACGCCTGTAAGGTCCGTCTTGACCGTGCTTGGACTCATAAGCTCGCCTTGATTGTTCGGGCGAGAAATTTTTCGAGGGCCATTTCTTCTTCGGTAGGGGATACAAAATTGTTATCCCTGAGGAGGGTCAGGCCGTCTGTTGCCCTCCACCGGGCCACACCGGCGTGTATATGCGGCAGTTGGAGTATGGGCTCCGGTTTCCGCTGAATGGGCACGTTGTGGCCATTATTAGAGCCATGAACGTTGCCGTTGCACAACTGCACCCGTTGGCTATGAGGACCATAATCGGCTTTGTCTGGCTCTGTCTCTTCAAAGGAGAGGCCCCAACGGTGAATTTATTCCGCCGGCTTCACCATCTCAAACCATTTTACGCCGCGTCGGATGGTATAGTGTGGAGATGGAGCGGGCTATGTCTCTGTCAACAAACTTTCTTCTTGCCGGGATGGCGCAAGGCGGTGGGTGTACGTTAAGGTGCTCGATGACTTTCCGCGCCTGTTGTTTCCGACCAAGAGTTAACTTGCGGTGTGAGACTCGGGCGGAGCACGATAGATGGGTTTCTCGGAAGAAACTCAAAATGGATGCGAGTGTCTATCTTAAGGAGGATGAGAGGGTGGCAATGAGGCTCTTTGAGGTGGACAAGAGTGGGGTGCCGAAAAGATGGATTCCCGACGCGAGATCATCCTTCGGGATGAGCCGCTCTGCCATGTCGGCCTCATACCGGCCCCTAGCACAGGGTGAGTGGGGTCGGTGTGAGGCCCATCGCCGCTCCTAATGCTCTTGCTCCTCGAATTTCGGTTTATTTCCTCTGCTTAACTCTTGCTTTGTTTTTTTTTTTTTTTTTTTTTTTTTGAGACCACTTTGGAAAGGACTTGTCTGAGGATATTCTCCGGAGAATGGGGCTGCACAAAGATGGGACCGTTGCCAACTTGCATCCCAAGGCTCTAGCCCACGACCGCAGGAAGTCGCCGAGTGATCTTATGGAACAACGGCTGAAGGGCTTGAGCGTGGAGGAGGCTCAGGCGAGGGTCGTTAGCGGTGTAGTGCGTCGGACGCGAAAAAACAGCGTTGACCCGGTTCCACCTCCTATCCCTAAGAAGGTGGAGATTGTTGATATTCCTGATGAGGGGGACTCGATGCGGAGGATCTCCCCTCATCCGTAAGAGGAAGAAGACTGACCCTCTCTTTGGCGAGGAGGTGCCTCCTCCCGCCAAGAAGGCCAAGCATGGTACTGTCTATCCCGTGACTCAATTTTAGCCAGGCTTTCGATATGTTGATACACGTTGATATCGATGTTTTTATTAAATTTTGCAGACCAACCGCGATCGGCTTTTGCTCTCGTTGGGCGGCGGGTGGGAGGGGTCCTCTGCGCAGGTTGGTGATCAAGGCGTCGCCGTCAACCCTTCATCCCAAAAGGCTTCCCCCTCCCGGTCCCGCCGGGCCGGTGGTCAAATTGTTACCACCGTCCCTTCCGGGTGGTCAAAATGTTACCACCGTCCCTTCATCCCGAAGGCTTCCGTCTCCCGACTTATAGAGGAAGGTACGAAGCTAATTAGGGAGAGCGGCAAGGTGGAACGTGGTTCGGTGCTCGTCTCATGGAGCGGGAGAAGGCCGTGGCTCGAGCTGTTCATGAGCGTAATGCCACTAAGCGGTGGGCTGCGTCGGCGGTGGATCTCCTCAATGAGCGGAAGCTTAGGGGAGATCTTTGAGAAGGCGCTCTTGGTCGAGAGAAAACTCGGGAGGACGCGAAAAGGAGGTCCTTCTTGAGAGGGCCAAGGCCGAGGCCGCGGCGGCCGAAGGCGCGAAGGCTGGCTTTGGAGAAGTGTAACCTTGTTCGGGCGTGCCGACCTCTATCTCCGGCAGAGGAACGAATCCAAGGGCCTGTTTAAGGCCCGGCGGCGAAGGTGATTCGGGGCAAAGAGGCCATCATTAAGCGAGAAGGAGGAGGACATTGAGATGCTCCAAACCGTCATGCTCCCCAATCTGTCTTGCGCGCTGAATTCGCGACTTGGCGAAGGAGTGCCAGGGAAGTGATCGAGGAGCTTTTCCCTCTTGATGGTTCCTTTCCGTGGGGCAAATATGACGAGCTGCTTGATGACAAGCTCGCGGCTAAGGAGAAAGCCGTGGCGGAGAGGGCCAAGGAGGCGGTGAGGGCGAAGATTGAGAAGGAGGCGGCCGCGGAGAAAGCTGCTCTTGCTGAGAAGGCTAAGGCGGCCAAGGAGGAAGCTGAGAGAATGAGGGCGGCTGATGACGCCGAGGCCAAGGCTGAGGCTGCTAGGAAAGCCTCTTTGGGTTGCCCATTGAAGAGGATGCGGCTACCGCATTGTTGATTGTTGACGGTGGTGACGCCAGGTATAGGGAGGAGGGCTATCGTCACCAGGCTCACCCGGCGTCTCAGATAGCTTCGGCTCCTCACTAATACCGTGGGCTGCTTGATGAGAACAAGTTTACAGCAGATCTGCTTCAGCTCCTCGGGAGCCAATTGTTAAGCCCCTCCTCCCTGCCATCTTTTGGCGCTTCAAATGATACTTGTAATTTTTGCTTTTCTTTCCTTGTATTTTGTACAACTTTGGTAGGTTGTGTTTTGGTTTATCCCAATGGGGACTACCGTCATCTCCACTGTATTCTTCTTTTAATTCTTTTAACGTTTGTCATATTGGCCTTTGGCTTGGCCGAGGTATTGATCAACCACCTTTGTTTGTCCTTTTGCGTTACTAATTGAGTGCCTTTGTTTTTACCTTTGGTATGGCGAGGCGATTTGAATGCATACCTCAACTGTGTAACGTTTTTGATGTATTTGACCGACGCGTCCCCGTCGCTCTCGGCCAATTGCCAAGGTAACTGGGGTTATGGCTCGATAGCAATTCTTCTAGCGTACCGGTCATTGTGTCCCCGTCGCTCTCGGCCAATTGCCAAGGTAACTGGGGTTATGGCTCGATAGCAATTCTTCTAGCGTACCGGTCATTGTGTCCCCGTCGCTCTCGGCCAATTGCCAAGGCAACTGGGGTTATGGCTCGATAGCAATTCTTCTAGCGTACCGGTCATTGTGTCCCCGTCGCTCTCGGCCAATTGCCAAGGTAACTGGGGGTATGGCTCGATAGCAATTCTTCTAGCGTACCGGTCATTGTGTCCCCGTCGCTCTCGGCCAATTGCCAAGGCAACTGGGGTTATGGCTCGATAGCAATTCTTCTAGCGTACCGGTCATTGTGTCCCCGTCGCTCTCGGCCAATTGCCAAGGTAACTGGGGTTATGGCTCGATAGCAATTCTTCTAGCGTAACGGTCATTGTGTCCCCGTCGCTCTCGGCCAATTGCCAAGGTAACGGGGTTATGGCTCGATAGCAATTCTTCTAGCGCATCGGTCATTGTGTCCCCGTCGCTCTCGGCCAATTGCCAAGGTAACGGGGTTATGGCTCGATAGCAATTCTTCTAGCGTCTCGGTCATTGTGTCCCCGTCGCTCTCGGCCAATTGCCAAGGCAACTGGGGTTATGGCTCGATAGCAATTCTTCTAGCGTAACGGTCATTGTGTCCCCGTCGCTCTCGGCCAATTGCCAAGGTAAGCGGGGGTATGGCTCGATAGCAATTCTTCTAGCGTACCGGTCATTGTGTCCCCGTCGCTCTCGGCCAATTGCCAAGGCAACTGGGGTTATGGCTCGATAGCAATTCCTCTAGCGTACCGGTCATTGTGTCCCCGTCGCTCTCGGCCAATTGCCAAGGTAACTGGGGTTATGGCTCGATAGCAATTCTTCTAGCGTACCGGTCATTGTGTCCCCGTCGCTCTCGGCCAATTGCCAAGGTAACTGGGGTTATGGCTCGATAGCAATTCTTCTAGCGTACCGGTCATTGTGTCCCCGTCGCTCTCGGCCAATTGCCAAGGTAACTGGGGTTATGGCTCGATAGCAATTCTTCTAGCGTACCGGTCATTGTGTCCCCGTCGCTCTCGGCCAATTGCCAAGGCAACTGGGGTTATGGCTCGATAGCAATTCTTCTCTTTGGGTGGCAACTATGGAGGGGACAAGCACTTGGACGGAAAACTTGGTTGTTTCTTTATTTAAGATCGCGCGTTGGGGTGTCCACATTGGGTTTGGATACCTCCGCCGCTATACAAAGTACTTTCTTAAGTTGTCGGTGTTCCAATGGCTCATCGAAGGCACACCCTCCATGTCTGTCAGCCGGTATGTCCCCGGCCTCTTTTCTTCAACCACCTTGTAGGGACCCTCCCAGTTGGCCGTTAGTTTACCATGAATATTTCCTTTGTTGGTGGCGGCCGACTTTCTTAGGACTAGATCTCCTACTTTTAAGTCCCTCTTGTGGACTCTCCGGTTGTAGGCTCTTCTCATCCGGTTTTGGTATACTGCCAAGTTGAGGCGTGCTGTATCTCGGCTTTCTTCGACTAGATCCAGAGAGGCTTTAAGGCCTTCCTCATTTTCGATAGGGTTAAAGGTAGCCGTTCGAATGTTGGCACCGTCGCTTCAATTGGTAGGGCGCCGGATCCGTAGACTAAATGGAAGGGAGTGTACCCCGTTGCCTCTTTCTCGGTGGTCCGTAGGGACCACGGGGACGCCGGTAGCTCATCGGCCCATCTTCCTTTAAGGTCTTCCACCGTCTTTTTCAAACCGTTGAGGATTGTCTTATTGGTCGCTCTCCTTTGTCCGTTGCTCTGTGGGTGGCGGACGGAGGAGTACGCGTACTTGATGCCAAGCTCTTCTAACCGATTCATTATCGAGTCACTCCAAAATTCTCGGCCGTGGTCAAATACCATTACTTGGGGCAATCCAAAACGGGTTATAACATTCTCCCAGATTACCTTTTCTGACATTGTGGTCTTTGCCTAAGACTTCTGACTTCAACCCATTTGGTGAAGTAATCAACGGCGACGATCAAGAACTTCCTTCCTCTGGAGGCCGTTGGAAACGGCCCTAGCATATCCATCCCCCATTGTGCGAAAGGAAGGGGCTAAGCACCGTTGTAGGTCTCGGGAAGGAGCATGTATCACCGGGGCATGCATCCGCGATTCGTGCATCTCTTGGCCTTCGAGTCTTGAAGCATGGTGGGCGAAGTAGCCGGCTCGGAGAGCTTTGTGGGCTAGTGTTCTTGCCCCATGTGGTGTCCGCATATGCCCTCGTGAATCTCTGTCAAGATAGCTCTGCGTCGGTCGGACCGACACATTTCAAGAGTGGTCTTATTACGGACCTTCCGTACGATTCCCCCTCGAATACCAAGTACAGCGGCGATCCTTTTGAGCTTAGCCGAGAGATTGCGGTTATCCCAAGCAACTCACTTGTGAGTTTGTATTTCATTATCGGAGTCATCCACGTTGTCTCGGCTTCCACGTCCCCCACCATGCCGATGGTCTCAGTGATGCTTTTTGTATTCCTGATGTCTACCAAAGACGGTTGGTGACGTTCTTGACAGTTGGTGACAAGTTTTTGAGAGCGTCGGCTCGGTTGTTTCGGACACTGGGACACATTGGATTTGGAAAGATTTCAATTTTGCTATGTCGGCTTTTACCCTTTCGGGTATCTTACCATCCCGTCATCCCGAGCCTCAAACTCTCTCTCGATTTGGTTAGTAACCAAAAGTGAGTCATCTTTAACACAACGTGTTCTGCTCGTGGCTCACGGCCATCTCGACTCCGGTTATCACCGTCGTATTCGGACTCGTTGTTCGAGGCCGAGAAGGTAAATTTCAAGGCGTACTCAAACTCGTCTCCGTTTGGGCTGATGATAAGGATCGGCTCATTTGTTCGTCGTGGAGGAGCCGTCGGTGTAAACCTCCCATACACCGGGTTTGGTTCTTCTTAATATGTGCATTCGGCTAGGAAATCTGCAAGTCACTACTAGAAAACATAGATAAGGAATCATTAATAAGTAACCATATAAGTAGTTCAATGGTGTCTTATGTTATAAAAATCATCTTGTAGAGAAAAATGGTTTCTTATGTATGGTATGGCCCACTAACATGAAATAACAAAGAAACCATCTTAGTGAAATATGGTTACTTATATAAAAAAAGTGGCGCCATTAAGATACTTTCACTTTTTTTTTTTTTTAAAGAGTAAGAAATAAACAAGATACACAAAACCCAATCAGCCAAAAATATAAATTAATAAAGTGTATATTTTTATTTCACCAACTCAGTATTTACCCTCTCATCTCTCTAGCACCTTCTACAGTTCAACCCTAAAATCCCAATTCGTCTACTTGCTCCTTCACCTGCAACCCGCAAACCCACCATTTGTCGCCGCCAAACTACCACCGGCTCTCCTTTAGCTGTTCGTTCGCTCTACTCGTTAATTATTGCGTTTTCCAATCAGGTGAGTTCCTTTTTTTTTCGATTTTGCTCTTGTTATCCCTTAATTGATTGAATGCAGTATGATTTTACATAAAACGATAATATCACTTGTGTTAGGGTTTATATTTGATTGAGAATTTTTGGTAGATGAATTAGGGTTATTTATGGAGTAATTGGTTTAATAGGCTAATACATAATTCATATAAATAGCTTATTATACTAGTAATATGCATAGGAGATATTGAGATAATAAATTGTGAATTGAAAACTTGTTGGTTGTTATAACCCCAATTAGCTTTTATCGTGAAAACTGGACAAATGAGAGAGTTATTATTTCCTTGATTTCCAATTAGCTTTTATCGTCAACAATTTCAGTCAAATTAGCTTTAATTATGTAAAGTCTAAGTAAATCTAATATATTCTTTGAAATCTTCTAGACTATACTAAGAATAGTAGGATACTAATGTAGTTCTTAAATCCAGAAGCAACAAGGGGGCCTTTGATCCAAATATGAGCAGAATGGTAATCGTTTAATTGTTGATTATTCTATATTTTTTTTGTTTTTTTGGTTAATGATGTTTCTTTAACAAATTGGTGAACTGTTTTTGTGTTTTTTTTAGTTAGTTTTTAGTTATAGTTTGATGGTTGTTGATTTGTTTTATATATTTGTGCTTCACGTTGGTATGCTTAATATATGTTATGTAGGTGTCATTTGTAATTCAAGCATTGTAAAGCTTTGTGTACAATCTTTATACCTAACAAAACTTGTTCTACCATTAAGTTAGACAATGCTAAGATGATGGTTATTGGTATTGGATTTTACCAAGGACCTCTTTATGACTAGAAAAGGAGCTCTTAGAAGAAAATTCAACAAAATTGTGACAAGTGTATAACATCTCATTTTTTTGCTCGTCGTTATTGTTCCTTGTCCTGGTCTTTGATGCAACTTCTCATACACTAGAAGAGTTGGGAAGCACTCTTACTAATGGTTGTCACTTGTCACTTTGTCCTGTGCCTTATAAGACTGTCTTTGCGTTATTGGATTCATGGATTAGAAGTGATCAAGAATTGTTGGATGGCTAAAGAAGTCTTAATATGAAGTATGATAATTGAAGCCTATGTTGTTTGAGTGTGTTGGGTGGTGCTTGGTAGCTAGCTGGCTTTATGTGAAGATGTCCTCACCTCACCCTAATCACTGTTCTCCAACAACCAGGTGTGTTATAAATTTAAATGTATTCCTTGTTCTCCAACAGTTCCCTTTTCTTACTGCTCTATGTTCTTAACATGTCTCCTACTAGGCAGTATTTACAATAGCATCGTATATAGTTGTGAATGACAACAATTTTTTTATGGCATCATTTTCTGTTAAGTTTTTTTGCAGGACGATTAATCAATCAATTTTCTCATTCAGCTAAGGTAATTGTATGATTTTGATACACTCGCACCCCTTTGTCACTTTGAAACGTCTTTCATGTATCTTCAATGTTCTGGACCTTAGTCATATAGAATGTTCCACCCTTAGTCATATAGAATGTTCCACCCTTTGTCACTTTGAAACGTCTTGCATATTTGTTTCTTGCAGTTCTTTGGTTGGTGGTTGACGTGATTCTCTTTTTGCTAACTTGCAGTTGCTCTCCAACTTGCTTTTGTTGTGTCACAATAATGTCTGCTCGAACATTTAAGGTAAGAGTGAATATCTTTAAATGAGAGTATATTTGCAATGTTTGAGTGATTAGTGTTGATTTTATGCAGCTGCGTTTGATGAGTTTGATTATTTAAGGTAACTTAAAATGATTTTTGATTTCCAGTTATTTGTGTGACTGGATTTTATTTTCCGTGCAGGTATTGATGTATTGGAGCCAAGACTAGTTTATAAGGTTTGGACAATGTGGATTAGAGTTGTTTGTACTCTTTAGAATTAGATGAGGAGGTATATAGTGTGGAAGAATGAGTTGGGATTTTCTTATCAATTTTGTAAGCTCTTGAAGAGTACCTTTAATTTTTTGGATACTCTATGCAAATAGCGTGTATTTTAAAAGATATTGTAACTCTGAGTATACTTGTTAAAGTGATAATTCATTCATTTTGTCTTTGTTAATGGGTATTTTTGATGAGTATATATTTCGTAATTGTTTATACCATTAATACAGGAAACTATGAATGCTATGCTAGTGCTAGAAAAAAAAAAAAAGAAAAAAAAAATCAAAGAGACCGTGCCTCTTTGTCACTTGGTTTCCTTGAAAGAAGCAAAGAAACCATCTGGTTGTCAGAAATGGTGTCTTATCCTTAGCTAAGAAACCATTTTTCCCACTTTAGTGGTTTCTTTTCCAAAGACTTAAGAAACCATCTAACTATCATCATTGATTTCTAACTTTTCACAAAGACACCATTTGCATTTAGATGGTTTCTTACCCTAAGAGACCTTTGACCTTGAAACCATCTCAATGTTGGTTTCTTAGGCCAATTTCCAATGGTCTCTTAGCATATTTTTCTAGTAGTGAGTGCTTGTCCCTTTATCGAGGGCCTTGGTTTGTACTGAATGCCAAAACCAGAGAGTTCCACTGCCCATTTGATAAGCCTACCGGATTGTTCGAATTTCTCCAAAGCTTTTTCCAATGGTTGATCGGTCGGGACCGTCACGGTGTGTGCGTCAAGTAGGGTTTTAACTTCCTTGCATGCAACGACGACGGCGAAAGTCGCTTTTTCAATCGGCCGGGTAATTCCTCTCGTAAGCAACAGCAGTGTGTGGGCGACAAAGTAGATTGGGTGTTCTTTGTTTGTCTTCTTCCCGATGATCACGGCGCCGACCGTGGCCGAGGTAATTCTATGTATAGGTATAGCGTCTCCCTAGTATCGCCCGGACAGACGGGGGGAGGGTATGAAGATGAGCTTTTAGTTGCTTGAAAGCCGCGCTCTGTTCCTCCCCCCAGCTGAAGTCTTTATTCCCTTTCAACACCTTGAAGAATGGGGTGCTTTTGTCGGCTGACCGAGAGATGAAACGGGCGAGAGCCGCCATTCTCCCGGTCAGCATCATAACCTCTTTTCGATTCCTTGGTTCCGGCAGATTTAGGATTGCTTGGACTTTATCTGGATTGGCATCAATGCCTCTGGCACTGACGAGTACACCGAGGAATTTACCTGCCCGGACACCGAAGTTGCACTTCATTGGGTTGAGCTTCATTTTGTATTTCCTTAGTGAACAAAATGTTTCCCGTAAGTCGGCCAGGTGCTCGCTGTCAGACTTGCTTTTCACAATAGCGTCGTCGACGTAAGCCTCAATGTTTCGCCCTTTTTGATTTTGGAATACTTTGTCCACCAGCCTGGTGTACGTTGCACCGGCGTTTTTTAAACCAAACGGCATCATTTTGTACATGTATGTGCCGTTCGCGGTGATGAATGCGCATTTAGGCATGTCCTCCTCATCCATGAATACCTGGTGATATCCTGAGAAGGCGTCTAGCAGGCTCAACATGGTGTAGCCTGCCGTGGCGTCGATTAGGCTATCTATCCGAGGCAAAGGGTAACAATCCTTGGGGCATGCTTTATTAAGGTTGGTGAAATCTACGCACATTCTCCATGCCCCCGATGATTTCTTCACCATCACGACGTTAGCTAACCACTCAGGATAAGTACAAGGCATAATAAAGCCTGCTGCTAGTAATTTATCTACCTCGGCTTTGATGGCGTTATCTTTCTCGGCTGAAGAGTTTCTCATCCTTTGCTTGACAGGGCGAGCGGTGGGGAGTACATTTAGCTTGTGAATGATTACCTCCCGGCTCACGCCTGGCATCTCGGCCGCTGAGTAGGCGAAGACGTCTTTGTTTTCCCTCAGCAGATCTAGGAGAGCGGCTTTGAACTTTGGTTCCAAGTCGACACCGATAGTCACGGTGCGGCCTGGGTCAATCTCTACCTCCTCGGTCTCCGCTCCCTCTACCATGCCGACGGTGGTATCCGTGTGTTCGCCATCCTGTCGCAAGGATGGGCTCTTCCCCTTTTCTGATTTTTCCGCCGCTTTGAAGGATTGCAGGTTGCACCCTCTGGCGGATACTTGGATATTCACCACCTCATCGTTCTCGTTCTTCGAGACGAGTTTATGCGCTTCCCCCCGGTCCGAGACATACATCAATGTCGAGCCGGATGGACATCACCGCGTCAGCCTCACTCAGGGTGTCTCGGCCTATGAGGACGTTGTAGGCGGATGAACCGTCAATGACCACGAATTCCGACAAAACGTTCTTGATCGCACCTCGCTCTCCGAACATTATCGGGGGACTGACCGACCCCGGGGGTACCATGCCGCCCCGCAGAAGCTGTACAACGGGCTGGTGCGGGGGTCAAGTCTTCGACCTTCGCAGACCGAGGCTAAGAAAGCATTCTCCGTACATAATATTCGTGTAAGCGCCTGTGTCAATTAGGCACCTCTTCACCAAGTGGTTGGCTATGTCCAGGTGGCCTATAAGTGGATCGCTGTGAGGAGCGACGACTCCTTCGTAGTCCTTCTTCCCGATGGTCATATCGGGGATGTTGGAAGCGGGGGTTGCTAAGTTGGGCACAAAGTTGACGGCTTGATATCGCTCATTTAGGTGCCGTTTGTACCCACGAGTGGACTCGCCGTTCTCGTTGCCCCCGATGACGACATTAATTACTCCTCTCCGTTTTAAGACGGGTTTCTTATTTGATCCGCCAAGCATCGCTCTTGACCTCGGCAATATATTTGCCTAGGCTCCCCTTCCGGATCGGTTCCTCAATGGCATTTTTCGGATGTCGGCAATCGTTTGTTAAGTGGCGGTGTAGCCGTGGTATTTTCGCAGCAGATTGGCTCGTGTCACCGTCGCCCCTCGGCTTAGGGGCCTTTCCCACTTCGTCCTTCGCTTTTGCTCGGGCGAAGACTTCTGCGGCGGATACAACCGGGGGGTATGATCATCGATCTTTTTTGGGTTGTAGGGTGCCGAACTCCCCCCGGCGCCCGTCGAGTTCTGTTTCCTGGCGGACTTATCGGACCATGACCTATTGTCGCCGCGGCGCCTTCCATCCGGGCTGTCCTCCGGGCTCTTCTTTTCCGAGGGCTCGTCTCGCATTTTGGGACTACCAGTCTTGTGGTAGTCTTCTATTTTGATGGCCTGATCGGTCATCTTCCTGGCGGCGTCCAGGCCCAAACCCCCGTGCTTGATGAGCTCGTCTTTTAAGTTTCCCTTTGGGAGGCCCTTCATCAGTGCGAAAGCCGCCAGTTCGGGGTTGATTTCCCGAATCGCCTTTGGACCTTGCCGTCGAACCTCTTCATATAGCTTCGTAGAGACTCGCCCTCCTCCTGCTTGATAGTTAGGAGGTCCGATGTCTCCACGACCGTCCTTTTGTTGCAAGAGTACTGGGCTAAGAAGGCGTCCTTTAGGTCGGCGAAACAGTATACCGAACCGTCGGGAAGCCCCTTGTACCAGTTTTGAGCCATCCCATGCAGAGTCGTTGGGAAAACTCGGCACTGACCTCATCAGGCTGCTCCCATACCGACATGTAAGACTCGAAAGCCTCGGCGTGGTCGGTTGGGTCATTTGTCTCCTTTGTATATGAACGCCCGGCAACTTGACTTAGTTGGCACGGCGGTGTCAAGAACATAATCACCGAGGGGTTGTTTGACCACGTGTCGGATGACACGCGGCGACCGACTCCTCGCATTCCTAGTTCGGCTTCTCTCCTCGTAGCGGGAAGGACTCCTTCCGGCTTGGCTTCTTCTTCGACTCTCCGAGTCAAGCCCATTGGTTCCCCGGGGTGTGCCTCGTCGGTGTTGCGGCGGCGATGTCCTCTCCCTAGTACAAGAAGGACTTATGTCCACCACGTCCACCTTGGGCTCTTCCGGCGTCTTGATAGGGTCCGCTTCTCCCGGTGCCCGTTCAAGTTTCTTGGAGTCACGTTCGGGCCCTGGTCTTACGGGACGGCTTCCGCCGCTCGTGTCGGCGTGCCTATGTGAGTGATGTACTCCCATTAGGTCCAGGAGTGTCTTCGATTTTGCTACGTCAACCACCGTCCCCATGATGGTGACCTGGTTGGCGGGCGGCGCGTGTCCAGATTATCGGCATTCGAATTCCGGTTGGACTACTCACGTAGGTGGAGGGTTGCACTTCTCCGAATGGTGAAATGTATCATCTTGGTGTAGCTCGGTTTCGTCGGTCACGACTACTTGTTGTTTCGACATCTTCTTAGCTTTTTTGGGTGGGTTTTTTTTTGTGTTTTTGTTTTTGTTGTTTAGGAATGAATGTCACTAACTCCCCACAGACGGCGCCAATTGTTCCGGGTGTAATTCCAGAGCAGATGTTTGTTACCACTCGTAGCTAGTAGAATGATGTCCTTGCTTGAATCCTCTTGCGGTCTCCGAAACGATGAACAACCGAGGGCTCGGCTTTGGCCGAGCGTACTCACTCCGACGCTCAAGTCAGTGAACTTAGAGAGAAGTTGTTGTAACTTGGCTAAGAATATATTGTAGAGAGATAAGGAAGATATTACCAGATGAATAGTGGTTATTAGGTCAATTTATGGATCCTCTCCTCAATGAAGGTTGAGGAGTATTTATAGGCATTCGCCTCTTGTCACGTAGTGGCCAAGTGGCCAAGTGGCTATCAGGTGAAAAAGACCGTTGTACCCTCGGCCGATGGACCTGTGGCAGGCTCGCCGAGGGTCTTGGATATGAGTACGCGGATTTGTGTCCATTGGCTAGTTGTCCGGCCGAGACCGGGTGACAGCCGATGGGCTCCATCGGCTAGACTGTCTAAGTCGTTGACTTCTTTGTGGATACCCTTGACCTTGCTCAATATGTTGACTTGTCGTGGTGCGAGAATATGCCCCATCACAAATAAAAAGTTTTGGGATATTCTCTCGTGTACTTCGAACTTTTTCGTTTTCTATTGTGTACCCCTCGTTTTTCATAAAAAATCTTTGACCGACAATAATTCTCTGTTACGAGTTCAGGAAATGGTAATTTTTTTTCCAAACCAACTATCTCGTCAAGGCCTTCAATTTGAAAAAAAAATTCACCGCTTTTTAAACTCGTAGCCGGTAGTTATGGTTGGTCAAACATTTTTTTACGAATAAACTTTGACCGACCATAATTCCCGACTATGAGTTGAAACGTCGGTGAATTTTTTTCACAAGGAAGACCTCTTAAAGACGGTCAATTTGAAAAAAAAGTTTATCGTATTCTGAATTTGTAGCCAAGAGTTATTGACGGTCAAAGTTTTTTTGTGTGAAAAGAGGGGTATATCATAGAAAATGAAAAAGTTGAGATAGACACTAATATTCTCCCAAAAGTTTTATATACACATCAAAAATCTATTCAAAATAATAGTTCGGCCATCTCTAAGACTCAAACCTAGTCTAGCAGTCTCTACTCTCTAGCACACGAAATTCACATACAATACGACTGTAGTAGCCAGCTAGCCATACATGCATTGTTCAATTAAATTACTTTAGTTGTCGTCGACATTTCACTTACCTCATTTGATTGATAGCCCCCACTAATCTCACCATCTCCACCTCCTCTATATATACTTATTTTAATACCCGTCTCATTTCCCCCTCCAAACTTCTCCCATTCACATATTCTCATATAAAAAAAACATCATAACTTCTTCTTCAATAATTTCACCAAAAAATAATAATTAATAAAAAAAATGTATTCATTAACTCCAATAGATCTCTTCCTTTCCTTCTCATTTCTGCTCTTCATTTCCTCAATTCTTTACGCAAAACTGTCCACTAAATCGTCAGCAACTGATGATAATAAACCGCCTACATACCCGATCATTGGGTGTTTGATCGCATTCAACCAAACAAAAAGACGGCTTTTAGAGTGGTACACAGAGTTACTAGCCGCGTCTCCAACTCAAACAATAGAAGTGAGTCGATTGGGAGCGAGGAAGACGGTTGTAACAGCTAACCCTGAGAATGTAGAGTATATACTTAAAACAAAGTTTAATAACTTTCCAAAAGGACAACCATTTGCTGAACTTGTAGGGGATCTTCTTGGATGCGGTATTTTTAATGTAGACGGGGAATTATGGGCTTCGCAAAGGAAGTTGGCTAGTCATGAGTTTACTACAAAGTCTTTAAGAGAGTTTGTTGTTAAAACTTTGGAAGATGAAGTTGAAGGAAGACTCTTTCCTTTGCTTCAAACTGCTGCTAATGAAAATAAAGTCATTGACTTACAGGTTAGTCAATTATGTCATCTTACATGCACTTTGTTGTGTACTTGTGTTTATCGTTCGTTATTAGTCTTATACGGAGTACGGAGTGGTTGAGTACGGGAACTATTTTATTCCCGTGATCTAAGATGTTAATAAGGTAAATCCTTCTAGAACTGTTTTAAGCTAAGTCGGATCCAGAATTTATAATTAGAGGGCGAAGTAAATATAGGGCTCGCTTAGAATCGAAGTAATTATTAAGGAAGTAATAGAAATGAACTAAAAAATGGAGGAAAGGGATGGGGATAGGAGATAGAAATAGGGAAATATAGGAGTCGTTTATTTGATTGATTTAACTTCAACTTCCTAGGAACTTGCAATTCATAGGAATTAAGTTCCATCATCTAATTCGGGCGAATTTGGCAAAATTGTTTGGTACGCCCCATGTAGGAATTAAATTCCACAAGCATTTTCAATGACCAAGGGGGAGTAGGTAAGCCACTTTTCACATCATGTAGGCATTGAAAATTCCCTTAAGTTCCAATTCCTACATTTTCCTCAAAAAATGGTAATCAAACAACCTTATTTTTTTAAAATCATGGGATTTTCTAATCTTTGTGTTTTTCAAGTGGTAACAAATGACTCTATAGTGTAATAGTTTCTCCATTAGGGCGTAATTGTTACCTACATCCACCCTAAAGTAATTATTACTCCCCTAATGGAGGAACTATTACACTATATTCCCCCATTTTTATCTCTCATCCTCATCCCTTTAATTTCCTTCATTTTTTAGTTTATTTTAGCTCTATTACTCCCTTAATAATTACTCCCATTCCAAGAGCCTATAGAGTAAATTATTACAGAATAATACCTAAGATAAACTTAAAAGAAGGAAAAATTGAGGGAGTATATAGGGACGAGATTTTACAGAATAATAGCTAGTGGATTTCATTGTTATTTATATGAGTTTTTCTATTATATGTGTCTAATGAGCACATGTTAAGAAGTCAATTAAATAAAAAATTATACCATTAATTTTCTAAATATGGGAGTTACTCATATTTGGCATTATGCCAGCATTTGCCATTCTTTTCAGATTAGATACGGAGTATATAGAATATTAGAACGTGTCTATGGCGCTGTTTGGTAAACAGCATATTGGCCAAATTTTAGCATATTCAAGGCTTTTAGCATGTTTGACCAATCAATATGCTAATTTTAGTGTTTGTAAACAAGATATTGAAACAAAGATATTTGGGGTCAATATTTGTTTTTAATATATCTTACTCCCAAAGATATTGGTTAGCATATTGTAAAATAGGAAATTTTTCTCCATTTTACAAAGAAAACTAACAATCTACTAATCGTAATCTGTCAATTACCAAACACTCAAATCAATTCTGCTAATTATAATATGCTAGTCAAACCTTCTGATAAAATCTGCCATTTATAATCTGCTTTTGCAATCTGCTTATGCTGAAATTAATCCGCTATTTACCAAACAGGGCCTATACCTTGAAACGATTCTAATTTTAGTTATATTTTATCATTCTCAAGAGTCAAGAGTCAAGGCCTAAAACCTAATTACTCTCATTATTAATTTCTAGCTTTTTCTAACGCGTGTCTTTAGAAAAACCTAATTATTATTTGTGGCGACTTTTCAAATCTAATATTCAACTTTAAAATGTTCACTAACTTTTTTTTTTATTTTTTTTTATAAAGTATCTAATCAAAACTGAACAAATAATTAAGACGGATAGCGTATTATATATTATTGACTAAATATTGACGTTTATTATATACGCATATTTTTTTGGACTTATAGGATCGAATCGAATCGAACTTATAGGATGATCGAATCGAATCAACTTATAGGATCTCGAATCAACTAAACTTATAAGATCTGAACTGAACTGAAATTAAGTGACTTTAAGTCCAAAGGAACAGGGCCTAAGTCACTCACATGTGGGTTTATATTACAACATTATTGCTCGTAATATTTAATTTAAATTTTTGAGTTTTTTGTATATTAAAACTCGACGCAATCTATTAGGGTGGCCGTCAACATCATGAATAATTATTATAGGTTAATTACTTAATTAGGGATTAGACAAATATTTGGGGATTATTAGTGGACCGTCATTTAATTTGGAGGTTTTATTAGAGTAATCTATTAATAATGCATGGTCCCGCCACGTTAAGAAAGGATGGGTGTGTTTTGGGATCACATGCAATCATGCATGCCCATATTGCCCAATTCATTTTTAATTGCATTCGTGAGTCGTGACTCAGAAATCAGAATGTGAGCTGAAATTATGAATATGAGATTCACTAGAAAAAACAAGTTGGTTTTGTTTTATTCAGGATTGTTAAATACTCCTTCCATCCACAAACTTCTTCCGATTAGGGACATCTTAAAACAAATGGAGGTCCGGTGCAATACGGAAAAACGGCCCCAAAATGAATGCTTAAGTATATTATACTTCGAGATTTGTATTGAATTTCATTAATGAAGCTTATAATAAGGTGACCAAAAGTGGAGGCCCGACTCCCACGCCCGTGGTTGCCCGTGGCCTTAGACACCCCCGCTCCGATTAAGTTTATACATTAATCCATAGATACTCCTTCCGTCCGCTCACTCGGTTTTTCACTGATGGGCGGATATTGGGAAGTTTTTTAATGAATAATTTGATCATTTAGCCATTAACTGCAATTGCAAATAATCCCCTTTTTACTTATTGACATTTTAGTCAAAAACAAAATGCAAATAAATAACTAAAACGGAGGGAATAGGACGAATAATTTCTTTAAGCGGAGCATGACAATTAGACATTTAGACATTGAAACATAAAAGTGGAGCATATTCGTACATTTATTGCTATATAAAGAATGATTTAATTAACACGTGACGAATAAGGAGGATGGGAAAGTTGCCTAATATTGAATACATAAATTCTCATTTTTTTGTCTTATCGGGATAATTATTTTGTGGTAATGATTTGGTTGTTCAATGCGATGAGAAATGTGATGCATTATTCATACAATCATAAAACTCCATAAACAGACCCTAAAATTGTCCATGTGCCTCTCTTTAAAAAAAAAATACAAGCTACACAAAGAGGCTTGAAAAATATTGAAATAAAATAAGAATAAAAGGAAAGTGAAAGACCCAATTAAATATGGATGAAATTGATTGCAAAAAATATTATTCTAATCATTTATTTATTTTTAGTTGAACGGTTTTTCTAACTTACTCGTATGTTCTAATGGCACGCGTTAATCTTTCTTCAAGAAAAATAAATAATTGAAATAAAGAGAATGAATGGTCGTTCTTTTGGAATTGTGTAATTGGCCTTAAAGAAAACGCTAAATTTTTAAATTAATTACGGAAATCAAACGTAAAAGTTATTTAAAGGACATAATGTGGGTATGCTAGCTTATGATTGCACTTATATACTGTACAAGTCTTTATTTTGTACGGAGTACTTAATTAATCTACTTTTGAAAAATGCAGGAAGTGCTTAAAAGATTAACCTACGACACAATATGCAAAGTGTCTCTAGGCACAGACCCAAACTGCCTAGACCTCTCAGTTCCAGTCCCACCACTCATCGCCGCTTTCGAGACCGCTGCCGAGATATCCGCCCGTCGATCCACCACCCCAGTCTACCTCATCTGGAAGCTCAAACGAGCTTTCAACTTAGGCTCAGAAGCAAAACTCAAGAACTCCATACAGACAATCCATACCCAAGTCACCAAAATCATCCAAGAAAAACAAAAAACATTTTCCAAAACCGACTTCAACGATCAACCCGCTAGTAGCCACGATTTCCTGTCCCGATTCCTGGCTGCTGGATATGACGGCGAGCTGGCAAGAGACATGGTTATCAGTTTCCTCATGGCAGGCCGCGATACTACTGCAGCTGCCATGACTTGGTTATTCTGGCTAATTTCAAGTAAAAATACTTCAGCCCGGGATTCTATCCGGGCTGAATTAGGTAGTGTTAAAAGTTCGGGTCAATTGGGGTACGAGGTCGTGAAGCGAGATATGGGATATTTACAAGCTTGTTTGTGTGAGACAATGAGGTTATACCCTCCAGTTGCATGGGATTCAAAGCATGCAGCAAACGACGACGTTTTACCAGATGGGACTAGGGTTAAGAAAGGTGAACGTGTTACGTACTTTCCGTATGGCATGGGGAGGATGGAGAAGATATGGGGGAGTGATTGGTCTAGGTTTGACCCTGACCGCTGGTTCGAGAAGGCACAAAATGATGATGATGACAGTAGTCGCGGAGGTTTGAAAATGGTTAACCCGTATGTGTTCCCTGTTTTTCAGGCTGGACCGAGGGTTTGTCTCGGGAAAGAAATGGCGTTTATACAAATGAAGTATGTTGTGGCTTCGGTGATTAGTCGGTTTGATTTTGAACCGGTTAGTTTGGAACCGCCTGTTTTTGTGCCATTGTTGACGTCTCATATGTATGGGGGTTTAAGGGTTAGGGTCAAGGAAATCGGATCTGCGTAATGGACATACTTCGTATTTTATTAATGAAGATTTTGCAAATTTGGAGCGTTTTTGCGAGCACAATCGGTACGTCTTGGTTGCCTCGTTTGGGTGCACGAATTTTGCACATATATGAAGCCTTCTATACTCGAGAGTAATGTATATGTAGAGTTTACTAGTTCCTCTATCTCACATTCTCACCTGTATCGTTTCATTTGAGTTTGCTTGATATTGGAGTTAATTTTTCGATTACGTCTTCTTCGTCAAGGTTTAAAAATAAGATTGAATAAGCTAGGCTATTATACAAGATATGGTAACCCTAATGCTAACCTCCATGGCTAAAATTGTATAAATGAATATGAAGCTCGTATTTATTTCTTTATAGTTAACAAATTGTATAAATGAATATAAAATAATTACTTAGTGAGATTTTGGTGGAAAATAAAAGGTTATAGTTTACCTTTGGTTAAATTTAGTAAAGGTCAATGACTACAAATCAAATTTGAAAGTTTTTTTTTTTTTTTTTAATTGTTACGTTGTTAACCAGAAGTATCTCCCTCAATTGATAGCTCAGACAATTCTTTTGAAAGTCCTAAAAGATGATAGTCATTACCAGTCACTTAGGACTGTAAATCTAAGTCGGCTTATATAGCCCTCGGAGTCAGCTCGGTCAAAGCTTGGCTCGTCGAAATCGGTGAAAACTGATTCCGAGCAGATTGCGGGCAGAGGTGGGCCAAATTCGAGCGGATTCGGAAGCTCATCGAGGCTCGTTTTATTTTTCTTATTATGACTTAATTTTGGCATGTTACAATTATTTTTATTTTTAATAAAATGTTATTTAGCATTTGTCATTATATTCTTATTATAATTGGTAAAAATTTTATATTTGCATTTTTTTTAAAAATAATTATTTTAATTTGATTTAATAGTTAAAAAAAGGAAAAAAAAATATTGAATTAACCTAGCTCAAGTCGAGCTCGAGTTTCTAAGCCGATTCCAAACCCACCCGAGCTCGAACTCAAACTTAGATCGGTTACACCTCAGTCCATATTCACACCAACCAACTTTGATATTACTGATTTAGTGACCATATATTTAATTATTAATGAATAAATCAAACACTTCATCGAATTTTCTGATTGAATTCTATTTTTGCTATTTCTCGAAGTATTTTTTATGCTCAATCCCTTCCATTTTTACGTTATAATGTGTGAACTCATAGCTCTATTATTTGTTGGTTTGAATAGTTACGTTCGTAAAAAGAGATATGTTGTTTTCAAAAACACAAAATCAGTCCATATCACTATATGCCTAACCTAATAATAATGGGCCACGAACATGTCAACGGAAATCTCGTCATTGCAAGAAACAAAAACCAAGGGAAGATTTCACAGTTTAGTCCTACTTCATATCTAAATCAAACCAAAAAAAAATCCTAAAAAGTAGTTATGCAAGCGTTACGGCTGGTTTATGCAAGTTTAACTCCAACAGAATTCATGCATCACATAAATTTTAGGTCTCTCTTCATGACGTATATATCCGCCACAAACTCGCTGACAAGTAAATCACTCACATTGTTAGAAAAGACAAAAGTAAAGGTAAAGGGAATTACAAAAGGGCATTTTTATTTATGCAAATGATTTTTATTTGACCCGTCACAAGAATATGACGGAGATTACCCGTCACAAATGAGAATTTGTGATTGCCTAATACCTATTGGGACAACAAATTTGCAGTAAGAAAAGAACCTCGTTGATATGGAGTATCCCACCTGATGTACATGTTATTGTGTGACACACTTTTTTTCCAGTATTAGGTTACTGTAGGGACTAATTAAAGGACTATATTGGGCGAGGCAACCGACTGCTTGTAGCCGAAATTCCTATCAATCGTACGGTTTCTACTTCATTTTAGGCCTTTTGTGCATCACGTTTTTCTTCTGTTTCTATGCTTTCGGCTTCATCAACACACCTTAGCCAATAAGGTTTCTTTTTTGTTTTTTTGGGATAGTATTATTTTGAAAGACCGAGTAATGCACCCATCCACTTATACCCTACTTACTTATCCTTCAGAGTTTATCATTTACAAGCTTGGACGGACATGTGAGGATCTATATGTGAAAAAGTATCCAATCCAACGGGCCTATTATGCATTGTACAAGTCCATTAAAGCGGGCTTACTAGTATTATCCATGTCTGCGCACTTTAAACTGGCGGGCTTGTCCGTGGTCTTACGGGCTTGAATGCAAAAATATACTTCGTATTAATTTATTTTTTTGTAATAAAATTAAGGCTACGAATTAACCAAAACATTGCAAAATCAACTTACTATTTACAAATTCCAAGTTAAATTTAAAATTGGTTAATTAAACAAGATTATTTTAAAGTTACAAATCTCTAAAAATCAAATTACTTTCTTTATCACTAATACAAATTTAATTTCTTTTACTCTGCGGTATAATTTTACTTTATTAGTTTTTGTTTATATATTATATAATATAAACAAAATTTAAATTTTTAAATAGAATGTACTTTTAGCGGGCTGGCTTCTTTATTATGTTTATATCCACCTACGAAAAATAGTTGGCCGAACTTGGCCCGTCTGTCAAATAATTGTTTTGACTTTTTTCTTGTTCAAGCTCACATAAATAGTGAGTCAGACAGAGAAGGCCTAGCGGGTCGTCCCTAACTTGATCGGCCCGCTACGCCTCTACCCACCACCAAGGCACCAACCACAACCCCTCCTGAAACCCACCAACTAACCAGTCACCCACAAGGCCATAAGTAAAGGTGGCAATCAGGTCGATTAATGGTCGAAACATTTATAATGCCCATTACTCCATTAGGGTTAACCCAACTAATCCTCCACCTCGAGTGAAATTATATTCGTCTCAATATAACACCTCTAATCACCACACATATTCATTCTTGTTTTTCTTCTTCACGAATATCCGATCTAAAATCTCACATTTTTAGTATCCGTATTCGATACAATTTTCCTAAGACGTACACTTTTCATGTATCCGGTTAACCCAAATACACGAAAATCATATATACGATATCCAATTTTCAGCCGATTGATCTAAATAATGCAACTGTCTCAAATCTCAATACTATTGACGAAGATCCTTAGTGGTATATCTTAGGAAGTATACTTTTTGTCGTTCCAATCGACGATGATTTCTACCCGAGAACAACGTGCATGAAATCAGCCGTAATTAGACACTACTACGATATTATTGCGGCGCTCACTCATCATTCTTAAAACCTCAAAGTCCAAACCATCAACATTAATTTTGTTTTTCTTTAAAGGGACCATCGTCCATCTCTATATTGATTAGGGCTAGCTACTAGCTTCTAGCCTTCGACGTGTACTCTTATTAAACCCTTTATCTGTTATCCATTTTAGTAAAAAAATTTTCATAATTATAGCTCGCCAAAGGACAATAGTGTTGGCATCAATTAGGTAAAGGGAAGAATAAAGAGTAGTACTAATCAATATCATTGGTCCCGTCAAAGACATGATGTTATTATACAAACATCAACTCCTTAAGAAGTTTAGAATTTACATTTAGTTATGTCAATATTTCGATTTTATTTTGATTACCCGATATTTTATTATGAATATTGACTTATTTAAATATGTAAATTATTAAAATAAAATATCACGTTACCCTAATAAACTATTCTTGTACAAGTACTCTCTCCATTTTTTAATATATGACGTTTTGCTTTTTCGAGGCGAGCCTTTGACTTTAATATTTACAAAAATATATTTGGTAAAAAATTATAAAAATTATACCATTAAATTCCTTATGAAAAACTCTTTCACATGAGTATACATATCACTATATTTAAGCATATAATTTGAGAGATATTAAAGTGAGAAGTATGTGTCTCGAAATGTGAGAAAGTCATATATAAAAAAACAGAGGGAGTATATTATAGTAACTTATTTAGTTGAGTTTTGTGCTATTGGGCTTGTCTTTTCTAGAATACGGGACAATTTGTGTTCAACAAATTTAGAGAAAAAAAACTGTAATTGTACTAGTTTAAATTAACAAAATAAAAAAAAATCTTAAAACAATTTTCAGAAATGTTTTAAATAAATTGTAGAGGACTATCTAAAAAAAATTGCAATTAATAATGAAGGTGTTTGCATATTATTTCTTTTTCTGAGGGGGGATTTTCTCATCTTTTTCATCAACTAATGAGTTTCATTTCTTCAAACTAACAATCGAAATTTTTTTTTTTTTTGTTGTGTATATGAAATATTGTCTAAAACAATATACAGAAAATTAAATGACTTATTATATAACTAACTTCAAATTAAATACTTTTTTATAATTTAATGGTGAATTAACACAAATACTACTATACAACTTGTTGTACAATAACATTGTACAACCATAACAAATCTAACCGAGCTTACTTGTATTTTTTCCGAAGTTTTATGATTTTTTATTTATATTTAAATTTTTTTTATGTCAAAATTAAAATCTAATTGAGCTAATCTATACTATTTTTGAGTTTTATTATAATTTTTTAAGCCAAACTTTTTGTAATGGAACTCAAAATCTTTCAAATAAATAAAGCTCGTAATGTACAACAAGATGCATGAGTCTCGAAACTCTAAGCTTAAATAATTCATTATAAAGCTCATGTTCTTTTTATACACCAATACAATCTGGTTATATAGTCTATTTCTTGGTAAATTATTGGGAAAAAGTAAGGAGTATATATATAAGTTCTAATCATTTGTTTGTCTTTGATTAAAATATCTTTCACAAGGAATAAAAAAGTAAAAAATAATTGGGATAAAGGGAGTTTATTACTATAATCAGTCACAACGTGCGCACTGATATTTGTAGACACCTAAACGAACTCATGTGAACACTCTTTAGTCTAAAGGTTCAAGCCAGTCTAATTAAGTGATAGGTTAAATACCGAGAATATAGTCTCTTCTTAGGGTTTTTACCAAATGAGGAGTCTCTTATGACGATTTCTCAAAACTTTTCCCGTATTCAAATAAAAAGTTTTATACACATCGAAAATCTATTCAACAATAAAATCGATTCAAAATAATAGTTCGGCCATCTCTAAGACTCAAACCCCGGTCTAGCAGTCTCTAGCACACGAAATTCACATACAATAATACGACTGTAGTAGCCATACATGCATTATTCAATTCAATTACTCGTACTTTATTTGTCAACCACGCATGCCAAAACAAAAACACAATTTATTAAACACAATCACGCACTATCTAGTTGTCGTCGACATTTCACTTACCTCAGTTGATTGATACTTGATAGCCCCACTAATCTCACCATCTCCACCTCTCTATATATACTTAATTTAATACCCGTCTCATTTCCCCCTCCAAACTTCTCCCATTCACATATTCTCATATAAAAAAAACATCATAACTTCTTCTTCAATAATTTCACCAAAAAATAAAAATTAATAAAAAATGTATTCATTAACTCCAATAGATCCACGGCTAAATTCTGGAGGGACTCCGGGATTCAGATCTTAGGCTTCGGGGAGCAGATCTACGGCTCCAGAGAGCAAATCTACTGCTGGATTTCGGAGGAATTCCGGGAACCAGACCTACTGTCGGACTCAGGCTTCTGAAGGAACTTCGGGGACCAGATCTGCTACTGGGCTCTGGGACCAGATCTGCTGCGGTCTTCTGGAGGAACTTCGGGGACCAGATCTGCTGCCGGACTCTGGGGCCAGATCTGCTGACGGACTTCTTGAGGAACTCTGAGGACCAGATCTGCTGCCGGACTCTGGGGCCAGATCTGCTACCGGACTTCCGGAGGAACTCTGTAAGTAGATCTACTGCTGGCTTCCGGGGGGTCCCAGGAAGCAGATCTACGGCTGAGTTCTGGAAGAACTCTGGAGGCAGATCTGCTGCTGACTTCCGGGGAGGGTCCCAGGAAGCAGATCTACTGCTGACTTCTAGCGGAGGATCCCAGGAAGAAGATCTGTTGCTGGCTTTCGGAGGAACTCTGGAAGCAGATCTACTGCTGGCTCCCGGGGAGGGTCTCAGGAAACAGATCTACTGCTGGCCTCTGGATGACTTCATGGATAGTGATGAAATCTTGCTCGCTAGGAGGCATGGCACCGGAGACTGACTTGATGACAACTTGGCTATAGAGATCGATCACCATGCCCCACGGTGGGCGCCAAACTGTTTTGGTAATTTGTTAGGTTCATATACCTATTATTAGACTCCTCTAATAGTGAACTAATTAACTTGTTAATTATTTGTTCTTTAGATCTAGTGCATGCATAACAAAATGAAAGATTTATAAGAAAAACAATGTTCCTTACATTGTTGGTTGGTTCGAAAATTTGGGCACAAGTAAGGTCACCTTCCTTCACTTGTTCTTGAGCTTATAATGATGGATGATCCTCCTAAGACTCCAAGTTTAGAAGCCACTCCAATAAATTGCACCCAAGATGAATCCCAAAAATCTCTACTAATATTAACTAGATATGTAGTAGAAATATTACCTTAATAATACTAATATTCTTATATTACTACTTCTAGTAATAAATTTTGGTGTATTAGTATTTATTGAGAGCTTGAATGAATTTTGCATGTGAGGAATTTTAGAGAGAAACAAGTAAAAACTAGCAAAACAAGTAAGTCTAAAATGAGCAACCAAAGTGCTCATTTGTAGTGCCCAAAACCGGTTGGGACATCCCATGTAGGGAATCTTAGCTTTTTGTTTTTACTCTTTGTTTAATTATAGGTAGAGTTTAGGATGTAGGCTTGTAAGATGTGTCATAGATATGTCTCTATCACACTAAGTTATTACAAATGAACAAGACAAAAGAGCATCTTGTATGCTCTCATGTTGGCCGAAATAATGGTCCTTATATGGTCCATTTTTGCCTTTTGTCATTTGTCCTACAAATGCTTATAAGTCATATGTTTAACTATCTTACATATTTAATTATTAAAGTAATCATTTAACACTTAAATATTACAATTAATAATATAATATACACTCCACTTTTTGAGTAGTATACTACCATTATATCATCATATAATGGGTCCCATAATTACTAGTTAGTTAAAATTACAATTTCTTGTAACTTTAAATAAATAATTATCTCTACCTCAAAACTTATATCAATACCTCAACTAATTTAGTAATTTAACGCTTAATTACTAAATTTAATCTTTATTTAATCACATTAAAATAAGACGCAAAATTACACTCCCATAATTAAGGAATTAATTAATCTGTATCGCATACAATTAATTAAATATCTATTTGGGCCTCATCCTATAGGTGTGACCTAAAGGGATCAACTGACCACCACCGTCACACGACAGTAATGTCAAACTCTAGTTAGCCAATCATTACCGATTAATGACGGTCGATCGATCGTATAAAGAATCATCCTCACGTATTCTTAATTTGAGATTTAATTATGATATTTAAATCATGTGATCGCACTATTGTTGAGGACACATTTCCCAACAATCTCCCACTTGTCCTCGACAAGTGTGCGTCACCAATTCTCTTGTCCTATTACAATCTCCCACTCAATGCAAGGTGTCTTGCAGGTCGTACTTACATTTGATCATATCTTGAGTGGTTTTCTCGATCTGGAGATTAACTGTCTGACCGGAATTATCTATCAAAGATACCTTCCGAGCGTGGCCACGCATTTCCAGTTAACTACTCCTCGAGTGGCCTTGAGATTTTCAACAACCCTGACAAGGGGTGGACAATTCCTATCGCCCTATTCCCTTCGTTCAACCACAGTCCATCATAACCCAAAATATACCCAGTTTGACCTCGTTTAAGAAATCGTAGAGTATAAATCAAAGCTAATCAGAAGTTGTGCCAACTTGGGCGAATAGTCTCTAGTCAAAAGAATTGACTCATAAGAATACTATAGTAGCTCTTGCCACGACCAGGCTTTATGAATTACGTAACTCTATAAGCGGTCACGCCCGACGATTGTCCCATACAACCGCCTATGTGATCGACTAGTCATCCCATATGACTCTATGGCACTTTAACTTGCCATCAATCGCATCACACTCTAGTCACTTCGAGACGTCACCTCATATAAGTAACTAGGGGTGAATACCATGTCAATCCAGTTCACTTTAATGAGGTTCAATTTGTCTCTACAACCCATTTGGATACGACAAGGTAGCGGGTGAGTTTAATAAAACTCAAACGATAAATGTGATTATCACATATGAATAGTCAATACACTATTACTACTTCATATTCTTTAATCTCTAGTGTATTAAAACACTAGTTAAAATGCAATACAAGCTTGGCAAGTGGATATACCCGATATCCATATATTCCAACTTTATTAATTGCTTTTTCCTTCCATTCAATGTCATCTCTAATGATATGAATTTCTCTAAGTATATGTCTAGACTTCATACTAGATCTGAGTTCTTTATCTTGAAAGAAGCTCCCTTTGTTATCACATAACATATGATAAAGTCATTTGTAGAGGGATTCACTCTTCATCCCTACGTTGACCATTTTATCACAACTTACTTAGATTCCTTTTGTAGAATTTGCAATGCGTGAAACTAAAACACATTTCTTAGTTTCTTACTCCTTTGTCAATAACATTTGCTTAGGATTTCATCAAATCCTTTTAAGCTTGGAAACTAAAGTTGGTGCAACCCTTCAACACTTTAACTTAGTTTATCATCCAAACATGTGTACAAGTCATCAATTGTACTTTAAGGCTTTCACAAGCCCATCTTATGAATTAACTTATTATTGACTTATCATGCACCTAGCATATGGTACATCACAGCACGTGCGTCTGTTGGCATACATAATCGTTCTAATGGCGGAAACATTAGTAATCGATTTCATGTAATCAACAATTTAATGGGTTCAGTGAACGACTATGATTCCATCATAGTAATTCCACTTTCATCATCATGAATAAGCCATTCAACTTTGTTGATGTTAAACAGATACGAAAGAACTTATCTTCATAAGACTCTCAACTCTATGCCAATTTACTCTCACATAGATTCAAAATCTAGAATACTTTGCATCCCTTTCCAAGTCTTCCAATTACTCTTACCAGAAGAGATCATTGGTATATTATTCTCAATAAGTAATATGTTATCAACATATATGACATGGAGAAACAATTCTAGCTCCCACTTAACTTCATGTATATCATGATTCTTCAATCATGTGAATGAAACAATTCACTATAATCACATGAACGAAAAGTATAATCCTTTAATGCTAGCTTAAGATCATCTTGTGATCACTTAAGATAGCTACGCATAATATGTTAGGATTCTTAGATCTTCATCTAATCTTTTGTATTTTAAACACTTCCTTCTCTAAATTCCCATTTTAGAAAAGCGAAATTTTATTTGCCATTCTTCATTTAATGAAATGTGGCAATCCCTAACACAATTTATCTTGATCAACATCTTCATGTAAGTCTTATGCATTTGTGTTCTCTGGAGCTCTATTTACTTTTGAGGAGACCCGCGCCTTAGAGTAAATCTACTCTTGAGTTACAATTTTTGGATTGTAATGCTTCGGCTCGTATGTATGATGGTCATGATCCTATCACTTTCACAAAGTAATATTTTTTAAACAATAAGACATGTGCGATAAACTCCCACTGAACTATACTTCTAATCTATCTTCATAGACTATAGTTCATCTACACTCCAACTCTATAATTCTATTACTTTCACAAAGTAACATTTCAACTATTAGAGATGTTTGTGACGATACAATCTTCTCCCACTCTATTTCTCAGAAATACACCTAATTTCTAGAGAGATAGCTTTGTGAGTCATAAACATATATATTTGACGGAGTATTAGTGTTTATCTAGATTATGTATTAGCTTTCAAAAGTCCATCCCAAATATGGAAGCTTGATACACGTAATATGGCAGTCTCATCCATGTAATTTGGTTTAATAGACTCTCTATTCTAGGTATCTCACGGTTGACCATCCAATTAGAATAATATGTCCATTTGGTATCGTGAATTCCCTACTTGATGAATTCAAAAACTCATTACAACTTTAGAATTGATCTTATATAAATAAGTTGTTACTTTAAGTAACAAAGACATAAGGAGAATCAGATTCATAGCTTATGGACATATAATGATCCCATCATCATAATCGTCTACTTGATCAATTTAAGTTGTTTATCTAATGTTTCTCTACGCAAGTAATTAATGATGATGATTTTAGAACAAACAACATAATAAAACAAGTGATTTGGGTTGAAAACCAAATCACCAATATCCAAAATACAACCCGTGTTTAAAGGATACAAACCAATTTCCAAGTCACACGAGGAAATCAAAATAGTTCTAAAAACATGAAATTCATCATAAAATTAAAGACAAAGCAAATTTAAAAGCCAAGCTTCCATTGATTCATCACCATGGTCGGCTACTCTAGCTTCCCTCGTGATCCTCTAGACTTGCTTCTCCTTGCCTTTGTCCTTGCTAGGAGGGGGCCCTATTTACAATAAAAAGGGTAATTATCACAATTTGTATCACATACTAATTGAGATTGAAACATAAAAGATAGGGATATTTATATACCTACTGGAATAACCTTTCCAGCTTTGATGTCGCCAAGATATTTGGAACAGTTTCTCTTCCAATGTCCAACTCCACAACAATAGTGGCACTTGTCCCCGGAGGGGGCACTGTACTTGGGCTTGGAGGAGCTTGCTTCATAAGTCTTAGCTATGTTCCTGTTGGGAGTTCGCTTCTTTCCCTTTTTCCCGCTTTTCTTGAAAGTTCCCTTGCTCTTTTGATTAACATTGAGCACATCTTTGGTGGTGCTAACACTTAGCCCCATGTCCCTTTCGGCTTGCACAAGCATTTTGTGCAGCTCATCAAGAGAAACCTTCTTATCTTGCATATTAAAATTCACCCGGAATTGAACATATGCTTTGATTTTGTTTAGGGAATGAAGAATTCGATCAATCACGAGTTCATCGGGAATTTCCACCTTATGCATTTTCAAGGTCTCAACATGCTCCATCAGCTTGAGCACATGTGGGCTCACCTTTTGGCCCTCTTTGATGTTAAGATCAAAGAATGCGGAAGCCGCCTCATATTGAATGACCCTAGGAGCTAGTGAAAACATGTTCACAAGCTTCATGTAGATCTCATGAGCGGTGCTAATCTTTATAGCACTTCGTTGGAGTTCGGCCTCCATAGCAAAGATCAATACATTTTTCATTGCGGCCGACTCCTTTTGGTAATCCTCATAGGCTTGCCTAGCGGTGGACCTAGTATTAGGTGGTTCGTTGGGAGATGCCTCGGTAAGGTAACGAAGCTTGTCGTCACCTTGCGCGGCCAAGCGAAGTTGTGCATCCCAATCGGCGAAATTGGACCCATTCTTTTCTAACTTACATCGATCCATGAAGGATCGGAGCCATGACACATTGGAAAGCGGGGTGGAACTAGTGGATGCGGACGCGTTTGAAGTTGCCATTGCAGTTGATTAAAACAAATTTTGACTACAAAATATGAAATGAAGGAATTTAATTATCATCTATCGTTTTAATAATACTCGTTAATTTAACTACAAGTATTGCATTTATATAGTGACCTCCACCCAACTACATAAATGATTCCGAGATCCAAATTCATATTAACTTGGGCACGGTGAGCCGATTCATCCCTTATTAATATAACTCGGTAGATTAACCTTTTAATCGATTCTACTTTTAGAACTCTCGGTCGATAAAAATTACTCTAATTCTCATCTTTAGCCCGGAACACATGCGACTACGGTCAACAATACTTCCGTTGAGCTCAATCCAAATTTCGATGTAATAACATTTTATTACCCCACTTCGCCAACGTAACAAGGTTTGTATTACGGTGAAGCCGGATTAACTCCCTCATGAAATTGGTACTTCATGGGTTTCTACTATTTGGTAAGGCTTTATCTCAATTATTATATGTGAGAGGTCTTGTCAATTTATTATCTATCACGTTTTAAGTGAACTAAAGCAGTGAACTACGATAATTATAATTGACACGGTCGATGACTCGATATGATATGCATGTGTTGTTATGGCGATTTGGCTATGCATGCAACATATTAAAAGAAATGCAAAACAATAAATAAAATTCCTAGTATGGCCTTCCTAAAATAGAAAATCAAATAATCTATTACATACTCGGAAACCAACTCCTTTGGTCCCTTGAATCTTCAATTTGGCACGCCTCCCAAGACACCGTCTTTGTCGGATCACCCTTCCGAATGACACCGTCTTTGAAGATGCTCCATAATTACAAATAATAATAAAAATACAAAGCTATTCCTATTATACATTTGTAAAATGAAAAACTAATGAAATAAAAATAAAAGTGATACGAGATCACATTAAATTACAACCGAATCAATATTCCCTTTCATTACGGGTAATATTAATTAAAACTAAGGCCATACTAAGATAAAATTTACATAATTCAAAATTATATAAATAAAAGACATTCAACAATTGAAATGTGCAGCATTATAATATGTACCTATCATGCAAAATCATGTGCCAAATCGCCCTATTTAACTTATGTCGTACATATAACCCGGTTTCATGGAAATGCGTGATAATAACCTTTTAAAATCACTAATTAACACTTAAATCACATCGAAGCTCAAGTTAATTATCCTAATACATTTTAGGACTCAAAAATCAGTCAACACTAAATTTTTGACAATAATTCAACTTGATTTAATTTTATGCTCATTTTTGACCTTAAAATCATTATTTATATGAAATAAATCCAAATTAAATCATAAAAGTTTCAAAATTTGAATTTTAAATTTTTGAACATTCTGGAATAATTCCATGACCCTCATAATGTCAAAAAACATGGTTAAAATTTTCGAATTAATTTTGAGAAAATATAGTTGCATTTTATCGGTTTTATCTCATAAAATACATAAAGTATCCGAAAATTACTCCAATAATTTCTACAACTTTAGATCTGATTAGTGGGATATTAATGCAACTTAAAATAATTTTCTCAAGCCATGAAATACGTTTTAGCTAATTTTTGCTAAAATAGTCACTATTTATGCCATTTTTACTCAAAAATCCATAAATCATGCTAAATAAGATATTTAAATCTAGAAATTTACATACTCTCTGTAAATGTTTCATGTGACAACATATTAAAATATCATGGCTTAATTCGAAATTTTACTATTTTTAACCATTTTACCTCTTTTAATCCATTTTTATCTCATAAAAATCATAAATCATGCAAAATTAATCAAATTAACTCGTCCTTTTACACACAACTTGTAAAATATGCATGTGAGGTCATATAAATTTTTCAAGGTCAGAAACGAAATTTAACTATTTTTAGCATTTTAATTCCCATTTTAGTCATAAAAATGTAATAAAATGACCAAAAATCCTTAAAATGAGCAATAAATTTCCATAAATCATAAAAATGACCTAAAAACATTTTAGGACCAGAATATATAACATGCATGGTGATTTCGTGGCTTATACTTATAAATCACAAATTTTTAAGTTTTATATGTTAACCTTTTAACTCGGAAAAACAATAACCGATTATGCATGCAACATCCTTATGCTCGGATACCACTTGTTAGGTTCATATACCTATTATTAGACTCCTCTAATAGTGAACTAATTAACTTGTTAATTATTTGTTCTTTAGATCTAGTGCATGCATAACAAAATGAAAGATTTATAAGAAAAACAATGTTCCTTACATTGTTGGTTGGTTCGAAAATTTAGGCACAAGTAAGGTCACCTTCCTTCACTTGTTCTTGAGCTTATAATGATGGATGATCCTCCTAAGACTCCAAGTTTAGAAGCCACTCCAATAAATTGCACCCAAGATGAATCCCAAAAATCTCTACTAATATTAACTAGATATGTAGTAGAAATATTACCTTAATAATACTAATATTCTTATATTACTACTTCTAGTAATAAATTTTGGTGTATTAGTATTTATTGAGAGCTTGAATGAATTTTGCATGTGAGGAATTTTAGAGAGAAACAAGTAAAAACTAGCAAAACAAGTAAGTCTAAAATGAGCAACCAAAGTGCTCATTTGTAGTGCCCAAAACCGGTTGGGACATCCCATGTAGGGAATCTTAGCTTTTTGTTTTTACTTTTTGTTTAATTATAGGTAGAGTGTAGGATGTAGGCTTGTAAGATGTGTCATAGATATGTCTCTATCACACTAAGTTATTACAAATGAACAAGACAAAAGAGCATCTTGTGTGCTCTCATGTTGGCCGAAATAATGGTCCTTATATGGTCCATTTTTGCCTTTTGTCATTTGTCCTACAAATGCTTATAAGTCATATATTTAACTATCTTACATATTTAATTATTAAAGTAATCATTTAACACTTAAATATTACAATTAATAATATAATATACACTCCACTTTTTGAGTAGTATACTACCATTATATCATCATATAATGGGTCCCATAATTACTAGTTAGTTAAAATTACAATTTCTTGTAACTTTAAATAAATAATTATCTCTACCTCAAAACTTATATCAATACCTCAACTAATTTAGTAATTTAACGCTTAATTACTAAATTTAATCTTTATTTAATCACATTAAAATAAGACGCAAAATTACACTCCCATAATTAAGGAATTAATTAATCTGTATCGCATACAATTAATTAAATATCTATTTGGGCCTCATCCTATAGGTGTGACCTAAAGGGATCAACTGACCACCACCGTCACACGACAGTAATGTCAAACTCTAGTTAGCCAATCATTACCGATTAATGACGGTCAGTCGACTGTATAAAGAATCATCCCTCACGTATTCTTAATTTGAGATTTAATTATGATATTTAAATCATGTGATCGCACTATTGTTGAGGACACATTTCCCAACATAATTTTCTACCAATTAGAGTTAAAGTGACCGCTCTTTTTAGCCTCGTAACGGGGGGTTAAATTATATGTGATTTGTGACGGAATACGTATGTGATTAATACGGAATAACGACGTAAGTAAAGTAAAGAACAAAATAAGGTAATAATGACACAAGAGATTTTGGTGACGCGGAAAACCCGATGTGGGAAACAACCGCGGAGGGAGTCGGAATCCCACCCATATTCCACTATGTAATAATCGGAGTGCAAGTACAATATACAATTGTCCGGATCTAATGAGGAATAATCCGTCGGGTGCGTAAAAGAGAGAGAGAAAGAGTATTACCAGGATGTTAGGGGTATTTGTGGGTTTGTTCTGTTTGTACGTAGGTTACTTTGTAACATTGTATTCATGGTGCAAGAATTGATATAGTAAAGATGGGATGATGTAGGGGATGATGTCATAGGTTTTGGCCTTTGTTTATTTGTACGTAAGTATGGTGTTGAAATTTGCTCCTTGCTTGCTTGCTTTCCCTTTGTTGTACTGTTTGTTTTACGTGTTATTGTGTAGGTCAATAATGGATCCCTTCTCTTGTTTGTCTTCCTTGTATTTATAGTGAATAAACCCTAGTGGGTTTATTAGGGTTCCCTACTCAATTACCTTGTTCCTCAAGGTAGAGTTTGGTAACAACTTGAACTTCCCTTATTCAGAATATGGCAGCAATTAGGATTTCCTTGTCTTACCCGGGATCTTATTAATATCTTAGTCAAAGCCGAACTCTTCTTCACTCTTTGTCTTTGGCGGATTATCCCGCCTTCCGGACCGCCTCCTGGCTCGGTCCATGGGCCCGACTCCCCATGTATGTAATGGGTCCATTGCTCATTAATTAACCACTTATCTCGTGCCACGTAGCCTAGGCAAAATACGGTAATTTTGGCCCTAACACATAGGGAATTACAAAAAGCTTGTCTTTATTTATGTAAATGAGTTTTATTTGACCCGTCATAAATAAATAAGAATTTATTTATGACGGATATTACCCGTCATAAATAAATAAGAATTTATTTATGTAAATGAGTTTTATTTGACCTGCCTAATGCCTATTGGGACAACAAATTTGCAGTAAGAAAAGGACCTTGTTGATATCGAGTATCCCAGCTGATGTACATGTTTTCGTGTGACACACTTTTTTTCCACTATTAGGTTACTATAGGGGCTAATTAAAGGACCATCTTGGGTGAGGCAACCGACTACTTGTAGCCGAATTCCTATCAATCGTACGGTTTCTACTTCATTTTAGGCCTTTACTGCATCACGTTTTTCTTCTGCTTCTATGCTTTCGGCTTTATCAAAACGTGTGTGAAATCAACACACCTTAGCCAATAAGGTTTCTTTTTTGTTTTTTTGGGATAGTATTATTTTGAAAGACTGAGTAATGCACCCATCCACTTATACCCTACTTACTTATCCTTCAGAGGTTATCATTTACAAGCTTGGACGGACATGTGAGGATCTATATGTGAAAAAGTATCCAACCCAACGGGCCTATTATGCATTGTACAAGTCCATTAAAGCGGGCTTACTAATATTATCCATGTCCGCGCACTTTAAACTGGCGGGCTTGTCTGTGGTCTTACGGGCTTGAATGCAAAAATATACTTCGTATTAAATAATTTTTTTGTAATAAAATTAAGGCTAAAAATACACAAAGTGTATTCCGAATTAACCAAAACATTGCAAAATCAACTTAATATTTACAAATTCCAAGTTAAATTTAAAATTGGTTAATTAAACAAGATTATTTTGAAGTTACAAATCTCTAAAAATCAAATTACTTTCTTTATCACTAATACAAATTTAATTTCTTTTACTCTGCGGTATAATTTTACTTTATTAGTTTTTGTTTATATATTATATAATATAAACAAAATTTAAATTTTTAAATAGAATGTATTTCAGCAGGCTGGCTTCTTTATTATGTTTATATCCGCCTACGAAAAATAGCTGGCCGAACTTGGCCCGTCTGTCAAATAATTGTTTTGACTTTTTTCTTGTTCAAGCTCACATAAATAGTGAGTCAGACAGAGAAGGCCTAGCGGGTCGTCCCTAACTTGATCAGCTCTACTACACCTCTACCCACCACCAAGGCACCAACCACAACCCCTCCTGAAACCCACCAACTAACCAGTCACCCACAAGGCCATAAGTAAAGGTGGCAATCAGGTCGATTAATTGTCGAAACATTTATAATGCCCATTACTCCATTAGGGTTAACCTAACTAATCCTCCACCTCGAGTGAAATTATATTCGTCTCAATATAACACCTCTAATCACCACACATATTCATTCTTGTTTTTCTTCTTCACGAATATCCGATCTAAAATCTCACATTTTTAGTATCCGTATCTGATACAATTTTCCGGCACGTACACTTTTCATGTATCCGGTTAACCCAAATACACGAAAATCATATATACGATATCCAATTTTCAGCCGATTGATCTAGATAATGCAACTGTCTCAAATCTCAATACTATTGACGAAGATCCATAGTGGTATATCTTACGAAGTATACTTTTTGCAATTAGTCTTGCTGAAAACGAGTCGGAGCAAGTGGCGGATAATGCCACTCACAAAACGGATAGGGGGGACAAGGTAGGGGCACCCCCATGTGCTTCCCTCTCTCCTCTATTTGGGTCATTTGTGAGGGAAAATGATATCCGTCACTCCAAAGTAACGGATACGTACCTACACAAATGAGATTTTGTGTACTTTTTGTCGTTCCAATCGACGATGATTTCTACCCGAGAACAACGTGCATGAAATCAGCCGTAATTAGACAGACGACAGTACTAGAATATTATGCGGCGCTCACTCATCATTTTTAAAACCTCAAAGTCCAAACCATCAACATTAATTTTGTTTTTCTTTAAAGGGACCATCGTCCATCTCTATATTGATTAGGGCTACCTACTAGCTTCTAGCCTTCGACGTGTACTCTTATTAAACCCTATATCTATTATCCATTTTAGTAAAAAATTTCATAATTATAGCTCGCCAAAGGACAATAGTGTTGGCACCAATTAGGTAAAGGAAGAATAAAGAGTAGTACTAATCAATATCATTGGTCCCGTCAAAGACATGATGTTATTATACAAACATCAACTCCTTAAGAAGTTCAGAATTTACATTTAGTTATGTCAATATTTCGGTTTTATTTTGATTATCTGATATTTTATTATGAATATTGACTTATTTAAATAGGTAAATTATTAAAATAAAATATCACGTTACCCTAATAAACTATTCTTGTACAAGTATATTATAGTAACTTATTTAGTTGAGTTTTATGCTATTGGGCTTGTCTTTTCTAGAATACGGGACAATTTGTGTTCAACAAATTTAGAGAAAAAAAAACTGTAATTGTGCTAGTTTAAATTAACAAAATAAAAAAAATCTTAAAACAGTTTTTGAAAATATTTTAAATAAATTGTAGAGTACTATCTAAAAAAAATTGCAATTAATAATGAAGGTGCTTGCATATTATTTCTTTTTCTAAGGAGGGATTTTCTCATCTTTTCCATCAACTAATGAGTTTCATTTCTTCAAACTAACAATCGAAAATCTCTTTTTTTTGCTGTGTATATGAAATATTGTCTAAAACAATATACAGAAAATTAAATGACTTATTATATAACTAACTTCAAATTAAATACTTTTTTATAATTTAATAGTGAATTAGCACAAATACTACTATACAATCTGTTGTACAAGAATATTGTACAACCATAAAAAATCTAACCGAGCTTACGTGTATTTTTTCCGAAGTTTTATAATTTTGATTTAAATTTAAATTTTTTATGTCAAAATTAAAATCTAATTGAGCTTATCTATACTATTTTTGAGTTTCATCATAATTTTTTAAAGCCAAACTTTTTGTAATGGAACTCAATTTCTTTCAAATAAATAAAGCTCGTAATGTACAACAGTATGCATGAGTCTAAGACTCTAAGCTTAAATAATTCATTATAAAACTCATATTCTTTTTTAGACAACCAATACAACTGGTTATATAGTCTATTTACTAGTAAATTATTGGGAAAAAGTAAGGAGTATATATATAAGTTCTAATAGCAAAAATAAATAGGTTAATATATTAAAATTATATTTCCGAGATAGTTAAAAAAATAGGAGAAAATGAAACTGATCTTTGAAGCAGTCACATAACCAAAAAAAGGGAACTAATTTGAAGACAAAAGAATTACCGCATCTTTCATAATCATTTGTTTGTCTTTGATTAAAATATCCTTCACAAGGAATAAAAAAGTAAAAAATAATTGGGACAAAGGGAGTTTATTACTATAATCAGTCACAACGTGCACACTGATATTTGTAGACACCTAAACGAACTCATGTGAACACTTTTTAGCCTAAGGTTCAAGCCAGTCTAATTAAGTGATAGGCTAAATACCGAGAATATAGTCTCTTCTTAGGGTTTATACCGAATGAGTAGTCTTTTATGACGATTTCTCAAAACTTTTCCCGTATTCAAATTGTTCCGGGTGTAATTCCAGAGCAGATGTTTGTTACCACTCGTAGCTAGTAGAATGATGTCCTTGCTTGAATCCTCCTTGCGGTCTCCTGAAACGATGAACAAACTGAGGGCTCGGCTTTGGCCGAGCGTACTCACTCCGACGCTCAAGTCAGTGAACTTAGAGAGAAGTTGTTGTAACTTGGCTAAGAATATATTGTAGAGAGATAAGGAAGATATTACCAGATGAATAGTGGTTATTAGGTCAATTTATGGATCCTCTCCTCAATGAAGGTTGAGGAGTATTTATAGGCATTCGCCTTTTGTCACGTAGTGGCCAAGTGGCCAAGTGGCTATCAGGTGAAAAAGACCGTTGTACCCTCGGCCGATGGACCTGTGGCAGGCTCGCCGAGGGTCTTGGATATGAGTACGCGGATTTGTGTCCCGGTGGCTAGTTGTCCTGGCCGAGACCCGGGTGACAGCCGATGGGCTCCATCGGCTAGACCATCTAAGTCGTTGACCTTCTTGTGGATACCCTTGACCTTGCTCAATATGTTGACTTGGTGGCGGTGCGAATATGCCCCATCAATTTGCCCCAGCCGTAGTCAATGCCGTGGTATGGGCTCCGATGTATGTTGAGCGTATATTCTGCGTAAGTATTTTTGAAAAATTTCGGTATCGCTTCTTCGAAGCATCGGCGTGGTTCTTGTTAGGCCGTACCATATATCCCCCTTCCACATGGATGCGTAAAGGGTATCCGATGTGGGAAATAAGGCGAGCCGGCCGAGGCCGGCGAGAGAGTCTTGGGTTATTTCGATTGCCCCGGCCGGTGCTTCCCGGCTTGGTCGATTATGTGGCCGGCGGAGAGCGGTACCTAGGAATTTGTTGAGGGAGATGAACAGGCGAAGAGATGTGAATGGGCGTGTTGAATACGCTTGGTAATCGTAGCATTGATTGACATTCAATCGTTGCAACGATTGACATTCCGTGGTTGCATGTCCGACACGTGTCCGTTATTTCGCCGATTGGTTGACGCTTCATGGGCCGTGCCCCGATTGGTCCTTCTTTGTGGGCTTTTTCCTATAAATAGGCGTTATTCCGTGATTTTGGCCACCAAATTTATTTTCTCAAATTTTTCCTCCAAGATCTTCATCTCTCTAAACTTCCAAGGCTTTCCATTTCTTCTAATCTTCGGTCCTCGATCCGGCGAGTGTTTTTCTTTGAGGTAAACAAACAAATTTTCTTTTATTTCATTAGTAACTGTTGCGAATATGTCCTCTCGTTGATCTTTGGACCAGTAGTAAACTGCGTCGGGGGCCCTAGGTCTCCTTCTCCCGAAGTTGATCCTCAAATTTTGGAGGAATGGGAGGATGACGATTCCTATGGTGATTTTGGTGATGATTTTGGTGATGAAGTGGAAAGGCCTCGTCCTAATGAAGGGAGGCAGTACGTTATGGATCACGGCGACGCCTGTAAGGTCCGTCTTGACCGTGCTTGGACTCATAAGCTCGCCAGTTGTTCAGGCGAGAAATTTTTCGAGGGCCATTTCTTCTTCGGTAGGGGATACAAAATTGTTATCCCCGAGGAGGGTCGCCGTCTCGTTGCCCTCCACCGGGCCACACCGGCGTGTATATGCGGCAGTTGGAGTATGGGCTCCGGTTTCCGCTGAATGGGCACGTTGTGGCCATTATTAGAGCCATGAACGTTGCCGTTGCACAACTGCACCCGTTGGCTATGAGGACCATAATCGGCTTTGTCTGGCTCTGTCTCTTCAAAGGAGAGGCCCCAACGGTGAATTTATTCCGCCGGCTTCACCATCTCAAACCATTTTCTGGCCGCGTCGGATGGTATAGTGTGGAGATGGAGCCGGGCTATGTCTCTGTCAACAAACTTTCTTCTTGCCGGGGATCGGCAAGGCGGTGGGTGTACGTTAAGGTGCTCGATGACTTTTTCCCCGCCTCATTGTTTCCAAAGACCGAGTTAACTTGCGGTGTGAGACTCAGGCGGAGCACGATAGATGGGTTTCTCGGAAGAAACTCAAAATGGATGCCAGCAGTGTCTATCTTAAGGAGGATGAGAGGCTGGCAATGAGGCTCTTTGAGGTGGACAAGAGTGGGGTGCCGAAAAGATGGATTCCCCCGACGCAGATCATCCTTCAGGATGAGCCGCTCTGCCATGTCGGCCTCATACCGGCCCTAGCACAGGGTGAGTGGGGTCGGTGTGAGGCCCATCGCCGCTCCTAATGCTCTTGCTCCTCGAATTTCGGTTTATTTCCTCTGCTTAACTCTTGCTTTGTTTTTTTTTTTTTTTTTTTTTTTTTTTGCAGACCACTTTGGAAAGGACTTGTCTGAGGATATTCTCCGGAGAATGGGGCTGCACAAAGATGGGACCGTTGCCAACTTGCATCCCAAGGCTCTAGCCCACGACCGCAGGAAGTCGCCGAGTGATCTTATGGAACAACGGCTGAAGGGCTTGAGCGTGGAGGAGGCTCAGGCGAGGGTCGTTAGCGGTGTAGTGCGTCGGACGCGAAAAACGGCGTTGACCCCGGTTCCACCTCCTATCCCTAAGAAGGTGGAGATTGTTGATATTCCTGATGAGGGGGACTCTGATGCGGAGGGATCTCCCCTCATCCGTAAGAGGAAGAAGACAGCCTCTACTGCTGGCGAGGAGGTGCCTCCTCCGGCCAAGAAGGCCAAGCATGGTACCTGTCTATCCCGTGACTCAATTTTAGCCAGGCTTTCTGATATGTTGATACACGTTGATACTGATGTTTTTATTAAATTTTTGCAGACCAACCGCAGTCGGCTTTTGCTCTCGTTGGGCAGCAGGTGGAGGGGTCCTCTGCGCAGGTTGGTGATCAAGGCGTCGCCGTCAACCCTTCATCCCAAAAGGCTTCCCCCTCCCAGCCGCGGGCCGGTGGTCAAATTGTTACCACCGTCCCTTCCGGTGGTCAAAATGTTACCACCGTCCCTTCATCCCAGAAGGCTTCCGTCTCCCAGCTTATAGAGGAAGGTACGAAGCTAATTAGGGAGCTGGCAAGGTGGAACGTGGTTCCGGTGCTCGTCTCATGGAGCGGGGAGAAGGCCGTGGCTCGAGCTGTTCATGAGCGTAATGCCACTAAGCGGGTGGCTGCGTCGGCGAAGCTGGATCTCCTCAATGAGCGGAAGCTTAGGGAGATCGAGAAGGCGCTCTTGGCCGAGAGAAAACTCAGGGAGGACGCTGAAAAGGAGGTCCTTGCTGAGAGGGCCAAGGCCGAGGCTGCGGCAGCCGAAGCTGCGAAGCTGCTGGAGAAGTGTAACCTTGTTCAGGGGCGTGCCGACCTCTATCTCCAGCAGAGGAACGAATCCAAGGGCCTGTTTAAGGCCCAGGCGAAGGTGATTCGGGGCAAAGAGGCCATCATTAAGCAGAAGGAGGAGGACATTGAGATGCTCCAAACCGTCATGCTCCCCAATCGTGCTTATTTGAATTCCGCGACTTGGCCGAAGGAGCTGCCAGGGAAGTGATCGAGGAGCTTTTCCCTCTTGATGGTTCCTTTCCGTGGGGCAAATATGACGAGCTGCTTGATGACAAGCTCGCGGCTAAGGAGAAAGCCGTGGCGGAGAGGGCCAAGGAGGCGGTGAGGGCGAAGATTGAGAAGGAGGCGGCCGCGGAGAAAGCTGCTCTTGCTGAGAAGGCTAAGGCGGCCAAGGAGGAAGCTGAGAGAATGAGGGCGGCTGATGACGCCGAGGCCAAGGCTGAGGCTGCTAGGAAAGCTGCTGGGTTGCCCATTGAAGAGGATGCAGCTACCGCTGTTGACGGTGAGCAGCGACAGGTATAGGGAGGAGGGCTATCGTCACCAGGCTCACCCGGCGTCTCAGATAGCTTCGGCTCCTCACTAATACCGTGGGCTGCTTGATGAGAACAAGTTTACAGCAGATCTGCTTCAGCTCCTCGGGAGCCAATTGTTAAGCCCCTCCTCCCTGCCATCTTTTGGCGCTTCAAATGATACTTGTAATTTTTGCTTTTCTTTCCTTGTATTTTGTACAACTTTGGTAGGTTGTGTTTTGGTTTATCCCAATGGGGACGGCCGTCATCTCCAGCCTGTATTCTTCTTTTAATTCTTTTAACGTTTGTCATATTGGCCTTTGGCTTGGCCGAGGTATTGATCAACCACCTTTGTTTGTCCTTTTGCGTTACTAATTGAGTGCCTTTGTTTTTACCTTTGGTATGGCCGAGGCAGTTTGAATGCATACCTCAACTGTGTAACGTTTTTGATGTATTTGACCGACGCGTCCCCGTCGCTCTCGGCCAATTGCCAAGGTAACTGGGGTTATGGCTCGATAGCAATTCTTCTAGCGTACCGGTCATTGTGTCCCCGTCGCTCTCGGCCAATTGCCAAGGTAACTGGGGTTATGGCTCGATAGCAATTCTTCTAGCGTACCAGTCATTGTGTCCCGTCGCTCTCGCCAATTGCCAAGGCAACTGGGGTTATGGCTCGATAGCAATTCTTCTAGCGTACCGGTCATTGTGTCCCCGTCGCTCTCGACCAATTGCCAAGGTAATCGGGGGTATGGCTCGATAGCAATTCTTCTAGCGTAACGGTCATTGTGTCCCCGTCGCTCTCGGCCAATTGCCAAGGCAATCGGGGTTATGGCTCGATAGCAATTCTTCTAGCGCACGGTCATTGTGTCCCCGTCGCTCTCGCCAATTGCCAAGGTAATCGGGGTTATGGCTCGATAGCAATTCTTCTAGCGTACCGGTCATTGTGTCCCCGTCGCTCTCGGCCAATTGCCAAGGTAACTGGGGTTATGGCTCGATAGCAATTCTTCTAGCGTACCGGTCATTGTGTCCCCGTCGCTCTCGGCCAATTGCCAAGGTAACTGGGGTTATGGCTCGATAGCAATTCTTCTAGCGTACCGGTCATTGTGTCCCCGTCGCTCTCGGCCAATTGCCAAGGCAACTGGGGTTATGGCTCGATAGCAATTCTTCTAGCGTACCGGTCATTGTGTCCCCGTCGCTCTCGGCCAATTGCCAAGGTAACTGGGGGTATGGCTCGATAGCAATTCTTCTAGCGCACGGTCATTGTGTCCCCGTCGCTCTCGGCCAATTGCCAAGGCAACTGGGGTTATGGCTCGATAGCAATTCCTCTAGCGTGCACGGTCATTGTGTCCCCGTCGCTCTCGCCAATTGCCAAGGTAATCGGGGTTATGGCTCGATAGCAATTCTTCTAGCGTCTCGGTCATTGTGTCCCCGTCGCTCTCGGCCAATTGCCAAGGTAATGGGGTTATGGCTCGATAGCAATTCTTCTAGCGTACCGGTCATTGTGTCCCCGTCGCTCTCGCCCAATTGCCAAGGTAACTGGGGTTATGGCTCGATAGCAATTCTTCTAGCGTACCGGTCATTGTGTCCCCGTCGCTCTCGGCCAATTGCCAAGGCAACTGGGGTTATGGCTCGATAGCAATTCTTCTCTTTGGGTGGCAACTATGGAGGGGACAAGCACTTGGACGGAAAACTTGGTTGTTTCTTTATTTAAGATCGCGCGTTGGGGTGTCCACATTGGGTTTGGATACCTCCGCCGCTATACAAAGTACTTTCTTAAGTTGTCGGTGTTCCAATGGCTCATCGAAGGCACACCCTCCATGTCTGTCAGCCGGTATGTCCCCGGCCTCTTTTCTTCAACCACCTTGTAGGGACCCTCCCAGTTGGCCGTTAGTTTACCATGAATATTTCCTTTGTTGGTGGCGGCCGACTTTCTTAGGACTAGATCTCCTACTTTTAAGTCCCTCTTGTGGACTCTCCGGTTGTAGGCTCTTCTCATCCGGTTTTGGTATCTTGCCAGTTGAGGCGTCTTTGTATCTCGGCTTTCTTCGACTAGATCCAGGGAGGCTTTAAGGCCTTCCTCATTTTCGACCGGGTTAAAGGTAGCCGTTCTGAATGTTGGCACCGTCGCTTCAATTGGTAGGACTGCTTCGGATCCGTAGACTAAATGGAAGGGAGTGTACCCCGTTGCCTCTTTCTCGGTGGTCCGTAGGGACCACAGGACGCCGGGTAGCTCATCGGCCCATCTTCCTTTAAGGTCTTCCACCGTCTTTTTCAAACCGTTGAGGATTGTCTTATTGGTCGCCTCACTTTGTCCGTTGCTCTGTGGGTGGCAGACGGAGGAGTACGCGTACTTGATGCCAAGCTCTTCTAACCAGTTCATTATCAGGTCACTCCAAAATTCTCGGCCGTGGTCAAATACCATTACTTGGGGCAATCCAAAACGGGTTATAACATTCTCCCAGATTACCTTTCGACGGCTTTGTGGTCTTTGCTTTGCAGACGGCCTACGGCTTCAACCCATTTGGTGAAGTAATCAACGGCGACGATCAAGAACTTCCTTCCTCCGGAGGCCGTTGGAAACGGCCCTAGCATATCCATCCCCCACTGTGCGAAAGGAAGGGGGCTAAGCACCGGTTGTAGGTCTCGGGAAGGAGCATGTATCACGGGGCATGCATGCATCCGCGGTTCGTGCATCTCTTGGCCTTCGTTCGAGTCTTGAAGCATGGTGGGCGAAGTAGCCGGCTCGGAGAGCTTTGTGGGCTAGTGTTCTTGCCCCCATGTGGTGTCCGCATATGCCCTCGTGAATCTCTGTCAATATTAGCTCTGCGTCGGTCGGACCGACACATTTCAAGAGTGGTCTTATTACGGACCTTCCGTACGATTCCCCTCGAATACCAAGTACCGGCGGCGATCCTTTTGAGCTTAGCCGAGAGATTGCGGTTATCCCAAGAACTCACTTGTGAGTTTGTATTTCATTATCGGAGTCATCCACGTTGTCTCGGCTTCCACGTCCCCCACCATGCCGATGGTCTCAGTGATGCTTTTTGTATTCCTGATGTCTACCAGCACGGTTCGGCTGACGTTCTTGACAGTTGAGCTGACAAGTTTTGAGAGAGCGTCGGCTCGGTTGTTTTCGGACCTGGGGACACATTGGATTTGGAAAGATTTCAATTTTGCTATGTCAGCTTTTACCCTTTCCAGGTATCTTACCATCCCGTCATCCCGAGCCTCAAACTCTCCTCTGATTTGGTTAGTAACCAAAAGTGAGTCTGTCTTTAACACAACGTGTCCGCTCCCGGCTCGGCCATCTCGACTCCGGTTATCACCGCTTCGTATTCGGACTCGTTGTTCGAGGCCGAGAAGGTAAATTTCAAGGCGTACTCAAACTCGTCTCCGTTTGGGCTGATGATAAGGATGCCGGCTCCCGAGCTGTTCGTCGTGGAGGAGCCGTCGGTGTAAACCTCCCATACACCTGGGTTTGGTTCTTCTTAATATGTGCATTCGGCTAGGAAATCTGCAAGTCACTACTAGAAAACATAGATAAGGAATCATTAATAAGTAACCATATAAGTAGTTCAATGGTGTCTTATGTTATAAAAATCATCTTGTAGAGAAAAATGGTTTCTTATGTATGGTATGGCCCACTAACATGAAATAACAAAGAAACCATCTTAGTGAAATATGGTTACTTATATAAAAAAAGTGGCGCCATTAAGATACTTTCACTTTTTTTTTTTTTTAAAGAGTAAGAAATAAACAAGATACACAAAACCCAATCAGCCAAAAATATAAATTAATAAAGTGTATATTTTTATTTCACCAACTCAGTATTTACCCTCTCATCTCTCTAGCACCTTCTACAGTTCAACCCTAAAATCCCAATTCGTCTACTTGCTCCTTCACCTGCAACCCGCAAACCCACCATTTGTCGCCGCCAAACTACCACCGGCTCTCCTTTAGCTGTTCGTTCGCTCTACTCGTTAATTATTGCGTTTTCCAATCAGGTGAGTTCCTTTTTTTTTCGATTTTGCTCTTGTTATCCCTTAATTGATTGAATGCAGTATGATTTTACATAAAACGATAATATCACTTGTGTTAGGGTTTATATTTGATTGAGAATTTTTGGTAGATGAATTAGGGTTATTTATGGAGTAATTGGTTTAATAGGCTAATACATAATTCATATAAATAGCTTATTATACTAGTAATATGCATAGGAGATATTGAGATAATAAATTGTGAATTGAAAACTTGTTGGTTGTTATAACCCCAATTAGCTTTTATCGTGAAAACTGGACAAATGAGAGAGTTATTATTTCCTTGATTTCCAATTAGCTTTTATCGTCAACAATTTCAGTCAAATTAGCTTTAATTATGTAAAGTCTAAGTAAATCTAATATATTCTTTGAAATCTTCTAGACTATACTAAGAATAGTAGGATACTAATGTAGTTCTTAAATCCAGAAGCAACAAGGGGGCCTTTGATCCAAATATGAGCAGAATGGTAATCGTTTAATTGTTGATTATTCTATATTTTTTTTGTTTTTTTGGTTAATGATGTTTCTTTAACAAATTGGTGAACTGTTTTTGTGTTTTTTTAGTTAGTTTTTAGTTATAGTTTGATGGTTGTTGATTTGTTTTATATATTTGTGCTTCACGTTGGTATGCTTAATATATGTTATGTAGGTGTCATTTGTAATTCAAGCATTGTAAAGCTTTGTGTACAATCTTTATACCTAACAAAACTTGTTCTACCATTAAGTTAGACAATGCTAAGATGATGGTTATTGGTATTGGATTTTACCAAGGACCTCTTTATGACTAGAAAAGGAGCTCTTAGAAGAAAATTCAACAAAATTGTGACAAGTGTATAACATCTCATTTTTTTGCTCGTCGTTATTGTTCCTTGTCCTGGTCTTTGATGCAACTTCTCATACACTAGAAGAGTTGGGAAGCACTCTTACTAATGGTTGTCACTTGTCACTTTGTCCTGTGCCTTATAAGACTGTCTTTGCGTTATTGGATTCATGGATTAGAAGTGATCAAGAATTGTTGGATGGCTAAAGAAGTCTTAATATGAAGTATGATAATTGAAGCCTATGTTGTTTGAGTGTGTTGGGTGGTGCTTGGTAGCTAGCTGGCTTTATGTGAAGATGTCCTCACCTCACCCTAATCACTGTTCTCCAACAACCAGGTGTGTTATAAATTTAAATGTATTCCTTGTTCTCCAACAGTTCCCTTTTCTTACTGCTCTATGTTCTTAACATGTCTCCTACTAGGCAGTATTTACAATAGCATCGTATATAGTTGTGAATGACAACAATTTTTTTATGGCATCATTTTCTGTTAAGTTTTTTTGCAGGACGATTAATCAATCAATTTTCTCATTCAGCTAAGGTAATTGTATGATTTTGATACACTCGCACCCCTTTGTCACTTTGAAACGTCTTTCATGTATCTTCAATGTTCTGGACCTTAGTCATATAGAATGTTCCACCCTTAGTCATATAGAATGTTCCACCCTTTGTCACTTTGAAACGTCTTGCATATTTGTTTCTTGCAGTTCTTTGGTTGGTGGTTGACGTGATTCTCTTTTTGCTAACTTGCAGTTGCTCTCCAACTTGCTTTTGTTGTGTCACAATAATGTCTGCTCGAACATTTAAGGTAAGAGTGAATATCTTTAAATGAGAGTATATTTGCAATGTTTGAGTGATTAGTGTTGATTTTATGCAGCTGCGTTTGATGAGTTTGATTATTTAAGGTAACTTAAAATGATTTTTGATTTCCAGTTATTTGTGTGACTGGATTTTATTTTCCGTGCAGGTATTGATGTATTGGAGCCAAGACTAGTTTATAAGGTTTGGACAATGTGGATTAGAGTTGTTTGTACTCTTTAGAATTAGATGAGGAGGTATATAGTGTGGAAGAATGAGTTGGGATTTTCTTATCAATTTTGTAAGCTCTTGAAGAGTACCTTTAATTTTTTGGATACTCTATGCAAATAGCGTGTATTTTAAAAGATATTGTAACTCTGAGTATACTTGTTAAAGTGATAATTCATTCATTTTGTACTGTTAATGGGTATTTTTGATGAGTATATATTTCGTAATTGTTTATACCATTAATACAGGAAACTATGAATGCTATGCTAGTGCTAGAAAAAAAAAAAAAGAAAAAAAAAATCAAAGAGACCGTGCCTCTTTGTCAGTCGGTTTCCTTGAAAGAAGCAAAGAAACCATCTGGTTGTCAGAAATGGTGTCTTATCCTTAGCTAAGAAACCATTTTTCCCACTTTAATGGTTTCTTTTCCAAAGACTTAAGAAACCATCTAACTATCATCATTGATTTCTAACTTTTCACAAAGACACCATTTGCATTTAGATGGTTTCTTACCCTAAGAGACCTTTGACCTTGAAACCATCTCAATGTTGGTTTCTTAGGCCAATTTCCAATGGTCTCTTAGCATATTTTTCTAGTAGTGAGTGCTTGTCCCTTTATCGAGGGCCTTGGTTTGTACTGAATGCCAAAACCAGAGAGTTCCACTGCCCATTTGATAAGCCTACCGGATTGTTCGAATTTCTCCAAAGCTTTTTCCAATGGTTGATCGGTCAGGACCGTCACGGGGTGTGCGTCGAAGTAGGGTTTTAACTTCCTTGCGGCAACGACGACGGCGAAAGCTGCTTTTTCAATCAGCGGGTAATTCCTCTCGGCCGGCAACAGTGTGTGGCTGACAAAGTAGATTGGGTGTTGCTGTTTGTCTTCTTCCCTGATGATCACGGCGCTGACCGTGGCCGAGGTAACTGCTATGTATAGGTATAGCGTCTCCCCTAGTATCGGCCTGGACAGGGTCGGGAGGGTATGAAGATGAGCTTTTAGTTGCTTGAAAGCCGCGCTCTGTTCCTCCCCCCAGCTGAAGTCTTTATTCCCTTTCAACACCTTGAAGAATGGGGTGCTTTTTTGTCGACCGAGAGATGAAACGGGCGAGAGCCGCCATTCTCCGGTCAAGCATCATAACCTCTTTTCGATTCCTTGGTTCCTAACAGATTTAGGATTGCTTGGACTTTATCGGATTGGCATCAATGCCTCGCACCGACGAGTACACCGAGGAATTTACCTGCCCGGACACCGAAGTTGCACTTCATTGGGTTGAGCTTCATTTTGTATTTCCTTAGTGAACAAAATGTTTCCCGTAAGTCGGCCAGGTGCTCGCTGTCAGACTTGCTTTTCACAATAGCGTCGTCGACGTAAGCCTCAATGTTTCGCCCTTTTTGATTTTGGAATACTTTGTCCACCAGCCTGGTGTACGTTGCACCGGCGTTTTTTAAACCAAACGGCATCATTTTGTACATGTATGTGCCGTTCGCGGTGATGAATGCGCATTTAGGCATGTCCTCCTCATCCATGAATACCTGGTGATATCCCGAGAAGGCGTCAGCAGGCTCAACATGGTGTAGCTCGCCGTGGCGTCGATTAGGCTATCTATCCGAGGCAAAGGGTAACAATCCTTGGGGCATGCTTTATTAAGGTTGGTGAAATCTACGCACATTCTCCATGCCCCCGATGATTTCTTCACCATCACGACGTTAGCTAACCACTCAGGATAAGTACAAGGCATAATAAAGCCTGCTGCTAGTAATTTATCTACCTCGGCTTTGATGGCGTTATCTTTCTCGGCTGAAGAGTTTCTCATCCTTTGCTTGACAGGGCGAGCGGTGGGGAGTACATTTAGCTTGTGAATGATTACCTCCCGGCTCACGCCTGGCATCTCGGCCGCTGAGTAGGCGAAGACGTCTTTGTTTTCCCTCAGCAGATCTAGGAGAGCGGCTTTGAACTTTGGTTCCAAGTCGACACCGATAGTCACGGTGCGGCCTGGGTCAATCTCTACCTCCTCGGTCTCCGCTCCCTCTACCATGCCGACGGTGGTATCCGTGTGTTCGCCATCCTGTCGCAAGGATGGGCTCTTCCCCTTTTCTGATTTTTCCGCCGCTTTGAAGGATTGCAGGTTGCACCCTCTGGCGGATACTTGGATATTCACCACCTCATCGTTCTCGTTCTTCGAGACGAGTTTATGCGCTTCCCCCCGGTCCGAGACATACATCAATGTCAGAGCCCGGATGGACATCACCGCGTCAGCCTCACTCAGGGTGTCTCGGCCTATGAGGACGTTGTAGGCGGATGAACCGTCAATGACCACGAATTCCGACAAAACGTTCTTGACTGCACCTCGCTCTCCGAACATTACTGGCAGCCTGACTGACCCCAGGGGTACCATGCCGGCCCCAGAGAAGCTGTACAACGGGCTGGTGCAGGGGGTCAAGTCTTCGACCTTCAGACCGAGGCTAAGAAAGCATTCTCCGTACATAATATTCGTGTAAGCGCCTGTGTCAATTAGGCACCTCTTCACCAAGTGGTTGGCTATGTCCAGGTGGACTATAAGTGGATCGCTGTGAGGAGCGACGACTCCTTCGTAGTCCTTCTTCCCGATGGTCATATCGGGGATGTTGGAAGCGGGGGTTGCTAAGTTGGGCACAAAGTTGACGGCTTGATATCGCTCATTTAGGTGCCGTTTGTACCCACGAGTGGACTCGCCGTTCTCGTTGCCCCCGATGACGACATTAATTACTCCTCTCCGTTTTAAGACGGGTTTCTTATTTGATCCGCCGGCATCTGCTCTTCGGCCTCCGGCAATATATTTGCCTAGGCTCCCCTTCCGGATCAGTTCCTCAATGGCATTTTTCAGATGTCGGCAATCGTTTGTTAAGTGGCCGGTGTAGCCGTGGTACTCGCAGTATTGGCTCGTGTCACCGTCGCCCCTCGGCTTAGGGGGCCTTTCCCACTTCTGTCCTTCGCTTTTGCTCAGGGCGAAGACTTCTGCGGCGGATACAACCAGGGGGGTATGATCATCGTACTGTTTTCGGTTGTAGGGTGCCGAACTCCCCCCGGCGCCCGTCGAGTTCTGTTTCCTGGCGGACTTATCGGACCATGACCTATTGTCGCCGCGGCGCCTTCCATCCGGGCTGTCCTCCCGGCGGCTCTTCTTTTCCGAGGGCTCAGTCTCGCTGGGGACTACCCAGGTCTTGTGGTAGTCTTCTATTTTGATGGCCTGATCGGTCATCTTCCTGGCGGCGTCCAGGCCCAAACCCCCGTGCTTGATGAGCTCGTCTTTTAAGTTTCCCTTTGGGAGGCCCTTCATCGTCTGAAAGCCGCCGATTCGGGGTTGATTTCCCGAATCTGGCCTGGACCTTGCCGTCGAACCTCTTCATATAGCTTCGTAGAGACTCGCCCTCCTCCCGCTTGATAGTTAGGAGGTCCGATGTCTCCACGACCGTCCTTTTGTTGCAAGAGTCTTTGGGCTAAGAAGGCGTCCTTTAGGTCGGCGAAACAAGATCGAACCGTCGGGAAGCCCCTTGTACCGTTTTGAGCCATCCCATGCAGAGTCGTTGGGAAAACTCGGCACTGACCTCATCAGCGCTCCCATACCGACATGTAAGACTCGAAAGCCTCGGCGTGGTCGGTTGGGTCGCTGTCTCCTTTGTATATGAACGCCGGCAACTTCAGCTTAGTTGGCACGGCGGTGTCAAGAACATAATCACTGAGGGGCTGTTTGACCACGTGTCGGATGACACGCGGCGACCGACTCCTCGCATTCCTAGTTCGGCTTCTCTCCTCGTAGCGGGAAGGACTCCTTCTCCGGCTTGGGCTTCTTCTTCGACTCTCCTGAGTCGGGCTTCGCTGGTTCCCCCGGGGTGTGCCTCGTCGGTGTTGCGGCGGCGATGTCCTCTCCCGAGTACAAGAAGGACTTATGTCCACCACGTCCACCTTGGGCTCTTCCGGCGTCTTGATAGGGTCTGCTTCTCCCAGTGCTCCGTTCAAGTTTCTTGGAGTCACGTTCTGGGCCCTGGTCTTCTGGACGGCTTCCGCCGCTCGTGTCGGCGTGCCTATGTGAGCTGATGTACTCCCAATTAGGTCCAGGAGTGTCTTCAGTTTTGCTACGTCAACCACCTGTCCCCATGATGGTGACCTGGTTGGCGGGCGGCGGCGTGTCCGGTATTATCGGCATTCCGAATTCCGGTTGGACTACTCCGCCGGTGGAGGGTTGCACTTCTCCAGAATGGTGAAATGTATCATCTTGGTGTAGCTCGGTTTCGTCGGTCACGACTACTTGTTGTTTCGACATCTTCTTAGCTTTTTTGGGTGGGTTTTTTTTTGTGTTTTTGTTTTTGTTGTTTAGGAATGAATGTCACTAACTCCCCACAGACGGCGCCAATTGTTCCGGGTGTAATTCCAGAGCAGATGTTTGTTACCACTCGTAGCTAGTAGAATGATGTCCTTGCTTGAATCCTCCTTGCGGTCTCCTGAAACGATGAACAAGCGGGGCTCGGCTTTGGCCGAGCGTACTCACTCCGACGCTCAAGTCAGTGAACTTAGAGAGAAGTTGTTGTAACTTGGCTAAGAATATATTGTAGAGAGATAAGGAAGATATTACCAGATGAATAGTGGTTATTAGGTCAATTTATGGATCCTCTCCTCAATGAAGGTTGAGGAGTATTTATAGGCATTCGCCTCTTGTCACGTAGTGGCCAAGTGGCCAAGTGGCTATCAGGTGAAAAAGACCGTTGTACCCTCGGCCGATGGACCTGTGGCAGGCTCGCCGAGGGTCTTGGATATGAGTACGCGGATTTGTGTCCCGGCTGGCTAGTTGTCTGGCCGAGACCCAGGTGACAGGCCGATGGGCTCCATCGGCTAGACTGTCTAAGTCGTTGACCTTGCTGTGGATACCCTTGACCTTGCTCAATATGTTGACTTGGTCAGCGGTGCAGAATATGCCCCATCACAAATAAAAAGTTTTGGGATATTCTCTCGTGTACCCCTGAACTTTTTCGTTTTCTATTGTGTACCCCTCGTTTTTCATAAAAAATCTTTGACCGACAATAATTCTCTGTTACGAGTTCAGGAAATGGTAATTTTTTTTCCAAACCAACTATCTCGTCAAGGCCTTCAATTTGAAAAAAAAATTCACCGCTTTTTAAACTCGTAGCCGGTAGTTATGGTTGGTCAAACATTTTTTTACGAATAAACTTTGACCGACCATAATTCCCGACTATGAGTTGAAACGTCGGTGAATTTTTTTCACAAGGAAGACCTCTTAAAGACGGTCAATTTGAAAAAAAAGTTTATCGTATTCTGAATTTGTAGCCAAGAGTTATTGACGGTCAAAGTTTTTTTGTGTGAAAAGAGGGGTATATCATAGAAAATGAAAAAGTTGAGGGGTACACGAGAGAATATTCTCCCAAAAGTTTTATATACACATCAAAAATCTATTCAAAATAATAGTTCGGCCATCTCTAAGACTCAAACCTAGTCTAGCAGTCTCTACTCTCTAGCACACGAAATTCACATACAATACGACTGTAGTAGCCAGCTAGCCATACATGCATTGTTCAATTAAATTACTTTAGTTGTCGTCGACATTTCACTTACCTCATTTGATTGATAGCCCCCACTAATCTCACCATCTCCACCTCCTCTATATATACTTATTTTAATACCCGTCTCATTTCCCCCTCCAAACTTCTCCCATTCACATATTCTCATATAAAAAAAACATCATAACTTCTTCTTCAATAATTTCACCAAAAAATAATAATTAATAAAAAAAATGTATTCATTAACTCCAATAGATCTCTTCCTTTCCTTCTCATTTCTGCTCTTCATTTCCTCAATTCTTTACGCAAAACTGTCCACTAAATCGTCAGCAACTGATGATAATAAACCGCCTACATACCCGATCATTGGGTGTTTGATCGCATTCAACCAAAACAAAAGACGGCTTTTAGAGTGGTACACAGAGTTACTAGCCGCGTCTCCAACTCAAACAATAGAAGTGAGTCGATTGGGAGCGAGGAAGACGGTTGTAACAGCTAACCCTGAGAATGTAGAGTATATACTTAAAACAAAGTTTAATAACTTTCCAAAAGGACAACCATTTGCTGAACTTGTAGGGGATCTTCTTGGATGCGGTATTTTTAATGTAGACGGGGAATTATGGGCTTCGCAAAGGAAGTTGGCTAGTCATGAGTTTACTACAAAGTCTTTAAGAGAGTTTGTTGTTAAAACTTTGGAAGATGAAGTTGAAGGAAGACTCTTTCCTTTGCTTCAAACTGCTGCTAATGAAAATAAAGTCATTGACTTACAGGTTAGTCAATTATGTCATCTTACATGCACTTTGTTGTGTACTTGTGTTTATCGTTCGTTATTAGTCTTATACGGAGTACGGAGTGGTTGAGTACGGGAACTATTTTATTCCCGTGATCTAAGATGTTAATAAGGTAAATCCTTCTAGAACTGTTTTAAGCTAAGTCGGATCCAGAATTTATAATTAGAGGGCGAAGTAAATATAGGGCTCGCTTAGAATCAGAGTAATTATTAAGGAAGTAATAGAAATGAACTAAAAAATGGAGGAAAGGGATGGGGATAGGAGATAGAAATAGGGAAATATAGGAGTCGTTTATTTGATTGATCAAGGAACTTCAACTTCCTAGGAACTTGCAATTCATAGGAATTAAGTTCCATCATCTAATTCGGGCGAATTTGGCAAAATTGTTTGGCTGCCCATGTAGGAATTAAATTCCACAAGCATTTTCAATGACCAAGGGGGAGTAGGTAAGCCACTTTTCACATCATGTAGGCATTGAAAATTCCTGGGAAGTTCCAATTCCTACATTTTCCTCAAAAAATGGTAATCAAACAACCTTATTTTTTTAAAATCATGGGATTTTCTAATGCTGTGTTTTTCAAGTGGTAACCAAATGACTCTATAGTGTAATAGTTTCTCCATTAGGGGCGTAATTGTTACCTACATCCACCCTAAAGTAATTATTACTCCCCTAATGGAGGAACTATTACACTATATTCCCCCATTTTTATCTCTCATCCTCATCCCTTTAATTTCCTTCATTTTTTAGTTTATTTTAGCTCTATTACTCCCTTAATAATTACTCCCATTCCAAGAGCCTATAGAGTAAATTATTACAGAATAATACCTAAGATAAACTTAAAAGAAGGAAAAATTGAGGGAGTATATAGGGACGAGATTTTACAGAATAATAGCTAGTGGATTTCATTGTTATTTATATGAGTTTTTCTATTATATGTGTCTAATGAGCACATGTTAAGAAGTCAATTAAATAAAAAATTATACCATTAATTTTCTAAATATGGGAGTTACTCATATTTGGCATTATGCCAGCATTTGCCATTCTTTTCAGATTAGATACGGAGTATATAGAATATTAGAACGTGTCTATGGCGCTGTTTGGTAAACAGCATATTGGCCAAATTTTAGCATATTCAAGGCTTTTAGCATGTTTGACCAATCAATATGCTAATTTTAGTGTTTGGTAAACAGCATATTGAAACAGCATATTTGGGGTCAATATGCTGTTTTACAATATCTTCTTTACCCAAAGATATTGGTTAGCATATTGTAAAATAGGAAATTTTTCTCCATTTTACAAAGAAAACTAACAATCTACTAATCGTAATCTGTCAATTACCAAACACTCAAATCAATTCTGCTAATTATAATATGCTAGTCAAACCTTCGATAAAATCGCCATTTATAATCTGCTTTTGTAATCGCTTATCGCCGAAATTAATCCGCTATTTACCAAAAACGGGGCCTATACCTTGAAACGATTCTAATTTTAGTTATATTTTATCATTCTCAAGAGTCAAGAGTCAAGGCCTAAAACCTAATTACTCTCATTATTAATTTCTAGCTTTTTCTAACGCGTGTCTTTAGAAAAACCTAATTATTATTTGTGGCGACTTTTCAAATCTAATATTCAACTTTAAAATGTTCACTAACTTTTTTTTTTTATTTTTTTTATAAAGTATCTAATCAAAACTGAACAAATAATTAAGACGGATATCGTATTATATATTATTGACTAAATATTGACGTTTATTATATACGCATATTTTTTTGGACTTATAGGATCTCGAATCGAATCAACTTATAGGATCTCGAATCGAATCAACTTATAGGATCTCGAATCAACTAAACTTATAAGATCTCGAATCGAATCGAAATTAAGTGACTTTAAGTCCCAGAAGAGCAGGCCAAGTCACTCACATGTGGGTTTATATTACAACATTATTGCTCGTAATATTTAATTTAAATTTTTGAGTTTTTTGTATATTAAAACTCGACGCAATCTATTAGGGTGGCCGTCAACATCATGAATAATTATTATAGGTTAATTACTTAATTAGGGATTAGACAAATATTTGGGGATTATTAGTGGACCGTCATTTAATTTGGAGGTTTTATTAGAGTAATCTATTAATAATGCATGGTCCCGCCACGTTAAGAAAGGATGGGTGTGTTTTGGGATCACATGCAATCATGCATGCCCATATTGCCCAATTCATTTTTAATTGCATTCGTGAGTCGTGACTCAGAAATCAGAATGTGAGCTGAAATTATGAATATGAGATTCACTAGAAAAAACAAGTTGGTTTTGTTTTATTCAGGATTGTTAAATACTCCTTCCATCCACAAACTTCTTCCGATTAGGGACATCTTAAAACAAATGGAGGTCCGGTGCAATACGGAAAAATGAGGCCCCAAAATGAATGCTTAAGTATATTATACTTCGAGATTTGTATTGAATTTCATTAATAGAAGCTTATAATAAGGTGACCAAAAGTGGAGGCCCGACTCCCACGCCCGTGGTTGCCCGTGGCCTTAGACACCCCTGCTTCCGATTAAGTTTATACATTAATCCATAGATACTCCTTCCGTCCGCTCACTCGGTTTTTCACTGATGGGCGGATATTGGGAAGTTTTTTAATGAATAATTTGATCATTTAGCCATTAACTGCAATTGCAAATAATCCCCTTTTTACTTATTGAAATTTTAGTCAAAAACAAAATGCAAATAAATAACTAAAACGGAGGGAATAGGACGAATAATTTCTTTAAGCGGAGCATGACAATTAGACATTTAGACATTGAAACATAAAAGTGGAGCATATTCGTACATTTATTGCTATATAAAGAATGATTTAATTAACACGTGACGAATAAGGAGGATGGGAAAGTTGCCTAATATTGAATACATAAATTCTCATTTTTTTTGTCTTATCGGGATAATTATTTTGTGGTAATGATTTGGTTGTTCAATGCGATGAGAAATGTGATGCATTATTCATACAATCATAAAACTCCATAAACAGACCCTAAAATTGTCCATGTGCCTCTCTTTAAAAAAAAAATACAAGCTACACAAAGAGGCTTGAAAAATATTGAAATAAAATAAGAATAAAAGGAAAGTGAAAGACCCAATTAAATATGGATGAAATTGATTGCAAAAAATATTATTCTAATCATTTATTTATTTTTAGTTGAACGGTTTTTCTAACTTACTCGTATGTTCTAATGGCACGCGTTAATCTTTCTTCAAGAAAAATAAATAATTGAAATAAAGAGAATGAATGGTCGTTCTTTTGGAATTGTGTAATTGGCCTTAAAGAAAACGCTAAATTTTTAAATTAATTACGGAAATCAAACGTAAAAGTTATTTAAAGGACATAATGTGGGTATGCTAGCTTATGATTGCACTTATATACTGTACAAGTCTTTATTTTGTACGGAGTACTTAATTAATCTACTTTTGAAAAATGCAGGAAGTGCTTAAAAGATTAACCTACGACACAATATGCAAAGTGTCTCTAGGCACAGACCCAAACTGCCTAGACCTCTCAGTTCCAGTCCCACCACTCATCGCCGCTTTCGAGACCGCTGCCGAGATATCCGCCCGTCGATCCACCACCCCAGTCTACCTCATCTGGAAGCTCAAACGAGCTTTCAACTTAGGCTCAGAAGCAAAACTCAAGAACTCCATACAGACAATCCATACCCAAGTCACCAAAATCATCCAAGAAAAACAAAAAACATTTTCCAAAACCGACTTCAACGATCAACCCGCTAGTAGCCACGATTTCCTGTCCCGATTCCTGGCTGCTGGATATGACGGCGAGCTGGCAAGAGACATGGTTATCAGTTTCCTCATGGCAGGCCGCGATACTACTGCAGCTGCCATGACTTGGTTATTCTGGCTAATTTCAAGTAAAAATACTTCAGCCCGGGATTCTATCCGGGCTGAATTAGGTAGTGTTAAAAGTTCGGGTCAATTGGGGTACGAGGTCGTGAAGCGAGATATGGGATATTTACAAGCTTGTTTGTGTGAGACAATGAGGTTATACCCTCCAGTTGCATGGGATTCAAAGCATGCAGCAAACGACGACGTTTTACCAGATGGGACTAGGGTTAAGAAAGGTGAACGTGTTACGTACTTTCCGTATGGCATGGGGAGGATGGAGAAGATATGGGGGAGTGATTGGTCTAGGTTTGACCCTGACCGCTGGTTCGAGAAGGCACAAAATGATGATGATGACAGTAGTCGCGGAGGTTTGAAAATGGTTAACCCGTATGTGTTCCCTGTTTTTCAGGCTGGACCGAGGGTTTGTCTCGGGAAAGAAATGGCGTTTATACAAATGAAGTATGTTGTGGCTTCGGTGATTAGTCGGTTTGATTTTGAACCGGTTAGTTTGGAACCGCCTGTTTTTGTGCCATTGTTGACGTCTCATATGTATGGGGGTTTAAGGGTTAGGGTCAAGGAAATCGGATCTGCGTAATGGACATACTTCGTATTTTATTAATGAAGATTTTGCAAATTTGGAGCGTTTTTGCGAGCACAATCGGTACGTCTTGGTTGCCTCGTTTGGGTGCACGAATTTTGCACATATATGAAGCCTTCTATACTCGAGAGTAATGTATATGTAGAGTTTACTAGTTCCTCTATCTCACATTCTCACCTGTATCGTTTCATTTGAGTTTGCTTGATATTGGAGTTAATTTTTCGATTACGTCTTCTTCGTCAAGGTTTAAAAATAAGATTGAATAAGCTAGGCTATTATACAAGATATGGTAACCCTAATGCTAACCTCCATGGCTAAAATTGTATAAATGAATATGAAGCTCGTATTTATTTCTTTATAGTTAACAAATTGTATAAATGAATATAAAATAATTACTTAGTGAGATTTTGGTGGAAAATAAAAGGTTATAGTTTACCTTTGGTTAAATTTAGTAAAGGTCAATGACTACAAATCAAATTTGAAAGTTTTTTTTTTTTTTTTTAATTGTTACGTTGTTAACCAGAAGTATCTCCCTCAATTGATAGCTCAGACAATTCTTTTGAAAGTCCTAAAAGATGATAGTCATTACAGTCACTTAGGATCAGTAAATCTAAGTCGGCTTATATAGCCCTGAGTCGGCTCGGTCAAAGCTTGGCTCGTCGAAATCGGTGAAAACTGATTCCGAGCAGATTGCGGGCAGAGGTGGGCCAAATTCGAGCGGATTCGGAAGCTCATCGAGGCTCGTTTTATTTTTCTTATTATGACTTAATTTTGGCATGTTACAATTATTTTTATTTTTAATAAAATGTTATTTAGCATTTGTCATTATATTCTTATTATAATTGGTAAAAATTTTATATTTGCATTTTTTTTAAAAATAATTATTTTAATTTGATTTAATAGTTAAAAAAAGGAAAAAAAAATATTGAATTAACCTAGCTCAAGTCGAGCTCGAGTTTCTAAGCCGATTCCAAACCCACCCGAGCTCGAACTCAAACTTAGATCGGTTACACCTCAGTCCATATTCACACCAACCAACTTTGATATTACTGATTTAGTGACCATATATTTAATTATTAATGAATAAATCAAACACTTCATCGAATTTTCTGATTGAATTCTATTTTTGCTATTTCTCGAAGTATTTTTTATGCTCAATCCCTTCCATTTTTACGTTATAATGTGTGAACTCATAGCTCTATTATTTGTTGGTTTGAATAGTTACGTTCGTAAAAAGAGATATGTTGTTTTCAAAAACACAAAATCAGTCCATATCACTATATGCCTAACCTAATAATAATGGGCCACGAACATGTCAACGGAAATCTCGTCATTGCAAGAAACAAAAACCAAGGGAAGATTTCACAGTTTAGTCCTACTTCATATCTAAATCAAACCAAAAAAAAATCCTAAAAAGTAGTTATGCAAGCGTTACGGCTGGTTTATGCAAGTTTAACTCCAACAGAATTCATGCATCACATAAATTTTAGGTCTCTCTTGTGACGTATATATCCGTCACAAACTTGTGACGGGTGAAGTACCACTCACATTGTTAGAAAAGACAAAAGTAAAGGTAAGGGAATTACAAAAGGCTTGTCTTTATTTATGCAAATGATTTTTATTTGACCCGTCACAAGAATATGACGGAGATTACCCGTCACAAATGAGAATTTGTGATTGCCTAATACCTATTGGGACAACAAATTTGCAGTAAGAAAAGAACCTCGTTGATATGGAGTATCCCACCTGATGTACATGTTATTGTGTGACACACTTTTTTTCCAGTATTAGGTTACTGTAGGGACTAATTAAAGGACTATATTGGGCGAGGCAACCGACTGCTTGTAGCCGAAATTCCTATCAATCGTACGGTTTCTACTTCATTTTAGGCCTTTTGTGCATCACGTTTTTCTTCTGTTTCTATGCTTTCGGCTTCATCAACACACCTTAGCCAATAAGGTTTCTTTTTTGTTTTTTTGGGATAGTATTATTTTGAAAGACCGAGTAATGCACCCATCCACTTATACCCTACTTACTTATCCTTCAGAGTTTATCATTTACAAGCTTGGACGGACATGTGAGGATCTATATGTGAAAAAGTATCCAATCCAACGGGCCTATTATGCATTGTACAAGTCCATTAAAGCGGGCTTACTAGTATTATCCATGTCTGCGCACTTTAAACTGGCGGGCTTGTCCGTGGTCTTACGGGCTTGAATGCAAAAATATACTTCGTATTAATTTATTTTTTTGTAATAAAATTAAGGCTACGAATTAACCAAAACATTGCAAAATCAACTTACTATTTACAAATTCCAAGTTAAATTTAAAATTGGTTAATTAAACAAGATTATTTTAAAGTTACAAATCTCTAAAAATCAAATTACTTTCTTTATCACTAATACAAATTTAATTTCTTTTACTCTGCGGTATAATTTTACTTTATTAGTTTTTGTTTATATATTATATAATATAAACAAAATTTAAATTTTTAAATAGAATGTACTTTTAGCGGGCTGGCTTCTTTATTATGTTTATATCCACCTACGAAAAATAGTTGGCCGAACTTGGCCCGTCTGTCAAATAATTGTTTTGACTTTTTTCTTGTTCAAGCTCACATAAATAGTGAGTCAGACAGAGAAGGCCTAGCGGGTCGTCCCTAACTTGATCAGCTCTGCTACGCCTCTACCCACCACCAAGGCACCAACCACAACCCCTCCTGAAACCCACCAACTAACCAGTCACCCACAAGGCCATAAGTAAAGGTGGCAATCAGGTCGATTAATGGTCGAAACATTTATAATGCCCATTACTCCATTAGGGTTAACCCAACTAATCCTCCACCTCGAGTGAAATTATATTCGTCTCAATATAACACCTCTAATCACCACACATATTCATTCTTGTTTTTCTTCTTCACGAATATCCGATCTAAAATCTCACATTTTTAGTATCCGTACCTGATACAATTTTCCGGTACGTACACTTTTCATGTATCCGGTTAACCCAAATACACGAAAATCATATATACGATATCCAATTTTCAGCCGATTGATCTAAATAATGCAACTGTCTCAAATCTCAATACTATTGACGAAGATCCTTAGTGGTATATCTTAGGAAGTATACTTTTTGTCGTTCCAATCGACGATGATTTCTACCCGAGAACAACGTGCATGAAATCAGCCGTAATTAGACACTACTACGATATTATTGCGGCGCTCACTCATCATTCTTAAAACCTCAAAGTCCAAACCATCAACATTAATTTTGTTTTTCTTTAAAGGGACCATCGTCCATCTCTATATTGATTAGGGCTAGCTACTAGCTTCTAGCCTTCGACGTGTACTCTTATTAAACCCTTTATCTGTTATCCATTTTAGTAAAAAAATTTTCATAATTATAGCTCGCCAAAGGACAATAGTGTTGGCATCAATTAGGTAAAGGGAAGAATAAAGAGTAGTACTAATCAATATCATTGGTCCCGTCAAAGACATGATGTTATTATACAAACATCAACTCCTTAAGAAGTTTAGAATTTACATTTAGTTATGTCAATATTTCGATTTTATTTTGATTACCCGATATTTTATTATGAATATTGACTTATTTAAATATGTAAATTATTAAAATAAAATATCACGTTACCCTAATAAACTATTCTTGTACAAGTACTCTCTCCATTTTTTAATATATGACGTTTTGCTTTTTCGAGGCGAGCCTTTGACTTTAATATTTACAAAAATATATTTGGTAAAAAATTATAAAAATTATACCATTAAATTCCTTATGAAAAACTCTTTCACATGAGTATACATATCACTATATTTAAGCATATAATTTGAGAGATATTAAAGTGAGAAGTATGTGTCTCGAAATGTGAGAAAGTCATATATAAAAAAACAGAGGGAGTATATTATAGTAACTTATTTAGTTGAGTTTTGTGCTATTGGGCTTGTCTTTTCTAGAATACGGGACAATTTGTGTTCAACAAATTTAGAGAAAAAAAACTGTAATTGTACTAGTTTAAATTAACAAAATAAAAAAAAATCTTAAAACAATTTTCAGAAATGTTTTAAATAAATTGTAGAGGACTATCTAAAAAAAATTGCAATTAATAATGAAGGTGTTTGCATATTATTTCTTTTTCTGAGGGGGGATTTTCTCATCTTTTTCATCAACTAATGAGTTTCATTTCTTCAAACTAACAATCGAATTTTTTTTTTTTTGTTATGTATATGAAATATTGTCTAAAACAATATACAGAAAATTAAATGACTTATTATATAACTAACTTCAAATTAAATACTTTTTTATAATTTAATGGTGAATTAACACAAATACTACTATACAACTTGTTGTACAATAACATTGTACAACCATAACAAATCTAACCGAGCTTACTTGTATTTTTTCCGAAGTTTTATGATTTTTTATTTATATTTAAATTTTTTTTATGTCAAAATTAAAATCTAATTGAGCTAATCTATACTATTTTTGAGTTTTATTATAATTTTTTAAGCCAAACTTTTTGTAATGGAACTCAAAATCTTTCAAATAAATAAAGCTCGTAATGTACAACATTATGCATGAGTCTGAAACTCTAAGCTTAAATAATTCATTATAAAGCTCATGTTCTTTTTTATACAACCAATACAACTGGTTATATAGTCTATTTACTGGTAAATTATTGGGAAAAAGTAAGGAGTATATATATAAGTTCTAATCATTTGTTTGTCTTTGATTAAAATATCTTTCACAAGGAATAAAAAAGTAAAAAATAATTGGGATAAAGGGAGTTTATTACTATAATCAGTCACAACGTGCGCACTGATATTTGTAGACACCTAAACGAACTCATGTGAACACTCTTTAGTCTAAAGGTTCAAGCCAGTCTAATTAAGTGATAGGTTAAATACCGAGAATATAGTCTCTTCTTAGGGTTTATACCAAATGAGGAGTCTCTTATGACGATTTCTCAAAACTTTTCCCGTATTCAAATAAAAAGTTTTATACACATCGAAAATCTATTCAACAATAAAATCGATTCAAAATAATAGTTCGGCCATCTCTAAGACTCAAACCCCGGTCTAGCAGTCTCTAGCACACGAAATTCACATACAATAATACGACTGTAGTAGCCATACATGCATTATTCAATTCAATTACTCGTACTTTATTTGTCAACCACGCATGCCAAAACAAAAACACAATTTATTAAACACAATCACGCACTATCTAGTTGTCGTCGACATTTCACTTACCTCAGTTGATTGATACTTGATAGCCCCACTAATCTCACCATCTCCACCTCTCTATATATACTTAATTTAATACCCGTCTCATTTCCCCCTCCAAACTTCTCCCATTCACATATTCTCATATAAAAAAAACATCATAACTTCTTCTTCAATAATTTCACCAAAAAATAAAAATTAATAAAAAATGTATTCATTAACTCCAATAGATCTCTTCCTTTCCTTCTCATTTCTGCTCTTCATTTCCTCAATTCTTTACGCAAAACTGTCCACTAAATCGTCAGCAACTGATGATACGCATAATAAATATAATGATAATAAACCGCCTACATATCCGATCATTGGGTGCTTGATCGCATTCAACCAAAACAAAAGAAGGCTTTTAGAGTGGTACACAGAGTTACTAGCCGCGTCCCCAACTCAAACAATAGAAGTGAGTCGATTGGGAGCGAGGAAGACGGTTGTAACAGCAAACCCTGAGAATGTAGAGTATATACTTAAAACAAAGTTTAATAACTTTCCAAAAGGACAACCATTTGCTGAACTTGTAGGGGATCTTCTTGGACGCGGTATTTTTAATGTAGACGGGGAATTGTGGGCTTCGCAAAGAAAATTGGCTAGTCATGAGTTTACTACAAAGTCTTTAAAAGAGTTTGTTGTTAAAACTTTGGAAGATGAAGTTGAAGGAAGACTCTTTCCTTTGCTTCAAACTGCTGCTAATGAAAATAAAGTCATTGACTTACAGGTTAGTCAATTATGTCATCTTACATGCACTTTTATTTGTTGTGTTCATCCTTCGTTATTAGTCTTATACGGAGTACGGAGTAGTTGAGTACGACTAGTAGATGTTAGGGTAACTAAATCCTTCTAGAATAGGTTTAAGTCGGATCCAGGATTTACAGTTCTAGGAAGAAAAAGATTGTAAAAGTAAATTATTAATACAATAAGGTAAACTTGAAAAAAGAAAATATTTAAATAATTACGAATTTTAGAAAATGGGAAAATGAGTTAACGTCACGCGATCGGGTTTTGTACCAAGTACCAGCACAAAAGCACCATACATATATTGGATTATTATTTTATTAATATATTATTAAAAAAAATCGTCACAGTGGTAATAGTAAAAGTGAGAAACTTTTTTACTACGCGGTTATTACACTCTTTTCTTTTCAAAATTTTAGAGTTCTTATACTGTTATGTTTTAATCATGTAATTAAGATGGAGGTATTATGAACAGTAATCGTAAGATGAAGTTTTCAAACTCTTTACTACGCACCATACATATATATTGGATTATTTTATAAATTGGAGTTTTGTTGTTTGAAGGTTTATTTTAGGTTCATGTTGACAAAGGTCTTTTGAAAAAGTTACATCGTTGAAATATTTGAACCACTAAATTACATTATTTTATGTGGCACTTTCTCTTATTTTGTGTGATATTACAAAATTACATTATTTTATCCAAGACAATTTTATTTGTGGTGTTTTGTTTCCCTAAATATTATTCCCGTCCCGGTTAATAATTACGAATTTTACAGAATCTAGCTAGCGGAGATTCCATTATTATTTATATTACTCGTATTTGGCATTATGACAGCATTTGCTATTCTTTTCGGATTAGATACGGAGTATATAGAACATTAGAACGTGTATATACGTTGAAAAGATTCTAATTTTAGTATATTTTATCATTCTCAAGAGTCCAGGCCTAAGGGCTTGCCTGGAATCCATGGAATAATTAGGGGGTAAATTTTAACTGGGCGATAATTACTGGGGAAGTTAATTACTTGAGTAATGAGTTCCTTGAAGATAAGTTTGGCATATGAGTAATGATTACTGACTAGATGTTTTACTCCCTTAATCATTACCCAGGGGGGAGGGTGGGTAATGTATTACCCCTTCATGAGGGTAATAGATTCGGGAGGTGAATAATTACCCTCATACCAAACATAGAAAACATTCCTTACATATCACTCCCCTATTCATTCCCCTCCTTTTACCCTCAATCCAAGCGAGCCCTAAAACCTAATTACTCCCTTTATAACTTTAAACACAAATTATTATTTGCGGCGACTTATCAAACCTAATATTCAATTTTAAAATGTTCACTAGCTTTGTTATTTTTTATATTGAGTTTAATAAAAATTAAACAAATAATTAAGACGGATATAATGTAATATATTAACTAAATATTGACATTTGTTATTAATATTATATTATCTACGCATATATTTTTCAACTCGACATATAAATGTAAAGAAATGATTGAAGCATAACTCGACGTAAATTTAGGACAACACAAGTCAAAATTCAAAAGGGATGTGAATTAATAAGTACTCTTGAGTCTCGTTAAGAATGATATTAGTCAAATTACTCCGTAATATTTAATTAATTTTGATTTTTAAGTTTTTGTATATTAAAACTAAACGCAATCTACTAGGGTGGCCGTCAACATCAAGAATAATTATTATAGGTTAATTACTTAATTAGGGATTAGACAAATATTTGGGGATTACTAGTGGACCGTCATTTGGAGGTTTTATTAGATTAATAATCTATTAATAAAAGCATGGTCCCGCCACGTTAAGAAAGGATGGGTGTGTTTTGGGATCACATCACATGCATCATGATTCATGCATGCCCAATTCATTTTTAATTGCATTCGTGACTCATAAATCAGAATCTGAGCTCAAATTATGATTATGAGATTCACTTGAAAAACAAGTTGGTTTTGTTTATTCCAGATTGTTCAATACTCCTTTCGTCCGCTCACTCGATTTCTGACTGACGGACGGACATTGAAAATATTTTTAATGAGTAATTTGATCATCTGATCATTAATTAAGTACAGCCACAAATGATTCCCTAATCTCCTCCTCCCTCGTTGATCTTTGTGCCAAAAACAAAACGTAAATAAATAACTAAAACGGGGCAAAAAGAACGATAATTTCTTTAAGTGGTGCAAACACATTTTCTTATCTAATCTTGACGTAAAATCAAAAATAGAATGGTAAACTCTATAGTGCATGACAATTAGACGTGTGCTAGCTGTTACATGACTATATATATGTTTTGGGTAGTAAAACATTATCACAATGAAACATAAAAGTGGACCATATTCCTACATTTATTGCTATATAAAGAAGGATTTAATTAACACATGACGAATAATTCTCATTTTTTGCCTTATCAGGATAATCGTTTTGTGGTCATGATTTGGTTGTTCAATGCGACGATTGAGTAATGTGATGCATTATTCATATATACAATCATACAACTCCATAAAGAGACGTACAATTGTCCATGTGCCTCTCTTTAAAAAAAATACAGTACAAACTACACAAAGAGGCTTGAAAAATATTGAAATAAAATAAGAATAAAAGGAAAGTGAAAGATCCAATTAAATATGGATGAAATGGATTGCAAAAATATTATTCTAATCATTCATTTATCTTTAATTAAACAGTTTTTCTAACATGCATGTATTCTAATGGCACGCGTTAATCTTTCTTCAAGAAAAATAAATAACTGAAATAAAGAAAATGATCATTCTTTTGTTATTGTATGTAATTGGCCTTAAGGAAAACACTAAAATTTAAAATTAATTACGGAAATTAAACGTAAAAGTTATTTAAAGGACATAATGTTGGTATGCTAGCTTATGATTGCACTTATATATAAGTCTTTAAATGTTTCAAAGAATAACTTTGTGAGGAGTCCACGAATTAGTTAATAAAAAAGTACAAATATAAGTATGTGGAAAATTGGCACATGTGATATTTAGTGTCTCCAGATATACCCAAAAGAATTAGGACTCTCTAGAATTCTAAAATACTTGGCCATGGTATACTTTACTCATTATGATAATGTTAGAGTAATCATTCACAATTTTTATTTTAATCATAAAGTAAAATGAAATAGCTTCATTCATCAGGTCATACTGAGTTCGGTATTATCTTATTCATTAGATTAATAAACTCATAACTTAAACAAAATCAAGTGAGTTATATTTTGTTTTGTACTTAATTAATCTCCTTTTGTAAAATGCAGGAAGTGCTTAAAAGATTAACCTACGACACAATATGCAAAGTCTCTCTAGGCACAGACCCAAACTGCCTAGACCTCTCAGTTCCAGTCCCACCACTCATCGCCGCTTTCGAGACCGCGGCCGAGATATCCGCCCGTCGTTCCACCACCCCAGTGTACCTCATCTGGAAGCTCAAACGAGCTCTCAACTTAGGCTCAGAAGCAAAACTCAAGAACTCCATAGAGACAATCCATACCCAAGTCACCAAAATCATCCAAGACAAACAAAAATCATTCTCGAAAACCGACTTCAACGACCAATCCGCAAGCAGCCACGATCTCCTGTCCCGATTCCTGGTTGCTGGATATGACGGCGAGCTGGCTAGAGACATGGTTATCAGTTTCCTCATGGCTGGCCGCGATACTACTGCAGCCGCCATGACTTGGTTATTCTGGCTAATTTCAAGTAAAAATACTTCAACCCGGGATTCTATCCGGGCTGAACTGGGTACTGTTAAAAGTTCGTGTCAATTGGGGTACGAGGTCGTGAAGCGGGATATGGGATATTTACAAGCTTGTTTATGTGAGACTATGAGGTTATACCCTCCTGTTGCATGGGATTCAAAGCATGCAGCAAACGACGACGTTTTACCAGATGGGACTAGGGTTAAGAAAGGTGAACGTGTTACGTACTTTCCGTATGGTATGGGGAGGATGGAGAAGATATGGGGGAGTGATTGGTCTAGGTTTGATCCTGACCGTTGGTTCGAGAAGGCACAAAATGATGATGATGATAATAGTCGCGGAGTTTTGAAAATGGTTAACCCGTATGTGTTCCCTGTTTTTCAGGCTGGACCGAGAGTTTGTCTAGGGAAAGACATGGCGTTTATACAAATGAAGTATGTTGTGGCTTCGGTGATTAGCCGGTTTGATTTTGAACCGGTTAGTTTGGAACCTCCGGTTTTTGTGCCATTGTTGACGTCTCATATGTATGGGGGTTTAAGGGTCAGGGTCAAGGAAATCGGGTCTGCGTAATGGACATATTTGATGAAGATTTTGCAAATTTGGAGCGTTTTGGTTGCCTCGTTTGGGTGCACGAATTTTGCACATATATGAAGCCTTCTATGCTCAAGATCAGTAATGTATAGGTAGAGAGTGTACTAGTTCCTCTATCTCACCTGTATCGTTTCATTTGAGTTAATTTTTCGATTACGTTTTCTTCATCAGGGTTTAAAAATAAGATTGAATAAGCTAGGCTATTATACAAGATATGGTAACCCTAATGCTAACCTCCATTACTAAAATTGTATAAATGAATATAAAGGTCGTATTTCTTTATAGTTATCAAATTGTATAAATGAATATAAAATAATTACTTAGTGAGATTTTGGTGGAAAATAAAAGGTTATAGTTCACCTTTGGTTAAATTTAGTAAAGGTCAATCACTACAAATCAAATTTGAATTATTATTTTTTTTTTAATTGTTACATTGTTAACAAGAAGTATCTCCCTCGATTGATAGCTCAGACAATTATTTTGAAAGTCCTAAAAGATGATAGTCATTACCAGTCACTTAGGACTGTAAATCTAAGTCGGCTTATATAGCCCTCGGAGTCAGCTCGGTCAAAGCTTGGCTCGTCGAAATCGGTGAAAACTGATTCCGAGCTGATTGCGGGCAGAGGTGGGCCAAATTCGAGCGGATTCGGAAGCTCATCGAGGCTCGTTTTATTTTTTTTATTATGACTTAATTTTGGCATGTTACAATTATTTTTATTTTTAATAAAATGTTATTTAGCATTTGTCATTATATTCTTATTATAATTGGTAAAAATTTTATATTTGCATTTTTTTAAAAAATAATTATTTTAATTTGATTTAATAGTTAAAAAAAGAAAAAAAAATATTGAATTAACCTAGCTCAACTCGAGCTCGAGTTTCTAAGCCGATTCCAAACCCACCCGAGCTCGAACTCAAACTTAGATCGGTTACACCCCAGTTCATATTCACACCAACCAACTTTGATATTACTGATTTAGTGACCATATATTTAATTATTAATGAATAAATCAAACACTTCATCGAATTTTCTGATTGAATTCTATTTTTGCTATTTCTCGAAGTATTTTTTATGCTCAATCTATTGGAGGCAATATTCACGAGAATATTGCGATATCGTTCGTTAGCATAATATCCGCACATAAGCATATTCTTAGCTTGTAAATCCCGTATTTTAGGAATAGCTTTCATGTACGCATAATATCCGCACATAAGTATCGACGGTTGGTTGGTAAACTAATTTACTTGACCCTCACACGACCTGATATATGCTATTCGGTACATATCTTGGCACAGTTTATGCAAAAACCGACCCTCACTCAATGGGACGCTGCATTACGAGTTGTTCGTTACTTGAAAAATAATCCGGGTCAAGGGATTGTTTTTCGAGCTGATTCGGTCTTGAAATCGAAGCTTATTGTGATGCGGCTTATGGTAGTTGTCCAATTACACGACGATCCATTACCGCTTATTTTGTTTGCTTAGGTGGTTCTCCTATTTCCTGGAAAACGTAGAAGTAAGCTACGATTTCTTTATCTTCCACCGAAGCAGAATATAGAGCCATGACCGCCGCAACATGTGAAATTTTATGGTTGAAGGGTTTGCTTGACGGAATTGGAATTAGTTTTCATGAGCCCGTTCGGTTACATTGCGATAATCAAAGTGCCATGCACATTGCTAACAATCCGGTATCTCATGAGCGCACCAAACATATAGAGATTGATTGTCACTTCATTCGTACTCACATTCGCAATGGTGTCGTACTTCCATGCTATATCCACACTCAATCTCAACTTGCTGATATACTCACCAAGGCTTTGGGACGTCCACAGTTTAAAGTTTTACTCGACAAGTTGGGCATTTCCGACTCCCATGCTCCAACTTGAAGGGGGGTATTGGAGGCAATATTCACGAGAATATTGCGATATCGTTCGTTAGCATAATATCCGCACATAAGCATATTCTTAGCTTGTAAATCCCGTATTTTAGGAATAGCTTTCATGTATATGACGGAAACAATATTATTTGATTCCGGCAATGATCTCGTCTAGGTTGTATATAATAACAACTGATTATGAAATAATACACACAATATATTTCACATTCATAATATTCATTGTCTTTTTCTATACAATCCCTTGCATTTTTACGTCATAATGTGTGAACTCATAGTAGCTCTATTATTTGTGGTTTGATAGTTACGTTCGTAGAAAAAGAGGAGTTGTTTTCAAAAACACAAAATCAATCCATATCACTATATGCCTAACCTAATAATAATGGGCCACGAACATGTCAACGGAAATTCCGTCATTGAAAGAAACAAAAACCAAAGGAAGATTTCACAGTTTAGTCCTACTTCATATCTAAATCAAACAAAAAAAAAATCCTAAAAAGTAGTTATGCAAGCGTTACGGTTGGTTTATGCACGTTTAACTCAAACAGAATTCATGCATCACATAAATTTTAGGTCTCTCTAGTGACGTATATATCCGTCACAAACTTGTGACGGGTGAAGTACCACTCACATTGTTAGAAAAGACAAAAGTAAAGGTAAGGAAATTACAAAAGACTTGTCTTTATTTATGCAAATGGTTTTTATTTAACCCGTCACAAGATTATGACGGAGATTACCCGTCACAAATGAGAATTTGTGATTGCCTAATACCTATTGGGACAACAAATTTGCAGTAAGAAAAGAACCTCGTTGATATGGAGTATCCCACCTGATGTACATGTTATTGTGTGACACACTTTTTTTCCAGTATTAGGTAACTGTAGGGACTAATTAAAGGACTATATTGGGCGAGGCAACCGACTACTTGTAGCCGAAATTCCTATCAATCGTACGGTTTCTACTTCATTTTAGGCCTTTACTGCATCACGTTTTTCTTCTGTTTCTATGCTTTCGGCTTCATCAATACGTGTGTGAAATCAACCCAACTTAGCCAATAAGGTTTCTTTTTTTTTGTTTTTATTTTTATTTTTTTGGGATAGTATTATTTTAAAAGACTGAGTGATGCACCCATCCACTTATACCCTACCTACCTATCCTTCAGAGGTTATCATTTGCAAGCTTGGACGGACGTGTGCGGATCTATACGTGAAAAAGTATCCAACCCAACGGGCCTATTATGCATTGTACAAGTCCATTAAAGCGGGCTTACTAGTATTATCCATGTCCGCGCACTTTAAATTGGCGGGCTTGTCCGTGGTCTTGCGGGCTTGAATGCAAAAATATACTCCGTATTAAATTAATTTTTTGTAATAAATTAAGGCTAAAACTACACAAAGTATATTCCGAATTAACCAAAACATCGCAAACTCAACTTAACATTTACAATTTACAAATTCCAAGTTAAATTTAAAATTGGTTAATTAAACAAGATTATTTTGAAGTTACGAGTCTCTAAAAAAGATAAAATTACTTTTTTTTATCACTAATACAAATTTAATTTCATTTACTCTTGCGGTATAATTTTACTTTATTAGTTTTTGTTTATATATATAATATACACAAAGTTTAAATTTTTATAATAGAATATAGTCTCAGCGGACTGGCTTCTATATTATGTTTATACCGGCCCACGAAAAATAGTGGCCCGAACTTGGCCCTTTTGTCAAATACGGAGTAGTTTTTATGATTTTTTTTCTTGTCCAAGCTCGCATTAGCGTTAACGTTAACCCAACTAAACCTCCACCTCGAGTGAAATTATATTCGTCTCAATATCACCGCTTAAAATCTCCACGCATATTCATACTTGTTTTTCTTCTTCATGGATATCCGACGTAAAATCTCAAATTTTTAGTATCCGTATCTGATACAGTTTTTCAGTACGTACACTTTTTATGTATCCGGTTAACCCAAACACACGAAAATCATATATACGATATCCAATTTTCAGCCGATTAATCTATATAATGCAACCGTCTCAAATCTCAATACTATTGACGAAGTTGTACGTGTGATGCTTGATCTTAGTGGTATATCTTACGAAGTATACTTTTTGTCGTTCCAATCGACGATGATTTCTACCCGAGAACAACGTGCATGAAATCAGCCGTAATTAGACACACGACAGTTCTACAATATTATGCGGCGCTCACTCATCATTCTTAAAACCTCAAAGTCAAAACCGTCAACATTAATTTTGTTTTTCTTTAAAGGGACCATCGTCCATCTCTATATTGATTAGGGCTAGCTACTAGCTTCTAGCCTTCGACGTGTACTCTTATTAAACCCTACTCTATCTTTATCCATTTTAGTAAAAAAAATTTCATAATTATAGCTCGCCAAAGGACAATAGTGTTGGCATCAATTAGGTAAAGGGAAGAATAAAGAGTACTAATCAATATCATTGGTCACCTCAAAGACATGATGTTATTATACAAACATCAACTCTTTTATAGCATCGTGATATAGCATAGGACTAACCCAAAAAGTAATTCAGAATTTACATTTAATTGTGTCAATATTTAGGTTTTATTTTGATTATTATCCGATATTTTATTATGAATACTGACTTATTTTTTAAATATGCAAGTTATCAAAATAAAATATTATGTTACCCTAATAAACTATTCTTGTACAAGTATATTGCAATACTTCCTCAGTTCATCCATTCAACTCCACTCTAGCACTTTCTATTTTGTACATTATTCACAAGTGAGTATTTAATTTTAATTTTCTCTCAATACATAAGTTAAAATATATATTCATGTTTGATCTTGTTTGGTTCATCTTTACGAGTACATTACAAATATCCAACGTTTATAATTTTTGCAAATACGTAACTAACGATATTTAACGCGTAAAACACATATTGGCAAACGTGAAAAAACATAGTGTACAGTGGAATTGAATGGAGGAAGTAACTTATTTTGAGCTTTGTGCTATTGGGTTAATCTTTACTAGAATACAGAACAATTTGTGTTAAAACAAATTAAGAGAAAAAAAAAACTGAAATTGTACTAGTTTAAACAAAATAAAAAAAATCTTAAGACAGTTTTCAAAAATGTTTTAAATAAATTGTATAGGACTATCTTAAAAAAATTGCAATTAATAATCCACATGCTTGCATATTATTTATTTTTCCTGGGGAGGGGTTTTATAATCTTTTCCATCAACTAATGAGTTTCATTTCTTCAAACTAATAATCGAAAATCTCTTTTTTGTTGTGTCTATGAAAGATTGTCTAAATTTTTTTTACAGAAAATTAAATGACTTATTATATACCGTAACTAACTTCAAATTAAAAATACTTTTTTATAACTTAATAGTGTATTAGTGGGGAAAAGTAAGGAGTATATATAAGTTCTAGTAACAAAATAAAATCAGGTCAATATATTAAAATTATACCACCGAGATAGTTAGAAAATAGGGGAAAATGAAAGTGATCTTTGAAGGGGGAACTAATTCGAAGACAAAATAAAGAATTACTACTTCTTTCATAATCATTTGTTTATCTTTGATTAAAAAGACTCTCACAAAGAATTAAAAAGCAAAAAATAATTGGGACAAAGGGAGTTTATTACTATGTGCGTTGATATTTGTAGACACCTAAACGAACTCGTGTGAACACTCTTTAGCCAAAAGGTTCAAGCCAGCAGTCTAATTAAGTGATAGGCTAAATACCGAGAATATAGTGTCTTGCCTCTCTTCTTAGGGTTTATACCGAATGAGGAGTCTCTTATGACGATTTGTCAAAACTTTTCCCATATTCAAATAAAAGTTTTAGGGGGTGTTTGGTAAACAATAAATTAATCAATTTTCTGCATATTCAAGACTTTTAGCATGTTTGACTCACCAGTCTACTAATTTATGTGTTTGGTAAATGGAGTATTATTGAAACAGTAGATTAAACTCAATATACTGTTTTCCAATATGTTGCTCTCCCCAGCATATTCATTTTAGTAGATTGCAAAAAAAAAAAAAAAATCTATCAATTATTTACACATGGATACAACAAGCTATTAACCTAAACTCGCTAATTACCAAACACTTTTTACTAAAGCTGCTAAATGAAATATACTAGTCAAACATGTTAATCAAATGTGACATTTATAACCTGCTTGACTGCTTGACCAATCTACTTCTACTAATAATAATTTGTTTAGTACCAAACAGGGCATTATATACATACACATCGAAAATCTATTCAACAGAAAAAAATCGATTCAAAATACTAGTTCGGCCATCTCAAACCTTGTTCTTGGACCTCCACATGGTTTTTCTTAGTATAGCAGTATAGCACACGAAATTCACATACAATACGACTGTAGTAGCCATACATGCATTATTCAATTCAATTACTCGTACTTTATTTGTCAACGACGCATGCCAAAACAAAAACACAATTTATTAAATCACGCATTATCTACTTGTCGTCGACATATCACTTACCTCATTTGATTGATAGCCCCCACTAATCTCACCATCTCCACCTCCTCTATATATACTTATTTTAATACCCGTCTCATTTCTCCCTCCAAACTTCTCCCATTCACATATTCTCTTATAAAAAAACAAACACTATAACTTCTTCTTCTTCAATAATCCCGCTTCTGTTCACCAAAAAAATAATAAAAATTAATAAAAAATTGTATTCATTAACTCCAATAGATCTCTTCCTTTCTTTCTCATTTCTGCTCTTCATTTCCTCAATTCTTTACGCAAAACTGTCCACTAAATCGTCAGCAACTGATGATACATATAATAATGATAATAAACCGCCTACATATCCGATCATTGGGTGTCTGGTCGCATTCAACCAAAACAAAAGACGGCTTTTAGAGTGGTACACAGAGTTACTAGCCGCGTCTCCAACTCAAATAATAGAAGTGAGTCGATTGGGAGCGAGGAAGACGGTTGTAACAGCTAACCCTGAGAATGTAGAGTATATACTTAAAACAAAGTTTAATAACTTTCCAAAAGGACGACCTTTTGCTGAACTTGTAGGGGATCTTCTTGGATGCGGTATTTTTAATGTAGACGGGGAATTATGGGCTTCGCAAAGAAAATTGGCTAGTCATGAGTTTACTACAAAGTCTTTAAGAGAGTTTGTTGTTAAAACTTTGGAAGATGAAGTTGAAGGAAGACTCTTTCCTTTGCTTCAAACTGCTGCTATGGAAAATAAAGTCATTGACTTACAGGTTAGTCAATTATGTCATCTTACATGCACTTTAATTTGTTGTGTTCATCGTTCGTTATTAGTCTAATACGGAGTACGGAGTAGTTGAGTACGACTAGTAGATGTTTAAGTCGGATCCAGGATTTACAGTTCAAGGAAGAAAAAGATTGTAAAAGTAAATTATCAATACAATATGGCAAACTTGAAAAAAGAAAATATTTAAATAATTACGAATTTTAGAAAATGGGAAAATGAGTTAACGTGATTGTATTGAGTTTTGTACCAAGTACCAACACAAGCACCATACATATATTGGATTATTTTATAAATATATTATTAAAAAAATTCGTCGTAATGGTAATGGTGAAAGTGAGAAACTCTTTACTACGCGGTTATTGTACTCTTTTCTTTTCAATATTTTAGTGTTATGTTTTAATCATGTAATTAAGATGGAGGTATTATGAACAGTAATTGTAAGATGGAGTTTTCAAACTCTTTACTACGCACCATACATATATTGGATTATTTCATAAATTGGAGTTTTGTTGTTTGAAGGTTTATTTTATGTTCATGTTGACAAAGGTCTTTTGAAAAAGTTACATCGTCGAAATATTTGAACCACTAAATTACATTATTTTATGTGGCAATTTCTCTTATTTTGTGTTGATATTACAAAATTACATTATTATTTTATCCAACACAATTTTATTTGTGGTGTTTTGTTTCCCAAAATACTCCTCTCGTCCCGGTCAATAATTACGAATTTTACAGAATCTAGCTAGCGGAGATTCCATTGTTATTTATATTACTCGTATTTGGCATTATGACAGCATTTGCTATTCTTTTCGGATTAGATACGGAGTATATAGAACATTAGAACGTGTATATACGTTGAAAAGATTCTAATTTTAGTATATTTTATCATTCTCAAGAGTCGAGGCCGAAAACCTAATTACTCCCTTTATAACTTTAAACACAAATTATTATTTGCGGCGACTTATCAAACCTAATATTCAATTTTAAAATGTTCACTAGCTTTGTTATTTTTTATATAGAGTTTAATCAAAGTTAAACAAATAATTAAGACGGATATAATGTACTCCCTCTGTTCCGGTTATTTGTTGTCCTTTTTCATTTTTGGGTGTCTCGGTCATTTGTCGTCCTTTCTATTTTAAGAATCAACTTGATGAACAATTTGATCATTCACCCTCAATTTGTTCCTTTTGTCATTTAGTAATTGACTCCTTCCTCTTTCCTTGGTCTTTGTGCCAAACCAAAGGACAACAATTGATCGGGACGGAGGGAGTAATATATTAACTAAATATTGACATTTGTTATTAATACTATATTATATACGCATATATTTTTCAACTCGACATCTCCATAGTATAAAAGATGAGTTCTTTAGAGACTTTCTATTGGTTCCTATTTTGTAGGGATTGAAAATTCTTTTTATTTGTGTGGGGATCCCATGTTCTTTGAAAGAATTAATTACCATCTCTCTCAATTTCAGTTTATTTTGCATTTTATTTCATTGATTCACAATTTAATGAATACTCCGTATAAATAACTCCACACAATATATATGACATGATTTTAGGAGAAGTGAATAATTGCAGCAACATATCTTTGATTTAAGACCTATGAAAGTGTGTCGCATGAATATTTCTTTTATACTAATTGAGCAAAAATTGAATTACACTTTTTTAGGGTAAAAAATGAATTTTTTTTCAAAATAGGGTTATTTAGCAAACTATTTCTCGGTTTAGTGTCGGTTTCAAACTATTTCTCGCCAATGGGTCCACGTCATCACTTTCTCTTTTTTTTCTCAGTTTTTAGCTAAATCGCTCAATCAGGTAGCGATTTGCCTAAGTTAAAAATTTCCCCAGCCAGAAGCTAAGGTAGGATAATAAAGGAGGCAAATCGCTAAACCAAATAGCGGCGATTTACTCTGAGTCTCTGATCCCTTTAAAAAAAACACAGCCTTCTCTCTTCCCTCTCTACCAAGTCGCGCGCTCATGAGTCATGACATACATGACCAATTTTGAGATTACTCTACTTCGCAATACACCTCATCTTCCCCGTACTCATCAAAATACACCTCCTCGTGTCCATTATGATCATCATCATCATCATAATCAGCAGTGGCGCCCTGAGCGTCGGATTCGGCCCTGGAATCGACAGCTTTAGAGCGGTCATCGTGGACGGCATCATTTTCGTCGTCGCTGGCTTCTCTTCAACGCATATTAACCGACAGCTTGACCTCATCAGGGCCAGTCTAAATGATCTTCTTCATCAGCCATATAAATATATAGTTAGTTTTGAATTTGTATATCTGACCAATTTGAATGGCAGGATACAGTCGTATAATATGTGAACATACAATATCTACACACAACGAGCCTAACAAGTAACAACCAGGAAGGTTAAGAGATACTACTACTAAACTAGTCTATTAACAAGGAGAGAATATACCACATGCTAAGTATAAACTATTCTACGCCTAATTTACATGATGCTTATCATGCGGGATCGGACTGACGCAGCGGCGATGGAGCGGTTTATTTCGGGCCTGCTCTTGGTGGTGAATGGACGATGGTTTATGGTGATGATAAATTGATAATGGTGGGTATGTACATGAAGGATGAGAGTGATGATGCAAAAGCAAGGGACGTCGGTGATGGAAAAAGTTGAACTCACCTATGCCTTTTGTTTTCTATCAGCAGTTAAATCGCTATTTCATATAGCGACTTTCCTCTTCACAATACTAAATTCACTACTTGGATCAAAATCGCTACTTCAAATAGCGATTTAGCTAAAAACTCAGAAAAAAAGAGAGAAGTGATGACGTGGACCCATTGGCGAGAAATAGTTTGAAACCGACCCTAAAATGAGAAATAGTTTGCTAAATAACCCTATTTTGAAAAAAAATTCGTAAAAAATTAAATTACAACTTATTTCCTTTCATGTTATCTTTTTAAAAAACAAAAATAAAAATAATAGAAACTAAAATCTTAAAATATGAAAAACAATTATGGAGTACTAAGCTACACTACAAAAGTTATGGAGTAGTAAAGTACGCTACAAAACTAAACCTCAATTTTTGTCGATACGGCCATTTTTGTATTTGGAGAGACCCTCTAACTTTAATTTTTACAAAAAATTAGTAGACCAAAAATTATAAAACTACACCATTAAATTCCGTATAAAAAGAGTTTTAATTATGATGTTTTTTTCTTATATTTTAAGAAATATTTAAGAGAAAATTGAGTGCCTTGAAAAGTAAGAATGACACATATATAAAATTAAAAGGAGTATTAGTTAACGTATTTTTTATATTAGAATTTTAGAAACGACTTAACGACCCGTGCATATTTTGCACGGGATTAAAACTAGTATAAATGTAAAGAAATGATTGAAGCATAACTCGACGTAAATTTAGGACAACACAAGTTAAAATTCAAAAGGGATGTGAATTAATAAGTACTCTTGAGTCTCGTTAAGAATGATATTAGTCAAATTACTCCATAATATTTAATTAATTTTGATTTTTAAGTTTTTGTATAATAAAACTAAACGCAATCTATTAGGGTGGCCGTCAACATCAAGAATAATTATTATAGGTTTATTACTTAATTAGGGATTAGACAAATATTTGGGGATTATTAGTGGACCGTCATTTGGAGCTTTTATTAGATTCACAAATTCTCATTGAAGACATGACATATCCGTCACAAGCTGAAGACGGATGCCATTTTACCTCACAATGTACCCACTTTTTCTCTCTCTGCAACACTATTTATGTGGTCCCCTTTCTCCACTAACCCATTTTGTTACCATTTTATCTCACAAAATATCCGTCACAAATGGTAACCCGTCACAAGGGAGACCAATTGTATTAGATTAATAATCTATTAATAAATGCATGGTCCCGCCACGTTAAGAAAGGATGGGTGTATTTTGGGATCGAGTAGGTCTTCTGAGAGACGGTCTCTTAATAAGCTTTATTGAGAGACCATTGTACAATTTTAATAAAAAATGGTACTAAAGGTAATAAAATAGGTACAAATCATGATTAATGATAAAATGGGTACATTTATTATGTAAATAGGTACGAAATTACTATGTCACGATCAACAATAAAAGGGGTACGAAATACAAATAAAAAGGTACGAAAGATTGGTCTCTCAATAACTTAGTGAGAGACCGTCTCTCGCAAGTTTTAGTGTTTGGGATCATATCAGTACATCACATGCATCAGCACCAAAACGGACACGGACACGAATACAGACACGACACGGATACGTGATACGGCATCCCATGAAATTTAGGACACGTGACACGTTATTTAAATTTAATAAAATATATATTTTAGTTATAAGCGCTTGATTTTATTTTTTGTAAAAGTATTTGATATTAAATTTAAATATGTAAAGGTAAATTTGGCCTTGATTATAACTCATTTTCACTTCCAACCAAACCTATATTCTAATCAATCTCTTTCGACATCTCATTTTTCGTCTGAAGAACATCATTCACCCCAAATAATGTCAAAATACCAAAGACACGCGTCGGACACGTGCCCAAATACCATGGACACGCGTCGGACACGTGCCCAAATAAAAGTAGGAAGTTAGACACGGCTTTATAGGTGCTCGACACATTTAGGCGTGTGTCCAAGGAGTGTCGGTGTCGGACACGAGACGACTGATGAAGAGAAGTGTTCGTGCAACCTAGTGTATCATGCATCATGCATGCCCAATTCATAATTGCATTCGTGACTCAGAAATCAGAATTTGAGCTGAAATTATGATTATGCTATTTACCGAAAACAAGTTGGTTTTGTTTAATCAAGATTGTTAAATACTCCTTCGTCCGCTCACTCGATTTCTGACTGATAGACGAACATTAGGAAGGTTTTTAATGAGTGATTTGATCATCTAGTTATCTATTAACTACAGCTATTAATGAGATTTTTTTCTGCCTCTTTAATCTTTATGCCAAAAACAAAACATAAATAAATAACTAAAACAAAAGGAATAGAACGATAATTTCTTTAAGTGGTGCAAACACATTTTCTTATCTAATCTTGACGTAAATTCAAAAATAGAATGGCAAACTCTCTAGTGCATGACAATTAGACATTGAAACATAGAAGTGGAGCATATTCGTACATTTATTGCTATATAACGAATGATTTAATTAACACATGACGAATAAGGAGGATGGGAAAGTTGCCTAATATTGAATACATAAATTCTCATTTTTTTGTCTTATCGGGATAATTATTTTGTGGTCATGATTTGGTTGTTCAATGCGATGAGAAATGTGATGCATTATTCATACAATCATACAACTCCATAAACAGACCGTAAAATCGTCCATATGCCTCTCTTTAAAAAAAAAATATAAACTACACAAAGAGGCTTGAAAAATATTGAAATAAAATAAGAATAAAAGGAAAGTGAAAGACCCAATTAAATATGGATGAAATTAATTGCAGAAAATATTATTCTAATCATTCATTTATATTTAGTTGAACGGTTTTTCTAACATACTCGTATGTTCTAAACTTCTAATGGCACGCGTTAATCTTTCTTGAAGAAAAATAAATAATTGAAATAAAGAGAATGGTCGTTCTTTTGGAATTGTGTAATTGGCCTTAAAGAAAACGCTAATTTTTTAAATTAATTACGGAAATCAAACGTAAAAGTTATTTAAAAGACATAATGTTGGTATGCTAGCTTATGATTGCACTTATATACTGTATATAAGTCTTTAAATGGAATTCTAAAATACTTGGCCATGGTATACTTTACTCATTATGATAATGTTAGAGTTATCATTCACAATTTTTATTTTAATCATAAAGTAAAATGAAATAGCGTCATTCATCAGGTCGTACTGAGTTCGTTATTATCTTATTCATTAGATTAATAAACCCATAATTAATGTTTTTAAAATATTATATCTAAGTATTGTGGTGTACTCAAAATCAATATCACTCAGATTGATGCCATTAGGGAAATAAACTCTAAAGCATCTCATTCTCAACACTGTATAATTTTCCAAAATTTAATTTTTGTATCGTCATATTAAAAAAATTTAGAAATATATATATACCGAAAAGTAATACTTCCTCAGTCTCACACATTTCTTTACGTTTACTTTTTCACATTTGTCAATGTACATTTTGTTTTGTTCCTATCTTTATTTATATATTATTAAAAATTAGTACTCATTAAGACGATCCAAAAAAAATCTTACATGACTATATTTTATGTTATATACGGAGTATTACAAATTATATTAGAAATTCTCTCCACTCATGAATAGTGCCAAAAAGTAAGGGTAAAGAAATGGGTGAGACGGAGAGGGTAATTAACGCGCTAACTCATTTTCCTAAGATTATTTAATTGAAGTTATATTCTGTTTTGTACTTAATTCATCTCCTTTTGTTTTGTAAAATGCAGGAAGTGCTTAAAAGATTAACCTACGACACAATATGCAAAGTGTCTCTAGGCACGGACCCAAACTGCCTAGACCTCTCAGTTCCAGTCCCACCACTCATCGCCGCTTTCGAGACCGCTGCCGAGATATCCGCCCGTCGATCCACCACCCCAATCTACCTCCTCTGGAAGCTCAAACGAGCTCTCAACTTAGGCTCAGAAGCAAAACTCAAGAACTCCATACAGACAATCCATACCCAAGTCACCAAAATCATCCAAGACAAACAAAAATCATTCTCCAAAACCGACTTCAACGGTCAATCCGCAAGCAGCCACGATTTCCTGTCCCGATTCCTGGCTGCTGGATATGACGGCGAGCTGGCGAGAGACATGGTTATCAGTTTCCTCATGGCTGGCCGCGATACTACTGCAGCCGCCATGACTTGGTTATTCTGGCTAATTTCAAGTAAAAATACTTCAGCCCGGGATTCTATTCGGGCTGAATTAGGTACTATTAAAAGTTCGGGTCAATTAGGGTACGAGGTCGTGAAGCGAGATATGGGATATTTACAAGCTTGTTTGTGTGAGACTATGAGGTTATACCCTCCAGTTGCATGGGATTCAAAGCATGCAGCTAACGACGACGTTTTACCAGATGGGACTAGGGTTAAGAAAGGTGAACGTGTTACGTACTTTCCGTATGGTATGGGTAGGATGGAGAAGATATGGGGGACTGATTGGTCTAGGTTTGATCCTGACCGCTGGTTCGAGAAGGCACAAAATGATCATGATGATGATGTCAGTAGTCGCGGGGGTTTGAAAATGGTTAACCCGTATGTGTTCCCTGTTTTTCAGGCTGGACCGAGGGTTTGTCTAGGGAAAGAAATGGCGTTTATACAAATGAAGTATGTTGTGGCTTCGGTGATTAGCCGGTTTGATTTTGAACCGGTTAGTTTGGAACCACCGGTTTTTGTGCCATTGTTGACGTCACATATGTATGGGGGTTTAAGGGTCAGGGTCAAGGAAATCGGGTCTGCGTAATGGACATATTTTATTAATTAATAGTTTTGATAAATATTTTGCAAATTTGGAGCGTTTTTGCGAGCACAATCTGTCTTGCTTGGTTGCCTCGTTTGGGTGCACGAATTTTGCACATATATATATATGAAGCCTTCTATGCTCAAGATCAGTAATGTATAGGTAGAGAGTGTACTAGTTCCTCTATCTCACCTGTATCGTTTCATTTGAGTTTGCATAATATTCGAGTTAATTTTTCGATTACGTTTTCTTCATCAGGGTTTAAAAATAAGATTGAATAAGCTAGGCTATTATACAAGATATGGTAACCCTAATGCTAACCTCCATGGCTAAAATTGTATAAATGAATATAAAGCTCGTATTTCTTTATAGTTTTTTTTTTTTTGGTGAAATGTGAGTTGTATAAATATAAAAAATGTATCAAGAACATACTAGTTTGCGAGTTACATCATCTAAGGCAATTACATGAATCCAACATCTTTAAGCCAATCTAGTTCTAGGATTGTAATCTCTCGCCTGTCTTTACCATGGATTCTCAGCTTCAGGAGAAGAACCCCCCCATTCCTGCATTTATTCCGTCATGTGCACGAGTAGCACCTGATTTCATAGAGGGAGGAGGAGAAGCAACATCCCTGTAGGATAGAGCTCCAAAATCCACTTTACTATGTCCACCAGACTCCTCATTACTCCATTTAAAAAGAGTCAATTTCTTGATTGGGGTAGTGATAATAAGATTTTCCTGGATAGGAGACTTATTAGCTCCTTGCGCCACCCCGACAAGCTTTTCGATTGCGAACTTCTGTGTCTTCTCGGGAACTATCACCTGTTCAGAGCTTTCTTATCAATCGGCCTCCACCTTTTTCTAGTTGTCACAGCGCTCTTCTTCTTTTCCTCTACTCTTTTGCAGTGGTTTCCATCATGACCCATTCCTTGACATTTCTTTGCAAGTAATAGGCCTCCATTCATACTCTACTTCCACTTTTATCACATCCCCTTTTTCATCTTTAAACAAGACTTCAGATGGGAGAGATTGATCCACCATCATCTCCACCATGACTCTTGCATAGCCTAATCTCGTTTTCTCATTCGTCGCCTGATCACTCTTCACATATTTACCCACCAGGCCAGTGATCTTAGGCAGACTCTTACCCCAGAACTTAATGTGTAGGTGGTGTAGACGAATCCATGCAGGAACAGACTTAACATTTGCCTTTGTTAATTCAATGTCCTTTGTCCACTCCTTGACTATCATCGGTTTGTTATCAAACAGATAGTGCCCTGATAACAAGACTTTATCCTTCATCTCCATTGACTTGAACCTAACCAGGAAAACACCATTTGGAAGGAAGGAGATTTTATCAATGTTGAATTTTGTCCATATCCTCCTAATAAAACCCTCGACCACCTCCCACGGTGGGTTAGCACCCAAAATGAAGCACATCACCGCTTGATTCCAATAGACTATCTCTTCCTCAACATCCTCAGGTTGGATCTGTAGCATTTCCTCACACTCTGTTTTATCCTCGTCTTCCACCTCTTCTTCTTCTTTTCCTTCTTCTTCTTCTTCTTCTTCTTCTTCTTGGTCGTCTTCTTGTTCTTCTTCAGTCTCTGGTTTCTGCGTTTCTGACACTATTTCGTCCTCCTCTCCATTCACTTCATCTTCTCCTTCTGTAGCTGATTCATCATCACTCTCCGTTTCAATTTCTAGTTCTGGTATACCAACAATTTCATTAACACTTTTCATTTTTCCATTTGCATCAACATCAGGGCCTTTTTGAATCTCAATAGGGGTTCCTTCTATGGTATCATTCTTATCTTCATCTTTGCTGGACGTCACAATTTGCTTAGCAGAGATACTCCGTCCTCGAAGAGACATCTCCCGCTGCCGTTGCAGGTTTGATTTCCTCGCCATTGGCGCAGAACAAACCTCACTTCCTTTCTCTCATTTGAGCATCACCCTCGACTGAAATAGCTCGGTGACGGCGCCGTTAGGCTACCATCAGCGACCGAAGTCGTCGAGAGAAGAACAACTTTCTAAAAGCACCTCTTGCTTGTCGGAGAATATTCTTGTCAGGGAATATACACTTTATCAAAAGTATTAAGCGTGCTTTGTGTATTTCTTTATAGTTAACAAATTGTATAAATGAATATAAAATAATTACTTAGTGAGATTTTGGTGGAAAATAAAAGGTTATAGTTCACCTTTGGTTAAATTTAGTAAAGGTCAATGACTACAAATCAAATTTGAAAGGTTTTTTTTTTTTTTTTATTGTTACGTTGTTAACAAGAAGTATCTCCCTCGATTGATAGCTCAGACAATTCTTTTGAAAGTCCTAAAAGATGATAGTCATTACCAGTCACCTAGGACTGTAAATCTAAGTCGGCTTATATAGCCCTCGGAGTCAGCTCGGTTAAAGCTTGGCTCGTCGAAATCGGTGAAAACTGATTCCGAGCAGATTGCGGGCAGAGGTGGGCCAAATTCGAGCGGATTCGGAAGCTCATCGAGGCTCGTTTTATTTTTCTTATTATGACTTAATTTTGGCATGTTACAATTATTTTTATTTTTAATAAAATGTTATTTAGCATTTGTCATTATATTCTTAGGGGTCGTTTGGTTGACAATGGAAAATTGCAATGCCCGGGATCGAAAGAACCAATTACTATTCTATTCTATTTTATGTGAATTTGCAAAAATTTGTTTGGTTGCATGTGGGACCTCCAATTCCATGGGAATTTCCACTTACCTAGGGGGCCTAGGTAAGCAACTTCCTCCATTATGGAGGAATTAGAGTTCCTAAGAAGTTCAAATTCATGTGAATTGGGGTAACCAAACAACAAGCTATTTTTACACTTCCCATGAATTACAATTCATGTGTTTTTTATGGGCAACCAAACAAGTCTTTATTATAATTGGTAAAAATTTTATATTTGCATTTTTTTTAAAAATAATTATTTTAATTTGATTTAATAGTTTAAAAAAGAAAAAAAAATATTGAATTAACCTAGCTCAAGTCGAGCTCGAGTTTCTAAGCTGATTCCAAACCCACTCGAGCTCGAACTCAAACTTAGATCGGTTACACCCCAGTCTATATTCACACCAACCAACTTTGATATTACTGATTTAGTGACCATATATTTAATTATTAATGAATAAATCAAAACGTACTTCATCGAATTTTCTGATTGAATTCTATTTTTGCTATTTCTCGAAGTATTTTTTATGCTCAATCCCTTGCATTTTTACGTCATAATGTGTGAACTCATAGTAGCTCTATTATTTGTGGTTTGATAGTTACGTTCGTAGAAAAAGAGTTGTTTTCAAAAACACAAAATCAATCCATATCACTATATGCCTAACCTAATAATAATGGGCCACGAACATGTCAACGGAAATTCCGTCATTGAAAGAAACAAAAACCAAAGGAAGATTTCACAGTTTAGTCCTACTTCATATCTAAATCAAACAAAAAAAAAATCCTAAAAAGTAGTTATGCAAGCGTTACGGTTGGTTTATGCACGTTTAACTCCAACAGAATTCATGCATCACATAAATTTTAGGTCTCTCTTGTGACGTATATATCCGTCACAAACTTGTGACGGGTGAAGTACCACTCACATTGTTAGAAAAGACAAAAGTAAAGGTAAGGGAATTACAAAAGGCTTGTCTTTATTTATGCAAATGGTTTTTATTTGACCCGTCTCAAGATTATGACGGATATTACCCGTCACAAATGAGAATTTGTGATTGCCTAATACCTATTGGGACAACAAATTTGCAGTAAGAAAAGAACGTCGTTGATATGGAAAATCCCACCTGATGTACATGTTATCGTGTGACACACTTTATTTCCAGTATTAAAGGACTATATTGGATTATTGGGTGAGGCAACCGACTACTTCTAGCCGAAATTCCTATCAATCGTACGGTTTCTACTTCATTTTAGGCCGTTACTGCATCACGTTTTTCTTCTGTTTCTATGCTTTCGGCTTCATCAAAACGTGTGTGAAATCAACCCAACTTAGCCAATAAGGTTTCTTTTTTTTGTTTTTATTTTTATTTTTTTGGAATAGTATTATTTTAAAAGACTGAGTGATGCACCCATCCACTTATACCCTACCTACTTATCCTTCAGAGGTTATCATAAGCTTGGACGGACGTGTGCGGATCTATACGTGAAAAAGTATCCAACCCAACGGGCCTATTATGCATTGTACAAGTCCATTAAAGCGGGCTTACTAGTATTATCCATGTCCGCGCACTTTAAATTGGCGGGCTTGTCCGTGGTCTTGCGGGCTTGAATGCAAAAATATACTCCGTATTAAATTAATTTTTTGTAATAAAATTAAGGCTAAAACTACACAAAGTATATTCCGAATTAACCAAAACATCGCAAACTCAACTTAACATTTACAATTTACAAATTCCAATTTAAATTTAAAATTGGTTAATTAAACAAGATTATTTTGAAGTTACAAGTCTCTAAAAAAGATCAAATTACTTTTTTTTTATCACTAATACAAATTTAATTTCATTTACTCTTGCGGTATAATTTTACTTTATTAGTTTTTGTTTATATATATAATATACACAAAATTTAAATTTTTAAATAGAATATAGTCTCAGCGGACTGACTTTTATATTATGTTTATACCGGCCCACGAAAAATAGTGGCCCAAACTTGGCCCTTTTGTCAAATACGGAGTAGTTTTTTTGATTTTTTTTTTTCTTGTCCAAGCTCACATTAGGGTTAACGTTAACCCACTAAACCTCCACCTCGAGTGAAATTATATTCGTCTCAATATCACCACTTAAAATCTCCCCGCATATTCATACTTGTTTTTCTTCTTCATGGATATCCGACGTAAAATCTCATATTTTTAGTATCCGTATCTGATACAGTTTTTCAGTACGTACACTTTTTATGTATCCGGTTAACCCAAACACACGAAAATCATATATACGATATCCAATTTTCAGCCGATTAATCTATATAATGCAACCGTCTCAAATCTCAATACTATTGACGAAGTTGTACGTGTGGTGCTTGATCTTAGTGGTATATCTTAGGAAGTATACTTTTTGTCGTCGTTCCAATCGACGATGATTTCTACCCGAGAACAACGTGCATCAAATCAGCCGTAATTAGACACACGACAGTACTACAATATTATGCGGCGCTCACCCATCATTTTTAAAACCTCAAAGTCCAAACCATCAGCATTAATTTTGTTTTTCTTTAAAGGGACCATCGTCCATCTCTATATTGATTAGGGCTAGCTACTAGCTTCTAGCCTTCGACGTGTACTCTTATTAAACCCTTTATCTGTTATCCATTTTAGTAAAAAAAAATTCATAATTATAGCTCGCCAAAGGACAATAGTGTTGGCATCAATTAGGTAAAGGGAAGAATAAAGAGTACTAATCAATATCATTGGTCCCCTCAAAGACATGATGTTATTATACAAACATCAACTCTTTTATAGCATCGTCATATAACATAAGACTAACTCAAAAAGAAATTCAGAATTTACATTTAATTGTGTCAATATTTAGGTTTTATTTTGATTATTATCCGATATTTTATTACGAATACTGACTTATTTAAATATGCAAGTTATCAAAATAAAATATTATGTTACCCTAATAAACTATTCTTGTACAAGTATATTGCAATACTTCCTCAGTTCATCCATTCAACTCCACTCTAGCACTTTCTATTTTGTACATTATTCACAAGTGAGTATTTAATTTTAATTTTCTCTCAATACATAAGTTAAAATATATATTCATGTTTGATCTTGTTTGGTTCATCTTTACGAGTACATTACAAATATCCAACGTTTATAATTTTTGCAAATACGTAACTAACGATATTTAACGCGTAAAACACATATTGGCAAACGTGAAAAAGCATAATGTACAGTGGTACTGAATGGAGGAAGTAACTTATTTCGTTGAGCTTTGTGCTATTCGGTTAATCTTTACTAGAATACAGAACAATTTGTGTTAAAACAAATTAAGAGAAAAAAAAACTGAAATTGTACTAGTTTAAATAAAATAAAAAAAATCTTAAGACAGTTTTCAAAAATGTTTTAAATAAATTGTATAGGACTATCTTAAAAAAATTGCAATTAATAATCCACATGCTTGCATATTATTTCTTTTTCCTGGGGAGGGGTTTTATAATCTTTTCCATCAACTAATGAGTTTCATTTCTTCAAACTAATAATCGAAAATCTCTTTTTTTGTTGTGTCTATGAAAGATTGTCTAAATTTTTTTACAGAAAATTAAATGACTTATTATATACAGTAACTAACTTCAAATTAAAAATACTTTTTTATAACTTAATAGTGTATTAGTGGGGAAAAGTAAGGAGTATATATAAGTTCTAGTAACAAAATAAAATCAGGTCAATATATTAAAATTATACCACCGAGATAGTTAGAAAATAGGGGAAAATGAAAGTGATCTTTGAAGGGGGAACTAATTCGAAGACAAAATAAAGAATTACTACTTCTTTCATAATCATTTGTTTATCTTTGATTAAAAAGACTCTCACAAAGAATTAAAAAGCAAAAAATAATTGGGACAAAGGGAGTTTATTACTATGTGCGTTGATATTTGTAGACACCTAAACGAACTCGTGTGAACACTCTTTAGCCAAAAGGTTCAAGCCAGCAGTCTAATTAAGTGATAGGCTAAATACCGAGAATATAGTGTCTTGCCTCTCTTCTTAGGGTTTATACCGAATGAGGAGTCTCTTATGACGATTTCTCAAAACTTTTCCCATATTCAAATAAAAATTTTAGGGGGCGTTTGGTAAACAATAAATTGATCAATTTTCTGCATATTCAAGACTTTTAGCATGTTTGACTCACCAGTCTACTAATTTATGCGTTTGGTAAATGGAGTATTATTCAAACAGTAGATTAAACTCAATATACTGTTTTCCAATATGTTGCTCTCCCCAGCATATTCATTTTAGTAGATTGCAAAAAAAAAAAAAATCTATCAATTATTTACACATGGATACAACAAGCTATTAACCTAAACTCGCTAATTACCAAACACTTTTTACTAAAGCTGCTAAATGAAATATACTAGTCAAACATGTTAATCAAATGTGACATTTATAACCTGCTTGACTGCTTGACCAATCTACTTCTACTAATAATAATTTGTTTAGTACCAAACAGGGCATTATATACATACACATCGAAAATCTATTCAACAGAAAAAAATCGATTCAAAATACTAGTTCGGCCATCTCAAACCTTATTCTTGGACCTCCACATGGTTTTTCTTAGTCTAGCAGTCTAGCACACGAAATTCACATACAATACGACTGTAGTAGCCATACATGCATTATTCAATTCAATTACTCGTACTTTATTTGTCAACCACGCATGCCAAAACAAAAACACAATTTATTAAATCACGCACTATCTAGTTGTCGTCGACATATCACTTAGATTGATAGCCCCCACTAATCTCACCATCTCCACCTCTCTATATATACTTATTTTAATACCCGTCTCATTTCCCCTCCAAACTTCTCCCATTCACATATTCTCTTATAAAAAAAACATCATAACTTCTTCTTCAATAATTTCACCAAAAAAATAAAAATTAATAAAAAATGTATTCATTAACTCCAATAGATCTCTTCCTTTCCTTCTCATTTCTGCTCTTCATTTCCTCAATTCTTTACGCAAAACTGTCCACTAAATCGTCAGCAACTGATGATAATAAACCGCCTACATACCCGATCATTGGGTGTTTGATCGCATTCAACCAAAACAAAAGACGGCTTTTAGAGTGGTACACAGAGTTACTAGCCGCGTCTCCAACTCAAACAATAGAAGTGAGTCGATTGGGAGCGAGGAAGACGGTTGTAACAGCTAACCCTGAGAATGTAGAGTATATACTTAAAACAAAGTTTAATAACTTTCCAAAAGGACAACCATTTGCTGAACTTGTAGGGGATCTTCTTGGACGCGGTATTTTTAATGTAGACGGGGAATTATGGGCTTCGCAAAGAAAGTTGGCTAGTCATGAGTTTACTACAAAGTCTTTAAGAGAGTTTGTTGTTAAAACTTTGGAAGATGAAGTTGAAGGAAGACTCTTTCCTTTGCTGAAAACTGCTGCTAAGCAAAATAAAGTCATTGACTTACAGGTTAGTCAATTTACATGCACTTTAATTTGTTGTGTTCATCATTCGTTATTAGTCTAAGACGGAGTACGGGGTAGTTGAGTACGACTAGTAGATGTTAGGGTAAATCCTTCTGGAATAGGTTTAAGTTGGATCCAGGATTTATAGTTCGAGTGAGAAAAAGATTGTAAACGTAAATTATTAATACAATAAGGTAAACTTGAAAAAAGAAAATATTTAAATAATTACGAATTTTAGAAAATGGAAAAATGAGTTAACGTCCACGCGATCGGGTTTTGTACCACGTACCAACACAAAAGCACCATACATATATTGGATTATTTTAATAATGTATTATTAAAAAAAACGTCACAATGGTAATAGTAAAAGTGAGAAACTTTTTACTACGCGGTTATTGCACTCTTTTCTTTTCAAAATTTTAGTATTCTTATAAGGATATGTTTTAATCATGTAATTAAGATGGAGGTATTATGAACAGTAATCCTAAGATAGAGTTTTCAAACTCTTTACATTACATTATTTTATGTGGCAATTTCTCTTATTTTGTGTAGATATTACAAAATGGAAAATGAGATGGCGACACCTGGTGTTACTCAATTGAGTAACACCCGGGGTATAATGGTAAATTATTTAAGTATTTTCAAATTTGAAAAATAAAATGGTAAAGGGTAATTAAGGCAATTCAAGTATTACAATTAATTAATCAAATTAAAAGTTGTTTTAAAGAGGATAACTAAAAGAATTTTAGGGTTGTTATCAAGCCAATCTTGTAGGCAGGCATTTAGTTGCTACTCCATGGACGACTGATGGACATTTATAACTTGCATATTGCATAATATGAACAATTCTCCCCCTTAATATGATCAAGCCATTTCTTTCCAATTTCATAAAATAAGATCTACATCATACATCAATTACACAAGTAATGGGCTAGTTCTTTGGGTAGGCCGTGCTAAAGAGCATCCGTTTCGTTTACAAGCAAGAAGATATGAACTAATTACTAAATTACATGTATCACTACTCCGTACTAAGTAAATCAAGTTTTAAATGATTTGAATCAAATCTCCAAAATCAAGAAAACATTTAATGATTTTAAATTGTGTTGCGTATTTTTTTTTTTAATTGGTATAAAAAGTATGACTAGAGGAAGATGAAGATTTGTGTTATAATATGCATTGTTGTATAATACATTAGATATAGATATAGTTTAGTTTTAATTAGTAATTTATTATTATTAATCAATATAATAGTTTGTGAATTACGGTTTTATCCCTACGATTTTGGCGCAAAAACGAAAACTACTTCTTAATTTTCACTTTTTTCTATTTTTTTATTAGGGTGTTACCGAAACTCGGTAACACCCGGTGTCGCCCTAGCACTCCCCTTACAAAATTACATTATTTTATCCAACACAATTTTATTTGTGGTGTTTTGTTTCCTTAAATACTCCTCCCGTCCCGGTCAATAATTACGAATTTTACAGAATCTAGCTAGCGGAGATTCCATTGTTATTTATATTACTCGTATTTGGCATTATGACAGCATTTGCTATTCTTTTCGGATTAGATAGGGAGTATATAGAACATTAGAACGTGTATATACGTTGAAAAGATTCTAATTTTAGTATATTTTATCTTTCTCAAAAGTCGAGGCCTAAAACCTAATTACTCCCTTTATAACTTTAAACACAAATTATTATTTGCGGCGACTTATCAAACCTAATATTCAATTTTAATTAGGGATTAGACAAATATATGGGGATTATTAGTGGACCGTCATTTGGAGGTTTTATTATTAGATTAATAATATATTAATAATGCATGGTCCCGCCACGTTAAGAAAGGATGGGTGTATTTTGGGATCACATCACATGCATCATGCATGCCCAATCCATTTTTAATTGCATTCGTGACTCAGAAATCAGAATTTGAGCTGAAATTATGATTATGCTATTTACCCAAAACAAGTTGGTTTTGTTTAACCAAGATTGTTAAATGCTCCTTTCGTCCACTCACTCGATTTCTGACTGACGGACGGACATTAGAAAGGTTTTTAATAAGTAATTTAATCATCTGATCATCATCAATTAAGTAAAGCAACAAATGATTCCCTAATCCCCTTCTCATTCGTTGATCTTTATGACAAAAACAAAACGTAAATAAATAATTAAAACGAAGGGAATAGAACTATAATTTCTTTAAGGGGTGCAAACACATTTTCTTATCAAATTTTGACGTAAATTCAAAAATAGAATGGCAAACTTTCTTTTTTTTTTTGGTCGAAAGGGAGCATTAAATTAAAGAGAACCAAAGTTCAAGTACATCAAGGAGGGGGGTCGGGATTAAGAGGCGTACAAGCCTCTAAAAAGTCAAGCATACATAAGTTTGTAACAAAAGAAGGGGCATAATCCCAACTAAAACAACCACTAGAAGGACTATCATCCGCCGCGGAGAACTTGGCTAGGGCATCCGCAACTTTGTTAGCCGATCTCTTCTCAAACACAAGCTTCAGATCTGGTGAGGCCTGTAATAGATCCCTACACTCAATAATAATGTTAGCAAAGGGCCCGCAGGGGGAGGCCGGGCTCAAGATAGCATTGATAGCATTAATACAATCGAAGCAATCACAAATTTATCCATGGACAACAACGCAAAACGGATCCCTTCTCTAATAGCAAGGACCTCACTAATAAAAGGGGTAGTAGCAAAACACTATTTGGACCACCCGTGCACCCAGGAACCAACGGGATCCCTAACAACACACCCAAAACAAGAGACCGAGGAGGAGGGGGAAAAAGCCGCATCTACATTGATCTTACACCAATGTTGCGGCGGGGGGGCCCGACTACAAGGGAAGCGAAAGCGAGAGACAGGAGAGCTAGTGGGTGTGGTAGAGGGGATCCGGAGTTGGCGGCACTCCAAGAGGCCGCACGGGGGATGAATGGAACTACAAAAGGGAGGGAGAAGAGGAGAAGGCGTAAGAGAGAGCATGGTATCGCAGCGTCTTGTCCAAAGACGCCACACGATGAAGGAGAAGAGGGTAGGCCAAGTCACGGGGCGTGCAATTCTCAAAGATCCGGTGTTGGAGATCATCGAGAAAGAAAGAGTGTTTGACATTAAAATGGGACCAAGTGGAAGAGGCAAAATCGCAGTCCCGAAGGACATGGAGGGTAGACTCGGGGATGGAGGGGCTAGCGCAGAGAGTGCACCTAGGAGAGGCAATAATGGAGCGAACATGGAGGGTGAGGTTATGTGGGAGTTTATCCCACCAGGCAAGCCAAAGGAAGGCTTTAATTTTAGGCAAGGTTGGGGAGTCCCAAAGCCAAAAGAGATCGGGGAGGGGGGAAGAGAAGGGGTGGGGTATCGAGGAGGAAGGAGTAGGTAGTACCAACAGAGAATTTGTTCTTTGGGGCAAGAGAGGTGGTAATGAAGTCAGATTTTGGGAGAGAGGGAAGGGGTATGCTAAGAATGGTGGTAATGGCATGGTCAGGGAGAATGAAGTCGAGAGAATGGAGGGCCCAATGCCCATTAAGGATAATCGTACTAAGTTTCGCATTCCAGGAGCTCAAGTTAAGGGGGCCAGCGATGATGCTCCAAAGGGGGCCCAAAGGAGACCATGGGTCGTCCCAAAGACAGATAGAGGAACCATCGCCAATGGACCAAGTCAAGTGCTGTTTAAGAGTGGACCACCCAAGACCCACATTCTTCCAAACATGTGAGCCAGAGTGGAAGGGGGAGGGGGAGAGGTGCAGGTATTTGCTTTTGATGGCACTATGTGCCAAAGAGGACTTGTTGAAGAGGAGCTTCCAGCTAAGCTTAGTGGAGAGGGCATCATTGAGGGGGCGGGAAGCTTTGATGCCAAGACCCCCAGAGGCAAAAGGATGGGTGACAAGGTTCCAGTTGGAGAGATGGAGTTTCTTAGAGGAATGGCCAGACCAGAGGAAGGATCGGGTAATCTTGTCAATTTCGAGAAGAATAGACGAGGGAAGGCGAATGCACTGCATCGAGTGGGAGGGAATGGCATTAAGGGTGGATTTAATGAGGCAAATTCTGCCCGCACGGGACAGGAACCGAGCTTGCCAAGAAGCAAGTCTAGTCCGGATGGAGTCAAGAATGTGGTCAAGGTCAGCCTTTTTTGGCTTCAAGTGGGTAAGGGGAAAGCCCAGGTAAGTTCCAAGGTTCTTAGTAGTCTTGATATTGAGGGAGGTTTCAAAGAGGGTGATGTCAGAGGAGGGGGGGGGGGGGGGGGGGGGTGAGTTTGGAGAAAATAATTTTGCTCTTGAGACAGTTAATTTTTTGACCCGAAGAGGAGCAGAAGGAGAGGAGGGTATCCTGGAGAGCACAAAGGTTTCGCTCAGAGGCTCTACCAAAGAGGAGAATATCATCAGCAAAAAGGAGATGGGAGAAGGAGGCTCCACCCTTTCCAACAGGGAAGGGAGTCCAATCTCCATCCAGGCAAGCAGAATGGCAAACTTTCTAGTGCATGACAATTAGACGTGTGCTAGCTGTTGCATAAAAGTGGAGCATATTTGTACATTTATTGCTATATAAAGAAGGATTTAATTAACACATGACGAATAAGGAGGATGTGAAAGTTATTGCCTAATATTGAATACACAAATTCTCATTTTTTGCCTTATCAGGATAATCGTTTTGTGGTCGTGATTTGGTTGTTCAATGCGATGATTGAGTAATGTGATGCATTATTCATACAATCATACAACTCCATAAAAGAGACCTACAATTGTCCTTGTGCCTCTCTTTTAAAAAAAAGTTACAAACTACACAAAGAGGCTTGAAAAATATTGAAATAAAATAAGAATAAAAGGAAAGTGAAAGACCCAATTAAATATGGATGAAATGGATTGCAAAAATATTATTTTAATTATTCATTTATCTTTAATTAAACAGTTTTTCTAACATGTATTCTAATGGCACGCGTTAATCTTTCTTCAAGAAAAATAAATAACTGAAATAAAGAAAATGGTCGTTCTTTTGTTATTGTATGTAATTGGCCTTAAGGAAAACACTAAAATTTAAAATTAATTACGGAAATTAAACGTAAAAGTTATTTAAAGGACATAAATGTTGGTATGCTAGCTTATGATTGCACTTATATATAAATCTTTAAATGTTTCAAAGAATAACTTTGTGAGGAGTCCACATATTAGTTAATAAAAAAGTACAAATATAAGTATGTGGAAAATTGGCACGTGATATTTAGTGTCTCCAGATATACCCAAAAGAATTAGGACTCTCTAGAATTCTAAAATATTTGGCCATGGTATACTTTACTCATTATGATGCTGTTAGAGTTATCATTCACAATTTTTATTTTAATCATAAAGTAAAATGAAATAGCGTCATTTATCAGGTCATACTGAGTTCGGTGCTATCTTATTCATTAGATTAATAAACTCATAATTAATATTTTTAAAATATTATATCTAAGTATTATGGTGTACTCAAACTCAATATCCCTCGATTGATGCTATTAGGAAAATAAACTCTAAAACATCTCAGCACTGTATATTTTTCCAAAATTTAATTTTTGTATCGTCATATTAAAAAATTTAGAAATATATATATACCGAAAAGTAATACTTCCACCGTCTCACGCATTTCTTTACGTTTACTTTTTCACATTTGTCAATGTACATTTTATTTTGTTCCTATCTTTATTTACATATTTTTAAAAATTACTCCGTAGTACTCATTATTCAAAAAAGATCTTACATGACTATATTTTATGTTATATACGGAGTATTACAAATTATATTAGAAATTCTCTCCACCCATGAATAGTGCCAAAAAGTAAATGTAAGGAAATGGGTGAGACAGAGAGGGTAATTAACAATAAGATTATTTTTATATTTTTTTTTTTTTTTTGAGGGGAAGATTATTTTTATATTTTGTTTTGTACTAAATTAATCTCCTTTTGTAAAATGCAGGAAGTGCTTAAAAGATTAACCTACGACACAATATGCAAAGTGTCTCTAGGCACAGACCCAAACTGCCTAGACCTCTCAGTTCCAGTCCCACCACTCATCGCCGCTTTCGAGACCGCTGCCGAGATATCCGCCCGTCGTTCCACCACCCCAATCTACCTCATCTGGAAGCTCAAACGAGCTCTCAACTTAGGTTCAGAAGCAAAACTCAAGAACTCTATACAGACAATCCATACCCAAGTCACCAAAATCATCCAAGACAAACAAAAAACATTCTCAAAAACCGACTTCAATGGTCAAACCGCAAGCAGCCACGATTTCCTGTCCCGATTCCTGGCTGCTGGATATGACGGCGAGCTGGCAAGAGACATGGTTATCAGTTTCCTCATGGCTGGCCGCGATACTACTGCAGCTGCCATGACTTGGTTATTCTGGCTAATTTCAAGTAAAAATACTTCAGCCCGGGATTCTATCCGGGCTGAATTAGGTACTATTAAAAGTTCGGGTCAATTGGGGTACGAGGTCGTGAAGCGAGATATGGGATATTTACAAGCTTGTTTGTGTGAGACTATGAGGTTATACCCTCCTGTTGCATGGGATTCAAAGCATGCAGCTAACGACGACGTTTTACCAGATGGGACTAGGGTTAAGAAAGGCGAACGTGTTACGTACTTTCCGTATGGTATGGGTAGGATGGAGAAGATATGGGGGAGTGATTGGTCTAGGTTTGATCCTAATCGCTGGTTCGAGAAGGTAGAAAATGATCATGATGATAATAGTCGCAGAGTTTTGAAAATGGTAAACCCGTATGTGTTCCCTGTTTTTCAGGCTGGACCGAGGGTTTGTCTAGGGAAAGAAATGGCGTTTATACAAATGAAGTATGTTGTGGCTTCGGTGATTAGTCGGTTTGATTTTGAACCGGTTAGTTTGGAACCGCCGGTTTTTGTGCCATTGTTGACGTCTCATATGTATGGGGGTTTAAGGGTCAGGGTCAAGGAAATCGGATCTGCATAATGGACATATTTTATGAATAGTTTTGATAAATATTTTGCAAATTTGGAGCGTTTTTTCGAGCACAATCGGTCTTGGTTGCCTCGTTTGGGTGTACGAATTTTGCACATATATGAAGCCTTCTATGCTCAAGATCAGTAATGTAGAGTTTACTAGTTCCTCTATCTCACTTGTAATATCATTTCATTAGAGTTTGCATGATATTGGAGTTAATTTTACTTGGGTAAAATTATCGATCACCATTACCACTAAAGAGATCATACTAATTACTAAGGGGAAATTATGAAGGCATATAATACTTGCAATTTTTATATCAATATAGTACTTGCTGTTTTCATGATTAGCAATGTAAACGAGGCACGAAGTATTAAAACGATGAATGATAACAATGACACAGAAAAATTATAGAACAGGTTATTAACTTGACTAGTCAATGATGATAGCTTGATGAAGGTAGCATACTTTTCCAATGACATAAAATTACGGTGATGCACTATATGCATGATTTCATGAAGCATGTGGTTTGAGTATTGAAAAATTCTTAGTCCTCGAGGAGGACAATTATTGTGTCCTTTCTAGCCAATAAGAAGCTTTCATGGCTATTTAAAGCAATAAATATAAAAGTAAATATAAGTTAAATATAGCTATAAAGACTTCTTATTGGCTTGGGAGGACACATTAATTGTCCTCCTGGAGGACCTAAGAATTATATAGGATTATTTCATGGGAATAATCCGTCCTATAGGTGCCCTGCAAATAACACTCCATCCTATCAATAATTCCAATTAAATTCATCCTATCCACTATTCTTCCCGTAACAAACTGACTCAAAACGATGACCGGTTACTTTAGGTTACTTAATTATAATTATAATTAACAAAATCAAACAACCTCTTCTAATTCTCCTTTATTGTCATCACCACTCACATAATATCGCCACCATAACCTAACCCACACATAACATCATCGTCATCGTCATCGTCATCGTCATTATGTCAAACCTTTTCTGAAATCAATTGCAAACCACTCGTTTTGGTGGATACCTTTAAATATATTCTCCTTCTTAGGACTTCTGACATTAAACTGATGGAACGCTTGGCAAAGCATGAAACAGTTGAATACGATCGTGTCTCTCAGTTTATCACTTACCCCAAACATAGATTTTCCTTTGAATTGAAGGGCAAGTAAAATTTCCACTTAACCCAACATTCGTATGCCCCATATTTCTCCACATTGTCTTGGTAAGGAGGAGGTTCTCAAACCTTTCAAAATCCCAACCAAACAAAACCCAGAAAAATGAAATCCCAAACCCTAAAAATTCCCCTGAAATCCCCAAATCTTTTTGTTAGTAATTGAGCATTAAGTATTGAATTGATGAGATTGGTTTGTTACTATAGACGCCTTTGCTGACCATCACGATTATTTTGTGAAATTTTGCAACTTAATTACTGGATTGACATGTCTAGTGCTTTGTTGATCTTAATTACTGGATCTATATATTATGTCTTTCTTGAAATCAAATTGGGGCTTTGGTAGTGGTAGTGTTGTAGGGTGTTATTGTCTTTTTGTGCGAGGATTGCAAGAGATTTTGGGCATTTTTTTAAGAGGAAATGAATTGATAATTTAGTATTATTATTATTCAAGGAATAGGAGAATGAGATGAAGATCAGGGGATGCCTTATTGCTTATCTGAAATCAACTCTCAAGACTTGTACTTTCCTCTTGTTGTAACTGGTGGTATAGCGGACGAAGGGAGATTAAGTAGAGGGAAGTGGGGTTTGGAGATGGTGGAGAGAGGTAGATGGTCAAGGGTGGATAAGCGGTGGTCGACGACTATGGAAGGAATCGAAGATGAGTGGAGATAGTTGTTACACTTGTTAGTGGTGGTTGATTGTTAAGTGCAGATTGGGGAGATTTGTGCCAACGTATTTTTCCGGTGGTGAGGGTATGGTGTTGAGATTTGGCGGTAGAGTGGTGGTTGGGTTGGTGGAGGGTGAAGCGTGAGGGGTAGAACAATTATGGAGGAAGGTGGAGTTAGGCCCTGTTCTTTTGGACTTAAAGTCACTCTCTATAAGTTAAGTTCAGCAAAATTAAGTTAAGTTCAGAAAAGTTCAGCAAAATTAAGTTAAGTTAAGTTCAGAAAAGTTCAGCAAAATTAAGTTCAGAAAAGTTCAGCAAAATTAAGTTCAGAAAAGTTAAGCAGAATAATAAGTTTCATAATATTGACGAGTTTTAAAAAATAGATATAATTTTCGTTCAAATCGGTTGTATAAACAATCCGAGATTAATTATTATTCTATATAATTTTTTCAAAAAAAAAAACATTTATTTAAAGCCGAATTCTTACCTATCCCCCGAAGGTATGTTAGAGCATTTTAATTACCGACATTCGTCATTGAGAATGAAAGTTGAAATGACATTTGGTCAATTGAAAAAAAGGTTGAAGGTCAATTGAAAAAAGGTGGAAGGTGTTAAAAGTTATGCCTCAAATGTCACCTAAGTATCAAATGTCCATTATTGTTTCTAATTTCACACTTCATAATTTTATACGGATGCACACTCATGGGATATCTGTTATACAACATGAGAACGTTCTAGAGACAAAAGATTTAGGCATGTTTGATAAGAAGCGGAAAAAAGCTATGTACAAGGTGCGAAATAACATAGTCAAGAACATTTGGCGAGGCAATGGATTTGACGGGGTGAGCTCAAATGAAGATGAAAAAAGTGACGAGGAAGATGATAATATGGAACTAGATGATTATAAAGAAAAAAAAGTAATGTGATTTACTTTTTATTTTTATATATTAGGTAATGTGTACGAAAATATTAACTTATATAAATAAAGTATTTTATAATCTTTATTTGTGTTTTTAGTTATATTTCTTTATTATTGTTATTAAATATTATTATTATTATTAAATATATATTATTATTATTATTATTATTAAATATTATTATTATTATTATTTTTGAAGGGAATTATTATTATTATTATTATTATTATTATTATTATTATTATTATTATTATTATTATTATTATTATTATTATTATTATTATTATTATTAGTAGTAGTAGTAGTAGTAGTAGTAGTAGTAGTAGTAGTAGTAGTAGTGGTAGTAGTAGTAGTATTAAGTGAAATTAAATTAAGTTAATTTAAGTAACATTATTTTAATTTAGAAAAATTAAGCTATTATAAGTTAAGTTCAGAAAAAGTAAGTTCAGAAAAGTTCAGCAAAAATAAGTTAAGTTCAGCAAAATTAAGTTAAGTTCAGAAAAATTAAGTTAAGTTCAGCAACTTTAAGTCCAAAAGAACAGAGCCTTAATGGAAAATAAGGAATGACAAAATGCCTTTTTACCGAAAAATAATAAGGGTGACCTGTTCTTCAGGTTGCCCATCTACTGAGAGTGTTATGGGAAGAATGGTGGATAGGATGGATTTAATTGGAATTATCAATAGGATGGAGTGTTATTTGCAGGGCACCTATACGATGGATTATTCCCATGAAATAATCCTATTATATATGAACACATGAACATGATAACCTCCATGGATGAACATTTAAGCTTGCATATTGAAGTAAGAATTCGAGAGTAAATAAAGATGGTTATATTATTGATCAAAAATAGTTATTATATGTTTGAGTGTGATTTATATACACAGTCTAACCAATCATGAGTTAATTGTAGTTAGTTTTACATAAGTTAGTTAGAGGTAACTAACTAACCACTGTCATTTCAACACTCCCCCTTCAAGCTGGGCATGGTTGTTAATACTCCCCCTTTAAGCTTGAACAGGATTCAGAAATTCCATTCCTAGCATATCAGAGAGATATCTGTGTTGTTGAATTATATTCCTAGTGGCTATGTCATTATATCTGCTAGTTGCATACTAGATTTCACATGCTTAAGGATTAAGAACCCTTCCTGCAATCTGTCTCTAAAATAGTGACAATCTATTGCAAGGTGCTTGGTCCTTTCATGAAACACTGGATTTTTAGCTATGTGTTGTGCATCCTTGTTATCACAGTGCATCACAATGGGTTTAGGTACATCAACATGCAGGTCAAAGAGTAGCCTGGCCAACCAAACTAACTCACTTGTTGTGTAAGTCATACACATGTACTCTTCTTCAATGGAGCTTTTACTCACAGTCTTCTGTTTCTTTGTCTTCTATGATATTAAGGAATTACCTAAGAAGACACAGTATCCACTCAGAGATCTGCAGCTGAATATACATTGGCCCCAGTCTGCATCACTATAAGCTTTTAGTGTCAAAGGGTTATTGGCAGGATAGAATAGGCCTGCATTGACAGTATCTCTTAGGTATTTGACTACATGTGTCGCTGCTTGCAGGTGTGGTTTTCTGGGTTGGGTAAGAAACTGACTCAGATGCTGCACTGCATAGGAGATGTCAGGTCTGCTTAAGTTGAGATACAACAGCTTCCCAACCAATCTTCTGTAAAGTTTCGGTCTATTCAAAATTTCACCCTGGTCTGTACTTAGTTTCAGTCCTTTTGGTAAAGGGAAACTAACTTCAGTACAATCTTCCATTCCCAGATCTTTGATAATATCCAGTGTGTACTTTCTCTGATTGATTGTGATCCCTGATTTATTCCTTGTTACTTCCAAACCCGGAAAATATCTCATCAGACCAAGGTCTTTGATAGTAAATGTGTGATCAAGGCCTGTTTTTATATGTTGAATTTCACCTTGATTATCTCCTGTCAATAAGACATCATCCACATATACCAATGCTACTAAGAAGGATCCTCATTGCCTATTTACTCTAGTAAACAGTGAATAGTCCTGCTTAAATTGTGTGAAACCCAAGCTGAGCAAGTATTTGGTCAGTTCTATGTTCCACTGTCTTGAGGCTTGCTTGAAACCATACAGTGACCTCTGCAATTTGTACACTTGACCTTGTATAGTAACATTATATCCTTCAGCAGGAATCATTTACACTTCCTCATCAATAAAACCATGCAAGAATACATTATTGATGTCCAATTAATGCAGTGGCCAACCTTTGGATGAAGCAATCGTTATGAGAGTTCTCACTGTTGCAAGCTTAGCAACAGGTGAGAAAGTGTGCGTGTAGTCTAGGTCCTTGATTTGGGTGTAACCTTTGGCTACAAGCCTTACCTTGAATCTCTCAACAGTCCCATCAGCCATGTGCTTAATTTTATAAATCCATTTGCATTCTATTGTTTTCTTATCCTTAGGTAAATCTGTTATTGTCCATGTCTGATTCGATTCTAAGGCAGCCAATTCTGTAGTCATGGCTTTTATCCATCTTTCATCTTGGTTTGCTTGATCAAAGCTAGTAGGTTCGTTCTCAAGAAACACATTATTTAGAGATGCCAAGTAAGATGGATCAAACATTGGCAACTCATTTAATACACTAGCATGTAAACTAGTGTGACATTTCTTTGCTAATTTAAGACAGTAGTAATCAGTGAGCAAGGTTGATGGTCTCCTTTGCCTATTTGATCTTCTTACTGTATGGTCAGATTGTGTGACAACCTCTGTTATTTCAGAAGTGTTATTATGATCACCAGATCCTGATGGAATGCAGGAGTTATCCTGTGTGAAACTGTTCATTTCAGTTTCTGTGTTTGTGTTGTTGTCACTATTAGTGATTTGTATTTGATCTGAATCAGTATCATCATTAGTGACAGCTTCAGATGTAGTATTATGAGAATTCAGATTCATTTCATCGGCATCATTAAGAGCTTCACTGAATAATCTGTAATTTGTTTCCTCTTAAAAACTAGACTGGAATATATGCTGAGTCATCTGAGACAAATCATCTTACAGTTGGGTGTGTCTGTAAGGAAAAATGCTTTCCTTAAAGATCACATCTCTACTAGTAAAAACTGTATGTTTATGTAGCACCCCCATCTACTAAAGAGCCTTAACAAGACCTTCCCTAGCAGATGAGGGCGTTACCAACTCGGTTGCCCGAGAACAGTAATAATCAAATGTCGATAAAAGAACATTTATGTTATATTACAAGTGATTTAAAACCAACAGACGATATAAAAAATACAACTCAAGACTACTACAACTACGTGAAGATATCTCTACCATGACTCGTAGTAGACTCGTCCCTCCAAGCACCAGCCAAGATCCAAACAACAACCTGCTAAGACTGACTGCTCACCATAGTGGATCACGACAGACACAAAACAAAGAGACAACACAACACAACCACACAAGGTCAGTAACTCAGATAACATGTATAAAAGCAGACACAACAAAACTACAGCAACACACACAACACCTCCTCCAACCAACCACACATCCTTGACTGCCCGAAGGTCCAGTCCTACCTGTGACACCCCGCGATAAAGCGGAAAGTAAACTACTAAATATATGCGAAAAATGTGAAGTTTTTAAAACTTTTATTTAGAAGATAGAGTTTAGCATGCGGGAGTCACTAACATTCGACAGAAGGAAAAACGAAAATAAAAACAAGGGTCCATACAAATAAAACGGTCAAAAGTGGGGAAAATATATCCCTCGAATGACATAAAGAAATAGGTGAGTCTAAGCGGTAAATAGGAAATCCAAAAGTCCGGGGTACTCGCTAGCTCACACGTCAAACCCCATATAAGCATCTTCACCAACCTGTCATTCATGTAAACATGAAAGCCCACGGTCGAGTGGGGAGTAACTCAAGGTTCTCCGCCCACAAAACATCAAGATGAACATGACAAAACACATAAACAAATGACCAGATTAAGTAAGATGAGAATGAGTTGAATTGTAACTATGCATATGAGCATACATGTTCAAAGATTCATAAATAAGGAAAAGGAATAAGGTAGACAAGTAAGCAAAGCATAAACAAAGTTAAATAATGGAGGAAAATGTTGGAAGGCAAGATAAAGACCACTTAACCATGAGCACGTAATTCAAGGAGACATGACCAATATACCCATCCAAAATGCAAATCCTTTTACTACACTCATCAAATATAATTTCCCCTGGTAGGACGACAATGATAATCACAAAGACTCAGTCCTAGTCTAAATCTGGCCAGACTCTCGGGGCAGAACGGTCCCCGATTCGACATGCGGCAGAACAGTCCGCATCCAAGACTCGATCGACAGAACGGAAGTCGAGAACCCACAATCGGCAGAACAGTCCGAAAGAGGCGGAATAAATGAGCTAAATCCATACTTGGCGAACGGCACAGCGGGCATAAAGGCATGTCAAGCATATATGATGGTACTATGGCATTTCTACAAGAATACGACTCACAACAAGTAATTATTTATAATCATCTTTTCATACTTGTGACATATAAAATAAATATCTCACTTTATAGTTATACGTGCCGATTAAATAAAATAAGTAGAATATAACAAGTGGTAATGGGTAATTTACGTCATGAGAAAATTTACGGGAAGCACACAAATCCAATGCAAATGACCAGACGAGCCCAAAAATCCAATAATGATGAGCCCACAAACATCCAGAAATTTGGTCCAAATAAAATAAAGAGGTGAGTCCAAAAGTTTTCATGGTTTGAGCCCAAGCATTGAATGTTGGTGAGTCCAACATCAGTGATATACGATTATTTTACTTCCAATTCCCTCTTTCTTTTATGCATACCGACTCGTATCGAGTCGGTTTCGGGTGTTTTTCCTTGCATTTTGTGCCCAACGCCCGTACTTGTTACCTTGCGTGTCCTTTTGTAGGAAACGGTCCAAGTATGGAGGAATTGGGGCAAGAAAGGCACCCCATTGCCTTTACATGAAGAAGAGGTGAAGAAATGAAGACTGTGTGTTTTGCGTGAGCCGTGGAACAGGTCCGACCGTAACAGAACACATGACAAATTACTTGAGAAGTTGAAGAGAAGCTGAAGAAAGTGCTTTGCCGGCAGGCCGGCAACCGGCCCACCGGTAAAGCACAGCAATTGGCTTTAATTGAAGAAATTGGTGAAAAACAAGCTTGGCCTCCGCTAGGTAGGAGCACCCGGAAGTCGGTCAACCGCATTACGCACCTTGAAGAAGAAGAAGAAGTCCTGAAGAAGGTGTTTTGCGGCGGCAACAAGCAACCGCCCACCGGCAAAACACAAATGCCGGCTATTTTTAAATCTTGCACAGTTTTACCGGTAAGACCCCATTGCTTAGGTGGGACCGGCAAAACACAAACAAAGACGGGATTTGGGCTTTTCTTCCTTTTTCTTCCTAATCTTGTACAAGCCTATAAATACCCCCTCTTAAACCCTTTTGTACACACAACCCTAGATCCAGAATTTTTACCCTTTCAAGCTTTAAACTTTCTTAATCTCTTTGTTAATCTTTCTTTAATTAGAGAAGTTCTTCAATCAATTAGTGATTGAATTTGGGTTTGTAAGAAGATTGAAGGGTTTCCTTCTTTATTATTTCTATCCAAATTCCTCTTTCACTATTTTGTTGGTATTAATTCTCTACCTATTCTCATTTGTTTACATTTTTGTTCATCTTTTATGTTTGTTGATTGTTTATGTTAAAATTGTTGGTGTTGTTGTTTGTTGTTGTTAATTTCATCATTGTTCATCTTTTCATTGTTCTTCTTTCCTTTGTTTCTCTTTCATTTGTTCATCCTTGGGTAGTTGTCCTCAAAGACTTAATCTTTGAGTTGATTTGGTTAAAGATTGTGTCTTTAGGTTTAATCACTCTTGTCATTAGATTAAATCATCTTTATTTACACCCATTGTTAGATTGTTGCATGTTTAGTAGTGAATTTCATCTTCTCACCATGTTTGTGACCAAAGTTTCCATCTTTATTGTTTATTTTGCAATTAGGACCATGATTAGTGAGTAGTCTTCCACTAGGGCTCGGTTTGACCCAACATGAGTAATTTCATTAGTTGGATTTCATAAAGGCTAATTATTTGGGGAAATTGGTGAGGGTAGTTTAGAGGAATGACTTGGTTTATGGGTTGACTTTTGGGTAGTGTCGACTTACGACCCTTGACCACCAACGAGAGTTGGTTAGGTTGTGATTTGGATACCCGAGATTTGACCCTATTGTTGACCTCGGTTGAGACCGAAAGGAGAACCAGGGGTAGGACACCTCTAATCTAGCGTTTGAAATCGACCCTCGAGAGAGGGAGTGGGATGACCCGGGAATTGACGGGGCTTAATGACCTTAGCAAATATTGGACTACCTTGGGAATAATGCATGTTTTTGGGGTAGTCGGGTATTGAGTTGGGGATTCCGACCTTCGAACCCGAGAGGGGGGTTGGTGGGTAGTGCTAGTGTCCTATTTCGAACCCGAGAGGGGGGTCTTAGGCGAATTAGAGCCGTCACCTCCTCACCTAACTACCCCTTGTGATTAGCCTAGAGATTTAACTATGTGGAATTGCGAATTGTTTGGGAAGAACCGAGTCTTAGGCCGTTTAATCATTTGAATTACAATTTATCCTTCATTCTTGCTTATTTTCCTTACTTTTGTTAAGTTTGCATTTCATTTTGTTTTAGGTAGCATTAGTATAACAACCATCATCTTTTATTTTCGACTTAGCTAAACGATCGGATTAGAACAATTAGTAATCTTTTCAACTCCTTGTGGGATCGACCCTTAATAGTGTACAACGATAAAATCGTGCACTTGCGAGGTATAACTTGATACCATCAAGTTTTTGGCGCCGTTGCCGGGGAGTTCGGCTAGATATTAATTGTTTTCATTCTTGTTTAGACTAAGTCTTTTGTTACTAATCCCTCTCTTGAGTGTGTAGGACTTTTTGCATGAGAAGAAGAAATCGTAGAGGTCAACCAATTCGACCGATTGACCACGAGATCGAAGCAACCGCAAGAAGACTAAATTCACTTCGAAGAAGAGGGCTTATTGAAACACCAATTCCTCAAGAAAATATAGTGATTGAGGACCTACGAGGAGAACCCCGCGTCTTTGAAACTTTCGAAAATCCTTTTGCAACACCGGAAACGGAAGTAACAATGGCCGCGGTCCCAATGAGAGATAACTTGGCTCCGAAAAAGGTGGTGAATCCAAGTATTGTGAAGCCACCCATTCAAGCCAACAATTTTGATGTGAAAGCCACCTTGCTACAACTTGTCCAAGGGAACCAATTCGGAGGGGGAGCCACCGAAAACCCCAACGAGCATCTCAACGAGTTCTTGGATAGTTGTGACATGTTCAAGGCCAATGGAGTCACGGAAGATGCCGTACGCCTTAGGCTTTTCCCTTACTCTTTGAGGGGAAGTGCCAAGGAATGGCTTAAAAGTTGTGAACCCGACTCTCTTCGGACTTGGGATGATGTCTCTAAGGCTTTTCTCAACAAGTATTTCCCACCCCAACGAACCGCAAGAATCAAGAGTGAGCTCCAAGGGTTCACCCAACAAGAAGATGAGACCCTTTATGAAGCATGGGAGAGGTACAAGGGCCTCCAAAGGCTATGTCCTCACCACGGTATTGGGGATGATGAGCTCATCAACAATTTCTATGAAGGGTTAAACAATGATATGAAGATGAACCTTGATTCCGGCTCGGGGAAGGGAGCTTTGGATAAGATAGATCACAAGACGGCAAAAGAACTTATTGAAGAAATGGCTTCTCGTACCTTTCATTGGAACAATGATAGGCACAAAAGGAAAGGGAAGTCAACGGTCGAATCGGCCAACAATGTGGAAGTGAAAGAGATGATAGAAGAGCTTAAGCAACAAGTTGCCTTGATGAGCTCAAGCAAAACATCTAGCAATTCTTCTATGAGGAACCAAGTCTATAGTTGTGAGCTTTGTGGAGACCAAGGACACCCACCCAATGAGTGTCCCTTGGTGGTTGGAGATGGAAGTTGTATGGAGCAAGTGAACGGGATATGGGAGTCTAGTCCGGCCAAGCAAGCATTTAACAACAACCAATATCACCCGGGATTGAGAGCCCACCCAAACTTCTCCTATGGCTCTCAAAATGTCCAAAACCCAACCTTCCAACAAAAGTCACAACAACCAAACTTCCAAACTCAAAAACAAAACACAACATTTAATCAAGATCCATCGGGTTTCCAAGGGAGAACCTTCCAACCAAGGCAACAACAATTTCAACCACTCAACCCACCAACCAACCCGCCTTTCCAACAAACCACCCAACCTTTCCAACAAACCACCCAACCTTTCCAACAAAACACCCAACCAAAGTCAAGCTTGGAGCTCATGATGGAACAATTGATGACTTCACAAAACCAACTTGTCAATACTCAAACACAATTCATCAACCATTCCACTCAAAAACATGACGAGACAACCTCATCCATCAACCAACTTAGGACCCAAATGCAAGCTTCTCAACGGATGACGGACAACCAAATCTCCCAATTGGCTACCCAAATGAGCCAACTACAAGCCTCCCAAGGTAAATTCCCGGGTAAAACCGAGGAAAATCCGAAAACCATGAATGCTATTCACTTGAGGAGTGGTAGAGATTTGGAAGACCGGGAATTTGTCAAGAAAAGGAAGAGTAGTAGACCGGGCAATGTCATTGAACCTCAAATGGTGGTTGAACCTCCTAAGGTAATTGAAGAAAAGGAGGGAAAAGATGAGCTTGTGGAAATTGTTGTGGAAACTCCAAGAGTGATTGATGAACCAACAAGGGTAATTGAAGAGCCTCAACAACAAGTGGTAAGAACTTATGTACCACCGGTCCCCTTTCCACAAAGATTGGCAAGAGCCAAGCTTGAACAAAAGTATGGGAAGTTCATGGATATGATGAAGGGTATCAACATTACCATGCCTTTCATTGATGCCGTAAAGGAGATTCCAAGCTATGGCAAGTTCTTGAAGGAGCTTATCTCAAACAAAAACTCTTTGAGCCCAACAACTACGGTGAACTTATCCAAGGAGTGTAGTGCAATTCTCATGAATGAAGCTCCTCAAAAGCTTGAAGACCCGGGGAGTTTTTCCATACCTTGTAAGATTGGGACCGTGCACATTGAGAGGGCTTTGTGTGATTTGGGGGCTAGCATTAGTCTTATGCCCCTCAAAATTTTTAAGAAGTTGAAAGGTTATGAGCTTTCACCAACAAGGGTTTCTCTCCAACTTGCGGATAGGTCGGTAAGATACCCTATTGGTCTTGTGGAGGATGTCCCACTCAAGGTGGGGAAACTTGCATTTCCATGTGATTTCTATGTAATGGACATCCCCGAAGACTCAAATATTCCCATCATATTGGGGCGCCCTTGCCTTGCTACGGGGGGTGCTATGATTGATGTGAAGAATGGGAAGCTTTCTTTGCAAGTGGGTGAAGATAAGGTTGAATTCTCCTTGAACAAGGCTATGAAAGAGCCTTCGGAAGAAAAGTCTTGTTATATGATTGATGTGGTAGAAGAATGGGTTGATATGAAGAAATTTGATGAAGACAAGGGTTTGCAAGGGTTCCTTGAGGGCAAGGTAAAAGATTGCAAGGAGCACCGGGAGTATGCTTTAGCTATGGAAGCAACAATTGAAGAAGACCCGGACAAAGAATTTGAAAGCTTGAGAGGAGATGGTAAAAAGGAGGAGAGATCCACGCCTCCTCAAGTGGAGTTGAAACCTCTTCCCTCTACTCTTAAACATGCTTTCCTTGGCCCTAATGATACTTACCCTATTATTGTCAATAGTGCACTCAATGACACCGAACTTCAAAAATTACTTGATGTTGTGAGAAAATACAAAGATGTCATTGGGTACTCAATTGATGATATCAAGGGGATTAGTCCTTCTTTTTGCACCCATCGCATTCACTTGGAGGATGAGAGCGCATATTCCATTGAGCCTCAACGCCGCCTTAACCCCGCTATGAAAGAAGTGGTTAGGAAGGAGGTGTTGAAGCTCTATGATGCAAGCATAATTTACCCTATCTCCGATAGTGCATGGGTGAGCCCGGTGCATGTTGTGCCGAAGAAGGGCGGGGTCACGGTAGTCACCAATGATAAGAATGAACTAATTCCAACAAGAGTCACGACCGGGTGGAGAATGTGTATAGACTATAGGCGCCTCAACAAGGCAACTAGGAAAGACCATTTCCCCCTCCCTTTCCTTGACCAAATGTTGGAAAGACTTGCCCAACATTCTCATTTTTGCTACCTTGATGGGTTTTCGGGGTTTTTCCAAATCCCGATTCACCCTAATGACCAAGAAAAGACCACATTCACGTGCCCATTTGGCACCTTTGCTTATAGGCGCATGCCCTTTGGGCTTTGCAATGCGCCGGCCACATTTCAAAGATGCATGCTAGCTATATTTTCCGAATATGTTGAGAATATCATGGAGGTGTTTATGGACGACTTCTCGGTCGTAGGCACCTCATTTGATGGATGTCTAGCTAATTTGGGTAAGGTCTTGAAAAGATGTCAAGAGAGTGGTCTAGTCTTGAATTGGGAGAAATGTCATTTCATGGTGACATCCGGGGTTGTTTTGGGTCATGTAGTGTCAAGTAAGGGCTTGGAAGTTGATCAAGCCAAGATTGAAGTGATCAAAACTCTACCCCCTCCCACTAATGTTAAAGGAATTAGGAGTTTTCTTGGGCATGCCTGTGGACAGCGGGCCGCCCACGGGGGCGCTTGGTGAGAAACGGGGAACAAGCGTTTGCATTTTGTATGGAGTCGCCACCAATTTTTATGGGAAATTGGAACCGTTCGAATACCTCGTGTCATGTCAAGACACAAAGTAGTGACATGAACACTAAGCAATCGTTACCCTTAGCATTCTATGTCTAGAATGACTCTCGTGGATGCCAATGAACACGGGTGCTCACGGAGATCTGGAGTAAGGGGTGAGGGTACGTATTAGGAAGCTCTTTTGATCGAACACCTAATCCCGCCCGCCTCGATAGCGGCCTCTACTAATGATTAGGGAAGTTATTCGTACTCGATATATCGTCGGCTATATGCATGCAATGCAACATCCATAGATTAATCCTAACATGTGAGAATTAGACTAAGTCGGTGAACGATTAATTAGCATACAATTGGGTCGAAGTTGGGATTTAAGGTTCATTTACATGTGAGAAACATACAAATGATACAAAATACAATAATAAAAAATAAATTACAATAAAGAAAATTACAATAATTACAATGGAACGGGCGATTTATGTCGAAAATACCGCTAAAACGGATGATTTGAGAAAAAGAAACAAAGAAAATAAAACAAATAAATACGAACAGGAATTAGCGTGATAATACGATTATTAGTTGATTGATACGTAGCTAATTAAACTAGGTCAAGGCAGAAAAGGGGTTCAGAGGCAGAATTCACCCTGGAACAGGCGCAGCAGAAACTGCGCCCTTTGGAAGAGGCGCGGCGATTCTTTGCGTCATTCCAAGTGGTGAGTTCTGGCTGTGAAGCCGGAACTGCAGATCGTTAATATTAATCGGTAAATTAGTGGATTGATTACGATAATTGACTCGGGTGAAAGTGATTTAACAGGTTAGTTAACATATGATTGAGGTCATAAAACAGTAAAACATGGATGAGACGGATTTAAACGAATTAATCATGTGAAGGGTCGATGTTAATGAATGAATAATTAAACTAACTAACTAAACGAATTAGACTAAACATGATGAATGATGATAAATTAATGATGAACAATAAATAAACAGATGCAAATTTATCAACAACGAATCCCAGAAACCCAACATGAACGAATTGAATTTCTAAAACCCGGAACTTGAATTTAATGACGAAAACCCGCAGATATTGATTATTAGGGATTTAAGTCGGACTCGACGATTAAAACGTGCTAATGAATGATGAATTGTACATATGAATTATAAATTTCCGTGATGAAGAATTAAAGAACAAAACAAAAGAAACAATTTTGGTACGAATTACAGAGGACGGAGGAAGAAGAAAAGAAGCAGGAACTGCGGCAGCCTCACGAAGAGGCGCAGCAGGTGCTGCGCTCCTTCGAAGAGGCGCAGCGGTTGCTGCGTCTTTTCTCGACGTCTGTCTACTGGAAATCCGCAAAAAAAGTTTTAAAGACGGTTTTAGAAATCGGTTTTAATGAGGTACTTTCGACATAAACCTTACAATTGTTATACAATAATCAAAATACAATAAATAAAAGTGCAATAAATAAAAGGAGAGATTACACCCTCAGACTTACATGTTGACGGAACGAGAAGAACTAAGAAGATCGATTAGTGATGCTCGACGCGAATGCAAGGAAAGAGTGCCCTCTTAAGAGGAAAACGATTTAACAAGTTGATTAATTAGATTGATTGAGTGTAGTGGTCAAATTGGTCGGTCATGCAACGGAGAGGCTGGTACCCGGAAAGATCCGAGCTTACGTGGTCGGAAGTCCAAGCACGTAGGCGCCAATTAGTAAGAACGAAGTCTAGAATGCAAAGGGAGAAGAGAAGGGCGTACACTCGCGTGAGAAATATGAGGAACGAAAGCTCCTATTTATACTAATCACGTGAAGGAATAGGGTTTCGGAGACTCTTTGGAAGTGAATCTCGGAAAGATATAAAAAAGATACGTAAATCGTGCAAAGAAGGGCCTGGGAAGAGGCGCAGCAGCCCCTGCGTCTCTTGGAAGAGGCGCAAAGACTGCCTTGCGTCTGTTCCCGAGGAGGTTTCCTCCGCTTAAGAAAGATTTCCGTGTTTAAGTTATGGTAGGACGGATTTAATTCGATTATCTTTTGAATATTACGGGATATTGTTTGCCAAAAGATAAAATTTGATAAATATGGAATAGAAATATCCGGAACATTCCAGAACATTCGACTCGGGATTTAATGACTATCGGGAAATGGAGACGGTTTTTGACCCGGACTCGAATGTACTCTAATTATCGCCAAAACGACCGTATCGGCACGTAGATGACAACTAAGAGGTAGACATAAATGTTTGAGCAATCACTTGACGATAAACTTACGAACTGTCACTAATCGTTCCGCGTAACAAACATGCGGCCCAATCATCACCGGGTGGTTTGCGAGGGTGCGAAACGAGGTGTCTCAGAGCCCCCACTTTGACCGAGGCTTGGACAAGGCGAAAGTCAAAGTATAGCCATCAGGTCAATCGAAGATTACAACCTGACGACTATGGCGACGCGAGGCGGCTCAAGGGGTCTGAGCCAAGGACCTGTCGTCGGGAACATTTTAGAGTCTGTCGACTATCGGGGAGGGTCGTTTAAAGTCCATTAGACTACGTAAGGAGGCTCGCCAGCCATAAGAATAGATCATACCTGAGACTTAATCGAACTTCGCGGGGAATAAGAGATATTGAAAATAGCAGGACGTCAGTAGAAACTGCTGGGGGAATCCGCTTGCGTCGGTCTCAAGCGAACTTTGGCGAAATTTGAATCTGCTTGCGTCGGTCTCAAGCGAACTCTTGTTGGGGAACATATCGACGACTAGGAACATCTTGATCGTCATAGGGGAAACTTTGAATGAGCAGTACTGCAAAATACTACTGCGCCGGATAAAATGATTGAGCAATACTGCGAAATACTGCTGCGCGGGATAAAATGAATTCGGACAATACTACAAAATACTCGTCGATTGGATAAAATGCGGGCGGAACGAAAGGAAATCGTCGAAACGGACCAAAGTGATAAGATGTCATCGAGGAAGAGGCGCACCAAAGATGGGCCCACAAATAACGAACTCATAACGGATTTTTGAAAATCCACCAGGAGGGAAACAAAGGAAGAGGCGCAGCAAGAGCTGCGTCTCTTGGAAGAGGCGCGACACTGCTTTGCGTCTGTTCCCAATTCAATGATTCTGCGTAAAAACGCGAAATCGAAGGGTTTTATTTCATTATTTGAAACACAAATCCTTCAATTTCTCTCTCAAATCTTCACCATTTCTATCAAGGTTGGATTCAAAAGCTTGCTTAAAATATGACTAATCGAGGTATGTGTTTTAATCTTGCATTAATCTTCCATATTTGTCGAATTTTGAACCGCGAACATTAGGGTTTTCGACCCTTTTGATCGAAAATTTGGGGCTTTTCCCCCAAATGGATTTTTCATGCCAAATTGATACTAGAAATGAGTAGTAGGCAATGTTAGGAACATAACCATGTATTTACTTCGAATTTTCATCAAGTTTTGAGCCCTTGAGCGAATTTTGAGACGGTTTCTGACTAGATCGAAAATTGCTTCGAAAATGGCCTTAGGATTGCCCATTTGTGATGAAATTTGATATTAGGGACCCTTGGATGATGGGTAAACTTCCTGTCATCTCGGAATTTTGGTTGGTGACAACTTTTGCAGGGCACCTTTCTAGGGCATAATCGCCGTTATAGCGAAATGCTGCCGAATTTTCGACTCGAACTCGGAACTAGGCTTTGACTTGGACTTGACTTGACCCTGTCCATCACGTGAGTGGTTGATTCGGCGGGAATATGGCCGAGGATGGCCAGAAAGGGGCGATTTCTGGGCCTTGAAGGCTCGAAATACTACTTAACAAAGGCTTGTCATCATGTGATGCGGCCTGGATTTGCTTTAATCGTTGCAGGTGACGATGCTTCTACTTCCGGGAGAGATCCCATGGACATAGACGCCGCTGTTGTTGAGGAGGCTTTAGAGCAGGCCTTCACCGCTGCGGTGATGGCTGCTGCAGAGGAGGTTCCCGAGGAGGAGATCGCTGATGAGGAGGAGATTCCGAGACGGGCTCATCTCGGACGAGGAGGTCGCCAGCTGAGAGGTGCTCCCGCGTGGGCTGAGACTTGGGAGAGTAGGCACCTTGTGTGGGCTGCAGAGGGTCACTTGTCCTACAGGACGGTGAAGAGCTTGGTAAATAGGAATTCCCTAACTCATTACCTATCCTTTTCCATTTTTGTTCAAATCTCTTCTAAATTTATTCTAAAACTAAAGATAGCTTTGTTTCAAATCATAATAGGAGGCCGGGAACATCCGGTCGTTCTCGGGGTACACGACGGCGATGGAGCATTACGAGCGGCTGTCGGAGGAGGAGAGGGCCATGATCGAGCGCGGAGCGTTTGGTCCTCTGGTTCAGGTTTGGAGGGATATCGTGAAGAGGAAGTTGCGGGCCAACCTTAGCCTGGTCCGCGCTTTCTTGGATCGATTTTGGGATACGACTTCCACATTTCACCTGCCTTTTGGTGAGGTGGGAGTCACCTTGGAGGACTACGGCATGATTTACAGTCCAGGTGCGGGATCGAGGAGATGGTGTGGGCGAGAGGCGGCATGAGGGCGGATTCGGCCGAGGCGAGGAGGTTGATCGGCTGGAACCTGTCGCCGAAGGCTGTTGCGGTGCCGGGTTTGGTACCCAGTACCTATGTTCGAGATTACTTTGCGGGGAAGACCCCGACATCGGTGGTGATCGATGGGAGGGAGACGGCTCCTCCTCCTTGTACAGCCGAGCAGAGGGCTCGTCTGTGGCTTTGGTGGTTCTTGTCTTCGATCTACCTCGGAGACAAGGGTGAGAGGCTGTCGACGAAGCTTCTTCCCTTTCTTTCTGACTTGAGTTCCCTAGGGCGCTGGGACTGGGTCACTGCTGGTTTTGCGGTCCTCATCCGCTTTATGAGGGCCATGGTTCGTCCGGAGTTGATGGAGAAGGGGACTTCTCCTGGCGCTGTCGGACCTGGACTACTGTTGGAGGTATGAACCTTCCTTTAGATCAACGTAAATTCCTTTCTTTTATCAAAGATCGTCATTGACTATTTTGTTTTATAGGCGTGGGTGTACTCCTACTTTCCGGGCCTCGCGCCCAAGAGGACGGAGCCGTTGGAGAGGGCCTATCCGTGGTGAGGATTGGGTCATGTCGGACGAAGAGCAAGCGTTCTTCTCACAACGTCTACCGGCGGGATGTGAACGCCCTTCACCGATTGAGCGTGAGTATCCCATTTGTATTCATTCATATTTTTGTCCTTTGCTTTAATTTGATCATAGGAATGACCTTTGCCTTCATATTGTCGCAATGGGTGCCCCGACCTTGGGCGGAGTACGCTAGAGCGCCTCCTTTCGTTGCTGAGACCCTTCGTCCTAGGGAGCTCGAGTCAATTTGTTGTTGTGGACGTCGATGGGTCTGTATGGTATCCGGGCGAGCGGTTAGCTCGTCGGTGCTTTCGGGCGCGTTGACGGTTCCCATCGATCCTCCTAGGACGATGTTCAGGGAGCCTTCCGAGGCTGAGAGGGAGGCGGACTTGGCCGGTGTCGGTGGCGACGACCTTCTTCTCCCTGAGGAGGATTACTCGGCGTTCCTTTACGGGAGGTTGGCCTATTGGCCGGTAGTGGTGAGTATCCTTTGTTTCCTTGTTGATTTGATTTTGAAAATTACGACGAAGGATCATCGATTAATGAGAGTCGTTTTGTCTTTGCAGGAGGTTGAGGCAGCGGGCATCGAGCCCCCAGAGTACCCCGAGACTCTCGAGTACACTGACGCTACTGGGAGGACGACGATCTCCGAGTTACGTGACTTTGACGTAGCTGTGACGGATGCTGGCCTAGATGACTGGCAGCATCTGATTCGGAGGGTGAGTTCCCATTTTGCATAGTTTTCGTGTAAGAACCCATTTGACTGAATTTGTTTAAATTTGCTGAGAATTTCCTTTTGAAATGCAGGTCGCGCCATCTCGGTTCGTGGCACTATGGAGGGTGGCCAACCGGCTACGAGCTACGGCCATTGAGGCACTCGTCGGCGGTCGAGGTCGTCAGGTATGAACCTTTATACCCATTTTTCGATCTTCTTTTTTTTTGATTTTTGGTTTTCCAATTGAGTTGATTGACATGAGCCAATTCGTTCTTCATTTTGCGGGGTGACCGCATGAGTCGGGACGAGAGTTGGCCCTGAGCTCGGGAGGAGACGGCTCGCCTGTCGAGGGAGCTCGAGTTTCGGGATGCCGAGATCGCCGCTCTTACGGCGAGGGTTGCCGAGTGGAGGGCGCCCAGCAGTAGCTTGTGTAGTTTTGTACATCTGACTTTGAAACATTTTTGGACTCGGTTTTGGGGCGCAAGCCCCCGGTTTACTTGGATCTGGATTTGTTTGGGGCGAAGCCCCCAGTTTGTTTGTACATTTGTACCTTGTTCGGGGCGCAAGCCCCCAGCTTGCTCGTACATTTGCTTTTTGTTGCATATACGACGGCCTGAGTGCCTTTTTCTTTGGGTTGTGTTGTTTGTACTGCAGTTAGTTCTTGAACAGGTTTGGTAGACAACGGTTTACGCCGTCATCTTTGCCGAATTTACATAGAAAAAAATCACGCAACACATACATTTTATATACACATAAGGCCTTTAATTAGTGCAAAACGAGACTCAAAAGGACCAAAATGCAAAAAATTTGTCGAAATGACCGGACGGTAGGGAGGGCTACCCCCTTAAAAAAAGAAAAAAGAGAAATCTATAAGTTAGAAAATGGAGAAATATAAATATTGAATTTTATTAAAATGAAAATAAAAATATGTCAAAAAGAAATGATTTAAAGTGTGCTGAAATGGCGGAAGTGTCGATGTCGCCTCGAAATGCGTGCCTGCGAATTTAGGAAACCTGAAGCATGGTAAATATCTCGGATTTACCAAAATAAAATCCCGTAGGAATAGGAAATTATTCGTTATAGGATTAGGAAAGATCCAAACACGGAAATCACGAAGTGAGTCAGGGAAGAGGCGCGACATGAGTGCGTCCCTTTGAAGAGGCGCAGCAGTGCCGCGCCTTTGTTCCCAAGCGAGTCGATTCGACGGATTTTTGAAACAAACAATTGGTATAAATAGAAGCGTCGACGAAGCTTTAAATTATATAATTCTTCCGTCTCTTCTTCGTCACCTCACATAAAATTCTCAAAACAAATTCTCAAGAGAAAATTATCATCATGAATACTTTGGAGGTCCGCTTGAAGGAATGGACCAATGAATTTTCGAACACGGAGAAGCACGATATGGGTGCTTATAACCTTGGGTCTTTGTTGAGTTTGAAACTCATTAAGGTTGTAAAACCGTTCTTGGATGCTTGCCTTGATTATTGGGATCCAAATTATCATGTTTTTGCGTTCCCAGGAGGTGATATTTGTCCTTTTAGGAGGAAATTGCGCTATTGGCGGGTGGGACCACGAACATTTACCCGCCATCCCTTCTCTCGCTCAAGGGTATAAGAGCAAGTTTAGAGATTTGCTTGGACTGACCCGACTCGAGGTGGATCGTCTTGTTACTTCGAAAGGCGTGCGGATGTTGGATTTTATGGATCGATTCATCAACAGGGCCGACCCTACTGTCTCTTATGTTGCTAGAAGGAGAGCCTTTGGCTTCTGTTTGCTTCATGTATATGTCTTTCAGGGACATGTTGACGAAGAATTGCGAGGTGATCCCCGTCTATTGGGTCTTATTGAGCAAATGGAGCTGCGCAGGAGCCCAGCTTGTCTATGTTTAGGGGAGATTATCTTGGGCTTGGATAATAGGAAATCCAACCGCGATCTTCCATTTTTGGGGAGTCCCGTCATCCTACAGGTAAAAGACACCTTTCGTTTTTTTTTCTTTTCGTTTTTTTTTTTTTTTCGGGTGTCTAATACCTGTTTTGGTAGGTTTGGCTTATGGAACGGCTCCGATTGCTCGAGCCCCCTGTTCATGCACTTTCCTATCATGCCCGTATGATTTCGATGAGGACGAGGTTGTACATGGTGGATTTCACTCGGGTCTGTGACTATTGGAAGAACAAGCTGAAGACTGATGATGGCCCTTTGATCGGTGGGTTGTCAGAGTGGTGGCACCTCAAGTCATCCTTTGGAGTGTCTTCTTTGGATCCCACTAGGTCCTTGCGCATTCCTGGATTGGAGTTTATGGTATGCATCTTTCCTGAGAGGTTGATGAGGCAAGTCGGGTTGAAGCAGATGATCCCTAGGCTTGACACTGTCCCGCAGACTGCTATGGCGTTGACTACCGAGAGCCGGAGAGAGTGGGCTATGAAATGGGCCCAAAGAAACATGTGGTTCTTGAGTTTCTCCGCCAATGCTTTGTGGGTGTCGGATTCCTATCTGAGGTGGAGAAAGGCTGCAACTTCGGAAGAGCGCGAAAGACTGAGGAAGCGCGAGCCCGTTGACTACAAAGTGCGCGAGGGAGAGAAAGAGAAAGAGAAGCATCTGACTGAAGGAGAAGAAGAAGCCGGCTTTCAAGTCATTCATCCTTCAAAGAAATCGAAGACTACTCCTGTCGCGGAGATGGTGGTTGGTAAGAACGGAATAGTCAGGCCTCGAGAAAGACCGTTGGTGATTAGGTCTGAAGTGGTGCAAGAGCGCCCGGCTCGAGGTCGTGACAAGAAATATGACAAGAACGACAAAGGCAAGGGAAAGATGGAGGAATAGCCCAAGTCTTATTTATTATTTGATTATTATTATTATTGTTGTAATGAAAAGGAGGGATTTTTAGAATCCTAGCCTATCTATTTTTATTATTTGTCGTACTATTTTTTATTAGAAAAGTGGATGAATGAAATAAAAAAGGTTAAATGGTTATGAAACCGTTGGTATTTTCTTTAATTATCCTTGTCGAATTTCAAATGCAATGCAAATGTCCTTCTATTTACATTTTAAATATAACGGTGGGTTGAATCCCGTGAAGGATTGCCTACGTATTCACTTAAAAAGCGAAATCAAACCCTTGCGCGTAGTTCGAGTAAATGTAAAAGAATAATTGTTCGAAGCAAGAGCTTGTAATGAACATAGAAAATAAGCATGAGCTTTTGCTTACTCCGGAGGTGCGAATTTAGTTTATTTGATGATATGAGGATGACAAGTTTGCCAAGATGCAAGAGCATAGTGACATTCAAATAGGCCGGGGCCGTTTATTTAGCGCCGCAAGAGCGACACGTAGGTTTACGCGAGGCGCGTTTCATTCTATCCTAGGCATAGTATCGTTTCGGTTGGTCGAGATTTGTGGGGTTTGAAAACTCATTCCCATCTAGGTCTGTGATTCTAACCGCACCCCATGGGAGTATGGATTTGACTAGATATGGTCCGGCCCAATTAGGTTTGAATTTTCCCCTTGGGTCGACGGGTAAAAGAGCTCTAACCGATTTGAGAACTAAATCTCCTTCTTTGATGTTTCTTGGCCTAACTCTTTTGTTGAAAGCTCGTTTGATACGTGCTTGATATGTTTGGACATTATGTAAGGCACGTAGCCTACGCTCATCCAGGAGGATGAGTTCTTCGTATCTATCTTTCTTCCAATCGGCTTCAGGGATTTGACTTTCTAGCGAGAATGCGCGAGAGATGGCATTTCTAGCTCAATCTGGTTGTACGGCTTCCATGCCGTAGGTTAAATAGAAAGGAGTAGCCCCAGTGGGCGTCCTAACTGATGTACGATACCCCCACAAAGCGAAGGGTATTTTGCTTGGCCAATCTCTGTAATTGTCAGTCATTTTCTTGAGAATTGTGACGACATTCTTGTTAGCAGACCTCTACCGCGCCGTTAGTCCGTGGTCTATAGGGCGAGGAGTGGTGATGCTTGATCTTGTATTTGGCTAGCAATTGTTCGGTTTCGGCTTGGAAGTGTGACCCATTATCGCTGATGATCTCATGCGGGCAACCATATCGACAGATGATGTTGTTTTGTATGAACTTTGCCACATTTTTAGCCGTAAGAGCGGTGTAGGAAGCCGCTTCTACCCACTTGGTGAAGTAGTCAATCGCTACTAGGATGAAACAGTGACCTCCTGTTCGGTGGGGTTATTTTCCGATTATGTCAATTCCCCATGCGGAGAATGGCCAAGGAGATGTCATCGTATAGAGCAACGAAGGAGGGACATGTTGTACGTTCCGAAGATTTGTGATTGTGGCAATGCCTCACATATTTGATGCAATCGGATTCCATTGTGGTCCAATAGTACCCTAGACGTGTGATTTTCTTTGCCATCATAGGCCCGCTCATGTGAGGACCGCATTCTCCGTCGTGGACTTCTTCCATTACTTTTCGTGCCTGTGAATGATCAAGGCAACGTAGGACTACACCAAGAGGTGTTCTTTTGTACAATTCTCCTTGCATCAGGATGTATTGGGAAGCTAGTAGGCGTATAGCGCGTTGCCCCCTTTTGTCCATATCCGGCGGATAGGTACCATTGAGCTTGAAATTCAGGATTGCTTGGAACCAGGGCTCTTGCGCGATTTCTTCTTCATTGGTAATTTGATGGACGTAAGCCCGCTCCGACCGTCGTTCGATACACAAAGGCATTTCCATCATGTAATCTGGCATGTTTATCAAAGATGCAAGTTTCGCAAGAGCGTCGGCAAATTGATTTTCTTCTCGAGGTAGGTGTAAGTAGGTTACGTGATCAAAGAATTGAGCGACTTGGTCTATTCGGCCCGATAGGGTGCTAGGCTTTCACTTCGGATTTTCCAGGATCCCGTAACTTGGTTGATGATCGGTGACGAATCCCCGTGCACTCGGAGGTTTTTGATGCCTAAGCTTACTGCCGCTTGTAGTCCAATTAGACAAGCCTCATATTCTGCGGCGTTGTTTGTCACCTCGAAGTCGAGTTTGACAAAGAATCGGTGTATGCTCACCTTCGGGAGAAATGAGCAACACTCCTATCCCAAATCCTCTTAGGTTTGATGCTCCATCAAAGTATAGATCCCAAGAGTCTACATCGGTTTGAAGTATATCCTCGTCGGGAAATGACCAAGTATCTATGGTTTGTGCGTCGTTGATGGGATTTTCTGCGAAGAATTCGGCGACGGCGCGACCCTTTATAACTTTCAATGGCACATATTTGAGGTCAAATTCTGAGAGCATCATGGTCCATCTTGCAAGACGTCCGTTGAGAACGGGTTTCTCGAAGAGGTATTTGACTGGATCCATTTTGGAGAATATCTTGTGAGTAGCTAAGCATGTAGTGACGTAGCTTCTTTGTTGCCCACACAAGAGCGAGGCATGTCTTTTCGAGTTGTGAGTATTTGCACTCGTATTCCAAGAACTTCTTACTTAGATAGTAAATAGCTCTTTCTTCACTTCCTACGGTTTGAGCTAGCATAGCACCCATGGCGATTTCGATTCTTGTGAGATATAAACCAAGAGGTTGATCTCGTTGTGGTGGCATGAGCACCGGTGGTTTAGCCAATATCTCCTTGATTCTCGTCGAACGCCTTTTGGCGGTCGTCGTCCCACATGGTGTGGTTTGTTTTCTTGAGCTTCTTGAAGATAGGCTCGCAAATCATCGTAAGTTTCGATATGAATCGACTTATGTATTGCACTTTTCCCAGAATCCTCGACTTCTTTTTCTGTTTGAGGTTGTGGCATTTCGATCAGAGCTTTGATTTTGGACGGATCTATTTCTATGCCTCGTTGGCTAACGACGTATCCTAGGAGTTTGCCAGATGTTACCCCAAATGTGCATTTTTGAGGGTTGAGTCTCATGTTGTACTTCCGTAGCCTTGCGAAGAACTTGCGAAGGTTCGCAATATGTCCCTCTCTTTCCTTGGATTTGACGATCATGTCATCCACATATACCTCGACTTCTTTATGCATCATGTCGTGTAGGAGTGTAGTCGCGGTGCGTTGGTATGTAGCTCTGGCGTTGATCAATCCGAACGGCATTACTGTATAGCAATAGGTTCCCCATTGGGTGACGAACGCGATCTTATGCATGTCTTCCATGGCCATTTTGATTTGGTTATAACCCGCATATCCATCCATGAAGGATAGTAATGCGTGGTCCGCAGTATTGTCTACCAATATGTCAATGTGAGGTAGAGGGAAGTCGTCCTTTGGGCTTGCTTTGTTCAAATCCCTAAAGTCAACACAAACTCGGATTCTCCCATCCTTTTTGGGTACGGGTACTATGTTAGCTACCCAGTCAGAATACTCGGAAACTTTGATGAACCCGGCTTTGAATTGCTTGTCAACTTCTTCCTTAATCTTTAGAGCCCACTATGTTCTCATTCGTCGAAGCTTCATTTCACGGGTTTGAAACCGGCTTAATCGGAATCCTATGTTCAGCGATATCCCTGTCGATCCCTGGCATGTCTTTGTAGGACCAAGCGAAAACGTCTTTGAATTCATTTAGGAGGTCTATGAAGTCGGCCCGTTCGGTAGAGCTCAAGGTAGTCCCTATCCTAAGTTCTTTGGGTTCTAGTTCAGTTCCCACGTTGATGGGTTCGGTGTCCTCAATTACAGGTCCCCCTTCCCCTTCCTGTAGTATTTCTTTGGCTACGTAGGGGGGTATTTCGGTCAAGTCTGGGTTTTGGTCATCCTCAGTATCATCATAAACAGAATTGCACTCAAGATAACGCAAAGAGTAAGCAGAACCTGATTTATTCATATTAAGATTTGAGTAAAGTTGAAACAAATGAGCCAACTGATCGATGGATAGTGGCGGCAAAGGGACGATGTCGGGGCATTTCCCGAACTACGTGACTACTTGAAAATAAGCTAGGAGAAACGAGGGGAGTGGGGATGACGACGGGAGTAGACTCTCTAATGACTTCTCTAGACTTTGACTCGACTCCGACTCCGACTCGATTCGAACTCGTCGTCTTCTGGTTCTTCTTTGAACATCTCTCCTTCTCCAGTGGTGAGCTTGAAGAGTCTTCCTTGTTTGTTGGTCCATTTGATTGATTTTCTCCACCCTTTCTGCTGTTTTGTGTCGATTTCTGTGATCAATGCGGTGGGGTTGAAGCGATCGTCTTGAAGTATCGTAGTAATGATCTCATCCTGCGCGGCCCTAACAAATCGGTCCTCTCCAAACAGGAGGCTAACAGCTTGCTCGTCTAAGCAAGGTGCTTGACGGGTTTTGACGGTAGGAACCGTTTCTGGAGGGATGAAGTAGCAATCGTGAAAGATCTCGATTCCGGCTAACTTCTTCTCGAGGTAATGCCAAGGTTCGGGAAATCCCTGAAAGAGTTCCGAACTTCCTTCTTGAACGAAGTATCCATTCAAGGTAGGGAGATATGGCCTCATTTGGACTCCTACATGCTTGCGATTTTGGACTTGAGCGAGCATTTCGAGAACTTCTTCTGTTGTGGGTTTGTACCCTAGTCCAAGTGGTATTCTTGATGAGTTGCCTTTCTTGTATGGCGCGAAGGTGTTCCTCCGAACTGGGTTCAAAGGCATTCCAGGGAAGTATCCCTGGTTTTTGAGTATGTGGTTGACCACCAAGTTAGAGTAGGGATTATAGTATAAGGGTGCCAACTCACTTTCTATGACATTTACACTTTGGAAGCCCCCAAGTTCGTATATGGGATCTGCAAGGACTTGATTATTTGATTGCTTCTCGATTATGGCCTTGATGGGTGACGAAGTGATTGTCACAACTTTGCCATTTAGTGGGATCTTGATCTTTTGATGAAGGGTGGATGTTACTGCTTTGGAAGCATGAATCCAAGGCCTTCCCAGAAGTATGTTGAATGAAGCTTCGATGTCCACTATTTGGAAGTTAACCTTTCGTTCGATTGGTCCCGTTGCTATGGTTAGGTTAGCAAGTCCTACCACTTTTCGTCGTGTACCGTCGTATGCACGTACACCTTGATTTGTAGGAGTCCAGTCCGACTCTTTCATGCCTAGTTTGTATGCCGTTTTGAGGGGTATGACGTTGACCGCGGAGCCATCATCTACCAAGGTCATTGGCACATTCTTCTTTAGACAGATGACGGTGATGTATAGAGCAAGGTTGTGACTGGCGCCAAAAGGTGGCAAGTCTTCGTCTGAAAAAGTAATAGGATTACTTAGCTTCGGTGATTCTTGGAAGACCAAGTTGACTACATCTTCGGGAGTAGAGTTATGCGCCACATTCAATTTGGCCAAAGCTTGATAAGTAAAGCTTGGCGGTGTGGAAATGAGCTTGCCACGGTTGCCGGACCGAAAGATCGGCCTTGGTTCTTTGTAATTGCTTGAGCAAATGATCAGTGGGGTCATCTTCGTTGTCATTTGGTGTGATGACATTGGTTGGACCGTTTTGAGTAGCGCTTTGGTATGGACGACCCGAGCGAGTTAGGTGATCTACATCTTGGTCTTCGCCGTTTTGGACTATTTCCTTGACTAAGGAGTTTTCAATGAGATATTCATCTTCATCGTCATCGGCCCAAACCCCATTGATTGCGGCTAGTTCCCTCATCCTCATGATGTCACTCTCTAGTTGTATGATTTGATCGACTAGTTTAACGACCACGGCGACTACTTCTTGCATAGTGGCATTTTGAGAGAAGGTCAATGGTACGCGCTCTTTAGGTGTTGCATTGGGATTTCGCAAGATTGTTACCATGTTTTCTAGTTCCCACACTTGTCTATCTACACTCCTTGCCCAGGCGATGAAGTCGGAAATGGTAGGGGAGATGGTAGAGTAGAGTTTTTCTTTCTCAATTGCATGAATTTCATCCTCGGTGGGAGAAATGAGATGTGAGCAATCTAAGGTAGATTCATCACTTGTAATCACTAGAACTCCAAGAGGATTCTGAGTGTTATTGGGCTTACCTCCTGGTGGAATTGGAAGTCGACCGTCTTCAATCATATCCTGAAGCACGTGTTTCAACTTGTAGCATTTTTCGGTGTCGTGCCCCTTGCCCCTATGGTATTCACAGTAGGAGTTTTCGTCCCAGAATTTGGACTTCCTTTCGGGTTCGGGAGTAGGTCCAATGGGTTGGAGTTTGCCTTGCTTTACTAGTCTTTTTAGAGCATTGGAGTATGTATCCCCAAGGTTTGTGAACTTCCTTGGTGGGCTAGTTTTCTTGGATGGCTCGAGAAGGTTGACTTCGTCGGTCTTGCTAGTAGAGCCGTATGAACGACTTGTGGACCCTTGGTATCCTCGACCTACCGTTTTGGACAAGAGTCCTTTGCGGATGTCATCTTCAATTCGTGTCCCTAATACGGTTAAGTCCTTGAAAGTCTTGATGTTTTGATATCTCAAATGGTTGGCATATATGGGCTTGAGATTGTCCACGAATTTTTCCACCAGAGTGGCCTCATCCGGGCGTTCTACTAGTTGAGTACTAGTCTTCCTCCACCTACTTAGGAAGTCGGTGAATCCTTCTTTGTCATTCTGGGTAAGAACCTCTAGAGTACGCATATTGACTTGGATTTCGGCATTATCCGCGTATTGTTTTGAGAATTCGATCGCGGCGTCCTCCCAAGTAGCGACCTTTTTGTGATCTAAAGTGTAGAACCATTGCTTTGGGATGGTGTCGAGAGATGAAGGAAAGATCCTTAAGAACATCTCGGGTTTGATGCCTTTGATAGACATGTAATCCTTGAAGGCACGGATGTGGTTCAAAGGGTTCTCGTGTCCTTTAAACTTAGGGATATCCGTCATGCTAAAGTTAGTGGGCAATTTGGAATTGACGGCTTCATACTTACGATTGTTCTCCTTGTAAATGTCATCCCCCTTAAGGTACATCAATTGCTCCTCTAGGTATTGGAGTCTTTTCTCGGTGCGGTCATCCCCATGAGAGGATTTTCATCCTTAGACTCGTCATCGGAAAATTGTAGTACTTCACCTTTAATGGGGGGCAACCTTCCCTCTACGTCAAAGATACGGCCTTCGATGAGCTCGAGGCGGTCATAGGTTTGGTTTTGGGTGACTTGCATTTGGGCTAGCGCGGCTAGGATTCGATCATTACTTTCTTGAATTTGCTGGAGGTTCGTATCATCACTTGACCCAGGCATCTTGAAAACTGGATAAGAGATCGGCGACGAATCAAAACACGATCGACCTTTCTATCACACTCGCTAAAAGAGGAAAAATTTGGCTCGTGAAGTGGGTGTGTGCCACTTGTGTTGAGTGAGTTTTGGAGAAAGACAAGGTCTTTGAAAATGTGTGTCCTAGTCAACTGTAGTGTAGTTGTAGGAGTGGACTCGAAGTGAGGTTTGAAATGGGCTTGTGGCCCGAATTTTGACACGACAAACGGACAGAGTTTTGACCGGATTTGTACTAATTAAAGGCCCTATTTCGAAATTCTTGATTGAAAACGGGTTTTGATTTTTTGAAAATTCGTCATGGTTTTGTTTAGAAATGGTGATCACGTAAGGTTTACATATTTATACAAGCATTATAACGGGATGCTGAGTGCTTTTAGAAGGGTTTTGGTTTAAAGGGTGGGTTGCCATACCGAACCATCAAACCCGAAGTCTGTGGAGAGGCTCGTGCCAAACAAGAGTAAGGCCGATTCCTAGTCCATTTCCTCAAGTAGTGAAGGCCCTTGATACAAACAAGAGTAAGCACCATGGTATGGATGACGTCAATCGCTATCCATCCTTAGGCCCAAATAAGAATTAGGACCGTTTAGACGGGACGATTGGTCGAATGGGTTGGGTTGGGCCTAGGAAGGCCGAATTAAACGGTCTAGGAAGACCGAGTTATGAAAACCGACAATTGTCTTGTACAAACTTATTCCCTAACCTTGTTCAAGTTTCACCCTAGCTACACGTAAGTGTATAATCCCCAGCGGAGTCGCCAAACTGTGGACAGCGGGCCGCCCACGGGGGCGCTTGGTGAGAAACGGGGAACAAGCGTTTGCATTTTGTATGGAGTCGCCACCAATTTTTATGGGAAATTGGAACCGTTCGAATACCTCGTGTCATGTCAAGACACAAAGTAGTGACATGAACACTAAGCAATCGTTACCCTTAGCATTCTATGTCTAGAATGACTCTCGTGGATGCCAATGAACACGGGTGCTCACGGAGATCCGGGGAGTAAGGGGGTGAGGGTACGTATTAGGAAGCTCTTTTGATCGAACACCTAATCCCGCCCGCCTCGATAGCGGCCTCTACTAATGATTAGGGAAGTTATTCGTACTCGATATATCGTCGGCTATATGCATGCAATGCAACATCCATAGATTAATCCTAACATGTGAGAATTAGACTAAGTCGGTGAACGATTAATTAGCATACAATTGGGTCGAAGTTGGGATTTAAGGTTCATTTACATGTGAGAAACATACAAATGATACAAAATACAATAATAAAAAATAAATTACAATAAAGAAAATTACAATAATTACAATGGAACGGGCGATTTATGTCGAAAATACCGCTAAAACGGATGATTTGAGAAAAAGAAACAAAGAAAATAAAACAAATAAATACGAACAGGAATTAGCGTGATAATACGATTATTAGTTGATTGATACGTAGCTAATTAAACTAGGTCAAGGCGAAAAAAGGGGTTCGAGGCGAAATTCACCCTGGAGCAGCGCAGAGAATCGCCCTTTGGAAGAGCGCGGCGATTCTTGCGTCTGTTCCAAGGGTGAGTTCTGGCTGTGAAGCCGGAACTGCAGATCGTTAATATTAATCGGTAAATTAGTGGATTGATTACGATAATTGACTCGGGTGAAAGTGATTTAACAGGTTAGTTAACATATGATTGAGGTCATAAAAAAAGAAAAACATGGATGAGACTGAGTTTAAACGAATTAATCATGTGAAGGGTCGATGTTAATGAATGAATAATTAAACTAACTAACTAAACGAATTAGACTAAACATGATGAATGATGATAAATTAATGATGAACAATAAATAAACAGATGCAAATTTATCAACAACGAATCCTTAAACCCAACATGAACGAATTGAATTTCTAAAACCCTAACTTGAATTTAATGACGAAAACCCGAGATATTGATTATTAGGGATTTAAGTCGGACTCGACGATTAAAACGTGCTAATGAATGATGAATTGTACATATGAATTATAAATTTCCGTGATGAAGAATTAAAGAACAAAACAAAAGAAACAATTTTGATGAATTACGAGAGGACGGAGGAAGAAGAAAAGAAGCAGGAATGCGGCAGCCCTCACGAAGAGGCGCAGCAGTGCTGCGCTCCTTCAAAGAGGCGCAGCGGTTGCTGCGTCTTTTCTCGACGTCATCTCTCACTGGAAATCCGCAAAAAGGTTTTAAAGACGGTTTTAGAAATCGGTTTTAATGAGGTACTTTCGACATAAACCTTACAATTGTTATACAATAATCAAAATACAATAAATAAAAGTGCAATAAATAAAAGGAGAGATTACACCTCGGACTTACATGTTGACGGAACGAGAAGAACTAAGAAGATCGATTAGTGATGCTCGACGCGAATGCAAGGAAAGAGTGCCCTCTTAAGAGGAAAACGATTTAACAAGTTGATTAATTAGATTGATTGAGTGTAGTGGTCAAATTGGTCGGTCATGCAACGGAGAGGCTGGTACCCGGAAGATCCGAGCTTACGTGGTCGGAAGTCCAAGCACGTAGGCGCCAATTAGTAAGAACGAAGTCTAGAATGCAAAGGGAGAAGAGAAGGGCGGACACTCGCGTGAGAAATATGAGGAACGAAAGCTCCTATTTATACTAATCACGTGAAGGAATAGGGTTTCGGAGACTCTTTGGAAGTGAATCTCGGAAAGATATAAAAAGATACGTAAATCATGCAAAGAAGGGCCTGGGAAGAGGCGCAGCGCAGCCCACTGCGTCTCTTGGAAGAGGCGCAGACTGCTTTGCGTCTGTTCCCGTGGAGGTTTCCTCCGCTTAAGAAAGATTTCCGTGTTTAAGTTATGGTAGGACGGATTTAATTCGATTATCTTTTGAATATTACGGGATATTGTTTGCCAAAAGATAAAATTTGATAAATATGGAATAGAAATATCCGGAACATTCCAGAACATTCTGACTCGGGATTTAACAGCTATCAGGAAATGGAGACGGTTTTTGACCCGGACTCCGAATGTACTCTAATTACTGCCAAAACGACCGTATCGGCACGTAGATGACAACTAAGAGGTAGACATAAATGTTTGAGCAATCACTTGACGATAAACTTACGAACTGTCACTAATCGTTCCGCGTAACAAACATGCGGCCCAATCATCACCGGGTGGTTTGCGAGGGGTGCAGAAACGAGGTGTCTACAATGCCGGTTTTTACCGGAGATTCATTAAGGATTTTTCTTTGATTGCCCGACCTTTAACTTTGTTGCTTGGAAAAGATGTGCCATTTGAATTTACTAATGAGTGTTTGGATGCATTCAATAGGTTGAAGGAAGCTCTCATCACCGCTCCAATCATGCAACCTCCCACTTGGGGAGAACCTTTTGAGTTGATGTGTGATGCTAGTGATGTGGCGGTGGGAGCGGTGCTAGGACAAAAGAAGAATGGTAAACTCCATGCCATATATTATGCAAGCAAGACTTTGGATGAAGCTCAATCACATTACACTACCACCGAAAAGGAGCTTTTGGCGGTCATATATGCCATGAACAAGTTTCGTTCTTATTTGGTGGGCTCTAAGGTAATTGTGCACACCGATCACACGGCGTTGAGACACTTGCTAATCAAGAAGGAGTCAAAGCCCCGCTTGATTCGGTGGATACTATTGTTGCAAGAGTTCGATATCGAGATTAGAGACAAGAAAGGTGTAGAAAATGTGGTAGCCGATCATCTTTCTCGGCTACTCCATGTCAAGGATAAGGATGGATTACCAATTGATGACACATTACCGGATGATCAACTATTCGCACTAGCTTTGATGGATACCCCGTGGTACGCGGACTATGTAAACTATTTGGTATCCGGGGTCATCCCACACGGTTATGATTCCCATAAGAGAAAGAAATTCTTCCATGACCTTAAGCAATATTTTTGGGAAGAACCGTGCCTCTACAAAGCTTGTGCCGACGGGATAATTAGAAGATGCATCCCCAATGAAGAAGTCCAACCCATAATCTCTCATTGCCATGACATGCCAAGTGGAGGGCATGGTAGTTCACGAAAAACCGCCGCGAGGGTGCTCCAATGTGGATTCTTTTGGCCTTCCCTATTTCACGATGTGGCCACCTACGTCAAGAAGTGTGACAAGTGTCAAAGAAGTGGTAACATTTCAAAGAGGCATGAAATGCCAATGAACTACATACTTGAGGTGGAGGTATTCGATGTATGGGGCATTGACTATCAAGGCCCTTTTCCCTCATCAAATGGGAATGAGTATATTCTTGTTGCGGTGGACTACGTGAGCAAATGGGTTGAAGCAATTCCAACAAAGACTTGTGACGCAAAATCAGTAACCAAACTCATGGAGACAATCATATTCCCACGGTTTGGAGTTCCACGAATTGTGATAAGTGACCGTGGAACTCATTTCCGGGAGAGGACTCTTGATGCTTTACTCAAGAAGCATGGGGTGCAACATAGGCGGAGCCTTGCCTATCACCCACAAGCTAACGACCAAGCCGAAATCTCTAACCGTGAAATCAAGATGATCCTTGAAAAGACCGTGAGCCGGTCAAGGAAAGATTGGTCTACCAAGCTCAATGATGCATTGTGGGCTTACCGGACCGCTTTCAAAACACCAATAGGAACTTCACCGTTCCGGTTGGTGTACGGTAAGCCTTGTCATTTACCGGTTGAGTTGGAGCACAAGGCACATTGGGCCATCCGACGACTTAACTTTGACTTGAAGAGCGCCGGGCAGAAGCGGCTACTTGACCTCAATGAGCTTGAAGAATTTCGACTAGAGGCTTATGAGAGCTCTAGGTTGTACAAGGAAAAGACCAAGCGATTCCATGACAAAGCTATTATAAGGAGGGAATTCAAGGAGGGGGACTTGGTTCTCCTCTTTAACTCAAGGTTCAAGCTATTTTCGGGAAAACTAAAGTCAAAGTGGTCGGGGCCTTTCACCGTGGTCCGAGCTTTCCCCTATGGGTCGGTTGAGGTATCCGATGGAGACCAAACATTCAAGGTAAATGGACAACGGCTAAAGCACTACATTGCCGGAACCCCTATCATCAAGAGTGTGAGCTCCATTGCTACCTACCTTCAAAATTATTGATTGTCATTCATAACTCCGTCGAGCCTACGACATAAAACAAGGGCGCTTCATGGGAGGCAACCCATGCATCTTTGTATATAATTTGCATCCTAGACTAGTAGTGAGAAATTTGGAATCGTATTTTGTCTATTTGGATTGGTGACGGAGGTCACTTTTGAAGAACACAAGTATTTATTTTCGTTGACCCGAAATCCCGGCATCATGCGTCGGAGTAGTTGCGGAAAACAAGAATCCCGGGGTCAATGAAAAAGCTCAAAGTTGAGTTGAAGAAAAATTGAGCAAATTTGAAGAATACAAGGAAAAATGGCTGTGTGTTGTGTTTTGCCGGTGGACCGGCAGCCGGTTGGTCCACCGGCAGCGAGACCAAACAAGATTTTTGGAAATTAAAGAAGTGGTGTGTTTTGCCGGTAGGCCGGCAGCCGGCTCACCGGCACAACACACCTGGCAGGCAGAAAACACGAAGAATTGATGATTGGGAGTGTGTTTTTGCCAAGCAGCCGCAAGAATCGCCCACCGGCATGACACACCTGAAGACTTGGAAAATTTTGGAAATTGGTGAAGAGGAGTGTTTTGCCGGTAGGCCGGCAACCGGCTCACCGGTAAAACACTCATGTATTGAAGCTGGGAAGTCGACATTTGAGTGAGGAGTGTGCTTTGCCGGTAGGCCGGCAGCCGGCTCACCGGCATAACACACCTGGTATTTGGGAAAATCATTTGAGAAGAGTGTTTTGCCGGTGGACCGGCAGCCGGTTGGTCCACCGGCAGCGAGGTCAAAATTTTGAGGAGAAAAATCGAAAAAATTGAAAAAAGGAGAGTGCGTTTTACCGGCAGACCGGCCGCCGGTTCGCCAACCGGCAAAACGCACCCGCAGAACACATTTTATAACACGAGAAGCCCTTTTTCCCCAATTTATTTCTTCTCTTCTCCTTCATCACTCCTCCATATTTTTTCCCCCTTTTCAACCCTAACTCCATTAAAACTCAATCAAACTCCCTCTAACCTTCACCAATCTACTCCAATCATCAAGATGTCGGGAAGAAGGACAAGAGCCGACATAGCAAGGGACCAAGAGGCATTGATTGCTCGGGCCGCCACCGATACATACCCCGATCCGGACTTTCCCACTGTCGAGTTTACCACACCTACGCAGAAGGGTAAGTTTATTCTCTTTAAAAATCGTCCCCTCACCCCTACTAAATTTCTTCATCATCCGTCTTTGTGTACCCTTGGGATTGCTGGGGAGACGGAAGCTTTGTTTACGGGGTGTGGTATGAGGGGCATATTTTCCATGCATGAATACACTTACCCCCGGATTACATGGGAATTTTTGAGTAGTCTTAAGATTACCAAGCACCGGCAAACGGGGATGGTGGCTACCCTTAGCTTTAGACTCATGAACCGGGAACATAACATCACTTTGGGTCGGTTGGCTCAAATTTTTGGGCTGGAAAATGCGACATCGCACACCCCGCCCATTGACTTTCACTATTCCCGTGTATGGAAGGCGATTTCGGGCCTTGATGATCAACCTGGGGTAAAAAGGCCCGCGATGAGTTGCCACAATCCCGTCATTCGGGTGTGGCATAGATGTATGGGGTGCACCGTTCTTGCGGTAGATGAGCCATGGGTGTTTAGGACCCACGAGCTTGAAATTTTGGGGTCCTACTTGTTCACTAAACCCACCCCCTTCCGAATTAATGTGGCTCACTACCTAGCCCTTAATCTATCCAAGATTGCTAGTTCTCCGGGGCATAGAACCCCGATACATGTGGGTGGCATGATCACCCGAATTGCCCGCAACATGGACCGTCCGGTTGACCTTTCCACGATGAATTGGATACCCGGGGACACTCACTTGACAAAGCACTACTTGACTACAAAGCTTGAGTGGCTCAAAGAGAACCCCAACGACGGCCTTGAATATTGGCAAATCAATCACAAGAACTCCATCCGGCTTCCAAATGTTACCGCGGTAAAAATTGAAAAGGACAAGGAGTCTTATCTCCTTGATATTGAAGAAGACCCTCCCGCCGACCAACCTCCTCCCAATATTCCACGGGTTTATTCTAGGGACCGTAGACGCGACACTCCCTCCTCCCTACGATACGCCGCACCTCAAACTCATCAACCTCCCCCGTGGCAATTTCAACAAGGTGAGGCGTCCTCCTCGACCCCTCCTCCCTTGCCACCTTCCCTCACCGAGTGGATGGAGAGGATGGACATTGCCACGGCAAAAGCCGCTAGTGAGAGGGACGTTTTGGGGAGAAAGTTGGACCGGATATATTATGATCAAGCTACCGGTACTTATCCCATCTATGATGATTTTTGTCGTCGGGAATACGTGGGTTATGAGCACCCTCACCCCTCCTACTTCACTTGGCCCGATGGGAACTACTCGAGAGAGGATGGGAGTATGGTCCGCGGAGGTCTTAACCTCCAACCGGACTACTTTGCGCGACCCGTTTTCCCGCCTATGCCCGAGTCTAGACCGGAGGGGCATGAGGCCCAATGGTTTGGGGGAATTCGACCCTATTTTGCTAGTGATGCGGGTGCGTCGGGTTCCGGTGGTGGTTTCACGGGAGGAGATGGCGGTGTCATGAATATGAGTGGCGATTTCACGGGTGGTTTCCCGGGTGCCGGCGGTAGTGGAGGTAACTTCACCTTCAACCCCGAGGATTTAATCCAAGGCTCCGATTTAAACACCGGAGATGATATCAATGATGAAGATTTTGATGATGAGATGGGGTCTTAGTCCCCGAATTGATGGCTTTCTATCCTCCCAATCAATCCAAATGACAAGTATGATTTCTCCCTTTTATCCAAATTTCTCATTCATGTTTAAATTTTTTCGCATGCATTTAGTTGATAAATCATTTAGTTGCATCATATAGGATTGCATTAGATTTCAATTTTGTAATATATTGTCACATTTAGTAATTGCATTCACTTAGCATAATTTGCATTGTCATTTCAATTTAGCATATAGAATAGAGCATGCATTGCATTTTCAAAATAAAAACCAACTAAAAATTGAAAAATGACAAAAACCACCAAAAACATGTTAATTTATTTCACTAATATGCCCTCCCATGTCTATAAATAAGTGTGGGGAGGGCCTAAAAAAAAAACAAAAACATGCTTTTAATTTGAATTCCCTCCACACATTTATTTCCATTTGGAAGTAATGTAAATAAATAAGTGTGGGGAGGGAGTTCTCATATCAAAAAAACCCAAAAATATGTCTTTAAAAATTTTTCAAAACCAAAAATCACAAAAATATGTTATTTTCCCTTTGAAAAATCAAAAATAAAAAAAAATATGTTCGTTTCTTTTTCTTCTTCACTCCCTATGCTTTTGTCCATTGAGGACAATGTACATCTCAAGTGTGGGGAGGGAAATATCCACTCTTGTGAATATTTGTTTATAATTGTAAATGTTTATAAATTAGAGAAAATGCCTAAAAATTGAAAAATTTCTGAAAAATTCAAAAAAAAAAAATTGCATTGTATATATATGTTTTGTCTAACCTTTTGGCTTGGCACATTGACCACTTGAGGCAAAAAGGAGCTAGAAGACCGCTTGGTATAATCCTTCCTATCTATTGCTCCTTTTACTATTCTCTCTTTTTGGTATCTTTGATATTTTGAAGGAGGATGGGAATTTTGTTGCTCTGGGTGTCTCCTTGGGAGACCGTTTGGAATTTTGGTGTTGATGTGCTGCTAGGTTTAGCCAATTTGTTGCACGTTTCATTTCATGTTTGTTTAAATTTCCGCATGCATTTGTTCACATGTAAATACTTGTTGCATTTCTTTCTTTTGCATTGAGTTTGTAAATAAGTTTTTAAGGAAGAGCATGGTCAAAGGAAGGGAACCAAGTACCCCCATGATGAACTAATGTGTCCAATAGTGCCTTTCCCCTCCTCGTGACTCGCGCCCGTGGCCTCTTAGTTAGCCGAGGAAGGAGGGCTTGACCAATGAGTTTGGACCGATCTTGTGAGACCTAGGGCCGTAGACTAGACCTTTGGCTTGACTTAGCTACTCAAAGGTAAGGGTAGAGCCTCCTAGGGTGGGTACATTCGTACCCCGCCCTCATCTAGGTTCGAGAGTAGGTCTCCTCGCGAGGCGTGTCACATCACTACGCACAAGTGTGTCGCATCGTCCTTAGATCATGAAATTGCATTACATTTTTGTGCATATGATTTGAAGCAAAAATCAGTTTATATGAACCTCACATAGCCAAATAGCCTTGTTTTATTCCCTACATTGTTTCCCTTTTTGATTCACCCCCTTTGAGCTTAGCCTTTTCATTTGGCAAACCCACTAAAATAGCTACATTCCATAACCACCCTTCCTTAATCAAGAATTGGTCGGTTTTTGTAGTTGTGTTGTAGGAGGTGATTTGGGGCATAGTGACGGATAGTATACATCTCCGTTTGGGTCGGAATTTGGTATGATTTGGCATTTTATATAAATAAGAGGTTTTGAAAAAGGAAATAGAAAAGTGAAAAAAAAAGGTCATGAAAAATCCAAAAAAATGAGTTAGTTGTGTTGTATATATTTGTTTGTTGTCAAGAAAAAGAAAAAGGCAAGCAACACCCCTACTCATCATTTAAAGGGGTAGAAAAAGCCGTTGCTAAATAAAAAGGGGCAAATTGATGTTTTTCCAAAATGAGTCGGGTTTACACAATTTTTGCATAACTTGGGAAACCGAGTCGTTGTTACGGTGTAGACGTTACCATTTGTTGAAATAAAAGGAGTTTTATCAAATTTTTCCTACTTGAGTTGGGTTTATGCAATTTTTGCATGGTTTTGGTCATCAATGCTATGTTAGGGCATAGACGTGTCTCATGTGTTGCAATAAGAGATGGGATGTGATGTGTCGACGATTCTTGATTTGAACCCCACATGTCCAAACGGTGCTTGCACCAATCCCGTTTCGACCTTCTCCTTAGCCCCATTGTAACCCTTGCTTCATGTTTTGTGCATTTTTCCCTTTGTTTGCATTTCATTGGACATAGGACGGTGTTACACATTAGATTGCGGGCACGTTTTCGCTAGTCGAGTTAGTTGAGTGATTTTGGTTACTTTTTGTCACAAAAATCACCTTGTTCTTTCATTGAGTGACGAGTGAAAACCGTGAGGATGTCGTTGCCTTGGTCTCCTTAGTCATGGGCCCTTTGGTTGAATCTTGTGTCGGTTTTGTAATTCTCGGCGGACTCGCCTCTCTTCCCTTTCCCCGCTCTTGAATTTGTTTCTTGAGCATTGGTCACACAAGGGTTGCTTTTGTCACATTTAGGGGGTTGGCACCTCAATTGGCACTCCGAGACAGTACTCCCGACCGAGACCATGTTTTGTTGTTTGAAAAATCCGACCACTTAGATGAGGAAAGTGGGTCATTTTGTTAGATGCATTCTATTTGTTGATTACGTGCTTTCATGATGAATGTGTCAAAAGTTTTGTAGCAAGACCCGACTTGCCTTGCAATAGGGCACTCTCCCCTCATGGGTGTCAAATTGTGAGTTGAAGGGGCGTTGAGTGCGCTAATACTCGATCGGCTTTAGTAGTAGTTTAGTTGGGTGATGCTTATATTGTGCATCCACTCTCCATATCTATCATAATAATGTTTTGTACATTTTGTTTAAGGACTTACTCGGGGACGAGTAAGGTTTAAGTGTGGGGAGGTTTGATATACGATTATTTTACTTCCAATTCCCTCTTTCTTTTATGCATACCGACTCGTATCGAGTCGGTTTCGGGTGTTTTTCCTTGCATTTTGTGCCCAACGCCCGTACTTGTTACCTTGCGTGTCCTTTTGTAGGAAACGGTCCAAGTATGGAGGAATTGAGGCAAGAAAGGCACCCCATTGCCTTTACATGAAGAAGAGGTGAAGAAATGAAGACTGTGTGTTTTGCCGGCAGACCGGCAGCCGGTCCAGCCACCGGCAGAACACACCCCAGCAAATTACTTGAGAAGTTGAAGAGAAGCTGAAGAAAGTGCTTTGCCGGCAGGCCGGCAACCGGCCCACCGGTAAAGCACAGCAATTGGCTTTAATTGAAGAAATTGGTGAAAAACAAGCTTGGCCTCGCTGCCGGTAGGAGCACCGGCAGCCGGTCAACCGGCATTACGCACCTTGAAGAAGAAGAAGAAGTCCTGAAGAAGGTGTTTTGCCGGCAGGCCGGCAACCGGCCCACCGGCAAAACACAAATGCCAGCTATTTTTAAATCTTGCACGGTTTTACCGGTAAGACCACCGGCTGCCGGTGGACCGGCAAAACACAGCAGCACGGGATTTGGGCTTTTCTTCCTTTTTCTTCCTAATCTTGTACAAGCCTATAAATACCCCCTCTTAAACCCTTTTGTACACACAACCCTAGATCCAGAATTTTTACCCTTTCAAGCTTTAAACTTTCTTAATCTCTTTGTTAATCTTTCTTTAATTAGAGAAGTTCTTCAATCAATTAGTGATTGAATTTGGGTTTGTAAGAAGATTGAAGGGTTTCCTTCTTTATTATTTCTATCCAAATTCCTCTTTCACTATTTTGTTGGTATTAATTCTCTACCTATTCTCATTTGTTTACATTTTTGTTCATCTTTTATGTTTGTTGATTGTTTATGTTAAAATTGTTGGTGTTGTTGTTTGTTGTTGTTAATTTCATCATTGTTCATCTTTTCATTGTTCTTCTTTCCTTTGTTTCTCTTTCATTTGTTCATCCTTGGGTAGTTGTCCTCAAAGACTTAATCTTTGAGTTGATTTGGTTAAAGATTGTGTCTTTAGGTTTAATCACTCTTGTCATTAGATTAAATCATCTTTCTTTACACCCATTGTTAGATTGTTGCATGTTTAGTAGTGAATTTCATCTTCTCACCATGTTTGTGACCAAAGTTTCCATCTTTATTGTTTATTTTGCAATTAGGACCATGATTAGTGAGTAGTCTTCCACTAGGGCTCGGTTTGACCCAACATGAGTAATTTCATTAGTTGGATTTCATAAAGGCTAATTATTTGGGGAAATTGGTGAGGGTAGTTTAGAGGAATGACTTGGTTTATGGGTTGACTTTTGGGTAGTGTCGACTTACGACCCTTGACCACCAACGAGAGTTGGTTAGGTTGTGATTTGGATACCCGAGATTTGACCCTATTGTTGACCTCGGTTGAGACCGAAAGGGAGAACCGGGGTAGGACACCTCTAATCTAGCGTTTGAAATCGACCCTCGAGAGAGGGAGTGGGATGACCCGGGAATTGACGGGGCTTAATGACCTTAGCAAATATTGGACTACCTTGGGAATAATGCATGTTTTTGGGGTAGTCGGGTATTGAGTTAGGGATTCCGACCTTCGAACCCGAGAGGGGGGTTGGTGGGTAGTGCTAGTGTCCTATTTCGAACCCGAGAGGGGGGTCTTAGGCGAATTAGAGCCGTCACCTCCTCACCTAACTACCCCTTGTGATTAGCCTAGAGATTTAACTATGTGGAATTGCGAATTGTTTGGGAAGAACCGAGTCTTAGGCCGTTTAATCATTTGAATTACAATTTATCCTTCATTCTTGCTTATTTTCCTTACTTTTGTTAAGTTTGCATTTCATTTTGTTTTAGGTAGCATTAGTATAACAACCATCATCTTTTATTTTCGACTTAGCTAAACGATCGGATTAGAACAATTAGTAATCTTTTCAACTCCTTGTGGGATCGACCCTTAATAGTGTACAACGATAAAATCGTGCACTTGCGAGGTATAACTTGATACCATCAATCAGTAATCACAAAATCAAGAAAAAAAGAAAGGAACACGGCATCAATATGGCAAACACAGTGATCCTATAATAAAGAAAGAAGAGGACATGTATCAGTGTGCTCAGCAACCCAGTAAACACGAAATAAGGAAGAAGGAGGACAGTTGCACACCAAACCCAAAACAAAACCAATCCAAAACTTGCAGACTTGTGAGCCCAACAATTCGATTCATGCTTCAGGAAAACGCATCATCAGTGCAGGTTTCAGAAACAGGGGAGAGGGGATTAACCATTGCGTACAGGGGAAGCATGACCCTGCAAGTAAGAGGTCAGTCCAAGAGACGGGGGTATCCTCTACCGAAAAGGTAGGACGCTGTAGTCAACATACACAGTCCCTAGCAACATAAAAAGAGTCAGACGAGAAACCAGCGACATTTCTACTCGACCAAAACGAAGTCAACAGTTAAAAATAAACCATGGCAGAACAGGGAACTCGACTTCTTCCCCTTACCCGAACTCAGCAAGAAAACGGACCAAAAGGGGTCCAAACAACCATAAAAAAAATGAGTACAACACAACAAAATCAACTTCATCTATGGGGAAGCACATAAAGACTTCAACTTTGCGAAAAATAAGGCAAAAACGAGTAGAAAGGGGCGGAGTTTCCCGACGTTTGTCGAGTAACCCATCACGGTTACCTTAACTTTCTTCAATCTTCAAGGGAAGGGTCGATTATGAACGAGTTTCCTTCGGGGTCCTCAAAGTCTTCACCTAAAAACCGTAATAAGAGCCGAGTTAGTTTAAAAACGTCACATTTATGAGACGGGTCGAGACGAGAACTTCACAAGGCTATGCCTTTCTTACCTTAAAAGATGAAGGAAGAGATAAGGAGAAGAATGGTGCAAGAATTATTGAGTTTGGTCGAAAATTGAGCGAGAAATCTAAGCTTTTAGGACCGCCATTAATGGGTTCTATTTGTGAGCTTGCTCTCGTTTTTGATTCCAGCTGCGGAAATGATTTTGTGGTAGGGGTTCTATTACACAAGAGCTTCTTTTAAAAGAATGGGGTGTGTTGGCGGGTGTGATTGGGTGAGGAGAGTGTGAGAGAGTAAATTTATCATTATTACATTAGTTGGGTGCCAAAATTGAGGGGCGTGTTGTCGACCCGGGATAGGTCGAGAGTGGATAAGTTTAGCCTCACATGTGAGCATGTGACGGTTCTTTGCTAGACGGAGGTTCGTCTTAAACCTACTATAATTTAAGACGGAAATTTTATTATCAATATAGTTATTATTATTATTATTATTATTATTATTATTATTATTATTATTATTATTATTATTATTATTATTATTATTATTATTATTATTATTATTATTACTATTATTTCTATCCGACGAAAACGTATATTTTATATACGTAAGCTTTAAAACTTATAGCTTTAATTAAATTACTTTTATTAATATAATGAAATTAACTAGTTAAAGTAATGTAAAAGTATTATTTTTCTTTATGAAAATTATACGAAAAGGGCGGGTGTTACACTACCAGTGGGGGACCGCAACCGTTTCCCACCTAAGCCCCGCTCATCTATCAGAGCGAAAACCCATGTTACTTAATGTGCACATCCCTTCTGTGTCAGGTTCCATAAAGGCACATCCAATGGTTGTAGCAAACCTCCGGGTCTCTTATGCTCAATCTTCACTTGTTGACAAGTGAGGCATTTCCCAACATAAGTCACAATGTCATTCTTCATGTTAGGCCACCAAAATTGAAGCTTCAAATCCTTATACATCTTGTCTCCTCCAGGGTGGATTGAATAAGGGGATAGATGGGCTTCATCAAGAACTCTCTTTCTCAAGTTACTGGCATCGGGGACATACATGCGGCTTTGGTAACGAAGGTATCCACTAGCATCAATCTCACAACCTTTAGCTTTCCCTTCAAGAAGCTTGGCTTGGAATCTTTTGAAAGTAGCATCATCCACAAGGTTATCACGGATCTCACGAAGAATAACGGGTTCGGCAACCATAGCACCAAGGTAATCAAAGCCACTTTCCACTATTTGCAAACTTAACTTACGAAACTCGGCACAAAGGTCATCGGGAAGCACACGGATGGCACTCAAGGAGTGAATTGACTTTCTACTAAGAGCATCGGCAACCACATTTGCCTTTCCTTCGTGATATAACAACTCCAAATCATAGTCATTCACTAATTCCAACCAACGGCGTTGTCTCATATTCAACTCCTTTTGGGTGAAAATATACCTCAAACTCTTATGATCGGTGTAGATACGGCAATGAACTCCAATGAGGTAGTGTCTCCACATCTTTAAGGCATGAACAACGGCGGCTAACTCAAGATCGTGAGTAGGGTAGTTCACTTCATGAACTCTCAATTGTCGCGAAGCATAAGCAACAACCTTCCTATTTTGCATGAGAACACAACCTAAACTCATCTTAGAAGCATCACAAAACACATCAAAGTCCACTCCATCCTCGGGTAAGGTCAACACGGGAGCGGTAGTCAACCTTCTCTTTAACTCTTGAAACGCTACTTCACAAGCTTCGGTCCACAAGAATTTGGTCTCTTTCTTCAAAAGTTGAGTCATCGGTCTAGCAAGCTTAGAAAAGTCCTTTACAAAGCGACGGTAATAACCCGCCAAACCCAAGAAACTACGGATTTCACCAACATTGGTCGGGCTCTTCCATTCCATCACGGCTTCAATCTTCGAAGGATCCACCATAACACCTTCCTTAGATATCACATGACCAAGAAATGACACCTTAGACAACCAAAATTCACACTTGGAAAACTTGGCAAACCACTTTTGACGACGAAGAATCTCTAAGATAGTACGAAGATGATCGGCATGCTTTTCCTCGGATTTAGAAAAGATGAGAATATCGTCGATGAAGACCACAACACACTTGTCCAAGAACTCACTAAAGGTTCGGTTCATTTGGTCCATGAAGATTGCGGGGGCATTGGTTAAACCAAAGGGCATCACCTTAAACTCGAAATGTCCATATCTCGTGCTAAAGGCGGTTTTTGGAATATCGGAATCACGAACGGGAATTTGATGATAACCGGATCTTAGATCAATCTTGGAGAACGTAGAGGCACCTTTGAGTTGATCGAACAAATCTTCAATCCTTGGTAGAGGGTACTTGTTCTTGATAGTGACACGGTTGAGCTCACGATAATCGATACAAAGTCTCATGGATCCATCTTTCTTCTTCACAAAGAGAACGGGAGCACCCCAAGGTGAGGCTCTAGGTCGAATAAATCCTTTCTCAATCATCTCATCAAGTTACTTCCTTAACTCTTTAAGTTCGGTTGGCGCCATACGGTAAGGAGCTTTTGCAATCGGTCCGGTTCCGGGCACAAGGTCGATAGAAAATTCAACATCACGCTCGGGAGGTATCCCGGGCAGCTCCTCGGGAAAAACATCGGCGAACTCACACACCACGGGCACTTCTTCAAGCTTCGGCAAAGAAGGAGAAGTAGAAGTCACCACACATAAAAAGACTTGGTGACCTTTCCTCTCCATACTCATCAACTTCAACGCGGAAATCAACTTCACACCTTCTTGAGAACGAATCCCTTTATAGGAAACACGGGTTCCTAGCGGACTTTTGAGGCGAATCTTTTGATCTCTACACTCGAATCTTGCATCATACTTGGACAACCAATTCATACCCAAAATCACATCGAATTCCTCAAGGGGAAAACGAAGTAGGTTAGCGGGGAAAAGATTTCCCGAAATTATGATAGGGACATCGGGAAAGGAATAAGAGCATGAAATGATTTCTCCGGAAGGTAGGGATATAGGGGTATCCTCACTAGGTATGGGCTCAAGAGCTAACTTTTCCGAAAACTTGGAAGAAATAAAAGATAAAGATGCGCCGGTATCAAAAAGGATAAGGCATGGTTGATCGAGAATTGAGAACATACCCGTAATGATGTCGGGATGAGCGGCGGCTTCGACACGACTCATGACAAAGATGGTTCCTCTTGGCTTGGCTTTAGGAGCTTGGGTGGAAGAAGAAGTAGTAGAAGTCTTCCTATCGGGGCAATCATTGTAGCGGTGACCGGGCTTCTTACAATGATAGCAAGTCAAAGGTCGGTTGTAGCATCCAACTCCGGGGTGTAAGGCTTGCTTACAATTGAAGCACTTGCGAGCTTTCTCCAAGTTGAGGTTGTTGTTGCTTGATTGGGAAACTTGTCCACTAGGCTCTTGCCTCCTTGGTTCTTGCACTCTTGGTTCTTGTGTTCTTGGTACAAACCTCTTGTTAGCATAATTCGGCGAAGGAGAGGGCACAAAGGGTCTCTTGCCATGAAAGTTAGGACGGTAAGAAGTAGAGTGGGAACGAGACTTGGCATCATTATCAATAGCCTTCAAGGAATTTTCGGCCCAAAGAGCATCGTCATAGACCGCCACAAAGGTTGTGGAGTCTCTTCTCACCATACTTTCCAACTTAGGATTCAACTTGCTCCGGTAGAAGTAGACACGCTCATCTTCATCTTTCACAAACTTAGGGGCATAGTAAGCAAGATCATTGAACTTGTCGGTGAAAGCTTGGACGGATAGGCCTCCTTGCTTGAAATCAATGAACTCCTTCAATTTTTGTTGCTTGAGTTCCTTAGGGTAGAAACGAGTTTCCACAAGAGTCTTGAAACGGTTCCAATCAAAGGTGGGGTCTTGAGTGACGGAAGGCCCGGTAATAGTCCACCACCTATCGGCCTCCTTCACAAGGAAATGAGAGGCAAGCTTCACTTTGTCTCGATCTTGGACATCATAAAGAGAGAAATTCTTTTCCATGTCACGAAACCACTCGGAAAGCTCAATAGGATCCACTTCACCACCATAGGTCTTAGCCTTGTTTCTTGCTAGTTGACTTGCAATCCAAGCAAAACTTCCTTGATGATCTACCGCTTGTTGAGCAGGACGGCCTTGAACATTGACATTTTGCTGATTTTGAAGAATTTGGGTAAGAGCTTGCAAGATAGTATTCTCCACATTGTTTGGTCGCACCATCTTCTTAAAGCACCAAAGAGAGTCAAACGAGTTAGTACTTAACAAATAGCATACACAAGAAGACTACCAACTTAGGTCCTTAGTTCTACCCATCTCTCATTCATTATTTCAAGGTCAAGTTCAAAATTTAAGTTGGGGTACACGTGTGTGCGTCGGGAGCTACAAAGGCTCCGATACCAACTGTGACACCCCGCGATAAAGCGGAAAGTAAACTACTAAATATATGCGAAAAATGTGAAGTTTTTAAAACTTTTATTTAGAAGATAGAGTTTAGCATGCGGGAGTCACTAACATTCGACAGAAGGAAAAACGGAAATAAAAACAAGGGTCCATACAAATAAAACGGTCAAAAGTGGGGAAAATATATCCCTCGAATGACATAAAGAAATAGGTGAGTCTAAGCGGTAAATAGGAAATCCAAAAGTCCGGGGTACTCGCTAGCTCACACGTCAAACCCCATATAAGCATCTTCACCAACCTGTCATTCATGTAAACATGAAAGCCACAGTCAGTGGGGAGTAACTCAAGGTTCTCCCAGCCACAAAACATCAAGATGAACATGACAAAACACATAAACAAATGACCAGATTAAGTAAGATGAGAATGAGTTGAATTGTAACTATGCATATGAGCATACATGTTCAAAGATTCATAAATAAGGAAAAGGAATAAGGTAGACAAGTAAGCAAAGCATAAACAAAGTTAAATAATGGAGGAAAATGTTGGAAGGCAAGATAAAGACCACTTAACCATGAGCACGTAATTCAAGGAGACATGACCAATATACCCATCCAAAATGCAAATCCTTTTACTACACTCATCAAATATAATTTCCCCTGGTAGGACGACAATGATAATCACAAAGACTCGGTCCTAGTCTAAATCGCGGACTCTCGGGCGTAACGGTCCCCGATTCGACATGCGGCAGAACAGTCCGCATCCAAGACTCGATCGACAGAACGGAAGTCGAGAACCCACAATCGGCAGAACAGTCCGAAAGAGGCGGAATAAATGAGCTAAATCCATACTTGGCAGAACGGCACAAGCAGGCATAAAGGCATGTCAAGCATATATGATGGTACTATGGCATTTCTACAAGAATACGACTCACAACAAGTAATTATTTATAATCATCTTTTCATACTTGTGACATATAAAATAAATATCTCACTTTATAGTTATACGTGCCGATTAAATAAAATAAGTAGAATATAACAAGTGGTAATGGGTAATTTACGTCATGAGAAAATTTACGGGAAGCACACAAATCCAATGCAAATGACCAGACGAGCCCAAAAATCCAATAATGATGAGCCCACAAACATCCAGAAATTTGGTCCAAATAAAATAAAGAGGTGAGTCCAAAAGTTTTCATGGTTTGAGCCCAAGCATTGAATGTTGGTGAGTCCAACATCAGTAATCACAAAATCAAGAAAAAAAGAAAGGAACACGGCATCAATATGGCAAACACAGTGATCCTATAATAAAGAAAGAAGAGGACATGTATCAGTGTGCTCAGCAACCCAGTAAACACGAAATAAGGAAGAAGGAGGACAGCTGCACACCAAACCCAAAACAAAACCAATCCAAAACTTGCAGACTTGTGAGCCCAACAATTCGATTCATGCTTCAGGAAAACGCATCATCAGTGCAGGTTTCAGAAACAGGGGAGAGGGGATTAACCATTGCGTACAGGGGAAGCATGACCCTGCAAGTAAGAGGTCAGTCCAAGAGACGGGGGTATCCTCTACCGAACAGGTAGGACGCTGTAGTCAACATACACAGTCCCTAGCAACATAAACAGTCCAGACGAGAAACCAGCGACATTTCTACTCGACCAAAACGAAGTCAACAGTTAAAAATAAACCATGGCAGAACAGGGAACTCGACTTCTTCCCCTTACCCGAACTCAGCAAGAAAACGGACCAAAAGGGGTCCAAACAACCATAAAAAAAATGAGTACAACACAACAAAATCAACTCCATCTATGGGGAAGCACATAAAGACTTCAACTTTGCGAAAAATAAGGCAAAAACGAGTAGAAAGGGGCGGAGTTTCCCGACGTTTGTCGAGTAACCCATCACGGTTACCTTAACTTTCTTCAATCTTCAAGGGAAGGGTCGATTATGAACGAGTTTCCTTCGGGGTCCTCAAATTCTTCACCTAAAAACCGTAATAAGAGCCGAGTTAGTTTAAAAACGTCACATTTATGAGACGGGTCGAGACGAGAACTTCACAAGGCTATGCCTTTCTTACCTTAAAAGATGAAGGAAGAGATAAGGAGAAGAATGGTGCAAGAATTATTGAGTTTGGTCGAAAATTGAGCGAGAAATCTAAGCTTTTAGGACCGCCATTAATGGGTTCTATTTGTGAGCTTGCTCTCGTTTTTGATTCCAGCTGCGGAAATGATTTTGTGGTAGGGGTTCTATTACACAGTAGCTTCTTTTAAAAGAATGGGGTGTGTTGGCGGGCTGTGATTGGGTGAGGAGAGTGTGAGAGAGTAAATTTATCATTATTACATTAGTTGGGTGCCAAAATTGAGGGGCGTGTTGTCGACCCGGGATAGGTCGAGAGTGGATAAGTTTAGCCTCACATGTGAGCATGTGACGGTTCTTTGCTAGACGGAGGTTCGTCTTAAACCTACTATAATTTAAGACGGAAATTTTATTATCAATATAGTTATTATTATTATTATTATTATTATTATTATTATTATTATTATTATTATTATTATTATTATTATTATTATTATTATTATTACTATTACTATTATTTCTATCCGACGAAAACGTATATTTTACATACGTAAGCTTTAATTAAATTACTTTTATTAATATAATGAAATTAACTAGTTAAAGTAATGTAAAAGTATTATTTTTCTTTATGAAAATTATACGAAAAGGGCGGGTGTTACACTACCAGTGGGGGACCGCAACCGTTCCCACCTAAGCCCCGCTCATCTATCAGAGCGAAAACCCATGTTACTTAATGTGCACATCCCTTCTGTGTCAGGTTCCACAGAAGGCGAATTAAGGGCGTGAAACCACTCCCGCAAGTGACTCCACTCAGCCGATGACGCACCTCGAGAACCACATACAACAATCACAACCAGTTGTACAAACAACAATCACCAATTTATATCCCATACAATGTTAATCAATCGACCACAACCAACCAACCAACAAAGACACTAACCAGCCAAACAACAACAATAACAGACTCTCTAGACAATCATCAGTACTGAGTAGGCGAACCTACCTTTAGCAAACCGCCGCGATTCCGCGTCCGATCACAAGATAACAATCAACCATCAGAACCACCTATAACAACCATTATGACCACCCATTACTACTACCATAACTATAACTGAAATCAAAGATGACGATGATGGTGATGATAACATACCTATACAAAGCAATTCGGCATCAAGACCGCTACCCGAATCAAGCATCCCATCCCTAAGGTGTACTCACTCACAAAGGCATCAAGGAGGTGAATCATGGTGAAGGAGAAGAGAGGTGACGGCATTTAGGTTTAGGAACAAGGTAGAGAAATGATTTGGGGTTTCACGATTTACGATTTATAATTCCCCGCTGCAAACCCGTTACTCGATCGAGTAACCAACTTACTCGATCGAGTGACCTCTACTCGATCGAGCTCCCAAGCTACTCGATCGAGTAGCCTCAGCTAGATCGAGTAACAAGCTCACAAAGACTCACATCGTCACAAGTCATCACTCGTAAGGTTTCCGAAGGTCAAGACAGGTGTCTAAGGTCAGTCAACGTCGGTCAACGGGTCCCTAAAAGGACGGGTATTACAATTTATCTAGGTCATAGAGTTTATAACCTTTCTTAACATATGGATATCCCAGAAAAATGCATTTTCTGGCTCTATAACCTAGTTTATCCCTCCACTTTGCCGGTACTTTTGCATAAGCTAGGGATCCAAAAACTCTTAGATCATCATAAGAAGAAACCTCCCCAAATAATATATCATGAGGAGATTTCCAGTTCAGCTTGGCTACACACATTTTGTTGACTAAATAAGTAGCAGTAAGTAAACATTCTCCCCAAAATTTTAAGGGTATATTTGACTGAATTTTTAAAGCCCTTGCAGTGTCCAACAAATGCCTATGTTTTCTTTCTACTCTAACATTTTGTTGAGGTGTTCCTGCAATGCTTGTTTGGTGTACAATTCCTCTTTCAGCAAACATTAGTCTGCAAGGTTCTTGTATAAACTCTGTCCCATTATCAGTCCTAACTAGCTTAATTTTCCCATCAAATTATCTTTTTACATGTAATAGAAAATCCTGATTATGTAGGGAACTTGTTGTTTAGTCTTTATGAGATATGTCCAGGTAGACCTAAAATGGTCATCAACTATGGTCAAAAAGGATTTTGCACCAGTCATAGTACTAACCTTATATGATCCCCAAACATCCATATGGACCAATTCAAAAGATGCAGATGCATGAGAACTACTTCTATGGAAAGGTAAAGCATGATGTTTAGATAAAATGCATATTTGGCAATCAAAATGTGTATTCTCATTGCAAAATTGTGTGCCAGATACATGTTTCAGTTTGTCTATAGAAGTATGGCTAAGTCTTTGATGCAACAAAAACAAATCAATGTCTTTAATACAGCTATTTGACTGGACATGATTATTTAAAATTCTGTGTTTCTCCACAGTATTACTATTTCTATACTCCAGACCTTGAGCTATTTTGTATAAGCCAGCATGCTTTCTTCCAGTAGCTAGCATTTTCTTACTTGAAAGGTCATGGAACCAGCATTTAGTTGGGAAAAAAATAACTCTCATATTAGCGTTCTGCAATAAAGATCTTATAGAAAGTAGATTTTGTCTAAAACTTGGCACTACAAAGACATTCCAGAGTTTAATATGTTGTGTCAATTGCATTGTTCCTGTTTTATGCACTGATTTTAGTGTGCCATCAGGTAAAGCTATTGTGATAGGTTTGTCTAGGTCAGTTATGTTATGTAAGAAATTAATATTTGATGCCATATGGTCTGAGGTACCAGTGTCAACTATCAAACAAGATGTATGTAAAGAATCTTGAACAGCATAAGCATGTGAGTAATTAGAAATACCTGAAAAATTCACAGATTGTGAAGCATTTGCTGTTCCAAAGGTAGAAGAAGAAGGAAACCTCTGAGAAATGTTCCTGATAACCTTGTCAGTGATAGTGTCAACCAATCCAAACAGAAGATCATCATTATCAACAAGTGAAGGGGCACCCTTGTGCATAAACCGAGGGGTGTGAGAAACATGTAGTGGAGTGAATTGAGATTCATCAGTCTTATCATCATAGTATGAAGTATTAGCATTGTTTGCTCCTCTGTTGTAACCACCTCCTCCCCTCTTCGCATAACCTCTTCTCTATGCCTTTTTCTTGGCAGCCATTAATTTCTTCAGCTGGGAGCAGTGCTCACGAATATGTCCTAGAATGTTGCATAAGGTGCAGGTCTGTAACTGATAGCATTCTTCAACCAAGTGCCGTTTCTTTTTGCAATGGGAGCATATCTTCTGTGGTTTGTCAACCACCTGATCAGTCCTCTGTTTATTAGGAGGGAATTCTCAGCTACACCATCCTTAAAACCAGAAGATTTGTGACGGGCATAGGCATTTGCTTCAGGTACAATTTCTGTAGTTTCAGTGAGTTGTCTTTGTTTCTCAACTTTCTGCAATAACCCTAAGACCTTATTTATGGTAGGCAGGATCTCCATGGTGAGCACATGGTCCTTAACACTCCCATAGGTGGTGTTCAGTCCCATTAACAATTGGATCAGTTTGGATTGAGCCTCTCGATCTAGAATTCTCTTAAGAAGATTGCAAGTACAAGCATTCATGGCTCCACAAGTGCACACAGGGAGGGGATCTATGTCATCAATTTCTTCCCAAGTCCTCTTCAGAGTACTATAATAATTAATCAACAGTTGGAAGGTTTTCTTGAGAGATGTTGTGAAGGTCTTTCTTGAGTTGATATAACTCTATACCATTCGTCTGGCCATACCTCTCCACTAACTCAGTCCACAAATCCTTAGAGTAAGTGACATAGATGAAGTTATCTCTAAGCTTCTTGTCCATGGAATACTTAATCCATTGAAGCACTAACATGTCACATCTTGACTAAAGATTGTACTTCTTGTCAGTTTTGGGAGGTCTAGGACAGGTTCCAGTAATGAAACATTTCTTATTCTTAGATGCTAAGGCCATAAGGACATCTCTTTTCCACAGAAGAAAACCAGTTCCATCAAAGAGCGTATCAGTCAGCTTGAGGTTGGGTTGATCATGATTAGTCAGGGATAAGGGATCATCATTAACATCAACGGAACAAGAAGAAGCTGAATGTGTTGGTGAAGCAGGCGTTATGATAGTAAAAGCTGTTTTTGTGTGTATGAATTGCAGAATGCAGAAAATAGGAAAGAAACTCTAATTTGGAGGTAGAAGGAAGAGAAACCCTAATTTTTAGGTATTTGATGATAAGAAATGAAGAACTTATCGAATTTGCAGGAGGAAAAACATGAAACACATTGAGAATTGTAATCGCGTGAAGATCGAAGAACAAGTAAACAAGTTGAACATCAAAAATTGCAGTAAAACAGAGAATAATACGAAAATGTTGTGATTGAATTGAACGACGATTAATGCGCAGAAAAAAACAAAGCTGAGCTAATCAACAAAAGAAGAACGAAGATCAGAGATTGAATAACAGCAATTAATCAACAATTGCAGATGAATCAAGTAAGTAATTGCGGAAACGAAGTAAAATATCGAAGAATTTGATCAAAAAACCTAGAAAGTAAACTCAATGATCAAATGTAAACAATTGAGATAACAATTGTTGTAGTACTTCGCAAGAACAGATTCATGAAGGAGGAAGATCGTTATACCTAATGCGATTGATACCATATGAACACATGAACATGATAACCTCCATGGATGAACATCTAAGCTTGCATATTGAAGTAAGAATCCAAGAGTAAATAAAGATTGTTATATTATTGATCAAAAGTAGTTATTACATGTATGAGTGTGATTTATATACACAGTCTAACCAATCATGAGTTAACTATAGTTAGCTTTACATAAGTTAGTTAGAGATAACTAACTAACCACTATAGTCAGATATCCAGCTTGAATATAGCTGTCATTTTAACGGGTTTAGGCAATCAACTCGTTAAAAATTGGACTGATAGCTATCACTATGTATTCAAACTCGAAACTTTTTTAGAAACAAAATTATCATTTATTTTTACAGCATTTATAGTTTGCGCCATATTCTTTTAAAAACAAGACTACTTGTTCAATATTCCTTGAATTATACGAGTAGTTCGTAAATAAAAATATAGAAATTTCTATTTTAAAAAAAACTTTTGTTGGTTGAATAAATTTCTATTTTAATATACAAATGACCGGGATGGAGGGAGTATAATAAACAAGAGGAAAAAAATGAAAGACAACAACAACAATCGTGGCAAAACATTAATAAACATAACAATATTCATGTCAAATACTAATAATTCGTGGTAAAAGTTTAGTAAATTGTGATCATATACATAACATAATTAGATTATACTTTGATGATATATTATGACAATATACGTATTGATTAATAGAATTTTTTTTCTTTACAAGACCATTTTCTCCTTAAGGTCCAGTGCAATCGCAAATCCGGGCTTACATAACACCACTAATGTCGAAACATAGCTATACCCGTGAATTTCACGAGTAATAGAACTAGTTTATTTATTTGTTAGTGTTATTATTACATGTTATTTTACTAATTGTTGATTATATTTATGGTTAGTTAATATCTTTAGCTTTATTTTAGTAAATCTTTGTTAATTTTAGGAGGGTTATATTCCTAATATTTTCTTGAAATTATCATAATGTTAATTTGATTACGAATGATGTTAATATAATGTAATCCCATTTAGGGATTATTATAAAAAAAATCCTTAGATTTTCAATATTTTTAGGTTAAGGAGCCCTAATTTGTCGTTTAACGTCGTTGACACCAAACATACTCAAATTGATCCTGTCTATTTACTTGAGCCGAACTCGACAACAGGTTTAGAAACTTTGACTTGATCAAAGTGGATGAGAAAGACAGGGTTAATTTTGAGGGAGTTTCTGATATAGATGAGGCGACTTGAGGTTACGAAATCAGTAAGGAAATCGAGTTGCTTAAGGTTCTGCAATTATCAAGGGAATCTGAGTTAAAGTTAGTTATGGTTGGAATTCATGTATCATGTAAAGAGAGGATTAGTCATGTAACAATTCTAAAAGACTAGAACTTGTCTGATATCCTCTCCCGAATGGAGCAACTACAAATATTGGTGTTGAGCAGTCTATTCGATTTCATTTTCCTACAGGATATTAGTCTGTTGGGTTTGACTGTACTCAAGGTTCATGTGGAGAATTTCAACATGTTTGTTAAGGTTGGAAACGTTATTGAAGATTGTCCCGTCTTATCCGAAGTCCACTTGCATCTACTAATAACTTGGTTCGAACAAGGCCAACTGCCATATTGAAGATAATTAACAATAAGCTGGAGGATAAACTCGAGCTTAATGTTGAGATAAGGATCAATGTTGGAAGACGTATCTGTTTGGAAATTGGCACCAAAGTGATTTCAGAAGACATGATTATGAAGGCAATACATAACATAAACCAGGTGAACAGGTAGCAAAATTAGTTTTGAAGATCAATTTGTAGGTGAAAGCAAAAATTAAGTAAGCAAAAATTAGAGAATAGCAATTAATAAATAAAATGAGGTATGAGCATAGGATCATTATATATAGATATTATAGATTCATAGTAGCAGCCAAATAAATGTATGATGTAAGCATACAACAGAATGTTGTTGCAAATAATTACATCTAAGTTTCAAGTTTCAAAGCTTCCTCCTTTACATTGAAATCCCATTGAATATATCACATCTAAGTCAGAGCATGCTTGTGTTTTTTAAGCATTATTAAGCTCTTTCTAGACAGGATCGTACGCCAAGTTGCCAACTAAGGTGAAGTATTTAAGTAAACAGGTTTAGAAATATGGTTTTTCGTTGGATTCTCAACAATGTTATGTTAATTGATGTTTATTAGTCTAAATGAAAGGCCTCAAATTGGTTTTTCAATCCTGGTCGCTGGTTCAAGAAGGTAGAAAATGATCATGATGACAGTAGTCGAGGAATTTTGAAAATGGTTCACATGTATTTGTCCCGTCTTTCAGGCTCGACCGAGGGTTTGTCTAGGAAAGAAATGGCGTTTATACAAATGGAGTATGTTGTGGCTTCGGTGATTAGCCGGTTTGATTTTGGACCGGTTAGTTTGGAACCGCCGGTTTTTGTGCCATTGTTGACGTCTCATATGTATGGGGGTTCAAGGGTAAAGGTCAAGGAAATCGGGGTCTGCCATTTCCCTCCCATCTTTCTCGGATCAGTTGAGGGAAAGTACCAATGTATTCTACTTCTGCAGTCTCTTTAGACGGCTTCAACCGTAGCCGTTGTCAAATTATTGGCTCAGATGGCCTCGGCCACTTGGAGAACGGGTTTAGGCAATCAGCTCGTTAAAAATTGGACTGATTGCTATCACTATGCATTCAAGCTCGGAACTTTTTTTCTTCCGGCATAGTCAGTAACAACTGGACTGTATAAGAATATATTTGGGCCCCAAAACTTTGAGGGAACTGTGCACAAGCAGAGGTTAGACCTGGCCGGGCCTGGTTCCGCCTGGTTTCTTTACTTTGACATACAAGAGTCATTTTGTCTCAGGTATCAGGAAGGTTGGACTGTCAGTTAAGGGTTAAGGATCGCATACACATTCTTAAATACGAGTCAGGCATGGATATGTCCCAAAACTGGAGTAAAGGTAAGATGGGCAACTCCTCACATAAAAAATTCAGGTGCTGCTTGAAGTTCCACATGACCAAAATTACACATTTCAAACGTCTATCCTGTAAAATGGAGGCCCCTTTCCCAGAAGGAAAACATATCATGTTGTACAAATGTTTCTAACAGTGAAAAAGCGTAATCTGGGGTTATGTGGTATTGACATGGTCTGCAAACCACGGGAGACCAGCTTGAGCGCATTGCTGTGCATCAGGAACAGGAACGATGGGTCCTAAGAAAATGCGCCACAAATCTAGTATTATTGTGACTAGCATGGCTGCTCCCAGTGCATCTACTGCAACTCTTGCCAAGTCCCATTTGTCTCCGGGCTTCTCGTCAATTCTGAAATTCGTAAAAACAGCCAAGATTAGTTAAATATGTAGAAATTATGAGCAGCTTGAAGAATGTTCCCAGGTTTGTTGCTTGTACTTACCGCAGAAACATGGGGAAGCTTACGACGAAGTAAATTGCATAAAACAAGCATCCAACTTTGTACATGGCTTCTCGATCAACAAATTCATAGTACGGAAACTGCACGGATTTTTAAAATAACTGTCACCATTTGAATGAAAGATATATTACATAATTCAGATGATTTGCCTTGTAAAATATACAGAAATGCAGGCAAGGAATATCATATAAATGCTTGTGTAAAAAGCGGAAAATTTATGTTAATTAACTGTGATGTGAAAATACATCAGATAAATAAACCTACGAGAATTGTAAAACAATTACAGTGACAGTAATCTTAAGAGTCGTGCATCCCCAAATCACGAAAAGCATTTACAGATCAGGCACAAACGACAACATTACCTTAGTGCCTCAATCCCTCAAGGTAAACACACATATAGCAAGATAAGGATAGTCGGATGTACTCAGCCAGTCAGTCTACCCCCTTGTTAACGAAGAAAAAGACCATTTACGTACAACCCCAAAAATTACAACGAATGACTGAACTTCAGATAAATAGAGGTGCAACAAGTTTAATGAGTCACTTCGCTTATTCAATCACAATCCAGGCCTAATGAATATTGAGTCCTCGGCTCCATTTGAAATGGAAACCAAGCGATCAGCCACCCTAAAGGGTAGACATTATAACCAACTGAAGGCAGATTGCCTACCTTGGCCAGATCAACTAGGTGACTGCAACCAAAAGTTAACTTTCGGGTATGAAGACACGGTCTTACAACTAAGCACTCTCTAAAAGGGTGAATAACTTTCAGAAGTTGGGGAAAAACCCAACTTTGTCGTCCATAGATCACCTTTAGGCCAAAACCAATTCAATAGTTACACAGAAACTATCAAGCCTGTGATCAACAGCATCCACCTCTACATATATATTGCACAAAGATGAAGTTGGCGGACTTGAGAGAGAGATTTGTCAGAAGTACATGATTCCCTGATTTTTTTCTTGGGACTTGTGTAAAACTTAAAGGCTATTTTCCCGGACTTCCCATTCTACTTCCAAGGTGGGCACCTACAACTCTATATACTATTATCATGCTCTAATCATGATCAAATGTGATTCTCTATCTCCTGTGGTAGTGAGTTATCGAAAGAGAAAACAGTCAACTGATCAAAACAACAATCTCATGTCTTTCTGCAACCAACGTTCCTCGAGAAGCTAACAGACTCGCATACATACTATTGCCAATAGTGGCAGATCTTGGAGCAAAAGAAAGAGGGGGACAAGGGCTAATCCCTTAACCTCAAGTTTGATTAAGCTAGCAGGGGTCAGCCCCTCCCAACAAAAGAAAAATCCGCCATTGATTGCTGCTAATGGCAGTCCATCGAGAAATGAGAAAATGAGCTGTTGTGATGACTAGCCAACTTGATTAAAGGTTTTTTTCAAACCTTTTTTTCTGATAGATTCAGCTTGTAAGAAAGACAATATGAGGGAGTATGTGGATATTCAAGAACTACAGGAACTTATCCAACAGAACAATTATCTGATATTAATGAAAATGGAAATTTGAAATACGTAGGCTCAGAGAAGAGTCTGCTTACATTGGCAATTGCTATTGTCTCCAAGTATGCAATAAAATAGGAGAGTGCTAATATCCACGCACCCTCCATAAACCAACGGATTTTTTCAGGTACATCAGCGAGGGCATATCGCAATCTGCGAAGTGTCATGTTTGAAGCAACGTGGTAGAAGAGAAAACAAACGTGAGTTAGCAGGAAAGTTGTATGCGGTACCTACAAAAGTGAAAGGATAAATTATAAGATCTTGAAAATAATTGAAGGCGCAGTTCAAAGTACTACTGAAAACCAGTAAGACTAGTGTCAATCAGTAAGCAGAAAATTCAGGATGACTCACATCATTCATCTTCCAAGATGGGAAGGTATAGGAAGCTCCAAGTACTTTGAAAAAGTAGTGGGTCCAAAAGTAATTGCCGACATAACTGAAGAGTATGATCCAGAGACTAGCCTGCCAAAAGAACATAAATCATTCAAAATGCTAAATCTGTGAGAAGTTGAGAACCCATACAAGACATGTTTAACATGGATATATAATTGAAGAAATTTGTTTTCAAAATCAATGTCATGGAATTCGACAACACAATCCACAGTACACATGAAAGGGCAAGTAGTTCTACGCATATATGGAAGTCAGGAAAAAAAATCAGACAAATGTGTAGTTTAGTAATAAAATCATATCAAAACAAATTTCTAAATGCTGCAATTGACATCCAGGCATCCAGCAGCAGACCAATAGTACTCAACAACAATATATCCGACTATTGGCCGATGATTGAGTATTAGGATATATTCATATTGATTGGACCTCAACCATCACTTAGGTTTTGGTTGAGATGGTTCATCAACATGGTATCAGAGCCCGCGTGACTAAGAGGTCACAGGTCCAGGGCCCCCTCGATATCTCACAAGTGAGTTTCAACACATGGTATTGAGGAGCCTGTGCACTAACCACTCTTCAAGCCCAAAGGGCATTCGAGTGAAGGGGCGTATTAGGATATATTAATATTGATTGGACCTTAATCATCACTTTAAAGTTTTGGTTGAGATGGCTCATCATGGTTGAGGTCCAATCAATATTAACATATCTTAATATTGAGAAACCTAAACTCTGGACGAAGATTCATATTACCAGGAAATCTAGGAGGGGAGTTGTGTCAGATAATAATGCAATGCTAAGAAGATAACATACCTTGACCCAATAACGATCCTTCAATGGAACGCCTTTATCAGCCTGACACAGTAACATTACAAAGTCTAAGAAAGTAGACTTACAATAAGAATTTAGGTAAACGCTAACACGATAACTGTATAAATATGGAGGGTTATTTTCCAGGCTCCTTGATGGAATAATAGTTATCGTGTTCTTAAGAAAGTAGCCAAAAGTGAGTAACTAACTACGGCATCGATAATACATGGGTTTTGGAAAATAAGTGATTAAAGGACCAAGAGTTTTGGCCTCAATAATCACATAATTTTAGCAACAATGATCAACAATTAGGCTTTATTTAACCCATTATGTAATTAACTTGGTGCCACAATCCGAGGAATTAGTATACACCAGTACACTATACAATCCTAAAATTCAGTCTTATTTTGGATTACGGGCATAACGGACTACAACAAATTGACACTTACCCCCTTGCGCTTTTTTTTTTTCACGAAATAACAGATTCTCATCCACTTTTTTTATCAAAGATAAATGTAATCACATTCTGAAGCAGTACAGGCCGCGTTTATAGCACAACATGTGAGATCAATTACGAGCGATTTCAAGTTGTTACCTTTCCAACAAAAAACATGGGTATCACAAACGATGGTATAGCCGAAATCATAGCCACCAGCAAATATTCCAGCTCTCTGAAATTCTGCCCAAAATCACAATACATCCGTATCATATTCAAAGATCCACATCCAAAAAAATAATCACTAGATCTTTCTTAAAACCGTCTTTCGAGTTATGACCTCTCACAACCCTCGTTTCATTTCATCCATTTAAATCACTTCTGAGTGTCGCCTTAACTTTAGATGGTAATTTGTGAAAAATCAAAAGCCCCGTGTTTGACTACTAAAATTAAAGGCACATTGAATCCCATACAACAAATTTTCTACATAAATCATAATCATTTGTAACAGGTATTTTAATCAAAGATAAACAAACGAACGGAAAATAGAAGTCAAACCTCGTATAATTTGAAAGGGACGACAATGCCGAGGCAAAGAGTAAGCCAAAAGGGAGTGTAAAGAAGGAAGAACAATTCAGCCCATCGTTTGCTCGGATTTTGAGCTAACCACATGCTCGTTTTACCCCCGTTTTTACTACGTTTACCTGCCCAATTTCAAATTTCTTCTTTTTATTATTACTATCAGATTCATCTGTTACTGTAAGTTCTGTAACTGAACTCTAATTAGCCAAAATAAAGGAAACAAAAATAAAAAGCAGATATTCAAGGGCCAAATAATAAATAAAATAAAATTAATAAATGGGGAAAATAAAAGCGAAAAAAAAAAGAGGAAAATATAAGTAGTTAATACCGGCAGGCATAGGAATCGGTGTCCGGATCTTGGGGCTCATTTTACTCACTCAGTTTCTATCAGTCTGTGATTTACTATTTTCAGTTTCAATAGCTGAAACTCAAAGTGGTGGAGTTCTGACCGGAGACAAGAGTTGATCTCTTGACTTTTGTCTTGATTATATCAACCTAAACGTGAGCACTAATTGCCTACTACTATGTTTTTTGTTTTTTAATTTGTTTTTGGCTAATCAAAATTAATCCAACTTTTGTAAAGTTTTGCAATAATAACTCCACCTTTCCACACAAATAATAATACAGTAAGTTTAAAACCGATCAGGTACATATCATATCACTTGTAATCTTATTTATATAAAAAAGCAGAGGGAAAAAATATATTTGTCTTATATACACAAGTAGTATGATACTTGACCCGTCTTAATTGAGAATTTGTGATAATAATAATAATCTATTGTAGTTTTTATGATTTTGTCACGAAAATGTCACTTGTTACAATTGTTGGTTTTATGTTTTTGGTGGAATAATTCGACTTGTATTCAAACACAGGATTCAAAATTGACTCAAACCCAAATCAATCCAACCTTCTCCAACTTGACTTGAAGATTTATTATTACGCTCAAACAATTATCCTTAAATTAATTAATAATAATATACCTGAAAGTATCTCAAACCAGTTCTAATTGATCCATTTACCAAGTCTGGTAGCAATGAGTTCGAGACCAAACTCCACCGCGTCTAGCAACCTAATTCTACTTTCCGAATATAAATGGTTAGGATTAAAAACAGCAAACTCTCAAAGTGGAAATTAGCCCGATGACAGTGCAATTAACTCGAAACGCACAGGTCAAAAACACAAATACTTATGTTAGGCTTTTACACAAGTTTATTGTAAAACGAGTTTTTAATAACTTTTTTTTTATCTTACTAATATAGTCATGTCTCCATTTTACGTTATCATCCTTTTTTAGGATGACAAGGAAACCCGTAACCGTTATTTTGGGTGTGCACTGCGTAAACGCTGAATATACGTGATAACCTTCAAACCAGGTATGCCAGGATAACTACCCTTTTACCAAGGTGATAGAAAATGCATATTCTCATACCATAAATACCCCACTATAAGATTTCGCTTGGAAAGACTCAACCTAAAACTCCTGGAAATCTACCCCAAGTAGAGATGAAAGTGGGTCATATCGGGGCGTGTTTCGTGTGGCCCACCATACCTAAAGGAGAAAATGACACGGCCTAGACACAGGAATGTTGGCTTTGTGTCGTACCAGTGAAATGAAAATGACAATCACAACCTACAACGTGTCGTGCCCAAACAATTCTTTCCTTTAGCTTTAAACTTGGCTAAACGTGTAGTGCCTGAACTATGCACGCTCTTCTTTCTCAACTTCGATCTAGACATGACCCATAGTCCATGACATGTGGTACCATGTTGGACTATTAGGCTATGCCAATTCCTTATTATGCTAAAATGGGCACCAAGAGATGTGTTAGCCCAAGAATCCCGGGGCTGGCTTCCATCTCCACCCCAAGTTTTACACAAGACTCGTTAAGAAAAACAATAAATCTTCTTTGTGACGGTCACAAGTTTATGACGTCTCTCATGTTCTCCCTCACTTACTTTCTCACTTGCTCTTCCACTTGCGTCATGTAAGATGTCACAAGCTTGTGACGAAAACTGTCGGTCACAATTGAGAATTTGTATAAGAAAAATACTTTAGTAGTATTCCATAGTCGACAAATAAAGCAAACGCCATGTGTGGTGGCACTCAAAATATCTAGTGTACCGTTGCACGACCTCACACGGCCACACTCCTAGCTTCTCTATTGTTCTCTTCATCACAATCACACATTCACACTCCCTTGAGTCCCTTCCCTTTCCTCCCATGGCGGTCCTCAGCCGTCTCTCATCCGCCATTGCAACACCTTCTCTCCGTCAATTTTCACATTCCTTAATTCGATCACACCACGTCGCCGCCGTCTCCGCCGCATCAGCTCAGCCACAATTCGATTATGACACCGTCGACAGCGCCGGCGAAAAAACAAGTCATCCGATACCCACGGCGTCGAATTCGGAAGGTTCTAGACCTTGTAGAGGTGTACAGTGGGTTTTCATTGGGAATCCCGATGCTAAGAAACATGTTTATGCGGAAATGATGTCCAGAATTCTTCATGTTCCTCATATTTCTATTACTACACTCCTTCGTCAAGATCTTAACCCTAATTCTTCTCTCTATAAGCAGGTTTTGTTCTTCACCTAATCATATTACTCTCTATTACGGTCTACGGAGTACTTCATTTGTTCCTTTTCGTTGTTTAGGTTATTCGAAATATGTACGAACTATTTTTTGTATACAGTCTCCGTTTCATTTGATTGTGTACTCTTCGATGATTTTTCGTTCGTAATCACATGAAACTGTGGAAATATATTCTATTATCATCTCCTGTGTCATTTGTTTGAGTTCATTACCTAGATTATTAGTGCTGCTGCTGCTGCTCGCATTAATTGATTGCGAGACTATATATATGTGATTTTGATTTGTGAGAAAAAGTGTTATTGTTGTTGCTGCTGTTGTTATTTCTCGCATTAATTGACTGCGAGACTATATGTGTGATTCTGATTTGTGAGGATAAGTGTTGTTGTTGTTGCTGCTGCTGCTGTTGTTGTTATCTCTCGCATTAATTGATTGCGAGACTATATGTGTGATTCTGCATTGTGAGAATAAGTGCTTGAGGGACTGGAGCTGTATTGGAGTGATTTTAATGTATTGTCACTGCCAGAGTCAATTTCGTTGCAGGAGATATAGAGAAGTAACTCGCTGAGTAACTAACCGTCTCGCATTAAAATAGTACTCCATATGAAATGTAGCATGTTTTATGAAGTTGTGCCTCACAATGTTTCCGTATGGGGCTACAGGTGTCTAGTAACGTTGCTTATTGATGAAATGTGCATGAAATTTAGGAGAAATAGTCTGTAGAGCCTCCTTTTCGAAATCATAGATCTTATTTAGTTATTTCACTAGGTTCCATTTCTGTAAAACATATGGCAGATGATGCCGTTTTTTACCAGTTAAAAGGCTAGTTTCGAAATAGTAGGCTGTATAGGTAGGTGTAAGCCAAAAAAAAAAAATGTTTGATACCGTGTTGGGATAAGAAAATGCTATGATAGTAGTAAGTTTTAATTTATACATATTTTGTAGCTAACCGTTTCGGATGCCTGGTACGGTTGTTTAGAATTAGGACGTATAGGATACAGTCATATGAACTGTTAAATTATAAAACTATGTACACGGAAACTGAAACATGGGTACACAACACAAAATGTATGGGTATACGAAAGCTGTATATCCAGTTTTTCGTGCCAGGTATGCGGTTTGCTGACCCCTACAATTAGGACTAGGAGTGCACAAGGATAGTAGTAAGGGAAGCTTGAAAGCTGACTGCCAAAAAAGTACTCCGTAATTTGTTATTTACTACGGAGTACTACGTATTATTTAAAAAACTTAGGAAAAGAAACTAGATTGAGACTTTTAGAATTGATATAAGGGGAATAGTTAATTGATGAGTTGTCTCTTATCGGCTATTGTTAGCAGTGTTGAATTAAATGAGAATGAAAGGCTCAATGGGAAATAGCTTATATATTGTCTAAGGCTCAATACCTCCTGAAAATGTAACTATGATTGCCTTGATGCTCACACGCCTCACATTTATGATGATGATCTTGTAGTATTTGGTTATGGGACGGCTTTTTTAACTTATGTCTTTGTTTGTTTGTTAAGTTAGATGGCTGAAGCAGTTAACTGCAAGAAGATTGTTCCTGAGACTATCATTTTTGGTTTGCTGTCAAAGAGACTTGAAGATGGATATTACAGAGGTGAAACTGGGTTTATTTTGGATGGCATTCCTCGAACACGTCTCCAAGCTGTAAGGCACCTTTTTCACCTGCATGTCTGTGTACTAGCCTACTAGCTACAGTAGTAACTGTCTCAACAGTCCACTTCAACAGTTGAAGAAGATAAAATACATAGAGAACTAGAAGAAAGACACCCTTAAACTTAGGTTTTGTTCTGAAAAATCAAGGTAAAGTGCTACGTATATTGATATCATATCAAATAAGAGTTGTTATCATGGTCCTTTCTTCATTTTGAAAAGCTTGTTGTAATATATTGAAATAGCCTGCTGTTCATTTGTGGCATTTATCAGCTAATTACTAAATAGGTGCATGAAATGTGATCATGTCTGCCGCCTTAATGTTTTTTCAAATGGATACCTAAGGATGGATCATGGAGCTATTCTAGTACCTTCTGTAGTCTCGTCCTCATCAATGACCTATTTAGGCCGGTCTTTTCTCCATTGGCGTTCGGTACAAACTAATTTTAACGGAAAAAGTAGCAAACTATTACCTATTATAACTCGCCTTTTCAAACAACCGCCTAATATTTGTTTTCCTGGCATGTTGGCTACCAGTTTGGTACTAACTCACTAATTTCAGCCATCTAATGAACATACTCGGATACTCCTGTTGCAATTGTAAATGATAAATCTTTTCCTATTTTGCCGTTCTTCTATTTTCATTATCCCTTGAAACCGTCCCTCCCCTTTCCATATGGAGCCGATTCCTCGGCTTTGCCATAGTTGTTCAGACTCTACCAAGTCACCTCTCTCCTTCTCTTCCTCTATTGCTCAAGTAATTTACATATCATTGTTAACAAATTCAAATGTTGTGATGAACATTTACCAGGTGACATCAATTACAGGCAGCAGAGTTGAGAGAGGTAAGATTAAAAGGGAGATAGTGGGGAAGGGGATGAGCGTCTAATGAGGGAGGAAGAGGAATGAAAGAAATGGTGAGTTGGGAGGAATAAAGAAAAGGCAAAACGGTCACTTTATGTTTAATTTGCCGGAAACCACGAGCTGTTAACATACCTTGTTAGGTAGCTGGAAAAAAAAGTTATGATTCAGTAGTGGCTTGGAAAGTAGACTATAATAGGTAGTAATACTTTCCAATTTTTCCATGTTTTATTATGTTGGTTTGGTTGTTGGAAGAAGTAGATGGACTATTCTGATTCTGATGGAGAATGATCCATTTATTGCAGGAAATCCTTGACCAATTTGTCGACGTTGACCTTGTCGTGAATTTCAAACGCTGTGGAGATCACTTCCAGGCAGGGAGGTCAACTGCTGATTCTTCTGCATCGTGTGAAACAACCAAGTCTGGGTTTTCAATTAGTAACAAGACTGCTGAAGATGTTAAGCCAAATGTCACCACATTCTACAGAGAGCAGGTACTTTAATTTGTTTTGTTTGCAACTCCTGACAATTAGCCTGTTAACTGTTTTTGGTTTCGACTCTTAAAGTACTACCCAAATATTTGTGAACTGCTTCTGGAATAGATATACATTTGGGTATGCCAGCATGATTCAGTGGGGATCATTGTTCGATTGGTGATTGTGTTATGTGCTATCAAGGTCAAACGATGTCGACTTTTGTTAGATATAAATTTACTTTCTATTCTATCATTTCACCACCATATACAAATGTGGACAGTAAATTTTGGAACTGAGGTAGTGTATGTTAAATAAACTTCCAGTTAAAGAATATGCTTTTCGTACAGAAGAAATTGCTGGAGGAATACTACCAGAACCAAGAGAAGCTTATTAACTTTCATGTGGGAGATACACCTGGAGAAACATGGAAAGGACTCTTAGCTGCATTGCATCTGCCGCACACTACGTCTGGTCATCCTTCGTGGAGGCTAGCTATGGGTTTCAGAGTACCTTGAGAGTTTGCCAACGTACTTCATTAAGTGGAATAATTCAGTTTAGATTGAGGATTGGCTAATCGAACCCTGAACCAACCAGAACCATGCATCAGTGCCTTAAGATTTTCATCATTATTGCAACTGCTTTGTAAATACGCTTTGAACTCGTAAATTCAGAGGTTAAGCAGCAGATAAGATCTAGCTACTGTTACTTGGAGTAATAGTGAATTCGTAGTGTTGGCAATTGCAGGAGGGAAATAAAAAAAATTCCTACCGCCGTGGCTCGGGTTCCTGTATAAAATTGTTACTCAAAAAGTCAAAACTAATGGCAATTCAACTCTTTACAATGTATATCCACCCTAAATTAAATGGGTGGGAAACGTTAAATACGTATGTTTAACTTCGTGTAAATTTTAATTAGCCGGTGCGGATGCCGGTTACCCTTTTCTTGACACCCTCTAAATCCCCCATCCTGGTGACACCCCTAATTTATTACTCCCATAACTCATTAACACTTTGCAAATATTTTACTGTTGAATTTTTTTGGGTGTAAATCGGGGTGTCCACCGTTGACAACAGTGTATAATCCCTTCGCCGCGGGTGCTCTCACGAAAAGGTAAACGGCTGGGCAAAGAGTTTGCTCCATTCTCATGGGCAGGGATCAAACCCCTGACCTCATGGTTAAGGGATGATTTTGCGATTGATTTTGCTTAACATTGTCTTAACTTAAAATCTTTTACATCCTTCTTTTATTTTCACCTTATTTTAATCGGGTGTAAAAGTGTTTAAGTTAAGAGAGGGTCTTAAATAAGAATCCCTATTTACTAAAAGAATATGTGAAATTTTAAATTTTTCCGTCTAAATATATTTCTTAAAATAAGGTTTAGTTTTTTTTAGCATATTTTATAAGTATGGTGGACTATAATACACATAATCTTTTAGATTTATATATTCATGTCATTTAGTATTTCACATTCTATATAAATTTATCTCCAGTTTTTTTTTTATGATATAAAAAAGGAATTCTTTTTTTTTTTTGTTTAAAGAATCATACGATAAAAATTCATTGATTTTGTATGATGAAAAGTTACGATTAAAAATATATTATCAGTAAAATTTTATAAAATCACACCATTAATCTCTCGGTAAAAAAAATAATTGAAATACTCATTTAATGATTCATACGATTTTAATTTTGATTTTTCAAATCAAAATATAACGATTAGAAACATAAAAAAAAGGGTGGTGCTCATTCATGGACGAGTGTTACTTTTTTATGGATATAAATGACCCTTATACCCTTGTCATTTCTACACCATTATTTTTCATTCCTAAGCAACTACTTTAGGGGGTGTTTGGTTCAAGCATGGTAGGTATAAGGTATGGGTTTGGAATGAGCTAAACCCATACCTTGTGTTTGGTTCACTATTTTCATAATTTGATACCCATACCTCAAACCCATGAAGTATGAGTTTCTCATACCCAGGGGGGAGGTGGGTATGAGAATGATACCTTGGGTATCATATCAAAGAAGTGTTCGGGAAAAAATTAGCATTAAAAAAATTTATTTTTTCCTCACAAAACTAAATATATCCATATAATTTTTTTTTCTTGAATTCTTAATTTTTTTGGAAAAAATACAAACGATGATTTTTCTTGAACATTTTTAATAATATTTAAGAATAGAAGTATTAAGATATCAAGAAAAAGATTAAAATATGTATAAAAAAATATATTCAAGTTTTTAACTAATTAATATATGAAAATTTATAGGAGAAAATTAATACATAAGTAAATAGTACAATGAATAATAATAGACATACAAAAAAAAGTTCATTCCTCATTCCGGAGTTGAACCAAACACAAGGTATCAGGAATGGAGTTCCAAACCCATACCACCCTGATTTGATTCCTGATTCCATACCGATACCTTTATGCGAACCAAACGCCCCCTTATTATGTTTCTCTTCCTAAACGCGGGGTTCACTTTTCTCTATCTTGAACAAGATCATAAGCCATTGATTATGTCAAATTCAAGGTAAGTATCTTACTGATCGATTAATTTTACAAAACTTACAACACAACGAAAGTATATATTAATAATTTACAGCCCCCAATTAAACATTGTCTCTAGGTGAAATAGATCACGATTCAAATTGAACAAAGGCCTAATTGCCAATTGACTGAAGTTAACATTAATTATGAAAAGGATAATCGCTAACTGAAATATTGAGAATTAAGAATCAAATTGAGGGATGTAAAAGCCAAATTAGGATACAAATAAACATGTAACCAAATTGATATCCATGCAGCCATGCGATGATTGACAATTAATGATGCTAGATTGGGTTAAAGTAAATGTAACAAATCAATTGAAACGCGAGGGAGTACTTTTCATTGACAATACTTTCTTCAAACCCTAATTTCATTAATTTAAATCAATTTAATTTCCCTAATTTCATATAGCATAGTTAATAAAGTTAATAGATTAGAATAATTATTTGATCGACATGAGAATCATCGTCAGTGGTGGAGCCAGGGAGGGGCTAGCAGGGGCGGTCGCCCCCCTGACGATTGAAAATTTCGAAATTTTTAGTTAAAATTTCCGAATTTTTTTTAGACCCCCTTATAATATAATCATTTCGCTCCCGCTGAAATTTTTCGCCCCCACTGACTTAAATTCCTGGCTCCGCCACTGATCATCGTCGTTTATAATTGAGTAATTGGACAGATTTGATCAATTGTGTGAGGAAGAAAATTAGAGTGAGAGAGTTTGTTTATTTTGTTTTTCTTTGGGAAGGGTAAGGTATGGAGAAGTAATGACAAAAAGTCCACTAAAGAGTAATGTTTGTCCATGAATGAACAACTACGCACAAAAATAGTTAATATAAATTTCATGAAGAAAAAAAAAAAGTAAAACTATATCAGCTACTCTCCTATAGGACCGTCCTATAACATAGGACGAGCCCAATAAGAGATATTAGTCCAACAAGAGACTTTTCATTAAAAAAAAAAAAAAGTTACTCGTACTTTGCAGTAAGAATTGTGAAATGTAAGTTTTCCTCACTTGGGTCCCACTCCATGTAGTACCGTTTACCACGTTCAATTGTTCAGGAGACTATTCATGTTACAAATTAGTTCAACATGTATTCATGAATCATGATACATACATTGATAATTCATCAGGATCAAGAGTGTAGGTATTTATAGGGTGCTGATATTGCCACGAAGGGTTTCAACTGCTCCACTGAAATTTCCTTTTCATTGACTAAAATACCCCTATCAGTGTTTGACTTAATCAAAAGGTTTATTGGGCTTGTCATTTCACATAATATCCCCCTTACCCCACCTCGTTTTTTACCACAAGAAAAAAAACTTTACCAAATCTTATTATCTTCATCTCCCTCTACTGTGAAAATTGGTGGCTTAATTCCATAGCATGATTTAAGGTATGAATCTTTGCTCTCTTTATCCTTTCTTAGTAATTTTAAATTAGTAATTTTAGTTGTTATTGTCTTAAGCACTAAATTAGTGAGGAATTTCTTTGGTTTTTTATATTGATAATTCATGAAATTTGTTTGATTATTGGATATCATATCCCAAATTATGTCTTGGTTTGATTATTATTGATGATTATTTGTAAGGTTTTGAATAAACTTCATTTTATTTTTCTTTTTTAGGTTTTAAATTTAGGTATTTGGTAACCATGTTAGGTTTAGTTTCATCACTGTAATGCTCTTATGGATGTAGTATATCTCATTTTCTTAACAGTGAACATGGATGTTCAAAGTAACGAAAATGTTGATGTGGATTTCAACCAATTACAATGTAAGAGGTTTAAGACTCGAGATGAACTTTACGACTATCTCAAATCTTTCTTTGCGGCAAAAGGGTATGCTATCTCTATTAAAAATTCCAAAAAAGATGAGTATGTAACTATTGGCTGTGATAGAGGGGGTGTTTATCATGATAGGCGCGTGAATCCCTTAGTAAGTCGAAAAAGGGATACAAGTACTCGTCTTACTAACTGTCCTTTTAAAATTCAAGGAAAGAAAAAAAGTGACGGTCTTTGGACAATTGAATTGATAGAAATTTCTCATAACCATGATGCGTCTAAAGATATGGCCGCTCATCCTTCTTGTCGCCGATTAACAAATACTGAACTTTTGGATGTTGAAACACTGAGTACTTCCGGTATTCAACCACGTAATATCCTTTCCTCTCTTCGTTTGAAAAACCCGAACATTCAAGCTGTGTCTAGAACAATATACAATGCCAAGACTAAGACTTATTTTGTATAATTACAAGTTTTTTTACTTATAAGAAATCTTCTTGTGTGAGGCGTTTTTATACAATGGTAACGTAAAGCGAATTAAATATAATTATACTATTGGGTAAGAGTTGGTATTTCAAACAAATTCTTGTTTAAGATGGGTATTATCCGTTTAAGTTTAAGACGGGTCAAATATACTCACGTGGTATGAATATGACAAAAGTAAAATGAATCGGAAAAGTTACAAGTTTGTCCAATATACCCATGTAAAATGATATTTAACCCGTCTTAAAATTAAAACGAATCGCATGTCTTAAGTAAGACTACCAAAAGAAAAAAACGTTCAATAAGGAATTAAAATCAACATTTTCTTAGACAAACGAAGGTTAACATCTAATTATGGATAAAACCGCTAAAAAATTAAGAAATTAAGAGCACTAAATATGATTAGCATTTTCCTAAACATACACTTGCCGAATGAATGGAAGAATGAAATTTGGTGGGCCATGTGACCAACAACACATACATGTTTGTTTTGGGAGTCTAGCAAAAGGCCAAAACAGTCCAATTGCTAGGAGAATCCCGTGGATTATCCAAATGGTTCGTGGTGATATGCGGACCCTATTTATAGCTTAGATTATAAATGTTGAATATTAAATTAAAATGTCTAGTTCTTAAGTTAAAAGCACGTGATTTAGAAATTAAAAGATAAATTATCTAATAATTAAATTTAAATGTTAGTTTTAGAAATTTGGGTTTCGAATGTTGGATTTTCAACTTAATATGTGGTTTTTCAACACAAAATATTAAGTTTTCAGCTTTTTATTACATTTATTACCTTGAAATTTTAAAATAATCAACTAGAGTTTCTTTGTTAGAATCTTGAGTTTTCAACTTAAAACATAAAAAAAAAAAAAAAAAAAAAAAACTCATATTTATAATTCCCGGCTTTTTAGCTTAAAACCTCAAGTTCTCAAATAAAAATCCAGAATTTTGAACTTAAAACTCAAAGTTGTAAGTTTAAACTAATAGTTTTAAATTTGATCTCTTAAATACTTGAATGGTTGAAGCTACTTGTGCCTGAACTTATATCCGATTTCTCAACTAAAAGTATAACAACAGAATTAAAACATCAAAATTTTTAAAAACAAATTATAATTAATGATGAATAGGCAGACGTTCATTGTCGGTGCCAAACACCAAATATCAAGTAGCCAACGCGGGATTCGAACCCACACCTTGTGCATTACAATTTACACATTGTAACACCCCCATACTCCAAGTGCCTTACCAGGACCACTTAAGTATGAAGACATTACCATCTCGGTTACCCGAGGCAATGATAATCAAACAACAATAAAGAAACAGCGTTTATTATAAATAATTTAGCGAATAGTTACAATCCTCAAAACCAAACCAAAAGTACGATACATTATTTCAAAATGACTGTTCTAACTGAAATGTAAATAAACTAAAGGCTACAGCGGAAGACTCCTATCATCATGTCGTGGCATCCCGCCTATCCCAAGATTTCATCTCAATACCGCTCAATATCTCGCTCACCATCCCCGAATGGATCACCGCAGTTTACAAAACAACACCGGGATCAGTACTAATCACACAATCAATATGTATAACAACAATAAGATACACGATGACGCTTTAATCGCACACACACACACACACACAACCAACCAATTCCCATCATCTCAATATCGATCGTCCACCGGACCACCCGCCCAAATGAGGGACCGCAGCCGTACCCACCAAATCCCCGCTCCACATAGTGAGCGATAACCCGGTCCATTAATGTGCACATCCCCTTTCGTGGCGGGTTCCACGAAGGGCGAAACTAGGGCGTGAAGTCACTCCCGCAAGTGACCCCACTCGGCCCGAGGCCACGCCTCGCGAACCATCAACAACGATCACAACCACAATCACAAGACAATTATTATATCAAACAACCAAATACAATACATCAACCAATATCCCATTATGGGACTAATACGAGTAGAAATCCTACCGGTATGCACACAATCGACGGTCTCTACCGCCGAGTCAAAAAGCCTCTTCTATGAACCCTCCTCCTATCATATAACACATAGAGGCTACACATCACATACTACACATAAAAACCCCCAAATCTCTAAATTAGGGTTTAACCAAATCAAAGGAAATACAATAAAAAGGGTACGTAGATCTTACCCTCGACGCAAGGAATCCAACGATATAAACAACGACAAGAATCGACCGTCGAACTCCGGAATTTTTAAGAATGCGATTAGGAAGATGAACTTGTTGCTTTCTCTCTTAAACAGGAAATTAGGTTTTGTAAAAGTGATTTAAAACAATGACGATTTAAACTTAAATACCTTAATCGCATAATTAACAAAACCCGAGAAAACTCCCCGTAAAACCGGACACTCGATCGAGTACCCAAGGTACTCGATCGAGTACCCTCTTACTCGATCGAGTGCCCCAGCTACTCGATCGAGTACTCAACAGTCGAAACTATTTTATTTCGCAACTTACCCTTACTCGACAGAGTAAGGGCTACTCGACAGAGTACCCCAAGACTTATAAATACGGAGTATTACGGTCTTCCCTCCTTAAAAGGAACTTCGTCCCCGAAGTTCAAACCACTACTAAACAAAGGTACTCCCATAACCTTCCCGACTCAAAGAACCAAAACAAAATTCCACATAAAACATGATACTAACCCAACTCATCCCGACAAACATCCCGACACAAAATATAAAAGGGGTATAAAACTCTTAAAACTGTTTCGCGATCATCTCCTACCCCCTAAAAGAAACAAGGTTACGTCCCCGTAACCATACATACCTGATCATAAAGGAAAGGGTAACGCTCTTTCATAGCTTCCTCTGGCTCCCATGTAGCTTCCTCGGTCTCGTGGTTAGACCACAGGATCTTAAGCAAAACTGTCTCACCACTCCTAGTCTTTCTAACCTTTCGGTCTAGAATCTGCTTAGGCACCTCAAGATATGATAAGGACTCATCTAGCTCTAGGCTCTCTGCCTCCAACACATGTGACGGGTCACTCACATACTTCGCACTGCGATACATGAAACACATTATGCACTCTCTCTAACGCAGCTGGTAAAGCCAGACGATAAGCAACTTCCCCAACTCGCTCTAAGATCTCATAAGGCCCTATAAACTTCTGACTTAACTTGCCTTTCTTCCCAAATCTCATAACCCCGCGCATAGGAGACACTTTCAAAAGAACCTTGTCCCCAACTTGAAACTCTATGTCCCGACGATGTAGATCTGCATAACTCTTTTGTCGATCCTGGGCTGCTCTCATCCGTTCCCTGATCATCTTAATCTGTTCCACCATCTCATGCACCATCTCTGGTCCTAAAACCACTGCCTCAGCACTATCGTCCCAACAGATTGGACTCCTACATCTCCTCCCATACAAAGCCTCAAACGGTGCCATGCCTATACTAGTGTGATAGCTGTTATTGTAAGAGAATTCTATCAAGTCCAACCTCTGCTCCCAGCTACCACCAAAATCCATCACACAAGCTCGCAACATATCCTCAAGTGTCTTGATTGTTCTCTCAGTCTGCCCGTCTGTCGCAGGATGAAATGTCAGACTCATCTTCAAAGTTGTTCCCAACGATTCCTGCAACTCCTTCCAAAACCTCGATATAAACCTCGCATCTCTGTCAGACACTATGTCCTTAGGGACTCCATGTAACTTAAGCACGTTCTTTCGATAGGCCATAGCCAATTGTGCCTTAGTCCATGTATCTTTCATTGGAACAAAGTGAGCTGACTTGGTCAGACGATCCACTATCACCCAAATCATGTTGTTACCTTGTTGACTCTTTGGCAAACCCACAATGAAATCCATGGAAATGGATTCCCACTTCCACTCAGGCACCTCTAAAGACTGAATCTTACCTTGTGGTCGTCGCTGTTCCCCTTTAACTCTCTGGCATGTCAAACAACGGACACAAACTCGTTTGTCTCTTTCTTCATCCTGTGCCACCAAAACGTTTTCTTCAAATCCTTGTATAGCTTGTCTCCACTGGATGAATCGAATATGGTGTGCAATGTGCCTCTCTCATGATAGTCTTTTTCAACTCCTCGTCATTAGGAACACACCACCTACCATCAAACCTCAAACTACCGTCTGTATGAATAGAAAATCGGGACATTGTCCCTTTCTCTACTCCAGCTCTCCACTCCACTATCTTAGGATCCAAAGCCTGTTTATCCCGAATATTATCATAAAACTCAAAGTCAGACATCTTGTCATATCACCCATGGCATCTCCTTTTCGCATCATATGTATCCCAAAACTCGCTACCTCATCTCTCAGCCTCATCAAAGATAGAGTTGTACACAGGGAATGTACACTCTTCCTACTCAAAGCATCAGCTACAACATTGGCTTTCCCTTCATGGTAGATGATTTCCATGTCATAATCGCCAATCAACTCCATCCACCTCCTCTGTCTCATGTTCAACTCCTTTCGAGTGAAAATGTACTTGAGGCTCTTGTGATCGAGAAAATACCTTAAAGATTGCTCCATAAAGGTAATGTCTCCAAATCTTGAGAGCAAACACCACTGCACCCAACTCCAGATCATGAGTAGGGTAGTTCTCCTCATAAGGCTTCAATTGTCTAGAAGAATAGGCAATCACTTTGCCATTCTGCATCAACACACATCCCAGCCCATTCTTCGAGGCATCTGTATAAACCTCAAAGTTCTCGCTCCCTTCAGGCAATGCTAAGACAGGAGCTGTGGTCAAACGCTCCTTTAATGTTTGGAACGCCGTCTCACAACTCTCATCCCAACGAAACTTGTTCTCTTTCCTCATCAACGCTGTCATCGGTCTAGCTATCTTGGAGAAATCTTTCACGAACCGTCCGTAGTATCCAGCTAAACCCAAGAAACTCCTAACCTCAAAGAACATTCTTCGGTGCTCCCCACTTTGTCACCGCCTCAATCTTTGCCGGATCCACACTACCCCATCTTTAGAGATTACATGCCCTTAAAAGCAACTTTCTCTAACCGAACTCACACTTGGACAGTTTAGCATACAACTCATGATCCCTCAAAGTCTGCAACACGATCCTCGGATGCTCCTCATGCTCCTCCTTAGTCTTAGAGTAGACTAAGATATCATCGATAAACACCACTACAAACGGTACAAGAACGTCTCAAGATTCTATTCATCAAATCCATAAACACCTTTCGGCGCATTAGACAACCCAAACGGCATCACCACATACTCATAATGGCCATACCTCGACGTGAAAGCTGTCTTTGGTATGTCCATCTCTCTAATCTTCACCTGATGGTACCCCGACCTCAAATCAATCTTAGAAAAGACTGTTGCACCACTCAACTGATCAAACAGTCATCTATCCTTGGCAAAGGATACTTGTTTTTTATCGTTACACGGTTCAGCTCCCTGTAATCTATGCATAACCTCAAACTCCCATCTTTCTTCTTCACGAAAAGAAATGGTGCTCCCCACGGCGATACACTTGGTCTAATGTATCCCTTCTCTATCGATCATCCAATCGCTTCCTAAGCTCCTCCATCTCCTTAGGACCCATACGGCACGGTGCCTTAGAGATTGGCCCCGTCCCCGGGCTTCAACTCAACGGTGAAATCTATCTCCCTCTTCGGTGGCAACCCCGGAATCTCCTCCGGAAAAACATCGCAAACTCCCCCACCATCTGTATCTCATCAATCGTCGGACTCTCTATCCGATCATCTCTCACATGGCACAGATCGAGGACATTCCTTCCTCGATAAGACTTCAAGGTAATAAACTGCAATCAACTTAACTTTGGGTTTGACTAGAAACCCACGATAAGACACATTAACACCCTTAGGACCTCTTAAAGACACTTTCTTTTGATGACAGTCTATCTTAGCTTTATACTTTCCTAATCAATCCATCCCAACTATCATCTCAAAACCGTTAAAAGGAAACTCTAGCAAGTCTACAGGGAAATCAACTTGCCCAACTATCAAAGGTACATCCCTGAACAATCTCCCACACGATACAGACTCACCCGAAGGTATGAAAACTTGCTCACTAACAGACTCATATACTCTCAAACCCAACTGTTTTACATGACTCGAAGACACAAACGACTGAGAAGCCCCCGAATCAAACAAAACAAAGGTAGGAATACCATTAACAAGGAATGTGGGGTGATAACGTGCGCATCTTCCTCACCGCTTTCTTCTCCATCATGAATAACTTGCCATCGGTCTTCCGCCCACCTCCCCGGACAAGATTAGTTTGATGTGGTCGGCTTAGCACCCGACCCTTGATTGTTGTTGTTGTTCGCAGGTGGTTTCTGATAAGAATTACCGCCGTTGCGGTTGCCTCCACTGGTAACTCGACTTCCCGGTTTGGCCATGATCCAGTGGTCCGTTGCTCGCGAAGCTCACGCGCAGTCTCTAGAAAGATCCCGGTGCACTTGTGCACTCATGTCTCTTGTGGCCTACACCACCACGGCTATAGCAGGTCACTCCCCAACTATTACTCACACTTCCACGGCCACGCCCAAAGGAAGCCTCAAAGATCGAACCGGCACCCAAAAGAAAATCCCTTAGATCGATTGTGGTTGCCTTTCTTGTGATTAGATTGGCCACCACCCTCGCTCTCGACTTCCCTCTTCTCACCACCTAACCTCTCCCGAGCCATCTCCACCAACCTCTCCGCTCTCCCAGCTCTCTCATAAGCTTCCTTAACATCTGTAAGGATTCCCACGGGTAACTTATCCATAATCTTAGGGGTCAACCCCTCTCAAACCTCAATGCCAGATTCTCCTCACTCAAACCCATATCCTCAAAGATACCTAGACTTCTCATTGAACACTGTAGTACTCAAACCACAGACATCTCAAAGAGTCATCTTAAAACCATCAAACTCTTCTCTCATCTTACTCCTCACATGTTCCGCACGAACTCCTTCCTCACAAACCCTACGAAACTCCTCCCAAGGTATAGCGGGTAAGCCTTGGTTTGTATATATCTCCTTAGCACTCACTTTCATTGAATCCCACCACTTGCCTCTTTGTCTCCCTCGATAGAACGCAGCCTGTTCCACCTCATCTCATCGGACAAGTGAACCAAATCTAATATGTTCTCCATCTCTCTCACCAACTATCAAGAAGGTTAGGTTCCCCAACTCCCTTGTATTCTTTCGGGTTAAACCTCGCAATGTAAAGGCTGATTTTTGAATGATCAACCTCCTTCTCCTTATCCTTATTCTTGTCCTCATTCACTTTCTTTAGGGTCTCAGTAAGAGCATCCTGGTGCTCTAACATCTTAACGATGTCATCCACGGTCATAAGCTCAGCTCTCGCATACAAAGCAGTTCTCTTGGGCGACATCTTGAAACTATACATATATAAGAAAGGGTAGATATGAACATACGTACTAAACTTCAAAACACGAAAACACGCCACCCAGAACCCACTCGATCGAGTTCCCAAACACACTCGATCGAGTAACGGGCTACTCGATCGAGTGCCCCACGTACTCGATCGAGTACCCAAACTTCGACCCAAACGGACCTTCGATCTCTTACCTACTTGATCGAGTATCTAGGCTACTCGATCGAGTGACCCCTACTCGATCGAGTACCCCTAGTTACTCGATCGAGTGCCCCAAAACTCGATTCTGGACTCAAAATCGCCAAAAACCCACCCGATCGAGTCAGTCCCACTCGATCGAGTAACACTAATTCATAAAAGCTACCCGCATGTTACGTCATATGCTAACATGCTAAACTTTATAAACCACATTATATCATAATAAACATGCTACACATCTTTTCTACTATCTACGAGATCATTTCATCATGTTATTAAATGCCACATTGTAAATCATCCAACATGTTATCATCTCATCAACAAGTTCCCCCCATATCACCATTTTCTTTCACATGCTCAACTTTCTACTTCAACACCCAACAATTAACACATTCCATCACATCCGTACAGAAGTTAACCAAACACACATACGACTCGACAAACACTTCCCCCATGTGACCGGTTCAAAGTTGTAGGGCGACCCCTGCGACTTTAGGACGTCTCCCAAGCCTTTGCACTAGCTCCTACAACTTTTACCCCGGGTTCATTTTAATTGACTCCCTATGTTCATTAGGTTCATTGGTTACAGGTTTCAGGATCGTCGCTCTGATACCATTTGTAACACCCCCATACTCCAAGTGCCTTACCAGGACCACTTAGGTATGAAGGCATTACCATCTCGGTTACTCGAGGCAATGATAATCAAACAACAATAAAGAAACAGCGTTTATTATAAATAATTTAGCGAATAGTTACAATCCTCAAAACCAAACCAAAAGTACGATACATTATTTCAAAATGACTTCTAATCGAAATGTAAATAAACTAAAGGCTACGCCGGAAGACTCCTATCATCATGTCGTGGCATCCCAGCTTATCCCAAGTACTCATCTCAATACCGCTCAATATCCGCTCACCATCCCCGAATGGATCACCGCAGTTTACAAAACAACACCGGGTCGATACTAATCACACAATCAATATGTATAACAACAATAAGATACACGAGATGCCTTTAATCACACACACACACACACAACCAACCAATTCCCATCATCTCAATATCGATCGTCCACCTGGACCAGCTTACGCCGATGGGGGACCGCAGCCGTACCCACCAAATCTCCGCTCCACATAGTGAGCGATAACCTTGTCCATTAATGTGCACATCCCCTTTCGTGGCGGGTTCCACGAAGGGCGAAACTAGGGCGTGAAGTCACTCCCGCAAGTGACCCCACTCGGCCCGAGGCCACGCCTCGCGAACCATCAACAACGATCACAACCACAATCACAAGACAATTATTATATCAAACAACCAAATACAATACATCAACCAATATCCCATTATGGGACTAATGCTGAGTAGGAAATCCTACCTGGTATGCACACAATCGACGGTCTCTCTTCTTTGAGTCAAAAAGCCTCTTCTATGAACCCTCCTCCTATCATATAACACATAGAGGCTACACATCACATACTACACATAAAAACCCCCAAATCTCTAAATTAGGGTTTAACCAAATCAAAGGAAATACAATAAAAAGGGTACGTAGATCTTACCCTCGACGCAAGGAATCCAACGATATAAACAACCACAAGAACTGACCGTCTGAACTCCGGGAATTGTTAAGAATGCGATTAGGAAGATGAACTTGTTGCTTTCTCTCTTAAACAGGAAATTAGGTTTTGTAAAAGTGATTTAAAACAATGACGACGAAACTTAAATACCTTAATCGCATAATTAACAAAACCCGAGAAAACTCCCCGTAAAACCGGACACTTGGGTACTCGATCGAGTACCCCCTTACTCGATCGAGTGCCCCAGCTACTCGATCGAGTACCCAACAGGTCAGAAACTATTTTATTTCGCAACTTACCCTTACTCGACAGAGTAAGGGCTACTCGATAGAGTACCCCAAGACTTATAAATACGGAGTATTACACACATGCTCTTCCATTTGAGCTAGTTAGCTTTTGACAAAAGAGCAACTTAAAACCCGAGTTTTTAAGTTAAAATCTCAAGTTATTTGCTTAAAAAAAATCAGAGGTTTAATTTTAATCCGAGTTTTAAAAAAATTGAATCTCAATTTATGACCAACTAAAATACACAAATTTGAAGAACTTAACAAAATTGAATGACAATCAATCTATATATACCTAAACAAAATGCTCATGACACGAAATAGTGCGTACACAAAGACACACAATTTGATAGACCTTGATATCGAGTCGAAAATTTAACTAAATTCACGAAATTGACCGAAATTCTGAAAATAGCGTTGCATACTCGAGAAATGCAATAATGACCGAAATCTGATTGAAAATTTAACGAAACTAAAATACAATAAAGAAAAGGAAGAAGTTACTTACTTTAATGTGTTCAATTAATGTAGCACAAACCTTGTACGTATTGAAAATGGGTAAAACGTCTTCGAATAAGTACGTAGTACTAGTATCGAACATAATGCTGTTTGAGATTACATACAAGAAACAAATACGAAAAAAAAAATTGTGAGAATTGGTGAGAGAGTCAGAGAGAGGAAATGATGAAAGAGTATAAAAACCGTAGCAAAGAGTGATGGTTAGTAGTTTTAGTAGGTAGTTGTAATTTGTATTCACTCACAAAATTCTAATTAGAGCAATTGGGTTGGGCTTTAAATAAATAGAGAGGTCTTATCGACCGTCTCATTAAACAATCTGTGAAACTATATATATAAACCGTGCGGGGAAACATAACATTCAAAGTCCAAACCAAACCCCAGTCCGATTCTCCATCGTGCTCTTTAGTCGTAGTGTGCTGCATCCATTCTTCCCTTCTATTCCACTCCATAATTTATTTTGAAGGTCGTGAATATGGCGGGCAACTTGGAAGATGTTCACTCTATTGATCTCATGACTGAGCTTCTTCGCCGCATGAAATGCTCTTCTAAACCCGACAAACGCCTCATTCTTGTTGGTAATTTCCCCTTTTTTCTTCTTTTAACCATGTCTCAGATCCAAAGTTTCAATCTTTGATGTGCCCTTTTGATTGTTGATTCGCTAAATTTGGTGGGTTTAGGAGATAATTGTATTTTGGGTCTTGCATTGTATATATGGTGGTGAATTTTGTGCTATTGACTTGTTTGTTTATTGATTTATCTGCGTCGTTGATTGTTTTGGTGATTAGCAGTGTTTATGGGGGTGAGTTTGACCAAAATTTCTCTTCGAGGGCGGGTTTTGGGGGGTCAAGTTTAGTGATTTGGTGTAGATGGGGTTTGTTTTGATTGATTAAATGAGTTTCAGGGTTTGTTTGAATTGGGGAATTTGGAGGTAATTGAATTGAAGGAGAGGTAAGAGATGGAGAATCCGTTGAAGGTGGAGCAATGTGGAGAGAAACGGATTTGGAGGAATCCATTTTCCCTCATAGGCAAATATGGCTTGAGCAACCTTGGATTATAGATGTAGACAACCTAATGGGCTTACATTTCGTTACATCACAGCCAAATAATGGAGGATGTGGTAATACGATTGGTTTTCAATTTTGTATTCTCCGAGTATGTGTATATTTAAGGCTTGTTTGGATAGCAAGGTAAGATGGAAAGAGAGGGGAGGGGAATAGAGGGAGAAGAAAGGGAAGGAAGAGAAGGAAAAGAGTAATGAAGTATGAGTATCTGTATACAATTTCCCTCCAAATCTTTCCTATGGTGGAGGGATTTGATTTGCTTTGGAGGAGGGAAACGGCTCTCTCCAAATCGTTCTCCCGTCATTTGCCTCCACTCTCATTTGCTAACCAAATAAGGGAATTTATATCCATGCTCCCCCTCCTCTTCCTTTCCCTCCAAATCCCCTAATCCAATAAAGCCCGTAGTGTAGAGAGAGACCAGGGTTGTTTAATTTGATGCATTGGTCGGCCGTGGCCACTCGTGGATGGTTTGTGAATTATAGTGTGACATTTCTTTGTAAAATTCCTTATGGATTTTCTTGTGAAGGAAAAAAATCCTTAGATTCATTACCTTAACATGGCAGTTGAAGAGATTGTACGGACCTTAGATTCATTACTTTTAAGAATTGAGATTCGTAAAGTTTGCTTTCAAATATCACAAATTCTGATTTGTGACGGCCGATATCCGTCACAAGCTTGTGACAGGTCAAGTAAAATCCACATGGGTGGATAAGACAAATAATTTGTGATTCCCTAGGTACTTTAATTTTTGTCTTGTCTACCCATGTGGGTGATATTTGACCCGTCACAAGTTTGACTTTTGTGACGGATATACCCGTCACAAGGGAGACTTATTGTTCAAATATAACTGCTGAACTGTTTGACTTTGTTTTTACTAATACATCATGTCATAATTTTCCGCAGGACCCCCTGGATCGGGTAAGGGAACCCAGTCTCCGATTATCAAGGATGAGTACTGCTTATGTCATTTGGCTACTGGTGACATGCTGAGAGCTGCAGTTGCAGCTAAAACTCCTCTTGGGGTCAAGGCTAAAGAAGCCATGGACAAGGTAAATGATGTTGCTAACCTGTTACTACTGCCGTTCATGCTTTGATTTTATCTCATATACCTTGCTCGAGTATATGCATAATAAGAGCGCGCAACCGTGAAGATATGTCATACCTAATTTTGCACTATGACATTGCTCGCTCTTTCATAAAATATGTCATACAAGGTTGAGGTTAGAGTTGTGTTTTTTCTTCTTGAATCATGGACTATTTACAAACTTGCCGCGCTGGTCTAGGAAGGAAGAAGGAAAGCAATGATCTTTCGCATTGTGCTTTTATGGCCATTTCTAATAGCTTATGTTAAATAATTGGAAACAAAACAGATACTGACGCTTGAATTTGTCAGGGTGAACTTGTTTCTGATGACTTGGTTGTCGGGATCATTGATGAAGCATTGACGAAACCTTCGTGCCAAAAAGGGTTTATTCTTGATGGATTTCCAAGGACTGTGGTGCAGGCACAGAAGGTTTGTTCATTTTATTTAATTTTATTTCCTGTAACGTGGTCATATCTCATGTGGATAAGCTCACTTTGAATTTTGTAGACATTCGTTATTGGTTTCTTAAATATTACAATGTTTATGTGTTTTCGGTGTAGCTTGATGAGATGCTTGACAAGCGGGGAGTGAAGGTTGATAAAGTGTTGAACTTTGCTATTGATGACTCCATTTTGGAGGAGAGAATTACAGGTCGCTGGATTCATCCTTCGAGCGGTCGATCCTACCACACAAAATTTGCGCCTCCAAAAGTTCTTGGAGTAGATGATGTAAGACATTTGATGATTTATTTAATATGCTACTCTGTTGATTTTGTCTTCAATCTTCATGCAACTTGTATAACATAATAGTCTGTCTCTTCAAACTGAGTCTAAACTCCATCGTCCCTGTGAACCCTGCTACAGAATATTGTACTGCCTCCGTTCAAATTTATGGGCCTCTTTGAGCTTGTTGGTCAATCAATGTCAACTTATATCGTTCATGAAAATAGAGGGGTACACACGTAGGAACAGTTAGAGAAGAGAGAAGGGATAAATGAGTGACATTTCTTGTAAAATGATGATGATGGGTGTGCTTGAGGACAGAAATGAGTGGCATTTGTTGTAAGTTATCATGTTTTCATTAGCACGAAAGAGCCCAAAAATTTACTTAATTAGGATTAACGAAATCTTTGAACCTTATTGTGAGACGTCCTAACGAAGAATGTGTGAAGACTTTGAACCTTATTGAAAGACGTAGAGAGTATTTCTGTTTCATTTTTGTAAAGTCAGTAGATACACTTTTAATGGGATCGAGGCTCAAGAATTTAATTCTTAATATTACATTTTACATCTTCTGCTTTCATTAGGTGACTGGAGAGCCTCTGATCCAGCGCAAAGATGATACTGCAGAAGTACTTAAGTCAAGGCTAGTGGCCTTCCATCGACAAACTGAACCCGTATGTGCTCTTCCTTCATCATACCTGCTCAAAAAGTTAAATGAACAAAAATGCAGAACATGTGCTTTATTTGGAACTATATTTTTATGTTAACACTTTATTTGGCCTCCCATCCCCTGATTCATCTGTTTAGATTTTTTCTATACTGGTCTTTTACATATGCAGTTCGTGCGCGAAGTGGCGAATGTGTAGGAAGAGTTGCTCTGTGTCCCTCTACACACAAAAGCAAATCTTATATTTCCAATTTTCCATTTAGGAACTTTTCTGCCCAGAAAAAAATGATGTTTATCTCGTGTTTTATTCAGTACTCCGTAATATTCTTGAAATATCTAGCGAGGCACCGGAAACGGAATTTGTTGGAGCTGTCAAGTGCACTCTGCACTTGTAGTTTTTGAAAGTTTATTAATTTTCAAAGGATTTCGAGACGACTTGATGTGAATTTTCCTATCTGTGTGATGATTTTTCCACCGACCTATCGGCCATTCTGATTTTATTATGGCAATTGCATTTATGTTGTACCAGATAACTTGCCGATGGCCATATATCGGAGTGCTAATCACTGAAAAGAAAAATCATGTTTTCTTGGTTGCAGGTCATTGATTACTATGCCAAGAAAAACGCTGTGTCGAACATTCATGCTGAGAAATCCCCGAATGATGTTACTGATGAAGTGCAGAAGGCCTTGTCTTCGTAACTAGATTCGACCCTTTAGATTAGGATTATATGAACAGATCCCATGATTTTGATGATGTTCTGTTAGATTTGTGGGGGGTTATTGCACCCTAATCTGCACTTTGCATACATGTTTACTCTGAAAACACCTGTTGTTGAGCTCCTTTACTGCGGAAATAAAAAAAACTCAAATTAAAACTTCGATTTCCATATGGTCAATCTCATTAAATATGAATCAGGAGACTTTTATCGGGCCGCTTCCTGTAAAATTGTATTTATTTAAAGTTTTTCCTTTGCCAACGACTCAGAGATCGTTAGTAAGTCTATCGTCTTTTTGTTGGTCTCTAAGCTTTTCCTTTTGCTATTTTTTTTTTTCAAAATTCGGCATTTATCCAACATTTTCTCTTAAATTTACACCAAAAACCCATTTTTACCAAAGCAAGTTTTTTTTTTCTTTTTTTTTTTTTCGAATATCATTCATGAAATATCTTTTCTTTTGTCCAAAAGTAACTTTTGGAACAAAGAAAGCAACATTCATGATTGATATGCATGAAAAATGTCGTTTATTTTGTTAAAATGAGGTGCATGAAAAATGTCGTTTATTTTGTTAAAATGAGGTTTTGGTTAGAAGTTCTTTTAAATATGTTAGAAAATGTAAAAATCTTGAAAAAAGAAAAGAAATTATAATGGCAAGAGTCTCGAAAAAGTAGTATAGAAAACATAAAAGGAGTATCTCTTTTTATATTAATTGTATCATCACTTTTTTTTTCTGCTTTATTATACGTGTCGCGTATGCTATTTTTTGCTGTTTGTTTCTTTTATGAAGAAAAGAAATGTATTAATATACTCAAAGTCCACTGTTCAAAATAGACCTTCCAAAATAAACCTGAACTCGAAATATCGATCAAAACCAATTTAACTGAAAACAAATCAAATATTCAAAATGAATAACACGAATTGCACATGAAATCCGAATCAGCATGATAAATAACCGAAGATTGTACTATTTCAGGATCAAAAGCTGAGAAACTAAGTAAAATGATCCTAACATAGTTTAACCTTAGACCCCTCCCCTCCTTGTCCAAATGATTTAGTTATAAGCTACTCCGTACAACTTACATTCTTACCTATGAAAATTGTTACTGCAACTGTAACTTAAAAACACAGAGAGGGAAAGGGGTTAATAATAAGTAGTAACCTAATTGGGTAATTAACTAGGAGTAATTAGTTAGATTGGTCGGAAACAGAGTTGCTCTGTTTTCCGTTACTCGTCGCCTTCACACCAAGTCTGTGTTTCAACTCGGAGAGAAGCTGCTTATTTTCTTCATTCAACACCTCCGCTTTCTTCCGAAGCCTCTCGTTTTCCTTCATTATGTAACAATTCTCAATGTACAATTCTGCGTTCAACCTTTCCATTTCTGTACCAAATTAAGAGACATAATCAACATTCAACAACCGTAACAAAAAACTACATAAACATAATAGCTTCAAATATATGACCTAACCGTCTTAACCTAAGACGCACAAAAATTGCAATGACGGTTATTACAGGTCTTAACTTAAGACGGTCTTCAACAAGACATACTGAAAATGACAAATGTGAATAAAAAAGGAAGAAAAGTGGAAATGAGTTTAGGTTCTCCAAAAAGATTTCCTTAAGAGCTTCAAATATATGACGGTCACTGATAAAATACAATGAAGGTTATTACAGGTCTTAACTCAAGACGGTCTTCAACCAGACTTACTGAAATTAAGAAATGTGAATAAAAAAAGGAAGAAATATATAAAAGGGGAAATGAGTTTAGTTTCTCCAAAAAGATTTCCTTAAGAGCTTCAAATATATGACGGTCTTAACCTAAGACGCGGATAAAATACAATGAAAGTTATTACAGGTCTTAACTCAAGACGGTTTTCAACAAGACTTACCGAAAATGACAAATGTGAATACAAAAGGAAGAAATGAGGAATTGAGTTTAGTTGGAGAAGAAGTTGGAAAGACAAGGAAGGAAATGAGTGTAAGTAGAGAAAATAAAGAGATTTATAAGTAATAATTTGGGAGAAGGGTTAATGATGGAAAAAAACCGTAAAAAAAGAAGAGAAAAATGATGAATAATGATTTGTTTGTGCGTCTCCACAACAATCATGGCTGTCTAGTTCTAGTGTTGTACTCAACCAAGTAATTAAGACGGCCGATTTTAGGGCGAAGTGCAGTGCAGTGCGGGCGTATCTTGTGCTTTGGTTGCATGTCATCATGCATTATCATTATTTTTTTACAATCATTACTCTTTTACTGACCTTAGCTGCATGGTTTACCCTCCTCATCATCATTAACGCTTTTACTCCCTTCTGAATTCTTAGATCATGTTTATCATTACACTTGCACACATTATGGGCCTTTATTAACTCAGTTAGGCTCTGTTTTTTCCGGCTTAAAGTAAGTGAATTGAACTGCAGGAAGCTGTAATAAAGACCTTGCTCTTTTCGGTTGATAGGAATTGAGCTGAACTAAATTGAATGGAACTGAAGTAAAAGTTGATTTGTGAATAGATGAGCTGAACTTAGCTGAACTGAATTGAATGAAGCTGGACTGAACTAAATAGAGTGGAGTTGAACTTAAATTAGCTAATACTAAGCCAGAAAGAACAGGGTTTAAGTGTTGATTTGTGAATAGATGAGCTGAACTGAATAGAGCTCGACTGAAGTGAAATGAGCTGAATTAAGCCAGAAAAAACAGGACCTTAGTCTCCCTTAAAGAGTATCTGTCTTAATATGAAAACGGGTTAAATATCATCTCACTTGCATATACAAACATTCTACTTTTACGTATGCATTCTGCATTTGTCTTATTCATACTGCTTAACTCGTCTTAGGTTTAAGACAGATACACTAGTTTTAGTCTTAAACAAAAATTTGTGTTATTAATTTTATGACTTCACACAAACTTTATTTTTTTTAGGGGGTTACTATTCATCATCAACAAAAAAAATTAATAATTATCGTCGACAAATTGTCCAAACTATCTAAAATGTCTCTCTCAAGTCTCACTCCAGACACTAATCGCCAATATAGTTGTTATAATAATAGTATGGATTCCACGCATGCATGCACGATATTTATAGATCATATACTTTACAATGTATTATTTATAGATTTTAAATTGATATATCATTAATTTTTCATATTTTAATATGAGGATAAAATTAAAATGGAAAACTAATCAAAAGAATTGATTAAAGTCAAGAAATGTATTTTAGTGAAATTGTTTTACTACAAAACTAATGATTTCAATTTATAAATTTTCTCAAATAATTTTAATGAATTTTTTGTCAAGAAATTAATAATATCAGTTCATATCTTTTTTTTTTTCATGAATTAAGTACGCGTTATTTTTTTTATACGAAACTAACTATAGGTTTTCATATACGGATTATTAGATTTATACCAGTTTTGTTTTATTTAATTAAATGATTATAATTTAGTTAAAAAAGATTATAGTGATTAAAGATTATATTTTAATTTAATAAAAATAAAGTCTTGTTTCCTTATTTAACCAGATCCCTTTTAGAGTGAAATTTTTTGAGAATTTTTATTACCTTAGTATATAGGGGTATTTTTAATTATTGTTTCTGGACAAAAAAAAATTAATTCATTAATCGAATTGATGATAAGCAAACCAATCAAACTAATCGAAATAACGAGTTACTAACAACAACAATATCGGTTAAATTTGTACAATAATTAAAATTATAACAACTAAAATAACAATAACTTAATTAACAAATAAGATCGTTCGAATTAATTACAAAAAAAGAGGGAAATTGGATCCGCCGTGAAACTAAGTACCACGACTCCACTCAATAAGTAAACTATATAACCAGTTGTATTGGTTGTATAATAAAGAATTTGAGCTTTATAATGAATTATTTGAGCTTAGATTTATACATTACGAGTTTTATTTGAAAGAATCTGGGGCCCTTTGTCAAAATGACCATTCCAGTAAAACTTTTCACCAAAATAACCATTTTCTAAAATTATTTACCAATATAACCAAACTATCATGAATTCTTTCAAAATATTTAATCTAATCATTAATCTTCTTTTAACTTTAGCAATCATGATAAATAATCATTAATCTTCTTTTAACTAAGCATAAATATTGTTGCAAATTTAAGAACTTGCAGCTCTCAATCTCATACATGGAGAACGGCCTGTATATGAGCGCGGAATCAAATTTTGCATCCGTAAAAATTTGGGATTAACTATCGGCCAAAAGTTTATACCACAATTTTAAAGCCGTTTGGCTTGTTGCTCTAGTGATTCACTTGGATTCATAACTTAGCAATCGTAAATTCATAATCTTATTACCGATTTACGAATAAATGTTCGGTATTGGAACAAACCCAAAGAATAAGGGGGCTTTATCATACCCGCAAGATTAGCAACGAAGATATTAATGGAGAGGTAGAAGGAAAGTGAGAAAGAGATTGATTATTTTCTAGGAGACGAGAACACCAAAAACATTAGCAAAAATCATTCTAATTATCAACCAAAGTCCAAAGTGTCGTCGAGCAACCGTGGAAATTATAATGAAGTAAGAGGGATGAAACTGATGCTTGGTGAAGTTTGCTTTTCATAGTTTTAATTTTGGTCAATTAGGAAACTAGTTTAGTAAAATTAGTCATTTTGGAAAATAATTTTAGAAAACGGTTATTTTAGTAATTAGTTTTATAAGAATGGTTATTTTGGCAAGAGACCCAAGAATCTGAGCTCCATCATAAAAATATTGGTTTTAAAAAATTTACACTTGCCGATACACGTTTTACAACGTAAATATCTTTAGTTACATGCTATTAAAAATTATAAAAATTTGATTTTCTTATAGCATTCATAACGATAAATCAAACAAGATCTCACATGACTATATTTTATCTTATAGATTAAGAATAATATCAAAGATTCCCTACAACCATAAATAGTGCCAAAAGACAAGTGTTACCTTTGATTTGGATGTGAGAGAGTATAATAAAATTCAAGAATAGTATATTTAAGCTCAATTAGATTTTAATTTTGACATCAAAAAATTTAAATATAAATCAAAAGTTATAAAAGCTCGAAAAAAAAAATACATTAACTCAGTTAGATTTGTGATGGTTGTACAATATTCTTGTTCAACAGGTTCTCTATAGTAATATATCTGTGAGATTAGATTAAAAACACAAAATGACACGATTCGACCTCTAATATATAGTACTAACATACTTGAAATAACTCAATCCATATAATTAGAAGAACTTGTTTGCCAAATCTGATCTCAAATGGAATGAGACGACATATGGGTTGACCTGATTTGACTTGCTTTTGGTCTAATATATCCTCTGTAAAAGAGTTCTCTTCTACATGGATTTTTTTACATTTAGTAAAACATCACTCCGTTAGAGTAGGCAATGGGCCATGCTGGGCCGGCCCGTGTGCCAGTTCGTCGTGCCTTCCTCCAAAATTGGCCCGGCCCAGGCACGGATATTGGGCTCCTCGGGCCGTGCCGTGCCAGACCCACTGATCCAAACCTACGCCGCGGCCCGCTCAAGGCACGACCATTTTCGTGCTTGGGCCAGGCCGTGGGCCGGCCCATGTACCTTAATATTTTTTTTATTTAAAAAAAATGTTATATAATTGATATATTTTTAATACTTTTTGTTTAATAAATGATGATTAATGGTTTAAATATATATTTTATTAAATATGAATGTACTTTTTGTTTAATAAAGGATGATTAATGTTTTAAATATATATTTCATTTTATTTGTTGTTTAGAAAATTCAAAATTTTCTTTTTATTTATCGTATTATGGTTATTTATTTATTACATATTTTCTACATTTTTTAAATCAACTATAAAGATGTTTTTAACTATCAATAGAGCTGTTTCGGAGAATTTTTAATTGTGAAATTTCCTAAAACGACAAATAATAAATAACGAAACAAGTATCTCGAAATTAGCAAAATCTTTGGGGGGGTAAATGTCAAAGAAGATTCGTGGGAGTTTCCAGCCACTTTCTTTGCAAGTTCCCTATTTACCTTAGCTTTCAATTTTCATGCATAATATATACTCCCTCCGTCCCGGTCAATTGTTGTCTTTTTATTTTGGCACAAAGACCAAGGAAAGAGGAGAAGACCAATAACTAAATGACAAGTGGAACAATTTGAATGAGAATGATTAAATTACTCATCAAGTTCATTCTTAAAATAGAAAGGACAATAAATGACTGAGACACCCAAAAATGGAAAAGGACAACAAATGACCGGGACAGAGGGAGTATATACAAACGCCTACATGGGTTGACACTTGACAATTCTTCCAATTTTCAAATTATGTGCTATGTAATATGCATAGCCAATTTTCATGATTTTCAATGTAAATTTAATTAAATTTCTCGTCGAGCAAAACACCGGTCTTAACCACCTACCTTTGCCACAAGGGCATACCCGTCCAGAAATATCAGTATAACATCAATTGCATGTCTTTTACCAATGGTTGCATTTGTAATTATAGCATGGCTAGCATATATTGCCTTAGAGCATTACCATGACGCGTGCTTTGAGACGCCATTTCGAGTAAAAAAATACCTTGGGAAGAAGTACTTGCTGAAATTTGTAGTTTGGGTTCTTTATAGGGTCGTGTTACTTAGTCTTGTGTATCGAGTTGTAAGGATGTTTCCTTTCGGAGGAGTCCTTCTTTTCTATGTTATACTTGTAAGCACAATAGAATGTCGTGAGTGTCGCATGTGTGAGGATGAAATAGGTGACATTAGGAGAAAGGAAAGTATGCAAAGAAGAAGAAATCGTGTCGAGGATATCTCCGACTGTACTGTTGATGTGTATTTGCTAAATGAGAGCATTGTTTAGCATAGAGTAAATGGATTGATGCTGTTATATAACGGAGTAAAAAGGAAGGGTAAGAAAAAGAAAACCAAAAAATGGAGATGCGGGGTATCGATCCCCGTACCTCTCGCATGCTAAGCGAGCGCTCTACCATCTGAGCTACATCCCCTTTTGTTAGAATCCTGTATACCTAAGTTTAAATATTGTTTTGTATCATCATCGTAACTTTCGTTTTAACACCAACTCATCTTCTTTGTCTAACCTGTCTCATAAGCTTAAAGCTTCAATGATTTATCACCAACTGAAGCTACTAATTTAGTCGAATAAATAGCAGAACGTCGCAATCACAATCGTAAATGCAAGAGTTTGTACAGAATTTGTGTAATATCATCAAGATTTCGCATTAGTTATTAGTTACGGAGTATTACACAGCATAAACCCATCAATTTGACAACATTGAGCTAATTATGGATAATCGTTGAGAGTAATGATGTGCAAGATTCAATAATGCCCCTTCTGTTAGCAGTAGCTTTGTATTTGCATGCTTAATTTTGTATTTGTGGTAATCAGACTGAAGCTGTGGTTATGTCTTTTCCCAACAAGTGAGAGACAAAGATCGAACATGAGTCCATGACACATGATATTACTCGCGGTTTAGAAGTGGGCCATAATAAAACGGGTCATTACTCCCTTCTATTGAGTCGAAGAGAGTATATAATCCGTAGAATTTTTTTGCTAATGTGTATGAGAAAATCACTTTAGATCTTCAATGAGAGATTTCTGATAGAGAGCGAGCATGTCGTCTCCACCTTCTACTATTGTACATACTTGTCCTAGCCCTATGCGATAACTGGGCCGTATTCCAGAAAATTAACCTAGTTTCTTTATTAGAGAACAAAAATTGTAAATGTTTGTATGAAAGTGAAAGCATCAGATTGATGGGTTTGTGTCCATACATTCCCTTGAATGGATGTCGATATAATTTCAGGGAAGCTTGGGACTCTTAAGCATCCACGACCACCTTGGAATCAACTTCAGAAATTTCCTGAAAGAAGGCCTTGAAATGCTTATAAGAGTACATTACATCGTCAACTGCACACATCTCTCGTATGCTGTGCATTGATAGCTGGGGTGCCCCAACATCAACTGTACGAATTCCTACACCACTTGCCACGATGGGTCCAATTGTTGAACCACAAGCCGTGTCATTTCGTACCACAAAGTCCTGCAATTAGCAACATCTCTCATTTCAAATGTTTCTGGTAAAACTTAAAAGGGAGTAAATCATACTCCCTCCTATTCATCATTTTCTTCCTTATTTCCTTAAACGGATTATTCAGGTTTTCTTCCCTATTTCCTTTTTTGGGTTGATCTGTGTGGTTCAAATTTAATAACATGTGGGGTAGTGTGTTTTATGTGATCCAAATTCAATTTCTTATTTCTTGTGCAAAAAGGAAAGGGAAAGAAAATGGTGAATAGGAGGGAGTATAAGAAATTAGGACTTCAGACAGCAAAATATTCTGATCGGATCGAGTAACTTGTCAAACGGGTCGGGTGGGTTGGGTTCAAGTCATGCGGGTCAAGTCACAATACCGGCTGGGTCAAATACAAGTTTGGTTGTGCGGGTCATGGGTCGGATTAGGGCCCGAATACGGGATGATGGTTTATAAAATGAAGATTGTTATTGGCAAGCTATGTTACTCCGACACTTCACTTAACTGCCGTATTGCGTGTCAGACACGTGTCAGTGTCCGACACGACACGACACGATACTTCGACACTTCAATTTTGACTAAAAAATAGGAAAATTCACCCAAAATAGCCGTGTCCGGCACTCAGACACGTGTCAGACACGGGAGAGTCTGAGTAACACAGATGGCAAGAAAAGAAAGGGGGAATGAAGATCTATCCAAACAAAAAGGGAATGCAGATCTATTATGGAGTTATGCACACATAGTCCAATAGACGGGGACGGATTAGCGTAAGAACTTACCTGCACAGGAAGCTGGTGTTTTTCTCCTATCTCCCTAAATATAAATGAGGTTACAGCATTTGTTGCATAACGCTGATTTGCATTGTGTTTGATGACCAATCCTCCATGCATTTTCGGCTGATGATTCTCCTCATGCTTGTCCTGATGATAGATTTTGAGGTTAAATATGGTCATTGATTGATGACTAGTAAAGAAGTTATCCTAGTGCCATAAAGAGTTGGATGCGCACCATGTAGTTAGGATGCAACGCGTGAGCCATATCAGCAGAAACGAAGAAACTTTTCTGCACTGCTTTCTTAAGAATCTGAAAGAATAACAATCAGAATGGAAGAAATCAGTTTAGTACAAATTTCAGCACTTATCATTCTATCTATCTTGGTTCCAAGAAGTTTTTAAATTAAATGAGACGAACATAGAGATACTATTTGGACCTACTTCCATTGATAAATAAATAATTAAGGGTGCCGAATTGACAATGCAAATGCATCTTTAGACAGTACTAAACATTATATCAGTGAATAAATCATCAAACAATTGAAGTAGCGATATGTCAATAGGATAGATGATCTTCTAGAAGATAGGGCAATGGTATTTTTTACCATTTAATCATCATATATTCCTCTGCATAAATTTAATTGTTTCACATCTTGGCGCACTAGATCAATAATAAGTACAGCCAAATATAAAAGTTCACAACGTACAATAAAATGGTATTTTATATCAATACTCACCTTAAAATCTGAGCTGAAAGCATGTGTAATTCGCGACATGGCATCAACTATGACAGGAGATCCTGCTCCCTGAGCTGAATTAGATCCAACTTCCTCATGATCAAAGAGTGCCACCACTCTAACACCGACTTCATCATCAAGACTGCCCTCAGAGGACGTCGAATCTATTAATGCCTGGAAACAACAAAGTTTAGCTACTTGGTTCAGAGAGGGATAAATTAAGTAATCATCACAATGTTTCCTCATGCCTCAAAGACAAGGGTTTTACGCTAATAGGACATAATATCAACATCACAGAAGAATATAAACCAAATCAAATCAAACTCAGAAACGTATGAAGTAAAAATTTAACTTAAATTATATGGTTTCCGTGCACTTTAAGATGGGGACCTTGGAGTGTTTTGAGATCAAACTACTTTTTTGAGAATAAGATGCTAAAAGCAATAAAATTACTCCCTCCGTCCCAATCATTTGTTTGGCTTTGATAAAAATACCCCTGACAGAGAATAAAAAAGGCAAACAAATGATTGGGACAAAGGGTGTAAAAAATTTGTGCCAAAGACTACAGAAGCTCTATTATTAAGTCTGTATTTATTTACTTTGTGTGTAAAGGCTGATGGGTCTTGAATCTTGGTTATGAGCACTCAATGATTTTGTATACTAAGCTAGATGACATCTGACGATAAGAAAAGCATAACGCCACCAACCATATACACCTAAAACAACCACTACAAATATCACAATAAGTGGTCGTACTTTTTGCTGGAGTCATGTTTTGGTTTACGGAGAGCCCAGAAATAGAGGATGAAGGCTCAATGCATAAGCAAAAGCAAGGGAACGAAACCATAGTGGAAAAATCTTCATAGAAACATAAAAAGAGTTGTTTCTTGCTCCCCGAGAGTAGAAGGGCAACCCAGCGCAAATGTATTGGTTGACCCCTGTCTAAACCAATCTTACATACTATAACTACCATATGCGTTCCCAGCCGTATTGATATGCATTAGTGCATTACTCATACTACTAATGGTTTGATTGGACCATCAAAATCAAAAATCTTTGTCACCCTCTGACATCTTATTCATCCTAAAAGGGTCACTATACACTATACAGGCTTCAGTGCCACAGATCTGCTTCGCAAATGCTGGGTATTGTCTTCTTCTAGCAAGTTACATTGAGTGGACATTTCCAGGTCGCAAAACATATAATTGTCCATTCAATATTTCTGACAACAGTTACAGACAAGAGGAAAAAAACCAAAGAATTTCCGGTCATCTGGAGGGCATTTTCTGAACATTGTGACTCAAACAAATACGCCAACCATTTAACCACTCCACCAGAAGAATTTCTCTGCATAATTTTCAAGAAATGATAAATGACAATGTTTTTAATGATATAAGACACTATGTAATTCTAGGGTTTAAACTTCCTTTCACAGTTCTTTCACGAATTACACAACAAAATTTCAAAAACCCATACAAAAGCATTAAAATTTATATGGTCTGATCATAAGCATTGGTAAGACACTCATTTTGGTGGTTTCATAATGCAAATTGAAAGACAAAGGATCTGCATTCCAAATGCAATTTAAAGAAGTTGGACAGCTAAAAGCCTCAAATGATGTGATTCAGAGAGATTTCAGAAGCCAAACCTTCAAAGAACAAAATGAACTGCATAAATTATCAAGCCTTCCAGAGAACACAAACTCCTTCAGCGCACCGGCTATTATGCTGGGCTGGGTATCACATGCTTGCAACTCAAAATCACAAATATCGCCAGGTTCACAACCAGCATCTTCTGCAAGCAGCTGGTTGAATAAGATTACCAATAAGAAGGTGAGAACACAGAGGAAGCAATGGACACTCTAATTGCATATGAATGTGTTTGGACTTTGGACTCCTCTAACAGCGGTTGAAACAAAGGTACACCTAATATCATATAGAAGTAAATATCCAAACCTTAAGCAAAAGGGAATGGTGTTTCTGGTCCTTTGGCTTTGATTTTTCAGTCGAATTTTCATGTTCAGCTACATCCTTTTCACTAACAACCTTGTTGAGCTCATCCTGAAATATACTAACAAAGTCATCAACACAATTAAAACAGACATGCTTTGCAAAAGAACGCCATAATGTCGTTGTCAGAAGGAGAAATGGTATGAAAGGTATCTACATAATACTAAAAGAAGGCTAAAGAGCTAGATATCCTCTCTTTAGAGTTTAGATAACAGACATGTTTTGCAAAAGAACGCCATAATGTTGTTGTCAGAAGGAGAAATGGTATAAAAGGTATCTACATGATACTAAAAGAAGGCTAAAGAGCTAAATATTCTCTCTTTAGATAGGGTTGCAAAGTCAAGTTTTTAATTAGATAAATAATTGTGGCTATATTCAATTAACATATAAGGTCTCAGTTTGCATTCAAGTAACCTTACAAGCAGCTTTGCACGCTAATTCTCACAAATTACGTACAAATTAAAGAGGGACTAAGACGATTGACGGTAAGGTACTTTACATTATAAATCACTGGATATACGAAAAGCTAAAAGTAGCGATTCATCTAAAGGGGAGATGACAAAAAAACATCGCCAAAAGAGTGGATACATTAACTGAGGAGTCTAACCATTAATGCAAAGACTTGATAAAGTGGAAATGCTATTGTTTAGCCCTCTTAAGAGTCCTAGGTAAGATTTCCTAGAAATATAACTAATTCCAAGTCTTTGCATTCCAGAGACCATACCAACTTTTGAGTTTTAATCACTTGCACAGTTGTACTTAGTTTTACACAATTCAGTTATATATTTATCCATTAGGCCATTACCAATTTATTTTCTCTACACGTCAAATAAAATACCCCCTCTAGTTTAAACAAGTTATTTTAGTGAAACACGCAAGGATAATCAGGAATTAAGCAATGGCTGTAACGGGCAAGAGTTCACTTTCCACACGTAACACCAGTTGTACACTGCCTTCATTGTTGAATATCTTGAAACGAAGTATGTGAGTTTCAGTGTGAATAAAAAGAAATTAGCTTGTGTTGTGTTTGTTGTTTTCTGGTGCACTTGGAAATGAGCATAATTCATGAATGATTTAGGGGAAAATTTGTTCTGTTGACTTTGTTTGGGGGACGATTATTTTTCTTGCGTCATACTTGTCTACGCAGCTATCTTTAGAGGGAACTTAAAAGCATGTACAATGGGAGTTCTCCAAGATGGTCGCAACGTTTTTAGAGCGATAAGGACTAATGTTGCCAACAATAAGGTCGTCTTTTATGTTTTTGTGTGCTCTCCAGAGAACAAAATGGAGAAAAGCTCTCTTGAAGCCATCTCTCCACTTAAAGCGCATTATTAACATGCAAGGACGTGAGAGGACATCTACATCTAACATTTTGAAACAAAAAAGGCTGGCTTAAACATCTTAGAATGTTTAAGCAGAGAGTAATGCACTTGCGTATAGTTTCTTTGCTATTTACTTTAACCAAAACTTAAAACTTAATTTAATGAAAAAAGAAATAATATTACTGGAATATAGAAAAAAAAACATTCGAATTTGAAATTGTATTTATATCTTTACTATCTTCTTTTCTTCAGTCATTCAGTGAAAATAGTGTAATGGAGTAAATAAAAGACAAATTAGGGTCATAACTCGTACTGAAGAGCAGAAAGGGTAGCTAGTGCCTGACAAACAGAACATAGTACAGTTCTCGTGTGTAAACAATTTCTCATGGTCTTTTCATAATTACTTAGTCATTTACTAATTTAGTCATTTGGCAAACGATATAACAATGCGATTTTCAGGTAATCTTCTTGAACGAATGTAGAATTGTGATGAACACATGAATCATAAAAACATAGAGGCAAGCACATGTACCTTAACTGAAGTGGCCAAAATAGGAGCAAGATGACTTTGCGTGTTTGGCTTGAAACCATCAGAATTCCTGTTCAAAAGATGTGAAAATACATAAAATCGCTTATTAGCCAAAAACTGTCTCCACCTCTGGAAAATTATAAACACAGTGGAATTTCTACTGATGACGATAATTGACAAAAGCAATGCAATTTATGAGCATGTAACCTGTCAAGGTGAATTGCTAATGTAGGAATTCGCATTATAGGATCTTGAATCCTGACGAGTCGGTGAGAATAAGTACTGGAACCATTTTGAACTTGTTTAACCACAATGCGTCCAGCAACAGCCAAATCTCGATCAAACCATGTATGCCATAATCCTCCTCCATAGGTCTGAACACCGACCTCTAGAAAACCTCCTTTGGACACCTAAGCCGAGAATGTAAAACATGTTTCATAAAGCACATATCTTCTTAAACAACACAGTACGCCCCATGCACCTGTCTCTATTAATTATTAACAAAGAGTTTACCTTCGACACTGGCTTCAACTTCAAACAAGGACTATCTGTATGAGCACCAATAATGTAGAATCCATTTCCAGCAACATACCTATTTCATTTCCACAAATATTAGAGATTAGAGATTCTTTCTCCCAATCTCAAACAAATACTCCCTCCGTTCCAATCATTTGTTTACCTTTGATTAAAATACTCATCGCAAAAAATACAAAAGGTAAAAAAATGATTGGGACGGAGAGAGTACATATTTAAAATATACAGCCGTATTCTTTCCATTCAATAAAAAAGGATCCTAGCCAGCCTTCACGCGAGTATCAAATAGGCAAAGTACAACTACAACATTTTAACAAACACTCAATCAACCTTACATTACATCAATAGGGCACTTGTGTTTCCAAAAGTCTCTTGCACTTATTGTAAAACTGCCTTCTAGTTATATATGTAAAACCGCCTCACATAGGTTTTTGTCCAAAGCGAAAACAAATCATTTAAGTTACAAGAAACTTAATACTCCAAACACAAATTCTCATTATAGACGGACACTATCCGTCTATACGTATAGACGGATACCATTTTCCCTCACAAAATACCCATTTGCCATAAAGTGGGAAGCACATGGGGGGTGCCCCACCTTGTCTCTCCTACCCATTTTATTAGAGGTCTTTACCCGTCTGTCCGCCCCACCCGTCTATACCAAGACCTATTGTACTCCAAAAGGGATGAAAACAGAAAAACAAATGAAAGACATACTTTTTACCAACAGTAAAAGCAACAATGGTAGAATAATTCCTAGTGAAGAAATATTTCTTCCCAATTTCCAAACTCCAATCATCTTTCTCCGAAATCTGCTGGAACCCAGCTTCCTTCAACCGCCTTTTCGATTCATCTATCATTTTTATCACAATCAATTAATTGTCTTATAATCAAACATCAAAATAAATAAATAGATAACGAAATAATTAAAAAGCTTTTCACATGACAGTTAACTCACTATTCAAAAATCGCAAATACTTGTGTAAGGGGGTTTTACACAAGTTTATTGCAAAACATATGTTACGAGTACTTTTGAATCCTGTTTTACAGTATCGATGTATAAAACCGCCTTACGCAAGACTAACTGATTAATTAAAAAAAGTGTAATATGAATAAGATAGTAAGAGAATAAGCAGGAAGAAATAAAAGAGAGAGAAATTACCAACAGCGTGAAAAGCAGTTGGTGAAGCGTTGAGAAAGTCGATGAGATCGGAAGCAACTGTAGTTGCATCATCCTTCTGCTGTTGTTTCGCCATGTTTGAAAACTGCTCTTTTTTATTTTCGATTTTCTTTTCTGGGTTGTGTAACTTGTGTTTTAGGACTTGAGCTGTTTACGCACGGAGACCAAAATAACTGGTGAGTAGGGACGGCGGGCTATTCGATCTCGGATCCTGTTTAGATCCTAGAATCCATGTTTAACGGGTCGGATTCGGATTGTTATATTTTGAATCCTGTGTGAATATGGATATGAATTGGATCTATATATGATACATGTAAAAATGGATTTGAATTTGGATCATTTGATAGAAGAACTAGTATAGCAACCCGTGCTACAGCACGGTAATTTTATAAGGGTTAATTCTAGAAATTTAGTGTATTAATATTATTTTAATAAATTGAATATGAATTTAATTTAATGTTAATGTATTTTTATATATAAAACGTAATCATAAGAAATATATTCCATATATGGGGCATAGCGATTGACGGCAATAGTTATGATTGTAATAGTCATTTGTTTACTAATTTCATTTTGTGGTATCTCAGTCATTGTTTACCAAACCCAAAGGTAAACAAATGACCGAGACAGTGGAGGGAAAAAACGAATAGTCATCTTCACGTTTAACCTCAAATGCAAGTTAATTTCAGAAAGTATAAATGAAGAGAACATTTCATGAAATTGAAGTTTGGATTGGATGTATACACCATGAGATTGCAACCCATAATCATCCTTGAATAGAACGGCTGGGTGATCGAACAAGAGAGGATGGTTCTTTGTATATGAATGTTTTCTTTAACAAGTTCAGTATGTTTTTCAACACCAAATCAAAAGAACGAGAATCGTTTAATCCTCAACCTACATCAGGCTCCCCGACCAGTACAGACACGTTTCACAACACATGAGGATGAACAATATAATGAACTCCCCCCTGGAAAATACAACTTCTACTGTTTTTTCTTTTTAGGTCGACGCTTTCGTGGTTTTTTAGGAGCATCAGAATTGGAGCTGATGTTGCTACTCTGACTTGCTTGAGCATTTGGAATTCCCTCATCATTGGAGTGTCTAAAAGTATTGGAATTGGAATTCCGGTTACTATTTTGACTTACTTGACGATTCTGAAATCCTTGGCCATTTGTCTGTCTATAAGTGTCAGAATTGAAACCCCTATTGCCACTGTGACCAGCTTGACCATGTCGAAATCCCCCATCTTTTGAATTTCTGTTAAAATCCGAAGTGGAACTCCTGTTGCTACTCTGACCAACTTGCGCATGTCGAAATCCACCATTATTTGACCGTGTAGGAAATTCAGGATCAGAATTCCTGCTGCTACTCGGACCAGCTTGAGAATGTCGAAATCCGCTGGTACTTGACTGTGATATTTTACGGCTCTTTGATGTGTTCCTGGAAGTTGAGCAATCAAATCTCTGTGACGATGACTTTTGAGGGCGAGGTGGTGGCATTAAAGACCGAGCTGAAGTCTGCTTCTACATGAACAGATGATACCACAGGTGAGCTAATAAGGAGACACCAGAATTGTCCACGTAAGGTAGGTTTGGAAAAGTACCTGAATCATCCCATCTTTGGGCATCTGGTACATTGCCACAGCTTTAGCAGGGGCAGAAGAAGACTGTTCCCTGGAGCAAAATAACGGAGGACCTTTGATTAGTTGTAGCAATATGATCCAGCAACATAGCAACACGGAACACTTTTCGTGGCAAAGAGACTGTTCAAGAACTTACAGCTAGCTATAGCAAAACTGATCCAACCAGAATAATCAAATCCACACACGAATTAGGCCAAATTAGACCCAAAGATAACAAACTAAATTAGCTTCGTTTGAAAGTTGAAACTACCCTGCCCAAAATGACCAAATCTAAAATCGGTCGAGGCCAGCAATTTGAAATTAGATTCACAACAAACAACAATAAGCTAAAGGCCTCGCCCGGAATAACCGGATAAACCTGATCCCGGTCAGTTGACCCAGAAATGACTCATCTTGAGATGACTCGACTAGAATGAATCGTTGTAAAATATTATTTCCAGTACTGGAGTATTAATGAATGCCTAAAGTCGTTTTCCGTTTCCCCTAGCAACTCCCCAGGAGTATATGACATATATTCAGGCAAATAGAAAGCCAACAGATAAAACAATCTGAGAAATACAAGCCAACCTTGCACTTAAATCTGTTAATTCATCATCTGCATCAGCTTCATCACTTGAGGAACCAGAAACAAAAAAGTCATCATCGGTGAGGTCTGTCGGTCCATCATCCTCGCTACCAGTCTCTACAAAACACCAAACAAATGATTTTAGCTCAATGGTGACAAATAAGATTGAATTAAGCCCCTTTAAGCTGTCACATATGCATAGACAACATACTAGAGTATAAGATATTAAAAAAAGACTTAGGAAAATGGCAAGACCGTCAATTATTACTAACTTAGCCTCCTTCGAGGATCCAATCCAAGTGTTCCACAGCTGACTCAGTATATATTAGCTGAACCAACCACCAAGAACTCCCACGACAACCTTATACCTCCAAAATGTAATCAAAAAGTAGTGAAACAAAGGATCGTATTGTTGGGTACATCTATACACCATTACCGCCGCGGTAGGTAGCCTTTGAGGAACTATGTGCTAGTGTCGTATGTAGTTTGAATGAAAATGCGAGCCATGATTTGTTAATTATCTCCATAAGCGATTACAAACGAAACTTGCATCTACACTAAACCCGGGTAACTCTAAATATATTCAAATAAACAAAACAAGTTGCCACGTTTGACTTTCTCCAGCTAGAGCACTCGCACAAAATGCAATAAAGAATAGTATGCTAGGCCCCAGGAAATCCAAAAAGCTAAATTACCTTCCAGGTCCTTTCCACTGGCTGCAGCAGCGATTATGTTAGCTTTAATCTGCAGGCGCAAGCGATTTCTGTTGTCCACTAGCTCTTGATCATCGCCGCAAAATAAAGGCACATACTTTTCGGCCTTTGGAAAAAACTGCATTCAAACAGCTCATAAACCTCACAGAAACAAGAGAATTGCATTCAAGATAGCTATTGAAGGGCAAAAAAAACTGGTACGTTGTCCCTCAATACCTACAAAGTAATTGCACACAATAATAGCTACTTTACACTGTTTATAGTTAGCTTACCCGAACATACTCGAGATCATTTTTTAGTTGGACAAGTTCTTCCATAATCTTTTTCTCTTCTTCCTCGTTCAATGAAACACGTTGCTGTTTTTCCATCCGTCTTATTCTTCTTTCTATCTTCCTCCTCTCTAAGGAAAACATAGCATAATCCATAAGCTGTATGTGATTAAGTGGAGACAATATACAGCTTGCAAAAAGCAGGACCAAGCAAATTGGGAAATGACATTACCAAAAAATTTGATCTTTCTATCACGGAGAAAGATCTTACGCTCTTCAGCAAGGCGGTTCTGTTCCAACTGTTGCTTCTTGAGCTCGTCCAACTTCTTCTCTTGAGCTTCTCTTAGTTCAGCAGGAAGATCCTTTAATATAAGTGAAAGAGATATAAGGAGAGAATAATAGCCAAGCTAGCTAAAACCGCAAAAAAAAAAGGTATATACATCAACAATGGTAGCAAAATTAGGACTCATGATCTATAGACACCTGCAGTTGCAAAGCTCGCATTTGGAACAAGCAATCTTTCCACGAATAAAGCAAAATACAAATGACAATCACAAAAGATGGAGAAATACCACAACTTCTCAATGCAAAAAGGGCCTTGTCTTAACAATTTGACATATAAAAGCTTTTGAGTATAACTATGAAAATTTAATAATATTTTACTCCTATCTTCAACTCAAAATACCTCATTTGCTTTTTCTACATATACCAATGTACGTATTGCAACGTTAATATGTTTTGTTACATTATAAAAAATTATAAATTTGATACTTATATCGTATTCATGAAGACAAATCAAACAAGATCCCGCATGATTATACTTTTTTATATATAGTCGAAATTTGTGAAGATATTCATTTGTGAATAGTGTCAGAAAAGCAAATGGGGATTTGGAGTTGAATGGAGGGAGTATAGCAGTAAGGACTATGGACTTATAAAGTTAATATTCCGAGTTAATAATTGATGAAAATATATCATAAAACAACAAAGAGAGTCTATAATCTTTCTTGGCAGCGCCTACAAAATCTTTGCTAAGGGGCTGGCCTCAATGTTTGAAAAAATGATAAATTAGCTTGTGTGTCCTTGTCTTATGCTTGTGTTCCTGATCCTCAAATCTTGTCAATAGGATGAGATGTATTGGCTTCAAGAACTACCCATACAAGAGAGGCGAGATTATAAAGTAAATTTAGGGTATCAAAAAATCAAAAGAGTTGGCCAGTTAATAGCGAATTCGGAAATCCGTGGACCAATCTTTTAACTCTTCTAATAGTTTAATGGTGTATGTTAGGTCTCTCTTTACTATACCCACTTGTGTAATCTCAAGTCTCAACACAGAGCAGAACACAGCATCATTTCTTGTGGAGTAGAGATTTGTACAAGGGGTTCAATTGAGTTTATTGGCATCATGTATGTCGTCCAAAGCCTTTTGATGCTTTGCGTATTAGGTACCTTTGCAATGTTAATGTAGCTATCATGACATGGATATAGAGATGTGCAATTTGAAAAAAAACGTGTTGTAGAAGAATGCACGTCTATAAATATGGAGAAAGGAAATGAATTTATCTAATGGTGTTAGCACTTACAATCTATAATCCTAGAATTTCCTAAAGCCTGTGGGATTTAAGGATGAAAATGGAGAGAGCTTTGTTTTCGCAGGACTTTGGAAAATCAAATTCCACAACCATTAGAGATTTTTTTTTATCTAAATAATGCTTCGAAGGAAATAGTTAAATGGGTTAACATTTCTCACCATTAGGAACTTTTCAAGGCTCCCTAATGATTTGGAGAAACTTCTATTTTGAGATATCCAGAGTACTTTTTCTGTTTTAAGAGAAGCCTTCTATTGATATACTCTAGTGTAAAGCTTCACAAAACATCATTTCTTACCTTGAACATAGCAAAAGAAAAAATCTCAACCAAAAACATGCTTAGGGTTGTTAGTTTCAAAATGGGTATATGACATTCTTTGTGTGGTGAAAATGAAAGATCCATGGATCATCTTTTGTTGATTTGCACTTAGGTCATGTCATTGTGGAATTTAACTTTATCTTTGTGCTGGGCTTGCATTCGAGTCATCTTCATACGGCCGAAGCCGTTCCTTCTACTTAAAAGAAAATGATGAAAAGGGATTGGATTTGAAAAGTCTGTAAGACAGTTTCCTTAACTATTTGGTGTACTTGGAAATTAACTATAGTGGAGTTTTGACGACACAACTTCTACAAGTCAACAAGTGGTACAGTCAAGAACTCCATTCTTACTGTTCTTACCCGAGCTTAACTTTTGCTCTCTTTATCGATAATATTAGCTCAAGAGCTTAATCGTCTCACACTCCTTTTCTATAGATACCCCCATCCCCGATCATGTCTTTTCGACCCTGGATATCTCCCCTTGTATCCTTTACTAATCAATATACTCTACTACGCGCTAGTCTGATCCTGAGACACTACCCTAAAAACTACTGTACTATTTAGCATGTCTTAACTCCGTCTAAACATTAAAACGACTCGTAACTAGCTAAGACATTTGTTACTATGCGACAACAATGGACCATCCATTTCTTAACTCCGTCTAAACATTAAAACGACTCGTAACTAGCTAAGACATTTGTTACTATATGCAACAACAATGGACCATCCATTTCCTTGGACGATTCTCCTTCAAAAACAGTATTCCACAACTCTATCAATTCCACTAAATTTGGATAAAGAAATAATTCCATTGTTGGTTCCTCAATTCTACCAAAAAACCCAAACCAATAAACCGGCTTTCGCGGGCTCGATACTTTGCATTCTACACTAATGAATCAAGCAATACAACAACAAAGCAATAACTAAAAAAAAAAAAAAAAAAAAAAAAAGCATACCCTTTGGAGCAAACGTTGAGTAGAGCGAATTTGATTCTTAAGAGAAGCAGCTTTTGATTTCTTCTTGTTAATACCATTATTATTACTATTATTTTTATGAACAGCTCCAGCAACAACACCAAGCTTTGATTTATAACTGGTATTGCTCTTGGTGTTTGGTTTTTGCCTGCTTCCTCTCAATGGAAGCTTCCCCATCTTCAAACTAACAATTTTTCAAGAAAAAACAGCAAAAAAAAATAGACAATTGATACTTGAGTTATTATTATTGGTGTCAATTTTCTAGGGTTTTGGTGATAATTAGGCAAAAAAATTCATTTCTGGGTGAAGAGAGGGGTGCGAGAAAGGGAACATCTTCATGTTAGAATTAGGCAACATACCCAACCCTAGAGGACTAGAAAGGGAGGATCCTTTGCTTGGTTTAACTCCACATGGCCCATTGGGCCGTTATACTCACATTTGGGCCGGACACAATACATTGAAACAAAGGGATGAGCATAGGTCCAAGAACGGAATGGACCGGACTGGATCGAAGGCCGAAAAATAAATTTTGTGGAGATTTAAAAATTTTGGTCTTGGACCGAACTAAACCCGCATTTCGTTCCGATCTTAGACCGAAATAGATTTAAGATTAAAAAATTTCACTATTTTGTATACGATTATTCAATTTTAATTTCAATAAAGTAAATAAACTTGTTGTTTAGAATAAAGGTTAACTTGATTAATTGCGAATATTGAGTTTACAATATCTTTTGAGTTAATATATTATACACAAATTGTTCTATAAGACTGTCTTATAGCATAAGACCAGCCCATAACCTTAAAGCCCAAATAATTAACTTATAACTCCCTTTTTCAATCAAATAATCAAAACTCGCAAAAAAATAGTTAATATACTTGTAAAAAAACATTTTATTTTGATAAACTAAAATTTTATATTAATAACTTATATATTTAAATAGGTTAGTTTTTATCATAAAATGTCGTGTTGTTAAACTAAAATTAAAATAAAAATTATATTAAATATTGTCTTTGGGCTTCTCTCCCTTTTGGCCAGTCCTATGCCATAGGACGGTCTTATAGGAGAGTTGCTGTATATTACTCCCTCCATTCAACTCCACTTTACAAGTTTCTTTTATCACGTTTGTCAATGCAGCTTTTACACGATAAATATCATTAGCTGCGTATTTGCAAAAATTATAAAACTTAGATATTTTTAATGTACTCTTAAAGACGAATCAAATAAGATCTCACATGAATGTATTTTCACTTATGTATCGAGAGAAAATTGAAGTTAAATGTCCGCTTGTAAATAGTGCACAAAATAGAAAATTGCAAAGTGGAGTTGAATGGAGGGAGTATATTCTTTTAAAAATTCTCAAAGATTAATCATTAAAACTATAAATTTCGGTCCATTTGTTCTAGACCTAAACTTTGGACCAAACCGGACAGAAGATTGTACTTTTAGATGATATAAGGACCGATGGTTCGACCTAAACGAATTCTGTCCAGGTTCAATCCAAACAAAATGATCCGACCAATCCATTTTTTCGGTCTGGTGTCCTACTACTACTACGCTTAAGATGAGTAAAGTTGATGAGCTGAAATTAATGGATTGGAAGTAAGTCGAATGAGTAGAATTAAACTCCGTTACTCCTGCTTGCTTGTTTGATTTTTTTTTCATTTTTTTTTTGTTTAAAGGTTTTGTATTTTAGTAATTTCAACTATTCTTTTTTAAAAAATTTAGGTGTAACGCCCCGTAATTTCGGACCGTTATTATTTTGCGAAAGCAATTTATTAATCAAGTTGAATTTAATATTAATGTATTTGAAGTAAAAATAATTCAAAGAAATATAATTTTATTATATTTTGAGGTAAAGTATTTATTTTGATAGTTTCGAAATGTTTAAAAATAGTTTAAACCGTGTAAAAACTTTTTATTTCGAAATAAGGGCATATCGGGGAAAAGTGACAACTCTATTGAAAATTGGGCAAACGATTTTGGAAATGGGTCGTATGAATACTCAATTTTCTTGTAATCTCGTGTTTAAGAACTTTGGTCTTGTCGGAATTTGCAATTGACAAGCGGTTCTAATTATTATCGAAACGAGCCAAAACCGACTCGTGAAAATCCCGACTTAAACCCGCTCCCTTCCTTTCTTCCTTTCCTTTCCCGCGGCACCTCCCTTCCTCTTTCTTTTTTTCTGATTTTCTCACCTAACTTCATCTTCCTTAACCTTCTAAAGCTTTCCAAAACACAAAACACCATTTTTCTACAAAATTCAAGCTAAAATCATCATAACTTCCTCATTTCTACTTCAAATTTCACAAAATTTATATTTCCGGAATCCTCTCTTCGAGATCTACAACCTAGTATGTTTTAATTTCAGTTTTCTTGATGTTATTTTAAGACGATTTTGGCATAATTTCGGTATTTTGTACTTATTATTGTGTTTTTATTGTTTATTTAGGTGAAGGTTTGGAGGACGAGTTTGGGGACTCGTATATTGTCGAAGATAGTGGCTAGTTGCTTGTTAGGGTTTGGGTTCAAGGTGCTAATTGCTCATTTTCTAGCTTAAGGTAACATATTTCGAGTTACTCGACGAATAATCGTCACATTCTTTGCTTTTTGTATGTTTTTGTGATTTCTGTTTGAGTAGTAAATTTTCACATGATAAAATGGGTTGCATGCATGTCTAATGCTTGTCTTTTGTTAGTTTAAGTTAACATATTAGTATAGGAACGATTAAGTAATGCTTAAAACGGAGTTAAAATGAACAAAAACGGAAAAATGGAGGAGTGGGGGTGGCGGCCAGCAGGCCCGACAGGCCCGTGCAGGCCCACGGCTGGCCGGGTCAGCCCGTTGCTTGTTTCGCGGTTTTTCATGCATTATTGGTCATTTCGGGTTCATTAATGTTATAGTTAGTATAAGTCACATATGAGTACACTTTTGAATTGAATCATATTAGTAGTAAAAATTATGTTAATGGTAAAAATTATGTTTATATTGGTAGATGCACATGTTAGTATAGGTTATAAAATAAAATTGTAATGACTAGGCTCAAAATGAATTTTATAGCAATAATTGCAATGTTTTGATGATTGTCCAAAATCGAGCCTTAGTCCCTTTGTCGATTCGATGTCGATCAATTGAGTGATTGGTCACCGCAATTTAACCCGTACCTGTCGCAGGACTGGGGTTGCGGGTAAAAATTCGGTTGGATGAAATTTTATATGAATTGGATAATCGGCCTTTTTCTTGTTTTAGGCCATTTATTAAGTTTTAGTTCACATGTGTTATTGGTTAAATTTAATAGTTCTTATATTGTAGAAACGGCCCTAGGTTCCCTGAAACCTTTAATATTGTTAATATTGCTAGAAATGGTATTGGTATTAAATACTTTTTGCAGGTTGTTGTGTTTGTCATAGATAGGTCTTTATAGTCTTTGACGAGTATATGTTCACTGCTTAATAGCCTTTGTGTTCCTGACTTGGTGGGATTATATCCAAGTTGGGGCATGACCTCGTTACTTATTTTGATAGTAAGTGGTCAGCTTAAGTACTAGCCAACCCTTTGGTGGACTCCTTAGGGTACTCACTTTGTTTTAGAAAAATTGTGGGTCTTGGGTGCGGTGGTGTGTATCCGCATGTCTAGGTCTGCTTGTGATTTTAGGCTAGGGTTGTGTTGTGTCTTGGCCATGTTTTGGTAGAACCTCTGAGCCAAGATACCGGTTCGATTACCTTCCCTACCTCGTGGTATAGACTCGAGTTACAGAGTGACTATTGACGGGACTAAGAACTTATGCCTGTCTTTGATATATTGCCCTTTCTTGTATGGTGATTTTATGAATTGTAATAGGTGAGATGTAAGCCGGTTACAATTGATAAAGTTTGGTTTACTATTTGTTATATGATTCACATGATAGTTTAGTTTGACCAGTTTAGTGTTCACATGTTAGAATACTCGATAGTTAATTGATTTATGACGTGGTTTACATGTTACATTACATGTTACATTAAATATGACGTTTCGTGGCTGGGAGGACTCGAAGTTACTCCCCACTGAATTGTGGCTTTCGTGTTTGTATAAAATGCGATTGACAGGTTGATGATGCTTAGTTGGGGTTCACGGACGAGCTAGTGAGCAAGAGAACCTTGGACCTAGTTTGACTATTTTTGTAGTAAACCTTTTATCTTTTGGTTGTGTATATATTTTGAAGGGACATATGTCTCCCTCTTTGATTTTGGTTTGTATCATTTTATTTTCTTATCGTTAGCTATGGCATGTAAATTAGTTGTTAGCTTTTGCAGGTTTTGGGCACTCTTAAGTTGGAAATGTTTGTGAATGGTTTAGAAAATTTTTTAAAATTACAGGTTTTGTCTAGTTGAACCAATTACAAACATATCCTGTCAGTTTTTCTGTAGAATTTACGAGTTTATTTAACGCTAAAATTTGAGGGTGTCACATTAGGGCCCAGACTCAGAGTCGGATGAGGGTGGTTTGAGGAGGTCGTCAAGACCGATTGATGGCACAAGGGAGGCGGCGGTGAGGGTGGTAGATGGTGGATAACAGGTGGTGGTTGGATGATGGCAGTTAGAGTGAGAAAAGAGTAAATGAAGGAGAAAGAGAGATTAAAAGAAGGGTATTTAAACGAAATCATTAAAATAAAAGGGTTATTATGATCATTTACGTCCATGAAAAAGTAAAGCGTGTACATAAATGAGCACCACCCAAAACCAAACTGAATTTAACTAAATTGCACTGGCTCAATTAAAATAAATTAAGGTAAAAAGAATTGAACACCCAAGACCCCAAACAAGCACAAATAAAGTTGAAAATAATGCCAGCTTCAAAGTTGCAACAAGTTTATCTAAATTTCCCACCAAATTTATTTGTTTGAGCACCAACTAGTTTTAAAATTAAAATGGACAAATATCTTAAACTAGACAAAATAGATACTATTATTTTATCTGTCTGAAACGTAATAGGAATACTATGCATGAATAAACTATCACATAGTCTCCTCTTCGAATCACAATTTCTCGTTTAAGACGGATATTTCACGTACGTAAGTCAAAAATAAAACGCACTGAAATTAACAAAGAATTTACACATCTATGCAAATAGGTGTTATTAACCCCGTTTCATTTTCAAGACAGATACTTCCTAACAAAAACAGTCTCATACTTTACCTATAGACACAACAAACCAGCTTTAAATCCCCTCCAAAACTTTTCAAAACAAAAAATATCCCAACATTACATTAGAGGATGGCAGAGCACAACAACCCAGTTTTAAATCTTAAACCGAGTCAAATATCATGTGATAATAAAGACAAAATATTTGACATTTTTAGACAACTTGCCATGTAATTTGTGGAATACATTGCCACCATTTGTTTTTCAGATGTCACTAATCTAGTAATCTTAAAGGATCAATCTTTTTTTTCCTTTAACGGCAAAAAAATGGTATTACACCCTCCCAAAATTTTCAAAAAAAATATCCCAACATTACAATAGAAGATGACGGCATCAAAGAGATCTCCCCCAACGGAAGAAAATCAATGTCACCATCTGACCGTCCACATGTAAACCGATCTACAGCGACCAATCATGAAGATATAAGCACGCACCCTATTGGTCCACGTTATGAACCCTTGCATACTTCTGGAACCCTACCACTTCTGACCAACAATTGCAGTAAACACACTACCAACAATTTACGACCAACCAAATTCGACCCACGAGATTTTCATGCCTAGCTGTCCTCCTCCTTTTTAGATTTTAACGTTTGTGCTATATTGTTCCTACAATAAGTCAAGAATTAAAGTTTTCTAATGCGAGCGATAAGGGCTCTTATTCTCTTAAATACTCCCTCTACATTTTATTGTTATACTCATTTACCTTTTTAGAGGTCAAAGTATTGAAACTTTGACCATAAATTGATCATAAAATATACTCCCTTCGTACCACACCAAAGGTAACGTAGGGAAAATTTGAGTATTTAAGAAAAAGTGAAAAAAGTAAGGGTAAAGAGGGAAAAAATAGGTGGGGTATATAATTGTGGGTTGGTAGGTGGGGTATGTAATGGCATTCTGTGTAAATATCAAATGGGTATAAAGATAACTTGGTAATGTTGTGGGCCAAATAAGGAATGTTACCTTTGGTGTGGTACGTCCGTTTATAGTAAGTGTTACCTTTGGTCTGGTACGGAGGGAGTAATAATTTATAACGCGTCGGCTATACAAAAATCTTTCATAAAAAATTCCGAAACAAATACGGTATAAGTGGTTAAAATGCCGGTCAAAACATCGCCTAGAAAACCGTGTATAAAGTAAATAGGTAGAATAATAAGATGTGGAGGGAGTAAGTGGTTAAAGGTTCGATTTCCGATTCTTACAAATGAAAAAATCAAATTTAAGAGAGATCAACCCATTAAACTGCGTATACTGTACTCCTGATAAAAAAAAAATTGTTCGTACAAGATTTATCAACACTCTTTGTGTTTTCATTGGTTGTTGCTTGGGGGCTTCATTCCCCAACGCTATAATTCGCCCATGTCTTTTGTTTTTCTGCTTTTTCTGTGTTGTACTATTTCTGGTATGTATATCCCAAAATAATGTGGGAGGTGTTTGTTTATCCACAAATATTTAACTTTTGAAATTCAAACTGTTTTTTATTCTCAATTGACAAAATTTGTGGCTTAAATTATTATTACGAAGTACAATGATTTCTTAGCTTAGGTTGAATTTGGAAGATTGAACAAAGTTGTGCATATGTTAAATGGGTGTGTTATCACTAGAGTGTGGATGAGGACGGTTTGTATGGAATTCTAATTATGAAAGAGCGGTGTCAAAATTTAAAGTGTATAAGAGCAAGTTCAATGGTAAGCGGATATTTTCTAGCTTGACAAATCCACATTATATCTTAAGCTACAATCATTTTAAGCAACTAGGCTATTCCAATGGTTTAGCTACCTTTTATATTAGCTTGACATGAATCACAAATCCTATAAATCAAAAATTAAAAATAAATCAAACCTAATTGATGGAACTAATTTTCTTATTGGTTGTTTTGTATAGGGGGCCAATTTAAGCAACTAGGTTAATGAAGCTATCTTAAAAGGTTGCTTGAGGCAAGCCATCTTAAAAGGTCTTCTCCAATGGTGTAGCAACTAGCTTGCAATTTTAAGAAATTGCAAGCAAGTCCATAAACTACACCAATGGACTTGCACTAAGTACCTAATTTGATTTTGAAGAGTGACAAACTGACAATACTTGTAAAGTTGTAATGTATTGACGAGAATTTTCTACACTCATGTTACATATGGAACAATATTTGGTGACACCAGCTACTAAATTACTTATTGATTTAATACTAAACGCCAATTACAAAAAGATGAAAGCTTGTTTGAATTTAGGAGGTTTGGTAAAATACAGGAGTATTTATAAAAGAACAAGTACTACTAAATAATTTAGAGTACCTGTCAACATTTGTGTTGAAAAGTGATCTCTCAATCTTATTTCGGCTCTCAAAGAGAGAATATTGAGACGTTGCCCTTTGGAGTTGGTTCGTGAGGACGTTTATTTTTTTGAAGCAAGTGTACAAATGTCACACGGGGGCGAATAATCTCCCTCAGGCCTCAGCACGTCGCTAGGACAATGTGCAATGGACTAGGGAAGGAGTTTGACGGCCTCTCCAATATATAACAAGTCATTTTACTACCTTTAATGGTTCTCGATATGAAATAAAATTCATAACTCCCCATTTGACATAAAAAGGGTATATACCTGATATTAAATCGCTATTTTTCTTACCATTCAAAAATGGAATATGAATTGCAATAATCTAAGATTAATTATAGGATAGAGGAACCAACTTTTTATTTTACATAATTCGATTGAAAAACAGGAACCTTTGGGTTAAATTTTATTCCGTAAATATATAACAACCATTATCGAAATATAAGGTGCTTAAACTCATTATTATAAGTAAGATTAGAGGGTGATTTTACCAATTTTCTAGAGCACACGAAAGCCTTGAAAATCAGCAGTTTAGCACTATGCTTAAATGGGTTTTCATACTCCCATAACATGAACCCTTATTTTATTTAAGGGCAACATTACTATTGAGATTCATGAAATTTGGTTTATTTTGTGTGATATAATCAAATGTTTTAACATTATCACCGTTATAATAATGAAAGTTGCCATACATTTTAGTACAAATTTGTTGATTATATGATTAGGTGACTTATGAAAGCATTTTAATTAAAAATCATCATTTCAATTAGCTGATTTTTTTGTTAAAAGTCTTTAAGTTCATTAAGACCAACATTCTCTCTGTAAATAAAAAAAAGTATAATATTACATTATAAACGATATTTCTTTCAAACTAACTTTTTTTTTTTTGACAATAATAAACTGGTATTAAAATTAAGAAAGTCACATACAAACTATAGTACAAACCCCGGAGTGCTGGAGTCCCTTACACTATTAGAAAACCAAGTAACCGAAGTAGAACTAAAAGTAACTGAAAATGAAGCAGACGTAGTAAGACGACCTTTTTTGTAAGGGGGGGGGGGTGATAAAAGTCTTCAAAGTGAAATAAGTCTACCTGCTTTCTTTTAGCTCGCGTAGCTATAGCAGCTTTCGTCGTGTACCTGCAAAGAGAATGAGAAAATTCGACAGAAACAGAAGATCGTTTGTTCAAATGAACACTAGCTTGTGTCACACGGCCTCTGAGTTGGGGATGAACCATCTTGCGTCGATAACTCTTGGTTTTAATTTCTCTAACCGCAATAAATTGGAACTGAATCGAAGATATCTTGCTGACCTGAGCGGACTCCGACGATATCCGCTTCTTTATATCAATTTGGTAAACAGCTTCCTCATGGGCCACCTTAGCATTCTCGAGAATGAATGCTGAATGCACAACTTGCTCCTTAGGTAAAGGAGAAGATGGGGGGATTTCTGCTACCCGTGAAATATCTTCACGTGGAGTTTCCGTTTGAATAGTGTTTTCAGGGATGAAGGGCCGAACCCTGATGAAAGACAATGAACCTCTATGAAAAAAAAAAAAAGATCCTTTCCACTTAACAATTTCTTATAGTCCCCTTAAGAAATAAAGACAACTCTTGGTTTTAATTTCTTTCAAACTATTGAACCAAAATAAAGACAATAACATACTCCCTCCATTCAACTCCACACTAACACTATCTAATTTGCACAAGTTTTAAGAAAGAAATAAACAATGAATAAAAGTACAATAGGTTTATCAAAAATCTGCTTTATTAGTTGAAAAGTAGATTGGATTACCAATACAATTAGGGATTAAACTTCCCACCAAAAATTACAAGTGTTTAAAAAGCCCACCAAATGAGCTGATTTTTTCAGTTTCCCCCCAAAAAACATCAACTCACAATTTGCATATGGATAAACCTGTCTTAGTTAAATCAAACCGCTTACACCACAAATATTTACACCACAAATTTTCTGACTTCTCTAAGAGAAGCAAAAATCTGAAAAAAAAAAAGTTCTCCAAAAAAATTACAGCACTTCAACCATAAATTACAAAACCAAAAGCTAAAAATTACACAATTTTCAATCAATGGGTGCCAAATGCCTCTCTGAAGATTCCAGGCATGAAGTGGCAATCTATTTGCTTCAGCAATCGAAACAAGGGAAGCTCACCCGTGGTGATATGAAGGCAGCTGCTCCCAGATTTGGTGTGAAGGACAAAACTATCTCAAACATTTGGAAACTTGCAAAAGTAACAAGGGAAGTGGGTCAAGCATTAGATGTCAAGAGCAAAAGAATGGGTAACAAGAATAGGAAAAGACTACTACCTGATGTTGAACATATAAAAACATTGGAATGGGGTCAAAGAGACACTATGGAAAGAGTCTCAAAAAATACAGGAGTAAGTATTGGGACAGTCCACTCTTGGGTATGTCAAGGTTTATTAAAACCACATTCAAGCCCACTCCATCCTCACCTCACGGATGCAAACAAGTACCAAAGGCTAAAACATGCTTTGAAGTGCTTAATAGTTGAACATGTTGCAGCAGATTTTATGGATCTTAATGCAATGCCAATCACAAAAATAAAATTTCTAGAAATGAGCCATATAATCCACATGGATGAGAAGTGGTTTTACATTTCTTATGATGGTCACAAATTTTATGTGGTTGACGGGGAAGAGCTACCACATAGGAGTTGTCAATCCAAGAGGTATATCACAAAAGTTATGTTTATGTGTGCAGTATGTAGACCTATTTATTCAGAGGATGGGGAGTTGTTATTTGATGGGAAAATTGGAATGCTCCCTTTCACAAAACAGCAACCAGCAGCAAGGTCAAGTAGAAACAGGCCAAGGGGTACAATGGAGACAAAGCCTATTGACTCTATTACAAAACAAGTAACAAGAGAATGCATCATAGAACAAGTCATACCAGCTATCAAGACAAAGTGGCCTGAAGGAGCAAGTAAAAACATTTACATTCAACAAGATAATGCAAGGCCTCACATAAAGAACAATGACCCAGAATTCATGGCAGTTGCAAATTCAGAAGGTTTCAATATTCAGCTAATTTTTCAACCTCCTAACTCACCAGATTTAAATGTTAATGATCTTGGTTATTTTAGAGCATTACAATCCTTACACTCCAAAGAAGCAGCCAAATCAGTTGATGAATTAGTCAATTCAGTCATGCAAGCATAGGTTGATTATGATCATTACAAACTCAACAAGGTTTTCCTAACACTTCAGTCAGTAATGGTTGCGATAATGAAAGCTAAAGGTCATAATGACTTTGCAATTCCCCACATGAGTAAGGATCATCTTGAAACCCTTGGTATATTACCAAGAAATTTGGAGGTTAATGAAGAACTGGTCAGGGAAAGTATTGGGTTTTTACAAGAGATAGGTCAAACAGAAGGCCTAGAGTACTTGATGGGTGAATTAGGAATGAATTAGGTCAAACAATGTTATGTGAATAGTTGTTTAGAATATCTAAGTAATGAATTAGGATGTCCAATTTTTATGACATTTGTTTACAGTATAAACATTTCTATATTAAGATATGTTTAACATGTAATCAAATTATGAACAATGTAATGCAAGACGTTCTAATGTAATGAAACTTTTGAAATGTATGTGAAGAATGCAATGTTTAGTTCAAAGTTTTAAGTTAACTTCAGTTTTAAGCTAAATTAAACATCAACTCTCATGCCTAATTGGCCTCATCATTGAGTTGTGTCAAGTCTTAAGCCTTCCTACACACACAAATGAAGGTTGATCATGTTTAACACACAGTCAGACATTCATTTATAGACCATGTGGTGGCTTAAAAACTTCAACAAAATGGCCACTATGGTACTGTCAATGCATAAAATCTAAAGTGCTCTCAAACCATTAAGGTTTCATCATCACTGAGCCACATAACTCTCAGGCCTAATAGGCCTCATCATTGAATTATGTTAAGTGGTAATGCCTCCTACACACACACACCCATAGAAGGTAGACCATGCTATGTCCACAAAAAAACAGTAATCAACCAGGCAACAACAGACAGTGCTCTCAAACCATTAAGGTGGTGATATCATGGAGCTATTACTGCAATTTAAATGGACAAGCACACACACTCATTCAATGGTAGACCATGTGGTGGCTTTACTACTTCAAATTATGGCCAGTTAGGATTAACAAGTGTTTCAAATTTTTTTAGCTCTCAAACCAGTAAGGTATTTATATCATTGAGCCAACTCTCAGTCCATAATGGAGGACTTCACTGAGGTAGAAACAGGCAACTGAACATCAGAAATCAACAGTCAGAAATCAACAAGTAGAAACATGCAACATAGGGAAATGAAAGAAATCAACAGGTAGAAACAGAAATCAACAATCAGAAATCAACTCTCAGTCCATAATGGAGGACTCCCACAATTGATCTATTGTTTTTGTTAATTTAACAAAAAATTATGATATTGAACACAATTTATATGGGTATGCACAAAAAAGGGCACCGACTTTATTTCAAAACCCAAGATTTGAGATGCAATAGGAGATCAGAAAAAAAACCCAATTATTGAAAAACAAAATCACAACAAACATTGGCGTCTTCCTCAATTATTAGCTGGAAATTAGTGTCAAAATTATGTTATGAATCTAAGATTCTAGTGAAACAATAAAATAAAGGAATATACTTTGTGGGTAATATGATGCAACCCTGTAGTATGTCAGGACAGGAAAAAAGGAGCGTACTTTAACAAACAGAATAAATACAAATGAAGGTTGAAAATGAAAAATACAGGAACTTTAACATACATGCAAAATTCAAACCAGTTGAAACAAAATTCATCACTCCTAACATATTCCTAACAGCACAGCACCAGCAGTATAATAGATGAACGAAAAAAAATCAAATATAAGAGAATGGGACAAGTACCTCCCTATTTTGGCTTCGAAGAATATTTTGCAAGCATTCTCCTCTCATAGTTTTTGAAGGCAACTGACTCAACAAATCTGACAGGAACGTCGACAGTAGGAACGTCGACGGTCTCTTCGACCTTTAACCTCTTATTCTTCATATGTTCAGTGTATCTTGCGACCATGGCATGATATTTAATTGAGGCTGGTGATTGAGGCTCCATTACAAGTTTCAGAGGCGATCTCAGAGGAGATCGCCGAACATCATCAACCGGAGATCTACAAACGTCATCAACAACAGCACCGACCTCAATCTCATGTTTCTCTTCATGCCGAGTCGTATAAGGAACACAGAAACCAAGATCGTCAAACTCAGTTTCCCCAACTTGAGTCCCTAAATCATCCGGACTCAAAGAATCAGGGACACAAGTTGTAGGAGGAGGTGAATTAGGAGGAGGTGATTCATCAAATTCATCATCTGATGAACCGAAACTGTACCAATCAAGAACGCATTGCAAGCACTCTTTGGAACAATTTGCATGTGGCTTTTTCATCATGGAAAAAGATGAAGAATTGAGAGTAATGGTGAAGGATCTGGAAGAGGGGAGTTGTGAAAGTTGAAACACCGATCTGAAAGTTTAGAGAGAAGAAAGTTGAGGCGGCGTGTATTAGAGAGGGAGAGGAATGAGGGAGATTAGGGTTAATGGGGAAGGATCTGGAAGAGGGGAGTAAATGGGGAATGGGTTGTTGAGGGGATAGAGTAAATGTGGGTAGTTGAAGAAGTGGATTTTTTGAACGGTTTTGGGGAATATGGGGGTGGGCCTTAGATTTTTTTGGAGGGAGTAATTAGTGGGTTGGGTTGGGTTAGGGGAAATATTAGTGGGTTGGATTGGGTTAGGGTGGGTTTTGATGGAAAATTAGTGTGGGCCAACAATGGCATTTTTTGTAAATATTGAGTTTTGATTAGGATAAAATGGGAATATTATTTGCCAAATAAGGAAAGTGGTAGTGTGGATTTGAATGGATGAAAATGGTATAGTGTTAGTGTGGAGTTGAATGGAGGGAGTACTTCATAGTCGGCAGTCTATGTTTTTTTTAACATATTTAGGTTAAATAATCTTTCAATAATTCCTTTTCAACCAAAATTAACTTCTTAAGCGATTTCAAAAAAAAAAATCATAAAATTACATTTTATTTACATAAATATAATTAGAAAACACCTATGTACGTAAAATGGGTTTAAACCTGTTTGGATTGTGTAAATACGTTTTACACGAGATGACGAGAATTGTGGAAGGTAAACGGGTAACAATAACATTGTAAAAAAACCATTTTTCCGAATAAATTAAAAGAGAAAGACTTAAAAGGAGTACGATAGAATCACCAAAATATCGCCACGTTTGGCATCTCCACCAATGGTGTCCCCTAGAGTTGCATCTACACTTCCCACAAATGTCGTACAATCTTCACACGTGTCTGTTTCCTTCACCTTCTTCTTATTAATACAAACACATTCTCCTCTTATCACTCTTACCCTTACCTTATCTTTGGTGCGCTCTTATTCCCTACCATCATCATCAACCAAAACAAACCAACCAATAACCCTAAAAGAATATCAACCCTAAAAAAATGGACGGAAATGGTGGATGCTGTATAGCTAGATGGACCGACGGAGGCCATGTCGTTTCCGGGTCCAAGATGGACATGATAATGCTTAAATTCCGACCCATCGCGCCGAAACCGGTCTCCCCAACCGGAACACCGGCTGCCACGTCGGATAGTAGTAACAATAGCCCACGTGATGGTCCCCATGCAAAAGGACCCACCCGTGGGCGGAGAAAGAATAATAATAATAATAGTAAGACGAAGGTTAGTAAGAGTAGTAACAACGGGAGAAAGAGAAAGTCAAACTCTCCGGAAAATCGGACGGCGGAGATTTTCCATCAAGATGATTATCAAGATCAGACCGTTGGAGGAGGAGGTGTAACCCTACTACCGTTGTTTCCAGAAGCACCAGATCTGAGCCCAACAAACCAACAAGAAGACCCCAACAATCACAACAACAACGTACCTATCTGGGTTAACTTTAATGAAGGTTATAATACCAATAATACCCTTGGGTTTGAGAATAATTACGGAAATTGCCATGGGTATGGTTGGTAAAAAAGGACACGTGGTGAGATCTAGGAGATGTGGATTGATAGGTTCGTGACATGTGGAGGGTTATCAAGTGTTGTGGGTTTGCATGCAATATATTGGCCTTGACGTCATCGTAGTACTAGTTACTATTTGTTTTGGGTAATGACTTTATTATTATCTCCAAATTATCGCTTTAATTTTCTCCTAAATGTTTTTATTTCTCTATTAGTATTATCGGTTAAGTACATATTAGCTAGATCGTCTATGAATTGTAAATATTTTAGACGAGGGACGTCTTTTTTAATCTTTTGTTATATGGATCTAGCTGATTATCGCTTCTTCTTGTATGTTTGCGTATTATTTTACCGAAGATGTCTTAGTTTAGCTTAACGTCCTCGTATGTGGCTCATGTCACGGTTTATTTGACACCAACAAGGGAACAAAGATAATTTTTGTCTTGAGTTTTGCTTTGAAATGGATCTCCATGAAATGAGATTTTATATAAAATTTCAAGATTTTAAGGACAGCTGGCTTGGTGTTAATTCAATGATATGTGACTGTTTATTCCATAACCATTTATTTATATTTTAATTATAAACACTCCATTTATATGTATTGTTTCGCCTTTATTTAACCAAAAATATTTGACAGCTCTAGTAAAATAAAAATAAACTTCTACGTATCACAACACTCGTCTCTTTCGTAATAAGATCTCAAGCAAGGTTGAGTGATGTCCATATTAATAAATTTATATTTTTGAGACCGTGTTAAGTGGAACGATATTACTAGTAGTTATTATGATGACGCAGAAATTAGTGGTATGACTTACTTAAATAAACGGAAACGGCCTCACTTGTTGAGGAGTGTTAGTTATGGACCTTCCCTAACCTTCATCCCTCGTATCGGCCTCACTTAATTAGTTACTTGTCTAGGATAACTTGTCGGTCATCCCTAACCTTCTTCTCTCGTATCGGCATCAATTAAAATATTGTTTGTTTTTCTCGGTACAAATGTCAGAAACTAGGAGGGTAAATTCGGAGTATAGTTTTAGATGAAATGAGGAGAAGGGATAGAGATAAGACCCAAATTGTAAAAATTATTGGGTCTTCTTGGAGGCCGTACTCCTTCACCTATTTCCTTTATCTTTATGATATTCCGTTTGGTAGACTCAACTTTGGCGAAGGAGGCAGCCCTCTCAGAAGACCCAAGAATCTCTCATGGTAGAGATAACACCAAATGGAAAGATAAATCGTATTCCTTATACTAGTATAACGAAAACAAATTTCAACATCGTATTTATACAATAATTATTTAGCATTAACTATCTTTATATTTGTATTACGAGTATTGTTTACGAGTACAAGTTTAGGACAATTGCACTAATAACAGTACTAAATATAAATAATTTTTTATGCTAAATAATTGGATTAATGTACTCTTTTCAAAAGTACATATTTTAAAACTCTTAATAACTGTACTGAATATAAATAAATATTTGGATTAATGTTCTCTTTTTAGAGGTGGAGCCGTGGCTTGGAGGGGTACATATTTTGAACCTACTTTATTAATCATCCTTCACAGTCGAGTAGAGGAAGAGGAACTTGAAAAACCTAATCACCAATAATAAACGTACAATATGTATAATTGCCGTTTGGATTAGTGTTTCCGTTTATTCACGCTCAAGTGGAAAACCAAGTGGGTTAGCATTTAGCCTTCCACTTGCCTCTTTGTAAGAGGGATTCGACCCGTTTCTCATTATAGACGGATATTCCCCGTCTATAATGAGACTTGCTGAAGTTCTTAACCTTGGATAAGGTTACCAAACTTTTAACCTTCGAAAAGGTAAATTGGTAACAAGAATAACAATATTATAAATTACTCCGTATTAATGGATTAGTAGTTGACTAGTGTAGAGGATGGAAGAGACTAATCACTGAAAGCATCAGGTACATAGAGATGTACAGTAACAGTAAGTACGTAGACTTGTTTCCCCAGGTAAGAAAAAACTGAGAATGTAGTTTTGAAACAACAATAGACCCATCACTGATGCTATCACTATACTATGCGATTTTCTGTATCGAGATTTGCTGGAACCTTGTACGTGTCACATAACCGCTGGTTTACATGTGCTTGATGTTGCTAGAATATCTTGCACACTTACTTACACAAGGATGGTGCTGAGCTCACAGCCTTATACTGCTTGTCTACTGTTTTCATCACTCTTTCAACTTTCAAGTATCCGGATATTTGGTGTGTATCGGACTATGGGAGGGAAGATGATTGTCTCTACCTTCTCTTTTTTTTTTTTTTTTTTTGGGTTCATTTTCTCTATGAAGGAAGGAAGGAAGGAAAGAAGGATGTCATATCACAAAATCTCATTTAAGACAGGTATATTTTTTTAACCTTAAAACAGGTCAAATACGAAGAATAAGACTACACAAGTTCTTATTTCAGACGGCCCGTTTTCCCGTCTGAAATAAAACCGATAAAATGTTGCCATTTTTTAAGAGAATGTAACCATTTAATCCACAAAATGTTATCAATAGAGGTGTCACTTTTTACCTGAAAATGATTGTGAAAAATAATAGTAACATGTTATCAGAAAATAACAACATTTTATTGTAAAATGACAATATATTACCCTTTTTATTTCAGACGAGAAATAGCCGTCTGAAGCAAGACGCGGTGATAAGACTAATAAAAACTTCTAGAAATAAACAAAATAATTGTCCTACCTAGTCAAATGGGTATTATTTGATCCGTTTTACTTTTAATACGGATATACCCATCTTAAGATAGACAAATTGCCTCTTCCATTTGGTAGTGGGAGACTTGTGATTTGTGACTTTGTGTGGTTCAAAATCACTCCTTTTTTTTTTTTTTTTTTTTTTTTTTTTTTGGGTTTTGGTTCCAAAAATATACTACTTCAGACCACTATTGATCGGGACGAATGGAGTATATCTGTATATATTTTCATTTCATTTATTAAGTATTTTTTAGTCAAATTACAACCGTTAAAAATGATAATCTTGCAAGAAATAGAGATGATCCTTACACTCCTATAAAAGTATAAGGGACAGAAAAAGGGTTTGAATAAGGGAATCATATTGTGACTCGCCACAAACTCGTTGAAACTAATAATGTTCAGGTCTTGGATAACAGACCAATTAATGGACGATTTCAAGTTATGATAATATTGCAAGTCAAACTTTTCTAACGAAACTTAATTATCTTAAAGATTTAATTCCAAAAGATGATTTCATTAAGATTATTTTTTTTTGGTGGAATGCATGGTTCCATAGGAATGATATTCTCTTTAATAATATTAATTTAAGTATCAGCAAACTTATTACTTCATGTAATAATAGCACTAAGACCTGAAATGTGACTAGATTTAAGGATCTCAACAATCCCGAGATAGAAAAGTCAGCTAGAAACAACTCTAGTAAGGAAGAAATTTGGTGGGAAAAACCTAGAATCGGTTTTCTAAAGCTAAATTTTGACGGATCGAGAATAGAAGGTAATAAAGCTGCTTTAAGATATTCTATAAGAGATCACAATGGTAAAGTCGTTTTGTTAAGAGCAAAAAAGTGCGGATCCAATATTATCCTTGTTGCAGAAGCTCTCGTTCTAAAAGAAGGTATTTTAGCAGCTAAATACTTAGGAATCCCAAAGTTAATTGTGGAAGGTTATAATTTATGTGTTATTAAGTCAATTTTAGGTACTTGGCAAATTCATTGGGAAATTTCTAGTATTATCAATGATTTGAAATTAGACCTTCATTTTTTCGATGAAGTGATAATTAAACATTGCTTTCGTGAAGCCAACAAGGTTGTTGACTTCATGGCTTCTATTGGACATTCATGTCCAATTCTTTCGAGGTGTTTTGATAGCCGGTGGCTTCAACTTACCTCCCTCATTCGAAAGGATGAGATAGGTTGGTCCTACTCTAGAGGATCAACCTAATTTTCTTTCCTAATAAAAAAAAATAAAAAATAAAAATTTATTGTGACTGGCCAATATGATAAGCCAAGGGAAGTTTCGTGTATTTTACATAACATTGAGAAATTTGAGATGTAATAAGGTTTTATTTTGGGCATATTTTACACTAAATTCTAGCTAGTGGCATTTGCCATGAGCTCTAATTAAATCTTCCCCATTTCCTCTCCTCTTGCATATCATTTTAGGGTGGAGATTTCATTCTAAAACGATTTAGGCCATATTCTTTTGGATTGAAACTTATTTGATCTGAACTGAACTGAACTGGATTTATAAGCTTTGAACTGAACTGAACTTATAGGATCCGAACTGAACTTATAGAATCCGAACTAAACTTATAGGATCTGAACTAAACTAATATGATTTGAACTGAACTTAAATTAAGTGACGTATAGGATCTGAACTGAACTTATAGGATCTGAACAGAACTGAACTTATAGGATCTGAAGTGAATTTAAATTAAGTGACTTTAAGTCCAAAAGAACAGGACCTTCTTAGTTTCAGTTCTAATAAGTTCAGTTCAGTTCAGCTCTAATAAGTCCGGTTCAGTTAAGTTCAATTCAGCTCCATTAAGTTTAGTTCAGTTTAGTTCAGATCAGTTTAGGGATATCAATTTCACCCGGATCCGATGGAAATCCGATCCACCCGATCCTAAAAGATGGATGAAAATCCGACTTAAATGGATGACGGATGAAACGGATGACGGATGACGGATGGGTTGGATGAAGAGATTTCACCCGTCATCCATCCGTCACCCGATTTTATTACTTTTTATTTAATGTTTTTTTACGTATAACACATTATTAAGATATAAAATATTCATATTTTTATATTCTCAATATAGATATTTTGTGAACTTAGCCACTAGAAAGCTAAATTAAAATAATAATCTAACTTTATTCTTATACACTCCAAGTGCCTTACCAGGACCACTTAAAGTATGAGAACGTCACCATCTCGGTTTTTCGAGGCAATGATAATCATAAGACAATAACGAAACATACTTAAAAGTAAATAATATTTAACGTGATTACATGCCAATACTAAAACTGTTAAAAAAAATACAAGTTCCACTACAACGAAAACGCGGGAAACTGACGGAAAAATTAAGCCCATACTGAGGCCTTTCCGTCGGTATTTCCGTCAGGAATCAGGGTCAGCTTATTTCGTCAGTAAAAACCTGTCCTGACGGAATTTTCGTCAGTCTTTCAAAATACTGGCGGATCTGTGACGGGAAATCCGTCTTTATTTTCAGCCCCAAACTGACGGAATTTCCGTCAGTTTTTTAAAATTACTGACGGAAATTCCGTCGGTGGTTCTGACACGTGGATTTTTCTGTGATTTCAGTAAAAATGGGGATGCTAGCTAGTGACGGAATTTCCGTCAGTAATTTTAGAAAACTGACGGAAATTCCGTCAGTTCCAAGACACGTGGCACTTTTATGTTGATTTTGGGAAAATGAAGGGGAATAACAGTGACGGAATTTCCGTCAGTTTTTTAAAATTACTGACGGAACTTCCGTCGGTGGTATTAAAAAACAGGCATGGAAACAGCAGTCTGCTGCCCAGCCACGATGCGTTTTTTGCATCGTTTCAAATACAGCCACGTCGCCACGATGCCTATTTGCATCGTTTCCAATATAACCAAAACCTGCAAAACACATCCAATCGTCGACCGCCAAGCGGGAATCCATTTTCACGTCGACCGCTAATGCGGGAATCAATAGACAACAAAAGAGAAGGGGACGCAAATTGTTTTACATAAAAACATAGTCAAATTTGTACATTGTCTTACAAATTAAACACGAAAGAGAATTGTCTTACCATGTCTTTCATACTCCCTACTAGACGACAATACTAACTAAACTAAAGTTCTAACCTAAAGGCTCTAACTTAAAGGCTCTAAGTTATTATAGGCTCAATAAAACTACCAGTACCTCCAAACCCGTCATCACCACCCCCAAAGTCATCCCGTCTATGTGGAGTAGAAAATTGTGAACACGTGTTTGGGGGTTGAGATGCTTGCATATCAGCCCAAGCCTTTCTCATTGCCGCCATTTCTTCAGTCTGTTCACGAACCTGTCTTTCAAGAGCAACTCGAGCGGCTCGCTCATCATTCATTTGGGTGGAAAGCTGTGAAATCATGCTAGGAGCATAAGAGAAAGACCGTCGGCCAGCTTTGTTAGGAGGAAGATCATACCATATTTGGGCCCCTGTATCTCCGGTCCCAAACATCCGGTTCTTCTCGTCAAAGCCTCCTACAGCCTTGTAGTAGGCCCGAATCTCGTCGAGAGACTGTCCAGGTGGCAATGACTGACTCATCTCCGCTTGGAAATCACGCTGGAAAAAGAGAAAATCGTCAGAAATGATATATATATATACCTATCTTTATAAGAAAGAGATTATCGTTTTTTGTAATAAAAATAAATATTAAATTAAATACAAGAATTTACCTCAATATCAGCCGCTCGAGGGTTAACCCACTCGCCCTTCTTATTTTTCTTCGTCTTCATGAACATCTTGTGGGGGGTGACCTCTTGATCCTGAAATTAGTATGGAAACAAGTAAAATCAAGTATATATTTGTCAATCATATATAATAATCACTTTTTAAAAGCAATATAAACAATACTTACCAATTCCTTGAAAGCATCGGAGCAACTCTTCCGACTAAGAGTGTGGGTGCCCAATGCTTTCCCATCTTTCCCACCCGACTTCCTATTTGCCGTGTTGATTTTCGAATGCTTGGCAAAAGTAGGATCATTTGGCCTATTCCTAAGGTTCTCCAACCAAGTACCAGGCACCCACTTTGGCGGTTTCTTGTTATATTTTAGTCCATTAATAAGAGTGGTAATCCGCCTCGTTACCCTCGCCTGCCACTCAGGCACAGGATCATACTCAGGATCGATGGATCTTACATGACTCTGTTTCAAAAACAAGTGTGAAATTAGTTATATAAAACTTATGAAAATTCTTATAAACTTAAGAAAATTATTATAAACTTAAGAAAATTATTATTGAAAAACATAATTACCGCAAAGTAATTCCACATCTTCGACGTTTGTGCGTTACTCGCTTCACCCCACCTAGTGAAGTACTCATCTCCTGTGTTACGGGTGAACGACCAAGTAACATATTTCTTGATTGGTTCGTCATCCCACCTGAAAAACACATAAATATTTGAAATTAAAACTGTAAATGTTAAGTTTTTTAAAAATTAAAAAATTAACATAAACTTACCAAAAATGATCTGGCCGAGCACGGGCCGCTGAGAGAGTCACCTGCATGTTCTCCTGTCTTCGTGATGGAGGATCAGGATCTTCCTCATCCTCAACCTCGTCGTCCTCCCGATTTTGTTGAGATGCATTTGCATTACTATTGCTCCCAAAAACACGGCGAAAAATGTTCGGCATAATCACTGCATGAAAACAATTCAAATTGCTAGTTCAAAAAAAAAAATCGTTAGTTCAAAACACCATTTTTGCAGGTTATATAAAAACAATTGAAACAAACACTAACTATGGAAAACTGTGAACTAATTACCACTTGCCTCTTCTTTAATGCATTTTATTGGCTGAATTGAGAGGTTTCTTATAACCAAACCTTGGAAATTGAAACACACTATTGATGTTAAGCTAAAACGACATGTATAAAACAAAAAACCAAATAGCCTAGAACGACGAGTAATAAAAAACGGAGGGCAAATTTTATTGAATGTTTAATAATTGTACAATTACAACTAGTTCTCCTCACTATCACTATCACTACAAATCAAAACAGGTTCATCTTCGGAAAAAAGCACTCCTACTTCTTCCTCTGATTCCTCATTTTCGTATCTAATAAGTTCTTCAACTTCATCTTCATCCCCTTCTTCTCCGACGTCTCTGTCAAATTCCCCTTGACCTCTTTCCACTGTCACTTCGTATACATCTTCATCCTCTATATCTTCCAACAAAATCGGTGAAATTGAGTGATCATTCACAACCACATCTTCTTGAAAGACACTTTTTTCAATAGGAGCATCAACTTGTGATCTTGCCTTGGTTTTAAAAACCGCGGACCACTGAATACCTTGATTACCTTTCTTAATGGTTGGATAAGGAGCATAACAAACTTGATCGACTTGAAAAGCTGCAACAAATGGGTTATGTCCACGAAGTTTCTTTTTCTCGTTTACATCTACAAGTCCATAAACCTTATGGATACTAAGTCCTTGTGGAGAATTCTCAAGCCAAAAACATTTAAACATTATAACCCTATAAACCCTTTGCTCGGCATAATAAGAAAGCTCAGTTACTTCATTTAGGGTTCCATAGTAGTCCAACCCTTCAGTTGAATTCACAGAAACCCCATTGCTTAACGTAGACTTCGAAACATCAACTCGCTCCTTAAAAGCTCGAAACTTATAGCCGTTGATGGAATACCGTCTCCAAGACTTCACCATGTTATTAGGACCCAATGCTAAAGCTATTATTAGACGATCCTTCAATCTATGAACCTATGAATAAAAAAATGTTAATTAAGTTGTTATATTTTTTTCAATATCAACTAAGAAATCTAAATGTATAGTTCAATTTCAAAGAAAATGTATCATCACTTACTTGATTTTGGAACCATTTCGGAAAACTTTTGTCATGTGATGCCCAAACATCATCAGAGGATGTGACATCAGAAAAATTGATTTTGATATATGCCTCAAATTCCCTATAAGTAGGGAAAGCATGTTTTAGTTATGTATTAATTACCTATAAATTCGATCTAATTTCATAATTAAAAAACAATTGAGTAATGATGAAGTATTAACTTACTTTTCATAAGTCTCTGAAAAATCTCCACAGTTCCTTAGCACATAAAAATGAGCTTCTTCATACTCTTTCTCAGTTAAGTACCTCTGTATACATTTCCCGGTTGTAGTTCCCACGTCATCATTGAATAACTCAGGTAGCTTAGATTTCAACTGGTCATCGGAATTTACACCAACATCTAAGTCTTTTGCTTTTGTGTCAATGTGATCTTCGAAATAAAAAGAACAAAAATTTGAAATTTCCTCTAACAAAAAAGCGTTGCATATTGAACCCTCCACCCGAGCTTTGTTGCCAATCTTTTTTTTTATATGATTAAGAAATCTCTCAAATGGATACATCCATCGATATTGAACAGGTCCTCCAACTTTCGCTTCATAAGGTAGGTGAAGAGGCAAATGCTCCATGGAATTGAAAAAAGACGAGGGAAATATCTTCTCTAACTTGCATATTATCTCCGCAATGTTTGACTCCAGACGTTCCATAGAATCAACTCTAATCGTAGAAGTACACAGGTCTCTAAAAAATTGGCTTATCTCAGTTATTGCATTCCAAGGACCTGTCGGGAGCAACTCTTTCAAGGCAACGGGGAGTAGTCGTTCCATAAAGACATGACAATCATGACTTTTCCTGGAATGTAACACCATCTTTTTATGGTCAACACACCGACTCAAATTTGAAGCATAACCATCCGGGAATTTTAAATTAGCAACCCAGTCACATAGAGCCTTTTTCTCCGCGGTTGATAAAACAAACCTAGATGATGTGGTCCGTTTATAGCAAAGTTCATTAAAGTCTTCTTTACCCTTAGGGTCAAATTTAGTTTTACCTGGTACATCCATGATGGTGTTGATAAGTTGTTCAAAATTTTTTTTCTCAATGTGCATAACATCCAAGTTGTGTCGAATCAGCAACGTTTTCCAGTAGGGAAGTTCCCAGAATATGCTTTGTTTCCACCAACCTTTATTCTGATCTTTCAATCTTTTCAATTATTTATCAGAAGCATCAACTATTTTAGGCAAGTCTTTTACGGATTCCCACACTTCATCACCCGTTAGTTTCGATGCGGCTATGCGATTCTCAGTTTTTCTGTTTTAGGAAAATGCTTACAATTGTCGCGGAAAGGATGATCAGGTCTTAAGAACTCACGATGACAATCAAACCAACAAACTTTTTTGCTATTTTTAAGCCAAAAAGATCTATGATCATTTTCTGGACAATAAGGACAGGCATGATATCCACTTGTGGAACAACCAGAAAGCATGCCACATGCAGGGAAATCGTTGATCGTCCACATTAATGCAGCCTTTAATTGAAAATTTTGTTTCTTAGAGACATCATAGGTGTCCACGCCGGTTTCCCAAAGTTGTTTCAACTCTTTGATCAACGGTTGGAGGAAAACATCTAAATTTGACTTCGGGTTCTTAGGACCGGGAACTAGTACAGATAAGAACATAAATTGTCTCTTCATGCATAACCAAGAAGGTAAGTTGTACGGAGTAACAATCACGGGCCAACAAGAGTATTCCGTCCCAAACTGCCCAAAAGGTTGAAATCCATCCGTACACAAACCTAGCCTAACATTCCGGTGTTCACTTGCAAAATCTGGATGCTCTCAATCGAAATGCTTTCATGCTTCTCCATCACTTGGATGTGCCATTGTCCCCCTTTCTTTTAATCGAGAGTTTTTGTAGTGCCAACTCATCTCACCTGCTATGTGCTTGGTTGCATATAGTCGTTGTAACCTTGGCGCAAGCGGGAAATAAGTTATTGGTTTACATAGAATTCGCCTCCCACTTGAATTCTTTTTACCTTTATACCGAGATGCACGACACTTTGTACATTCTTCAAGATTAGAATTTTCCTCCCAGAAAAGCATGCAACCATTGATACATGCATCAATCTTTTCATGGGGAAGTTGGAGTCCTTTCAGAACTTTTTTAATCTCATTAAAATTGCGCGCCATTTGATTTTCCTTTGGAATTATGTCACCAACGAACGACACAAAACCATTAGCGCATCTAAGAGATATGTTGTTCTCACATTTGAGTGATAACAACCTAGCAGCTGCTTGCAACAAACTCATATCACTTCCCTCAAACACCGGCTGTTCGGCTTGCTCTAACATTTTAAAGAACGAAGAAAATTGGGGGTTCGGGGTTTCATAACGCACTTGTTCATCGTTAAGGTCATCAGGATTATGTCGATCCTCCAAAATTTGGTCAACAGTATCACGCAATGCATTTTCCACGAACTCACGGTAAGGATTCTCACTAGCATTTGTACTAGGTAGTTTCTCACCGTGATATGTCCATACATAATAATTATCGGCGAAACTATACGACCAAAGATGAATTTGAACATCTGCTTTCGTTTTAAAACCTAGGTTTTTGCATTTCTTACACGGACACCTCATTTCACGTAATTTCTTGTACTCACTACTTCCTTCCGCGAATTTAATAAACTCTTTCACCCCCTCTGCATATGCTTTCTTGGGTTTCTTTTTTTCATCTAATCTTTCATACATCCACTGCCATACCAATCTTTTCATGTTATTATATATCTACACATTTATATATGTCATTAAAAAAGATAATAACCTAACAACAATCAAAATCAAGCATAATACACAATAATTTAACATTTTAACCAATATAAATATTGTATTTCTTTGAATTGGGTCCTTATCACTCCAACCTAAACCCATCAATGTACATTTTAAGTTACTAACAAACATGTACTTGTGATTTATTAATGAGAAAAAAAAATTCGGCAGCAATTTCCATCCGTTCTCCAAATACACAATATAGAATAAATAATTACTCTACATATGGATTTAGAGAACATTAAAGGAATTGTCACCAAACTCTTTTCTCATTAACAAATCACAAGCACATGTTAACTACCTAAGTGACTTAAAACGTACAAAGATAGTTGCAAAACGGGGACTATTCAAAAATTACTCCTAGTGAGTAATTTTTGAACGGGTATTACTTATTAGGTCAATATGAACAATAATTTTAACAATATTAAAAACAAAACATACAACAATGACTACTTATTCAATTAACATAAACTAACATGATTTACTTTTCATTTTACATATCTAGTCTAATTCATATCTATTCTAATTAACATTTAACAATAATCTAACTTTTAACAATAAAATTAAATATCTATCTTAAGTCAACATGCATACATTAAAAAAAAATATTACTAATAATCTAAATTAACAACATACATCTGTCACAACATTGGCTTCTATCCTAAGTCAACATGCTTCAACACCAACCCTTTTTCAACAACAATTAAAACAATAACTAATAATCTAAATTAATTAAACTAATTAAAAAAATTAAAAGGAGTAATACCTAATTAACTTGACAAAAAAAAATGAAAAAGAAGGGGCAGTGGCGGCGGCTGGCGGCGGAGGAGGAGGCCTGCTATTAACAAAAAAAAAAAGATAAATAAGAAAAGGAGAAGGAAAAGGATGAAGGAGAAGGAAAAAGATAAAGGAAAAAGGAAAAAAAAGATAAAGTTAATTACCTTATAGTGATGGCGACGGCGTGGTGGTGTTTGTGGTGGCGCCGGAAGTGGAGGAGGGTGGTGGTGGTGTCGGGTTTTAAGGAGGTTAGGGTTGACGATTTTTAATTGATTTGGGGGAAATTTGGTAAAGTGAAGGGAAAGTGATCCCGTGTTTCAGTTTATAGGGACATCTGACGGATTTCCCGTCAGTAAAATAGAAATCCTGACGGAAATTCCGTCAGTATTCCTATTTTACTGACGGGAAATCCGTCAGTTTTTTGAAAAAACTGACGGATATTCCGTCAGTGGGCCAAAATACTTTTCAGCTGTAATCCATTCTTGCATGTGAATAGCAATGACGGAAATTCCGTCAGTTTTATGGCATTACTGACGGAATTTCCGTCACAGGTTTTTTGGCGCCTTTGACTTTGTCAACGCGCCAATAGTAACTGATGGAATGTCCGTCAGAATAGTTCTTGACGGACGGAAGTTCCGTCACAAATCAAGAACCGTGTTTTTCGACGGCCTCTTTTTTCCGGTAGGGCCGTCACTAACCCGCGTTTTTTTGTAGTGTTCTCAAAATCGCCTCTTTGTCAAAATACTATCAAGCGTCGAGACAATGAAGACTTCTAAATTGCAACGTGGTGACTCATCCCAGCTATCCCATACGCATCGTCTCATACCTGCTCAATAACTGCTTATCACTCCCGAATAGATCACCACAGTTTTAAAACATTTAAACGGGGTCAGTACTATTTACATAAAAACAAGCCACAACAAATCAAATGCCAAAACAGCTCAATACAGAACAAACCCCAGTCTCCATAATCAATCTCCACACAACTAACTACACACTAAAGTGTGTAGTTCTGCCAGAGTACCCATCACAACAGGTATTCCACACCGCCAGTGGGAGACCAGAACCGTTCCCACCTAAACCCCGCTCATCTCCGTCGAGCGATAAACTCATGTTCATTAATGTGCACGTCCCTCCTACGGTGGGTTCCACAGAAGGCGAATCAAGGGCGTGAAGCCACTCCCTCAAATGACTCCACTCAGCCAGGGACGCACTCCGAAGATCACAAACAGATACAACAACAATCACGATATTAATCAACAATACAACCAACAATTTAACCAACAACCGTCATAACCACCAACAATATACTTTTAACAATAATCACAATGAAACAACCAACCACATCATGTAATTAATACTGAGTAGGGAAACCTTACCTGGATAGCAATCACCAAGATCGTCACAATCAGCCAATCACAATCGTTCTACAACGAAATCATCTCCTATAAACACACAATCATACAATCACAATCTAACATCAACCATACTCCCCAAAACTCCCAAATTACCCAATTAGGGTTTCAACTAAAATCAATAAAACGATATAAAAACTATACTAGGATCTCACCCACAAAGCGACGGTCTCAACGGCGTAAAGAACTCAATAATCCGACGACTCTAGCCCTTAGGATTTGATAGCAATACGAAAGAGGAGATTAACGTAACATGTTTTCACTCTTTAAGAAACTTAGAAAAGGGAAAAATGAAGAGAAACTGACGAAAGATGATTTTATATCCTTCTCGCGTTACTATCAAAACCCGACAAAATAACCCGTAAAAACTCACTTACTCGATCGAGTAGGTAACTTACTCGATCGAGTGCCCCTTACTCGATCGAGTATCCATCAGACAGACTACTGTTTCGTATAAAAACATACTTACTCGACAGAGTAAGTCCCACTCGATAGAGTACCCATAGACATAGAAAACCGTAGTCACTACAAAAAGAATTAAAACAGGCGACTGATTTTGGCGACTGAAATCAGTCGCCAAAATCAATTTGGCGACTGAAATCAGTCGCCAAACGTCAGTCGCGGACCTTAGTCGCCTTTTTTAGCTTTGGCGACTAAAGTCGGTCGCCAAATTTAGCGATCGACAAAATCGCCAAATACCAAAAATGGCGACTGAAAGGGTAGTCGCCAATTTGGCGACTGATGCCAAGGTAGTCGCCAAAATGGCGACTGAAATGCAGTCGCCAAATGCTGATTCAGTCGCCATTTTTGGGTGACGTAGCCAATTTGACTGAGGCAATTTTTATCGATTCGACAGATTTGGCGACTACAAATCGTCGCCAATTTGGCGACTACCTTAATATATCGCCAAATTGGCGACTAACTGCGATCGCCAAATCGAATCGATCGCCAAAGCTACTGTAAGTTTTGGTGGATTTTTTCGTTTTCATTGCTAGCCAAAAATTTACAACCTGCATACAAACCGATGTTCCACAACACCATACATCCCATTTCAACACACACAACACCATACATTTCAACCCAACACCTCCCAATTTCTCAAACTTCATTTCATATATTGAAAATGAAAGTTTTACAAGCTAAACTATTCTAAATGTTCAAGTCTTACAAGCTTACATGCTAAAATCATCTTACTTGGAAGCCAACACCGGCTCCACTCCCCCCATGTGGACCATGCGGATCATTTGGATCGTAGTTGGATCTAGGTCCGGGGTTACAACCTTGCCACCAATCCTCAAACATTTCCATTCTTTCCTTCATTTTCCGGAATTCTTCATCACGTTTGGCAAGTTCTTCATCACGTTTGGCATCACGTTCATCACGCTCTCTTATTTGACTTTGAAGTTGACTAATAATTCCCGGTTGATACGTGTTGCTGGGAATTGTTGAAGTCGATCTCCTACGCGTTTTCTCATAGAAAGCCGGTGTTGAACTTCCGGTACCATACACATTCCCTTTCTTGAAGCCATCCACCAACTTATACCATATGTCATTATCCGGAGTTTCTGGATTGGCGGCTTTTTCTTGTTCAAATGCTTCCTACAATATTAAACAAATGGTTGTAAGTTAATATGGTAACCACCTTATATACGACATTTTAAAAGAGAGTAAATTAACAAAAATTAAGTGTTACGGAAACTTACATATAATTGCTTGTCTTTTGGCTTAGTCCAAATTCTAACCCCTTTGTGGTCAACCCTGGAATGCGTGTCCGAAACAGCTTGATTCGTACCGACGCAATCGGCCGTGACTTCTTCTTTCTCTCTCGAATGAAAAAAAAAAAAAAACATACATGTTAGAAAATCAACAAAAAATGTAACATAAAATAAACATGTTGCATTGAAAACAAAAAAAAAAGTGTGAAATAATAGACAAACTTACCCCCAACATACGATTCCGTAACGATCGTGAACCCGCGAAATGAGTAGGCTCGTTCACGGCGTCTTCCTTTCCTCCTCTTTTGTTGAGGGATGCTTGCTTAGACTTCTTTCGAAAAGCGGGAGTTTTGGTATGCTTTATTAAGCCTTCATACTTGTCACCTGCAATTACACATATGAAATCATAATTAATAAGTTCTTGATATTATTTATAATATAAGAGAGTATATACTAATTAATACAAATAACAAAACAAGTTAATTAAATACCTTTCATGTGCTCTGGTTCCTTTGGGCGCCTAACTACCTTCCAAATCACGTCCCGATATCGTCGAGTACCGACTTCCTCGTACCTGATACGGACATTCCGTTCTTGAGACGGTGACCAAGCATATGATTGCTACAAAAAAAAAAGCGACAAAATTTCATATTAGTATTTATAAAAGTATAACCTTGGTTATTAAAACAAAGAATTACGGAAAATATGTACCCGAAAGTTATTGAACCACGCATCTCTTTGTGCTTGAGAAGCTTGTGTCCACGATGTAGGAATTGGACCCACGAAATTAGTCTTCGTGCTTTTCGTGACACCTCGTACCACGCAATCGTCCATAAACCTGCATTTATTTTGAACATGTAAAATTACAAACAATTATTATTTTAAAAAAAAAAAAATACAAAAAAAAACAAAATAGTAGACTAATAAAGAATAAAACTTACCATAATCCCGCCGGCTCAAGAATCATCTTATGATCCGAAGTGTACCGTATCGGCACCCGTGGCTCGTCGGTAGCGTCGTCTCTCTCACCGTCACCGTCACCGTCTCGTCCGCATCGGATCCTCCCGCACAAACTCCTCCTCCTCCCGCTCCGGACGCGTATTGTCCTCCTCCTGAGCCGCCTCCACGCTTCCTACCTCGACCTGCTCCAGCCATCTGCAGTAATACAAATAAAAATTAACACAAATAATGATAAATGAAAATTATACAGACTTCTAAATTTTAATAATTTACTCTTGAGCAATACAAAATTATACCAATTTAATCATCTTCATCTTCAAACCCCTCGTCCTCATCCTCATCCTCTTCCTCATCGTCATCATCATCATCATAATCATCTTCATCTCCAAACCCCTCGTCCTTCCTCCTTTTCTCCTCCTCCCTTCTCCTCCTCACCCGATCTTCCCCCTCCTCTCCTCCTCTTCTTCCCTTCTCTCCTCCTCCTCCTCCGCCTTATCCTCCCCGTAGTCTCTCTTCCACATCATAAAATTCTTCCTCTTCCATGTCTTCACCATCTTTATTCTCATGCTCATAGTTGATTTCATCGGGTGGAGACAAAAGCGTTTCATTTGAAACGTTTTCTTCTTGGAAAAAAGTTGTATCAACTTGTGACCGTGCCTTCGTCTTAAAGATTGCACACCACGCATTTTGATTTCTATCATTTGTTGTGCTTGGATAAGTAGCAAAATACACTTGATGAGCCTGATGTGCAAGTATAAATGGATCATACTTAGAGTATGTTCTAGTACGATTCACTTCTACAAGCTTGTATTGTTCATGTACTCTCATTCCAAACCACAGAATTATCCTTCCAAATCAACCTTGAATAAGACAGTTTTATAAGCTCGGCCACGTCCACTATAACTAATTTCAAAGATATCTTCAACTATACCATAGTATTCGTTGTCATCAAGAGAAGAAATAGTAACCCCCAATTGCACCTAGCCTTACCTTTACCGTGGTTGAATGTTTGAAAATTAAACCCATTAACCGAGTATCGATTCCACGTTCTTACCATTTTTGAAGGACCAAAAGCCAAACTTCTTATCAAATCATCTTGAATATTCAACTCAATTACATGTTTCTGAAACCATGATGGAAATTGGTCCTCATGTTTGTCCCAAACATCATCCTTACTTATATTAGGATTCCTCTGAATGAAATCATTAACAAACTGTGTTTCGTATGGCTCCAAGAGGTCACAATTAGATAGCACGTAAAGGTGGGCACGATTATACTCTTTATCATCCAAATATCGTGTTTGCCCCTTTGATGAACACCCTTCATCATCTTGAGTTTGAAAAAATTCGGGTAAACTTCCGTCTACTTCATCCGGTTTCTCAACATTCAAGTTTTTTGCTTTGGTTTCTATATGTTTTTCAAAGTAAAGAGAACAAAAGTTTGCAATCTCTTCCGTTAAATAAGCATTGCATATAGAACCTTCCACCCTAGCTTTATTACCAATTTTTTTCTTCAAATGATTAAGAAACCTATAAAAGTTAATGATGAGTTTTATTAATAATTTAGTTAACATATAATAAATAGATTAGTTATTATTATTAATTTTAATTTAAAAGTAGCTAGATTATCTTAATTACCTTTCAAATGGATACATCCACCTATATTGGACGGGTCCCCCAACTTTGGCTTCATATGGCAAATGAACCGGTAGATGCTCCATGGAGTTAAAAATGCAGGAGGAAAGATCATTTCAAGCTTACACAATATCTGTGGTATTTGCTCTTCCAGCATTTAATCATGTCATCAACACATATTGAAGAGGCACATAAATCTCGGAAGAATTGACTAATCTCAACAACTGCATTCCAAACGTTTGTCGGCACGAGGTGTTTCAAAGCAACGGGTAATAATCGCTCCATGAATACATGACAATCATGACTTTTCAAGCCTTGCAACTTCAGCTTCTTAAGATCAACACATCGACTAAAATCTGATGGATACCCATCAGGAAACTTCAAATTTTGTAACCACTCACACAATACTTTTCTCTTAGCTTTGTCGAGAGTGAAAATGGATGTTGGCTTAGACCCGTCGCCGCGAATGTGTAATTTGGGACGATGACAAAATTTCTGCAAATCTTTTCTAGAAGCAATGCTATCACATTTTTCACCTTCTACATCCATGATCATGTCAATTAGTTGCTCAAAGAAATTCTTTTCTCTGTGCATTACATCCAAATTATGTCTTATCAACATTGTCTTCCAATAAGGAAGGTCCCAAAGAATGCTTCTTTTAAACCAACCGTTTTTCTGCTTTTTCAATTCTTTAAATTCTTCCTCGGTACCATCAATAGGGGATGGTAAATCACATACCGTCTTCCATATCTCATCCCCAGGCACTCGTTTCGGAGGGGCATCAAGCACCTCTTTACCTTTTGTGAAAGCTTTCTTGTTCTTCCTATGTGGATTTCCCTCTCGTAAGAAGCATCTATGACAATCAAACCAGCTTATTTTCTTGCTATTGGGAAGCCAAAATGCTTTACTTTCCTCCATGCAACAAGGACATGCTTTTTGTCCTTGTGTAGTCCACCCAGATAGCATACCATAGGCGGGAAAATCATTTATTGTCCACAAAAGGGAAGCTTTAAGTTGAAAATTTTGTTTTTTAGACACATCATAAGTTTCCACCCCAACTTCCCACAAATATTTCAACTCCTCCACCAATGGTTGTAAATAAACATCCAAATTACGTTTCGGGCTTTTTGGTCCGGGAACAATAAAGGACAAGAAGATAAATGGTCTTTTCATACATAACCAAGGTGGTAAGTTGTATGGTGTGACCATAACGGGCCAACAAGAATACTTCCTCCCAAAATTACCGAAAGGATCAAATCCATCCGTACACAAGCCAAGTCGTACATTGCGGGGTTCCTTGGCAAAATCAGGATACATCTGATCAAATCGTTTCCATTCTTCCCCATCACTAGGATGACTCATCTTCCCCGGAGCACGTGGGTTTTCTTTGTGCCATCTCATTTGTTCGGCAATGTTTTTGGTGGCATAGATTCTTTGAAGTCTTGGTGCGAGAGGAAAGTAAAACAATTGGTTACATGCTATTGGTTTCTTCTTGTTTTTGGCCCTCTTACTACCGTTGCCTTTTTTCAACACCAAAACTGTATCTCCTTCACTTGTCTCATATCTATCCGCCCCACAACCTTTACATTTGTCAAGCAAAGCATCATCTTTCCAAAATAGCATACATCCTTCAGGACATGCATCAATCTTTTCATGCGGTAATCAAGACCTTTAACTACTTTTTTGGTAGTATAGAAACTTCGGGTCATGATATTATCATCGGGAAAAGATTCCTCAAGGAACGAGGCAATGCCATCAACAGCAACAAATGGCATATTGAACTCACATTTCAAAGTAATTAGCCTAGAAGCGGCTTGTAACAATGTCATTCCGCTTCCTTCATACAAGGGTTTTTCTGAGGCTTTTAACATGTCAAGAAAGGCTTTTGCTTGTGGGTGTGGCGGTTGTTCTTCGGAAATAGTTGTATGGTCATCACTATTAAAAATAGTGGAATCCATAGCATCAACAACCATCTCTCTATATGGGTTCTCATCATTTTGTATTTGTTGGGTGTGAGTTTGTTCATGAATTGGAGAATATGCTTCTCCATGTGAAATCCAATTGTAATAATTTGGCTTAAACCCGTTTATAATGAGATGTTCTTCTACTACAATGTCAAGTTGGTATTTCAGGTTTTTGCATTTGGCACAAGGGCACCTAAGTTTTTTGTCTACCAAGTCATATTCATCTTGTTGTTTAGCAAATTCAATAAACTCGCTAACACCCTTTATAAATCTAGCGGTAGGACGTCTTTTCTTATTGGAATGGTCTAATCTTCCTTCATACATCCATGAACGTTCCAATCTCTTCATTTTAATCTAAAGAAGACCCCAAAGAAATTTAAACATTTTTAAAAAATAACAATAATATTAAATACAAAATTTAAACATTATACTCCACATTATACAATAAACATATGAAAACAATATATAAATATTGTCAATAAGTAATCCATCTTCGAATGGGGTCCTTATCACTCCAACCTAAACCCGTCAATGTACGTTTCAAGTCACTAGCAAACACACTTGTAATTTATTAATGAGGAAAAATTCGGCAAAGACAATTCCCTTCGGTTCTCCAAATACACATATACATGTATTCGGAGAACATTAAAGGGATCGCCACCAAACTCATTCCTCATTAATAAATCACAAGTACGTGTTTACTACCTAAATGACTTGAACGTACAAAGACAAATCCCAAAATGGGGACTATTCAAGAATTACTCCTAATGAGTAATTCTTGAACGGGTACTAAGTCAACATCAAATCAAACAACAACACAATCAAGTACTAAATTAATTAAGTCAATCAATAGCCCAATTCAACCACATAGTAAAGGCTTCTATCCTAAAGTCCGTAACATAATTTGAACTAAAATTAGTAAATTTAAAAAGTAACTGGTAAGAGGAGGTTACCTAATCAAGTAAAAGCAAAAATGAAAAGAAAACAAGAAGCAACGACTACAGACGGTGGTGCCTAGCAACATGGTGACAACCCCGAAAAGAGAAAAGAAAAACAAAAATAACAAGGTTATTCTACCTCAATTCATCAATAACATGAATTATCAAACTAAATTTATCAAAATCAAGTCCTAAAGAAGGTTCTACTTAGCTAATAGATAATTTCTCTTAATCCAAAAGACGGTTCCACTTAGCTAATTCCATTAATGCAAAGGACGGTTTCACTTAGCTTAACATTAATAATAATAAGGCGGTTTAATTAGTAATAATAATAATAATAATAATAATAATAACAATAATAATAATAATACTAATACTAATAATAATACTAATACTAATAATAATAACAATAATTCCCTTCCCCCACCGCCACCACCCACGGCCACCCTTCCCCCACCGCCACCACCGTGGCCCATGGCCACCCTTCCCCCACCGCCACCACCCACGGCCGACCAAACCCCCACCCATAACCCTAAACCTAAACACAAACCCCCTTAATCATTCCCTTTTAATTCAAACACAAATTAAACTAAATCTAACTACAAATTAATCTAACATACTAACTACAAATAAATCTAACAAACTAACCACAAATTAATCAAACTAACTACAAATTAATCAAACTAACTATAAATTAATCTAATAAATTAAACTAAATAAACTGAAATTAAACAAAAACAACAAACCTAATTAAAGAGGGTGGATGTGGCGGTGGAAATGGCGGTGGAAATGGCGGTGGAAGGGTGGTTGTGTGGTGTTGTTGGTTGGTGTCGTCCGTCGTTCGCCAAATCGCTGCTCGACTCTTTTTTTTTTTTTTTTTTTTTTTTTGTTTCGCAAAGAGTAAAGTAGGAGAGAGGGGGCTGAAAGTAATTAAAAATTTGGCGACCGACTTTTTGAATTTGGCGACTGAAAATCAGTCGCCAAATTTGGCGACTACCCTATTTTCAGTCGCCAAATTCCATAAGTCAGTCGCCAAAAAAGATTCCCTTTTTAAAATGACAGCCTGGTTTGTACTAAAAATTTTAGCGACTGATTGTCAATTTGGCGATCGAGTTTCGATCGCCAAATTGGCGACTATATCTAATTCATCGCCAAATTGAAAGTTTCGATCGCCAAGTTTGATTCCTTTTTTGAAAAAGTCAGTCGCCATATTGGCGACTAATTTCAGTCGCCAATTTAAAAATCAGTCGCCAATTTGGCGACTACTTATTTCAGTCGCCAAATTTCGGTCGCCTGTTTCAGATTTTCTTGTAGTGAGTATTACAGTGGACTACAAATGTTATGAAATGTGTCTCAACTGTGTCATTTGTAATTAAGGTGAATAATAAATTGACGGAAGAATTTCGGCCTAATAGAGGACTCCGTCAAGGTGACCCGCTATCGCCGTATTTGTTTATCTTATGTGCGGAAGTGCTCTCTAGACAGTTGAGGAAAGCAGTCGAGGATGGGGCCATTAGAGGGGTACGAGTTGCTGCGGGTTCACCGATGGTGTCACATTTGTTGTTTGCTGACGATAGTATATTATTTGTGCGATCTAATGAGGCGGAGGTTAGAAAAATGAAGGAGATTTTAACGAGCTATGAATCGGCTTAAGGGCAACATGTGAATTATAACAAAACGACAGTGTCTTTCAGCAAATATGCCCCGAGTGAGAGACGGGTCCAAATTGCTAATTGGCTAGGAGTGACAACGGTCGAGGAGCATGACAGGTATTTGGGACTACCAACTACTGTTGGGCACTCGAAACAGGTTGTTGCGCGTGTGATACGGGACAAACTATGTCGGAAATTGCAGGGTTGGAAAGGAATGCTTCTGTCGAAGGCAGGGAGGGAAATTTTGATAAAGGCCGTAGCCCAATCTATTCCCACCTACGCGATGAGTGTCTTCAAGCTTCCGCTCAACTTTTGCGATGAACTACGTGCGTTGGTGTCTCGGTTCTGGTAGTTCTGGTGGGGCTCGGATGGTGGGAAGAAGAAGATTCTGTGGCTTGCTTGGTCTCATTTGTGTCGTTAGAAGTGCTTAGGAGGGTTGGGTTATAGTAACTACCATGAGTTTAATTTAGCCTTACTAGGAAAGCAAGCATGGAGAATGATTACGGACCGTGATTGTTTGATGGTACGTGTTTTAGGCGGAAAATACTTTCCTAATAGATCCTTTATGGAGGTTGACCTAGGTTCAAACCCAAGCTATACTTGGAGAGGTATTTTGGAAGCTCGAGATGTTCTTATGACGGGGTTGAGAAGGTGAATTGGGAATGGGTAGAGTACCAAAGTGTGGAATGATCCCTGGATTGCGAGGACCAAGTCATGGATGGTTTTTTCTCCGAGAGGTGGGGCTGAAGAGAATATGCTAGTGGCCGGCTTGCTTCGGTTGGACGACAGTGGTTGGGACACCTCGAAGGTACGAAACATGTTTCTCCCTTTTGAACAATCTCGTATTTTGAATATGCGCGTTGCTGGACAAGGAGATGTTGAGGATGATTGGACGTGGGAGCTAGAGAAAAGTGGAGTATATCAGCGTATAAGGAGTTGATGGGCAATATCGGGGTAGAGGATGGACAGTCAGACCCGCGCAAGTATATGTGGTTGTGGAAGAGAATTTGGAGTTCTCGGACATTACCTCGTATCAAAATCTTCTTTTGGCAGTTTTGTAATGATGCGATCGCTACAAAACGTAATATAGCATCCCGTATTAAGTTCTTGAATGCGACTTGTCCGGTTTGCTTGAGTGAGGTGGAGACTTGTCTCCATCTTGCACGGGGTTGTGAGGGACACATGGGATTTGGGCTGGGTTGGGGTTAGAGTTGAGGTCGACTTTGGGGTATGAGCGGGTGAGGGAGTGGGTGGAGGATGTTCTTAGGGAGATGGAGAGCGTTGACGTGGAGCGGTTTATCACAGGGGTGTGGGCTGTGTGGGAGAGGAGAAATCGAGATGTGTTTGAAGATGAGGAGCCTGGGGTGGAGAGAGTCGTGAAGAGGGTGTCGGATTTGCTAAAGGAGATGGATGAGGTGCAAGAAGGTGAGGAGAAGGGGGGCTGGTGCGCACACCGAAGGACGTAAGGGTGAGGGAGATGAGGTTTGGAGAACGTAGGCCGTGTCAAGGAGGCGTTAGGATCAGTGTGGATGCCGGGGTTAAGGAGGGTGAAGGGATGGGTATTGGGGCGATTTGTCGGTATGATAAGGGCGACGTGTTGTGGGGATGAGAGGAGAGGAGACGGGCTGAATATGAAGTTCGAACAGCGGAAGCAGAAACAGTTCTTCAAGGGCTTCAGATTGCAAAGAGAATGAATCATCGGAATGTATACATGGAAGGGGACTGCAAGGAGGTTATCGACGCTGTGCAAAGTCGAAAAGAAGGCCGTAGTGACTTGCATTTGGTCATTAAGGAAATTTTATTGCTTTGTAATAGTTTTAGTTCGGTTTCTTGCTCACGTATTAGTAGAAAACATAATAGAGCTGCTCATTTGTTAGATCATTCTTGTACTTTGGGTGGTAGTAATCTCTTCGATGCTTCGACAATTCCTTGTCACATCGTGGATGTTGCGAAAGCCGATTTAATGTCAAGTTCGTAATCCCGCTTTTGGGGTTATTTAAAAAAAAAACGCAAAATGAAACAGGTAATCAAATGGTCGAGATCGTGGGGAGTATTTGGTAAGTCATGTATTTTATTACCATCAATTTCGAGGTTTAAAGCCCTTCTGGTACCTTATATTATGACTTTGAAGGCAAACCCTTTATCATTTTTTAAAAACATAAACACTAATGCACCTTAAGACAATAGTAATAATAATAATAATAATTTGACATTGTTTTAATAAAAGTGGCGTCGATTTTTTTTTGTTAAGAAAGATAATAAAAATAATAATAATAATGAAAGACGTTTTTCTTTACATCAATCATATAAATGTAAATGATTATTTTCCATTCTAAACATCTATAAATATTATTAAAAGGGTAAATTTTTAAAAGCTACATAGACAATGCCACCTCGCATTACTAAATGTCACTTTGCATTACCAAAATTCCATGTCACCAATCCTCCATGTAGTATGACGTGTTTAATTAAGAGGTTAATTTATGTTCGTATAATAATCCATTTAAAACGATACACAAATTAAAAAAAATATTTACATAAAAATAAATTAGCATAACAAACATTAAATTTTGGCCTTTTTAATTTCTAGATAAATTAAAAAACAATTAAAAATCAAAATTCATACTAAATTTTAAATTTCTACGTTTATTCTTAGAATATTTTAAGTAACAAATAAATATCACATAATTCTAATTTTACGCCGTTTATGAAATAATAAAAAATCTGTAAATATTAAGGATAAATAATAACATACTTAACATTAAACATTGACATTTTAATTTTTAAAACTACAATTAGTTAAACGAAAAATAAAAATTTACATCACTCTAATTATTTATATGTGCAACTCCTTCTTAAATATTATTGCAATAAACTTGTTCTATTTCATTAAATTGAATACATTTGTAAATCTATAAATATGATTTACAAATAAAACGGAAGACAAAATATCTATCATTTTCTAGTTCGTAAGATAACTCCCTAAACAATTCTCATGCAATGTGGATTTTGTAAAAAAATAATAATAATAAAAAAATAAAGTAAACCTTTTATATTTCATTCTCATTATTCTATATTTATGTCTATATTAAATTTTCTAATAATGAAAATGAATGCTCAAAAGTCATAAAACATTTATACATATTTATGTATATATTAAATTTGGTAATAATAAACCCAAGATGTGTGAGTCTAGTGGAATTCCAGGGTAACCTCAAAGCCTCCTAAGGAGGAATTGCGAGGTCCTGGGTTCGATTCCCTAGATGAACACTTTCCTGGGGACCTGACGCCCGGAGAGGGAATAATCCCATGGGAAAGAACTCACATGGTACGGGCGCCTAGCAGGTGGGGTCTCGTATCCGGGAGGATCCAACCTCCTCGTCATCAAAAAAAAAAAAAAAAAAATGGTAATAATAAAAAAAACTCAAAATTCATAAAACGCATCCTCATTTGACTATAAATGTTTGATGGAAGGCAACGTTTGTGAGCCAAAATTCAAGCGAATAATTTTTTACCCCCATCGCCAAAAGAATTATATATATGTGTCAATAATTTTTCTTTTCATTATATCAACATCAAGGTAAGTGTACTAAGTGTGGACAAGGCCCTCGGGAACTGCGTCCGCGGGATCCACACTAGGCATAATCGACTCGAGGTTCTTTCGAATCGAATTAAGACATATTAGAGTCGCCACCAAGTTTTTTGGGAACTTGGAACCGTTCAAGTCAACTTTACACCTTTCATCGAAAAGCATAAAGCCCATCGACTACGAGTGATTAAAGATAAAGACTTGTACCCTATATCACTCGATTTGAATGACTCTCGTAATCCAATGGTATTTAGACGGATCCACAAACCATAGATCTTGAGTAAGGGGTGAGGGTACGTGTTGGGAAGCCCATAAGGACACCCAACCCCGCCCGTCGATAACGGCCTCTACTAAGTCAAGTGTCGGATTTCAAACAAGGTCATAGCTACGTACGATGTATGATATGCAAACGTTGTTTTAACCCTATCATGTGGCAACAATTTCTATGTCGTTTTAGATGCAACTAAACTAACTTTGTCAAAGTTGTAATTTAGCATGTGGGTTGATTGATCTAACAACATACAAACGAAAGCAAACAAGGCTTAGGGGGAATGGGGGAGCCGTTGGGATCTACCTATTACAAACCAGGCATTTCATGCCGACACAACGATAAATAAATTACAACTCGATCTAATTACAATTGCTACATACAACTCAAAACACGACACAAAACACACGGCCATTGGGCCTTGAAAACCGTGCACAAGGGGGAGGTGACTCACGGCCTACATGACCCACGGTCCTTGGGTCACTCCTCGTAATGCGTGCTCGCGCTTAATCTCATCGAATTAGACATAAGGCTACGCACCAAAGCATGCATTAGCATAAACCGGGCCATGTTGCTTTAAACAACATGCGGTTTACTACGCTCCTACAAGCATTGGGGAACAACCGTCTAACCAAGCAAGACTAAGGTTTTTAGAAAAGGTTTTGACTCAATAAAGGTAAAACAAACTTGAAAGATTACAACTCGATAAACAAACTGTAAATTACAAGCTACAAAACAACAAAGAACAAATGATAAACAAAGAAAGAGAAACGAAATAGGAAAGACAAAACCCACGGCCAACTCACGGCAACCTCACGGCCAAGACAAGGCCAACCTAGTTCCTAAGTTAAGTTCATTAGTTAGATCGAATGATTGCGAAAACGGATTAGAAAACAAGTTAGAAAACAAGTTAAAAACGATGTTGATTGATTGTCGCGCAAGGGTGCATTCACACGGCCTAAAGGATCTAATTAGGTCAAATTCGCTAATTAATTTAACTCATCGAGTGTCAATAAGAAGGTGTTAATCACGCACTCTTATACTAGCGAGAAATTAGGTGAAAGAGAGAGATGCATTCAATTATTTACAGAATCGTCGATTGATTTTATAACTTACGTCGAAGCCACCTATCGTGTCTAATTAGATTATTAAATTAATTTAAAGTCATCTAAATACGTCATAGGTCAACAATCAGAGGTTAAACTAACATACAACGGGTCCTAGGGTCTGTCGATTTGGCCGAAACAAAAGGGGGTCGAAAGCGAAGAACAAAGTTAGATAATTGTTTTATTTATGCCCTACTTTGAACACGAGGATATGTAAATGAGACGGGGGTGTACGACCGACAGATGTAGCGGTTTCTTTTCCCATCTCAAGTCAACGCGGGTGTTCATAGTGGTACTTTAACTCATACTCGGACTAACTAGTTTCATAGTTAATTTAAAACAATCGATAAACAAGCGAAAAAACAAACAAAAAAAGACAATAAAAAAGGCATAAAAAAACGAAATAAAAAGAGAAAAGAGAAGGGGATTTGATGCACCCTCAACCTACATGTATCGTTGACACCGTCTTGGGTCGTAATCGATGGTAGATTTTATCTCGAGAGGCCGTCGTCGACGAAGAACAAAGCAAACACGGGTTTTGGAAAGTTTCTGGACAGCAATTTTAAAACAGTGATATCTCCCTCGTTTCACGACGAAAATTCGATTCGAAAGATGTTTTGGAAACTAGAAAGAGAGGAGAACAAGGATCTTAAAGCAACCCCTGCTCGATTTGGGTTAACGGGCACGAAAAACGAGCACAAACAGAACTGGACAGACAAGAGTAAACCGCGAAAACAGAGTGTTATTTCACTCTGTTTTTCGAGGGATCTCGTGTACTCTCAAGGGCAATTTGGCTCGTAAATCTTTGTCTAATGTGTAGATGGATGTTATGTGGTTAATTAGGAACAAGAAACTCGAATTTTTATGGAGTTTTGATGGAGGAACGAATGGGTTTTCGAAGAGGACACACAAACAGTTTCAGTTTGTATGTCGGTTTTGTTTAGGGTTTTTGGAGGATGTTTAGGGTTTGTTTCTGAGTTTTAAAGCTTGTATGTGATGCTTGGATGTATGGAGAACTTAGAGGAATGAATTTATGGTGAAGGGGTGGTATTTATAGGGAGTTAAAATAGGTTAAAAGAGAGGGAGGGCAAATCGGGCTAGCTGAACATAGCTGCTGTCCAGCAGCTTTTGGGGGGGTTTCTAGGGTTCGTTTTTGGGGTTTTCTTGGTGATTAAGCTAGGATAATATGGGTAGGATACTAGGGTATGGGTTAGGGTTAATGGGTACGGGTCTTGGTAGTGTTTGGAGCGGGTTTGGGCTCGCGAATTGACACGCAAAACAGGGGACTGCATTGGTGTTTTGCGGGCTGCTTGTGGCCTGTTTTGAACGAGAATTTGGGCTGCTTGTGAGGGGGTTCGAACATGGGTTGATGGGTATTGGTCTAGGTGGGTTAATGTACTCGAGATTCGTGCCAATTCGCAAAGGAAACGGGCTTAAAAACCGAGCTAAAATCGAGCTCAAAACACACGGTTAAAAACGAGTTCTTCGCTTTTTAAAATCGATTTTTCAAATCAATTAATAAATTAAAATAAATGACTTTTCAAATCAAATATACTCATAAAATGATTTTTCAAATCAAATATTTATTTTATTTTCAATAAAATAAACTTGGGAAAATAAATTCAAAATAAAGCTTTAATTTAAATATCATTTAAATTAAATGAATAATGAATTCACTTAAAAAACACATTAATTTTAAATATCATTTAAAATAACAAAATGAACTTACTAAAAACATTAATTTAAATATCATTTAAATTAACAGAAAGAATTCACTAAAAACATTAATTTAAATATCATTTAAATTAATAAAATACTTCGTCGACGGCGCCCATTCCACCTCGTAAAACGAGCTCCAAATAATGACAATGACAACTAAAGAATACATGTGTCCTATCATCATCGGGTGTTTGTCGGGTTCTCTATAAATTCCAATATCGACGGATACGGGTATCTACAGAGCCCCCACTTTGACTGAGGCTTGGACAAGGCGAAAGTCAAAGTATACCCCAGGTCCCTTTCGACCTGAGGATTCTTCGGGTCGTTTATAGTCCATTAGACTTGCGTATATAAGCTCGCCAGCCATAAGAAGAGATCATACCTGAAACTTCGTCGGGGATTAACTCTTCCTTCTGTTGCGTCGAATTATCTTCGTTGGTCATCGACCCATAAGTTGCATAAATGGTGGGTTGAGCCTTATCCTTAGGCGCCTACGTATCCGTTTTTCGCGTAATCAAACCGCGTCGTAGTTCGGCCACCGCCGACACATGCCCAAAGTTTATCATCTGCTGGCCTTTGTCCAAAATTCATCATCTGCTGACATTTGCCCAAAATTTATCATCTGCTGGCGCTTGTCCGAATGGGACGGGACTTTCCAAGGAGGTTGCCGCCACTTTCATCATTTGCTTTCAGCTACGGAATTCTTCCATTTCATACTCTTGTATTGAATTGAATTCTTGGTGGATGTCATCCTTTTCGTCTTGATAATGGTCTCGAAGCCAACGGCAGAGCCCCGATTTGTAATGGCTCTAAAGTCGAAGACTTTAGAGCCCCAGATTGAAGCATATCCTGCTATATTTGAAACACAAAAACGTACTAGCAATAATCATCACATGAGCACATTTGGATCATCGATCTTGAAATTGGATCATTTTGAAGTCTTTGGGTCATCGACCGAAAGTTGAATTTGATAATTTTGAATAATTGGGCCATCGACCCGAAAATTGAATTTGAAAATTTTGAATGGTTGGGCCATCGACCCGAAAATAGAATTTGAAAATTTTGAATGGTTGGCCCATCGACCCGAAAATTGAATTTGAAAATTTTGAATGATTGGGTCATCGACCCGAAAATTGAATTTGAAAGACTGGGTCATCGACCCAAATTTTGAATTTGAAATGAATCACTTGGATCTTTGGGTCGTCGACCCAAAAAGTTTTTGAAATTTTGAAAGTTTTTGAAATTTTGAAATTGAACCTTGATGGGTGAGCATGAATTGCGACTCAGACATTCTATACGACCGGTAAACAACGTGGGCGTAGCCCGCTACCGCAAAACAAAAAAAGAAAATAAAACCGTAAGTGTGCACGGGTTTTAATTCAAATATGGACTTGTCGAGGGTAGAAATGTAAATCGGCCGTTCCGGCGCTAAAAGATGGCAAATGGGAATCACAAGGTCGTCGAACTTGGGATGGAGATATCGTATGGCATGGGCGTGCTCCCAAGGGCACATGGGAATCAAGATCACTTGGCATTGACAAGGTGGATTAAACTCACAGAGGAACAACGTTGGCTTCGCCCAGACACTAAACACAGGTTAATTTTATGAGAACACTTAGACATCACATATCACTCTTGTTGGGAACATTCTGTCACTCTTCCTCTCGCCTCCTTTCTTTTCAGCGAGTATTCATCATTTCTTGCCACCGCCTTCTTTCTTTTCAGCGGGCTTTTACTATTTTTCTTCCACGCCTTCTTTCTTTTCAGCGGGTTTTTTCATATTTTCTATTCCCAACATAAACCTACATCTATATGACTCGGCATCCTTGCCTAAACCGTTAGATAAAGCTCATTCCGAGACTTGACACTACTCATCTGAACCTATATCCTCATCCTAGCCTACGTCGAGTGCTAAGACTGAGAAGACTCCTAAGACTGACTCACAGGCGACAGGTGTGTGGAAACGGTTGGGTTCAAAGGCACACTCGGGCTCAGCCTTAGAAGGGAGGCTTGGTCCTCGCTTGAGTGTAAAAGATAGGCTGGGCCCTCGGGAGGAAATGACGATTCCTCCTAAGAAGCGCGCTAGACAGAACACAACTACCCCTCCCCCTCCGGAGCCTCGGTCACGTGACCCAAAAGGCAAAGGGAAAACGAAGATGTAGGAGCCTTCGACTCCAAATATATTATTTGATACTACTACTTATTATTTGTTGCTAGTTGTTTTCTTTTTTTTTTTGAAGGATGTAACGGGCATCGCCCGATCTTTAGTAAGGCTTACTATCTATTAAAATTCCCAGTTTCTGCATAAAATTTCATTTTATTCAAAAAAGGGTCGGTTGTACTCTTTTAAAGAGCTGCCTACGTATCTGTTATCAACAGAATCAAACCGAGCTCGTAGTTCCACAAAACAAACGCGCTACAATCATCGATTTATAACGCACAAAAAGCAGCGAAGCAAAAGTGCCGCGGCCTAGACTCGCTCACGAGCACTGCAATTCAAAAATTTTTATTTTGTGACATTGAGAGTGAGTTCTAAGGATAGTATTTCTTCAGTTGATCCAAATTCGTCGGATTCGCAAAATCATTTCCATCTAGATCTGTCGATCCGATTGCGCCTCCCGATAATATCTTCTTTACTGTAAGGACCGGCCCAGTTCGGCTTGAATTTTCCCCTCGGGTCAATTGGTAGTAAAGCGCGAACGGACTTTAGGACTAAATCTCCATCTTTTATTCCTCGAGGTTTCACCTTTTTGTTAAATGCCCTTTGTATCCTTTTCTGATAGAGTTGAACATGATGTAGTGCATTTAACCGTCGCTCGTCGAGCATGACCAAGGAATCATACTCGGCTTGCGACGATCACCTTCAGGGACGACTTTCTAACAGGATCCTTAAAGAAGGTACCTCTAATTCGATAGGTGAATCGCTTCCATCCCATATGTCAAATAGAACGGAGTTGCTCCAGTGGTTGTGCGAATAGACGTTCAGATCCCCACAAAGATGCGAATGGTATCTTTTCTGGCCATTCGCGGTAATTGTCGGTCATCTTTCTGAGAATCACAGTGATTGTCTTGTTAGCGGCTTCCACCGCCCCATTTGTTTGAGGTCGATAAGGTGACGACTTGTGGTGTTTGATTTTATACTTTTCGAGTATTACGGTAGTTTCAGCCTGGAAGTGAGTGCCATGATCGCTAATGAGCTCATGCGGCACCCCGTATCTGCAAATGATTTCATTCTGAATGAACTTTGCTACCTGCTTTGCTTGTAGAACCTTGTACGATTTCACTTCCACCCACTTCGTGAAGTAATCGATGGCGACTAACATGAAGCAATGCCCACCTGTTCCAGATGGGTTGACCTTTCCGATAATGTCGATTCCCCATGTTGAGAAAGGCCATGGTGATGTCGAGTATATAACGATGACGGTGGCACATCGTATATGTTTGCGAAGATTTGGCAATTATGGCAATGTTTGACATATTGGCGACAATCTGTCTCCATCGTTGTCCAATAATACCCTAGTCTCATGATTTTACGAACCAGCATATGGGCATTCATGTGTGGGCCACACTCTCCGTCATGGACTTCTTCCATGACTCTTTTCGCAGTTGGTGAGTCTATGCATCGCAGAAGGACATTTTGCGCGGTCTTCTTGTACAATTGTCCGTCATTGGTTCTAACGAACTGAGCGGCTAGCATTCGAATAGCGCGCTTTCCGCGGTTATCCATGTCGGGTGGATACTCTCCTGATTCTTTAAATTTCAGAATAGCATGATACCAAGGTTCGGCCTCGGTTTCTTCTGTGTCTCCGATCACATTAACATAAGCAGGTGATGATCTTCGTTCGACACATATCGGCATAGTATCCATGTGATCAGGTATGTTGATCAGAGTAGCTAGCTTTGATAGTGCATCAGCAAACTGGTTTTCATCTCTGGGGAGGTGCACGTACTTGACCTCGGTGAACAACTTTTCTAGTTCTTCGATTTTTGCTTGGTACGGAGCCAAGCTATCACTTCGGGTTTTCCACGTCCCGGCCACTTGATTGATCACTAGTGACGAGTCCCCATGTACTACAAGCTTTTTGATGCCTAACTCGAGAGCACTGTGCAAACCGAGTAGGCATGCTTCATATTCGGCCGCGTTATTAGTGACGTTAAAGTCCAATTTGATCGAGATGGGAACATGTTCACCTTCCGGTGAAATGAGTAGAACTCCTATCCCGTATCCCCTATAGTTCGATGCTCCATCGAAATAGAGGTCCCACGTATCATTGTCTATGTGAACGATATCTTCGTCGGGAAACGACCACGTATCCAAAACCTCAGTTTCTTCTATCGGGTTATCCGCCAGGAAGTCTGCAACCGCCCTTCCCTTTATCACTTTTAGCGGTACATATTTCAGGTCAAACTCGGAAAGCATTAGAGTCCATCTTGACACCCTGCCGTTCAGAACTGGTTTTTCAAACAAGTACTTGATTGGGTCCATCTTAGAGTGGATGCAGACACTATGACTGAGCATGTAGTGCCGTAACTTCTTTGTCGCCCATACTAAAGCCAAACATGTCTTTTCGAGCTGAGTATACTTGATTTCATACTCCAAGAACTTTTTACTAATGTAGTAAATCGCTCTTTCCTCTTTATCGACTATCTGCGCCAAAGATTGCCCCCATTGAAGTATCCGTAAACTGTGAGATACAACAAAAGTGGTAGCCGCCGTTGGTGGGCTAAGCACGGAGGGAAGACAGTATTTCTTTGATTTTATCGAACGCAGCTTGACAGTGATCATCCCATACGACGTGTTCCCCGACCTTCAATTTCTTGAAAATTGGCTCGCATATCATAGTTAGCCTTGCCACGAACCGACTTATATATTGGATTCTTCCAAGGAAACCTCGAATTTCCTTCTCGGTTTTCGGGTGAGGCATTTCCATTATGGCCTTTATTTTCGATGGGTCCACCTCGATGCCACGGTGGCTAACGATGTGACCCAACAGTTTGCGGATGTGATGTGAATGCGCATTTTTGTGGATTCAACCTCATGTTATACTTGCGCAATCGTTCAAAGAATTTGCGTAGTGTACCAAGGTGGCCATCACGCTCCTTTGACTTGACAATCATGTCGTCGACATAAACCTCGACCTCCTTGTGCATCAAATCATGTAACAATGTTGTCGCGGTCCTCTGGTATGTAGCCCTTGCGTTTATCAACCCAAAAGGCATTCTTGTGTAGCAATAGGTTCCCATTGCGTTCGAACGCAGATCTTATGCATATCTTCTACCGCCATCTTGACCGATTATAACCGGCGTATCCATCCATAAAGGATAGTAACGCGTGTTTTGCCGTGTTGTCCGCCAGGATGTCGATGTGAGGTAATGGGAAATCGTCCTTCGGACTTGCCTTATTTAAATCCCGGAAGTCAACACAAACCCGAACTTTACCGTCTTTCTTTGGTATCGAACGACGTTAGCCACCCATCGAGTATTCGACACTTTGATGAACCCAGCTTTGAGTTGCTTGTCGATTTCTTCTTTGACCTTCAAAGACCAATCTGTGTGCATTTTGCGTAGCTTCGCTTGATCGGCTTATACCCGGCTTGATTGGGATCCCGTGCTCGCAATTTCCCTATCAATGCCCGGCATGTCTTTGTAGGACCATGCGAAAACATCTTTGAACTCATGCAACAAATCAATGAACCCCTGTCTTTCGGTGGAACTTAAAGTAGTTCCTATTTTAAGCTCCTGTGGTTCTAAGGTTGTACCTACATTGATAGTTTCGGTATCTTCGATGATCGAAGTTTTCTGTTCGTACTCTTCCAACCCTTTTATCAACTGTAGAGGTGGTTCCATTTCTTCTTCTTCTTCGTCTTCGACCAACTGTTCATCCTCGACCTCAGTCTCAATGTCATTATTAAAACAATCATTTTCAAAAATTGAATTGCAATGTAAGTAAGACAAGTCGTAAGCAAACTGGTTCCTCTTATTATTGATTTGAAATTGCGCGAAATGCGCTAACATTTGAGCCAACTGGTCAGAGCTCAGTGGCGAGATAGGGGTATTCGGGACAGGCCCCGGAATACCACCATTAGGAAAAGGTGCATAGGAAGGGAAAGCTAGGGGAGGGGTATTTTCAACACCTGACTCCTTAGACTCAATCTTAGGACCTATCTCAGACTCAGACTCCGACTCAGACTCAGACTCAGAATCGGTAACATCATTTGGCTTGAACATCTCTCCTTCTCCCGTTGTCAACTTGAAAAGAAGTCCTTTGTTGTCAGTCCACTTGATTGTTTTCCGCCATCCCGTGTTGGTCCTAAGAGGATCCACATCGGTGATGAGGGTAGATGGGTCGAACCGCTCGCTTCTCAGGATCATGCTTACCAAATCTTCGTTTGGTATTGGTGATTTCTTCTCTTCACCGAAAAGGAGACCCATAGCTTTCTCGTCATTTATTGGATCCGGTTTGGTTTCTACTGGCATCACGGTCAGAATGTCTTCAGGGATGTAGTAGCAATCTTGGAATACTTCGATTCCTGGGACCATAAGGTTCTTCTTTGGGTCAAAGATAGGTTCGGGGAAGTCCATGCAAGGGAGTTCTTCCCCAGCTTTCACGAAGTGACCATTGAGAGTTAGGTGATACGGTCCCATTTTAATATCTCGATCTTCGATCGTTCTTCCCCTCTTTTCCCGTAGATCTTTCTCAGTGGGCTCATATCCAAGCCCGAAGGTTACTCCTTTGGCTACGGGTGGTTTCAACTCGAAAGCCTCCTCCTTTCTAGGATATAATGAGAAACCGAAGTACTTCCCAGTTTTGAGAATCACCTCGCAGACATGACTTCCCGTATATAGATCCATATTTTCGGAGTTCAGCTCGATCATGTTGACAATCTCGAAACCACATGCGTCATTAGTAGCTTCGACCCTTACTTCAGAAGTAATGTCTCCTCCTGCCACAGATGGCGTGGCGTGGCGTCAATGGTGACGGTCTTGCCATTGAGTGGGACCTTGATTTTTCGATGCAGCGTTGATGTTACGGCCTTCGCAGCATGGATCCAGGGCCTTCCCAACAATAAGTTGAAGGATGAGCATATGTCAATCACTTGGCAGCTTATTTTCTTTTCCACTTGCCCAGTCTGTACTACTAGATCGACAAGTCCACTCACTCGACGCACAGTGCCATCGAATGCCCGGGATGTCGTGTAGTGGGGATGAAGTCATTCTTCTCCAAGCCCGAATATGCGCCGTTTTTAGAGGGAGTACGTTGACGGCCGATCCGTCGTCAACCAAGGTCATAGGGATATGCTTGTTGAGACACACGGTAGCAATATAGAGGGCCAGGTTATGTCGAGGCCCGAACGGCGGCAGATCTTCGTCGGAGAATGTCACACCGTTGGTAACCGAGGCCGATTCTCGGGCGATGTGGGTGACCATATCCGCAGGAGTAGTATTTGACGACACGGTCATGTTCATCAAAGCTTGCAACAAAGCTTGACGATGCTCGAAAGAGCTCAAGATAAGTTGCCAGATAGATACGTCGGCCTTAGTCTTTTGGAGTTGCTTGATGAGGGAAGCCTCGGAGGTCGACCCTTCACCAAGAACTTCGACCACTGTCGGCTCCTTTTGAGGTGCCTTACTCGGGGTATCCTTAGCTTTCTCCACACGATATGGGCGTCCGGATCTAGTCAAATGGTTTGACTCTAGGGCATCTTGCCTCACCTTTAAGATTTCTTCTTGGGTGTGAGGAATTGTCGCACCTTTGACGAGGTAAACATCATCCTCGTCATCGGCCCAAACGCCATTGATTTCATTGCCGCTTCGGAGTATGTAAGGAGTACAATCGACAACAAAATCCCCGAATGTAATCTCGTTTCTCGAGCTTGGTAGGAATTTGGAGCAATCCACGAATATTCTTCCGACGAAAACCCCTTTCAGACGACATGGGCGAATCAAGTGAGAGTAATCGACACTATCTTCGGTAGAGACAAAGTTAGTGTGGTCGCCAAACGGATTGGTGACGTTGTTAGGCTTTATGGCCGGGATTGGGAGCGTTCCGTTCTCAATCATATCTTGAATTTCGTGCTTTAGTCTAAAGCACCTCTCGAAAGATCGTGTCCCTTCCCTTGATGAAAGGCATGAGGCATTCGGTTTATACCATTTGCCTTGTTGATCAACAGGAGGGTCCGGAGTTGGACCAATGGGCTTCAATTTTCCTTGGGCCATAAGCCTTTGGAGAGCATAGGCGTAAGTGCATCCGATATCAGTGAATACCCTCGGAGCTTGGCGCGGAGGCCTTTTTGACTGTCCATCTAAGAGATTGACGGTGTCAACAAAATGGGCCGCTGCGGGTGCTTTTGCTTTTGATGATGAAGCCCCTTGGTATCCCTTTGGCTTCTCAGCTTCAGCAATTCGGACATCGTCCTCTACCTTTATCCCGATCCTTATCAATTCCTTGAAAGAACCAAAATTCTGGTACTTCAGAGCATTACGGTAAATAGGTCGCAAATTCTTCACGAACTTATCTACCATTTCAACTTCATCAGGCTTCTTAGCTAACTTCACGCTTTCGGCGCGCCATCTTGCGAGGAATTCAGTAAAGCCCTCTTTCTCCTTTTGCGTCATCACCTCCAAAGTTCTTATGTTGGTTTGAATCTCAACATTGTCAGCATAGTGCTTACAGAACTCCACCGTAATATCTTCGAAAGTGGGGAAGTTCTTGAGGTCAAGATTATAGAACCAAGCCTTTGGGTGTTCACCCAGAGATTGAGCGAAAATTTCAGAGAGCATATCGCGGGTACTCCTTGGTGCTAAGTACCCTTTATAGGCCTTAACATGGTGGACTGGATCTTCTGTGCCCTTAAACTTTGGGATATCAGTGAGTACCATGTTCGTGGGCAACTTATCCTGAATTGGGGCATAGGCCCTAGCATTTTCGTAATGGATGTTCTTCCCCTGGGAGAGTTTCAGACGGTCCTCGATGAACTTGAACCGTTTCTCCAAATCAGTCAGAGGTGGGGTAGATGAAGAGGAATCTTCAACCAGCTTAGACTCGATCACATCCATTCGGGTCATCATGAGGTTCACGGCCTCCGTGAGCTTGTTGATAGCATCTTCCATTGCTTGACGTCGGGTTTTTGGCGGCCTTTCTACAAGAAAACCCCGTACTGAGTCAATATTTAAAGTAAAAGTCCCTGCACACTCAAGGACACGACCCCAACTTGACCCAAACAAAGACTTGACTTAAAATTGACTAACCCAAGGTACGACTCACGGTTTGATTTAGACATCGGTTCATTTTAGACTTGACAAAACGGCATGACTCAAACTGTCATAACTCGATTCTAAACTGGACTCGGTGTGACTAAACCCGTGATTGGGCTAACATAGCCCAGGGTTCGAGTGAAACGTCCATAAGAGCCTAGCTTGGACGTTTTTTTGGTGGACTATCCTAAACCAAAAGGTCGACCAACATGACTCAAGGCCCAAGAGGTGAGCTTGGGTGACCCAACAAGGTCGTGTTCTAGACTCTTAGAACGAAACACACCCGGCCTAACACGGCCATGACCTGGACACGACTTGACGCATTTCATGCTTGGTTGAGGTTCGAGAGGCATTTTGGATTGGTTTTGAAAAAAACGAAAGATTGATTCGAAAATGAGATTTGAAATGGGCAGCATGCCGGCTATAAAAGCTCATTTTGGGCCGAAAATTCTAGTCCTATTTGGGCAGCATTCCGCGTTTTGAAAATCATGCTAGGTTTGAAAGTAAGTTGTTCAAAAGTTCGGTTTTGAAAAGGACTTGGAATTTTCGAAAAAAGGACTCGGGAAAACACATTGCACGTTGTCATTCTCATGTTATAAGGATGTATGCTCCTAGACATCTCTAGGTCTCGGCAAGTCTTCTATAAGAAGGTCTATGCCCTCCATCCTTTTGCGGTCTAATAGAGCGAGGTGTCTTAAGGTAAAGTACCTAGAAGATCGTCCCCACCCTCAAGAACCACGCGAGGCGAAGTGGAAGCGAGCAATGTGCAGCTTCCTGGCATAGTGGGACGTCGCCCCCCACGCATCACGAAGAAACGCTGGGACGGCCCGGGCAAGTCCTTAAGGGTTTATGCATGAATCGTAGCACTATGAGTAATGTTTTACTTTCCAACACTTTCTTTTCAAGTTTCACCTCGGAGGAAAAGACCCTAGAAACACAGTGTAACTAGTCCTCTTTTCCCAAAGAGAGTCGCCAAAGCGTGGACAAGGCCCTCGGGAATCTGCGTCCGCGGGATCCACAGTAGGCATAATCGACTCGAGGTTCTTTCGAATCGAATTAAGACATATTAGAGTCGCCACCAAGTTTTTTGGGAACTTGGAACCGTTCAAGTCAACTTTACACCTTTCATCGAAAAGCATAAAGCCCATCGACTACGAGTGATTAAAGATAAAGACTTGTACCCTATATCACTCGATTTGAATGACTCTCGTAATCCAATGGTATTTAGACGGATCCACAAACCATAGATCTTGAGTAAGGGTGAGGGTACGTGTTGGGAAGCCCATAAGGACACCCAACCCCGCCCGTCGATAACGGCCTCTACTAAGTCAAGTGTCGGATTTCAAACAAGGTCATAGCTACGTACGATGTATGATATGCAAACGTTGTTTTAACCCTATCATGTGGCAACAATTTCTATGTCGTTTTAGATGCAACTAAACTAACTTTGTCAAAGTTGTAATTTAGCATGTGGGTTGATTGATCTAACAACATACAAACGAAAGCAAACAAGGCTTAGGGGGAATGGGGGAGCCGTTGGGATCTACCTATTACAAACCAGGCATTTCATGCCGACACAACGATAAATAAATTACAACTCGATCTAATTACAATTGCTACATACAACTCAAAACACGACACAAAACACACGGCCATTGGGCCTTGAAAACCGTGCACAAGGGGGAGGTGACTCACGGCCTACATGACCCACGGTCCTTGGGTCACTCCTCGTAATGCGTGCTCGCGCTTAATCTCATCGAATTAGACATAAGGCTACGCACCAAAGCATGCATTAGCATAAACCGGGCCATGTTGCTTTAAACAACATGCGGTTTACTACGCTCCTACAAGCATTGGGGAACAACCATCTAACCAAGCAAGACTAAGGTTTTTAGAAAAGGTTTTGACTCAATAAAGGTAAAACAAACTTGAAAGATTACAACTCGATAAACAAACTGTAAATTACAAGCTACAAAACAACAAAGAACAAATGATAAACAAAGAAAGAGAAACGAAATAGGAAAGACAAAACCCACGGCCAACTCACGGCAACCTCACGGCCAAGACAAGGCCAACCTAGTTCCTAAGTTAAGTTCATTAGTTAGATCGAATGATTGCGAAAACGGATTAGAAAACAAGTTAGAAAACAAGTTAAAAACGATGTTGATTGATTGTCGCGCAAGGGTGCATTCACACGGCCTAAAGGATCTAATTAGGTCAAATTCGCTAATTAATTTAACTCATCGAGTGTCAATAAGAAGGTGCTAATCACGCACTCTTATACTAGCGAGAAATTAGGTGAAAGAGAGAGATGCATTCAATTATTTACAGAATCGTCGATTGATTTTATAACTTGCGTCGAAGCCACCTATCGTGTCTAATTAGATTATTAAATTAATTTAAAGTCATCTAAATACGTCATAGGTCAACAATCAGAGGTTAAACTAACATACAACGGGTCCTAGGGTCTGTCGATTTGGCTGAAACAAAAGGGGGTCGAAAGCGAAGAACAAAGTTAGATAATTGTTTTATTTATGCCCTACTTTGAACACGAGGATATGTAAATGAGACGGGGGTGTACGACCGACAGATGTAGCGGTTTCTTTTCCCATCTCAAGTCAACGCGGGTGTTCATAGTGGTACTTTAACTCATACTCGGACTAACTAGTTTCATAGTTAATTTAAAACAATCGATAAACAAGCGAAAAAACAAACAAAAAAAGACAATAAAAAAGGCATAAAAAAACGAAATAAAAAAGAGAAAAGAGAAGGGGATTTGATGCACCCTCAACCTACATGTATCGTTGACACCGTCTTGGGTCGTAATCGATGGTAGATTTTATCTCGAGAGGCCGTCGTCGACGAAGAACAAAGCAAACACAGGTTTTGGAAAGTTTCTGGACAGCAATTTTAAAACAGTGATATCTCCCTCGTTTCACGACGAAAATTCGATTCGAAAGATGTTTTGGAAACTAGAAAGAGAGGAGAACAAGGATCTTAAAGCAACCCCTGCTCGATTTGGGTTAACGGGCACGAAAAACGAGCACAAACAGAACTGGACAGACAAGAGTAAACCGCGAAAACAGAGTGTTATTTCACTCTGTTTTTCGAGGGATCTCGTGTACTCTCAAGGGCAATTTGGCTCGTAAATCTTTGTCTAATGTGTAGATGGATGTTATGTGGTTAATTAGGAACAAGAAACTCGAATTTTTATGGAGTTTTGATGGAGGAACGAATGGGTTTTCGAAGAGGACACACAAACAGTTTCAGTTTGTATGTCGGTTTTGTTTAGGGTTTTTGGAGGATGTTTAGGGTTTGTTTCTGAGTTTTAAAGCTTGTATGTGATGCTTGGATGTATGGAGAACTTAGAGGAATGAATGTATGGTGAAGGGGTGGTATTTATAGGGAGTTAAAATAGGTTAAAAGAGAGGGAGGGCAAATCGGGCTAGCTGAACATAGCTGCTGTCCAGCAGCTTTTGGGGGGGTTTCTAGGGTTCGTTTTTGGGGTTTTCTTGGTGATTAAGCTAGGATAATATGGGTAGGATACTAGGGTATGGGTTAGGGTTAATGGGTACGGGTCTTGGTAGTGTTTGGAGCGGGTTTGGGCTCGCGAATTGACACGCAAAACAGGGGACTGCATTGGTGTTTTGCGGGCTGCTTGTGGCCTGTTTTGAACGAGAATTTGGGCTGCTTGTGAGGGGGTTCGAACATGGGTTGATGGGTATTGGTCTAGGTGGGTTAATGTACTCGAGATTCGTGCCAATTCGCAAAGGAAACGGGCTTAAAAACCGAGCTAAAATCGAGCTCAAAACACACGGTTAAAAACGAGTTCTTCGCTTTTTAAAATCGATTTTTCAAATCAATTAATAAATTAAAATAAATGACTTTTCAAATCAAATATACTCATAAAATGATTTTTCAAATCAAATATTTATTTTATTTTCAATAAAATAAACTTGGGAAAATAAATTCAAAATAAAGCTTTAATTTAAATATCATTTAAATTAAATGAATAATGAATTCACTTAAAAAACACATTAATTTTAAATATCATTTAAAATAACAAAATGAACTTACTAAAAACATTAATTTAAATATCATTTAAATTAACAGAAAGAATTCACTAAAAACATTAATTTAAATATCATTTAAATTAATAAAATACTTCGTCGACGGCGCCCATTCCACCTCGTAAAACGAGCTCCAAATAATGACAATGACAACTAAAGAATACATGTGTCCTATCATCATCGGGTGTTTGTCGGGTTCTCTATAAATTCCAATATCGACGGATACGGGTATCTACACTAAGGTTTTAAATTAATAATTTATTTATTTATTTTTAAGTTCCATTGGTTATGAAGTAATCTTCACATTTTTAACCTTCACATATATGTTGTTTTGTTCTCATTTAGGGGCTATCAAGATTTGTGGAGTTGTGTTATTCATAAGTAAATATACTTATATCTTTATGATTCAATACCCTATTTCTTAGTACATTATTTAAGGGAAAACTTAAATTAATAACGATAAGGTTAATATTACATAAATCAAAATTCACCATTTTGTTTTTTATTAATCACTCAGTGATAGATTTTTTTAGGGATAGTTCATTGGAGAAAGAAAACTATTTGAAGAAGAAAAATACTAGAATTGCTTAAACAAATATTCTCTCCGTTGTACTAAATACTATGTTATAAACTAACTACAAAATTGACTACATGAATGTGAATGACTAATTGTTTTTAGGTTCATAAATAAAATTTAGTATTTCAGAATCTTTCAAATGTATGTTTTAATTGAGTATGTGTTTTTTTTATTCATCATTTTTCCTTTGAAAAATAGCTCCCATAGAATGAAATTGGAGTTGCAAGGATCTCAATCTTATTAACAATTTTAACAAAAAAAATCTATTGACATAGATAATGACTAAATGTAAATTATTATCTAATATTTATGCGTACATGTTATATTATCTAATGCATATGTCTTATAACACATACGAGATTGCAATGAGATTTGTAGTAGACTATTATTTAACTCATTTTATCATTTATGCAAAAATATAAAATTTAGAATTTTTGTCAAATTGGTATAGATGATATAGTAAGACTAGCATTTATTAAAGTTCATAACTATGCTACTATATGAGTTATGACAATTAAAATATTAAGAAGATAAAAAACCTTATAATTCTATATGTTTTAAGCTCCTTACATTGTGAGATTTATTATTCTAAAAAAAATAAGGAATAAAAAAGAGAAATAATTCAACATTACGCATTAATTTGCCCTTTCGTCTTTACTTACTAACTTTATTTGCCGGAAGACAAAGCGACGTTCAAACTTTTACATTGAAAATTTAGTACAAAATCTATAAAATCTAATCAAAAAGCAACCTTAAGCATTTAATTTTTTTTACATGATGTCATAAATTCTTGCCCTTTTCAAATTATTACTTGTACCCTTAAACTGTATTGTTAATAGTTTATCATGTTCCAGCTTATAGTATATCACTATGTCATTTGAGTGAGACACTATTTATTGTTAACAGTTAGTTGTCTTAGTTTAATGTATCTTTAGTTATTTTGTTTTACTTTAGTTACTTCTTAGTTTAGTTCAATCTCAACCTAAAACAAAATAAAAGTGTGTCCTAGTTTAGATGGGAAGTCGGGATGAACAAAATTTGGAGGTTGTTTTATATAAACTTCACTAGTTTTAAACCCGTGCAAATTGCACGAGTATGCTATTTCAAATTTTGTTATTAAAAATAAATATAAATATTTAAGGTTAATTTTTAAATTAAATAGATTATCTCCTTTAAAAGTTAATTATCTTCATAAATAAAGTTTTAAATAACTAAATCTCTCTCCTTTTTGTAAAACAATTTTAAATTATAAATATTATTGTTGAGTTATAAGGTCATTTGGGTGAGTAGCTGTTACAGTATCATATGTCTTCTTGTTAGATAAATATGAGTTTCTACCTTATCTTGTTACTCGGACGACTTAGAATAAAAAGACCGACTTATATATGAAGCAAACTATTAGGATGAAAAATAGCACTGAATTAGTAAAATTGCTAAATAGTTATAGACCCGTGCATATCATTAAACCTGTTTTTCAATAACTCAATCTCGTGCACGTTCGAAGAACCTGTGCACGGGATAAATGAAATTTTTGCCCGTACACGTTTGAAATGAAAAAATTGACCCCTTTTCCATTTAGTACAGATTAGACCTGTCAAAACATGACCTGACCCGTAAACCAGATTCGACTCTACCCGATTTTCTAGGACCAAACACCTGTAAATTTTGACCCGTGACCCGAAATGACTTGTTTTATTAGGGTTGGAACCCGACCCGACCCGATCGGATTGGTCAAAGATAAAATAAGAATATTAACTATAATCTTCCCTATTTCCTAAAACGGATTATTCGGATTTTCTTTCCCTTTTTTATTTTGGAAATTTTTACTCTTATTTTATGCATCCCTCTCTCCTATCATCAAACCCCTCCCAACTCTTTTACTCATATTTTATTACTTTCCTTAATGTTTTTGACCCCCAATTCATTATTTAACTCCTAATTATTCATCTATCTCTTCTATCATCAAACCACACCCAACCCTTTTACTCTCCTTTTATTCCTTTCCTTCAATTTTATGCCCATAAATTAACAAAGGGAAAATTAAATCATACCCCTTCCATTTTTCTATTTTCTTCCTAATTCATTAAAATACTCCTCACATATATTAGAGAAATAAGAAGAAAACAAAAAAAAAAAATGGCGGGAGTATGATTTAATTTTAAAAAAGTATGTTTTTTCGACTGAAAAATGATAAAATAAAAGACGTCATAAACCATTCCCTGACCCGTATTATAATCCTAACCCGACCAGAGACATGTATGACCTGGCCCGTACACCTGGCAAACAGGTCAATCGAGTCGAGTCAGTTTCGGGTCGGGTTATTTCGGGCCTGTAAACATCAGGTCATTTTGGGTTCGGGTCATTTTCGAGTCAATTATTATTAAGTTTTTTGTGAATAATAATAATTTTGTAACAATAAACAATCGGGTCGGATTATACCTGGTTGAGTTAATTCGGGTTCGGGTCAAGATCGGGTGTCAGGTCAGGTTATTCGGGTCGAGTCAATTTTACCAGCTCTACCGACCCGTGCCCCGACCCGTTTGACAGGTCTAGTACAAATTGTTAATTAGTGAAATATGATAAAATGAAAATTTTCGTTATTTCAAACGAAAATGCTCTGTTTTAAAGGAGACTTGCTGATAAATAACGGCACGTTATATGGGATACTGGATACTGGATACCTGAAACAAAGGTGTATTATGAGCGTTTTAAGTTTTTGTGTTTAATAATAACACAAATTCTTGTTTATGACGGCACATATCCGTCACTCTTGAGTGACGGATACCATTTTACCTCACAAAGTACCCACTTTTTCTCTCTCTGCAACACTATTCATGTAGTCCCCTTTCTCCACTAACCCATTTTGTTATCATTTTATCTCATAAAATATCCGCCACAAATGGTAACCCGTCACAAAGGAGACCAATTGTAATAATAAATTTACATTTAAGATGGGCAAGTATTACAAATAAGACAAACCTAACTCGTACTATCTATTACAATAACAAATGGCCCATTTCAAGAGAACTAAATTAAACCCATTCCTACTAATCCACTTAAAACACTACATAAATGGACTTGGGCTTACTGTTGACAATTAAACCCTAAAAACACATCCCTCTACTCTATGTTTCACTCTATCCTCACCGTCACTCTCCTCTTCAAAAATCCCGGAAAAAAAAATCAAAAGAGATCTCATGATTCTCATCTCACTCTCATCACTCTCATTCTCAATCAAAATAGATCAAAGTTTTCAACCTTAAATCAAATCTATCACTTCAAATCTGCCCTTAAAATTTAATTCAAACTTCATATGGTAATATATACAGTCAAATATTGAAGTAATTCTTCACAATAAAAAAGATCAAGTTTGTAGTATTTTCGTCTATTGAATTTTTAAATTTTTATTTATTCTTTTAGGGATAGTTCATTAGAGAAAGAAAACTATTTGAAGAAGAAAAATACTAGAATTGCTTAAACAAATATTCTCTCCATTGCACTAAATACTATGTTATAAACTAACTACAAAATTGACTACATGAATGTGAATGACTAATTGTTTTTAGGTTCATAAATAAAATTTAGTATTTCAGAATCTTTCAAATGTATGTTTTAATTGAGTATGTGTTTTTTTTATTCATCATTTTTCGTTTGAAAAATAGCTCTCATAGAATGAAATTGGAGTTGCAAGGATCTCAATCTTATTAACAATTTGAACAAAAAAAATCTATTGACATAGATAATGACTAAATGTAAATTATTATCTAATATTTATGCGTACATGTTATATTATCTAATGCATATGTCTTATAACACATACGCGATTGCAATGAGATTTGTAGTAGGCTATTATTTAACTCATTTTATCATTTATGCAAAAATATAAAATTCTTATGCAATGTAAATCTATAAATATGATTTACAAATATTATTGCAATAAACTTCTCATGCAACTCCTTCTTAAATATTATTGCAATAAACTTGTTCAATTTCATTAAATTGAATATATTTGTAAATCTATAAATATGATTTATAAATAAAACGGAAGACAAAATATCTATCATTTTCTAGTTCGTAAGATAACTCCCTAAACAATTCTCATGCAATGTGGATTTTGTAAATAATAATAATAAAAAAAAAATAAAGTAAACCTTTTATATTTCATTCTCAATATTCTATATTTATGTCTATATTAAATTTTCTAATAATGAAAATGAATGCTCAAAAGTCATAAAATATTTATACATATTTATGTATATATTAAATTTGGTAATAACAAAAAAAACTCAAAATTCATAAAACACATCCTCATTTGACTATAAATGTTTGATGGAAGGCAACGTTTGTGAGCCAAAATTCAAGCGAATATTTTTTTACCCCCATCGCCAAAAGAATTATATATATGTGTCAATAATTTTTCTTATCATTATATAAACATCAAGGTAAGTGTACTAAGGTTTTAAATTAATAATTTATTTATTTATTTTTGTGTTCCATTGGTTATGAAGTAATCTTCACATTTTTAACCTTCACATATATTGTTGTTTTGTTCTCATTTAGAGGCTATCAAGATTTGTGGAGTTGTGTTATTCATAAGTAAATATACTTATATCTTTATGATTCAATACCCTATTTCTTAGTACATTATTTAAGGGAAAACTTAAATTAATAACGATAAGGTTAATATTACATAAATCAAAATTCACCATTTTGTTTTTTATTAATCACTCAGTGATAGATTTTTTTAGGGATAGTTCATTGGAGAAAGAAAACTATTTGAAGAAAAAAAATACTAGAATTGCTTAAACAAATATTCTCTCCGTTGCACTAAATACTATGTTATAAACTAACTACAAACACTACAAGAAAAACTAAAACAGGCGACCGAAATTTGGCGACTGATATATTTAGTCGCCAAATTGGCGACTGATTTTTAAATTGGCGACTGAAATCAGTCGCCAATTTGGCGACTGTCTTTTTTAAAAAGGGAATCAAACTTGGCGACCGAGATTTTAAATTTGGCGACTGATTTATGTGTAGTCGCCAAATTGGCGACTGATTTCAGTCGCCAATTTGAAAATCAGTCGCCAATTTTTTTAGTAGAAACCAGGCTGTCATTTTTTAAAAAGGGAATCAATTTGGCGACCGAGTTTTTAAATTTGGCGACTGATATATGTGTAGTCGCCAAATTTGGCGACTGAAATTCAGTCGCCAAAATGAAATTCAGTCGCCAAAATTTGTAATAGAAACCAGCCTTTCTCATACTTTACTCTTTACGAAACAAAAAAAAAAAATCGGGAGAGCAAAACAGCGGCGACGACGACACAACCAACCAACAACACCACACAACCACCCTTCCACCGCCACCCTCTTTAATTAGGTTAGTTGTTTTTGTTTAATTTCAGTTTAATTAGTTTAATTTGTTAGATTAATTTGTAGTTAGTTTGATTAATTTGTGGTTAGGTGGTTAGATTTATTTGTAGTTAGTATGTTTGATTAATTTGTAGTTAGATTTAGTTTAATTTGTAGTTAGATTTAGTTTAATTTGTGTTTGAATTAAAAGGGAATGATTAAAGGGGTTTTGTCTTGGTTTAGGGTTATGTGTGGGGGTGGTTCGGTGGGTGGTGGTCGGCCGGCGGTCGGCCGTGGTTGGGGTGGATCGTGGGGTGGTGTTTGGTGTTGGTAGCTAAGTGAAACCGTCTCATTATCATTAGTATTAAGCTAAGTGGAACCGTCTTAATTAATATTATTATTATTATTATTATTACTAAGTTAAGTGAAACCGTCGTATTATTATTAATATTAAGTTAAGTGAAATCGTCTTTTGCATTAATGGAATTAGCTAAGTGGAACCGTCTTTTGGATTAAGAGAAATTAGCTATTATCTAAGTGGAACCTTCTTTAGGACTTGATTTTGATAAATTTAGTTTGATAATTCATGTTATTGATGAATTGAGGTTGAATAACCTTGTTTTTGTTTGTTTTTCTTTTCTCTTTTCAGGGTTGTCACTGTATTGCTAGGCACCACCGCACGTCTGTGTAGTTGTTGCTTCTTGTTTTCTTTTCATTTTTGCTTTTACTTGATTAGGTAACCTTCTCTTACCAGTTACCTTTTAAATTTATTAATTTTAGTTCAAATTATGCTACGGACTTTAGGATATAAACCTTTATTATGTGGTTGAATTGTGCTATTGATTGACTTAATTAATTTAGTACTTGATTGTGTTGTTGTTTGATTTGATGTTGACTTAGTAACCGTTCAAGAATTACTCATTAGGAGTAATTCTTGAATAATCCCCATTTTGGGACTGTCTTTGTACGTTTCAAGTCATTTAGGTAGTAAACACGTACTTGTGATTTATTAATGAGGAATGAGTTTGGTGGCGATCCCTTTAATGTTCTCTGAATACATGTATATGTGGAGTAATTAGTTATTCTACATAGATGTGTATTTGGAGAATCGAAGGGAATTGTTGCTTAATTTTTTCCTCATTAATAAATTACAAGTGTGTTTGCTAGTGACTTGAAACGTACATTGACGGGTTTAGGTTGGAGTGATAAGGACCCCATTCAAAGATGGATTACTTATTGACAATATTTATATATTGTTTTCATATTTTTATTGTATAATGTGGAGTATAATGTTTAAATTTTTTATGTAATATTATTGTTATTTTTTAAAAATGTTTAAATTATTGTGGGGTATTCTTTAGATTAAAATGAAGAGATTGGAACGTTCATGGATGTATGAAAGAAGATTAGACAATTCCAATAAGAAAAGACGTCCCACCGCTAGATTTATAAAGGGTGTTAGCGAGTTTATTGAAATTGCTAAACAACAAGATGAATAAGAAAAGACGTGATCTGGAAGACGATCAGGCGCCCGAAGGAACCAGAGCACATGAAAGGTATTTAATTAACTTGTTTTGTTATTTGTATTAATTAGCATATACTATCTTATATTATAAATAATATCAGTAACTTATTAATTATGATTTCATATGTGTAATTGAAGGTGACAAGTATGAAGGCTTAATAAAGCATACCAAAAGTGAAGCTTTTTAGAAGAAGTCTAAGCAAGCATCTCTCAACAAAAGAGGAGGAAAAGAAGACGCCGTGAACGAGCCTACTCATTACGCGGGTTCACGATCGTTCTGGGATAAAGTATTGGGTGTAAGTTTGTCTATTATTTCACACTTTTTTTTGTTTTCAATGCAACATGTTTATTTTATGTTAGTTTTTTTGTTGATTTTCTAACATGTATGTTTTTTTTTTATTCAGAAAGGAAAGAAGAAGTCAAAGCCGATTGCGACGGTACCGGAACTGTTTCTGGACACGCATTCCAGGGTTGACCACAAAGGGGTTAGAAGTTGGACTAAGCCAAAAGACAAGCAATTATATGTAAGTTTTCCCTAACACTTAATTTTTGTTAATTTATTCTCTTTTAAAATGTCGTATATAAGGTGGTTACCATATTAACTTACAACCATTTGTTTAAAATTGTAGGAAGCATTTGAACAAGAAAAAGCCGCCAATCCAGAAAAACCGGATAATGACATATGGTATGAGTTGGTGGATGGCTTCAAGAAAGGGCACGTGTATGGTACCGGAAGTTCAACACCGGCTTTCTATGAGAAAACGCGTAGGAGATCAACTTCAACAATTCCCAGCAACACGTATCAACCGGGAATTATTAGTCAACTTCAAGGTCAAATAACAGAGCGTGATGAACGTGATGAAGAATTCCGCCAAATGAAGGAAAGAATGGAAATGTTTGAGAATTGGTTGCAAGGTTGTAACCCCGGACCTAGACCCAACTACGATCCAAATGATCCGCATGGTCCACATGGGAGGAGTGGAGCCGGTGTTGGCTTCCAAGTAAGATGATTTTAGCATGTAAGTTTGTAAAACTTGAACTTTAGACTTGAACATTATAATAGCTTAGCTTGTAAAACTTTCATTTTCAATATATGAAATGAAGTTTGAGAAAATGGGAGGTGTTGGGTTGAAATGTATGGTGTTGTGTGTGTTGAAATTTGTGATGTATGGCGATGAAATTTGGGTTGATGTATGGCGTTGTATGCAGGTTGGCTAGCATTGAAAACGAAAAAAACCACAAAAACATACAGCAACTTTGGCGACTGAATTTCAGTCGCCAAATTGGCGACTGATTTAATGTAGTCGCCAAAATGGCGACTGAATTTCAGTCGCCAAAGCTCTTATTCAGTCGCCAAAGTTTTTCAGTGAAAGTGGCTACGTCACCAAAATTTGGCGACTAATACCAAATTTAGCGACTGAAATTCAGTCGCCAAATTGGCGACTACCTAAAATCAGTCGCCAATTTGGCGACTATTTTTTCGATCGCCATTTTTGTTATTTGGCGATCGATTTTTGACGCTAAATTTGGCGACCGACTTTAGTCGCCAAAGTTAGAAAAGGCGACTAAGGTCCGCGATCGACGTTTATCGATTTGATCGCCAAATTGGTTTTTAGTGGATTTCGATTTCGATCGCCAAAATCGTCGCTTTGTTTTAATTCTTTTTGTAGTGAAAATTGACTACATGAATGTGAATGACTAATTGTTTTTAGGTTCATAAATAAAATTTAGTATTTCAGAATCTTTCAAATGTATGTTTTAATTGAGTATGTGTTTTTTTATTCATCATTTTTCCTTTGAAAAATAGCTCCCATAGAATGAAATTGGAGTTGCAAGGATCTCAATCTTATTAACAATTTGAACAAAAAAATTCTATTGACATAGATAATGGCTAAATGTAAATTATTATCTAATATTTATGCGTACATGTTATATTATCTAATGCATATGTCTTATAACACATACGAGATTGCAATGAGATTTGTAGTAGACTATTATTTAACTCATTTTATCATTTATGAAAAAAATATAAAATTTAGAATTTTTGTCAAATTGGTATAGACGATATAGTAAGACTAGCATTTATTAAAGTTCATAACTATGCTACTATATGAGTTATGACAATTAAAATATTAAGAAGATAAAAAACCTTATAATTCTATATATTTTAAGCTCTTTACATTGTGAGATTTATTATTCTAAAAAAAATAAGGAATAAAAAAGAGAAATAATTCAACATTATGCATTAATTTGCCTTTTCGTCTTTACTTACTAACTTTATTTGCCGGAAGACAAAGCGACGTTCAAACTTTTACATTGAAAATTTAGTACAAAATCTATAAAATCTAATAAAAAAGCAACCTTAAGCATTTAATTTTTTTTACATGGTGTCATAAATTCTTGCCCATTTCAAATTATTACTTGTACCCTTAAACTGTATTGTTAATAGTTGATCATGTTCCAGCTTATAGTATATAACTATGTCATTTGAGTGAGACACTATTTATTGTTAACAGTTAGGGGTCGTTTGGTTGCATATAGGAATTTGTATTACCTAGGAAGTTATAAAACACGTGAATTTGGAATTCATGTGAATTACAAAAATATGTTTGGTTGCCATGGAGGAAGTGCAATTCATGTAGGCATTCTAACTTACCTAGGAGGGCCTAGGTAAGCAACTTCCTCCATTGTGGAGGAATTTGAATTCATGGGAACTTCCAATTCATGTGAATTGGGGTAACCAAACAACATACCCATTTTGCAATTCACATGAATTTAAGTTCCTACATTATTTAGTGGGTAACCAAACAACCCCTTAGTTGTCTTAGTTTAATTTATCTTTAGTTATTTTGTTTTACTTTAGTTACTTCTTAGTTTAGTTCAATCTCAACCTAAAACAAAATAAAAGTGTGTCCTAGTTTAGATGGGAAGTTGGGATGGAACAAAATTTGGAGGTTGTTTTATATAAACTTCATTTGTGAGAAACCCGTGGAGAAGTGCCTTTTTTTACATCTAATAGATGAATAATAATCCATACAAAAAAAGAGCAAAATTTGGAGGTTGTTTTATACTCCCTCCTATTCTACATAACCGTCTCATTGTGAAAATGGCACAAGAATTAAGAAAATAAGTTTAGACCACATAAAATGGACAATGGGACAATTATGTGAATAGACGGAAATGGAATTGAATTTGGACCACACAACACTTGCCAAAAATAGACAATAAGACAGTTACCCGACTAGACGGAAGTGGACAATAGAACAATTATCTGGAATAGGAGGGAGTATAAACTCCATTTGAGAGAATTTATTGAACTGTCGACGGTTTGACAAAATGGCTAAAAGCTTCCGTATAGTCCACACCATCTTAGCTTGTTGATTAAACATTTGGGCTATCAAATGAACGACACACCTCTCAAGTCTCAACTCACCCGTCAGAATGATAATTTGTCTAGTACTGCCAATTTTTACATTAGATTAAAACATTTTTGGTTAATTATAACAAATAAGAGTAATGCTGCCCAATCAAAAATTAGTTTAACAAAAATTTGGGTGGAAGTGAGACTGCCCAATCAAAGACAAATTGAATAAAATCTTTTATCATTTGATCACGTGTATACACATTCTGGAAACCCTAAGTAACATTATTTGATGTACACGTAATGTAAAGTAGCAACACGAAGTCCGAGTGTAAACCTCAAACGTGTCCCGACACTTGTGCATTTTGTAAGGACACTATCCCAAATTCTATTGGTTCTTTACTCTTTGGCCCCCAATTCTCTTCTTCTTTTTCATTGGCCACATTTCTCGTTCATTTGTCTCTTCAACAATTAACTTTATTTCTATATTTTGCTCAATGGGGTAAGTGTGGGGGTCTCTTTATCGCATAGGTTGGGTCCAAGTATAAGATTTTTGGGGTTGAGTATCATTTGTGATAGGACGATATTTTTTTCAAATTTGACTTAAAATTTTCGGTGCAATTGGACTTTTTCAAAGAAGTTTTAGAGCTTCTACAACCATGCGAATAACATTACTCCTTGAAAAATTGAGTAAGAGCAAAATTAGGACTCCAACCATGAGTATACATCAGCGATTATAAGAGGGAGGAAATGCTGTGTGAGAAACCACGGAAAAAGACGAGGAGAACAAAGTGGGGTTGCAATAAAAAAAGTACACTTTTTAATTGAATTTGGCACAAAATGACAACTTAGTATTTGTTTGGGATGTAATCCTTGGTTGTCCCAAAGAATTATTTACCCCTCAATTTTTAATTTTACCAAAAATTAATATTTACTCCCTCCATACCACACCAATGGTAACATTGACTTTTTCACACTTGTCGAGACACGTTTTGCAATGTGAATATCTTTAGTTTCACAATATGAAAAATTACAAAAATTTGATATTCTTATAGCATTCATGACGATAAATCAAACAAGATCTCACATGACTATATTTTGTCTTATACATTAATAATAATATCAAAGATTCCCTACAACCATGAATAGTGCTAAGATTCTCAATATTACCATTGGTGTGGTATGGAGGGAGTAATTGTTTTTTTTTCCAAAAAAATAACTGTACTATAATTCCTATTTTTTTTCTCTATAAATAGGTAATAATATTTGATATATATTGACATACTTTTCCTTCTCTTCTTTTCAACGGTCTTTTTATATTTTCTTGCATTTAATTCCTATCGTTTTATATTTTCTTGCATTTAATTTATCTATGTAATATTTGGTGTGTTTTTTTAAATATTGTATTAATGTAACCTTGTAAAATAATGTTTTAAATGTTATGTTTTTTATGTTTAAGAAACTGTCTTGGAAAATATAATTTTTTTTAAAGAAAAAAAACGTCTTACTTTTTTCTATAATAAAACCGAAGATAAATTATTGAGTTGAATACCCGAACAAATTACGAAAATAGATTTTTAATGTAAAAAATGTGTGGGGTATGTTAAAGTAAGAGAGATAAATGATGAAAGAGAGTGATGAAAAATAAGTGTAAATTATTGTTGGAGGTGTAAAATTGAAAAGTTAGGAATAATGAGGTGGGTGAGTAAGAAGTGATAAGAGAGAGTGAGATGAGGAGAAGATAGAATCATGGTTGGAGATGTTCTAACTTCTAAGGAGAATGGTTCAAAATAGGAAAATATGAAGTGTAGTTTAAGACGAATAAAGTATCGTTTTAGTTGAGTTTTGAGTGAAGATTGAAAACTGACAACTCAACATAAACTTTGCTAAAAGTTGTTCGGTTATTTCATAAGAATAATCCAAACTAAGTCTCTCCTTCTCATAATAATTCATACTATTGTTTAACCCAGAAAAATCCGAACAATTACATCATTTATCTTTGGGTTTTTTTGTCAAACACAACTTTTAAAAAACTTTTTTTTCCAAACACCACCTTTAAAAAAAAGTTTGTAAAACACAACCTTTAATAATTTTTTCTTTGTAAAACACGACATTTTGGCCAGAGTTTAACCACTTGCAATAGGGTCACTTTAAGTCGATATTTGAGGTAACAAACGAGGTCGATTTGAGGTGTTCTTAGACTTTTTGGAAAGGTGACAGTACAAGCTTTCCAGGGGTTACCAATACGGTGGTGATAGGTGGCCTTATGTGGGGTTTATTAGTGTGTAAAGTAAGGCTGATCAAAGAGTAAATTGGAGGTAAAAACAAATCAGAAAAACACCAATTCACTCCTTAACCAGCCTTACTTTACACACCGATAGACCCCACATAAGTCCATCTATCACCGCCGTATTGATAACGCCTGAAAAGCTTGTACTCCCACCTTTCCAACGAGTCTAAAAACATCTCAAACCGACCTTGTTTGCTATCCCAAACATTGACTGAAAGTCACCTTATTGCAAGTGTTCAAGTTCTAGCCAAAATGTCGTGTTTAACAAAAAAAATTTATTAAAAGTTGTGTTTCACAAACTTTTTTTTTGAAGGTGGTATTTGAAAAAAAAATTTTTTTAAAGGTTGTGTTTGACAAAAAAACCCTTTATCTTTTAATGATCTTGTGGAAGAGTAACCTACACAACCGGTTCCCTTCTTAATAATGCCTAACTAACTTCATTTTTACTCACTCCCTCTTACTTATTCACCCCCCCCTCTTTCTTCCTTGAACTATAAAATCCCCAAAAATCCAATTTTCCCCCTTTAATCAAATAATAAGGATGAAATTCCATAATCTTTTGCACAACTTATGGATCGAACTGTCAAACAATACTAAGCTTTCTAAAATAGACTAAAACAATATATGTAAACGTAGACACACATCTGAATTAGAGTTTTGTTTAATAATGTCGGACTCGTCATCGTCAACCTTCTTGCTGCAGAATTTGGCGAATTCGTGTTGGTGTGATTCCAAGAAAAGCCAAGTTTTTGTTTTTTTTTGGTTCATACTCTCTCCCACATCGGTGAGGAGAAGAGTATGTATTGTGTTTATATTGCCTTTGGTCCAATGGTGGGTAAGAGATTGGACCAAGGAGGCTTTTGTGGTGATTGTTGGGCTTGTGGGTTTGGGTCCAAACACACACACACGCGCGCGCGCGCCGGCCCCACCCGGCCCCGGGTAGAGCACCTGCGGTGCGGGCCAAAGGCCCTCTTTTATCTTATCTTTTTGGGCCTGGCTTGTGTGTGTTTTTGGAGTCCAATAACGGATCTCAGTCGAATAAAATCTCTGTGATTAAGGAGATTTATTCTCCATTAATCCCGTTTGACTGTCATTAAGGAGAATTATTGTCTCCTTTATTTCCTTCGTTTTTTTGCCTGTGACAGCTCTATTTTCTACTATAAATAGAGTTGTTCTCTCATCACTTTGATACACAATTCATTCAACTCTCCTATCTCTCTCAAATATGATATTCTTCTGCTTCTGCGTTTTTTTCTGGGTTCGTTTCTGTTTGTTCCAAGGCTCTCATACACGAGCTGTTGTGTACGGGTGTTGCAGTGTTAACCTTGGGGAACTACCGGCGAGAGACGATTACCACCACGATCGTGCCGATATAGTTTTCAAGTCAGTGGCCTCCATACCACGGCGCTGCAATTCCGTTTCGATAAGTCTATTTCTGTCTCTTGTTTCGTTAAAAGTTTCTGTCTCTTTTTCCGTTGTTACGAATTATCATTCTAACAATTTGAAAACTATATAATTTCTGTCGTAACAATGGCTGCCGTCTCAAACAAAATCCTGTCTGAATTGTCGAAATTGGAACCCTTAGACGGTATGAACTACAAAAGATGGTCTCAGAAACTGCTTATGTATTTTGAACAGTTAAAAATCGACTATGTTTTATTTTCTAACCCTCCTATTTCTTTATTACATTTGCTAGTGTAGAAACTACCCCACCTTCGTACATTTCTTTGTTAAGTCGAATGAGGATACTATTAAGAAACATGATAAGGATAACAAAACTGCTAAGTTCCATCTCCTTACTCATATGTCGAATACCCTCTTTGATTTATTTTCGGTTCATAAATCTGCTAAAACCATATGGGAATTGTTAGAAAAAAAATATGGGGTTGACGATACGGGTAAGAAAAAATATGTTGTCGGCCAGTGGCTTGAGTTTCAAATGGTAGATGACAAACCAATTATGGAGCAAGTTCATGTTTATGAGAACTTGTGTGCTGATGTCACTAATGAGGGAATGAAACTAGATGAAATTTTCTTGGCTAATGTTTTGCTAGAAAAATTTCCCCCTTCCTGGAATGAGTATAGGAACCATTTGAAACATAAGAAGAAAGATTTGTCCCTTCAAGAGCTAGTAGGCCACATGAGGACTGAAGAAGCTAATCGTCTGAAAGATAAGTCAGTCCAATTGTCTCTTACTACCGTCAAAGCCAATCTTGTTGAAACTGGTGGGTCTTCAAAAGAAGATAGGTTCAAGGGTAAGGGAAAGGCTAAAGCTGGTCAGGGTCAATCCAAGGGTCAGAATGCCAAGAAAGCTGGTCAAGGGAAATTCTCCAAACCTGCCTCAAAGATCCAGAAACCAAATCTGGTTTTCTATGTTTGTGGGAAAACGGGTCACAAAGCTTATCAGTGTCCTCAAAAGAAAGTTGCTGCTGAAGCTAATGTTGCTGAAAAGGATGATATTATTGCTGCTGTAGTGGTTGAGGATAATCTGGTTGCAAATGCTAGTGATTTGATTCTGGATACAGGGGCTTCAAGGCATCTTGTGCTAACAAGGATCTTTTTGCTGAATTTGAAGATGTTGCTGATGGTGAATGTGCCTACATGGGTAACTCTTCTTCTCTTTGTTATCACCGGCAAAGGCAAGATCTTTCTCAAACTAACCTCAGGAAAAACTCTTGCTTTAAATAATGTTTTGTATGTTCCTACGTTGCGTCGAAACCTCGTGTGTCCGGTGCCTTGCTAAACAAAGTCTGGTGTGAAACTTGTTTTTGAGGCCGACAAGGTTGTAATGTCGCGCAATGGGGATTTTGTGGGCAAGGGTTATCTCTGTGGGGGTTTATTTATTTTGAATGTTGATTCTCCTATCATTAATAATAATGCTTCTATACGCTTATATTCTTGAGTTTATTGATGTTTGGCATGGTAGATTAGGTCATGTGAATGTTGATTCGATTAAAAGGCTCAAATCTATGTCGCTTATTCCTTCGTTATCTTCAGAAACTCATGAGAAGTGTCCTAGTTGTGTCGAGGCCAAATTTGCTAAGAAACCTAGTAGACCTGTTACAACTAGACAAACGAGTCTTCTTGAGTTAATTCACACCGACCTAGACGACTTCAAAAACACCATGAGCAGAGGTGGTAAACATTATTATGTCACTTTTATTGATGATTTTTCTAGATATACCAAAGTATATTTGCTTAGAAATAAAAATGAAGCTGAGGACATGTTTATAAAGTTCAAAACTGAGGTAGAAAATCAGCTTGATAGGAAGATTAAAAGAGTCAGGTCCGATCGAGGAGGAGAGTATGGCTCTGGTTATCTAGTAGATTTTTGTGAGAAAAATGGTTTAATACATGAAAAGAGCCCACTATACTTACCTCAATCGAATGGAGTAGCTGAACGTAAAAATAGAACTTTGAAAGAAATGATGAATGCTATGCTTTTAAGTTCTGGCCTTTCTGATGATATGTGGGGGGAAGCGGTGCTTTCAGCTTGTCATATTCTTAACAGGGTACCTCATAAGAAACTAGACAAGACACCCTATGAGATGTGGAAAGGTTATTGTAACACCCCCATACTCCAAGTGCCTTACCAGGACCACTCAGGTATGAAGACATTACCATCTCGGTTACCCGAGGCAATGATAATCAAACAACAATAAAGAAACAATGTTTATTATAAATAATTTAGTGAATAGATACAATTCTCAAAACCAAACCAAAAGTACCATACATGATTTCAAACTAACTGTCTAACTGAAATGTAAATAAACTAAAGGCTACAGCGGAAGACTCCTATCATCATGTCGTGGCATCCCAAACTATCCCAAAGACTCATCTCAATACCGCTCAATATCGCTCACCATCCCCGAATGGATCACCGCAGGTTTACAAAACAACACCGGGGTCAGTACTAATCACACAATCAATATAGACAACGATAATAAGATAAACAGACAGCTGAACTGTCACACACACACACACACACACACACCACCAATTCCCATCATCTCAATCCTGACTGTCCACTGGACCAGCCCTGCCAGTGGGGGACCGCAGCCGTACCCACCAAATCCCCGCTCCACATAGTGAGCGATAACCCTGTCCATTAATGTGCACATCCCCTTCCGTGGCGGGTTCCACGAAGGGCGAAACTAGGGCGTGAAGTCACTCCCGCAAGTGACCCCACTCAGCCGAGAACGCATCTCGAGAACCATCAACAGCAATCACAACCACAAACACAGTACAATCATTATATCAAACAACCAAATACAAAGACAACACCAATATCCCATTATGGGACTAATGCGAGTAGGAAATCCTACGGAAAGCACAACAAAATGACGGTATCAACAAATTTGTATCAAAAAGCCTCTTCTACGAACCCTCCTCCTATCATATAACACATAGAGGCTACACATCACATACTACACACAAAAACCCCCAATCTCTAAATTAGGGTTTAACCAAATCAAGGGAAAAACAATAAAAAGGGTACATAGATCTTACCCTCGACGCAAGGAACTCAACGATACGAATAACGACAAGAATCGACCGTCCGAACTCCGGAATTGCTAAGAATGCGATTAGGAAGATGAACTGGTTGCTTTCTCTCTTAAACAGGGTTTTAGGTTTTGTAAAAGTGATTTAAAACAATGACGACGATACTTAAATACCTTAATCGCATAATTAACAAAACCCGAGAAAACTTCCCGTAAAACCGGACACTCGAAGGTACTCGATCGAGTACCCAAGGTACTCGATCGAGTACCCCCTTACTCGATCGAGTACCCCAGCTACTCGATCGAGTACCCAACAGGTCAGAAACTATTTTATTTCGCAACTTACCCTTACTCGACAGAGTAAGGGCTACTCGATAGAGTACCCCAAGACTTATAAATACGGAGTATTACAGTCTTCCCGCCTTAAAAGGAACTTCGTCCCCGAAGTTCAAACCACTACTAACAAAGGTACTCCCACAACATTCCCGACTCAAAAGCCAAACAAACTACAACATAAGACATGATACTAACCCAACTCATCCCGACAAACATACCGACACTACATATAAAAGGTGTATAAAACTCTTAAAACTGCTCGCGATCATCTCCTACCCCCCTAAAAGAAACAAGGTTACGTCCCCGTAACCATACATACCTGATCAAAGAGGAAAGGGTAACGCTCTTTCATAGCTTCCTCTGGCTCCCATGTAGCTTCCTCGGTCTCGTGGTTAGACCACAGGATCTTAAGCAAAACTGTCTCACCACTCCTAGTCTTTCTAACCTTTCGGTCTAGAATCTGTTTAGGCACCTCAAGATATGATAAGGACTCATCTAGCTCTAAGCTCTCTGCCTCCAACACATGTGACGGGTCACTCACATACTTCCGCAGCTGCGATACATGAAACACATTATGCACTCTCTCTAACGCATTTCGTAAAGCCAGACGATAAGCAACTTCCCCAACTCGCTCTAAGATCTCATAAGGCCCTATAAACTTCTGACTTAGCTTGCCTTTCTTCCCAAATCTCATAACCCCACGCATAGGAGACACTTTCAAAAGAACTTTGTCCCCAACTTGAAACTCTATGTCCCGACGATGTAGATCCGCATAACTCTTTTGTCGATCCGGGTGCTCTCATCCGTTCCCTGATCATCTTAATCTGTTCCACCATCTCATGCACCATCTCTGGTCCTAAAACCACTGCCTCAGCACTATCGTCCCAACAGATTGGACTCCTACATCTCCTCCCATACAAAGCCTCAAACGGTGCCATGCCAATACTGGTGTGATAGCTGTTGTTGTAAGAAAACTCTATCAAGTCCAACCTCTGCTCCCAGCTACCACCAAAATCCATCACACAAGCTCGCAACATATCCTCAAGAGTCTTGATTGTTCTCTCAGTCTGTCCGTCTGTCGCAGGATGAAATGCTGTACTCATCTTCAAAGTTGTTCCCAACGATTCCTGCAACTCTTTCCAAAACCTCGATATAAACCTCGCATCTCTGTCAGACACTATGTCCTTAGGGACTCCATGTAACTTAAGCACGTTCTTTCGATAGGCCATAGCCAATTGTGCCTTAGTCCATGTATCTTTCATTGGAACAAAGTGAGCTGACTTGGTCAGACGATCCACTATTACCCAAATCATGTTGTTACCTTGTTGACTCTTAGGCAAACCCACAATGAAATCCATGGAAATGGATTCCCACTTCCACTCAGGCACCTCTAAGGACTGAATCTTACCTTGTGGTCGTCTCTGTTCCCCTTTAACTCTCTGGCATGTCAAACAACGGGACACAAACTCAGCTGTCTCTTTCTTCATCCCAGGCCACCAAAACGTTTTCTTCAAATCCTTGTATAGCTTGTCTCCACCCGGATGAACTGAATATGGTGTGCAGTGCGCCTCTGTCATGACCGTCTTTTTCAACTCCTCGTCATTAGGAACACACCACCTACCATCAAACCTCAAACTACCATCTGTATGAATAGAAAACCGGGACACTGTCTCTTTCTCTACTCCAGCTCTCCACTCCACTATCTTAGGATCCAAAGCACGCTTACCCCGAATATCATCATAAAACTCAAGATGTCTTGTCATATCACCCATGGCATCTCCTTTTCGCATCATATGTATCCCAAAACTCGCTACCTCATCCTCGGCCTCATCAAAGATAGAGTGTACACAAGGAATGTACACTCTTCCTACTCAAAGCATCAACAACAACATTGGCCTTCCTTCATGGTAGATAATCTCCATGTCGTAATCGCCAATCAGCTCCATCCACCTCCTCTGTCTCATGTTCAACTCCTTCTGCGTGAAGATGTACTTGAGACTCTTGTGATCAGAAAATACCTTAAAGATTGCTCCATAAAGGTAATGTCTCCAAATCTTGAGAGCAAACACCACTTCACCCAACTCCAGATCATGAGTAGGGTAATTCTCCTCATAAGGCTTCAACTGCCTAGAAGCATAGGCAATCACTTTACCATTCTCGCATTAACACACATCCCGACCCATTCTTCGAGGCATCCGTATAAACCTCAAAATTCTCGCTCCCTTCAGGCAATGCTAGGACAGGAGCTGTGGTCAAACGCTCCTTTAATGTTTGGAACGCCGTCTCACAACTCTCATCCCAACGAAACCTGTTCTCTTTCCTCATCAACGCTGTCATCGGTCTAGCTATCTTGGAGAAATCTTTCACGAACCGTCCGTAGTATCCAGCTAAACCCAAGAAACTCCTAACCTCAAGAACATTCTTTGGTGCTTCCCACTTTGTCCGCCTCAATCTTCGCCGGATCCATGCTACCCCATCTTTAGAGATTACATGCCCAGAAAAGCAACTTTCTCTAACCAGAACTCACACTTGGACAGCTTGGCATACAACTCATGATCCCTCAAAGTCTGCAACACGATCATCAAATGCTCCTCATGCTCCTCCTTAGTCTTAGAGTAGACTAAGATATCGTCGATGAATACCACTACAAACTGGTCCAAAAACTGTCTGAAGATTCTGTTCATCAAATCCATAAACACTGCCGGCGCATTAGACAACCCAAACGGCATCACCACATACTCATAATGGCCATACCTCGACGTGAAAGCTGTCTTTGGTATGTCCACCTCTCTAATCTTCACCTGATGGTACCCCGACCTCAAATCAATCTTAGAAAAGACTGTTGCACCACTCAACTGATCAAACAGGTCATTTATCCTTGGCAAAGGATACTTGTTCTTTATCGTCACACGGTTCAGCTCCCTGTAATCTATGCACAGCCTCAAGCTCCCATCTTTCTTCTTCACGAAAAGAACTGGTGCTCCCCAAGGCGATACACTTGGTCTAATGTATCCCTTCTCTATTAAATCATCCAACTGCTTCCTAAGCTCCTCCATCTCCTTAGGACCCATACGGTACGGTGCCTTAGAGATTGGCCCCGTCCCTGGCTTCAACTCGACGGTGAAATCTATCTCCCTCTTCGGTGGCAACCCCGGAATCTCCTCTGGAAAAACATCTGCAAACTCCCCCACCACTGGTATCTCATCAACTGCTGGGCTCTCCATCCGATCATCTCTCACATGGCACAGGATCAAAGGACATCCCTTCCTCAGATAAGACTTCAAGGTAACAGCTGCAATCAACTTAACTTTGGGTTTGACTAGAAACCCACGGTAAGACACACTAACACCCTTTGGACCTCTTAAGGATACTTTCTTTTGATGACAGTCTATCTTAGCTTTATACTTTCCTAACCAATCCATCCCAACTATCATCTCAAAACCGTTAAAACGAAACTCTAGCAAGTCTACAGGGAAATCAACTTGTCCAACTATCATAGGTACATCTCTAAACAATCTCCCACATGATACAGACTCACCCGAAGGTATGAAAACTTGCTCACTAACAGACTCATATACTCTCAAACCCAACTGTTTTACATGACTCGAAGACACGAACGACTGAGAAGCCCCCGAATCAAACAAAACAAAGGTAGGAATACCATTAACAAGGAATGTACCGGTGATAACGTGCGCATCCTCCTCAGCTGCCTTCTTCTCCATCATGAATAACTTGCCACTGGTCTTCTGTCCACCTCCCTGGACAGTATTGGCTGATGCGGTCGGCTTAGCACCCGACCCTTGATTGTTGTTGTTGTTCGTCGGTGTTTTTCGATAAGAATTACCGCCGTTGAGGTTGCCTCCACTGGTAACTCGACTTCCCGGTTTGGCCATGATCCCGGTGGTCCGTTGCTCGCGAAGCTCGTGCAGTCTCGAAAAGATCCGGTGCACTCGTGCACTCATGTCTCTTGTGGCCTACACCACCACAACCATAGCAGTTCACTCCCCAACTATTACTCACACTCCCACGGCCACGCCCAAAGGAAGCCCCAAAGACTAAACCCGGACCCGTAAGAAAATCCCTTAGGCGATTGTGGTTGCCTTTCTTGTGGTTCGATTGGCCACCACCCTCGCTCTCAGACTTCCTCTTCTCACCACCTAACCTCTCCTGAGCCATCTCCACCAACCTCTCCGCTCTCCCAGCCCTCTCATAAGCTTCCTTAACATCAGTAAGGATCCCCACGGGTAACTTATCCATAATCTTGGTGGTCAACCCCCTCTCAAACCTCAATGCCAAATTCTCCTCACTCAAACCCATGTCTTCAAAGATACCTAGACTTCTCATTGAATGACTGTAGTACTCAGCCACGGACATCTCGAAGTCATCTTAAAACCATCAAACTCTTCTCTCAACTTACTCCTCACATGTTTAAAGACAAACTCCTTTCTCACATGACCCCTACGAAACTCCTCCCAAGGTATAGCGGGTAAGCCTTGGTTGGTATATATATCCTTAGCACTCACCTTCACTGAATCCCACCACTTGCCTGCTGCCTCCCTCAGATAGAATGCAGCCTGTTCCACTCTCATCTCATCAGGGCAATGAACCAAGTCTAAGATGTTCTCCATCTCTCTCAGCCAACTATCAAGAAGATTAGGTTCCCCAACCCCCTTGTATTCTTTCGGGTTAAACCTCGCAATATAGAGGCTGATTTTAGAATGATCAACCTCCTTCTCCTTATTCTTATCCTTGTCCTCATTCACTCTCTTCAGGGTCTCAGTAAGAGCATCCTGGTGCTCTAACATCTTAACGATGTCATCCACGGTCATAAGCTCAGCTCTCGCATACAAAGCAGTTCTCTTGGGCGGCATCTTGAAGCTATATAAGAAAGGGTAAACATAAACACACGTACTAAACCTCAAAACACGAAACACGCTGCCCGAGAACCCACTCGATCGAGTTCCCAAACACACTCGATCGAGTAACGGGCTACTCGATCGAGTGCCCCCACGTACTCGATCGAGTACCCAAACTTCGACCCAAATGGACTTTCGATCTCTTACCTACTCGATCGAGTATCTAGGCTACTCGATCGAGTGATTTCTACTCGATCGAGTACTCCTAGTTACTCGATCGAGTGCCCCAAAACTCGATTCTGGACTCAAAATCGCCAAAAACCCACCCGATCGAGTCAGTCCCACTCGATCGAGTAACACTAATTCATAGAAGCTACCCGCATGTTACGTCATATGCTAACATGCTAAACTTTATAAACCACATTATATCATAATAAGCATACCACACATCTTTTCTACTATCTACGAAACCATTTCATCATGTTATTAAATGCCACATTGTAAATCATCCAACATGTTATCATCTCATCAACAAGTTTCCTCATATCACCATTTTCTTTCACATGCTCAACTTTCTACTTCAACATCCAACAATTAACACATTCCATCACATTCGTAAACAAGTTAACCAAACACACATACGACTCGACAAACACTTCCCCCATGTGACCGGTTCAAAGTTGTAGGGCGACCCCTGCGACTTTAGGACGTCTCCCAAGCCTTTGCACTAGCTCCTACAACTTTTACCCCGGGTTCATTTTAATTGACTCCCTATGTTCATTAAGTTCATTGGTTACAGGTTTCAGGATCGTCTCTCTGATACCATTTGTAACACCCCCATACTCCAAGTGCCTTACCAGGACCACTCAGGTATGAAGACATTACCATCTCGGTTACCCGAGGCAATGATAATCAAACAACAATAAAGAAACAATGTTTATTATAAATAATTTAGTGAATAGATACAATCCTCAAAACCAAACCAAAAGTACCATACATGATTTCAAACTAACTGTCTAACTGAAATGTAAATAAACTAAAGGCTACAGCGGAAGACTCCTATCATCATGTCGTGGCATCCCAGCTATCCCAGTACTCATCTCAATACCTGCTCAATATCTGCTCACCATCCCCGAATGGATCACCACAGGTTTACAAAACAACACCGGGGTCAGTACTAATCACACAATCAATATAGACAACGATAATAAGATAAACAGACAGCTGAACTGTCACACACACACACACACACACCACCAATTCCCATCATCTCAATCCTGACTGTCCACTGGACCAGCCCTGCCAGTGGGGGACCGCAGCCGTACCCACCAAATCCCCGCTCCACATAGTGAGCGATAACCCTGTCCATTAATGTGCACATCCCCTTCCGTGGCGGGTTCCACGAAGGGCGAAACTAGGGCGTGAAGTCACTCCCGCAAGTGACCCCACTCAGCCGAGAACGCATCTCGAGAACCATCAACAAAGCAATCACAACCACAAACACAAAGACAATCATTATATCAAACAACCAAATACAAAGACAACACCAATATCCCGTTATGGGACTAATCGAGTAGGAAATCCTACCGGAAAGCACAACAATGATCAGACGGTATCAACAGCTGTATCAAAAAGCCTCTTCTACGAACCCTCCTCCTATCATATAACACATAGAGGCTACACATCACATACTACACACAAAAACCCCCAATCTCTAAATTAGGGTTTAACCAAATCAAGGGAAAAACAATAAAAAGGGTACATAGATCTTACCCTCGACGCAAGGAACTCAACGATACGAATAACGACAAGAAGAACCGACCGTCGAACTCCGGAATTGCTAAGAATGCGATTAGGAAGATGAACTGGTTGCTTTCTCTCTTAAACAGGGTTTTAGGTTTTGTAAAAGTGATTTAAAACAATGACGACGATACTTAAATACCTTAATCGCATAATTAACAAAACCCGAGAAAACTTCCCGTAAAACCGGACACTCGATCGAGTACCCAAGGTACTCGATCGAGTACCCCCTTACTCGATCGAGTACCCCAGCTACTCGATCGAGTACCCAACAGGTCAGAAACTATTTTATTTCACAACTTACCCTTACTCGACAGAGTAAGGGCTACTCGATAGAGTACCCCAAGACTTATAAATACGGAGTATTACAGTTATGCTCCTAACTTAAGTTACCTTAAAGTGTGGGGGTGTTTGGCTAAAGTAGGCTTACCTAGCTTTAGGAGGCCAACCATTGGACCTAAGACTTATGACTGCGTTTTCATTGGTTATGCTCAGAACAGTTCTGCTTATAGGTTCATGTCTTTAAGTGATAGGTCTATATTGAGGCTAGAGATGCTGAGTTTTTTGAGCAGGTATTTCCTTTGAAGAAGGAAACTGTATCACTACCCGATGCCTCTGTTGTTTCTACTGTGCCTGTTAACCCTACTGACAGTTCTATGCATGCAAGTACTAGTACTTCTGTGGATCATGCAGTTGAACCAAGAAGGAGCAAAAGGCCCAGAATTGAAAAGAGCTACGGGAGTGATTTCGTCAGAACTGATGCTATCAGACTTCACTTATCTGAAATCCCAGGTGACATTTGTGCTTTTGATGAGCTTGTTTCAGCTTTTTTAATAGAAGATGATCCAAAAACATATGATGAGGCTATGAGATCTATAGATGTTGTTTTTTTGGAAAGAAGCTATTAAAAATGAACTAGATTCTATTGTTTCTAATCAGACTTGGGAGTTAACTGATTTGCCTAAAGGTAGTAAACCCATTAGTAGCAAATGGATCTTTAAAAAGAAAATAAGACCTGATGGAACAATAGAAAGGTTCAAGGCCAGACTTGTGGTGAGGGGGTTTACACTAAAGAAAGATATTGACTATTTTGATACTTACTCACCTGTGACTAAAATTTCCACCATTAGAACTCTTGTTGCTTTGGCTGTTATTCATGATCTTGTAGTACATCAGATGGATGTAAAAACTGCTTTTTTGAATGGTGACCTAAATGAAGAGATCTATATGTTGCAACCCGAGGGGTTTGTGGTAAAGGGTCAAGAGATTAAGGTGTGTAAACTGAGAAAATCTCTATATGGTCTTAAACAAGCACCTAAACAGTGGTATGAGAAATCTCACAACACTTTGACTGACGATGGCTATATAACTAACAATTCTGATTCGTGTGTCTATTCTAAAATGTTTGGATCAGATTGTGTGATTATATGCTTATATGTTGATGACATGTTAATTCTTGGTAATAATTTATCTGTTGTAAATAAAACCAAACAATTTTTGTCATCACGGTTTGAGATGAAAGACTTAGGAGAAGTTGATGTTATCCTTGGAGTTAGAGTTGTGAAAACCCCAAGTGGTATATCCCTTAGTCAATCACATTATGTTGAAAAAGTGTTGAAGAAGTTTAACAATTTTGATGTTACACCTGCTAGAACTCCTTATGATGCTAGTATATCTTTTTGTAAGAACTTGGGTGATAGTGTCTCACAATAAGAATATGCTAGAATTATAGGAAGTGTGATGTTCCTCATGAACTGTACTCGACCAGACATTGCTTATGCTGTTAGTAGACTGAGTGGATATAAACTGATGGTATCAAGCTATACCTCGCAAGTGCACGATTTTATCGTTGTACACTATTAAGGGTCGATCCCACAAGGAGTTGAGAAGATTACTAATTGTTCTAATCCTATCGTTTAGCTAAGTCAACAATAAGGGATGAAGGTTATACTAAAACTACCAACAACAAGGTAAAACCACTAAATAAAAACAAACTAAGAGAAAGAGCAAGATAAAATAAATAGATGGAAATCAAATAATTTAAAAACCTAAGACTCGGTTCTCCCCAAACAATTCGTAATTCCACACAATCGAATCTCTAGGCTAATCACAAGGGTAGTTAGGTGAGGAGGTGACGACTCTAATTCGCCTAAGACCCCCCTCTCGGGTTCGAAATAGGACACTAGTGCTACCCACCAACCCCCCTCTCGGGTTCGAAGGTCGGAATCCCTAACTCAATACCCGACTACCCCAAAAACATGCATTATTCCCAAGGTAGTCCAATATTTGCTAAGGTCATTAAGCCCCGTCAATTCCCGGGTCATCCCACTCCCTCTCTCGAGGGTCGATTTCAAACGCTAATTTAGAGGTGTCCTACCCCGGTTCTCCCTTTCGGTCTCAACTGAGGTCAACAATAGGGTCAATTCTCGGGTATCCAAATCACAACCTAACCAACTCTCGTTGGTGGTCAAGGGTTGTAAGTCGACACTACCCAAAAGTCAACCCATAAACCAAGTCAATCCTCTAAACTACCCTCACCAATTTCCCCAAATAATTAGCCTTTATGAAATTCAACTAATGAAATTACTCATGTTGGGTCAAACCGAGCCCTAGTGGAGGACTACTCACTAATCATGGTCCTAATTGCAAAATAAACAATAAAGATGGAAACTTTGGTCATAAACATGGTGAGAAGATGAAATTCACTATTAAACATGCAACAATCTAACAATGGGAGTAAGGTAAGATGATTTAATCTAATAATGAGAGTGATTAAACCTAAAGACACAATCTTTAACCAAATCAACTCAAAGATTAAGTCTTTGAGGACAACTACCCAAGGATGAACAAATGAAAGAGAAACAAAGGAAAGATCAACAATAAAAAGATGAACAATGATGGAAATAACAACAACAAACAAACAACAACAACTATTTTAACATAAACAATCAAACAAGCTTAAGAGAAGAACAAAATGTAAACAAATGAAGATAGGGAGAGAATTAATACCAACAAAATAGTGAAAGAGGAATTTGGATAGAAATAATAAAGAAGGAAATCCTTCAATCTTCTTACAAACCCAAATTCAATCACTAATTGATTGAAGAACTACTTTAATTAAGGAAAGATTAACAAAGAGATTAAGAAAGTTTAAAGCTTGAAAGGGTAAAAATTCTGGATCTAGGGTTGTGTGTACAAAAGGGTTTAAGAGGGTGTATTTATAGGTTCTACAAGGATTAGGACAGAAATTGAAATGGGCTTTGAAACACGTGTGTGCGCTCCCGTAAGTCGGCCACGCTGCTTGGCTTTACTGGTGGGAGATCTCTGGAAGTTTTGAACAAGTTTTGAAGTCATCGGTGTGCACGGCGGTCAACCGGCCGCCACCATGACCGGCTGGGGCAGCTTTGACTTTGAAGATTGACTTTTTGCCTTGGAGGAACTCCCAGCCGGCTAGCCGGCTGCCGGTCGTTTGACCGGCTGGGAGATTCCTGTAACTTTCTTCCAATTCCTTTGTTTCTTCAGCAATGTGTCTTCCCAGCCGGCTGACCGGCCGCCGGGCCACCGGCTGGGGATGCTTCTCCACACTTCTTCCTTCATTTTCCTTGTAAATGTACTCCCAGCCGGCTGGCCGGCTGCCGGCCTACCGGCTGAGGGTACTCCTCAGCATAATCCCCTTCATCTTTCATGCATAGCTTAGAAATCCCGTCTTTCTAGCTTCGTTTCGCCCGTTCCCGCCTCAATATCTGCAAGGGGGCCAAAGTGTCATAGTAAAAGGGAATCGGGACTAGAAACGAGAGTAAAGGGGGCACAAAACCGCCTTAAATGGGGTCGAACAAGCATGAAAATAGAGGGAAAAAGAGTGCAAAATGGTCCTATATCAAACCTCCCCACACTTGAGCCTTACTCGTCCCCGAGTAAGTCCTCAACCAATTGCACAGAGCATTATTATGATAGATATGAGAGTGGATGCACAATATAAGCATCACTCAACTAAACTATTACTTAAGCCGATCGAGTATTAGCGCACTCAACGCCCCTTCAACTCACAATTTGACACCCATGAGGGGAGAGTGCCCTATTGCAAGGCAAGTTGGGTCTTGCTACAAAACTTTCGACACATTCATCATGAAAGCACGTAATCAACAAGTAGAATGCATCTAATAAAATGATCCACTTTCCTCATCTAAGTGGCCGAATTTTTCAAACAACAAAACACGGTTTAGGTCGGGAGTACCGTCTCAGAAGTGCCAATTGAGGTGCCAACCCCCTAAACATGACCCAAGCAACCCTTGTGTGACCAATGCTCAAGAAACTAATTCAAGAGCGGGGAAAGGGAAGAAAGGGCAAGTCCGCCGAGAATTACAAAACCGACACAAGATTCAACCAAAGGACCCATGACTAAGGAGACCAAGGCAACGACATCCTCACGGTTTTCACTCGTCACTCAATGAAAGAACAAGGTGATTTTTGTGACAAAAAGTAACCAAAATCACTCAACTAACTCGACTAGCGAAAACGTGCCCGCAATCTAATGTGTAACACCGTCCTATGTCCAATGAAATGCAAACAAAGGGAGAAATGCACAAAACATGAAGCAAGGGTTACAATGGGGCTAAGGAGAAGGTCGAAACGGGATTGGTGCAAGCACCGTTTGGACATGTGGGGTTCAAATCAAGAATCGTCGACACATCACATCCCATCTCTTATTGCAACACATGAGACACGTCTATGCCCTAACATAGCATTGATGACCAAAACCATGCAAAAATTGCATAAACCCAACTCAAGTAGGAAAAATTTGATAAAACTCCTTTTATTTCAACAAATGGTAACGTCTACACCGTAACAACGATTCGGTTTCCCAAGTTATGCAAAAATTGTGTAAACCCGACTCATTTTGGAAAAACATCAATTTGCCCCTTTTTATTTAGCAACGGCTTTTTCTACCCCTTTAAATGATGAGTAGGGGTGTTGCTTGCCTTTTTCTTTTTCTTGACAACAAACAAATATATATACAACACAACTAACTCATTTCTTTTTTGGATTTTTCATGACCCCTTTTTTTTTTTTTTTTCTTTTTTTTTTCACTTTTCTATTTTGTTTTTCATTCCTTTTTTCAAAACCTCTTATTTATATAAAATGCCAAATCATACCAAATTCCGTCCCAAATGGAGATGTATACTATCCGTCACTGTGCCCCAAATCACCTTCTACAACACAACTACAAAAACCGACCAATTCTTGATTAAGGAAGGGTGGTTATGGAATGTAGCTATTTTAGTGGGTTTGCCAAATGAAAAGGCTAAGCTCAAAAGGGGGTGAATCAAAAAGGGAAACAATGTAGGGAATAAAACAAGGCTATTTGGCTATGTGAGGTTCATATAAACTGATTTTTGCTTCAAATCATATGCACAAAAATGTAATGCAATTTCATGATCTAAGGACGATGCGACACACTTGTGCGTAGTGATGTGACACGCCTCGCGAGGAGACCTACTCTCGAACCTAGATGAGGGCGGGGTATGAATGTACCCGCCCTAGGAGGCTCTACCCTTACCTTTGAGTAGCTGGGTCGAGCCGAAGGTCTAGTCTACGGCCCTAGGTCTCACAAGGTTGGTCTAAACTCTTTGGTCAAGCCCTCCTTCCTCGGCTAACTAAGAGGCCACGGGTGCGAGTCACGAGGAGGGGAAAGGCACAATTGAGCACATTAGTTCATCATGGGGGTACTTGGTTCCCTTCCTTTGACCATGTTCTTCCTTAAAAGCTTATTTACAAACTCAATGCAAAAGGAAGAAATGCAACAAGTATTTACATGTGAACAAATGCATGCGGAAATTCAAACAAACATGAAATGAAACGTGCAACAAATTGGCTAAACCTAGCAGCACATCAACACCAAAATTCCAAACGGTCTCCCAAAGAGACACCCAAAGCAACAAAATTCCCATTCTCCTTCAAAATATCAAAGATACCAAAAAGAAAGAATAGTAAAAAGGAGCAAGAGATAGGAAGGATTATACCAAGCGGTCTTCAAGCTCCTTTTGCCTCAAGTGGTCAATGTGCCATGCCAAAGGTTAGACAAAACATATATATACAATGCAAATTTTTTTTTTGAATTTTTCAGAAATTTTTCAATTTTTAGGCATTTTCTCTAATTTATAAACATTTACAATTATAAACAAATATTCACAAGAGTGGATATTTCCCTCCCCACACTTGAGATGTACATTGTCCTCAATGGACAAAAGCATAGGGAGTGAATAAGGAAAAGAAATGAACAATTTTTTTGATTTTTGATTTTTCAAAGGGAAAATAACATATTTTTGTGATTTTGGTTTTGAAAAATTAAAAAGACATATTTTTGGGTTTTTGATATGAGAACTCCCTCCCCACACTTATTTATTTACATTACTTCCAAATGGAAATAAATGTGTGGAGGGAGTACAAATTAAAAGACATGTTTTTGTTTTTTTTTAGGCCCTCCCCACACTTATTTATAGACATGGGAGGGCAAATTAGTGAAATAAAATAACATGTTTTTGGTGGTTTTTGTCATTTTTCAATTTTTAGTTGGTTTTTATTTTGAAAATGCAATGCATGCTCTATTCTACATGCAAAATGGAAATGACAATGCAAATTATGCTAAGTGAATGCATTACTAAATGTGACAATATATTACAAAATTGAAATCTAATGCAATCCTATATGATGCAACTAAATGAATTATCAACTAAATGCATGCGAAGAATTTAAACATGAATGAGAAATTTGAATAAGAGGGAGAAATCATACTTGTCATTTGGAAGAAGAAGTAGAGCCCTCATTACTAGGCTCTACTCAAAGTCATCATCACCATCACCGTCTCCATCTTCATCTCCATCACCATCACCTTGAACTCCCCCGAACTCGGAGTCATGGATGAAATCGTCCGTGTTCAAGTGGACATCCGAGCTAAAATCCTCCATGGCTTGGCTCATACCAACAAACATCTCCGGGTGCCCTCCGACACCACTAGACCCGCCCTCTTGGAAGATTGAAGGGGCACCCCCGAACCACCTCGCGTCATGTCCCTCCCCTTGGGTGGTAGGCGGGGTGGGAAAGACCGGGGCACTAAAATAGTCGGGCCGCAAGTTAATATCGCCGTACTTGAAGGTCCCATCTTCCGGATGTCCACCATCCGGGAATAAATAGTAGGAGGGGTGAAGGCCGGAGGGGTGTTTGTATTGGTTCCTCATACAATCATCATAGACCGGGAATTGACCAAGAGAATGGTCATAGTAAATCCGGTCAAGTCTTTGTTGAAGCCCAAGCCGCTCACGGCGCGTTTGCCATGTTAATTTTCATCTCCTCCATGAAGGAAATGAGATCGGCGTGGAGAGGGGGCGATTGTTGTTGTTGTTGACTGGAGGTCCCCTCTCCTTGATGGAAAGGCTCGGGGACAAATGGAGTAGTCGGTGTGGCATACCGCAAGGTAGACCTTGCGGGAATGATGGGTCGGCCACGAGAATAACGAAGATTAGGGTTGATTTGTTGTGGGATAGAGGGGTCTTCTAGATTTTCAATTTCAAGTAAATAATTCTCCGAGTTGGGCACAACTTTCATTTTGTCGGGGTTGGGAAGAGGGATAGAATTTCTGTCGACGCCATCCACCCGAATTTGCCAATAGTCTAGGCCATCATTCGGGTGGGTCTTCAACCAACCGAGGTTGTGGTGGATATAATTTTTGAACAACATTGTATCACCAATCATAGAACGCAAGCCACCCAAGTTGACCCTCCGATTGAGCCTCTTCATCAAATGGGTGATGAGTCCACCCACGACAACGGCCGTATTAGAGGCCGGAGAATTTCTAAGCCGTTGTAGTGTAAGGGCCAAATGGTGGGCAATGTCAATTTTGAAAGTAGTTGGGTTGGAGCGAAGGTAAGAGCCGAGAATTTCCAATTCCTCCGTTCTGAAATTATGATTTTCCTCTCGGCCAAAGATGGTCCAACCCATGTACCTATGCCAAACCCGGATAGCCGCATTGTGGACAGTGTTGGCGGCTCTCTTGACCCCCTTAACATCATCTAAACCCGTAATAGCCTTCCATAAGGCCCCATGGTCAAATGTCTCGGGTGCCTTGTGAGGAGGGCTAGTGTCAAGCCCAAAATGGGATGCGAAGGTCGGAAGGGTCAAGGAGTAGTCCTTGTTCATCAATCTAAAGTGCAAAAAGGCTACCTTTTGGGTTTGGCGATGCTTGTCGAGACGGAGGGAGCTCAAAAACTCCCAAGTAAGACGGACATAGGTCCGCTCATGAATTCCATACATCATTTTCATCCCCACCCCATCAAATAATTCAAGAGTAACTTGATCTAATCCTACTTCCCGCATAGATTGCCTATCAATAAATCGGGTAGGGGTAATGGGGCGCCGTTTGAATAGAACGAATTTACCTTTCATTGTTATGGAGGTGAATTGGAGATCCGGGAAGTCGGGATCGGAGCTCATGTCGGTCGCCGCCGCCGCTACCGCCTCCGCCTGCTCTAGTGCCAAGTCTCCTCTCCTCACTCTTTTCTTTGGGGCCATGTTTGGGATTTTGATGGTGGGTGAAAGGTTGGGAAGGAGGTTGGGGTGGTTATAAGTTGTTGAGGTGGTGGTAGGTGGTGGTGGGAGAGGTTGTTGATGGGAATGAGGGAGGGGGAGTTAGGGTTAGGGTGAGAGAGGAGAGAAGAAGGTGTCGAAAATAAGGAAGGAATTTGGGTGAAATTGGTGTTAAAACACGATAAGAGTACTCCCAGCCGGTCAGGAGACCGGCCGCCGGTCACCCGGCTGGGAGTTCGTGTAATTTTAAGATTTTTCAAAAAGTATCAGAAGACTCCCAGCCGGTCAGAAGACCGGCCGCCGGTCACCCGGCTGGGAGTTCACCCAATCTCCATTTTCTTCATAAATGCATTCCCAGCCGGTGAGCCGGCTGCCGGCCTGCCGGCTGGGACTTCCTTCTTAAGACAACTTTGTTGAAAATCCCTCCTAAGCGTATCCCCAGCCGGTGGACCGGCTGCCGGCCTGCCGGCTGGGACTTCCCTTCAATCCAATTTGCTACATTTCCAATTGTATACGCACTCCCAGCCGGTGGACCGGCTGCCGGCCAGCCGGCTGGGACTACCATTCCTTGTGTTTTCTTCAAAATTCCAACAAATTTACAGGAACTTCCCAGCCGGTCAGAAGACCGGCCGCCGGTCACCCGGCTGGGACTCCCTTCATCATGATTTCTTCAATAAACCCCTTATTCCAATTCCCATCATTTATTGGCCTCGTTTTCCGTGTTTTCGACTTTCAAACCCGACTCGGGACGTCGGATAAAGGCCAATAAATGGTCAAACGCTTGTTCATCAAACAAAAACCCCAAATCTTCAACAATCATGACCGACAACAATCAAATTGACAAGTAGTATCCATCCAAAATTCCTCAAATGCTACCTAAATGCATGATATATACAAAGATGCATGGGTTGCCTCCCATGAAGCGCCCTTGTTTTATGTCGTAGGCTCGACGGAGTTATGAATGACAATCAATAATTTTGAAGGTAGGTAGCAATGGAGCTCACACTCTTGATGATGGGGGTTCCGGCAATGTAGTGCTTTAGCCGTTGCCCATTTACCTTGAATGTTTGGTCTCCATCGGATACCTCAACCGACCCATAGGGGAAAGCTCGGACCACGGTGAAAGGCCCCGACCACTTTGACTTTAGTTTTCCCGAGAATAGCTTGAATCTAGAGTTGAAAAGGAGAACCAAGTCCCCCTCCTTGAATTCCCTCCTTATAATAGCTTTGTCATGGAATCGCTTGGTCTTTTCCTTGTACAACCTAGAGCTCTCATAAGCCTCTAGTCTAAATTCTTCAAGCTCATTGAGGTCAAGTAGCCGCTTCTCCCCGGCGCTCTTCAAGTCGAAGTTGAGTCGTCGGATGGCCCAATGTGCCTTGTGCTCCAACTCAACCGGTAAGTGACAAGGCTTACCGTACACCAACCGGAACGGTGAAGTTCCTATTGGTGTCTTGAAAGCGGTCCGGTAGGCCCACAATGCATCATTAAGCTTGGTAGACCAATCTTTCCTTGACCGGCTCACGGTCTTTTCAAGGATCATCTTGATTTCTCGGTTAGAGATTTCGGCTTGGCCGTTAGCTTGTGGGTGATAGGCAAGGCTCCGCCTATGTTGCACCCCATGCTTCTTGAGTAGTGCATCAAGAGTCCTCTCCCGGAAATGAGTTCCACGGTCACTTATCACAATTCGTGGAACTCCAAACCGTGGAAATATGATTGTCTCCATGAGTTTGGTTACTGATTTTGCGTCACAAGTCTTTGTTGGAATTGCTTCAACCCATTTGCTCACGTAGTCCACCGCAACAAGAATATACTCATTCCCATTTGATGAGGGAAAAGGGCCTTGATAGTCAATGCCCCATACATCGAATAACTCCACCTCAAGTATGTAGTTCATTGGCATTTCATGCCTCTTTGAAATGTTACCACTTCTTTGACACTTGTCACACTTCTTGACGTAGGTGGCCACATCGTGAAATAGGGAAGGCCAAAAGAATCCACATTGGAGCACCCTTGCGGCGGTTTTTCGTGAACTACCATGCCCTCCACTTGGCATGTCATGGCAATGAGAGATTATGGGTTGGACTTCTTCATTGGGGATGCATCTTCTAATTATCCCGTCGGCACAAGCTTTGTAGAGGCACGGTTCTTCCCAAAAATATTGCTTAAGGTCATGGAAGAATTTCTTTCTCTTGTGGGAATCATAACCGTATGGGATGACCCCGGATACCAAATAATTTACATAGTCCGCGTACCACGGGGTATCCATCAAAGCTAGTGCGAATAGTTGATCATCCGGTAACGTGTCATCAATTGGCAATCCATCCTTATCCTTGACATGGAGTAGCCGAGAAAGATGATCGGCTACCACATTTTCTACACCTTTCTTGTCTCTAATCTCGATATCGAACTCTTGCAACAATAGTATCCACCGAATCAAGCGGGGCTTTGACTCCTTCTTGATTAGCAAGTGTCTCAACGCCGTGTGATCGGTGTGCACAATTACCTTAGAGCCCACCAAATAAGAACGAAACTTGTTCATGGCATATATGACCGCCAAAAGCTCCTTTTCGGTGGTAGTGTAGTGTGATTGAGCTTCATCCAAAGTCTTGCTTGCATAATATATGGCATGGAGTTTACCATTCTTCTTTTGTCCTAGCACCGCTCCCACCGCCACATCACTAGCATCGCACATCAACTCAAAAGGTTCTCCCCAAGTGGGAGGTTGCATGATTGGAGCGGTGATGAGAGCTTCCTTCAACCTATTGAATGCATCCAAACACTCATTAGTAAATTCAAATGGCACATCTTTTCCAAGCAACAAAGTTAAAGGTCGGGCAATCAAAGAAAAATCCTTAATGAATCTCCGGTAAAAACCGGCATGCCCAAGAAAACTCCTAATTCCTTTTACATTAGTGGGAGGGGGTAGTGTTTTGATCACTTCAATCTTGGCTTGATCAACTTCCAAGCCCTTACTTGACACTACATGACCCAAAACAACCCCGGATGTCACCATGAAGTGACATTTCTCCCAATTCAAGACTAGACCACTCTCTTGACATCTTTTCAAGACCTTACCCAAATTAGCTAGACATCCATCAAATGAGGTGCCTACGACCGAGAAGTCGTCCATAAACACCTCCATGATATTCTCGACATATTCGGAAAATATAGCTAGCATGCATCTTTGAAATGTGGCCGGCGCATTGCAAAGCCCAAAGGGCATGCGCCTATAAGCAAAGGTGCCGAATGGGCACGTGAATGTGGTCTTTTCTTGGTCATTAGGGTGAATCGGGATTTGGAAAAACCCCGAAAACCCATCAAGGTAGCAAAAGTGAGAATGTTGGGCAAGTCTTTCCAACATTTGGTCAAGGAAAGGGAGGGGGAAATGGTCTTTCCTAGTTGCCTTGTTGAGGCGCCTATAGTCGATACACATTCTCCACCCGGTAGTGACTCTTGTAGGAATTAGTTCATTCTTATCATTGGTGACTACCGTGACCCCGCCCTTCTTCTTCTAAGACAACATGCACCGGGCTCACCCATGCACTATCGGAGATAGGGTAAATTATGCTTGCATCATAGAGCTTCAACACCTCCTTCCTAACCACTTCTTTCATAGCGGGGTTAAGGCGGCGTTGAGGCTCAATGGAAGATGCACTCTCATCCTCCAAATGAATGCGATGGGTGCAAAAAGAAGGGCTAATCCCCTTGATATCATCAATTGAGTACCCAATGACATCTTTGTATTTTCTCACGACATCAAGTAATTTTTGAAGTTCGGTGTCATTGAGTGCACTATTGACAATAATAGGGTAAGTATCATTAGGGCCAAGGAAAGCATGTTTAAGAGTAGAAGGAAGAGGTTTCAACTCCACTTGAGGAGGCGTAGATCTCTCCTCCTTTTTACCATCTCCTCTCAAGCTTTCAAATTCTTTGTCCGGGTCTTCTTCAATTGTTGCTTCCATAGCTAAAGCATACTCCCGGTGCTCCTTGCAATCCTTTACCTTGCCCTCAAGGAACCCTTGCAAACCCTTGTCTTCATCAAATTTCTTCATATCAACCCATTCTTCTACCACATCAATCATATAACAAGACTTTTCTTCCGAAGGCTCTTTCATAGCCTTGTTCAAGGAGAATTCAACCTTATCTTCACCCACTTGCAAAGAAAGCTTCCCATTCTTCACATCAATCATGGCACCCCCGTAGCAAGGCATGGGCGCCCCAATATGATGGGAATATTTGAGTCTTCGGGATGTCCATAACATAGAAATCACATGGAAATGCAAGTTTCCCCACCTTGAGTGGGACATCCTCCACAAGACCAATAGGGTATCTTACCGACCTATCGGCAAGTTGGAGAGAAACCCTTGTTGGTGAAAGCTCATAACCTTTCAACTTCTTGAAAATTTTGAGGGGCATAAGACTAATGCTAGCCCCCAAATCACACAAAGCCCTCTCAATGTGCACGGTCCCAATCTTACAAGGAATGGAGAAACTCCCTGGGTCTTCAAGCTTTTGAGGAGCCTCATTCATGAGAATTGCACTACACTCCTTGGATAAGTTCACCGTGGTTGTCGGGCTCAAGGAGTTTTTGTTAGAGATGAGCTCCTTCAAGAACTTGCCATAGCTTGGAATCTCCTTTACGGCATCAATGAAAGGCATAGTAATGTTGATACCCTTCATCATATCCATGAACTTCCCATACTTTTGTTCAAGTTTGGCTCTTGCCAACCTTTGTGGAAAGGGAACCGGTGGTACATAAGTTCTTACCACTTGTTGTTGAGGCTCTTCAACTTCCCTTGTTGGTTCATCAATCACTTTTGGAGTTTCCACAACAATTTCCACGAGTTCCTCTTCTCCCTCCTTTTCTTCAATTACCTTAGGAGGTTCAACCACAACTTGAGGTTCAATGACATTACCCGGTCTACTACTCTTCCTTTTCTTGACAAATTCCCGGTCTTCCAAATCCCTACCACTCCTCAAGTGGATAGCATTCATAGTTTTCGGATTTTCCTCGGTTTTACCCGGGAATTTCCCTTGGGAGGCTTGAAGTTGGCTCATTTGAGTAGCCAATTGGGAGATTTGGTTGTCCGTCATCCGTTGAGAAGCTTGCATTTGGGTCCTAAGTTGGTTGATGGATGAGGTTGTCTCGTCATGTTTTTGAGTGGAATGGTTGATGAATTGTGTTTGAGTATTGACAAGTTGGTTTTGTGAAGTCATCAATTGTTCCATCATGAGTTCCAAACTTGACTTTGGTTGGGTGGTTTGGTGGAAAGGTTGGGTGGTTTGTTGGAAAGGTTGGGTGTTTTGTTGAAAAGGTGGGTTGGTTGGTGGGTTGAGTGGTTGAAATTGTTGTTGCCTTGGTTGGAAGGTTCTCCCTTGGAAACCCGGTGGACCTTGGTTGAATGTAGTGTTTTGTTTTTGAGTTTGGAAGTTTGGTTGTTGTGATTTTTGTTGGAAGGTTGGGTTTTGGACATTTTGAGAGCCATAGGAGAAGTTTGGGTGGGCTCTCAATCCCGGGTGATATTGGTTGTTGTTAAATGCTTGCTTGGCCGGACTAGACTCCCATATCCCGTTCACTTGCTCCATACAACTTCCATCTCCAACCACCAAGGGACACTCATTGGGTGGGTGTCCTTGGTCTCCACAAAGCTCACAACTATAGACTTGGTTCCTCATAGAAGAATTGCTAGATGTTTTGCTTGAGCTCATCAAGGCTACTTGTTGCTTAAGCTCTTCTATCATCTCTTTCACTTCCACATTGTTGGCCGACTCGACCGTTGACTTCCCCTTCCTCTTGTGCCTATCATTGTTCCAATGAAAGGTACGAGAAGCCATTTCTTCAATAAGTTCTTTTGCCGTCTTGTGATCTATCTTATCCAAAGCTCCCTTTCCCGAGCCGGAATCAAGGTTCATCTTCATATCATTGTTTAACCCTTCATAGAAATTGTTGATGAGCTCATCATCTCCAATACCGTGGTGAGGACATAGCCTTTGGAGGCCCTTGTACCTCTCCCATGCTTCATAAAGGGTCTCATCTTCTTGTTGGGTGAACCCTTGGAGCTCACTCTTAATTCTTGCGGTTCGTTGGGGAGGGAAATACTTGTTGAGAAAAGCCTTAGAGACATCATCCCAAGTCCGAAGAGAGTCGGGTTCACAACTTTTAAGCCATTCCTTGGCACTTCCCCTCAAAGAGTAAGGGAAAAGCCTAAGGCGTACGGCATCTTCCGTGACTCCATTGGCCTTGAACATGTCACAACTATCCAAGAACTCGTTGAGATGCTCGTTGGGGTTTTCGGTGGCTCCCCCTCCGAATTGATTCCCTTGGACAAGTTGTAGCAAGGTGGCTTTCACATCAAAATTGTTGGCTTGAATAGGTGGCTTCACAATACTCGGATTCACCACCTTTTTCGGAGCCAAGTTATCTCTCATAGGGACCGCGGCCATTGTTACTTCCGTTTCCGGTGTTGCAAAAGGATTTTCGAAAGTTTCAAAGACCCGTGGTCCTTCTTGAAGGTTCTCAATTACTGGATTTTCTTGAGGAATCGGTGTTTCTATAAGCCCTCTCCTACGGAGTGAATTTAGTCTTCTCGCGGTTGCTTCGATCTCGTGGTCAATCGGTCTAATTGGTTGACCTCTTCGATTTCTTCTTCTCATGCAAGAAGTCCTACACACTCAAGAGAGAGATTAGTAACAAAAGACTTAGTCTAAACAAGAATGAAAACAATTAATATCTAGCCGAACTCCCAAGAACGGCGCCAAAAACTTGATGGTATCAAGCTATACCGCAAGTGCACGATTTTATCGTTGTACACTATTAAGGGTCGATCCCACAAGGAGTTGAGAAGATTACTAATTGTTCTAATCCTATCGTTTAGCTAAGTCAACAATAAGGGATGAAGGTTATACTAAAACTACCAACAACAAGGTAAAACCACTAAATAAAAACAAACTAAGAGAAAGAGCAAGATAAAATAAATAGATGGAAATCAAATAATTTAAAAACCTAAGACTCGGTTCTCCCCAAACAATTCGTAATTCCACACAATCGAATCTCTAGGCTAATCACAAGGGTAGTTAGGTGAGGAGGTGACGACTCTAATTCGCCTAAGACCCCCCTCTCGGGTTCGAAATAGGACACTAGTGCTACCCACCAACCCCCCTCTCGGGTTCGAAGGTCGGAATCCCTAACTCAATACCCGACTACCCCAAAAACATGCATTATTCCCAAGGTAGTCCAATATTTGCTAAGGTCATTAAGCCCCGTCAATTCCCGGGTCATCCCACTCCCTCTCTCGAGGGTCGATTTCAAACGCTAATTTAGAGGTGTCCTACCCCGGTTCTCCCTTTCGGTCTCAACTGAGGTCAACAATAGGGTCAATTCTCGGGTATCCAAATCACAACCTAACCAACTCTCGTTGGTGGTCAAGGGTTGTAAGTCGACACTACCCAAAAGTCAACCCATAAACCAAGTCAATCCTCTAAACTACCCTCACCAATTTCCCCAAATAATTAGCCTTTATGAAATTCAACTAATGAAATTACTCATGTTGGGTCAAACCGAGCCCTAGTGGAGGACTACTCACTAATCATGGTCCTAATTGCAAAATAAACAATAAAGATGGAAACTTTGGTCATAAACATGGTGAGAAGATGAAATTCACTATTAAACATGCAACAATCTAACAATGGGAGTAAGGTAAGATGATTTAATCTAATAATGAGAGTGATTAAACCTAAAGACACAATCTTTAACCAAATCAACTCAAAGATTAAGTCTTTGAGGACAACTACCCAAGGATGAACAAATGAAAGAGAAACAAAGGAAAGATCAACAATAAAAAGATGAACAATGATGGAAATAACAACAACAAACAAACAACAACAACTATTTTAACATAAACAATCAAACAAGCTTAAGAGAAGAACAAAATGTAAACAAATGAAGATAGGGAGAGAATTAATACCAACAAAATAGTGAAAGAGGAATTTGGATAGAAATAATAAAGAAGGAAATCCTTCAATCTTCTTACAAACCCAAATTCAATCACTAATTGATTGAAGAACTACTTTAATTAAGGAAAGATTAACAAAGAGATTAAGAAAGTTTAAAGCTTGAAAGGGTAAAAATTCTGGATCTAGGGTTGTGTGTACAAAAGGGTTTAAGAGGGTGTATTTATAGGTTCTACAAGGATTAGGACAGAAATTGAAATGGGCTTTGAAACACGTGTGTGCGCTCCCTACGGTCAACCGACGCCCGGTGCTGGCCTATTTGGGAGATCTCTGGAAGTTTTGAACAAGTTTTGAAGTCATCGGTGTGTGCACGGCCGGTCAACCGCCACGGCCACCGATTTCGGGGGCGACTTTGACTTTGAAGATTGACTTTTGCCTTGGAGGAACTCCCCCAGTGCTAGTTCGTCGGCCGTTTGACCTACTGGGAGATTCTCGTAACTTTCTTCCAATTCCTTTGTTTCTTCAAAGAATGTGTCTTCCCGGCCTGGCCGACTGGCCGCCGGCCACCTACTGGGATGCTTCTCCACACTTCTTCCTTCATTTTCCTTGTAAATGTACTCCCGGTATTTGGCGTTCTTTGCCCTCTACCTGGTGAGGGTACTCCTCAGCATAATCCCCTTCATCTTTCATGCATAGCTTAGAAATCCCGTCTTTCTAGCTTCGTTTCGCCCGTTCCCGCCTCAATATCTGCAAGGGGGCCAAAGTGTCATAGTAAAAGGGAATCGGGACTAGAAACGAGAGTAAAGGGGGCACAAAACCGCCTTAAATGGGGTCGAACAAGCATGAAAATAGAGGGAAAAAGAGTGCAAAATGGTCCTATATCATACACATAACCCCAGTGCCGAGCATTGGAATGCACTTCGTCGTTTACTTAAATACCTGAAAGGAACAGTTGATTTGTGTTTGCATTATGGTAAATTTCCTGCTGTGTTAGAAGGATATTGTGATGCAAATTGGGTTGCAGGTAATGATGAAATTCATTCCACTAGTGGTTATGTGTTCACCTTGGGTGGAAGAGCTATATCGTGGAAGTCTGCAAAATAGACTTGTATAGCTAGCTCTACCATGGAATCTGAGTTCATTGCTCTTGAGTTTGCAGGCCAAGAAGCAGATTGGTTGAGGAACTTACTAGCAGACGTGCCCATGTGGGGGGGACAGGTTGCACCAGTCTCCCTACTCTGTGATAGTAAAGCAGCTATCAGTGTTGCTAAGAATAATGTCTATAATGGTAAGAGATGACATATTCGAATCAGGCACGGTGTAGTAAAACAACTTCTGAAAAATGGAGTAATTGCTTTGGACTATGTTGATACCCGTCGTTGTGAATACAAAAAATAAAATTTATAATTCCTATTAAAACTAACCTAGGCTAGTGGTAATAGGGTCGAACTACAGGGAGGCGAATGTAATTAATAGCTGTCTAATTCAGTCTAAGGTAACAAATATAGGGGTTGATTTGATTTGGTCTAAAGCTAATAGCAATGAAAAACAATAAACTAAAGAAATATATTAAATCAAATATAAAGAAGGGTACTAGGATGGTCGGTTCACTATAGTTTCGGCGGCAGCAAACTAAGCCGGTCTAAATCAAACATATGAGGCGGGAAACAAGAGGTCCTCTCGGTCCACTCTCAACAGATAGCATCTTTCGATCTCGCTATAAGTCCCTAATATCACTAATACTGACTCTCGTCTTGAAAAGTGACTAATAATCTAAACCTTACCTATCTTTCGATCTCAGCCTAGTTTAGTCATTTTAATTGGTGGTCAATCAACTGTCCCTATCTCTCGATCTAATGGTTCAGTCGAATCCTAAACATTCAACTAGTCTTGTGCACTCGATTCGTCGAATAAAGAATTAAAACAATTAAAACGAAGGTAAAACCTCACGTGGTCAGTCGATCGACCAGGTATGGCAGTCGATCGACTGACACGCGATTCAGGCCAAATTAATACTAATGCCGCCTACACTATAATTCCCCTACATCCTAGCATGATTAAATTAGCTACTCATACTAGGGATGATAACAACAACGAAATTAACTAAATAAACAGAAGAATTCATGCTTGAAATAAAAGAGCAAACGATTAACATAAAACGAGGATTACGGTTTCGGGAAACTAACTAGCAATTTCTATACTATCAACGCAATAAAGATGAACTGAAATAAGAGTAAGGGAATACCGAATATTGCAGAAGGATTGTAACGGAATGATTGAAAGCATAACGAAAATCCAATGCGAAATAATATCCCGAACCCTAATTATTTGATAAACTAAAACTGAATGTAAAACGAGGTAAAAACTAGATAGATATTCTGAAAACTCATGCTACGTTATATAAGAAAAGTACGCAGCTATTATTCCTAAACCTAATAACTCATGGGCTTGATAAATCTCGATCTTTTAATTCTCGTCTGAATTAGCGGCTTGGTCGATCGACTGAGGTAATCGGTCGATCGACTGCTCTGAGCTGAACTGTAACACTACGGATTCTCTTTGGAGCCTACTCGACCGAGTAGAGCCTACTCGGCCGAGTAGTGCTCTGGGTGCGTGTTATTTTGGTTCTGCCGAGGAATACTCGGCCGAGTATAGTGAATACTCGACCGAGTATTGGACACTCGGCCGAGTATGCACTTACTCGACCGAGTGTCCGGTTTTTGGAGTGTTATTTCGACGGTTTGATTAGGGAATGTTTAGGGTATTTTATACAACCGCGTCAGTTTCTAATATCATTTCATAAGCGTTATCATTTCTACGTTAACCTAATCACACCCAAATCATTCCCTAATCCTCCTCTTGAGCATTTCGTAGCGTCATTGTGTGGATAATCGTCGTGGTTCTTGCGTATAAGTTCTCGTTGCACTGTTGGTAAGTTCTATCTTCATGATTATTTGTATTGTTGTGAGTTACTGTACATTTATATGAGAAGAAGATTTTGGGAATTGTACAAAGTGTAATCGTGTTGCATGATCATTGTATAGGAGAAGACTTCGTAGAGGAGCCTTTTTGATTGTTCGTGTTGCATCTTCTTTGTTTATTGCTAAGGTAGGGTTTCCTACTCGTTTCATCGTGCTTTACATGACTTGTTGTTGTAATTATCGTCGTCTATTGATCATCGTAGAATGAAGGTTTTTGTGACAGTGTTGGTGTGAGGGGATTGAGATGATTGTGATGTCATGTGATTGTGATTGTGGTGGAGTCACTTGCGGGAGTGGCTTCACACCTAGTTCGCCCTCCGTGGAACCCGCCACGGGAGGGGATGTGCACATTAAGGGACAGGGATCGTTGTCGCTCGTTGAGGAGCTGGACTAGGTGGGATCGGCCGGTCACCACTGGCGGCGAGGATTACTGTTGCGATGGGTAATCTGGCGGGGCTACACACTTTGGTGTGTAGTCGGTTACTATGTGAGCTTGGGTGATTGGGAGTTGGTGATGATCATACGATTATTGCATTTGTTTGTCTTGTTAGTTGCATAACATCGACCCCGTTGTTGTTTGTGGAATCTGCGGTGATCCATTCGGGGATGGTGAGCGGGCTTGACAGGTTTTGCTAGTGAGAGCTTGGGGATTATCTTGGGAGATTTGCCACCACGAGTCATAGTATCACCGTACGAGTCTTAGCGAGTTTTCTTTTAATGTTAAGACTTTGAAGTTGTATTTCGTTAGACAATATTTGGTTTTGGATCTTGTAAACTTTGCATTTCACATTACTTTAATAATAATGCTCAATTCAGACGCTTTGGTATATACTAACCTCGGGAAACCGAGATGGTAACGCACTTTCATGGTAGGGTGGTCCTGGTAAGGCACCTTGGTATGAGGGGGTGTTACAAAGTGGTATCGAGCCAAGAAGATTAGGCACCTAAAAAAATGAATGTAATGAACTTAGGGAGTCTAAATAAAATGAACCCGGGAGAGTTGTTTGGAGCTACCGCAGAGACTCGGGAGACGTCCTGGAGTCGCACATTGGCCCTCATCGACTCGAGCCGGTAACATGGGGGAGTGTGATGAGAACTAGGCTTAGTATGTGTACGTATGTGAATATGTATGCTAGTAAAAGTCGATAGTTGCATATATGTGTGTTGAAGTTCTTAATTGTTGTGATGGGAGGAGTGGTCGATGAAACGGGTTGTGATTTCAAGGTTGGATTTAGTATATGTGCAAATTGGATGCTGATATGGTTACAATACGGTATTAAAGTTTTGATATATGCATTGCATGCTGACGTGATTATAACATGGTTTTTAAGTCCTTACGTATTTGCTGCGGGAATAGTGAGCATGATAGGGGAATCGTAATCTGTAAACCTATTTATAGCGTAACTCGGCCGAGCAGGGCAGGTACTCGACCGAGTATAGAGTACTCGACCGAGTAGCCGATAACTCGACCGAGTGTTGTTTGATTGAAAGTAGCAATCGCTACTGTTTGTGATAACTCGACCGAGTATGAGTGTATACTCGACCGAGTGTTGTTTTTGTGTTTTGACGTTTGTCTCTGGAGTCGATACTCGACCGAGTATCTGGGAGGATACTCGACCGAGTTAGCTTTACTCGACCGAGTATGATGTATACTCGGCCGAGTGTTCTTATGGCGGAAGAGTGTTAGATTTTGAGCATGTGTTTACGTTTCTTTCATTCTTATCAGCTCAAAATGCCGCCCAAAAGAACTCCCGCGCAGATCCAAGCTTCAGAGATGACTCTTGATGAGGTTGCTCGCATGATTGAGCAACAAGAGGCTCTTCTTGAAGCTCTCAAAAATGTGGGAAAAGGGAACGAGAAGGTGATGGATGCAACCCAGCTTAACATCAACATTGCTCGTTTCCACCCTCCCACCTATGACGGGGTAGGTGAACCCAAGCTGCTCGAGAAGTGGCACCGTGAGATTGAAGCTCTCATGGAAATGGTTAAGTGCCCCGAGGATATGATTGTGGAGCAGGTAGTGTACTACCTAAGAGGAGAAGCGGCAGTTTGGTGGCAGAATGTCAAGGATGATGCTAGAGCTTACTACCAGGCGGAAGGGGCTATTTCGTGGTCTGGGTTGAAGAGTTCTATGAGAGAGCAGTGTGTGCCGGAGCATATCCGACACAAGATGAGATCCGACTTTGATTCTTTCACCATGTCTGAGGAGATGACAGTCACTGATTACTATCATCGGTTTTTGGAGCTATCTCGTTATGTGGAAGATATGCAGCTCGGGCAAAGAGGTTTGGCTCTCCGTTTTGAGAGGGGTTTGTCTGCTAAGATCGTGAGTCGTATGCCGGCTGGGGTTGCTACTGACCTCAAAGAAGTGTATTTGAGAGCGGGTCAAGCTGAGAGAATGGTGGATCTCTCAAGGGAGATCGAGGAGAGGATCACATAAAAGAGGAAGGCTGATAGTGGGAACAACAATCAGCCAACCAACAAGAAAGGGAATTTCAACCATGCCAAGGCTTTTTCTAGTGGAGCCGGTTTCTCTGGAGGTTCTCGTGGCTGGGGAAAGAATGGAGGTCGGGCTGTAAGTGACAACACCAACCTTACGTATAATACCCGCCCATTTAGGGACCCTTTGACCATCATTGACCGACCTTGGGAGCGGAAGTAGTCTTAGGAAAGTAGGCCAAAACCTGTTTGAGCTGCGTGTTAAGAGTGGTACTCGATAGAGTAGAGGCTACTCGATCGAGTAGCTAGGGTACTCGATCGAGTAGGGGGCCACTCGATCGAGTAGATTGGGTACTCGATCGAGTACCGGGTTTTCAGCGAGGGTTTTATATTGCGTTTTGTGAAATCCGCAAATCACTTCCGCCACTTTCCTCCTATCCTTCAGTCGCCCCTTTCCCTTATCTTCACCTCAAAACCTCCATGGAAGCCTTTTTGAAGATCTTTGAACCTTGGGAGGGCGTCACTGGTGTCGGGTAGCGATCTCTTGCTGAGTTTTCCCCTAATAGGTATGTCACAATCATCATCCGTGCCTTTGTCTCTATAGTTAGGGTTTGCTTGTTAGTAATAGATATTTGTATGGTGGTTATAGGCTTTGCTTGGTCGCTGGATATGTTATCTGTCGGCGTGGATTGGTTGCGGTTGCTTAAAGGTAGGTTCGCCTACTCAGTGTCTGTAGATGGTCTAGTGTGTCGGATATTGTGGCTGTGTTGTGTTTGGTTGTTTGCTATGGTTATTGTATCGTGATGGTTGTGATCGATGTTGATGGTTCTCGAGATGCGTTCTCGGCTGAGTGGGGTCACTTGCGGGAGTGGCTTCACGCCCTAGTTTCGCCCTTCGTGGAACCCGCCACGGAAGGGGATGTGCACATTAATGGACAGGGTTATCGCTCGGTATGATGAGCGGGGCTTAGGTGGGAACGGTGCGGTCCCCCCAGCGGGCAGGATCGGTGGGACGATCGATGGCATGATTTGGTTGGATTGTTGTGATTGCGGTTGGGACTGATATCATTGTTTGTATTGTTGTTTGTAGTTGCCATTGTCTTATCTTGTCTCGATCGACCTTGTGTGGTTGTTTGTTTGTTATGTGTCCGCCGTGATCCCTTATGGTGGCTTGATCGGTCTTAGCGGGTGTTGATGTTGTTGATAGGCGAGGTCCGAGGCGGGGGGAGGAGTCTTCACGAGATAGGATGGTCATAGCGAGTAGTCTTTGAGTTGTACCTTTGTATCGTATTTTGGTTTGAATCACTTGTAATATAACTTAATAGTTCTGTTATTGACGTTTGATAATTACTTTCCTCGGGCAACCGAGATGGTAACGCCCTTATATGCTAAGGAAGGCCTAGTTAAGGCTCCTCTGAATATGGGGGTGTTACAAAGTGGTATCAGAGCGACGATTTTGGAACCTGTAACAAATGAACGTAATGAACGTAGGGAGTCTAATAAAATGAACCTGGTGTATGTGTAATGGGAGCCCAGCTGATGCAAGGTTTTGGGTGAGTAGGCGCCCTCATTTCAAAATCTTGGCCCCATGACACTTAAGCCAGTCACATGGGATGGGAATGTGGAGTCCGTGTGTCTATGTGTGCTATGTATGTTCATTGTGCCGGAGCTACCTCCGGTTAGGTCTTTGTTAGAATTGATAGGGGTGTATTAGTGATATATTAGACCGTGTATGGTAATTGTCAATGAGATTAGTGAGGTTCTTTGGATGATTAGTGAACTTATATGATGGTTATGAGACATGTGACGAAAGTTTATGTAAATGTTATGAAGATAATTATAGTATAGTGAGTTATAATTCGAGACATAGCATATGGCAAGGCGTTATTGCCTTATAAGATGGTCGAAAATTTTTTCCGCTGCGTAATGTTTGATTCGTGCAAGGTGAATTGCTTATGATAGAATGTAAGACATGATCGAATAAGTTGTTTAAAAGTATGCATTTATGCGAGAAGTGATAGATTGATTTATTATGAAAATTATGCAATTACATGTCAAACGAAAGGATGAACTAATGTTAATTTAAAGGTTTCAATTTAGTAGTAATATATAAAGTAAGCTTAAATGTAATACGATGACGTGATTATGTTTATGGAAGATTCGGTAGCAGGTAAACCGAGTAGGGTAATGGGTGTAGTGTAAGTGGAATAAACTTCATTTGTTTGACAATATGGTAGGCTTTGTTAATAATAGTAATGCGTGAATGAACTTGATAATTAGTGTCGAATCCCGAACTTAGTTTGGAATCGACACGCGGCGTTGTTTTGCAGGTATCTTCGAGTTACTTAGTGTTCGGACCGAGTACTTAACTCTACTTGACCGGGTGCGAGTGCTTACTAGACCGAGTAGACCTCACTCGATCTAGTTAGGAGGCGATAACGTCGGGATTTGGAAAATTTCCTGCAGATACTCGACGATTTAGCCCCTACTCGATCGAGTAGGGTGGTACTCGATCGAGTACCCCAGGCACTCGATCGAGTAGGTTACTGTGCAGTAATTCCTACGGGTTTTCTTAAAACCCTTCATCCTTCTATTTCTTCCTCTTATTCCTCTATATTTCGACACACCTACACCTAAATCACCCTCAATTCCTTATTTCCTCTCAAATCCTCTCTTCCTCTTGGGTTAGTAGTGATTCTTGGGGTTGATTTCTTAGTTTAATTTCGTTTCTCTACTTTGTTCATCAATCAAGGTATGCTATTCTTCCTAATGTACATGGTTTATTGCTTTGAATGTGCTAGGAAAGTAAAACAATCTGAAATTTTCGATGATAATGACCAATTTGGTGCTTTTAATTGTTGAAACATGATTCACATGCCTTCTTTCCATGTTTGTTGGTGGTTAATTGCTGTAAATTTGATTAGAAATTGCAAAGGTGAACTCGAAATTTCTAGGGTTTCCAAAATTGAAATCGATTTTTGGTTGTTTTACAATGGTTAGATGGAAGAATTGAGCCTTAAGTATTGTTTATATCATGTTGGAGGATAGATTTTGATGATTTTACCTTTAGAAAGTTGCCTTAGAACTCCGTCTTAAAAGTGCCTTAAATGGAAATTCGTGATTTATAACTGAAAAATTGATGTTGTGATTGACAGTACAGGCATGAGTTGAACTTCAATATAGTAATAGAAACGATGCTTGATGAAAATATGCCAAAATTGTCTCAGCTGTAAAGACCAACTGAAAATTTTAGTTGAGTTGTTGAACATAATATGAAAGTGACGATGATATGCCATAAATTATTCTTTCTCTTGAATTAGTAACATGTAATTAGCAATGTAAATGGAACGACCTTTAGAAGCATGCTAGGATATTCGAATCGCTGAGTATATGTGTTCACATGCCAAATTTTCATAATTGCGGTTTATAAGTGGCTACGAACTGAGACTATATGTTAAAATTGAGGAAACTATTGATGACATGTGTGGACCTAGCTGAGCATCTAAGTTTAATGGCATGATTTATTTGCTTCAAATATTGAACTGGTTGATGAGTTAGTGAACTTGCTAAGTATATAGAACTCAAATTGTATGAAGTATATGCCTACATGTTTTATACAAATTGTTTGACCTTATATCTAAAGCAGATGCCGAGACTGAACCTTGGAACCCGCCAAAGTAAACGGGGAGGGTAACCCACCCGAGTTAGGGGAAGGAAGTGGACTGTGGTACCCGATCCCCGAATACCTTCTGATTGTTTTTGTTGACTTCAAGCAAAGGGAGCGTTTTGTAGCCTTACAAAAACGCAAATTGAGACCTACAAAGTGTATAGACACCAGTGTATTAGAGGAGTTGGAGATAGAGACGGATGTCCGTCACATTTTCGAGACCTTGGGGTTTACGGGTTTGTACAGGCTGAGGAAGCACACTTACCCTTTTCTTACCCTAGAGTTCATGAGCTCTTTTAACTATGACCAGTAGTATTTGTCAGTTTAGATTGATGAATACCAGTTTTACTGTTGACTATGGACTGTTTGCCTCTCACCTTGGGTTGGCCAAGCCTCTCAAGGACTCCTTTACCGACATTCCAGCTGAGTGCGGCGTCACGCCTAATGCCTTGCTTGATGGAAAGCAAGCTCCCACCTCGAGCAACATGCTGATTAATGATGTTCAGCATATTACCTTGAGGGTCTTTCTCCGTTCTCTTTCGAACCTCCTCTATGACCGAAAGGATATCAGTAAATTGAATAACCACGAGGTCTTACTTTTGATGTCGTACCTCAACCCGGAGCGGGCTAGGAAAGTGGTCTTTAATGCTCCTTCTATAGTTTGTGCTGCCCTTGCCTTGATGGCTTCTTCCTCTTCCCGGTACCTGAGTTGTGGTGCTATTGCCACTCGGTTAGCTGAAAAGCTAACCTCCTTTGAGGCTTCTTCGGTGTACGTGCCTCTACCTACCCCAGTGCTTACCATGGATCGTGAATACTATCTCGACCTGAAATGGTTGAGGACCTTGGCTGACGGCAGCCTAGCATGGAGGGTGCATGGGATGAGTTGGATGAAGATTCCAGCTCCTGAGCACCTCCCACCCACGGAGCCCTTGGAGCCGACCGTAGTGACGGTGGACTCCGATGACGAGGAGGAGGAGGATGATGACGGACCCCGCCAGCTACAGACCTACCTCATCGACGGTACCATCCTTGAGGAGATGCCGGAGCCGACGAAGGGCGAGAATGCGGGAGTTCAGGCGGCAGAGAGGCCTAGAGTGGTGAGGGGACCCCGTCGAGTGAGGGAGAGGGCCCCGGAGACTTGGCCACAGCCAGTAGCACCGCAGCAGCAGCAGTCTTTTCCATGCTACCCTTACCTCGACACCCCGGAGACGCGATCCGATTTACAGCGGAGAGAGTGTCATCTACCTTGACACTCGGAACATGCACGAGATGGCGTACACTCGGGGGATAGGGGCCAGAGGACCGCATCCGATTTGGTGGAGCGGAGTTGGGGACTACACAGGGGTTTTCCATTCCTACGGGGTGGATCAGTCGACGTGGGGGGCACCTCAGTCCTTCCCTTACGGTGGCTTGACTCCATGGTACGTGGGCCCAGGAGCAGGAGCAGGAGTGGATGGGGGGATCGGGTCAGCAGGAGCAGGTACTTCAGGTGGTGGTGGTGATGATGAGGTGATGTTTGAGCAGCAGCAGCAGCAGAAGGAGTGATACTCCTTGTTTCTATCTTCGTTCATGATTGTTAGTAGTAGTTGTTGTTGGTAGCGTGGTTAGACTTTCGGTTGTTTTAGTTGAAACTTCATTCATGAACTTGTATCGTTAGGCCATAAGGCCGGAGTTGCTACTTTAACCTTTTGCAGGATAATTGAGAGTCGGGGCGTCATCCCGACTCAATTTATGTGACAGTCATGTTGATATATGTTGGTTTACGACGGGTTATGTAAGGTACTTGACCTGCAGGTACTCGACAGAGTACCCCACACTCTATCGAGTAGCTGCAGGAAAGGAAGAAAGGAAACATTCTGATCTCGGGCTACTCGATCGAGTAGCCAAGACACTCGATCGAGTAGCATGGCACTCGATCGAGTATCGCTGCATACTCGATCGAGTAGCACTGTTACAGGGGTTTTTGGAAATTAAAAAAATGTTCAATTGTTTTATATTTGCGAGTTTAATGTTTAAAGTAGTTGTGAGTACGTAGTAACACCTTTGAACCGTTAATTTCATATGTTACAAGTCATGATTGAAGTTTTATAAGCATATTTGTTACAATTAGTGAAGCGGTAATAATTTCTTGTTACGATTAGTGAAGCGGTAATAACTTCTTGTTAATATTGCATACGCCTCATTACGATCTATTATCGGAGTTGTAACTTCGCCTATATTTGTGCAGATCATTTTAACGTGTGTTGTCAACGGTAACTAGTTATTCCGGAGACTTGCGTATGATTTCTAACTTAACGAGTGTATAATTAGCGAGTAATGTCCACAACAAATAATATGGTTTTCTTTTTTGATTAAGATGCAAATAATAAATGACATGCGTTGAAATTAGGGTGGTGAACTTCGGGGACGAAGTTCCTTTTTAGAGGGGAAGAGTAATGTCGCGAAATAAAAAGGCTGTTTTTGAATAATGCTTTGCTTGTTTATAATGTTGTTGGTATTATGTTTTGCGTTAATTACAAAAATTTCTGCGATATAACGAATTACTTTAGTTATTTAAAGTGAAGGGGTTGTATGTTTCAAGAGACGGTCATGAAAAATAGTTATAGTGTGATAAATCGTACTCGAATCACGTTGCCAAGTAACATGGTGGCGTTGGTTGTACCATATGATAATTGATATGAGACATGTTCTGATCGATAGTTTGATAGTCGACACTGTATGTCGATACCGTATGTCGGGTGATCGTAGGTGGTGATTCGCATGGCGAGTTTGATGTTTCATAGGTATATAGAGTAACGGTTGACGGTGATAACGCTTGCATGACAGTAATAGGAATCGATAGGCGTTAGTGTAGACGGTGATGATGATGACATGGGGGGGGGGGGAATGGTATTTCCAGGGAGTAATGGGTTGAGCGGGAAGATGAGTAAGGACGTGTTGTTCTCGTGTCTCGAGCGGGAGATGGGTGAGGTGAACTTCGGGGACGAAGTTCTTTTTAAGGGGGGAAGACTGTAATACCCGCCCTTTTAGGGACCCTTTGACCATCATTGACCGACCTTGGGAGCGGAAGTAGTCTTAGGAAAGTAGGCCAAAACTGTTTTGAGCTGCGTGTTAAGAGTGGTACTCGATAGAGTAGAGGCTACTCGATCGAGTAGCTAAGTTACTCGATCGAGTAGGGGGCCACTCGATCGAGTAGATTGAAGTACTCGATCGAGTACCGGGTTTTTGAGGGTTTTATATCGCGTTTTGTGAAATCCGCAAATCACTTCCGCCACTTTCCTCCTATCCTTCAGTCGCCCCTTTCCCTTCTCTTCACCTCAAAACCTCCATGGAAGCCTTTTTGAAGATCTTTGAACCTTGGGAGGGCGTCACTGGTGTCGGGTAGCGATCTCTTGCTGAGTTTTCCCCTAATAGGTATGTCACAATCATCATCCGTGCCTTTGTCTCTATAGTTAGGGTTTGCTTGTTAGTAATAGATATTTGTATGGTGGTTATAGGCTTTGCTTGGTTGCTGGATATGTTATCGTCGAGGCGTGGATTGGTTGCGGTTGCTTAAAGGTAGGTTCGCCTACTCAGTGTCTGTAGATGGTCTAGTGTGTCGGATATTGTGGTTGTGTTGTGTTTGGTTGTTTAATATGGTTATTGTATCGTGATGGTTGTGATCGATGTTGATGGTTCTCGAGATGCGTTCTCGGCTGAGTGGGGTCACTTGCGGGAGTGGCTTCACGCCCTAGTTTCGCCCTTCGTGGAACCCGCCACGGAAGGGGATGTGCACATTAATGGACGGGGTTATCGCTCGGTATGATGAGCGGGGCTTAGGTGGGAACGGTGCGGTCCCCATCTGGCGGGATCTGGTCCGGTGGACGATCGATGCATGATTTGGTTGGATTGTTGTGATTGCGGTTGGGGTGATATCATTGTTTGTATTGTTGTTTGTAGTTGCCATTGTCTTATCTTGTCTCGATCTTGACCTTGTGTGGTTGTTTGTTTGTTATGTGTCTGCCGTGATCCCTTATGGTGAGCGATCGGTCTTAGCGAGGTGTTGATGTTGTTGATAGGCGAGGTCGGGCGGGGAGGAGTCTTCACGAGATAGGATGGTCATAGCGAGTAGTCTTTGAGTTGTACCTTTGTATCGTATTTTGGTTTGAATCACTTGTAATATAACTTAATAGTTCTGTTATTGACGTTTGATAATTACTTTCCTCGGGCAACCGAGATGGTAACGCCCTTATATGCTAAGGAAGGCCTAGTTAAGGCTCCTCTGAATATGGGGGTGTTACATTACGTGCTTCAACTGTGGTGGGATAGGCCACAAAAGGCGGGAATGCACGAGCTACAAGCCCGGCAATGGTTCAGGAGCTCGATCAGGAAATTTCTCTCGGGGCCCTTGAGTTTTGCTAGAAACCGACCGGGAGGTTCATGGGGCAACAGAGGTGGACGGGGGTAACCGGGCGGTTACAACCGCGGTGGTGGTGGATCTTACCGGCGTCGGAATAACGGCGTCACCCAGGATTCGGCAGCTAAGCCAAGTACCTCCAACGCTTCAGTTCAGGGTGGAGGACAGAAAAATAGTGGAAAGCTCTTCATGATGGACAAGCAGGAGGCACAAGATGATGCTCATGTAGTTACCGGTACCTTTATTGTTAATAATGTACCGTCCTTTGTTTTGTTTGATTCCGGGGCTACACATTCTTTTGTGTCTAAAAGTCATCTTTGTGTCTATGGGTTTGGGAAAGTTTGAGGTTGTAAAGGATGATGTGTTCATACCTTCGAGGAGTCGTGTCGTGTCTCGGGTTATATAAGGGTATATCTATGGTGATTGGAGGGGTAGATTTACCAGTGAGACTGTTAGAGTTTCCTAAGGATGGGTTTGAGGTGATTGTCGGGATGGATTGGCTAGGTAAGTATGATGCCAGGATAGATTGTAGACAAAAGAGAGTGTCTTTAAAGGGTCCCAAGGGTGTTAGGGTATCTATACGGGGTTTGTGGTAAAGCCTAAGTGTAGGTTTATAGCGATTATGACTTTAAAGTCATGTTTAAGGAAGAAGTGTCCCTTAATTCTTTGTCATGTGAGAGATCTTGAGTAGAGCCGCCGACGCCTTCACGAGATTTCCGTGGTGAAAGAATTCGAAGATGTCTTTCCGAGGAAATACCGAGTTTGCCTCCCAAGAGGGATGTCGATTTCAGCGTGGAGCTTAAGCAGGGAACGGGTCCTATATCTAAAGCACCTTATCGTATGGCACCTAAAGAGTTGGCCGAGTTGAAGAAGCAGATACATGAGTTGTTAGGCAAGGGTTATATCAGGCCTAGCGTGTCACCGTGGGGAGCTCCAGTTCTTTTTGTAAAGAAGAAAGATGGGAGTATGAGGCTGTGCATTGATTACAGAGAGCTCAATCGGGTCACAGTGAAGAATAAGTATCCGTTGCCGAGGATTGATGATTTGTTCGATCGGCTAAGTGGAGTGGTGTGTTCTCTAAGATTGATCGAGGTCGGGGTATCATCAAGCGAGGATAGCGGATGAGGATATTCCTAAAACGAGCATTCCGATCTCGTTATGGTCACTACGAGTACGTGGTGATGCCTTTTGGGTGACAATGCGCCGGCGGCACTTTTATGGATTTGATGAACCTGATCTTCACACCGTTTTTGGATAGGTTTGTGGTTGTTTTCATCGACGATATCCTAGTTTATTCTAAGACTAAGGAAGAGCACGAAGAGCACTTGAGGATAGTTCTGAGACTTTGAGAAAAAATCGGCTCTATGCCAAGTTATCCAAGTGTGAGTTTTGGTTAGAGGAAGTGGCTTTTCTGGGCCATGTAATATCCAAGAAGTGGGTATCTGTGGATCCTAGTAAGATTGAGGCCGTTACCAAGTGGGAATCGTAGAAGAATGTTCTTGAGATTCGGAGTTTCTTAGGCCTTCCGGCTACTACTGAGGATATTTGTGAAAGATTTCTCTACCATAGCGCGGCCTATGACATCCTTGATGAGGAAGGAAGTCAGATTTGTTTGGGATGAGAGTTGTGAAACGGCGTTTCAGACCTTAAAGGAACGCTTGACCCACGGCTCTATCCTAGCCTTGCGGAGAGGTTGTGAGAACTTTGAGGTCTATACCGACGCTTCAAAGAACGGTCTAGGTTGTGTCTTGATGCGGGGAGGAGAGTGACGACTTATGCTTCGAGGCGGTGAAGCAATATGAGGAGAATTACCCTACTCATGATCTGGAGCTGGGTGCAGTTGTGTTCGCTCTTAAGATTTGGAGGCACTACCTTTATGGCGCAACTTTTAAGGTGTTCTCTGATCATAAGAGTTTAAAGTATATCTACACTCAGAAGGAGCTTAACATGCGACAGAGGCGGTGGATGGAGCTGATTGGAGATTATGATATGGAGATCATCTATCACGAGGGTAAAGCTAATGTTGTTGCGGATGCATTGAGCGGGGAAGAGCGTTCATTCGCTATGTACAGCTATGTCCTTCTTTGAAGTTGAGAGATGAGATGTCTAGGTTGGGGATCTTTATGATTCGAGAGGGGAATACCATCGGGGATTTGACGATCGAGCCAGAGTTGTATGAAAACATCAAAAGCAAGCAAGAGCTTGATCCTAAGATCCAGGAGTGGAAGTCTAAGGTAGAGAGTGGAGCAGCTTCCAGGTTCTCTATACATCCAGATGGGAGTGTTCGTTTTGATGGGAGATGGTGTGTTCTGATGATGCGAGAATTAAGGAGAATGATTTTGTCGAGGCTCATTGCACTCCTTATTGAGTTCACCGGGTGGTGACAAGCTTTGAGAGACCTTAAGAAGACTTTTTGGTGGCCGAACATAAAGAGGGATGTAGCTGAGTTTGTGGCTAGATGTTTGACCTGCCAAAGGGTCAAAGGTGAACAAAGGAGACCCCAGGGTAAGATTCAGTCTTTGACAGTGCCCGAGTGGAAGTGGGAGTCGATCTCCATGGACTTCATTGTGGGGTTACCTAGGTCACAACAAGGTAACAACATGATTTGGGTGATTGTGGATCGGTTAACCAAATCAGCCCATTTCGTCCCCATGAAGGATACTTGGTCTAAGATGCGGTGGCATTGGGTTCTGAAAGCATGTGGTTCGGTTACATGGTATTCGAAAGATATCGTTTACGATCGTGATGCGAGGTTCATATCAAAGTTTTGGCAAGAGCTGCAAGAGTTGATGGGTACAACGTTGAAAATGAGTACGACTTTTCACCCCAGAACCGATGGTCAGACAGAACGGACCATCAAGACCTTAGAAGACATGTTAAGGGCATGTGTTATGGACTTTGGGGGCAGTTGGGAAGACAGACTTGATTTAATCGAGTTTTCATACAATAATAGTTATCATACAAGCATTGGGGTGGCACCTTTTGAAGCTTTGTATGGCCGGAAATGTCGAAGTCCAGTTTGTTGGGATGATAGTTCCGAGGCAGTGGTTTTAGGGCCACAATTGGTTCAAGATATGGTTGAGCAAATCCAGTTGATTCGCCAAAAGATGAGAGCAGCTCAAGATCGTCGGAAAGAGCTACGCCGACTTACATGAGGACATTGAGTTTGCCGTAGGTGACAAGGTTCTTTTGAAAGTGTCATCTATGCGAGGTGTTATGAGGTTTGGGAAAAAGGGTAAGCTAAGCCAAAAGTTTATAGGTCCTTATGAAATTTTGGACCGTGTTGGCGAGGTAGCCTACAGGTTAGCTTTACCACCCGCTTTGGATAGAGTGCACAATGTTTTTCATGTATCTCAACTCCGGAAGTATGTGAGTGATCCGTCGCATATCCTCGAGATGGAGAACATCGAACTTGATGAATCCTTGTCCTATGCCGAGATTCCTAAGGAGATTCTTGATCGCAAGATTCGTAAGACCCGGAATGGTGAGACGGTCTTACTCAAGGTCCTTTGGTCTAATCATAATGTGGAGGAAGCCACATGGGAACCTGAGGAAGCTATGCGAGAACGTTTTCCTAACCTTTTTGATTAGGTATGTTTGGTTACGGGGACGTAACCGTTGTCTTTTTAGGGGGGTAGGAGATGTTCGCGATGGTGTTTTGTTGTGTTTTCTTTGTTTGGTTCGAGTCGGGAGATGAGTTTGGGGTAACTTGTTGTGATGCTTGTATAGTTCCTTGGAGTTGTCTCATGTAATTGTTATAGTCTTGTGACGTAGTGTTGTGCTTGCTTGTGTAGTAGAGTGTGAACTTCGGGACGAAGTTCTTTTTAGGGGGAAAGATTGTAACACTACGGATTCTCTTTGGAGCCTACTCGACCGAGTAGAGCCTACTCGGCCGAGTAGTGCTCTGGGTGCGTGTTATTTTGGTTCTGCCGAGTATAGTGAATACTCGACCGAGTATTGGACACTCGGCCGAGTATGCACTTACTCGACCGAGTGTCCGGTTTGGCGGAGTGTTATTTCGACGGTTTGATTAGGGAATGTTTAGGGTATTTTATACAACCGCGTCAGTTTCTAATATCATTTCATAAGCGTTATCATTTCTACGTTAACCTAATCACACCCAAATCATTCCCTAATCCTCCTCTTGAGCATTTCGTAGCGTCATTGTGTGGATAATCGTCGTGGTTCTTGCGTATAAGTTCTCGTTGCACTGTTGGTAAGTTCTATCTTCATGATTATTTGTATTGTTGTGAGTTACTGTACATTTATATGAGAAGAAGATTTTGGGAATTGTACAAAGTGTAATCGTGTTGCATGATCATTGTATAGGAGAAGACTTCGTAGAGGAGCCTTTTTGATTGTTCGTGTTGCATCTCATTGTTTATTGCTAAGGTAGGGTTTCCTACTCGGTTCTTGTGCTTTACATGACTTGTTGTTGTAATTATCGCCGTCTATTGATCATCGTAGAATGAAGGTTTTGTGTGAGTGTTGGTGTGAGGGGATTGATGACCGTGTGATGTCATGTGATTGTGATTGTGGTGGAGTCACTTGCGGGAGTGGCTTCACACCCTATTTCGCCCTCCGTGGAACCCGCCACGGGAGGGGATGTGCACATTAAGGGACAGGGATCGTTGTCGCTCGTTGAGGAGCTGGACTAGGTGGGATCGGCTGCGGTCACCCACTGGCGGTGAGGATTACCTGTTGCGATGGGTAATCTGGCAGGGCTACACATTTTGGTGTGTAGTCGGTTACTATGTGAGCTTGGGTGATTGGGAGTTGGTGATGATCAGACGATTATTGCATTTGTTTGTCTTGTTAGTTGCATAATACTGACCCCGTTGTTGTTTGTGGAATCTGCGGTGATCCATTCGGGGATGGTGAGCAGGCTTGACAGGTTTTTCTAGTGAGAGCTTGGGGATTATCTTGGGAGATTTGCCACCACGAGTCATAGCATCACCGTCTGAGTCTTAGCGAGTTTTCTTTTAATGTTAAGACTTTGAAGTTGTATTTCGTTAGACAGTATTTGGTTTTGGATCTTGTAAACTTTGCATTTCACATTACTTTAATAATAATGCTCAATTCAGACGCTTTGGTATATACTAACCTCGGGAAACCGAGATGGTAACGCACTTTCATGGTAGGGTGGTCCTGGTAAGGCACCTTGGTATGAGGGGGTGTTACATGAACAGTAGCTTCTGGATCCCGTGGGTTGGTCGATCGACTGAAGGATGTGGTCGATCGATTGAAGTAGCTGACACTTGACTTCTAACTTCTCGTGAATTTGTCTTTTGGGCCTTGAAACGCGCACCAAACTCGTTCCTTAAGTGAATTCTTCACGTCAAATGCAATGCAGGATACTCGGGGACGGATTTAGGTCAATTTCCGTTGGATTCTTCACATTTCTGCAATAATGTACAAAAACACGAAAGTAGACGGAAATAGGGGAAATAGTAGCTTAAACTACACAAATGAGCTCTGAAATGCGTGTAAAACAGTATGTAAAACATCATATAAATGACACGCATCATATGTGAAGTCCGAACGTAATCTTGCTGATAAGTAGCATTTTAGTCGTATTTTACCCCGCATTTATACCTAATTCCGACTCGATTTTGTGTGCTTAATTGTCTAAGTAGCTCATTTAATTAACTAATTTATAATAATTGGTCGTATACTCGTAGTGTTATTATAATATTAGTTTTATTACTATTATTTTATTAATATATTAATATTATATGCAGGTGAGGCGGAATAATAAAGACGGAAATCGAGTGCTAAACAAATAAAGACGGGTTTTGCATTGATCAAGCGTGAGAAGTCAAATTGACAAAGTCAAAAGGTTGACTTTTGGCAAACTCCTCCTCCCTCCTTCATTCAACTGCAATTCAGCATTATCATACATTTCACCATCATCAACAACCATAACACACCTCCATTAAATCACCATACCTGACCACCAATTCGTCCCCGTCATCACCATCGTCATCAACAATCACGTCCCCCGCATCTCGTCCTCGACCTGCAAACCACCATTTTTACTTGACCACCATTTCCATCACCATTGCTGCTCACCTTGGTCACGCACCAATTCAAGCACAACCATGGCTACTCCCGTCATCAAGCATGAACTCGGAATCAAACCCGAGTATAACCTAAGCAACCATTCATCATCGCCATTTTCGACCACCACTCACTTCAAATCCATTCCACTCGCACACAAAAAAATCACAAGAAGAATGACAACAACCGGTCCCTCCTCCGTTCACGCACCGTCATCAACAACCTCCTTACTCAACCAAAACAACCAATTCAATTCAACCGCAACCATTCACGAATCGAATCCGAGTAATTTGAACCCATATGGCCCTCGGCCGGCACCCGCCGCCGACACCCAACCGGCTGGGAATACGCAAAGAATTGACTCCATTTTCCAGAGAACTCCCAGCCGGCCTTGTCACCGGTGGCGGCTACCCGCTCCCAACATCATTTGCATCAAATCCGCTCTCCCAGACGGTTGACCGTCCGCCGCCTACCCCCGGCTCCCACAACACATCAATATTCACCAAGTTTCGGGGATTCCCAGACGGTCACTTGACCGGTGGCGGTGGACCGGCTCGGTGCCCCTCGCTCGATTCCATTTGTCGTTTTTCCCTTTGGTTTTGTCTTTTTGTTTTGTTTTAATTCCCTTCCCCTTTGTGGTTGATGTCGTTTTTTTGTATGTTTGATTAGGTGAACTTTAGTGGGCTGAACTTTAGAGATTATTATTATTATTATTATTATTATTATTATTAATTAGTATTATTAATTAATAGACTAGTACTAGTATAAAACTACACCTCATTACACAACTGAGGGGACTCTACCTTAGAAATTAGACTAGTTCATCTTATTCTCTCTCAATATTGTAAAACCCTCATATTTCCTCTCTTCTTTATTCAATAAAAAATTGTTATCTTTCTTTAATTATTAGTTTAATTCTTCTTTTGTTCATTCAAGTTCTTCTCTTTTCATTAGTTTACAATTAGTAATTTTGGGTTGTATTTGGAGAATTGAAGAATCCTTCCATATTTCAATCCAAGTTCCTTTCTTTGCTATCGAGTTGGTATAATTTCTCTTCATAATTTCATTTGTTTACATTTGCTTTTCTTTCAAGTTTTATCTTAATTGTTCATGTTAGAATACTACTTCTTGTTGTTTAATTGATGTTAATCTCTCTCTTGTTCATCTCATCTTTGTTTTCCATTGTTGTTGCTCTCAAAGATTGAATCTTTGAGTTTATTGAGTTAAAGTTTGTGCCTTTAGTTTAATCTCCATTGTCTCTTGAATTAAATTGTCTTTTCTTATAATTTAAGTTGGATTGTTGCATGATTAGTAATAGGATTTGTGCTACCATCATGATTATGCATAAAGATACCATCTTTGTTGTTTCTATTGCTCTTAGCACCATGATTAGTGAGTAGTCTTCTACTAGGACTCGGTTTGACCCGACATGAGTAGTTTCACTAATTAAATCTCATAAAGGCTAATTATTTGGGGAAATTGGTGAGGGTAGTTTAGAGGAATGATATGGCTTATGGATTGATTTTGGGTAGTGTCGACTTGTGACCCTTGTCCACCAACGAGAGTTGGTTAGGTTGTGAGTTGGGTACCCGGAATTCGACCCTATTGCTAACCTTTGTTGAGACCGAAAGGGAGAACCGAGGGAGGGTGCCTCTAGACTAGCGTTTGAAATCGACCCTTGAGAGAGGGAGTGGGATGACCCGGATTACGATGAGTACTTAATGACCTTGACCAAGTTCTTGACCTCCTCGGAAATATGCATGTTTTTGGGGTTGTTGAGTGTTGAGTTAGGGATTTCGACCTTCGAACCCGAGAGGGGGGTTGGTGGGTAGTGCTAGTGTCCTATTTCGAACCCGAGAGGGGGGTCTTAGGCGAATTAGAGCCATCTCCTCCTTGCCCGTTTACCTAAACGGTTAGCCTAGGGAATTAGTATGTGGAATTACGAATTGTTGTGGGAGAACCGAATCTTAGGCCTTTTAATTATTTGAATTACAACTTTAATCCTCTCTTACTCATTTATCATCTTTTGTTAATTTGCATTTCATTTTGTTTAGTCTAGTTGTTTAGTTTTAAACCTCATCCAAATATTGCCGACTTAGCTAAACAAAGATTTAAAACGATTAATACTCTCCCTAGCTCCTCGTGGGATCGACCCTCAATAGTGTACAACGACATTCGTGCACTTGCGAGGTATAGCTTGATACCATCAAGTTTTTGGCGCCGTTGCCGGGGAGCAAAGGCTAGATATTAATCGTTTTTTTCTAGTTTAGACTAGGTCTTTCTTTGTTGCTAATCCCTTTCTTGAGTAGTGGAAGGTGTTTTAGAAGAACCGGGTAATCTTGAGTTCTTTGAGATTTCATTTGGAATTCCCGAAGAAGCAACAATGGCCGCGGTTCCTATGAGAGACAAGTTAGCTCCAAAGAAGGTGGTGAATCGTAGTATTGTCAAGCCACCTATACAAGCAAATAACTTTGATGTGAAGGCTACTTTGTTGCAACTAGTCCAAGGAAACCAATTCGGAGGGGAGCTACAAACGAAACCCCAATGAACACCTTAATGATTTCTTGGATAGTTGTGACATGTTTAAGGCAAATGGAGTGTCGGAGGATGCAATCCGCCTTAGGCTCTTTCCTTATTCCTTGAGGGGGAGTGCTAAGGAATGGTTGAAGAGTTGTGAGCCCAATTCTCTTAGTACTTGGGATGATATCTCCAAGGCCTTCTTAAACAAATACTTCCCACCACAAAGAACCGCAAGGATCAAGAGTGAGCTTCAAGGCTTCACTCAACGAGATGATGAGACCCTTTACGAGGCATGGGAAAGGTATAAGGGACTCCAAAGATTGTGTCCTCATCACGGGATTGGAGATGATGAGTTGATCAACAACTTTTATGAGGGGTTGAGCAATGAAATGAAAATGAACCTAGATTCCGGCTCGGGAAAGGGGGCATTAGATAAAATTGATCACAAGACGGCCAAGGAGCTTATTGAGGAAATGGCTTCCCGAACTTTTCATTGGAATAATGATAGGCACAAGAGGAAGGGAAAGACAACCGTTGAGTCGGCCAACAATGTTGAGGTTAAAGGGTTGATAGAAGAACTCAAGCAACAAATTGCTTTGTTGAACTCTAGTAACACCCCTAGAAACTCTTCATCAAGTAGGTCTCAAGTGTATTGTTGTGAGATTTGTGGAGATCAAGGACATCCACCAAATGAATGTCCTTTGATGATGGGAGAGGGTAATTGTATGGAGCAAGTGAATGGAGTGTGGGAATCAAGTTCGGCAAAGCAAGCATTCAACAACAATCAATACCATCCCGGAGTGAGAGCCCACCCAAATTTTTCCAATGACTCACAAAATGCCCAAAACCCCACTTTCCAACAAAATCCACAATTTACACCAAATTTCCAAGCCCAAAAGCAAAATCCCACCTTTCAACCAAGACCACAATTCCAACCACTCAATCAACCAACCAACCCACTATTTCAACAAAATTCCCAACCTCTCCAACAATCCAACCAACCTAAATCAAACATGGAGCTCATGATAGAGCAATTGATGAATTCTCAAACCCAATTCATCACTCATTCCAACCAAAGGCAAGAGGAGGCCACATCTTCTATCAACCAACTAAGGACTCAAATGCAAGCCTCCCAAAGAATCACGGATAATCAAATCTCTCAATTGGCTTCTCAAATAAGTCAATTTCAAGCCTCGAATGGAAAATTTCCGGGTAAAACCGAGACCATTAATGCTATACATTTGAGGAGTGGTAGAGAGTTGGAAGATCGGGTGTTCGTAAAGAGGAAAAAGAGTCGCAAACCGGAAGTTGTGGTTGAACCACCAAAAGTGGTTGAAGATGATCCTGTAGAGGTTGTTGTGGAGACTCTCATGGTAGTTAATGAACCCACCAAGGTTGTTGAGGAACCCAAGCAACATGTTGTGAGACCATATGTGCCACCAATCCCTTTCCCTCAAAGGTTGGCAAGAGCAAAGCTTGAGCAAAAGTATGGGAAATTCATGCACATGATGAAAGGTGTGAACATCACCATGCCTTTTATTGATGCCATCAAGGAGATACCCGCATATGGAAAATTCTTGAAGGAGTTGATTTCCAACAAAAATTCATTGGGTCCAAGTACCATGGTCAATTTATCACAAGAATGTAGTGCCATCCTATTGCACAAGATGCCACCAAAGCTTGAAGATCCGGGTAATTTTTCCATACCATGCACAATTGGGACCGTTCATATTGAGAGAGCCTTGTGTGACTTGGGGGCAAGTATTAGCCTCATGCCTCTCGATATCTTCAAGAAATTGAAGGGTTTTGAACTTTCACCTACAAGAGTATCTTTGCAACTTGCGGATAGATCGGTGAGGTATCCAATTGGCCTTGTGGAAGATGTACCACTCAAAGTGGGAAAGCTTGTGATACCTTGCGACTTCTATGTGATGGATATTCCCGAGGATTCTAAAATTCCAATCATCCTAGGACGCCCTTGCCTTGCTACGGGGGGTGTCTTGATTGATGTGAAAAATGGCAAACTATCTCTTCAAGTTGGTGATGACAAGATAGAATTCTCCTTGGAAAACTCCATGAAATCTCCTTCTATGAGTGACTCTTGTTGTAGGGTGGATGTGTTGGAGGATTGCTTGAATGAGCATAATCTTGAGCCTTCATATTTGGACCCATTGGAAGTTTGTCAAACCAAGGAGAGGGATGGAGTTGATGATGTGTTGAGAGTTGATGTTAAAGAACATTTGGGTGAAGATGACTCAAGAAAAGATGAATTTGAAGACCAAATTAATGATGAGATTGAATCTTTCTTGAACTCTCCGGATTCATTTGTTTTAAGCTCTTTTGACGGTGCACCTTGGTCGGATAATTCTTCAAGTGATTGGGAAGCTCAAATTGATGCCTTGGAAGCGGCTCTTAATGGAAATAGTTCGGGTCAAGAGGAAAGTCAAGAAAATGGGGATAAAAATGACAACATCATGAACCTCAATGTTGAGAAGTTGACTCCTCCACCTACTATTCCCTACCAATTTCCTTACTTTGGTGACCAAGAAGAGAGTTACCCAACAAGTGAAACTTATGAGATTCCGTTCCTCTTACCACCTAACTACCATTCCAAGTTTAAGGGTTCTAACCATCGAAAGAACCCAAGAAAGGAAGCCAAGGAGGGTAAGAGGAACTATGATAAGAAGTGTTGGAAGAGAGGTCGGGTGCGGTTTGCTATAGCTTGGCACTACTTGTGTCTAGTTGAAGGTTTTGATAGAGCATTTGACCGTCTCCTCCGTGCCTTGAGTGACATGGATCATGCTACTTGGAATTTCAAACAACAACATTTTGCATGAGAGGTTTGGTGGAGTCCCTCAAGAACCACTAAATTGTATGTATTCTCTTCCCTTACTTATACTTTACTTGCATTTTTGTTCTCCCCCTACATTTGTTCCATTTAGGACAATTTCATGTTTTAAGTGTGGGGAGGGGATTCATTACATAAAAATCTTAAAAACTTGAAAAATTTAAAAATACCAAAAACATGTTATTTATTTTCAAATATTCAAAAAACAAAAAAAAAAAAAATCAAAAACATGTTCTTACATTTTGGAAAATTCAAAAAACCAACAAAAATATGTTATTTAATTTTTCATTCTCTCCCTATGCTTTGTTCCATTGAGGACAATGTAAATCTCAAGTGTGGGGAGGGAAATATCCACTTCGTGCATATTGTTTATAATTGTATATATTTGCTTGTTAATTTGAGAAAAATACAAAATGCCTAAAAATTGAAAAAATTGAAAATTTTCAAAAATATTGCATTGTTTATATTATATATATTGCATTTGTCCTAACAATTTTGATAGGCAACACATGAATCATCGGAGAAGACGCTTGGTAAAATTCTTCCAATCTTTCTCTTTTATCCTTCCTTTTCTTTTTGTAAATGTTAGCATGGAGGAGGACGGGATATGTGATGTGGGTGTTCCCTTTGGGAACCGTTTTGGATATGCGTGTGTTGTTAGGACTAGATATTGTTTGCATCTAGAATAGAATTGTATATATGTGTTCACTCTTGCATTCACGTAGATTGTTCATATGTTTAGTTGCATTTCATACACGTTGCATCTCGTATGTAAATATTTGCATAGAGGGTCTAAATGTGGAGGGCACATGTTGCCAATGATGATAATTTGTTTTGCCCGTGTCATTTCCCTCTTGATAGCTCGTGCCTTTTGATGACACATGTTAGGGTTTTTGCTTACAAAAACCCGGAAGTCTAGCTTAACAACCAAGTTGCGACCACCTTGTGAGACCGTATTAGGCCCGAGACTTGACCTAGGTCCGATATAGCTACTAAAATGTGAGGATAGAGCCTCCTTATGGCCGGTCCATCAAACCGGTCCCGTTTAGGTTATGAGAGTAGTTCTCCTTACGTGGTATGTCATGTTAAAACGCACAAGTATGGTGCTCATTCCTTGATTCCGTAGAAGTGTCGATGTGCATATTGAGACAATTTTGTTCAAATAAAGTAGCCTCTCATAGCCAAATAAGCTTATTTTTCACCCATTCGATCATCTTCCCTTTTGTTTACCCAATTTGTGCCTAAGCCTTGTCATTTCAATTGCCAATAAAATAACTACATTCCATAAACATCTCACCTTTGTTGAGTAGTTCGTCATTGTGGTTCTTTTGTGGAGTATATTTGGGTTGAAATTTTGACTCACCTTGAGGTGTATGATCTTAGTGCCACATGAGTGAAATGCAACTTTGGCTACTTTTGTCTAATAAGAGGTGAACAAGTCGTGAAAAATGCAAGAAAGAAAACCAAATAGAAAAGAAAAAAAAATGAAAAAGAAAACCAAATAGAAAAGAAAAAAAATGAAGAAGAAAAACAAATAGAAAAAGAGAAAAATGAAATGAAAAACAAAAAGAAAAGAATGTATATTTTTGTGCCAAATAAAGGGTTGGTAATTTGCAAATCGAGTCTTGCTTTGTAAAGAATTGAATGATTTTTGGAGATGGCAATCTTGCCATATTTTGTGGAAGAATTCTTTTGCATTGGTACGGTTTAGTGAATTGGTTAGATGTGGCGACTACTCGATCCGATAGCCTCACATGTCATAAAACGGTGCTTGCACCGATCCCTTTTCACCTAACCCAAACCCCATTACAACCCGGTTGTCTCTCTTGTATGTGCATCATTTGACATTTCTCTTGCGGAAATTGGATATAGTACCATATTAGATTGCGGGCATGCTTCGCAAGTCAAGTTAGATGAGTGATTTTGGTTACTTTTTGTCACAAAAATCAACCCGTTCTTTCATTTGAGTGACTAGTGAAACCCGTGAGAGTCGGTCTTTGGTCTCCTTTTAGTCAAAGGTTTGATATGGAGTCGAATCTTGTGTGTGTCGTGTCATTCTTGGGAGTATAGCGAAGTACTTCCTCTTTCCCGCCTAGAATTTGTTTCTTAGGCACCCCGTGTTGTCTATGTTGGCTACTTGAGCTAGAATTAGGGAGTCGACACCTTGGTAAGACCCGGAGACGACATCCTCCACTAATGACCCTCTTTGTTCGATTTTTGAAAGAAAAAAAACGGCCGCTTAGATGAGGAAAGCGGTTTGACTTTTTGTGATGCATCTTATATGTTGAATCGTGCTTAAATGATGGATGTGTCAAAATTTTCCGCAAGCCCCCACTTGCCTTGCAAGGGAGCACATACCTCATTGTGTTTTGTTGTGAGTTGAAGGGACGGAGAAGGCCCGTTAATTGTCTTTCATCGGATATTATTAGTTTACCTAGTCTTTTATATTATGGGTCTTAGTTTAGTTTAAATGAGCTTACTCGAGGACGAGTAAGATTTAAGTGTGGGGAGATTTGATAAGTAGCATTTTAGTCGTATTTTACCCCGCATTTATACCTAATTCCGACTCGATTTTGTGTGCTTAATTGTCTAAGTAGCTCATTTAATTAACTAATTTATAATAATTGGTCGTATACTCGTAGTGTTATTATAATATTAGTTTTATTACTATTATTTTATTAATATATTAATATTATATGCAGGTGAGGCGGAATAATAAAGACGGAAATCGAGTGCTAAACAAATAAAGACGGGTTTTGCATTGATCAAGCGTGAGAAGTCAAATTGACAAAGTCAAAAGGTTGACTTTTGGCAAACTCCTCCTCCCTCCTTCATTCAACTGCAATTCAGCATTATCATACATTTCACCATCATCAACAACCATAACACACCTCCATTAAATCACCATACCAGCCACCAATTCGTCCCCCGTCATCACCATGCGTCATCAACAATCACAGTCCCCTGCATCTCGTCCTCTGACCTGCAAACCACCATTTTTACTTGACCACCATTTCCATCACCATTGCTGCTCACCTTGGTCACGCACCAATTCAAGCACAACCATGGCTACTCCCGTCATCAAGCATGAACTCGGAATCCGAAACCTGAGTATAACCGGCAACCATTCATCATCGCCATTTTCGACCACCACTCACTTCAAATCCATTCCACCTGCACACAAAAAAATCACAGCAGCAGCGACAACAACCGGTCCCTCCTCCGTTCACGGCACCGTCATCAACAACCTCCTTACTCAACCAAAACAACCAATTCAATTCAACCGCAACCATTCACGAATCGAATCCGAGTAATTTGAACCCATATGGCCCTCGGCCGGGCACCCGGCCGCCGACACCCAACCGGCTGGGAATACGCAAAGAATTGACTCCATTTTCCAGAGAACTCCCAGCCGGCCTTGTCACCGGTGGCCGGCTACCCGGCTCCCAACATCATTTGCATCAAATCTGCTCTCCCAGACGGTTGACCGTCTGCCGCCTACCCCGCCGGCTCCCACAACACATCAATATTCACCAAGTTTCCAGGGGATTCCCAGACGGTCACTTGACCGGTGGCCGGTGGACCGGCTCAGTGCCCCTTGCTCTGATTCCATTTGTCGTTTTTCCCTTTGGTTTTGTCTTTTTGTTTTGTTTTAATTCCCTTCCCCTTTGTGGTTGATGTCGTTTTTTTGTATGTTTGATTAGGTGAACTTTAGTGGGCTGAACTTTAGAGATTATTATTATTATTATTATTATTATTATTAATTAGTATTATTAATTAATAGACTAGTACTAGTATAAAACTACACCTCATTACACAAGGGGGACTCTACCTTTAAATTATTTAGTTCATCTTATTCTCTCTCAATATCAGAAACCCTCATATTTCTCTCTTCTTTATTCAATAAAAATTGTTATCTTTCTTTAATTATTAGTTTAATTCTTCTTTGTTCATTCAAGTTCTTCTCTTTTCATTAGTTTACAATTAGTAATTTTGGGTTGTATTTGGAGAATTGAAGAATCCTTCCATATTTCAATCCAAGTTCCTTTCTTTGCTATCGAGTTGGTATAATTTCTCTTCATAATTTCATTTGTTTACATTTGCTTTTCTTTCAAGTTTTATCTTAATTGTTCATGTTAGAATACTACTTCTTGTTGTTTAATTGATGTTAATCTCTCTCTTGTTCATCTCATCTTTGTTTTCCATTGTTGTTGCTCTCAAAGATTGAATCTTTGAGTTTATTGAGTTAAAGTTTGTGCCTTTAGTTTAATCTCCATTGTCTCTTGAATTAAATTGTCTTTTCTTATAATTTAAGTTGGATTGTTGCATGATTAGTAATAGGATTTGTGCTACCATCATGATTATGCATAAAGATACCATCTTTGTTGTTTCTATTGCTCTTAGCACCATGATTAGTGAGTAGTCTTCTACTAGGACTCGGTTTGACCCGACATGAGTAGTTTCACTAATTAAATCTCATAAAGGCTAATTATTTGGGGAAATTGGTGAGGGTAGTTTAGAGGAATGATATGGCTTATGGATTGATTTTGGGTAGTGTCGACTTGTGACCCTTGTCCACCAACGAGAGTTGGTTAGGTTGTGAGTTGGGTATTTAATTCGACCCTATTGCTAACCTTTGTTGAGACCGAAAGGGAGAACCGAGGGAGGGTGCCTCTAGACTAGCGTTTGAAATCGACCCTTGAGAGAGGGAGTGGGATGACCCGGATTACGATGAGTACTTAATGACCTTGACCAAGTTCTTGACCTCCTCGGAAATATGCATGTTTTTGGGGTTGTTGAGTGTTGAGTTAGGGATTTCGACCTTCGAACCCGAGAGGGGGGTTGGTGGGTAGTGCTAGTGTCCTATTTCGAACCCGAGAGGGGGGTCTTAGGCGAATTAGAGCCATCTCCTCCTTGCCCGTTTACCTAAACGGTTAGCCTAGGGAATTAGTATGTGGAATTACGAATTGTTGTGGGAGAACCGAATCTTAGGCCTTTTAATTATTTGAATTACAACTTTAATCCTCTCTTACTCATTTATCATCTTTTGTTAATTTGCATTTCATTTTGTTTAGTCTAGTTGTTTAGTTTTAAACCTCATCCAAATATTGCCGACTTAGCTAAACAAAGATTTAAAACGATTAATACTCTCCCTAGCTCCTCGTGGGATCGACCCTCAATAGTGTACAACGACATTCGTGCACTTGCGAGGTATAGCTTGATACCATCACTTGCCGATCCCCTTACTAAGGGGTTAACAAGGAGAGTAGTCCTTTACATGTCGAGGGGAATGGGGCTTAAGTCCTTAAATCAAGTTTGAGTGTGATACTTGATGGACTCTATAGCTCATTTCTATGGCATTTGATATCCATAGCCAATTTTGGTGGTGCTTTGAGACGCACTTGATGGATTGTGTTTTTATATGAGGTTGGACTTTGTCCTTAATAGCTCTTATGAGAAGTTCTACTGAGAAGCACTTGAGTTACCTTTGGGGTTGTGATGGTTCAGCCACCATCTATGTAAGAATATAATATTCTCACTAGAGCACTCACCTAAACCAGGGTAAACGCATGGCTTTAAAAGCGTTGCACTTGAAATCGCGGAACAAAACAGTCTTTGAAGGTATGATATGTGTTGTGGGGGAATCACTGACCGAAGACTGACAAGGAATTCAAATCGGAAGATATTCTCTTGTTGAAAGTAAGTTGTTGCCTCATTTCACTAATACGTCAATTCAAGTCGAAAGACATTGAACGTTTAAGTATACAGTCCTTCCTTGCCCAGAAACTTCTCTTTAGCTTTTCCTTATCATCAGTGGGGGATTTTTTGGTGTGATTCCAAGAAAAGTCAAGTTTTTGGTTTTTTTTGGTTCATACTCTCTCCCATATCGGTAAGGAGAAGAGTATGTATTGTGTTTATATTGCCTTTGGTCCAATGGTGGGTAAGAGATTGGACCAAGGAGGCTTTTGTGGTGATTGTTGGGCTTGTGGGTTTGGGTCCAACACACACACGCGCGCGCGCGCCGGCCCGGCCCGGCTCGAGCTCGGGCTCGTGTTTGGGTTTGGGTAGAGCACCTGCGGTGCGGGCCAAAGGCCCTCTTTTATCTTATCTTTTTGGGCCTGGCTTGTGTGTGTTTTTGGAGTCCAATAACGGATCTCAGTCAAATAAAATCTCTGTGATTAAGGAGATTTATTTTCCATTAATCCCGTTTGTCTCTCATTAAGGAGAATTATTGTCTCCTTTATTTCCTCCATTTTTTTGCCTGTAACAGCTCTATTTTCTACTATAAATAGAGCTGTTCTCTCATCACTTTGATACACAATTCATTCAACTCTCCTATCTCTCTCAAATATGATATTCTTCTGCTTCTGAGTTTTTTCTGGGTTCGTTTCTGTTTGTTCCAAGGCTCTCATACACGAGTGGTTGTGTACGGGTGTCGCAGTGTTAACCTTGGGGAACTACCGGCGAGAGACGATTACCACCACGGTCGTGCCGATATAGTTTTCAAGTCAGTGGCCTCCATACCACGGCGCTGCAATTCCGTTTCGATAAGTCTATTTCTGTCTCTTGTTTCGTTAAAAGTTTCTGTCTCTTTTTCCGTTGTTACGAATTATCATTCTAACAATTCGGCAAGAGTAATGACGTCGTCTTTGTCGGAATCCAAACTTACTACCATTTTCCCAAATATATATTGAAAAATCGATACTTTAATTCCCAGATCTACAAAAAAGGGTTGATAAATATTGAAAAATAATGACGTAAGGCACTTAGTCGGAACATTTCTAATCAAAACATGTGTTCGTCAGCCAAAAACTTGTTCGTTGGTGTCGCTGGTGGTTTTGTTGAGGCGGCACGATTGATTAGATGGCGGAAAATGCGGTGGTTTATGGTTTTTGTAGATCGCGGCGGCTGAAAATATGGTCGGAGAAGTCGACGGCCACAAATGACGACAGTGCCAGACACTTCGCCGGCGTACGAGGTAGTCGCTAATTTGGTGGATTGGCGATGAGTTTTAAGATGGGTTTAGTGAGGAGGTTGGATTAGTAGTGAAGGTGGGTTTATTATAAGTATTGTCATCGCCACATCATTATCAGGTCATTTTTAACCTGATATAGCAGGTGAGAATTAGCTGAGTCTATTTTGAGAAGAGGATATGTAAAGTTTGGGTTATTTTGAGTTAAAGACTAGTATGGATTAATATGAGAAGGACAGGCTTAGTTTGGATTATTGTTATGAAATAACCCAAAGTTAATCCCTTTTCATCTATATGATGTTAGTATGTTACACAATTATTTTGGACAAAAAATTACATCGGCCATTTATTTAGATACTCAATGTTTCATTAAAATACGTACACATTACATATATTAAGCAAACGTATGGAATCTAAATGAACAGAAGAAGTAGTAGGAAAATATAGAAGGGCAGAACTCTCTCTCTCTCTCTCTAAGTTTAGAGAGATAAAATGCTCCTAAAAAGCCAAAAAATCCAGAAATTGAAAATTGGTGTAGAATTCCATTCTTGGTTTCTTCCCCATATTTTCTTCATCTCTTTTATTAGAAATCTCTTCCATCACTTTTCTTTAGTTTTACCTATTCTAGGATTTGACATTAATCGTTCTCCATTTTAGCCTAGGAGAACTTTTTAGTCATACATCTTAAGAATAATGGTTTTAATTCAAGAATTGTTATAGAAATTTTTCTTAGCCTGAATATCCTATAAGTCTTAATATCCTAGATTGATTTTAGCAAAACAATGTTAATATTGGAAGGATTTGTTATCATAAATCTTCTTTTATTAACAAGTTGTTCATAGATCTGAAATTTATTTCCCTTCTTTACATTTTTGATTTTCTTTCTGAGGATCTAAATTTTTGTAGCATTTATTTCTTGCATTTTTTTAGTTCTGAATTTCCTATCTTTGGGTTTGTTTGGTATCTTCTTGGGATATTTTGTTTTCCTCTTGCGGCAAAGTTTCTGACTTTCGGATTGAAAGTTTCACTTCGGCATCCATCTTTCTTAACTATTTTTTTATTCATTTGGTAAATTAAAAATTTCGACTTTTGTTACCGTTCGCATCCGCGAGGATGTTATAGGTTGGATTTTATTCAACCTAGTTTCCTTTCCTTATAAAAAAAAAAAAAAGAAGAAGTAGTAGTATGATAATATGGGAAGAAAATGAAAGGAGAAGAGAAAATGTGGTGTCGATCACGATTTATTAACACCATAAATGATGGATAAATAAGAAAAGTGAAACATTTATGTGAATTTGTAATTTAGGAAATGTAGAAGTTATAGAGATATATGCAAAGAGTATATGCGGGATGTATAGTTACGATGTGAAGGCTACAACTCTAAACAATACTTCCTCTAATAACTTATTAGTTCATCATCTTCACATTATTCTTTTCTTGATATCAGACTATTTATTCATATTCATTGTGGGATGTTTTCTTATCTTATCAAAAAAAAATCCACTGTGGTACACCTATTCACTTGCAAACTTTCCTTTTTCTCCTTATTTTTGTTATTTGTATAGCTATTATCTTACACCCTTCCCCTCCCTTTTACTTTCTTTGTTTAATTAAGTTTCTTAGTTTTGTGTCCATATATGTGAATTTGAAATGTAACAAAGTGAGTTCTAGTGAGTGAAAGAAGTAGAATGATTGATGAAAAAGAGTACTCCAATAATTACCAAACGTAAAAGGCAAATCATCATATTAACAGTAAGAGGATTATATATCTGATGTAATACCTCCAATTATATAGTTTTTGAGCATTATAATAAAGTTTTTGAGTTTTGTTTTAAAATTTCTAAGTTTCAGAATGAAGTTTCTGAGTTTATTCACTTAAACATTAAGCTCTAAAAAATTACAATAAAACTCAAAAACATTACATATAAGATTAGTTAAATTTTAGTTTTGAAGGAAAAATATTAAAATCTAACTTATAAACTTTAATATGCTCAAAAAAATACACATATGTTCAAAAACAAATAAAGTTTGAGGTAATAAGCTCAAAAAATATATATATATATATATATATGCTCAAAAAATAAAAAGTTGGAGGTAGTACATCCGATGTATGTTCCTTTTTCTCTCATATTAATCTCTGAAATGAGAGATTTAATTAGAATTAACGGAGTATTATTAATTATTATACTTTCTCCATTTTTTTTTGTCATACACAAAGTCCTTAGAAAAACTAGTGAAAAGAAATGGTGCGGGGTCAAACAATCAATAAAACAAACCTAACGAATTAACAAACGCACAAAGATCAAATTACTCCCTTGACGAGCGACCTATCACGCTGTAAGATTAGTTGATATGATTCTGAATACGATTTAGTTGGAGACGGTTTTGAGATATGCTGAATCGGATTAGTCAGGATGAAATAAAATTGGAAATAAGATTAGATTTTATTAGTTGTTCGGATTAAGTTTAAAATTTTAGTTATCTTTTAGTTAGCTTATTAATAGTTATCTTTTAATTAATAGAGAAGTCTTGTTGGTTAAGAAGATTATAGTTATTTAAAGGGAGTTTAGTTTGTTACTTTCAATCAGATTATGAATATTAAAGTTTGAAATAAACAAAAATAACCGCCGTTAGCAAGCTTTTGATCATTACGGATCAGTGATCAGTTTGTATACAAAATTCGAGATTGTACTTCGAATTGACGTTTGAGTATTTTATATGGTACCCCTCAATTTTTCCACTTTCTACATGGGTACCCCTACACTTTTTAAAACATACATGATACCCCTAATTGTTGTCATTATCACTAAGTGTACCCCTAAACTTTATTTTCCGTCAATTAAACTCAGTTTTAGGCGTTAAGTGATTACTTGGACGCGTAACCAAGCTTGTCATTTATCATCTCATGACATGAGGACTCTATTAGGCTCAATATCTATCTTTGGACGTGATAATTTGGCAAGGAATCAATAAATTTTCCGTCAAATTTTTTTTAGCCCATATATATCAATAAATATTAGGATCGAGATGGATATTGAGCCTAATAGAGTCCTTATGTCATGAGATAATAAATGACAAGTTTGGTTACGCTACCGATACACTTAGTGATAATGACAACAATTAGGGATTCCATGTATGTTTTAAAAAATATAGGGATACCATGTAGAAAGTCGAAAAATTGAGGGATACCAGGTAGAATATCCCATAAATTAATGTGAGAATGGTAATACAGTACCATGGAAGACACGATATGAGACAACGGATATTTTGAACTCAATAATACGAAACAGTGATTCGACAGTCCCCTCTCAAAAAAAAAACCCTCTCTAAAAACCTAGCCTTCATTATTATTCGGGGGCTTCCATCGATCATCCATCGATGGTAAGCCCCACAAAAGCTTTCTTAAACAACTAATATTATGCAGATCTATCTTATTTTCAATAATAGTCTCCCTTTTGGTGAGATCTGTTGTTCCGTCCCTTCTTTCGGGGTTTTTCCATTTTTTCGTGGGATTGTTATCAATATAATAAGTTTTAATCGACGGGGAGATTATCAGATTTGTTTCGTGGATGAATACATCAAGACGGCTACACTGTTTTCCTCCATCAAGAAGGATGCAAAGACATCGATTATTCATAGATTCAAGAAATTTATGATTTTGGAGCGGCAGCGCCATTACCAGTATTTAGATAGTTATTTTGAATGTATTTTTTACGTTAGCAATCTTGATTTTCCTTTGTCTATTTGTTATCTTCATTGTAACCTACGCTTAGTTGATTATTAATGAGATGACAATTTCAAAAAAAAAAAAAATAATACGAAACAGTGACACGTTGGTACTTAGCCATATGATAGGTTCACCCGCTAATCCCAAACTAAACTGCCCAATCACACACACATTGTTGGCGGATAAACCTACAATTCTCACACGTATCCTCCCTCCCTCACACCTGTCTCCCCCACTTTCCCCTATTTATTCTCCCTTCTTCCCACACTTTCCTACTACACAAGCTTCCACACACACACATTATCTAGTATCTACACAAACATACAATCATTGCAAAAACATCATCATTTTTCTACAATGGAAATGAGAAGATCTAATAATGGAGGGTGTTGCACTACAAGATACACTACTACTCCTTATTACACCAATGATGTTTCCAAAATGGACCGGATCATGCTCCGTTTCCGGCCCATTGCTCCTAAACCCACTACCACCGGGCCCACTTCAACTTCAACTTCGTCTTCCGGTTCAACTTCCCCCAAGAAAAGAAAATCACCAAACAAAACTAACAAAACTAAGAAATCACGTTCTCCGTCTAACGGCCACGTCGTAACACTTTCCCTTTTACCCGAAACCCCTGATTTAACTCGTAACAATAACAATAATAACAATAACGGGCCAACATGGCTAAACTTCGGGCCGTCAGATAAAGATCTGACGGCCTTAGAAGTAATACCATCGAAAGTAACGGTAGAACAAGTGAGTGCCACGTGGATAGACGGTTGTATAACAGATGAGGAGAGAAAGAGGAGATTAGAGGCGGACACGTGTCCAGGGTTTATATCAGACGGGTGGAATAGAGTGTGGTGGACGAATGAGGAGTATAGGAAGATGGTGACGGGGGAGAGGGATAAAATGGACACGTGGCGGAAGGAGAGGTTGGTGTCGGTGAAAATGGAGATGAAGGAGAAAGTTATTGAGAATAATATGTATGGAGGGTTTACGTGTAGGGTGAGGGTGCAATATGGGAATAATAGTATGACGGTTCCTTGTGATGTTTGGAGAATGAATAGTGGTGGTTTTGCATGGAGATTAGATGTTAAGGCTGCTCTTACTCTTGCTCTTTGATTTTTTTACATGCAATTTTAATCGGAAAATGATATGGCGTCACCAGCGTGCTTATCATTGCCTTTTTAATTTGATTGATAAACTACTCCTAGGACTCATCATCATGTTAGTTGTGTTTCCTTTGAAATCATGTTATTGTGTATGTAAATCTTGTTTAATTAGAGTTTTGATTAAGTTTTTGAAATTCTTAAGCACAATTACCTTTCTTATTAGAACCAATAGAATACGTGATATTTTATTTTGTTACAACACAACTCGTAATATTTTCTTCATTCGTCCGCTAGGATAATTAGTTAGATACTCCCTCTTCGTTTCAATCATTTGTTTACCTTTTGTGGGACGGAGGGTATATTCTAAATAAATATAAATAATAAACAAAGACCAAGAGATGTACAAATTCAAGGGCAGCATACCAAGAGTGAAGAAACTATGCCATATCATTTAATTAAGGAAAATGATTAATACAACCGGCTGGGTTGTATTTAAGCATTTAATACCCTTTTAAATTTGGTATTAATTTAAAAATTAGAGAGTAATTACACATAAATCAATATAATTAAGGGTTTGCCTGGAATCCATGGAATAATCGGGGGTAAATTTTAATGAGTTCCTTGATGATAGGTTTGGTATATAAGATAAATGATTACTGAAGAGATGTTTTACTTCCATAATCATTACCCAGGGGGTGGGTAATGTATTACCCCTTCATGAGGTAATAGATTCGGGAGGTGAATAATTACTCTCATACCAAACATGAAAAATGCACTTTACATATCACTCCCCTATTCATCCCCCTTCCCCCTACCCTCAATCCAAGCAAGCCCAATGCATGTATCTATATATAATAATAATAATAAAACAAACTAAACACTCATCTTAATGACACATAAGCATTTCAAGCTTATCTACTCATTTACCTTCCAACTCATCACTATTACATTACCTTAGGTAAGAGGAAAACAAAGTAAAAAAAACCATAAATAACTTTTGATAATTAAAGCTTTATCATAAACAAAAGCAATGTAAATGTGAAATTTATATTTACAATTTAATTAGTTGTATTATTTAAGAGAGTCACGAATACTCTACGATAAAAGAGTCAAAGCTTTCATAATTTTTTTCAGCTACTCATCAATTTATGTTTTACTACTTGCACTTAACATAAATTTGCTTAAAAACTTATGAAATACCTTAAATTATTGATATTTGTCTATGAAAAATTCTTAGATAAAAAGGGGTAGCTCTATTAATAAGATCAATTTTCTCAAGAAAAAATTGACTTAGATTCTACTTATATAAACTCTTGTTAATCTCTATATTTTCATTGAATGGAGAGCACACAATACATTATTATAAATCCGTATAATAGAATTTTTCTCTTTCATCCTGATGGGATGACATTACACATGTATTGTAGCTACTTCTTAGATACCAAAAATAGATACTCCGTATTTGTTCAATAGAAAAGTATAAACCATATTAATATGCAGAGTATTATTTGTGGACGCAAGCTCAAAGACACCCGTGAATTTCACGGGTTATAAGGCTAGTTAACAATTTATTTCCTCTTTTAGGTAACCCTTTAATTAATTACTATTCCATATGAGCTAAGTTTTTAATTAATTAATTGTCCGTTCATATATATTGATTGACATGGAATTAAATTGATTATCTTATAAACAGTGAGCAGAACTTTTTAACCAAAGAGGAAAGGGTAAGATGTTTAGGGCACAATAATGTTAAAGATAGTTCCTGCTTTATTACTATTTAAATTTAAAATCTTATGCTTAATCTTAACAGGCATAATGTTAAAAGGTGGGTATAAAACGAATGGAAATATGAAAGGGGTATTTTTGTCACATGGAACAAAAATTTAGGGCACAATAATGTTTAAAAATGAAAAGTAAGCCATATAATTGATTTAGAAGATGAGATAACATCATTAGTGATACCGAGTTTCACTATCATCATCTCATATATAAAATGTGGATTCTATATATTTCTCTTTTCATAATTGGGATTCTTATTGCATATATGACTATGCCATCGATTTAACTTCAGATGCAGGCCGGGTCGTAAGGGTAGAAAAGCGTCGGTTATAAATTCTTCATTTTCTCTTTTTCTATAATTGGGATTCTTATTGTATATGTGACTATGTCATTGATTTAACTCCAATGCATGGTTGTACGGGTAGAAAAGAATCGATTATAAATTCTTCATTTTCTCTTTTACATAATTGGGATTTTTATTGTATACGGAGTTTGTGACTATGTCATTGATTTAACTTGGCCGTAAGGGTAGAAAAACATCGGTTATAAATTCTTCATTTTGTCTTTTTCATAATTGGGATTCTTATTGTATACGGAATATGTGACTGTCATTTTTTTTTTTTTTGACAAGTACTATGTCATTAATTTAACTTCAGATGCAAGGCTGTAACGCATATAAGAGTAGAAAAGCGTCGGTTATAAATTCTTCATTTTCGTTGTAAAGGACATTAGGACAAGTTAATTAAACTCCTGGAAACATGGAATTGATAAATTATTAGGGGATATTGAAAGGTGGTGTACTTCATTTAAAGGACGTCTCATTGGCAAAACTTGCTTCAACCAATAGCTTTATTACACACTTTTCTCATTTTTATTCTATAATTTCTTATCATCAATCATCTCTGACATATTATTTCTTTCTTTATTACACACTTTTCTCATTTTTATTCTATAGTTTCTTATCATGATAATCTCCAACATATTATTTCTTTCTCCAAATAATTTTTCATTCTCTATTCTCGTATCCTATACACCATGCATTTGTTCATCCCCTTAAACTAAAAGAATAAGAAGCCTCCAATATTTTTCCGCCTAAATGAAAACTACTCTATAATTGGGCTTAAATTATGTCATATCTACAATTGGGCCTAACTGTTTAGTTTAGTAAATTTATAATTCTAGCCTATTCTAGCCTATTTTTTTCCTTACACTTAAACTTATTATCTATCTTTGCTTAATACTATGTGAAACGTTTAAATTTCGTTGAATTTTTTTATTTAACATATATACATAAGTATTATACTCCATATTGCAACACACATCTTATCTAATTGTATTATTAAAGACATTAATTAACAGTTATATTACCCTTTTGGTGGATATAAATTCGTATAATGCTATAATAATAATATTTTTTTAAACAAAGTTAACTAAGTTGTTTCAAGAAACCAAAAATCTTATACGGATTAGAAGTGTTGAACCATTTCTTTATACCTCTTAATACAAAACATCACTAATACTTCCTCCATTCTTGAATGATCTACCCATTTTCCTATTTGGGCCATTTCACAATGATCTACCCATTTCTATTCTTTCTACTTATGGAACAAAAAAATGACCAAAGTATCCTTATGACCCTTCATTATTTACAAAAAATGCCACAATTAACACACCTAACTATTTCCCTAATTATAATCAACCTAACCTATATTACTAATGACTCCCTCCTTATTTTCCCTGATTTCCCTCGTTATTTCCCATATACCCCATTTTCCTCCCTCTCTCTACCCTCATTTATTCAAACCTACTCTCTCCCTCTCTCTAGAAACTTCCTGAGAAACCCTAAAAATTCCTACTGCTTTTTCCGCCGTTTGTCATCATCCTTATCTCTTCCTTCCTTCCTTATCTCTACCTTCCTTCCTTCTCTTAATGTCGAAAAATAATCCTAAATCAGAGCCTTCCTATCATTCATCACTTGATCATTTGCTATTTGTACCCGGGGTTGGTTCTGTTACTTTCTTCACCAACTCTTCAACTGTCTTTGCTGGATTTTCGTCTTGTAATGATTGAATTGATCTAAAAAAACCTAGATCTAAGATGTTCAAATCAGGTGATTGATTTGGTTGTTGTGTTAATTTGATGTTAAACCCATACGAAGTTCTTTGCCTCAAGAAATCTTTGTCTTTCCCATTTATATGAGGCTTGGCATTATCTTCTTGAATATAAATTTCCTTTGATGAATCTTTGGCCATTTTTGTTTAATGGTGGTATCACTGATTGATCAAAGCTTGTTTTGTGGATTGCCTTTGTGATAGATTCAATTGGTTTTGTGACAATTGTACCAGCCACCCTATTCTTGCTCTTTCTCTTATTTGGTTCTTGGTAAGTGAAGGGCCATATACCAAGCTTTCCATCAAACAATACTTCTCCATTCTCTTTGTATGTTGGTCTTGAAACGGCTGCTAGGAACATGATCTTTGTTATGTACCGTTTGCTTTTACAACTTCTGTAAGGTAGTGCTTCATTCTTCACGCCAATGTAGTACCTACATTTTGGATTGGTCATATAAAACCATTTTTCATCAATGTGAATGATGCAACCCATATCCTTGAACATTATACACCTCAATAGCCTATCAAAGACTAATTTGCCCATCACAAAATGCAACCTAATGTGCTTGTGGTCTTCACTCAATCTTTGGATGTATTGAACTTGTGTGAGACTTAATGAGTCCTTCTTTTACCCATCTATGACAGGTAGATGGTGAATGCCCAATTGCCTTCCCCAACCTCTTCAAAGTTGTTCTCTTTTCTACATCAAGTGCCACTATGGCCTCTATTGGACAAGGTTTTCTGTTTTTCCCTTCTTTCCCTTTATTTTACTCCTCACATTGATGGCCACTTGACTTCTCTCTGTTTTTTCTTTGTGACCATATTGTAAAACAGATTTCCTTGTGACATTGAACTTATTTGCCACTTCATTCATCTTCCCATGTGCAGGTTTACCATTTTTGCAACTCTCAAACAACAAGCAGACGATTCTATGCCTTTGATCGTCAGTCAGATTTGGTTTTTTCATAGCCCAAATATAGTTGGTGTAATTTTACTGAATTTTTTTTTTAATGCTTGTAATTTTCTGAGAAGTTTAAGAGTTGTTTGTGTAATTTTATTTGAGAACCATTGGTTATGTAATCCTATTATAGCTGGTGAAACATGACTTGAGGTCTTGGTAATCACATCTTTGAAGTGATGTAATTTGGTGGGAGATTTAAAAGTTCATCCAAATTTTCATTTCCCTCCCATTTTTCCCACTGTTTTACACCAACTTGCACTCACATGAAAAACCGGGTACAATTAAGAAATTGGTGGGAAGTTTATGCCTTGCCCCACCAATTATCAATTGTACTTTATTTGTTAATTAAGCTGCCAATTTGCAACTAATCTACTTCCCTTGGTTGTTGAGCCAAAAGTAAATGGGTAGATCATTGTAGAATGGAGGAAGTAGTAAATTGTATAATAAAATGTCAAATGGAGTTAAATAATATTAGTATAATTATTATTTTCTCTAATATACCTATCTACAAAACCGCGCATTTGCGCGGGATCTATACTAGTTAAGTGATTAACTAAACTACTTATATAGCCAAAATCATGCTGGAATCCCGACTCTAATTAGGTATGATACTATTTATGGGATAATTCACGTGGTGCCCCTGAGGTTTGGCTTAATTCACGTGGTACCCCTGCGTTTAAGAATGTGCACATGGTGCCCCTGAACTTTCAGTTTAGTGCACAATTTGCCCTTTGCCATTAACGGTGTCAAATATTAAACGGCAGCAGGTTTGGGGGGAAAGTTAGTTAAATCCAACAACCTTTTGAATTTCCAACTAACTAAAATCTACAACTAACTATAAGTAACTAATTTGACTTTCACCAAATACCCCTGAAGTTTGAGAATTGTGCACCAAATACCCCCGAGGTTTGAGAATTGTGCAAGAAATACCCCTGTTACCAGAAACACATGTAACAACTAGAAAAGTAGCCGTTGGACTGGAGTTATTGCATATAAAGTGAGTTAATGTTAAAAATGAGAGCGCAAATCATTGAGTGACTCTTAAAATACTACTACAAACATATTCCTACTATAATAATGAGATCATCTAATTTAAGATCTAATTCAAAATGAGTGCAAATAAATAGCAAAAATTGCCCTAAATGCAAGAGATTCAATATAAGGTCATCAGGACCTTGGGAGCAAACCCCTCAAGATTATAGAAGAGTTGAAGAAGAAATTGAAGGAACAAACAACTAGCATTTGTGACTTAAAAAGATATTATAAATTTATCTAAAATGTTTCAATTTAGTTGGAAACAATCACAATAATGTATATGTTTTTAGTCTATATTATAATGAAGTAAGTGTACTAGCATTGTGATATCAAAAATGGAGATTTCTGAAATCTAAAACAACCTTCATGCATTATATAACATCATGGCATCCAACCATCCTCAGTACCATCTTCATCCCCTTCACTCTCTTCATCAGTGGCAGAGTAATCTTCATCAAATTCCTCAATCTCTTCATATGTTCATCCTCATCCAAGCCCAAATTAACTGGCTCACCCTTTTCTTACCCCTCCCCATCCTTATCTTAGTTGCCTCAGCATTAGTTTTAGCAGCTCTTGACCTATAATGTGGAGTATAAATCTCTTTTCTCTTAGTAGTTGATCTAGGAATTCTTTGCATTATTATAGTAGGGATATCTTTGTTATCTATTTACACCCCTTTTGAATTAGATTTTGAGTTAGATGATTGCATTATTATAGTAGGACTATGTTTGTGGTAGTGTTTTAAGAGTCACTCAATGATTTGGGCTCTCAATTTTAACATCAATTCTCTTTATATGCAATAACTTGATTAACGGCTACTTTTCTAGCTAGTCAATTCTGACCTTATAGGTCTTTCAGTAACAGGGGTATTTCGTGCACAATTCTCAAATTTCAGGGGTATTTGGTGCATAATTCTCAAACTTCAGGGGTATTTGGTGAAAGTCAAATAAGTTACTTATAGTTAGTTGCAGATTTTAGTTAGTTGGAAATTCAAAAGGTTGTTGGACTTTAACTAACTTTCCCCCCAAACCTGCCGCCGTTTAATATTTGACACCGTTAATAGCAAAGGGCAAATTGTGCACTAAACTGAAAGTTCAGGGGCACCATGTGCACATTCTTAAACGCAGGGGTACCACGTGAATTAAGCCAAACCTCAGGGGCACCACGTGAATTATCCCTTGAACATTTGAACTCTAATCGATATGCCAAAATCTGAAATGACAGACTAAACAAAAATAATCATAACTCCGTTAGAATTATTACTTCTCGGTTTTGAAATTTAAATCAAACTAACCCCTTCTTTACATGACTTATTACACGGTCGTCATAGCTTTTACCACACCTTATATTAAGGATGAGAAATTATATTTTCTTCTTTATTGCTTTTATATCATCAGTAATGTATAATGAGATTTATCATTGGCTGCTCACCTATAAAAATATGCATCATCTAAATACTCGCTCCTACACGTATGCAACATCAATATATTAAAAAATACATAGTAGTAGATTTTGACCCAAATGCATTACAGTGTCATTAATTAAACACGCGAAATTATTTGATTGACTAATCATTTACTATTTATGCCTTGAGTAATTTCACCCTATATACGTTGTTTGCCAAATATTAACTATTACTTCCTCCATTCAATTCCACTCTACCTATTTCACTTTTGTACACTATTCACAATTGTGTGTTCAATTTCGATTTTCTCTCGATACGTAAGTGAAAATATATTCATGTGGGATCTTGTTGATTCGTCTTTACGAGTATATTAAAAATATCTAACTTTTATATTTTTTGCAAATACGTAGCTAACGATATTTAACGCGTAAAACACGCGTTGGTAAACGTGAAAAAAGAAAGTGGTAGAGTGGAGTTGAATGGAGGAAGTAGTATATTAATAAAACAGTGTTCGAAACACCAAATCAAAAAGTTGTACAATCGGTCTCCCTTGTGACGGGTTACCATTTGTGGCGGATATTTTGTGAGATAAAATGGTAACAAAATGGGTTAGTGGAGAAAGGGGACCACATGAATAGTGTTGCAGAGAGAGAAAAAGTGGAGTCTTTGTGAGGTAAAATGGTATCATCATTTCAAGAGTGACGGATATGTCTTAAATCACAAACAAGAATTTGTGAAAGTTGTAACACAACTCCCTTTTCCTCAAGTTGCAAACAATAGTTATTGCATGTGACTGCTTTACACCGTTACATTGTAAAAAAAAATACTCATTTATCCGTATTAAATAAATAATTTTCTTATAAAAATAGATCGTCGTAGACTACCGTCGTCTTATTGTATAGCAAAACTTTTAGTAGTACCCTTTATTGGCATTAACTAATAAGCCTACCCTCTAAAAATTGACATTCCGATCCGTCTTTAACCCCAGACCCATGATTAAAATGCGAAATAATAAGGCTCTCTCATGAAGTGTGAAGCATATGGGGGTGTCCCACCACCCATGTGCTTTCCCACTCACTCCCTAGATGGGTTTTTTGTGAGAGAAAACGGTATCCGTCTTACTATTTCAGACGGATTTTGCGATCTGAAATAAGAATTTGTAAAATTGACAAGGAAGCTCATGCTAAATTCCGCAGAATCTGGATGATTTGTCAGTATTAGGACTAAATCCGCCGTAAATTGAAACTCAATGTCAAGCGTCTTTTAGCTTAATTAAGTACTATATAAACACAATCTAATCGACATACGAGCTAAGCCATACTTTAAAAATTAGGTACCAATTAAAACAAACACTTACTTCTTGATTCGTTCTAACATAGACGTATAGGGACAGGTATAAAGTATTTGATTAGTTTAAAATCTAAAACTGGCAACAAATCCATACTAATACTGTGGGCTACCCAATTAATTTGGGACACTTGTTTTGTAAGACGCTCTATTATTAGAACATTAAGTTAAGACTCCCCTACCTATCTTTGACCGAATAACTAATCTTGATCTACTAACATACGGAGTAGTGTTTATGATTGGTCTAAACGATCTTTCTAGGCAACTATGTCGGATAATGTTTGACTATATTCACTTCATGTTTGCATCATCATCACATTTGTTTATACCATATATTCTTATTGGATAGGGTTAATGGGCGGTATCATCACAGTACCATTCTAAACCGGAGAAGTTATGGTAGTAGTAATGAATAAAACTCGTGATACGTTACCTTAATTTCAAAAAAATAAAAAAAGATATAAATTTATTATAATATTTTCAATTGTACCGAAAACGAGTAGTTGCTAATAATGCTATCTCATTTTCCTCCTTAATAATGACCAATAAAAAAAATTAACCTTAATTTAAAACAAATGGGATAATAATATTCACAAATTCTTGTTTGTGACGGCACATATCCGTCACTCTTGAGTGACGGATACCATTTTACCTCACAAAAAATCCACTTTTTTCTCTCTCGCAACACTATTCATGTGGTCCCCTTTCTCCACTAACCCATTTTGTTACCATTTTATCTCACAAAATATCCGCCACAAATGGTAACCCGTCACAAGGAAGACCAATTGAATAATATTTTCAGAAGCATTAATTTTTGAATTAGTCTCATAATAACACGTTTCACATACCATTTTTTGATTTGTCTTACTCTATGGCGGACAAGTGCATTGATCTCACAAAGTTCACATTGTTTATGATCACTTACATAAAATGATAAAAGTATAAATTGTGTTAAAAAAAGAAATGTATGCGATAATTATGTATTTTATGCAATCATGTTCTGTTTATGATTTATAAATGTGTGTTAAATTTAATAAGTTATTTACTTGTATAAATAATATTTAAAAATTTAGAACTTTATCTAAAACCTTACTCATTGGAACAGGGGAAAAATTGGTAGTTAATATTTATTTCGTTTAATAATTAGTGAGTATTAATTTTTAAAATAAAATTTCTAAATAATAATAATAATAATAATAATAATAATAATAATAATAATAATAATAATAATAATAATAATAATAATATCTGTTAAGTTAATAATAATAATAATAATATCTGTTAAGTTAGCTTACATCTGCAAATCAATCAACTTAAATCGATCTTATAGAACTTAATTCCACTTATTAAGGAAATTGATTTGTACTTTGTAACACAAATAACATTATACCTCCAGTGGTATGATAACATCATATAACCAAGTTATATCTTATCGAGCTTATGTGTAATTTTTTTGAGCTTTCTTAAAATTAATTTTTTTTATGTTTAAGTGAGTAGTTCAGAAATTTTAGGGTATAGCTCGACTTCTTTAAAACAAAACTCGAAAACTTTATTATATAGCTCGGGTTCTAGAGCATACAACTGGGTACAACTGGTTGTAGGATCTATTAACTGACTTTGTAATACTCCCTCCATTCAACTCCACTTTACAAGTTTCTTTTATCACGTTTGTCAACGCAGCTTTTACACGATAAATATCATTAACTGCGTATTTGCCAAAATTATAAAAGTTAGATATTTTTAATGTACTCTTAAAGACGAATCAAATAAGATCTCACATGAATATATTTTCACTTATGTATCGAGAGAAAATTGAAGTTAAATGTCCGCTTGTGAATAGTGCGCAAAATAGAAAGTTGCAAAGTGGAGTTGAATGGAGGGAGTACATGGCTTAGATTCATCCCTTAAACTTGGATTTGGATGAGAGTGACCCCCTAGAGTTTACCTGTAAATTTAAATAGAGAATGATGATGAGCTAAGCTACATGATTCCTCTAAGAATGATTGGTGCATGATCCTTGGGAATTATTGGAGACTTGGGTTGTGACTTGTGCTATGCTTAAAACGTACCTACCTATATCACCTTTGCCTTACTTCCGTTTTAAAGATAGTCTCTAGAAGAAAAATCATAAAGGATAGATCTTGTCTCCTTAGCCCTACAAAAATCTTAATCATAGTGGTTAACATGCCACTAATTATATCCTTCTAATTATTTAATGTTGTTGCCTCACACGACTCCTCCCTAATACCTTGGAGTTTATGTATGCAATTTTAACTCATAGGCCAATCTTGAAAATATCGACTCTAATGGAATATAGGTACAATTTAATGTATAATTTATAACACGAATTCTTATTTCAGACGGTTAATTCCAACTGAAATAAATAAAAAGGGGTTTTGTAATCAATTTATGATCAAATGTACCACAATGGTTCAATTAGTGTTACCGCTTATGATAACTTGTTTTTCAAAAGTGCTCACATTTAGCTGTAAAATGGGTTCAAAATTCCGTTTTATTGTTTCAGATCAAAGTGGCCCGTCATTGATGACCAACTGAATTTATAATTATTCCTACAATAGGTGTTGGGAGGTTGAAAATTACATGAGTGGGTGAGTAAACATGACTTTAAAGTTTAAATGGCAGGTAATTTAGGCCTTCGGAGTGAAGCGGATAGCAATTATGCTTGTGAAAAAAATCTCAATAAAAATATATGTAATTTACCTTTTTACCCACATTTTATTTCATTATTCGTGAGTTACTAGTTGAAAGGCTTGGAAATTGGAGTTTGGTAGTCAGACTTTCGATGAACAAATATCTGGAGCTTGTATTTGTGGCTTTAAGGCCAAAGGGTTATGACTTACGGTGTGATTTGGAATGAGGTCCAGAGTTGAGGTAACTCGAGCGCGAAAAGGTTAACAATAATGTGGATAAAATTTCCATGCCATAATCCCTTTGTGTCGGGAGTATAACAACACGGGCCAACAATAACAACTAGAAATATAATTAGAATCATAAAGATAATAATAGAATTAAATGTTGAACTAAACTAAGCGTACATGAATAGAACAAAATTTATAAGAACTCAAATTAATTAGGGTTTTTTTATAACTACTACCTTTATACTACACGGTTTTAAGAACTACTACCAAAATAATTTTCGTTTAAAAATTACTACCTGTAAGTTTGATTTTTTTTAAAAACACTACCAAATCTCATCCAAACCCAATAAAACACAATTTTAACCATTTATTTTTGAATTTCCATCTTAAGGTGTAAACTTTATCCCTTTAGCATTACCAATACTATCGTTTGCCAATCATTTTGGGGGAAAATCACTTTAAATTAGTTTCATCTAATTCACCTATCTAACTTAATTAAGGTAAAAAAGTTGCTTAAACTTCATCAAATTAACTAGTTTAAGGGATAAAATTGACAACTTAAGATGGAAATTCAAAAATAAATGGCTGAGATTGTGTTTTATTGAGTTTGGATGAGATTTGGTAGTGTTTTTAAAAAAATTCAAACTTATTGGTAGTAGTTTTTAAGCAAAAATTATTTTGGCAGTAGTTCTTAAAACATGGTAATATAAAGGTAGTAGTTATCAAAAAAACCAATTAATTATGATAAAAGAGAGCCTTTACACAGTATACTTACCTCTTCTTAATGAAGGGGGACTAAAAGAGCAATGAGCATTTAACACGGACAAAGACGGTAAAAAACAACTTTATATATTTGTTCTAAAAGTTTTATCTTTTGTAATTCATTAGACGAAATCAGTAAAAACTCCATATTATTTGATAACCAAAGGGAATTTGGAATTTAATATAAATAGAAGGGATGGCGCACCTACTAGAGTAAAATAAAATTTTACAAAATCATATCACAATACTAATACTAAAAAAGCTAACCTAAACAAAATAAACAGTAAAGATTTTACATTGTTCATAACCCACGGAAACAGATTAAAGAAGTTCAGGGTGTGGGTCGGGTAGCACAGGTTCAGGGTCAGAGTCACAGCAAAAAAACGAAAACATTTGCTGGCGCTCCCATTTCGAGCAATTCCATTGTTTTAACTTACAAGTGAATCTTGTTTTTTTTGTTTCTCTTTACAGAAAACATCATCAGAGTATAAGTTTCTAACCTATCAATTTTCGTCCCAAGACGTAATTCCATAAAAGTTTTATCGCAACTGAAAGGAGCTCATTCCCCTGACATGTGAACCACCTTAAATATTCTTAGTTTTTGAACTTCTGTCGTCGTTCGTTCCAAAGCAGTTCTACTTCAGCTTGGATAGCACTGTGAAGGGTTTCTCAGGGTCAGATATTTCAGTCAATTTCTCCTTCCTCAACGTCGTTTATTGCGAAATTGGGTGCACTGTGAAGGGTTTCAACTTCTTCTTCATCTTCGTCATCATCTTTCCTAAATAAACCGAGTTGCTCTAACGGGTTACTACTAGCACCAAATATGAAACTGCCAAGGCCGCCATTTTGAGCGTCTTTCGGACTTGGATCGCCCATAAAACTTGACAAATTGTCGGCAGGAACAGCACTGAGCAGCTCAAGATCTTCCATAAATTGACAATTCTCATTGATGTCCACTGTTTTCTCCATCTGTGAAATAAATAGAATACTATGAAAAACATTTCATACAAAATAAACACATGACCCATAGAGTAGATGCAGGCAACACATGAGCCTTGAATTGAAGTAACAGAGTCAAAGCTCTTGACAACTATATCAACATGAAAACGAGCTTTGGACTATTGAAAATTTCAGATTTGCGTTAAAAGGAAAAATATACCACCGTGCATCTAGCTTATTAGACTATTGACATCTTAAAGAGTTGACAAGAAATTTTCTAAGCTGCATGAATGACACTAGTCTAAGCCAAATGATTTGGAAACCTCCATTAAAAATTCTGTGTTAAATTGAATGTTCACGGCCCCGACTTAAGACAATTGGCAGTTGTGTGCACTTGACCACACAAGCCTGACATAGTCCGCAAGTCTTTATGTTTGCAGAAGCAAAAATCATAACTGCAATAGCTCCATAGCCTCTTCAACAGGGTTCTGTGTAGCCAACTTTGTTACTCAGAAAAATCATATAACCAAAACAGTTCAAAATGGGGCAGGACAATTTGCACCTCATTTTAAACCAAAAGCATGAGAAACTTTTGTATGAATGCCTAGTCAAATACTTGGACCCGCACCCACGTTGGATACTTCTAGCTGAGTATAATCACATAGAAAACAATGTGAAATCTGACAAATGAGGATTTGGCTCTCAGAGATAGTATACGGAATCAAATCCTTTCAACAAAAAAGTTGGTTCCGCTCTTGAAAAAGATTCTATACTACAGATGGACAAATAATCACCATGACGGATCTAACCTCTCCCTATCCTGGTCCCCAGATCATCATATATCCCAGAAAATATCTTTTCTTTTTACAGACAGTAAAGTGAGGCATGGACCGGGATTCAACGTTGGCTTTGGTAGATCTACATGGGGAGAGAAACAATCTATCTCTTTGGTTTCTCTTAGTTTATAGTCTATTGACTTACATGACCATTAGATCTTCCAAAATACAGAAGATGGAATTATCTTTATAACTTCTAATTTTGGAAGAAGCCTGCTAGAGTCCAAAGTAGTCTCAAGTCAACCAATGAAAAAAAATGGAATAGCTGTTTGGGATACAGTTTTGGCATTTTCGAACAATCTAGAAAAAAGTGCATGGTTGACTGGTCTTCCAGATGACCTAATACTTGCAAAAATACTCTTGTGTAGAGCATTGGCAATGAACACTTTGCAATAGAGTCCCATTTCCTCATGCTGGCATATTATAAGTACAAAATTCTTGTTCTTCATTTCGTTCACTAAAGGGATACAATACCTATGAATTGGTATTTCACATGTTTTTCTATTTTAAGTGAATCTGGAAAATTTTGTTTAGCTGAACAAGGAAAATGGAACTCATACCAGAATCTCATCCACTTAGGGAGGCCGTAATAAGTTTCTCCATTTTGGAGAAATCAGAATTCCGAGGTAATTCTCATTCATGCGTTGTGCGTCACTGGAACAACCGACAGTTCGCAATTGCCATGAATAGAGTTCTCGAGAGTTTTTCATTTTTTTTCTCTGTTTTTTGGTGGGTAACTGGAAACTACTTATTCCTTCGCTGAGTATAGGGACAAACCATCTCATATCAAAGCTATCTGATGGGTAAGTCCACCTGCACTTCAGCTGACTTGTATGATAATGAGCTTTGATCAAGACGGCATTTTCCAATGCACACAACATGGGAAGCTAAGCTCCATCTCTAGTGGATAACTTATCACTTATCACTACTCTTTTCTTTCCTTAATAAATTAAATTTGATTTTAGAAAGAAAAAGACATCAATCATGTGCTCATCTCACCTTTTGCAAAGCTAAACGCGCAGCCTCCCGCTCTAAATCCCTCTTCCTTTTGGCTTCAGCAGCAGCTGCTATTTCTGCTTTTCGCCGTGCCTCTTCTGCTGCCTTTGCCTCTGCTTGTAGTCTTGCCTTTGCTGATGACAGAAAATATATTGGGTAGGAGTTAGAAGATTTCGATGAGAAGACCATATGTAATCAAACATCTACTACTACATCCAATTTAACTTGTGCCCATTTGACTTTAACGATTAAACAATGTTGACTTTGATGGTACATTCTCCAAATTGCAAAGAATAATGATATGAAGATAATTTGCTTTGTTAAAGCAAACATGAAATATTTTTACATCATATATTTGGAGAAATTAATGAGTCAAAGTTCACATCACTTGACAACCAAAGTCGAATGGGAACAATAATTTGGAGGAAGCCTAAGGGAACCAGTGTCAAGGATAATCCAAGACCTTCTCTTTGTCTTCTTTCTAGCTCTTCCCTTTCCAGACGTAATTTCTCCGGATCACGCTTTTCACCCTGAACAAGTAAATATGCATGTCACGAGTTTGGTGAAAGGGCACCACGTCATGCAAAAAGAACTCATGCAAACAATCCATAGCACCTTTTCAAGAGTCTTCTCTTGTGCTTTAAGAATTGTATCGGCAAATCGACTCCTCAACAAAGCAGCACGGTACATCTTGTCTGGGGAAACCTGACTCTCAGAAGCAGCACTCTCCCCTAACATGTCACAGCTCAAGGAGTAAGACAACATCCCAAAACAAATAGGAGTCGTCTCATGATTATTTAGTCTCATGCTTACTTTCTTTTCTATTCTCCACTTCGATTGACAGAGGCTTCGTATGAGAGGTCCGTTCCACTTGGATCAAGCTATTCCCAGGTTCTAGCGCAACAATATATATTGGATCACCATTAAATAAAGTAGTAAAAACAAAAAAATCTATAGTAAACTGTTGCAAGAAAAAAACAAGCTCTCGTTATACTCATTAAATAGAAGACTTCTGATATCTTTCAAGGGATAATATGCAGAATTGGAGTAACTCACGGTCTCGACAGAACTCTTGTGCGACGTTGTTTAGGCGCTGGTCCGAATTTGGCTTAGCCTCCAATTTTCCCTACCAAAAAAAACTCTGAGAAATTAAATACTACCATGATGGATTTTGATAGGCAACATTTGTAGTTTGTACTAACAATTAGGTTTCCAATAGTTACCGACTTAAGATAGGCTGTTCATTCAATATTTTATACAAGGAATTTATTTTATAAAAATCAACTTACAAGGGCATAATGATTTTTTATAACCTGGAACAAAAAGGAACTAAATGATGTAAAGAAAAATTGTCATTCAAAATACGAGTCTCTACCCCTTGCGTTTATTGATACAACTTCAATACCTGAAACTTATCACCTGGTGGCACAGCTCTCGCACCTTCAGATTCACTACTTGAACTGCCTGAATCTGAGTCTGAGGAATCAAATAAATAGGACAGCAAACAAAATTTAGTGTGAAATGTAAAAAACCGAACTAAGTGATAAATTAATAGAACAGAAATACAATCATGTGTCCGGAAGGAGCAATATGGGGGTGAATAACAGAACAAAGTATGAAGTCTATCACACGCAGCAGCAACAACATCATCAGAACTTTAATAGAATATTATTGGTTCGGCTCACATGAATCATTCTTTAGAACCGTCATTGAATAATCATACACCACAGAATGCAATGAGAATGAGATAAAAAGAAAAGAGTGAAAAGGGTTGGGATATCATACGAGAATATGCGGGTCCGACATAATGGATAGCAACCACTGAAGCCATAATTTCAATGAATATTAACCAGATGATTTTTTTTTTCACTACTTGAAACTTAAAGCTTGAGTAGATTTTACATGTTTGTAGTTTATACGGAGTACTACTTATTAGTCTCTCAGTGGCCTTTCTTCTCGGAAATACCAACACAAATTACAAATGCATCTGTTTAGCAATCTCTTTCTCAAAAAGTAATGGGTATGGGTACTATAGATTAAGTCCCAGAAATATCAGCAAAGTTTTGGTGATATTTTGAAGAATTGGCATTCGTGATCGAGATTCCAGCGATTATTGAACTGTTTGTTACACCACGGTCAAGTTTTTCTACAAAGATCACAAGTTGAGCAAGAAAAGATCTACAGATTAGGCAACTTATAACACGCAGACACATAAACATAGTATGCAACTATGCATTGCAGAAAGAAAGTTGGTTCTCCAATTGCAAAACCCTCCACAAGGCAAATATAGATCATCCTGGATTCGCAAAACATTTTTCTACCTTCACAGCTTAAGCATGCCAAACTGCCTTGGCACCCAGTTGCAGATGTTGCAGTCCGAGCATAACAGCAAACAATTCTATATCTTACACTAAAAATTCTAAATCTTGCGAGTTTGGACTCGTTAACCTCAGCAATATCTCTTCTACGTCAACGCTAATCATGCATAGATTCCCAATTTTCAGAAATTATGAATTGATTTACAAAATTGAGTATTGATTCTTCCACCAGGCATGAGAATGTCAAACTGACTTCTCACATATCCACCTAAATATCTATGTAAGCATTTAAAAGCCCTATTCACTACTTCTAACCACCAACAGAATTTACGTTGAGGTAAAGCCGAGTTCGAAGTATATATACATCATCCCAGATACGATGCATATAGATCCGACACAACTATGCTCCACGATATAACTTGATAAGGGAGCTGAAGAATTCAAGTAATGCATCTGACGCTATTGATACAGTCTTTCTAGCATTATTGCAGAAACCAGAAGGCAGAAGAAATGGCCCTATAAGTCTATAACCACAGATGATTTAGAACATTAAGAATTTCATGTTTTTAGTACTGTTGCAGAAGCCAAAAGACGGATGAAATGGCCTATTAAGTCTCTAACTAGAAACGATTTAGCAGACCCAGAAATTCAGAAGTTGTAGAAAAGGAAAGAAGGGCTAATCATCAAACGTAGACCAGCTGTGCAGCACCAGTGCATAACTGCGTATAGGTCGACTAGCATAAAGATTGCAAGAGAGACTCTACGAATGTAGATGAATATTTACGATAAAGACCTTGTTTTAAAGCATTTACCCAACACCTTAGTTTTAAAAAGAACCCTCTAGCACGCTTAACCCCGAGGCCAGTGGGGCACTAGCAAAAAAGTCTTGATGCACTTAAATGCGCCTTATAGACAAGACAGAGCCGGTGAGGTGCACTAGCCAGTAGCCAATAGCTTCTAACTCTTTTATTATGCTCTTCTCTCTGGCACTGCCCAACACCTTCTAGTTCTTTTATTATGCCCTTCTCTTTGGCACATTATCCCTAAATCCAAACACATGTTCACCCTCTTCTAAATCCCAAAAAGGGAACACATAAGTTTCTTGAAAACACAAATCTGTTTGCAAAAATTGTGAGATTCATGTCTATAAGGCGCACGCCTTTGCCTTGCGCTTTGTCGCCTTGGGCCCTCCTCGTCTTGGAGCAACTCGCACCTTTTAGAACTAAACCCAACACTACTGGGTCACGCCCAAAATAGCCGAAAGATCCTTTACTGTCAAGCATGCAACATTCCAACTGAGTCACGCCCAAAATAAGACCCTAAGTCCTCAATGCTGGGCTCCTTAATTCAACAAATAAATGCTAAGCTTGCCTTACTATGTTCTGATTAAACAATGGATACTGAAGCTTTCTTCAGAGTGCAGATGTGACATATAGTTAATGATGCAAAGGATAAAAAGAAAAAAAAAACCAACAGATGTACCAAGCCAAATAAAAGGGAGAATCACAGCTAGAGATAGGCCAAATTCTCACCTATGTGGCTTAAAGTTTACACAATTACATCCTCTGCATGTAATGTGTCTCTTAGCTCAAAATTTGCATGAAATCAACATCCATTCTCTTAGTGATCTAGGTTTTTTCTTTCGAGTTTTTACTGATTTAATGTGTATGAGGAATTTGAAGTTTATATATCAATAAGAATGCTAAAAAAGATGATGTCAACTCATTGAGAAAAAAATATATTATAGACTTCCATTTAGCGATGGGTTATAAAAAAAATATAGACACAATTATGTAAACTTTAATCCACAGCACTCAGCAGTGTAACCTTACAAAGCTACAGGTCTGGGGGTTAATTTCCCAAACAAACATGCCTACAAGGATTAACTTGTCGGCTTATCGCAACCCAACCCTCCACTTGATAACATGCCAGTGTACAGAAAGAGAGAATATTGAAGGTTAACATGTCACGGGAGAGAAAAGAGACATGAATGAAATATTTCATGTGACTCCCTTCAATAAGCATTCCAAATGTTCCAATAAATTTTATTAAAAAGCTCCTAAAGGCACAGTTTCCTCCAGCAATGATTCAATATGGAAATCAGAAGGGTGCATAAGATAACTGAAAACAGCATCAAGAGGATGAAATTCTACTTGGAAAACTTCAACCTTCTAAATGACACCTGTAGACAAGAGACTTCCTACAAGCATTTGAAATGTTGTTCAATAAACACCCTGCCTCTAAGATTGCTAGCATTGGTTAATCTTTTCAATTCCAACTAGGCGTCAGATCACGCTTAATCCTTCAATATTATCCTACGAATAGTGGGTAACATATTGCAAAAACAGCTATGTTACTCCGGTACTTCACTTAGTTGCCGTATTCTGAATCCGATAAGTATTTTGTCGGATGCGATACGATACTTTGATACTTCATTTTAGACCAAAATATTGAAATTTTCGCACAAAATAGCCGTATCCGATACGTATTTTGTCGGATACGAGTAGACGAGTCTGAGTAGCATTGAAAAGGAGACACAAACGACATCCGCCATCGGAGGCTCAGTTCCCCCCACCCCCTGGGGAAAAAATAACAAAAAGTAAACAATAACTACTCATGGATTTGCTGATATCAAATATCTCTTCTACAACAAGGTGGCAGCTTAGAAACATCTAGATACATTGCATAACAAAATTCCCACCAACTTCTTTCAATTTAGATAGGATGAGCTAGACTGCTACTAAGTTAATGACTGGGCCCATTAGCAGGTTCTTTAGAAAAAAGAGCTAACACTTACATGTTCCCAAAGCTCAGAAAGAAACAAACCCACAATTAAGTATCCAGGGAATTGACTTGAATGCTTATTCTCCACTTGATAATATGATTTTCCCTTATAGTTAACATGATGTTTTTAGGAGAATCTTATAGATAAGTGATAATTGAGGGAGGCATAACACAGCTAAAACAGCATGGACAAAGTAACTAATTTCAAGGGAATCGCATCTGCTTCAGCCTTCAACCATACATTCTTACCTCAAGACAAGGGATCTTTCATCTTTATAAGATCAAATTCGATCAAATTCAAACTATAGCGCAAGCAGATATAGAACATGAGACCTAGATTGAGTGGAGTGAGTTCACCTTAATGATTTGGGACAAGGGGGTAAATCCCCCTTATATGACAATGGAAGTCTTACAGCAAAAGGACAGAGAAAAACCGATAAAGATTAAGAGGCAGGCTGTATCAGCTGCTCTTCCTAATGAAGGCGATAAACAAATAGCACTAATTCCCAGGTCCAGAAGAGGATACATAAATTCTCTACAAAAATGTCCACCATCATCTTAGTTGGACAGAACGACAAGTAACATTGCCATAGAAGTAAAGCTAGGTCATGAACAAAGAGAAGGAGACAGCAGAAAACCAAGCAGCATCAAATGGACATTAATAGTAAAGCTAGGTCATGAACCTAGAAACCGTTACTTACAAAATACATCTATAAGCACATGAGATATTATTTTCAGACAATTCCTTGAAAATGAAATTAAATACTGAAAGAAAAAACAAAAAACTGAAGAGTTGATAAGATGACTAACCACTTGAGGATGAGCCAGAGCCGCTGCTGGAGCTGCTAGCATTACTGCCTCGATTATTTTTGTTCACTGTGTCTTTTACTATCTCTACCGGAGGAAAGCTTGAAACAGGATGGTCGTTACCCCCAATATCAATATCCTCATCAGCAGCATCGTAGCCTGCGACATAGAGCACAACAAAGAAGATAAATATATAACTAATAGCATTATAAATGCGAAGGGAGGCAAATCAACACAGCCAATTGTTTCGCAGTTATTAAGCACTACCTTTGCCAGGCGGTAACGATGAATTGCTAAATCCTGACTCGTGATGCAGCTGTAGGGAGAAAACAATGCGGAAAATCATATAAATAAACAATACAATCTTAAATTTAATCATGATCAGCAGATAGTTGCTAAACTAAATGAGCACCGCATAGAAAAGGATGGAAAACAGCGTGAAGATAGTGAAATAAAAATCTGTCTATTTCAATGAATAAACTCCAATTGACCTTCTTTTACTCCAAAAGAAAAGTCGAATCAGGGTTATTTATTAAGATGTGGGGGAGCAACACAAAAAAAAAAGTACCTCCATTTCGCATGGCTCGGCCCGAATATGCTGCTTGTTTTTCTCCACCAGCAAGTCATCTAACAATTTCCTCAGCTTGAAGAGGACATCATCACTGAGGGCATCAATATCAATCTCAATCTCATCTTCACCAGTTTCCCCATCACCAGAACTATTTTCCTTCAAGAAATCAATTATGCTTTCAGGTAAATCAGTGATTAAAGCCTCTAATTCCATCCTCAATTTATGCTTCTCTTCATTTGTCATAACCTTCTTTACAGGCTCCAACTTCCCCACGTGTCCCACAGGTGTAACACTTTTCTTTGAATGTGGAATCTGATCTATTGCTGATTTATTTTGCAACGGAACATCTGTCTTGGATGGCAACCGCGGAACATCCGCCTTGGATGGCAACCTCGGAACATCTGTCCTAGATGGCAACCGCGGAACATCCGTCCTGGATGGCAACTGTGGAACATCTTTATTCGTTGGGATCTTCTTCTCAATACTTTTCCATCGTTGTTCAAAATATTTACTCAGTACTTGCGCCATAATATGAACATCATTTTTAGGAGGGTTGTAAGTCATCGCATTCGAAAAGGTAAGTCTAACATCTGCGGCAAAACCCACTGGACTAATATACTCACCACTTGCCAATTTGTTTTTGATGGTGGTAAAATCCATAGGATGCTTAATCACATTAAAATAATCCGGAATGTTCAACTTGACAGTATCGACAGGATCTTTAAAAACCCAACCAAACTTATGGGTCAGCAATCGATTCAAGAGTTCTGAACACATCTTCATCAAAAACGGATCAACAGAGTTTTTACGAACAGCTTGCCTTGGAGGCTCTACCGGCCCACAGAACCCCTTATTCAAACGAGGCCCATTACGACCTGGAGACAGCCTCTTCTTCCCCTGTGGAACACGCTCAGGCCCTGACACAGTACTCTCAAGCGGGGGCCTTTTCTGCCCATCACTACAACTACGAATATCACTAGCTGGGGACACAACAGAACTCATACAAAGCGATGAAATTCTCCTATGCAAAATCCTGACTTCTTCAACCTCTCGCTTTAGCCTAACCTCCGATTCCTTCCTCTCCTCCCTCGTCATCTTGGAAAGAGACAAAACTTGAACCGGAACCCAAAACCGATCACGACTATCCCCAGTCAAACTAATACACTTCCTTTTGGGAGAACAAGAATCCTCAGAAAGGGTGATCTCAGTCTCCACCCTTCCCGAGCTCCCAAACCCTTCAGACTCAGCCATAGTCTCCACAGCGTGACGAAAATCCGGCATCATCTTCCCCGGGTTCCCCATCCCAAACTTCCTCGATTTCCCCATCATACCACCACCACCACCACCACCAACCGAACTCTTCTGCGTCAGCGTTTTGGGTACTTTCTGCCCAATCATAGGCGGCATAACCCTAAGGTTTTAGCAAAATTAACTCTATCAAACGCCATTAAAACCGGCACGCAATTTACAATTCAAGCCCTAATTTTGATCAAGTGTTGGAATTCGGAATGTGATCAAAAATTCAATTAATCAAAACTCTAAAAAGAAAAGATAGAAATCAAGAAATACATACATGAATTTCTCGACAGCTGAATTGAATTGAATCGATGTGTAGTACGCTGAAGTTCCGAAACCAAGGGAGTTGAGGGAAAACGATGGAGGAAATGGAAAGCAGTAAGTAGAAAGATAGAGCTTGAAGGTGTATAGGTTATGAGGTTGGAGCTTTAGGTTTAATGTCGGAGCCGCCAACAAGGGACCCGCGTCGGAGTTTCGGATTTGGGAAGAGAGTTTCGACAACAAAAGCCGTCAATTAAAATTTCACCCTTTTTTTTTCGATTTTCGTTTAACAAAATGTATTACTAGTTCTTAATTTTTTGGGGGGTTTTCTACATAGCTCTTTTTTTTTTTTTTTTTTTTTTTGGAATTGTACGTGGTATTTAGCGGTGCCCCTAGAGTTAGGCTTTCCAGTTTTGCAAAGCGTTTCAGAAAAAGACTGATTTGGCCAAAGTAGGCTTTTATTTGACCAAAATTTTTGATCTTATTTTTTGTACGCGCGTTTGGCGGGTAGCTTATTTAACCAAATAGTTCTACCTGAAATGAAATCTTACCTAGAGGCTAGAAGAGAAAGATTTGAGATTTCGCGACTGTTTTTTGATTTAATTTTTCGTTTTTACCCCTTAAATTTATACTGTTAAATAATTATCATATCCTTTTACGTCATTTCATCAAAATCAGTTACCTTTTCAGTTAGTTTGTCAAACACTTTTTTATATAATCAGCTAACTTATCAGTTCCTATTTTTCAGCTACCTAATCAGTAGTTACCTTTTCGAGTTTTGATTGCTTTTAGGTTTTCAAACTACCTTTTCGTGTTTCGGCCTACCTTTTCAGTTAGTTTTACCAAACAGAGCCTTAGTATATACTCCTCCATACCAGACTTATCTAATACGGTCGTACCACATCAATGGTAACCTTCTTTATTTGGCACACAACATTACCAAGTTATCCTTATATCCTTTTGATATTTACATAAAATGTCATTACATACCCACCTATCAACCCACGATTACATACCTCACCTATTTTTTTCCTTCTTTACCCCTACTTTTACCCTATTTTCTTAAAAACCCCAATTTTTACCATGTTACCATTTGTCTGGTATGAAGGGAGTAATATACTAACGCTTTTCATCACTGTTATTTTGATTTGAGAGCAAAAAAACAATTCAAGTAATACTCATAACATGAAATGTGTATTTTAATAATAATAATAAAAAAAAATTACACAGATTTAATGATATTGTTTTATAACTTTTTTTAATAACATATCTTTTAGCTACAACTTATCTTACCGAGAACGAAATTTTTATCATCAAAAAACCTATAAGCAAATCTTAAATAGGGAACTATATTGAAATATGAAAGAAAATAAGAGCTTATATCAAAATAGGGGAAATATTTTAGGGAGTTTTTCCTATTCATGTTTCAATAAAATACCCAAACTACTAAAAAAACAAATTTTTAAACGGTTCAATTTTGTAAAGTTATATGTTCCTGATGGAGTAAATGACATTTATGTTAATGGCATGACAAGTTATTGTCAAAAAAATCAATCAAAAATGCATAACTAAAAATTTAAAAGAGGCCATAGAGCATTTTGGCTATTTTTAGATGCTTTCATTAAGTTTAGAGGTACCACCGATATATTTGAAAAGCTAGAGGTATCACGTAAAATTCGAATAAATACAAGGGTACCATGTAGAAAAACTCTAGTTTTTTTTTCTAGGGGGTAACTCTGTTTTCTTTCAAATATAGCTTTACTTTTCAAAAAACATATATGATAACTGTATACTTTTATCAATACTTATTAACGTGATCCTTAATTTTTGTTCCGTCAATTTTTTCCTCTAAGTAAGTAACGTGACTAATTGCATCTTGGGATTTTCCACAAAGTAACCTGTCTTTTTAAATTCTATCGGGTAACCCTGTTTTTTTTTTTTTTTACCAAAACATATTGTACTTATCTTTCATACGCTTAAAAACTTACTCATTCAATCCCTCGATAATCACTCGTTCCACGTTTTTCATTCGATTACTCCAAAAAAATATTAATTCCCGGTATCATCATATATTTAAATCTCAACATCGTATTTCTCCAAAAACCAATTTAGAATTTAACAAATGGATTCACTATTCAAGTCCAATGTTTTTCAAATGTCATCACTCATCGATTTGTACCTAACTTTACAAAGCCAATTTGTCCAATAATTGAAGTGAGCCATTGTTTAGTTATCTATAATATTTCAACATTTGAAGATTTTAATGGTGCTTTAAAAATCATTTTTTTAATTAGGAGAAAACTAAGAATGGTGTTTGGACTTGACTATAAAAATACTTGGCATGGACGATTTTTAATATGAATTTAGAAACTATTGTGGGAATATTTTGTTATCGGAAAAAGTTCTTATTAGATTTTTCTTTTAAAATTCAGCTAATTGAAGGCTGATTAGGGTGGGTTTTGATAATTTTAGATGTAATTGAGTGAAAATGTGTGAATAAATGATTTATGGAGGAGGTAAGTTTAAAAGGATTCATGTTTTGTAAAAAAAAAAAGGATTATCTTGTAGAAATTTAAAAACATAAGGTTACCTTGCGGAAAAACCTAAAATGCAATTAGGCATGTCATCTACCTAATGGAAAACTGACGGAAAAAAGTTAAGGTCACACTAATAAATATTGATAAAGTATAGAGTTATAGAGTTACCACGTGTGTTGTTTAAAAAATAGGATTACCATGTATAATTTGAAAAAAAAAACACAGGGTTACCACATAGGAAAACTCTTTTTTTAGAGTACTAGTCCTTAATCTTATGCAGCCTTGAAGTATTAAAAATTTAAAAGGTCGAAATTTAGCATAGTTTTTAATTAAAAATTTAGCCTAATGGTGTCCTTCCGAAAATATTTAGTTAATTCGATTTTAGCAATATTATTGCCGAAAGGAGTCAAACGGGGTATTAGAGTTGTTCATGGATTATACCGTTCATTAAACTCGATCCACCCCGTCCTTAGTTTTGGCAGGCTTGGACAATACTCCTATAAATTAACCAACATTTTAAATGGGCCAGACAAACCAAGCCCAAGTAACTTAATAGGCCTGACATGTACAACTTTTTATAAAGATGGTAGCACACCCAACCCATGAAGGGCTTAAGGCCATGTTATACCTATAAATTCAGTTTTGAAAAGTTACAATCCTATAATTTCAGTTCATAAAATTTTAAATATTTGAAGTAAATTTATATTAGATTACGCTGTGTTAAACAACTTGTTAATTTAAATTAATATTATTTTATACAATTATAAATTATAATTATTATAGTTACTATTATCGCCGTCATCATCATCATAGTTTCTCCATCTTCTTTCTATTTGAAAATGATACCACACTTAAGGAATAATAATACTTTATAAGGTCATGTTAGTTCTTTTGAACTTAATTTTGCCGAACTTTTCTAAATTGAATTTATAAAATTTGACTTTTCTGAACTAAACTTATAAGACCTAGACTTTTCTAAACTTATAGGATCTGAAATCAAAAGGGTACAAATTTTGTTATACTTAATAAATTTTGAAAAGTTATCCTAAAGGCTAAAGATATAAATTTCGAAAACTTGGTATAAAATAGTACTGCTTTTAATAAATCAACTTAATCGAAAAGTTATGAGCATGTAATACGAACTTTAAAAATCCAAAAGAACAAGGTCGCCCACAGCCACATGGGGAGTCAAGTGGTTAAAAGTTAAGTAAAATTCCCAATTATTTCAAGTTCAAAACATCACCAAGAGCAATCTTATATAGTACTCCGTATACCTGAGTTGAGGAAAAACGGGCCAATTAGCGATACTTAGCTCATTGGACCCGTAATCGACAATAGACAAAGGAGTGATCATGAATTACGTACAATTGACGTTGGGCCATTCGATCATGTGGTGCCGCAGTAACTTTATCTTGACCTCGCATTTTTATGGTCCAGAAGTCGTGGGTGGCCCTCTTTTTCCTATCAATATTACATGCAAAATTTATATTACATGAATTACGTACAATTGACGTTAGAAATAATATGGTTGGTGACTAAAATTCAGCGGCCCTCCTTTTCCTATCAATATTACATGCAAAATCTTAAGTGGGGCAAAATATAATTCAACTTTCATACGTTGTACGTAACAGAGAAATAAAATTGAAGACGACGAAGAGGGGAGGAGACTAATGGCGCGAGTTTTAGATGGAGACGAAGAGAAAAGAGTTTGTGTGACGGGTGCTTCGGGTTATATTGCATCTTGGATTGTCAAGCTCTTGCTTCATCGAGGCTATGTTGTTCATGCCACTGTTCGATCCCTTGGTATAGTCTCTCTCTCTTCGATCTTTCGTAAAATTTTGATAGTATTCCGACTTGTATATGTTCTTGTTTAAGATAAATAAATTCATCATAAACATAAAAGGGGCAAAAAATAACCCGTTTACATGGAATTGTGACCTATAGGAATTATATGGGTAAAAGTAACCCGTTTACATGGAGTTGGGTGTGACCTAGCTACATAGTGGCTATGACAGGCTACCGTGCATAGGGGCGGCTATGACCAAGTGCGGGATGAGCGCGCGAACTGGGCCCCCAAATTTTTGGGCCTTGTGTTCGTATAAATTATGAAAACATCAGTGATATATACATAATAATCTCCATGTATATTAACAGAAGTGTGATGGCACATTGGTGAAAACATGTTTCAATTGCCCAAGCCACCCAAGTTCGAGCCTTGCCAAGCCTTGCCATAACCATTTTTATTTATTTTCTCAAATTTTGAGGGCATCCGTTTTCATTTTGCACGGGGCCTCCGAATTATTCGAGACGCCCCTGAGTCCGTGCATGGGAACACAATTTGTGGACAGAAACCAATTGATCTATTTTTAGGTACCTCGGTTGATTTGGGGTACCACGTCATTATAAAGGCTACCTGATGAAAATATTAGAATTAACCAAATTTTACAAAAAAAATAAAATAAAGCAGAATCTCAGCATATCACGTTTCTGTTTCCCATTGGATCGGATAAGGCGTACGATAATCTCCCGTACACCCATTGTAGCTTAGAATTTTTCGAAGCGAAATAATGATAAAGTGTTCGACGTTGAACTAGTCCATATATATTGGTCTGGTCCGGGACTGAACCAAATAGAGTTGTTCTCATTTTTAGTGCAGTCCAGTAAGTTACCATTTTGTAGATTTTGTAAGTAATCATCCCAGTGATTTATGAGAAACACTGTAGATCAAGCAATTTTTTCATTTATGTATCAAAAATCAGTATGTATGACAAAATATAATATAAACGTAAACAATACAGACAACTTATTTTAAATAAAATTATTTGGACGCACATGAACTTATTTTATAGACGGTTTAATTACACGTACGAATGAGACGATGTTGTTCATGTTACTTTAAGAATAATTTATGATTTGGTTCATTATCCAAACCTAGGTAAACTATATGCTGGGAATTGCGATTAAAATGGCCATGAAATTAACTTTTGTAATACGGAGTAGCATTATTTATGGATTCACAACATTGTGAGTGACTAAGTGGGGAGTATTATGCATGAACATAATTTGTAATGTGGGTTCTGCAAATTGGGCTTTCGGTATGCAGATGATCCAAGAAAAACGGAGCACTTGCGTGGATTGGACGGAGCGAAGGAAAGGCTTCACTTGTTTAAAGCCAACCTTTTGGAAGAAGGCTCCTTTGATTCAGCTGTTGATGGATGTTGTGGTGTATTCCACACTGCTTCTCCTGTTCTCATAGAAACGCCAAACCCGCAGGTTTAATCTTCCTTACACCCTTTCTTTTCTAATGAAGGGAACTCTGAATGGAATGAAGCTCAACTGATAGTCTGATACTGAAAATATACGATTAATTGAACAGGCGGATTTGATTGATCCAGCTTTGAAGGGAACTCTGAATGTTCTTTCCTCGTGTGCAAAAGCTCCATCTGTCAAACGAGTCATTTTCACATCATCTACCCTTAGCGGTTGTGCAGCAGATCGGTAGACCAGTAACCCCTGAAACAGTTATCGATGAAACTTGGTTTTCGACTCCTGAACACTGCAAGGGATTTGTAGGGGTATGTATATATGTTTCCATAGAATCTGACTTCTAAACCAAAATGCTCTGTTACTCCACCTGAACTTTGTCGCGTTGGCAGGAGGAGTATGTGCTCTCGAAGACCTTGGCCGAGGCTGCGCTGGAAATTTGCCAAGGAGAATGGCATTGACATGGTCTCCATTAATCTCGCACTTGTCATCGGACCAATGTTACGGACCGTCATCAATTGGTCAAGCGATGTTTTGTTTAATATGGTCAATGGTACGAGTCTTTGTCTCTACTCTCTCGAAAACGGAAATACCTTACTAATTAGGATTCGTAATGCGTTTTTGAATGATTTCTGAGGAAATCGAGACTTACCTAAATGCAACATTTGGATGGGTTCATGTCAAAGATGTTGCAGAAGCACATATTAGAGCCTTTGAGATCCCATCAGCTAACGGAAGGTACATCTTAAGCGAAACAGTGGCGCATTTTTCACAAATTGTCGATATCTTGCAAGAACTCTACCCAAATCTCAAACTGCCTCACAAGTAAGTTTGTGTTCCTACAGTTTAATTAATTACCCAACCCTGGCTAAACCTCATTTATGTAGTAAACTTTGCGATTTCTTGTTTGCAGATGCATGGATGATCAACCGTTTCAGTCAACATATCAACTTTCCAAGGACAAAGTTATTAGAAGCCTTGGCATTGAGTACATTCCTCTAAGAGTGGCTCTAAAAGAAGCAGTGGACTTCTTGATCGAGAAGAAGCTTATTAATGTGTGAACTTTGGCTGAAATATGCCTGGAATACTAGAGTGAATATAAATAATGTCATGTAGATAGTATAAAGATACTTCGTATGGAGTACATGTTATTCGAGAACTGTTACACCTAATTAATTTCGTATATTAGCTATTGTATGGACATGTAAGATATCTACAAATTACTCATATGGCCCGAGGGCACGAGTTTACCCTATCACCCGTCAGTCCGTCACCACCCCGTTTTCCTCTCATTTTCATTTTATTTCAAATATTTCATAAAATTGTTCTCGCAGTCTGTTGATCTGCGAATAACTAAATCTATAAATACTATTAAAAGGCTAACCTAAAATGTTCAATTAAGTCCACGTAGACAATGCCACGTAGGATAAAAAAAGCCACGCAGACATTTGTAGCCCACCTCAGCCCCATAACCCAAATGCCACATACACATTCATACCCAATTACCCCCGTCTCTTATATCATCATTCCTACCGACAACGACAATCCCCTTTTTCCGCTCATTTTGTTAACCGGCATTAATTTATTATTACATGGCATTAATTTAATTCATTTATCTATAAATTAATTTAGTTCACTTATCTATAATATTAAAAGATATTATCTATATTCTTAAATGATTTTTGTATATTAAATATATTGTTTTTCCAAATTTATGTAACCTTAAAAATTACATCAAATTTTCATAATTTATAGTTAATATTGACATTTTAATTGAAATTTTTGTGATAAAACATGTTAATAAAATTTATAATTTATAATTAAAATTGAAATTTTTATAATAAAATATGTTAATAAATTAATTAAAACTCTTCATATTACTTACCACCCACCATTTTTATTAACATTTTTTCCTATTTAATTCAATTTTTTTAATTAAACACGGAAATAAATTGATTAAAACTCTTCATAATACTTAACACCCACCAAATTAATTAAATTTTTTTTCTATTTAATCAATTTTTATAATATAATATGTTAATAAATTGACCAAAACTCTTTATATTACTTAACAGTTAACACCAATAATTTTCATTAATATTTTTTTGCTATTTAATTCACCTCTTGAGTTTCTCGGCAATCAATTATCTAATTAAATAATACCACGAAATAAATTAAAAATAAAATTAATATATTGGATTTTATGGTTGTATAATGGCTATAAAACCTATAATAGTTTCTATCTATAAAATCTTATTAAAAGGCTAACAAAAAAATGTGACATTGCAAGTTTAATTGTGATGTGACAACTTTTAATGTGACATGGTAAAAAAAAGTGATATGGATTACCAATTTAAGAAAATTAAAAAAATATAAGGTAAAAAAAGTTAAAAAAATATAAGGGATAAACACACAAAATAAAAATAAAAATTGTAAACCATTGATCTCCTCTCATAATTTTTTTTTATTTATTTACCTTATTTATTTAATAACCATTATTTCCTTTATTTAATGAAATGACCTTTTAACTTTCCTTTCATCATTACTATATATACTCCTATTTATGTACCATATTTTTTTATTTTTCTTTCATTCATAAAATTTTGAGAGAATTTGTAATAGAATTTTTCATATATATAACTATTATATTCACCCTAATTTTCAATTTTATTCAAAAAATAGCACCTAAAGTATACATAGAAAAGTAAACTAATTGTTTCATTTTTCATTTTTCTTATGTTTTGTATTAATTTGTTATTATTTTTTGTGTTTGTATTAATATTGCAGGAGAATGAATTTCCAACTTTATTCAAAAAATTGTAGGTAAGGTATAGCTAAAGAACTAAATTAATTATTTCGCTTTTTATTTTTATTATGTTTTGAATTAATTAGAATCTTATTAGTTACTTTTTTGTGTTTATATTAATATTGCAGGAGAATGAATTTTCAACTTTATTCAAAAAATTGGTAGGTAAACTATACAATGAGAACTAAATTAATTGTTGCACTTTTTATTTTTATTATGTTTTGAATTAATTAGAATTTTATTAGTTATTTTTTTATGTGTGTTTGTATTAATATTATAAGATGATGACATACTCACATATCAATAACAATGCACGAGATTCGAAATAATGGCTATGGATCTTTTTTACAGATTTTTTTTCTTGGTTTGGATGACTCTTTCATTTTTGTCAGTTTTTCATTTTTCTACAATGGTGTATTAGAAATATCGAATGGTAGCAAAAATCTTTAATAAGTTTTTGACATGTTGTTGCATTGTTGTCCTTCACTCTTTCATACACTTTAGTCTCCTTTGTAACACTTATGTTTTATTTTTACTTTGTCAAACAGGTTACAAATCAAATTGTTTAGCCAAATTACGATACACATGTCAATTTGATCTTATCATATATAGTGTTATAATATGCATAAATAGTAATTAGTTAGAAAACGATTCTTATTCTCCAATTCATTGTTTCAATTCCAATGTGTAATTAGTTTTGCCCATCTTATACTAATAATAATAATTATTAGAGTTTACCTATAAAGTTTTGATCCTTACTTTACTCTCTTACTTTTTGTCCCATATCTAATCTTATATATACTACGGAGTATATTATTATAACACAAAATGTGATATTTTAAATATATGTAATCTTTCCTTGGAATTATTTGGAATAGTTGTTAAAGTTGCTCACATAAAAGTTCACGACCGTTTGATAAACATAGGGCCAAGTACTTTAAAATGCACCAAAACGACAATAAAAACAGTATCTTCATTCAAGCAATAAAGAGGCAAAATGCAATGTTTGTTGGTGAAAAAAACCATTCATATTCTATAATCTTTAAGTCGGTCAAATCAATGGTTAAATAATAAAGAGACAATTGAAGAATCGCTAATTAAAGAGACAATTGAAGAACCATTAATTGAACAGGCAATTGAAGAATCATTAGCAACTAAAACGAGAAAATTGAGAGTCATTGATTTTCTTTCTATAAAATCTCATCAAAATACCAATTTATATTGTCTTATTTGATACCAGGTTGTCGAAACCAACATTACCCGTCCTTTGAAAACAAGGGACGACAGTGGAGCGCAATTTCATGTTCCAATACTTCTATGGCGTCAAGATTGTCCATAAGACCAGAAGTACCCGAAAATTCAATTTGACGGATTGTGTCCTCACTTCAAAACAACCAAGCTATTCACATTTTGGTTTGCGTACCATCCAGAATCAAAAATTTGGTGTATTAAACTTTTGTTTTAAAATACCGTTCCCAAATCGTGTTTATTTATTTACTTTTTTTTTTTAATTATTTGTGAGTGGTTTTTTAATTAAAATTAAACAAATGATTGAGAGGGGGACTACTCCATATAAGTTATTCACAAATTAAACACTTAAACACAATCAATTATTAACGATCCCGTGATTTTCACGGGCTCCAAAACTAGTTAAAACTAAAAAAGTAATAGGCATTTTTATGGCTGCCAAAAGAATAACTTTATATAAGTTCGAACTTCGAAATGAAATTGTCTAGTAGAAAATTTTTAATTAAATTATTTTATTTCTTAATCTCGAGCCTCAACTTTACATTTGAAACTAACAGGGTCTCCTTAATACATTGGCCAGCTCTGATAGTCACAGTACATTCATTGTAATTATGAGAGAGTAGTAGGAGTAGGAGGAATACTCTGCTCATATTTGAAAAAATTAGTAGGATCTGTTGCTGTTTTCACCTTCATCAGCCGGATGAAATTGTTACCATAGTAATTCATCCCAAAAGAAGTGGTAAGATTTGTATCTTGTTTATTACCATGATTGATACCAATGTCAAAATCTCTATAGTTGAAATAAGCCATCCTTGGAGATTTAGAAACATAGGGTGTCATAAACTTGTAAAAACTCCTTGACAGTTCTACATGGTACTTATCCACATCAATCCCGGTTTCGTACCACTTGAAGTCGTATTCGATCTTGAACAAAATACCTGCACGGTGAGGATACGCAATCTCGTTCCCTGGGATCTCGCTCATCCTCCCACCATAAGGGTTCCATTCCATCACTAATCCTGGCATGTTTAACATTGTTTTGCATATTTTCTCGATTCCTTGTTTTGGTATTGGTTCGACAACAAAATCTGATTTAACTTTCCTAGACACTTTTTCGTCTTGCCTACTGATCAGAAACTGGGTTGGAGTTCCAACCGGAGCATCCGCCCAAAATAGAGTCGAATTCACCCATGGCATTTCATTGCAATCCTTGGTTGATAATCCCAATTAAGGGAACTTCTCGTCTAATAACTCGACAAGTTCCTGAGTCGATCCGAGAAATAGCCCAATGAAGGAAAATTTCAACTCGGCTTTGGGGAGTACCGTAACTCGGACTCTTATGAAAATCTTTTTAGGTAGATTTGGGGCTATTTCTTGCCACCTATACATGGTCTCGGGCGCGCCTTGCTCAAGGGTACGTGTCACACGAAAGACGGTGACTAAAGGTGGAACGCGAACATGCATTACTTTCCAGGCTAGGACAATCCCGAAACTGGCTGCCCCGCCTCCTCTAATGGCCCAAAAACGATCCTCCCCCATCGTTGTTCTATTAAGAACCTTGCCATCCACATCGACTAAGAGCGCATCCACAACATGGTCAGTGGATAGTCCGTATTCCCTCATCAAGTTACCATACCCGCCTCCACTAAAGTGCCCGGTGACCCCTACCGTAGGGCACACCCCTCCAGGAAAGGCATGCAGTCGGCTCTTCTGAGCGAGGGCATAGTAGACCTCACCCAGGACAGCCCCTGCTTGTATAGACGCGGTCTCTTCCTCAATGTTAATTTTAATAGACCGCATATTAAGCATATCAAGAATAACAAAGGGCACTCCGGCCCCGGCAATGTAAGAAGTGCCCTCCATGTCATGGCCACCACCTCGGACCCTCAATTGTACGTTATGCCTTTTGCAGCAGAAAAGCGTAGCTTGGACATCTGACGCGTCCTTAGCCGTGACAATGACCAACGGTTTTTGGTAAACGGGGTTTAGGAACCTGCGGTTCCTAACCAACTCGTTGAAGACAGATTGGAATGAAGAGTTGTGTTTGGTGTATGAAGTTTCTGATGTCGGGTACGTGGTCGGTTGCTTCTCGAGGCAGTTAAGAAACACCGTGTCGTCTTCAGACACAACTGCAACTAACATTGTGCCTAGTAATAACAATATCAACATTTCTTGTACCTGAAAATATCTAACTGTTTTGTAAGAACTGTTGTAGTTGCTCATTGAATTGTTTGTTAATTTAGTTTAATTCTGAGATCAACATAAATCTTACTAGCGTTATTTATAGTCTCATTTTAACACTTAGATATTTAAAAATATCCTAAGTTTTAAAATATCCTTTCACCAAGCAACGATTAGTTTTACTAAGTGGTGCAAATTTGATCGTTCAGGCAAGCCAAGTCATTTCAATAGTTTCTATGGTTGTTAACTTATTAGCTAGTACCAACTAGCTCCAATTAGTTTCTCTGAAGACTAATGAGACGAGACAACTCGCGAACAACTCGAGATCGGCTCGATCAAAGCTCGGCTCATGCGAGCTCGACTCGGGCTTGGTTCGAGAGTTTAACGAGTCAAGTCGAGCAAGCGCTGGCTCGACTCGGAAAGCTCTTGAGCGGCTCGAATTTGTGTGATTTGCCAAATATTTTTACATATAACTTTCGAGCCTTCTCATTGAAAATATCGAAAGAAAAAAAAACTCAAAAAATTAGCAATTATATATAGCTCGGGCTCAGCTCGGCTCGTTAACACCCCTAGTCTTAACATTAAAATAGGACAAATAACATTCCACTTGATGGTTGCATAGATAGATGCTAAATAGGACAAATATTTTGCTAATATTTAGGCATGTTGGTTTTTGCTTATTTATGTTATTTGAGCATTCAAGTGATACTCCCGTCTTAAACAAGAATTTGTGACGGAACTAACAGAAATAAATAATGACTAGTTAAATGTTTCATTAAATCTATGCTAATTGCTAAGTCTTGAGCTTAACAGGTAGAGAAGGTTATTAATCACACGATAAATTGTGTGAACTAAAACCCTTACAGGCTTACAAGACAGAATTACCTAATTTTTTGAAGCTTGTTATGGGATAGAAACATGAAGTAAGGAATAAGAGCTTTTTGGGAAACATTGAATGTCTTTCTTTTGCATTATATTACAAGTCTAAGTACCAGGGGCAGAGCCAGAATTTGAAGTTATGCCGGGTCAGATTTTGAGATTGTAGAAACAAAAAAATTTCTAGGTTCAAAATCGTGTGGAACCTATATTTATAACTTCTAAGCCGAAAATGACAATATGTTGAATTTGTATGCAGGTAAAATATTTAAATAATTATAGGTGCCTTTCGATTTCACGAGAATGGTTTGTTTTTACGGAAATATTTCAATAAAAAAAAATTCTTGTCTTCCGGAGGACCATCTTCCTTACACCTAAAAGTAATCCACCAATGGAATATTATAAAGACTTGGGTGTAAGGACGAAGGGGAGAATGAGAGGCGTTTATGTTTTGGGTTTTTCATTTTTTTTTTATCTTGGTGGGTGTGAGAAATGAGAGGGATATCCTCAGAATAAGGGAAAAATGTGCGAGATTTAGTAAAATGGTGTGCGGGATACCGGAACACCACAGCAGGATTGATGGTACGTAGTCACGTACTTCCTACGTCCGAATCATTTATTTGCCTTTTTTGGCTCTTTGAAAGCTAAGGGATAAATTAATCAAAGGTAAACCAATAATTGGAACGGATGGAGTAATTCATAGTCACTCCTTTGTCTATTCTTGATTACGGGTCCAACAAGCTATGTTTGGCCAATTGACTTTTAGATTAGTTATTCGTAGATCAACAAACTGTGAGAAAGATTTTAAGAAAAAATGAAATAAAATGAAATTGAGACGATAAGAAGGTGGTGACGGACTGAAGGTGATGAGGTAAACCGTAAACTCATGCCCTCAGGCCTCATGAATAATTTTTGAGGTCGGGCACCTATTATGTCAAAATATAAAAGTCGTGTCCTCGTGCTTACATGTCCGTGCAATAGCTATACGAAGGCCAAAGCTTATTATATAACAGTTCACTCAAGTATTCCATGTCTGTTTCAGCCGAAGGCCAAAGCTTATTATATACTACGGAGTAATAAGCTTCTTCTCAATCAAGAAGTCCACTGCTTCTTTGAGAGTCTCTCTTAGGGGAATGCACTCAATTCATAGGCTTCTAGCTTTGTCCTTAGAAATCTGGTATGTTGGTTGAAACGGTTGATCATCCATGCATCTGCAAACGAGAAATTAATGGGACGTTAAACGAGGTTTAGCCAAGGTTGGGTAATTAAACTCCAAGAACACAAACTTACTTGTGAGGGAGTTTGAGATTTGGGTAGAGTTCTTTCAAGATATCGACAATTTGTGAAAAATGTGCCACTGTTTCGCTCAAAATGTACCTTCCATTAGCTGATGGGATCTCAAAGGCTTTAATGTGTGCTTCTGCAACATCTTTCACATGAACCCATCCAAATGTTGCATTTAGGTAAGTCTCTGATTTCCCTGTAAATATTTTAACAACATGAATTAATGTAATGCAGTTACTTATGCTTATTAATGTAAGAGTTAATTCAAAACTCGCACCTTTTATAGAACTCTTACCGTGAGTAAACTATACTTTGAGGACTTGAAATATATGATAATGTAGTTTTAAGGACCTAAAATATTAGAGGAAGCAAATAAGGACCTGTGATAAGAACAACCGTTAGAATTGCAACAGTGTTAGTATAGTTTGACTAAATTGCCCTTGAGTTTCTTCATTTTCCTGTAAATGTCGAGCAAATTATTTTTCCCCAAAACTCTATGGTCAGGTAAAATTAAACTTTTCCTCCTTTTTCTTTCATTATTTTAGGTGTTCTAAACTATATTCTTTGTACACCATGTTTTTTTATTATATTCTTTTAGTATTTGATCTTAAATCTAACCCACTCTCGTCAAACGCACTTCTCCTTCAATTTCTCTAATATTTCGTACAAGTCATTCTAACACTTTAAACTGAGATATTTACGTCTTTTTCATAAATCGGAGTAATGAGTAAATATTATATGTTTTCGTATTGTTTTATTTCCACACAGATTATTGAACATAAATATAACGTACTCCATCCGTTTTTCATATACATGGCGTTTTACATATTCGATGTAGGATTTTGACTTTAATATATACAAAAATATTTTTAGGGATATTGAAGAGAGAAATAAGTATTTCGAAATGTAAAAAATGATATATAAAAAAACAGAGGGGTAAAAAAGATAATCGAAAAAATAAAGAATGAGGAGTTAATAAGCAAGAAGTAAGATGAAGAAGGGAGGGACATAACTAGTAGCGTAGTTACGGGTGAGCAGAAATATAAGATACGATTTTTTTTATTCGTATACGATATGGTATACGGTTTGAATTATATGAATTTCTTATGATTTGAATTTTTGTATATATAATACGGTTTTCTTCAGAACCGCATCGGATATGTATTGACAATATTTAAAGATGAATAAGGATACTAAAAAAGTGAGATCTTAAAATCGAATATTCGATACGATTGTCAAGACTGTATCAATATCTGGTTTTGCTCACTCCTAAAGCCCTAAGTGTAGTATACTAGTATTGTGTATTTGTAAGACAATTTTACTTGCAAAAATACACTCAAAATGGAAATGGTGCAATTATAAATGGGTACTAGTTTTAAACCAGTGCAAAATTGCACGAGTATGTATTTGAGTCAGTATTAATGTTTTTGGATGTATATTTGTTTTTGCATTTCTATTGTACTTATCTAGTTGGTCTAAATCTAGGATCTACATAATTTATGTTTAAATTTGTTACAAACACATGTTCACATACACGGGTTTATAAGGAAATAACGTAATCTACTCTTGTAAATAAACTGCATACATAAAAAAACTTTACATCCGGATAAAAGAAATATAATCTAATATAATCAACTTTAACAAATGTATGTAATTCATTTGCGTTTTATGTTCGATCCCGTATATAAATATTATTCTTTCTTGAAATTATGTAATTTTATTATTATGTAATTTTGTTTTAAAAATTATGTAATTCAATTTCATTTACTCGCATTTGTAATTCATTCTGCGTATATGTTATTAATTTTATTTACACGGAATGTATAAAATTATTTCATAATATTAATTCATAGAATTTTTTCATAATATTATTTCATAGAATTTGTTGTAAGACGAAATTTATCGTTTGTTTGAAAAGACGAAAATCTGAAGAAATAAATACATTGCACACTCGCGGGTCCCACCATAACATGAGTTTCCAAAAAAAAAAAACCTGCATTAATGACGTGGCGCGTTGAGGATTGAGTATTGTATTTTGTATTAATATAGATAAGATTGCTCTTTCATGTACATGATTTACTCAATCATGTACATAATTTACCATTATATCCTTTTCATTTAACCTTATTTTCAACAATTTACCCATTTCAATTTTTTTCTCTCACTTTTCCCCTCCACCACCCATGCCACCACCAGCCAACCGCCACCACCAATCCCCTCTCATCGGCCCCCTCCCACCGCCTCTGCCACCTATTCGTGTCACCCACATTAAAGTGATTAAACTTTCTCTCATCGCATGTGCCACCACCACTACCACTACCCTTGCGCGCCACCTTCTGCCTACCGCCCCTCTCTCGACCACCAATCCCCCGCCTACTGCTTCCGCAACCTGCAGATTGTATGATATTAAATCATATTGTATGTTATTAAATCAAAATCCTCATAAACCCTAATCGTATAACTACCCTAAATTTAGATTGTACTTTATTAAATTGTTACACTAAATTAATGTTTAAAGATTGAAATTAGAATTATTAGTTGACTAATACTCGTATAACTATCACAATGCAAAATTGATAAAATTGCTAGAATTTGTTTAATTTTTTGGTGGAAGGGAAAGAGAGATGATTTTTTTCTTTGTTTTTAGAGGAAGGGTAGGGGATGGAACAATTATGAAAAAGAGTCCCTGAAAGAGTAAAATTTGTACTTGAAAGAGCAATGACGTTATAAATAATACGTCAAAACGGAATAAATGGCATTTCATCAAAATGACCGAAGTAGTAAACTTAAATTAACCAATACTTTGTAATATACACTTAAATAAACATAACACACAAAATCTCACTTTAAACGGGCACTATCCGTCTAAAATTGTAAACGGGTTAAATATGTCCGTCTAAAAACCACTTTCATAATTGTAAACATAAAGACCAATTAGAGAGAAGGAAAAAAAAGGACAACCATGCAAAGAAAACAAAAAGCTAGCCACTTCCGTTAAATTTGACGGAAATATGAGTATGGGTCCTTAAAGCTCCTTATTAATATGTTAGGTCCTTATAGCTAGTTTTATGCAAAATTTAGGTCCTTCTATTTTACTTTACTCCTCTTACCGTTAACTAAGTTAAACAAAAGGTCGCTTGACCAATTGATCCCTGGCTGCAACATTGGTCCTATGACAACTACGGGATTGATGGTGATCATGTCAATGCCGTTCTCTTTGCAGAATTTCCAAGTAGCAATCTCAGCCAAGGTCTTTGAGAGAGTATACGTGTCCTGCGAATGAGACAGAGTTCAGGTTCTAAGTTCACTCAGAGAAAACGGTCGCTCAGAATAAACAAAAAACATACATACCCCTAGAAATCCTTTGCAGGCTTCAGGAGTTGAAAACCAAGTTTCGTCAAATAATGTTTCAGAGGTTATAGGTCTACCAGTATGGAAAACTGTTGCAGAAGAAGAAGTGAAAATCACACGTTTGACAGATGGAGCTTTTGCGCACGAGGAAAGAACATTCAGAGTTCCATTCACAGCTGGATCAACCAAATCAGCCTGTTTAAATATTCGTATATTTCAAAGCAACAACAAAAATGTTTATATAAGGCCGCTTTGAAATTAGAGTGAAATATTCCGTAGTTCATTGGAAAAGAAAGGGTGAAAGGAAAATTAACCTGCGGGTTTGGCATTTCTAAGAGAACAGGAGAAGCAGTATGGAATACACCACAGCATCCATCAACAGCTGAATCAAAGGAGCCTTCTTCCAACAGGTTGGCTTTAAACAAGTGAAGTCTTTCCTTTGCTCCGTCCAATCCACGCAAGTGCTCCGTTTTTTTCGGATCATCTGCTGCATACCCGATGCCCCAATTTGCATTACCCACATTACATATTTATATCCATGCATAACATTAAGTTAACCTGAAGTCCTGATTTTAGCATTAGCTTTCTTTTTCTCTTTTTGAACTTGTCTAATATAGTCTCCCAATTACAAAGTTATATTAATTCTATGGTTATTTAATCGCAATTCCCACCATATAGTTTATATTACTACTATTACTGTAGATCTTATTGTAACCTGGGCAACATCGTTTTTTTTTAACATCATTCAGTCTTACGTAATTGTAAGATAATTTGCAAAACTCATAAAGACATGTTTCCTTATTAAGGGTTCATAGTGGTGAGCTCCATCATGTTTTTTTTTTTTTTTTTTTTTTTTTTGGTCTAAATTAAACCACCGGTAATCCGAACCACATTGGGCCGACTAATCCGGATTTGGGGGCGTGTCCAAGGATTACGGTATTTAAACCCCTCCCAATCGCAGTTGTGGGGGATCGATCCGCAGACCTCCCTACCAAGCGCAGCCCTACCACTGCGCCAACCAACGATTGGTAGCTCCACCATGTTTATAGATAGAGTGTTTTGTATTTAATTACAAATTGGTTGTGCCTATAACAATGAAATAGCTAGCTATATACTATAACTATGTCACTTAACGTTATACAAATTTTTAAAGAGACGGTCTCCCATTAATGTGACGGATCACGGATCCATTTATTATATCTTAAACAAGAACATATACAAGTCGAAATACCAACAAAATTTTGCGAAAAAAGAGTAGAGAGAAAAAAAACATACTGAGTGATCGAACAGTGGCATGCACAACATAGCCGCGATGAAGCAAGAGCTTGACGATCCAAGATGCAATATAACCCGAACCACCCGTCACACAAACTCTTTTCTCTTCATCTCCATCTAAATCTCGCGCCATTAATCAATCAATATCCTCTTCTTCAGTTTTCTCTCTTTAATATTAATTTAGACCGCAATGTTCTATTTTTTGAAGCACTAATAACCTCCGCCTCAGGTATTTAGACGCCCCGTTTGAAACTAGCTTTGACCTCTTCTGCATTCCACCACTGGTATTCTCATCTCTGCCCCTCTTGCCCGAATGGGTTGTCGATTTTTGGCACACCCTTAGCATCCTGTCGCATCACTCGTGTCCACTTGCTCCCCTTCACCCCCACTACAGTATCACCATCTCCATGCATCCCAACACTTCGAGCAACATTCCCCACCCCCTTCCCTCATTTAGTTCCACCTCCATGTTGCGAATTGTTGGGTTTGTGCCTTGAATCTGTTAGTTCCACCCCCACTACAGTATCACCATCTCCATGCCTTGTAAGTTGAATGATGCGTAGCACACTTTAGGATTTTGCATGTAATATTGATGGGGAAATGGGGCCACTGACACCTTATCATATCATAATGTTTCTAATCGGCCACCACACGACTTCTAGCCTAGGATTGTTCATTGGTCTGGGACAGGTGTGAAAATATGACAGGGGAACTGAACAATACAGAGATGATTAGAAGCCTGGACACAATTGACGAGTTGCGAGCAAGCGCAAAAATCCGTCTGGCTGCCTACAAACAGTCTGTGGCCAGGAGTTATAACAAGAATGTGAAAGTCAGGCTCCTGGAGGTAGGAGACCTGGTTCTCCGAGAAGTGTTTCAAAACACAAAGAATCGAAAAGCAGGCAAATTCGCCTACAAATGGGAAGGACCATACCAGGTAGAAGGAGTTGTTGGCCATGGTATTAGGATATTAGGCCCATTAGGGCTAGGGTTTGGTAGTGACGGCTACGTCCTAGGGTTTAGTAATGCTTAGGGTTTCTTGTAAGGTATTATAAATACCGATCTGTTATCAATAACACAACGGAATACAATTATCTTTAATGAATTCTCCCCTCTATAATCTTAACATGGTATCAGAGCCTCGTTCTTGAGGTCTCTATAAATACGCTTCCGCTCTCTTGCCGGTGGGCAATTACCTACCATGCCCACCGGTGGGATTTTCCAAAAAAAAGAAAAAAAAAATACTACCTGTTTGGCATTAGCAATGAATGAATTATGAATATCAAGGAAGTTGGTCATATCCCTCCCAAGTTGCTTACGGCGGTAGCAATTTAATATAAAGAGGAGAGGATAAATCCAAACACAAATCTTTTCACATCTTTGAATAACAAATTCAAAATTCCAAAAATAAAAGAAAAAAAAAATTCATCAATGCTTCCGTTCCCCAACTTTCATGGATCACATAACTTCTACAGTATTTTTTTTGAAACTTCAAAGAAAATTTTTTACAATTTTGATCAAGGTGGTAATAAATGACTGGCGAGTTACGCAATCATAATCACCATGATGGTGGTCTAAATTTGTTTGGAGTTCGAAAAACTTTGCGTTCTCCAAATATTGAAATTGACGGATAATTTTTCCGTTTTGCTGAAATTTGTATAGGTTCGATTAGTGTTCCTAACAAATTATTTGATATTCGACAAGTCCGAAAAACTTAACGTTCTTGTTCGAGTAATTTTGTTTTTTTAACGAGTCTTATACTCGTTTATCGTACCACCTTGTGATGATGATGGGAAGTTTTCTTTTAAGGATCATAAAGATGAAGCAAGAATATTTATGAAGATTTGAAGATTTATGTTTTTTTTTTTTAATTATTTGTTTGTATTTCTCCAATCGTAAAGTTCGTAATACGTACTGTCTTTACGATTGCGGGAGGGTATTAGGATATTAGGCCCATTAGGGCTAGGGTTTGGTAATGACGGCTACGTCCTAGAGTTTAGTAATGCTTAGGGTTTCTTGTAAGGTATTATAAATACCGATCTGATATCAATAACACAACGGAATACAATTATCTTTAATGAATTCTCCCCTCTATAATCTTAACACATGGTGCATATAGACTGATGACTATGGACGGTCAAATCATACAACGCCCATGGAACATACTTCACCTGAAGAGATATTACTTTTAATAATAAGTAGACTCTAGCTTTCAGAATAATGTACTATGAAAAGCCAAATCACCTTTTAAAGTTAAAATAAAAATCCGGTAGTAGGCATACTGCCAATTTCACTTTTATTTCTGGTGTCTCTAGTTATTTTTAAAACTTTAAACTACTATTAGATGGTGTGGTCTGGCAGCGTCCTGGGACCACAATTGCTTTGGTACCCCATGAAATGGCGACAGATACTTCACATCATTTTAATAGATTTTCTTATTTCAGGCTTCTCTAAGTACATCACTCTGAATCCTAGTGTCTATGGTACTTTGAAAGGATGTCTAGCAGGACTGTCAACTGCCAACGCGGGGTGACAAGGCACACGACACTCCAACATGCCTAACCTATTTTCTCCACAAGGAGCACCCTCACCAAAGTGATTGTGGAACATACGAAAGTGAGCCTGGTTGACAGTTGAATACGCTTATCCAGCTACCCCTGATACCACCCCCTGGACGTAGCTCGCACTAATCGCAATTAATCAGGGGCCCAGCATGCATGCACACGAACATGGAACGTAGAGATATTTGCGCTACCAGAATCCTGCAGCGTTCTATCTGTCCTAGAATGACGATAAACTTGCCTCAATGACGCCCCTGCTGGCTTTAAACGTGATGAACACACCTTGCGTCATGAACAAGGTTAAGTAGTCCAAAAGCAGATACGCCTAAATCACCATCCGCCGACACGACGCCTAGTTTAGTCTGGATCAGCCTATTCAGGCTGACCAGGCTGGTCTAAATCAGCCTCCTAGGTTGACACGGCCACTCCTCCTTACATTGCGGCATACGCCTAAATCAGCCATCAGGCTGACACGGCAGCTAGCTGAGTCAGAACGTCAGCCTTTTCAGGTTGACAGGGCTCGCCTAAATCAGCCAAGCAGGCTGACACGACAAACTTTCTAAAAATAGGGAAAATAAGTAACAAGCATACGATATGTAAAACTAAAATCTTGCCAAACTATGACAAGGGGCATTCCAAAAAACATGGCCAAAATACGGCCCCAAGTTTAACCGCCACCTTGGCGGAGCAACCACAGAAAGAAGTTTTCAAAACTTACAAAGTCTGCCACCTCTGGGCCAGACTGCCAAAAAAGTTCATCAAAATATAAAAATACTTAATTATCGGTCACATTAATGACCTCCACCTCTGGCATATCCTCTGCCTGTTGACCTCCCATTTCAGGTACCGCACCAGCTTGCACATCCTCAGCTGCCATAGCTTCCTGAGCTCCGTCACAAGAAAGATCCCGGGACATTCCGGCTCCATCCCCAGCAGCCTTGCTCACCGGTGCGAGAAGAATTCACCTCCCCAACTTCAGGCATCAGCACACTCAGATCAGGTTGGGTGGGGTAGAGCATCTCCAGCTGCTTCTCCTCTTCCTCTATAGCCTGCTGGGTAGGAGCCTCCACGAGAGCAAAGACGCATCCCGCCGATCTTTCCCCGCCGAGTAGCATAGGCAACAACGTTGGTGGCGGAGAGATCACTCACCGATCTTCTCATCCACTACTACAGATCTGACCTATAACAACGGGTAAAAACCGTTGTAAAATAAAAAGCGGACGTTGTTAAAGCGGCCGTTGTAGAAGGTATTTACAACGGTTTGCTTATTTAGTGGAACCGTTGTCTAAATTATTCACAACGGTTAAAAGCCGTTGTTATTGGATGCTCTCCGTTGTGGAAAGTGTTTCAAAATTTTGGAGGGAATTATATAACAACGGTTGTCGTATGTATAACCGTTGTTGTAACTTTCCCTCCAAAATTATGAAGTCTTTTGACAACGGGTTTATGTTACATACCCGTTGTTGAAATTGTTAGTAACAACGGTTCTTTGTTTAATACCCGTTGTTGTAATTTTACCTCCAAAATTGTGAATACTTTTAACAACGGTTCTTTGATTAAAACTTGTTGTTGAATATTATCTTGGTATTTGTAAATGTCATTCACAACGGTGTTAGTTTTATTAACCGTTGTGAAAGGTATTCACAACGGTTTTTTTTTAGTAACCGTTTTTATTACGTACACCTAATGTTCTGAAAAATTAAATTTGTTTCATGCCATTCAAAACCTCGCATATATCGTGACACCATATACCAAAGACCAAAGATAAATCATAGTGGGTTCATCGAACTCAATAGATTCAATTCAACCACATACAACAAGAAAGACATCATATATATATATATATATATATATAATTACAAGGAGTTGAATTTACATGAACTAATTAATCATTCCCTAACTTCAACAAAAAAATTACTAATAAGTCGATCTAAATTTGTGAGTATAGTATCATGCATTTCTATCTATATATATTCTAAGACGTAGTTGCCCCACATGTCTCTTACCTCGTCTATATCTATACTTGAGTATTGCTCAATCTGTGTGGACTAGTTGATTACATACCGGAAAAAACAAAGAGAATACATTATGGTATATATAGCAACAAGCAAGACAACATTAGCAACATCATGGTATATATAGCAACAATTGCAAGACAACATTAGCTCTAATTTAAAAAAAAGTAATAAACACATGTTTAAATTATTACTAACCCTTTCTGGAATAACGAGATATCTTCGCCTAATAATCTCCAACATGAACCGACAAGCGTAGTATCCACATTGTATGCTATCCGGTCGGCAAGTGAGGGGCCTATTATTACATAAAAAAACAGACGAGAGAAGGCTCACATCAGAATCTTGAACTTTAGGTATTGTATTAGTATTAAACACAGATTTTGCACTTAATGTTATTGTATTTGAGCACGTACCCCTGTTATCGTAATAAAATCGGGGCCAACATCGAATCGTCGTGGGTTGATCCTCCTCGTTTGCTCTTTTCTTCTTAAAGGCCCTTTTTTTAAAAAATAAAAAAGGAGGCAGAAACTAATTTTTTTAGGGGCAAAAATATGAACGAGCTTTTTTCTATAAATAAAAATTGAAAATGTTATTATAAATAAATCAGTATTATAAACTTACATTTTAATCAAGTGCTTAAAAGTCTCGCTTGGTTGATGATGTAAAGAGTCCAACCAGAAAACTTTTTTCTTTGTCGGCATGATGGCTGCTAGCACCCAATGAGTCCTACATCAAGAGACATCATCATTATTAACAAGTACATATATTAGTTATGAAAATGCAATTGTAGGGGGAAACGTAATATTAATTTGTTTATTACCCTTTTTCATTATAAACGCCAAAAATCAGCTTCTTGGTTGTCGCCAATTGCTGAGCAATATAATCTACCCGTTGTTCGAACGAGAAATCCGGAATAAATAAAGATAAAACATAGGGGCACATGAATCCGTATTGATCAGATGGAATATTCTTCTCGGGGATCACTCTCAATTGCAATATCCTACATTATTACGGTATTAATTCCGGTTTTTAAAACACTATCTACCTAGTAGTCAGAATATTAGACTATGAAATTATTTATTAAGAAACTTACTTCATCCAAACAAATATGTGTGCTATATCAATCTGGTCTAGTCCAGCCCATACGGCTAGCAGATCCCATGATATAAGCGCTTGGCGCTCAGCCCCTAGAATATCCTCCTCGAGCGGAATAATTATCAGTTGCTCGGAGGCTATGCGATGGCCAACCTCCTCATACAGTCTCATCATCGTCCCCGTTCTTAGTTTTTGCATGTAATCCTTCCCTTTATATTTTGTGGAGTTTATACTCCTAACTTTCACTACTAGGGAAAGAATGAGTCTTTGATGTGGTGCTACTACCACCACCAGCCTACACATGTAGTATAGATAATTAAAATAATAAAAAATCCAAAGGTAACATATCCTAGTTGGAGTAATAAAAATAAAAGCGTACTTAATTAAATACCTCGTCAACCTGCTCTTTCAATGATGAGGTAGTAGTAGCGAGTAAGACGGGGACTTAGGCTTATCGGTCTTTTTGTCCCCTACACAAAATTACCATGCTTTTTATAAATACAGACAAAATATAAATAAAGGGGCGAGGTTAATTTTTAAAAAAATGGAGAAGTTAATTAAATACATACCTCATCAAGTTGTTGTGAAGTCGAGGTCGTTGGCATGTCTGTGGACTTAGGCTTATCCGCCAAAGCCGCCTTTTTTGTTCCCTAAAAAAAAAAAATAACATATAAATTTAACATATAAAAACATTCAACAATTAAAAATGTAACACATATATATATATAAAGGTATTTCTTCTAACCCCAATCGCTTTCCATTTGCTCAAAGTGAGGCGGCGGAGATATCTTCGCCAAGTAGATGTGAGTATCAGGCCATTGGATGAAACTTCCAAGCGCATCTCCCAGAATGGTAATGTCGTCACGAATCGGGACAGCGGTGGAAATTTTTCATGGCCTGGATTGACTGTAGTTATCTCTACTATTCTATGATTCGGCAAAAGTTTTTCGCCATGAACTACGATTTCATTGCTGCAGATTTGTTTTCTACGAGACCCGGCCAACACGCACAGGTGGCTTTTCGATTCTGTTAGGGTCAGCAAGAATAATCGGCCTCTTATTTACGGCCTGAAGAATATACACATACATATACATTATTATATCTTTGCAAAAACGCTTCAAAGATTCAAAAGATTTTGCAAAAACGCTTCGTACATCTCGGGCCGATTTTTGCACAAACTTCAAAGCATTCATATAAATTTAACTAATTAAACACTTCATGCATACCTTATGAAAAACAGGAACCGACTTGAAGGGGATGTATCTTTGTTTTCCATCACCGTCTTCTCATCAAGTTGCATCTCCTTTTCGGACCCATTATTTACCTAATAAAATTAACCAATTTAATGGCACCATGTCGAAGTTGGCGGTGAACACACCCCCGATCTTACCAAAAAAAAAAAAAAAACAAAAGAAAAATAAGGAAGTATATTAGGTACCTGATCGGCTTTAGTTGTTACAACTTCAGAAGCATTATTAGGTACCGATCTTTCGAATCTCGTTGACCGATACTTCCTTCTCATGTATTGCCAAGGTAGTAGCGGCCTCTTCACCAATCTGTTGTACCTTATTATTACCCCCTTTAGAAATGACATCCTCCATCATCTTCACTTCTTCTTCGGAAAGCTTACCTCCAAAGCATTCAACTTTAGTAGTACGGATGCCATTAATCAAGTCGCTTGCCAAGAATGTAATGTGTCACAATTTTTATCCCAACAATAACATGTGAATTGAACTTAAATGAAAATAATAGAATAAATGTTACCATGTCAGCGTTCTCGGACTTAGTCTTCCTTTTCTTCTTTATCTGGGCAGTTTTCCCATAATATTTCGTTACTCCAACCCGTAACGGGACGCCCCTCAAACGACCTGGATGTTCGGGTCGGCCGATCGCTCTAGCAAGAACGTCATTACGACCCCTGGGAGTGAATTTCCCTTCTTCTACCTCTTTCAATACGTTATCCTATAATATATTAAATAAACTTCAAATTATATTTGTGACTAAAATAATAAAGTTAGTAATGAACTCGTCTTAATAAAATAATGCTTACTATGTTGGCCAAAACTTCCACATCGTATTTGTCATGCGACGACCGGGATCCTTTAGGCGTGTGCCCATGTTTATAAGTTACATGCCGATCCACCTCTTTCACTCCCTTTGCCACCTACACATTAACATGGTAACATTTATACACGTAAATGTGTATCAATGCAAGTCCAAGTGTGATTAAAAAAATAAAGTCTCACAGGCTGAGGAATAATGCATGCTACTTACGAGGTCCTCTTCTATCTTTCAGAATCGCCTCGAGAACCATAGAATTTCCCCTTCTTGCATGAAATGTTAGCACGATTTCTTTTGCTAACGGCCTTCAAATAATTATATAAAAGCGCAAGTAGATGAGATAATAAAAAGATTATATAAAGGACTCATTAATTAAAAAAATGATAGGTAAATCGTTAAAAGGCGAGGATATTTAACCTGAAACTTCTCAATAGTTCTCATCTTTTTGAAAAGATCCCATTCTTCCTGCTTGATGGTGGGACACTTGTTTTCAGGTGGGCTCTTACGCATCTCCCCGTTGCCTTGTCCACATACAACCAATCCCTAGCAACGCCACACTTCCACCGCTCTGTGGACATCACCGCCTTATGCATTAAATACTCATCATGACTTTCATCGGGTATAATAAAGCCTTCCTTTATACGAGCCAAGTATAACTCCGCCAATTTTGGATTCAAACTTTTAACATCCTCTAAATGGATAGGCACAAACTGTCTTGTGCAAGCACCAATCCAACTGGAGAAAAGACCCGCATTTGGACCAAAGAGGGGAAACCCTTCTCACTCCATGTTATTTCGAACGGTACGTTTAGCGGCTATAGCTGCAAGGACTTTCTTGCACTTCGTAGCACCCTTCTCACCAGGCTTATTATCACCAGGCTCATTATTCTTTTGACTTCTTTTACGTTTTTCACCCATGATAATCCTAAAACCCAAATATGAATGATATAGCTGGAAATGAACAACTTAACAACGTACATGCAGAGTATTATCTAAAACCCTAAACCCTAATAGGAATGAAAACTTAAAACAACAGATTGAGCTTCTAAAATCCTAAACCCCGATAAGAGGAGTAAAGTAGATGATGCGGGATGATAAAGATAACAAAGAAGACGAAAAACAAACAAATGCATGAAAAAAGAAACAAGATGATCGTCTTAAAACCCTAATGACGAAACACAAAATTAAAGTGAACATACCTGTTGATGATGATGATAAAGAGAACGAGCAGGATGATAAGGGAAGGCAACGGAATCGGGCTTAAAGCGGGCGACGGCCGGCGACGAGAATGTAAAAAGCGAGGAAGAGAGAAGGATTAACACAGGATACCAACGGTTGGAGTAATAATGTTGTGTGTGTTTGTGTATGGCATCTTTGGATGGGTTTCTATATTAGTTTTTTATTAAGACAAACTATTAACAACGGGTGCTCAAAGCGTAACCGTTGTTATATGTTAATAACAACGGTCAATAAAAGTCAACCGTTGTCAAAACTTTATTACAACGGTTAAAATATACCCGTTGTAATATAGTTTCACCAAATTTGCGCCAAAATGAAATATGTCAAAAAAAATAATTGACAACGGGTAGAGGTACTACACCGTTGTTGAAAGTATTAACAACGGGTAATTTAAATATAACCGTTGTTATTGTTGAACCTCTTTTTTTAAAAAATTATCAGTAATTCCATTACGGTCCAAACTGTAACAATACATTATTCAAAGAATTTCAACACCAAAGATCCACATCTAATAATAAGATCAAGAAAATAAGACAACTTACACCAAAGATGCATGCATCTTGTATGTGTCCGATGAACTATCTCAAGATCGGGGACGTTTCTTGGATGTCATAGTTTCTTCGTTAACCCAAATACCTTCACCATGGTCATCACGCATATAGATGCTTTCGGTGTCCTCATGATCAGTGTCAACATCGTCGAAATAAGATACGGTGGTAGACTCGATCCATTCCTCAAAAACGACATCCCGATCATCATCATCATTATCGGATGGACTACTCCTTCTTTCCTTATAGACAAGACAATGACCACTTCTTATCCATAGGATCGGTGACATAGAACACTTGTTTAGCTTGGGATGCCATTATGAAAGGATCATCCTTATTATTGCCAACCTTACCCCAGATTGACCAACGTAAATCCCATCTTATCCTTTCGGACACAATGGATGTTGTTATCAACCGAGTTACATCGAAACAAAGGCATTGTGAAATCAATGTAATCTAGTACCAATATTTCTTGAATAACACCATAATAAAGGCATTTTCCCCAAATAGGCTTTTTATCTTTTGAAGTAGCAAAGTGCATTGCCTCAAATTTAGAACTCACACCACTATTTTGCATTGTGCTCACCTCATCTTGCTCGCGGGTGTAAAAAGTATATCCATTAATGGCAAACTCGTTATAAAAGGTGACCCTGGCATTTGGACCTAAACCAAGACGTAGTAACCTAGGAGAGATGTCATCACCAGTTTGATCAGTACATTGTAAGACAATATTCCTAAACCACTCAGGAAACGTCTTCGTATGCTCGTTCGCAATCCACTTCTCGGTCTTGTTTTGGTGATCGTATTTGAGCTCATCTTTGTGTTGTTGAATATAAGGTTGCACCTCATCTTCGTTGTTTAGCACATACATGTGTGCTAAATGCAACATTTCACGTGTCACAATTTTTTCAACCCGGCCCCTAATACCTTTTCCGGTCATCCTGTCACTATGACGATTCTTAGAAACGCCAATCAACTCCTCAGGGGAGAGATGAGCGTAACAATATGAAAGAGTTTCGTCTAAAATAGCGCGTTCAAAGAATACAACCTTCCTGGGACGATACCGATTAGATGTATAGTCCTTGTAGACTTTCATCAATCTTTCGAAAGGATACTGGTATCTCAAGTACACGGGCCCAAGGTACAAAATCTTCCTAACCAAGTGAATGGTCAGATGAATCATGATAGTGAAGAAAGAGGGTGGAAAATACATTTCCAATTGACAAAGAGAGGTTACAACGAGGTCCTCGCAATGAATCGCGTCATCGGGATCGATGACTTTTCGCATATGGACCGGAAGAAGAGACATAATCTAGTTATAGCATATCTTACCTTTTCAGGTAAAATGGAACGAATAGCCACAGTAGTAATTGTTGCATCAAAGTGTGACAATCATGTGACTTTAAACCGGTGAGTTTTAGGTCTTGCATCGACACTAGGCTTTTGATGTTCGACGAATAACCATGTGGCACTTTAATTCCATTCAAGCATGCACAGAACTCTTTTCTCTCATTCCGTGAAAGGGTAAAAGCTGCTGGCGGTAAAAATGTACAATTACCTCTCTTCTGTGGTGCCAACTCTAGCCTAATACCCATCATTTTCATATCTTCCCTAGCTGCGGCGTTATCCTTTGTTTTACCAGGAACATTCAGAAGGGTATTGATAATATTATCACAGACATTTTTCTCAATGTGCATGAAATCGAGGCAATGCTCGACCTCCGGTCGTGCCAATATGGAAGTTTATCAAAAAATATGGATCTTTTCTTATACCCACGAGTAGACAATTTAGAGCCGCTCTTCTTCCCATAATCTATCTCAATATGCTTTACTTTCGATAAACTTCATGCCTACTCAAAATTCTAGGAGGTTGACGAAGATCTTGTCTTCCATTGAATGCTTTCTGCATCTTGCGATAACAATGGTCATGAGACAAGAACCTCCTATTTCCCATATACACATACTTACGAGAAGACTTCAAGTATTCAGACTCGATATCCTCCCCACACAATGGACAAGCCTCTTTCCCATGAACTGTGTGCCCAGAAAGGTCGCCATAAGCCGGATAGTCAGTTATTGTACACAATAACATCGCTCTCAAATTGAAAGTTTCGTTCTTATATGCATCAAATACTTCTATCCCACTATCCCACAACAATCGCAAATCATCTAGAAGAGGTTCCAAATATACATCTATATCATTTCCAGGTTGTTTAGGGCCGGAAATTAACAACGACAACATCAAATACTTTCTTTTCATGCACACATATGGAGGTAAGTTATAAATAGCCAACACTCATCGGCCAAGTACTATGTTGGCTACTCATGTTTCCGTGTGGGTTCATTCCATCGGTGGACAGCGCTAGACGTAAGTTTCTAGGTTCATTGCCGAACTCGGGATACTTAGCGTCGAACGATTTCCATTGCTTACCATCTGCCGGGTGTCTTAGCTTTCCATCATTTATTCTTCCTGTTTCATGCCAAGTTAACATTTTTGCATCATCGGGATTCGCATAAATCCTTATGACTCTTGGTATCAATGGAAAATACCACAACACCTTAGCCGGATCCCTTCCTTATCCTTATAACGCCACTCCAAACATTTAGGGCAATTGGTTAAGTTTTGATATAATTTCCGATACAATATGCAATCATTTGGACATGCATGTATTTTCTCATATTTCATACCCACTCCTCTTATTAGTTTTTTCGCCTCATATGTCTTAACAGGTAGAACATTACCATCAGAAAGCAACTCCTTTATCAAGGCTAAAAAACTAGTGAAACACGTGTCACTCACCCCATTTGCCCCTTGATATTATACAACTTCACCACAACCGACATTTTTGTGAACTTACAACCAGGATAAAGAGGTGCTTCAGACTCACACAACTTCTCATACATGTTGTTAAGGTCATCCCAATTACTAGTGTCATCACCTACATCTTCAAAAGCAATGGACTCATCATCATTCTCTTCATTATCTATAGACCCAACATTCAACTTCTATACTTCCAACTCTTCCAACTCAAAAAACTCGGCAAACTCAGGATCATCAGTTAGCCTTTCGTGTACATCAACATCATCTTCTTCAGAGTTATTCTCTTCCTCTAATGATTCCCCATGAAAAATCCAAAGTGTATAGGATCGACTAAATCTCCACTTTTCTAGGTGTATTTTAACGTCCGGAAAAGCCATATAGCTAATATTACCACATCTTTCACAAGGACATGCAATACTAGAAGAACCTTTCAAATTGTTCAAAACGAATTCATAAAATTCAGCTAAACCATCCTTGTAGGTGCGGTCACTCATATTTGCATCAATCATCCAAGTTCGAGTCATTATTCTACATTCGTAATAATAGGCAACTAATTCGGAAAATACAATAATAGGCAAACAAATAAACGAAATTCGGAAAGCAATTAAGCTAAATTATCAACAAATTAGATAATAACCCAAAAAATCCTATATCTAGTTATAATAAGCGTTGCTAAGAAACATATATATACCTGATTGATAAACACGCGTGATGAGGGAGAGAAGACGTGACAACGGTGGACGGAGATGAAGAGAGAGAGACGATCGGGGAGGAATGGAGGATGATATAGTAGCGATGATTAGCTTGTGTTTGTGTTTGTAGCGTATAGCGAGAATAAAGCAATATGTTGTTCTTAAGATTTTCATAATATTAATAACAACGGTTATTGAGTCTACAACCGTTGTTAAAACGTATTAAAAACGGGTTCTAATATAACCGTTGTGATTACTTTTCACTAATTTGGCGCCAAACCATTAACAACGGTTAAAATTTAACCGTTGTTATTAGTTTTTTCATTAACAACGGTTGTTTCAGTATGACCCGTTGTTAAAACTAATGACAACGGTTAACAACACATAACCGTTGTCATTAAGTTTGGTAAAATTCGCGGAATAAATTCTACAACGTGTTTTGATGATTTTCGTGAATAAGCGTTGTTAAAGGGCCGTTGTGGTTGCCTGTATTTGTAGTAGTGATCAGAGCGCTTGAGGGAGTCAGAGAAAGTATTGCACACCGCCTGAGTGCGAGCCAGCTGATCAGCCCCCTCCTTCAGCTTCTTCTTGGTGACAACAAGCTCAGTCTTCAGCTCCACCACTCGCTCCTTCAGATCAGCCCGCTGCTGCGCCAGATCAGCAATAATCCCCTTCAGCTCCTGGTTCTTGACGCTGGTAGCACGGCTAGTGGTCTGCACTATGTTGATCATTTTCCTGTTGTAGAGTACAGACTGGAGGGTCTGGGGCAGGAAAAATCAGAAGTCAGCAAGAAAGTTGAAAGATAAAATCTGTTGGGTTCCTTATGGTTGATGATGACATGCCCATTTGATTTGTGTTATCTTAGTTTACCTTTTCAGGATATTGATGTAATCAAGCATGGATTAAGAAGTGTTGAAGTTGTTAATCTTCCCTTTGTAGTGAGTCTTAGTGTCATCTAATGTACAAGCGAGAAAGTAGAGTATCTTAGAGTAATAGAAACAGTCAAGTCGACTGTTGCTTTCATTAGTAAACAGCTGCTTGGATTGTTGCCACAATTCGTAAAACTTGAAGTCCCTTTTTATCTTTCAAAAGCTTTCACGTGACTCTTATTTTTCAAAGATAAAAATTCAGATTTTTATTAAGGAGTTGGTCTTCAATAAAGAAGTGGTTTGAATTATTATTATTTTCAAAATGTTTCCTCTTTATGCAAATTCAACCCTTTGGTTCTTTAAGAAAACAAAGAATGCTTTTTGCCATTTTAGTGTTAACTTGTCATCATGTGACTTGTCTTTTCTCTCTTTATTTTCTGAATTTGCATGAGCATTTAAGGTTATCTTTCAAACACTCTTTCTCTATTCTTACCTTTGCAAAAGAGCCCTCTTTGGTGCAAGTTTTGGGTGGTTGCAAATGTCCTTCACATGTGTGGTCTTTGACCCTTCAAAACCCTAGCAACCTCCTCACCCATTTCCTCTATAAAAGGCGTGCCTCTCCTCATAAAATCTTAAGACTTCTTTCTGAAATTATTTTCAAGTTTGCAAATTTGTTTTTCAAAGCTTTAAACCGTGTGTCATTTGCAAAACCTTTAAAGAGTCTTCAAGTTGTTACAGTCGTGGCTACTGTTACTTTATAATACTAAACTCTCTTGCTTAAGAATTGTTGATCTTGTAAAAGTTGTCCATCTCTATTCTTTGCTAAGAATATGTTAGTGGAAACTTGATCCTATAACATTCTAAGTGTGTTAGTAGAGTTTAGGACGGAGTAGTCTTTAACTCTTGGCAACCGGAGTAGGTTGCGAGTTAGCTTGTCATAAGAACGGAGTAGTTCTTGTACTAGCTTTACAACCGGAGTAGGTTGGTGTCTTTTATTGTAAGGGTCTTTTAGTTGTCGGAGTAGATCACTAAAAGAAAGCAATAAAAAGGTAGATTGGACGTAGGCACTTGAGTATTTGCCGAACCAATTCAAAAATCTTGTGTTCAATTGTTTTACTTTATTTCCGCTGCAATTTACTTTGTTTGTTTGCCTTACTTTGCTTAACCTTAGAAGTAACAGTTCATCATACTGTCACATTTGGTCTGCAGTCGTACTCCACAAACTGAGACAAATAGCTACAGTCAGAACGATTGTTACTTTCATACTTCAGCAAACATTCATCGTGATACTTGTTTAATCTTTCAATATTATTCAAAGTATCTTCTCATCTCTTTTGTCCTCGTAACTCACTTTAATTCAATAAAGTTGAAGTTATAATTTTTTTAAAATAGTACCTAATATAATTCACCCCCTCCCCCTCTTAGGTACTTGAATCCATAAACTCAACAATTGGTATCAGAGCCTCGTGCTCTTGATCGAGGCTAATCGCCTTAGAGTTTGATTCGTGGGTAATGGATTCCGAGAAACACTCCAAGATCCCGGTCTTTACCGGTTCGAATTTTGGATGGTGGAAACTCAAAATGGAACATTACATCAAAAGTATCGATTATCAATGTTGGAAATCATCCAAAATGGACCTCTTGCCATTGAGGAAACCGATATTCTAAACGGTTTCACCAAGACAAAAGAGGAAAGAAATTACAATGAGAACGATTTCAAACTTGCCGAAAAGAATTCCAAAGCAATGTCGATTCTTCAACGTTGTGTTGGTGAGGGGGAAGTTAGTCGTATTTCCGGATGTCCTACGACAAAATCTATTTGGGATTCCCTTGTACTTGCCTATGAAGGGACGTCCCAAGTAAGAAAACACCGTATTGACCTTCTCATGCAACAATATGAGATGTTTAGAATGTCAAAAGACGAGTCCTTAAATAGTTTCTCTTCTCGTTTTTCTTGTATTATTAATGAGCTTAAAAGTCTAGGAAGGAATTTCGAGTCCGAGGACATCATTCGAAAAATCCTTCGTAGTCTAACCCCTAAATGGCAACCTAAAGTCACCGCCATAGAGAAAGCTAAAGACTTGTCAACCCTATCTCTTCATGAACTAATGGGATCACTAATGGCTCATGAGTTTAACCTTGATAAGCATTCTAGTGAGTCATCAAAGGGAAAGAGTCTCGCCCTCACATCCTCTCCAAGTGATGGAGAAGATGAGGAGGAAGACGAGTTTGCTATGTTCACAAGGAATCTAGCCGGGTTGGTCAATGGACAAGGAAACAAAAGGTTCACTAATAATTACTCGAAAAAACGCTTTCCTAAGAAACGACCTAACTCCACCGTAGGATGCTTTAAATGTGGTGATAAAACTCACCAAATTAAAGAATGTCCCAAGTGGGAAGAAATCAAATCAAAGGAAAGAAGAGAAAAAGTTAAAAAGGACTATAAACATAGAGTCATGAGTGCTATTTGGGGAATGTCCGACTCCGAGGAAGATGAGGAAATCATCGAGGAGGAACTTGAGGCTAAAATGTGTTTTGCAAATCATGGTAAAGAAAAGGTCTCAAAAACCTCAAAACTTGAACACTTAAGATGCCTCATGGCTAATCCCGACGATTCCGACTCCGATTCCGACAACGAGGTAAATCATCTAAAGGCCAAGGCTAGAACTTACTCCAAAGAGAAAGTATGTAAGCTTCTTGACCAACTTTTTGATAAGTGTCGGTTTCAAAATGATAAACTTGAGGTAATGCAAAATGAGATTGAGGAAATTGCTCAAGAGAACTTTAATCTGAAAAATGAACTAAAAGCAACAGACAGCGTCACTGTCACATCTGAGGCTTATGATGAGGTTAAAAGAGTCAACAAGTTAAACAAACATTTGACTAAAGAACTAGAACGTCTTAGGTTGACCCCCACGGACGTCTCTGACCTTGAAAATGTCAACACTACCTTGGTGATGCAAGTTTACTCACTAACCAAGGAACGTGATGATCTTTTGAAGGACAAAGATGCTCTTGAGAATGAGATCTATGACCTTGTAGTTGAAGTTGTAGACCTAAGAGAAACAGTGTCTAAGACTGTTGCTTATGACAAGGATTTAAACAAGTCTAAAGAAAAGATTGAATGTTTGGAAAATGAAAACAAGTGTCTTAAGGGTGAGGTTGTTTGTCTCAAGAATGAAATAGAAGTCCTCCATGATAGACTTACTTTCTTTCAAAAAGGTATGCCCGAATGTAGCACTTCTAGGTCTTCTCCTCATCATAGATCCGATGAAATCGTTGATCTAAACAATAGACTTGACGAGATGACATCTAAATATGAAGAGTCCAAAGAAAGAATCATGCATCTCGTGTCTAAACTCAATAACCACACCCATGACTTCATTGTTGAGAAAAGATTGTCCATAGAAAGTGTTAACAATGATGAACTCAAGAGGGAAAAAGAAAAGAATTTGCATCTCCTCTCACGTGTCAATGACTTGACCAATGAACTTGTTAATGCTAAGAACATCACTGAAAAGTGGGAAGGAAGTCAAACCGTGTTAAACTTCTTCACGAATCAAACCGATAAATGTGATAAAGTCTTTGGTTTGGGGTTCAAATGGAACAATCGGGACCGATCGTTGCATCCAGAAGCCTAAAACCGATTTTAGAGGAAGGAAATACGTGGGTCTTCCCAAATATATGATTTGCAATTATTGTGGTGACAATGGTCATGTTTTCAATGGATGTACAAAACGGTTTGATGACATTGACAAGAATACCAAAACGTTAAAGCAAATGAGCATTAAGAAAGACTCCACAAGTTATGTTGATCACAAAAAGGGACCCAAATTCATTTGGGTTCCTAAACTCAAAAACTAATTTTGTGTAGGGCTTTGTGAGAGGCGGCCGCAATTGGTATTTGGATAGTGGATGCTCTCGTCACATGACGGGTGATAGAAGCCAATTCCTCTCACTTAAAGCATACGATGGTGGCACGGTAAGGTTTGGTGACAACAAGAAAGGTGAAGTAATTGGCATTGGAAAAGTTGGTAAGTCATCCTTACTTTGTGTCGACAATGTGCGGCTTGTCAAAGGTTTGAAACATAATCTCCTTAGCATCTCTCAACTTTGTGATAAGGGTAACTTTGTAGAATTTAGTGCTAATGTGTGTCGAATATTTGATGCCACTACTAATGAACTAATACTCGAAAGAAGACGTGTCAAAGATGTTTACTTAACTAATTTGAACTCTCTATCCAGTCACACCATGTCTTGCATAAGCGTAATGAACAATGATCCTTGGTTATGGCATAAAAGGTTTGGTCATGTTAGTACAAAAACTCTTAATACCCTTAAAAGACTTGACTTAGTTGAAGGCATTCCTAATATAAAGTTTGATTTTGATAAAGTATGTGATGAATGTGCTAGAGGTAAGCATGTTAGAAGTTCCTTTAAATCCAAAAGAATTATGAGTACATCTCAACCTTTGCAACTTTTACATATCGACTTGTGTGGACCAATGAGAACTAGAAGTAGAGGTGGTAGTCGTTATGTGTGTGTCATTGTTGATGATTACTCTAGGTTCGTTTGGGCACTCTTCCTAAGCTCTAAGGATGAGACATTTGATGAGTTTCTAATTTGGTTAAGAAAGATTCAAAATAAACTTGGTTTAAAACTTGTTTCAATGAGAACCGATCACGGAACCGAATTCGAAAACTCATCATTTGGTGCTTATTGTGATGACAATGGTGTAGACCATAACTTCTCGGCTCCTAGAACCCCACAACAAAATGGTGTGGTTGAAAGGATGAATAGAACCCTTGAAGGAATGGCTAGAATAATGTTATTATCTAGTAAGTTGCCTAAGAACTTTTGGGCCGAAGCGGTAAATACCGCTTGCTACATTCATAATCGTGTCATGATAAGGAGTATATTGAATAAGACTCCCTATGAATCGCTACGTGGAAGAAAACCCAACATTTCATATTTTAGATGTTTTGGAAGCAAATGTTTTGTTCATAACAATGGTAAAAACAATTTGGGTAAGTTCGATCCACGTAGTGATGAAGGAGTATTTATTGGGTACTCCGATCATAGCAAGGCCTATAAAGTTTACAATAAACGAACCTTGTTAATTGAAGAAAGCATCCATGTCATTTTTGATGAATCTAGTGTGCTTGGACAGGTACAAAACATGGATGATGATGATGAGGATGAGGATGATGAGTTTGAGATTGGTCTTGTTCGAAAGGACTTCGTGTTCGCGGATGAAGAAGCTCCCAGCACTGAATTGCAACAGACGCAAAGACTGTCACCTTCAAAGGAGATCAGCAACTCAGGGGGAACACGTAGCACCTCTGCTAATGTTTCTTCTCTGGAAGCAACAGACCCAACGACTGTTGCCTCCACCTCCAGAACTGAAGTAACCCAAAACAGTGAGGATGAAGATCCTTCCAGGCCAAAAGAAACAATCCATCGTGGATCGATGTTGTTGAGGGGGAACAAGAAACCATTGTTCCAAAGAAGTGGAAACATCAAAGCTCTCATCCACTCACTAATCTTACAAGTGATCTCAACTCGGGAATTCGAACAAGATCATCCCTCAACAATCTCGCTCATCTCAATGAGTATTGTGCCCATAATGCCTTCCTTTCTCAAACTGAACCTTCAAATGTAACAGTCGCCTTGACTGATGCAGACTGGTTGCTTGCTATGCAAGAATAACTCAATCAATTCAAAAGAAACGAGGTATGGCACTTAGTTCCTAGACCGCCTAATCGTACCGTCATTGGTACTAGGTGGGTCTTTCGCAATAAGCTTGATGACTCGGGAGAAATTGTAAGGAACAAGGCTAGACTAGTGGTGCAAGGTTATAACCAACAAGAGGGTATTGATTACGATGAAACCTATGCACCGGTAGCTAGACTTGAGGCCATACGATTGCTTATAGCTTTTGCGGCTCACAAAGGCATTAAACTCTTCCAAATGGATGTCAAAACCGCTTTCTTAAATGGATATTTGGAAGAAGATGTCTTTGTAGAGCAACCACCGGGTTTTGAGAACAATTACTTGCCTAACCATGTTTTCAAATTAGACAAAGCTCTTTATGGTTTAAAACAAGCACCAAGGTGTTGGTATGATAGATTGTCTAAATTTCTTATTGAAAATGGTTTTAAAAGAGGCTCCGTTGACAAAACATTGTTCTTAAAGCAACAGTCCAGTGAACTGTTGGTTGTACAAGTATATGTTGATGACATTATATTTGGTGCAACAAATGAACTCCTTTACTTATATTTTCTAACTAATGAAATCGGAGTTTGAAATGAGCATGATGGGTGAGCTAGATTTTTCCTTGGGCTCCAAATTAAGCAATCAAAGGATGGAATCATGATCCATCAACAAAAGTATATTAAGGAAATGCTTAAGAAATTTGGGATGACTAATGGTAAGCCTCATGATACACCTATGGTAGCCGGGTCCAAATTGGACAAAGATGAACTCGGTAAGAATGTTAGTGATAAGGTGTATAGAGGTATGATAGGCTCACTTCTCTACTTGACCGCAAGTCGTCCCGACATTCTCTTTAGTGTTTGTTTATGTGCTAGGTTCCAAGCAAATCCGAAAGAATCACATTTTAAAGCCGTTAAACGAATTCTTCGGTATTTGATTGGGACACAAAATCTTTACTTATGGTACCCTTTACATTGTCCTTTTGATCTTATAGGCTTTTCGGATGCGGACTATGCGGGGTGCACGGTGGATAGAAAGAGTACCTCCGGAATTGCAACGTTCTTGGGTCCTTGCTTGACTTCTTGGGCCTTAAAGAAACAAAACACGGTAGCTCTTTCTACGGCCGAAAGTGAGTACGTTAGTGCGGCACATTGTTGTTCTCAACTCCTTTGGGTAAAACAACAACTCTTGGATTTTGGTATTATTTTTGACTCCATTCCCTTAATGTGTGATAATACGAGTGCAATAAATATTTCCAAAAATCCTATTCAACACTCTAAAACCAAACATATTGATATTTGTCACCACTTTATTCGTGATCATGTTGAAAGAGGACATATTAAACTTATCTTTTGCAAAACCGAAAATCAAATTGCCGATATTTTCACTAAGCCACTTGCAAGAGAACAATTTGAGAAATTTAGACTAGAAATTGTGTTAATCAATTGCTTGTGATTTTTAGTGTGAGTTCTACAAATTTCCTTAATTGATTAAATTAAAATTGGATATATGTTATTAAGTGTTCTAAGTGCATTGACATCATGTTTAGACCAAAAATTGACACCGTATTTGTGAGTCGGTAATCACTCAACCTCATATCTAAATTTACGTTTATTGTATGCTACCTTGCGTTTTTATTTCGAGTAATTAAATGTGTTTAAGTTGGGCCAACTACCTCATCTCCCACATTTATTGGGCCATTTACTACCTCAACCCACCATCTATCCCTACCCGTCCAAACCTCCTAATCCACTTACCCTTTCATCTCCCAAATCCACAAACTCCCTCATATCTAACCTACCTTAACCCACCATGGTAAAAACCTCTTTCAATACTACCATACCCGTCAAACCAACAAAAATTACCTCACCACCTGTCACATCAAACCCACCGACATCAACAACTCAAACAATGTCTTCACCCAAAATCTCCTACGCCTTTCCTCCACAGACCTCAAACCCGATTCCTTCATCTAACCCAGATCCACCAAACTCACAACCATCACCGACCCCCACTGTTTCATCATCACCAGACGACATCCCTATCTCAACCATGGTAGGACGTCGCACTCGAGGTGGTCGGAAGAAAAGCACTGCTGTTCCAAGCTCTTCCTCTGAACCGGTCTTGGTAAATGTTGAAGATGTTGAAGAAACCGAGTTCGACTTAAATGAGAATCCAACCAAGTCCGCCGAATCAGATCCGATTACGGCAAAGAAAAACATCAAAAGAAAAGACAAAGCTTCCTCATCCCAATTACCCCCAATTTCTGAAAATGTCGAGCAGAGTAACATTGAAAACCCCATTGTTGATCCTCCTACTGAAACTCCCAGTGAACCTCCCCAGAAAAAATCGAAACCCTTAAAGAAGAAACTTGTGTACCTTTCTCCCTCAGACCCGGTTTCCCTAACCTCTAAATGGGATTTGGCTATTGTTTGGGATCACCTTGAAAGCATCGACCTCCCTACCTCCATCTACAAAAATTGTGAGAGGCTAATGCATCCCAAGGCAATCCCATTCTCCTCGGGTTTACAACCAAACCTGGTTTGAGCCTCCTGCTTTCCATACGGTCCGTGACATGATATTGGCTCAAGGTTGGGAAAAATTATTGGAAATGCGTGAACCGGTCTTTGTGAGTGAAGTGATTCAGTTCTTTGCAACCGTCCGAGTTGATAAATCGGGTGATTTTCTTACGGCTAAGGTGAATGGTAAGCCTCTTAAACTTTCTCAGTCTGATTTCGCTACCGCCCTTGATATTTCAGTCAGAGGTTATGACAAACTCCCCTCCGAAACATGGGTTGCTTTACCTTATGCCTCACCCCTTAATGTCGCCGAAGTAGTGTGTCCCAAAACTGTCTCTCCTGGTCCAGTGAGCAACACCCAAATACCCCCTCTTCTTCGAATCATTTTTAACATGCTTTGTCGGTCAATTTATCCCTCAGGTGATCGGGGAAAACTCACCATAGCCCAACAATATTTAATCTATCATATTGCAACTCACAAAAAGGTGAACTTAGTTGGGTTAATGTTCAAGCGTTTTCATCTTATTTCGACCAAACTTCGTAGACCCTCTTCTAGCGTGCTACACTTACCCTATGGAATATGGTTGTCGGTTGTGCTTAAGGCACATGGCATTTTAGTGAGTGCTAGCTTGGGGTCATTGGATATGTGTGATATTATGAGTGATGGTCAAATGGGGAAAATGCTCATCAAGGTTGAAAATGATGAATTAATCTCAGTGAAAATTAAGAAGGACCCGGAGGTTGGGTCGTCTAGTCAAGTGAATTCGGGTAGTATGCGGGAAGTTCTTAATGCCGTGGCTGAGTTGAGTGCTTGGCTTAAGGAAGATGCTCATCAAAAGAATTTGGCAATCTCGGCCCTTGCTTCTACAGTGGACCTCATCCGTGGTGAGGTGGATATCATTTCCACCCTCATGTCTACAAAGGAAATTGGTGATGATGCTCATGTGGATGATGATCCTTTGGGTAGTGGCTCGGATGGTGAACAAGCTTCCTCCCCTTAGCCTATCCCTTCCCTCTCGGCCTACTTGACTTTTACCCGTGCCTTTTCATTTTGTCCCACCTTGGTTGTGCCCTTCTAAGACATTATTTTCTTTACTTGTTATTTTGACATTTGGTGGTGTATTCTAAACTCTATTTAGCCATGGTGAACTTTGATTAACTTATGTTTAATCCTTGTTTATGTTGACTTTGTTACCTTGTCACGATTACATGTGTCTTTTTGTATTTTCTTGTGAATTATCTGCACTCTAATGCTTTTGACATCCCTATCCGTTTGATGATGTCAAGAGGGGGAAAAGGTAAACTCATGCTCTTAATCTCTTTGCATATTGATTAACTAATGCCTTGTCTAACCTTCTTAGTTTTGAATCTTGTTTTGGGGCAATGTAAAATTGTCATGGTAGTTTGATTCTAGCTTTTGCCTTAGGTAAGGTAATAGTGTCCCTTCTCTCATTTGATCTTGCTTGCTTAAAATCTTGAATCAAGGTGTTTACATTGCTTATACATTCGTTTGGGGCTTGTCATCATCAAAGGGGGAATTTGTTGGGTTCCTTATGGTTGATGATGACATGCCCATTTGATTTGTGTTATCTTAGTTTACCTTTTCAGGATTATTGATGTAATCAAGCATGGATTAAGAAGTGTTGAAGTTGTTAATCTTCCCTTTGTAACGAGTCTTAGTGTCATCTAATGTACAAGCGAGAAAGTAGAGTATCTTAGAGTAATAGAAACAGTCAAGTCGACTGTTGCTTTCATTAGTAAACAGCTGCTTGGATTGTTGCCACAATTCGTAAAACTTGAAGTCCCTTTTTATCTTTCAAAAGCTTTCACGTGACTCTTATTTTTCAAAGATAAAAATTCAGATTTTTATTAAGGAGTTGGTCTTCAATAAAGAAGTGGTTTGAATTATTATTATTTTCAAAATGTTTCCTCTTTATGCAAATTCAACCCTTTGGTTCTTTAAGAAAACAAAGAATGCTTTTTGCCATTTTAGTGTTAACTTGTCATCATGTGACTTATCTTTTCTCTCTTTGTTTTCTGAATTTGTATGAGCATTTAAGGTTATCTTTCAAACACTCTTTCTCTATTCTTACCTTTGCAAAAGAGCCCTCTTTGGTGCAAGTTTTGGGTGGTTGCAAATGTCCTTCACATGTGTGGTCTTTGACCCTTCAAAACCCTAGCAACCTCCTCACCCATTTCCTCTATAAAAGGCGTGCCTCTCCTCATAAAATCTTAAGACTTCTTTCTGAAATTATTTTCAAGTTTGCAAATTTGTTTTTCAAAGCTTTAAACCGTGCGTCATTTGCAAAACCTTTAAAGAGTCTTCAAGTTGTTACAGTCGTGGCTACTGTTACTTTATAATACTAAACTCTCTTGCTTAAGAACTGTTGATCTTGTAAAAGTTGTCCATCTCTATTCTTTGCTAAGAATATGTTAGTGGAAACTTGATCCTATAACATTCTAAGTGTGTTAGTAGAGTTTAGGACGGAGTAGTCTTTAACTCTTGGCAACCGGAGTAGGTTGCGAGTTAGCTTGTCATAAGAACGGAGTAGTTCTTGTACTAGCTTTACAACCGGAGTAGGTTTGTGTCTTTTATTGTAAGGGTCTTTTAGTTGTCGGAGTAGATCACTAAAAGAAAGCAATAAAAAGGTAGATTGGACGTAGGCACTTGAGTATTTGCCGAACCAATTCAAAAATCTTGTGTTCAATTGTTTTACTTTATTTCCGCTGCAATTTACTTTGTTTGTTTGTCTTGCTTTGCTTAACCTTAGAAGTAATGATTCATCATCTTGTCACATTTGGTCTGCAGTCGTATTCCACAAACTGAGACAAATAGCTACAGTCAGAACGATTGTTACTTTCATACTTCAGCAAACATTCATCGTGATACTTGTTTAATCTTTCAATATTATTCAAAGTATCTTCTCATCTCTTTTGTCCTCGTAACTCACTTTAATTCAATAAAGTTGAAGTTATAATTTTTTAAAATAGTACCTAATTCACCCCCTCCCCCTCTTAGGTACTTGAATCCATAAACTCAACAAAATCTAAACAAGAGAAGACAAACAGGTAGAGGACGAAGAATATTTACCATGAAGGCATTGTGCACGTCATTCTCAGCCATCTCCTCTGGAGAGAACTCTGAAAACGACTCCTCAACAGAAGGGAAGAGCAGCTGGTCAATCTCCGGCCAGTACGGCACCTTGTCCACATTCCCAAAGCCCTCTGGGAAATGAGCAATAATGCCTCCGCTGGACGAAGCACGAGGACTGGCAGGAGGAGTAGGCGGATGGCGAGATAACGGGTCGACCTCCAATGGCTCACGTGCAGCAGAACTGGAAACTGTGGGAGGAGTCTGGAAGGAGGCAGCAGGAGTACTCCTCTTGGAGGCAGATGTCACATCAGGGCTGGCAGAAGGTCTCTTTCTTTTGGCACTTTGGAGGATGATTTCCAATTGATCAACTTTTGAACCTGCAAGCATATACGATCTCGCATTTACGTAATGCTTAAAACATCAGCGAAACTTGACATGCAAATTAAAACGGCTGTAGAAGCCTTACTAGAAGACTTACTGTGAGCCGACTGAGGAGGATTGGAGGAGGAAGCAGGTGAAAAACCAGGAAGCAGGTCTGGGAACTTTCTCTCAAATTCGAGATCTTTGAACAGGTTCTTTGTCGCAGCGGGGATCTTGGCACCAATACGGGTAAGGTCACGGGGGCTTGCACGAAGACGATGAAGTAAGCTAGTAAGCAGCGAGATAAAATAAATCAGGTGACAGAAAGGCTACTTACTCGAAGTTAGAACCCATTTCTCGAAAATATAATCAGCAGGAGGCTGGATGGAGTCCTTCCTCACGTAGAAGAAGTCCTCAAACCATTTCTCATCACGGGATTTTGACACGTGTCTGAAGGGAGCCTCTCCACGGCCTCGGAATGAGAATTGACCCCTGCCCAGAGATCTGATGTTGTACATATGAGCTAGGTTGCCCAGAGTGACAGATTTACCAGTATTCTGACCGGCGGCAAGAGAATAGAGAAGAACTCTCCAAATGGCAGCAGGAATTTGCGCCATGGCAAAATTGTTGATGAAGATGAAGTCTTGAACGAGTTTAGGAAAAGGAAAACGGAGGCCGTATCTAAATGGGTACAGGTAAAAACTAACCCACCCTGGACGGAGGGCGTCGGCTTTCTGTCCCGGTTCAGGAATGGCAATGTCCACCACATCACCCAGACCAAGCAGATTCTTGACCGTGGGAATATCGGCCGCAGTCAAGGCAGAGTCACAGTCGTGGGGGTGCTTAAAAAGTCCCCGAGAAGGAAAAGTGGGGTCGAGATTACGGTCAGAAGGTGTGGAGGATTGACGAGTTTTGCCCATGGTGGAGGGAGGAAACGAAAATTAAAAGAAGAAAAGAGGGTGGATTACCTGATGAAGAAGACGGAGAAGAGGAACAGTGGAAGCCGGCAAAGGATAAAAGAAGGAAGGTTGAGGGTTTAAGAAAGAAGAGTATTTTTTGAAATGATTAATGAAAAGTGGAAGGTGGAGGTTGGAGTTATAAAGAGGAGAGAGGGAGTTGGGTGCGAGAAAAGAGGAGTAGTGCGGCTGACATGATGGATTGCATGGGAAGGAGTGTAAAAGACGGCTTAGGGTTTTTAGCATTCGGTTACGTAAATTCCTTGCTCGATATCTAAAAGCGTATTTCACAAGAAATTTGGGGCAAACTGTTTGGGCTAAAATTAGCATAACAAATGAGGTCCACTTAATAAAATAAAAGCTGTGGAAGGAGTGGTAAGGAGGAAGGAAGCCCGCGGATGGAGAAAGGGGGAACGGGCTCAAGGGAGATCAGGATCCCATCATAGAAGGCGTCCGGATTAAGGAAATAGGAGTTAGGGAGAAGTTAGGGAGATCAGGGAGAATTGGGAAAGGCGGCCAAGTATGGAAAGAGTTCTTATGGAAATTATATTCCCTTTCCATATTCGAAGTAGGACATATCTAGGGTTCTTACCCTATAAATAGCCAAGGAAGCAAATGAAGAAGAACATTCAACACACCCGTATTCACACATCCACATTCAAGATCACACCTCGACATATTATACTCAAATATACGTTCGTCCAGGATCTTGCAGGCCTGACGCCTAGGGCCAGCAGGATTAGCTTTGTGCCACAATTGTAATCATCCTCCTATTCATATAGTGCAATACTTGGCAGGGTACCGTCCCTCCCGCGGTTGTTCCCACATTGGGTTTTCCGCGTCACCAAATCTTACGTGTCAATTTACATTACGCGCTTTATTTTTCTATTTACTTATTGACATACGAACGATCATACAACCAACCAACGAGTAAGACTACATTGACCCTAATTATCGACTTGGGTAAAAATACCTAAACATTTACCATGGAACACGTGGGCTCCGCAAAAGATACGAGTATTCCTCTGGCTGTTACTCCATGATCGGATCATGTCGAATGTGAATAGAGCTCGCAGGGGTTTTACTGAAGACCCGTGTTGTTTGAGGTGCCCCAGAGTTGAAGAAACATCGCTCCATATTTTACGGGATTGTCCGGAAGCGAAAAATGTGTGGAAATATTTTCCTACTGCTCGCACCTTGCCTTTTCTAAATGCAACTTCTGTTCGGGAGTGGGTAGTCATGAATCTCACTCCTTCTCACACCGGATTGAAGAATTGGCCGACCACTTTTGCTGTTGTGGTGTGGTGGCTGTGGCGCTGGAGGAATTGTCGAGTTTTTGGTCGGGAGGAAGTTATTCCAATCAATGAATATGCCACGCTTATGCAAAGGATTGAGGAGGTTGTGATGGCAAAAGATACGAGGGAGCTGATAAGTTGTGGGACTACCGAGAGGAGGAGAGAGGTGTTGATTAGGTGGGTGGCTCCTCCGACGGGTTGGCTGACTCTTAATGTTGATGGGGCGTCCAAAGGCAATCCTGGTATGTCGGGTGCGGGTGGCCTGATTCGTGACTCCACAGGCCGGATTAGTGTGGCTTTTGCGGAGAGATTGGGTCTTGCTACGGTGACAAGAGCGGAGATCATGGCTCTTAGGCGTGGGCTTCTTTTGGCTTGGGAGCGAAGGATTCCTCGTCTTTTAATCCAAACTGATTCTCGGGTTGTGGAAAGCTTCATGAAAGACGGTGAAGAACTCCTACCGACGGCCCATTCTCATATCATTAAAATCTGCAAATCTTTGATTCAAAACTCGGAATAGCAAGTGCACGTTAACCATGTGTATCGAGAGGCTAATTTCTGTACAAATTGGTTAGCAAATGTGGGGGTCGATCAGGAGCAAGCTTTACGCATTGTGGAGGCGGATTCGGTGCCAAGAGATCTGAGCAGGCTCATTGAACAAGACGCTAGAGGAGTAGCATGGCCACGCTACGTCCCTTTTAGCTTTATGTAGTTGTTGTTTTCGTTTTTTGGACCTGTGTTTGTTTGTTTTGTTTTGGTTTGTTTTGTTCTGTTTTCTTAGTTAGTTTTGGGGCTTCCCCTTCTTCGTGGTACCAAAAAAAAAAAATGAATTACGTACAATCAATCTAGATCCAATGGATCCTGTGGTGTTTAATTTCAGTAACTTTATCTTGACTTGGCATTTTTATGGTTACAAACATGGTAGGTGACTAAAATTCAGTGGTGGCCCCATTTCGCTGTCAATATTGGATGCAAATTGTCCAATTCCTACATTTTACGTAACTACTCCATATTTCATTTAGCGCTTCATTTAGGTGACTAAAAGAGAGAAAACTGAAGAACAGGAGATTGATTAATGGCGCCAGTTTTAGATGGAGAAGAGAAAAGAGTGTGTGTGACCGGTGCTTCAGGTTACATTGCAACTTGGATTGTCAAGCTATTGCTCGATCGAGGCTATGTTGTTCATGCTACTGTTCGATCCCTCGGTATTGTCTTTCTCTCTTCTCTTTTTTCACAAAATGTTGATGGTATATTGATTTGTATATGTTTGTGTCTAAGTTAATATAAACAATCCGTCTTATACATAAAATGGGTAAATATCTCGTTTAAATAACGAGCTTGTGACTTATATGAATAATCCTCTAACTACTAAAAGAATGGGTGAAATCACAAATTTTTCCACAAAAAAACATCTTTTTAAATAAGGAAGTTATTGATTATTTTGTATTCACTAGATGAGGAAATTAATAATTATAATACATTTCATTTTATAATATTTTAATTAAAGTATAAATAATATAAAATTATAAACTATTAAATCTTTTATTGATGCTATTATTTGAGAATGCCTTGACCCAACTATTCATACTATGTATAAACAAAACTATAAATCGTTTTGATTACTTTCATAACAAAAAAAATTGAGAGAATTTATAATTTCTCTTGGATTAGTTTTCAATTTTTTTTTTGCTCGAAACATAATACAATAACGAGAAAAATGAACAATTAACGAGATATCACTATTATTTTACAGTGCACTTTTACTCAGTTTTCTTTAATAATTTTAGAATTCATTTTTTTCCTCATATCAAAATATAGTGGTGAAATATAAAAATTAGGTGTTAATTTAACATGATTAAGTAATATAGAAATAAAAATTCTATAAATACAGCACATTCATTGCGCGACACAAATAAGATTATACATCTAGTTGTACCATAAACATTGTACAACCAAGGTATAAGAATCCGAGCTTATATGTATTCTTTCTGAGCAAATTCAAAGTTCATGTTTTTAATGTGTAAATGGATGAGCTCAATACTTTCTAATAAAACTCATATTCATTTAACATAAAGCTCGGATACTTTATCACAAAGCTCAGATTCTACATCGTACAACATATACAACTGGTTGTATAGTCCGTGAATTAATTGCGCGAGATCTAATCATCTAAACTAGTAGGGTATCATTCGCAATGACAGATTGTCAGATTATCATGGGAACACAAAACTTTGTCGACACAAAATGTGTACCACATCATCTCATACACAGTATCCAATGAAAATATTAGAAATTTAGAATTGACCACATTATTCATATACGTATTCGATAAAGCAGAATTTCAACCGAATCAAAGTTGAGGTTTCTCATTGGCTAAGATGTACAATACTCCCGTACACCGGTTTACCTTAGAATCTTACGAAACAAAATAAAGTTTAAATAATGTTGGACGCGGACAGATCCGTATGACAAAATGAAAAACTCGCAAGTTTTAGTTAAAAAGTTTTTAATTTCTTTCGAGTTTATCTTATGTCAGTACTTATTCGCCCCTGCTTAAATTTTTCACCCCCTAACCTCAAATTCTAGCTCCGCCACTATGTTCATGGATTCACAACATTGTAAATGGGGAGAGTATATTTGACAAGTTTTGAAAAAGAAAAATAAAGATAATGCTAAGATCAGGACATCAGGTTAACTTATTATAATTATACATGATTATGAACATGAATTTGTAATGTGGGTTATGCAAATTGGGCTTTCGGTATGCAGATGATCCAAGAAAAACGGAGCACTTGCGTGGATTGGACGGAGCGAAGGAAAGGCTTCACTTGTTTAAAGCCAACCTTTTGGAAGAAGGCTCCTTTGATTCAAATTTTGTTGATGGATCTTTGTGGTGTATTCCACATCGCTTCTCCCTGTTCTCATGGAAACGCCGCCAAACCCGCAGTTAATCTTCCTTACACCCTTTCTTTTCTAATGAATCGATCATCGAAATGTACGAATAATTGAACAAAGCGGATTTGATTGATCCAGCTTTGAAGGGAACACTGAATGTTCTTTCCTCGTGTGCAAAAGCTCCATCTGTCAAACGAGTCATTTTCACATCATCTACTGCAGCAGTTATGCTAACTGGTAGACCTGTATCCCCTGAAACAGTTATCGATGAAACTTGGTTTTCGACTCCTGAACACTGCAAGGGATTTGTAGGGGTATGTATGTTTCAATAGAATCTGACTTCTAAACCAAAATGCTCTGTTACTCCACCTGAACATTGTCGCGTTGGCAGGAGGAGTATGTGCTCTCGAAGACCTTGGCTGAGACTGCTGCTTGGAAATTCGCCAAGGAGAATGGCATTGACATGGTCTCCATCAATCCTGCACTTGTCATCGGACCAATGTTACAGCCCGTCATCAATTGGTCAAGCGATGTTTTGTTTAATATAGTCAATGGTACGAGTCTTTGTCTCTACTCTCTAGTGAAAACGGAATTACCTACTAATTAATCATTTCTGAATGATTTACAGGGAAATCAGAAACTTACCTAAATGCAACATTTGGATGGGTTCATGTCAAAGATGTTGCAGAAGCACACATTAAAGCCTTTGAGATTCCATCAGCTAATGGAAGATACATTTTGTGCGAAACAGTGGCGCATTTTTCACAAGTTGTCGATATCTTGAAAGAACTCTACCCAAATCTCAAACTCCCTCACAAGTAAGTTTATGTTCCAACAATCTTCTTACCCAAGCTTGGCTAAACCTAATTCGAGCCATTGAGGTCCGATTAATTTTGTTGTCAATGTAGTAAACTTAATCGATTTCTCGTTTGCAGATGCGTGGATGATCAACCGTTTCAGCCAACATATCAACTTTCCAAGGACAAAGTTATAAGGAGCCTTGGCCTTGAGTACATTCCTCTAAGAGTGGCTCTACAAGAAGCAGTGAACTTCTTGATCGAGAAGAAGCTTATTAATGTGTAACCTTTGGCTGAAACATGCATGGAATACTACAGTGAATATTACAGGCTCTCAAAGAAGCACCGGACTTCTTGATCGAGAGCCATCACGCGTCAGTCCATCACCACCCCGTTTTCCTCTCATTTTCATTTTATTTCAAATATATCATAAAATTGTTTTCGCAGTCTGTTGATCTGCGAATAACTAAATTAAAATAAAAAAATAATAGGCATTTTTATGGCTGCCAAAAGAATAACTTTATATAAATTCAAACTTCGAAATGAATTTGTGTAGTAGAAAACTTTTAATTAAATTATTTTGTTTCTTATCCGTATATCAAGCCTCAACTTTTTTACATTTGAAACAGGGCCTTCTGAATACATTGGTTGGCCCTGATAGTCACCGTACATTCATTGTTATTATGAGAGAATTGTAGGATTACTAGGAGGAATACTCTGCTCATATCTAAAAAAATTAGCAGGATCTGTTTCCGTTTTCACCTTCATCAGCCTGATGAAATTGTTACCATAGTAATTCATCCCAAAAGAAGTGGTAAGATTTGTATCTTGTTTATTACCATGATTGATACCAATGTCAAAATCTCTATAGTTGAAATAAGCCATCCTTGGAGATTTAGAAACATAGGGTGTCATAAACTTGTAAAAACTCCTTGACAGTTCTACATGGTACTTATCCACATCAATCCCGGTTTCGTACCACTTGAAGTCGTATTCGATCTTGAACAAAATACCTGCACGGTGAGGATACGCAATCTCGTTCCCTGGGATCTCGCTCATCCTCCCACCATAAGGGTTCCATTCCATCACTAATCCTTGCATGTTTAACATTGTTTTGCATATTTTCTCGATTCCTTGTTTTGGTATTGGTTCGACAACAAAATCTGATTTAACCTTCCTAGACACTTTTTCGTCTTGCCTACTGATCAGAAACTGGGTTGGAGTTTCAACCGGAGCATCCACCCAAAAAAGAGTCGAATTCACCCATGGCATTTCATTGCAATCCTTGGTTGATAATCCCAATTCGGGGAACTTCTCGTCTAATAACTCGACAAGTTCCTGAGTCGATCCGAGAAATAGCCCAATGAAAGAAAATTTCAACTCGGCTTTGGAGAGTACCGTAACTCGGACTCTTATGAAAATCTTTTTAGGTAGATTTGGGGCTATTTCTTGCCACCTATACATGGTCTCGGGTGCGCCTTGCTCAAGGGAACGTGTCACACGAAAGACGGTGACTAAAGGTGGAACACGAACAAGCATTACTTTCCAAGCTAGGACTATCCCGAAGCTGGCTGCCCCGCCTCCTCTAATGGCCCAAAAACGATCCTCCCCCATCGTTGTTCTATTAAGAACCTTTCCATCAACATCGACTAAGAGCGCATCCACAACATGGTCAGTGGATAGTCCGTATGCCCTCATCAAGTTACCATACCCGCCTCCACTAAAGTGCCCGGTGACCCCTACCGTAGGGCACACCCCTCCAGGAAAGGCATGCACGCGGCTCTTCTGGGCGAGGGCATAGTAAACCTCGCCCAGGACAGCCCCTGCTTGTATAGACGCGGTCTCTTCCTCAATGTTAATTTTAATAGACCGCATATCAAGAATAACAAAAGGCACTCCGTTGGCAATGTAAGATGTGCCCTCCATGTCATGGCCACCACCTCGGACTCTCAATTGTACATTATGCCTTTTGCAACAGAATAGTGTAGCTTGGACATCTGACGCGTCCTTAGCCGTGACAATGACCAACGGTTTTTGGAAAACGGGGTTTAGGAACCTGCGGTTCCTAACCAACTCGTTGAAGACAGATTGGAATGAAGAGTTGTGTTTGGTGTATGAAGTTTCTGATGTCGGGTACGTGGTCGGTTGCTTCTCGAGGCAGTTAAGAAACACCGTGTCGTCTTCAGACACAACTGCAACTAACATTGTGACTAGTAATAACAATATCAACATTACTGTTTTGTAACAACTGTTATTGTAGCTGCTCATTGTTGTTAATTTAATTAGTTTAATTCTGAGATCTACATAATCTTACTAGCTTTATTTATAGTCTCATTTTATCCTAATTTATTTAAAAATATCCTAAGTTTTAAAATATCCTTTCACCAACGATTATTAGTTTTACGAAGTGATGTGCAAATTTGATCGTTCAAACATGCTAAGTCATTTCAATAGTTTCTATGGTTGTCAACTTATTAGCTAGTACCAACTACCTCCAATTAGTTTCTCTTAAGACTAATGGGACGAGACAACTCGCGAATATCTCGGTCAAAGCTCGGCTCGGTCAAATCTCGGTCAAAGCTCGGCTCATGCGAGCTCGACTCGGGCTCGGCTCGAGAGTTTAACGAGTCAAGCCGAGCAAGCGTTTGCTCGACTCGAAAAGCTCGCGAGCGGCTCGAATTTGTGTGATATGCCAAATATTTTTACATATAACTTTCGAGCCTTCTTATTGAAAATATCGGAAGAAATAAAAAACTCAAAAAATTAGCAATTATATATAGCTCGGGCCCGGCTCGTTAACCCCCCTAGTCTTAACATTAAAACAGGATAAATAACATTCCACTTGATGCTTGCATAGATAGTTAGATTAGATGTTAAATAGGACAAATATTTTGCTAATATTTAGGCATGTTGGTTTTTGCTTATTTATGCTATTTGGGCATTTAAGTGATACTTCCGTCTTAAACAAGAATTTGTGACGGAATTAACAGAAATAAATAATGACTAGTTAAATGTTTCATTAAGTCTATGCTAATTGCTAAGTCTTGAGCTTAACAGGTTGTACGTAGAGTAGGTTATTATCACACGATAAATTGTGTGAACTAAAGCCCTTAGAGGCTTACAAGACAGAATTACCTAATTTTTTGAAGCTTGTTATGGGATAGAAACATGAAGTAAGGAACAACAGCTTTTTGGGAAACATTGTTTGTCTTTCTTTTGCATTAATATGTGCGGATATTTATAGGACATGTCTAACGCTATTGGCGGAAGCAAGGAGAATATGTTGTTAATCTTATCATATACAGTATGAGTTATTAATGTGTGCCCTAAGGGCTCATATTAGAAAAACCCATATTATAATACTCCGTATTACATAATGGTAACTTGCCATGAATATGGCTGCCATCATATCCCCTCAAGTTGGAGCATGGGGAGCGGAAATGCCCAACTTGGACAACAGATCGACAAAGGTAGTGCGGCCGAGGGCTTTGGTGAGGATGTCGGCAAGTGATTACCGAAAATCGGTACCAGCCTGTAAGACCTTCCCAAAACGATTCGTGGTACACAAATTGTAATAAGACTGTATCATAGTATAAGACCTGCTCATATAAATTAAAGCCCAAAATAAACAAAACACTTAATACGGAGTTCTAATTTCTGAATGATGCTCTCATCTTCCACAACATAGGAAACCAACATTCAGTCCCCGTGGTGTTTTGCGGAATCGAATCAGGCGGGTAAAATTACTGATGTCTCTCACTTTTTCATTTTCCTATATGGGCGCGAGTTTATGATTTGCCTATTGCGGGGAGATCGTGTCCGACGAATGCCCGGAGACTTGGAGATTGCTTGGGGACTTTAGTATTGAGTACGGACCGAATGTTGAGCTTGATAGGGCTATCCGTATTCGTGTTCTTTATGATATTATGAACCCTCTGAAAGCAAAGATACCAATTCGGATGAGGGGGGAAGAACAGTTAGTTTTATTGTCAAATACGAGCGCCTTCCTACGTACTGCTATGGGTGTGGGCTAGCTTATAGGGCATGGCGAGAAAGATTGTGAAGACGGACCATACGAGGAAGAAGACCTCGAGTTTGGTGATTGGCTCCGAGCATCACCTTGGAAGGTTGTCAAAACATGCAAGGATGCTCCGGGTAAGGCAGCAAAGGACCTTAGGGCGAGTGGCTAGACTTGTCGTGAGTCTCCAAATTAGTATTTTTATCCACTACAAACTCAAACTAGTAGCAAGTGTAAGTAGGGGTCGATCCCACGAGGAAGGTGTTTATGTTGATTAAATGTGTGCAAAGTTAAGTAACCAATTGGGGGGGTTTTGAATGTTGATTGACTCAAGTCTACTAAAGTAATAATCTAAGGCAATGAAAATGTAAAAACAATATAAGTAATTGACAATGCAAACAAATGATGAGAATAATTCTTGGACCAAGTAATTTCCACCAACTAGTTATGAATTGATAATTGACTCTTCTAATCTATTTCATTATTGAATACTTTGCTATGAAGTTGTCGACTTCTAATTCCACATAATATTAGTTATTAGCTACAAGCGTAAACAAATAACCCTTACAATGTTGTCAATTTAGTCAAGCGCTTAATCGTATCAAAATTGTAGAATATAGCGATGGAATTTAACAAAGATGAATAAATGAAGAATACAAGAGATGCTCCACTTTGATTCATACAAGTTTAATCATTTATAACTCAACAATGATGAATTAGCATACTACTTGATGAATTATAATTGCTACAACGGAATAGGTAAACAAACAAAAGATTCATTCACCGAATCTAGCAATGGTTAATTAAATAATAACAACTAGTTGATCATTCTAGATGTAAAATTAACAAACCAACAATAATCCAAATTAAACTTGATATTCAAACAATGAAATAGAAATAGAATAAGAGTCTTACAATTCAATAACTAAATTGGCTTCAAGAACTTGTTCCAAGATGTAGAACTTAGCCCTCCATACAAATAAAAACAAACTAGAAATTGAAAATTGTTTATGTATTCTAATGATTAAAAGGTAGAGAAAGTATGTAAAAGTATGTATGAGTCTCCCAATTTGATCAACAACATCTCTTTATATAGTCTTCAAAAGAGCATCTCCATAAAGTGTCATAAACAATGAGCATAAATCCCAAAATAAAGGAGAATTAAGAGAGTTGTAGAATCCAATGCGGAATCCAATGCTGAGCCGCCACTAGCGGCTTTTTCCCGCCACTAGCGGCTAGAAGAGATGTGCCGCGACTAGCGGCATTTTGCCGCCCATAGTGGCTTTCTATTATGACGCTTCCTCTTCTTCATTTGCTTCCATGCTTTGACTTTTGTCCTTGGGCCTTGACTTGCTTTAAAATCCACACTCACATGACATCTTTAGCCCAATACCAACCTCTAAAGAAGCCCTCTCCATACATAACAATAAAATCAATCCAATTATCCCATAAAAACACACAAGTCCATTACCAACCCAACATAAGAGACATATACAATAAAATCCACTAAAATGCTTCTCAACCTATCAATTAACCATCAAAATAACCTTTATTGACCCATACTAAACTAGACTAATCAAACTCCCCCACGCTTAGACCTTTACTCGTCCTCGAGTAAAACCCAGGGACAAGTAAAAAAAAATAACCCACACCAAGGTCTACAAAGCGAAACGTGAGTAGCTTGCTCCAACTTCAAACACTACAACTAACCACTACTACTCCAACATAATTACCATGTCACCCAATCCTCCACTAAGCAACAATATCCAACAACAAACTACATCATAAAATATGAAAATGTGAAACAAAATGTAGTTCAAACCATCACACTTCACCACCCATCCCCCCTTATTTCTTCAAATGTCCTATCCCAAACCACCCTTCAAACCTCCTTATGTCGCCACCTCCAAGATGAAAGAACAAGTAACCAAGTAACATTTTTTTTTTTTTAATTCCTAATCTCTCATTTTGCCTAGATCGCCCGCCCTTGCGAGTTTTCAATCTAGCTTTTATTCCTTACACTACTCTCATGGCACGCATCTCAATTCTTCATTTTACCCGGAGCGCCCTTTCGGGTTTTCACTCCGTCCTCGGCCATATACCCAATCTTGCCTAGGCGCCCTTTCGGGTTTTCACCTAGCCGGGTTCTTTTTTTTTTCTTTCTTTTTTTTTTTCGTTTTTTTTTTTTTAAATTGAATACAAAATGCAAAATAAAGTAAATACAAATAGAGTTCCCTCCCCCATGCTTGATCTTCACATTGCCCCTAATGTGAGGAACAACAAAAAGTAAGACATGGAAAAGGTAAAAGAAATACATACCAACACAAGTTAAGTACCGGAGGAATCTCCGTTACCATCGCTCTTAGAGGCATGACTCTCCTTCCTAACATCTTGGGTTGTAGCATGTTCACCCAACTTGGCAACACTAACCAAAGACCGAACAAGCTCACGTGTCTCCAAAAGCACATTAGTAAGTGCCTCAAGCTTATCATCGGTCTTAGATTGCTTAGCATCAACTTCCTTCCTCCAAGCATCAACTTCTTTCATCCAAACTTGGTCATAAGTAGCCACAAGAGTGGTAGCAACGGGCCGGCTTGTTGTGTCATCAATACCACTCCTAGCACCATTGTAACACCCCGTAATTTCGGACCGTTAATATATTGCGAAAGTAATTTATTAATCAAGTTGAATTTAATATTAACGTATTTGAAGTAAAAATAATTCAAAGAAATATAATTTTATTATATTTTGAAGTAAAGTATTTATTTTGATAGTTTCGAAACGTTTAAAAATAGTTTAAACCGTGTAAAAATCTTTTAATTCGATTTAAGGGCATATCGGGAGGAAAATGACAATTCTATTGAAAATTGGGTAAACAATTTTGGAAATGGGTCGTATGAGTATTCAATTTTCTTGTAATCTCGTGTTTAAGAACTTTGGTCTTGTCGGAATTTACATTTGACAAGCGGTTCTAATTATTATCGAAACGAGCCAAAACCGACTCGTAAAATCCCGACTAAACCCGCTCCCTTCCTTTCCTCCTTTCCTTTCCCGCGGACACCCCCTTCCCCTTTCCTTTTTTCTGATTTTTTCTTACCAACTTCATCTTCCTCTATCTTCTAAAGCATTCCATCACCAAAACACCATTAAAACTTAAAAATTCAAGCTATTTTCGCCATAACTTCCTCATTTCTTGTCGGATTTTCACATAATTTATATTTCCGGAATCCTCTCTTCGAGATCTACATCCTGGTATAGTTTAATTTCAGTTTTCTTGATGTCGTTTTAAGACGATTTTCGGTATAATTTCGGTTTTTATGCTTATTATTGTGTTTTTATTGTTTAATTAGGTGAAGAATTGGAGGACGAGTTTGGGGACTCGTATATTGTCGAAGATAGTGGCTAGTTGCTTGTTAGGGTTTGGTTTTCAAGGTGCTAATTGCTCATTTTCTAGCTTAAGGTAACATATTTCGAGTTACTCGACGAATAATCGTCACATTCTTTGTTGTTTTTGTATGTTTTTGTGATTTTTATTTAAGTAGTTAATTTCACATAATAAAATGGGTTGCATGCATGTCTTTTGTTAGTTTTAGTACTCATATTAGTATAAAAATGGAATGGGAACGATTAAGTAATGCTTAAAACGGAATTAAAATGAACAAAAACGGAAAAATGGAGGTGTAGGGGTGGCGGCAGCAGGCCCGGCAGGCCCACGGCTGGCCCGGGTCAGCCCGTTGCTTGTTTCGCGGTTTTTCATGCAATATTTGTCATTTCGGGTTCATTAATGTTATAGTTAGAATAAGTAACATATGGTTAAACCTTTGAAATGAATAATGATTAGTAGTAAAAATTATGTTAATGGTAAAAATTATGTTTATAGTGGTAGTTGCACATGTTAGGGTAGATTATAAAATGAAATTGTAATGATTAGGCTCAAAATGAATTTTATAGCGATAATTGTAATGTTTTGATGATTGTCGAAAAACCGAGCCTTAGTCCCTTTGATCGATTCGATGTCGATTAATTGAGTGATTGGTCACCGCAATTTAACCGCACTGCCGCAGGTGGGGTTGCGGGTAAAATTCGGTTGGATGAAATTTTATATGAATTGGATAATCGGCCTTTTTCTTGTTTTAGGCCATTTATCAAGTTTTTAGTTCACATGTATAGTTGGTTGAATTTAATAGTTTTTTATATTGTAGAAACGGCCCTAGATTCCCTAAAGCCTTTAATATTGTTAATATTGCTAGAAATGGTATTGGTATTAAATACTTTCTTGCAGGTTGTTGTGTTTGTCATAGATAGGTCTTTATAGTCTTTGACGAGTATATGTTCACCGCTTAATAGCCTTTGTGTTCCTGACTTGGTGGGATTATATCCAAGTTGGGGCATGACCTCGTTACTTATTTTGATAGTAAGTGGTCACCTTAAGTACTAGCCAACCCTTTGGTGGACTCCTTGGGGTACTCACTTTGTTTTAGAAAAATTGTGGGTCTTGGGTGCGGTGGTGTGTATCCGCATGTCTAGGTCTGCTTGTGATTTTAGGCTAGGGTTGTGTTGTGTCTTGGCCATGTTTTATTCATATTAACCGCTAAGCCAAGATACCGGTTCGATTACCTTCCCTACCTCGTGGTATAGACTCGAGTTACAGAGTGACTATTGACGGGACTAAGAACTTATGCCTGTCTTTGATATATTGCCCTTTCTTGTATGGTGATTTTATGAATTGTAATAGGTGAGATGTAAGCCGGTTACAATTGATAAAGTTTGGATTACTATTTGTTATATGTTTCACATGATAGTTTAAATTGGTCGGTTTAGAGTTCACATGTTAGAATACTTGATAAGTAAATGGTTTATCAAATTGTTTACATGTTACATTACATGTTACATTAAATATGACGTTTCGTGGCTGGGAGGACTCGAAGTTACTCCCCACTGAATTGTGGCTTTCGTGTTTGTATAAAATGCGATTGACAGGTACTTGATGCTTAGTTGGGGTTCACGGACGAGCTAGTGAGCAAGAGAACCTTGGACTTAGTTTGGTTTTTATTTTGTAGAAACCTTTAACTTTTGGTTTTGTATATATTTTAAAGGGACATATGTCTCCCTCTTCTATTTTGGTTTGTATCATTATATCCCCGTGTCTTTAGCGTGGTTATGTAAATAAGTTTATTAGCTTTTGCAGGTTTTTGGCACTCTTAAGTTGGAGATGTTTGTGAATGGTTTGGGAAAATTTTAAAAATTACAGGTTTTGTCTAGTTGAACCAATTACAAACATATCCTGTCAGTTTTTCTGTAGATTTTACGTTTTTAATTATCGCTAAATTTAAGGGTGTCACAGTTGGTATCAGAGCAAGTTGCTCCCGACGCACGTTTGTGCACCCCACTTAAAATCACTTGACCTTTAAATAAGAAACTTGAGAGATGGGTAGGATGGGTAGATTTAGGATTTTATGTGGTAGTCTGTTTGTGATTGCTAATTGTTAGGTACTAACTAATTTTCTCTTTTGTAAGATGGCTCCGCCAAGAAGAATTGATGATGCTATCTTACTAGTTCTTACTCAAATTCTCCAAAACCAACAAAATCAGCAGAATCAACAAGCTCCTCCTCCTCCTCCGCCTCCTGAGGGTACTCCAGGCACCTATACTTGGGTGGCTAATCAATTAACCCGAATCAACACTCCCACTTATGGTGGAGAGATTGATCCAGTTGCTCTTACAGGGTGGTTTCGGGAGTTGGAGAAAAGCTTTACGTTGTATGATGTCAAGAAGGAACATAAGGTGAAGCTGGCATCTCACTTCCTAGTACGAGAAGCAGATCGATGGTGGTCCATGACTGGGCCTACCGTTTCATCTGAACCAGGATTTGATTGGGAACGTTTCAAGGAATTAGTGGAGGCCCGATTCTATCCGCAAGAACTGAAACAGCAGAAGTTGAAGGGATTCATGGAGTTAAAGCAAGGAAGCCTTCCAGTTCAGACCTTCACCGATAAATTCAATGAGTTGGCTCATTATGCAACTAGATTGGTGAAGGATGACAACGAAAAAGCCTTCTTTTATCTTGAAAAGCTCTCTCCTAAGATCAAAAGCATGGTCCGCCGAGACTCCACTAGCTTTGTTTCAATTTACAATGATGCTTTGTGGGCTGAGAATTCATTGAAAGAGATTGAAAATGAAGCTCGTGCAACCAGTTCTAATCTTGGTAAGAGGCCTTTATATCCATCTTCTAGGCCCTTTACTCCTTCACCTAGGTTCATCTTTTCTCCCTCTGACTCAAACAAGAGGAGATTTGTTTCTAATGTGCAAGCTAACCGGGGTGGTCAATCTTCAGCTTTTAATGACAATAAAGGTACTAAAGACCGAGTGTGCTATAATTGCAAGAAACCAGCACATCCTGGTAAATGCTTTGTTGATCCTATCATATGCTTTTCTTGTAACAAACCGGGCCACAAGGCCAATGTTTGCCCGGAGAGGAAGGTGACGGCTCCTACTACTCCTGCCGCCCCAGTGAGGCCAGTGAGGCCGAAGGGTCGGATTTTTGTCATGAGCCGAGCGGCTGAGGCACATCCCGATATCATTACTGGTACATTTTCTATTTTTGATGTTCCTTGTTTGGTACTATTTGATACGGGTGCCTCTTTATCTTTTATTTCAATGAAACTCTCCGATAAATTATCACTTGAATCATCATAAGAAGAAAGCACATCTATATCCTTACCCTCTGGTGATGTCTTTTCCTGTTCTAAAATCTATCCGGAAGTCCCTATTTCTATTGTGGGATCTATATTTCCAGCAAATCTTTTCCAATTTCCGCTTGAAGAATTTGATGTCATTTTGGGCATGGATTGGTTACAAACTTATCATGCTCAATTTGAATGTCGAGATCAGAAAATAATTCTTACAAGCCCTTCAGGTCACCGTGTGTCTTATCAAATGGTTAAAAGACAAACCGGTACTAAGTTAATTTCTGCTATGAAGTTTATCAATGCGATGAAAAAGGGTCATCAAGCCTTCTTGTGTATGGTGACTACTTCTGATTCTTCCTCTCTGCCTCTTAAAGAGAACATTCCTGTAGTATGTGAATTTCCGAAGTTTTTCCGATGAGCTACGGAATTCCTCCGAAAGGGAAGTTGAATTTACTATTGATCTTATTCGGTACCGACCCTATTGCTAAAGCTCCTTATAGGTGGCACCGTCTGAAATGAAAAGAGTGAAGGCTCATTTGGATGATTTGATTGTCAAAGGTTTTATCCGACCTAGCTCTTCACCTTGGGGTGCTCCTGTTCTCTTTGTAAGAAAGAAGGATGGATCTATGCGATTATGCATAGATTATCGTGAACTTAACCGGGTTACTATTAAGAATAAATATCCTCTTCCTAGAATTGATGATCTTTTCGACCAACTCCGTGGTGCTTCTACTTTTTCTAAAATTGATCTTCGTTCGGGCTATCCTCAAATTCCGTCAGAAGTGATATTCTTAAAGCGCTTTCGAGACGAGATATGGTCATTTCGAGTTTACGGTGATGCCATTCGGTTTGACCAATGCTCCAGCGGTATTCATGGATCAGATGAACCGTACTTTCAGAGAACACCTCGACAAGTGCGTTGTAGTGTTCATTGATGACATCTTGATCTATTCTAAATCTGAAAATGATCATGCCAAACACCTTCGTGCTATTTTGGAGATTTTGCGCCGTGAAAAATGGTATGCTAAATTCTCTAAATGTGAATTCTGGTTACCTAAAGTGACCTTCCTTGGGCATGTCATTTCGAAAGAGGGTGTTATGGTAGATCCTGCCAAAATTGAAGCCGTTGTTGATTGGAAAAGTCCAACCAATGTTTCTGAAATCCGTAGTTTCCTTGGCTTGGCGGGTTACTATCGGCGATTTGTGAAGGATTTTTCAAAGATTGCTAGGCCGATGACTCGATTCTTTGAAGAAAGAGTCTAAGTTTGTGTGGTCCGAGGAGTGTGAAGATGCCTTCCAGGTATTGAAAAAGAGGTTGACTACCGCTCCGGTGTTGACCTTACGAAGAAGGAGTGGACTTTGATGTTTCTTGTGATGCTTCTAAGCATGGTATAGGTTGTGTCTTGATGCAAAAAGGGAAAGTCATTGCATATGCCTCTCGACAGCTTAGAGTTCATGAAGTTAACTACCCGACTCATGATCTTGAATTAGCTGCGGTGGTGCATGCTTTGAAGATTTGAAGACACTACCTCATTGGAGTCCATTGCAACATCTACACCGACCACAAAAGCCTGAAATATCTCTTTACCCAAAAAGAGCTGAACATGAGACAAAGAAGATGGTTAGAATTGGTGAATGACTATGATGCCGATCTAATTTATCACGAGGGAAAAGCTAATGTGGTGGCTGATGCTCTTAGCATAAAATCCTGTCATTCTTTGAATTCTTTTCAGGAATTACCTCCTGAACTTGCTTTAGAACTTCAAAAATTAGGAGTAAGCCTTGTAAAAAGGGGCTCTCATCATCTTGATGCCATGTCAGCCGAACCTGACTTCTACCGTGAGATCCGTGCTTGCCTTCCCGATGATCCTACTTTCAAATCCATTCGAGCTAAAATTCAACTTGGGCAAGCTAAGGATTGTAAGATTGATGATGATGGGTATCTTCGTTATCATGGTAGAATCTATGTTCCGAGTGCAGCCAATTTGAGAAAAAGAATTCTTGATGAAGCACACCTCTCTCCTTACTCTATTCATCCGGGAGCTACCAAGATGTACAAAGATTTGAGATTGCAATTCTGGTGGCCTAGGATGAAAATTGAAGTTATAGAATATGTCAGTAAATGCCTCACCTGCCAGAAAGTAAAGATAGAGCATCAAAAGCCCGGGGGTTTGCTTCAACCCTTGGATGTTCCTCTTTGGAAATGGGAGTCTATATCCATGGATTTTGTGATGGCTTTACCCAGGACTTCCTCGGGGAAGAATGCTGTTTGGGTGGTTGTGGACTGATTGACTAAGTGTGCTCGGTTTATTCCCATTAGAGAGACCTGGGGTTTAGAAGTTCTAGCTGGTGCCTATGTGAATGAAGTAGTGCGCTATCATGGGGTTCCTAAAGATATAGTTTCAGATCGAGACCCTCGATTTTGTTCTCGTTTCGGATGCATTACGAGAGAGCCTTGGGTAGTAAACTACGATGAGCACTGCTTTTCACGCCGCCACCGATGGTCAAACCGAGAGAACAATTCAAACTTTTGAGGATCTTCTTCGTGCCTGTGCCTTAGATTTCCAAACTTCCAGGGAGAAATGTTTACCCTCGGTTGAATTCTCTTACAACAACAGCTATCAAGCCTCCATTAAAATGGCACCATATGAAGCTCTGTATGGTAGAAAATGCCGTACTCCAGTCTGTTGGGATCAAACCCAAAATGTTCCAATGTTAGGACCTGATTTGGTGACCGAGTCTATTGAACAAGTTAAGATCATTCGGGAACGGATGAAGGCCGCTCAGGACCGTCAAAAATCATATGCTGATGTCCGTCGTCGACCACTTTCTTTTGAGGTTGATGGTCAAGTATTCCTTAAAGTGTCACCTATGAAAGGGGTGAAACGGTTTGGCGTAAAAGGGAAGCTGAGCCCTAAATATATTGGACCTTTTCGGGTGATTGAAAAGATTGGTCCTGCTGCTTACCGTTTAGAATTTCCCCCAAATCTGAGCAAGGTTCACAATGTCTTCCATGTTTCTCAGTTAAGGAAGTACATTAGTGACCCTAGCCATGTCATCCAAGAAGAGATTCTTGAATTGGAGCCTAACTTGGTGGTTGAAGAAAGGCCAATTCGGATTCTTGAAAAAGCCAACAAGCAACTTAGGAGCAAAGTTGTACCTCTAGTCCGTGTTCTTTGGCGTTGTGGAAATGTCGAAGAAGAGACTTGGGAGACTGAAGCTTCTATGTTAGCTAAATATCCTGAGTTATTCTCGTAAGGTATTCCTTTTCTTACTCTTTTTCCGAGTTACTAAGCCGGGTTTAATCATAATTAGTAAAGATATTATTCTTATTATAGAACTTTAAACTAAAAGTTTGAAAATGCTTTTATGATTTTCAATGGTTTTAAAATTAGTGAATGTTAAATCTCGTTGTTGGTGACGTCCCAATAATGGGTTTTCTCATTTATTGATGTAGAAATATTTTTATATCTTGATATGAATGTGGATGTTCTTGTCTGATCAACGAGAGTATCACCGTTTCATTGAAAAGATACCTATATTTTCTTATAACTATATTATTAAGATGTTGTTTACTATAATTTCTCCTTCTAAGTTTCGAGGGCGAAACTTTCTAAAAGGAGGGGTGATTGTAACACCCCGTAATTTCGGACCGTTAATATATTGCGAAAGTAATTTATTAATCAAGTTGAATTTAATATTAACGTATTTGAAGTAAAAATAATTCAAAGAAATATAATTTTATTATATTTTGAAGTAAAGTATTTATTTTGATAGTTTCGAAACGTTTAAAAATAGTTTAAACCGTGTAAAAATCTTTTAATTCGATTTAAGGGCATATCGGGAGGAAAATGACAATTCTATTGAAAATTGGGTAAACAATTTTGGAAATGGGTCGTATGAGTATTCAATTTTCTTGTAATCTCGTGTTTAAGAACTTTGGTCTTGTCGGAATTTACATTTGACAAGCGGTTCTAATTATTATCGAAACGAGCCAAAACCGACTCGTAAAATCCCGACTAAACCCGCTCCCTTCCTTTCCTCCTTTCCTTTCCCGCGGACACCCCCTTCCCCTTTCCTTTTTTCTGATTTTTTCTTACCAACTTCATCTTCCTCTATCTTCTAAAGCATTCCATCACCAAAACACCATTAAAACTTAAAAATTCAAGCTATTTTCGCCATAACTTCCTCATTTCTTGTCGGATTTTCACATAATTTATATTTCCGGAATCCTCTCTTCGAGATCTACATCCTGGTATAGTTTAATTTCAGTTTTCTTGATGTCGTTTTAAGACGATTTTCGGTATAATTTCGGTTTTTATGCTTATTATTGTGTTTTTATTGTTTAATTAGGTGAAGAATTGGAGGACGAGTTTGGGGACTCGTATATTGTCGAAGATAGTGGCTAGTTGCTTGTTAGGGTTTGGTTTTCAAGGTGCTAATTGCTCATTTTCTAGCTTAAGGTAACATATTTCGAGTTACTCGACGAATAATCGTCACATTCTTTGTTGTTTTTGTATGTTTTTGTGATTTTTATTTAAGTAGTTAATTTCACATAATAAAATGGGTTGCATGCATGTCTTTTGTTAGTTTTAGTACTCATATTAGTATAAAAATGGAATGGGAACGATTAAGTAATGCTTAAAACGGAATTAAAATGAACAAAAACGGAAAAATGGAGGTGTAGGGGGGTGGCAAAGACAGAGCCCGGTGAGGCCACGGCTGGCCGGGTCACCCGTTGCTTGTTTCGCGGTTTTTCATGCAATATTTGTCATTTCGGGTTCATTAATGTTATAGTTAGAATAAGTAACATATGGTTAAACCTTTGAAATGAATAATGATTAGTAGTAAAAATTATGTTAATGGTAAAAATTATGTTTATAGTGGTAGTTGCACATGTTAGGGTAGATTATAAAATGAAATTGTAATGATTAGGCTCAAAATGAATTTTATAGCGATAATTGTAATGTTTTGATGATTGTGCCGAAAACTGAGCCTTAGTCCCTTTGGTCGATTCGATGTCGATTAATTGAGTGATTGGTCGGCCCGCAATTTAACCGTGCACTGTCGCAGGGTGGGGTTGGGGTTGCGGGTAAAAATTCGGTTGGATGAAATTTTATATGAATTGGATAATCGGCCTTTTTCTTGTTTTAGGCCATTTATCAAGTTTTTAGTTCACATGTATAGTTGGTTGAATTTAATAGTTTCTTATATTGTAGAAACGGCCCTAGATTCCCTAAAGCCTTTAATATTGTTAATATTGCTAGAAATGGTATTGGTATTAAATACTTTCTTGCAGGTTGTTGTGTTTGTCATAGATAGGTCTTTATAGTCTTTGACGAGTATATGTTCACTGCTTAATAGCCTTTGTGTTCCTACTTGGTGGGATTATATCCAAGTTGGGGCATGACCTCGTTACTTATTTTGATAGTAAGTGGTCAGCTTAAGTACTAGCCAACCCTTTGGTGGACTCCTTGGGGTACTCACTTTGTTTTAGAAAAATTGTGGGTCTTGGGTGCGGTGGTGTGTATCCGCATGTCTAGGTCTGCGCAGATTTTAGGCTAGGGTTGTGTTGTGTCTTGGCCATGTTTTATTCATATTAACCGCTAAGCCAAGATACCGGTTCGATTACCTTCCCTACCTCGTGGTATAGACTCGAGTTACAGAGTGACTATTGACGGGACTAAGAACTTATGCCTGTCTTTGATATATTGCCCTTTCTTGTATGGTGATTTTATGAATTGTAATAGGTGAGATGTAAGTTTAGGTTACAATTGATAAAGTTTGGATTACTATTTGTTATATGTTTCACATGATAGTTTAAATTGGTCAGTTTAGAGTTCACATGTTAGAATACTTGATAAGTAAATGGTTTATCAAATTGTTTACATGTTACATTACATGTTACATTAAATATGACGTTTCGTGGCTGGGAGGACTCGAAGTTACTCCCCACTGAATTGTGGCTTTCGTGTTTGTATAAAATGCGATTGACAGGTACTTGATGCTTAGTTGGGGTTCACGGACGAGCTAGTGAGCAAGAGAACCTTGGACTTAGTTTGGTTTTTATTTTGTAGAAACCTTTAACTTTTGGTTTTGTATATATTTTAAAGGGACATATGTCTCCCTCTTCTATTTTGGTTTGTATCATTATATTCCCGTGTCTTTAGCGTGGTTATGTAAATAAGTTTATTAGCTTTTGCAGGTTTTTGGCACTCTTAAGTTGGAGATGTTTGTGAATGGTTTGGGAAAATTTTAAAAATTACAGGTTTTGTCTAGTTGAACCAATTACAAACATATCCTGTCAGTTTTTCTGTAGATTTTACGTTTTTAATTATCGCTAAATTTAAGGGTGTCACAACCATCACCCTCATCCTCCTTATCATTCTAATCACTCTCCCCATCATCCAAAGGATCAAGGTCGGGGTCGGCGGAAATATGGAAATCTTCCGTCACCTCTCCATAAGTCAAGGGATCATCGGCCGAGCGAGGAATCTTCAAATAAATATCATTTTTAGAACCCCAACACCAAAAATATGTACCTTCTACGACACGTGGTCGGAGCATATGACATTGTATCAAACAAGGGACATTCATAAGGTAGCTATCCATCAATGGTACCTCATCCTCATCCACACCTATCTTCAAATGTTGCATTATCAAGGTCCCCAAACCCCCACCACCAATCTTAGTTCCTTCCGTCGAACACAATTTTAAACAAGACTGCACAAAAGTATCAACCCAATCGGGTACACCCTCACCCTCCGGAGTCATAGCTCTCAAGTAACCAAAGTGAACACGGGAAAGTTTGGTGGGCTCACCCTTACAAAGGAATGTATTGGCTATCAAACGGTGAGCAACTCGAAGACACGGGTGAGGGATATAAGAACTTATTTCACCTTGCTTTCCACGTGTATCCAACCCCGTCAACTCCTTCCATCATGTTGAACTAGCATCCTTATCAAGACCCACATATTTCACCTTACTCATCTCCTTAATACCAAAAGCTTTTCTCAACCCCCCATAGGTCATAGAATGAGATTGTCCTTTCAACCGGAAGGTGATTTTAGGAGTTTTAGTGGACGCTCCCGACAAGGATAATGTGGATAAGAACTCTAAAGTGTATCTCCTATAAGTGCGAGCCCCCTTCCCCATGAAATCCTCCAAACCAACATTCTTCAATAATGACTTCATCACGTCAAGCATACCCAACTTCTGTAATGTTTCATGACAAAGGAATCGGGTCTCCATCATATGACGCTCATGTAGATCATCCCAAATATCCCCTTGCTTAACGGTCAAAGTAGCGGGTTTGGGAATGGGGATTTTTCTAGGAATAAGGATGGGTGTTTTGGACGTGGTGTGGGTAGTCTTTTGTTTTTTGGTGGGTTGTTTAGAGGTGGTAGCGAGTGTGGTTTGACGTTTAGTGGTCCTTATTCCGACAATGACAATAATGCTCAACAAAGAACACCCTCCAAGTATACAACAACAACAAAGCTCTCTTACAACTCCAAATCTCCCTCAACAACGAACAAGCTCAACAATTCTAATCCCAAGTGCCAATAAATCACCAACAAATACTCAATTGAACAATTATAAAGCCTTTAAATTAAAGTTAGAACGAAAATTCAAACAAATAATTCAAAGGAAGAGACAAAGTATGAAAATTTTTACCAAAAGATGAAAAATTTGCCTCTTTGTAATGAGAAATGATGATGTATACTCCAAATTGCAGAAATCAAGCACAATTTCGACTCAAATAACCCCCAAATTCGAAATTTTCAAGCTCTATGGTTAGGGCTTCAAAAAGTCGAGATTTTCAACAAATGGGAGTGGTGTATATTACTGTTTTGCAGACAGGAAACACAATTCGACCCTTGAATGTTCAACTCGAAATTTTCGAATTCGAATGCTGGGTTTTCAAAACTCGAAATTTGTAACAAAATCAAATTGTGTATACCCCTTTGCAGAAATCAAACCCAATTCGACTTCAATGAATGCCCAACTCGGACTTTTCGAAAGCCCTATTACTGGGGTTCCACAAACTCGATTTTTCAACGAATTTTGAATGAAGAACAAAGAGAAAAGGTAATTTGAATAAGGGATTGGAGTGTAAGAACAAGTAAACGTGATTTGAATGTATGGGGAAGCAATTTCGACTGAAGCAATTCGTGTTTTTTTTTTTTTTTTTTTTTTGTGTGTGGGTGTGTGAAGAATGAAGAAGGGAAAGGGACAAGAGAAGGATGACGGAATTGTACCTGTAGCGTGAGGAGCCGCTGGGGTCTGTTGGTGGCCGAGAAGCGCGACAGGAAAAACAGAAGGGGCAGCCGCTGGTGTTGGTGGCTGCCGAGGGGCGTGGCAGGAAGAGCAGAACGGGTGCCGCTGGGGTTGCGATTTTTGCCGCTGGTGGCGGCTCGGGAAGCAGTAGGGAAACCGCTAGTGTCTGGCCGGTGCCGCTAGTGGCGGATTGGGACGCACTTTGGGTCGGGTTTCTGCTTGGGTTGCTGCTGGTCTCGGCAGTTTAGCCGCTTGCTCTGCCTTCCCTTGTTATCGTGCTACTGCTTTTCTGTTTTTGTGGTTTTTTTTTTTAAATTTATTGAATTTTTGGTACCTACAAAACACAAGCAAATATTAGACGGAATTAAACTAACGGAATAACAATAAAAATTAAACTATCTAAAATGTAAATAAATCAACAACGAAATTAAATCGGGTTGCCTCCCGTAAAGCGCCTTATTTAATGTCGTGGCTCGACATGAAAATGAGAAGGTCAATCGTCATAAATTGGGTCGACAAGATCAATCCCCTCGACCGCTTCTTGTTGAAATCCTTCATAATATGGTTTGAGACGGTGCCCATTCACTTTGAAAATCTTTTCCGTAGACGGACTACGAATCTCCACCGCTCCATGTGGAAATACTTGAGTAACAATAAATGGACCAACCCATCTTAACCGTAGCTTACCCGGAAATAATCGAAGACGAGATATGTAGAGCAAAACCTTTTGACCAACGGTGAATGTCTTTCTACACTACAAAAAGAATTAAAACAGGCGATTGATTTTGGCGACTGAAATCAGTCGCCAAAATCAATTTGGCGACTGAATTCAGTCGCCAAAGGTCAGTCGCGGACCTTAGTCGCCTTTTCTAGCTTTGGCGACTAAAGTCGGTCGCCAAATTTGGCGACTGCCAAATCAGTCGCCAAATGCCAAAAATGGCGACTGATAGGGTAGTCGCCAAATTGGCGACTGATTAAAGGTAGTCACCAAATTGGCGACTGAATAGCAGTCGCCAAATTCCATTTTAGTCGCCTTTTTTGGGTGACGTAGCCAGTTTGGCTGAGCCAATTTGGCGACTGCTTTGTGATTTGGCGACGCTATTGATCGCCAAATTGGCGACTACATTTAATCAGTCGCCAATTTGGCGACTGAATTTCAGTCGCCAAATCACAAATCAGTCGCCAAAACCACTGTATGTTTTGGTGGTTATTTTCGTTTTCATTGCTAGCCAAAAATTTACAACATGCATACAAACCGATGTTCCACAACACCATACATCCCATTTCAACACACACAACACCATACATTTCAACCCAACACCTCCCAATTTCTCAAACTTCATTGCATATATTGAAAATGGCATATTGAAACTTCATTGCATACAAACCGATGTTCCACAACACCATACATCCCATTTTAACTACTTTTTTGGTAGTATAGAAACTTCGGGTCATGATATTATCATCGGGGAAAGATTCCTCAAGTAACGAGGCAATGCCATCAACAGCAACAAATGGCATATTGAACTCACATTTCAAGGTAATTAGCCTAGAAGCGGCTTGTAACAATGTCATTTTGCTTCCTTCATACAAGGGTTTTTCTGAGGCTTTTAACATGTCAAGAAAGGCTTTTGCTTGTGGGTGTGGCGGTTGTTCTTCAGAAATAGTTGTATGGTCATCACTATTAAAAATAGTGGAATCCATAGCATCAACAACCATCTCTCTATATGGGTTCTCATCATTTTGTATTTGTTGGGTGTGAGTTTGTTCATGAATTGGAGAATATGCTTCTCCATGTGAAATCCAATTGTAATAATTTGGCTTAAACCCGTTTATAATGAGATGTTCTTCTACTACAATGTCAAGCTGGTATTTCAGGTTTTTGCATTTGGCACAAGGGCACCTAAGTTTTTTGTCTACCAAGTCATATTCATCTTGTTGTTTAGCAAATTCAATAAACTCGCTAACACCCTTTATAAATCTAGCGGTAGGACGTCTTTTCTTATTGGAATGGTCTAATCTTCCTTCATACATCCATGAACGTTCCAATCTCTTCATTTTAATCTAAAGAAGACCCCAAAGTAATTTAAACATTTTTAAAAAATAACAATAATATTACATACAAAATTTAAACATTATACTCCACATTATACAATAAACATATGAAAACAATATATAAATATTGTCAATAAGTAATCCATCTTCGAATGGGGTCCTTATCACTCCAACCTAAACCCGTCAATGTACGTTTCAAGTCACTAGCAAACACACTTGTAATTTATTAATGAGGAAAAAATTGGCAAAGCAATTCCCTTGAGTTCTCCAAATACACATATACATGTATTCGGAGAACATTAAAGGGATCGCCACCAAACTCATTCCTCATTAATAAATCACAAGTACGTGTTTACTACCTAAATGACTTGAACGTACAAAGACGATCCCAAAATGGGGACTATTCAAGAATTACTCCTAATGAGTAATTCTTGAACGGGTACTAAGTCAACATCAAATCAAACAACAACACAATCAAGTACTAAATTAATTAAGTCAATCAATAGCCCAATTATTCAACCACATAGTAAAGGCTTCTATCCTAAAGTCCGTAACATAATTTGAACTAAAATTAGTAAATTTAAAAGGTAACTGGTAAGAGGAGGTTACCTAATCAAGTAAAAGCAAAAATGAAAAGAAAACAAGAAGCAACAGCTACCGCGTACGGTGGTGCCTAGCAGCGCGGTGACAACCCTGAAAAGAGAAGAAAAAACAAAAAAAAACAAGGTTATTCAACCTCAATTCATCAATAACATGAATTATCAAACTAAATTTATCAAAATCAAGTCCTAAAGAGGTTCCACTTAGCTAATAGCTAATTTCTCTTAATCCAAAAGACGGTTCCACTTAGCTAATTCCATTAATCCAAAAGACGGTTTCACTTAGCTTAATATTAATAATAATACGACGATTTCACTTAACTTAGTAATAATAATAATAATATTATTAATTAAGGCGGTTCCACTTAGCTTAATACTTATGATAATGAGACGGTTTCACTTAGCTACCCAACACCATACACCACCCACGACCCACCCACGGCCACCCCACGACCCACCCACCCACGGCCCACCACGGCCCACCCCCGACCAACCCCACCCACGGCCACCCCACGGCCACCCACGGCCGAAACCCCCTCCCCCCATAACCATAAACCTAAAGACAAACCTCTTAATCATTCCCTTTTAATTCAAACACAAATTAAACTAAATCTAACTAAAAATTAATCTAACATACTAACTACAAATAAATCTAACAAACTAACCACAAATTAATCAAACTAACTACAAATTAATCTAACAAATTAAACTAATTAAACTGAAATTAAACAAAAAAAAACTAACCTAATTAAAGAGGGTGGAAGTGGCGGTGGAAATGGCGGTAGAAATGGCGGTGGAAGTGGTGGTGGTAGTGTAGTCTCGTCGCCGTTCGTCGTCGTCGCTGCAATCGCCTTTTTTTTTTTTTTGGTTTCGAAAGAGTAAAGTAGGAGAGAGGGGGGTCTGGTTTGTATAAAAAGATTTGGCGACTGAATTTTTATTTGGCGACTGATTTTCAGTCGCCAAATTGGCGACTACATAAAATCCGTCGCCAAATCTGATATATCAGTCGCCAAATAATATTCCCTTTTTAAAAAAGACAGTCGCCAATTTGGCGACTGATTTCAGTCGCCAAATTGTAAATCAGTCGCCAATTTGGCGACTACCAGTATCAGTCGCCAAATTTCGGTCGCCTGTTTTAGTTATTCTTGTAGTGCTAGCGAGCATCTTATCATGCCATGCCTTTGTTCGCTCTTTGAAAATCGCCGCATTTTCATACGACTCATTCCTAATCTCCTCTAACTCTTGTAATTGCAGTTTCCGGTACTCACCCGACTCATTCATTCTCATATTTAAAGTCTTTACCGCCCAAAAAGCTTTGTGTTCAAGCTCGACCGGGAGATGACAAGACTTACCAAACACCAACCGATATGGTGACATACCAATCGGGGTTTTATAGGCCGTTCTATAGGCCTACAATGCATCATCCAACCTCAAGCTCCAATCTTTCCGACTCGGATTCACCGTCTTTTCCAAGATGGACTTCACTTCTCTATTGGACACCTCGGCTTGACCGTTTGTTTGAGGATGGTAAGCGGTAGAAACTTTGTGAGTGACACAATATTTCTTTAAAAGTGCTTCTACCATCCTATTATAAAAGTGAGTGCCTTTATCGCTTATCAATGCTCTTGGAATTCCGAACCTAGAAAAGATGTTAGACTTGATAAAATCTGCAACAACTTTAGCATCGTTAGTCCTAGTGGGTTTAGCTTCCACCCACTTCGACACATAATCAACGGCGAGAAGTATATATAAGAAACCATGAGATGTGGGGAATGGACCCATAAAATCTATACCCCACACATCAAAAATTTCACAATAAAGCATAGGGGTTTGGGGCATCTCATTACGACGAGAAATGTTACCACTTCGTTGACAATTGTCACAAGTTTTGACAAATCCATGGGCATCCCGAAATAAGCTGGGCCAATAGAAACCACAATCAAGCACCTTCCTTGCGGTCCTTCTAGCTCCAAAATGACCTCCACAAGCATACGAATGACAAAAAGTGAGAATAGAACTCATCTCATTTTCGGGAACACACCTCCTTACCACTTGATCCGAGCAATGCTTCCATAAGTAAGGATCATCCCAAACATAGTATTTGGCATCACTCCTTATCTTGTCCTTTTGGGACTTAGAAAAACCTGTAGGAAATTCATTGGAAACAAGAAAGTTAACAATATTAGCATACCAAGGAGAAACGGAAGTAAGGGCAAAGAGTGTCTCATCGGGAAATGTGCCACGAATAGGCCCTTCAAGCCTTCCTAAATTCAATAGCCGACTCAAGTGGTCCGCAACCACATTCTCGGCTCCTTTCTTATCCCGAACCTCAATGTCAAATTCACTTAGCAACAACACCCAACGGATAAGTCTCGGCTTAGCCTCCTTCTTTGTCATCAAGTACCTAAGAGCGGCATGATCGGTGAACACCACCACCTTAGTACCAAGTAGATAGGATCGGAACTTCTCTAAAGCAAATACTACCGCCAACATCTCCTTCTCGGTAGTAGAGTAGTTCCTTTGGGCCTCATTGAGAGTCATAGAGGCATAGTAGATCACATGAGGTACTCTCCCAACTCGTTGACCCAAGACAGCACCAATCGCGTAATCACTAGCATCACACATAAGCTCAAATGGAAGAGACCAATTTGGAGCTTGTATGATTGGGGCCGATGTCAATTTCTCTTTTAACTTGTCAAATGCCTCCTTGCAAGCCAAATCAAACTCAAATTCCACCTCCTTTTGCAATAATTTGCACAATGGTGAAGCTACCTTCGAAAAGTCTTTGATAAACCTTCTATAAAACCTGCATGACCAAGAAAAGAGCGAACTTCACGAACATTAGTAGGATAAGGAAGGGATTGAATAGTATCAATTTTCGCTTTATCAACCTCAATACCTTTAGATGAAACCACATGCCCAAGAACAATACCTTGCTCCACCATAAAATGGCATTTTTCAGAATTTAAGACAAGGTTAGTGTCAATGCATCTCTTAAGCACAAGAGATAAATGGGACAAACAACTATCAAAGGAATCGCCATGCACGGTAAAATCATCCATGAAAACTTCAATAAAATTCTCAACATATTCAGAAAAGATACTAACCATGCATCTTTGAAAAGTTGCGGGAGCATTACATAACCCAAATGGCATCCGTCGATACGCAAAGGTGCCAAATGGGCAAGTAAATGTGGTCTTTTCTTGATCCTCGGGCGCAATAGCAATTTGAAAATAGCCCGAATAGCCATCTAAAAAGCAATAATAAGGCTTACCGGCAAGCCTCTAAAGCATTTGATCAATGAACGGTAGGGGAAAGTGGTCCTTCCTTGTCACCGCATTGAGTCTACGGTAGTCAATACAAACACGCCACCCATTTTGCACTCGGGTGGGAACCAACTCTCCATGTTGATTTTCTACAACCGTCACTCCACTTTTCTTAGGCACCACTCGTGTGGGGCTAACCCACTTACTATCGGATATTGGGTAGATCATACCCACTTGCAAAAGCTTAAGAATCTCTTTCTTCACCACCTCCATCATAGGTGGGTTCAATCTCCTTTGTGGTTGTCTCACCGGCTTGGCATCTTCTTCCAAGAATATGTGATGCATACAAGTGGTTGGACTAATACCCTTAATGTCGGCAATAGTCCACCCAATTGCAAGCTTATTCTCTTTAAGAACCTCCACCAACTTTACCTCTTGCTCCTTGGTGAGCTTGCTAGAAATGATTACCGGTAAAGTTTCTCCATCACCTAGAAAAACATACTTCAAATGGTCGGGTAATGGTTTCAACTCTACCACGGGTGCCTGCAAAACTGAAGGTAACAATTTCTCACTAGGCAACGTTAGTGTTAGTGGTTTAGAATATGAAGGTATAATGGGATATGTTTCAATCTTGGCTAAGAAAGCCACAACTTCCTTCAAATTATTAGATAGAGAGAAATCCAAATTATCACAAGATAAACTATTATCAATAGCTACAAGCAATTCATCTCCTACATCTACATAGAACACATCCTGCACTAAAGGCTCCAAAACATCAATCATTAAACAAGAATGGTCATCACGAGGATACTTCATGGAATCATAGATATTAAACTTAACCACTTGACCATCGGCCTCCATAGTGAGAGAACCATTAGACACATCAATTTTAGTACTTGCGGTTCTCAAAAATGGCCTACCTAAAAGTATAGGAGCCGCTTGTGAATCATGTTCCATTTCAAGTACATAAAAATCAGCGGGAAATATTAATTTATCCACCATCACAAGTACATCCTCAACCACCCCCTTAGGATAAGCATTTGAACGGTCGGCCAATTAAATTACCACCCCCGTTTTAACCAATGGTCCCAATTTCAAAGACTTGTACAAGGAATAAGGGAGTACATTAATTGAAGCACCTAAGTCAAGCATAGCATTGGGAATAGTGGTGTCTCCTAAGGTGCAAGGTACGGTAAACATACCCGGATCACTACACTTAGGTGGTAGCTTATGTTGAAACAAGGCCGACACTTGTTCATTAACTTTAACTTTTTGGACACCCTTCAATTTTTGATTCCTTTTAATGGTACACAACTCTTTAAGAAACTTAGCATACCTAGGCACACTTTTCAATAAGTCTAATAAAGGGATCTTTACCTCACATTTGCGAAAGGTCTCATAGATATCTTTGTCTTGTGTAGGGCGGCTTTTCCTCTTGAGAGCCTCGGGAAATGGTGGAGCATCCACATAAGTAAGTGTGACAACCGGTGTTACTTCCTCCTTTTGAACCAATGGTGGGGCGATATTAGGCTCAATGACCAACTCCTCCTCCTCTTGCTCAATGATCTCACTAATCTTTGCTTTTGACCCTTGCAACTCCTTCCCACTCCTCAAAGTCATGGCACTTGCATTAGGCTTGGGATTAGGAATGGTTTGGTAAGGCAATTTCCCGGAATCTCTAGCTTCAAGTCTCCCAAGAGCACTAGACATTTGCCCAAATTGATTTTCCAAGTTTTGAATGCTAGCCTTTGTCTCTTGTTGAAATTGCACTTGATTAGCTTGCATAGTTGTAACACCCCCTCATACCAAGGTACCTTACCAGGACCACCCAAGTATGAAAGACTGTTACCATCTCGGTTGCCCGAGGTTAGTACATATCAAAAGCGTCTGAACTGAGCACATTTATTAAAGTAATGTAAAATGCAAAGTTTACAATATCCAAACCCAAATACTGTCTAAAGAAATACAACTTCAAAGTCTTAATAATAAAAGGAAACTCGCTAAGACTCAGACAGTGATGCTATGACTCGTGGTGGCAATTCTCCCAATGAAATCCCCAAGCTCTCACTAGCAAAACCTGTCAAGCCTGCTCACCATCCCCGAATGGATCACCGCAGATTACACAAACAACAGCGGGGTCAGTATTATGCAACAACAAGACAAACAAATGCAATACTCGTCCGATCATCGTCAACTCCCAATCACCCTGTCTCACATAGTAACCGACTACACACTAAAGTGTGTAGCCCTGCCAGATTACCCATCGCAACAGGTAATCCTCGCCGCCAGTGGGTGACCGCAGCCGATCCCACCTAGTCCAGCTCCTCAACGAGCGACAATAATCCCTGTCCCTTAATGTGCACATCCCCTCCCGTGGCGGGTTCCACGGAGGGCGAACTAGGGTGTGAAGCCACTCCCGCAAGTGACTCCACCACAATCACAATCACATGACACTCTTGTCATCTCAATCCCCCTCACACCAACATTGTCACAACAATCTCCATATTACGATGATCAATAGACAACGATAAATACAATAATATGTCATGTAAAGCACAAAGAATCGAGTAGGGAAACCCTACCTTAGCAATCACAAAGATAAGCAACACGGATAATCAAAAAGGCTCCTCTACGAAGTCTTCTCCTATACAAAGATCATACAACACAATTACACTTTGAACAATTCCCAACATTCCCTTCCCATATAAATGTACAAAGAACCCAAAAGATACTGATAATTACAAAGATAGAACTTACCAACAATGCAACAAGAGTTTATACGGAATAATCACCGCAAATATCCACACAACTATGCTACGAGATGCTCAAGGAAGGAATTAGGGAATGATTTGGGTAGGATTAGGGTAACGTAGAAATGATAATGTGTGAAAAGTGATATTAGAAAGCGACGCGGAAAATATAAAATACCCTAATCACTCTTTAATCAAACCGTCGAAATATAACTTCGCTTAAACCGGACACTCGGTCGAGTGTGACGACACTCGGCCGAGTGGCCTACACTCGGTCGAGTATTCACTATACTCGGCCGAGTGTTCCTCGGCAGAACCGAAATAACTCACACAAAGAGCACTACTCGGCCGAGTAGGCTCTACTCGGTCGAGTAGGCTCCAAAGGAAATCCGTAGTGTTACAATCTTTCCCCCTAAAAAGAACTTCGTCCCGAAGTTCACACTCAACTACACATGAAACAACTCCAAGGAACTACACAAGCATCACAACAAGTTACCCCAAACACATCTCCCGACACGAATCAAACAAAGCAAAGAAAACACAAAACACTATCGCGACCATCTCCTACCCCCCTAAAAAGACAACGGTTACGTCCCCGTAACCAAACATACCTGATCAAAAAGGTTAGGAAAGCGGTCTCGCATAGCTTCCTCGGGTTCCCATGTTGCTTCCTCCACATTATGATTAGACCAAAGGACCTTGAGTAAGACCGTCTCACCATTCCGGGTCTTACGAACCTTGCGATCAAGAATCTCCTTAGGAATCTCGGCATAAGACAAGGATTCATCAAGTTCGATGTTCTCCATCTCGAGGATGTGCGACGGGTCACTCACATATTTCCGGAGTTGAGACACATGAAAAACATTGTGAACTCTATCCAAAGCTGGTGGTAAAGCTAACTCGTAGGCTACCTCGCCAACACGGTCCGAATTTCATAAGGACCTATAAACTTTTGGCTTAGCTTACCCTTTTTCCCAAACCTCATAACACCTCGCATAGGTGACACTTTCAAAAGCACCTTGTCACCTACCGCGAACTCAATGTCCCTGCGGTGTAAGTCGGCGTAGCTCTTTTGACGATCTTGAGCTGCTCTCATCTTTTGGCGAATCAACTGGATTTGCTCAACCATATCCGAACCAAGCGTGGCCCTAGAACCCTTTGTCTCGGAACTATCATCCCAACAAACCGGACTTCGGCATTTCCGGCCATACAAAGCTTCAAATGGTGCCATCCCAATACTTGTATGATAACTATTATTGTATGAAAACTCGATCAAATCAAGTCTGTCTTCCCAATCGCCTCCAAAGTCCATCACACATGCCTTTAGCATGTCTTCCAAGGTCTTGATGGTCCGTTGCCCGACCATCGGTTCTTGGGATGAAAAGCCGTACTCATCTTGAGCGTTGTGCCCATCAACTCTTGCAGTTCTTGCCAAAACTTTGATATGAACCTCGCATCCCGATCGGAAACAATATCTTTCGGAATACCATGTAACCGAACCACATGCTTCAGTAACCCAAAGCGGATGCATCTTAGACCAAGTATCTTTCATTATTGGAACAAAATGGGTCGACTTGGTTAGCCGATCAACAATCACCCAAATCATGTTGTTACCTTGTTGTGACCTAGGTAACCCCACAATAAAGTCCATAGAGATCGACTCCCATTTCCACTCGGGCACCTTGTCGGGGGACCGAATCTTACCTTGAGGTCTCCTTTGTTCACCTTTGACCCTCTGGCAAGTCAAACATCTAGCCACAAACTCAGCTACCTCCCTCTTCATGTTCGGCCACCAAAAGTCTTCTTAAGGTCTCTGTAAAGCTTGTCACCACCCGGGTGAACCGAATAAGGAGTGCAATGAGCCTCGGACAAGATCATTCTCCTTAACTCGCATCGTCGGGGACACACCATCTCCCATCAAAACGAACACTCCCATCCCGGATGTATAGAGAACCTAGATCTTTGCTCCGCTCTCTACCGTTGACTTCCACTCCCGGATTTTAGGATCAAGCTCTTGCTTACCTTTGATGTTTTCATACAACTCCGGCTCGATCGTCAAATCCCCGATGGTATTCCCCTCTCGAATCATAAAGATCCCCAATCTAGACATCTCATCTCTCAACTTCAGCAAGGACATAGTTGTGCATAGCGAATGAACGCTCTTCCTACTCAATGCATCTGCGACAACATTAGCTTTACCCTCGTGATAGATGATCTCCATATCATAATCTCCAATCAGCTCCATCCACCGCCTCTGTCGCATGTTAAGCTCCTTCTGAGTGTAGATATACTTTAGACTCTTATGATCAGAGAACACCTTAAAAGTTGCGCCGTAAAGGTAGTGCCTCCAAATCTTAAGAGCGAACACAACCGCACTTTTGACTCCAAATCATGAGTAGGGTAGTTCTCCTCATATTGCTTCAGCTGCCTCGAAGCATAAGCTATCACTCTCCTCCCCGCATCAAGACACAACCCAAACCGTTCTTGAGCGTCGGTATAGACCTCAAAGTTCTCACAACCTCGTGCAAGGCTAGGATAGGAGCGTGGTCAAGCGTTCTTTTAAGGTCCGAAACGCCGTTTCACAACTCTCATCCCAAACAAATCGACTTCTTTCCTCATCAAGGATGTCATAGGCCGTGCTATGGTAGAGAAATCCTTCACAAATCTCCAGTAGTAGCGGCAAGACCTAAGAAACTCCGAATCTCGCCACATTCTTCGGCGATTCCCACTTGGTAACGGCCTCAATCTTACTAGGATCCACAGATACCCCCTTCTTGGATATTACATGGCCTAGAAAAGCCACTTCCTCTAACCGGAACTCACACTTGGATAACTTGGCATAGAAAGCCGATTTTCCCTCAAAGTCGCAAAACTATCCTCAAGTGCTCTTCGTGCTCTTCTTTAGACTTGGAATATACTAGGATATCGTCGATGAAAACGACCACAAACTTATCCAAAAACGGTGTGAAGATCCGGTTCATCAAATCCATAAAAGCTGCTGGCGCATTGGTCAACCCAAAAGGCATCACTACATACTCGTAGTGACCATACACTAATGGAAAAAACCCCTATTGCGTCAGTTGTAAAGGACATTTTGCGTCGGTTTTCGACTGACGTATATCGAGGGGTCGTATTTGATATGCGTCAGTTGTAGAACTGACGCAAAAAGTTACCATTTGCGTCAGTTGTGTTTTAAAAACCGACGCAAAAAGTTACCATTTGCGTCAGTTGTATCAATAGAATGGACGCATTAGACTGTTATAACTGACGCAAATAGTTGTTATTTGCATCAGTTCTCCAAATAACCGATGCATTTGCTTTATTTTTTTGCGTCAGTTCTATAGAACTGATGCAATTGATATTTCGTTTTAACACCAATTTATTGCCATTTGCGTCATTTGTTATCAGGATGCAATTGATGCAATTAATGTTTTCTTTTTATATACAAAAATTTGCTACCGAATTTTCGGAAACACCTCCCCGTTAAACTGACAATTCGAATACAAAAACTTCAAAACCTGAAACAAGAAATCCAATAAACCACCAATACATCACATTTAAAGCAACATTATATTTCATTCAACCCAACAACGTTACAAATACAATCCAATGTATACAAAATCTCACAAACGTCTTATTTACTAAACTAATCTATATACTAAATGTTCTCTAAAAACATCTACTAGCCAAATTCATATCGTTGATTGACATGGTTGAAAAATGAATGTGTGGACGTGATTTATTATGAAGATCAAGAATATAAAACCCTTGTTCACACACACCTCTTCAATGGACCGGGGATTGTTAGAAGTTAAAGTCCACATCTCTTCCAATGTAGTATCAATGCTTGCTTTGCGCAAACGAACATAATGTGTCAACCCCCCACGCTTTATAAGTGTACCACCCCATCTGCGAAATGTCCTATTTTTCAGCATCTCATCTTTTGCCTCTACCTCTTTCACTTCCTTTTGCCATATTCAAACTCATTCGATCAATGGTTCTTCCTGACCTGAAAGTTAACTCTCGCCATAAGCATTGTACTTGAAGAAAATGGCTCTATTACAAGAGACTTCTAGATAAAGTATTTTAAACAATGATGTGCACATACTGAGAAGAGAGTATATTGACATACCTGCCCCGCCCCATCTATGGGGATTGAGTTTGAGTAGGGTGTTGCACAACAGAAGCTGAAGGAAGTGGTGTCAGAAAATACTATAGAAGATAAGTTGTCATCATCGACCAAGGTAGAACCAGTGGTTCCATACTGCACAACAAATACAATATATCAGAAAGAACTATGTGCAGGAAAATGAAAAGTAGAAATGCATTTATTTAATTAAAAGACAAAAATAACATCAGACGACCTCCTAATGCAAAATCAATCGATGCAAACCAAAAACAAACTATTATTATCTTAAAAAAAAATAAACTACTACTAAGATAGTGTATAACAATGTATTTTCAGAGATTACAAACATCCCATGTGTGCTATAAATATGTCAACGCGACTTCCATCATAAATCCTAATTTTGGAGATTGTAAATTAAATAGACGATTCAATCAAACTGTAATTGAATTTTGATTTGGTCAAAATCTGGGCTGACTCAACTACTTTAGAAAAATCTGAAAACACCACCAAACAATTTTTAAACTTTATGATAAAGACATCAGAAGAGGAGCTAAGAGGACCTGTAGAGAGGTAATAACCAGACTTTTAAAGCAACAAATAATAATCGAAGTATTAAAAACAGATCAGCAGGAACTTCATGTACAGTTACGGGGGAATTGTATCATCTTAACAATAGATTCTGTTCTACAAAGGTTAAGTTAAATTCCTCATTTTATTACTGAAACCAACATAGAAAGAAGGCTAACTTTATAAGGAACATTTCAGTTAAAGCTCAATTGCATCTACCTACAAATGTTCGGAGAATCATTTACGAATGTCTAGAAGCCAACCTGATAGCGCGTCATAGTAGTAAATCCTTCACCATGTACTCCTGTATCAATTATGCTCATCGCCATCAAATTCTTAATTTTAGGAATACAATTGATAAGTACGCTGGGAACGAACAATAAGAAATGTTATAATAACCAAATAAAAGAAGAAAAAACCAGGAAGGAGATGGTGAGATACCTTGCTGAAAAGCTCGACAGGAGGATTTTGGTGATTTCTCTTTGCTGTTTGAAACTCGAACCGCTGAACAAAAAGAAAAAGAGAGTTTATACCAGTATAGAATGGATACACACACTCACACTGAGAATTAACATATCTTTGCTTGGAGTGTTTCAAGTTTGAATTAAGATTGGCATAAAATGGCCTCATCGGTGGCTAATGGCTAGTTAGCAACCTGTCAGCCGTGGATCCTAATGAAGATTTACAAGTTTAACTGCAGTTCAGTGGCGACTATTAGTACTTCACAATTCATAATATAAGTAGCTCAGATATTTGCGTGAATTATTTGGTAACACTCCATATTACAGTATGCTTGAAATCCAATGATGTGAATCTTTGGCTTCATTGCCAATATCTCCTCAATAATTTTGTTAACCAAAAAAAGCCACCTTAAGTCAAACCTATTAAAAATTGCTTCTACTTCTGTACTTCATTGTGCAATATTCTCACCCATGTTTCAGCAAGTTAGCATCTATTATAATCAATGTTACCCTGAGGCTCCATTTTGGTCGCGTGTCACGTGTCGGATACTTGAAGTGTCCAACACGACACGACACGTCACTTCATTTTAAACCAAAATCGTGAAAACTTCGCGAAAAATAACTATATCAGACACTTTGAGTCTACGACACTGTGACGTGTCATTCATCTGAAACCGAGTCGAACTGTCGAAGTAACATAGATTATAATCTTCAATTCAGTCATCTATTATAATCAATCCTATTAAAAACTACTGCTCCTTCATTGTGCTATATTTTAACCTCATGCTTCAGTTAAGTTGGCATATATTATAATCTTCAAATTCAGGCATACGTTACTACCATGGACGTGTTAAAACTTAAAATGAGATGAATTTGTCAACACCAACATTATACAACCCCGAGACTAACTCAATCCCATATTGAGAATCTGCAAACAAGACCCTAATGTCCCCAGCCCTCAATCCTAAGAGAATTACTATATGCACAAGTTATGAAATTTAAAATTTTTCCACAAAGTATAGAGTGATTCCGAAACAAAATTCCAAACTCTTGAGTCTTGAGCGTGAATTATAGTCTTAAAATTAGTGCCTTAATAGATGAGACGTAATCCCTATCATCCAGTACAACAAAGAAATTACCTTATGATATAAAAAATATAGGCATACGTTCCATGTTACATGCTTGTAGGTAACACATCAAGCTCCTTAATTTAGGCAGATTAAGAGACGAGAAAAATGAAAGGAAATGAAAAAAAAGTTAAAAAAGTGTGAACCTAAATAATATAAAGGCAAAAAATACATCAGCTTTACTGTCTCTAAGGCAAAAACAAAACGGGTCATGTAAAAACTATAACCTTCATGAAAGCATCAATTTCTGGGACATATACCAGAATTGAGAACTCAGATTTGAGAATTGGGAAGTATGAACAACTAAAACTGAATGTAAGGGAGAGTAAAATAACATGGAAAGACATACCACATTACTAGTGGCTCAAAGAAAAAAAAATGTAGTAACTTAAATATGTAGAAGCAACAAACCTTCAATGGTGGAGTGCGGCGAGGACTGATATACGCTTATACCATTTACCTAGAAACAAAATCCAAAATCCATTTATCTGAGGACAAAAAATATCGTATCAGATCTGTGGCTTGATTGAATCAATCGAAACAAAAAACGAAACCCTAACCCCCAATTCTTATCATGTTAACAAAATAATGCAAGAAACCACAATTAATCTCAAATTAGAAGATCTTACTTGAAACTGAAATGCGGCCATCTTTATCGGCATCGCCACCTTTCCTTTTGCACCAATCGAACCAATTGCGAATGAAGTGATTGTTGGTTTAATAGCTTAATCGTATTGTTCTTGAATTCTTTGTGTAGTCGTGTGGTAGTGACGAAGATGCGAGGGAGGGAGTTGTTGGTGTAGGGAGGCAGTCGTGTGGTGGCGACGGAGTAGAATTAGGGAGAAGCCATGAGAGATGAGGGAAGGACAAGGTTGGTGTGAGAAGTCGATTGTTCTCAGTGTATATAATTTACCCAAATTCTTGTTTCAGACGGACACTTTTGGTCTTATTTGTCAGACGGATAAAATGTTGCTATTTTTTAAGAAACTGTAACCAATTAATTCACAAAATGTTATGACTAGAGGTGTCATTTTTTACCCTGAAAATGATGTGAACAATAATGGTAACATGTTATCAAAAAATAACAACATTTTATTGTAAAATGATGACATATTACCCGTCTTATTTCAGACCAAAAGCGATGGTCTTAAGAAAAACGGACCGTATAATTTAAGGGTTAAATTGTTTGTTTTTTTTAATTAATATCATTTGCATCGGTTTTAGTTACAACTGATGCAAAAACGTAATATCAAATAAGTCGGTTTAGTAAGATAACTGACGTATTTGAGCAAATACATCAGTTTTGCTGATAACCGACGCATTATATACGTCAGTTTCTTCCAAGAACCGACGCAAAAAGCTTGACTATAGGGCGAAAATGGATTCCCGCCAAAACTAAGTACTTTTTGCGTCAGTTTTTGTAGAACCGACGTAAATCGACTGACGCAATAGGTGTTTTTTCTACTAGTGATAGCGAGATCGGAATGCTGTTTTAGGAATATCCTCGTCTGCTATCCTCAGCTGATGATACCCCGACCTCAGATCAATCTTAGAGAATACACCAGCTCCACTTAGCTGATCGAACAAATCATCAATCCTCGGCAACGGATACTTGTTCTTCACTGTAACCCGATTGAGCTCTCTGTAGTCAATGCACAATCTCATACTCCCATCTTTCTTCTTTACAAAAGAACTCGGAGCTCCCCACGGTGACACGCTAGGCCCGATATAACCCTTGTCTAACAACTCATGTAATCGCTTCTTCAACTCACCCAACTCTTTAGGTGCCATACGATAAGGTGCTTTAGATATAGGACCGTTCGCTTAAGCTCCACGCCGAAATCGACATCCCTCTTGGGAGGCAAACTCGGTATCTCCTCAGGAAATACATCTTCAAATTCCTTCACCACGGAAATCTCAGAAGTTGTCGGCGGCTCTACTCGATGATCTCTCACATGACAAAGGATTAAGGGACACTTCTTCCTTAAACATGACTTTAAAGTCATAACTGCTATAAACCTACACTTAGGCTTTACCACAAACCCTCTATAGGACACTTTAACACCCTTGGGACTCTTTAAAGACACTCTCTTCTGTCTACAATCTATCCTGGCATCATACTTACCCAGCCAGTCCATCCCGACAATTACCTCAAACCCATCCTTAGGAAACTCTAACAGGTTTACTGGTAAATCTACCCCTCCAATCACCATAGGTATACCCTTATATAACTTGAGACAAGACACAGACTCCTCTGAAGGTATGAACACATCATCTTTTACAACCTCAAACTTGCCCAAACCCATAGACACTGCATGACTCTTAGACACAAACGAATGTGTAGCCCCGGAATCAAACAAAACAAAAGACGGTACATTATTAACAAGAAAGGTACCGGTAACTACATGAGCATCATCCTGTGCTTCCTGCTTATCCATCATGAAGAGCTTTCCACTATTCTTCTCGTCCTCCACCCGAATCGAAGCATTGGAGGTACTAGGCTTAGCTGCCGAATCCTGGGTGACACTGTTATTCTGACGCTGATAAGATCCACCACCACCGCGGTTGTAACCGCCCTGGTTACCCTGTCCACCTCTGTTGCCCCATGAACCTCCCGGTCGGCTACTAGCAAAGCTCTGAGTCGGCCCCTGAGAGAAATTTCCTGATCGAGCTCCTGAACCATTGCCGGGCTTGTAGCTCGTGCATTCCCGCCTTTTGTAGCCTATACCACCACAGTTGAAACACGTAAGGTTGGTGTTGTCACTCACAGCCCGACCTCCGTTCTTTCCCCAACCACGAGAACCTCCTGAGAAACCAGCTCCACTAGAGAAAGCCTTGGCATGATTGAAATTCCCTTTCTTGTTGGTTGGCTGATTGTTGTTCCCACTATCAGCCTTCCTCTTTTCGGTAGCAGTCCTCTCCTCAATCTCCCTCGAGAGATCCACCATTCTCTCAGCTTGACCCGCTCTCAGATACACTTCCTTGAGGTCAGTAGCAACCCCAGCCGGCATACGACTCACGATCTTAGCAGACAAACCCCTCTCAAATCGGAGAGCTAAACCTCTCTGTCCGAGCTGCAAATCTTCCACATAACGAGAAAGCTCCATAAACCGATGATAGTAATCAGTGACCGTCATCTCCTCAGACATAGTGAAAGATTCAAAGTCAGATCTCATCTTGTGTCGGATATGCTCCGGCACAAACTGTTCCCTCATAGCACTCTTTAACCCAGACCACGGAATAGCCCCTTCCTCCTGGTAGTAAGCTCTAGCATCATCCTTGACGTTCTGCCACCAAACTGCAGCTTCTCCCCTTAGGTAGTATACAACCTGTTCAACAATCATATCCTCGGGGCACTTAACCATTTCCATGAGAGCTTCAATCTCACGGTGCCACTTCTCGAGCGACTTTGGTTCGCTACCCCGTCATATGTGGGAGGGTGGAAACGAGCGATGTTGATGCTAAGTCGGGTTGCATCCACATTTCTCTCGTTTCCTTTTCCCACATTTTTGAGAGCTTCAAGGAGAGCCTCTTGTTGCTCAATCATGCGAGCAACCTCATCAACAGACATCTCCGAAGCTTGGATCTGCGCGGGAGTTCTTTTGGGCGGCATTTTGAGCTGGTAAGAATGAAAGAAACGTAAACATATGCTCAAAATATAACATCCCTCCGCCATAAGAACACTCGGCCGAGTATAAATAACACTCGGTCGAGTAAAGATCACTCGGTCGAGTATCCTCTCAGATACTCGGTCGAGTATCGACTCCAGAGACAAACATCAAAGCACAAAAAGAAGCACTCGGTCGAGTATAACAACACTCGGCCGAGTGGACCATACTCGGTCGAGTGTACCCCCATGCTCGGTCGAGTTACCATAAACAGTGGCGATTGCTACTTTCCTTCAAACAACACTCGGTCGAGTTTCCTTCTGCTCGGCCGAGTACTCAATACTCGGTCGAGTGCCTATCATGCTCGGCCGAGTAACACTATTTCTGAGTTAACACTTTACGATCCCTCTATCATACTCAGTATTCTCATAACAATTACGTAAAAACTCAAAAGCCATGTTATAAACACCTCAGCATGCGATACATATATTAAAACTTTAACACCATATTGTAAACATATCAACATCCAATTTGCACATACGCTAAATCCAACGTTGAAATCACAAGTAGTCTCATCAATTACTTCTCCCATCACAATGATTAAGAATTTCATCACACATATATACAATAATCGACTTTTACTAACATGCATCTTCACATACGGACACATACAAGGCCTAGTCCTCATCACACTTTCCCAAGTTCTGGCTCGAGTTAGTAAGGGCCATTATGCTACTCCGGACGTCTCCAGGAGTCTTTGCGGTAGCTCCAAACTACTCTCCCAGGGTTCATTTTAGTTAGACTCCTAGGTTCATTAAATTCATTTGTTTAGGTGCCGGAATCTTCGGCTCGGATACCACTTTGTAACACCCCCTCATACCAAGGTACCTTACGGGACCACCCAGTATGAAAGATCATTTACCATCTCGGTTGCCGAGGTTAGTACATATCAAAAGCGTACGAACCGAGCACATTTATTAAAGTAACGTAAAATGCAAAGTTTACAATATCCAAACCCAAATACTGTCTAAAGAAATACAACTTCAAAGTCTTAATAATAAAAGGAAACTCGCTAAGACTCAGACAGTGATGCTATGACTCGTGGTGGCAATTCTCCCAATGAAATCCCCAAGCTCTCACTAGCAAAACCTGTCAAGCCTGCTCACCATCCCCGAATGGATCACCGCAGATTACACAAACAACAGCGGGGTCAGTATTATGCAACAACAAGACAAACAAATGCAATACTCGTCCGATCATCGTCAACTCCCAATCACCCTGTCTCACATAGTAACCGACTACACACTAAAGTGTGTAGCCCACCTGATTACCCATCGCAAGGTAATCCTCGCCGCCAGTGGGTGACCGCAGCCGATCCCACCTAGTCCGGCTCCTCAACGAGCGACAACAATCCCTGTCCCTTAATGTGCACATCCCCTCCCGTGGCGGGTTCCACGGAGGGCGAACTAGGGTGTGAAGCCACTCCCGCAAGTGACTCCACCACAATCACAATCACATGACACTACTGTCATCTCAATCCCCCTCACACCAACATTGTCACAACAATCTCCATATTACGATGATCAATAGACAACGATAAATACAATAATATGTCATGTAAAGCACAGCAACTGAGTAGGGAAACCCTACCTTAGCAATCACAGCAGTAAGCAACACGGACAATCAAAAAGGCTCCTCTACGAAGTCTTCTCCTATACAAAGATCATACAACACAATTACACTTTGAACAATTCCCAACATTCCCTTCCCATATAAATGTACAGTAACCCAAAAGATACAATAATTACAAAGATAGAACTTACCAACAATGCAACAAGAGTTTATACGGAATAATCACCGCAAATATCCACACAACTATGCTACGAGATGCTCAAGGAAGGAATTAGGGAATGATTTGGGTAGGATTAGGGTAACGTAGAAATGATAATGTGTGAAAAGTGATATTAGAAACTGACGCGGAAAATATAAAATACCCTAATCACTCTTTAATCAAACCGTCGAAATATAACTTCGCCAAACCGGACACTCGGTCGAGTGTGACGACACTCGGCCGAGTGGCTACACTCCGGTCGAGTATTCACTATACTCGGCCGAGTGTTCCTCGGCAGAACCGAAATAACTCACACAAAGAGCACTACTCGGCCGAGTAGGCTCTACTCGGTCGAGTAGGCTCCAAAGGAAATCCGTAGTGTTACAATAGTAGCCACATTAGAAGTAAGAGCCTGAATCATGTCCTCCGTAGACATGGATGGAGTTGAAGTTTGACCTTGAGAAGAGAATGAATTTGGACCTTGTGGTCTTGGAATGAACCTTGGTTTAGATTGACCAAATTGTTGTCCAAAATTTTGAGATGGACCTTGTTGACCAAATGACGAGCCTTGATTTTGTTGGCTTGGCGGTTGCAAGCCGCCTTGTGGATTCCCATATTGGAAACCGGGATGGTCTCTTCTCATAGGATTATAGTAAGGTTCAAACCTCTTTTGGGGTTGACCAAAAGCACCCGCGGCATTCACCTCCTCGGTCTCCTCTTGCATTTGTGGGCATTGATCGGTGACATGCCCATTAGATGAACAAATACCACAAGCGTGCACTTGTTGCTTGTTCCCCATGATCATCTCCCTCAATAAGGAAGTTAAATCTTCAACCTTGCTTTCCAAGGAAGGATTAGAACTAGCCATGCTCACCCTTCTTGTTTTGGATCTCACACTAAATTGGCGTGTGCTTTCGGCAAGCTCACTCAACAATTCATTAGCTTCATCCGGATTTTTGTTGATGATGCCTCCACCACTAGCACCATGTACCATCCGTGCATCTTCCGGTGATAGTCCTCCAACAAAATAGAGGATGAGATCTTGGTCACTATACCCATGGTATGGGCAACTTGCACATAACTTCTTGAAACGCTCCCAATAGTCATAGAGTGTTTCATCATCCTTTTGCTCCACATTTGATATCTCCTTCTTAAGATGGGAAGATTTGGAGGCGGGGAAATACTTTTCAAGGAACGCCTTCTTCATTAGAGCCCAAGTGGTGATACTACCCGGTGGAAGGTAGTACAACCAATCACGAGCGGTGTCTTTGAGTGAGAACGAGAATGCTCTCAACTTGATTTGCTCTTCGGTGACGCCATTTGGTTTCATGATAGTGCATACCACATGAAATTCCGACAAATGCTTATTTGGATCCTCACCACTTAACTCATGGAATGCGGGTAGTAAGTGGATCAAATCCGACTTCAATTCAAATGTGGTGCCTTCCGCCAAGGCCGGAAAAGTGATGCATAAAGGTTGTTGAGTGAGATCGGGAGCGGTGAGCTCTCTCAAGGTTCGGGTTTCTCATGCCATTTTGATGTTTTCTTTCTCCTCCTTTTTGTCTTGATTGTCGAATTGAAGTTTTCGCCTTATCTCTCTTCTAACACGAAAAAGAGTTCTCTCCAATTCTGGATCAAAATCCAACAATTTCTTGTTAGTAGAACGGGTGTTCGGCATAAACCAAACACTTAAAATAAAATTGGGAAATAAATAAACAATTGCACAAAATAAACAAACAATAGCCTTTCCCCGGCAACGACGCCAAAATTTGGCTAGACTTGTCGTGAGTCTCCAAATTAGTATTTTTATCCACTACAAACTCAAACTAGTAGCAAGTGTAAGTAGGGGTCGATCCCACGAGGAAGGTGTTTATGTTGATTAAATGTGTGCAAAGTTAAGTAACCAATTGGGGGGGGGGGGGGGGGGGGGGTTGAATGTTGATTGACTCAAGTCTACTAAAGTAATAATCTAAGGCAATGAAAATGTAAAAACAATATAAGTAATTGACAATGCAAACAAATGATGAGAATAATTCTTGGACCAAGTAATTTCCACCAACTAGTTATGAATTGATAATTGACTCTTCTAATCTATTTCATTATTGAATACTTTGCTATGAAGTTGTCGACTTCTAATTCCACATAATATTAGTTATTAGCTACAAGCGTAAACAAATAACCCTTACAATGTTGTCAATTTAGTCAAGCGCTTAATCGTATCAAAATTGTAGAATATAGCGATGGAATTTAGCAAAGATGAATAAATGAAGAATACAAGAGATGCTCCACTTTGATTCATACAAGTTTAATCATTTATAACTCAACAATGATGAATTAGCATACTACTTGATGAATTATAATTGCTACAACGGAATAGGTAAACAAACAAAAGATTCATTCACCTAATCTAGCAATGGTTAATTAAATAATAACAACTAGTTGATCATTCTAGATGTAAAATTAACAAACCAACAATAATCCAAATTAAACTTGATATTCAAACAATGAAATAGAAATAGAATAAGAGTCTTACAATTCAATAACTAAATTGGCTTCAAGAACTTGTTCCAAGATGTAGAACTTAGCCCTCCATACAAATAAAAACAAACTAGAAATTGAAAATTGTTTATGTATTCTAATGATTAAAAGGTAGAGAAAGTATGTAAAAGTATGTATGAGTCTCCCAATTTGATCAACAACATCTCTTTATATAGTCTTCAAAAGAGCATCTCCATAAAGTGTCATAAACAATGAGCATAAATCCCAAAATAAAGGAGAATTAAGAGAGTTGTAGAATCCAATGCGGAATCCAATCTTTGAGCCGCCACTAGCGGCTTTTTCCGCCACTAGCGGCTAGAAGAGATGTCGCGACTAGCGGCATTTTGCCGCCCCTAGTGGCTTTCTATTATGACGCTTCCTCTTCTTCATTTGCTTCCATGCTTTGACTTTTGTCCTTGGGCCTTGACTTGCTTTAAAATCCACACTCACATGACATCTTTAGCCCAATATCAACCTCTAAAGAAGCCCTCTCCATACATAACAATAAAATCAATCCAATTATCCCATAAAAACACACAAGTCCATTACCAACCCAACATAAGAGACATATACAATAAAATCCACTAAAATGCTTCTCAACCTATCAATTAACCATCAAAATAACCTTTATTGACCCATACTAAACTAGACTAATCAGCGAGCTTCGATGCAGCGAGATCTGATGATTCTGATGAAGTTATTTCGAATATGATTGAAAAGTTACAAGCTATTACTATTGATCTTCGCACTAAGAAGGATGAGATTAACGAGGGGAAGGAGAGTTAGCGGGGCAGAGATGAGGGGATTAAGGAAGGTCGTGGGATGGTGGAGATGATGGGAGAGCATAGTGGTGGGGATAGGGATGGGCAGTGCTCTGTTGTGCTGAAAGACAGGAGTCGGTAGCAAGAGGTGGGCTCGATGATTGAGCGGGCGGGGGGAAGCATGTGGGTAGTATAAGGAAGGAAGTGGTATATTCAGGGGTTCGTGTTATAACAGAAGCAAGAAAGACAAATAAAAACAATAAAGAAAACAATGGACAGATTTACGTGGTTCACTAACGGTGTGTTAGCTACGTCCACATGGCAGAATGGAGAGAGTTTTATTGATATGTGAGGAGTTTTCAGATTACAGATTCAGACGGTATGATAAGCATGACAGCTAGGGAGAAGCTTAAAGAGTTTATATAATATTCTCTAAGACCTAATACAGACTTACCTAATAAGGCCCAAGACAGATCCTAACCCAATAACATATACGGATACCCCCGCATAGTCGTTCGAAGCTGCAATTAACAGATTCAAGGCACAAACCCAACAGTTCGCAACATGGAGGTGGAGCTAAATGAGGGAATGGGGTGGGGAAAGTCGGTCGGAGTGTTGGGATGCATGGAGATGGTGATACTGTAGTGGGGGTGAAGGGGAGCAAGTGGACACGGGTGATGCGACAGGATGCTAAGGGTGTGCCAAAAATCGATAATCCGAAAATGATTGTAAATGATTCGGGCAAGAGGGGCAGAGATGAGAATACCAGTGGTGCGTGGAATGCAGAAGAGGTCAAAGCTAGTTTCAAACGGGGGCGTCTTAATACCTGAGGCGGAGGTTGACGTAGTTCAACCCCGCCGGGCCCAATAAATATCTTAAGCATCAACTGTCGGGGCTTAGGCAACCCCGACACGGTGAGTGCGCTTCGTGCTCTAGTACGAAGGGAAGCCCTGACCATATTGTTTTTATGTGAAACCAAACTTTGTGGTCGCGAAATGAGGACGGTGAATGAGAGAATGAAGGGGTATTTTGGGATGGACGAAGTGCATAGTGTTGGGAGATCGGGTGACTTAGCTCTCTTGTGGAAGAAAGACATTGACGACGTCTTTACGTCCACTGTTGTTCATCATATGGATTATTTTAGAAGCAAGAAAAATCAAGGAAAAATAGAGTCATGAAATTCGAACCCATGACTTCAAAATCAAAAATAATCATACTTTACCACTACACCACTTTCTCAATAATAATACAATTCTACACTAAATTGTTCTTATCTTTTTTCAATGGGGTTTCAATGGAACCCCATGAACCCCCATTGAAAACGCCCCTAGTTGTACGCCGTACTCGAGAATAGACAAAGGAGGGACTATGAATTACCCGTTTCATCCCAATTATTTGTTTAACTTTAATTAAAATATTTCTCAAAAATAAAATAAAAAAACAAACAAATGATTGAGACGAAGTGAGTATGTATCGTCGATCACTCGATCATGGTGTCATAGTAACTAGTTGATTTCTCATATTTATGGGCCAGAATAGGGGTGTTCACTTAGTGGTTAGGACCAAAGATCAGACCGGAGTGGATCATTTGGCCTGGATCAAACCGGAGCATATTTTATTTGGTCCGGTCTATGGGCCACCTATATATTCTACTTTGGTCTTTGATCCTTTCCTGGACCAAATCAACTGGACCGCGGACCGGATTATGGACCGAACTTATATATATAACAAAAAAATATTTAAAATCGTAACATTATTGATTTTATTTTCTACTTTGTTTACACGTATTATTTTTTAGTATATTGTTTACACGTATTATAAGATGTGTATTTATGTGCTTAAATCTTTTAAGAAGATAATGTTGCTAATTTTGATTCTTACGAACTCTTGAGTTCTAATTTTTTATACTACACCATATCGATGACAATCGAATTTGGTCCATTTTGTTCCATTTAGTCTGATCCGGTCTGGTCCATTCGTTTTTATGGTCCGACCGAATATTAATATGATCTCATCCCTGGTCCACCTTTTAACCCTTATTTGATATTCAGTTTGGAGAATTTGGTTCGGTCTGATCCTGTTCCAGACCGATGAACACCCCTTGGCCAGAAGTCGTGTGGTGGCCGATTTGTGGAGAAACATTATGATGATAAGGTGTCAGTGGCCCCATTTCCCCATCAATATTACATGCAAAATCCTAAAGTGTGCTACGTATAATTCAACCACAAATTCTCATTGATGGCAGCCATATTTGGTCTTCAGCTGAAGACGGGCCAAATGTCGCCATTTTAACTACAAAATGTTACCATTTTAATGACAAACTATTATAGCTTTAAAAATTATTTACCTTAAAATGGTTACATTTTCATCTTAAATGGGTGACATTTTGCCCGTCTTCAGCTGAAGACCAAATATGTCTGCCATCAGCAAGACTTGCTGTAATTCAACTTACCTTTAATGACTTCTATATAGTCTATATTATATTTAGTGCTTCAAAAAGATAGAACATTGTGGTCTAAATTAATATTAAAGAAAGAAAACTGAAGAAGAGGATATTGATTGATTAATGGCGCGAGATTTAGATGGAGATGAAGAGAAAAGAGTTTGTGTGACGGGTGCTTCGGGTTATATTGCATCTTGGATCGTCAAGCTCTTGCTTCATCGCGGCTATGTTGTGCATGCCACTGTTCGATCACTCAGTATGGGTTTTCTCTCTCCTCTTTTTCGCAAAATTTTGTTGGTATTTCGACTTGTATATGTTCTTGTACAAAATCTCATTGAAGACGGTACGTATCCGTCACTTTGGAGTGACGGATACCAGTTCCTCTCACAAATGACCCAAATAGAGGAGAGAGGGAAGCACATGGGGGTGCCCCATCTTGTCCCCCTATCCGTTTTGTGAGTGGCATTACCCGTCACTTGCTCCGACCCGTCTTCAGCAAGACTAACTGATGTTCTTGTTTAAGATAAACAGATCCGTCACATTAATGAGAGACCATCTCTTTAAGAATTTGTGCATAACCTAATATGGGTAGATAATCTATTTAAGTAGGCTCGCAAGGATGGAGTCAAGTGGTTAAAACTTGGGTGAAATTCCCAGGACACCCAGGTTCAAGGCTCACCAAGAGTAAAATCTTGTGGAACATTCTTGGCCAGCCTAATAGACTTCGAGCATGTCAACCCCGGGCCGGGTGGCTTACCTGGTATACGTGGTCTGCAGGCTATCACGTATACCCGAGAATTTACCCAGTGCGTACCGAAGGTAGCAGCTGAGCGTTTCCTCGTTACAAAAAAAAAATCTATTTAAGTGGGGATTGTGAGACTTGTGATGGGAATAATAACATATTAAGGGTTCGCTTGGGATGGGATAATTGTTAGTTTGTTAGAGCAAGTCCAATGATATGGCTTAGGGACTTGTTTGCAATTTTTTAAAATTGCAAGCTAATAGCCAAACCATTGGAAATGTCCATATAGATTAGCTTTGTTTAAGTAACTAGTTTCATTAAGCTAATTGCTTAAATTTGTTTAAATGGACCTAGCACAAGGAAACAACCAATAAAAAGTTAGTATCTTAAAATGTGGGTCCAATCTGGCTAGTGAAAATTTAAGCTAAACCATTGGAATGCATTGTTAGATCAAAAATTTTGTAGCTTAAAATTTAATATGGCAAAGGTAAGCTAGTAGGAAACTAGGAACTAGCTTAGAGCATCCACAATGGTAAGCAACAACCCTACTAGCTTAACTCTCCACATCACATTTTTGAGCTAGAACACTTTTAAGCTACAAACTTCCCCAATGGTTAAGCTATAAGAGTTGTTGCTTAAATTGACTTATATACATTTATTTAATTGACACATATCTCTTTGTGGGTCAATTTGAGCTACTAGCTCCATGGAGCTAGTTGCTCAAACTAAGCTAGTTCATGTAAAGCTCTCCAATGGTTGAGCAACTAGTTTGAAACTTTTAGAAATTGCAAGCAAGTCCTTTTGTTTAACCATTGGAGATGCTCTTACCATTGGACTTGCTCTTACTAGTGTAATTAATATACCAAATTACCAACTAATTCAACTATAGTTTAAATGAAACTAAAAATAGAAGAAAGTGATGGTTGTTGGAGATAGAAAAGCCTCAAGTTATAGTATTTTTTGACTAAGTGAGGTTATTTGGCAAACTAATTACCGTTTTGGGGCTGATTTCAAACTATTTAGATCAATAGGTCCATGTCAGCGTTTTTATTTTTCCTAATTTTAGATAAAATCGTTAGTTAGATTAGAGGCTTTATTCTGTTTGGACAAAAGTTGTTGCAAGTTTGTAAACTCTTTTTCATTTGAACAAGCCGCTATGAAGATAAGCGGCTTTACTTTTTCCTTTTTTGTAATTATCATTTGGACAAAAAGTTGCAAGCCTTCAAGTTTGTGGACAACATTTCATTTGGCAAGCCGCTAAGTTCATAAGCGGCTTCACCATTTTTTCCCTTTTTCTAATTATAGAAACTATAGATGTGTAAATCAGTAAATGTAGTGTAATAAGGTAAAGCCGCTAGATTAATTGGCGGTTTACATAAAATCAGTGAAGAAAATATAATCGATGACGTTGACCCATTAGTCCCAAATAGTTTGAAACCAACACCAAAACACTAAATAATTTGTCAAAGAACCTTATTTATCCAAAAAAATCCAGGTTATAATCACCCTCATTCAAAGCAAATCTTTTTAATTGCAATGACAGATTGGTACGAGTAGAGTACACTGGGCCGGGCTGGGTTGTCACTTTGTGGCCCAGGCTCAGCACTAAAAATGAGTCGATTTGTTCTGGGCCTGGCTGGGCTCCATAATGTCTTGCCCGGGCCCGGCCCACACAGTGTTTTTATAGTGTTTTGCGGGCTAAGCCGGGCTGGACCGGAAATTTGGGCCAATGGCCCGACCCGAGTAGAGGGTCGGGTTGGGCTGGAAATTTTGGGCAATGGCCCAGCCCGGGTAGAGGGTCCACTGATGCGGGCTGGGCCGCACCTTTGAACAGCTCTAGGTACGAGAATTACCAAACTTTGTGGACATTATTGAGCGATAGAGTGGAGATGCATGAACATAAATTTGTAATGTGGGTTATGCAAATTGGGCTTTGGGTATGTTGTATGCAGATGATCCGGAAAAAACGGAGCACTTGCATGGATTGGACGGAGCAAAGGAAAGGCTTCACTTGTTTGAAGCCAACCTCTTGGAAGAAGGCTCCTTTGATTCAGCTGTTGATGGATGTTGTGGTGTATTCCACACTGCTTCTCCCGTTCTCTTAGAAACGTCAAACCCGCAGGTTAATTTTCCTTACACCTTTTCTTTTCTACTGAACTACGGAATATGTTACTCTAATTTTGAAGCAGTCTTATAAGCATTTTGGTTGTTGCTTTGAAATATACGAATATTTAAACAGGCGGATTTGATTGATCCAGCTGTGAATGGAACTCTGAATGTTCTTTCCTCGTGCGCAAAAGCTCCATCTGTCAACCGAGTCATTTTCACATCATCTACCGCAGCAGTTCTGCATACTGGTAGACCTGTATCCCTTGAAACAGTTATCGATGAAACTTGGTTTTCAACTCCTGAAGCCTGCAAAGGGTTTATAGGGGTATGTATGTTTGCAAAGAATTCGACTTTTATACCAAAATGGCCTGTTAACAACTTCCTGTATAACTATGAACTACTGAATTCACACTTCGTCCTGTATTCCTGTTTTGAGCGAGCCTTTTCTCATTCGCAGGACTCGTATGTTCTCTCAAAGACCTTGGCTGAGATTGCTGCTTGTAAATTCTGCGAAGAGAATGGCATTGACATGATCACCATCAACCCCGTAGTTGTCATAGGACCAATGTTGCAGCCCGTGATCAATTGGTCAAGCGACCTTTTGTTTAACTTGGTTAACGGTAAGAGTTATATAAAAGGTCCAAGTTTTGAATTAACTCTTACATTAATAAGCACTACAGAGGACTGATAAGGTAAGAAATTTTACGACACGAGAATTTGTTGTAAATACTAAGAGCCTGTTTCCTAAGCGACTACCAATTTAACTATGCTGTTAAATTATTTACAGGACAATCAGATACCTACTTAAATGCAACATTTGGATGGGTTCATGTGAAAGATGTTGCAGAAGCACACATTAGAGCCTTTGAGATCCCATCAGCTAATGGAAGGTACATCTTAAGCGAAACAGTGGCGCATTTTTCACAAATTGTCGATATCTTGCAAGAACTCTACCCAACTCTCAAACTTCCCCACAAGTAAGTTTGTGTTCTTGCAGTTGGATGATGACCTCATTAGCATCCCATTAATTTTGTTGTTAATTAATGTAGTATTTAATTTGAGATTTCTCGTTCGCAGATGCATGGACGATCAACCGTTTCAACCAACATACCAGATTTCTAAGGACAAAGCTAGAAGCCTAGGCATTGAGTACATTCCCCTAAGAGAGACTCTCAAAGAAGCAGTGGACTTCTTGATTGAGAAGAAGCTTATTAATGTGTAACCTAATTTCGCTATTGCATGGACATGTAAGATGTTTATACACGAGGACACGATTTTTATATTTTGACATAATAGGTGCCCGATATCAAAAATTATTCATGAGGCCTGAGGGCATCAGTTTACGGTTTACCCCATCACCTGTCAGTCCATCACCACCACCTTATCGTCTCAATTTCATTTTATTTCATTTTTTCTTAAAATTTTTCACAAGTTTGTTGATTTAGGAATAACTAAACTAAAAGTCAATTGGCCAAAGCTTACCTCGTTGGACCCGTAATCAAGAATAGACAAAGGAGTGACTATGAATTACTCCATCCGTTCCAATAATTATGGAAAATGAAAGGGCGCCACCCTCTCACATGGGGTGAGTGGGGACCCCTTTAATTAAGAATGCAGAGAGGGTGACGCCTTATATTGGTTTATCTTCGATTAATTTATCCCTTAGCTTGCAAAGAGCAAATAAAAAAGGCAAACAAATGATTCGGAGGTAGGAAGTACGTAACTACGTACCATCAATCCTCCCGTGGTGTTCCAGCTGTAACTGTATCCCGCACACCATTTTACTAAATCCTGCACACTTTTCCCTTATTCTCAGGAAATCCCTCCCATTTCTCACACCAACCTAGATAAAAAAAATGAAAAACCCAAAAAATAAACGCCTTTCATTCTCCCCTTCGTCCTCTACCAATTGCTCCATCATCAATTAAATCAAAAGAGTGATATTTGCAGCAACCTGCAACGCATCAAGATTTCATTTGTGAATTAAGGTTTTGCCATTTCAATTAATCCACCTAATAACAATCCATCTAGCCGACATACTATTTAATCAAATTTGCCAAGTCAGAAGTGAATTTAGGTCAGCAACTTGCGATTCATCGTATCACGGCTCACGGCTGCCATGAATTTGATGACCGACCGTACCCTCCGATCAATCTACTCCGGCCTGTTCGACGACCCCACAGACCACAACCACCCCTTCAAGAACACTACGTAAATATTAATCCAACATCAATCCAAACCCTAATTGTAAAAAGATCTTTTTGGAAAAACATTATTTAAAAGACTGTACTAATAAAATTGTTGATAAAACGGAGAAATACGTGTGGTATTTGCGGATTACGATCTATAATTGTCGAGATGAATTGGTTAGGCTTGTGAGAAAGAAGGGGGATAATTCTTTTTAAGTCTTTTTTTATGATAAAGGGTAGTTATGGAAAATTAGGGACAAATGTGTGGGATTAAGTAAAAGGATGTGCGGCATTTAGCAATTGCGATTATAATATGAGTTTTTCAAACATAATAACCCATATATGGTAAGATTAACAACATATTCTCCGTAGAATAATTGCTTCCGTCAATAGCGTTAGACATGTCATATAAATATCCGCACATATTAATGCAAAAGAAAGACAAACAATGTTTCCCAAAAAGCTCTTCTTCCTTACTTCATGTTTCTATCCCATAACAAGCTTCAAAAAATTAGGTAATTCTGTCATGTAAGCCTCTAAGGGCTTTAGTTCACACAATTTATCTTGTGATAATAACCTACTCTACGTACCTGTTAAGCTCAAGACTAATTAGCAATTAGCATAGATTTAATGAAACATTTAACTAGTCATTAGTTATTTCTGTTAGTTCCGTCACAAATTCCTGTTCAAGACGGGAGTATCACACTATCACTTGAATGGTCAAATAGCATAAATAAGCAAAAACCAACATTCCTAAATATTAGCAAAATATTTGTCCTATATAGCATCTAACTATCTATGCAAGCATCAAGTGGAATGTTATTCGTCTTGTCTAATGTTAAGACTAGGGGTGTTAACGAGCCGAGTCGAGTTCGAGCTATATATAATTGCTAATTTTTTGAGTTGTTTTTTCTTTCGATATTTTCAATAAGAAGGCTCGAAAGTTATAAGTAAAAATATTTGGCAAATCATACAAATTCGAGCCGCTCGCGAGTTTTTCGAGTCGAGCCAGCGCTTGCTCGGCTTGACTCGTCAAACTCTCGAGCCGAGCCCGAGCCCGAGCCAAAGTCGAGCTCGCATGAGTCGAGCTTTGACCGAGCCGATCTCGAGTTGTTCGCGAGCTGTCTCGTCTCATTAGTCTGAAGAGAAACTGATTGGAGGTAGTTGGTACTAGCTAATAAGTTGACAACCATAGAAACTATTGAAATGACTTAGCAAGTTTGAACGATCAAATTTGCACCACTTAGTAAAACTAATCGTTGCTTGGTGAAAGGATATTTTTAAAACTTAGGATATTTTTAAATATCTAAGTGTTAAAATGAGACTATAAATAACGCTAGTAAGATTATGTTGATCTCACAATTAAACTAAATTAACAACAATGAGCAACTACAATAACAGTTGTTACAAAACAGTAATGTTGATATTGTTATTACTAGTCACAATGTTAGTTGCAGTTTTGTCTGAAGACGACACGGTGTTTCTTAACTGCCTCGAGAAGCAACCGACCACGTACCCGACATCAGAAACTTCATACACCAAACACAACTCTTCATTCCAATCTGTCTTCAACGAGTTGGTTAGGAACCGCAGGTTCCTAAACCCCGTTTTCCAAAAACCGTTGGTCATTGTCACGGCTAAGGACGCGTCAGATGTCCAAGCTACGCTGTTCTGCTGCAAAAAGCATAACGTACAATTGAGGGTCCGAGGTGGTGGCCATGACATGGAGGGCACATCTTACATTGCCGGGGCCGGAGTGCCCTTTGTTATTCTTGATATGCTTAATATGCGGTCTATTAAAATTAACATTGAGGAAGAGATCGCGTCTATACAAGCAGGAGCTGTCCTGGGCGAGGTCTACTATGCCCTCGCCCAGAAGAGCCGCGTGCATGCCTTTCCTGGAGGGGTGTGCCCTACGGTAGGGGTCACCGGGCACTTTAGTGGAGGCGGGTATGGTAACTTGATGAGGGAATACGGACTATCCACTGACCATGTTGTGGATGCGGTCTTAGTCGATGTTGATGGAAAGGTTCTTAATAGAACATCTATGGGGGAGGATCGTTTTTGGGCCATTAGAGGAGGCGGGGCTGCCAGCTTCGGGATTGTCCTAGCATGGAAAGTAATGCTTGTTCGCGTTCCACCTTTAGTCACCGTCTTTCGGGTGACACGTACCCTTGAGCAAGGCGCGCCCGAGACCATGTATAGGTGGCAAGAAATAGCCCCAAATCTACCTAAAAAGATTTTCATACGAGTTCGAGTTACGGTACTCCCCAAAGCCGAGTTGAAATTTTCCTTCATTGGGCTATTTCTCGGATCGACTCAGGAACTTGTCGAGTTATTAGACGAGAAGTTCCCCGAATTGGGATTATCAACCAAGGATTGCAATGAAATGCCATGGGTGAATTCGACTCTTTTTTGGGCGGATGCTCCGGTTGAAACTCCAACCCAGTTTCTGATCAGTAGGCAAGACGAAAAAGTGTCTAGGAAGGTTAAATCAGATTTTGTTGTCGAACCAATACCAAAACAAGGAATTGAGAAAATATGCAAAACAATGTTAAACATGCAAGGATTAGTGATGGAATGGAACCCTTATGGTGGGAGGATGAGCGAGATCCCAGGGAACGAGATTGCGTATCCTCACCGTGCAGGTATTTTGTTCAAGATCGAATACGACTTCAAGTGGTACGAAACCGGGATTGATGTGGATAAGTACCATGTAGAACTGTCAAGGAGTTTTTACAAGTTTATGACACCTTATGTTTCTAAATCTCCAAGGATGGCTTATTTCAACTATAGAGATTTTGACATTGGTATCAATCATGGTAATAAACAAGATACAAATATTACCACTTCTTTTGGGATGAATTACTATGGTAACAATTTCATCAGGCTGATGAAGGTGAAAACAGAAACAGATCCTGCTAATTTTTTCAGATATGAGCAGAGTATTCCTCCTACTACTAGTCTCTCATAATAACAATGAATGTACGGTGGCTATCATAGCCAGCCAATGTATTCAGGAAGTCCTGTTTCAAATGTAAAGTTAAGGCTCGATATACGAATAAGAAACAAAATAATTTAATTAAAAGTTTTCTTTAATATAAAATTCTAACTATGGTCTGGTTGAGGTTGATAAACGTATAAGTTGTAACTCATTTCGTATTGGGTTTTGAATGCCTAGGAAAGTCGGGTTTTCCTCAAATATTCTATTCTATTTTCACTAATTGATGGATAAGATTTAATTTTGAGGAAAAAAAATGACGGTCTGGGATATAAAAAAAATGAGGTGGAGATTGAAGTGTACTAAAACCTCCGTTTTGACCTCAAACGAAATCTTGCTTATGAATAGAAAATGGATAGGTAATGGAGAGAAAAGAAATGAAGAGAGTCTAAAAACAAGGTGGTTGTGAGGCGAGAAGTCAACATGGACAAGTACGACGATTGTAAAGTAGTTTTGTGTACAGATATACAATCAATGAATGAATGAATCGAAGCATCACAGCCTTTTTTGGAAACACTTCCCAGAGCTCAGTAACAAAAAGATGCCGACTTCAGGGGATACACCTTTGATACAGAAATAAAGAACTGTGTATATTTCACCGTGGCAGACTTATTGAGGTGTTGAAAGTTATTGAGACCGTATTTCGAGGTGGAATCGGTCGCATTTATTACACTACAACTTATTCGGAGATCAATTCTCATACTGAGATTTAATCCTATGTCGCTACCTAACTACACGTACAAGTCTACAATAACAGAACTCACAAGGGTGGGTTTAATGGCAATTGCAACTCATACTTACCGACTCGTTATCAGGTGCACCATAAAAATAATTCACACAATAAACTTCCCAAAAGCACCTCCATTGCAAATTAAAAGGCCACCTAAGTTACCTCTGTCTCGTTGTCTCCATACTTCCGACAGGGTATTCTCATTGCTTAGAAGATTTAGATAATGATCGATGTCGACTCGAGGTCTTCTTGGTACTCGTGATAGAAGTTGAACTTTGCAGTCGTCTACCTCTGAAGTTTGTCTTGTTTCCCCGGTTTCCATGCAAATGATGTTAACATCTCCAGGGCTCCAACTCCCACGGCTACAAGATAATAGAGAATTTACCCCCTAATCTACTTGCTTACATACAACATATGAACAAAGCATTGTGGTGATGTATTGTTTCACACTATCGAGTAATTTCATACTCAAGGCGTAAAATCATAGTTTGAAGAGGCGCCGCGAGAAGCTAAAAGGCTGAAACAACAAGGTGTAAGACGCACGGTTTTGGACGCTAGGGGCACTATTTTTGGTAATAATTGTATTTTCCAAACAAAATTTTGGAAAACTATAATTCTTCTAAAATATTTTAAGGCTGGCTGGCAATAGCATGTAAAGGAGTAAAAGTTGGGAATTTTGGGGCAAAAATATGACATAACTAAAGATCTAGAAACAGAGGGTGTAGAAAGTGCGTAGAAGCGAGCCTCGTTAGCTGAGTTTTATATAAGTATATAACAAAAAAACATTTAAAATCGTAACATTATTGATTTTATTTTTTACTTTTTTTACACGTATTATTTTTTAGTATATTATTTACACATATTATAAGATGTGTATTTACGTGCTTAAATCTTTGAAGAAGATAATGCTGCTAATTTTGATTCTTACGTACTCTTGAGTTCTAATTTTTTTTACTACACCCTATCGATGACAATCGAATTTGGTCCATTTTGTTCCAATTGGTCCGATCTGGTCTGGTCCATGCGTTTTTATGGTCCGACCCAATATTAATATGATCCCGTCCCCGACTCCCCGGTCCACCTTTTAACCCTCATTTGATATTCAGTTTGGAGAATTTGGTCCGGTCCGATTCTGTTCCGGACCGATGAACACCCCTAGGTCAGAAGTCGTGTGGAGGCCGATTAGAAACATTATGATAAGGAGTAAACAATACAAGAAGGACCTCTGTTGTAACAGAAGCAAGAAAGAACAAATAAAACAATAAAGACAAAATGCACAGATTTACGTGGTTCACTAACGGTGTGTTAGCTACGTCCACAGGGCAGAAGGGAGAGAGTTTTATTGATATGTGAGGAGTTTTCAGATTACAGATTCAGACGGTATGATAAGCATAACTGCTAGGTAGAGGCTTAGAGAGTTTATATAATACTCTCTAAGACCTAATACAGAATGACCTAATAAAGGCCCAAGACAAACCTAGCCCAACAACAGATACGGATACCGTTCAAGTTATACGAAGCGGCGGTTAACAGAATCAAGGCACAAACCCAACAACCTCAATTGTGGAAAATAATACGGACCTCACTTATATTTGTGAGGCTTTAAGGACCTGGGTGTACTTTTTCCATCATCATGGTTAACAGCCGTTAACTTACAATTCCACAACCCGCCTATTAAGAAGTTTGGTGCATTTCATCATTTCATCTTCATTCAAATATTTAGCACACTGAATTTATTAACTTTGTTGGTAGGTTCTCTTTTTAATATATTTGGCTTTGTTTGACGACTTTTATAATTAATACTCCTTTGTCTCGATCATTTCTTTACGGCAGTGGTGGAGCTAGGATTTGAACCCAACGTAAGTGAAAAAATTCTGCAGGGACGAACGGGTTATGTATAAGGGAAACTCGGAATTTTTTTCGAAAATTTCAACTAACGCTTAATGATTTTCATTGGCCAGCGTAGGGGTGTTAATGAGACAAGACAACTCGCGAGCAACTCGAGATCGGCTCGGTCAAAGCTCGGTCAAAGCTCGGCTCGTGCAAGCTCGGCTCAGGCTCGGGATCAGCTCGAAAACTTAACGAGTCAAACCGAGCAAAGGCTGGCTCGACTCGAAAAGCTCGCGAGCGGCTCGAACTTGTGTGATTGCATAAGATATTGGTCATATTTTATAAAATATTTTATCATGATTATATTTTTGTATCACACGTATCAAATGTCTCGCTGATTTGCCAAACATTTTTACATATAACTTTCGAACCTTATTATTGAAAATATCGGAACAAAAAAATAGAAAAAAAAAAACAATTTTATATAGGCTCGATTTGGGCTCGAGCTCGCGTTAAAGCTCGCAAGCTTTATAACGAGCGCATTTTTTTCAAGCTCGGGTAAGCTCGAGATCGGCTCGAACTCGAGTTTTGGTTCTTGAGCACAAGCCGAGCAAGGCCAAGCTCGGGCTTGGCTCGACTCGTTAACACCCCTAGGCCAGCGGGGCGAGCGCCCTGCTAGCCCCCTAACTCCACCACTGTCTTTACCTATTTCATTTTAGGGTGTGTCAGACAATCGTTTACCTATCCATTATTTTTGAGAATGCTTTTGATGGATAATTTGATCTTACAGTCAATTTGATTCACTTGTCATCCAATAATTAACCTTCTCCTTTTTCTTTGGTCTTTGTCCCAAAACTGAGACATAATTTATAAAATAACTTTTTTTAAATAATACATAATTTTAGGGAGTACTATTTTTCAAATCTCATAAATATTTGTTAAGATTATAGAGGGGGAGATGGGTTCATAAGAGAGAATTGTATTATTGATGTTGTTGATATCAGTATAATGATCGGTATTTATAATACCTTACAAAAAACCCTAAGCCTTACACTACAAGAATTTTGTTCTCGGGCTACCAAAGTAGGCGACGGAAAAGACTGGTCGCGTAATTGGCGTCTGAAAAAAAAATCGGGCGACTGAGTTTCGTCGCCAATTTGGCGACTGCATTGGCGACTGACAAATTAGGAATAGCGACCGATTGGCGTCGCTAATTTGGCGACCAAAGTCGTATCCGTCGCCCTCCCAAATTACTTTATACCACCAGCTTTCCTTCCTCTCTCTCTCTTACTTTACCAAATCATAAAAAAAAAAAAAGAGCCGCAGAGACCCGACGCCGCTGCACCAACATCCACCGCCTCTGCCCTCAACGCCACCACCCCGTTCAACGCCACCCCACCACCCCGAGTTCACCCCGGCGACCACTAAGACCCCACCACCGACACACTTATTTCATTTGAAGGTATGTATTTTTGTTTATAATTTCAATTTCTTAGATTAATTTTAGTTTTGTTTTGTTTAATTTGTCATTTTAATTAGTTTATTTAGTATATTAGTGTTCTTAGTATGTTAATTTTAAGGTAGTTTTAGTTTGGTTAGTATAAATTAATTATAGTTTAGTTAGTATTAGTGTTGTTAGTATATGTTAATTGTAGTTAGTTTTTGATTTGTTTGTTGAATTTGTTCTTATAGTTAGTTATTTGGATGTTGTTATGATGTTAATTAGTTAGGGTTTGTATAAATTGATAATTAGGGTGAATAGGAATTGGGGATTTTTGTGAATTTGGTAATATTATTTGAATTAGGGTTGTAATTGACAATGTATTAGTGATTTTGATGATGTTAGTATACTTAATTGACAAAAGTTAGTCTAATGTTAGTATTGGTGAATTTACCAAATTAGTATAATGTTAGTATAATTTTGTATTTAATTATGTTTGTTGAAGGTGTTAAATTAGTATATATAATGTTAGTATGATATTACTTTAGTAAATTGGTAGTCTTGTTAAAAACTAAGAAGTGTAATGTTGTATGAGTTATATTGTTAAAAATTGTTGTTTGAAATATTTTTTAGATTAAAATGAAGAGATCGGAACGCAAATGGATGTACGAAGATAGGGTAGATAAGAGGAAACGTCCCACTGGTAGATTTGTTTTTTTGGTCTAAACCATCCGGTAATCCGAACCACATTGGGCCGACTAATCCGGATTTCGGGGCGTGTCCAAGGATTACGGTATTTAAACCCCTCCCAATCGCAGTTGTGGGGGATCGATCCGCAGACCTCCCTACCAAGCGCAGCCCCATGCTACCACTGCGCCAACCAACGATTGGTTCCCACTGGTAGATTTGTAAAGGGGGTTCTTGAGTTTATTGAGTTTGCTAAACAACAAGATGGATATGATTTGGTAGAAAATAAACTTAGGTGTCCTTGTAGTAAATGCAAAAACTTGAAATATTTTCATTACATTCAAGTAGAAGAACATCTTTATACAAATGGGTTTTCTCCAAATTATTATAATTGGATTTGTCATGGAGAACCATATTCTCCAATTACCGAGCAACCTCAAACCGAACAAAATGATAACCCATATAGAAATATAGTAGTTGATGCTTTGGAGTTCAATACTTTTAATAATGACAACCACGAGCCTATCATTGAACAAGAACCAAACCCACAAGCAAAATCCTTTTTTGAAATGTTAAAGGCTTCAGAAAAACCTTTATATGAAGGGAGTAGAATGACATTGTTACAAGCCGCCTCTAAGATAGTACCCTTAAAATGTGAGTTTAATATGCCATTTAATGTCGTTGATGCTATTGCGTCTTTGCTTGAGGACGCTATCCCCGACAATAACGTCATGACCCGAAGTTTCTATAATACCAAAAAAGTAGTTAAAGGCCTTGAGCTTCCGCATCAAAAGATTGATGCATGTCCTGAAGGATGTATGCTTTTTTGGGGAGATGATGCTTTGCTTGACAAGTGTAAGAAATGTCAAAGGGGTAGATATGAGACAAGTGAGGGAGATATTGTTTTGAAGGGAAAAGGCAAGAAGGTTAATAAGACGGGTCAAAAGAGTAAGAAACCAATATCAGAAAACCAATTAATTTATTTCCCTCTTGCTCCAAGACTTCAAAGAATGTATGCAACCAAAAACATTGCTGAACAAATGAGATGGCACAAAGAAAATCCTCGTACACCGGGGAGGATGTGTCATCCGAGTGATGGAGAGGAATGGAAGCGTTTTGATAACATTTACCCTGATTTTGCCGAGGAACCTCGCAATGTTCGACTTGGCCTATGTACGGATGGCTTTGCCCCTTTCACCCAATTTGGTAAACCTTACTCCTGTTGGCCCGTGATGATCACACCATACAACTTACCACCTTGGTTATGTTTGAAAAGGCAGTTTATCTTCTTGTCGTTAATTATTCCCGGGCCTAATAACCCAAAAGCCAATTTGGATGTTTATTTACAACCATTGATAGAGGAGTTGAAACATTTGTGGGAAGTTGGTGTGGAAACATATGATGTGTCCTTGAAGCAAAATTTTCAACTAAGAGCTTCACTTTTATGGACCATAAATGATTTTCCCGCCTACGGTATGCTATCTGGATGGTCTACCGCAGGACAAAAGGCATGCCCTTGTTGCATGGATAAGAGCAAAGCATTTTGGCTTCCTAATTCCAAAAAAATAAGTTGGTTTGATTGTCATAGAACCTTCTTATCGGATAGAGATCTAAATAGAAGGAACAAAAAAGCTTTTATTAAAGGTAAGGAGGTGCTTGATGATGCTCTAAGCAGCTACCAGGGGATGAGTTATGGGAGTTGATACGTGATTTGCCATCTTGTTGATGTAATCAAGAAGAAGAGTTTAAAGAGTTGAAGAAAAAGAAGAGCGGTTGATTTAAAAGAAGCATTTTCTGGGACCTTCCGTATTGGAATATATTGTTAATCAGGCACAACTTGGATGTAATGCACATAGAGAAGAATTTCTTTGAGCAACTCATTCATACGATTATGGATGTAGAAGGTAAATCCAAAGATACTATTGCTTCAAGAAAAGAGTTGAAGAGATTTTGTGATCGTCCCAAACTACACATTCGTAAGGATGGATCTAAGCCAAAAGCTATTTTTACTCTTGATAAAGCTCAAAGGAAGGCATTGTGTCAATGGTTAGGAAAGTTGAAGTTTCCTGATCGATATGCATCCGATTTCAAATGGCGACTACAGGCATCTGTCGCCAATTTGGCGACCAAAATGGCGACTACCCCCGTCGCAAACCTCCTGACTATTTTCTCAAATTTTTACACGATAGCGACCAAATTGGCGACTGGATCAAAAGCCGTCGCCAAAATGGCGACTGAACTTGCGACTGAAACTCGTCGCTAATTGGCGACTAACATGGAAACCGTCGCTATTTTTGCGACCAATAGTAGTCGCCATTTCCGTCGCTATTTTGGCGACTACTCCCTCATCCGTCGCCATTTTAGCGACTGAAATCCGTCGCCCGAGTGATTTTAGGCGACTAACAGTTGCGACCACCACTTGGCGACTGATTGTAGTCGCCCGAGCACTTTTAGCGACTATTTTCTGTCGCGTAAGTCAGTCGCCCGAGAGCAGATTTCTTGTAGTGTTACTTAAACCTAGAGACAGCCATCGTGACGTAACCGTCACTACTAAGCCCTAATGGGCCTAATATCCTAATACCCTCCCGTAATCGTAAAGGCAGTACATAGTACGAACTTTACGATTGGAGAAATACAAAGAAAAAATATAAAAAGAAAAAAAATGAAATCTTCAATTTTCATCCTCTTCGATCTTCATTAATCTTCTTCGTCTTCAAAGGTAGGTAAGAAACGAGTATAAGACTCGTTAAAATTTTTCGAACAAGAACGTTAAGTTTTTCGGACTTGTCGAATATGAGTTAATTTGCAGGAACCCTAATCGAACCTGACAAATATCAACAAAACGGAAAATTATCCGTCAATTTCAAGATCTGGAGAACGTTAATTTTTTCGGACTCCAAATAAATCAAGTACCACCTTAAACGAAGTAAAAGACGATTAATCAAATTTCAAAGGAAAAGAAAGAAATTTTTTCATTTGTTTTTGGATTTGTTGTAGCAATTCGGGGGATCTGCTAGGCAATCATTCGGGTATCAAAACAAGTAGTCTTGGAATCATTAGAAAGCTATTACTGCCGTAGACCCTTTTGGGATGCTTTGATTTAGTATCCTACCGGTGGGTGTGTAATTTTCCGGCCACCCACCGGTAAGAATGCGGAAACGGTGAGTACTCAAGAAAGAGGCTCTGATAACATGTTAAGATTATTGAGGGGGAGATGAGTTCATAAGAGAGAACTGTATTATTGATGTTGTTGATATCAGTATAATGATCGGTATTTATAATACCTTACAAGAAACTCTAAGCCTTACTTAAACCTAGAGACAGCCATCGTGACGTAGCCGTCACTACTAAGCCCTAATGAGCCTAATATCCTAATAATATTTACAGTGAACCTAATTTTATATATATACATTATACCATGTGAAGAGGGGAGGGATATATAAATTGAGAAAAATAGGGTCAATGTGGATTATTTGAGATCATACAAGGTAAAATGGGAAAATTATCTTCAGGGCAAATTAATGTTTTAGACGACCTTTTTCGTCTGAAATAAGATAAATAAATATGTAACCATTTTACGATAAAATATAAATATTTTATGAATAAATGCTATCATTAGTTCTTTTTTTGTTAAAAAGGACAACTTTAATCATAATATTTTCATTAAATAATTATTTTTATTATAAGATGTTGGACTTTTGTCGTCTTATCACTTGCAGATCAGGTCAAACTTGGCCACATCCAACATTATCATCTTGTCCGCTTGGCTAAATATTGTTTGATACGATTAAAAGGTTGATATTTATGGGTATATCACCGCAAAAATCGGACCTAGTTGAATAATACTCAAATCATCCATTGTAGATGTACTTGTCATTCCTTCAATACTGTTGGAAATTTTATGCTCAGCGCAGAAAAGGACAAGGAGCAGTTTTTTTCAACTAGGGAATAATACACTCAGGTCTTTAAAGCTCCACAATTATAATAGAAGTCCTTAAAACTATTATTCCCCATAATTTAAGTCCTTGTTGTGTTGTTTACTCTTATGATAAGGTGCCCCATTTCCCCATCAATATAATATTTTATTACATGCAAAATCCTAAAGTGTGCTACGTATAATTCAACTTTCTTTTAATGTAACAATACTATATAGTCTATATTATATTTATTAGTGCTTCAAAAAGATAGAACATTGTGGTCTAAATTTAATAGGTACGATTTAAAACTGAAGAAGAGGATATTGATTGATTAATGGCGCGAGTTATAGACGGAGACGAAGAGAAAAGAGTTTGTGTGACCGGTGCTTCGGGTTATATCGCATCTTGGATCGTCAAGCTTTTGCTTCATCGCGGCTATGTTGTGCATGCCACTGTTTGATCACTCAGTATGGTTTTTCTCTCCTCTCTTTTTCGCAAAATTTTGTTGGTATTTCGACTTGTATATGTTCTTGTTTAAGATAAACGGATTTGTCATATTTAGTGGAAGACCGTCTCTTTAAGAATTTGTGCATAACCTAATATGGGTAGATAATCTATTTAAGTGGGGATTGTGAGACTTGTGATGGGATGGGATAATTGTTAGTTTGTTACTAGTGTAATTAATATACCAAATTACCAACTAATCCAACTATAGCTTAAATGAAACTAAAAATAGAAGAAAATGAGGTTATTTGGCAAATTAATTAGCGTTTTGGGCTGATTTCAAACTATTTAGGACCAATGGGTTCACGTGAGCGTTTTTATTTTATTTTTTCCCGATCCCCCTACTACTAAGAGAATAAAAATTCTTTTAGTTTTCCCTCTAAAAAGCATCTAGCTAAATAAGGTAATAAATAAAATTTTCTTTCATAACATTATTATCTTTTCAATGAATATATTCTTATAATTAAACTCTAATTTTTTAAATAAATTCATAATTATGATTTTTCATTAAAATAAAATAAAATTGATATTAAACTATGAAGTATAAGTTGCTAAATTTTTCAATAATGCAATAATTATTACTGTAGAGAATAACTTAACACATGCTTACTATTAGCTTCGTGACAAAAAAACATTCACTAAAAAAAATTCACAACTTAAATAATTTTTTTTATTAGTTTTCCATTTCATTTTTTTTTTGTTTCATATCAAAATACAATTGAGTGAACTGGTAAATATTAATGAGGTGCAAATTTAAAAAGTATATAAATCCGAGAAAAAGGATTGTACATCAGATGTACTACATCGTACTTATTGACTTTTTTAGTTTTTGTGTATTTTTTCGAGTATTATAGAGTTTATAAATTACATTTTAGTTTTATGATGTCAAAAATCAAACTTTTTTGAGTTTATATGTAATTTTTTTGAGTTATAATGTAACTTTTTGAGATTAAAGTTTAAGTAAATAAACTCAAAAACTTTATAATAAAATTCAAAAATTTTAGATTAAAACTCAAAAACTTTATCTTAATGCTTAAAAACTATAACATCTGATGTATTACATCAAATGTATAATCCACTTACTGATATAAATCCTCCTATATACTAAGATAATACAACTTCTCTAAAGTTTTCCTCCAAAGTGCTCAAACTTATATATGGAAACAAATTAGATTTTCATTTATTAAAACTAATTTTCCATTTAAAATAATCTATACATAAAAACTGCATCTCCTATTATTAACTTCGTGACTAAAAAAGAATTTTTTAAAAATAATTTAATGTAGTTAAAATATTTTCATAAAAAACACATTTCATGGGAATTATTCAATTCTTTTGTTTAATTTTAATATTAGTTATTTTTTATAAAAATTTGTGAGATATAAATCTAAAATCTATAACTAATACACTAAAAATTAAAAGGCCTATATTTACCGCGCATTTGCGCGGGATCTACACTAGTTTTAGATAAAACCGCTAGTTAGATTAGCGGTTTTGCTCTGTTTAGACAAGTTTGTAAACTCTTTTTCATTTGAACAAGCCGCTATGAAGATTCGGAGTTTTGCCAAACCGAACCGTATGCGAACCGAATTAAATTAGAAGTTCGGTGAACCGAACCGCGAATAAACACCCCTACCTTTGATACAGAAATAAAGAACTGTGTATATTTCAAGTACTTTGTACAACAAACAGTTTCCAAAATCATTAGTTTTTTTTGTTAAAAACGACAACTTTAATCATAATATTTTATTATTAATAGTTATTTTTATTATAAAATTTTGAACTTTTGTCGTCTTATCACTTGCGGATCAGGTCAAACTTGGCCACATCCAAGATTATCATCTTGTCCGCTTGGCTAAATATTGTTTGATACGGTTAAAAGGTTGATATTTATGGGTATATCACCGCAAAAATCGGACCAAGTTGAATAATACTCAAATCATCCATTGTAGATGTACTTGTCATTCCTTCAATACTGTTGGAAATTTTATGCTCAGCGCGAAAAAGGACAAGGAGCAGTTTTTTTCAACTAGGGAATAAATGAATAATACACTCAGGTCCTTAAAGGTCCACAATTATAATAGAGGTCCTTAAAGCTATTATTCCCCATAATTTAGGTCCTTGTTGTATTGTTTACTCTTATGATAAGGTGTCAGTCAGTCAGTGGCCCCATTTCCCCATCAATATAATATTTTATTACATGCAAAATCCTAAAGTGTGCTACGTAGTACGTATAATTCAACTTTCTTTTTAATGTAACAATACTATATAGTCTATATTATATTTATTAGTGCTTCAAAAAGATAGACATTGTGGTCTAAATTTAATAGGTACGATTTAAAACAGAAGAAGAGGATATTGATTGATTAATGGCGCGAGTTTTAGACGGAGACGAAGAGAAAAGAGTTTGTGTGACCGGTGCTTCGGGTTATATCGCATCTTGGATCGTCAAGCTTTTGCTTCATCGCGGCTATGTTGTGCATGCCACTGTTCGATCACTCAGTATGGTTTTTCTCTCCTCTCTTTTTCGCAAAATTTTGTTGGTATTTCGACTTGTATATGTTCTTGTTTAAGATAAACGGATCTGTCATATTAGCGGAAGACCGTCTCTTTAAGAATTTGTGCATAACCTAATATGGGTAGATAATCTATTTAAGTGGGGATTGTGAGACTTGTGATGGGATGGGATAATTGTTAGTTTGTTACTAGTGTAAATGAAACTAAAAATAGAAGAAAGTTAGATTAGCGGAAATATTGTTATAAATATGTGCGCTTAGGGTACATGATAATAATCTAATTAGAGTTAAAACTCATATTTACCATAATTAGTGTAATAATCTTGAAAATCTTTCCCTATTTAGCTTATTATCATGTGCCCTAAGGGCACATGTTAGAAAAACCCAATTAATATACCAAATTACCAACTAATCCGACTATAGCTTAAATGAAACTAAAAATAGAAGAAAGTTAGATTAGCGGTTTTGGGCTGATTTGTTAGTTTAATTGTTAGTTTAATTGGTAGTTTTGGGCTGATTTCAAACTATTTAGGACCAATGGGTCCACGTGAGCGTTTTTATTTTATTTTTTCCTGATTTTAGATAAAACCGCTAGTTAGATTAGCGGTTTTACTCTGTTTAGACAAGTTTGTAAACTCTTTTTCATTTGAACAAGCCGCTATGAAGATAAGTTGCTTCACTTTTTCCTTTTTTTGTAATTATCATTTGGACAAAAAGCCGCAAGCCTGCAAGTTTGTGGACAACATTTCATTTGCCAAGCCGCTAAGTTCATAAGCGGCTTCACCATTTTTTCCCTTTTTCTAATTATAGAAACTATAGATGTGTAAGTATAGTACATATAAAGTTATTTCATACGGTTGAGACGATGTTGCTCAGGTCTTTATGATTTGGTTCATATCTTCCAAACCTAGGTAAACTATATGGTGGGAATTGTGTTGAGTTTATGGATTCAAGTACCTAAGAGGGGGAGGGGGTGAATTAGGTACTATTTAAAATTTTTAACTACAACTTTATTGATTAAAGTGAGTTCCAAGAACAAAAGAGAAGAGAGAATACTTCGAGTAATATTGCAAGATTAAACGACTATTAGAATGAATGTTTGCTGAAGTATGAAAGTAACAACTGTTCTGACTGTAGCTATTTGTCTCAGTTTATGGAATACGGACTGCAGACCAAATGTGACAGTATGATGAACTGTTACTTCGAAGGTTAAGCAAAGCAAAACAAACAAACAAAATAAATTGCAGCGGAAATAAAGTAAGACAATGGAACACGATATTTTTGAATTGGTTCGGCAAGAAACTCAAGTGCCTACGTCCAATCTACTTTTTATTGCTTTCTTTTAGTGATCTACTCCGACAACTAAAAGACCCGTACAATAAAAGACACCAAGCTACTCCGGTTGTAAAGCTAGTCCAAGAACTACTCCGTTCTTATGACAAGCCAACTCGCAACCTACTCCGGTTGCCAAGAGTTAAAGACTACTCCGTCCTAAACTCTACTAACACACTTAGAATGTTATAGGATCAAGTTTCCACTAACATATTCTTAGCAAAGAATAGAGATGGACAACTTTTACAAGATCAACAATTCATAAGCAAGAGAGTTTAGTATAATAAAGTAACAGTAGCCACGACTGTAACAACTTGAAGACTCTTAAAAGATTTGCAAATGACACACGGTTTTAAAGCTTTGAAAAACAATTTTGCAAACTTGAAAATAATTTCAGAAAGAAATCTTAAGATTTTATGAGGGAGATGGCTCGCCTTTTATAGAGAGAATGGGTGAGGAGGTTGCTAGGGTTTTGAAGGGTCAAAGACCACACATGTGAAGAGCATTAGCAACCACCCAAAACTTGCACCAAAGAAGGCTCATTTGCAAAGGCAAAAATAGATAAGAGTGTTTGAAACATATCCATAAAATCTCATGCAAATTCAGAAAACAAAGAAGAAAAACAAGTCACATGATGACAAGTTTACACAAATATGGCAAAAAGCAATTCTTGTTTTCCAAAAGACCAAGGGGTTGAATTTGCACAAAGAGGAAACATTTTGAAATTAATAATTATTCAAACCACTCTTTATTGAAGACCAACTCCTAATAAAATCTGAAGTTTTATCTTTGAAAAATAAGAGACACGTGAAAAGATTTTTTGAAAGATAAAAAGGCTTCAAGTGTTACGAGTTGTGGGAACAATCCAAGCAGCTGTTTACTAATAAAAGTAACAGTCGTCTTGACTGTTTCTATTACTCTAAGATACTCTACTTTCTCACTTGTACATTAGATGACACTAAGACTCAATACAATGGGATGATTAACAACTTCAACACTTCTTAATCCATGCTTGAATTAATCATTAATCCTGAAAAGGTAAACTAAGATAACACAAATCAAATGGGCATGTCATCATCAATCATAAGGAACCCAACAAATTGCGATTGGAATTAATATAACTTTTGTAATTGGGAGACTATACTAGACAAGTTCATAAAGAGAAAAAGAAAGCTAATGCTAAAATCAGGACTTCAGATAAACTTAATGTTATGCATCGATATAAATATGTAATATGGGTTATGCAAATTGGGCATCGGGTATGCAGATGATCCTAAAAAAACGGAGCACTTGCGTGAATTGGACGGAGCAAAGGAAAGGCTTCAGTTGTTTGAAGCCAACCTCTTGGAAGAAGGCTCCTTTGATTTAGCTATTGATGGATGTTGTGGTGTATTCCATACTGCTTCTCCTGTTCTCTTAGAAACGTCAAATCCGCAGGTTAATCTTCCTTTTAAATCTTTCTTTTCTAATGAACTACGGAGTATGTCACTCTAAGTTCAACTGATACTGAAATGTACGAATAATTGAACAGGCGGATTTGATTGATCCGACTTTGAAGGGAACTCTGAATGTTCTTTCCTCGTGCGCAAAAGCTCCATCTGTCAAACGTATGATTTTCACTTCTTCTGCTGCTACAGTTTTCCATACTGGTAGACCTGTAACCTCTGAAACACTAGTTGACGAAACATGGTTTTCAACTCCTGAAGCCTGCAAAGGATTTATAGGGGTATGTATGTTTCCTGTTTATTCTGAGCGAGTGTTTTCTCTGCGTGAACTTAGAACCTAAACTTTGTCTCATTCGCAGGAGTCATATGTGCTCTCAAAGACCTTGGCTGAAATTGTTGCTTTGAAATTCTGCGAAGAGAATGGTATTGACATGATCACTATCAACCCTGTAGTTGTCATAGGACCAATGTTGCAGCCAGTGATCAATTGGTCAAGCGACGTTTTGTTTAACTTAGTTAACGGTAAGAGTTTTATTAAAGGTGCGAGTTTTGAATTAACTCTTACATTAATAAGCATAAGTGACTGCATTATATTAATTCATGTTGTTAAATTATTTACAGGACAATCAGACACTTATTTAAATGCAACAGTTGGATGGGTTCATGTCAAAGACGTTGCAGAAGCACACATTAAAGCCTTTGAGATCCCATCAGCTAACGGAAGGTACATCATGTGCGAAACAGTGGCGCATTTTTCACAAATTGTCGATATCTTGAAAGAACTCTACCCAAATCTCAAACTTCCCCACAAGTAAGTTTGTGTTCTTGCAGTTGGATGATGACCTCATTAGCATCCCATTAATTTTGTTGTTAATTAATGTAATAAATGTTGCGATTTCTCATTCGCAGATGTGCAGAGGATCAGTCTTTTCCGCCAACCTACCAGATTTCTAAGGACAAAGTTAGAAGCCTAAGTATTGAGTACATTCCCCTAAGAGAGACTCTTAAAGAAGCAGTGGACTTCTTGATTGAGAAGAAGCTTATTACTCCGTAGTGTATGATAATAAGCTTGAATTAATGTAATGCAGTCACTTATGCTTATTGCATGGACATGTAAGCAGGAGGACACGACTTTTATATTTTGACATAATAGGTGCCCGATCTCTAAAATTATTCATAAGGCCTGAGGGCATGAGTTTACGGTTTACCTCATCACCCGTCAGTCTGTCATCACCTCCTTATCGTCTCAATTTCATTTTATGTGATTTTTTCTTAAATTTTTTCTCACAGATTGTTGATCTACGAATAACTAAACTAAAAGTCAATTGGTCAAACTTAGCTCGTTGGACCCGTAATCAAGAATAGACAAAGGAGTAACTATGAATTACTCCATCCGTTCCAATTATTGGTTTATCTTCGATTAATTTATCTCTTAGCTTACAAAGCGCAAATAAAAAAGGCAAACAAATGATTCGGACGTAGGAAGTACGTGACTACGTACCATCAATCCTGCTGTGGTGTTTCAGTAATGGTATCCCGCACACCATTTTACTAAATCCCGCACATTTTTCCCTTATTCTGAGGATATCCCTCTCATTCTCACACCCACCAAGATAAAAAAAAAATAAAAAACCCAAAAAATAAACGCCTCTCATTCTCCCCTTCGTCCCCTACCAATTGCCCCATCATCAATTAAATCAAAAGAGTGATATTTGCAGCAACCTGCAACGCATCAAGATTTCATTTGTGAATTAAGGTTTTGCCATTTCAATTAATCCACCTAATAACAATCCATCTAGCCGACATACTATTTAATCAAATTTGCCAAGGCAGAAGTGAATTTAGGTCAGCAACTTGCGACTCATCGTATCACGGCTCACGGCTGCCACGAATTTGATGACCGATCATACTCTCCGATCAATCTACTCCGGCCTGTTCAACGACCCCAGCCACAACCACCCCTTCAAAAACACTACGTTAATATTAATCCAACATCAATCCAAACCCTAATTGTAAAAAGACCTTTTTTTATAATTGTCGAGTTGTTAATGAATTGGTTAGGCTTGTGAGAAAGAATGGGATAATTCTTTTTAGGTTTTTTTATGATAAAGGGTAGTTATGGAAAATTAGGGACAAATGTGTGGGATTAAGTAAAAGAATGTGCGGGATTTAGCAATTGCTTCCGTCAGGTGTCAATAGCATTAGACGGGGGCGGATCTAGCCTTTGGGCTATATGGTCTATAGCCCTATATGAATTTGGGGATAAATAAAATTTGCTTTCAAATTTTGCAAGAAATTAATGTAGCACAAATAGTTGGAGGCTTGCTATAAGGTCTACTTAATGAGTAGTAAACGACGGGGGTTCAATCCTCATTCCCAAAAACTTTTTTTAAGTTAATGATACTTTTTTAGTTTTTGGTTTTTCCAAGGTTAATCTATTAAATTCGTTAAAAAAAGGAAATATGTACGTGTGTGTTTCTTAATCAAAATTACTCCGTCTTATTCTTGTGTCCTCCAGAAGAACCGTTGTCCTTACACCCAAGTCTTTATAATATTCCATTGGTGGATTACTTTTAAGTGTAAGGAGGATGGTCCTCCTAGAGGACACAAGAATTTTTTTTTATTGAAATATTTCCGTAAAAACAAACCATTCTCGTGAAATCAAAAGGACCTATAATTATTTAAATATTCTACCTGCATACAAATTCAACATATTGTCATTTTCGACTTAGAAGTTATAAATATAGGTTCCACACGATTTTGAACCTAGAAATTTTTTTGTTTCTACAATCTCAAAATCTAACCCGGCATAACTTCAAATCCTGGCTCCGCCCCTGGTACTTAGACCTGTAATATAATGCAAAAGAAAGACAAGCAAGGTTTCCCAAAAAACTCTTCTTCGTTACTTCATGTTTCTATCCCATAACAAGCTTCAAAAAATTAGGTAATTCTGTCTTGTAAGCCCGCAAGGGCTTTAGTTCACACAATTTATCGTGTGATTAATAACCTACTCCACCTGTTAAGCTCAAGACTTAGCAATTAGCATAGATTTAGTCATTATTTATTTTATTTATTTCTGTTAGTTCGGTCACAAATACTTGTTTAAGACGGGAGTATAACTTGAATGCTCAAATAGCATAAATAAGCAAAAACCAACATGCCTAAATATTAGCAAAATATTTGTCCTATTTAGCATCTATCTATGCAACTATCAAGTGGAATGTTATTTGTCCTATTTTAATGTTAAGACTAGGGTGTTAACGAGCAGAGCTGAGCCCGAGCTATATATAATTGCTAATTTTTTGAGTTTTTTTTTTCTTTCGATATTTTCAATGAGAAGGCTCGAAAGTTATATGTAAAAATATTTGGCAAATCACACAAATTTGAGCCGCTCAGGAGCTTTCCGAGTCGAGCCAGCGCTTGCTCGACTTGACTCGTTAAACTCTCGAACCAAGCCCGAGTCGAGCTCGCATGAGCCGAGCTTTGATCGAGCCGATCTCGAGTTGTTCGCGAGCTGTCTCGTCTCATTAGTCTTCAGAGAAACTAATTGGAGCTAGTTGGTACTAGCTAATAAGTTAACAACCATAGAAACTATTGAAATGAATTGGCATGTTTGAACGATCAAATTTGCACCACTTAGTAAAACTAATCGTTGCTTGGTGAAAGGATATTTTAAAACTTAGGATATTTTTAAATATCTAAGTGTTAAAATGAGACTATAAATAACGCTAGTAAGATTATGTTGATCTCAGAATTAAACTAAATTAACAAACAATGAGCAACTACAACAGTTCTTACAAAACAGTTAGATATTTTCAGGTACAAGAAATGTTGATATTGTTATTACTAGGCACAATGTTAGTTGCAGTTGTGTCTGAAGACGACACGGTGTTTCTTAACTGCCTCGAGAAGCAACCGACCACGTACCCGACATCAGAAACTTCATACACCAAACACAACTCTTCATTCCAATCTGTCTTCAACGAGTTGGTTAGAAACCGCAGGTTCCTAAACCCCGTTTTCCAAAAACCGTTGGTCATTGTCACGGCTAAGGACGCGTCAGATGTCCAAGCTACGCTGTTCTGCTGCAAAAAGCATAACGTACAATTAAGGGTCCGAGGTGGTGGCCATGACATGGAGGGCACATCTTACATTGCCGGGGCCGGAGTGCCCTTTGTTATTCTTGACATGCTCAATATGCGGTCCATTAAAATTAACATTGAGGAAGAGACCGCGTCTATACAAGCAGGGGCTGTCCTGGGGGAGGTCTACTATGCCCTCACCCAGAAGAGCCGTGTGCATGCCTTTCCTGGAGGGGTGTGCCCTACGGTAGGGGTCACCGGGCACTTTAGTGGAGGCGGGTATGGTAACTTGATGAGGGAATACGGACTATCCACTGACCATGTTGTGGATGCGCTCTTAGTCGATGTTGATGGAAAGGTTCTTAATAGAACAACGATGGGCGAGGATCGTTTTTGGGCCATTAGAGGAGGCGGGGCAGCCAGCTTCGGGAAAGTAATGCTTGTTCGCGTTCCACCTTTAGTCACCGTCTTTCGGGTGACACGTTCCCTTGAGCAAGGTGCGTCCGAGACCATGTATAGGTGGCAAGAAATAGCCCCAAATCTACCTTAAAAGATTTTCATAAGAGTCCGAGTTACGGTACTCCCCAAAGCCGAGTTGAAATTTTCCTTCATTGGGCTATTTCTCGGATCGACTAAGGAACTTGTCGAGTTATTAGACGAGAAGTTCCCCGAATTGGGATTATCAACCAAGGATTGCAATGAAATGCCATGGGTGAATTCGACTCTATTTTGGGCGGATGCTCCGGTTGAAACTCCAACCGGGTTCCTGATCAGTAGGCAAGACGAAAAAGTGTCTAGGAAGGTTAAATCAGATTTTGTTGTCGAACCAATTCCAAAACAAGGAATCGAGAAAATATGCAAAGCAATGTTAAACATGCAAGGATTAGTGATGGAATGGAACCCTTATGGCGGGAGGATGAGCGAGATCCCAGGGAACGAGATTGCGTATCCTCACCGTGTAGGTATTTTGTTCAAGATCGAATACGACTTCAAGTGGTACGAAACCGGGATTGAAGTGGATAAGTACCATGTAGAACTGTCAAGGAGTTTTTACAAGTTTATGACACCCTATGTTTCTAAATCTCCAAGGATGGCTTATTTCAACTATAGAGATTTTGACATTGGTATCAATCATGGTAATAAACAAGATACAAATCTTACCACTTCTTTTGAGATGAATTACTACGGTAACAATTTCATCAGGCTGATGAAGGTGAAAACGGAAACAGATCCTGCTAATTTTTTCAGATATGAGCAGAGTATTCCTCCTACTACTACTCTCTCATAATAACAATGAATGTACTGTGACTATCATGGCCGGCCAATGTATTCAGGAGGCTCTGTTTCAAATGTAAAGTTGAGGCTCGATAAACGAATAAGAAACAAAATAATTTAATTAAAAAATTTCTTTAATATAAGATTCTAACTGTGACTATTGACCGAGTGGGTCTGGTTGAGGTTGATAAACGTATAAGTTATAACTCATTTCGTATTGGGTTTTGAATGCCTAGAAAAGTTGGTTTTTCCCCAAATATTCTATTTTCACTAATTGTTGGATAAGATTTAATTTTGAGAAAAAAATGACGATCTAGGATATAAAAAAAATTGAGGTGAAGATTGAAGTGTACTAAAACCTCTGTTTTGACCTCAAATGAAACCTTGCTCATGAATAGAAAATGGATAGGTAATGAAGAGAAAGAAATGGACAGTCTAAAAATAAGGTGGTGGTGAGGCGAGAATTTTTTTGGTAATAATTGTATTTTCCAAACAAAATTTTGAAAAACTATAATTCTTCTAAAATATTTTAAGGCTGGCTAGCAATAGCATGTTTTTTTCACAAAAGTAATAGTTAATCGTTGAGTCTAATAAGTTAAAATTAATAAATATAAATAATTTAATTTAATTTAACCTAAGTTCATTTATGAACCGCTAAAGGATTTATTTTTCGAAACCCTATCGCTAAACTAAGGTCCGTGGACGAGAAATCCAAAAATACAAAAAGGAAATAAAAAAATTCTCGAACTCCAGGAAATGGTTGAAGTAGTTGAATAGGAGGATCACTATGACTATAGCCGTTGGTAAATTTACCAAAGATGAAAAAGATTTGTTTGATATGAAGTTTATCTAAAACTAATCAACACAAAGTCTATATTATTTACATTCATTTGTCATTATATAAAAGTATATTAATAAAAAATTAAATAAGATATTCACAAATTATTACAAAGTTTGATATCTATTTTTGGAGGAGTATTAAAAGATAAAGAAAGTTAGTTGCTGTTAATTTGCAAATCGAAATATAATATTATGACAAATGAGTAAATGTTTTGAAAAACTTTATTGTGCGATTGTTTTACAATTTAAAGTAAAATGGTACCACGAGTAAAAAATAAATTTGAATGAGGCTTGAAGGTAAATTAGATACACTTATTATAAAAACATGTATAAGGTTAAGATTCAATTCAAGCAACGATTAACATTAAAAAAAAAGTCATAAAAAACACAAAAAAGGATAAGAGTAGTTTTTCCCCTAACATATTGAAGACCGTCTCTCTCAAGCTTTTCTTCTAACAAATTTACATGCATAAAAAATGGTACTATTCAATTATATAGAGTAAACTAATTATTGTTAATGTTATATACTCACTCCTATTCATTTTAACTCTCCCCTTTCAAAAGGGCACGCAAATTAAGGGTAAGATTATTTTATTGTAAAGTATTGTGATGGTGTAAGGTAATTGGAGAGAGGGAAGGTATTATTGTGGGGTAGATGATTAAAATAAGTATTGTTGCGGAGTAAGGTGATTAAAATAAGATACAGTATGAGTATTGTGGGGTATTGTTTTGGGTAAGATGATTAAAATAAGTATAAAACTTTAATAAATAAGGAAAGTGGGAGAGTTATACGAATAGATGAAAAAAGAAAGGGGAAGAGTTAAAATGAATAGGAGGGAGTATATTTTTTTTTTTGTGTGTAAATTGAGCACATCATCACTATAATTTAGGGAGAGATAAGAATTGGGGAAGGGTAAGACATATTTGTCATGCATAATACGATGCTTTAACCACCTTTGGGCAAAAATATAAAAATAAATGAAAAAAAAATTTAAACCTAAAAGGGGGTCAAGTACTTCCCAAATCTTCTATAGTTCTCTACCGCATTAATATTCTCATGAAGTTTATGACATTTATTTCATATTAATAAAAAAATGATTATACTGCTTCGTACAATTTGTGATTTATAACTTTTAGCTAACTTATTTGAACTTGCTTAATTTTATATATTTTAAGTGAAGAATATCTATAAAATACTATTAAAAGGCATCCTAAAAAATGTCAACTAGACAAAGCCACGTAGGATGTGGAAAAGCCACATAGACATTCACATTGCCACCTTGGTTAAGATTGACATACGCCTGCCCATCCATTCTCCACGCAGACATTTCTACTATATAGTTAAAAGGCTACTTATACCATTTAATTTTATTCCACATGTCATTTTTAGATTGGTTAATATTAATTAATTTTAATTTATATTGCTTACTTGATTAATGACAATTGACAACATAACATTAACTTATAAAATTAACATTTTAATTGAATGTTTTGTAATAAAACATGTTAATGAATTGATTATAGTTTTTCATTATTTTTTTTTTAATTTATTTTCATATGATGAAATATTGGGTTGAAAATGTTATATATTTTTTTTTTTGGTAAAAAATTAAACTTAACTTTCCTGAAATTGTACCACGTAAAATTTACACCTACATCTATTTATTTAAGATCGTTATACAAACCCTTTTAATTAAAAATAAAATAATTGTAAAGTTTAATAATATTCTTAAAAGTAAAGGTATGACATTTTATTTCAACCACTATTTAAGATCAATAATAATAATAATAATAATAGTAATTTTCATTAATATTTTTTCCTATTTGTTTTACCTCTTCAGCTCCTCGCTAATGAATTATGTTATTTAATAATACTCATAACTCAAAAATAAATGAAAAGGCAAATTAAAAGATGGGAATCAATAGTTTATAATGACTATTAAACCTACAATAGTTTCCATTCACTAATCCTCCATTTAATAACTATTACTCCTGAACTTCAAAATTACAAACTATATTTCATGGTTGAATTAAAAAATTCCAAAAAAAAAAAGATGTAACTTACCAAAATTCACATCAAAATTTCTTAATTTACAATTAAAATTCCCATTTTACAATAAAAAAAATGTTAGTGAATACATTAACGTTTTTCATAGTAATATAGCTTATAAAAGTTATTTCATTTATTTATTTATTTAAAACTACACAAACTTGAAAAGAAAAACACATGTGTAGCTTAATAATATTCTTAAACGTAAAATTATGGCATTTTATATTCAACCATTATTTAAGTTCAACCCATGATAATTTTCATATAAGTCCAATGATTTTCTTAAGGACATCGTCGAATTTTCTCACAAATCTCTTCTAATTCCCTACTATAGCCTAACAGTTACTCCATTTAACTCTCACACTAATTTTGCAATAATTCCTACCATCATAAAGATTATATAAAGAAACCCATTATATACAACCCTTTGAATGCTTTTGTTTTTTCCTAATTAATATTTATGTCATTTAAAGTTTGTGAACACTAATTTTAGTGTACATCATTTAACTTCCAAATTAGCATTATTTAGCCTCTCCTATTTAAGATCGTCTCATTTTTTTTCCTCAAAACAATCATTTGGGTGGTAAAAATTTGCAGTATTTTCTTTAACTTGAATTTGGAATGACGAATTACTAATTTGTGTATTGTTTTTTGTTGTACTTTTGTTTTGGAATGACGAATTACTCTTGATGCCATGCACACTCCACAGGTAAATTCACTTTTTATACAACTAACAACTTCAATATTTCAATTTGGTTTTAAAGTTTTCTAATTCGTACATAATCAAATTCTAAAATTTATTAATTTTTATTAGATGATGATCAAAATTAAAGAATATGAATATGTATCAATGATGAAATAAATTCCGATTTCATTTCATATTCACAAAAAAAAATCAACTATCTAAATTTTTAATTTCCTAGAGATAACCCGTGATTTTCACGGGTAATAAAACTAGTTAATTATAAATATGATAAAGATAAAGTTTGATCTTTAATTTTCTTAGAGATAAAAAAAACTCTGTTTTTATTTTCTTATAATATATTAATTAAATGTCATAATGTAAAACAGGAAATTACACCACAATCTACTATTTCAGTATGTCGATGATCAACACTCAAAATAGCACATTTGTTATTTAAATAGTGTAAAAACTCTCAAAATGCTAAAAAAAATGTTCAATCTGTCGTTATGAAACAAAACCTAAGTTTTTGCATTTTTTTCTCATGTTCAACTTAATCTTTACAGGATGTAAAAATCATGAAGTCAGAAAGTAGCGGTTAGTTTTATTCTATTAGTTAGATGGACTTTTCAAGAGAGAGATAAAAGCTTTGCATTTTAGACCGTTTTATGTGTGAAGCGAAGGGATTAAGTAGTGGGCTAAAGGTTGTTTCGAGTGGGAATGAGGTTGATTGCGACGAGTTGGTTGACTAAAGTTTTTCCTTACTAGATCTAGAAAAGGGATAATAATTATGAGATAATAAAATTTGAAGAAAAAAGGACAATAAAAATGAGATGGAGGTAGTAAGATTTATATATGCAAAATTAAATAAATAGCAAATTTCGTGTATATATATAATATTCAAACTTATTCAGTTTACAAACATAGTACCCAAACACTTTGTTTGAGTATTTGGAATGGAGGTAGGGGAGGGGATGAGAAAAAGACTAGGAAAGGAAATGAGAGAGATAAGAGGGAAGATTATTTCTTAAACTTTTCTTTGTTGAAGGATAAATAAATTGTCTTCGATAAGGGAGACGAGGATCCATATATATCATCTAGAGTAAAGATTGGTGTTTTATGGAGGTGAATGTGATTTATGACTTCTTAGATGTAAAACGTAGCAGAAAGGTAGTGATAGTGGTAGTGGATTGTAGGTTGTAGGTTGTTTCAAGTAGTAAGAACTAATCACAGTGGCTGATGTTTTATTTTGCGGGTAAATTAGTGGGGTGGAGGGAGGGTGCATTTGTGCAAGGGTGATGAGTTTCACGAGGATAATGATAATAAATAAGGTTATTTATCAGCAAAATATCACTTGCATTAAAACATATTGGTAACATGTATAATAACAAGAAACCTCAAAAGATCATACTGATAAACTTAATCTTGACCCCATTAATCCAAATTAAATTAAAATATTAATTCTAACAACATTGTCGAGAGCAAGGGTTAGTTTTCATTGGATTGTGGATTTTTCTAGAAGTTGGGGTTTTGTTTTTCACTTGGTTGGATAAATTTGAGAGAAGTTTCAAAGACAAGGATCGATCTTTCAACGGATGAGATTGTTTTAGATCATGTATGTGAATAGGGAAGAAAAATAGGGGTCTGCGTGAAGGATTTTGTCTCAAATGAGAAGATGGGGGGCAAGACTATTGTTATAGGGGGGTGTCATAAGTAGCGCCAGCCATGTTGTATTGCGTTGGAATTTGGTTCACATTCAAAGGTACGTCTATAGTTTGACCGGGAGATATAACATTTAACTACTTGTAAATGTTTTTACGTAACTACCATTTGACCCAACAATGATTATTGTTTTCCTTGACCAATTGAAAAAAAAACAGGTATTAATGAACAAAATTTAAAAACTCTCAGTCCCAAGTATCATATATATAAACTTCATATTGGTTTTATTTTCTTAAAAAAACAATATTGTCGAGAGCAAGGGTTAGTTTACATTGGATGCTGGATTTTTCTAGAAGTAGGCCGGGGTTTAGTTTTTCACTTGGTTGGATAAATTTGAGATAAGTTTCGGAGACAAGGATCGATCGTTAAGGTATGAGATTGTTTTAGATCATGTGTGTGAATAGGGAGGAAAAATAGGGGTTTGCGTGAAAGATTTTGTTTCAAATGAGAAGATGTGGGCCAAGACTATTGCTATATGGGGGCATAAGCAGCCCTAGCCATGTAGTATTGCGTCAGAATTTGGTTCACATTCAAACGTACTTCTATAGTTTGACCGGGAGATATAACATTTTAACTACCTCTAAATGTTTTTACATAATTACAATTTGATCCAGCAATGATTAAATTATGGTTGTTATTCGAAAGAAGGAGATTTGTTGCATCATTTGAGTTGATTATGCAGAGTAGATATTATTGTTTTTCTTGACCAATTGAAAAACAAACAGGTATTAATGAACAAATTCTATAAACTATCAGTCCAAGTATCATATATATAAACTTCATATTGGTTTTATTTTCCTAAAAAAAAAGTATTTTATTAATCAAACACTCTTTTATTCTTATGTCAATATTATGTTAACGAGAATTATTTGTTGGTCATGCGGCATACATAAAATCTTAGACATGAACGATGTACTATATGTTTATATTCCATTTTATTGTGACATTTATCACACATTATTTTAATATTCGTGCAACGCACGGGCAAGAAAACTAGTAGCATGTAAAGGAGTAAAAGTTGGGAATAATGGGACAAAAAAATGACATGATAACTAAAGATCTAGAAACAGAGGGTGTAGAAAGTGCGTAGAAGCGAGCCTCGTTAGCTGAGTTTTATATAAGTATATAACAAAAAAAACATTTAAAATCGTAACATTATTGATTTTATTTTTTACTTTTTTTATACGTATTATTTTTTAGTATATTATTTACACATATTATAAGATGTGTATTTATGTACTTAAATCTTTTAAGAAGATAATGTTGCTAATTTTGATTCTTACGAACTCTCGAGTTCTAATTTTTTATACTACACCCTATCGATGACAATCGAATTTGGTCCATTTTGTTCCATTTGGTCCGATCTGGTCTGGTCCATGCGTTTTTATGGTCCGACCCAATATTAATATGATCCCGTCCCCGACTCCCGGGTTCACCTTTTAACCCTCATTTGATATTCAGTTTGGAGAATTTGGTCCGGTCCGATTCTGTTCTGGACCGATGAACACCCCTAGAAGTCGTGTGGTGGCCGATTAGAAACATTATGATAAGGAGTAAACAATACAAGAAGGACCTCAATTGTGGAAAATAATACGGACCTCACTTATATTTGTGAGGCTTTAAGGACCTGGGTGTACTTTTTCCATCATGGTTAACGGCCGTTAACTTACAATTCCACAACCCGCCTATTAAGAAGTTTGGTGCATTCATCATTTCATCTTCATTCAAATATTTAGCACACTGAATTTATTAACTTTGTTGGTAGGTTCTCTTTTTAATATATTTGGCTTTGTTTGACGACTTTTATAATTAATATTCCTTTGTCTCGATCATTTCTTTACGGCAGTGGCGGAGCTAGGATTTGAACCCAACGCGAGTGAAAAAATTCTGCAGGGACGAACGGGTTATGGTATAATGGAAACTCGGAATTTTTTTCGAAAATTTCAACTAACACTTAATGATTTCCATTGGTCAGCGGGGCGAGCACCCTGCTAGCCCCCCTAGCTCCACCACTGTCTTTACCTATTTTTTTGGTCTTTGTCCCAAAACTAAGCCCTAAATTAATGTTTTAGACGACCTTTTTCGTCTGAAATAAGATAAATAAATATGTGACCATTTTACGATAAAATATAAATATTTTATGAATAAATGCTATCATTAGTTCTTTTTTGTTAAAAACGACAACTTTAATCATAATATTTTATCATTAAATAATTATTTTTATTATAAGATGTTGGACTTTTGTCGTGTTATCACTTGCGGATCAGGTCAAACTTGGCCACATCCAAGATTATCATCTTGTCCGCTTGGCTAAATATTGTTTGATACGGTTAAAAGGTTGATATTTATGGGTATATCACCGCAAAAATCGGACCAAGTTGAATAATACTCAAATCATCCATTGTAGATGTACTTGTCATTCCTTCAATACTGTTGGAAATTTTATGCTCAGCGCGAAAAAGGACAAGGAGCAGTTTTTTTCAACTAGGGAATAAATGAATAATACACTCAGGTCCTTAAAGGTCCACAATTATAATAGAGGTCCTTAAAGCTATTATTCCCCATAATTTAGGTCCTTGTTGTATTGTTTACTCTTATGATAAGGTGTCAGTCAGTCAGTGGCCCCATTTCCCCATCAATATAATATTTTATTACATGCAAAATCCTAAAGTGTGCTACGTAGTACGTATAATTCAACTTTCTTTTTAATGTAACAATACTATATAGTCTATATTATATTTATTAGTGCTTCAAAAAGATAGACATTGTGGTCTAAATTTAATAGGTACGATTTAAAACAGAAGAAGAGGATATTGATTGATTAATGGCGCGAGTTTTAGACGGAGACGAAGAGAAAAGAGTTTGCGTGACCGGTGCTTCGGGTTATATTGCATCTTGGATCGTCAAGCTTTTGCTTCATCGCGGCTATGTTGTGCATGCCACTGTTCGATCGCTCAGTATGGTTTTTCTCTCCTCTCTTTTTCGCAAAATTTTGTTGGTATTTTGACTTGTATATGTTCTTGTTTAAGATAAACGGATCTGTCATATTAGTGGAAGACCGTCTCTTTAAGAATTTGTGCATAACCTAATATGGGTAGATAATCTATTTAAGTGGGGATTGTGAGACTTGTGATGGGATGGGATAATTGTTAGTTTGTTACTAGTGTAAATGAAACTAAAAATAGAAGAAAGTTAGATTAGCGGAAATATTGTTGTAAATATGTGCCCTTAGGGGCTTAGGGCACATGATAATAATCTAATTAGGAAAATATTGTTGTAAATATTTCATGATAAATTAGAGTTGAAACTCATATTTATCATAATTAGTGTAATAATCTTGAAAATATTTCCCTATTTAGCTTATTATCATGTGCCCTAAGGGCACATGTTAGAAAAACCCAATCAATCAATCAATCAATACATATATATAAAGCAGAAACTTTTCGAGCGATATTAGAGACTCCAAATTTTTTAGAAATCCTAACAAGAGTAGATTTTGAAAAAAAAAGTTAAATAAATAAAATTATCCTAATAAAAGTAGATTTATTAGTATTTAAAACAGATTTTAATAATATTATTCTAATATAAGTAGATCAAATATATTTTAATAAAATTATCCTAATATAAATAGATTAAAATTATCAAATAGATAATACAAATTCATAATAGTTCAAGTTATCGCATTTATTTTCTCCCAGTTATGGCTTCATACATTTTTAGTTTGTATTCTCGCATCAAAATTCAAGAAGTTGGCGGATAAAAGACAAATTATTTATTAAAGTATTATGTTAAGATCATGTAGTGTAATCTTACGTAATTACACGAAGTATAAATTACGATTTCTTCAAAATGTAATCACTAAATAATCATTGGAGTGTATGGAAATCATAAGCATAAATGCCTCCATATACATTCAAGTTATCAATACATAAAACATTTTACTAATATGTATATGTTACTCTTTTTGTTTAACTAATTGACTTTCTATAAGAATGTGGAGATCATTAGATGGAGGAATGAAATTAAACCGAGAAAAACTGAAGTAGATTTTGGGGAATTAAACAACTCAAAGCTTTTGTGTAACAATGGAACAACTCATAGTGTTATTCATATGATGAATTGATGATCGGTTTTAGACTCACACATTAGTAGTATCACTTAATTTCATCATAGTATCACTTAATTTCATCAACTACAAAATTTCATATATACCACCAGCATATATCCAAGTAATCTAAACATTACGAAATAGTAGGTACTACACAAAATACACTATGTAACTAATTATATGGTATATTAATGTCAATACACCTTATTCATATACTATATCTTAGATTTCATTATAAAAATCAAACTGAAACCTAAAAAACGAGCTTAAAAGACGATAACTGAAAATTCGGAACCGGTCGGTTATTTGATTAGATAAAAACTGCCTTTTAAACTAACCGAAAGATAGCTTTTTTTGATAATATGGCATAAAAGGACATAGTAGTGATGGGGCATATTCTGCACCCGCTGACCGAGTCAACACATTGAGCAAGGTAAAGGATCAAAAGACAGCAAGTCAACATGTTAAACCGCCTAACCGACGCAGCCTGTCGGCCGATCACTTGGGTCTCGGCCAGACAGCTAGCCAGCCGGGACACACATCCGCGTACTCACATCCAAGACCCCTCGGCATGGAGTCAACAGGGCCCGTCGGCCTGCCATGGGTCCCTCGGCCGAGGGTAGATCAGTCTTTCCACCTGCTAGCCACTTGGCCACTTGGCCACTATGTGACAAAAGGTGAAAGTCTATAAATACTCCTCAACCCTCATTGAGGAAAGGATCCGAAATATAACCTAAACACCTCATAATCTGGTAATATCTTCCTTATCTCTCTGCAATATATACTTCGCCAAGTAACACTAAAACTTAATCCCTTTAAGTTTACTGACTTGAGCGTCGGAGTGAGTACGCTCGGCCAAAGCTGAGCCCTCAGTTTGTTCATTGTTTCAGAAGAGGCCAAAAGGAGGATTCAATCAAAGACGTCATTCTGCAAGCCACGAGTGGTAGCAAATAACTGCTTCGGAATTACACCCGGAACAATTGGAGCCGTCTGTGGGGAGAGATACTAGAAGCTAGTGTAACACCCCCGTACACCAGAACGCCTTACCAAGGACCATTCCAGTGTATGACGGTGTCACCATCTCGGTTTCCCGAGGAGGTAGATCAAATTAGACAATATAAGAACAATATTATATCATTAGGACATCTATTACATTACCATTCTATTCAAGGTTCCAAAGATACAATACAATTACAACACTTGTGATTCTACATCTCTAGATTAATAGCGTGATGACTCGATCCCTCCAATCCCAGCAGCAGTAATCAACAACACCTGCTAAACCAACTGCTCACCATCCCCGAATGGATCACCGCAGATACCACAAACAACACGGGGTCAGTACTGGCTAATCAAATATAAGATAAAACAGTAAAGTAAATAGCTGATCATCCACCATCCCAACACACCACCTCGTATACACACCGACTACACACGGAGTGTGTAGTCCTGCCAGATTACCCATCGCAACAGGTAATCCTCGCCGCCAGTGGGTGACCGCAGCCCATCCCCACCTAGTCCAGCTCCTCACGAGCGACTAACAATCCCTGTCCCTTAATGTGCACATCCCCTCCCGTGGCGGGTTCCACGGAGGGCGAACTAGGGTGTGAAGCCACTCCCGCAAGTGACTCCACCACAATCTCAATCACAACATCACAGCTGTCACACGACAACGTCAATATTACCACAACCACTATACTCCGATGATCAGCGGGTAGCCATGATTCACAATACAATCATAAAATTCAATTCAATTAACAGTAGACTGAGCAGGGAGACCCTACCTCATAGCAAAGCATGAAAGGACTCCATCTATAGCCACGCACGACTCCGTTAAGCACCCTAACAAAGATAACCGTATCCTATTATACGACTACACTCAAAGAAATCATACAAGAGAACACAAAGCAGAACTTACCTAACCTTGCACATCGGTGACCACCTAGACAACCACCACCCACGTCCCTCTTGTTCCGCGAATCCCGATATTCCCATGGTAGGGATTTAGGCTAGCTTCCTTAAGGTATGAAACTATGGAGTGATAGAGGAGGGAGATGGTTTAGGGTTAGAGAAGGAGAAACTGTCGAGGAAATGAGAAAATAGAAATGAATCTCGCGAACACGCATTTATAATAACACGTCATCAGCAGCCATACTCGGTCGAGTATAGGAATACTCGGCCGAGTAGACTCCACTCGGTCGAGTATTGGTGGTACTCGGCCGAGTGGCCTCCGCTAGGTCGAGTGACTGACTTATACGCCCCCTTATTACCAGTCTGAACCCTCACCCAATCATCCCTAAGGTCTGTTTGGTCAACAAGATCGGTCAACAGCGTTCCTACAATTCCCGAGTATTACAATCTTCCCCCCTTAAAAGAACTTCGTCCCCGAAGTTCAGCCCGCACGACACTCCCGCAAAAGACTTTACGTACCATGACCCTAAACAACTTCACAAAGGTACACAAATTCACACTATCCATACATTACCATGAACCACCTTACTCAACAACAATCGCTTATCACAGCTACCTTTCCCAACAATAACCCATTCTCAAAACAGTATGCACCCATATACTCACATGAGTATGCAATTGCGACACTTACACAACGTAAGGAAACCATACACAAATGTAAACTACCACATTCCGCACACTTATATTAAATATACAAATGCAACGCGATACTCCATTGTAGAGCAACACTCACATTATAGAGAGTAACTAAGTATACAATCACCACTTTCCAAACACGCGATATATAAGTACACAATCACCACCTTCCGGACACGCACACCATTGATCATCATTTGACTCGAATCTTTATATTACTTGACACCCGTGCACCATATAATTTTCATATTAATTGAATACACATAGATGCGGCTTAAAGAAACATAATTGTAATTTAGTAACTCCGAATGTGAACGCCTAACATACATAAAATTCCCAATATTTCATAAAATTAAATACTTACTCATAAATAAAATACATATTTCACAATTAAAATACTTATCATAAAACTTGAGTTGGGGCATCCATGTATAGTGTAACCTTTATATTACTCGAATACAACATAGCTATCACTTCAAGGGAACATGAACATACATACATGAAATTCCAAAATCATAGATATAACTAAACACATGTTTAATATACATGAAATACTTAATTCCGCGACATTACTCTTCCCCTCTTAAAGGAACTTCGTCCCCGAAGTTCACTATTAACCAAGGCTAACACGCACCTCTGACGGTGACATTACTCGTAGACCCTTGTAGTATACCCCAGATTATGACACTACATACTCTTGACTCCTAAGGGCCAAAACATTACAGCAACCTAACAACGTATGACACGGTCCGTATAATTAATGAGAAATGACAGTGTGACGCGAAAATCGTTGAGGTAATTATCACTGTAACCAAACATATCTCCATATAAAACTTATTACAACCACTACGCTGGTTGCGTAAGGTGTTACCTTTCACATAATTTCAATGTCGTAACACAAAACATTCTCACTCACGTATCCATGGTATAACTATCATTCACCTATGAGGATTATTATGGTATAAAATAACGTGATAAGACATGAACCACTCCCCTATACTGTTATCATATAAACTTCACCAGTGCCTTCTGTTACCTCGACATTCGGCCGAGTATGAGGGCTATTCGGTCGAGTGAGCAAAACTCGGTCGAGTATATTTGTTTACTCGGCCGAGTGAGCTCTACTCGGTCGAGTACGGCGTATACTCGGCCGAGTTTTCATATCCAGAGAGCGTTTTAAAGATTTTACATTGTGTAGTTACCGTCAACCTGCATCACACTCCTTACAGTAATATAAAACACATCCAAATCCCAACATACATACTATTTAACATGTCTCCGCACGATAATTAATTAGCTAACAGCCTTATGGCCAAATACAGTCGTCCAACGAGAAGTACCAAATACTGAAAGCAACGTCTAAAGAAGAGGCAATAAATCCGACACAACAAAACAAGTCCATCACCACTAAATAAGTCTAACATCCAAGAAATCAACTAAATCAGTCTAACATCTAAGATCCGCAACGAGGACCCTCCTCCATGTCATCACCGCCACCTGCTCCAGAGGTACCTGCACCTGAACTCCCTGCACCTGGAAAACTCGCCGCCGAGTAGTCCCCTCCCGGTGATCACGGAGTTGGCTCCCCACGGTCCCGCGAGGTAGCCGAACTCGGTCTCCTCCGGAGGTCTCGAAACTCGGGTCCACCCCGAATCGTGGAACACTCCCGTATCCACTCCCGGTCCTCTCCACCATACAAAGCCGTGCCAAATCGGTCCGATGCCCCGATTAAGGGTCATCTCATGAAGGTTGCGGAGCACCAAAGTAGAAGAGATCCGCTCAGCCAGCTCATGAGGCTGCATCCTAGGGTCATGCACCGTAGGGTACGGCGAGAACTGGTAGGATTGGTAAGGGTAAGAGTCGGGAACAGAGTAAGAGGGCTCGGACACAACTGGGTCTACCCTAGGCTGCCTAACTCCACGACGCTCCCTAGGTGGGGGAGGTGCCTGCTGCTGCCCCTCAGGCGCGGTGACAGGCTCCGGTAAGTCCAGAAGGATCCGCGGGTCAATCAGGTAAGTCTGGGGCTCAGGCCTAGGAATACCACAAGGCTCCCACTCGGCCAAATGGTCAACAACAGGGAGACGAGCTGGGTCCGGAAGCACCATCCACATAGTCCCTCTCACCCTCCAAGCATACGACCCATCATCCAACTTCCTCAACCATCGGTTCTGACGCCAATACTGGGCGTCCATGGTAGGTACAACCTCAACATACTCATTCCCCTCAGGAGGTGGGGCCTCAAAGTCGGCCAATCGTTGAGCCAGGCGGGTCACTATGGCCCCGCAAGCAAGAAATCGGGTCTCAGACTGTGCCATGCGCTCCAGACTAGAGCACACTATACCAGGGGCACTGTAGTAAAAGGGTTTCCGACGGTGGAGGTTAAGGTAGGACACAAGAAGCATGACCTCGTGAGAGTTGAGTTTACTCACGTCCTCTCTCGAGTAAAGTAGACAGGTCAACATCCTTAGAAACATACGAAGGGAGACGTGCTGAATATCATTAATCAACATGGCACTAACGGTAGGGGCGGGTCTGCCAGTCAAATAAGGTAGGTACTGAGGTGCGCCACTGTTCTTGGCCACGTCACTAAGGTAGTCATCCTCCTCAGCCTCTAAACCTAAATGGTCAGCCAACTCATCCATGGTAAGCTCATGGTCCCTATTCATGAGACGAAAAGAGACGGTCTTTCCCTTCTTATCATACACAAAAGAACTCAAAAACTCTAGGGTCAAGTGAGGGTATGATTTCTTTCTCAAGTGATACAACCCCTCCATGCCCAAAATCTTGAAAATGTGAATTATGTCCTCCTTAATCCCCAGAGTCTCAAGAATACTAGGGTTGACACAACGGGTGGGGCGAAAAGGGCGACGCATAAGAGCCACGAAAGCCTTACGCTGATCAAAGTTAGCGAAAATTACTGGTGGATGAGCCGCCACCGGCGGTACAACCGGTTCGTTGCTACCCTGCCCAACCTCGAGTTGGACCTCCGCGCGAGATCTCTTGTTGGGTAAACCTCTAGTTTTCACCATACTGCAAGAAAAACATTTTCAACAAAGGATTGACACTTGAAAGTTCTGAACACAAAAGACGGACTGTTCTACTTGTATATCGATTTTGGAATAAGCTTTGGAAGATAAACTATCAGAAATCACCATGTATTTTACAATTCACCTAGTTTTAAGTTTTCAAATTGCTTCAAAACAGGAAATATTCATCAACAATTAAGAAGAATTTCGTTTATTTTACCCTAGAATTCAGAAAGTGAATTTTACCTCATGAAATCAACCAACCAAAGATGTACACAAGTTCTATATGTGTTCACATTCGAAAATCGAATAGTTTAGGACAAGGTTCAGATTGTTTTTAGCAGGAAATCGAAATATAGCATGTTGATACACAAAATCTTTGAAAACAATAAAGGAATTGAGTTTAAATCTTACCTTAAACTGAGTTAGAGCAACTAAGGACAAGTGTAGCACCAAGATTTTACCCAAAAGCTTGAGAGAAGAGGAGTATGGAGTTTTAGAGAGAAGAAAAGATGAAGATGGGAGGCGGAAATAAGAAAGAAAGGCACGAATTTAGGGTTTTTGTATAACCCGCAATTGGCCCGCTACAGCAACACTCGGTCGAGTGTTGGGAATACTCGGCCGAGTGTTTACTACTCGGTCGAGTGCTTACGATACTCGGCCGAGTGTGCAATACTCGGTCGAGTACCATTCTTACTCGGTCGAGTTTTGAAGTCCAGAATGGATTATTATTCCAACAAAATGGGCACTTGGTTATGTAACCTGACACTCGGCCGAGTTTGGTCTACTCGGTCGAATACTCGTATCTACTCTATCTAATCTTCGAAATCAGGAAGGGGTCGTAAGTTTTCACTGTTCCTGCAAAACCAAATAACATCGTTTGGAGTTCCGGGACTCCGGCTCGTCACGATTAAAGTTGATTCCTACCACGTAAACACACAACAACACGTATATCTGCACATTCATCTCCAAACAATCATTGCTTTCACTTTATCCTTCACTATTTCAAGAAACTACTTTACTGTACTCATAAAGCACATGTCACAATCTAATTACGATAATTACCAGGTTTAGTTCTATATCACATCATTTCCACTTCTGCTAATCACCAAACATACAACTTATTCACATTTGTAGTGCAATAATGCCACACCTACACGTCCCAAATGCAACAAATTGATTAAGTTGTCATTGATCACACATTGCAATAATTCCATATTCACTTCCACTTTTCTACACATTTAACTAACACATATCACTCTAGTAATAGATACACACACAATGGATGCACACAACACGCAACACTTAGCAACTCTCGACTCACACTAGCTACCCTTTTCCCGTGTCTGGCTTAAGTCCGATGGGGCCATGATTTTGAAATGAGGGCGCCTACTCACCCAAAATCTAGCATCGGCTGGGGCTCCCAACGTACATACACCAGGTTCATTTTAAGTGACACCCTATGTTCATTATTTTGCTTAGTTCAGGTTCCAAAATCGTCGGCTCTGATACCACTTTGTAACACCCCCGTACACCAGAACGCCTTACCAAGGACCATTCCAGTGTATGACGGTGTCACCATCTCGGTTTCCCGAGGAGGTAGATCAAATTAGACAATATAAGAACAATATGATATCATTAGGACATCTATTACATTACCATTCTATTCAAGGTTCCAAAGATACAATACAATTACAACACTTGTGATTCTACATCTCTAGATTAATAGCGTGATGACTCGATCCCTCCAATCCCAGCAGCAGTAATCAACAACACCTGCTAAACCAACTGCTCACCATCCCCGAATGGATCACCGCAGATACCACAAACAACACGGGGTCAGTACTGGCTAATCAAATATAAGATAAAACAGTAAAGTAAATAGCTGATCATCCACCATCCCAACACACCACCTCGTATACACACCGACTACACACGGAGTGTGTAGTCCTGCCAGATTACCCATCGCAACAGGTAATCCTCGCCGCCAGTGGGTGACCGCAGCCCATCCCCACCTAGTCCAGCTCCTCACGAGCGACTAACAATCCCTGTCCCTTAATGTGCACATCCCCTCCCGTGGCGGGTTCCACGGAGGGCGAACTAGGGTGTGAAGCCACTCCCGCAAGTGACTCCACCACAATCTCAATCACAACATCACAGCTGTCACACGACAACGTCAATATTACCACAACCACTATACTCCGATGATCAGCGGGTAGCCATGATTCACAATACAATCATAAAATTCAATTCAATTAACAGTAGACTGAGCAGGGAGACCCTACCTCATAGCAAAGCATGAAAGGACTCCATCTATAGCCACGCACGACTCCGTTAAGCACCCTAACAAAGATAACCGTATCCTATTATACGACTACACTCAAAGAAATCATACAAGAGAACACAAAGCAGAACTTACCTAACCTTGCACATCGGTGACCACCTAGACAACCACCACCCACGTCCCTCTTGTTCCGCGAATCCCGATATTCCCATGGTAGGGATTTAGGCTAGCTTCCTTAAGGTATGAAACTATGGAGTGATAGAGGAGGGAGATGGTTTAGGGTTAGAGAAGGAGAAACTGTCGAGGAAATGAGAAAATAGAAATGAATCTCGCGAACACGCATTTATAATAACACGTCATCAGCAGCCATACTCGGTCGAGTATAGGAATACTCGGCCGAGTAGACTCCACTCGGTCGAGTATTGGTGGTACTCGGCCGAGTGGCCTCCGCTAGGTCGAGTGACTGACTTATACGCCCCCTTATTACCAGTCTGAACCCTCACCCAATCATCCCTAAGGTCTGTTTGGTCAACAAGATCGGTCAACAGCGTTCCTACAATTCCCGAGTATTACAGCTAGTCACATTCATTCCCAAACAAAAAAAAAACACAAAACAAAACCCACCCAACAAGCTAAGAAGATGTCAAAACAGCCAGAAGTAATTGTGACTGACGAAACCGAATTCCACCAAGATGATACCGTCCACAATTCTGGGATTGGGCAGTCCCCCACCGGCCGAGTAATTCAACCGGCATACGGGATGCCAATAATACCTGATACACCGCTGCCCGCCGACCAAGTCACTATCATGGGACATGTGGTTGATGCAGCTAAACTAAAGCTACTCCTGGACCTAATGGGTAGCACGTCGACTCACACTGTCACAACGACAAGAGCGGCGGCACCCCCACAGGAGACCAGGGCCCGGAAAGTGACCCCGAGAAACTTGAACGGAGCATTGGAGGAAGCTGACCATGTCAAGACGCCGGGGGAGCCCAGAGTGCCAGTGGTAGACCTGAGTCCTTCCCGCACTCGCGGGAGGACAGCGTCGCCGCAGCACCAACGAGGCCTGCCCCAGAGGAGTGAAAGAAGTCCGACTCACTAGAGTCGGAGAAGAAGTCCGACTCACCAGAGTCGGAGAAGAAGTCCGACTCACCAGAGTCGGAGAATAAGCCCTTCCCGCCACGGGGAGAGGAGCCGGACTAAGGATGCGAGAAGCAGATCGCCGCGTGTCATTCGACACGTGGTCAGACAGCCCCTCAGCGCCTATGTCCTAGAGGTCCCGGTGCCGACCAAACTAAAGTTGCCGCCCATATCATACAAAGGAGAAAGCGACCCAACCGACCATGCCGAGGCTTTCGAGTCTTACATGTCGGTATAGGAGCAGCCTGATGAGGTTTGGTGCCGAGTCTTCCCAACGACCCTGCATGGGATGGCACAAAGTTGGTACAAGGGGCTACCCAATGGGTCGATATACTGTTATGGCGACCTAAGGGACATATTTTTGGCCCAGTATTCTTGCAATAAGAGAAGGGCCGTCGAGACATCGGATCTCCTGACTATCAAAAAGGAGGGAAGCGAGTCTCTCCGAAGTTATGTGAAGAGGTTCGACGCCAAGGTTCAGCAGATTCGTGAGCCGAGCAATGAATCGCGCCTTCGCAGACCGATGAAAGACCTCCCAAGAGGGGACTTAAAAAACGAGCTCATCAAGTGCGGAGGCTTGAACCTAGACTCCGCCAGGAAGATGGCCGACCAAGCCATAAAGGTGGAGGACTATCATAAAACCTGGGTAGGCCACAGCGAGGCCGGGCACTCAGAGAGTAAGAGCCGCCGGGAGGACAACCTGGATGAAAGACGCCGTGACAATAATAGGTCACGGTCTGACAAGTCCGCCAGGAAACAGAACTCGGCGGGCGCCGGGGGGAGTTCGGGACCGTACTACCAAAAGCGGTACAATGGTCACACCCCCCTGGTCGTATCTGCTGCCGAGGTCTTCGCCCTGAGCAAGAACGAGGGTCAGAAGTGGGAAAGGCCTCCCAAGGCGAGAGGGGACGGTGACACGAGCCAGTACTGTGAGTACCACGGCCACACCGGTCAATTAATCGACAACCGCCGCATCGAAGAATGTCATTGAAGAGCGATCCGGAAGGGGAGCCTCAAGCAAATATGTTGCCGGGAGGCCAAAAGACTAATACCGGCGGCTCAAATAAAAAATCTGTCTTTGAACGGATAGGAGTAATCCATGTTGTCATCGGGGGCAACGAGAACGGTGGGTCCGCTCATGGGCACAAACGGCACCTGAACGAGCTATATCAGGCCATCAACTTTATGCCCAAAACAGCGATCCCCGCTTCCAACATCCCCGATATGACTATTGGGAAGAAGGACTACGAGGGAGTCATCGCCCGCACAATGACCCACTTGTAGTCCACTTGGACATAGCCAACCACCTGGTCAAGAGGTGCACGATTGACACAGCGCCTACACGAACATCATGTTCGGGGAGTGCTTTCTCAATCTCGATCGAAGGTTGAGGACTTGAGCCCCCGCACCAATCCGTTTGTACGATTTTTCCGGCCGCCTGGTACCCCCGGGGTCAATCGGCTGCCGGTGATGTTCGGCGAGGGGAATGCGGCTAAGAATGTCCTATATGAGTTCGTGGTCATCGACGGCTCGTCCGCCTACAACGTTCTCATAGGCCGAGTCACTCTGAGCAAGGCCGATGCAGTAATGTCCATCCGGGCCCTGACACTGATGTATGTCTCGGACCGGGGGGAAGCGCATAAGCTCGTCTCAAAGGACGAAAAAGATGAAGTAGTCAACGTCCGGATATCCGCGGAGGGTGCAACATGCAATCCCTCAAAGTGGCGAAGAAGTCGAAGAAGGGGAAAAGCCCATCCTTACAACAGGAGGGCGACCTCATGGATGCCATTGTCGGCATGGTCGAAGGAGCCGAGACCGAAGAAGTGGAAATTTGACCCGGGCGCACCGTGAATCGCGGTGTCAACCTCGGGAGCCAAAATTCGGGCCGCTCTCCTAGACCGCCGAGGAAGAACAAAGACGTCTTCGCTTACTCGAAGCCGAGATGCGGGCGTGAGCCGGAGGTAATTGTTCACAAGTGAACGTACTCTCCACCGCTCGCCTGTCAAGCGTAAGATGAGGAACTCCTCACCGAGAAAGATGAGGCCATTAAAGCCGAGGTAGATAAATTACTAGCGGCGGGCTTTATCATGCCTTGTACTTATCCTGAGTGGTTAGCTAATGTTGTAATGGTGAAGAAATCATCGGGGGCGTGGAGAATGTGTGTAGATTTTACAAATCTTAATAAAGCGTGCCCCAAAGATTGCTATCCCTTGCCTCGAATAGATAGTTTAATCGACGCCACGGCAGGCTACACTATGCTGAGCCCGCCGGACGCCTTCTCGGGTATCGCAGGTATTCATGGCCGAAGAAGACATGCCTAAATGCGCATTCATCACCGGTAACGGCACATACATGTATAAAATGATGCCGTTCGGTTTGAAGAACGCCGGCGCAACTTACACAAGACTGGTGGACAAAGTGTTCCAAAATAAAAAAGGGCGAAACATTGAGGCTTACGTCGACGATGCTATTGTAAAAAGCAAGTCTGACAGCGAGCACTTAGCCGATTTACACGAGACATTTTGTTCGCTAAGGAAATACAAGATGAAACTTAACCCAATGAAATGCAACTTCGGTGTCCGGGCAGGTAAGTTCCTCGGCGTACTTGTCGGCGCCAGGGGAATTGATGCCAATCCAGAGAAAGTCCAAGCAATATTGGACCTGCCGGAGCCGAGGAATCGAAAAGAGGTTATGATGTTGACCGGGAGGATGGCGGCACTCGCCCGTTTTATCTCTCGGTCAGCCGACAAGAGCACCCCATTCTTCAAAGTGTTAAAGGGGAATAAAGACTTCAGCTGGGGGGAGGAACAGAGCACGCCTTTCGTGCAATCGAAAGCTCATCTTCAAACTCTCCCAACCCCGTCCAGTGCCGATGTTGGGGAGACGCTATATCTATACATAGAAGCATTACCTCGGCCACGGTGGTGCCGTGATTATCGAGAAGAAGACAAACAAAGAACACCCAATCTACTTTGTCACCATACATTGTTGCCCGCCGAAAGAAATTACCCATCGATTGAAAAAGCGACTTTCTTTGTCGTCGTTGCCGCAAGGAAACTGAAACCTTACTTCGACGCACATCCCGTGACGGTCTTAACCGACCAACCATTGGAGAAAGCATTGGAAAAATTTGAGCAATCCGGCAGGCTCATCAAATGGGCGGTAGAGCAATCCGGCTTCGGCATTCAATACAAGCCGAGGCCCTCGATAAAGGGACAGGCACTTGCAGACTTCCTGGCCGAGTGCACATATCAAGAAGAACCAAACCCCGGAGTATGGGAGGTATACACCGACGGGTCCTTCACGACGAATAGCTCAGGAGCCGGCATCCTTATCATCAGCCCAAACGGGGACGAGTTCGAGTACGCCTTAAAATTTACCTTCTCGGCCTCAAACAACGAATCCGAATACGAGGCGGTGATAACTGGAGTCGAGTTAGCTAGAGCTGCCGGTGCGGAACACATCATTTTGAAAACAGATTCACTTTTAGTGGCTAATCAAATCAGAGGAGAGTACGAGACTCTAGACGACGGGATGGTAAGATACCTGGAAAGGGTAAAAGCTGACACTTCAAAATTGAAATCTTTTCAGATACAATGCATCCCCAGGTCTGAGAACAACCGGGCCGACGCTCTCTCAAAGCTTGTCAGTTCAACCATCAAGAATGTCAGCCGAACCGTGCTAGTGGATATCAGGAATGCTAAAAGCATCACTGACACACTCTGCATGGTGGGCGACATAGAGGCCGAAACGACGTGGATGACTCCAATAATGAAGTATAAACTGACAAGTGAGTTACCGGAGGATCGCAGTCTCTCGCAGAAGATAAAGAGGATCGCAGCAAGGTACTTGGTGTTTGAAGGAGAATTATACAAGAGGTCCGTGATAAGGCCACTCTTGAAATGTGTCGGCCCAGCCAACGCGGAGCTAATACTGACAGAAATTCACGAAGGCCGAGAATTTTGGAGTGACACAATAATGAACTGGTTGGAAGAACTTGGTATCAAATTTGCATACTCCTCCGTCTGCCACCCACAGAGCAACGGACGGGGCGGAGGCCAATAAAACAATCCTCAACGGTTTGAAGAAGAAAGTTGAAGACCTAAAGGGAAGATGAGCCGATGAACTACCCGGCGTCCTGTGGTCCCTTCGAACCACGGAGAAAGAAGCAACGGGGTACAGTCCATTCCACTTAGTCTACGGGTCCGAAGCGAGCCCCGCTAATTGAAGCGGTGCCATGACATTCGAACGACCACCTTTAACCCGGTTGAAAATGAGGAAGGTCCGAGAACCTCCTAGACATGGTCGAAGAAAGCCGAGATACAAAGACGCCTCAACTTGGCAAAGATATCAAAACCGAATGAGAAGAGCCTACAACCGAAGAGTCCACAAAAGGGACTTAAAAGTAGGGGATCTAGTCCTAAGAAAGTCGGCCGCCACCAACAAAGGAAACATTCATGGTAAATTGACGGCCAACTGGGAGGGTCCCTACAAAGTGGTTGAAGAAATGAGGCCGGGTACGCACGGGCGACGGACATGGAGGGTGTGCCTTTGATGAGCCATTGGAACACCGACAATCTCGTGAAATACTTTGTATAGCGGCGGAGGTGTCCAAAACAATTGTTGGCACCCCAACGCGTGTTTATATCTAATGAAGAATCATCCAAGTTTTCCATCAAAGTGTTTATCCCCTCCGTAGTCATATCGAGGTAGACGCCACGGCCCAAGCCGGGCAGTCACCCCAAGAAGTAGACGCCACGACTAGATCACTACCAACGCAGCTTGATACTCGCGAAAAACGACCAACATGCCTTAGGAACGTATAAGTACGCATTGAGACGCATTCTAGCCGCCTCGCCAACCGAAGGCCTCGGCAGAGGAAGCGATCAATATGTCTACAGATACGAACGCTGTCGAGCCGTAACCTCTAGCCGCCTCGCCAACCGAAGGCCTGGCAGGGGACACAACGGTCGATACGCTAACATGTTCTGGCGGCCGAGAAGCGCAACGGACGCCTCGGCCAGACCGAGAGTGAAAGAGGAAGCGACCAACATGCCAACATGCCAACATGTTTAAAAAAACGTTAAAAACACGGTTGAGATACGCATTCTAACCGCTCGGCCAGCCGAAGGTAAAAACGAAAAAGCGCTCAATTAATAACGTAAGAAGACAAGTGAAGGATTGTGATCAAAGCCCTGGCCAAGCCGAGGGCCAATAAACAAGCTTTATTGAAAATGATTACAAGTAAGGAGAATACGACGACTACCGTCCCCATAGGGATAAGCCAAAACACAACCTACCAAAGTTTTACAAAAACAAGGAAAAGAAGAACAAAAGGTTACAGACATATCATTTGAAGCGCCAAAAGATGGCAGGGAGGAAAGGCTTAATAATTGGCCCCGAACCGCCGAAACTATCGAGATGCGCGGTGAACCCGGTGACGACCGCCCGTCTCCCTATGCTCTGTTGCGCTCGCCATCGGCGACGTCGCAAAAGATCATCTTTGATAGGCGACCAGAAACCGTCTCGGCGGCTTCGGCCTCGGCGGCTTCAAATGCCTAGCCCTCTCAGCCTCCTCCTTGGCCGCTTTCGCCTTTTCAGCATGGGCCGCCTTCTCCGCGGCCTCCTCCTCCTCCTTCTTCACCCTTGCCTCCTCCGCAGCCTTCTCCTCCGCGGCCTTCGCCTTAGCATCGAGCTTATCATCAAACAGGTCGTCGAATTTTTGCCACGGAAAGGAGCCATCAAGAAAGAGCTCCCCTATCACTTCCCTGGCGGCTTCTTCGGCCAGGTCCCGGTATTGGGCGCACATGTTAGGAAGAATGACGCTTTGGAGCTTCTCAATGTCCAACTCCCTCTGGGCGATGATAGCCTTCATATTCCGAAGCACCTTCCCCTGTGCCTTAAACATGGACTTCCATTCGTCCCTTTTCTTACCAGTGAAGTCGACGACGGCCTGAAGCTTGTCACGCTCCTCCAGCAGCTTAGCGGCTTCAGCCCCCGCAGCCTCAGCCTTGGCTCTCTCAAAGAAGGATCGCCTTTTCAAAGATCCTCCCTAAGTTTTTGCTCAGCAAGGACCGCCTTTTCAGCCTCAGCCTTGGCCCTCTCAGCTTCCTTCTTCGCAGCAGCGACCTCAAGCTTGAGCCGCTCAAGCTTGAGCCGCTCAAGCTGTGGGGCAACTTCAGCCATGACCTTTTCCTGCTCCATAATATGAGCACCGGCCACATCAGCCCACTTCGCCAGTATCCTGGACAAACTTATGCCCTCCGACCTAATCTGGGCGGGGGTAGGCTTCGGGAAGGAAGAGACGACGGTGGCACCTTTACCACCCGTCTGCATAGGTCGCTTCTCAGCACGCCGTTCAGTAGGACCGGTAGACGGCGGCGGTTGATCTACAAAAAATTCAATCAAAGCATCCGTGTCAACATTCATGGACATACCAGAGAGCCTGTCATCAGGAACGCCTAATGAACCGGCTAAGTCTGAGCCACAGGATAGATCTGTACCAGGCTTGGCCTTCTTGGCCGGAGGACCCATTTCTTTGCCGGCCTCGGTAGCAACAGCAGCAGCAGCAGCAGCGACAGCAACAGTCTCTTTTCTCTTGCGTAAGAGAGGAGATTCCACCGCCAAGGTTACCTCCTCCTCGGTAATATCGACGATCTCCACAGTCTCCTTTTGGACTGCGGGGATTGGAGGTGGAACTGAAGTTGACGCCGTCGCCACCGAAGACATTGTTTTTCGCTTCCGGCGCGGAATGTTACCGGCAACCTTCGCCTGTGCCCCCGTGGTATCTAGGGCCTTCAACTGCTGGTCCATGAGGTCGTTTAGCGACGGTCTGCGATCACGTGTATCGACCTTCGGATGCATCTCAACAACGTTCTTATGTTTGTCAAGTCCCATCTTCTTGAGGATTTCCTCGCATGATCCGGCCAAAACGGTCAGAAAAACGAAGCAAGAGTTAAACAAAAGAAATAAAACAAAGTTCAAAAACAGAAACATCAAAAGCAGAGATGGGCCTCACACCGACCCCACTCACCCTGTTCGAGGGCCGGTATGAGGCCGACGTGGCAGAGCGGCTCATCTTGAAGAATGATCTGCGTCGGGGGTATCCATCCCTTCGGCGACCCATCCTTATCAGTCTCGAACAACGACATTGCCCGCCGTTCGTCCGCATTAAGAGGGACCTTCAAGACGTCCATCTTAAGCTTCTGCCGGGAGACATATTTCTCACGCTCCCCTTTGCTCTCGCACCGCAAATTGACTTGGTGCTGGAAGGACCGAGGCAGCGGATAATCCCCTGGAACCTCAACATACACCCACCGTGACTTCCAGCCCTTGCAGGAAGTAAGCTTGGGGACGGTGATATAACCTGGCTCGGTCTGTATACTATACCACCCCCTGCCACCTTGGACATTCAGTCGAAGGTGATGAAGCCGGTGGAATAGGTTCACCGTTGGGGCCTCCCCCTTAAACTGGCACAGCCACACAAAGCCAACAATCGTCCTGATCGCCAACGGATGCTGCGCCATGACAAAACGACGTTCATTGCTTTAATTATGGCAGCAACATATGTATTGAGAGGAAACCGGAGCCCATACTCCAGGTGTCTCATGTATACGCCGATACAACCCGGGGGAGGGCAACAGACGGCCTGACCCTCTCTAGGAATAACAATCTTATACTCCCTGCCGAAGGAGAAGTGATGTTCGAAAAAGTCAGGACCAGAGCAACTGGCGAACTTGTTGGTCCAAGCACGATCAGGGCCAATCTTACAGGCGTCGCCGTGATCCAGGAGATGCGGCCTCTCCTCATCGGAATGAGTCCTTTCCTCATCATCACCGTCATCATCACCATCATCATCATCGGAGAAATCCTCCAAATACTGATCATCCACCTCAGGGGAAGGAGACCTAGGGCCCCCAGACCTTATCGGGACGGCGGCCAGTGCCACCTCTTCATCAAGGCGCGACGGGGAACCCCCGGCGCAGGATTACTAGGTCCGGCATCAGCAGAAGACATGTTCACAACAAAAACTTAACAATTAAAAGTTGGAAAATTTGTTTGTTTACCTTGGGAAGAGTGTTACGCCGAGTAACGCTTCGAAGACTAGAGGGAAGTTTCGTCAAAGAAAACTAAGCGAGAAGAAGAAAATTTTTTGAGAAAATGAATTTGGAAGGCCAAATTCAGGGGCTAACTCTCCTATTTATAGGGCAAAGCCCACTCAAACCGACCAATCAGGGCAAAGCCCATGGAGCGTCAACCAATCAACACCGAGACACGTGTCAAGCATGCAGCCACGGAATGTTAATCGTCACAACAGTTACCAATCTTCTTTGACACGCTACTTGGCGAAATGCCAATCGACGTATCTTCTTCAACACGCTCCTTGTTATCTACTTGCCAAACGGCCAGCTGATCAACCAAGCTTGGCAGCATCGGCCGGGGGCAATCAAAACATCCGGCACTCTCAACCTTGGACCCGCCGGCCAGCGACACCTTCTTTTCCACATTTGATGTCCATTACACATCCATGTGGAGGGTTGATATGGTACGGCCTGAACAGAAGCAAGCCGAGGAAGAAGAAGCCGGAGAAGAAATTTCAACTTGCGCAGAATACGCTCAACACTCATCGAAGGTCCATACCACGGCATAGACTACGCTGGGGGCAAATTGATGGGGCATATTCTGCACCCGCTGACCGAGTCAACACATTGAGCAAGGTCAAGGATCAAAAGATAGCAAGTCAACATGTTAGACCGCCTAACCGACGCAGCCTGTCGGCCGATCACTTGGGTCTCGGCCAGGCAGCTAGCCAGCCGGGACACACATCCGCGTACTCACATCCAAGACCCCTCGGCATGGAGTCAACAGGGCCCGCCGGCCTGCCATGGGTCCCTCGGCCGAGGGTAGATCAGTCTTTCCACCTGCTAGCCACTTGGCCACTTGGCCACTACGTGACAAAAGGTGAAAGTCTATAAATACTCCTCAACCCTCATTGAGGAAAGGATCCGAAATATAACCTAAACACCTCATAATCTGGTAATATCTTCCTTATCTCTCTGCAATATATACTTCGTCAAGTAACACACAACTTAATCTCTTTAAGTTTACTGACTTGAGCGTCGGAATGAGTACGCTCGGCCAAAGCCGAGCCCTCAGTTTGTTCATTGTTTCAGGAGAGGCCAAAAGGAGGATTCAATCAAAGACGTCATTCTGCAAGCCACGAGTGGTAGCAAATAACTGCTTCGGAATTACACCCGGAACAGTAAGTACTCCATATTTAATATTATAAATTGAAGTATTAAAAAAAATAGGTAGCTTATTTCTCACATGCTTCGCTTATTTTAGTAAATAATTTATCCACCAAATAATTACAACAAAAAAGATAAATGAAATTTGGTCAGATAAATTTAAGCTTATTTTTTTTCGAAACAAAGCCTAAATATGAGATTTTTAATTTCATGATCTCTTGACCTTCATAATATAACTACAAGACTCATAAAGGTCTGTCTCCGTTATTAAGGATTCATTTTGGTGAGTTGCACTATGTTTACAGAGAGAGCGTTTTTTATTGAATTAAAAATCAGTTGTGCTTGCGACAAAGAAAAATAAAGTACATATTATAACTAAATCACTTGATATTATAAGTACTATTAAATATCAAATTTTTACGGTCACTAATAATTCATCAATCAACTATAACAACGATGAATTTTTTTTCATCAATGATTCAACATAGTTAAACTTTTTTGTTAACTTAAATTAAAAATATATTTTTACAGATAATTCCAATAGGAGCCCCGTGCAGCGCACGGGCATTCCAACTAGTTAATATACCAAATTACCAACTAATCCGACTATAGCTTAAATGAAACTAAAAATAGAAGAAAGTTAGATTAGCGGTTTTGGGCTGATTTGTTAGTTTAATTGTTAGTTTAACTAGTATAGCAACCCGTGCTACAGCACGGTAATTTTATAAAGGTTAATTTTAGAGATTTAGTGAACTAATAGTATTTTAATAAATTGAATATGAATTTAATTTAATGTAAATTTACTTTATATACAAAACGTAACCATAAGAAATATTCCATATATGGGGCATAATGATTGACGGCAATATTACTATTAATTGTGTAGAATATTGTAGTAGAAATATTCCATATATGGGTTGACTAAAATATTTTGAGTACAATGTATTAGAAGGGAATATTCCGTATGGGGGAAAAGATGAGCGGGAATAACACAGATGTGTTATTCTTTTAGTTTATAGGGGATTGTTAGTTTTGGGCTGATTTCAAACTATTTAGGACCAATGGGTCCACGTGAGCGTTTTTATTTTATTTTTTCCGCTAGTTAGATTAGCGGTTTTACTCTGTTTAGACAAGTTTGTAAACTCTTTTTCATTTGAACAAGCCGCTATGAAGATAAGCGGCTTCACTTTTTCCTTTTTTTGTAATAATCATCATATATTTCTTTAATGTAATAGCCAATCTTGGTGACATGACATCTCAAATTTGAAGTTCAGTCTGACGTGTCAGCTTATTAGAGTAACTACAAAATAATCTTTTAATTTTGTTTCAATGGAAAGGAAAAAAAAAACAATAGAATATGCCATATGAATATATGGAATATTCCATTTCCATTTCTCATATTATTTTCTAATGCTAAAATTATGGAGATTCTTTCCAAAATGCAAAACTAATCCTGGATTTTTAAGTACTTTTTTCTAGGAAATTGTTTTTTTTTTTTTTTACAAATGTTGGAATCATGGAAATAAGTGAGATTATGGCAACACAATTATCTTTTCCATTTTCATATTCGTAGTATAATAGTTTACCCTAAAATAATAAGTGAGTTTTGCGCCCTAAAATACCGCTCAATTAGTTCTCAATAAATTTGCCCAAAAAAAAACATTATATATTTCCTATGTCACTTAAAACTCCAATCAAGTCCGTCTTTTGGTTGTTTTTTTTTCTATGCATTTTGTTTTGCCTTAAGATTGATAACAAGAATTTGTGATTTATTTTCAAATTCGGGCTTCTTTTTCTTAGATTAATTATTAATTTTTTTTTTTTTACTTATTGGAATAGAAAATATTAGTTATTACTAGCTCATATATATTATGTACAGAGTATTTCTTTATATGTTTATATGTATCTCTTTAGTAAATTAAAATAAATTTAAGTTTTTAACCCAACTTTTGGACTTTTAATTGAGTAAGTCTTCCAACACACGGTAAGACCATTTTACCTATTTTAAACAATGCAACTATGTATAATTAAATATGTTCACAAATTATGAATGAAAAAATTGGTGAAACTTATTATAAAAATAATAATTAAATTAACGTGTAAGTTTGGCGGCAATCAAAATATTCTCAAAAGGACTACAAAAACGTGTAAAATGATACGAAAGAGTGGTTTCTCACTAATTTAGCGAGCCATTGCAACTTTTTCTGTACGAGATTCACGTCAAAGTCAAGTGTTTAGGTTAAACTTTTAGTATATGGAAGTACATGAGTTACAGTTTCACATAGAGCATGTTTGGCCTCAATTTTCAAAAATGAGTTTTTGTTTGCCAAGCTAAATTTTTCAAAAGTGAAATTGCTGATTCTATTTTTATAGGCAAAAAATATGGATTTTTAGCTTTTGGGAATTTTTTGTTTAACTTTTAAAAAATGATGTGTTTGGCCAAAAAGTGTTTTTGAATCCAAAAACACTTTTACAAGTTAGGCCAAACACACAGATAAACTAGATTGAAGTTAAACTAAACTCTTAATATGGAGTTGAATATTTTCACCCTGTGAAATAATATTTCATTGATTAAGTCTGGAATTCTGGATCATGCTAGCGGGCACAACATTTTATAACCAAGATTATAGTTATAATTAAAATTAAATAAAAAATTATTTTATCTTAATTATTATTAGCTATTGATTTACAATTGTAAAAATAGACCCGTGAATTTCACGGGTTTAAAACTAGTTTGGACAAAAAACTGCAAGCCTGCAAGTTTGTGGACAACATTTCATTTGACAAGCCGCTAAGTTCACGAGCGGCTTCACCATTTTTTCCCTTTTTCTAATTATAGAAACTATAGATGTGTAAATATAGTGCATATAAAGTTATTTCATACGTTTGAGACGATGTTGCTCAAGTCTTTATGATTTGGTTCATATCTTCCAAACCTAGGTAAACTATATGGTGGGAATTGCGATTGGAATTAATATAACTTTTGTAATTGGGAGCCTATACTAGACAAGTTCATAAAGAGAAAAAGAAAGCTAATGCTAAAATCAGGACTTCAGGTTAACTTAATGTTATTCATGGACAATAATATGTAATGTGGGTTATGCAAAATGGGCTTTGGGTATGCAGATGATCCGAAAAAAACGGAGCACTTGCGTGGATTGGACGGAGCAAAGGAAAGGCTTAACTTATTTGAAGCCAACCTCTTGGAAGAAGGCTCCTTTGATTCAGCTGTTGATGGATGTTGTGGTGTATTCCATACTGCTTCTCCTGTTCTCTTCGAAACTTCAAACCCGCAGGTTAATTTTCCTTACACCCCTTCTTTTCTAATGAACTACGGAATATGTCACTCTAATTTCAAAGTGGTCTTATAAGCCATTTTGGTTGTTGCTTTGAAATATACGAATATTTAAACAGGCGGATTTGATTGATCCAGCTGTGAATGGAACTCTGAATGTTCTTTCCTCGTGCGCAAAAGCTCCATCTGTCAAACGTGTGATTTTCACTTCTTCTGCTGCTACAGTTTTCCATACTGGTAGACCTGTAACCTCTGAAACACTAGTTGACGAAACATGGTTTTCAACTCCTGAAGCCTGCAAAGGATTTATAGGGGTATGTATGTTTCCTGTTTATTCTGAGCGAGCCTTTTCTCTGCGTGAACTTAGAACCTTGAACTTTACCTCATTCGCAGGACACGTATACTCTCTCAAAGACCTTGGCTGAAATTGCTGCTTGGAAATTCTGCGAAGAGAATGGTATTGACATGATCACCATCAACCCCGTAGCTGTCATAGGACCAATGTTGCAGCCAGTAATCAATTGGTCAAGCGACGTTTTGTTTAACTTAGTTAACGGTAAGAGTTTTATTAAAGGTGCGAGTTTTGAATTAACTCTTACATTAATATGCATAAGTGACTGCATTACATTAATTCATGTTGTTAAAATATTTACAGGGAAATCAGACACTTATTTAAATGCAACATTTGGATGGGTTCATGTCAAAGATGTTGCAGAAGCACACATTAAAGCCTTTGAGATCCCATCAGCTAACGGAAGGTACATCTTGTGCGAAACAGTGGCGCATTTTTCACAAATTGTCGATATCTTGCAAGAACTCTACCCAAATCTCAAACTTCCCCACAAGTAAGTTTGCGTTCTTGCAGTTGGATGACCTCATTAGCATCCCATTAATTTTGTTGTTAATTAATGTAGTAATAAATGTTGCGATTTCTCATTCGCAGATGTGCAGAGGATCAGTCTTTTCCTCCAACCTACCAGATTTCTAAGGACAAAGTTAGAAGCCTAGGCATTGAGTGCATTCCTCTAAGAGTGGCTCTCAAAGAAGCAGTGGACTTCTTGATTGAGAAGAAGCTTATTACTAGTATATAATAAGCTTTGGCCTTCGGCTGAAAGAGGCATGGAATACTTGAGTGAACGTAATAGTGTCGTGTTGATATTATCAAGATACTTCGTATGGGAGAAAATGTTATGCCATAACTGTTACACCTAATTTCGTATAGCTATTGCATGGACACGTAAGATGTTTATACATGAGGACACGACTTTTATATTTTGACATACATAAATTCTTATTTCAGACCGCCATATCCGTCTAAAATGGTCAGACGAATACCATTTTCTCTCACAAAAAACCCATTTAGGGTGTGAGTGGGAAAGCACATGGGGGTGTCCCACCACCCATGTACTTCTCACTTGTGAGACGTCTTATTACGGTCTGAAATTATCCGGTCTGAAGCACGACGGACTGTTTGACATAATAGGTGCCCGATCTCAAAAATTATTCATGAGGCCCAAGGGCATGAGTTTAGGGTTTACCCCATCACCTGTCAGTCCATCACCACCTCCTTATCGTCTCAATTTCAAATTGTTATCTATGAATAACTAAATTAAAAGTCAATTGGCCAAACTTACTCGTTGGACCCGTAATCAAGAATAGACAAATGAGTGACCCGCAAAGAGCAAATAAAAAAGGCAAACAAATGATTCGGATGTAGGAAGTACGTAACTACGTACCATCAATCCTGCTATGGTGTTCCAGTAACTGTATCCCGCACACCATTTTACTAAATCCCGCACATTTTTTCCCTTATTCTGAGGAAATCCCTCCCATTTCTCACACCCACCAAAATAAAAAATGAAAAACCCAAAAAATAAACGCCTCTCATTCTCCCCTTCGTCCCCTACCAATTGCTCCATCATCAATTAAATCAAAAGAGTTTGATATTTGCAGAAACCTGCAACGCATCAAGATTTCATTTGTGAATTAAGGTTTTGCCATTTCAATTAATCCACCTAATGACAATCCATCTAGCCTACATACTATGTAATCAAATTTACCAAGTCAGACGTGAATTTAGGTCAGCAACTTGCGACTCATCGTATCACGGCTCATGGCTGCCACGAATTTGATGACCGATCATACTCTCCGATCAATCTACTCCGGCCTGTTCAACGACCCCAGCCACAACCACCCCTTCAAGAACACTACGTTAATATTAATCCAACATTAATCCAAACCCTAATTGTAAAAAGACCTTTTTGAAAAAAACATTATTTAAAAGACTGTACTAATAAAATTGTTGATAAAACGGAAAAATACGTGTGGTATTTGCGAATTACGTTCTATAATTGTCGAGTTGTTTATGAATTGGTTAGTTTGTGAGAATGAAGGGTGATAATTCTTTTTGTTATACACGTACTGTAAAGAGAATAAGAAAAATCTTATCTGGAGAAACGGATGGTTGTGACGTGACGAGAAGCCACTGTCCTAAAGTCAAAAATGCCCCGTACTACACACGGCCTCAGTAGCACTTGACCCCCAGGATTAACACAACCGCTGCAACTTTGGTGTAGGCAAAGAGGCAGATGAGAGCAGCCAAGAACGTTGCCAATAATAACCTCAGGGAAATATTTTTTAAGATAAAGATTGAACAGTATAAGAAAGAGAGAAGAGATAATTTTTCTGATGCTCAAACTGAGAATGAAAGGCTGTTTATATAGGGGAGAAAAGTGCATAAGATTTTCCGAAATTTGTACAGAAACTATAAAACTTAAGAATTACCAAAAATCAGTCTGGTAGACTGTAGCAGTCAATTTCGTAGACTGTTCCAATCAGTCTTGGGAATTGAGCCTTTGAAAACCGAAAAAATAATGTTCCAAAAAAATTAAAAGGAGCTGATAGCTCGCACCGCAGGTGCTCTACCCAGAGCCCCGTGCCCGTGCCTGTGCCCGAGTTCGAGCCCGGCCCGGCGTGGCGAGGCGCGCGCGCGCGTGTGTGGCCCAGCCCGAACTTGTCAACCTCCACAAAAGGTCTAATCACAAGTTCAAACAAGAAGGTAGAGAAGAACATTATAAACCCATCAAACTTGTTTCATTTTTCCAATGTGGGACAAGAGAAAAAAACTTTAGCTAGTTTTTTCAAAGTAAGGCAAAGGACTTTTTGAGCCATTATTCAAACAATCCCCCACAATGGCGATAAAAAGAAAGAAGAAGAAAAAAAATAAGATTGAGGTAATACAAGCAACGGGGATTTAACGTTTAGACGTTGGTGTCTTGTGGACTTTAACCAACATCCAGTGTCATACAAATTTTCTCAGACCGCCACTTTGGTGGACTAAGCCTTTAACCAGTACATGGAGTTGGTAAGAGAATTTTTGCGCACTTGCTAATCCCAAATCAGGGCTAGAACTCGCATAATCCATGAACTCATCATGAACTTTAAGATTTTAAGAACAAATGTTACTTGAGCTTGTCAAGTGCCCCTCACATAGTTCCTGGTTATTTTGATGAATGCCTCAAAAAAGTTCAAAACCTGAAGAACCTTTTTAGGGTTAGGGCGAGAACCCCCACATTCACATAGGTGAGTTCATCAGGTTTGTCGCAAACCATCCATAAGGACTATGAACTCATTAAGAGCTAATGCTCAACCTTCCACAGTGATAATATATCCGTGAGTACAGTAAATGTACATATAAAATAATACCACATCACTTTATTAAATAGGAATGGTAGTAGTATTACATTTCGAGTTCCTTGTGACTTAGTTTGACCCGTTGAACTTAGATGAACTAAGACGGGTATCCATCACAATTCACCCCTTTACAGGTTTTAAACCCATTCCTAGTGCCGACTCCAAAGACTAATTTTTTTACAATGGCCTTTGGTGAGAGGATCCGCAATATTCCTCTCTGAACGTACGTATTCCAATGAAATCACATTGTCTCTGATCAGGTTTCTCACAATTCCATGTCTTAGACGAATATGCCTTTTCTTTCCATTGTAGGCTTGATTGTTGGCTACTCCTATAGCAGCTTGTGAATCACAGTGCATGGATATCTTGTGAGTCGGTTTCCCCCACAACGGAATATCCGCCAAAAGACTTCTTAGCCATTCAAACTTCTCTCTCCCGCCAAAGCTAAAGCAATAAATTCAGATTCCATGGTAGATTTAGCAAGACATGTTTGTTTACATGACTTCCATGATATGGCTCCAGATGCTAGAGTAAAAATATAACCGCTAGTAGAGTGAATCTCATCATTTCCCGACACCCAATTAGCATCACAATACCCTTCTAGGACACTAGGTGTCCTAGAATAGTGTAGACCCCAATCCATGGTACCTTTCAAATATCTCAATAAACGAATCAAGGCATTCCAGTGGTCCTTACCAGGATTATGAGTATATCGACTCAATCTACTAACGGTATATGCGATGTCAGGTCTAGTGCAATTCATCAAAAACATAACACTACCAATGATTTTAGCATATTCCTCTTGAGATACACTATTACCTGGATTTTTACACAAATGGACACCTGAATCGTAAGGAGTATGAAGAGGCGTGCTATCAAATTGATTGAACCTTCTTAGAATCTTCTCAACGTAATGAGACTGACTCAAACACATACCTGTAGGAGTCCTTGTGACCTTGATCCCAAGAATTATATCAGCCTCTCCCAAATCTTTCATGTCCAACCGGGAATGTAAGAAATTTTTGGTAATGTTGACAACATCCATATTTGTACCAAAAATAAGCATGTCATCCACATACAAACATATAATTACGCAATCATTCCCGTTATGCTTAGAATATACACAAGCATCGTAATCGTTAACCATAAATCCATCGATGTTATTGTTTTATGAAATTTGTCATACCATTGTTTTGGTGCTTGTTTTAAACCATACAAAGATCGAATTAGTTTACACACTTTGTCTTCCTGTCCGGGAACTACACATCCCTCAGGTTGACTCATGTAAATTTCCTCATGTAAGTCACCATTTAAAAAGGCAGTTTTAACATCCATTTGATGGACGAAAAGATTATGGATAGATGCAAGTGCAATCAAAGCTCTAATGGTAGCCACTTTTGTAACAGGTGAGTAAGTATCAAAGAAATCAATACCTTTTGTTTGACGGTTTCCACAAACTACCAACCTGGCTTTATATTTATCGATCGAACCGTCAGATTTCATTTTCTTTTTGAACACCCATTTGTTGCTCAAAGGTTTGCAACCTCTCGGCAAATCATCGTAATCCGGTATTGTTACTCATGATGGAATCAATCTCGCTATTAATGGCCTCTAACCAGAAGGTAGAATCGATAGATTTCATGGCTTCCTTGTAATTTCTGGGGTCTTCTTCGAGTACATAAGCACATACCTCGTGTTCACTCAAAGGTCCATGTTGTACGAGCCATGTAGTAGCGAAATTCGGTCCAAAACTCGTCGGAGTTCTCACGCGTTTACCTCTTCTAGGCTCAAAGCATTTTTATCCGCAATGTCGAATTACCCAAAGATACAAGAGAGGGAGATGCGATAGACACATGTGATAAATTCACTTTCATAGGAAAAATATGCTCAAAAAATTCAACATCCCTAGACTCTTTAATTGGACCAAAACCAGATGAGTCTTTTAAGACAAAACGATAACGGCGCATTTTTGCAAAGACGACCAATAAAAATTCCATCCGTGGTCTTAGGTCCGATTTTAGTCCTTTGAATATTTGGGATCCCAATTTTCCCTAAACACCCCCACACTTTGAGATAATTCAGATTAGGTACATAGCCTTTCCATAATTCATAAGGGGTCTTACCAGTTTTCTTGTGAGGCACGCGATTTAGGACATGACACGCATATAAAATAGCTTCACCCCAAAAATTATTAGGCATACCTGAAGGCGATCAAGCATGGCGTTCATCATATTTTTAAGTGATCGGTTTTCCTTTCGGCGACGCCATTTTGTTGGGATGAAAAAGGAGCGGTATACTCATGGATAATGCCGTTAAGCTCACAATATTTTTTCAGAGGATTACCTTCATATTCTCCGCCTCCGTCGATCCGACTCTTTTAATTTTCCGGTCTAACCGATTTTCAACTTGAGTTTTAAATATCACAAATTTATCCTCGGCTTCATCTTTGGAGCTTAGCAAATAAACTCTAGTATATCTAGAAAAATCATCGACAAAGGTAATATAGTAATGCTTACCTCCTCTACTCATGATGGACTTGAAATCACCCAAGTCAGAGTGAATTAGCTCAAGGAGAGAGCTAGAGCGGTCAACACATTTGTTGAAGGTTGTTTTTGCATGTTTTGCCTCAACACATACCTCACACTTGTCAAAACTGGTGCTACTGAACTGAGGAATTATATTTTGCTGTTTCAATCTTTTAATCGATGCGACATTCAAATGACCAAGTCTAGCATGCCACAAAGAAACAAACTCAGCAATATAAACAGAAGCAGAATTATTATTAATAGTTTCAAGATCTAATACAAACAAACCGCTATTACAAAAGCCTTTTCCAATAAAATTTCCATTTTTTGTAAGCACAAGTTTATCAGATTCGAAAGTCAGCTTGATCCCAGCTTTGTTGAGTAAGGCATCCGAGATCAGATTCCTCCGAATATCAGGAACATGTAAAACATTGTTTAATTCAATGGTTTTGCCTGAAGTTAATTTAAGAAAGATCTTACCCTTTCCTAGGACTTTCACGGTGCTAGAATTTCCCATAAAAACACATTCACCTGTGGATACGGCAAGGTAGTCTTTGAACATCTCTTTACTGGAGCATATGTGTCGGGTTGCTCCAGTATCAACAACCCATTCAGATATGTTGCTTACCAGATTAATCTCAGATACGACAGCGGCAATGATATCGTCAGATTCAACCAGATGTGCTTGAGATTTAACAAATTTACGCTTACCATTTGGTGAAAAACCTTGTGGACAATATTTTGATGAGTGACCTGGCTTCCCACAAGTATAACAATCGCCTTTAAATTCCCTTTTGGATTCTCTTTTAAAATTTGCGTTATTTCTTGTTCCGTGAACTTGATTAGAACCCTTTGAGAAATGCTTTGAATTTTTAGAAAAATTCTTTTTGGTTTCAACCAAGTTTGCGTTTGAAGAGGAGGGTTCGAAAACATATTTTCCTTTTGTTTGAATACGGTTTTGCTCCTCAACTTTGATATGAGAAATAAGTTCCAAAAGAGTAAAATCTTTTTGCTTATGTTTCATGCTAGAGACATAGTTTTGCCAAGAAGGAGGTAACTTGTCAAGTAAACAGTTTGCTTGAAAAATCTCACAGATATTCATACCTTCAAAGAGTGATTTCCGCGCACAAGTTTTCGTACTCATGAACTTGATCCGAACAGTGAATTGTCACCATTTTGAAACTCAACCAACGGCTACAAACATATTTTTTAGTTCCAAAATCATCCGATCCATACTTAGTTTGTAAAGCTTCCCGCATTTCTTTTTTTGTTTTATACTTACCATAAATCGTATATAAAGCGGGACTCATGTAATGCGAAGCATTCCTCTCAGGTTTTGTTGTCTTCTACATAATCCCTCCCGGAATTTTCAAGGGACATTACCATAAGTGTATAGTCTACTTTAATTTGACCAAGGAAGAATTCGATTCTATCAGACCACATTCTATAGTTTTTCCCGTTGAAAAGCTCGAATTTAGACATGTCAGGAATGATAGGTGAAGGTGCAGAAAAAGACGCAACAGAGATTGGAATTCCTCCCGTCATATTGTAGTGCGAGTAAAAAAAAAATTTTTTTTTTTTAATTTTTGACTTTAGATTGTTATACACGTACTGTAAAGAGAATAAGAAAAATCTTATCTGGAGAAACGGATGGTTGTGACGTGACGAGAAGCCACTGTCCTAAAGTCAAAAATGCCCCGTACTACACACGGCCTCAGTAGCACTTGACCCCCAGGATTAACACAACCGCTGCAACTTTGGTGTAGGCAAAGAGGCAGATGAGAGCAGCCAAGAACGTTGCCAATAATAACCTCAGGGAAATATTTTTTAAGATAAAGATAGAACAGTATAAGAAAGAGAGAAGAGATAATTTTTCTGATGCTCAAACTGAGAATGAAAGGCTGTTTATATAGGGGAGAAAAGTGCATATGATTTTCCGAAATTTGTACAGAAACTATAAAACTTAAGAATTACCAAAAATCAGTCTGGTAGACTGTAGCAGTCAATTCCGTAGACTGTTCCAATCAGTCTTGGGAATTGAGCCTTTGAAAACCAAAAAAATAATGTTCCAAAAAAATTAAAAGGAGCTGATAGCTCGCACCGCAGGTGCTCTACCCAGATGCCCGTGCCCGTGCCCGAACCCGGCCCGGCGTGGCGTGGCGAGGCGCGCGCGCGCGCGCGTGTGGCCCAGCCCGAACTTGTCAACCTCCACAAAAGGTCTAATCACAAGTTCAAACAAGAAGGTAGAGAAGAACATTATAAACCCATCAAACTTGTTTCATTTTTCCAATGTGGGACAAGAGAAAAAAACTTTAGCTAGTTTTTTCAAAGTAAGGCAAAGGACTTTTTGAGCCATTATTCCAACACTTTTTAGGTTTTTTTTTTTTATGATAAAGGGTAGTTATGAAAAATTAGGGACAAATGTGTGGGATTAAGTAAAAGGATGTGTGGGATTAAGTTATGAAAAATTGCGATTATAATATGAGTTTTTCTAACATGTGCCCTTAGGGCACACATTAATAACTCATATACGGTAAAATTAACAACATATTCTCCGTAGAATAATTGCTTCTGTCAATAGCGTTAGACCTGTAATAATGCAAAAGAAAGACAAACAATGTTTCCCAAAAAATTCTTCTTCGTTACTTTCATGTTTCTATCCCATAACAAGCTTCAAAAAATTAGGTAATTCTGTCTTGTAAGCCTCTAAGGGCTTTAGTTCACACAATTTATCGTGTGATTAATAACCTACTCTACGTACCACCTGTTAAGCTCAAGACTTAGCAATTAGCATAGATTTAATGAAACATTTAACTAGTCATTATTTATTTCTGTTAGTTCCGTCACAAATTTTTGTTTAAGACGGGAGTATCACTTGAATGCTCAAATAGCATAAATAAGCAAAAACCAACATGCCTAAATATTAGCAAAATATTTGTCCTATTTAGCATCTAACTATCTATGCAACCATCAAGTGGAATGTTATTTGTCTTGTTTAATGTTAAGACTAGGGGTGTTAACGAGTCGAGCCGAGTCCGAGCTATATATAATTGCTAATTTTTTGAGTTTTTTTTTTCTTTCGATATTTTCAATGATAAGGCTCGAAAGTTATACGTAAAAATATTTGGCAAATCATACAAATTCGAGCCGCTCGAGAGCTTTTCGAGTCGAGTCAGCGCTTCCTCGGCTTGACACGTTAAACTCTCGAGCCGAGCCCGAGCCCAAGTCAAGCTTGCATGAGCCGATCTTTGACCGAGCCGATCTCGAGTTGTTCGCGAGCTAACTCGTCTCATTAGTCTTAAGAGAAACTAATTGGAGGTAGTTGGTACTAGTTAATAAGTTGACAACCATAGAAACTATTGAAATGACTTTGCATGTTTGAACGATCAAATTTGCGCCACTTAGTAAAACTAATCGTTGCTTGGTGAAAGGATATTTTAAAATACTTAGGATATTTTTAAATATCTAAGTGTTAAAATGAGACTATAAATAACACTAGTAAGATTATATATGTTGATCTCAGAATTAAACTAAATTAACAAACAATGAGCAACTACAACAGTTCCTACAAAACAGTTAGATACTTTCAGGTACAAGAAATGTTGATATTGTTATTACTAGGCACAATCTTAGTTGGAGTTGTGTCTGAAGACGACACGGTGTTTCTTAACTGCCTCGAGAAACAACCGACCTTGTACCCGACATCAGAAACTTCATACACCAAACACAACTCTTCATTCCAATCTGTCTTCAACGAGTTGGTTAGGAACCGCAGGTTCCTAAACCCCGTTTTCCAAAAACCGTTGGTCATTGTCACGGCCAAGGACGCGTCAGATGTCCAAGCTACGCTTGTCTGCTGCAAAAGGCATAACGTACAATTGAGGGTCCGAGGTGGTGGCCATGACATGGAAGGCACATCTTACATTGCCAACGGAGTGCCTTTTGTTATTCTTGACATGCTCAATATGAGGTCTATTAAAATTAACATTGAGGAAGAGACCGCGTCTATACAAGCAGGGGCTCTTCTGGGCGAGGTCTACTATGCCCTCGCCCAGAAGAGCCGCGTGCATGCCTTTCCTGGAGGGGTGTGCCCTACGGTAGGGGTCACCGGGCACTTTAGTGGAGGCGGGTATGGTAACTTGATGAGGGAATACGGACTATCCACTGACCATGTTGTGGATGCGCTCTTAGTCGATGTTGATGGAAAGGTTCTTAATAGAACATCGATGGGGGAGGATCGTTTTTGGGCCATTAGAGGAGGCGGGGCAGCCAGCTTCGGGATTGTCCTAGCATGGAAAGTAATGCTTGTTCGCGTTCCACCTTTAGTCACCGTCTTTCGGGTGACACGTTCCCTTGAGCAAGGCGCGTCCGAGACCATGTATAGGTGGCAAGAAATAGCCCCAAATCTACCTAAAAAGATTTTCATAAGAGTCCGAGTTACGGTACTCCCCAAAGCCGAGTTGAAATTTTCCTTCATTGGGCTATTTCTGGGATCGACTCAGGAACTTGTCGAGTTATTAGACGAGAAGTTCCCCGAATTGGGATTATCAACCAAGGATTGCAATGAAATGCCATGGGTGAATTCGACTCTATTTTGGGCGGATGCTCCGGTTGAAACTCCAACCCAGTTTCTGATCAGTAGGCAAGACGAAAAAGTGTCTAGGAAGGTTAAATCAGATTTTGTTGTCGAACCAATTCCAAAACAAGGAATCGAGAAAATATGCAAAGCAATGTTAAACATGCAAGGATTAGTGATGGAATGGAACCCTTATGGCGGGAGGATGAGCGAGATCCCAGGGAACGAGATTGCGTATCCTCACCATGCAGGTATTTTGTTCAAGATCGAATACGACTTCAAGTGGTACGAAACCGGGATTGAAGTGGATAAGTACCATGTAGAACTGTCAAGGAGTTTTTACAAGTTTATGACACCCTATGTTTCCAAATCTCCAAGGATGGCTTTGTTCCGGGTGTAATTCCGGAGCAGGATTTGTTACCACGTAAGCTTGTAGAATGATGACTTTGCTTGACTCTTCCTTTCGGCCTCTCCTGAAACAATGAACAAACTGAGGGCTCGGCTTGGTACCGAGCGAACTCACTCCGACGCTCAAGTCAGTAAACTTAAATAGATTAAGTTGTGTGTTACTTGGCAAAGTATATTGTAGAGAGATAAGGGAGTTTATACCAGATTTATAGTGAGCATTAGGGTGAATTGTGGATTATTGGATAGTTTTCGGATCCTTTTCTCAATGAGGATTGAGGAGTATTTATAGACTTTCACCTTTTGTCACGTAGTGGCCAAGTGGCAGATCAGGTGGAAAGACTGTTCTACCCTCGGCCGAGGGACCCATGGCAGGCCGGCTGGCCTTGTTGACTCCATGCCGAGGGGTCTTGGATATGAGTACGCGGATATGTCTCCCGGCTGGCCGGTTGCCTAGCCGAGACCCAAGTGACAGGCCGACAGTCGTCGGTTAATTTTGTCTAATACGTTGACTTGCTGTGGATGTCTTTGACCTTGCTCAATATGTTGACTCGGTCAGCGGGTGCAGAATATGCCCCATCAATTTGCCCCCAGCGTAGTCTATGCCGTGGTATGGACCTTCGATGAGTGTTGAGCGTATTCTGCGCAAGTTGAATTTCTTCCCCGACTTCTTCTTCTCCGGCTTGGTTCTGCTCAGGCCGTATCGTATCCCCCCTCCACATGGATGTGTAATGGACATCAAATGTGGAAACGAAAATGGCGCTGGCTGAGACCGAGGTTGAGAGTGCCGTGTGCTTTTGATTGCCCCCGGCCGGTGCTGCCAAGCTTGGTTGATCAGCTGGCCGTTAGCAAGTAGATACCAAGGAGCGTGTTTGAAGAAGATACGTCGATTGGCATTCTGTCAAGGAGCGTGTTGAAGAAGATACGTCGATTGGCATTCTGTGGCTGCATGCTTGACACGTGGCTCGGCATTGATTGGTTGACGTTTCATGGGCTTTGCCCTGATTGGTCCGTTTCATGGGCTTTGCTCTATAAATAGAGCAGTTAGCCCCTGATTTTGGCCACCAAAAATTCATTTTCTCAAAAAAAATTTCCCTCTCTTAGTTTTCTTCGAAGAAACTTCTCTCTAGTCTTCAAAGCGTTACTCGGCGTAACACTTTTCCAAGGTAAACAAACAAATTTTCCAACTTTTATTTGTCAAGTTTTTGTTGTCATTATGTCTTCTGCTGATGCCGGACCCAGTACTTCTGTGCCGGGGGGCGAACCGTTGCATCCTGATGAAGAGGAGGCACTGATTGCCACCCCGATAGGGTTTGGGGGTCCTAAGTCGCCTTCTCCTGAGGTTGATCCCAAATTTTTGGAGGGTTTTGAGGATAATGATGATGATGAGGCGACCCCTTCTGCCGTAAGGAGGCCGCTTATTTCGTTTCACGGTGATGCCTGCTCGATCAGTCCTGATCGTGCCTGGACGAATAAGTTCGCTAGCTGCTCCGGTTCTGAATTTTTTGAACACCATTACTCCTTCGGCAGGGGTTATAGAATTGTTATCCCTGAGGAGGGTCAGGCCGTCTGTTGCCCTCCCGAGGGTTGTATCGGCGTATACATCAGACACCTGGAGTATGGGCTCCGGTTTCCTCTGAATGAATACGTTGCTGCCATTATTAAAGCCATGAATGTCGCCGTGGCCCAACTGCATCCGTTGGCCATCAGGACGATTGTTGGTTTTGTATGGTTGTGTCTTTTCAAAGGGGAGGCCCCAACGGTGAACCTCTTTCGCCGGCTTCACCACCTTCGACAGAACGTCCTAGGTGGCACGGGGTGGTATAGCATACAGACTGAGCCGGGTTATATCACCGTCTCTAAGCTTACTTCTTGCAAGGACTGGAAGGGGCGGTGGGTATACGTTGAGGTTCCGGAAGACTACTCGCTGCCCCGGTCCTTTCAGCACCGCGTCAATTTACGGTGTGAGAACCAAGGGGAGCATGACAAATACGTCTCCCGGAGTAAGCTTAAGATGGACGCCAGCAGGGTCTATCTTAATGAGGACGAAACGCGGGCAATGGCCCTGTTTGAGGCTGAGAAGGATGGGACGCCGAAGGGATGGATGCCCCCGACGTAGATCGTTCTTCAGGATGAGCTGCTCTGCCACGTCGGCCTCATACCGGCCCTCGAACAGGGTGAGTGGGGTCGGTGTGAGGCCCATCTTTGCTTTTTATGTTTCTGTATTTGAACCTTGTTTTATTTCTTTTGCTTAATTCCTGCTTCGTTTCTTTTGCAGACCGATTTGGCCCGGAACTGTCTGTCTCCGTCCTCGAGAGGTTGGGTCTTGACGAGAACAGGAGAGTTGTTGAGCCGCATCCTAAAGCCGGACCACGTGATCGCAGACCGGCTCCTCACGAACTTATGGAGCAGCATATGAAAGCACTGGATGTGACGGCGGCTCAGGCGCGGATTGCCGGTAACGTGCCGCGCCGGAAATCAAAGACAACGTCTACGGCGGCAACGGCATCAACCCCAGCTCAATCTGCAATCCCCGTTGTCCAAAAGGAGCAGGTGGTGGTGGTCGTCGATGTTGAAGAGGAGGACACCGTTGCGGAGGGTCCTCCTCTTTCAAATAAGAGAAAAGAGGCAGCGTCTGCTGCTGCCGCTGTTACCGAGGCCGTTAAAGAAAAGGGTCCTCCAACCAAGAAGGCCAAGGCTGGTACGGATCTAACCTATGGCTCAGATTTAGCTGGTTCATTAGGCATTCCTGATGACAGGCTTTCCGACATGTCAATGAATGTTGACATGGATGCTTTGTCCGAATTTTTTGTAGATCAACCGCTGCCGGCTATCCCTCTCACTGAACGGCAACTGGGGAAGCGGCCTGTGCAGACGGGCAATCAAAATGTCACCGTCGACTCCTCATCCCTGAAGGTTACCCCCGCTCAGATTGCGGCGGAGGGTGCAAGGTTGTCCCGGAAGCTGGCGAAGTGGACTGAAATAGCCGGCGCTCACATTATGGAGCAAGAAAAGCTCATGGCTGAGGCAGCTCCTGCGCTTGAACGGCTTAGGCTCGATCTTGCCGCTGCTGAGAAGGAGGCCGAGAGGTCGAGGGTGGATTCCCAGGCCGCCAAGAAGGATCTCCTCGCTGAGCGAAAGCTTAGGGAGGACGCTGAAAAGGCGGTCCTAGCCGTGAGAGCCAAGGTTGAGGCTGCGTTGGCTGAGGCCGCTAAGCTGCGGGAGGAGAAGGACAAGCTTGATGGCGGCTACAAGCTCATGGTTGAGCAGAGGGGAAGATGGAAGGACCTGCACGACACCGAGGTGAAGGAGCATAAGAACACAAAGGCTGTCCTTGCTCAGAGGGAGAAGGACATTGAGACGCTCCAAACCGTCATCATCCCTAACATGTGTGCTCGCACAGGGGACCAGCCGAGGATGCTACCAGGGATGTAATTAAAGAGCTCTTTCCTGAAGGCTCCTTCCCGTGGCAAAAATTTGACCAGCTGCTTGATGAGAAGGCGGTTGCTGCGGAGGCAAAGGCTACGGAGGAGGCAGAGGCGAAGAAGACCGCTGAGGAGGCTGCGGCCAAGGCGGCCCATGCCGAAAAGGTGAAGGCGGCCAGGGAGGAAGCTGAGAGGGCGAAGCTGCCAAGTCGGCTTCTGGGCCGCCCACTGGTGGTGATGCTACTACTGCTGCCGGTGGCGAGCAAAAACAGGCATAGGGAGACGGGCGGTCGTCACCAGATTCACCCGCCCTTGGATAGCTTCAGCTGTTCGGGGGCCAACTATTGAGCCTTTCCTCCCTGCCATCCTTTTGGCGCTTCAAATGATATGTCTGTAACCTTTTGTTGTACTTTTTTGTTTTTTGTAAAACTTTGGTAGGTTGTGTTAAGGCTATCCCTATGGGGACGGCCGTCATCTTCGTTTTGTATCACCTGTAAATATGTCAATAAGAGTTTGTTTATTTTGCCTCCGGCTTGGCCGAGGTCTTTATCTTATTCTCATCTGAGTTGTCTCCTTACGTTTTTAACATTTTGAGTGCTTTCTCGTTTTTTTTTCTTCGGCCTGGCCGAGGCAGTTAGAATATGCATCTCAATTGTACTTAAACGTTTTTAAACATGTTGGCATGTTGGTCGCTTCCTCCTTCACTCTCGGTCTGGCCGAGGCGTCAGATTTGCGCTTCCCAACCGCCGTTGTAAACATGCTCTTGAACATGTTGGCATGTCGGTCGCTTCCTCCTTCACTCCCGGTCTTAGCCGAGGCGTCAGATTTGCGCTTCCCAACCGCCGTTGTGAACATGTTAGCGTATCGATCGTTGTGTCCCCGTCACTCCCGGCTTTGGCCGAGGCAATCGGGGTTACGGCTCGACAGCGTTCGTATCTATAGACTATATTGATCGCTTCCTCGTTCACTCTCGGTCTGGCCGAGGCGTCAGATTTGCGTCTCAACTGTACTTATACGTTCTTAAGCATATTGGTCGCTTTCGCGAGTATCAACTGCTGTTGGCAGATCGCGTTTCCCTCGTCACTCCCGGCTTTGGCCGAGGCAGTCGAGTTTACGTTTTGACTGCTTTCCGTATCTAGACATATTGATCGCTTCCTCTGCCACTCCCGGTTTAGCCGGGGCGGTCAGATTTGCGTTTCTCAACAGTGCTCATACGCTCTTCTTCTTGGGTAGTGACTGCCCGGCTTTGGCCGCGGCGTCTACTTTGGTAGGACTATGGAGGGGGACTCTTCATTTTGATGGAAAACTTGGAACACTTTTCATTAGATATAATCATGCGTTGGGGTGCCCACAACGGTCTCGGACACCTCCGCCGCTATATGAAGTATTTTCTAAGGTTGTCTGTGTTCCAGTGGCTCATTAGAGGCACTCCCTACATGTCTATCAGCCGGTATGTCCCCGGCCTCATTTCTTCAACCACTTTGTAGGGTCCTTCCCAGTTGGCCGTCATTTTACCATGGATGTTTCCTTTGTTGGTTGCGGCTGACTTTCTTAGGACTAGATCTCCTACTCTTAAGTCTCTTTTGTGGACCCTACGGTTGTATGCTCTTCTCATTCGGTTTTGATATACTGCCAAGTTAAGCCGTGCCGTGTCTCGGCTTTCTTCGACCAGGTCTAGGGAGGCTTTCAGGCCTTTCTCATTTTCGACTGGGTTAAAGGTTTGCGTTCTGAATGTCGGCACCGTTGCCTCAATTGGCAGGACGGCCTCAGACCCATAGACTAGGTGAAATGGACTGTACCCTGTTGCTTCTTTTTCCGTGGTTCGAAGTGACCACAGGACGCCGGGTAGTTCATCAGCCCACCTCCCTTTTAGATCTTCAACCTTCTTTTTCAATCCGTTCAATGTTGTTTTATTAGCTGCCTCTGCCTGCCCGTTGCTCTGAGGGTGGCAGACGGAGGAGTATGTGAATTTGATACCGAGCTCTTCCAGCCAGTTCATCACCATGTCACTCCAAAACTCTCGGCCGTGGTCAAATACCATGACTTGGGGTAACCCAAAACGAGTTATGATGTTCTCCCAGATTACCTTTCTTACGGCCGCCGTGGTCTTGGCAGGTACCGCGACAGCTTCGACCCATTTGGTGAAGTAGTCAACGGCGACGATTAGGTACTTCCTTCCTCCGGAGGCCGTCGGAAATAGCCCTAATAAATCCATCCCCCACTGTGCAAACGGTAGGGGGCTAAGTACTGGTTGCAAGTCTCGGGAAGGTGCGTGTATCACCGGAGCATGTATCTGACAATTCTTGCACTTTTTGGTCTTAGCTCTGGAATCCTCAAGTATGGTAGGCCAGAAGTAGCCGGCTCGGAGAGCTTTGTGGGCTAGCGTTCTTGCCCCCATGTGATGTCCACAGATGCCTTCGTGAATTTCTGTCAGTATGAGCTCCGCGTCGGCTGGGCCGACACATTTTAAAAGTGGTCTTATTACGGACCTTCTATACAATTCTCCTTCAAATACCAAGTACCTTGCGGCGATCCTTTTTATCTTCTGAGAGAGACTGCGGTCCTCCGGTAACTCTTTTGTTAGTTTGTATTTCATTATCGGAGTCATCCACGTCGTCTCGGCTTCGGTGTCGCCCACCATGCCGACGGTCTCAGTGATGATTTTAGCATTCCTGATATCCACCAGCACGGTTCGGCTGACATTCTTGATGGTTGAACTCGGCAAGTTTTGAGAGAGTGTCGGCTCGGTTGTTCTCGGACACTGGGATGCATTGGATTTGGAAAGATTTCAATTTTGCGATGTCGCTTTTACCCTTTCCGGGTATCTTACCATCCCATCGTCTCGAGCCTCATACTCTCCTCTGATTTGGTTAGTCACCAATAGTGAGTCTGTCTTCAACACAATGTGTTCCGCCCCGGCAGCTCTAGCTAGCTCGACTCCAGTTATCACCGCCTCGTATTCGGATTCATTGTTTGAGGCCGAGAAGGTAAATTTCAAGGCATACTCAAACTCGTCCCCGTTTGGGCTGATGATAAGGATGCCGGCTCCTGAGCTGTTCGTCGTGGAGGACCCGTCGGTGTATACTTCCCACACTCCGGGATTTGGTTCTTCTTGATATGTGCACTCGGCCAGGAAGTCTGCAAGTGTCTGCCCCTTTATCGAGGGCCTCGGCTTGTATTGAATGCCGAAGCCGGATAACTCTACTGCCCATTTGATGAGCCTGCCGGATTTTTCGAATTTTTCCAATGCTTTCTCCAATGGCTGGTCGGTTAGGACCGTCACGGGGGGTGTGTCGAAGTAAGGTTTGATTTCCTTGCGGCAACGACGGCAAAGAAAGGTCGCTTTTTCGATCGTGGGTAATTTCTTTCGGCCAGCGATGTATGGCTGATAAAGTAGATTGGGTTTTTTGCTTGTCTTCTTCTCGACGATTAAGATCGACCGTGGCCGAGGTAATCTGCTATGTATAGATATAGCGTCTCCCCAAAGATCGGCCGACGGGAGGTCGGGAGAGTTTGAAGATGAGCTTTGGTTGCCTCGAAAGCCGTGCTCTGTTCCTCCCCAGTGAAGTCTTTATTCCCCTTCAACACTTTGAAGAATGGGGTGCTCTTGTCGGCTGACCGAGAGATGAAACGGGCAAGAACCGCCATCCTCCCGGTCAACATCATAACCTCTTTTCGGTTCCTCGGCTCCGGTAGGTCCAGTATTGCTTGGACTTTCTCTGGATTGGCATCAATTCCCCTGGCGCTGACAAGCACGCCGAGGAACTTACCTGCCCGGACACCGAAGTTGCATTTCATTGGGTTAAGTTTCATCTTGTATTTCCTTAGTGAACAAAATGTTTCGCTCAAGTCGCCAAGTGCTCATTTGTCGGACTTGCTTTTTACAATAGCATCGTCGACGTAAGCCTCGATGTTTCGCCCTTTTTGATCTTGAAACACTTTGTCCACCAGCCTAGTGTAAGTTGCGCCAGCGTTTTTCAAACCGAACGGCATCATTTTATACATGTATGTGCCGTGTATGGTGATGAATGCGCACTTAGACATGTCTTCTTCGGCCATGAATACCTGATGGTACCCTGAGAAGGCGTCTAACAGGCTTAGCATAGTGTAGCCTGCCGTTGCGTCAATTAAGCTATCTATTCGAGGCAAGGGATAGCAATCTTTAGGGCATGCTTTATTAAGATTTGTAAAATTAACACACTTCCTCCACCCCCCTGATGACTTCTTCACCATTACAACATTTGCTAGCCACTCAGGGTAAGTACAAGGCATGATAAAGCCTGCCTCTAACAATTTGTCTACCTCGGCCTTGATGGCCTCATCTTTCTCGGCCGAGGAGTTCCTTATCTTCTGCTTGACAGGGCGAGCGGTGGAGAGCACGTTCAGCTTGTGAACGATCACCTATCGGCTCACGCCTGGCATCTCGGCGGCTGAGTACGCGAAGACGTCTTTGTTCTTCCTCGCAGTCTAGGAGATCGGCTACGAATTTTGGCTCCAGGCCGACACCGACAGTTACGGTGCGTCCTGGGTCAATTTCCACTTGCTCGGTCTTGGCTCCTTCGACCATGCCGACGGTGTTCATCGGATCACCCTCTTGTTGTAAGGATGGGCTCTTCCCTTTCTCTGATTTCTTCGCCACTTTGAGGGATTGCATGTTACACCCTCTGGCAGATATTTGGACATTGACAATTTCGTCTCTCTCGTCCTTTGAGACGAGCTTTTGTGCCTCCCCCCGGTCCGAGACATACATCAATGTCAGGGCCCGGATGGACATTACAAAGATCGGCCTCGCTCAAAGTAACCGGCCTATCGAACATTGTAGGCGGACGAACCATCAATGACCACGAACTCGGATAAAACATTCTTGGCCGCATCCGCTTTGGCGAACATCACCGGCAACCTGATTGACCCCAGGGTACAAGGCCGGCCCCAGAAGTCTGTATAGTGGGTTGGTGCGGGGGCTCGGGTCCTCAATCTTGCCGAGATTGAGGAAGCATTCCCTGAACATGATGTTCGTGTAGGCGCCTGTATCAATTAGGCACCTCTTAACCAAGTGGTTGGCTATGTCCAGGTGGACCACCAGCGGGTCGCTGTGCGGGGCTACGACTCCTTCGTAGTCTTTCTTTCCGATGGTTATATCAGGGACGGCGGAAGCGGGGATCGCTTCGATGGTTACATGTCGGTATGGGAGCAGCCTGATGAGGTGTGGTGCCGCGTCTTCCCAACAACCCTGCATGGGATGGCCCAGAGTTGGTACAAGGGGCTACCTAATGGTTCGGTATACTGCTACGCCGACCTAAGGGATAACTTCGTAGCCCAGTACGCCTGCAACAAGAGAAGGGCCGTGGAGACATCGAATCTCCTCACTATCCGACAGGGGGAGGACGAGTCTCTACGGAGCTATGTGAAGAGGTTCGACGCAAAAGCTCAGCAGATCCGAGAGTCAGACACCGAATCGGCGGCCTTCGACCGATGAAAGGCCTCCCGAAAGGCGAGCTCAAAAATGAGCTGATCAAGTGCGAGGACCTCAACCTCGACTCCGCCAGAAAGATGGCCGACCGAGCCGTGAAGGTGGAGGATTACCACAAGACCTGGGTAGGCCACAGTGAAGCTGGGCACCCAGAAAGGAGGAGCCACGGAGAATGTCGATGAAGGTCGCCGTGACATGAATCGGTCACTACCGAGAGATTTAACAGAAGCGAGAACTCGGCGGGCGCCGGGGAGTTCGGGACCATACACCCGAAGCGGTACAACGGTCTCACCCCCTGGTCAAATCTCGGCCGAGGTCTTTGCCCTGAGCAAGAATGAATGGCAGAAGTGGGCAAGACCCCCCAAGACGAGGGGGGAAGGCGACGCAAGCCAATTTTGCGATTACCACGGCATAGACTACGTTGGGGGCAAATTGATGGGGCATATTCTGCACCCGCTGACCGAGTCAACATATTGAGCAAGGTCAAAGATATCCACAGCAAGTCAACGTATCAGACAGCCTAACCGAACCAGCCTATCGGCCTGTCACTTGGGTCTCGGCTAGGCAACGAACCAGCCAGGAGACATTACCGCGTACTCACATCCAAGTCCCCTCGGCATGGGGTCAACCAGGCCAGCCGGCCTGCCATGGGTCCCTCGGCCGAGGGTAGATCAGTCTTTCCACCTGCTCTGCCACTTGGCCACTACGTGACAAAAGGTGAAAGTCTATAAATACTCCTCAATCCTCATTTAGAAAAGGATCCGAAAACTTTGAAGAATGCTTCTACTTCCTCGAAGATGTTTTCCATTCTTTGTGTATCTTGCTTTATTCTTTATCTCTTGGTGCTTATCCTTCTTCTATACTCTCTTCTGTTTTGTTTGAAAGCTACTCTTGTACCCCTAACTTGTCCTTTGATCCTTGCTAATCCTCCTTTAACGCCTTTTCGATAGTTCTCTTTCTTTTGTGAGATGTTAATTTTGGTTGGATAATTTAGCTTTGTGGAGTTTGTTTGTGGTTGACCCATAACTCTTGGTTTGGAGAAGTTGTGATGTTGGAAGGACTTAGGTAGTGTGGTGAGACATACTTAGTTATTCTTATACCTAGTTCTTTGGTAAAGTGAGTATAATTGATCGATGGAATTATGTGTGTTAAGTGTGAGTTGCCTATGATACTAAGACTATGGAACTTGGCCTTGTTGTTTATACTTGGAATTTGAGGATTTGGTAACTTGAGTTTTGTTGCTTGGGTTTTGACATGGAGTAGAGTTTATGATGAGAGTTTGGAAGGAAACACCTTTAGGACGTTGTTAGACATTGATGATGAAAGTGTTACTTGGAAATTTGTGTTAAGCTCGAGGTTAGCATAGTCGGTATACTTTGTGAGTATTGCGATGGTTACATAGAAACCTTGTTAGGTGAGAGTTGCAGCTAGTTTTGAAATCACATTTGGGTATCCACTTTGCGGTAATGAGGATTAGTCACCAGAGTTTGAGATGTGATTATAAGTTGGGATCGATAGATATTGAACTGAGATGAGTTAGATGTTTTGATAGTGGTCTCGTAGATTAGAGAATGTCACCGTTTAGGCTTAGGGTTTCAAGAGTATAACAAGATCTCTTTGGGATGATAGAATGTACAAAAGAATTTTTGAATTTGGATTTCTGATTGATGGTTTACCATATTGAGAAACTCGTAGTTGACACTAGTTGGATATGAGTATAGCTTTGTTGGAAACCTTAACTTTGACCTTGTGGAAGTTGTTTGTAGATGGTCCGATATAGCTACTAAAATGTGAGGATAGAGCCTCCTTATGGCCGGTCCATCAAACCGGTCCCGTTTAGGTTATGAGAGTAATTCTCCTTACGTGGTATGTCATGTCAAAACGCACAAGTATGGTGCTCATTCCTTACCGTAGAAGTGTAGATGTGCATATTGAGACAATTTTGTTCAATAAGTAACCTCACAATAGCCATATAAGCTTTTGTTATGCCCTTGAGTCAATTGTTTCCTTTTGTTAACCCATTTTGAGCCTAAGCCATATCGTTTCTATTGCCAACAAAACAACTACATCCCATAAACAACTCACCTTGGTTGAGTAGTTCGTCATTGTGGTTCTTTTGTGGAGTATATTTGGGTTGAAATTTTGACTTATCTTGAGGTGTATGATCGAAATGCCACATGAGTGAAATGCAACTTTGGCTACTTTTGTCTAATAAGCGGTGAACAAGTCGTGAAAAATGCAAGAAAGAAAATCAAATAGAAAAGGAAAAAAATGAAGAAGAAAAACAAATAGAACAAGAGAAAAATGAAATGAAAAAAAAAAGAAAAGAAAAGAAAAGAATGTATATTTTTGTGCCAAATAAAGGGTTGATAATTTGCAAATCGAGTTTTGCTTTGAAGAGGATTGAATAGTTTTTGGAAATGACAATCTTGTCATGTTTTGTGAAGGAATTCATTTGCATGGGTTGAGTTTAGTGGATTGGTTAGATGTGACGACTACTTAACCGATAGCCTCACATGTCTTAAAACGGTGCTTGCACCAACCCCTTTTCACCTAACCCAAGCCCCATTACAACCCGGTTGTCTCATGCATGTGCATCATTTGTCATTTCTCTTGCGGATATTGGATGGAGTACCATATTAGATTGCGGGCATGCTTCGCAAGTCGAGTTAGGAGAGTGATTTTGGTTACTTTTTGTCACAAAAATCACCCCGTTCTTTTACTTGAGTGACTAGTGAACCCCGTGAGAGTCGGACTTTGGTCTCCTTTTGGTCAAAGGTTTGATATGGAGTCGAATATTGCGTGTGTCGTGTCATTCTTGGGAGTATAGCGAAGTACTTCCCCTTTCCCGCCTAGAATTTGTTTCTAAGGCACCCCGTGTTGTCAATGTTGGTTACTTGAGCTAGAATTAGGGAGCCGACAACTTGGTAAGACCCGGAGACGACATCCTCCACTAATGACTCTCTTTATTCGATTTTTGAAAGAAAAATTTGGCCGCTTAGATGAGGAAAGCGGTTTGACTTTTTGTGATGCATCTTATATGTTGATTCGTGCTTAAATGATGATTGCATCAAAATTTTCCGCAATCCCCCACTTGCCTTGCATCGGAATGCATACCTCATTGTATTTCAATGTGAGTTGAAGGGACGGAGAAGGCCCGTTAACTGCCTCTCATCGGATATTAGTAGTTTAGCTAGTCCTTTTATATTACGGGTCTTAGTTTACTTAATGAGCTTACTCGAGGACGAGTAAGGGATAAGTGTGGGGAGATTTGATCACACATTATTATACTTATTTTAATCCCACATTTTATCTTTTATTTGGTTTAATTAATAACTCGAGCTAGATTTATTCACCCGTTTTAGTATTAAAAATAATTGTTCCGGGTGTAATTCCAGAGCAAGTATAGTTACCACCCGTGGCTTGTTGAATGATGTCTTGAGTTGGATTCTCCTTTGGTCTTAATCGTTCCTCTCGGCCTCTCCTGCAACAATGAACGAACTGAGGGCTTGGCTTTGTGCCAAGCGTACTCACTCCGACGCTCAAGTCAGTAAACTTAAGGGGTAAGTTGTTACTTGGCTGAATGTATATTGTAGAGAGATAAGGAAGATATTACCAGATGAATAGTGTATTTAGGTTTAGTTGTGGATTTGTTGGATCCTTTCCTCAATGAAGGTTGAGGAGTATTTATAGGCTTTCACCTTTTGTCACGTAGTGGCCAAGTGGCCAAGTGGCTAGCAGGTGGAAAGACTGATCTACCCCTCGGCCGAGGGACCTATGGCAGGCCGGCGGGCCCTGTTGGCTCACCGCCGAGGGGTCTTGGGTGTGAGTACGCGGGTATGTGCCCCGGCTGGCAAGTTGCCATGCCGAGACCCAGGCTGACAGGCCGATGGGCTGCATCGGCTAGGCTGCATAAGGCGTTGACTTGCTGTGGATATCTTTGACCTTGCTTAATATGTTGACTTGGTCAGCGGTGCAGAATATGCCCCATCAATTTGCCCCCAGCGTAGTCTATGCCGTGGTATGGGCTCCGATGTATGCTTGAGCGTATATTCTGCGTAAGTAATTTGCGGACAATTTTCTGCATCGGCTTCTTCTGCGGCGGCTTCTTTTACCTCGGCCTGGTCTTTCTTAGGCCTTACCATATCCCCCCTCCACATGGATGTGTAAAGGGCATCCGATGTGGAAAAGGAAGTGACGCTGGCCGAGACCAGGATTGAGTGTGCCGGTTGTTTTTGATTGCCCCGGCCATCTTTTAGCTTGGTTGACCATGTGGCGGCGGAGAACAGATGCTTGGGAATTTGTTGAGGAAGGTGAATAGGCAAGGAGATATGAATAGGCGTGTTGAAGACGCTTGTTTTGTTGCATTGATTGACGTCTAATCGTTGCAACGATTGACATTCCGTGATTGCATGTCCGACACGTGTCCGCACGCCGATTGGTTGACGCTTCATGGGTCTGTTTCGATTGGTCCTTCTTTATGGGCTTTTCCCTATAAATAGGGCAGTTATCCCGTGAAATTGGCCACCAATTTCATTCTCCAAAATTTTCCTCTCTAAACTTTCAAGGGTTTCATTGTCTTCTAATTTTCAGAGTTGTTACTCCGGCGGGTGTTTTTCTTCAAGGTAAACAAACTTTCCAACTTCTTAACTCTGTAAGTTATTATTGTAAACATGTCTTCTGCTGATGCCGGGCCTAGCAAACCGACGCGGGGGGGTTCCCCGTCGCGCCTTGATGAGGAGGAGAAGTTGGACGCCCTCCTGATAAGGCCTGGGGGCCCTAGGTCTCCTTCTCCTGAAGTCGATCCTCGAATTTTGGAGGAATGGGAGGATGACTCTGATGTCGATGATGACGCAGACGATTTTGGTGATGATGCTGAAGAGGCTCGTCCCAAAGAGGTGAGGCGGTACGTTATGGATCACGGTGACGTCTGCAAGGTATGCGTTGACCGAGCTTGGACCCATAAGTTGGCCAGTTGTTCTGGTGAGAAATTTTTCGAGGGTCATTTCTTCTTTGGCAGGGGATACAAGATTGTTATCCCTGAGGAGGGCCAGGCCGTCTGTTGCCCTCCGCCGGGCCATACCGGCGTATACATGCGACACTTGGAGTACGGGCTCCGGTTTCCGCTGAATGAGTACGTCATGGCCATCATAAAAGCTATGAACGTCGCTGTGGCCCAACTGCATCCGTTGGCCATGAGGACGATAGTCGGCTTTGTGTGGCTTTGTCTCTTCAAGGGGGAGGCCCCGACGGTAAATTTATTCCGCCGGCTTCATTATCTCCAGCCGTCAATCTCTCGCCGCGTCGGTTGGTACAAAGTGCGCACACGGAGAAAGGTTATGTCTCTGTTGACAAACTTACTTCTTGCAAAGACTGGAGAAATCGGTGGGTGTATGTTAAGGTGCCGGATGACTATCCGCTGCCCCTCTCCTTTCAGCACCAAGTGAATTTGCGGTGTGAGACTAAGGTGGAGCATGACAGATGGGTCACTAGGAAGAAGCTTAAAATGGATGCAAGGTCCTTCTTAAGGAGGACGAGAAGGCTGGCGATGAGGCTTTTGAGGTGGACAAGAGTGGGCTGCCGAAAAGATGGATCCCCCCTACGCAGATCATTCTTCAGGATGAGCCGCTTTGCCATGTCGGCCTCATACCGGCCCTAGCGCAGGGTGAGTGGGGTCGGTGTGAGGCCCATCACCGTTCTCATTGTGTCTCGAACTTTGATTTATTTCTTCTACTTAACTCTTGCTTTGTCTCTTTCGCAGGCCACTTTGGACCGGACCTGTTTGAGGATATCCTCCGGAGAATGGGGCTGCACAAAGATAAAACCGTTGCTAACTTGCATCCCAAGGCTCTAGCCCATGACCGCAGGACGTCGCCGAATGATCTTATGGATCAAGAAATGGTGAAAAGCTTGAATGTGGTGGAGGCCAGGCAAGGGTTGTAAGTAACATGCCGCGCCGCACGCAAAAAACAAAGCCTTCGGCGGTGATGGCGTCGACATCGGCTCCGCCTTCCATCCCCCCTGTTCAGAAGGAGACGGTGGAGATCGTTTATATCTCCAATGGGGATGACTCCGATGAAGAGGAGGGGTCGCCCCTTGTCCGTAAAAGAAAGCAGACAGCCTTTACCGCTGTTGTTTCGCCGGGCCGACGAGAAATGCGCCCTTCGGCCAAGAAGGCCAAGCACGGTATTGATCTATCCTGTGGCTCGGACTTAGCGGTTCCTTAGGCGCCGCCGTGTGAGCTCTCCGGCGTGTCTGTGTATGTTGATACGATGCTTACTTTAAATTTTGTAGATCGGCCCATAGATCGTCCGCCGCTCTTGTTGGGCAGCAAGTGGAGGGGAATTCTGTGCGGCCGGGTGATCAAGACGTCACCGTGAGCTCTTCGTCCCAGGAAGGCTTCCCTCTCCCGGCCTACTGTGCCGGTGATCAAAATGTCACCACCTGTCTCTTCATCCTGAAGGCTTCCCTCTCCCGCCTGGTAGGTGATCAAAATGTCACACCTGTCTCTTCATCCCGTAAGGCTTCCCTCTCCCGGCCTACGGGCCGGTGATCGAAATGTCACCACTTGTTTCCTCATCCTGAAGGCTTCCGTCTCCCAACCTTATAGAGGAAGGCACGAAGGCCGATCAAGGAGCGGCGAGGTGGAACGATCTTACCGGTGCTCGTATCATAGAGCAGGAGAAAGCCGTGGCTCAATCCGCTTTTGAGCTTAATGCCACTAAGAAGGTGGCCGCGAAGCATAAGCCGGATCTTCTCAATGAGCAGAGGCTTAGGGGAGATGCTTTGAGAAGGCGCTCTTGGGCTGAAAGAAAACTCGGGCGGGGACGCTGAAAAGGAGGTCCTTGAGAGAGCCAAGGCCGAGGTCGCGGGCCTGAAGTCGCGAAGCCGCTGGAGAAGTGTAAACTTGTTCAGAGGCACGCCGACCTCTACCTCCAGCAGAGGAACGAATCCAGGGACCTATTTAAGGCCCAAAGCGGAGGTGATTCGAGCAAAGAGGCCGTCACCAGGCAAAAGGAGAAGGACATTGAGATGCTCCAAACCGTCATGCTCCCTAACATGTGTCTTTGAATTCAAGGATTTGGCCGAAGGAGCTGCTAGGAAGTGATTGGGGAGCTCTTCCCTCTTGATGGTTCCTTTCAGTGGGGGCGAGATATGACGAGCTGCTTGATGACAAGCTTGAAGCCAAGGAGAAGGCCGTGGCGGAGAAGGCCAAGGAGGCGGTGAGGGCGAAGATAGAGAAGGAGGCGGCCGCGGAGAAGGCGACTCTTTGCCGAGAAGGCTAAAGCGGCCAAGGAGGAAGCCGAGTGGGCAAGGGGCACCGAGGCCGCCGAGGCTAAGGTGGGCTCTTCAAGCCGAGGCGCTAAGGGAACTGGCGGGTTACCCATCGAAGAAAAAGGCATTGCCGCTGGCGATGGCGAGCAACAACGGACATAGGGAGATGGTATCGTAGCCTTTTGTCTTTTGGCTTATCCTTGTAATTTCTTGTAATTCGTTGAACATTTTTAATAAGAGTTCGTTTCTTCGCTCTCCGGCCTGGCCGAGGTTTTTACCTCACTTCTTTTTCTTGCGCTAGTATTTGAGTGTCTCAATTGTACTTTAGCGTCTATGTCTTCGTGCAGGTTGTCTCCTTACGTTATTAATTGAGTGTCTCTTTTGTTTCTGCCTCGGCTTGGCCGAGGCGGTCTAGAGTGCGTATCTCAATCGTGTTAACGCTTCTGAGGCATTTTGAACGCTTTTATAGTATCACCGCTGGTCGTTACCATCGAGGTGTGCGCTTCTGGTGGTGATTGCCGCTCTTGTCGGTGTGTGTGTGTGTGGTGAGCCTGCTTCTTGTTATTGATCGCCGTGGCGTCTACCACTTGGAGTGATCTGCGACGGCGTCAAACCTCTTGGGGTGACTGTCGTGGCGTCTACTACTTGGAGTGACTGCGACGGCGCCTATTTCTTCATGGAGGCGCCGTGGCGTCTACCACTTGGAGTGACTGCGACGGCGTCAAACCTCTTGGGGTGACTGCCGTGGCGTCTACTACTTGGGGTGACTACGACGGCGCCTATTTCTTCATGGAGCGCCGTGGCGTCTACCACTTGGAGTGATCTGCGACGGCGTCAAACCTCTTGGGGTGACTCGCCGTGGCGTCTACTACTTGGGGTGACTGCGACGGCGCCTATTTCTTCATGGAGGCTGCCGCTCTTGTCGGTATGACAGTGTGAGCCGACATCGCTGCCATCGATAAAGACTACCGCTCTTGTCGGTATGACAAAGTGTGAGTGGCGTCCGTCGCTTCCTAGTGACTAGGGGGAAAATGGACATTTTGATGGAAGACTCAGACGATTTTTCATTAGGTAAAAACATGCGTTGGGGTGCCCACAATGTTTTGGACACCTCCGCCGCTACATAGAGTATTCCCGAGATTACCGGCGTCCTAATGGCCTATCAAAGGCACACCGTCCTAGTCGGCCGCTAGTTACATCCATGAGGTCGCCCCTCTGTTGTAAGGATAGACTTTTCCCTTTTTCGATTTCTTCGCCACTTTGAGGATTGCATGTTGCATCCTCTCGGCGGCTATCCGGACGTTGACCACCTCGTCATTCTCGTCTTTGGAGACGAGCTTATGCGCTTCCCCCCGGTCCGAGCCATACATCGGTGTTAGGGCCGGATGGACATCACTTGCGTCGGCCTCACTCGGGTGACTCGGCCTATGAGAACGTTGTAGGCGGACGAGCCGTCGATGACCACGAACTCGGCTAGGACATTTTTAGCCGCATTCTTTTCGCCGAATGTCACCGGAGTCGATTGATCCCGGTGGTACCAGCCGGCCCCGAGAAGTCTTGTATAGTGGGTTGGTGCGGGGGCTCAAGTCCTTGACTTTCGTGCCGAGGCCGAGGAAGCACTCCCGAACATGATGTTCGTGTATGCGCTGTGTCAATCAGGCACCTCTTGACTAGGTGGTTGGATATGCCCAAATTGACTACAAGTGGGTCGCTGTGAGGAGCGATGACTCCTTCGTAGTCCTTCCTTCCAATGGTTATATCGGGGATGTTGGAAGCGGGGATCGCTGTGTTGGGCACAAAGTTGATGGCCCGATATAGCTCGTTCAGGTGCCGTTTGTGCCCATGAGCGGGCCCTCCGTTCTCGTTGCCCCCGATGACAACATGGATCACTCCTATCCGTTCAAGACGGATTTCTTACCGAACCGTCGGCGTCGTCTTTTGGCCTTTGGCGACGTACTTGCCGAGGCTCCCCTTCCGGATCAGCTCTTCAATGGCATTCTTGATGCCGGCGATCGTTGGTTAAATGGCGGTGTGGCCGTGGTACTCACAAGATCGGCTCGTGTCACCGTCACTTTTTGGCTTGGGGGTCTCTCCCCCCGGCCCTCGTTTTTGCTCGGGCGAAGACTTCGGCGGGCCGATACGACGAGAGGGGTTTTATCACTATACCGCCTCTGGTGGTACGTTCCCGAACTCCACCGGCGCTGCCGAGTCCTGTTTCCTGACAGACTTGTCCGACCGTGACCTATTATTCTCACGGCGTCTGTCATCGGACCGTGACCCGTTGTGGTCACGGCGTCTTTCATCCGGGTTGTCCTCCTGGCGGCTCTTCTTTTCTGAGTGCTCGGCCTCGCTTGGGCCTACCCAGGTCTTGTGATAGTCTTCTACCTTGATGGCCTGGTTGGCCATCCTCCTGGCGGCATCCAAGCTCAGGCCTCCGCACTTGATGAGCTCATTTTTTAAGTCTCCCCTCGGGAGGCCCTTCATCGCCAAGGCCGCCGATTCGGGATTAATTTCTCGAATCTGCTGGACCTTTCCATCGAACCTCTTCACATAGCTTCGTAGAGACTCGCCCCCTCCTGTTTGATAGTTAGGAGGTCCGATGTCTCCACGGCCCTTCTCTTGTTGCAAGAGTCTTTGGGCTAGAAAGGCGTCTCTTAGGTCGGCGTAATAGTATACCGAGCCGTCGGGAAGCCCTTTGTACCAACTTTGAGCCATCCCATGCAAAATTGTTGGGAAAACTCGGCACCAGACCTCATCGGGCTGCTCCCATACCGACATGTAAGACTCGAAAGCCTCAGCGTGGTCGGCTGGATCACTATCTCCTTTGTATGATAGGGGTGGCAACTTGAGCTTAGTCGGCACCTGGACTTCTAGGACGTAGGCGTTGAGGGGCTGTCTGACCACGTGTCGAACGACACGCGGCGATCGGCTCCTCGCATTCCTAATCTGGCTCCTCTCCTCGTAGCGGGAAGGACTCCTTCTTCGACTCGGACTTCTTCTCCAACTCTGCTGAGTCGGACTCCTCTGGTTCCTTTGGGGTAAGCCTCGTTCGTGTTTGGGACGCCTTTGTCCTCCCATCAGTGCGGGAAGGACTTAGGTCTACCACGCCCACTTTGGGCTCCCCGCGACTTGGTCGGGTCGGCTTCTCCCGGTGCTCGTTCAAATTTCTCGGAGTCACGTTTTGGGCCCTGGTCTCTGGGACGGTTTCGCCGCTCTTGTCGGCGTGACGAGTGTGGCGGGCGTATTACTAATTAAGTCAGGACCATTTTCGATTTTGCTACGTCAACCACATGTCCCATGATGGTGACCTGGTTGTGATTAGCGGCGTGTCTGGTATTATTGGCATCCCGAACTCCGGTTGGATTACTCACGGTGGAGGGCCGCACGACCTCGAGAATTGTTTAAAGTATCATCTTGGTAGAATGCGGTTTCGTCGGTCACGACTGCGTCTTGTTGTTTTGACATCTTCTTAGCTTTTTGGGTGGGTTTTGTTTTTTTTTTTTTTTGTTTGGGAATGAATGTGACTAGCTTCTAGTATCTTTCCCCACGAGGACGGCGCCAATTGTTCGGGTGTAATTCGAGCAAGTATAGTTACCACCCATGGCTTGTTGAATGATGTCTTGAGTTGGATTCTCCTTTGGTCTTAATCGTTCTCTCGGCCTCTCCGCAACAATGAACGAAGGCGAGGGCTTGGCTTTGTGCCAGCGTACTCACTCCGACGCTCAAGTCGGTAAACTTAAGGGGTAAGTTGTTACTTGGTGAATGTATATTGTAGAGAGATAAGGAAGATATTGCAGGATGAATAGTGTATTTAGGTTTAGTTGTGGATTTGTTGGATCCTTTCCTCAATGAAGGTTGAGGAGTATTTTATGCGCCACCTTTTGTCGCGTAGTGGCAAGTGGCCAAGTGGCTAGCGGTGGAAAGGCGATCTACCCCTCGAGGGACCTATGGCGGGCGGGCCCTGTTGGCTCACCGCCGAGGGGTCTTGGGTGTGAGTACGCGGGTATGTGCCCATTGCAAGTTGCCATGCCGAGACCAGTCGACAGAGCCGATGGGCATTTTTGACGGCCAGGCTGCATAAGGCGTTGACTTCTTTGTGGATATCTTTCCTTCGCTTAATATGTTGACAGTGTGGTGCGAATATGCCCCATCAATAATATTAGTCGTCTAGTTTTATATAATGCAATACACATTAGTTTTTGGAATATTAGTATTGTGATTCGATATTTTATTGTGTAGGTACGAAAAAAAGAAGAAGCGGGTTGAATAAAATGAGTCAAGACGGATCAAGTTTGACCGTAACCAAATGAATAAGGGCCTAAAACAAAAGAAAAGAATTGGAAAAGTCAAAGTTGGCTATCAACTCTTGTTTATTCCCAAAATCACACTCTTTTTGTTCTGGTATTTCGTTGGATTCAATCACCAACAACCATATTATTTAATTTCATCATCATGACCACATGACCATATCATCATCATCTTCACTAACCAAATCCCACCGTTAACCAACATTCAACCTCACCATTACACAGCACCTCACACTTTCATCACCAAACACCATTGCTGTTTATCATTAACCCCGTCCCCTGCGTTTCATCTCCAATCACCAGCAGCAACAACCTCGACATCCACGACTCCAGTCCACCATTTCCTTCATTCAACCCGTCAACACCTTGCACCATCACTGAATCATTCAAAGTCGAATTCGAACTCGGGATCGAAACTAAGCTTTTATGAAGCTTTGTGTTCCATGCCGGTGCCCCGGCAGCCGACTCCTCAACCGGCAGAACACACCAATTTGCTCTCTTTTTGAGAAGGCCTCGCTACCGGTATAGGGACCGGCAGCCGGCCAGCCGGCACAACGCACCAAATCAACAATCTCGCATCAATCTTTGTCTATTCTACCGGTGCCCCGGCAGCCGTCATACCGGCACAACACACTTCACATTAATTTCAGTCCCTTGCTTCATTGCCCTCGCTGCCGGCATCAAGACCGGCCGCCGGCGGGCCGGCAGGACACCCCCTTGCTGCGTTTTATCCTTAATCGTGTTTCCCCTTCCCCTTTTTCCTTTTTCTTTGTTTTTCAATTGTTTTGTTTGTGTAAACTTTGTGTCGACACAAGTTAGATTATTAGGGTTATTATTATTATTATTATTATTAGAATTATTAGAATTATTATTAGGATTAGATTATTATCCCCTATTTACTAAATGAATAAGTGAACTCACAAATTTTCCCTCCAAAAAGCATCTTTTTAAATAAGGAAGCTATTGATAATTTAGGTGTATTCACTAAATAAGGAAATTAATAATTATAATGTATTTCACCATACAATTCTTTTCATTAAAATTAATCTTTTCATCAAATTATATAATTTTCACTAAAAACTAAACGATTATATTTTAATTAAATTATAAAATAATAAGACTATAAACTATTAAATTTTTTATTGATATTATTATTTGATAATGACTTGACTCATACTATTCATACTATGTATAAACAAAACTATAACTGGTTTTGATTACTTTCATAACACACACAAAAGTTGAGAGAATTTATAAATTGGAATCATTAGCGTTCTGGTATAAAAAATACTTTTTAAAAAAAATGTATTTCAGCACATTACTCAATCCTCTTGGATTAATTTTCAGTTTTAATTTATTTTTTGCTCGAAACAAAATATAATAACGATAAAAATGAACAATTAAAGAGATACCACTATTATTTTACAGTTCAATTTTACTTAGTTTTTTTGAATAATTTTACAGTTCAATTTTTTTCCTCAAAATATAATAACGTGAAATATGAAAAATTAATAAACTGTTAGTTTAGCAAGATTAAGTAATACAAAAATAAAAAGTTTATAAATACCGCGCATTCCTTGCGCGGGATCTAAACTAGTTATTAGTCTAATTAGATTTGTTATTAGAAGGTGCTATATAAGGCTCCTCTCTCATTTGTATACTCACTTACCCTCATTACACTACCTTAGAATTAGATTAGAAATTAGTCTCTCTTACTCTCTCAATATTTGTAGAACCCTAAATATTTCCCTTTCAATATTTCTTCAATAAAATTTGTAATCATTCCTTAATTAGTTTAATCAATCTCTTGTTTATCCAAGTTCTTCATTCCATCAATTCAAGTTCCCATGTTATTGGTATAATTCTTTACTCTTATTTCTCTCTTTAATTTCAATAGTTTACATTTGCCTTCTTTTAAGTTTTGTTTAATTGTTTATGTTTGAATTCTCCTCTTTTGTTGTTTAATTGATGCTAATCTCTTTCTTGTTCATCTTTTCTTTGTTTTCCATTGTTGTTGCTCTCAAAGATTGAGTCTTTAACTTTCTTGTGTCAAAGATTGAATCTTTGAGTTGCTTGTGTTAAAGTTTGAGTCTTTTTGTCTTAATCCTTGCTCTTCTTAGTTAAATTAGCATTTCCTCTTAGATTTGTTGGGTAATTGCATGATTAGTTGTAGAATCCATTTTCACATCATGTTCATGATTAAAGAATCCATCTTTATTCATTGTCTTGCCTTAAAAACCATGATTAGTGAGTAGTATTCTTACTAGGGTGCGATTAGACCCTAACATGAGTAATTTATCTAATTGAATTTCATTAAATTAGTTGTTGAGGAGGGGTTTTTGGGTTTAACCAAAGGAATTGAATTGTTGTGTCTATTTGGGAGTAATTGTCGGTTTTGACCCTTGTCCACCAACGGGAGTTTGTTAGGTTGGGATTGATTACATTACCCCTTTTTGGTCGTGTGCCGACTTGGGTTGAGCCCGGGAGGGAGAACCCAAGTGGGGTGCCTTTATTTTTTCAGTTTGAAGTTCACCTTCGGGAGAAGGGTAGGGATGACCGGGAGTTTATCGCGGGCTTAAGCCCTTGATCTTGATGAGAGGTGAGCGGAGTGGGCCCACTTTGGTGAGCCTTGAGTCTTGAGTCGGGGGAAATCGAGTCTCGAGCCCGGGAGGGAGTTGATTCGGTATCACTAGTGTCCCACCATGAGCCCGGGAGGGAGTTGGTGGGCGAATTAGAGGCGTCTCCACCCAATACACTTCCCCTTTAACAACTAGTTGAAGGAACTCATGATTTATTACGAATGTCGGTGGTTTAGTCGCGCCCTAGGCCTTAATTAACTTGAGTAAATCGTATTTAATAGCTTGCTTTCTCGTTCTATAGTTTAATTAGTTTAATTTATTTCTTGTTATTTAGTTTAGTCCTTTAGATAATCATTCATCCTTGTTTTATCCGACTTAGCTAAGCATAAGAATTTAGACAATTAATAATCACCCTTGCTCCTTGTGGTTCGACCTCGACTACCCTACTACATTAGTTGAGTTATTTGTTTGATCGGGGGAGTGCGACAAACCCCGCTATCAATTATTTTAGAAGCAAGAAAAATCAAGGAAAAATGGAGTCATGAGATTCGAACCCATGACCTCAAAAACAAAAATAATCATACTTTAGCACTACACCACTTTCCCAATAATGATATAATACTACACTAAATTGTTCTTATCTTTTTTCAATAGGGGTTCAATGGAACCCCATGAACCCCCATTGAAAACGCCCCTGGTTGTACGCCGCACTCGAGAATAGACAAAGGAAGGATTATAAATGACTCATTTCGTCCCAATCATTTGTTTAACTTTAATTAAAATATTTCTCAAAAATAAAATAAAAAAACAAATAAATGATTGAGACGAAATGAGTATGTATCGTCGATACTCGATCATGGTGTCATAGTAACTAGTTGATTTCTCATATTTATGGGCCAAAATAGGGGTGTTCACTTAGTGGTTAGGACCAAAGATCAAACCGGAGTGGATTATTTGGTCTGGATCAAACCGGAGCATATTTTATTTGGTCCGGTCTATGGTCCACCTATTTACTCTACTTTGGTCTTCGATCCAGTCCTGAACCAAACCAACTGGACCGCGGACCGGATTATGGAACGAACTTATATATATAACAAAAAAATATTTAAAATCGTAACATTATTGATTTTATTTTCTACTTTGTTTAAACGTATTATTTTTTAGTATATTGTTTACACGTATTATAAGATGTGTATTTATGTGCTTAAATCTTTTAAGAAGATAATGTTGCTAATTTTAATTCTTATGTTGTCTTGAGTTCTAATTTTTTATACAGCACCATATCGACGACAATCGAATTTGGTCCATTTTGTTCCATTTGGTGTGATCCGGTCTGGTTCATGCGTTTTTATGGTCCGACCAAATATTAATATGATCCCGTCCCCGATCCACCTTTTAACCCTTATTTGATATTCAGTTTGGAGAATTTGGTCCGGTCCGATCCTGTCCCAGACCAATGAAAAACCCTAGGCTAGAAGTCGTGTGGTGGCCGATTAGAAACATTATGATAAGGTGTCAGTGGCCCCATTTCCCCATCAATATTACATGCAAAATCCTAAAGTGTGCTACGTATAATTCAACTTTCCTTTAATGTTACAAACTTACAATACTATATAGTCTATATTATACTCCCTCCTATTCACTATATTTTTCCCCTTTTCTTTTTGCACAAGGTATAAGAAATCGATTTTGGACCACATAAAACACACTATTCCACGTGTAATTTAATTTGGACCACACAAATCAACCCAAAAAAGGAAATGGGGAAGAAAACCCGAATAATCCGAATAAAGAAATAGGGAAGAAAATGGTGAATACGAGGGAATATTTATTAGTGCTTCAAAAAATAGAACATTGTGGTCTAAATTAATATTAAAGAGAGAAAACTGAAGAAGAGGATATTGATTAATGGCGCGAGATTTAGATGGAGATGAAGAGAAAAGAGTTTGTGTGACGAGTGCTTCGGGTTATATTGCATCTTGGATCGTCAGGCTCTTGCTTCATCGCGGCTATGTTGTGCATGCCACTGTTCGATCACTCCGTATGGTTTTTCTCTCTTCTCTTTTTCGCAAAATTTTGTTGGTATTTCGACTTGTATATGTTCTTGTTTAAGATAAACGGATTCGTGATCCGTCACATTAATGGGAGACCGCCTCTTTAAAAATTTGTGCATAAGCTAATATGGGTAGATAATCTATTTATAGTGGGGATTGTGAGACTTGAGATGGGAATAATAGCATACTAGTTGGAAAGCACGGAGCTCCCATTAGGATTTTCTGTAAAAAGATATTCTTAAGTAGATTGCAAAGTTAACGAGTAACTAATTCCTAATTTAGTGGAGTGGAATATGACTAACAACAGAATGAATAAAAATAAGGAAGGAAATAAATAAATAAATATTACTAAGTAATGCTAATGCTAATTTAGTTGAGTGGACTAAGGAATGAGATCAGTCAACATCATTCAACCATGTAGGTTTCTATTGGATATATATTATCTTTTTCCATTTGGTTTGACCTATGTCAATCTTGGGAGGGTAACTAAGTCAGATATATACTCCCCAAAATATAGCTAATTAGTTCTCAAAATACCCTATCTAAATCACTATAAATTCAACCATGTGGGTTTCTATTGGATATATATTATCTTTTTCCATTTGGTTTGACCTATGTCAATCTTGGGAGGGTAACTAAGTCAGATATATACTCCCCAAAATATAGCTAATTAGTTCTCAAAATACCCTATCTAAATCACTATAAATTCACATTCAACCCAATCATCTCCATCCATCTCTATCGTTCATAATTTTCAAAAAAACAAGAAAAAATTTAAGAACTTCAATATGGCCATCAACTGCACTCCCGTCGCCATAAGCCATTTGAAAGCAGATATGATCACCGCTGAAATTGCCGTGCGTGTTGTGCACCTATGGGAAAGAAAAAGCTTCTACAACAAAGAAGAAACTTTAGCGTTAGAGATGCTATTATTAGATGCAGAGGTATTACATGTTTTAGCATTAACTGTCACTTTTTGGTTTAACATTATACCGTAAAATTCTTTAATTACTATAATTTACAGGACAATCTAATTCAAGCAACTATTCGCAAGCGCATCATTTTCAAATTCAAGGATAGGATCAGCGAGGGACATCTATACAAACTGTCAAGATTCACCGTGGAGGCAAATAAAGGTATTTGAAATGGCAACTTCTGAAGAATTACGCATCTACTTTGCATATCCTACAATTGTTAGAGAGGTGCACAATCTACCCATCCCAAGATATGGATTCAGGTTTGTGGACTTTGGTGATATTCTATCTGAACGAGTATCTGATGAACATTTTATAGGTACGTCCATGAAACTCATACTTAATCAACAAATCAATCACTATTTGAAAATATTTACTTATTATATAATTTTGTAACATCTATTGGACATATTCACCCAGATGTCATTGGTAAGTTTTCTGGAGTCGGAGAAGTCAAACCAACAAAGAATGGAAATAGTTGGATGACAATATACATTGAGAATATTCGGTAACAATACTACTACTTTTAATATTCAACGTTATATCCCATAACTATCCATTTACAACAATCATTTTAATAACCTACTAATTAATAAACATATACCCAGGAAGGAGAAATTAACATGCTCAATATGGAACGACTATATTGGTTTAGTTCAGGTTTTTGCTGATGCATGTAAATCGTCCACTGAACTTGCTATCATTGTCATCCGCTGTGTTCAACGGTGTAAATGGGAAGGTATACAACTATTTGAGTATGCAAAATTTAATTGTATTAATCATTTACCTGACGGCATATGAAATTCGATGAACTATCTAGGTGAACCTAGGGTGACAACTACAAGACACGCCACCCATTTCTACTTCAACCACGCAATCCCAGAGGTGGAAGCGTTCCTCGGAGAGTAAGCTTATACAACTACTATTGTTAAAATTCTTAGGACTTTGATAATTTCAATCAAATAATACTAATGTTATATTCTAATGCAACAAAGACTATATGCCGGTCAAGAAACAAGTAACTCCAATGTTATATCCTATATTTCGAGTGAGTCGGAAGATATGCTCTCAGGAGATAACTTGAGTACAATTACGGAGATTAAGAAATGTCAAAGGTAAAATTGTACTTTTTTTTTGTTTCATCCTGAACTATGGACTACCAGCTTTACAATATTTTTGAATATATTGTGAATATTACTGAAAATGTATGTTGTCATGCAAATACAGACTGGGAGATATGTGACACTTGCAACTATATATGATGTTGATTTGACTGTCAAATGGTACTATGATAGTTGCAAGCATTGTACAAGTAAAGTTGTGAAGAATGATTCAGGTAGGTGGGTTTGCAAGAAAGAAAAATGCATTGGTAGTACGGAAGGGTCTGAAATTAGCATACCAAGGTATTAGACAGACTCCTAAATGAATTATTTTAAAGCGCATTTTTCAGAATAGCATACCTCACTACTCTCCTTTTGCATTCAGGTATCAGGTAAAGTTTCGTGTCATTGGTGCAGATAATGAAGTCTCCGAATCTGTCATCTTTGAGACTCAAATCACAAGCTTCATCAACGTCTCCGCAGCAGACATGCTTGCTGCCCTTGAAGAGGTAATCCTTCTGTGGTAAATGATTACAGAAGTTATAATCAGTTATTAAACATTGACACGAATATAGGTTAAATATCTACGACTAATTTCTTATCACCCTGCAGAATGGACGAAAGAATGATATGCCATATTTCGACATTTTCATTGACAAGCAATTTATCTTCAAAGTGGAAATTCACCCAAAGTACAACTTGGAGCAGAAATCAAAATCATATACAGTACTTAGTATGAGTGATGATCAGGATATGGTGGACCGATGGAATGCCAAGTACTTGGCCTTGAAGGTGTGCCAAAATATAACTCCTTTATGAATATACATCATTGACAATTCTGGGACATGGTCTCATATTACCTTATTTTAACATTAATGCAGAAATCTGAAGTTGGCCGTGTGTACCATGATGTGAAACCCAAAGGGTATGTTGCATTGGCTGAAAATAAGGTATATTTTATTTCAACCCTTTGATATTCGAATACAGTAATTTCATACTCAGTGTTAATTTCAATGTGTGAAAAACTTAATAACATTAATTTCAAATGCAGGCATGTGTATCCGAAACTGAGGCCAGTGACAATTTGATCACTCCACCCTTAAAGCGATCATTGTCAAAAATGTTAGATGCGACCAATGATGACGATTGTGAGGTTCGTATCATAGGGGATGGATTCTCAGCCACCAAAAAATTGCTAGCAGTCAAGATGGAAAAGGAATGACCGTGGTGACAATTGTGACCATAATCATCATATTAGACTTCGGTTTTTAGAACCCCAAATAATTAGGCCAAGGGTACTACGCCCCAATGATATTATGCTATTTTAGACTACGGTTTTTAGAACCCAAAATAATAAGGCTAAGGGTATTAGACCCCAATCATGTAATGCTATTTTAGACTACGGTTTTTAGAACCCAAAATAATTAGGCTAAGGGCATTAAACCCGAATCATAGAATATTATGCTATTGCAATTAATGTATGCGAATAAATCATGAACGTGTGTTCAAAAATCACAAGTATGCATCAAATCAATTACGAATATAACAATTGTTAGCAATTTAGCATTACATAATAATACTCCAGTAAAGAAATTGATAATCAAGGTACGAAAATTGACCTTAATTGAACAATCGAACATCCAAATAATCAGCAAGATCTGAGTTGATCACTCCGCTCTTAAAACGATTATTACGCCATATATTCTAAGATTTATAGTTGTGATTCTTTCCCCTAAATTACAGATCTGCTTCCTTCATAACATAAAAAATCACAAATAAGATCAAATTAAAATACCAACACAGCAATCATTAGCATTATATAATCAAAATATCTGATACGAAGGTAATAATTAAGGTACGATAACTCACCGAGGAAGACTAATCGAGCATGCGAGATCATCATATACTTCTCTAATAACTGAGAGACGACGGGTATGGCGAGGCAGGAGACCAAAACTATGAATAGTGTCTGCCTTCGATTGAAGTGTGAAGTTTCGAATTTGGGGTTGGAGATCGAAGGGCATTTGAGTTTGGTACCATTCATGGGGGAAATAGAGCTCACCATTCATGGAGGATATATGATGATGATGATGATGATGATGATGATAATAATGATGATGATGGAGGTAGTCGATGGTGGGATGTGACAATTGAGGAGACAATCCGATGAACTGCGACGGAGTTAAGTGTACGAAGTAGGTGAGGAGTTAGGTGAGGAGTTACGGAGTTAGTGAGGAGTTAGGTAGGTGAGGAGTTAGAGGACAGTGAGACGGATTTAGCAATGAGGAGTTATTACATCGGGTTTTTGTTTTCGGATTTGTTATTTCTCGGGTAATGAAATGAGTAATGAAGACATTAATTCGATTAAAATGTTTTAAATGGACTCGATTTTTGACCCGTAAATTTTTATACAATACTTATATTTTATTAATAATAATTGAAATGTTTAATCATATAAGAGTTTAATTGAGTGCGGCTATAATAATTGATGTAGATGATAACCGATTAATTATTAGTGTCTTTAGCATAAAAGTTTAGTCATCAATTAGTATAACATTAAGTGACACAGTTATAGTATATATAGCTAGCTATTTCATTGTTATTGGTACAACCGATTTGTAATTAAATACAAAACGCTCTATCTATAAACATGGTGGTCGGTGGAGCTCACCAATAATATGAATCCTTAATAAGGAGACATGTCTTTATGAGTTTTGCAAATTATCTTATAATTACGTAAAACTAAATTATGTTACAAAAAAAAACAACAGGTATCATAATTATAAACATCAAAGACCTTATTTTTAAACAAATAATTCATTTTAATTTGAACGCATATAAAGTTATTTCATACGTTTGAGACGATGTTGCTCAGGTTACATTAAGATCTACAGTAATAATATAAACTATATGGTGGGAATTGCGATTAAATAACCATGGAATTAATATAACTTTGTAATTGGGAGACTATATTAGACAAGTTCAAAAAGAGAAAAAGAAAGCTAATGCTAAAATCAGGACTTCAGGTTAACTTAATGTTATGCATGGATATAAATATGTAATGCCGGTTATGCAAAATGGGCTTTGGGTATGCAGATGATCCGAAAAAAACGGAGCACTTGCGTGGATTGGACGGAGCAAAGGAAAGGCTTCACTTGTTTGAAGCCAACCTCTTGGAAGAAGGCTCCTTTGATTCAGCTGTTGATGGATGCTGTGGTGTATTCCATACTGCTTCTCCTGTTCTCTTCGAAACTTCAAACCCGCAGGTTAATTTTCTTTACACCCCTTCTTTTCTAATGAACTACGGAATATGTCACTCTAATTTTGAAGCGGTCTTATCAGCATTTTGGTTGTTGCTTTGATCGCGTGGTGTCAAACTATTTTCATCATTTTAAATTACAGTTGCATCTTTATGCATGGACATTTCTTCTCAGAATGCTAGCTCATGGAATTAAGCTTAACTGATATTGAAATATTTTTACATATAACTTTCGAGCCTTCTTATTGAAAATATCGAAAAAAAAAACTCAAAAAATTAGCAATTATATATAGCTCGGGCTCGGCTCGTTAACACCCCTAGTCTTAACATTAAAACAGGATAAATAACATTCCATTTGATGCTTGCATAGATAGTTAGATGCTAAATAGGACAAATATTTTGCTAATATTTAGGCATGTTGGTTTTTGCTTATTTATGCTATTTGGGCTTTCAAGTAATACTCCCGTCTTAAACAAGAATTTGTGACGGAATTAACAAAAATAAATAATGACTAGTTAAATGTTTCATTAAGTCTATGCTAATTGAGAAGTCTTGAGCTTAACAGGTGGTACGTAGAGTAGGTTATTATCACACGATAAATTGTGTGAACTAATGCCCTTAGAGGCTTACAAGACAGAATTACCTAATTTTTGAAAGCTTGTTATGGGATAGAAACATGAAGTAACGAAGAAGAGCTTTTTGGGAAACATTGTTTGTCTTTCTTTTGCATTAATATGTGCGGATATTTATATGACATGTCTAACGCTATTGACGGAAACAATTATTCTGCGGAGAATATGTTGTTAATCTTATCATATATGAGTTATTAATGTGTGCCCTAATGGCTCATATTAGAAAAACCCATATTATAATACTCTGTATTACATAATGGTAACTTGCCATGAATATGGCTGCCATCATATCCCCTCAAGTTGGAGCATGGGGAGCGAAAATGCCCAACTTGGACAAGACATCGACAAAGGTAGTGCGGCCGAGGACTTTGGTGAGGATGTCGGCAAGTGATTACCGAAAATCGGGACCAGCCTATAAGACCTTCCCAAAACGATTCGTGGTACACAAATTGTAATAAGACTGTATCATAGTATAAGACCAGCTCATATAAATTAAAGCCCAAAATAAACAAAACACTTAATACGGAGTTCTAATTTCTGAATGATGCTCTCATCTTCCAAAAAATAGGAAACCAACATCCAGTCCCCGCGGTGTTTTGCGGAATCGAATCAGGCAGGTAAAATTACTGATGTCTCACTTGTTCATTTTCCTATGTGGGGGGGAGATCGTGTCCAACGAATGCCCGGTGACTTGGAGATTGCTTGGGGATTTTCATTAGTGTTGAGTACGGACCGAATGTTGAGCTTGATAGCGTTATCCGTATTCGTGTTCTTTATGATATTATGAACCCTCTGAAAGCGAAGATACCAATTCGGATGAAGGGGGAAGAACAGTTAGTTTTAATGTCAAATACGAGCGCCTTCCTACGTACTGCTATGGGTGTGGGCTTATAGGGCATGGCGAGAAAGATTGTGAAGACGGACCATACGAGGAAGTAGACCTCGAGTTTGGTGATTGGCTCCGAGCATCACCTTGGAAGGTTGTCAAAACAGGCAAGGATGGTCCTGGTAAGGCAGCAAAAGACCTTAGCTAGGGCGAGCTTCGATGCAGCGAAATATGATGATTCTAATGAAGTTATTTCGAATATGATTGAAAAGTTACAAGCTATTACTATTGATCTTCGCACTAAAAAGGATGGGATTAACGAGGGGAAGGAGAGTTAGCGGGGCAGAGATGAGGGGATTAAGAAAGGTCGTGGGAGGGTGGAGATGATGGGAGAGGAGAGTGGTGGGGATGGGGATGGGGATGGACATGCTCTGTTGTGCTGAAAGAGAGGAGTCAGTAACAAGAGGTGGGCTCGATGATTGAGCGGGCAGGGGAGAAGCATGTGGGTACTGGGTAGTATAACGAAGGCAGTGGTATATTCAGGAGTTCGTGTTATAACAGAAGCAAGAAAGATAAATAAAAACAATAAAGAAAGCAATGGACAGATTTACATGGTTTACTAACGGTGTGTTAGCTACGTCCACAGGGCAGAAGGGAGAGACTTTTATTGATATGTGAGGAGTTTTCATATTACAGATTCAGACGGTATGATAAGCATGACAACTAAGGAGAGGCTTAAAGAGTTTATATAATATTCTCTAAGACCTAATACAGACTTACCTAATAAGGCCCTAGACAAATCCTAGCCCACTAACAGATACGGATACCCTCGCATAGTCGTTCGAACCTGCAATTAACAGATTCAAGGCACAAACCCAACAGTTCGCAACATGGAGGTGGAGCTAAATGAGGGAAGGGGGTGGGGAATGTCGCTCGAAGTGCTGGGATGCATGGAGATGGTGATACTGTAGTGGGGGTGAAGGGGAGCAAGTGGACACGGGTGATGCGACAGGATGCTAAGGGTGTGCCAAAAATCGATAACCCGAAAATGATTGTAAATGATTCGGGCGCAGAGATGAGAATACCAGTGGTGGAATGCAGAAGAGGTCGAAGCTAGTTTCAAATGGGGGCGTCTTAGTACCTGAGGCGGAGGTTGACGTAGTTCAACCCCGCCGGGTCCAATAAATATTTTAAGCATCAATTGTCGGGGCTTATGCAACCCCGACACGGTGAGTGCTGATAAGGCTAAAGTCGTATCACCTCAATCAAAATAATCTCAAACGGACACTAAAAATGCAGATAGTGAAGTCAGGGGTCGAACCACAAGGAAATGTGATAAACTGCTTATTACCTATGAGTAGATTTTAGACTATTGGGCCACAAAGTTGATTTATTTGGTTTATAGTAACTAAACGATTGTAAATTAAGACGATATCAAATATATAAAACAAATCTAAGGATTCCGGTTCACAATGAATATCAATTAGGGTATTTAGGGTCAATTAACTAACATGGAATGACTATCTAAAGCAATATGTCTTGTAGGTGTTATATATCCTTTAGATCTGCACTTAGCACGCGGTCGCTATGACTAAGTCTATAGTCCACTTTGGTCTTCGATCCGGTCCTGGACCAAACCAACTGGACCGCGGACCGGATTATAGACCGAACTTTTAAAATCGTAACATTATTGATTTTATTTTCTACTTTGTTTACACTGTTATTTTTTAATATATTGTTTACACGTATTATATCGATGACAATCGAATTTGGTCCATTTTGTTCCATTTGGTCTGATCCGGTCTGGTCCATGCGTTTTTATGGTCCGACCGAATATTAATATGATCCTTCCCGGTCCATCTTTTAACCCTTATTTGATATTTAGTTTGGAGAATTTGGTCCGGTCTGATCTTGTCCCAGACCAATGAACAACCCTAGGCTAGAAGTCGTGTGGTGGCCGATTAGAAACATCCCCCTTAAACTAAAAGAATAAGAGATTCTCAAGTTTTTCCGCCTAAATAAGTTGCTCTATATTGGGCTTTGGGCTTCATTATATCCTATCTTTGATTAGGCCATATTGATTTATTTCATACAATAAATAATTCTATGACATTTAAAAAGGGGATAATATTTTTTCAACTTGCATTCCCCTTTATTTTTACTACTAAAAGAATAAAAAATTTCAATAGTTTTCCCTCCAAAAAGAAGTTGGCTAAATAAAGAAGCAAAACTCTATTTTTATTAAATTATTATCTTTTAGTTAAGATATAATCTTTAATCATTATAAAAAATTTTAATTAAATTATAATCTTTTAATTTAAAAATAAAACAAAAATGGTATAAATCTAAAATTCGTATATGAAAAACCGAAAAATTTGATATTATTAGTTTCGCATAATTTTTTTTACCAAGTACGAGTATTTAGTTCGTATAAAAAAATTATGAACTTATATTATTAATTTCTTGACAAAAAAAAACTTTAAAATTATTTGAGATAATTTATAAATTGAAATCATTAGTTTTGTGATGAAAAATTTCATTAAAATATACATTTCATGAATTTACTTAATTCTTTTAATTAATTTTCCATTTCAATTTTTTATCTTCATATTAAAATATGAAAAATTAATAATACATCAATTTTAAATCTTAAATAATACATTATAAAGTAAGTAAAAGATCTATGAATACCGCGCATGTATGCGCGGGATCCATACTAGTTAGGATATGATAAGGTGTCAGTGGCCCCATTTCCCCATCAATATTACATGCAAAATCCTAAAGTGTGCTACGTATAATTCACTTTCCTTTAATGTTACAATATAGTCTATATTATATTTATTAGTGCTTCAAAAAATAGAACATTGTGGTCTAAATTAATATTAAAAAGAGAAAAGTAGAAAACTGAAGAAGAGGATATTGATTAATGGCGCGAGATTTAGATGGAGATGAAGAGAAAAGAGTTTGTGTGACGGGTGCTTCGGGTTATATTGCATCTTGGATCGTCAAGCTCTTGCTTGATCGAGGCTATGTTGTGCATGCCACTGTTCGATCTCTAGGTATGGTCTTTCTCTCTTCTCTATATCGCAAAATTTTGTTGGTATTTCGACTTGTATATGTTCTTGTTTAAGATAAACGGATCCGTGATCCGTCACATTAATGGGAGACCGCCTCTTTAAAAATTTGTGCATAAGCTAATATGGGTAGATAATCTACTTATAGTGGGGATTGTGAGACTTGTGATGGGAATAATAGCATACTAGTTGGAAAGCACGGGGCTCCCATTAGGATTCTCCGTAAAAAGATATTCTTAACTTGATAAAAAAATTGTAGTTGGTGTAGATGATAACCGATTAATTATTAGTGTCTTTAGCATAAAAGTTTAGTCATCAATCAATCAATCAATCAATACTATATATTAAATCCAGAAACCAAGGGACTTCAACGTAATTAAAGAAAGTTATACAAATTAATTATACTATATAGTTTTAAATCAATAGCCCCGTGTGATGGACCCGATTAAGGGATCTCAATGCAAATATTATATAGTTTGGGTTAAAATTAAATTATGTAGAAGCTTGGTAATTTTCCTAAACATTTGTAAGAGACTAAAACATGGCCAATTTCCTTAAAATAAAATAATTAATTAAGATGATCAATTTCCTTAAAATAAAATAATCAATTAAGATGGTCAATTTTAAGGAGACTAAAATAAATAAGATGCTTGGTAATTTTCTTAAATATTTATAGAATACTAGAAGATGGTCAATTTCCTTAAAATAAAATAATTATTTAGTATAAACATGCACACTTATGGTATTAGTTATTATCATCATAAAATTATATATTAAATTTGAAATCTATGCAATTTTATTAAACTTTATAGTTTATTATGCATAGAGATGATAATTATTTAACATACAAAAATATAATAAGTAGGTTATAAATAATTCAAATTAGATTCCATAATATATAATATTGCATAATTCTTTCGAAGTGATTTAATGCATATATGTAATATATTTATATAAATACATAATCCTCTTAAAATTGCATGCCTAAGTAGTAAAAGTAATTTCGTTAGTAAAGAAAAGAATTGTAGAAACATTGGATATGGTTATATGATAGTAATCACTCATTTGAATAGTAAAAGTAACAATATTATCAGCGAGATTAGTGAAAGTGGTAGAAACAACAACGGGAGTACTGAAATACGAGTAATCAATATTAATGCGCCAATAGTGAAAGTAACAATAATTACGGTGGGAGTAGTGAAATTATCAACATTAATGCGGCAGTAGTGACAGTAACAATAATTACGACGGGAGTAGTGAAAATAACAATGATTACGGGCAAGTAGTGAAATGTTATTACTATTGTTTCATTAATAAGAGTAAAATATTAATAGCGGGAGTAGTGAATATGTCTCAAAATTTATTTCATCGTAATTTTAGGATATGTCATAGAAAAATATATTAATGATAAATTTATGGGTTATGTAACTTTAAGTATTTTATTTAGTGAAAAAAAAAATTAATGGTAAGTAGAGGTAGCCCGGGCGAAGCCGGGCACCAATACTAGTACTATATATTAAATCCAGAAACCAAGAGACTTCAATGTAATTAAAGAAAGTTATGCAAATTAATTATACTATATAGTTTTAAATCACTAGCACTGTGTGATGGACCCGATTAAGGGATCTCAATGCAAATTTTATATAGTTTGGGTTAAAATTAAATTATAGAGAAGCTTGGTAATTTTCCTAAACATTTGTAAGATACTAAAACATGGTCAATTTCCATAAAATAAAATAATTAATTAAGATGGTCAATTTCAAGGAGACTAAAAGAAAGAAGATGCTTGGTAATTTTCCTAAATATTTATAGAAGACTAGAAGATGGTCAATTTCCTTAAAATAAAATAATTAATTAATATAAACATGCACACTTATGGTATTAATTATTATCATCATAAAATTATATATTAAATTTAAAATATATGCAATTTTATTAAACTTTATAGTTTACAAGATGTATAGAGATGTTAATTATTTAACATACAATACAAAAATATAATATAAGTAGGTTATAAGTAATTCAAGTTAGTTTCCATACTATATAATATTTCATAATTCTTTCGATTTGATTTAATGCATATGTAATATATTTATATAAATATATAATACTCTTAAAATTGCATGCCTAAGTAGTAAAAGTAATTTCGTCGGTAAAGAAAAGAATTGTAGTAACATTGGATATAGTTATATACTTATAAGATAGTAATCACTCATTTGAATAGTAAAAATAACAATATTATCAGTGAGATTAGTGAAAGTGGTAGAAACAACAACGGGAGTAGTGAAATAATCAATATTAATGCGGCAATAGTGAAAGTAACAATAATTACGGCGGGAATAGTGAAATTATCAATATTAATGCGGCAACAGTGACAGTAACAATAATTACGGCGGGAGTAGTGAAAGTAACAATGATTACGGGCAAATAGTGAAATGTGTTTACTATTGTTTCATTAATAAGAGTAAAATATTAATAGCGGGAGTAGTGAATTTGTCTCAAAATTTATTTCATCGTAACTTTAGCAGGATATGTCATAGAAAAATATATTAATGCTAAATTTATGAATTATGCAACTTTAAGTAATTTTATTTAATGAAAAAAAAAATGAATGGTAAGTAGAGGTAACCCGAGCGAAGCCGGGCACCAATACTAGTTAGTATAACATTAAGTGACACAGTTATAGTATATATAGCTAGCTATTTCATTGTTATTGGTACAACCGATTTGTAATTAAATACAAAACGCTCTATCTATAAACATGGTGGTCGGTGGAGCTCACCAATAATATGAATCCTTAATAAGGAGACATGTCTTTATGAGTTTTGCAAATTATCTTATAATTACGTAAAACTAAATGATGTTACAAAAAAAACAATAGGTATCATAATTATAAACATCAAAGACCTTATTTTTAGGGACGTGCTAAATCCCGCACATCATTTTACTCAATCCCGCACTTAATTTCGCCTTATTCCAAGACTACCCCTCTCATTTCTCCTCCTCATCAAAGGAGAAACAAGAGAGAGAAACAAGAGAGATTAAAAAGCCCCAAATATTTTTCTACCGGTATCCTCCCTCACCGCCCGTCCCTTCGCCGCCGACCACCCCACCACACCCACATCCACTCGACGACCATCCGTTCACACCCCTGTCCTCGCGCCGACAACACTTTCCCCGCAGCCGACCATCCCGATTTGACAGCCCATCCCCGCAGCCGATGATCCCGGAGTCGACAGCCCCCTCCCCGCCTTTCTATCCCGTTTGTCTACCTAACTTGAAAACCTTGCTATTGCGTACTGTTTGTGGGATCAATTTGATCTCCTGGACATTTCTTCTCGTTCTCTTAAGAAAATGGTACTAATTATTTAGAACGACGATGAAGAGAATAACAGTGACCTTACGCATATTGATACCCCTAATTTACAGTATTTTCAGTACAGCAACAATTTAGCTACTCAATACTGTGATACAAATATGAATGCTATCACATTTCTGTTGAAGCTCCTTTGCGGCATACGTGTTGTGAGGACTCTCTTCTAACCCAGCTTAAACTCTTCCGAATGCTGTCTAATGTGGAGCATTTATCTGTTGAAGACAAGAGCTGTTTGTACTTTTATGTTCTTGTTTGTTTTACTAAACATTAATTTTGGTTAATGTAATTGATGAAATGTAATCATATGGTTTTCACTTGTTGAAGACAATAGTGTGTTGCAAAACTAGAGTATAATATAGCTAAAACTAGTTGAAGACAAGAGTCATAAACAAATAGCTAAACAGTTCGACAACCCCCGCCTCAAAGCAAAGAGCTTGTGTACTGCCATGGAGAAAGAAGGGTTAGTAACACTATACCCACCATCAACCATCAAGTTAAGCCCATTCACAAACTTCGCCTCATCACTTGCCAAATACAACTCCACGTTAGCCACATCCTCCGCTTCAGGGGTCACTCCTTTTAAGCACTGCACTTTCACATAGCAACCCATCTATCACACCCTTATCAATCATACCCACCCCGTTCTGTAATTTATAACCGATGTTACAACCTACAACCACCGCCTATCGACCACCCTTCACTGGACGCCGACTTCTCCAACCACCATACTTCGGCCCGACGTCCCCACAACCACCCTTCAACAACCAATTAATCCAAACCCTAATTGCTAGAAAAACCCTAATTTTTAATAGCAAATACATCGACTAAAAGACGGGGTGTTAATAAAAATTATTGATAAAAACGATCCATAATAGTCTAACGATGAGGGATAGATTAGGTTACGAGAGAGAAGTCTTTTTTATTCTTTAGTAGTCTTTTGAATTCTGTTTTTTTACCAAAGGGCGAATATGGAAAATTAGGGTAAAATGTGTAGGATTTAGAAAACAAGTGTGCGGGATTTAGCATATACGTATTTTTAAACAAATAATTCATTTTAATTTGAACGCATATAAAGTTATTTCATACGTTTGAGACGATGTTGCTCAGGTTACATTAAGATCTACAGTAATAATATAAACTATATGGTGGGAATTGCGATTAAATAACCATGGAATTAATATAACTTTGTAATTGGGAGACTATATAATGCTAAAATCAGGACTTCAGGTTAACTTAATGTTATGCATGGATATAAATCTGTAATGTGGGTTATGCAAATTGGGGCATCGGGTATGCAGATGATCCGGAAAAAACGGAGCACTTGCGTGGATTGGACGGAGCAAAGGAAAGGCTTCACTTGTTTGAAGCCAACCTCTTGGAAGAAGGCTCCTTTGATTCAGCTGTTGATGGATGCTGTGGTGTATTCCATACTGCTTCTCCTGTTCTCATAGAAACGCCAAACCCGCAGGTTAATTTTCCTTACACCCTTTCTTTTCCAATGAACTACGGAATATTTCACTCTAATTTCAAAGCGGCCTTATATAAACATTTTTGTTGTTGCTTTGAAATATACGAATATTTAAACAGGCGGATTTGGTTGATCCAGCTGTGAAGGGAACTCTGAATGTTCTTTCCTCGTGCGCAAAAGCTCCATCATCAAACGTGTGATTTTCACTTCTTCTCTTGAAACAGTTTTCCATCTTGGTAGACCTATAACCTACGAAACACTATTTGACGAAACTTGGTTTTCAACTCCTGAAGCCTGCAAAGGGTTTATAGGGGTATGTATGTTTGCAAAGAATTCGACTTTTATACCAAAATGGCCTGTTAACAACTTCATGTATAACTATGAACTACTGAATTCACACTTCGTCCTGTATTCCTGTTTTGAGCGAGCCTTTTCTCATTCGCAGGAGTCGTATGTTCTCTCAAAGACCTTGGCTGAGATTGCTGCTTGGAAATTCTGCGAAGAGAATGGCATTGACATGATCACCATCAACCCCGTAGTTGTCATAGGACCAATGTTGCAGCCAGTGATCAATTGGTCAAGCGACCTTTTGTTTAACTTAGTTAACGGTAAGAGTTATATTATAAAAGGTGCGAGTTTTGAATTAACTCTAACTCTTACATTAATAAGCATAAGTGACTGCATTACATTAATTCATGTTGTTAAAATATTTACAGGGAAATCAGAGACTTACCTAAATGCAACATTTGGATGGGTTCATGTCAAAGATGTTGCAGAAGCACACATTAAAGCCTTTGAGATCCCATCAGCTAATGGAAGGTACATTTTGTGCGAAACAGTGGCACATTTTTCACAAATTGTCGATATCTTGAAAGAACTCTACCCAAATCTCAAACTCCCTCACAAGTAAGTTTGTGTTCTTGGAGTTTAATTACCCAACCTTAGCTAAACCTCGTTTAACGTCCCATTAATTTCTCGTTTGCAGATGCATGGATGATCAACCGTTTCAACCAACATACCAGATTTCTAAGGACAAAGCTAGAAGCCTAGGCATTGAGTGCATTCCCCTAAGAGAGACTCTCAAAGAAGCAGTGGACTTCTTGATTGAGAAGAAGCTTATTACTCCGTAGTATATAATAAGCTTTGGCCTTCGGCTAAAACAGACATGGAATACTTGAGTGAACTGTTATATAATAAGCTTTGGCCTTCGTATAGCTATTGCATGGACATGTAAGCACGAGGACACGACTTTTATATTTTGACATAATAGGTGCCCGATCTCTAAAAGTATTCATAAGGCCTGAGGGCATGAGTTTACGGTTTACCTCATCACCCGTCAGTCCGTCATCACCTCCTTATCGTCTCAATTTCATTTTATGTGATTTTTTCTTAAATTTTTTCTCACAGATTGTTGATCTACGAATAACTAAACTAAAAGTCAATTGGCCAAACTTAGCTCGTTGGACCCGTAATCAAGAATAGACAAAGGAGTAACTATGAATTACTCCATCCGTTCCAATTATTGGTTTATCTTCGATTAATTTATCTCTTAGCTTACAAAGCGCAAATAAAAAAGGCAAACAAATGATTCGGACGTAGGAAGTACGTGACTACGTACCATCAATCCTGCTGTGGTGTTCCAGTAACGGTATCCCGCACACCATTTTACTAAATCCCGCACATTTTTCCCTTATTCTGAGGATATCCCTCTCATTTCTCACACCCACCAAGATAAAAAAAAATGAAAACCCCAAAAAATAAACGCCTCTCATTCTACCCTTCGTCCCCTACCAATTGCTCCATCATCAATTAAATCAAAAGAGTGATATTTGCAGCAACCTGCAACGCATCAAGATTTCATTTGTGAATTAAGGTTTTGCCATTTATATTAATCCACCTAATAACAATCCATCTGCCGACATACTATTTAATCAAATTTGCCAAGGCAAGAGTGAATTTAGGTCAGCAACTTGCGACTCATCGTATCACGGCTCACGGCTGCCACAAATTTGATGACCGATCATACTCTACGATCAATCTACTCCGGCCTGTTCAACGACCCCAGCCACAACCACCACTTCAAAAACACTACGTTAATATTAATCCAACATCAATCCAAACCCTAATTGTAAAAAGACCTTTTTGAAAAAACATTATTTAAAAGATTGTACTAATAAAATTGTTGATAAAACGGAGAAATACGTGTGGTATTTGCGGATTAGAATTTACGATTTATAATTGTCGAGTTGTTAATGAATTGGTTAGGCTTGTGAGAAAGAATGGGATAATTCTTTTTAGGTTTTTTTTATGATAAAGGGTAGTTATGGAAAATTAGGGACAAATGTGTGGGATTAAGTAAAAGAATATGCGGGATTTAGCAATTGCTTCCGTCAGGCGTCAATAGCATTAGACGGGGGCGGATCTAGCCTTTGGGCTATATGGCCTATAGCCCTATATGAATTTGGGGATAAATAAAATTTGCTTTCAAATTTTGCAAAAAATTAATGTAGCACAGGTAGTTGGAGACTTGCTATAAGGTCTACTCAATTCGTAGTAAACAACGGGGGTTCAATCCTTATTCCCATACTCCTTTAGGAAATATGTATGTGTGTGTTTCTTAATCAAAATTACTCCGTCTTATTCTTGTGTCCTCCAGAAGAACCGTTGTCCTTACACCCAAGTTTTTATTGAAATATTTCCGTAAAAACAAACCATTCTCGTGAAATCGAAAGGCACCTATAATTATTTAAATTATTTACCTGCATACAAATTCAACATATTATCATTTTCGGCTTAGAAGTTATAAATATAGGTTCCACACGATTTTGAACCTAGAAATTTTTTTGTTTCTACAATCTCAAAATCTAACCCGGCATAACTTCAAATCCTGGCTCCGCCCCTGGTACTTAGACCTGTAATATAATGCAAAAGAAAGACAAGCAATGTTTCCCAAAAAAACTCTTCTTCGTTACTTCATGTTTCTATCCCATAACAAGCTTCAAAAAATTAGGTAATTCTGTCTTGTAAGCCTCTAAGGGCTTTAGTTCACACAATTTATCGTGTGATTAATAACCTACTCCACCTGTTAAGCTCAAGACTTAGCAATTAGCATAGATTTAATGAAACATTTAACTAGTCATTATTTATTTTATTTATTGCTGTTAGTTCGGTCACAAATACTTGTTTAAGACGGGAGTATAACTTGAATGCTCAAATAGCATAAATAAGCAAAAACCAACATGCCTAAATATTAGCAAAATATTTGTCCTATTTAGCATCTAACTATGTATGCAACCATAAAGTGGAATGTTATTTGTCTGGTTTAATGTTAAGACTAGGGATGTTAACGAGCCGAGCTGAGCCCGAGCTATATATAATTGCTAATTTTTTGAGTTTTTTTTTCTTTCGATATTTTCAATGAGAAGGCTCGAAAGTTATATGTAAAATATTTGGCAAATCACACAAATTCGAGCCGCTCAGGAGCTTTCCGAGTCGAGCCAGCGCTTGCTCGACTTGACTCGTTAAACTCTCGAACCAAGCCCGAGTCGAGCTCGCATGAGCCGAGCTTTGATCGAGCCGATCTCGAGTTATTCGCGAGCTGTCTCGTCTCATTAGTCTTCAGAAAAACTAATTGGAGCTAGTTGGTACTAGCTAATAAGTTAACAACCATAGAAACTATTGAAATGACTTGGCTTGCCTGAACGATCAAATTTGCACCACTTAGTAAAACTAATCGTTGCTTGGTGAAAGGATATTTTAAAACTTAGGATATTTTTAAATATCTAAGTGTTAAAATGAGACTATAAATAACGCTAGTAAGATTATGTTGATCTCAGAATTAAACAAAATTAACAACAATGAGCAACTACAATAACAGTTGATATTGTTATTACTAGTCACAATGTTAGTTGCAGTTGTGTCTGAAGACGACACGGTGTTTCTTAACTGCCTCGAGAAGCAACCGACCACGTACCCGACATCAGAAACTTCATACACCAAACACAACTCTTCATTCCAATCTGTCTTCAACGAGTTGGTTAGGAACCGCAGGTTCCTAAACCCCGTTTTCCAAAAACCGTTGGTCATTGTCACGGCTAAGGACGCGTCAGATGTCCAAGCTACGCTGTTCTGCTGTAAAAGGCATAACGTACAATTAAGGGTCCGAGGTGGTGGCCATGACATGGAGGGCACATCCTACATTGCCGGCGTAGGAGTGCCCTTCGTTATTCTTGATATGCTTAATATGCGGTCTATTAAAATTAACATTGAGGAAGAGACCGCGTCTATACAAGCAGGGGCTGTCCTGGGCGAGGTCTACTATGCCCTCGCCCAGAAGAGCCGCGTGCATGCCTTTCCTGGAGGGGTGTGCCCTACGGTAGGGGTCACCGGGCACTTTAGTGGAGGCGGGTATGGTAACTTGATGAGGGAATACGGACTATCCACTGACCATGTTGTGGATGCGCTCTTAGTCGATGTTGATGGAAAGGTTCTTAATAGAACATCTATGGGGGAGGATCGTTTTTGGGCCATTAGAGGAGGCGGGGCAGCCAGCTTCGGGATTGTCCTAGCATGGAAAGTAATGCTTGTTCGTGTTCCACCTTTAGTGACCGTCTTTCGGGTGACACGTACCCTTGAGCAAGGCGCGCCCGAGACCATGTATAGGTGGCAAGAAATAGCCCCAAATCTACCCAAAAAGATTTTCATAAGAGTCCGAGTTACGGTACTCCCCAAAGCCGAGTTGAAATTTTCCTTCATTGGGCTATTTCTCGGATCGACTCAGGAACTTGTCGAGTTATTAGACGAGAAGTTCCCCGAATTGGGATTATCAACCAAGGAATGCAATGAAATGCCATGGGTGAATTCGACTCTATTTTGGGCGGATGCTCCGGTTGAAACTCCAACCCAGTTTCTGATCAGTAGGCAAGACGAAAAAGTTTCTAGGAAGGTTAAATCAGATTTTGTTGTCGAACCAATACCAAAACAAGGAATCGAGAAAATATGCAAAACAATGTTAAACATGCAAGGATTAGTGATGGAATGGAACCCTTATGGTGGGAGGATGAGCGAGATCCCAGGGAACGAGATTGCGTATCCTCACCGTGCAGGTATTTTGTTCAAGATCGAATACGACTTCAAGTGGTACGAAACCGGGATTGATGTGGATAAGTACCATGTAGAACTGTCAAGGAGTTTTTACAAGTTTATGACACCCTATGTTTCTAAATCTCCAAGGATGGCTTATTTCAACTATAGAGATTTTGACATTGGTATCAATCATGGTAATAAACAAGATACAAATCTTACCACTTCTTTTGGGATGAATTACTATGGTAACAATTTCATCAGGCTAATGAAGGTGAAAACAGAAACAGATCCTGCTAATTTTTTCAGATATGAGCAGAGTATTCCTCCTACTACTAGTCTCTCATAATAACAATGAATGTACGGTGACTATCATTGTCGGCCAATGTATTCAGGAGGCCTTGTTTCAAATGTAAAGTTGAGGCTCGATATACGAATAAGAAACAAAATATTTTAATTAAAAGTTTTCTTTAATATAAAATTCTAACTATGGTCTAGTTGAGGTTGATAAACGTATAAGTTGTAACTCATTTCGTATTGGGTTTTGAATGCCTAGGAAAGTCGGTTTTTCCCCAAATATTCTATTTTCACTAATTGTTGGATAAGATTTAATTTTGAGGAAAAAAAAATGACGATCTAGATTTGACTGGGATATAAAAAAATTGAGGTGGAGATTGAAGTGTACTAAAACCTTTGTTTTGACCTCAAATGAAATCTTGGTCATGAATAGGAAATGGATAGGTAATGGAGAGAAAAGAAATGGAGAGAGTCTAAAAACATGGTGGTGGTGGTGGTAAGGCGAGAAGCCGACATGGACAAGTACGACGATCGAAGAGTAGTTTTGTGTACAGATATACGATCAATGAATCGAAGCATCGCAGCCTTTTTTGGATACACTTCCCAGGGGATATACCTTGGATACACACAAAAAAAAAAAAAAAAAAAAAAAAAAAAGAATTCTATGAATATATTCAAGTACGACGATCGAAGAGTAGTTTGTCTTGTTTCCCCGGTTTCCTTGCAAATGATGTTAACATCTCCAGGGTTCCAACTACCACGGCTACTCTTTCCCCAGTCATTTCCTAGACAATGATCAGGATATACGGTGTTACCACAAGTTGGCATCGGTAATTAAGATTGTATTGTATATTGTTGAATATGACCAGAGAACAAGCAATTTACTTACAAGATAATAGAGAATTTACCCCCTAATCTGTTTGCTTACATACAACATATGAACAAAGCATTGTGGTGATGTATTGTTTCACACTATCGAGTAATTTCATACTCAAGGCGTAAAATCATAGTTTGAAGAGGCGCCGCGAGAAGCTAAAAGGCTGAAACAACAAGGTGTAAGACGCACGGCTTTTGGACACTAGGGGCACTATTTTTGGTAATAATTGTATTTTCCAAACAAAATTTTGAAAAACTATAATTCTTCTAAAATATTTTAAGGCTGACTAGCAATAGCATGTAAAGGAGTAAAAGTTGGGAATAATGGGGCAAAAAATGACATGATAACTAAAGATCTAGAAACATAGGGTGTAGAAAGTGCGTAGAAGCGAGCTTCGTTAGCTGAGTTTTATCTAAAAGGCGCACCTCAAATGCCCTAGAGGCGTTTCACCTAGTGTCTAATCCAAGGCGCACCTTAAGCATATTGAGGAATGAGGAGCGCTTTTTAAACTAAGCATAAAATATTGTATAACCCCTAAACACTGGAAAAGATGGAAGAGAAATTGCTTAAGGCGCTGTTGTTTAGTAAACAGCATATTGAAACAGCATATTTGGGGTCAATATGCTGCTTACCAATTATTTCCAACTTTTTCGCAATTTCCTTAGGTCAGTTATGTTTTACTATAAATACCCAATTCGAACCCTATGTTTATTTACGTCTTATTTTTACCTAGGTTCGCTTAGTTACTCTAAAAACTCTCTCAAATACTCTTAGTTTAGTTTTATTATTATTGTTCGGATCTTCTAGCTTGTTCTTCATTATTATTACGATATTGTTTCTAATCTTTCCTAAATTATTAATAATTCAATTGCTTGTTCATCTTTTATGCTTTTAATTATGTTTTCCTTTATAATTATTATTGTTGTTCCCTCTATTATGTGTAGCTAAACCTCTTATCTAGGGAGAATGAGGATCTAGGTTGTTAGAAAGGGATTATATTCATGAATTGATAGTTAAATTGCTCTTTGTTGTTGTTCAGTTTGTTGGTTTGAATCTAGTTGATTAGCTTCTGCAGGGTTAATTAATTAGTATTGCATAAACTAGGATTTTCAATAGGGTTAAGACTAGTAAAGGCTACAATAATGAATATAATTAACTTAATAATAGCGATTGCATGTTAAGTTAGATCTAAAGAACATATTAGAATCGACCGATCATATGACCTTAAACGACATAAGTTGCTCTATCAATGAATTAAATCACACCCCGAATAACTACCTAGTGAACCTAATCCCTAGACCTTTTAATATTATTAAATTCGTCATATTTACTTTTATTGCATTTAGTCATTAGAAATCAAACAAACAAAATCCCCTTGAAATTGTTACTTTAAGACAAATCTAAATATTAGCAAATAGATTATTACCGCCTCCCTGTGGATTCGATACCTGACTTACCACTAGCTATTTTTTTAGTACTAAGCTAGGATTTATTTTGATTAAGGCCAAACGACTGAAAATAACCTTATCAATATGTGAGGAGTTTTTCATCAAATTACAGATTTAGATGGTATGATAAGCATGACAACTAGGGAGATGCTTAGAGAGTTTATATAATATTTTCTAAGACCTAATACAGACTTAACTAATAAGGCTCAAGACTGATCCTAGCCCAATAACAGATAGGGATACCTCCGCATAGTCATTCGAAGCGGCGATTAACAGATTCAAGGCACAAACCCAACAGTTCGCAACATGGAGGTTGAGCTAAATGAGGGAAGGGGGTGGGGAATGTCGCTCGGAGTGTTGGGATGCATGGAGATGGTGATGCTGTAATGGGGGTGAAGGGGAGCAAGTGGACACGGGTGATGCGACAGGATGTACCAAAAATCGATAACCCAAAAATGATTGTAAATGATTCGGGTAAGAGGGGCAGAGATGAGAATACCGGTGGTGGAATGCAGAAGAGGTCGAAGCTAGTTTCAAACGGGGGCGTCTTAATACCAGGGGAGGAGGTTGACGTAGTTAAACCCCGCCGGGTCCAATAAATATCTTAAGCATCAACTGTCGGGGCTTAGGCAACCCCGACACAGTGAGTGCGCTTCGTGCTCTAGTACGAAGGGTGTTGGAATATGTGTCCTCCGACAATAATGCGATCACGACTGTTGATCATGATGATCACATGTTTAAATCTCATTATAAAGAATACAATTGGGAAGTAATATTGTTACTGTCAATTGGTCAACATATATCGGTAATGATTGGCTGACTAGAGTTTGACATTACTGTCGTGCGACGGTGGTGATCAGTTGACCCCCTAGGTCATACCTATAGGGCAACACTCTTAATTGATTATTTAATTAATCGTATAACGTTACGAGTTAATTAAATTATTTGAAAATTGACGGACAATTTTGGAAGTAAAATTTACGTATCATATTGAAATGTGATTAAATGAGATACGGTCTGAGTAATCGAATTGTATCATTACTCGGATGAAATTATTGTTTAAAGAAACAATCGGAATTGAATGAATTATTATAAATACAATCTGTTGTGATTTATAAATAGTAAAATATTTTGGTACAAGTAATTATGAAATTACTAAGTCGATTTTTGTATGTGACGTATTTTTAATAATATGTTGATTTTTAATATGTTAAAAATTGCATGACAAATTTATGTGACATATGACATGTGACATATTGACAATTGACAAAAATAAAATGGATTACTTGTTATCCATGTGTGCCGAAATTAGGGGAAGAAATAGGCTAATATTGTGTTTGATTAAGATAATGGAAACACAATGATTACCTACTATTTAGCCATGCAAACCTAATGTTTATTGTTAAGAGCAACAATTGCATGCATTGGCTCCCCTAAAAGCCCCCCTTCCACCCGGTTTTGAGAAGGCAAAAACCATCATGGTTTTTTTTTTTCATATTTTTACCTAATAATATACAAAATGTTGTGTAACACATTTTTCATTCATCACTCATCCAAAAATTAGTATTCTAGAGAGAAAAATAAATCCCTTTTTCTTCTCTCTATAAACCGAAAATATTAAGTGTATTATAATATTTTTGGGTCAATTTTTACTAGATTAATATTGTACTAGTTCTCATAATTTTAATCTTAATTAAGAGAAAGCTTTGGGTATTAATCCTAAGGAGAGATCCTACACTTGGATCTTGGTTCTTCCATCTTAGGAAAGCACAAGAACAAAAGAAAAGGAGATTTCTTTTGTGCCCATAAAACCGAAATCACCAATGTAAGAACATGATTTCTCCTCTATTTTATCATTTGTTTGCATGCATAAAATCCATATTTAATTTTATGACAAATTAATTTTAACATATATGAGTATGTTAGTATGTATATAGATCTACATTTCCTTCAATCGGTATCAAGAGCCACGGTTGTTTGCATGCAAATCGGTTAAAAGTTTTTCCGAGTTATAAGAATAACATATAAAACTTGTAAAATTTGGGTTATTATGATATATCACGAAATTAATTCATGCATGTTTATATTTCTGGTCCTAAAATGTTTTAGGATATTTTGGTTAATTTTACGGATTTTTATTGTTCATATTTTACAATAATGGCATTTAAATATGATTTCATGAGTAAAAATGTCATTTTTGGTCTAAAATTAGCTATACTTCGAATTTTCCAGTGATTTTTGGATATGTTGTCACATATATTATTTTGAGATAACCTGTAAATTTTCATAATTTTTGGACTTGTTATGCTCGAAAAATGGATTTTTCATTATTAAATTCGGATTTAGGTGAAAAATAGGTTAATATGAGTTAAATTTCGAATCTGGTCATAGAAATTTAATATGTTTTCACATGCAATTTTACAAGATGTGTGTAAAATAATTGGCTATAAAGAAGTCTTTTTGCATGATTTATGGATTTTTGAAGAAAAATAGCATAAATAGTGACATTATTAGTGAAAAATTAATAAAACATAATCTATGACTTAGGAAAAACGTCTAATGTTGCTTTTTATTATCATTTTTAGATCTAAAATTGAAAAGTTAATGAATATAATTTTTCCATGTTTTTATGATTATTTTAGTTAAAACCGATAAACCGCAACATTATTTTTCCGGAAAAATTTTGAAATTTTTAACCTAAGATTTTGAACATTATGAGTGTCATGGTATTTTTCCAGAATGTTCATGAGTTTAAATTTCAAATTTTGAATTTATTTGAAATTTTGTGATTTATTTGAAGTTTAATAGCTTATTTTTGTAATTTTGGACCATTGATGAACAATTTTGTAAATATGAGTTAATTATGGTCAAATTATTAGTGAAGACTATATTTTGAGTCCTAAGAGGTTAGGGTAATTAACTTATGCATAAATATGAATTTATGTAATTTTTGTGATTGTAAAATGTTGAAATCACGCAAATCCGTAAAAACCGAGTAATATACGATATTGGCTAATTAAAGGCGATTTAGCATAAAATTGAGCATGTTCATACATATTATAATGCTGCATTTTCTTTATGATTGTCATAATTTTAATTTATGTAATTTTGAATTATGTAATTTTACTTAGTATGGCCTTAGATTTTAATTGCTATTTCCCGAAATGTATGGGAATATCGATTCGGTTGTAATTTTATTGTGATCTCGTATCACCGTTTTGTAATTTAATAGATTTATTTTATTTTAGTTACAAATGTATAATAGGAAATTATGTAATTTATTATGTAATTTTATTCATTCCGGAGTTCCCAAAGACGGATTTCTTCAAGAATGGCGATACATAAAGACGGTGTTACCTCGAGATGCGTGCCACAACCGAAGTTCAAGGGACCAATGGAGTTGGTTTCCGAATATGTAATAGTTAAATAGTTTTTCTATTTTAGGAAAAGGCCATACTAGGATTTATTTATCTTTATGCTTGCATTTTATTTTATGTCACATGCATCGCTAAATCGCCATAACTAAAACATGCATCCTTATTTTATCGAGTTTATCGACCGTGTCAATTAGAATTATCGTAGTTCACCGCTTTAGTTCACTTAAAACGTGATAGATAATAAATTGACATGACCTCTCGCTAAAACAATTAATTGAAACATAGCCTTACCAAATAGTAGAAACCATGAAAACCTATTTCGCGAGGGAGTGCACTCGGCCCTACCGGGGTACAAACCTTGTTACGTAGGGGAAGTGGGTGATGAGTGTTAATCCACCGAGTTCATGTTAATAAGGGTTTCATCGGCCATACCGTGCCTAAGTTGATGTGGATTTGGATCATGGAGACATTTATTCGAAATTTGGATTGAGCTCAACGGAAGTATTCGCGACCGTAGTTGCATGTGTTCCGGGCTATAGATAAATATTAGAGTAATTTTATCGACCAAGAGTTCTAAAAGTAGAATCGATTAAAACGTTAATCCATCGAGTTATATTGACAAAGGTTTCATCGGCCATACCGTGCCTAAGTCGATATGAATTTGGGTCTTGGAATCATTTATCTAGTTGGGTAGAGGTCACTAGAAAAATGCATAAAACTTGTTTAAATCATACATTTTACGAGTATTATTATTAAAACGACATTTGTTTTACTCCTTATATTTTGTTTTGTAGACCACTTCTTTTTCTCATAACAAATGGCAACACCAACTCCTAACGCCACACCTCTCGCTAGTTCGTCATGGCTCCGATCCTTTATGGATCGATGTAAACTTGAAAAGAATGGGTCAAATTTCTCCGATTGGGATGCCCAACTCAAATTAGCCGCCGAAGGTGACGACAAGCTTCGTTACCTTACCGAGGCCTCTCCACCCGAACCTTCCACTAGGTCCACCGCGGCCACTAGGGAAGCATATGAGGCTTACCAAAAGGAGTCCGCCGCAATGAAAAATGTCTTGATATTTGCGATGGAGGCGGACCTCCAAAGGAGAGCCTTTAAAATGGGCAATGCTAATGAGATTTACTCCAAACTTGTGACCATGTTTTCACAAACTCCGCGGATCGTCCAATATGAGGCGGTCGCGGCATTCTTTGATCTCGACTTCAAAGAGGGCCAAAAGGTTAGCCCTCATGTGCTCAAACTATTGGAGCTTGTCGAGACCTTGAAAATTCAAAAGGTTGAAATCCCCAAAGAACTCATCGTAGATAGGATTCTACACTCCTTGTCCAAAGTCAAGGCATATGTGCAATTCCGGGTGAATTTCAACATGCAAGACAAGGATGTGTGTCTCGAAGAATTGCATAAGTTACTTGTGCAAGCCGAGAGGGACATGGGGTTAAATGTGAACCCTCCCAAGGATGTGCTTAACATAAGCACTAAGAGTAAGGGGAAGTTCAAGAAGAATGGGAAAAAGGGCAAGAAGCAAGCTCCCACATTCACCAAAGCTAAGACTTGTGAAGCTAGCACCTCAAAGATCAAGAAGGGTCCTCTTGATAAATGCCATTATTGTAATGGTATGGGACATTGGAAAAGAAATTGTTCCAAATACCTTGGTGATATCAAAGCTGGAAAGATCACTCCAGTAGGTAAATGACTATCCTTCTTTTATGTTTCTAATTCAACTATGGTAATATGATGCAAAGTTGTGATAATGTATCTCCCTTTTATTGTAAATAGGGCCTCCACCAAGCAAAGACAAGGGAAAGGAAAAGCAAGCATGAGTAACCATGGAGAAGCTATGAATAGCTTTTATGGAGCTTTGCTTTTCATTGTCTTATTTTAAGTTATATTTTGGATTTTAGAACTTTAAGTTTCCGTGTTCGACATGGAAAGGTATTTTGGATAATGGTTTGTATTTTGGATGATAGTGACTTGGTTTGCAACCCAAGTCACCCGTTTTATCATTTATCCTTTTATGTTCTAAAATTCATCTTTTAATGCTTGCACTTTGAAACATAAGATTATTCACTTAAAGTGATCTAATAGACAAATATAATGACGGGTTTCATTATATGTCCACATGCTTAAGGCTTGTGTATGATCATTTATAAAGCGATTTTGAGTCTATGAACTCTCTTAAAGGAATGTCAATCACCAAGTACACATATGAAATCAATATCCATTAGTCTATCTATGAGATAGTTCTCCTTATACTTCAACATCATTAACTTGTGTCTCATATGCTATCTTTGAATCTATAGTGTATTTATTCTAAAGATAGAGTGGGAGAAAAATGAGGACACAACACACAAGGCAAGATAAAATTGTGTACTTGTGTAAATGAAGATCTACGCAAGAGAGAATGATTTGAATGAAGGTATATCTATTTACATAGATATGCCGAATAGATGAGATCTATGGTCTCAAGTTAGTTCTATATGACTAAAGAGACCAAGTGAAGTAATCATAAGAGTATATTCTCAAGATAACTACACGAGGAGACCAAAAGAAAGTTTTGGAAGAAAAATGACTAATGTAAAGTCTTAACAAGTTTTTGACTAAGTTTATGAAATATTTGACCAATAGTTTCAACCTTGAGATTTACTTAAGAGCCTAAATGAATCATAGTAACATACTAGTTATGATCGAGTTGCAAAGATTGATATACCGATATCTTCCATGGCCAAAGTTTTAACCACGCAAATGTCATTGCTTAACCTCATTATGAAATGGTTAAACCTCCTTCCAAAAGGGTATTTTCGAAGGACGTATTCTAGATATTATTTATATTTGAATAATGACATTGCTACACATCATCATGACATGAGTGTGTTGGAGATTTAAAATCTCTTTCCGTAAGGTTAAGATGAGACCACTTCAAAATAGGTATTTTGAAAGGATATGATGAGAACATATATGGTTTTATCCTAATAACTTGGCAATGCAATTTATATTTCAATTCTTGATAAATTTCGATTGAGAAGTCAATTTCGAAATGTGTAGAATTGAGTGGGAGTTAGGAAATTCTCATGTGAAGACATGGAATTTAGTGGGAGCTATCATCCTTTGAATGTTTACAACTCATCACTCATTAAAGAATGACAAGCTAATACCTTCTTTCATAAAGAAGCTTTTTGAGTTTTCAATTCTGGATGAAAATGGACTATGATGAATCCAATTACATCAAGGGATGTTGGATTAGTATTAAGAGATACACGTCGTATCAACATTCACAAAGGTTATTCATGTAGATGAAAATGGAATTACCATTAGCAGTCATGGTCGTTCATTGAACCTATGAACGGTTGATCTCATGATTATTAGTAACTAATGTTTCCGCCATTAGAATTATCATGTACATGTCCAATTATGAATCATATGCATAAGAGCATGATGATGGATAGTAAGCCATAATAGAAACGTCATGAATTCTCAAGTAGAATCCGATGAGCGATTTCAGTGTTTGACGGAATATTCCATTGTGTGTCAAGAGGTTGCACATATTATAGAAATTCCGAGCACATATGAGAATTTATGAGAATCCAAATTCTTTCAAGCCTAGAAAGAGAAATGAGAAGTTTTGGAAAGATGCTTGGTTGAATAAGAGGTTATTCAAAAATAATCCTTCCTAGTTAAGCTAGGACTTGTGAGAAGTGCTAAGCTAATAATCTTGTCAATTGTTACAAGATTCTACAAAACATATACCTAGTGCATTGTGTGTGGATGGAATACTTGATCAGTACAAGTTATGTCATTCATCACAAATTCGTTCGTTATATGATAGTCGATAAGAAAGTTCTTTCAAGTTAAAGAACCGAAACCAAGGTCGGGAACCTTGATGTGTACTTGGTAAGATTCATGCTATGAGAGAAAACATGAATGTAAAGGAAATTGCAAGTGTAAGAAGTTTGAACACATGGACACATGGCATGTTAAACTTCTATTGCAATCAATAAGTGTTTACACTTACGATATACATCACAAGGTTGTAATATGATATTGACTACCCGAGTGTGATGTCGACATTTATCGTTTGAGTTGTTATTAACTCACCTTGTACATTGTTATATCCAAACGGGTTGTAGAGACAATTGAACCCCGTTAAAGTGAACATGGATTAACATTGTATTTGCCCATAGTTACTTATATGAGGTGACGTCTCGAAGTGACTAGAGTGTGATGCGATTGATGGCAAGTTCAAGTGCCATAGAGTCATGTGAGATGACTAGTCGATCACATAGGCAGACTGTTAGGAACATTTTGTCGGGCCTAATGACCGCTTATAGAGTTCTGGCAAATTTATATTGTAACACCCCGATTTATGAAGGAGCCTTTAGCAAGACATTCCCTAATAAACCGAACTATTACCATCTCGGTTTCCCGAGGTAGTGAATAACAAATTAAACTCCAAGGCGAATTATATAATTTCTTTAACTTAATTTTTACAAAACCTCTTTTACATCAAATTACAAAGAACTAACATAAATGAAAGTGAAAGTCTTCTAAATGATGATCTAGCTACTAAGTCTTCTGATCCAGTGTCTCACGCCCATCAAGCTCCCATCCCATCTCATAAACCTGTCAAGTCTGCTCCCCAATATTTGGATCATCACAGGTGTTCACGAATACACAGGGTCAACCACGAGGTTGAGTAGGGAATACAATGAAACAATAAAATATGATATGCATGCTCCTCCGTCACCTCCACCTCCATCTCAACTCATATCTCATAACCCGTACAACCCAGCCATACCGATCCCCGGTAGACTATATATCGACCGTAGCCGATCGCTCCTTGTTGAGGACACCAGGGCAAGTCTGCGCAGAACCCGCCTGGGCCTTATCACAACATCATCATCACCACACCACATCACCACAACATCCTCCATCTCCAATGCATATGAATGCTCAAGAAATTAATGCAACACAATATGTATATCATTGAACTGGTAAATCATAGAATCATGCCGGTTACCGAATGTTGTGATAATATACTCAATACGATCAATTCAGTCAAGCACATTCCAGGATATGAATCATAACATGAATCAACAACCACGAATCAAGTCAACGTTCACATTTTGGTCATATGAAACACAAACAAGTCAACACAATTCAACAACAACGATAATAAGTCAAGTGTATTTCCCTACCTTTTCGCAATCCAAGCACACAAGCAATCAATTATGATCCTTCACATACCCATCACCTACATAACATAATTATGTATAATTACCACCTAATCAATCAAATAATCATGCACATAACCTAGACTCATCATAACTTAATAGGAATATCAACTTAAATAACAAACACAATTTTTCCTGATTTTCCAGCACATGACAGACTCGGAATAAAATACATAACTTATTCCAGAAAAATCAAATTGATACAAGGCCAATTGGATTGGAACCCCATGAGTCTTAGCTACAAATTATATGTAACGTGTTTTTCTCAAATTCCAAACTTATCAAGGGTTTTCAGACTGATTTCCAAAAACTGACAGAAACCGTCGCATAAAAAGTATTGATTCATAAAACGAGTTTAAAACATTATTTTGCAGAAATTCCAAATCCTATTATCATCTAGACTATACAAAGATGATGTATGAAGAAGCCTCATAACTGAATCGACATAAAAATTAGGGTTTCAAATCATTTTCCACAACCAAATCAGATTCGCGGACTTTTCAGCGACATGTTCATAAATAAATCACCTAGGACAAACCATAAAGAATTTGACTACGAGATTTTATATGCATAAACTAGACATCAAATAAACAGGACTCTCTTTTCAAACTTTTTGAAGACGAACACTTTAAAAAAGTATAAACAATGGAATGAAATCGACTTACAAACAGGGAAATCGAATTAGGTTGGAATCGATGAGAAATCTTCAATCAAATGAAAAGCTCGACAATTCTTCTTCCTCTCCCTTTCTCTAGGTTTAGAAATGGTTTTATGAATGATAAAATGAAAAGAGGGGAGAGGGAGAGCGGCTCTTAGATTAGGTTTAGGGTAAATGGTGGTTACATGTTCCGGGTAAGGCAAATGGGTTAAACGGGTATGGTCATTGGGTAAATGTAGATGGGTAAATGGGTGATACGATTCTTGACCCAAAAGACAAAATGTAATGTAGCCCGACTCAACATATACGATATAAACCCGACTTAATAACATTCACGATATTACGATGCAACCAATATAAAATGTATAATAACTAGTATATAATAATATCCGTTTAATCGATTATATAAAATACGGGGTATTACAGTCTTCCCCCCTTAAAATGAACTTCGTCCCGAAGTTCGCCACCCCGTAATGATAACCAAACATCCACAAGCATAAGACAAACACAAGTAGTACATATACATAAGCTCTAAAACGCGAAGTGTTATATTCTATCCCCCTTAAGAAACTTTGTCCCCAAAGTTGAACATACGCTGAAGTATGTGGCACTTAAAGAATCACAACATTGACCGAATAATAACAAATTAAACAAGAGACTCCATGCATGGTCAATTCTCGGTCGCCAATCATAACATCTTGCTTAGCGGATCGTAAACCATCAAGATTTTACAATCTTATCCTCCTTAAAACATGGTTACGTCCCCGTAACCCCATTATAAAATTCCACGTCCAATGTTTAAGAAGATTACTGAAACAATAGACACAAATCATCTGATAAGCTAATTACTCTATCAAGGCAACTAGCATCCGACCTTTCAAGCAACAAAACACACTTGTCCATTTCATGCTACGCATTACACAAAATCAAGGTAACAAATACTTGGATGCTTTGAAACCAATTTAACACGTTTACATCAATGTAGACAATCAACTAACTCATAGTTCATACTTGACGAATTAAAATATTTCATATCAGTAATCATATCATAGAAGTAAAATCCATATTTCTGTAAATCAGGTTTAGAGAAAGACACTAGGCAAAATTCAAGCAGTGTAATAGCGTTTGTATAATTGAGACTACTTTACATAAAACCCACCGAAACAAATAAGATTATATTATCATATAACAAGGTTCATACTCATATCATATGCATACCGTTCATGCTACAGAATTCATATCAGAGTATTACATGGTTACATCACATAATTCATATTTGATTAAACTTTTACATGAAACTCACATAACTTACAATTTCAACAATCAAACATCATGCAACAACTTTCAAAATTCATAATTAAATAACCGCTTAGCTATTTTGCGAGCTATTATCGTTTTTAAGAAATATAATGAATTAACTAATCATAGGAAAGAGAATCAATTGCAAAGCTTAAGGAATTTATTTATAACAAATTTTACAACTCAGTTGGTTGGAACAAAACTTTACAGCAATTAGACAGAAAATGGGGCAACTTGCAAAATTACTATTAAATAACGACTCGTTAAGATTTTACGTGGCTTATCATTTTGAAAACGCGAATGAATCTTCTAAACAGCGGAGTTGGAATTATGCATAAACAATAAACACGTTTTTTTTTCTTTTTTTCTTTTTTTTTTCTTTTTTGCTTTTTTTTTTCTTTTCTTTTTTTTTTTTTTGGAGACATGGGTCGAAACAGAACCGTGTAGTAACAATCTGACCACTGTCAACTAAAATATTTATTTCTCTCAAAATATAATTCATATTAGCATGAAACTAAAAGCATTGAAAAGCTAAATCAGAATGTTATCACACATAAAATTTTCACCATCATATAGAAGGGTAAAAAAAATAACAAGACGATTTAAGAAACTTCTCACATTTGTAAACATATCACGGAAAATAGATCTACCACTACTATCCACCACAATCACAGGATCTTATTGACATGTCCATACAACCATTTACTCACTCACTGGTTTAGGTCCCGAATTAGGCCGATGAATTTAAACAATCAACAACATACTCATAATTCATATATTTTAAATTATCAAAATTGTTTGTACGATATCAATTCTGAAAACATATTTCCCAATAAAAGTACAACATATGATCCATGACAACAACAACATTACTCCCATATCACACATGTGTTTAACATTTTAGCAACCATATCATTCAATTGTGTCCAAAGAACTTAGTATAACTCATTTTAAAAAAAACAAAAGATATCGCATAAATAGCTTAAACATATACATTTGCCATCATATACTTTGTAGAACATTATTTATGATAAAAGATTAGCAACTCGAACAACTTCTCTGATTTGCGCGATTTGAATAATTAGGCAACTCGTAGGCTCAATTAAACGTAACTATAACGACTATCATTTAAACCAACGCATATCATGTGAATCATCAAAGGGTTATCCCATTATAATTGCCAACATAGTTATCATAAGCAATCTTCATTAGAATATAATTGATAGCAACGACTCGAGAATATAGCTATGTCAAATGTCGTGTTACATCAAACAGTTTCCTTCATATCACGCCCATACAATTGCAAGAATCACTTTAGCATTTTATGACAATATAATAACGAACATATCCAATAAGGAATAACAACATTGTTTATTATCATGTCATAGGTTTAGGTTCAACTGAAATAATTTAATGCGATGAAGGTAATAAATATAACTATGGGCACACAAACTCACATAAAAGACATTAGAACTCAGATGGCATACTACATGTGTGGACAGTTAAACATAAATCATTACTACCATACGTGTGTAAACATTTAAACATGATTAATATTATCATAAAACATTCATACGGAAACAACAATAAATTGGCAACATCCAACTATCAGGTGCGATTCCAGCTTTCCACCAACATCCGTAGCATATATTATCTATGCAAGAGAAAATAACGATGGTAACAATCAAGAAACATATATTAGAATATCTGGATTTAATGCTTACCTGCCACTAACCTTAATAAGATAAGACAACATAGGTATTTATGTACATATTCCGGCCATTACAGAGATTAGGAACAACAAGAGACATTACGACATCACAACATCTAAGGTACGCAAACAACTGAACTCGTATAAAACATGTCACCTTTGATTAAGAATCATATTCAGCTATTCAATTTCACACATACTATCATGCCAACAATGTTATAAACTAAACTTTAATTTTTTATCACTTGTTAAGATACATAACCAATGAATATGCGTGCGACTATCATCATATAAGAACATTATAAATTCACATTAATAAGGCTCATGAAATAATCAAACATCTGTATGAAAACTCAACATAGAACTCACATTTTAAAAGTTATGATTCACGTTGTAACTTCCAAAAATCACGAATAAATAACCGTTCAACGAAAACTTGAGTTATATTACTTTTTATAACATACAGAGAGTTAATAATACATGAGAAAAAGAATGAGGTCCAAAGCTAAAGAATTCAATTTTTAAAGGATTTTGCAACTCAGTTGGTCCAAACAAGTATGTGACAGCAATTGGTCCGAAACTTGGGTCAGTTTGCAAAACTTACCATTTAATATAGAGACGTCAAGAATTTTCGTGGATTATCAATATGAAAACACGTGCGAGTATTCTAATCACTCCAATTAGAATTATGCTGAAATTATTAATACAATTTAAATGAGGATTTTTACAAAATCGTTGGTCAAACACTACTACAAAACTCGTTATGCACATCAGTCGATGGACATCAGATTATCTGGAAAACCGATGTACATAACATGCACATCGGTTGTTTGCAAAAAACTGATGTGCATATAATTATATGTACATCGGTTGCGTTAAAAAACACATGTCCATTATTTCTGATTTTAAAGGACATGTGATATTTAATAAAACCCATGTCTATATAAAAGTCATGGACATGGAACATTGCATTTAACCGATGTGCATCTAAAGTGAAAATTATAGGCGGCAAAAATATTTACCTCAGCGCCATCACTTACAATTTCGACTAGATACATTCTTCCCCAAATCCTCTCTCTCACTCTCACTCCCAACCCCCAAAACCCCGTACTCACCCTCCCTCCCTCCGGCTACCAAACCTGTCCTCAACCTCGTACTCCCTTCTCGTCCACTACAAGAAATAACCGTTTTTGAGATCGTTATTTTGAGACCGCTGCAAAAAGCGGTCGCAAATACACTAGTAGAAAAATCCCCTATTGCGTCAACTGAATTATGTCGGTTCTAACAAACACGACGCAAAAAGTACTCACTTTTGGCGGGAGTGCAATTTCGCCCTATAGTTAAGCTTAATGTGTCAGTTATTTGAAAAAAGTAACGTATAAAATGCGTCGGTTATGAGATAAACTGATGCATTTGATTAAATACATTAGTTATGTTCCTAAACCGACTTATTTGATTTTTTTTTTTTTTTTGAGGAAAGACTTATTTGATATTTTGTTTTTACATTGTATCTGAAACCGATACAAATGATATTAATTAAAAAAAAAAAAACTAACACTTATACACTCACGGACTTCCTTATTTCCCAAAAAAAAAAAAAAAAAGACATCCCTATTTACTTGTCAAATTAAACAAAACCCCTTCATTCCCAATTATTCCACCTATTAACAAACTGTTGCTCTTCCTCCACTGATCACCACCACCACCACCACCACCACCACCGTGCTCCTGTCATGCCACCACCACCCCCATCGTTTCTTGCATTATCATGTCCCTGCTCAACAAATAAACCCTAATATCTACTGCATCGTGGACGCTGCCCCCTCCCGTCGTCGTTGCTACTATGAGGCCAGGCCACCAACATCGTGCTGCCCTCCTGCCGTCGACCCCCATCGTTCCCTCATATTGCTCAAGTCATCGTACAACCATGCTCTACTGTTGTACTGCTAATAATAATCAAGTATGTTTATCTCGATTGTGCTGGTGCTTCAAAATCGCTCTATTGTGCTGTGATTAATTGGTTGATTTCGTTCGTCGTGCTTTAAATTTGTTTGTCATTTAATTGCAGACTGAAAATCTAGAATTTTAACCTTAAGTTAACTCGATTAGGTTGTTGATGACAGTGTTTGGAAATATCTAGGGTTTGCATATCAGGTTCGAATTTGGGGATTTTTGTATGTTAGGTTCGATTTGCGCTCATAAGTACTCAAACTTACTTGTTTCTTTGAAAATTTCAGGTTGGCATCGCTATTTTGAGGTGCTTACCTCAACAAACCCTAGAATTTCGGAATTTTACACCAAAGAGGCAAATCACATAAATTGAGTAAGTGAAAATTGTCTCATTCTTTCACACCTCTTGCATTCAATTTTATTTGTACTCCATATACTCTCGTCACTACTCTTATGATCTGGTGTGTTGGGAAGCTTGTATATCTTTCGTTATTGTGGCGACCTTGGTTAATATATCTTTAGAACCATATACTATACATGTTCACAACTTGTGTACTTTGCGTCTTATCATACATGAGTACATGTCAAGTTAGAGACACTTAATTGTTGAAGCCATTTTGCGTTCTTTCCCAATGATATGGTTTGCGTCAGTCAGTTAGTCATCTCATTTTTCAGGCCGTGTTCATTAAGGTTTTCGTTGCAAAAATAGTCATTTCAGATCTGGGCGTCTCAGATACATAGTGAGCTGTTTTATGTCCTGAAATCTACTTATATTTAGAAAACATCTATGTTATCATCTCATGAAGCATGGGGGTTTTTGACTGCAGGCCGAGAAAAATGAACACCGTGAGGAGAAACTCAAAATGAAAGAGGAAAAAGTGAAGATGGAGCAAGAGTCCATGTAGCGGCGATGGGGTACTCCTTATACGAAGCCTGCCATGGAGGGGCAAACAAGATGGGACTATACCCGAGTTATGGTATGTATCCTATGTAGCATTATTTACCACCTTTGATTTGAGACACATCTCGTGATCATATGCTTAGGCCTTCTGCTACTTAAAGAGCGTGCTCTCACACATCTATCCCAAATTTTGTCTGCCTTTTTTTTTTCGGTGAAATGTTAATTCATATATTAAGATATCAAAGTTGAAGTACATCACCACTATTTTACGACACCATATTCAATTAGGATAACATACAATCATTCTAACCATATTGCAAGGCTAACCTGAAGTACTAAAGTTGATGCCTATCCTTTTACACCATGTATCATTCACTCGATGTTGAGTAGTCCAAAGCTTCCTGCTGCCTGCACTTCGAATGTACTGCTGAACTTGAGCAACAACTACCTGAGGTTGACTAACCATCATATCCACCCTGCACTTATTGCATCTCATATATGACTCGTTCAGACCCGACGAAAGCTATCGATGAGGTCAGATTACCCGAAATTTTAAAACTCTTGTATAATGTTTTCAAGTAATGTTTACCCCCTTGCCTGATCAACAGTAACTATGATAGCCTATGATGGCCTGCTTGTTGTCGCCTTGCCAAGTTTTACTACCATAAAATCCCATTATTGAGCTTCAGCTGTTTTAGTATTTGTGGTATTATATAAGACGTCGTCATGTGCATGATTTTCAGGTTTTTCAAGACAAAATGGCATATTCACAAGATGAAATCGATGAAGTTCGGGACTTGTGGGCGAACTATTTTTACGAATGCCTAGTTGTAGTAGTAATCTATTAGTTTGATTCTCAAAACTCGTTTGTCTCGGGATCTTGAAGGCCATGTTTTGTTGTCGTAAGAAACGTATTACGAAACCTTTGTTGGATTGTTTAAATTAGCTGCTTGAATTCAAACAATGTATGACGAACAACGTTTGTCAAAATTTGGTATGAATTTGATATGTTTGGTTGAATGGCCTCCAATTTGGGTAAGCCATCTATGAATGGAATATGGTTTGCCATTTATGAATGGCCTCTGTTTTGGATTAACAGTTCATTTGCATTAGAAGTACCATTTCCAATTTTTTTTTTTAAAAAATTGACAAAATAATGGACATCGGTTCAAAGGAAATTGGATGTAAACGTTTCTAAAACACATGAAGTTTTGGAAAAACTCTGATGTGTATGGGTACTAAAGGACATCGGATTTGGAAAGTAACTGATGTACTAGATTGTAAAGGACATGGGATTATGAGTAAAATCTGATGTGTATCAATAATAATGGACATGGGATATATAAGAAATCCGATGTCCATCCAAGTAAAGGACATGGGATTATGAGTAAAATCTGATGTGTATCAACAATAATGGACATGGGATATATAAGAAATCCGATGTCCATCCAAAAATGGACATCGGTTGTAAATCCGATGTGCATTACTACCATAAGGACATGACCGAACTCTACATCGGAGCACTATCCCATGTCCATGACCCTAAAACTCCGATGTAGTAAAGGGTTCTTGTAGTAGTGAAAACATCACTGCACAGGAACTTCCTGACCACAGCCTACTAAAACATTTATTACTCCTAATCCGTATATCCTATAAGCATGAAACCAACGCCAAATGAACAATAACTCACGAGGCTATCTCTCATAAAATTTCATCTATAGGCAATAAATAGAAAAGAAATGGCAGTAAGATCAATTAAAGAGTAAAATCAAACAAAACGAGTTTCAGCACTAGGTCATTCTTTACTATGTTACAAGCTCTTATGAACATACTATGTATACTAACCCATCCCAACTTAAATCTCACACTTTGTGCTTACGTAAACATTTATCCCTTAGAATCCCTTCGCATCTCGATCTACTCCTGACATCTAAATCACGATTATTATGACTAGAAACATGCAATTCAATAGTGTTTCAGATTACTATCACAATACTATACTAGCATGGCTTCGGGGTCACATAACCGCATGTCGCTAGACATATTAGCTCTATCAACACGTCATTCAACATCCATCCAAATAAATATCATCAATTCGCAATTATTTCACGCTCACGATTACCACAATCCAACACTTCATTGATTATCAACCAGAACACGAAAATTTATTTCTCATCTCCACAACATCATATGATCACGCCATCATTCATACAAAATACTTACCGTAACGTCGTCCTGCCGAATGGTTAGAATATATGGGTCTCAAGGTATACATCAACTCGATTATATCCAAGGTTTTCCTTCTAACTACCCCATTCACTCAATTTATCTCGGGTTACCTGGTTCAAAACTGAGAGGGCAAAAGAGCACGCATTAAGGGCGCCTTCTTAACCGCACTGTGAGCTCCTAACAGTTTATTCCCAGGGGTTCATTTTATTTAGACACATCCTACGTTCATTGGGTTCATTGGTTTAGGCCTGAGGATCGTTCGCTCTGATACCACTTTGTAACACCCCGATTTATGAAGGAGCCTTTAGCAAGACATTCCCTAATAAACCGAACTGTTACCATCTCGGTTTCCCGAGGTAGTGAATAACAAATTAAACTCCAAAGCGAATTATATAATTTCTTTAACTTAATTTTTACAAAACCTCTTTTACATCAAATTACAAAGAACTAACATAAATGAAAGTGAAAGTCTTCTAAATGATGATCTAGCTACTAAGTCTTCTGATCCAGTGTCTCACGCCCATCAAGCTCCCATCCCATCTCATAAACTTGTCAAGTCTGCTCCCCAATATTTGGATCATCACAGGTGTTCACGAATACGGGGTGGTCAACCACGAGGTTGAGTAGGGAATACAATGAAACAATAAAATATGATATGCATGCTCCTCCGTCACCTCCACCTCCATCTCAACTCATATCTCATAACCCGTACAACCCAGCCATACCGATCCCCGGTAGACTATATATCGACCGTAGCCGATCTCGCCGACTCGCGGTGAGGACACCAGGGCAAGTCCTACGAGAACCCGCCCTGGGCCTTATCACAACATCATCATCACCACACCACATCACCACAACATCCTCCATCTCCAATGCATATGAATGCTCAAGAAATTAATGCAACACAATATGTATATCATTGAACTGGTAAATCATAGAATCATGCGGTTCCAAGAATGTTGTGATAATATACTCAATACGATCAATTGGTCAAGCACATTCCAGGATATGAATCATAACATGAATCAACAACCACGAATCAAGTCAACGTTCACATTTTGGTCATATGAAACACAAACAAGTCAACACAATTCAACAACAACGATAATAAGTCAAGTGTATTTCCCTACCTTTTCGCAATCCAAGCACACAAGCAATCAATTATGATCCTTCACATACCCATCACCTACATAACATAATTATGTATAATTACCACCTAATCAATCAAATAATCATGCACATAACCTAGACTCATCATAACTTAATAGGAATATCAACTTAAATAACAAACACAATTTTCCCGATTTTCCAGCACATGACAGACTCGGAATAAAATACATAACTTATTCCAGAAAAATCAAATTGATACAAGGCCAATTGGATTGGAACCCCATGAGTCTTAGCTACAAATTATATGTAACGTGTTTTTCTCAAATTCCAAACTTATCAAGGGTTTTCAGGCTGATTTCCAAAAACTGACAGAAACCGTCGCATAAAAAGTATTGATTCATAAAACGAGTTTAAAACATTATTTTGCAGAAATTCCAAATCCTATTATCATCTAGACTATACAAAGATGATGTATGAAGAAGCCTCATAACTGAATCGACATAAAAATTAGGGTTTCAAATCATTTTCCACAACCAAATCAGATTCGCGGACTTTTCAGCGACATGTTCATAAATAAATCACCTAGGACAAACCATAAAGAATTTGACTACGAGATTTTATATGCATAAACTAGACATCAAATAAACAGGACTCTCTTTTCAAACTTTTTGAAGACGAACACTTTAAAAAAGTATAAACAATGGAATGAAATCGACTTACAAACAGGGAAATCGAATTAGGTTGGAATCGATGAGAAATCTTCAATCAAATGAAAGGCTCGACAATTCTTCTTCCTCTCCCTTTCTCTAGGTTTAGAAATGGTTTTATGAATGATAAAATGAAAAGAGGGGAGAGGGAGAGCGGCTCTTAGATTAGGTTTAGGGTAAATGGTGGTTACATGTTCCGGGTAAGGCAAATGGGTTAAACGGGTATGGTCATTGGGTAAATGTAGATGGGTAAATGGGTGATACGATTCTTGACCCAAAAGACAAAATGTAATGTAGCCCGACTCAACATATACGATATAAACCCGACTTAATAACATTCACGATATTACGATGCAACCAATATAAAATGTATAATAACTAGTATATAATAATATCCGCTTAATCGATTATATAAAATACGGGGTATTACATATATAGCCTGGTCGTGGCGAGAGCTACTATAGTATTCGAATGAGTCGATTCTTTTGACTAAAGACTATTCGCCTAAGATGGCACAGTTTTAGATTGACTTTGATTTGTGTTACTATGACCTTCGTAAATGGGGTCAAATGGGCATATTTTGGGTTATGATGGCTGTGGCTAGTCGAAGGGAATGAGTGCGATAGGAATTGTCCACCCCTAGTCAGGGTTATAACAATATCTCAGGGCCACTCGAGGAGTAATGAACTGGAAATGCGTGGCCACGCTCGGAAAGTATCTGTGATAGATAAATCCGGTCAATCAGTTATTCTCCAGATCGAGGAAACCACTCTCGATATGATCACTTGCAAGTACGACCTGAAAGACACCTTGCATTGAGTGGGAGATAGTAATAGGACAAGAGAATTGGTGACGCACACTTGTCGAGGACAAGTGGGAGATTGTTGGAATATGTGTCCTCCGCAATAATGCGATCACATTTGTTGATCATGATGATCATATGTTTAAATCTCATTATAAAGAATACAATTGGGAAGTAATATTGTTACTGTCAACTGGTCAACATATATCGGTAATGATTGGTTGACTAGAGTTTGACATTGTCGTCGTGCGACGGTGGTGATCGATTGACCCCTAGGTCATACCTATAGGGCAACACTCTTAATTGATTATTCAATTAATCGTATAATGTTACGAGTTAATTAAATTATTTGAAAATTGACGGACAATTTTGGAAGTAAAATTTACGTATCATATTGAAATGTGATTAAATGAGATACGGTCTGAGTAATCGAATTGTATCATTACTCGGATGAAATTATTGTTTAAAGAAACAATCGGAATTGAATGAATTATTATAAATACAATCTGTTGTGATTTATAAATAGTAAAATATTTTGGTACAAGTAATTATGAAATTACTAAGTCGATTTTTGTATGTGACGTATTTTTAATAATACGTTGATTTTTAATATGTTAAAAATTGCATGACAAATTTATGTGACATATGACATGTGACATATTGACAATTGACAAAAATAAAATGGATTACTTGTTATCCATGTGTGCCGAAATTAGGGGAAGAAATAGGCTAATATTGTGTTTGATTAAGATAATGGAAACACAATGATTACCTACTATTTAGCCATGCAAACCTAATGTTTATTGTTAAGAGCAACAATTGCATGCATTAGCTCCCCTAAAAGCCCCCCTTCCACCCGGTTTTGAGAAGGCAAAAACCATCATGGTTTTTTTTTCATATTTTTACCTAATAATATACAAAATGTTGTGTAACACATTTTTCATTCATCACTCATCCAAAAATTAGTATTCTAGAGAGAAAAATAAATCTCTTCTTCTTCTCTCTATAAACCGAAAATATTAAGTGTATTATAATATTTTTGGGTCAATTTTTACTAGATTAATATTGTACTAGTTCTCATAATTTTAATCTTAATTAAGAGAAAGCTTTGGGTATTAATCCTAAGGAGGGATCCTACACTTGGATCTTGGTTCTTCCATCTTAGGAAAGCACAAGAACAAAAGAAAAGGAGATTTCTTTTGTGCCCATAAAACCGAAATCACCAATGTAAGAACATGATTTCTCCTCTATTTTATCATTTGTTTGCATGCATAAAATCCATATTTAATTTTATGACAAATTAATTTTAACATATATGAGTATGTTAGTATGTATATAGATCTACATTTCCTTCAAAGGGAAGCCCTGACCATATTGTTTTTATGTGAAACCAAACTTTGTGGTCGTGAAATGAGCAGGGTGAAGGAGAGAATGAAGGGGTGTTTTGGGATAGAAGTGCATAGTGTTGGGAGATCGGGTGGTTTAGCTCTCTTGTGGAAGAAAGACATTGACGACGTCTTTACGTCCACTGTTGTTCATCATATGTATTATTTTAGAAGCAAGAAAAATCAAGGAAAATGGAGTTATGAGATTCGAACCCATGACCTCAAAAACAAAAATAATCATACTTTACCACTACACCACTTTCCCAATAATGATACAATACTACACTAAATTGTTCTTATCTTTTTTCAATAGGGGTTCAATGGAACCCCATGAACCCCCATTGAAAACGCCTCTGGTTGTACGCCGTACTCGAGAATAGTTAAAGGAGGGATTATAAATGGCTCGTTTCGTCCCAATCATTTGTTTAACTTTAATTAAAATATTTCTCAAAAATAAAATAAAAAACAAACAAATGATTGAGACGAAGTGAGTATGTATCGTCGATACTCGATCATGGTGTCATAGTAACTAGTTGATTTCTCATATTTATGGGCCAGAATAGGGGTGTTCTCTTAGTGGTTAGGACCAAAGATCAGACCGGAGTGGATCATTTGGTCTGGATCAAATCGGAGCATATTTTGTTTGGTCCAGTCTATGGTCCACTTATTTACTTTACTTTGGTCTTCGATCTGGTCCTGGACCAAACCAACTGGACCACGGACCAGATTATGGACCGAACTTATATATATAACAAAAAAATATTTAAAATTGTAAACATTATTGATTTTATTTTCTACTTTGTTTAAACGTATTATTTTTTAGTATATTGTTTACACATATTATAAGATGTGTATTTATGTGCTTAAATCTTTTAAGAAGATAATGTTGCTAATTTTGATTCTTACGTTGTCTTGAGTTCTAATTTTTTACATAGTTGCTCTTTCATGGACAAACATTACTTTTTTCATGGACATTTTGCCATTAATTTTCCATCCTTTACCCTTCCCAAAAAACAAAATAAACAATCTCTCTCTAATTCTCTTCCTCACAAATTAATCAATTCCGTTAAATTACCCAATTATGAACGCTAATTCTCATGTCGATCAAGTAATAATCCTAATTTATTAACATATTAATTATTAAATACGCTAATTTATTAACATATTAAGAAGATTAAATTAATTTATACTAATGAAATTAGGGTTTGAGGAAAGCGCAAAAGTAGTGATTTAACCCCCATAACTTTAGCCAATTGTGAGATTAGGCCCCATAACTTACAAATGTAGTAATTAGGCCCCATAACTTTGGCAAAAAGTGAAATCTAACTCAATTTCTCTTTTCAACTTAAATCATATCACTAAATCATTTTATATATAAGTTCATTATACACTAAATAATTATTAACATTTTAAAAGTATTTATTTAATTTATTAACATAATTTTTAGAATATTTTTAATATTTTTTTACTAATTTTATTATAATTCACGTACATATAAGAGCATGTTTACAAGTTTTCAATTTTATTTAATTCATTCAATATTTGTTTCCAACATTATGTAATACTCTCTCCTATTTCCTATGTTGTTCCATTTTCTTTTTTCCTAAAGAATTAAGACAATCAATTTGGACCACACATTACACATGACCCCACATATAGTTGATTTTTTACCACACAAACTTATCCAAAAAAGGAAAGAGGGAACAACAATGAAATTGGATGTAAAGGGAAAGGGGAACAACATAGGAAATTGGAGGGAGTAATAAATTGCATACACAATTTTAGAGATTTTTAATAAGTTTTAGTATATACTTATAAATTGTAGTATTGATGAATAAAATTGAATTTTTTGGTGCAATTTTGGTTGAAAACAAAAAAATGGGTTGAATTTCACTTTTTATCAAAGTTATGGGGCCTAATTACTACATTTATAAATTATGGGGCTTAATCTCACAATTGGCTAAAGTTATGGGGGCTAATCACCACTTTCGCGGAAAGCGTCAATAAAAAGTAATTGTGTCGGAGTCTAATTGGCCAAATATGTTGCATCATACATGGACACTGTTTGGCAACACTTCTTCAACACGTAGTGCTTGTGTTATGGCAAATTTATTGAGCTCTCTGAAAAATTGGATGCTCAAGGTTCATACGAAGCCACACGCATAAATTTCCTTGGTTCAATACACGACGCTTATTCAACCGGACTGCAAGCAGGATGACTGCAGAATGCGGGTATTGGAGCGATATGGCGAGTTGGCTTACTGGTGAGGGCAGGGCCGGCCCAGGGCCTGTGCAAGAGGTGCGCCCGCACAGGGCCCCCAACTTGAGGGGGCCCAATTACAAAGATTTGTTGCGTTGATTGATAATAAATTTAGGTCATTATAATAACATAATTCCTACTATGACTTGGTGGTAACTGATAAGTGGTGTGGTATTTATTATCAATGGTCTTAGGTTCGATTCTTGCTAAAGGCTTTATTTTGTTATATTTTTACAAGGTTTATTTGTTTATTAAATTTTCAGCAAAACAAGGCTATGAAGGAGTCGAACCCAGGTTGTGTTGCTTCTTTAGTGAGCGACTAACCACTGTGCCACTTTACTATTGTTAAAAAATGGAAAGAAATTTATATTTGTATCCGCATTTCGTCTAGGATTGAAAAATACACTAGTCATGGAAAACTCTCATATATAATAGTTAAGATACGATTTTCCCATTTTTCTTACTTTTAATAAAAATGGTATGGGGCCTCTCTCGAAGAGTTCGCACATGGCCCCCAAAACTACCGGGACGGCCCCGGGTGAGGGGGTGGTCCGATCGTTTGGGTGGTGCGGCTGGTGATTTGTTGGTAGGAGATTGGGTTAATCATTTTGAGAGGATTTATTGTTATGGAACAGAATGGTAGAAGGTGTAGAAATGACAAGGGTATAATAGTCATTTATGTCCATGATTGAGTAAATCATGTCCATGAATGAGCATAACCCATTTTTTATACTGCACCATATCGATGACAATCGAATTTGGTCCATTTTTTCCATTTGGTCTGATCCGGTCTGGTTCATTCGTTTTTATGGACCGATCGAATATTAATATGATTCCGTCCCCGATCCACCTTTTAACCCTTATTTGATATTCAGTTTGGAGAATTTGGTCCGGTTCGATCCTGCCCCAGACCAATGAACAACCCTAGGCTAGAAGTCGTGTGGTGGCCGATTAGAAACATTATGATAAGGTGTCAGTGGCCCCATTTCCCCATCAATATTACATGCAAAATCCTAAAGTGTGCTACGTATAATTCAACTTTCCTTTAACGTTACAAACTTACAAGTTACAATACTATATAGTCTATATTATACTCCCTCCACTTTCCTATTTTCACCCCATTTCCCCTTTTTGGCAAATTATCTATTTTCACCTCATTTCTCTTCTTTCCTTATTTGGACTACCTTTTTTCATTCTTTAATCATTCTTTTCACTCCACTTACATTTCTATTATTACTTTTTCATTTTTTAATCATTCTTTTCACCCACCTACAACTCTTTTCTTACTTTTTCATTCATTAATAATTTTTCTTAATATGCGCTACAAAGAAATGGGGTGAACAAAAAAAAGTGGAGGGAGTACTTATTAGTGCTTCAAAAAATAGAACATTGTGGTCTAAATTAATATTAAAGAGAGAAAACTGAAGAAGAGGATATTGATTAATTAATGGCGCGAGATTTAGATAGAGATGAAGAGAAAAGAGCTTGTGTGACGGGTGCTTCGGGTTATATTGCATCTTGGATCGTCAAGCTCTTGCTTCATCGCGGCTATGTTGTGCATGCCACTGTTCGATCACTCAGTATGTTTTTTTTCTCTCTACTCTTTTTTCGCAAAATTTTGTTGGTATTTCGACTTGTATATGTTCTTCTTTAAGATATAATTAATAAATGGATCCGTGATCCGTCACATTAATGGGAGACCGCCTCTTTAAAAATTTGTATAACGTTAAGTGACATAGTTATAGTATATAGCTAGCTATTTCATTGTTATAGGCACAACCAATTTGTAATTAAATACAAAACACTTTATCTATAAACATGGTGGAGCTACCAATCGTTGGTTGGCGCAGTGGTAGTATGGGGCTGCGCTTGGTAGGGAGGTCTGCGGATCGATCCCCCACAACTGCGATTGGGAGGGGTTTAAATACCGTAATCCTTGGACACGCCCCAAAATCCGGATTAGTCGGCCCAATGTGGTTCGGATTACCGGATGGTTTAGACCAAAAAAAAAAAACATGGTGGAGCTCACCACTATGAACCCTTAATAAGGAAACATGTCTTTATGAGTTTTGCAAATTATCTTACAATTACGTAAGACTGAATGATGTTAAAAAAAAACGATGTTGCTCAGGTTACAATAAGATCTACAGTAATAGTAGTAATATAAACTATATGGTGGGAATTGCGATTAAATAACCATGGAATTAATATAACTTTGTAATTGGGAGACTATATTAGACAAGATCAAAAAGAGAAAAAGAAAGCTAATGCTAAAATCAGGACTTCAGGTTAACTTAATGTTATGCATGGATATAAATATGTAATGTGGGTTATGCAAATTGGGGCATCGGGTATACAGTGATAGATGAACCATCTCAACCAAAATCTTAAAGTGATGGTTGAGGCCCGATTATTATAAATATTCCTATTACGCTCCCTCACTCAAATGCCCGTTGGGCTTGAAGAGTGGTTAGTTGTGCAAGCCCCCGTGCCGTGTCTTTGGGTTTCCACTTCGAGTTTTTGAGGGGTTTTGAGGTTGCCAGGATTCGAACCCGTGACCTTCGGTCACACTGGCTCTGATACCATGATAGATGAACCAACTCACCTGGCTCTGATACCATGATAGATGAACCAACTCAACCAAAACCTTAAGGTGATGGTTGAGGCCCGACTATTATAAATATTCCTATTATGCAGATGATCCGAAAAAAACGGAGCATTTGCGTGGATTGGACGGAGCAAAGGAAAAACTTCACTTGTTTAAAGCCAACCTGTTGGAAGAAGGCTCCTTTGATTCAGCTGTTGATGGATGCTGTGGTGTATTCCATACTGCTTCTCCTGTTCTCATAGAAACGCCAAACCCGCAGGTTAATTTTCCTTACACCCTTTCTTTTCCAATGAACTACGGAATATTTCACTCTAATTTCAAAGCGGCCTTATATAAACATTTTTGTTGTTGCTTTGAAATATACGAATATTTAAACAGACGGATTTGGTTGATCCAGCTGTGAAGGGAACTCTGAATGTTCTTTCCTCGTGCGCAAAAGCTCCATCTGTCAAACGTGTGATTTTCACTTCTTCTGCTGCAACAGTTTTCCATACTGGTAGACCTATAACCTCTGAAACACTATTTGACGAAACTTGGTTTTCAACTCCTGAAGCCTGCAAAGGGTTTATAGGGGTATGTATGTTTGCAAAGAATTCGACTTTTATACCAAAATGGCCTGTTAACAACTTCCTGTATAACTATGAACTACTGAATTCACACTTCGTCCTGTATTCCTGTTTTGAGCGAGCCTTTTCTCATTCGCAGGACTCATATGTTCTCTCAAAGACCTTGGCTGAGATTGCTGCTTGGAAATTCTGCGAAGAGAATGGCATTGACATGATCACCATCAACCCCGTAGTTGTCATAGGACCAATGTTGCAGCCAGTGATCAATTGGTCAAGCGACCTTTTGTTTAACTTAGTTAACGGTAAGAGTTATATTATAAAAGGTGCGAGTTTGAATTAACTCTAACTCTTACATTAATAAGCATAAGTGACTGCATTACATTAATTCATGTTGTTAAATTATTTACAGGGAAATCAGAGACTTACCTAAATGCAACATTTGGATGGGTTCATGTCAAAGATGTTGCAGAAGCACACATTAAAGCCTTTGAGATCCCATCAGCTAATGGAAGGTACATTTTGTGCGAAACAGTGGCACATTTTTCACAAATTGTCGATATCTTGAAAGAACTCTACCCAAATCTCAAACTCCCTCACAAGTAAGTTTGTGTTCTTGGAGTTTAATTACCCAACCTTGGCTAAACCTCGTTTAACGTGCCATTAATTTCTCGTTTGCAGATGCATGGATGATCAACCGTTTCAACCAACATACCAGATTTCTAAGGACAAAGCTAGAAGCCTAGGCATTGAGTGCATTCCCCTAAGAGAGACTCTCAAAGAAGCAGTGGACTTCTTGATTGAGAAGAAGCTTATTACTCCGTAGTATATAATAAGCTTTGGCCTTCGGCTGAAACAGACATGGAATACTTGAGTGAACTGTTATATAATAAGCTTTGGCCTTCGTATAGCTATTGCATGGACATGTAAGCACGAGGACACGGCTTTTATATTTTGACATAATAGGTGCCCGATCTCTAAAATTATTCATAAGGCCTGAGGGCATGAGTTTACGGTTTACCTCATCACCCGTCATCACCTCCTTATCGTCTCAATTTCATTTTATGTGATTTTTTCTTAAATTTTTTCTCACAGATTGCTGATCTACGAATAACTAAACTAAAAGTCAATTGGCCAAACTTAGCTTGTTGGACCCGTAATCAAGAATAGACAAAGGAGTAACTATGAGTAGTATGAGTTACTCCATCCGTTCCAATTATTGGTTTATCTTCGATTAATTTATCTCTTAGCTTACAAAGCGCAAATAAAAAAGGCAAACAAATGATTCGGACGTAGGACGTGACTACGTACCATCAATCCTGCTGTGGTGTTCCAGTAACGGTATCCCGCACACCATTTTACTAAATCCCGCACATTTTCCTCTTATTCTGAGGATATCCCTCTCATTTCTCACACCCACCAGGATAAAAAAAAATGAAAAACCCAAAAAATAAACGCCTCTCATTCTCCCCTTCGTCCCCTACCAATTGCCCTATCATCAATTAAATCAAAAGAGTGATATTTGCAGCAACCTGCAACGCATCAAGATTTCATTTGTGAATCAAGGTTTTGCCATTTCAATTAATCCACCTAATAACAATCCATCTAGGCGATCTAGCCGACATACTATTTGCCAAGTCAGAAGTGAATTTAGGTCAGCAACTTGCGACTCATTGTATCACGACTCACGGCTCATTGTATCACGACTCACGGCTGCCATGAATTTGATGACCGACCGTACCCTCCGATCAATCTACTCCGGCATGTTCAACGACCCCAGCCACAACCATCCCTTCAAGAACACAACGTTAATATTAATCCAACATCAATCCAAACCCTAATTGTAAAAAGACCTTTTTGAAAAAACATTATTTAAAAGACTGTACTAATAAAATTGTTGCGTGTGGTATTTGCATATTACGATCTATAATTGTCGAGTTATTAATGAATTGGTTAGGCTTGTGAGAAAGAAGCGGGATAATTCTTTTTAGGTCTTTTTTATGATAAAGGGTAGTTATGGAAAATTAGGGACAAATGTGTGGGATTAAGTAAAAGGATGTGCGGGATTTAGCAATTGCGATTATAATATGAGTTTTTCAAACATAATAACCCATATATGGTAAGATTAACAACATATTCTTCTTAGAATAATTGCTTCCGTCAATAGCGTTAGACATGTCATATAAATATCCGCACATATTAATGCAAAAGAAAGACAAAACAATGTTTCCCAAAAAGCTCTTGTTCCTTACTTCATGTTTCTATCCCATAACAAGCTTCAAAAAATTAGGTAATTCTGTCTTGTAAGCCTCTAAGGGCTTTAGTTCACACAATTTATCGTGTGATTAATAACCTACTCTACCTGTTAAGCTCAAGACTTAGCTATTAGCATAGATTTAATGAAACATTTAACTAGTCATTATTTATTTCTGTTAGTGCGGTCACAAATTCTTGTTTAAGACGGGAGTATCACTTGAATGCTCGCTCAAATCAATACTATACTATATATTAAATCCAGAAACCAAGGGACTTTAATGTAATTAAAGAAAGTTATACAAATTAATTATACTATATATTTTTAATCACTAGCACTGTGTGATAGACCCGATTAAAGGATCTCAATGCAAATATTATATAATTTGGGTTAAAATTAAATTACATAGAAGTTTAGTAATTTTCCTAAACATTTGTAAGAGACTAAAACATGGTCAATTTCCTTAAAATAAAATAATTAATTAAGATGGTCAATTTCAAGGAGACTAAAAGAAAGAAGATACTTGGTAATTTTTCTAAATACTTATGGAAGACTATAAGATGGTCGATTTCCTTAAAATAAAATAATTAATTAGTATAAACATGCACACTTATGGTATTAATTATTATCATCATAAAATTATATATTAAATTTAAAATCTATGCAATTTTATTAAATTTTATAGTTTATTAGATGTATAGAGATGTTAATTATTTAACATACAAAAATATAATATAAGTGGGTTATAAATAATTCAAGTTAGATTCCATAATATATAATATTGCATAATTCCTTCGATTTGATTTTGTTCCGGGTCTAATTCCAGAGCATGTATAGTTACCACCCGTGGCTTGTTTGAATGATGTCTTTTGGATTCTCCTTTGGTCTTAATCGTTCCTCTCGGCCTCTCCTGCAACAATGAACGAACTGGGGGCTTGGCTTTGAGCCAAGCGTACCCACTCCGACGCCCAAGTCAGTAAACTTAAATGTATAAGTTGTGTGCTAGTTGGCTAGGAATATATATTGTAGAGAGATAAGGAAGATGTTACCAGATGAATAGTGTAATTAGGTTTAGTTGTGTATTTCTGGATCCTTTCCTCAATGAAGGTTGAGGAGTATTTATAGGCTTTCACCTTTTGTCACGTAGTGGCCAAGTGGCTAACAGGTGGAAAGACTGATCTACCCCTCGGCCGAGGGACCTATGGCAGGCCGGCGGGCCCTGTTGACTCACCGCCGAGGGGTCTTGGATGTGAGTACGCGGGTATGTGTCCCGGCTGGCAGGTTGCCATGCCGAGACCAGCCGACAGCCGACGAATTTGCATCGGCTAGGCTGCATAAGTCGTTGACTTGCTGTGGATATCTTTGACCTTGCTCAATATGTTGACTTGGTCAGCGGTGCAGAATATGCCCCATCAGATTTAATGCATATATGTAATATATTTATATAAATATATAATCTTCTTAAAATTGCATGCCTAAGTAATAAAAGTAGTTTCGCCAGTGAAGAAAATAATTATAGTAACATTGGATATAGTTATATGATAGTAATTACTCATTTGAATAGTAAAAATAACAATATTATCATCGAAATTAGTGAAAGTGGTAGAAACAACAACGAGAATAATGAAATAATCAATATTAATGTGACAATAGTGAAAGTAACAATAATTATGGCGGGAGTAGTGAAATTATCAATATTAATGCGGTAGTAATGACAGAAACAATAATTACGGCGGGAGTAGTGAAGCCTCTAAGGGCTTTAGTTCACACAATTTATCGTGTGATTAATAACCTACTCCACCTGTTAAGCTCAAGACTTAGCAATTAGCATAGATTTAATGAAACATTTAACTAGTCATTATTTATTTCTGTTAGTTTTGTCATAAATTTTTGTTTAAGACGGGAGAGTATTACTTGGATGCTCAAATAGCATAAATAAGCAAAAACCAACATGCCTAAATATTAGCAGAATATTTGTCCTATTTAGCAGCTAACTATCTATGCTAGCATCAAGTGGAATGTTATTTGTCTGTTTAATGTTAAGACTAGGGGTGTTAACAAGCCGAGCCGAGTCCGAGCTATATATAATTGCTAATTTTTTGAGTTTTTTTTTCGATATTTTTAATAAGAAGACTCGAAAGTTATATGTAAAAATATTTGGCAAATTATACAAATTTGAGCCGCTCGCGAGCTTTTCGAGTCGAGCCAGCGTTTGCTCGGCTTGACACGTTAAACTCTCGAGCAGAGCCCGAGCCCGAGCCCAAGTCGAGCTCGCATGAGCCGAGCTTTGATCGAGCCGATCTCGAGTTGTTCGCGAACTATCTCGTCTCATTAGTCTTTAGAGAAACTAATTGGAGCTAGTTGGTACTAGCTAATAAGTTAACAACCATAGAAACTATTGAAATGACTTGGCATGTCTGAACGATCAAATTTGCACCACTTAGTAAAACTAATCGTTGCTTGGTGAAAGGATGTTTTAAAACTTAGGATATTTTTAAATATCTAAGTGTTAAAATGAGACTATAAATAACGCTAGTAAGATTATGTTGATCTCAGAATTAAACTAAATTAACAAACAATGAGCAACTACAACAGTTCTTACAAAACAGTTAGATATTTTCAGGTACAAGAAATGTTGATATTGTTATTACTAGGCACAATGTTAGTTGCAGTTGTGTCTGAAGACGACACGGTGTTTCTTAACTGCCTCGAGAAGCAACCGACCACGTACCCGACATCAGAAACTTCATACACCAAACACAACTCGTCATTCCAATCTGTCTTCAACGAGTTGGTTAGGAACCGCAGGTTCCTAAACCCCGTTTTCCAAAAACCGTTGGTCATTGTCACAGCCAAGGACGCGTCAGATGTCCAAGCTACGCTGTTCTGCTGCAAAAGGCATAATGTACAATTGAGAGTCCGAGGTGGTGGCCATGACATGGAGGGCACATCTTACATTGCCGGGGCCGGAGTGCCCTTTGTTATTCTTGACATGCTCAATATGCGGTCTATTAAAATTAACATTGAGGAAGAGACCGCGTCTATACAAGCAGGGGCTGTCCTGGGTGAGGTCTACTATGCCCTCGCCCAGAAGAGCCGCGTGCATGCCTTTCCTGGAGGGGTGTGTCCTACGGTAGGGGTCACCGGGCACTTTAGTGGAGGCGGGTATGGTAACTTGATGAGGGCATACGGACTATCCACTGACCATGTTGTGGATGCGCTCTTAGTCGTTGTTGATGGAAAGGTTCTTAATAGAACATCTATGGGGGAGGATCGTTTTTGGGCCATTAGAGGAGGCGGGGCAGCCAGTTTCGGGATTGTCCTAGCTTGGAAAGTAATGCTTGTTCGTGTTCCGCCTTTAGTGACCGTCTTTCGGGTGACACGTACCCTTGAGCAAGGCGCGCCCGAGACCATGTATAGGTGGCAAGAAATTGCCCCGAATCTACCCAAAAAGATTTTCATAAGAGTTCGAGTTACGGTACTCCCCAAAGCCGAGTTGAAATTTTCCTTCATTGGGCTATTTCTCGGATCGACTCAGGAACTTGTCGAGTTATTAGACGAGAACTTCCCCGAATTGGGATTATCAACCAAGGATTGCAATGAAATGCCATGGGTGAATTCGACTCTTTTTTGGGCGGATGCTCCGGTTGGAACTCCAACCCAGTTTCTGATCAGTAGGCAAGACGAAAAAGTTTCTAGGAAGGTTAAATCAGATTTTGTTGTCGAACCAATTCCAAAACAAGGAATCGAGAAAATATGCAAAGCAATGTTAAATATGGAAGGATTAGTAATGGAATGGAACCCTTATGGTGGGAGGATGAGCGAGATCCCAGGGAACGAGATTGCGTATCCTCACCGTGCAGGTATTTTGTTCAAGATCGAATACGACTTCAAGTGGTACGAAACCGGGATTGATGTGGATAAGTACCATGTAGAACTGTTAAGGAGTTTTTACAAGTTTATGACACCCTATGTTTCTAAATCTCCAAGGATGGCTTATTTCAACTATAGAGATTTTGACATTGGTATCAATCATGGTAATAAACAAGATACAAATCTTACCACTTCTTTTGGGATGAATTACTACGGTAACAATTTCATCAGGCTGATGAAGGTGAAAACGGAAACAGATCCTGCTAATTTTTTCAGATATGAGCAGAGTATTCCTCCTAGTACTCCTACAACTCTCTCATAATAACAATGAATGTACGGTGACTATCAGGGCCCGCCAATTTATTCAGCAGACCCTGATTCAAATGTAAAGTTGAGGCTCGATATATGAATAAGAAACAAAATAATTTAATTAAAAGTTTTATTTAATATAGAGACATTTGCGTTTTTATGCGTGAACATTTCATCTGCTTAGTTCATGGAATTAATCTCAACTGATGTTGACATATACAAATATTTAAACAGGCGGATTTGATTGATCCAGCTTTTAAGGGAACTCTGAATGTTCTTTCCTCGTGCGCCATCGAGGACTAATAAGGTAAGACGATGTATGCACCATTACCTATCGCTGATGGCCATTGGATCCTCTCCGTAACCTATACATCTGCCTTACTTATCGTTGGATAAGATTTAATTTCGAGAAAAAAATGACGATATAGATTTGACTGGGATATAAAAAAATTTAGGTGGAGATTGAAGTGTAGTGATCCCTCTCTTTTGTGAATATATTCAAGCACTTCGTACAGCAAACAATTCGAACCTAGCTCAACGATGAACCGTGGCAGACTTATTGAGTTGAAAGTTATTGAGACTGCATTTCGAGATGGACGGTAGGTCTATGTCACAGTGTGAGTGACTGACACAGAACTGGTAGCGAGATTAATAAGAAATAATCAAAGGTAAACGAACGTAAAAGTAAATGAACAAACAAGACGATGTTTAAAAAATTGGTTCAGCATCTACTCCGAGGCCTACGTCCAACCGTTATTTTATTGCTTGTTAGACATTTACTCAAACAACTAAACTCCTTACAATGAAAATAACTCGCCAACCAACCCCAATTGCAACTCAAACTTAAAGCTACTCCGCTTCAAGAGTTTATAAGTTTTATCTCACAGGTTTACAGAGTCAGAATCTTTAGGCAAAGACTATCAGATTTCTTCCACCAGTTATATTCTTCAAGTACTTCTTTACTCGCATCGTGGTTCGGTTCAGTGGAGTCGTCCCGATAAGCACTTGATCGAGTTCAAGGATCCCTAAATAGAACTCGAGATGCTCTTTCCATTCCGAGTAATTAGTACCATCAAGTTGTGGAACCGCTTGGACACGATTATTGAGAGAGCTTTGCAAATCTTTATCGCATTATGAACAATGCTCAAAACATTAGGCTTTGAGTTTAACACACAATATCAATTATGACTAAGACTTGAAACTTAAATGAGTAATTCACAAACATTCATTAGGCAAGTATAGTATCTGTGGACAACCTACACATGCTTAATTGCATAATCGAATATACTCTTCTTAATGAGTGTTTCACTTTAATGTCAGATTACCTGTGGGTAAAACCTTAATACAAGTTAATTTACCCCTTTAGATGCTTAGTCGGATATTCACTACATAATTTGAGTCCACTGCGGTGAACCTCAACCTAATGTGAATGTCCAATATGATTCCTTTATGAGACTTGATCGCGTACGAGATGAAATCACTGTGGTGAATTTCAACTCGTCATAAGGCGAATGTCTCTTTCATTCGATATCAAAACTATATATATACATAATTAGTATGTATGCTTACAACAATAATGTGATAATTTATATAAACTTAACTGACATAATAATATTAATATCATACGAGCATACATAAACAATCATGAGGTATCGTAAACTATAAAACGAGAAGGAAACTATTCATGCGGAAGATCTTCGATCGAGTGAAACATTAGCTCGATCGAGAACTATTATCAATAAAACACCTCGATCGAGTGACCTTAATACTCGATCGTGATGTGCAGTCTTGATGTCTCTCGATCGAGTGACACACTAATTCGATCGAGTGACGCACTAATTCGATCGATAAAAAAAAATCCCTCGATCGAGTACTCCTCAAAACCCAGGCGACAGACGAAACGCAATCAACAATCAAAAAACATCATACGAATCGAAATAATTCGATTAGGGCAGCGGAAACAATCATAATCAAAGGATATATAATCAACCATGAATGAAAATAATATCATAATTAAAACATTAATTTCATTCAAATTAAAAGACATAATTAAAACATTAATCGAACTATAATCGCAATCATAATCCCGCTCACGATACCACATGTAAACAATAATTATAGGATCTTGATTGCAGCGATAATTACTGATAGATACATACATGGAGTAGTCATTAGATCTGATGAGGAGGTTTCTTAAGAACAATAAGAAGATGAATCTTAATGTTTTGCCTTCTCCTGCCTTCCTTAGTCTCTAATTCTCTTTCTGTGTGTTTTCACTCAATTAATATGAATTAGGTTAAAAACCACAAACAGGTGTGATCTATTTATACAGGTGGCAGGAGGGGCTTAAATAGATAAGTGGGCCTAATATGTTAATGACCTGTAAACATTAACCGTAATCCACTTATTCTATTACTCCCAATAAAAACCCGAAATATTATTTCTAACCGTTTCTAATTAAAGTGACATCAGTAATTAGGTCCACATAATAGAGAATTAATAATTCTTATAATTGTTTCACACTATCGAGTAATTTCAGACTCAAGGCGTAAAATCATAGTTTGAAGAGGTGCCGCGAGAAGCTAAAAGGCTGAAACAATAAGGTGTAAGACGCACGACTTTTGGACGCTAGGGGCACTATTTTTGGTAATAATTGTATTTTCCAAACAAAATTTTGAAAAACTATAATTCTTCTAAAATATTTTAAGGCTGGCTAGCAATAGCATTTTTTTTCACAAAAGTAATAGTTAATCGTTGAGTCTAATAAGTTAAAATTAATAAATATAAATAATTTAATTTAATTTAACCTAAGTTCATTTATGAACCGCTAAAGGATTTATTTTTCGAAACCCTATCGCTAAACTAAGGTCCGTGGACGACTGACGAGAAATCAAAAAATACAAAAAAAGAAATAAAAAAATTCTCGAACTCCAGAAAATGCTAATGCTATAAGGTGCTCGGAAATGGTTGAAGTAGTTGAATAAGAGGATCACTATGACTATAGCCGTTGGTAAATTTACCAAAGATGAAAAAGATTTGTTTGATACGAAGTTTATCTAAAACTAATCAACACAAAGTTTATATTATTTACATTCATTTGTCATTATATAAAAGTATATTAATCAAAATTTAAATAAAATATTCACAAATTATTGATAAGTACAAAGTTTGATATCTATTTTTGAAGGAGTATTAAAAGATAAAGAAAGTTAGTTGCTGCTAATTTGCAAATCGAAATATAATATTATGACAAATGAGTAAATGTTTTGAAAAACTTTATTGTGCGATTGTTTTACAATTTAAAGTAAAATGGTACCACGAGTAATAAAATAAATTTGAATGAGGCTTGAAGGTAAATTAGATACACTTATTATAGAAATATGTATAAGGTTAAGATTCAATTCAAGCAACGATTAACATTAAAAAAAAGTCATAAAAAACACATAAAAGGATAAGAGTAGTTTTTCCCTAACATATTGAAGACCGTCTCTCTCAAGCTTTTGTTCTGACAAATTTACATGCATAAAAAATGGTACTATTCAATTATATAGAGCAAACTAATTATTGTTGATGTTATATATTTTTTTTGTGTGTAAATTGAGCACATCATTACTATAATTTAGGGAGAGATAAGAATTGGGGAAGGGTAAGACATATTCATCATGCATAATACGATGCTTTAACCACCTTTGGGCAAAAATATAAAAAAAAATGAAAAAAAATTTAAACCTAAAAGGGGGTCAAGTACTTCCTAAATCTTCTATAGTTCTCTACCGCATTAATATTCTCATGAAGTTTATGACATTTATTTCATATTAATAAAAAAATGATTATACTGCTTCGTACAATTTGTGATTTATAACTTTTATCTAACTTATTTGAACTTGCTTAAATTTATATATTTTAAGTGAAGAATATTAATTATAAATATGATAAAGATAAAGTTTGATCTTTAATTTTCTTAGAGATAAAAAAAACTCTATTTTTATTTTCTTATAATATACTAATTAAATGTCATAATGTAAAACAGGAAATTACACCACAATTTACTATTTCAATATGTCGATGATCAACACTCAAAATAGCACATTTGTTATTTAATAGTGTAAAAACTCTCAAAATGCTAAAAAAAATGTTCAATCTGTCGTTATCAAACAAAACCTAAGTTTCTGCATTTTTTTTTTTGTCATGTTCAACTTAATCTTTACAGGATGTAAAAATCATGAAGTCAAAAAGTAGCGGTTAGTTTTATTCTATTAGTTAGATGGACTTTTCAAGAGAGAGATAAAAGCTTTGCATTTTAGACCGTTTTATGTGTGAACCAAAGGGATTAAGTAGTGAGCTAAAGGTTGTTTCGAGTGGGAATGAGGTTGATTGCGACGAGTTGGTTGACTAAAGTTTTTCCTTACTAGATCTAGAAAAGAGATAATAATTATGAGATAATAAAATTTGAAGAAAAAAGGACAATAAAAATGAGATGGAGGTAGTAAGATTTATATATGCAAAATGAAATAAATAGCAAAGTTCGTGTATATATATAATATTCAAACTTATTCAGTTTACAAACATAGTACCCAAACACTTTGTTTGATTATTTGGAATGGAGGTAGGGGAGGGGATGAGAAAAAGACTAGGAAAGGAAAGGAAATGAGAGAGATAAGAGAGAAAATTGTTTCTTAAACTTTTCTTTGTTGAAGGATAAATAAATAGTATTCGATAAGGGAGACGAGGATTCATATATATCATCTAGAGTAAAGATTGGTGTTTTATGGAGGTGAATGTGATTTATGACTTCTTAGATGTAAAACGTAGCAGAAAGGTAGTGATAGTGGTAGTGGATTGTAGGTTGTTTCAAGTAGTAAGAACTAATCACAGTGGCTGATGTTTTATTTTGCGGGTAAATTAGTGGGGTGGAGGGAGTGTGCATTTGTGCAAGGGTGATGAGTTTAACGAGAATAATGATAATAAATAAGGTTATTTATCAGCAAAATATCACTTGCATTAAACCATATAGGTAACATGAATAATAACAAGAAACCTCAAAAGATCATATTGATAAACTTAATCTTGACCCCATTAATCCAAATTAAATTAAAATATTAATTCTAACAACATTGTCGAGAGCAAGGGTTAGTTTTCATTGGATTGTGGATTTTTCTAGAAGTTGGGGTTTTGTTTTTCACTTGGTTGGATAAATTTGAGAGAAGTTTCGAAGACAAGGATCGATCTTTCAACGGATGAGATTGTTTTAGATCATGTATGTGAATAGGGAAGAAAAATAGGGGTATGCGTGAAGGATTTTGTCTCAAATGAGAAGATGGGGGCAAGACTATTGTTATAGGAGGGTGTCATAAGTAGCCCCAGCCATGTAGTATTGCGTTGGAATTTGGTTCACAGTCAAAGGTACGTCTATAGTTTGACCGGGAGATATAACATTTAACTATCTGTAAATGTTTTTACGTAACTACCATTTGACCCAACAATGATTATTGTTTTCCTTGACCAATTGAAAAAAAAAACAGGTATTAATGAACAAAATTTAAAAACTCTCAGTCCCAAGTATCATATATATAAACTTTATATTGGTTTTATTTTCTTAAAAAAACAATATTGTCGAGAGCAAGGGTTAGTTTACATTGGATGGTGGATTTTTCTAGAAGTAGGCCGGGGTTTAGTTTTTCACTTGGTTGGATAAATTTGAGATACGTTTCAGAGACAAGGATCGATCTTTAAGGGATGTAAAGAGTTAAGAACGATAAACACCTAAGAGGGGGAGGGGGTGAATTAGGTGTACCTTTTAAAAATTTTCTCTCTTACTTGGTTAATGACTAACACAAGTAAGATCTATTGATACGAGTTTGAGAAACTTAATGGATTGTAAGCTCACAAACGGTACAGCAGGTCTATGCAACAGTATGAGAGACTGTTGCACAGCACTGAGGGCGAGATTAACGTGTAAAAGAAGAATGATAAGAGAACGTGAAAGTAAATAAACAAACAAGACGATGTTTTAAAAATTGGTTCAGCTCCTACTCCGGAGCCTACGTCCAACCGTTATTTTATTGCTTGTTTAGAAATTTACTCAAACTTAACTAAACCATTACAATGAAACAACTCGCCAACCTACTCCGGTTGCAATTGCTTAAAGCTACTCCGCTTCAAGACTTTCTCTTGCTCAAAGCTACTCCGCTTCAAGACTTAAGGTTCTATCTCAACGGTTTACAGAGTCAGAATCTCAGTGGTTCACTTAAGAACATGGAGATTACAATTAAGACCTAAACACGAGAATCATTGAACATATTCGTTTATGCAACGATTAAAGCGTTTAACCGATACTTGGAGATTTTGACTTTGAAAAACAATTGAAGACTTTTGAAAAACAGAAAACGGTTTTGCAAATGATTGAAGAACAAAGCTTTTAATGCTGAAAAGATTTGCAAAGTGTTTACAATGAATGCTCTTTCAAAGTCTTGCAATAAATGAAAAATGAAGTGGCTATTTATAGAGAAAGTTAGTGTGTAAGAGAAGGATCTTAACACTAAATTAATCTAATATCCACAAGTATGTAGTATGCATTCATCATTTAAAAATATAAAAGAACAATCAGATTGAGAGGCTCAAGGTGGCTGCGTTTTTTTCCAAAGAGAAAGAGTGTTTCCCATAAAATATGGGAACTCACAATTTTGCCTCAAATAGAAAAAGCATAAGACCCATTTTTGGTATGAAAAACAACTTGCACAAATGGGATTGACATCTTTTAAATTATTGTGCAAGCATATTCTTTTTGTTCTTTTTGTTCTTCAGTTTGAAATAGTGTTTGTTTTAAACATAGGAAAGTTTTTTAAAGAATTTCAAACACTTGTGAATTTTCCCGAAAATTCTCCATTCGTTAGTACCAGAAACCATGGTGCAACAGTCTCAGGAACTGTTGCACGGTTTTGCCATAACTAATGCGTAAAAGAAATATGTTGAACTACCTCGTTTACAACATTTGTTCTAGACTATGGGCATGCTTGACTTGTCCTTCATCTTGATCATCTTGAACTTCTTTGAACAATCATGGGATGCTTCAACTTGCTAAACATTTAACTAAGAGACAAACAATTAAATCATAATGAAACTTGGCATCATCAACCAAGTGTGTTCTAACAAATTCCCCCTTTGATGATGGCAAATTTTAAATATGTGTGAAGTTCCCCCTAAGCCCATGGTGAGTCGGTCTTTGAACCAAATAATAAGAACATCAATTAAACATGATCAAGGTGAATGAGGTTCAACATGCTTGGCCTAAGTAGAACATCTAATCATCATAGCTAAGACAAATTCACGGTGAACGTTAGCCGAAGAGTTGTTAGTTAACACATAAACACATAATTTAACTACTTCCCCCTCTTGACATCATCAAGAGAAGGACATAAACATGTTCAAGTAGTACATAATTAAACCAAAGACAAATGTTCAAAATAAGAGAAAAGAAACAGCCCATAGTTTGCATAAGAATTAAAAACAAAGAGTCAAAAGGATAGGAGGGCAAGGGTAGGTACAGATGCCTTATTCATCATCGGACACATGACCACCAAGAGCTTGCACACGCTCAATAAGATCTTCATTCAAGGTTTTGAGCTCAGCAACATCTTCCTTAAGAGTCTCATTGTCCACAACCAATTTGGACACCATGTTCATAAGCTTGTCCAACTTACCGAGAACACCACCCATTTCAACAGTTGAACCAACTGTTGCACCAGTTTTACCCCTACCCGAGAACTTGCGGGTCAACTTCCCATTGTTGATAGCCAATGTCATTTGAGAAAGCAAGCCCATGGTCATGTCATCACTGAGTTTTTCGATACCGGGGCTACCTTTCATGACAATCTTTCGTTTCATGAAGACAATGGACAACCACATACCATATGGGATCACGGTTTTCTTGTCAAATTTCCCTTTTTGGAGGTCGGGGGCAATCTCATTGATACGGTGGAAGATGAGTTGGGGAAGGTTGATGGGACGGCGTTTGTGAATGTGGTGAATGAGGAGCATTTCAAGGAGGGAACATCGTCCCCTACTGTTATTGCTTGGTAAGATGGCTCGGTGAACAAGGTTAAAGGTGAAACGGTGGGGGGCTTGAAGTTCATAGGCATATATGTTGGTGGTGCCATTTTCATTGTCGGGTCGAAGGGTTCTCATGACCTCACTAGCCATAGCTTCATCAATATCACCCCAAGTGGTCTTAGGAAAGGTGGTAAGACCCACGGCTTCAACCTCAAGATAAGAGGCAAGTTGGTCAATGGTCAAGGCAAAGGGTTTTTGGTTTATAAATGCCGAGAGATTTCCTGATGCAATATCAACCTTGACTGTTGCATAGAATCGAATCAACTCCGACATGTAAACGGGGAGTATTTGTCGAGGAGATTAACCCAACCACGACCATAAATAGCGGCTTTAAAGAATGCAAAAGCCGGAGAAGAATCATACCATGTTTTCTTGTAACGTCTCCCACTATGGAAGCAACATGCAAGTATGCCGTGTGAGCTTGAGGGTGTCATCCAGGAAGATCAAGAGAGTTGAGATGAGCAAGAACCTCGTTCTTGAATGCCTCATCGTGAGTGGTGACCATCAACGCTGTGCATGAATTGAGAGGAATTTTATCCTCAATAACATCATCATCTTCCTTTGGAAGGACCACCTCCCTCTTCCGTGAGTACCTTGGCTTTTTAGCCGTTTTTGGCTTTGATTCCTTCTTCCTTTTGAGACCGGCCTTAGATTTTCCCTTTGATTCGGTGGGAGTTTCGATGACAATATCATCATCATCACCAAACAGTTAGGTGATTTTGATTTGGGATTTTGTTTTGGGTTGTTCGGGAAAAAGAGGTTCAATTTCATCAGCAACATTGTCTTCATTGGTGGATTCATTGATGTTTTCAATGTTGGGAATGGTATCTTCTCCATGAAGAACTCCCTTTTCAGAAGTTGGATTTTGGGAATCAATTTTTTCATCATCTTTTTCGCTCACTGTATCCTTTTCTTTTTCGATTTCACTTTCTTTCTCTCTTTCCTCATCTTTTTCACTCATTTTTTCATCTTTTTCATTTTTCTCTTCAACATCTTTCTCATTCACTTTTTCGGATTCTTTTTCTTTTTCTTTATCAAAAATATTACCAACAACCTCAGTTTCCTTTTCTTCTTCAACAATAGAAGCAACAATCACATCATCATCAATTTCTTTGTCTTTTTGGATGTTGCTTGCTATTTGTTTGAGCGTGGGCTCGTCTTCCTCGGAATCAACATCAGCATTTGAGTCCAACAACAAAGAGATTGGTGGGCTTCGTTTCAAACCACCACGGCCTCCTCTACCACGACCTCTTCCTTTGTGACCATGGATTTCTTTCGTGCAACATTCGGTTTGACTGTTGGCGGCTTTGAAGGAGACGGGGTGGGTTTGTCAGATTTTTCAATACTTGCAGCGGATTGTGTGGCCATTTTTTGTTGGGCAATATATTTGGGGTTGAATGTATTTCTAAGGTTTTGAAGTTCTCTTCTAGTTGATTTTTTGGGAGCCATTTTGTGGGTGATGGTTTTGACGGTTTTGGAAGATGAAAGAGGTTGAGATAATTTTGAATTTTGAAGTGAGTTGTGGGTAAATGGGAAAGTGGGGTTATTACATGGGGGTTTTGTTTGATGGACGGTTGGAGTATTAAGGAGGGAGTGGTTAAAGGTTGAGGTGGAGTGTTAAATGAGGGTAATGATGGCATAGAGGGCGGCTTGGTGTAGGATTAGCTAGATGGGACATAAAGTAGTGCAAAGCTCAATGCAAAATAATTCAAATGCAAAATGTAGAGTTCCAATGCAACTTTTTCGGTACACTTGTGATATGGTAATTTAGACATTTTTAAACTTGAGAACATATATACATCATTTCATCTCTAGTCAATCATATGGGAAAGATAATTTTAATTTATGTCACATGTCGCCTAACAAACCAATTTCCAACCGAAGTTTTACGAATTGTTCCCTTTCTAACGGTTTTGTAAAAATGTCCGCAATTTGATTTTCCGTTCTACAAAAGGTTAGACATATATTTCCTTTTTCCACTTGATCACGTAGAAAGTGATGCCTTATGTCAATGTGCTTTGTCCTAGAATGTTGTATTGGATTTTTCGAGATGTTAATGGCACTTGTATTATCACAAAATATAGGAGTAGTTTCGAAAATAAGACCGTAATCACGTAATTGTTGTCGTACCCAAAGAATTTGAGCACAACAAAGAGCGGCACTTACATACTCACTTTCGGCCGTGGATAGAGCAACGGTATTTTGCTTTTTGGATGCCCATGAGATAAGGCACGGTCCTAAGAAGGTAGCAATACCCGAGGTGCTTTTTCTATCCAACGAACTCCCGGCATAATCCGCATCCGAAAATCCTACAAGATCAATGTCATAATGAGTTGGGTACCAAAGGTATAAACCTTGCGTTCCAATCAAATACCTAAAAATCCGTTTGACGGCTTTGAAGTGTGATTCTTTAGGATTTGATTGGAAACGAGCACACACACATACACTAAATTGTATGTCGGGTCGACTAGCGGTTAAATAAAGCAATGAACCGATCATACCTCGATAGACCCTTTCACTAACACTCTTACCATTTTCGTCTTTGTCAAGATTAAGCTTGGCAATCATAAGTGTAGGCATAGGATTCGAGCTAGTTAACCCAAACTTACTTATCATTTCCTTTAAGTACTTTTGTTGGTGGATCATGATGCCTTTTTCATCTTGCTTAATTTGAAGACCAAGGAAAATCCAAGTTCTCCCATCATGCTCATTTCAAATTCAGAGGTCATAAGATCCGAAAAGTACTTATAAAGAATGTTGTTAGTTGCACCGAAAATAATGTCATCAACATAAACTTGCACAAGCAACAGTTCCTCTGACTGTGACTTGATAAACAATGTCTTATCAACCGAACCACGTATAAAACCATTTTCTAATAGGAATTTGGAAAGCCTATCATACCAGGCTCGGGGAGCCTGTTTTAAACCGTAAAGTGCTTTGTCAAGTTTAAATACGTGATTAGGGAACTCATTGTTTATAAAGCCGGGAGGTTGTTCGACAAAAACTTCTTCTTCAAGATAGCCATTTAAGAAAGCGGTTTTAACATCCATTTGAAAAAGTTTTATGCCAACATGAGATGCAAAAGCTATGAGCATACGTATGGCCTCAAGCCTAGCTACCGGTGCAAAGGTTTCATCGTAATCAATCCCTTCTTGTTGATTAAACCCTTGTACCACTAGTCTAGCTTTATTCCGTACGATTTCTCCAACATCATCAAGCTTATTGCGATAGACCCATCTCGTACCAATTACAGTACGTTGGGATGGTCTAGGGACCAGATGCCATACCTTGTTTCTCTCAAATTGTTCCAATTCTTCTTGCATAACCGTGACCCAATATTCATCGGATAGCGCCATTGTGATATTTCTGGGTTCAATTTGTGATATGAATGCTTCAAAAGCACAGTGATTTTGGAGAGATGATCTGGTTTTAATTCCAGAGGTAAGGTCACTGGTTAAATTTGATAGAGGGTGGGAACCTTGATGCTTCTATTTCTTTGGAACAAGGGTGTTAGAGGCCTCATTTGTTTCGGTTGGTTCTGATGCAACAGTTTCAGTGACTGTTGCATGGGGAATATTGTGTGAGGGTGTTTGTGGATTGGTTTCAATTTGGTTAGTGGTTGGTTCACTGCACTTCTCATTCCCCCTGGATGAGCTGGCTCCATTTTGAGATGAGGGAGAGTTAGTTCCCCCTAAATTTTGGCCAGCCTCATCAAGCAACAGTGGCTCCAACTGTTGCTCGGCCTCTTCCACGACTAGATCCATGTCATGACATATCATTCCAATTTCGAAATCATCATCATCCTCATCATCTTCATCATTAACCTGAGTGTTTGAAACAAAGAGACTAGATTCGTCAAATATTACATGAACGCTTTCTTCCATTTTCATGGTTCTCTTGTTATAAACTTTGTAGGCTTTACTATGGTCGGAATAATCAACAAAAACACCTTCATCACTACGAGCATCAAATTTGCCTAGGTTGTCTTTTCCATTGTTATGTACAAAGCATTTACTACCAAAGCACTTTAGATGGGAGATGTTAGGTTTTCTTCCTCGTAGTATTTCATAAGGAGTTTTGTTAATGATTTTTCTAATCATGACTCGATTGTAGATATAACAAGATGTGTTAACGGCCTCGGCCCAAAAGTTTCTTGGCACTTTAGAGCTAATGAGCATTGTCCTAGCCATATTTTCCAGAGTTCGGTTCATTCGTTCCACAACCCCATTTTGTTGAGGGGTTCTTGCGGCTGAAAAATTATGGCTAATACCGTACTCATTGCAATAGGACTCAAATGATAAATTCTCAAATTCGGTTCCATGGTCGGATCTCAAGGAGACAAGTTTATAACCAAATTTGTTTTGGACCTTTTAAACCCAAATTAAGAATTCATCAAAAGTTTGGTCTTTAGAACTTAAGAAGAGAAGCCAAACAAATCTTGTATAATCATCAACAATGACACATATATAGCGACTTCCACCTTTACTGACAATACGCATAGGTCCACATAAGTCAATATGAATGAGCTCAAGAGGTAAGGAAGTGCTAACAATCTTTTTGGATTTAAAAGAGCATTTTACTTGTTTACCTTTAACACAATCGTCACAAAGTGATTTGAATTCAAATTTGATGTTAGGAATGCCATCAACTAGATCAAGCTTCTTAAGAGTGTTAAGTGTTTTAGCATTCACATGACCAAGTCGTTTATGCCAAAGCCAAGGGTCATTCTTTTGGACACTCATACATGATAGTGTTTGACTTGACAATGAGTGTAAGTTAGTCATGTAAACATCTTTGACACGTTCACCTTCAAGAATGAGTTCTCTAGTTTTTCCATCAATTATTCTACATTCACTAGCAAGAAATTCAACGATGTTACCTCGATCACACAATTGTGATATGCTTAGAAGATTGTGTTTCAAACCTTTGACAAGCAACACTTTGTCGACACATAGTGACTTTGACTTACCAACTTTTCCAATACCAATGATTTCACCTCGTTTGTTGTCACCAAAAGTCACCATGCCACCATCGTAGGCTTCTAGCGAAAGGAATTGGTTTTCATCTCCCGTCATGTGACGAGAGCATCCACTGTCTAAGTACCAATTGTTGCTGCCTTTCGCTAATGCCTATAAGAAATCAAACAGTTAGTTTAGGAACCCAAACAAGTTTGGGCTCCTTCTTGACAACAACCTTTTTGACTTCTTTCTTCTTAATCCAATCATGTTTAGCCACTTTGGTACTTCTTTCTAGGTCAAGGACTCTCTTTTCACAACCATTAAACTCATGACCAGTTTTACCACAGTAATTGCAGATAATGTACTCAGGAAGGCCAGCATACTTTCTTCTTCGAAAATCGATTACGCTTGGGTCTTGGTTTCGAGTGCAACAGTGCGTAGAATTGTTGCATTGAAACCTAGTCCAGCATTTTTTGCACGGTTTTCATATTCTTGAGATTGTTTTAAAAGAAACTCCAAGACATTCTGACTTCCTTCCCATTTCAAATAGAACATCTTAGCCTCATCTAGCTCTTTGGTTAGTTTGTCAATTTTAGCAAGATGATTAAGATTTAGTTGACCTACTTTGTCGAACGCATGTTTAGCATGTCTCACTTCATCACTAAGCAATAAGCCAATTTGCTCAAGTTGTTTGTTATCTCTTTTGCACAAGGTGAGGTCAGCTAACAGAGAGTCACGTTCTTTAGTTAGTGAAGACACATGTTTTGTGAGAGTCTCAATTTCCTTCATAGACTCAGATGCAACAGTTGCATCATCTGTTGCATGGATTTGTTCAGCCTTTTTCAGAGTTTCAATTTGAACAAGAAGATCATCATTTGTATTTTGCACTCGATCTAAAGCACTTTTAGCATGACTTGACTCATCATTAAGCATTTCAGAAATTTTGACAAGATCTTCTTTTTCATTTTGACATTTTGCAAGATCAATCAAAAGTTGGTCACGTTCTTTGGTTAGTGAGGACACGACTTTGTCAGGGGACTCTTCTCCTTTGTTGGACACAGATGCAACATTGCACTCGATCTCTGTTGCATGCATTTCATCAATTCTTTTAGCAAGAAACAGATTCTGTTTTCGGAGCTTTTTAATCTCCTTTTCAAGACTCGATGATGAACTAGGTTGATCTACCTCATTTAGACATTCTTTTAAACCAACATTTTCTTCAGCTATGTCCTCAATTTCAGTTTGCATAGCCTCTAATTTATTGCTTTGAATACGACACTTATCAATGAATTGGTCTAGAAGATGACAGATCTTGTCTTTAGCGAAAGATCGAACCTTTTTCTTGATCTTATTTACCTCAATGTCAGAATCTGAGTCTGAGTCCACGGAGTGAGCCATAAGACATTTAACATTTTCCTTCTTTGTTGACTTTGGAACATCATTGCTTGATCGGGAAGAGATGCTAAGTTTGGCGTCCAATTCTTCCTCAAGGACATCGTCCTCGTCGAATCGACATTCCCCAAATGGCAGTCATTACTTTGCTTTTGTATTCTCTTTTAGCAAACTCACGCTTCTCCTTAGACTTAATGTCATTCCACTTTGGGCATTCTTTGATTTGGTGACCTTTGTCACCACATTTGAAGCAACCAACGGTGGATGTAGACTTTCTCTTGGGAAAGCGTCGTTTGCTAGTATAGTTATTAGGACTTTGTGAGTTTCGACCATTTATCATGCCAACAATGTTTTTAGTAAACATTGCAAACTCGTCATCTTCATCCTCCTCATCACTTGAGAGAGCATAAAGAGCAAGTCCTTTCCCTTTAGAGCTTTCACCGGATCGCTTCATGAGAGTTAACTCATGAGCCATGAGTGAGCCCATAAGTTCATCAAGGGATAGCAAAGAAAGGTCTTTAGCTTCCTCAATAGCCGTAACCTTCGGTTGCCATTTTTCAGATAGGCTACGAAGGATTTTACGGACTACATCCTCGGATTCAAAGTTTCTACCTAGACTCTTAAGGTCATTAACAATACTAGAGAAACGAGAAGACAAACTATTAATTGACTCATCTTTTCCCATGTTGAACATCTCGTATTGTTGCATGAGAAGATCAACACGGTACTTTTTGACTTGTGACGTTCCCTCATAGGCAAGATTTAGGGTGTCCCAAATTTCTTTTGCCGAGTCACAACCGGATATCCGGTTGATCTCTTGTTCACCGATGCCATATTGAAGGATGGACATGGCTTTAGAGTTTTTCTCGACCTTTTTATAATCGGCCTCAACATACTTGTCCTCACTTTTGATAGACTTAGTGCCGTCGGCATTAGTCACCTCAATCTTGAGGGGACCATTTTAAATGATCAACCAACATTCATAGTCCGTACTTTTGACATAGTGCTCCATGCGATGTTTCCACCAGGCATAGTTTTCACCCTTGAAGATGGGATACTTAGTGTGTTTTGAATCGTCCATAACTATGGGATCAACTCCTTGGTTTTAACCAATATCAAGAGCACGAGGCTCTGATACCAATTAAAGAGTTAAGAACGATAAACACCTAAGAGGGGGAGGGGGTGAATTAGGTGTACCTTTTAAAAATTTTCTCTCTTACTTGGTTAATGACTAACACAAGTAAGATCTATTGATACGAGTTTGAGAAACTTAATGGATTGTAAGCTCACAACGGTACAAGCAGGTCTATGCAACAAGATGAGAGATCACGACAAAGACCGAGGGCGAGATTAACGTGTAAAAGAAGAATGATAAGAGAACGTGAAAGTAAATAAACAAACAAGACGATGTTTTAAAAATTGGTTCAGCTCCTACTCCGGAGCCTACGTCCAACCGTTATTTTATTGCTTGTTTAGAAATTTACTCAAACTTAACTAAACCATTACAATGAAACAACTCGCCAACCTACTCCGGTTGCAATTGCTTAAAGCTACTCCGCTTCAAGACTTTCTCTTGCTCAAAGCTACTCCGCTTCAAGACTTAAGGTTCTATCTCAACGGTTTCTGAGTCGAATCTCGAGTGGTTCACTTAAGAACATGTAGATTACAATTAAGACCTAAACACGAGAATCATTGAACATATTCGTTTATGCAACAGATTGCTTAACCGATACTTGGAGATTTTGAAGCTTTGAAAAACAATTGAAGACTTTTGAAAAACAGAAAACGGTTTTGCAAATGATTGAAGAACAAAGCTTTTAATGCTGAAAAGATTTGCAAAGTGTTTACAATGAATGCTCTTTCAAAGTCTTGCAATAAATGAAAAATGAAGTGGCTATTTATAGAGAAAGTTAGTGTGTAAGAGAAGGATCTTAACACTAAATTAATCTAATATCCACAAGTATGTAGTATGCATTCATCATTTAAAAATATAAAAGAACAATCAGATTGAGAGGCTCAAGGTGGCTGCGTTTTTTTCCAAAGAGAAAGAGTGTTTCCCATAAAATATGGGAACTCACAATTTTGCCTCAAATAGAAAAAGCATAAGACCCATTTTTGGTATGAAAAACAACTTGCACAAATGGGATTGGCATCTTTTAAATTATTGTGCAAGCATATTCTTTTTGTTCTTTTTGTTCTTCAGTTTGAAATAGTGTTTGTTTTAAACATAGGAAAGTTTTTTAAAGAATTTCAAACACTTGTGAATTTTCCCGAAAATTCTCCATTCGTTAGTACCAGAAACCATGGTGCAACAGTCTCAGGAACTGTTGCACGGTTTTGCCATAACTAATGCGTAAAAGAAATATGTTGAACTACCTCGTTTACAACATTTGTTCTAGACTATGGGCATGCTTGACTTGTCCTTCATCTTGATCATCTTGAACTTCTTTGAACAATCATGGGATGCTTCAACTTGCTAAACATTTAACTAAGAGGCAAACAATTAAATCATAATGAAACTTGGCATCATCAACCAAGTGTGTTCTAACAGGATGAGATTGTTTTAGATCATGTGTGTGAATAGGGAGGAAAATAAAATAGGTGTTTGCGTGAAAGATTTTGTTTCAAATGAGAAGATGTGGGCCAAGACTATTGCTATAGGGGGGCATAAGCAGCCCTAGCCATGTAGTATTGCGTCTGAATTTGGTTCACATTCAAACGTACTTCTAGAGATATAACATTTTAACTACCTCTAAATGTTTTTACATAATTACAATTTGATCCAGCAATGATTAAATTATGGTTGTTATTCGAAAGAAGGAGATTTGTTGCGTCATTTGAGTTGATTATGCAGATAGATATTATTGTTTTTCTTGACCAATTGAAAAACAAACAGGTATTAATGAACAAATTCTAAAAACTATCAGTCCAAGTATCATATATAAACTTCATATTGGTTTTATTTTCCTAAAAAAAGTATTTTATTAATCAAACACTCTTTTATTCTTATATCAATATTATGTTAACGAGAATTATTTGTTGGTCATGCGGCATACATAAAATCTTAGACATGAACGATGTACTATATGTTTATATTCCATTTTATTGTGAAATTTATCACACATTATTTTAATATCCGTGCAACGCACGGGCAAGAAAACTAGTAGCATGTAAAGGAGTAAAAGTTGGGAATAATGGGGCAAAAAAATGACATGATAACTAAAGATCTAGAAACAGAGGGTGTATAAAGTGCGTAGAAGCGAGCCTCGTTAGCTGAGTTTTATATAAGTATATAACAAAAAAACATTTAAAATCGTAACATTATTGATTTTATTTTTTACTTTTTTTACACGTATTATTTTTTAGTATATTATTTACACTTATTATAAGATGTGTATTTATATGCTTAAATCTTTTAAGAAGATAATGCTGCTAATTTTGATTCTTACGAACTCTTGAGTTCTAATTTTTTATACTACACCCTATCGATGACAATCGAATTTGGTCCATTTTGTTCCATTTGGTCCGATCTGGTCTGGTCCATGCGTTTTTATGGTCCGACCCAATATTAATATGATCCCGTCCCCGACTCCCCGGTCCACCTTTTAACCCTCATTTGATATTCAATTTGGAGAATTTGGTCCGGTCCGATTCTGTTCTGGACCGATGAACACCCCTAGGCCAGAAGTCGTGTGGTGGCCGATTAGAAACATTATGATAAGGAGTAAACAATACAAGAAGGACCTCAATTGTGGAAAATAATACGGACCTCACTTTTATTTGTGAGGCTTTAAGGACCTGGGTGTACTTTTTCCATCATCATGGTTAACGGCCGTTAACTTACAATTCCACAACCCGCCTATTAAGAAGTTTGGTGCATTCATCATTGTTCCAAGACTATACAACTGGATGTACAATAGCATTGTACATCCAAGGGTATTTTAGTCCTTTTTCAAATACTTTTACAAAAAAAAAAATTTAACGTAATCCAATTTTCAATTCAATGCCCCTTCTCTCCTCTGACTGCTTCCATATTTTTCTAACTCCTCTCCATCTTCCTCCATCATCCAATTAGTGAATCATATTCTCCCTTAAATTATTATAATTAATTGACTATGCGGAACAAATCATATGACATAACTCGTAAGAAAGGAATTTTTTTATTCAAAATTTATAATGCATGAAAATAGTTGAAACTCGTATTCTTTTTACATTAGCTCGTATTCTTATCTTTATAGCTCGTATTCTTATGTGCTCGTATTTTAAAGCTCTTGATCATTTTAAGCTCGTATTCTTTTTACATTAGCTCGTATTCTTATCTTAATAGCTCGTATTCTTATGTGCTCGTATTTTAAAGCTCTTGATCCTTTTGAGCTCGTATTTTTTTTACATTAGCTCGTATTCTTTTTACATTAGCTCGTATTTTTATCTTAATAGCTCGTATTCTTATGTGCTCGTATTTTAAAGCTCTTGATCCTTTTAAGCTCGTATTCTGTTTACATTAGCTCGTATTCTTATCTTAATAGCTCGTATTCTTATATGCTCATACTTTTTAGCTTGTATTCTTCTAATAATAGTTCGTATGATTAATGTAGAAATTTACCTCAAAGTATTGCTAGATCCATTTTTCCTTCTTGATGATGATGTAAATTGCTTCTCGTTCAACAAAATATTGTTAGATGCGTTTTTCCTCCTTGATTATGATGTTGATTGCTTTCCTTTCATCATGTTAGAATAAGAATTACGGAAAAGAAATGTTTGTCGACTGTCGTTTAAGAGAAATTTAGTGAAAAGAAAGAGGATGGTTTGTCGACTGGAGAGAAATCAGAATTAGGGAAAAAGGAATTGTGTATAATTTTTTCTTTTATTGGGCCTAAATAGTTTAATATTTAATATATATGGGCCTGTTGTACAATGCTGTTGTACAACAGGTTGTAGGATCTTATTTGTGATCATTTCATCTTCATTCAAATATTTAGCACACTGAATTTATTAACTTTGTTGGGAGGTTCTCTTTTTAATATATTTGGCTTTGTTTGACGACTTTTATAATTAATATTCCTTTGTCTCGATCATTTCTTTTACGGCAAGTGGAATGAGCTAGGATTTGAACCCAACGCGAGTGAAAAAATTCTCGTAGGACGAACGGGTTATGGTATAAGGGAAACTCGGAATTTTTTTCGAAAATTTCAACTAACACTTAATGATCTCCATTGGTCGGGGCGGGCGCCTCTGCTAGCCCCTAGCTCCACCACTGTTCTTTTACCTATTTCTTTGGTCTTTTCCAAAACTAAGCCCTAAATTAATGTTTTAGACGACCTTTTTAAATCGAAATAAGATAAATAAATATGTGACCATTTTACGATAAAATATAAATATTTTATGAATAAATGCTATCATTAGTTCTTTTTTGTTAAAAACGACAACTTTAATCATAATATTTTATCATTAAATAATTATTTTTATTATAAGATGTTGGACTTTTGTCGTCTTATCACTTGCGGATCAGGTCAAACTTGGCCACATCCAACATTATCATCTTGTCCGCTTGGCTAAATATTGTTTGATACGGTTAAAAGGTTGATATTTATCGGTATATCACCGCAAAAATTGGACCAAGTTGAATATTACTCAAATCATCCATTGTAGATGTACTTGTCATTCCTTCAATACTGTTGGAAATTTTATGCTCAGTGCGGAAAAGGACAAGGAGCAGTTTTTTTCAACTAGGGAATAATACACTCAGGTCCTTAATGCTCCACAATTATAATAGAGGTCCTTAAAACTATTATTCCTCATAATTTAGGTCCTTGTTGTATTGTTTACTCTTATGATAAGGTGTCAGTTGCCCCATTTCCCCATCAATATAATATTTTATTACATGCAAAATCCTAAAGTGTGCTACGTATAATTCAACTTTCTTTTAATGTAACAGTACTATATAGTCTATATTATATTTATTAGTGCTTCAAAAAGATAGAACATTGTGGTCTAAATTTAATAGGTACGATTTAAAACAGAAGAAGAGGATATTGATTGATTAATGGCGCGAGTTTTAGACGGAGACGAAGAGAAAAGAGTTTGTGTGACGGGTGCTTCGGGTTATATTGCATCTTGGATCGTCAAGCTTTTGCTTCATCGCGGCTATGTTGTGCATGCCACTGTTCGATCACTCAGTATGGTTTTTCTCTCCTCTCTTTTTCGCAAAATTTTGTTGGTATTTCGACTTGTATATGTTCTTGTTTAAGATAAACGGATCTGTCATATTAGTGGAAGACCGTCTCTTTAAGAATTTGTGCATAACCTAATATGGGTAGATAATCTATTTAAGTGGGGATTGTGAGACTTGTGATGGGATGGGATAATTGTTAGTTTGTTACTAGTGTAAATGAAACTAAAAATATCAGAAAGTTAGATTAGCGGAAATATTGTTATAAATATGTGCGCTTAGGTTACATGATAATAATCTAATTAGAGTTAAAACTCATATTTACCATAATTAGTGTAATAATCTTGAAAATCTTTCCCTATTTAGCTTATTATCATGTGCCCTAAGAGCACATGTTAGAAAAACTCAATTAATATACCAAATTACCAACTAATCCGACTATAGCTTAAATGAAACTAAAAATAGAAGAAAGTTAGATTAGCGGTTTTGGGCTGATTTGTTAGTTTAATTGTTAGTTTTGGGCTGATTTCAAACTATTTAGGACCAATGGGTCCACGTGAGCGTTTTTATTTTATTTTTTCCTGATTTTAGATAAAACCGCTAGTTAGATTAGCGGTTTTACTCTGTTTAGACAAGTTTGTAAACTCTTTTTCATTTGAACAAGCCGCTATGAAGATAAGCTGCTTCACTTTTTCCTTTTTTTGTAATTATCATTTGGACAAAAAGCCGCAAGCCTGCAAGTTTGTGGACAACATTTCATTTGCCAAGCCGCTAAGTTCATAAGCGGCTTCACCATTTTTTCCCTTTTTCTAATTATAGAAACTATAGATGTGTAAATATAGTGCATATAAAGTTATTTCATACGTTTGAGACGATGTTGCTCAGGTCTTTATGATTTGGTTCATATCTTCCAAACCTAGGTAAACTATATGGTGAGAATTACGATTAAATAACCATGGAATTAATATAACTTTTGTAATTGGGACAGTATATTAGACAAGTTCATAAAGAGAAAAAGAAAGCTAATGCTAAAATCAGGACTTCATGTTAACTTAATGTTATGCATGGACATAAATTTGTAATGCCGGTTATGCAAATTGGGCTTTCGGGTATGCAGATGATTCGAAAAAAACGGAGCACTTGCGTGGATTGGACGGAGCAAAGGAACGGCTTCACTTGTTTGAAGCCAACCTCTTGGAAGAAGGCTCCTTTGATTCAGCTATTGATGGATGTTGTGGTGTATTCCACACCTATGTTACTCCGACACTTCACTTAGCTGCCGTGTCCCGTGTCCGACACCTACTTGTCCGATACCGACACGACACTTCGACGCTTAATTTTAGACCAAAAAATTGAAAAATTCGCACAAAATTGCCGTATCCGACACTCGACACGTGTCCGACACGACACCCGTGTCGGAGAGTCGGGGTAACACAGTTCCACACTGCTTCTCCTGTTCTCTTAGAAACGTCAAATCCGCAGGTTAATCTTCCTTTTAAGTCTTTCTTTTCTAATGAACTACGGAGTATGTCACTCTAAGTTCAACTGATACTGAAATGTACGAATAATTGAACAGGCGGATTTGATTGATCCAGCTGTGAAAGGAACTCTGAATGTTCTTTCCTCGTGCGCAAAAGCTCCATCTGTCAAACGTGTGATTTTCACGTCTTCTGCTGCAACAGTTTTCCATAGTGGTAGACCTATAACCTCTGAAACACTAGTTGACGAAACTTGGTTTTCAACTCCTGAAGCCTGCAAAGGATTTATAGGGGTATGTATGTTTCCTGTTTATTTTGAGCGAGCCTTTTCTCTGCGTGAACTTAGAACCTGAACTTTACCTCATTCGCAGGACACGTATACTCTCTCAAAGACCTTGGCTGAGATTGCTGCTTGGAAATTCTGCGAAGAGAATGGCATTGACTTGATCTCCATCAACCCCGTAGCTGTCATAGGACCAATGTTGCAGCCAGTGATCAATTGGTCAACCGACCTTTTGTTTAACTTAGTTAACGGTAAGAGTTATATTATAAAAGGTGCGAGTTTTGAATTAACTCTAACTCTTACATTAATAAGCATAAGTGACTGCATTACATTAATTCATGTTAAATTATTTACAGGACAATCAGACACTTATTTAAATGCAACATTTGGATGGGTTCATGTCAAAGATGTTGCAGAAGCACACATTAAAGCCTTTGAGATCCCATCAGCTAACGGAAGGTACATCATGTGCGAAACAGTGGCGCATTTTTCACAAATTGTCGATATCTTGAAAGAACTCTACCCAACTCTCAAACTTCCCTACAAGTAAGTTTGTGCTCTTGCAGTTGGATGATGACCTCATTAGCATCCCATTAATTTTGTTGTTAATTAATGTAATAAATGTTGCGATTTCTCATTCGCAGATGTGCAGAGGGTCAGTCTTTTCCGTTTCAACCAACATACCAGATTTCTAAGGACAAAGCTAGAAGCCTAGGCATTGAGTACATTCCCCTAAGAGAGACTCTCAAAGAAGCAGTGGACTTCTTGATTGAGAAGAAGCTTATTACTCCGTAGTATATAATAAGCTTATTACTCCGTAGTATATAATAAGCTTTGGCCTTCGGCTGAAACAAGCATGGAATACTTGAATGAACGTAATAGTGTCGTGTTGATAGAATCAAGATACTTCGTATGGGAGAAAATGTGATGCAATAACTGTTACACCTAATTCGTATAGCTATTGCATGGACATGTAAGATGTTTATTCACGAGGACATGACTTTTATATTGGCATAATAGGTGCCCGATCTCAAAAATTATTCATGAGGCCTTAGGGCATGAGTTTACGGTTAACGGTTTACCCATCACCTGTCAATCCGTCACCACCTCCTTATCGTCTCTATTTCATTTTTTCTTAAAATTTTTCTCACAGGTTGTTGATCTACGAATAACTATAAACTAAAAGTCAATTGGCCAAACTTAGCTCGTTGGACCCGTAATCAAGAATAGACAAAGGAGTGACTATGAATTACTCCATTTGCTCCAATTATTGGTTTATCTTCGATTTATGTTTCCCTTAGCTTGCAAAGAGCAAATAAAAAAGGCAAACAAATGATTCGGACGTAGGAAATACGTAACTACGTACCATCAATCCTGCTGTGGTGTTCCAGTAACGGTATCCCGCACACCATTTTACTAAATTCCGCACATTTTCCCTTTATCCTGAGGAAATCCCTCTCATTTCTCACACCCACCAAGATAAAAAAAATGAAAAATCCAAAAAATAAACGCCTCTCATTCTCCCCTTCGTCCCCTACCAATTGCTCCATCATCAATTAAATCAAAAGAGTGATATTTGCAGCAACCTGCAACGCATCAAGATTTCATTTGTGAATTAAGGTTTTGCCATTTCAATTAATCCACCTAATAACAATCCATCTAGCCGACATACTATTTAATCAAATTTGCCAAGGCAGAAGTGAATTTAGGTCAGCAACTTGCGACTCATCGTATCGCGGCTCACGGCTGCCACGAATTTGATGACCGATCATACTCTCCGATCAATCTACTCCGGCCTGTTCAACGACCCCAGCCACAACCACCCCTTCAAAAACACTACGTTAATATTAATCCAACATCAATCCAAACCCTAATTGTAAAAAGACCTTTTTTGAAAAAACATTATTTAAAAGATTGTACTAATAAAATTGTTGATAAAACGGAGAAATACGTGTGGTATTTGCGGATTACGATCTATAATTGTCGAGTTGTTAATGAATTGGTTAGGCTTGTGAGAAAGAATGGGATAATTCTTTTTAGGTTTTTTTTTTATGATAAAGGGTAGTTATGGAAAATTAAGGACAAATGTGTGGGATTAAGTAAAAGAATGTGCGGGATTTAGCAATTGCTTCGGTCAGGCGTCAATAGCGTTAGACGGGGGCGGATCTAGCCTTTGGGCTATATGGCCTATAGCTCTATATGAATTTGGGGATAAATAAAATTTGCTTTCAAATTTTGCAAGAAATTAATGTAGCACACGTAGTTGGAGGCTTGCTACAAGGTCTACTCAATGAGTAGTAAATGACGGGGGTTCAATCCTCATAAGGAAATATGTATGTGTGTGTTTCTTAATCAAAATTACTCCGTCTTATTCTTGTGTCCTCCAGAAGAACCGTTGTCCTTACACCCAAGTCTTTATAATATTCCATTGGTGAAATATTTCCGTAAAAACAAACCATTCTCGTGAAAATCGAAAGCCACCTATAATTATTTAAATATTTTACCTGCATACAAATTCAACATATTGTCATTTTCGGCTTAGAAGTTATAAATATAGGTTCCACACGATTTTGAACCTAGAATTTTTTTTGTTTCTACAATCTCAAAATCTAACCCGACATAACTTCAAACTCTGGCTCCGCCCCTGGTACTTAGACCTGCAATATAATGCAAAAGAAAGACAAGCAACGTTTCCCAAAAAAACTCTTCTTCGTTACTTCATGTTTCTATCCCATAACAAGCTTCAAAAAATTAGGTAATTCTGTCTTGTAAGCCTGCAAGGGCTTTAGTTCACACAATTTATCGTGTGATTAATAACCTACTCCACCTGTTAAGCTCAAGACTTAGCAATTAGCATAGATTTAATGAAACATTTAACTAGTCACTATTTATTTTATTTATTTCTGTTAGTTCGGTCACAAATACCTGTTTAAGACGGGAGTATAACTTGAATGCTCAAATAGCATAAATAAGCAAAAACCAACATGCCTAAATTAATATTAGCAAAATATTTGTCCTATTTAGCATCTATCTATGCAACCATCAAGTGGAATGTTATTTGTCCTATTTTAATGTTAAGACTAGGGGTGTTAACGAGCCGAGCTGAGCCCGAGCTATATATAATTGCTAATTTTTTAAGTTTTTTTTCTTTCGATATTTTCAATGAGAAGGCTCGAAAGTTATATGTAAAAATATTTGGCAAATCACACAAATTCGAGCCGCTCAGGAGCTTTTCAAGTCGAGCCAGCGCTTGCTCGACTTGACTCGTTAAACTCTCGAACCAAGCCCGAGTCGAGCTTGCATCAGCCGAGCTTTGATCGAGCCGATCTCGAGTTGTTCTCCGAGCTGTCTCGTCTCATTAGTCTTCAGAGAAACTAATTGGAGCTAGTTGGTACTAGCTAATAAGTTAACAACCATAGAAACTATTGAAATGACTTGGCATGTTTGAACGATCAAATTAGCACCACTTACTAAAATTAATCGTTGCTTGGTGAAAGGATATTTTAAAACTTAGGATATTTTTAAATATCTAAGTGTTAAAATGAGACTATAAATAACGCTAGTAAGATTATGTTGATCTCAGAATTAAACTAAAATTAACAAACAATGAGCAACTACAACAGTTCTTACAAAACAGTTAGATATTTTCAGGTACAAGAAATGTTGATATTGTTATTACTAGGCACAATGTTAGTTGCAGTTGTGTCTGAAGACGACACGGTGTTTCTTAACTGCCTCGAGAAGCAACCGACCACGTACCCGACATCAGAAACTTCATACACCAAACACAACTCTTCATTCCAATCTATCTTCAACGAGTTGGTTAGGAACCGCAGGTTCCTAAACCCCGTTTACCAAAAACCGTTGGTCATTGTCACGGCTAAGGACGCGTCAGATGTCCAAGCTACGCTGTTCTGCTGCAAAAGGCATAACGTCCAATTAAGGGTCCGAGGTGGTGGCCATGACATGGAGGGCACATCTTACATTGCCAACGGAGGGCCTTTTGTTATCCTTGACATGCTCAATATGCGGTCTATTAAAATTAACATTGAGGAAGAGACCGCGTCTATACAAGCAGGGGCTGTCCTGGGTGAGGTCTACTATGCCCTCGCCCAGAAGAGCCGCGTGCATGCCTTTCCTGGAGGGGTGTGCCCTACGGTAGGGGTCACCGGGCACTTTAGTGGAGGCGGGTATGGTAACTTGATGAGGGCATACGGACTATCCACTGACCATGTTGTGGATGCGCTCTTAGTCGACGTTGATGGAAAGGTTCTTAATAGAACATCTATGGGGGAGGATCGTTTTTGGGCCATTAGAGGAGGTGGGGCAGCCAGTTTCGGGATTGTCCTAGCTTGGAAAGTAATGCTTGTTCGCGTTCCACCTTTAGTGACCGTCTTTCGGGTGACACGTACCCTTGAGCAAGGTGCGCCCGAGACCATGTATAGGTGGCAAGAAATAGCCCCAAATCTACCCAAAAAGATTTTCATAAGAGTTCGAGTTACTGTACTCCCCAAAGCCGAGTTGAAATTTTCCTTCATTGGGCTATTTCTCGGATCGACTCAGGAACTTGTCGAGTTATTAGACGACAAGTTCCCCGAATTGGGATTATCAACCAAGGATTGCAATGAAATGCCGTGGGTGAATTCGACTCTATTTTGGGCGGATGCTCCGGTTGAAACTCCAACCCAGTTTCTGATCAGTAGGCAAGACGAAAAAGTGTCTAGGAAGGTTAAATCAGATTTTGTTGTCGAACCAATTCCAAAACAAGGAATCGAGAAAATATGCAAAGCAATGTTAAACATGCAAGGATTAGTGATGGAATGGAACCCTTATGGAGGGAGGATGAGCGAGATCCCAGGGAACGAGATTGCGTATCCTCACCGTGCAGGTATTTTGTTCAAGATTGAATACGACTTCAAGTGGTACGAAACCGGGATTGATGTGGATAAGTACCATGTAGAACTGTCAAGGAGTTTTTACAAGTTTATGACACCCTATGTTTCTAAATCTCCAAGGATGGCTTATTTCAACTATAGAGATTTTGACATTGGTATCAATCATGGTAATAAACAAGATACAAATCTTACCACTTCTTTTGGGATGAATTACTATGGTAACAATTTCATCAGGCTGATGAAGGTGAAAACGGAAACAGATCCTGCTAATTTTTTTAGATATGAGCAGAGTATTCCTCCTAGTACTCCTACAACTCTCTCATAATAACAATGAATGTACGGTGACTATCAGGGCCCGCCAATTTATTCAGCAGACCCTGTTTCAAATGTAAAGTTGAGCCTCGATATATGAATAAGAAACAAAATAATTTAATTAAAAGTTTTATTTAATATGGAGACATTTGCGTTTTTATGCGTGAACATTTCATCTGCTTAGTTCATGGAATTAATCTCAACTGATGTTGACATATACAAATATTTAAACAGGCGGATTTGATTGATCCAGCTTTTAAGGGAACTCTGAATGTTCTTTCCTCGTGCGCCATCGAGGACTAATAAGGTAAGACGATGTATGCACCATTACCTATCGCTGATGGCCATTGGATCCTCTCCGTAACCTATACATCTCCCTTACTTATCGTTGGATAAGATTTAATTTCGAGAAAAAAATGACGATATAGACTTGACTGGGATATAAAAAAATTTAGGTGGAGATTGAAGTGTACTGATCCCTCTCTTTTGTGAATATATTCAAGCACTTCGTACAGCAAACAATTCGAACCTAGCTCAACGATGAACCGTGGCAGACTTATTGAGTTGAAAGTTATTGAGATCGCATTTCGAGATGGACAAGAGGTCTATGTCACGGTGTGAGAGTGACCGTAATCGGTAGCGAGATTAATAAGAAATAATCAAAGGTAAACGAACGTAAAAGTAAATGAACAAACAAGACGATGTTTAAAAAATTGGTTCAGCATCTACTCCGAGGCCTACGTCCAACCGTTATTTTATTGCTTGTTAGACATTTACTCAAACAACTAAACTCCTTACAATGAAAATAACTCGCCAACCAACCCCGATTGCAACTCAAACTTAAAGCTACTTCGCTTCAAGAGTTTATAAGTTTTATCTCATAGGTTTACAGAGTCAGAATCTTTAGGCAAAGACTATCAGATTTCTTCCACCAGTTATATTCTTCAAGTACTTCTTTACTCGCATCAGAAGCTGGTTCAGCTGGAGCTGTCCCAGTAAGCACTTGATCAAGTTCAAGGATCCCTAAATAGAACTCGAGATGCTCTTTCCATTCCGAGTAATTAGTACCATCAAGTTGTGGAACCGCTTGGACACATTATTATTGAGAGAGCTTTGCAACCATGATCGCATTATGAACAATGCTCAAAACATTAGGCTTTGAGTTTAACACACAATATCAATTATGACTAAGACTTGAAACTTAAATGAGTAATTCACAAACATTCATTAGGCAAGTATCACTACTACAGATACAGGCTATAACAACGGTAAAAAACCGTTGTTATATAAAAAAGCGGACGTTGTTAAAGCGTCCGTTGTAGAAGGTTTTAACAACGGTTGGTTTACTTAAGGAAACCGTTGTTAAAACTATTAACCACGGTTTTATGTATAAAAACCCGTTGTGGAAAGTGTGACTCAATTTTGGGGGGAAAGTTATAACAACGGGTTGTAATATACAAAACCGTTGTTATAACTAAAGACAACGGGTTGTTTTAAAATAACCGTTGTTGTTTGTTCTTAAAAAAAAAAAAAAAAAAATTAAATATTACTAGATGCATGCATAATTACGGCTGTTAGAATTCCAATGCATGCATTATTACCGACATTCTTTGTACATATGAACGGATAATATGGAATGAGAAGGGTTAGTAATAGGATTTGAAGCAACATTATTGAGAGAGATGATGATGATTATGGCACAACTTCCTAACATATATATTAATTAAAAAGCAATTAACTCAACCCACACATTGTTTAGTATAAATACATTGCATATCTCAACTAACATTTCCATTATCTCATATATTCATCTCCAAACTCTAACTGTTAAAACAAACTCTACTTAATCTTTCAAATCAAACTCAAAAAACTCTAAGAAAATGAATGATTTCATCCTAAAGACTCTTACCATGATCGAGAACAACAACAACTTCATCCGCCGGTTCCTCCATATTGAGGAAAGTTTCAGGAGCTACCTTGCGGAAGCTCGATCCGCATTGAAGCACGCCAAAGAAGATGGCTTGACGGGCAGAAGCGACGATTGCGGCTATATGACGATATAGCAACTGCTGAACGGAACCTCCAAATAGCCAAGGAGGAGAGGATGGATACGATAGAGCACAATAAGATCCTCCATGAAAATATAAGAATAATATTGCATTTTTACATATGTAATTTTTTTTTTTTAATTTATGTATTTATAAATATATATATATATATATATTAATTATGTTTATCTTACTTCTTCATCTTGCTTCTTCATTGTTTTAGTAACTAATTATGCGAACAATACTTAAACAAATAACATAATGGTCGATAAAAACACATATATGCAAAAGAAATAAATAGAAAAAGAAAATAATGACGATGATGTGACGGAGATTTTTGATAAATACGAACGTAATAGACGATGAAATCACAATGACGGCGAGAAGATAAAGCGACGATGAGAAAGAGAGAAATAGAGAAAGAGAGAAAGAGAGTGTGTATGTGTTTTGTGTTTGTTTGTCTGCTGTGTTTGTGTTTGTGTATTAAGGGTTGTGTTTTGTGGCTGCAGCAGACTTCTGTTTGTGTGGTTTATAGTATGGAAGGTATTGACAACGGTTATTAAACAACAACCATTGTGAAATATGTTTTAACAACGGTTGTAAAAAACACCCGTTGTCAAATATGTTTTAACAACGGGTTTCAAAAGTAACCGTTGTGATTACTTTTCACTAACTTTGCGCCAATTTTGCGCCAAATTATTAACAACGGTTCCGCATGTGTGACCCGTTGTTAAAAATAATAACAACGGTTTTTATAACTATACCCGTTGTAATTGATTTTAGTAAAATTCGCGCCATACATTCTACAACGTCTATTGTGATTTTCGTGAATAATCGTTGTTAAAGGGGCGTTGTAGTTGCCTAAATTTGTAGTAGTGTATAGTATCTGTGGACAACCTACACATGCTTAATTGCATAATCGAATATACTCTTCTTAATGAGTGTTTCACTTTAATGTCAGATTACCTGTGGGTAAAACCTTAATACAAGTTAATTTACCCTTTTAGATGCTTAGTCGGATATTCACTACATAATTTGAGTCCACTGTGGTGAACCTCAACCTAATGTGAATGTCCAATATGATTCCTTTATGAGACTTGATCGCGTACGAGATGAAATCACTGTGGTGAATTTCAACTCGTCATAAGGCGAATGTCTCTTTCATTCGATATCAAAACTATATATATACATAATTAGTATGTATGCTTACAACAATAATGTGATAATTTATATAAACTTAACTGACATAATAATATTAATATCATACGAGCATACATAAACAATCATGAGGTATCGTAAACTATAAAACGAGAAGGAAACTATTCATGCGGAAGATCTTCGATCGAGTGAAACATTAGCTCGATCGAGAACTATTATCAATAAAACACCTCGATCGAGTGACCTTAATACTCGATCGTGATGTGCAGTCTTGATGTCTCTCGATCGAGTGACACACTAATTCGATCGAGTGACGCACTAATTCGATCGATAAAAAAAAATCCCTCGATCGAGTACTCCTCAAAACCAGTGACGATTTAAACGCAATCAACAATCAAAAAACATCATACGAATCGAAATAATTCGATTAGGGCAGCGGAAACAATCATAATCAAAGGATATATAATCAACCATGAATGAAAATAATATCATAATTAAAACATTAATTTCATTCAAATTAAAAGACATAATTAAAACATTAATCAGAACTATAACTGCAATCATAATCCTGCTCTGATACCACATGTAAACAATAATTATAGGATCTTGATTGCGATAATTATTCTTGATAGATACATACATGGAGTAGTCATTAGATCTGATGAGGAGGTTTCTTAAGAACAATAAGAAGATGAATCTTAATGTTTTGCCTTCTCCTGCCTTCCTTAGTCTCTAATTCTCTTTCTGTGTGTTTTCACTCAATTAATATGAATTAGGTTAAAAACCACAAACAGGTGTGATCTATTTATACAGGTGGCAGGAGGGGCTTAAATAGATAAGTGGGCCTAATATGTTAATGACCTGTAAACATTAACCGTAATCCACTTATTCTATTACTCCCAATAAAAACCCGAAATATTATTTCTAACCGTTTCTAATTAAAGTGACATCAGTAATTAGGTCCACATAATAGAGAATTAATAATTCTTATAATTGTTTCACACTATCGAGTAATTTCAGACTCAAGGCGTAAAATCATAGTTTGAAGAGGTGTGCGAGAAGCTAAAAGGTGAAACAATAAGGTGTAAGACGCATACGACTTTTGGACGCTAGGGGCACTATTTTTGGTAATAATTGTATTTTCCAAACAAAATTTTGAAAAACTATAATTCTTCTAAAATATTTTAAGGCTGGCTAGCAATAGCATTTTTTTTCACAAAAGTAATAGTTAATCGTTGAGTCTAATAAGTTAAAATTAATAAATATAAATAATTTAATTTAATTTAACCTAAGTTCATTTATGAACCGCTAAAGGATTTATTTTTCGAAACCCTATCGCTAAACTAAGGTCCGTGGACGACTGACGAGAAATCAAAAAATACAAAAAAAGAAATAAAAAATTCTCGAACTCAGAAAATGCTAATGCTATAAGGTGCTCGGAAATGGTTGAAGTAGTTGAATAAGAGGATCACTATGACTATAGCCGTTGGTAAATTTACCAAAGATGAAAAAGATTTGTTTGATACGAAGTTTATCTAAAACTAATCAACACAAAGTTTATATTATTTACATTCATTTGTCATTATATAAAAGTATATTAATCAAAATTTAAATAAAATATTCACAAATTATTGATAAGTACAAAGTTTGATATCTATTTTTGAAGGAGTATTAAAAGATAAAGAAAGTTAGTTGCTGCTAATTTGCAAATCGAAATATAATATTATGACAAATGAGTAAATGTTTTGAAAAACTTTATTGTGCGATTGTTTTACAATTTAAAGTAAAATGGTACCACGAGTAATAAAATAAATTTGAATGAGGCTTGAAGGTAAATTAGATACACTTATTATAGAAATATGTATAAGGTTAAGATTCAATTCAAGCAACGATTAACATTAAAAAAAAGTCATAAAAAACACATAAAAGGATAAGAGTAGTTTTCCCCTAACATATTGAAGACCGTCTCTCTCAAGCTTTTGTTCTGACAAATTTACATGCATAAAAAATGGTACTATTCAATTATATAGAGCAAACTAATTATTGTTGATGTTATATTTTTTTTTTTGTGTGTAAATTGAGCACATCATTACTATAATTTAGGGAGAGATAAGAATTGGGGAAGGGTAAGACATATTCATCATGCATAATACGATGCTTTAACCACCTTTGGGCAAAAATATAAAAATAAATGAAAAAAAATTTAAACCTAAAAGGGGGTCAAGTACTTCCTAAATCTTCTATAGTTCTCTACCGCATTAATATTCTCATGAAGTTTATGACATTTATTTCATATTAATAAAAAAATGATTATACTGCTTCGTACAATTTGTGATTTATAACTTTTAGCTAACTTATTTGAACTTGCTTAAATTTATATATTTTAAGTGAAGAATATTAATTATAAATATGATAAAGATAAAGTTTGATCTTTAATTTTCTTAGAGATAAAAAAAACTCTATTTTTATTTTCTTATAATATACTAATTAAATGTCATAATGTAAAACAGGAAATTACACCACAATCTACTATTTCAATATGTCGATGATCAACACTCAAAATAGCACATTTGTTATTTAATAGTGTAAAAACTCTCAAAATGCTAAAAAAAATGTTCAATCTGTCGTTATCAAACAAAACCTAAGTTTCTGCATTTTTTTTTTGTCATGTTCAACTTAATCTTTACAGGATGTAAAAATCATGAAGTCAGAAAGTAGCGGTTAGTTTTATTCTATTAGTTAGATGGACTTTTCAAGAGAGAGATAAAAGCTTTGCATTTTAGACCGTTTTATGTGTGAACCGAAGGGATTAAGTAGTGAGCTAAAGGTTGTTTCGAGTGGGAATGAGGTTGATTGCGACGAGTTGGTTGACTAAAGTTTTTCCTTACTAGATCTAGAAAAGGGATAATAATTATGAGATAATAAAATTTGAAGAAAAAAGGACAATAAAAATGAGATGGAGGTAGTAAGATTTATATATGCAAAATGAAATAAATAGCAAAGTTCGTGTATATATATAATATTCAAACTTATTCAGTTTACAAACATAGTACCCAAACACTTTGTTTGATTATTTGGAATGGAGGTAGGGGAGGGGATGAGAAAAAGACTAGGAAAGGAAAGGAAAGGAGAGAGATAAGAGGGAAAATTGTTTCTTAAACTTTTCTTTGTTGAAGGATAAATAAATTGTATTCGATAAGGGAGACGAGGATTCATATATATCATCTAGAGTAAAGATTGGTGTTTTATGGAGGTAAATGTGATTTATGACTTCTTAGATGTAAAACGTAGCAGAAAGGTAGTGATAGTGGTAGTGGATTGTAGGTTGTTTCAAGTAGTAAGAACTAATCACAATGGCTGATGTTTTATTTTGCGGGTAAATTAGTGGGGTGGAGGGAGTGTGCATTTGTGCAAGGGTGATGAGTTTAACGAGAATAATGATAATAAATAAGGTTATTTATCAGCAAAATATCACTTGCATTAAACCATATAGGTAACATGAATAATAACAAGAAACCTCAAAAGATCATATTGATAAACTTAATCTTGACCCCATTAATCCAAATTAAATTAAAATATTAATTCTAACAACATTGTCGAGAGCAAGGGTTAGTTTTCATTGGATTGTGGATTTTTCTAGAAGTTGGGGTTTTGTTTTTCACTTGGTTGGATAAATTTGAGAGAAGTTTCGAAGACAAGGATCGATCTTTAAACGGATGAGATTGTTTTAGATCATGTATGTGAATAGGGAAGAAAAATAGGGGTATGCGTGAAGGATTTTGTCTCAAATGAGAAGATGGGAGCAAGACTATTGTTATAGGGGGGTGTCATAAGTAGCCCCAGCCATGTAGTATTGCGTTGGAATTTGGTTCACAGTCAAAGGTACGTCTATAGTTTGACCGGGAGATATAACATTTAACTACCTGTAAATGTTTTTACGTAACTACCATTTGACCCAACAATGATTATTGTTTTCCTTGACCAATTGAAAAAAAACAGGTATTAATGAACAAAATTTAAAAACTCTCAGTCCCAAGTATCATATATATAAACTTCATATTGGTTTTATTTTCTTAAAAAAACAATATTGTCGAGAGTAAGGGTTAGTTTACATTGGATGGTGGATTTTTCTAAAAGTAGGCCGGGGTTTAGTTTTTCACTTGGTTGGATAAATTTGAGATACGTTTCAGAGACAAGGATCGATCTTTAAGGGATGAGATTGTTTTAGATCATGTGTGTGAATAGGGAGGAAAATAAAATAGGGGTTTGCGTGAAAGATTTTGTTTCAAATGAGAAGATGTGGGCCAAGACTATTGCTATAGGGGGGCATAAGCAGCCCTAGCCATGTAGTATTGCGTCTGAATTTGGTTCACATTCAAACGTACTTCTAGAGATATAACATTTTAACTACCTCTAAATGTTTTTACATAATTACAATTTGATTCAGCAATGATTAAATTATGGTTGTTATTCGAAAGAATGAGATTTGTTGCATCATTTGAGTTGATTATGCAGAGTAGATATTATTGTTTTTCTTGACCAATTGAAAAACAAATAGGTATTAATGAACAAATTCTAAAAACTATCAGTCCAAGTATCATATATAAACTTCATATTGGTTTTATTTTCCTAAAAAAAAGTATTTTATTAATCAAACACTCTTTTATTCTTATATCAATATTATGTTAACGAGAATTATTTGTTGGTCATGCGGCATACATAAAATCTTAGACATGAACGATGTACTATATGTTTATATTCCATTTTATTGTGAAATTTATCACACATTATTTTAATATCCGTGCAACGCACGGGCAAGAAAACTAGTAGCATGTAAAGGAGTAAAAGTTGGGAATAATGGGGCAAAAAAATGACATGATAACTAAAGATCTAGAAACAGAGGGTGTAGAAAGTGCGTAGAAGCGAGCCTCGTTAGCTGAGTTTTATATAAGTATATAACAAAAAAACATTTAAAATCGTAACATTATTGATTTTATTTTTTACTTATTACACGTATTATTTTTTAGTATATTATTTACACATATTATAAGATGTGTATTTATGTGCTTAAATCTTTTAAGAAGATAATGCTGCTAATTTTGATTCTTACGAACTCTTGAGTTCTAATTTTTTATACTACACCCTATCGATGACAATCGAATTTGGTCCATTTTGTTCCATTTGGTCCGATCTGGTCTGGTCCATGCGTTTTTATGGTCCGACCCAATATTAATATGATCCCGTCCCCGACTCCCCGGTCCACCTTTTAACCCTCATTTGATATTCAGTTTGGAGAATTTGGTCCGGTCCGATTCTATTCTGGACCGATGAACACCCCTAGGCCAGAAGTCGTGTGGTGGCCGATTAGAAACATTATGATAAGGAGTAAACAATACAAGAAGGACCTCAATTGTGGAAAATAATACGGACCTCACTTATATTTGTGAGGCTTTAAGGACCTGGGTGTACTTTTTCCATCATCATGGTTAACGGCCGTTAACTTACAATTCCACAACCCGCCTATTAAGAAGTTTGGTGCATTCATCATTTCATCTTCATTCAAATATTTAGCACACTGAATTTATTAACTTTGTTGGGAGGTTCTCTTTTTAATATATTTGGCTTTGTTTGACGACTTTTATAATTAATACTCCTTTGTCTTGATCATTTCTTTACGGCAGTGGCGGAGCTAGGATTTAAACCCAACGCGGGTGAAAAAATTCTACAGGGACGAACGGGTTATGGTATAAGGGAAACTCGGATTTTTTTTCGAAAATTTCAATTAACGCTTAATGATTTCCATTGACCAGCAGGGGCGAGCGCCCTGCTAGCCCCCCTAGCTCCACCACTGTCTTTACCTATTTCATTTTAGGGTGTGTCAGACAATCGTTTACCTATCCATTATTTTTGAGAATGCTTTTGATGGATAATTTGATCTTACACTCAATTTGATTCACTTGTCATCCAATAATTAACCCTCTCATTTTTCTTTGGTCTTTGTCCCTAAACTGAGACATAATTTATAAAATAACTTTTTTTAAATAATACATAATTTTAGGGAGTACTATTTTTCAAATCTCATAAATATTTGTTAAGATTATTGAGGGGGTGATGAGTTCATAAGAGAGAATTGTATTATTGATGTTGTTGATTTCAGTATAATGATCAGTATTTATAATACCTTACAAGAAACCCTAAGCCTTACTTAAACCTAGAGATAGCCATCGTGACGTAGCCGTCACTACTAAGCCCTAATGGGCCTAATATCCTAATAATATTTACAGTGAACCTAATTTTATATATATACATTATACCATGTGAAGAGGGGAGGGATATATAAATTGAGAAAAATAGGGTCAATGTGGATTAGTTGAGATCATACAAGGTAAAATGGGAAAATTATCTTCAGGGCAAATTAATGTTTTAGACGACCTTTTTCGTCTGAAATAAGATAAATAAATATGTGACCATTTTACGATAAAATATAAATATTTTATGAATAAATGCCATCATTAATTCTTTTTTGTTAAAAACGACAACTTTAATTATAATATTTTATCATTAAATAATTATTTTTATTATAAGATGTTGGACTTTTGTCGTCTTATCACTTGCGGATCAGGTCAAACTTGGCCACATCCAACATTATCATCTTGTCCGCTTGGCTAAATATTGTTTGATACGGTCAAAAGGTTGATATTTATCGGTATATCACCGCAAAAATCGGACCAAGTTGAATAATACTCAAATCATCCATTGTAGATGTACTTGTCATTCCTTCAATACTGTTGGAAATTTTATGCTCAGCGCGGAAAAGGACAAGGAGCAGTTTTTTTCAACTAGGGAATAATACACTCAGGTCCTTAAAGCTCCACAATTATAATAGAGGTCCTTAAAGCTATTATTCCCCATAACTTAGGTCCTTGTTGTATTGTTTACTCTTATGATAAGGTGTCAGACAGTCAGTGGCCCCATTTCCCCATCAATATAATATTTTATTACATGCAAAATCCCAAAGTGTGCTACGTAGTACGTATAATTCAACTTTCTTTTTAATGTAACAATACTATATAGTCTATATTATATTTATTAGTGCTTCAAAAAGATAGAACATTGTGGTCTAAATTTAATAGGTACGATTTAAAACTGAAGAAGAGGATATTGATTGATTAATGGCGCGAGTTATAGACGGAGACGAAGAGAAAAGAGTTTGTGTGACCGGTGCTTCGGGTTATATCGCATCTTGGATCGTCAAGCTTTTGCTTTATCGCGGCTATGTTGTGCATGCCACTGTTCGATCACTCAGTATGGTTTTTCTCTCCTCTCTTTTTCGCAAAATTTTGTTGGTATTTCGACTTGTATATGTTCTTGTTTAAGATAAACGGATCTGTCATATTAGTGGAAGACCGTCTCTTTAAGAATTTGTGCATAACCTAATATGGGTAGATAATCTATTTAAGTGGGGATTGTGAGACTTGTGATGGGATGGGATAATTGTTAGTTTGTTACTAGTGTAATTAATATACCAAAAGGGGTTTAATTACTACTTTCCGCCAGTTTCCGTGCATTTATGCACGGTTTTGTTAGATAACTATATTAAAGATAAGAACAATTAATTTACTAACTTTATTTGTAATTTAATAATAAAGTCTATTAAAAAATAGAACTTTAAATTGCCCCTTATCTCCTTATTCTTAAATTTGGAATTTAATATTTATGATCATTTATTAGTAAAAATAGAACATTAAGGAAATGAATTTTTTTATTTATGGTATGTTAATAAAATGAGGATGAGAGTGAAATCAATTATTGAGAAATGGGCCACTTATTAGAAGGTGAATACATAGGAGGGAAATTTGAGCGAGAAAATTTAGAGTTGTGTTATTCTTTAAGTATATAGAGGATTAGCCACTAATCCGACTATAGCTTAAATGAAACTAAAAATAGAAGAAAGTCATGGTTGTTGGAGATAGAAAAACCTTAAGTTATATAATTTTTTGGCTAAATGAGGTTATTTGGCAAATTAATTAGTGTTTTGAGCTGATTTCAAACTATTTACGACCAATGGGTCTACGTGAGCGTTTTTATTTTATTTTTTCCTGATTTTAGATAAAACCGCTAGTTAGATTAGCGGTTTTACTCTGTTTAGACAAGTTTGTAAACTCTTTTTCATTCGAACAAGCCGCTATGAAGATAAGCGGCTTCACTTTTTCCTTTTTTTGTAATTATCATTTGGACAAAAAGCCGCAAGCCTGCAAGTTTGTGGACAACATTTCATTTGCCAAGCCGCTAAGTTCACGAACGGCTTCACCATTTTTTTCCCTTTTTCTAATTATAGAAACTATAGATGTGTAAATATAGTGCATATAAAGTTATTTCATACGTTTGAGAGTTGAGACGATGTTGCTCAGTCTTTATGATTTGGTTCATATCTTCCAAACCTAGGTAAACTATATGGTGGGAATTGCGATTGGAATTAATATAACTTTTGTAATTGGGAGACTATATTAGACAAGTTCAAAAAGAGAAAAAGAAAGCTAATGCTAAAATCAGGACTTCAAGTTAACTTAATGTTATGTTATGCATGGATATAAATATGTAATGTGGGTTATGCAAATTGGGCATCGGGTATACAGATGATCCGGAAAAAACGGAGCACTTGCGTGGATTGGACGGAGCAGAAGAAAGGCTTCACTTGTTTGAAGCCGACCTTTTGGAAGAAGGCTCCTTTGATTCAAATTTGTTGATGGATCTTTGTGGTGTATTCCATCTTTCGCTTCTCTGTTCTCTTGAAACTTCAAACCCGCAGGTTAATTTTCCTTACACCCCTTCTTTTCTAATGAACTACGGAATATGTCACTCTAATTTCAAAACGGTCTTGTAAGCATTTTGGTTGTTGCTTTGAAATATACGAATATTTAAACAGGCGGATTTGATTGATCCAGCTGTGAATGGAACTCTGAATGTTCTTTCCTCGTGCGCAAAAGCTCCATCTCATCCAAACTGTGTGATTTTCACTTCTTCGCCGCTCTGAGTTTTCCATACTTGGTAGACTGTAACCTCTCGAAACACTAGTTGACGAAACATGGTTTTCGACTCCAGAAGCCTGCAAAGGATTTATAGGGGTATGTATGTTTCCTGTTTATTTTGAGCGAGCCTTTTCTCTGCGTGAACTTAGAACCTAAACTTTACCTCATTCGCAGGACACGTATACTCTCTCAAAGACCTTGGCTGAAATTGCTGCTTGGAAATTCTGCAAAGAGAATGGCATTGACATGATCACCATCAACCCCGTAGCTGTCATAGGACCAATGTTGCAGCCAGTGATCAATTGGTCAAGCGACGTTTTGTTTAACTTAGTTAACGGTAAGAGTTATATTATAAAAGGTGCGAGTTTTGAGAGTGACTGCATTACATTAATTCATGTTGTTAAATTATTTACAGGACAATCAGACACTTATTTAAATGCAACATTTGGATGGGTTCATGTCAAAGATGTTGCAGAAGCACACATTAAAGCCTTTGAGATCCCATCAGCTAACGGAAGGTACATCATGTGCGAAACAGTGGCGCATTTTTCAGAAATTGTCGATATCTTGCAAGAACTCTACCCAAATCTCAAACTTCCCCACAAGTAAGCTTGTGTTCTTGCAGTTGGATGATGACCTCATTAGCATCCCATTAATTTTGTTGTTAATTAATGTAATAAATGTTGCGATTTCTCATTCGCAGATGTGCAGAGGATCAGTCTTTTCCGCCAACCTACCAGATTTCTAAGGACAAAGTTAGAAGCCTAGGCATTGAGTACATTCCTCTAAGAGAGACTCTCAAAGAAGCAGTCGACTTCTTGATTGAGAAGAAGCTTATTACTCCGTAGTATATAATAAGCTTTGGCCTTGAAACAAAAGGACATGGAATACTTGAGTGAACTGTTATATAATAAGCTTTGGCCTTCGTATAGCTATTGCATGGACATGTAAGCACGAGGACACGACTTTTATATTTTGACATAATAGGTGCCCGATCTCTAAAATTATTCATAAAGCCTGAGGGCATGAGTTTACGGTGTACCCCATCACCTGTCAGTCCGTCACCACCTCCTTGTCGTCTCAATTTCATTTTATTTCATTTTTTCTTTAAATTTTTAATTTCTCACAGTTTGTTTATCTATGAATAACTAAACTAAAAGTCAATTGGCCAAACTTAGCTCGTTGTACTCGTAATCAAGAATAGACAAAGGAGTGACTATGAATTACTCCATCCGTTTCAATTATTGGTTTATCTTCGATTAATTTATCCCTTAGCTTGCAAAGAGCAAATAAAAAAGGCAAACAAATGATTCGGACGTAGAAAGTACGTAACAACGTACCATCAATCCTGCTGTGGTGTTCAAGTAACTGTATCCCGCACACCATTTTACTAAATCCCGCACATTTTTCCCTTATTCCGAGTGTATCCCTCTCATTTTTCACACCCACCAAGATAAAAAAAAATGAAAAACCCAAAAAATAAACGCATCTCATTCTCCCCTTCGTCCCATACCAATTGCTCCATCATCAATTAAATCAAAAGAGTTTGATATTTGCAGAAACCTGCAACGCATCAAGATTTCATTTGTGAATTAAGGTTTTGTCATTTCAATTAATACACCTAATAACAATCCATCTAGCTGACATACTATTTACTCAAATTTGCCAAGTCAGAAGTGAATTTAGGTCAGCAACTTGTGATTCATCACGGCTCACGGCTGCCACGAATTTGATGACCGATCATACTCTCCGATCAATCTACTCCGGCTTGTTCAATGACCCCAGCCACAACCACCCCTTCAAGAACACTACGTTAATATTAATCCAACATCAATCCAAACCCTAATTGTAAAAAGACCTTTTTTGAAAAAACATTATTTAAAAGATTGTACTAATAAAATTGTTGATAAAACGGAGAAATACGTGTGGTATTTGCGGATTACGATCTATATAATTGTCGAGTTGTTAATGAATTGGTTAGGCTTGTGAGAAAGAAGGGGGATAATTTTTTTAGGTCTTTTTTTATGATAAAGGGTAGTTATGGAAAATTAGGGACAAATGTGTGAGATTAAGTAAAAGGATGTGCGAAATTTAGCAATTGCGATTATGATATGAGTTTTTCAAACCTCAAACATAATAACCCATATATGGTAAGATTAACAAAATATTATTCGTAGAATAATTGCTTCCGTCAATAGCGTTAGACGTGTCATATAAATCACAAATATCCGCACATATTAATGCAAAAGAAAGACAAACAATGTTTCCCAAAAATTCTTCTTCGTTACTTCATGTTTCTATCCCATAACAAGCTTCAAAAAATCACAAATTCTCATTGAAGACATGACATATCCGTCACAAGCTGAAGACGGATACCATTTTACCTCACAATGTACCCACTTTTTCTCTCTCTGCAACACTATTCATGTGGTCCCCTTTCTCCACTAACCCATTTTGTTACCATTTTATCTCACAAAATATCCGTCACAAATGGTAACCCGTCACAAGGGAGACCAATTGTCAAAAAATTAGGTAATTCTGTCTTGTAAGCCTCTGAGCAATGTTGTCAGGGATTCTACTTTGGATCGTTGGGGAGGGTGGGATCGAATCGATAGAATCGGATCGTAGAATCGTAAGATTCTACAAACTCACTAAATATAATTTTTTATTTAGTAAAAACATATAATTGAAAATCAACACTTATTTATTAATATTTATTCATAAAATATTGGTAATTAATGATTTTCGTATCATTGTATGAACAACTTACACGAAATTTGGGTGTTACGGTGTCATTATATAAAAATATATATTAATTTTTTTTACAATGGAATCGGATCGTAGGATCGTAAAATCGTAGGATCGTATTATGATCCCATCTCTAGAAATTTTCAAATTAATAGGATCGTAAGATTCTACAACTATGATAAAATCGTAGGATCCAGGATCGGTCAAGCATTTTTGGATCGTAAAATCGTAGAATCGTTGGATCGAATCGCGATTCTGACAACAATGCCTCTGAGGGCTTTAGTTCACACAATTTATCGCGTGATTAATAACCTACTCTACCTGTTAAGCTCAAGACTTAGCAATTAGCATATATTTAATGAAACATTTAACTAGTCGTTATTTATTTCTGTTAGTGCGGTCACAAATTCTTGTTTAAGACGGGAGTATCACTTGAATCTCAAATAGCATAAATAAGCAAAAACCAACATGCCTAAATATTAGCAAAATATTTGTCCTATTTAGCAGCTAACTATCTATGCAAGCATCAAGTGGAATGTTATTTGTCCTGTTTAATGTTAAGACTAGGGGTGTTAACGAGCCGAGCCGAGTCCGAGCTATATATAATTGCTAATTTTTTGAGTTTTTTTTTTCTTTCGATATTTTCAATAAGAAGGCTCGAAAGTTATATGTAAAAATATTTGGCAAATCATACAAATTCGAGCCGCTCGCGAGCTTTTCGAGTCGAGCCCGCGCTTGCTCGGCTTGACACGTTAAACTCTCGAGCCGAACCCGAGTCCGAGCCCAAGTCAAGCTCGCATGAGCCGATCTTTGACCGAGCCGATCTCGAGTTGTTCGCGAGCTAACTCGTCTCATTAGTCTTAAGAGAAACTAATTGGAGGTAGTTGGTACTAGCTAATAAGTTGACAACCATAGAAACTATTGAAATGACTTGGCATGTTTGAACGATCAAATTTGCACCACTCAGTAAAACTAATCGTTGCTTGGTGAAAGGATATTTTAAAACTTAGGATATTTTTAAATATCCAAGTGTTAAAATGAGACTATAAATAACGCTAGTAAGATTATGTTGATCTCAGAATTAAACTAAATTAACAAACAATGAGCAACTACAACAGTTCTTACAAAACAGTTAAATATTTTCATGAGGTACAAGTAATAATGTTGATATTGTTATTACTAGTCACAATGTTAGTTGCAGTTGTGTCTGAAGACGACACGGTGTTTCTTAACTGCCTCGAGAAGCAACCGACCTTGTACCCGACATCAGAAACTTCATACACCAAACACAACTCTTCATTCCAATCTGTCTTCAACGAGTTGGTTAGGAACCGCAGGTTCCTAAACCCCGCTTACCAAAAACCGTTGGTCATTGTCACGGCTAAGGACGCGTCAGATGTCCAAGCTACGTTGTTCTGCTGCAAAAGGCATAACGTACAATTGAGGGTCCGAGGTGGTGGCCATGACATGGAAGGCACATCTTACATTGCCAACGGAGTGCCTTTTGTTATTCTTGACATGCTCAATATGCGGTCTATTAAAATTAACATTGAGGAAGAGACCGCGTCTATACAAGCAGGGGCTGTCCTGGGCGAGGTCTACTATGCCCTCGCCCAGAAGAGCCGAGTGCATGCCTTTCCGGGAGGGGTGTGCCCTACGGTAGGGGTCACCGGGCACTTTAGTGGAGGCGGGTATGGTAACTTGATGAGGGAATACGGACTATCCACTGACCATGTTGTGGACGCGCTCTTAGTGGATGTGGATGGCAGGGTTCTTAATAGAACATCTATGGGGGAGGATCGTTTTTGGGCCATTAGGGGAGGCGGGGCAGCCAGCTTCGGGATAGTCCTAGCATGGAAAGTAATGCTTGTTCGTGTTCCACCTTTAGTGACTGTCTTTCGGGTGACGCGTACTCTTGAGCAAGGAGCGCCCGAGACCATGTATAGGTGGCAAGAAATAGCCCCAAATCTACCTAAAAAGATTTTCATAAGAGTCCGAGTTACGGTACTCCCCAAAGCCGAGTTGAAATTTTCCTTCATTGGGCTATTTCTCGGATCGACTCAGGAACTTGTCGAGTTATTAGACGAGAAGTTCCCCGAATTGGGATTATCAACCAAGGATTGCAATGAAATGCCATGGGTGAATTCGACTCTATTTTGGGCGGATGCTCCGGTTGGAACTCCAACCCGTTTACGTCGATCGAGAGGCAAGACGAAAAAGTGTCTAGGAAAGTTAAATCAGATTTTGTTGTCGAACCAATACCAAAACAAGGAATCGAGAAAATATGCAAAACAATGTTAAACATGCCAGGATTAGTGATGGAATGGAACCCTTATGGTGGGAGGATGAGCGAGATCCCAGGGAACGAGATTGCGTATCCTCACCGTGCAGGTATTTTGTTCAAGATCGAATACGACTTCAAGTGGTACGAAACCGGGATTGATGTGGATAAGTACCATGTAGAACTGTCAAGGAGTTTTTACAAGTTTATGACACCCTATGTTTCTAAATCTCCAAGGATGGCTTATTTCAACTATAGAGATTTTGACATTGGTATCAATCATGGTAATAAACAAGATACAAATATTACCACTTCTTTTGGGATGAATTACTATGGTAACAATTTCATCAGGCTGATGAAGGTGAAAACAGAAACAGATCCTACTAATTTTTTCAGATATGAGCAGAGTATTCCTCCTACTACTACTCTCTCATAATAACAATGAATGTACTGTGACTATCATTGCCGGCCAATGTATTCAGGAGGCCCTGTTTCAAGTGTAAAGTTGAGGATCGATATACGAATAAGAAACAAAATAATTTAATTAAAAGTTTTCTTTAATATAAAATTCTAACTATGTTCTGGTTGAGGTTGATAAACGTATAAGTTTAACTCATTTCGTATTGGGTTTTGAATGCCTAGGGTCGGGTTTTCCTCAAATATTCTATTCTATTTTCACTAATTGATGGATAAGATTTAATGTTGAGGAAAAAAAATGACGATCTGGGATATAAAAAAAATGAGGTGGAGATTGAAGTGTACTAAAACCTCGGTTTTGACCTTAAATGAAATCTTGCTCATGAATAGAAAATGGATAGGTAATGAAGAGAAAGAAATGGACAGTCTAAAAATAAGGTGGTGGTGAGGCCGACTTATTGAGGTGTTGAAAGTTATTGAGATCGTATTTCGAGGTGGAATCAGTCGCATTTATTACACAACTTATTCGGAGATCAATTCTCATACTGAGATTTAATCTTATGTCGCTACCTAACTACACGTACAAGTCTACAATAACAGAAAACTCGCAAGGGTGGGTTTAATGGCAATTGCAACTCATACTGACTGACTCGTTATCAGGTGAACCATAAAAATAATTCACACAATAAACTTCCCAAAAGCACCTCCATTGCAAATTAAAAGGCCACCTAGGTTACCTTTGTCACGTTGTCTCCATACTTCCGACAGGGTATTCTCATTGCTTAGAAGATTTAGATAATGATCGATGTCGACTCGAGGTCTTCTTGGTACTCGTGATAGAAGTTGAACTTTGCAGTCGTCTACCTCTGAAGTTTGTCTTGTTTCCCCAGTTTCCTTGCAAATGATGTTAACATCTCCAGGGTTCCAACTCCCACGGCTACTCTTCGAATTGATACTTTCTTCTAATTCTCTTTCCCCAGTCATTTCCTATACAATGATCAGGATATACGGTGTTACCACAAGTTGGCATCGGTAATTAAGATTGTATTGTATATTGTTGAATATGACCAGAGAACAAGCAATTTACATACAAGATAATAGAGAATTTACCCTCTAATCTATTTGCTTACATACAACATATGAACAAAGCATTGTGGTGATGTATTGTTTCACACTATCGAGTAATTTCAGACTCAAGTCACTCAAGGTGTAAAATCATAGATTGAAGAGGCGCAGCGAGAAGCTAAAAGGCTGAAACAACAAGGTGTAAGGCGCACGCCTTTTGGATTGTGAGGGGCACTATTTTGGGTAACAATTGTATTTTCCAAACAAAATTTTGGAAAACTAATCCTTCTAAAATATTTTAAGGCTGGCTAGCAATAGCATGTAAAGGAGTAAAAGTTGGGAATAATGGGGCCAAAAAATGACATGATAACTAAAGATCTAGAAACAGAGGGTGTAGAAAGTGCGTAGAAGTGAGCCTCGTTAGCCGAGTTTTATCTAAAAGGCGCACCTCAAATTCCCTAGATGCGTTTTGGCTAGTGTCTAATCCAAGGCGCACCTTAGGCATATTGAGGAATGAGGAGCACTTTTTAAACTAAGCATAAAATATTGTATAACCCCTAAACACTGGAAAAGATGGAAGAGAAATTGCTTAAGTACTAGTATCTTAGTCTTCATCATTAGTACAATAAAGCATGGTATTAAATCCAACGGCGTGATAACTCAATATTTTACGTACTTTAAACCCATATATTATCTCTTATTAGTCGGAATAAATGGATTAAATTAGTATAGTTCACTCATTTTGGAATAAAATAGAATAATAATTGTTTTATGTTAATTAGAGTTAAATCTATACTATTTGTCGGAATTTTGGTACCGCTCTTGTATTGTATATTTTGTACGTCCCGGCCCGAATGAAAACGGAGTGGAAGCAGTGGAACAAAACAAGTCTTGAAACTTGTTGATGTGGCGGGATTTGAGACGGGGCGGGTTGTTGTCGACCTCTTGAAGAGCTTAATTGGGCAATGAGATAGCTTTGCCTTCGGGTTTGCCTTGCCACCGATGTGGTGGCTTCCGGTAAAGGCTCTAGCGGAGGAAGTCGGTCACTAGGAAGTGTGATTAGTGGTTTGTCAACCGACTTCCAAACTCCACTTTTCTTATGAAAAGATAGGAACCGAAAGCCAAATGAAAGCATTTTTCACCGGGTTAGGTATGAAAGCCTTATATAACATGCATGAAAAAACATACCGAGAGCTTACCTATGAATTCTTGTCTAGCTTCAAATATGACGAGAGCAATCTTCATTGCCAAATTACATTTCGCTTGGAGAATGAAACTCGGTGTCATTTCGTCAAAACCTTTGGGGAATTGTTCGGTTTAGAATCGGGAAAAGATGTAGCCCAGAAAGAATTTAACTCAAAAGAAATGTGGACATTTATGACCGGTTTGGTCACATCGGATTCAGTGGCGGACCCAGAAAATTAGTAGCAGGGGGGCACTGAATTTTTTTTTCATATTATCTTTCTTTTTTGGGATGACTTTTTCATATTTTGGAATTTTTTCCCCTAAATTAGTTACACTTATTATATAAGTAAAAGCATTGAAAAATAATTGGTTTCAATAAATAGTGTCTTATTTTGAAAATTTCTCAAAATACATTATACTTCCCTCAACATATTAATAAAAGAAAACAAGCATTGATATACGTGTATAAAGTAAATGTATAGAATTGAATGAAATGGAGGAAGAACCTTTTAAAATAATATATCTTGTACAACATATAATATATTTAAGTACTAAACTATGCATGAAATTCAAGTATTTCAATGGATTGGTAAGTAAATCACTTGAAGGTCAAGGGTTCGAATCATCTAACAACCGATTTTTTCATAATATACACGAAAAAACAATCAAATTACATGGGCTTAGCCCAAAAAACCACCACAAAAATATTAATCACAATGTATATGGGGCAAGAATCGAACCTGAGACACCTTAGACAGAAGACTACTACTCTACGAACTGAGCCATGATAACTTATTGGCTAATTATGATACTTATACATATTTATTTCTGAAACTTACTGGGGTGCACGTGCCCCCCCGGGACCCCCCCTAGGTCCGCCCATGATCGGATTATAAGCGTTTGTCACACAAACATGTCCACCACCCGACATTGAGAACTTGGCATCAATTTATTGTGGGATCTATTTTCGGGAGGAAGGAACCCGACACATTCATTCAAAGAGAATTGACTATTCTAGGTGCTTACTTGAATCCACAACGGCTCCGCCGTTTTGTGCAAAATATGTTGTTGACCATATTGTGAAGCATAGTCTTGCTCGTGACCGAGAGATTGCATCCATTCACATAGGCGGGATTATAACTTACATTGCCAAGAAATACAACGAAAACTTCATGGGGGAAGGTTTGACGGAAGTTCCGGGCAATACTCTTCTCGACCTAGACTTTTCTAAGTCTAGGTGGCTCACTTGGGATCATCATAAGAAAAGTGGAGTTTGGAAGTCGGTTGACAAACCACTAATAACACTTCCTAGTGACGACTTCCTCCGCTAGAACCGAGCCTTTACCGGAAGCCACCACATCGGTGGCAAGGCAAGTTCCAAAGCAAAGCTATCTCATTACCCAAGTGAGCTCTTCAAGAGGTTGACAACAACCTCTCCGTCTCAAATCCCGCAACATCAACAACAAGCTTCCACAAGCTATATCTCCATCCCTTCTTATCCTTTCCCTTACAAAGATGGCGACAACATTGAACCTAATGATCACTCTAGTGTGGGGATATTGGAGGACATACGAAAGAGTGTATGTGATGGTCGGGTTGGGTTGACCTTATACCCTTATACCCTTTATACTACGACTTGGCTCAAAGAGACCGAATTGATCCTTCCGGGGCCCCTTCCTTCATGGGCCAAGCCGGAGTTGTTATTCCCATCACGAGGAGAGGGTAGTGGCAACCAAGATATGGAGGTGAATGGAAATGAAGAAAGGGAACAAGTTGAGAATGAGAATGATGAAGAATAAGAAGTGAATGAAAATGAGGAAGGAGTAAATGACAAAGACAATGAAGAAAGTGACGAAGAAAATGAAGAAAGTGAGGATGAAGTGAGTGAACAAGAAGATGGGAATGGGGATGAGGATAGTGACAAGAGTGGAGATGATGATCCGGAGTACGATGGCTCCGAGTAGGTGGCTTGGTGGCTTGGTGAGCACCTCTATCATTTGTACATAAGTATGTATCCCTTTCCTCTCTTTTCTTATTGGTGAGCACCTCTATCATTTGTACATATGTATCCCTTTCCTCTCTTTTCTTATGTTTCATTAGCATTCTAGTTGCATATCTAGCTTGCATTCATTTAGTATAGTGCATTTAGCTTAGTTGCATTTAGTTTACATGCATTTAATTAGCTTACACTTAGCATTGCATATCATGTAGTAATAGTTCATGCATCGTATTTACATTTCCACTAAATCAAAATACAAAAAAATTAAAAAACAAAATTTTCAAAAGACATGTCTTTTAATTTGGTTTAATCCCTACATGTGTTCCTTCTTGGGTGAGTAGTCCTTTAACTAGGACTCGATTAACCAGAACATGAGTGATTTATTTGATTGATTCCTACAAAAATAGTAGAGGATTGATTTGTTGTATTGGTCTATTGTGGGTAATGTTGGTTTGTAACTCTTGTCCATCGACGAAAGTTGGTTAGGTCGGAAATCGGGTACACATTTTAGACCTTTTGCTAACCTAGGTTAAGACCGAAAGGGAGAACCAAGGGAGGGCACCTCCAAACTTCTGTTTGAATTCGACCTTCGAGAGAAGGAGTTGGATGACCCGGAAATGATGAGGGCTTAATGGACTTAGGTGATGGTAGGATACCTTGGGAAAGTGCACGTTCCTAGGGTAGTCGGGCTTCTACCTAAGGATTCTGACCTCCGAGACCGAAAGGGAAAGGGAGGAGGGTTGGGCGATCTAGTGTCCTAATGCGAACCCGAGAGGGAGGTGTTAGGCAAATTAGAGTCATCTCCTCCTTACATATCGCCCCAATAGCTAGTCAAAAGGAATCATGACGATAAATACGAATTGTTGGTGGGAAATCGGGTCCTAGGCTTTCTTAATTATTGAATTACATCTTTTACCTTCACTATCTCATATTCATATCTAATCTAGTCGCATTTCATTCTAGTTAGTTTAGTTGTCAATTAAAAAAACCAAAATCAAATATTGCCGACTCAGCTAAGCATATAGCTAGAATAGACTTATTATTGCATAACAAGCTCCCCGTGAATCGACCCTCAAGTGCTACTACAACATCGTACACTTGCGGGTTTTTTAAAATAATCACCACGGCGCAACATTGAAACACAAATATTTTGTAAAGGTTTCCACAACAACTGCATTTTACCGCAGTTTGACAAGATATTGATCCGTTTTAGCAAGATTAGCCTGCGACATCTAATTCCAGACCATGAACAAAAACAAGATTTACAACTAAGCCGAAAAGTAAAGCATTCTAATAACCAAGATCACACATATCCGTTTGAATCTTTAGCTATGTTCTTTAATATCCCTCCACGTAATAGAAGACAGAATCAAAATACAATCAATGCATCAGACAGCATAAACCACAATAAAGCAGGATATATAAACGAGATGAACAAACAGCAGAAAACATTACCTCCAGACCATCCAGTAGAACAGTTTTTGGGGTTGCTGGATGTTGCTTTATATCATCCCCTATAAGGGGAGGGCTAGCACCCATCCCCCATTTCAACGACGGAAGAGCTGGACCATCCATCTCGCGTGAGCAAAAATCGGTTCTCACTGGATTCCTAAATGACTCTATATCTCTGTGTTGCATCATTGGCTGTATTGTCCATCCAACAACGGAACTTGTATCACTCCTTTCACCATCAAATGATGAAATGTCAGACTCTTCAACACTAGAAATGAAGTCTTCAATGATTTGCTCAGCTTCTTCAAACACTTGCCTAGGCACCCTGGTTCTATCAGTACTTCTCTGGAAATAATAGAGAGATTATAATCAAATCAAAGTCTACATTTACTCATCCTATTTATATTGTCCCATTTGACTTTGTCAAACAATGTTCACATCGGTCTTCAACCGATATTTTTATGACAATATCAATAGTTAACAACAACAACAACATCAGAGCCTTAATCCCAAAATGATTTGGGGGATATCAATAGTTAACAATATTTTAAAATAGTAATATGAAAATAGCTGTTCACATATATACCAAAGAATGACAAATTTTACATCGTATCACTATTAATATTTGGAGAAATAAATGGTCAAAGTTAACAACAGTTAACCACTAAAGTCAAATTGACAATTAACTGAAATGGGAGGTAGTGATACACAGAGGATAACATTAAAAGGAATTTAAAAGACCAATGAGGGTAACTGCCAGAAATGTGGCTACAAATGAAGATAATTAGACAGATCTCGGGAACTCTCAAGGGGGCAATGGTTAAACAGAATGTAGAAGACCGTCTACCTTTCTTCCTCGTTTTATTTTAGCAGAAGAAGCTTCTTTGGCATTAGGATCCAAATCTACAACAATTTTCTTGAGCTCTTTACCACGCTCCTCTTCCAATATTATTTTAGCACGGAGCTCCTCTTGACGCTTTTCAGACTGAAAAAATGCATAAAAAATGTTCAATCATAATCACATCTTAAGTAGTTTGCTGACACTACCCAATTATAACAAAAGAAATTCTTTATGTAGAATTACCTCTTCCAGCTTCGTCTTGTAATTTTTTCTGATAGTAGAAACAGTCTTAAGAACATCAGAGTCTGCTAACTGTCGGCTATCATTAACAGCCAAGCCAGGCAACTTATTAACATCCTTCAGCTGTAAATATATAGATAGAATGTTCTTTAGTATACATAGAAAACCAAAAGAAGGTGAGGCAGATGCAGCCTAATGCCCTAAATGACTCCCTTCCCCCAGGTTCCTCAGTATCTTTTTCCAACCCAAAGAAAATCCAAAAAAATCTCCTTGTCGAGGGAAGAGGATGCTCGCATTCCATTGTTAGTCACTTAAGTCTCATGGTCATAGCCAAATAACAGCCATTGTTCACTTCATCAGCAGTTAACGTAGATGATGATGTGGTGTTTATGGTAGGTGTCTAAGAGGAACTAGGCTAAAAAAGTGGCATATGGAGCGGTTTTGAGCGCAAGAATCGAGGAATTCCACAATTCCATTTCATTGAGCTAATTAAGCGCTTCTGGAAATCTTAGAACAAAGTTTTCATCAAGCCAATTAGGAGAAGAATAAGTCAAGACTTCGGAGGCCCAAAGAAAGGTCAAAGGAAGTCCAAGACCACGGGTCAACGGAAGTTAAGGCAAGGGAGTGAACAGAGTGAAGACATGAAGGCAGTCGCTAGGAGCGGCGGCTTACGCCCATGCGCTGGCGCAGAATTTTGAAACCTGGCATAATCGTGGGCTTTTACCTTCTTTAGTATACATAGAATGTTGTATTAGGTGTTAAATCATTTTTCATTTAGTCATTGTTGGACGCATATTATCCTAGGGTTTTGTGTTAGAGAATTGTATGTGATCATCTATAAAACCATAAACAAAAATAAAGTGATTTTTCTGAACATGGGAACAAGCATTAACAAATCATAAGAGTGAGAAAATAAGAGATAGATACACGTACAGAGTAACCATCACGTGGCCTCAATAAATCTTTCTGGCTATTGCCTCGCCTCAGTGCTCTCTGCTGATTTACAGATGTAGGTTTTTGTACAGGTTTCTTTTGTGTAGCGTCAGCACAACTTCTGCTATTCTGAAAGTGGTCATTCTGTAGAAACAAAAGTGTAACCTTCAGAAAGTCGAGCATTATCACTATAATACATAACAGCAACTAACAAGAATAGTTCACTATATTACATAGACATCAGTTTGAAACTTTGAGAAGGGGAAGAAGCACTGTTGCAGGGACTGTACAGTACACAGCAAAAAGTTCCTAACCAAAGCCATAATGCTGTTTGCATCAGGTTTACTGCCAATCATAGAATGCATTGATGAAGAAGCGCCAAACATGGGGTCTGGGGACTATTAGTGCCGGAAGACATAAAATAGCTACTGAAGGATGTGCGAAATTAACATGACTACCTGTAGGATTCTACTGTTAACTTTTATCAGCTGTAAAACTACAGATCAGACCACCTTTAACTTACATAAACATACAGTAAAATATAGGCATCGCCCTACTGTCTGATATTTGTTAGTTTCGCCACAAAAAAGTTCACTTTGTCACAACTTCCATCCATTTTTATTATCCTTGTTTAACTTTAGTGATCAACTTAGCACCCTACCGTCCTACACTATGTTAAGTATCACAACTTCACAAGATTTTTCATTTACTCGTCTATTAAAATCCTAGCAAGGCCTTGTTGGGATGGAGGTAATTACTAATTATAGAGAAAGGGAGGCGGCGTGGGAAAGGGATACAAATTTCATTATTTGGTGAGCAAACGTAGGACTAGGACGGCAATGGAGGGATCCATTTCCCCTCCTGCAAGACTAATCAAAATCCATTCTCTCCATCCTCTCCTCCCATTTCTTCCCCAAATGTTATGCAAACAAAACCTAAGTTCATTCAACTAGTCCTTCATACTTTGTTTGGAGTGTAGCATTTGGAGGGAAACGGAAGGGAGGGAGACAAATATGGTTCCATTTGCCGTTCTTCAAACCAAATCAAAATCTCTCAAACTTGTATGTACCTAGCCAAACCATTGGAGAACCCGTGTTCCAACATATATTCTAACAGTCCGTCTCATTATAGATGAACACTATCCGTCTATAGTTATAGACGGATAGGGTCTCTCACAAATTAAAGTGGGTAGTGAAGTAGGGGTATCCATTTTCCACCCACTTGCACTACCCACCTTAATTTGTGAGAGGGACACTATCCGTCTATAACTATAAACGGATAGTGTCCGTCTATAATGAGAATTTGTGATATTCTAATTAAATCAGTAATACACAAACTGAACCACATTAACATTTCGCAGCTATACAAAATACTGAATTAACTAGTTTACCAGACTTACTCAAATGGCTTTCAATAACAATCAATCATTAATCTTTTTTCAAATAATCCCACAATTCATCAATTAACAGGTAAAAAATCAAAGTACTATTTCCGTCCCAGTCATTTGTTTACCTTGATTAAAATACCATCACAAAAGAATAAAAAAGATAAACAAATAATTGGGTAATCACCTCGGAATCGGACAATATGGAGTAAGTTCTTGAAGCCACAGAAAGCGAACGCCGTCTTCTCAAATTACTGTTATTATTACTATTGTTATTATTGTTATTGTCATTACTACGCCTGGATACGGACCGGGACCGTCCTCTCGTATGTGAAACCGTCTCATAATCATCGTCCCTAACACTGGGGTCGGAATGCAAGAACATGTCAATGGCGAGATCATCGAGGCTAATCTCCGGAAACTCCGCCCCTCGGTCTGAATTGACGAATTTACCCCTCCGACTCGCTGACGACGGTGGACATACTGACCTAGACCGCCGATGTTGTCGAGTTGATGAATTCGAGGATGACGGCCGCGATTGATTTGAGTTTGAATTTGAATTTGAGTTTGAAGTGGAAGTTGAGTCTCCTTCGAAGATTCGGCGCGTGGTTGACTTAAACGCAGCTGTAGCCATAAAAAAATGGAGAGAGAGGTCAGAGGAGTAGAATGTTTATTGAAGAAGGAGCAAAGAGAAATGGGAGATTGTGTGTGTGTTTATCTTTCTGGGGGAGAGAGTGAATAGACGGGAAGCTGACTGGTGTTGAAACTGAAACTGAAAGCAGTCCGTCTTGCTTAAGACCGCCTTATTTCAGACCGTAATAAGACCTCTCACGAGTGAGAAGCACATGGGTGGTGGGACATCCCAATGTGCTTTCCCACTCACACCCTAAAATGGGTTTTTTATGAGAGGAAATGGTATCCGTCTGACTATTTCAGACGGATACGGCGGTCTGAAATAAGAATTTGTGGAAAGTGAAATGTTGGTGCAAGATTTGATGACGTATCCAGGGGCAGACAAATGGATCAACCGGGTCATGTTTTGTCGGATGGGGCGATCTTCGAGCATGGGTCGCTTTTGATCGAGCCACTTTCTCAAGTGAATGATTATGATTATCGTGAGAGAGGTATTTCAATAAGTTTACTGAGAGATTAATTTACAATTTTAAGAAAAAATGTTTTAATAAAGATAGTGAAGTAGATACAAATCCTGATTAAATATAAAATTAGTACATTTATTATGTAAATAGGTACGAAATTACTAGGCACGATCAATAACAAAAGGGTCACGAAATACAAATAAAAGGATACGGAAAAGTGGTCTCTCAACAACATATTGAAATACTGTTTCTCCAAAGTTTTAGGACCAATACACTTTTCAAATTCATTATCTTTATTATTCAATTGTAAATAGGCTTTCATCATTATTCATCATCTTTTATTCAATTATGGACCATAACAAAGCGTTTTGCTTGTGACGGCCGCTATCCGTCACAAGCTTATAACGGATAGTGATCCTCTCATAATATTCAAGTGAAAGGGTAAGTGGGGCGCTTCATATTCGTCCCACTTTCCCTCCCACTTGCAAGTGTGTGAGAGGCCACTATCCGTCACAAGTCCGTCACAAACTTGTGACGGATAGTGTCCGTCAGAAATGAGAAATTGTCGGACCATAAACCCTTGTCAAATAGGCAAATAATTAAATTATCTAATTTTAATCTCAATTAACACACAGACTCCCTAACCTAACTACATTTTCACACTAGATGCCTCATGCCTCCTGATTCCTAAATAATAGAGTGAGTTAATTAAAAACACAACTACTCAAAACTGAGATGCTAAAGTGCCCCAATCGCCACACAAGCGTCAAGCTAATGAGACGCTAAAGTGGCACACAAGACATGAACAACATCCCCCTCTCCATTTCTTTTTAGGAAATGGAAAGGATCTCCACTCAATTCCCAAACGAATTCCAGCTACTTGTAACAAGCGATTCAAAATTAAGACACGAAGTTTAAACATCGCACAGTCCATGGACATTGTGCACCGAAAGATCAAGGTCAAAACCACGGAAACACGAAGGGATTCGTAGCATTACTAATCCCAATATTCCCAAGGTCAAAACCATGGAAACAAGAAGCGATTCGTAACATCAACAACTCCAAACGCAGAAAAATAAACGGTCAAGAGTATCACAATCTTATATTAACTCAATTTCAGAGTGCAAAAACCTCTTTTTCTAATAAAACACAAGGGAATTAAGACAACCATCCAACTTGACAAAACTAATACGCTAATCGAAATACAAAGATCACTGTTAATGAACGCTCCCAAGATTTATTCTAATCATTAACCATCTCCTGATATCACGGATGAACGCTCTGAAGAACGCAAACAAGCAGCTTACTGGCAGGTCTTGTGGATGTGAGCAATCAAATCGACCACACGGGTACTGCACAAAAAAGGTTATGAATTATACACCTGAGGCAAGTAGGCAAGCAATAGCAAAGACAAATAAGTACTCCGTAACAAACTTGGAAAGGATAAGAGATCAATTACCTGTAACCCCATTCGTTGTCGTACCATGAGACAAGCTTAATGAAGTTGTCATTCAAGGCAATACCGGCCTTGGCATCAAAAATGCTTGACCTGTTTTAAGGAGAGCATCCATTAGTTGGTTAATCAGTGAGCTGATTTTAAGGCGATCTCGTATGTAATCCTCATTTAGTTATAAGGTTTGTGGCCTTTGTGGGTTGATCTCGTATGTAGAACCGTCTCATTAAAGCTAGTCGGCTGAGGAAGTTGGGTGTCATGAAGTTAGGGAATCAAATAATACCTGTTGTCACCAACAAAGTCGGTGGAGACCACATCATCCTCGGTATAGCCCAAAATTCCCTTCAACTTGCCTTCAGATTCTTCCCTGATAATCACCAGAGCAAAGTGATAAGGCATTTCTTTTTGCTATTAAATTGGAATACATTCCCTTTATGATAAAGACAGCCTATATACTTGCGTCCCGATTGTCGCAAGTTTTTGACTTACTTGATGGCGGCTTTCACTTGTTCGTAGGTTGCAGACTTCTCGATTCTGACAGTAAGGTCGACAACAGAAACATCAACAGTGGGGACACGGAATGCCATTCCAGTTAACTTTCCGTTCAAAGCTGGCAACACCTTTCCAACAGCCTACAGAAATACATTTGAACGGAATTTAGCGGAAGCATATACACTACCAGTAAGTGTCCAGTGAAAATTTCTTATTGCAGAACATAACACACATCCTTAACAGAATTAGTAGGTCAACAGTGTAGTGATTAGGCACGACTAACGAGTTTTAGACAGACAAAGTATTGTCGAAATGGGAATATACCTTAGCTGCCCCGGTGCTGCTGGGGATGATGTTGAAGGAAGCAGCCCTTCCACCTCTCCAGTCCTTCATTGATGGACCATCAACAGTCTTTTGTGTAGCTGAAGACAGCAGCACAGCTCAACACATTAGAAGCAAAAAACAAAAAAAAGTTAGGTAGAAACAAAAGCATTTGTCACAGCAAACCCACCAGTGATGGAGTGGACAGTAGTCATTAGACCCTCAACAATGCCGAACCTGTCATTGATAACCTACAACAACCGACAAGAGCAACAATCAGTATTCAAACCCATGAAAAACATCCACGCTAACACAAGTTAGAGAACAAACCTTGGCCAAGGGAGCAAGGCAGTTGGTGGTACAGCTGGCATTGGACACGATGTTAAGCTCGGGCTTGTATTCATGTTCATTAACACCGACAACAAACATAGGAGCATCTTTGCTAGGAGCTGAGATGATAACTTTCTTAGCTCCACCCTGCAACACAGAATAATTTAGCTTAAGCTACTCATAGGGATTCAATAACAACAAACCACTAAATCAGCTCCGATACAAAAAAAGGTAAACATTCTCCCACAATTACGGAAAAATACTATCCACAAAAACACAAGCCTAAGCCTGAGAAGAATTCGGAAGGTATTACAGGAATTCCTAAAGGCTTTGATAATTGATAATTAGATTGTGAATCAGTTTTAAATAGAGATATTAATCTACACAAATTTTGATTAAATTGAGAATTCAGAATCAGACAACAGAGAAGAAAAACTACCAAATCCGCAGACAATCGAGCATTGAAAATAACTGGTACCACGATTATGTAAGCAACAAATCAGATTAAGAACGCACACAAACACTATGAATAAAACACATTTATACCTTCAAGTGAGCAGCAGCCTTGTCCTTGTCAGTGAAGACACCAGTAGACTCAACAACATAGTCAGCTCCAGTCTGACCCCATGGGATCTCCTCTGGGTTTCTGCAATCAAACACAATATGACGGAACCAATGAGATACATCCTACACCAAACTATCCAGGGAAAACTGGGAAACTTTTACGAAACTAGAACATATTCTGTATAATATGTTATCTCCAGTTCTAAACAACATAAGCAATCTCATATACTCCCTCTATCCCGATCATTTGTTATCCTTTTCCATTTTGGGGTGTCTAAATGAGCAATTTGATTATTCATGCTCAATTTGTTCCACTTGTCATTTAGTAATTGGCCCCCTCCCTTTTCCTTGGTCTTTGTGCCAAAACCAAAGACAACAATGGTCTTTGTGCCAAAACCAAAGACAACAATTGACCAGGACGGAGGGTTAACACAAATAGCAAACAGCATATATAACTGCCAGAATTCAGTAGTAAAAAGGCGAACAGCACCTGTTACCAAAGACAGTGACAGCCTTGTCGCCGAAGAGAAGAGTCTTCTCATCCTTGACCTTGATGTCATGGTGCTTCCATTGACCATGAACACTGTCATACTTGAACATGTAGGTCTGCCACACGCAAAAACAAAGCATCCAAATTAATAACACCACAAACTGTAGGACATGGTACAAAACAATAAAGCAACAATAATGTGTTGAAACAAACAATATGTACCATGTATTCGGTAGTGATGAAAGGGTCATTGATGGCAACAAGCTCACAATCCTCCCTTTGCAGAATAACTCTAGCCACAAGACGGCCAATCCTTCCAAATCCTACATAACATTATAAATTTTTCTCAATCAATTCCAAACGGAACGAGAAACTTACCGGAATATATTCAATTGGGCTTAATTGCACATCAAGCATAACTAATTGGGCTAAATTGCACTAATAGAAAGACATGGGCTAAATTTGCACATAGTGTCAAACGTATGGGGCTTATTTGCCACTTCCCCGCAATTTCAAACAAAATAAAAACAGTTGTAGGCATGCAACTAATTCAAAAATAAAAGCTCCTACACAATACTTTCTCCGTCTCCATCACTTGTTTACCATTACAAACGGAGTATTATAAAAGCACCTCTATAGACGAATAACAATACATCTACGAATACATTGAAGCAGCAGATTCAATTTCGGATGTTAATGTTACAACAAGCGAATTTAATACGCTTAAATCGTTTAAAAAACACATCAATTAAATCATACGGAATCTAATACAGCTATACTATACATTTGTACTACTGATCATTTTTCATAAAATTAAGAAACAATCAAAACAGAATTTACTGCTCAAAATAACAAGATTTTCTTTACAAACGGAAACAGATCAACAATACGCTTTCAATGTCCAATTTTTACTCTTAATCCTTTTTAGGAAAAAACCTTAAAATTTCTGACATACGAGAAATTCGCCGTATTCTCTGGAATGTTCCATAGTGTTTTTAATACGAGAAATTCGCCGTATTAGTAAATATCAATACATACTATGTTCATCAACGAGGTGCGAAAAAAACACTACTCCTTCAGTTTTACACTTTGTGAAGACGGATGAGTATTTTAATCAAAGTTAAACAAATGATTTGTATTTCTCGTATAAAAATAGATAAAACTAATGAACAGAGATCCTAAAAACACGAAATCATAATCAACAACAATACAATCATAGGAAACATATACGGAGTGTAAATAAATGAGAAAACGAGAAAATTACCGTTGATTCCGATCTTAATAGGTGCTGTAAATGATCAAAACAATCAGAACAAGTAAATTAGTAAAAGATTATTAACATGTACGGTAAATTGAAAATATGTACAGAAGGGAGAGAAGAATTACCCATGGTAAAATAAAGGATGAGGGTGAAAACAAGGAATTAGAGAGATGTAGAGAGAGTGTAGAGAGAGTGAAAATGAGTATGAGAGTGAATGAATGAGAGAGGGGTTTGAGGTTTGTATTTAAAGGGATGACTGAGCCCATTGGTTACCTTCCAAACCGGTTATTTTACTGGCGGAATATTCGATGAAAAGGGTATTATTGTCTATTCCATAAATTGCTTTCTTGCATCACAATTTATGTACCATAGTTTAACTGTTTTTCTATTGTGTATTTTTAGAAGTTAATTTGATAAAAAAAAATTATAACATTCTCTTATAAGAAATATGTAGAAAATCTTTTTCACTATAGTTATTAAATTAAAATAATTTTGTAAATCTTTTTTTATTAGCTTCTTAATTAATGTGTAGCCTTAAATGACACGTTAGAAATTCTATTAAGCTATTTTTATTGGGTCATGCTCATTCATGTACATGATTTACTCAATCATGAACACAATTTACAATTTTATCCCTCCCATTTCTAAGATTTTACAGTTTTGTTCCTAATTCAATTTCCTCCCTCAACCTTTCAACCACCATACAAACACCACCAAGCGCCACCTTCCGCACCACCCCTCTTACACGCACTCTCATGCTAGATACTCCGACAAAATCGACAGTCCTCCCATGCCCTGCTAAAATAAACATTAACAAATAAAACAACCACCACCTCTCTCTCTTCCACCCCTGCCACCACCACCATCCGTACGGCCCTACCCCGTATCTGACGCCCTTGCACGACTGACCACCCTTTCAATGTCAACGTCAACGTCCGACCTGTGCCCCTCCCTCCCTGCCACCCCTAAACTAATTTTTTAATAAACCCTAATTATTTTTTTAACCCTAATTCGATTTACACCTACTTAATTGAATCACAAAATTGATGTTTGATGGATGGAGTTTGAATTATTACTTGGTTAGTATGAGAATTACAATTTCTAATTGAGAAATTTGGTGAAATTTTGGCCAACTTTGATAGATAGAGGAAGAGAGAGTTATTTTCTTCTGATTTTTGATAAAGGGCAATGAATGGAAAAATTATGGCAAAATGTCCATGAATAAGTAAAACATGTCCATGAATGAGCAATGACGTTTTTATTTAGTTAAGTTTAAATTAGTTTAAATTAATTAAGTTAAATTCAGGTAAAGTTTGTTACGATTTAGTTAAGTTGGATTGATTTAATTACATTGAGTTTATTTAAGTTATGCTAAATTAATTATGAAGTTATTTAAGTTAATTGGTTTTAATTGACTTCTGACTTAGATGAGAGGTTACAAGTTCAAGTCTTTGGAGCGGCCCCTTGCCAAAATGGCAAGAAAAGGCTTGCCTCTATTACACCCTTGTGGTGGACTTCTCGGACCCTCGCCTAGCGAAGATGCCTTCGTGCACTAGACTGCTCTTCTAGTTGATTAAAGTTTAATCAAATTAGCTTAACTTTAAGCCAAGATAACTAAGTTTAATTCATTTTAATTTCGTTAGATATTTTTAATAAAATTAACTTAACTCAATGTTTATGACACAAATTTGGGTAGTGTGGATGACGTGACATACGTCCATTTGTCACGGGAAAAAGGGTAACCGGGAGAAACGGTGGGTGATTGAGATGTAAAGAGGTGGGCGGTCTTCTTTTGAAGTGCCATATGTCTCATAAAATGAAGGACAATTGTGATCACAAGGTTTACATGAGTTGCCCTTTCTTTTTTACCAAGATATCTAAAATAGTTATGTTGAACAAGAAACAAATCTCGACCCATATTACTTTCCTTCTAGAATTTTCGAATACTAATTTTCTTGACTGTATCATTTGTTCTCTCATATTCCGAGTAATTTATATACTTGCCTTTTAAGATGATTAATTGATTGATTTTCATTCCATAAAACTTTATATTTGTGAAATTTGTTAAGATGTACTCCATATTTCAAGATAATTAATTTTCATATGTAATCTACCGAAAACGATAGCCTGAACACTTTGCAAACGTAGATGTATAGAACAAATCTACTCATATACTTTGTGTAGATGGAGTATTCATTTTTTTGATAAAACAGATTCAAATACTATTATACTAACACATTGTGATAATAGACAACACATTGCATTTCCTAGACAACTACCATTTGGTAGCTATTTGACCCGTCTTAACGTTTAAAAACGGATAATTTTCGCCCTAAACAAAAATTTGTGCAGTAGACATGGGTTTTCTTGATTCTGGTCTGAGTAGGTTGAATAATCTTATTAGTGCGTAAAAGTGATTACTAAAATATCTTATTCGTCCCACTTACCCTCCCACTTACATTTGTGTGAGAAGGCTACTATCCGTCACAAGCGAGTGACGGATAGTGTCCGTCACAAATGAGAAATTGCCTAAAATAAAATGGGTGGCGGACTGGTGAGTGCGGGACGGTCTGACTTGTGAGTTGTACATTATTGAAGCAGGCAGTCAAGAAGGCATCTTGAGTTGCATGGGACATTCTTCATTTCTGTGGTGATTTCAAAGGAAACGGTTACTATCATGTCATTTGACCATTTGTAAAGATCAATAGCCATTTTTATAGGCTATTTTATGCAACCATAGGAATCTTTTTTTTCTTTTCTATTTTATTCAATTATTTAACGTAGTTGATCATTGAGTTTTTACTCTTTCATATACTCTTTTCCATTATTTTTCCACATTATGCCCTTTGACTAGAATCAAAAGAAAAAACTCTCTAATTATCTCCCTCAAATTAATCAAATCCACAAAAGTGATCGAATCCGTCAAATTATACAATTATAGATGCTAATAATTCTCGTATCGATCAAGTAATAATCATTCTAATTCTTAATTTTTATTAATTATATTATATCAAATTGAGGAATTGCTTTACACTAATTAAATTAGGGTTTGTTTAAACTGTCGCCGGTAAATTAAATTTACCGGTATCATAAAGTATATACTACAATCTACAGTAAGGATTTTGAGTTACAAATCAGCAATACATTAAACCATAAAGGTATATCCAAGAGTAGTGTTCAGCCATTGTAGTTCAACGGATTCGTTTCTTTTTTCTTTTTCTTTTTTCAATTTTGTTACAGGTTTTGTGGTGGCATCGGAGGAGATGGACGATGAGTACACTGTCCGGGGTGGTCCGGTGGTGTTATTTATGTCGCCGTCTCGATGGTGGCAGAGGGTGTTTGGGTTGTGTTAGGGAAGGGGATATATGTGACGGGAAGTGGATCTGTGAGATTGTTTGATGGCCGGTTTGAGGAGGTCATTAAGACCCACCAATGGTACAAGGGAGGTGGCGGTGAGGGTGGTGGATGGTGGTTGACGGGTAGTGGTGGTTGGTTGGTGATAGTTGGAGTGAGAAAAGAGTAGACGAAAAAGATAGAGAGAGAAGGAAAGAAGGGTAAAATGAAAATCATTAAAATAAAAGGAGTATTATGGTCATTTACGTCCATGAAATAGAAAAACTCGTCCATGAATGAGCACCACCCTTATTTAAAGTCATGCAAATAGCAACTGAATATTGGGAATTAAATAAATCTGAAGACCAGTCATGGCATTCACACATTCACATAAGGCATGAAAAACAGAGCTTCTCCACCTGGAAAACATTCTTCAAAATGTTCTCTTGTTTCTTCGTCGGTTACCGGCTAAGCTAGCTGACATCTGCTCATTCTTCAAAATGTAAAAGTGATGAAACAGATTATTTTGCACTCGTTTCATATTACGAGAAAACGTTGCTCAAATTGGACAATGGAGACCAACTGATTACCGAAAGTTAGAGAAGGTCAATATATTTCAAAGGCGTCTTTCTCAGTGATAACCTATATATTATATGATATGCTAACTTTCACTAGACATGCAGTTCACAGGAAACTTCAGTCACACATATTTCAAAATCAAAACAACAAAATCGTCAAGACGGTTGTTATCTGCACAGGAAGCTTTAAATATAAAGCTTCTGCTCAGTAAGGTGTCGCCATGTTCTACGCTGTACAAGAGTGTAAGACTATCTTTCAAAAAGTAAAAAAAAAAAAAGTCCATTTAGTTAGAACCTTTTTTCAAGTAGGACGACCACTGATGGGTAGATGATCAATGGAAGAGCTGGAGGACGCAGGTTTCTTCGGCTGAACCAAGATCATGGTCATGTTGTCGCAACCTTCTCCACCAGATGAAGGAGCCAAGCACTTGTCAAAAACCATCTCACATATGGAAGAAAGCTTACTTTGCTGAAAAATTTGAATAGCTTATTGATTAATTAAGACGTAATCCAATACCCACCCAAAAAAAAAAAAAAAAAAACAATAGTTAACTCACTGATTTCAGTTGTTCTCCCACAAAGTCTACCAGTTGTTGGCTTGACATACAGTCCCTGCAAGAGATTAGACATGATTTTCAATCTTCATCAATTAAAAAAAAAAAAAAAAAAACTCGAGAAACATGAAATAGAACTATGAGGGGGCTTATGTGTAAGTTTGGGCTATATTGGTGTCTTTTCAGTAGCAAATTGCAATACTCCTCGAAACAACAATAACCAAACCTGACAGTGAGTTAAAGCACTGATGAGGCGTACCATCAAGATGATAATAAAATATAGCCCGAACTTACAGAAAGGAAGAACTGTTCTAAAAATGATTTACACAATAGGGAGTTAGAGCACTGATGAGGCGTACCAAATACCATCACATGCTATTGCAATGAACTCCACGTCATCTGAGAGCTCAACCTGAAGAGGTGTACCATCAAGATTATAATATCAGATTTAAGAAAGATATACACACTCCTACGCAGCCAACTAACAAGTTTTCAAACTATCTAGTTCAAATGAGCAACAAAACCATCCATACAAGGGCCAAAGATATGACTGTTTGAATAGACTATACCGTGGTTATGTCCGGATTCGCAGTCACTATCTGCTCCTCTGCAGGTAATACTTTGTTGCGCTTAAACTCCATATCTCCTGCTCACAACATGATCACATTAACGTACATGACACTGTAGTAAGGTGCTTGATAAAAAATACGTAAACAACATAAACATTATACTAGTAGCTAGCCCTCGAATGTTCCAGCTTATGGTGGGTAACAGAGAGTCAGACATACACAATCTTTCCCTGTCTAGTGATCGTTTATGAATTATGCAATATTGGGTTGTAGATATTTGTAGATTGACTGCTACTTCATAGAATAACAGGCCCGGACAATTTAGTGAACCATTTATCTGTCGTAAACCGTAGGCAAGGTCAGAGAATAGTGTATATTTGGCTTCACTGGAGATGAAAATCAGAAACAGGCATATTTACAAAAATTACTCGGGCAGGATAATTTATAATACCTATTGCTCTTGCCAAGTTAAGACATCCATTCACACGTCCACCATGAATGAAACCGCCTGCTTTTAGAATTCTTTCTTGTTCAACCTCGAGTTCAGGCTTGTGATCCTTGGATAATTCAAGGGCCTGCATAATATCACGGAAGTGAAGCAAGCATTTTAAGGTGTACTTTTACCTCCATATGCAGAGCCAAAGTTGTTTTCGCTGAATATTGAGAAGCAAAGTACAAACAACCAAAGCACAGCAGAATGTTCTTCAATGTACGACAGATTGAAACACAAACTACTTTCAGTGTAACAGCTATCAAAACCTATGCTGTGTGTGTGTGAGGAGGGGAGAGAGAGAGAGAGGACTGACTACCTGTCCACCTTTGGACATTACACAACGAGAATCACCAGCATTAGCTACAAGTAATTTGTTCTCACGAATTAATAAAGCGCAAGCTGTGCATCCCGAGGATGGCTCCTCTGAATCAGAATCAGCTTCCTGGTTCAAACATAAAAGCAAAATATAAGTTGCCTAATTTCACAGAATAGATGCAGCTGTGAAAATAAGTGATGACACCGCTGATGAAAGATCTTTGCATGTTTTCACATTTAGAGTTGATACTTTCAGGGATTAGTTAGCTTCATTCATGGATAGATTCGACAGCCATAGTAGGTGAATTTGCTTATGTAGCTACAACATGATAGGTTCAAAATGGGGAAAGAAAAAACATTCCAGATTCGGCAATTAAACCTTTAGTTAGTCTAGGTTGAACATATGTCTTCGGGTGCAGACTATTTTGATTCAGCAATTAAATCTTTCGTGGTACTACGAGAAAAACTTGAATATTTGCATAAGCACAGAAGCACAATCACGGCCAAATTAATTTTAATCAACAATTTAAGTTAGATGTAACTTAACATCTCTTTGATTAGCGTTCAAAGAGATAAGAGTTTCACCGAAACAGTAAGTTGAATCTTCCGAGTCTTTGAAATAAAATTTAAATTCTCTCCATTACATTGCTCCCTTTGGCTTTGGCAATAAAATTTGACAGCTATTTCTAAATATTTGGAAAGATTTAACCGTCATAGTTGACTATGAAAGTCAAATGGGTACAATATAAGCTAGCGTATACTTATCATTCATTGCTAAAAGGGTACAGTATTAGTAGCAACAATATGGAGGAGACTGAGACTCTTGTAGAAAGAGAAGTTTGACCAGAATTCTAAAATTGTCACAATAGTACGAGAACACCTGTATATTTTTAACTAGTAGTCATGTAAATTTGAAGCCTCTACGAGTATACGACCTATATTTAGCTACAAAAACCCAGTCAGATTGCACGTCCAAGGGTACGATCCTTGAAATTTTAAGAAAACTAGGGTTTTCATTAGATCCATAATGAACCTGTAGAATCTCCATTACCAAGACACCATGTGAAGTTCAGACTTATGTAGCTAAACGAAAATGAATGCAGTACCTAGTAGGTTAGTAACCGAGCAGCAGTTTGTGGGAAGAAGAGGTTATTAACCAACAATGCATAGAGATCAGTATTACCCTATATGCATATCTGCTCCATACATAAGCAGCTAAAATCAGACAACACTAGCACATGGTACAGGATTTTGGTTTTATACTTGAGTTTGAAATCAGGCTTCGCGTTCTGATCTTGATCGATGCACTATAAATACTCCCGATAATGCCGCAAAAAGCAGTCCCAGGAACGTGATTGTTTTAAAACAGTCTTGAAAATTACCAGGATCGCATTTTATCATATTTAGAGACTATATTGGCCACAATTTACGATATTGGGCCGCAATAGCTGATAGTGCGACCATGACCAAAACTAGGACTTAATACTATGGGCGAGCAAGTGCCGAATACCAACAGTTGTATTTTTTTTTTTTTTAATTTATAGTAGAACGTTGTACTCTTCAAGAACTAAAATAGAAAATTAGACATGCAAAGAGCGCTAAAAATCACTACTTTCTAGTCATCTAGTTATCTCAATAAAACGAAAAAGTTAGGAAGCCAACAGTCAGAAACCAGGATACTCACACGGTAACACCACCTCCAAATTCCAAAAACTTTAAAAATCTGCATTGATAGCAACAACTTCACAGTTCATGAACATGCGACGACACAAGTGAGAAGTCTTTGTACAACACATTGCATTTTGTAGAGAGCCTTTCAAGAGATTATATGGCCAAAAAATTGAGTCAACCCCATACAGAGCATCACAATGATAACAGATTTAAAAGGAGAGATGGGGGCGTTAAAGCCTAGCTATCAAGTATGACAAGATACTGAGAAAAGTTTCCAAAAAGTGGAGGTTTATAATAATTGCCAATTGCCATCTCCTACAACAACAACAAAAACAGTAACTCATTGCCTCAAACAGCTCCCGCAAATGAATGATTGTTCACAGAAAAAGAAATGTAAAAAGTTTGGTGAATGTGAATCATTTTGTTTTATTACCTCATATGCAGAACCAAAAGACAATGAGTCTTTAACTTCATTAAAAATAGAAACTAACTAAGCTAGAAAAGGTCAGAAAGCACACTTGATTTTCTGAAGGTTAATTGCATTCCAACGATGCCGAGATTTACAAAATTCGATTTAGATCTTATGAGATCAATGATTTTAACAAAAGGTCAATTTAGTGGGGTGGTTAGTGACTATGTAGTTGTTCACTTGTTCTAGTTGGAACGCTGTAGAAGGACATAGAGACTGAGATGAAGTAATATATAAACAGAGGTCACACAAACGAAAATCATCAGTGATTCCCTTAGAGCAAAGCTAAAAACAGAATGCATAAAATATTGAGCTATATCAAAACATCAAGTAGCTGGTGCTTCCACAACATGGTTTGAACAAATAGAGCTAGTGTTTAAGAAGATACCAAGACGCTAGTTGGGCCCATTACAGGTTACAAAGAAATTTCTATGCATTATCTAAGGCCCCATATTTTATGAACCTATGAGGCTCACAATTGACCGCTTCCAATGCGAGAAGGCCTTCAAAATATACTCCCTCCCAGAGTCCTATCCAAAAAGACGACCTCATTTTGACTTTACTCAGTCTTTAAGACAACACATTGATTGTATTTATTTGCACATCTAAATTGATTATTTTATTAAAAAATGATTTTACGAAAGATTTATGATGACAAATTTATTTTATTATCATATAATTTATTTTACAGCTTTGACCTTAAAAAATGAAAGAATTCTGCTTGGACTGAGGACAGCCGAAGTACCTCTTTTGATGATCCATTTGGCGTACCCTCTCTTCCACCACTCTTGAAATGTAATTCATCATCAGTCCTGGCACCTTTTCCATCATCCTTAAGTAATTTTTTCCAATTTGTATTGGAACGCATCATCTCATCCATTCTGCCGAAAAACCAAAACCAGAGATATTAGCTGAAATCATCCATTGAAGACATTTGAAATTCAAAACGTCAAGATTGATCCCAAAAATATTTCAGAGAAGTTAAGAGACACTAGACATGACTAAAAAGTAAATTCAAAATATATCAAAGAAAAGTATTCCACCATGGTAATAGGCCACAGACATTGAACTTACATATTCATCACAACAATTTTTCAGAAATAAAAAAGAAAATGAACATGACAAAAACATTGATTTCAAAATTTGGAACTCGACATGGTAATAGGATCCTAGGCATAATATATATGATCACTGCCATTTGCCAGCATAATCCACCAATATACTCTGTCAGTCTCACTAAAGATATGTTTTCACACATTTCAGATACCAAAGTTGCCGGTTTGCCATTCCATCAAAAGCAGTAACCAGATAATAGTACTTACACCCTTGTGCATCCATTTTTATATGAACTAACTAAATTTCATTTGTGCGATATACTACGTACCTCAACAATTTCTACACCTTTATGGCTTCGCCCAAAAAAAAAAAAAAAAAAAAAAAATCATCACCCAACAGAGATCCGATACATGATCTTTCAAGAATACAATAAATTATCTTGCTAAATGTACCCAAAATTCCGAGGTCTGAAATATGAAATACCAATATAATAATTGATATTTACAAAAGTGCACCCTAAGGCAGTGCCTATATCAAGAATCTATTAGACATTATTGCATAAACTAGACGAAAAATTGTCAATAGACCTATTCCCTAATATGTAACGCTTTTACAAATTAGTACCTATCTAAAAAGAAACTTCAAAAAATAAATACCTAAAACAAGTTTGTTTAACTGATTGCTTTTTTCGGTCCACTTTTTCCCACTTTCCAACAATTTTGTTCACTTCTCAAGCATTATTTTCCCTTTCTTCCCAAAATATCCCTCCACAAAATCCACTTTTTTTCCCCTCCATTGAAACACACAAATAGTGCCCATTCAACTTCGTTTCTTCTCTCCATTAGAATACAAACTTCAACTCTATTCATTTCTTTGATCCTATTTTAAACCTCATCGTCTCCATTCTCCATTACAACCAGAAATTAAGTTGTCTCCTTTGTCTCTACTTCCTATTACTCACATTTTTTCTCATCTACTTTAACTTTACATTTGAAATCTAAAATTCACCCCCAAAGTTCATCTAAACCCTCAATTTGTACCGTCAATTTGTATAAATCCACAAAAACCAAAGATTTACAATCTTAATCGAGAAAATAGAGAATGGAATTGTCAAACCCAGTTAATGCAAGTCTGCAACTAATTCAGCTTACTATGGTGAGAACCTTATGAAATTGTGTTGTAACTCTTCTCACCTGATTTTTATTCTTAGTCTACATTAGTGACTAGGCTCACCAAATCCTTAAAAGAGGAGAAGACATGGAGAGAGGGCAGAGAAGAAGAAAGATGAAATACTTTTTATGCATTATTACCTTCATTTTGCTGATCTTAGTCTACATTTCAACTAATTACCTTCATTTTACTCAATATGAAGTAGTTTGGTAAAATGAAGATGAAATGGAGAAAGAGAGGGAGGGGGGAGGGAGGGAATGGGAAAATGGTTACATGGTTAGAGATGAAAATGGGAAAGTTCCATTTTTTTCGCTCGAAATTCTGACTTGGTATCGACTGTAAACAAAGGACACTTTATAGGTGTTAAGTTTTAAATGTTTTTCAATTAGGTACTTATTTGTAAAAAAGTGTTATATATGAGGTAATAACTGACAATTTATCCTAAAATTAACCTGAATACGCTCTAAAGGTTGAGGAACCAGATTGAGCATCTTCCACATTCGCAGTTTGTAAAACCCATTAGCCAAAATGGTTGTTGCTATAGGAAGTAAGATAAATCTATGATATCAGCACAAAAAAGTTCTGCAAAACATGACTAGCTTAACGATAATAAGTGCTGAGTGTCACTTGGGGAAATCTAAAGATTGTATAGCTACATAAATAAACAGCTGGAATTGAACTACAGTAACAAAGCGTCCAGTAACCTGAGAAATACTCTTCGAATAGAATTACTTAAATCTCCAGCTTTGTATGCTTCATCAGTAAGTAGCTCTTTGTGAAGAAACTTTGCACAGAACTTGGCAACTGCTTTACCTGCAAACACCGTAACATAAATTTAACTTTATCACAAGATCCCCTCCATTAGCTTTGAATAATAATAATATTAAAAATTAAAAATTAAAAAAAAAAAATCTCTGCATTAAATTCGTTATTATTCCTAATTATTTCACATTTCCACAACAGAGAGCAGCATAGTAAGTCATCATAAGTTCATTAACCCCACCTCATCACCCTTATTTATTTAGAAAGCAACACACTGAAATTAGATTGGTGTAGTCCTGTAGACACAACTAGAAAAACAGCCACAATAAAAGAATGATTAAAATACCTCCATGGCCATCATATACAGCAAAGAAAGATGTGGAACTGTCCAAATCCGTAATGGCAGCATGCTGTGAACCAAGTTGAAAACAGAATACTAATCAGATTTCAAATTAGCAAGGAATTACATGCTTCTAAACAGTGACCTAACAATCTAGAGAAAAAAAAAAAAAAAAAAAGAGCACTCTCTTTCATATTAGTGGCAAGAAGCAAAAACAAAATTTGCAGTAGAGCAAGAAGAGCAATTAACTTTTGGTCGTAAGGATGAGGGATAAACTATGTGATTCCATTTAATCACAATCTAGGCAAACATATCAATCTCTCACGTGACTAACGTATTCAGTGTCCTTTTTCAGCATCTGATCACCTTTGAAGATTACTTGGTGATGATAAGCTCTTCCTCCATCACATGGGGTAAAGATATATGATACTATTAAATATGCATCTGTGAACTTCTCCAAAACAACTAGATTGAATCCCTTTTTTATCAGCTCCTGGCCTTGTGACTGAAGGTTAGCATTTCATAACCTTCTCAGCATATGCATAGACAGTAAGTTAACGACCATTCAGAAATGATAGAGATTATGGTTACTGATGATGATCCCTTTTCTAAAGTCTGGTGATCAAGACAGTTATTAGTAATCAAAAAATAGTTTGCATGATGTCACTTTATGTTACTTCTATGTGTTTTTATCTTCGTTTACTCTGGCCGTCTCATCTACTTATTCCAATATAACAGAACAACAATTGAGCATCACAAAAAACTGAAAATACCACTTGATAATTGGCATTAAATCATTCAAAGAGTGAGGAAATATATTATATTCGTATGAAATAACTCTACTAACCGCATCTTCCATAGACGAACGCCATCCTTGCATGGAAGATAATCCATATCTCAGTCTGCAATTGTCACCATCTTCAGACACCTTCTCGGTTTTAGGTTTACTGAGATATGTACCCATTACGTCAAACTGAACCAAAAAAATAGCCATAGATCAGCATACAAGAAATAAAAGGAGCTCATCGAAACTCAGCAAGCTACTAAAAGTAATAACCCACTCCGTAATACATTCATCTGAAACTTAATCCCATCACTCTTTTCACTCTATGTTGTGTATAGCCAGTTAGCCACCCCATTCCAACACCTAAGCAAGCCAAAAACGACAATATTGCAATATTTGCAGTGTTTAGAACATTTCACTACTCGTTCATCAACCGTCAACATACTCTCCAACCACAGGCACAACTTCAACTGAACCTTAATCTCCTCACTCTTTCCCCTACGCTGTGCAAAGCCACCCAATCCCAACACCTAGGCATACCAAAAGCGACAATATAGCAACACTTGAAGTGTTTAAAACGTTTCACTGCTCGCTCATCCACCTTCAACATACTCTCCAACCACAATCACAACTTCCTAAGCATTCATCAACTCAGCTAAATACTCTTACCACAGCCTACGCCCCTAAAAGTTCGTCAATAGAGCAGCCTAATAATATCTACACAAACACAATATTCCCTGTCTTCTAAATTCAATACTCCGTAATATACAAGTACAAATTAGCAACGTCAATGAACAATCTAAGTATCAGAAATGCTTCATTTTCAAAATTGCGCGACTTCGTCAATCATTTGTACCTCTCGTAATGAATATAAAAGGTAAACAAATGACTGAGACGGAAAGCATAGTTAGACTTAAATCAATCCAACACAAACAATTAGACTAATTTAACTTGCCTAATTCGATTCGTAACTGCATCATCAAAAATAAAACATCAAAGAAAAAGAATAAAATAAGAGAAGAGAAGACATTATACATTATTATGAAGAATATAACAGTTGTTGAAATGCTGATGCTTGTGATTTGGAGCTTGAATTCTTCAATTAAAAGTTGAATTTGAAATTTTTAGGGTTTTGGTGTTAATTTTTCCGGCGATTTCTGTGGGTAGAGAATCTGGAGATAAAGAGAGCCGATAGCGAAGAGCGGTTATCGCACAAAAGAAAGAGGTGAAAACTTTTCTTCTTTCCGTTTCCTTTCTGAAAGGGACGACAAAATTACATACGTGGCAGCCAATATTTAATTCACAAGCTGTTAAAAATCCACTGTTACAAAAACCAGGTTTTAAATTAAAAAAACTCATCTTAAATCAGTGTGCTACGTGGACGATGTCGTAGTAACTTGGTTGTTTTAAGAGTTGGTCACTCTTCGTACCATTTGGCCTGAAATAATAAGACGGAATTTTGTCAATGTTCCGGGTGTAATTCCAGAGCAGATATTCGTTACCACTCGTAGCTTGTAGAATGTCGTCTTTGGTTGAATCCTTCTTTCCTTAATTGTTCTCCGGCTCTCTCGCAACAATGAAGAGGCGAGGGCTTGGCTTTGTGCCAAGCGTCTTTCACTCCGACGCCTTTCAAGTCGGTAAACTTAAGGGATAAGTTGTTCTTGGTTGAACGTATATTGTAGAGAGATAAGGAAGATAATACAGGATGAATAGTGTTTTTAGGTTAAGTTGTGGATCCTTTCCTCAATGAAGGTTGAGGAGTATTTTATGCACTTTCACCTTTTGTCACGTAGTGGCCAAGTGGCCAAGTGGCTAGCGGTGGAAAGATCGATCTACCCCTACCGAGGGACCTATGGTAGGCGGCGGGCCTGTTGACTCACCGCCGAGGGGTCTTGGATATGAGTACGCGGGTATGCGTCCCGGTGGCAAAGGTTGCCATGCCGAGACCAGCCGACAAAGCCGATGGGTCACGGCCAGGCCGCCTAAGTCGTTGACTTCTTGTGGATATCTTTGACCTTGCTCGATATGTTGACTTGGTCCGTGGTGCGAGAATATGCCCCATCAATTTGCCCCAGCCGTAGTCTATGCCGTGGTATGGGCTCCGATGTACGTTGAGCGTATATTCTGCGCAAGTAATTTGTAAAAAAATTTCTGCATCGGCTTCTTCTGCGGCGGCTTCTTCTACCTCGGCCTGGTCTTTCTTAGGCCGTACCATATCCCCCCTCCACATGGATGTGTAAAGGGCATCCGATGTGGAAAAGAAAATGACGCTGGCCGAGACCAGGGTTGAGCGTGCCGGTTGTTTTTGACTGCCCCCGGCCGGCGCTACCTACCTTGGTTGATCGTGTGGCCGGCGGAGAACAGATGCTTGGGAATTTGTTGAGGAAGGTGAATAGGCGGAGAGATATGAATGGGCGTGTTGAAGACGCTTGGTCACTGTTGCATTGATTGACGTCTAACTGTTGCAACGATTGACATCCCGTGGTTGCATGTCCGACACGTGTCCGCACGATTGATTGGTTAACGCTTCACGGGTCGTTTCTCGATTGGTCCTTCTTCATGGGCTTTTCCTATAAATAGGGCAGTTATCCCGTGAAATTGGCCACCAATTTCATTCTCCAAAATTTTCTTCTCTCTAAACTTTCAAGGGCTTCTTTGTCTTCTAATTTTTAGAGTTGTTACTCGTGGTGTTTTTCTTCAAGGTAAACAAACAAACTTTCCAATTTCTTAACTTTGTAAGTTTTTATTGTAAACATGTCTTCGCTGATGTCGGCCTAGTAAACCGGCGCGGGGGGTTCCCGTCGCGTCTTGATGAGGAGGAGAAGTTGGACGCCCTCCCGATAAGGCACGGGGGCCCTAGGTCACCTTCTCCCGAAGTTGATCCTCGAATTTTGGAGGAATGGGAGGATGACGATGATGTTGATGATGACGCAGACGATTTTGGTGATGATGCTGAAGAGGCTCGTCCCAAAGAGGGGAGGCAGTACGTTATGGATCACGGTGACGCTTGTAAGGTACGCGTTGACCGAGCTTGGACCCATAAGTTAGCCAGTTGTTCCGGTGAGACATTTTTCGAGGGTCATTTCTTCTTTGGCAGGGGATACAAGATTGTTATCCCTGAGGAGGGTCAGGCCGTCTGTTGCCCTCCACCGGGCCATACCGGCGTATATATGCGACACTTGGAGTACGGGCTCCGGTTTCCGCTGAATGAGTACGTCATGGCCATCATCAAAGCTATGAACGTCGCTGTGGCCCAACTGCATCCGTTGGCCATGAGGACGATAGTCGGCTTTGTGTGGCTTTGTCTCTTCAAGGGGGAGGCCCCGACGGTGAATTTATTCCGCCGGCTTCATTATCTCCAGCCGTCAATCTCTGGCGCGTCATTCGGTTGGTACGGTGTGCACATGGAGAAGGGTTATGTCTCTGTTGACAAACTTACTTCTTGCAAAGACTGGAGAGATCGGTGGGTGTACGTTAAGGTCTTGGGATGACTATCCGCCGCCCTCATTGCTTTCAAAGCACCAAGTTAACTTGCGGTGTGAGACTAAGGCGGAACATGACAGATGGGTCACCCGGAAAAAGCTCAAGATGGATGCCAGCAAGGTACTTCTTAAAGAGGATGAGAAGTCGCGATGAGGCTTTTGAGGCGGACAAGAGTGGGGTGCCGAAAAAGATGGATTCCCCAACGCAGATCATTCTTCATGATGAGTCTTTCTGCCATGTCGGCCTCATACCGCCTTAGCACAGGTGAGTGGGGTCGGTATGAGGCCCATCACCGCCGATCAATGTTCTGTTTTTCGAACTTCGATTTATTTCTTCTACTTAATTCTTGCTTTATTTCCTTCGCAGACTACTTTGGACCGGATTTGTCCGAGGATATCCTCGGAGAACGGGCCGCACAAAGACAAAACCGTTGCTAACTTGCATCCCAAGGCTCGACCCATGACCGGGGACGTCGCCGAATGATCTTATGGACCAAAGGTGAAAAGCTTGAATGCGGTGAAGGCCTGTGCGAAGGTTGTTAGTAACATGCCGCGCCATACGCGAAAAACAAAGCCTTCGGCGGTGATGGCGTCGACATCGGCTCCGCCTTCCATCCCCCTGTTCAGAAGGAGACGGTGGAGATCGTTTATATCTCTAATGGGGATGACTCGAGTGAGGAGGAGGGGTCGCCCCTTGTCCGTAAAAGAAAGCAGACGGCCTTTACTGCTGCCGTTGCTTCGCCTGCCGACGAGGAAATGCGCCCTTGCCAAGAAGGCCAAGCACGGTATTGATCTATTCGGTGGCTTTTATTTAGCCGGTTCATCAGCGCCGCCGATGACAAAGCTTTTCGGCATGGCTATGTATGTTGATACGATGCTCTTTTTTTTTTTTTTTTTTCTTTTATTTTGTAGATCGCCGCTGCCGACCGCCGCTCTTGTTGAAAGCAAAAGTGGAGGAGAACCCCGCGCAGCCGGGTGATCATAACGTCGCCATTGACTCTTCATCCCGAAGGTTTCCCTTTCCCGACCGCAGTCGGTGATCGAAACGTCGCCACCGGCTCTTCATCCCAGAAGGCTTCCCCCTCCCGCCTTGTAGCGGAAAGCGAGGTTGATCAAGAGATCGGCGAGGTGGAACGAGCCGACCGGTGCTCGTATCATGGAGCGGGAGAAGGCCGTGGCTCAATCCGCTTTTTGAGCTTAATGCCACTAAGAAGGTGGCCGCGAAGGCGAAGCTGGATCTTCTCAATGAGCAGAGGCTTAGGGGGAGGCCGAGAAAGCGCTCTTGGCCGAGAGAAAGCTCGGGAGGACGCCAAAAGGAGGTCCTTCGCGAGAGAGCCAAGGCCGAGGGCTGCGGCCGAAGTTTGAAAAATTTCTTTGGCGAAGTGTGACCTTGTTCGAGGCACGCCGACCTTTATCTCAAGCAGAGGAATGAATTCGTGGAACGGTTTGAGATCCGGGGAAGGTGATTCGGAGCAAGGAGGCCATCATCAGGCAAAAGGAGGACGACATTGAGATGCTCCAAACCGACATGCTCCCTAACATGTGCGCCGAATTCGGATCCGGCCGAAGACGCTGCGCCGGGGAAGTGATTGGGAACTCTTCCCTCTTGAAGGTTCCTTCCCGTGGGGGCGATTTAACGAGCCGTTTGACGACAAGCTCGAAGCTAAGGAGAATGCCGTGGAGGAGAGAGCCAAGGAGGCGGTGAGGGTGAAGATAGAGAAAGAGGCGGCCGAGGAGGCAGCACCCTTGCCGAGAAGGCAAAGACGGCCAATGAGGAGGCCAAGAGAATGAGGGAAGCCGAGGTCGCCGAGGCAAAGGCCGAGGCCGCCGGCCGAGGCGCCAGAAAACCGCCGGGTTGCCCATCGAAGGAGATCTACCTACATTCTCGATGGCGAAACAAAGAAGACATAGGGAGATGATATCTGTACCCTTTTGCCTTTCTGTCTTTGTATTTTGTACAACTTTGGTAGGTTGTCTTTTGGCTGACCCTTATGGGGACGGCCGTCGTTTGTATTTCTTGTAATTTGTTGAACATATTTAATAAGAGCTCGTTTCTTCGCTCCGGCTTGGCGAGGTCTTTACCTCATTCCTTTTTTTGGTGCTAATAGTTGAGCGTCTCAATCTGCACTTAACGTTTTCACTTTGTCTGGCTCGGCCGAGGTCTTTTCGTCCTTGTCTCGAGTTTTTCTCATATCAATTGGGCGTCTCCTTTGTTTCCGCCTTGGCTTGGCCGAGGCAGTCTAGAGTGCGTTCTCAACCGTAACGCTTCTAAGGCGTTTTGATCGCTTTGCAAGTATCAATCGCGCTGGTCGTGACCGTCGAGGTGTTTATTTCGAGGGTGATTGACATTCTTGCCGGTGTGACGGTGTCGGCGAGTACTCCTTGTTATTGATCGCCGTGGCGTCTACCACTTGGAGGACTGCGACGGCGTCAAACCTCTTGGGGTGATCGCCGTGGCGTCTACTACTTGGGGTGACTGCGACGGCGCCTACTTCTTGATGGAGACTGCCGTGGCGTCTACCACTTGGAGTGACTGCGACGGCGTCAAACCTCTTGGGGTGACTGTCGTGGCGTCTACTACTTGGGGTGACTGCGACGGCGCCTACTTCTTGATGGAGGCTCGCCGTGGCGTCTACCACTTGGAGTGATGCGACGGCGTCAAACCTCTTGGGGGTGGCTAGTGGCGTCTACTACTTGGGGTGACTGCGACGGCGCCTGCTTCTTGATGGAGGCTCGCCGTGGCGTCTACCACTTGGAGGATGCGACGGCGTCAAACCTCTTGGGGTGACTTCCGTGGCGTCTACTACTGGGGTGATCGCGACGGCGCCTACTTCTTGATGGAGACCGCCGCTCTTGTCGGTATGACAGTGTGAGCGACGTCGCTTCATCGATAGAGATCGCCGCTCTTGTCGGTATGACAGTGCGAGCCGGCGTCTGCTGCTTCCTAGTGACTATGGGGAAAATGAACATTTTGATGGAAGACTTGGACGATTTTTCATTAGATAAAAACATGCGTCGGGGTGCCCACAGCTGTTTTGGACACCTCCGCCGCTACGTAGTTTTCCGAGATTACCGGTGTCCTAACGGTTTATCAAAGGCACACCTTCCCGGTCAGCCGCTAGCTACATCCATGAGGTCGCCCTCCTGTTGTAAGGATAGACTTTTCCCTTTCTCTGATTTCTTTGCCACTTTGAGGGATTGCATGTTGCATCCTCTGGCAGCTATCTGGACGTTGACCACCTCGTCATTCTCGTCTTTGGAGACGAGCTTATGCGCTTCCCCCCGGTCCGAGACATACATCAGTGTTAGGGCCCGGATGGACATCACTGCGTCAGCCTCGCTCAGGGTGACTCGGCCTATGAGAACGTTGTAGGCGGACGAGCCGTCGATGACCACGAACTCAGCTAGGACATTCTTAGCCGCATTCTTTTCGCCGAACGTCACCGGGAGTCTGATTGATCCCAGTGGTACCAGGCCGGCCCCAGAGAAGCTGTATAGTGGGTTGGTGCAGGGGCTCAAGTCCTTGACTTTCGGCCGAGGCCGAGGAAGCACTCCCGAACATGATGTTCGTGTACGCCTTTGTGTCAATCAGGCACCTCTTGACCAGGTGGTTGGATATGTCCAAATTGACTACAAGTGGGTCGCTGTGAGGAGCGATGACTCCTTCGTAGTCCTTCCTTCCAATGGTTATATCGGGGATGTTGGAAGCGGGGATCGTTGTGTTGGGCACAAAGTTGATGGCCTGATATAGCTCGTTCAGGTGCCGTTTGTGCCCATGAGCGGACCCTCCGTTCTCGTTGCCCCCGATGACAACATGGATCACTCCTATCCGTTCAAGACGATTTCTTACCGAATCGCTTGGCGTCGGTCTTTGGCCTTTGGCAACGTACTTGCCGAGGCTCCCCTTCCGGATCAGCTCTTCAATGGCATTCTTGGATGCGGTAGTCGTTGGTTAAATGGCGGTGTGGCCATGGTACTCACAAGATCGCTCGTGTCACCGTCACTTTTTGGCTTGGGGGTCTCTCCCACTTCGACCCTCGTTTTGCTCGGGCGAAGACCTCGCGGGCGATACGACGAGAGGGGTTTTATCATTATACCGCCTACGGTGGTACGTTCTGAACTCCACCGGCGCCCGTCGAGTCTGTTTCTGGCGATTTGTCCGACCGTGACCTATTATTCTCACGGCGTCTTTCATCGGACCGTGACCCGTTGTTGTCACGGCGTCTTTCATCCAGGTTGTCCTCCCGGCGGCTCTTCTTTTTTCGAGTGCTCGGCCTCGGAGGGCCTACCCCAGGTCTTGTGATAGTCCTCTACCTTGATGGCCTGGTCGGCCATCTTCCGAGCGGCATCAAGCCCAGGCCTCCGCACTTGATGAGCTCATTTTTAAGTCTCCCCTTCGGAGGCCCTTCATCGGCCGCCAAGGCCGCCGATTCGGGATTAATTTCTCGAATCTCTTGGACCTTTCCATCGAACCTCTTCACATAGCTTCGTAGAGACTCGCCCCCCTCCTGTTTGATAGTTAGGAGGTCTGATGTCTCCACGGCCCTTCTCTTGTTGCAAGAGTATTGGGCTAGAAAGGCGTCCCTTAGGTCGGCGTAATAGTATACCGAGCCGTCGGGAAGCCCCTTGTACCAACTTTGAGCCATCCCATGCAAAGTTGTTGGGAAAACTCGGCACTAGACCTCATCGGGCTGCTCCCATACCGACATGTAAGACTCGAAAGCCTCAGCGTGGTCGGTGGATCACTTTCCCCTTTGTATGATATGGGTGGCAACTTGAGCTTAGTTGGCACCTGGACTTCTAGGATGTAGGCGTTGAGGGGCTGTCTGACCACGTGTCGAACGACACGTGGCGATCGGCTCCTCGCGTTCCTAATCCGGCTCCTCCCCTCGTAGCGGGAAGGACTCCTTCTTCGACTCGGACTTCTTCTCCAACTCTGCTGAGTCGGACTCCTCTGGCTCCTTTGGGGTAAGCCTCGTTCGTGCTGCGGGGACGCTGTCCTCCCATGAGTACGGGAAGGACTTAGGTCTACCACGCCCACTTTGGGCTCCCCCGGCGACTTGACTGGGTCAGCTTCTCCTAGTGCTCCGTTCAAATTTCTCGGAGTCACATTTTGGGCCCTGGTCTCCTGGACGGTTTCCGTCGCTCTTGTCGGCGTGACAGTGTGAGCAGGCGTATTACTAATTAGGTCCAGGAGCATTTTCAGTTTTGCTACGTCAACCACATGTCCCATGATGGTGACCTGGTTGGCTGGCAGCGGCGTGTCTGGTATTATTGGCATCCGAACTCCGGTGGATTACTCCGCCGTAGGTGGAGGGCCGCACGACTCGTAATTGTTGAAGGTATCATCTTGGTAGAATGCGGTTTCGTCGGTCACGACTGCGTCTTGTTGTTTCGACATCTTAGCTTTTTGGGTGGGTTTTTGTGTTTTTTTTTTGTTTGGGAATGAATGTGACTAGCTTCTAGTAGCGACTCCCCACAGACGGCGCCAATTGTTCCGGGTGTAATTCCAGAACGGATATTCGTTACCACTCGTAGCTTGTAGAATGTCGTCTTTGGTTGAATCCTTCTTTCCTTAATTGTTCCTCTCGGCCTCTCCTGCAACAATGAACGAACTGAGGGCTTGGCTTTGTGCCAAGCGTACTCACTCCGACGCTCAAGTCAGTAAACTTAAGGGATAAGTTGTTACTTGGCTGAACGTATATTGTAGAGAGATAAGGAAGATAATACCAGATGAATAGTGTTTCTTAGGTTAAGTTGTGGATCCTTTCCTCAATGAAGGTTGAGGAGTATTTATAGACTTTCACCTTTTGTCACGTAGTGGCCAAGTGGCTAGCAGGTGGAAAGACTGATCTACCCCTCGGCTGAGGGACCTATGGCAGGCCGGCGGGCCCTGTTGACTCACCGCCGAGGGGTCTTGGATATGAGTACGCGGGTATGCGTCCCGGCTGGCAGGTTGCCATGCCGAGACCCAGGCTGACAGGCCGATGGGCTGCATCGGCTAGGCTGCCTAAGTCGTTAACTTGCTGTGGATATCTTTGACCTTGCTCGATATGTTGACTTGGTCAGCGGTGTAGAATATGCCCCATCAGTCAAATATGACCATTTTTTAGAACAATATGTCTCATTTGTGATGGATATATCTGTTACAAGTAGGGATGGCAACAGAATCCAGATCCTACGGAGCGGATATGGATCGCGATATTTAAGATCCAGTGGATAAGGATATGGATATGGATCGTACGGTCGGGATCCAAATCCTACCCTTAGATCCATTTTTATTTCATTTTCTTAAAAAATAAGTTCAGCTAAACAAATAGTAAAATTATATGCTTTGTTCTTTTAATTTTTTTTATAAATCAAACCATGATTTTTTCTGATTAACATTTTTTGGTTAAAAAAAATACTTTTTTAGTGTGATTGTAATTTCATAAGACTTTATTTTTATACTTTTAGAACTTTAGCTTTATTATTAGTATCTAATAAAGGAAAATAGTATATTACGTCGTAGTAAAATACAAAAAATAATATTTTCATATTTTAAGAGGGACTTTTCTTTTATTATCAAAAGGATATGGATATATCCTGATCCAATCCAAATCCTGCGGATCCGGATATGGATATGGGAATTTCAGATCCTGTAAATATGGATCGGATCTGGATCTTATAAGATCCTATCCAGATCCTACCCATTGCCATCCCTAGTTACAAGCTTATAACGGGTCAAGTATCAATCACATGGGTAGATAAAACAAAAAATATAATGCATAGGGAATCACAAAAGACTTGTCTTTATCCTCTCATGTGGATTTTATTTGACCCGTCACAAACTTGTGACGGAATCGGCCGTCACAAATGAGAATTTGTGTTTTGAGAAATAAGTTACTATAAGTCTATAAGCGGTAACATTGGTATTGGTTGAACCATTATGGTTACATTCAGACCTGGCAAATCAGGTCAACGGGTCGGGTTCGGGTCAGACCAATTCGGGGCGAGTAATTTTGGGTTTCTAAAATATTCAGGTTAGTTTGGGTCGGGTCGAGTCATTTCGGGTTTACGGGTCTGTTTCGGGTTTGTTGGTCGGGTTGTTTCGGGTCAAGCGGATCGGGTCATTTCAGGTCAGGTCATTTTCGGGTCAATGATTAAGAAGGAAAAAGACATTTCAAGTCTTTTGGGGCCAATTAAAGTTATTTTTCCGGGTGTAATTTCGGAGCAGTGTTTTGTGACCACGTAAGCTTGTTGAATGACGTCTTTGACTTGTCTCTTCCTTTCGCTCTTTCCTGTTTAAGATGAACAAACTCAGGGCTCGGCTTGGTACCGAGCGTACTCTCTCCGACGCTCAAGTCAGTAAACTTAAAGAGGTTAAGTTGTGTGTTACTTGGCAAAGTATATTGTAGAGAGATAAGGGAGTTTATACCAGATTAATAGTGAGTTTTAGAATGAATTCTGGATCGTTTTCTCAATGAGGATTGAGGAGTATTTATAAACTTTCACCTTTTGTCACGTAGTGGCCAAGTGACCAAGTGGCAGAGCAGGTGGAAAGACTGTTCTACCCTCGGCCGAGGGACCCATGGCAGGCCGGCTGGCCTGGTTGACTCCATGCCGAGGGGACTGGATGTGAGTACGTGGATTTGCCTCCCGGCTGGCAAGTTGCCTAGCCGAGACCCAAGTGACAGGCCGACAGGATGCGTCGGTTAGGCTGTCTAATACGTTGACTTGCTGTGGATATCTTTGACCTTGCTCAATATGTTGACTTCGGTCGTGGTGCGAGAATATGCCCCATCAATTTGCCCCCAGCGTAGTCTATGCCGTGGTATGGACCTTCGATGAGTGTTGAGCGTATTCTGAGCAAGTTGAACTTCTTCCCCGGCTTCTTCTTCTTCGGCTTGGTTCTGTTCAGGCCGTACCATATCCCCCCTTCACATGGATGTGTAATGGACATCCTATGTGGAAAAGAAAATGGCGCTGGCCGAGACCAAGGTTGAGAGTGCCGTTTGTACTTTTGATTGCCCCCGGCCGGTGCTGTCTTTGCTTTGTTGATCAGCTGGTCGTTAGGAAGTAGATACCAAGGAGCGTGTCGAAGAAGATTTGTAACTGTATGTCGATTGACATTCCGTGGCTGCATGCTTGACATGTGGCTTGGCATTGATTGGTCGACGTTTCATGGGCTTTGCCTTGATTGGTCCGCTTCATGGGCTTTGCTCTATAAATAGAGCAGTGTGCCCCGTTTTTTTGCCATCAAACTTCATTTTCTCAAAAAAATATTCCTCTCTCTTAGTTTTTCGAAGAAACTTCTCTCTAGTCTTCAAAGCGTTACTCGGCGTAGCACTTTTCCAAGGTAAACAAACAAATTTTTCCAACTTTTAATTGTCAAGTTTTTGTTGTCATTATGTTTTCTGCGGATGCTCAACCTAAAAGTACCTCTGCTGTCAAGGGGGGCGAACCGTCGCGTCCTGATGAAGAGGAGCCACTGGTTGTCACCCCGATAGGGTTTGGGGGGCTCAAGCCGCCTTCTCCTGAAATTGATGAGCAATATTTGGAGGGTTTTGATGATGATGATGATGAGGCGGCCCCTTCTGTCGTAGAGAGGCCGCGCTTTTCGTGGCACGGTGATGCTTGCTCGATCAGTCCTGATCGTGCCTGGACGAATAAGTTCGCTAGTTGCTCTGGTTCTGATCTTTTTGAAGACCATTACTCCTTCGGCAGGGGGTATAAAATTGTTATCCCGAGGAGGGTGGGCCGTCTGTTGCCCTCCCGAGGGTTGTATCGGCGTATACATCAGACACCTGGAGTATGGGCTCCGGTTTCCTCTGAATGAATACGTTGCTACCATAATTAAAGCCATGAATGTCGCCGTGGCCCAACTGCATCCGTTGGCCATCAGGACGATTATTGGCTTTGTATGGTTGTGTCTATTTAAAAGGGAGGCCCCAACGGTGAACCTATTCCGCCGGCTCCACCATCTTCGGCAAGCTACCCTAGGTGGCACGGGGTGGTATAGCATACAGACCGAGGCGGGTTATGTTACCGTTTCCAAGTTGACGTCTTGCAAGGACTGGAAGGGGCGGTGGGTATACGTTGAGGTTCCGGAGGACTACTCGCTGCGCCGGTCCTTTCAGAGCCGCGTCAATTTGCGGTGTGAGAATCAAGGGGAGCATGACAAATATGTCTCCCGGAGTAAGTTTAAGATGGACGCCATGAGGGTCTATCTTAATGAGGACGAAACGCGGGCAATGTGGCTGTTTGAGGCTGAGAAGGATGGCACGCCGAAGGGATGGATGCCCCCGACGCAGATCGTTCTTCAGGATGAGCCGCTCTGCACGTCGGCCTCATACCAGACCCTCGGCCCGGGGGTGAGTAGGTCGGTATGAGGCCCATCTTTGCTTTTTATGTTTCGTATTTGAATTTTGGTTTATTTCTTTTACTTAACTCGCTTCGTTTTTCTTGCACCGGACCGATTTGGCAATCGCCTTTGTCTCCGTTCTTCGCAGGCCGGGACTTGACGAACGGGAGAGTTGTTGAGCTGCATCCTAAGGCCCGCCACGTGATCGCAGACCGGCTCCTCACGAACTTATGGAGAAGCGGCGATTGAAGGCACCGGATGTGACGGCGGCTCGCTCAAGCGCAGATTGCGTGCGTGTCTGCGCGCCGGAGACCAAAGACAACGTCTACGGTGGCAACGGCGTCAACCCCAGCTCAATGTGCAATCCCCGTTGTCCAAAAGGAGCAGGTGGTCGTTGACGTTGAAGAGGAGGTCACCGTTGTGGAGGGTCCTCCTCCTTCAAATAAGAGAAAAGAGGCCGAGTGCCGCGCTCGTTACATTGAGGCCCGGAAAGAAAAGGGGTCGTCGACCCCTCTATCTAAGAAGGCCGGGACCGTGCGGATCTAACCTGGGCTCGGATTTAGCGGGCTCTTTAGGCATTCCCGATGACGAGGCTCTTTGATATGTCAATGAGTGTTGACATGGATGCTTTGTCCGAATTTTTGTAGATCAACCGCCGCTTGCATTGTCGGTCCCACCGAGCAGCAATTGGAGAAGCGGCTTTGTGCGGACGGCAATCAAAATGTCACCGTCGACTCCTCATCCCTCGAAGGTTTCCTCCGCTCGGCTTGTGGCGGGGCGCAAGGTTGTCCAAGAGGTGGCGAAGTGGTGAACTAGCCGGCGCTCACATTACGGAGCAAGAAATGCTCGTGGTCGAGGCGACTCCTGCGCTCGAACGGCTTAGGCTTGAGCTTTCGCTTCTAAGAAAAGAGGCCGAGAAGGCGAAGAAGGACTTCGTCGCCACCATGGAGAACTTCCTCACTCAGCGAAAGCTTAAGGAGGAAGGCGAGAAGCGGGTCCTAGCCGAGAGAGCCAAGGTTGAGGTGCGTTGGCCGACGCCGCTAAGGCTGCGGAGGGAGAGAGAGAAGCTTGGGGCGGTTACGATGCTATGGTTGAGCGAGAGGGAAAAATGGAAGTCCCCGCATCCGACCGAGACGAAGGAGCACAAGAGCACAAAGGCCATCCTTGCTCGGAGGAGAAGGACATTGAGACGCTCCAAACCGTCATCATCCACGACATGTGTGCCCGATCACGGGACCAGGCCGAAGATGCTACCTGGGGATGTAATTAAAGAGCTCCTTCCCGAAAGCTCCTTCCCGTGGAAAGATTTTGACCGGCTTCTTGATGAGAAGGCGGGCTGCTATGAGGCAAAGCGTGCTGGGAAGGCAAAGCGCGAAGGCCGCCGAGGAGGCCGAGGCCAAGGCGGCCCATCTTTGAAAAGGTGAAGGCGGTCGGGGAGGAAGGCCGAGAGGGCAAAGGGTGGTGAAGCGACCAAGTCGGCTTCGGGTCGCCCACCGATGGTGATGTGCTGCTGCCGGTGGCGAGCAAAAACAAGCATAGGGAGACGGGCGGTCGTCACCGATTCACCTGCCCTTCGCATGACGACTTCACTGTTCGGGGGCCAACTATTGAGCCTTTCCTCCCTGCCATCCTTTTGGCGCTTCAAGTCTTATGTCTGTAACCTTTTGTTGTACTTTTTTGTTTTTGTTAAACTTTTGGTAGGTTGTGTTTAGGCTATCCCTATGGGGACGGCCGTCGACTTTGTTTTGCCTCATATTGTAAACATCTTTAATAAAGTTTGTTTATTTTGCCTCCATTAAGTTGTCTTCTTACGTTTCAACATATTGAGTGCTTTTTCGTTTTTACTTCCGGCTTGGCCGAGGCAGTTAGAAGGCGCATCTCAATTGTACTTAAACGTTTAAACATGTTGGCATGTCGGTCGCTTCCTTCACCACCCCCGGTCTTAGCCGAGGCGGTCAGATTTGCGCTTCCCAACCACCGTTGTGAACATGTTAGCGTATCGGTCGTTGTGTCCCCGTCGCCCTCGGCTTTGGCCGAGGTAAAACGAGGTTACGGCTCGACAGCGTTCGTATCTGTAGACATATTGATCGCTTCCTCTGCCGGGTCTTCGGTTGGCCGAGGCGGCTAGATTTGCGTCTCAACTGTACTTATACGTTCCTATTAGCGTATCGGTCGTTGTGTCCCCGTCACTCCCGGTTTTGGCCAAGGCAATCGAGGTTACGGCTCGACAGCGTTCGTATCTGTAAACATATTGATCGCTTCCTCTGCCGGGCCTTCGGTTGGCCGAGGCGGCTAGAATTGCGTCTCAATGATACGTGCATTTTATATAGTCTTTTTAGCCTATTTTATGCACGTATTTCTATGCTTTTATCGTAGTTTTATGCTACGAAATGCCCCGAATATGCTACTTTGGTGTATTTTGTCTTAATTGCAGGAATGGACCAATAAGTAGTAGATTCAAGCCTAAAACATGTCCCTACGCATGCATTTAGGAGATGAGTTGAGTCGGAGCTTGGAAAGTACTATTTTGAGATGCGCATTGGAGTAAGGAAGTTAGGCGAGCCAAGAGAGTGCTTCAATTTGCTAGTTCCTGATTGTAAGAGTCATATCTCGAGTTCTACAACAGCTATTAAAGTGATTACAGTTGGAGGTGAAAGCTTATCCTCTTAGCTTTCCAACGCCACCAACCACGCCCTATTTGCCCAAGTAACGAAGGAATGGCAGCCGTTTGAAGTTCGGTCGCGAAGCGGAATTACGCTGTGGCCGAGAAGTGCTCGATCGAGAACTATTTCTATTCGATCGAGAGCCCATTTGCTCGATCGAGAGCCACTTCTTCTCGATCGAGTGGTTTAGGATGAATAAGTACTCGATCGACTATTTTTCTTTTCGATCGACCAGTTCCTTTTATGCCTTTGCTCGATCGAGTGATTTAGTTACTCGATCGAGTGGATTTTGCTGACGGGCTGGGCTTTTAAGCTTTATTTTCCGCAATTAGGTTAATAATCCTATTTTTCTTATAAATAGGAGTGAGGTCGTCAGTTTATGCATCTCTTTTTATCCGGAGACACTGGGACTCTCTCTTTTCTCTTGGAACGATACACTGTTACTTTGCTTTTTATTCCGGATCATTATTTCAGTAACATTTCTTCCCTTTTCTTTCTTAATTTAATGTTTAATTCTCTTTTAATTCTTGTTCTTGTTTATTTTATCATGAGTAACTAATTCCCCTTAGTATGTTAGGATTAGGGAAGCCGTGGTAGCAATGTTTTAACTGACTTATATAGATTAGTCTTGCGATAGGAATTGTATTAGGCAATTTAATTGTTATCCGGTCAAATGAATGCATGCAGGAGACCATAAATTTAGTTAACCCCGACCTGGATCGAAAGATTGGAAGGGAAGGCTTGCTTAATTACAATAGGGTATTGCAGTGAGGGCGAAAGTTAAGTCATTTTTTACGCTCTAGGGCGGTTTAAGGACCGAAAGGTGACGACCATAGCTCTTCTTATCAATAGTCTAATCGCTTTAGTATTCATGATAGTATAAGATCGATAGTTGCCACGGTAGACCGACTCTAGCATACTTCCTTCCTCTTCTTTGTTAATTCTCTTATTCATTTCTCTTCTTTAGCCTTTTTAGTTTAGTCAACACAATCAATTCAACCCCATCGTGACATTAGACAGATAAATAGACAAATAGATAGTACACCGCCTCCCTGTGGAGATCGACCCTACTTACCGCTGACTTCTGTTAGTAGTACTTAGGTATTTTATTTTTGGTACGAAACGACAGTATCACTCAACTGTACTTATACGTTCCTAAGCATGTTGGTCGCCTTCGAGAGTATCAACTGCATTTGGCGTGACTGCCCGGCTTTGGCCGTGGCGTCTATTCTGGCATGACTATGGAGGGGACCAGTATTTTGATGGAAAACTTGGATTATTCTTCATAAGGTGTAATCATGCGTTGGGGTGTCCACAACGGTCTCGGACACCTCCACCGCTATACAAAATATTTCCTTAAGTTGTCCGTGTTCCAGTGGCTCATCAAAGGAACACCCTCCATGTCCGTCGGTAGGTATGTCCCCGCCTCATTTCTTCAACCACCTTGTAGGGTCCTTCCCAGTTGGCCGTCATTTTTCCATGGACGTTTCCTTTGTTTGTGGCGGCCGACTTTCTTAGGACTAGATCTCCTACTCTTAAGTCCCTTTTGTGGACCCTACGGTTGTATGCTCTTCTCATCCGGTTTTGATACCGCAAGTTGAGCCGTGCCGTGTCTCGACTTTCTTCGACCAGGTCTAGGGAGGCTCTCAGGCCTTCCTCATTTTCGACTGGGTCAAAGGTTTGTGTTCTGAATGTCGACACCGCTGCTTCAATTGGCAGGACGACCTCAGACCCATAGACTAGGTGGAATGGACTGTACCCCGTTGCTTCTTTCTCCGTGGTTCGAAGTGACCACAGGACGCCGGGTAGTTCATCAGCCCATCTTCCCTTTAGATCTTCGACCTTCTTTTTTAGCCCGTTCAGGATTGTTTTATTAGTCGCGCTTCCGCTTTGCCCGTTGCTCGAGGGTTCTGAGACGGAGGAGTATGCAAATTTGATTCAGAGCTCCTCCAACCAATTCATCACCATGTCGCTCCAAAACTCTCGACCGTGGTCAAATACCATGACTTGGGGTAGCCCAAAACGAGTTATGACGTTCTCCCAAATCACTTTTCTTACGGCCGCCGTGGTCTTGGCAGGTACCGCGACAGCCTTGACCCATTTGGTGAAGTAATCAACGGCGACAATTAGGTACTTTCTTCCTCCGGAGGCCGTCGAAAATGGCCCTAGTAAATCCATCCCCCACTGTGCAAATGGAAGGGGACTAAGTACCGGTTGCAGGTCTCGGGAAGGAGCATGTATCACCGGAGCATGCATCTGACAATTCTTGCACTTCTTGGTCTTTGCTTTGGAATCCTCAAGCATGGTGGGCCAGAAGTAGCCGGCTCGGAGAGCTTTGTGGGCTAGCGTTCTTGCCCCCATGTGATGTCCACAGATGCCTTCATGAATCTCTGTCTGTATTAGCTCCGCGTCGGCTGGGCCGACACATTTCAAGAGTGGAATTATTACAGACCTTTTGTATAACTCTCCTTCGAACACTGAGTACCTTGCGGCGATCCTTCTTATCTTCTGCGAGAGACTGCGGTCCTCCGGCAACTCATTTTTCAGTTTGTATTTCATTATCGGAGTCATCCACGTCGTCTCGGCCTCGATGCCGCCCACCATGCCGACGGTCTCAGTGATGCTTTTAGCGTTCCTGATATCTACCAGCACGGTTCGACTGACATTCTTGATGCTTGAACTGGCAAGTTTTGAGAGAGCGTCGGCTCGGTTGTTCTCAGACCTGGGAATGCACTGTATCCGGAAAGATTTCAATTTTGAGGTGTCGCTTTTACCCTCTCCGGATACCTTATCATCCCATCGTCTCGAGTCTCATACTCTCCTCGGATTTGATTAGCCACTAAGAGTGAATCATCTTCAACACAACATGCTCCGCCCCCGCAGCTCTAGCTAACTCGACTCAGATTATCACCGCCTCATATTCGGATTCGTTATTTGAGGCCGAGAAGGTAAACTTCAAGGCGTACTCAAACTCGTCCCCGTTAGGGTTGATGATAAGGATGCGGCTCGAGAGTGTTTGCCGTGGAGGACCCGTCGGTGTATACTTCCCACACACCGGGATGTGATTCTTCTTGGTATGTGCACTCGGCTAGGAAGTCTGCAAGTGCTTGCCCCTTTATCGAAGGCCTCGGCTTGTACTGAATGCCGAAGCCGGATAGCTCCACTGCCCATTTGATTAGTCTGCCTGATTTTTCGAATTTTTCTAAGGCTTTCTCCAATGGCTGGTCGGTTAAGACCGTCACGAGATGTGCGTCGAAGTAGGGTTTTAACTTCCTTGCGGCAACGACGACGGCGAAGGCCGCTTTTTCAATCAGTGGGTAATTTCTTTCGGTGGGCAGCAGTGTATGGCTGATAAATTAGATTGGGTATTGCTGCTTATTTTCTTCCCTGACAATTACGGCACTGACCGTGGCCGAGGTAACTGCTAGATATAGGTATAGCGTCTCCCCCAGCGTCGGCCTGGACAGGGTCGGGAGAGTTAGTAGGTGGGCTTTCAGTTGCTTGAAAGCCGCACTCTGATCCTCCCCCCAGCAAAAGTCTTTATTCCCTTTCAGCACCGTAAAGAACGGAGTGCTCTTGTCGGCTGACCGAGAAATAAAGCGGGCAAGAGCCGCCATCCTCCCGGTCAGTATCATAACCTCTTTTTGGTTTCTCGGTTCCGGCAGGTCTAGTATCGCTTGGACTTTCTCTGGATTGGCATCAATTCCCCTGGCACTGACAAGCACGCCGAGGAACTTGCCGGCCCGGACACCGAAGTTGCATTTCATTGGGTTAAGCTTCATCTTATATTTCCTTAGTGAACAAAATGTTTCGCTCAAATCGGCCAAGTGCTCGCTGTCAGACTTGCTTTTTACAATAGCATCGTCGACGTAAGCCTCGATGTTTCGCCCTTTTTTATCTTGAAACACATTGTCCACTAGCCTAGTGTAAGTTGCGCCAGCGTTTTTCAAACCGAACGGCATCATTTTATACATGTATGTGCCGTGTATGGTGATGAATGCGCACCTAGGCATGTCTTCCTCGGCCATGAATACCTGATGGTACCCCGAGAAGGCGTCGGCGAGCTCGCTCAAAGATAGTGTAGCCTGCCGTTGCGTCAATTAAACTATCTATTCGAGGCAAGGGATAGCAATCTTTAGGGCATGCTTTATTAAGATTGGTAAAATCAACACACATCCTCCTCGCCCCTGATGACTTCTTTACCATTACAACATTTGCTAGCCACTTAGGGTAAGTACAAGGCATGATAAAGCCTGCCTCTAATAGTTTATCTACCTCGGCTTTGATGGCCTCGTCCTTCTCGGCCGAGTAGTTCCTCATCTTCTGCTTGACAGGGCGAGCGGTGGAGAGTACGTTCAGCTTGTGAACGATAACCTTCCGGCTCACGCCTGGCATCTCGGCTGCTGCGTATGCGAAGACATCTTTGTTCTTCCTCAGCAGGTCTAGGAGATCGGCTCTGAATTTCGGCTCCAGGCCGACACCGATAGTTACGGTGCGCCCTGGGTCAATTTCCACTTCTTCGGTCTCGGCTCCTTCGACCATGCCGACGTTGGTGTGCATCGGATCACCCTCCTGCTGTAAGGATGGGCTCTTCCCCTTCTCTGATTTCTTCGCCACTTTGAGGGATTGCATGTTGCACCCTCTGGCAGATACTTGGATATTGAAAATTTCGTCTCTCTCGTCCTTTGAGACGAGCTTTTGTGCTCCCCCCCCCCCGGTCCGAGACATATATCAATGTCAGGGGCCGGATGGACATCACAACATCGGACTCGCTCAAAGTGACCCGGCCTATGAGGACATTGTAGGCGGACGAACCATCAATAACCACGAACTCAGACCAAACATTTTTGGCCGCATCTGCTTGGCCGAACATCACCGGCAGTCGATTGACCCTAGGGGTACCAGCCGGCCCGGATTTGTACAGCGGGTTGGTGTGGGTGAGGTCTTCAATCTTGAGACCGAGATTGAGAAAGCACTCCCTGAACATGATGTTCGTGTAGGCGCTGTGTCAATCGGGCACCTCTTCACCAAGTGGTTGGCTATGTCAGGTGGACTATGAGCGGGTCATTGTGCGGGCGATGACTCCTTCGTAGTCCTTCTTTCCGATGGTTATATCGGGGACGGTGGAAGCGGGGATCGCTGTTTTGGGCACAAAGTTGATGGCTTGGTATAGCTCATTCAGGTGCCGTTTGTGCCCATTAGCTGACCCACCGTTCTCGTTTCCTCCGATGACAACCTGGATCACTCCCATCTTCTAGAATACCGATTTTCTATTCGCCCCGTCGGAGCTTGTTTACGGGCCTCCCGGCTACATACTTTGCCGAGGGCCCTCTTTCGGATCGGCTCCTCGATGGCGTTCTCGGATGCCGACGGTTGTCGGTCTTATGGCCGGGTTGGCCGTGGTAGTCGCAGAAGCGGCTAAGGTCGCCGTCCCCCTCGCCTTGGGGGCCTTGCTCATTTCGCCTTTCGTTCTTGCTTAGGGCAAAGACTTGCCGGTGATTTAACCAGGGGGTGAGACCCGTACCGCCGGGGTGTATGGTCCCGAACTCCCCGGCGCCCGCCGAGTTCATTTCCTATTAAATCTCTCAGGTCGTGACCTATTCATGTCACGGCGTCCTTCGTCTACGTTGTCCCGGCGGCTCCTCCTTTCTGGGTGCCAAGCTTCACTGTGGCCTACCCAGGTCTTGTGATAGTCCTCCACCTTTATGGCTCGGTCGGCCATCTTTCAGGCGGAGTCTAGGTTGAGGTCCTCGCACTTGATGAGCTCATTTTTGAACTCGCCTTTCGGCGAGCCTTTCATCGGTGCGAAGGCGCCGATTCGGTGTTGACTCACGAATATCCGAACCTTAGCGTCGAATCTCTTGGACGTAGCCGGAGGGACTCGTCCTCCCCCGTCGGATAGTCGGGAGATCGATGTCTCCACGGCCCTTCGCTTGTTGCAAGCGTATTGGGCTATGAAATTGTCCCTCAGGTCGCCATAACAAGACACCGAGCCATTAGGTAGCCCCTTGTACCAACTCGAGACATGCCATGGAGGGTCGGTGGGAAGACTCGGCACCACACCTCATCATTTTGCTCCCCACACCGACATGTACGACTCTAAAGCCTCGGCGTGGTCGGTTGGGTCGCTATCCCCTTTGTATGATAGGGCGGCGATTCGATTTGGTCGGCAGGGACTTCGAGGACAAAGGCATTGAGGGGTTTGTATGACCACGTGCCGAATGACACGCGGCGATCGGCTCCTCGCAATCCTAGTCCGGCTTCTCTCCCCGTGGCGGGAAGGGCTTCTTGTTGTCCGACTTTGGAGAGTCGGACTTCTTTCTTCATTTCTTCGGGGGTGGCCTCGTTGTTGCCGCTGGCGACGCTGTCCTCCCACGAGTGGGGAAGGACTTTGGTGCCACCGGCAACACGGGCTCCGCCGGCGTCCTTGCATGCCCGGCTCCTTGTATTACTCCGGTCAAGTTGTTCGGAGTTACTTTGTGCGCCCGGTTTTTGTGGGCGCCGCCGTCACCGTCGTCGTGACGGGGGTGACCGCGTACCACCCATCGAGTCAGGAATAGCTTCAATTTGGCCGCATCGACTACATGTCCCATGACAATGACTTGGCGGTCGGGCGGTGTTCGGCTCTCTTGGCATCCCGTACTTCACCGGCTCAATCACTCGGCCGATGGGGGATTTGCCCGATCTCGAATTAGGGAACGTGTCATCTGGTAGAATTCGGTTTCTACACTCACAAGTTAAAATTTGTTTTGACATCTTCTTAGCTCTTTGAATGGTTTTTTTTTTTTTAAGGTAGGTGACTAGCTTTTAGTATCTAATTCCCCACAGACGGCGCCAATTGTTCCGGGTGTAATTTCGGAGCAGTGTTTTGTGACCACGTAAGCTTGTTGAATGACGTCTTTGACTTGTCTCTTCCTTTCGCTCTTTCCTGTTTAAGATGAATAAAGCGAGGGCTCGGCTTGGTGCAGAGCGTACTCTCTCCACGCCTTCAAGTCGATAAACTTAAAAGAGGTTAAGTTGTGTGTTACTTGGCAAAGTATATTGTAGAGAGATAAGGGAGTTTATACCGGATTAATAGTGAGTTTTAGGATGAATTGTGGATCGTTTTATCAATGAGGATTGAGGAGTATTTATAGACTTTCGCTTTTGTCACGTGGTAGCAAGTGACCAAGTGGCGGAGCGGTGGAAAGAGCTGTTCTACCCTCGGCCGAGGGACCCGCAGGCGGTAACTGGCCTGGTTGACTCCATCTTAGGGGATTTGGATGTGAGTACGTGGATTTGCCTCCCGGTGGCAAGTTGCCTAGCCGAGACCCAAATGATGACGACAGGATGCGTCGGTTAGGCTATCTAATACGTTGACTTGCTGTGGATATCTTTGACCTTGCTCAATATGTTGACTCGGTCAGCGGGTGCAGAATATGCCCCATCAGTTACGATTTGTCGGGTCATTTTCGAGCTGGTTAGTTTCGGGTCGGGTCATTCCGAGTCGGGTTAATATGGATCTATGAAAGCTCGGGTCATTTTCGGATCGGGTCGGGTTAGTTCGGGTTTCGGGTGTCATTTGGGTGCGGCAGTTCGAGTCAATTTCGGGTCTCGAGTCAGCCTTTTCGGGTCAGGTCAATCGGGTCGGGTTGATTTTGTCAGGTTTAGTTACATTTGACCAAAAATAGTCACAAAATCCCGCCTTATTGTTTCATACCAAAATTATCGTCTGCGACAAGAATTTGTATTGTTTTAAAATAACCATTAAATATCTCCGTTAGTCTTTTTAGGACATATCTTTTATTTTTCGCAATGAATTCTATTTTTATTTTTTTTTCATATGGACAAACCTCAATAAGATCTGATTCTTCGCTCAAGTAAAATAAAAGTAACGTACAATGTAGATAGATATTAAGGCAAATTCTCATTTAAGACGGTATTATTATTATTTGATAGTTTTATATAATTATTATTATGAAAAGTTTGTTTTATAGAGTATAATTTAAGATTTTCAATAGGCAGTTAGTAAAAAAAAATTCATAAAATGGGTCTTTAACAATGTTTTTTTAATAATTGACATTGACATGTTAAAATGAATATATGATGTAAAAGTCATCTCCACTCCACCACCCACCATGTAAATTTTTTGTACATGCCCACCCCACCACCCGTCAAAGTTGTACTTGTACCTGGTACCCGCTCTAATCGGAGCTGGAGTGGGTGCAGTGTGGTGACGACTTTATCCTTCCCACATAATATATCCCTAATAATAATTGACTTAGATCTCAGGATTGTTTAGCAAATTAAGGCCTACGAATACTACAATCAAAACTTGAAGGGCTAATTTTACTGTTGAACAAAGTCTAGGGGCTCGATTACTACATTAAACATTTTTTAGCGATCAAGTTAATGAAATTCATAGATTTTGTACCTTGGATGCTATGAATTTCAAACATGAATTCAAAAATCCAGAAATTTTTGTACACATTAGAGAAGATTTATTCAAACATCTATTCATTTACAAGTATGTACACAGAATGAAAAGCTCTACTTGCAGGACCAACATCACCAAATAGGTAGGTCTACAAGTTCACAATTCACAACTAGAAATACACAAACAAAGACAGGCCTTGTTATTCTATGTGCAACATTAACCTCTTTAGGTTAACGGTGGTAAATGGTAATCGGGAATTAGGCTCCATACATCAATTGAAAAACTTAGATGTATGGATTAATGTGAGAAGTGTAATCACGGATTCCGGCACCTTCCCAGCCCATCCATTCCTCCCACATATCCCATTCTGAATCATGCATTCCTCTGAATGAATCGTCTGAATCGCAGTTCGCCTCTTCCTGCTGTATCGTTGCTTCGCCTCTTAAACTACTCATCACCATCTGAATCAAACACCAATACATCATATCAGTTACAAGAATCCAGAAATTTGGTAGGCCATATACAACTAGAGCCAAAGCCAAAGCGACAACCGACAACCGATACAACCCAATTTATCCCAACCCAATCTCAATCGACTTAAATAACCCATGACCCGTCACTCGGTTCAGATTTCAGAATAACATAGGTTTCGTATTGGTCTCAACATAAGTCATAACCATTTAGAAAAAAGTCAATATCAGCAGTAAAGGACAGGAAAATCAAAAGGTTGACAATTAATAACACTTCATTGTCATGTATGTTGTATAATTGTATACAGGCCTCTGAATGCATATAAACTCCGTCTGTCGCAATCATTTGTTTCACTTTGATTAAACGCAAATTAAAACAATGATTTGGGACAGAGAGTAATCAATACGCAATATGTTTCGACTTTAGAGCTGTCAAGCTTTTGACCCGACCCAACCCAACCCGATAGAACATGGTAATACAAAAACCCGAAACTGCCCCCTTTGGGAAACACATAACCCGATTATCAAAGACCCAAACCCATTAGACCCGATATGAATGACCGAAAGCTGACGATAATCCGACCCACTAATGGCCCGGCCCAAACCCAAACTGACCCATCAATTTACCCGAGATGATCCGTCCCAATAGCGAGCCGAAAGGGTATGTTGACCAATTATGGCTTGAATCCGATATAACCCGTTCACTATTTACCGGATCCAAACCCGACCCGACAAACCCCCATTAATTTTAGCTAATTTACTTCTACAGATAATTGAACAACAGGATGATTTATTAAAAAAAAAAAAAAAAATAATTGAAATATTCAAAGAAACAAAAAATGTTATTGAGAAAAAAAGATTAATGGCGTAATGCTTACATCATAGGCTTCATTGATCTGGTAAAACTGGACATTACAATTATCTTCTTTGCACACATCTGGATGATACTGCAACAACATCAAAATCAAAATCAAACAACTTTCAATCAATTCATCCAAACACAATTTTCAGAAATTAATTCAAACGTATTATGGTAAAAAAGACGTTTCATTTTACCTGCAAGGCAAGTCGTCGGAAGGCCTTCTTGACCTCGGATTCAGACGCATCACGACGAACACTAAGCGTATCGTATGGATCAGCGAAACCCGTCCTTGACGAAGCTGACACGAACCCGACACGACTCGATCTGTTTCTCGTCGTACCACCGTTCATTCTCAAATGCTTGTGTCGTATGGTAGAAGATAGGTGTGATGAAGATGGGGATATACCTACTGCTGCTGCCGCCATTGATGTTTGGAAAAATTTGGATAATGTTTTGGTTGAATTGGAAATGAAAGGGTAGATTTGGATAAGATTGGTAAAATCTGGATAAATTTGGATGAGGAAGAATTGGTAAAGTTGGGGGTTACTTATAGAGAGGGAATTGGGGAGGGAGGGATTGTATTATTTGATTTGAATAGAATATTCGGATAAAATGGAATGCAAACGTGGAATTTGTGTTTTTTGTGGTGCAGGATATGACAAGGGAGTTGGTGGTAATTATTGGCAAACGGGTTTGAATTGACCCAATTCGAGTGATCTAATTCACACGTATTCTTATTTTTCAAATTTTATTTAAGACGGATATATTCGTCTTGAGTTTAAAACCGTCAAGTATGTTCATATATGATGAATAAAATAAAAGATAAATACATTGAGAAAACAAATGACTTGTCAAAAATTCACGTGTGGATGATATTTAATCCGTTTTATTATTAAGACGATACCTCCGTCTTAAGGAATACTAGTTTTTACTTAAGATGAATAAAAACAGTTAAGTGAGTTAAATAAATTGATGAGGTCGAAAAAATGGCACTTTCTCGTCTCATTCACATATATGAATATTATTTGACACGTTTTTATATAATACACGTATAATATTGTAACCATCTTAAGAGAAATTAACTAAAATTTAATTTAATAGACGCATCTAAATTGATTGAAATTTTGGATTGACTTTATAAAACCTTGTTTGTTCACAATTTTGTTGGTCTTATTATATTGTTTTTATACCTCACAAAATATATCCAAATCACAAAAGAAACATATCTATATCCAAATTACACATATATGGAGTACCCCATTTAATTTAAACTTATCCATTTGTTTGCATTGTTTCTAAATTTACGGGGACAAAGGGAGTACTCTTTCGTCCGATGTATACTTTTTTAAGATTCAATTAAGTTAATACGAGTATTTTTTTTTTTGTCTAATGAAAACTTAATTGCATTATAATAAGGCAAATTTAACAAAAATAACCCAACCTTTTTGATAGTCTTCGAAAAATAACCCAACCTTTTAACTTAAACAATAATAATCCAATCTTTGTATTTTTGTCACAAAAATATCCCAAAATCTCACCTAAACTAATTTCTACCTAATATTGAGAAATGATATTTTGTAAAATATCATTTCTACCTAATAAAGATTTATGAAACTATTTTACAAAATATCATTTCTCAATATTAGGTAGAAATTAGTTTAGGTGAGATTTTGGGATATTTTTGTGACAAAAATACAAAGATTGGATTATTATTGTTTAAGTTAAAAGGTTGGGTTATTTCTGGAAGACATATTAAAGGTTGGATTATTTTTGTTAAATTTGCCTTATAATAAAGGGATTCCTATAATAAATAGGGGATAGATTTAAATTTAAGTCCTACTTCCTCCGATCCAGACAGATATAAATATAAGCAAAAAGTGGTTATTTAAGCAAGGGTGGAAAAGTGAGGGGTAAAGTAGGAAATATTGATTGGGCCACATGGATTTAGGTGGATTAAATAAGTAGTTGCTGAGTGGGTGGTAAAGTTGTAAATAAGTAGTGGATGTAAGGGTAATTTAGTTATTTTTCATGTCAAATATGGTATGTTACCATTGATATGGTTAATTCATCTCAGACAAGTATTACCATCTGTCTAAATCGAAGAGAGTATTATTTATGATAAATCCATCCAAACCATTAGACTATAGCGTCCATCTAGGTAGCACGGACACTCCTCCTAATCGGCGTTCCCGTGTCGGACACCCGTGTCGGATACGACACTCGTCGGACACACACGTCAAAACGTGTCGGACAATTGTAAAGCCGTGTCTAACTTTCATCTTTTATTTGGGCACGTGTCCGACACGTGTCCATGGTATTTTGAGCTGTGTCCATGGTATTTGGACACACCTCCAAACGGAATCAAGTTGAATTTAAGGTAAATGGCGAGAATTATTATATGGTTGAATTTGGTGGGAAAATAAGTTGAATTGGAGACAAATGATGTTCTTTAGACTAGTAATGAGATGTCGAAATAGATTGATTATAAGTTGGTTTTTGGTTTTGGAAATGAGAATGAGTTATAATTAACGTAAGTTTTACCTTCACTTATTTAAATTTAATATTCAATACTTTTTCAAAAATAAAATCACACATATATAACTATAAAATATATATTTTATTAAATTTAAATGACGTGTCCCGTATCCTAAATTCCATGTGATGTGGTATCGGCGTGTAATAAAATGTCCGTATAGTGTAATCGGTTAATAAAATTAATAAGGTGTTAAAGTTTTGGTCTTACCTAGGCATCCATTACATGATAAATTGGATATACTCCGTATAAATTATCTTAGATAACCGAATTTTACAATGGCCAACAGTCGACGCACTAATCTACATCTAATTCTTATCCGGATGGCCCGAATTCAGTTGGGTGGGGAGAGCGGTGGCGGAAGTTGCGTAACGAGTGAGAATGAGGTTGGTGAATGGAGGATGAGTCATCAATCATAAGGACCTTATCCTCGTTTCCTTGTCGCAGCATTAACTAGATTGGGTCCAATCATTGATTGAGTCTTGTCCCTTTGTTTTGGGTTCGTTACTTGACTGTTGGCCACGTATTTGATTCTCAGGCGCTTTTTTCGGTTTGGATAGGATTCTTTTCTTTTTCAATTATTATTATCATTTATTACTTTTTGTGTTTTTTAATTTTTATTTTTTTTAATTAGGTTGATGAGGATAACCTATCTCATCTTTTCGAATGAAGAGGTAAGTTGAACTGTTGAAGCACTGGCTTTCAACCACCCCGAAAGGGTTGGACATAGTCACATAAATGTCCAATAGAAGCCATGAAGTCAGCAACATTGTTGCTTCACGGTCTAATTTCACATCCTTTAGTTGGACATCTTCATTTTAGGGCATCCACAATAAATCAACCTCTAAAAAGGTTTGTCATATGACACATCACCAAATTAGCAAACATCTCCAATAACAAACGTATACATAATAAACAAACCTTTTGAGGTTTATGTTATAAGGGACCCACTTCTAATTATCCATTTTTGTCTCTCATATATTGGGTACATTTTAGGGATCATCACTTGACGTGTCATTTCACAAACATATATACAAATATGTAATCATTCTTATTTATGAATCTCAACCTTCATTCCCAACAACAAAGAGATTTGTTAACAAACCTCTAATGACAAACCTCTAAAAATTACACAAATATTTGTTGACAAACCTCTATTGTGTATGCCCTTAAAAATAAATATTTTATGACTATCCAAACTTCAAAGTAGGGACATGAATTACTTACGAGTATATTAGAGCATCACCAATGATGTCTTATAAGAATTTTGTGGGTAATATTTGTAAAATAGCAAGTAAATAGCAAGTAAATAACTTATCATTGGAATAAAATTGATGTTGTTTTTCTGGGTTTAATGTGGCTAAAGTAAACTAAAATGAACTGAAACGAATTGAAATTTAGTGAGATGAATAAAGTTGAAATACGTTGGGCTGAACTGAAGTGAGATGAATTGAGCTGATATTAAGCCGAAAAGAACATGGCCTAAATAAGTGTCGTTTATAAGCATGGTAGCTCTATCAAGCTAATGGACAGCTCTACAAGTCACGTAGCTTGGGGTTTAGGAAAAAAAAAAAAAGCAAAGTTTTTCAATGGAGCACAACTTTAACGTAGGACCCATAAAGATAGAAAGTGTTATCGCCAATCAATGGAGCGGTATGTAGTCCATTTTGAGATGCTCTTGCTCCCTTAGTTTCATTGTAGTTTTCTTTTATTTGTTTTTTTGTTTTAATAACGTTGATATTTGCATCTATTATCAAGCGATAATTAATAACAAAAGTAACAATGATTAAAATATAAAAAAAATGACGATTAACAATGAAAAAAATTTAAACGGTCATCACTTTATACTTGGGCGTATGTTTTCAGCGATTTTTTTCCCAAATCACTCGATCATCTCAATCACAAAATGGTTAAATTCGTTATTAGATTAGAAACTTCTTCAGTTCTTCATTGAGAGTTAATTATGTTTTCGACTTATGAAATATATTAACGAAACGAGGCTACATTATTAACTTTGGTATTCATTTTTAGGGTGGTTGTTCGATTTGAAATCGTAGCAGAGACAACAATATTTTCAAAATTGGGTTTGAAATAACGGGTGAATCTACGCTTTTTCTAGGAAGAACTTTTTGCCTTTTCTATAAGCATAAAATCTTCATCCTCTTGATTTATCTTCTTTAGAAAAATATATGCTATCTAGTTGAAAGATCTAACCATTGAGCAGTATAAAACGAGTTTCATATATGCTGATGTGGTATGGCATTCGCCGATTAGACGCTTAAAAAAGTCGCATGAAGTTCTTACTATTGTTATTGTCTTAAGTTGTGGTACCTGTGGGGAACGTTTTTATTTTCAAGGCCTAAAGGGAAAAAAATGTTCCAAATAAGGGTTGGGTGAGAAATTATTTGTACGGAGTAGGTCTAAGTGACGACTTTACTATATACTCCCTCGGTATCAAACATTTGTCTATCCTTGATTATAATACTTTTTACATATAATAAAACAAAAATGAATGAGATAGAGGAAGTACATAAAAGATAACACAATAATGAAAACTAGTGTAACACCCGTGAAAATTCACGGGATTATTTTAAAAAATTTAAATAAAAGCTCTCTAATAAACATGTAAAATAAATGTTCGACTATAATTTGCGAGAGACGTTGAGGCACTGGGATAATGTTGTTACCGATTGTCGAACTTATTTAATTGTTTTCTTAGGCAAATTTACCAAAATAACCCAAATTTTATTCATTCTTCTCATAAATCACATGCAGAATAAATTTCGGCGAATATAAAATTTAAATTATTTGGGTTATTACGAAAATCTCATTTTGAACAATTTTGCAACCATTAATGTAAAGTCTGAAGGTCATCGAAAGAGCTCTATTAGTAAAAACACATGGTGCATAACAATTGCAAGGTATCTTCAATCTCAGTGAAAGTCTAGAGTCAAAAGATGTTCTTTCTTTAGAATTTGTGCTTTAGGAAAGGCACTTGCATTCACACAAATAATTGATAATTGATGACCAAGAAGGGAAGTATGTTATCACCTTTGTTGACGGTGGGAAGAAAAATATTCATCTACGGAGTAATATATTATATGTCATGTGAGTATGTGACTATATACAGTATCATATTGATCTTCAAATATCTGATCCATACAGAAATAAATCATACCGTAATAATTCAAACATTTAAACCCAAAGAAATGACATTGTAAGTGGTGAGATACCCGTAAAAAGTAGTTTATCTCATCTTTTTGAAAGTTTGCAAATCCTTATTACATAAGAATTATACTGGTTTAAAAAAAATTCAGCACCAAATTGGAAAATACACAAATGAAAAACGAATGTTTTAGCGGATCCGCTACTGATTGTGAAATAGGCAGGATCCTATTCATCGGCTTCTTAATCACACTTCACTCCTATAGGAGATAGAATGATATGATTTTATTATGAACATTCTTCATTTGCTTTCTTTGACATAGCGTTCTATGCGTACAATCAAGTCATTAACTCATTTATTAAAGGAGGTAAATGACGCGAAATAATGTCGATTGTATGCAGCATCGGTCTCATATGAGTTTACGTCTAAATGAATAAGAGGGAGCAAGCAGCCAATCACTCACAAGTATTCCCTCCCTCATATCCTCGATGACCATTTGAAACTTTTGCCACTTCGAGATTGCTTAGGCTGATCTCCAAAGTCCGAACTTCGTTTTCGTCCCTTCAAAGACAACCCAAGCTCCTTTTAACTTCACTGTAAGAAGAAGTCCAAACATTAGCAGAGAAACTAGCATGCAACCCGAGGGATCTAAAAATTACTGAGGAAAAAGATTCGATCAAACCTGTGATTCATCCGAGTTTCCATAGTGCATAGTTGATTTTCCTTTTGGATGAGGACATGTATTGGCATCCGACACTGCAAAGGTGCAAGTAAACATGAAACTTTTGTGCCATCACACAAAAAATAATTACAAATTGCATAAGATGACCGACTACAAATATTTAACTACCTGCAATTCCGATGAAGCGATCAAAGCATGGTGTGAACATTTGTGAACTTGGCCGTACATAATGTTCCTAGTCCTAGAAGGTACTAAAGTGGCTGGACTATCTTAGGCTCTTAGCAACAAATACATCGTCAAACATGCTTGATATCATATCAAAGATAGTTATTTATCGAAGATTAAATAAATTAAAATAAAATACGCTTCAAATTCCTTATATGGATAAACAGAAATATGTATGCACATTTTTTTCCAGGAACATTGATATTCTCAAAGGAATACATAGACAAATCCGACATCATAAAGGCCCATGAGCTTTTCTCATAGGAACACAGATTTTTCACTCACACATAGTCGTATCATAGTTCCAACAATCTAACACCAAAAATGTAATTAAACAACAAATCATTTCATAATATCAATTATAAAACATTAAAAAAACAAAAATAAGAACGAATCATCAATAGTTCAATACTTACTTTTGAGCTTTGATATTTTGGCTTTGAATAGATAAAGCAGGATCCAAGTTCCTCCATTGATAGTTTTCAATGGTTGTTTCTTGTTCAATCTCCATTTTACATGGGTTTTCTTTCTCCTCAACAATTACTTGCTTGAATTTTTTTGGTTTTCTTCCTTTACAATATGAGTTTTTTTTTAGGGTTCTTTGAATGTCTAAAAGTTAGAGATTATTGTAAATTGAAATTTTATTTTGAGTAGAGAATTGATTTAATGAGAATCCTGAGATAATAATGGTGAGAGTGTGTGGTTAGAAGTTCTATAGACTCTTTTATGAAGCACGCTCCTTCTTCGGAAATTGGACTTGGTATAAGTGCAGCAAACAGCATTGCAGTGACTTGGGTTCAAAAGGCAATAATTGGACCTGTAGATTGATAAACAAATGTAATACCCCGGATAAAATTTGTTTTAAGATATATATATTGTAATAGGAGTACCCTGAGACTTTATCGACTAGACTCGTATATTTAAACGAAAATGACTTAATCTTTACGGATCTACGAGTACATGAGTCGGGACACGTATTAGAATAACCCGTAACATTTTTGTATGTATGACGTTTATTTACTAATATAGATACAATTGGTCTCCCTTGTGACGGGTTACCATTTGTGGCGGATATTTTGTGAGATAAAATGGTAACAAAATGGGTTAGTGGAGAAAGGGGACCACATGAATAGTGTTTTAGAGAGAGAAAAAGTGGGTACTTTGTGAGGTAAAATGGTATCCGTCACTCAAGAGTGACGGATATGTGCCGTCACAAACAAGAATTTGTGATATAGATAACTATGGAAAGGAAAAAAAAGTAAACAAGAGTAATTTCTTTAGCAATCCACGTAGACCCCTAATTGTGACTCACCAAAGCTAGATTTTGGGGTTGAGAGTCCTAGAGACACATATAGTCATATTCTACCTAAAGTTGAAACAAAAGGGGGATTTGCGTAAGATAGAAAAGCATGATACCAAGGAAATACGAGGGAAAAAGGGTGATCAAAGATAAGAAAAGAAAAACACCACCACCTACAACTGCTTCTTGCACAATCCGTCCATAACTTAACCTAAATAAGGTATGATTTCGGACCCTTTGTCGATATAAGTAATTATTTACCTTTATTTACCTTGAAATAAGAGATTAGAAATAATCCGTTATATTAGTTTTATTGTTAATTTTATCTTGTCATTGTTATACCGTCTCATGTTATATTTATGTTTTATATACCATAGTGATTGTCATGTTGGTACTGTAGTTATATTGCATAATTGGCCAATTGTAGCATTCGGGATACGATTATTGGTTTGAGATGACATTACATGGGAATAAAAACTGTGTACACAGTAGGAGCGTTGACTCCATACAAGGGAGCAACGTTGGTACTATAGACGTTGGCTCCAGGGCGTTGGCCCATATTAAAAAGGGAGCATTAGCTCCAGGGCGTTAGCCCATATTAAAAAGGGAGCGTTAGCTCCAGGGCGTTGGCCCATGAGAAAAAGGTAATGTCTATATCTCTTCAGTAATGGTATACCGGTATTAGTGTCATATGAATATATATCCTGTTGGTATGGTAGTCATATAATGTTTATGGGATGCCGGATTGGTCCCCAATACAGGGAATATTGTATTTTGGTAAGTTATTGTATTGAATGATATGGTAATAAGGAGAAATTTATGAATATATAATATGACCTAAGACCGGTGGAGGGAACTGGAGTCATACTCACTGTGGTGGTGATTCCGTTACTTTCACTCTTTTTCAGGTACAAGTATCGGGGAAGGTCAAGTGTGAGGAATTGACATTATAGAGGATAATAAGTATAAGTTGTAAATAGTTTTAAGCTTTAATAGTTTATTTATTTTATTGTATAAGCCTTGTATTTTCCGGAGGGAAAATACGGCGGTGACGCCCTATATTTCCGCTGCTGTCTATTATTAATAAAAGAGCTATTTTGAGCAGCCTGCTTGTTTTTTCGGGGCGTTACAACAAATTGAGATCATTCTGTTAAGCTTTACCAGTAAACTCAAACTGTATAGCAACAATAGGACGTGATGACCAGTTTCGAGATTATGATTGAAACAATTTTTTTTTTTGTGGTGATAAAGATTGAAACAAATATGTAATACCTGTTTGGATTCATTAATCTCATTAGTTTACATATTCATATATGTTCGAATTTATTTAGTCATAAAATAAAGGGTTTTTTGATAACTGCTACCACGTATAATTCAGATTTTACCAACTGCTACCAAAGTAAAATTTCTTTAAAAACTGCTACCAATGTTGTTGGTTCGGATTAAAACTAACTACCAAATCAGGTTAGGAAGCAAATAGAAATGATCTCAGCCATCCATTTCAAATTCTCATCTTAAGTTCAATTTTTTCTTCCTTTAATGCCCTTACCCCCTCCCTTGTGTGTTTCTAATTCATTCTTCTTTCATTCATCTTAAATTTCACCAATTTCAATTCTCATTCTCACTCACTCTCTCTTTTTTCCATTCATTTGACTTCATATTTCAACCTTTTCATCATCAATTTCACATAATTTTTCTATCTCATCTTTTTTCTTCCTCCATTTCATATACCCATAGTATATTATCAAATTAGGGTTCTTAATTTTTTTCGTTTTCTAGATTTGTAGCAATGAATAATTAATTGCCAACTCCTCACTTTACTTGCTCTTCAATCATTTTCTCACCTCACGCTCGCCGCTATCCGTCTCCTTCTCTATTATAGAGTAACCTATTGCAGGTGAGGTGGGTAATATTGTTGCACATTGTTCTTTGCAATATCTCTTCACTTATTGAGTTTCCGCTCTTACTTTTGTGCTTATTCCAAACACCACTATAGCTTAATGAAACCCCGTTGCATCCATTTCCAGATACGTAGCCATTGGGAATGAACCCTTCCTTAATATTTGTGGGGGTGCCAACTACAAAAAGGGACGAATTTGGGGATTCTGGGATTGGAAAACATTGGGTTCTTCAGATTGGATTTAACTCTAATCAGGGATTTAGCTGATTTGGAGAATAAGGTTTAGACAATTTTAGGTTGCAAAATCCCCAATTTAATTGGGAGTAAAATAAGAAGTTTAAAGAATTGTGTTTAGGTTGATTAATGAGTGATGAGTGAAGTAAATAAATTAAGTAGGTTATAAAAAGAGGGATAAGTTTGGGTAATGGGATGATATGAGTGAGGAGAGTGTAAAATATGGGTAGTATTGTCTTTTCATGCGTAAATAGGAGGTTCGTGGTCATTGGGTAGTTAGTTTTAATCCGAACCAACAACATTGGTAGCAGTTTTTAAAGAAATTTTACTTTGATAGCAGTTGGTAAAATCTGAATTATATGTGGTAGCAGTTATCAAAAAACCCTAAAATAAATACAAGATCTTATGCATGCAAACTAAAACAAGATAAGAGAAGAAATTCTTACATTGAAGCTTCGGATATTAGGGCACCAACAAGATCTCCTTCTTGTTAGTTCTTGAGCTTTCCAAATAATGGATGAACAAAAGGTCCAAAATAGAACCTCTCCCAAAAGTATATACCCAAGGAAAACCCCTAATAACTAATATTATTTTGTACTAGAAACAATACAAGTCTTACTTAAAATTTGACACAAAATAAATTTTGTTTTCTCTTGTATTTTTCGGTCAAGAGAGGAAAGATTTATGAGGTTTTTATTTCAACCATAATCCCCTCTAATTTTCGGCACATATATAAAATGGGAGGTCCATTTTATTTTGTCATTTGTCAATTGTAACATATGTGACATGTTACTTGACATATGAAATTGTAATGTATTTTTAACATATTAAAAATCAACATACTCATAAAATATGTCATATACAAAATCGACTAATAATTCGTAATTAGTTGTACCGAAACGGTTTATCAAATTATAAATTACAACGTCTTGTATTTATAATAAATTATTCATTCAATTTCAATTTCAATTGTTTCGTAAACAATAATTTTATCCAAGTAATAAAACAATTCGATTACTTAGACCGTATCCAATTTAATCGAATTATAATAAGACACGTTAATCTTACTCACAAATCATCTGTCAATTTTAAGCAATTTAATTAACTCGTATCAGCATACGATTAATTAAATAATCAATTAAGAGTATTTCCCTATAGGTATGACCTAAGGGGATCAACTGATTACCACCGTCGCACGACAGTAATGTCAAACTCTAGACAGCCAATCATTACCGATATGTGTGGACCAGTTGACTGTAAAATATTACATCTCACATGTATTCTTAAAATGAGATTTAAACATGTGATCATTATGATCAACAGTTGTGATCGCATTATTGTCGGAGGACACATATTCCAACAATACCATGATACTGAGTACAAATAGGCAAATAGCGGGTGAGAGATATGAGAATATGAGCTATGTGACTTCACTTGAACTTTAAGATTACTATAGTTTTGTAGTAGTAACCAAAAACAACTCCTCAAATCAGTATACTACTTCCTTCGTCTCATATCAGTGAGTTGTTTATCTTCGATTAAAACACTACTCACAAAAAATATAAAAGGTAAACAAATGAATGAGACGGAGGGAATATAAAATATACTACTTAATTGAGGACGTATTCTCCAAGTAGTGTGGAAAATATCAGAGTGATAAATAGCTCTTAAAAAAAAAAAAATTGAAAGATGATATGCTCTCTTAAAATCAAAAGTAAGAAATAGATAAATAAGTCAAAAGGCTAACCTCATATACTCTTAGAGTCACACAATGCCATTAATCGTGAAGTTGTTTTCATCGTCACATAGCTAAAAACACCGTATTAGAGTGCAAATCCTCTTCGCCACTGAAAACAAATTTTAAGCAACAATTTTATCAGAAATAGCCTTCAAAGTAGACGAATGAAATAAGAGTTTATGCTCTTTTATGTATAAAAATACATTATAAAAGGGACAATGTGTCTTAAAAGAGAATAAGATGAAATATTATGTTCATTTCCATATGACGACCTTCTAAACCTATTTAGACCCAAATTAATAATGTCAAATTGTAATCAATAAAGTTGTATCAAAATCATTAGTGATTTTGTACATACCAAATATAAATTTCAATATCACCTACGTAAAAGTCCCTTTAAATTCCATGCAGCTCTGCAGTCCGATAAATCTGTTAAGTCATCATTTTATTACGAACTAAAGTTCTGGAGTTTTAACAAAGTAATCTCTTTGGTGTGACTTATGGAGCCAAACATTCCAACTGTCAAAGATGTAACCCACAAGCATTATGTTTACTCCTTCTTTTCTTCCTTCCTTTTTTTCTTTTTTTGTTACTTTTAATTTACAGTATTAGTAATGGGCAAAGTGTCTTTCAGGTTTATGATCCAATATTCGTTGCTAGAGAGAAAACAAAAGACACATTTGATCTGGTAATATCCTTTACCTCAAGGAGACTTAATATTCACTCTCTTGGTAGAACAACAGAGAGGACTCGTATCAATATAAAGGGAAGAAATTAAATGTTATCAGAAACAAAAACAACCCGCTATGAAAATAGAAAATAACGAATTGATTAATAGCCGTAAAAACATTAAGTGAAAAATAAGAACTGAGCCCATATAAAGGTATGTGGAGCAGATTACCTAGAATTTATCAGTAGAAGAGGTAGTGAAATTTGAGAAAGAAAAGCCAATAAAGGATTAAGTATATATTAATTCGATGTAATGCGAATACCGACAGAGAGACCTATTCAAATCAATAATATTAAAAAGCTATCCAACACAATTGATCAAAGATCTTAAGGATCAATATTTTTGAAAAGATGTCAATTGAAATAACTTACTTGATAAAATATCAATCTATGGTAGAATTGCCCTTTTCTTCAAATTGTTTCTCCAAATTTATCAAAGTTGTGAACAAATCTATTCTTTCTGTAAATTAGTCATTGAAAGTTAAAAAAAAATCAAAGACTGGATTGAAATATAAACTGAAAATATTAAAAAAAGAAAAAAAATTGCAATGAAGACTTACCGCAGATTGTTGATCGGAAGGGGGAATTCAGTTGTACACAGTTCAGTAGACCTTCGATGAGTAGCAACGAAAAATTGGAGAGCTCGACATAGAGATGAAAATAAAGAGCTCAGGTCAGAACACTTTCGGAGTTAAGAAAATACAAACCTCTCTCGAATACTTATTTGGAAACATCGGTCAGTGTTGATGGCTCCTTAACCACCATATTTCTTCTCATCAGAAGTCAATATCATCTATGCCAAAAATGTAGTAGTTACAATAACAAATAAATACATAAATAGAAATTTTCATATGAGAATATGAGATGGTGTTAAAGACAATTATGATACTAACCCATATTGTACTATTGTAGCTAAGAATGAGAAATAACCAAACAAAATGAAACCAATGTCTTTGTCAATACACAAAATAGCGATTATGATCGAAATCGAGTCGAATCTTCAAGAAATCGAATAATCGCAGGAAAAAAAACTATTAATAAACAAACCCACAAACTTCAACAAATTTGTTCAAGGATATAACACAAAGATAAACACGCTCTCACCGGACTTGCTGGCTATTGCTAGAAAATCTTTCACAATATTCGCCGGCAGTGAAATCCAAGGGATATAATTGACAGTAGGAAAACCTAATTGGAGTTTATTAGAAGATAAACATGGGAATATTTTTTGGATTTCCTATTGGAATTCATATTAGGAAGATGAGTTGCCTTGCTCATATTAATGGGGAAAGAGTCTGGGTAAGAATGTACGGGTACTCCATTTGTTGATTGCGCCGCACGCTTGCCTGGGTAATTGGGTAAATATTTTGAGGAGTTAAAGAGTAATGAAGACCCCTCTTTTTTAGGAAATTGAATTTGCACAGTAAAGAGATGGACTCTCTGCATCAGATTAATTGTTCATTCTCAAGTAGCATAGAGAATGACAAAGGGTTAGGTTAAAGGTACGTCAGATTTAATTGGACTTTGATTTTTTTTATTGCAAAACCATGATTGGCTCAAACAAAACTGATTTTGTGAGGTTGAATGTGAGGGCTGCATTACCTTAATTCTCAAAGGAGATTGTGCCACCTCAGCGGTTTTACAAGATTCTTTTATATATATAATGATGATAATGATGATATGAAGTAGCGAATTTAATCTCACTTCCTAAGTGGACTCATCCATTACAAATACTAATATCTCCACTAGAGGCTTGGGCTAGCAAGTCTGACCCCGCTCGTATGACCCATCCCGAGCCCAAGCACACCCGACCTGATAGCACCCAAGAATGTTGCAAACCGAAATCGACTCGACCCGATCCGACGACTAGCCGATAAACAGCGAGCTAAACACGAGCCGACAATTATTAAGCTTAATATTGATTAAAATAAAAGAGATTTAATATTTAGTGTAATACATTTGAGAGTCCGTTTTTGAAATAATGTTCAAAAATAAAAGAATTGTCGTTTTGGGTCGGTTTTGAAAATAATTATCGAAATGGTGTCCACGTAGGCTCGTTTTTGACGAGCCTGTATGGGGTTTAAACACGCCATACGTATTGGCGTGTTTATTTGAAAGAACACGCCATTACATATGGCGTGTTTAGGCAGTCCAAAATTTAAACCCAAGTCAGTAGCAACATAAGGAAACAAAGGAAATACGCCATTACGTATGGCGTGTCTTAAGATGGAAACACGCCATTAGCTATGGCGTGTTTTTGACAAAATTCCAACCCAAGTCCAGAAGCTGGGTTATTGGAAGGAAATAGAACACGCCATTACGTATGGCGTGTCTTACTCAAGAAACTCGCCAATACGTATGGCGTGTTTAGTCAGATTTCTTTTTTTTTTTAACAAATGTTGTATTTCCGTCGTCACTTTCTACCAAATAAAACATATCATTCACCATCTTCGCCTCACAAACACCAAGTGCGATAGAACAAACCTCACTCCCCTTCTTATTTCTTCACCTCACACTCATCTCCGTGAATCTCGGCGTATCTCGAGCATTATATTGGGTTTTGCTTTTCAAATTATACATTCTACCTAATTAGCAAGGTAATTTAATTCTTTTAACTTATTTAATTTCATCTTTTGAATGTAGATTTTGCTTATTTTGTCTTCATTGTTGGTAATTATGTTGTTTTGTGCCTAGATCTACAACTTATATGTGTTAATTTAAGGTTGTTTAAAAAAAACCCCAAATTTTCGCAACCCTAATTAGGTAGGATGAACGATTTATGATTTTTAATTGTTGTTTAGGTATGTATTTTAGGGAAATTAGGTTATTGGTAGTTGATTTATACTAAATTTGTTCAATTTTTTTTTTATAGAATGGAAATTTGTGATTTTCCTCTTATTTGTTATTGGGATGGAGAAGTGTTGGAGCAAAATGGATGTGTAACTTATAGAGGAGGGAATCAATGTTTTATTCTAGCTAGTACAAAGATGACATATCTTGAATTAGTTGAAGAGATTTATAAGGGAATCGGTGTTCAAAGTTTGGATACTCAATTGAAGGTAATGATGAAATTTCCGAGTGCCGGGTGTTTCAAAATTGTTCCCCTTAATAATGAGGGAGCCTTTAAAGCGTTATGGGCAAGTATTCGTCATTCACATGCTCCTTCAATGGACATATTTGTAGAAGTTTCTACTAGTCAAATTGTCACTCCTACACCAAGTATTAGGCTAGATGATGTTGCTCAATTTGTTTCACTTGAAACTAATTACGTAAATGATAGGAGCTTCGACAAATGCCTCTTGAGGTGCCTCCTCATTTCCGGACAATGGTTTCACACCTACGGGACTACTCCTCTCAATCGCTTGAACATGTAGGCTATTCCCATCTCCTTCAACCAACCGTAGAACCAAGGGAAGAGAGTTCACCAATGGTTCAAGAGTCCCTCGACTCAATGAATGTGGATGACGATGCACCATTAGTTCAATACACTAGGAGGGCTAGACACTCTAAGTCATCCATGCCGGCTAGACACTCCATGTCTTCAATGCCTTCCATGTCTTCAATGCCGGCCATGTCTTCAATGCCTTTCATGTCTTCAATGTCACCCGTCAATGAACAAGGTACCCCGGAGCCTAAGAAAGGGTTTTGGAGTCGCATTCGAGGAAAAAGCAAGAAGAAGACTTGAGGACTTGATGTAATAGTTAGAGGATTAATGGTTTGTTTGACATTTTAGATGGTTAATTTGTTTGACATTTTAGTTGTAAAACTTAGAATTTAATCCCCTTGTGCGAAGCTTATGTGGTGTGTAAACTCGGTTTTTATTTATAATAGGCAATGGTTTGTGTTGTCCTTTGCATGGTTGAGCATTGTTGAGTTTGGTTTTTTGTTTTGGCAAAGGAAATATACGAGAACGAAGGAAATTTGTGCAGCAATGAAAAAAAAAAAGAAAACTGGCAAAACACGCCATAGCTAATGGCGGGTTTCAAGAGAAAGACACGCCATTACGTATGGCGTGTTTCATATTTGAGATTTTGCCAGCTACTTGAACTGGGCTAAAAATGGAGCTGCTTAAACACGCCATAGCTAATGGCGTGTTTTAATCTGAAGACACGCCATACGTAATGGCGTGTTTCCTTTCCTTACATTATGCAGCTACTGACTTGGGGTTTCAATTTTGGACTGCCTAAACACGCCATATGTAATGGCGTGTTCTTTGAACTAAACACGCCATTACGTAAGGCGTGTTTAAGCCCCGTACAGGCTCGTCAAAACCGAGCCTACGTGGACACCATTTCGATAAATGTTTTCAAAACCGACCCAAAACGACAATTCTTTTATTTTTGAGCATTATTTCAAAAACGGACTCTACATTTGACTTAATAATAAAGTAATTAATGAAATAATGGTAAAAAACTAATTTTAATGGTAAAAAATTAAAGTTATGCGATAAAATAACTAGACCCATTAATGACCCAAACCTGACCCAACACGACCCGGGACATCATCTGACGACTGACCTGAAATGTCCCCGGCCAATCCCGCTTCGACCGAATCGGATGTGATCCGTCCCCACCCGACATGACCCGACCGACGAACCCGATTGCCACTTCTAGAATCTGCACTCCTATTTGCAATTTTTTCTGCCTTTGATCTTTTTGCAGTTTTAACTAGATTTACCCGGTTTGGAGGTAAAAAAAAGCTCAGGAGCAACCCATTATGTGATTCAATACAAAATTTGAGGTAGAAAAATGGCAGCAATGCGACGGTTCCATCAAAAACTACTCCGATGTCTCATCTCACCTGCCTCCACCCGCATTACCCTCCGATTTCTCCAACCCCATAGCTCTCCCTCCCCTTCACCCTTCTACTACAACACTAACTTCTCTCAGACATTTCATCGAACACTTTCCGCGCTTTCTCAATTCCCCCCACATTCTACCAATTTTCCACAATTCCAATCGTCTTCACCACAATCTCAATACGACCCAATTGATTTCCATGCATTAGACGGCAAAATCAGCCAAAACAATGTACTGGGTACTGTTGAATTAGTGGAATTAGTGCAGAAAACCAAGAGTTTTGCGTCCAAAAAGGAAGCCATTGATTTTATTACTGCTTCTTATATTAATACTGATGCTAATCAGGTTTATTTTGCGATATGGGCATTGAGGAATGATTGGGAATTGTGTTTGCTGGTTTTGGAATTGAATGAAAAATGGGGTTTTGTCAATGAGAAAATATTGGGTTTGATTGTTTGGGTTTTGGGTAGTCATCATAAGTTTGATATTGCTTGGAAATTGATTCGTGATTTTCATAGCGTTGTCGATACTCGAAGAACAATGCTTGTAATTATTGAAAGGTTATCTTTCCTTGCTTCTTTGTTAATGTATATATCCCTTCATTATGAGTAGAATTGTTGCCTTTCCAATCGACTCCAGCCAATATGCCAATGGCGCCTATACGCTTATTGTCCCCATTCGACTTTGGTGGCCAACCGTGTCAACTGTCGAACACAACACGGTGTCGATGAAGGGAATATAAATCTAAACTGAGCTGACAATTTTTCACCATAAATTGTTCAATTCTTAGGACATTCCTCCTACCCTGCAATTTGCGGGAGCCATTGGGGTCATGTTGTTGTTAGGACATTCCCAACAGTCGAGTGTGGGATACAATTATTTTATGAAGAAGGTCCATGTTTTTGAATCATAATAGAGTGTTGAAGTGTTGTGTTATGTCGTAAGGTCGGAGTGTGAGAAACATGGTTGCCACCAGAGTCAAATGCTGAAGTAACATAGGGTTTTGAGTGGTTTATACTTTCTACTCCCAAGTCCTAACTATTCTTAATTCCTTATTAACATACTGTCATACTGATTAATGCGAGTGGAGGGGATAAATTATACTCCCTCCGTCCCAATCATTTGCTTACCCTTGATTAAATAACCCTCAGTAAGAATATAAAAAGGTAAACAAATGATTGGGACGGAGGGAGTAGGAAATTGTGCTAGGAGTTGACTAGAACATCATGTTTGATTGTGTTAATTAGACATGATTATGTATCCATTATTTGTTTTTCTAATTTATTCGTGCTGTTCCTACTTCGTTGTCGAGTATATGGAATCCTATTCCTGTCCAAGACTTCTAACAAATTATCGGTTTCTATCTGAATCATGATTGATTTGGTCAGATATGCAGCAGCAAACTGTCATGAGAAGGCCATTAAAACCTTTGATTTTATGGAGAAGCTATCAGTAAGTCCAGACCAGAATTCATTATATTCTCTCGTGAGTGCGCTGTGCAAACATGGGAATGTTGAAGAGGCTGAGGAGTTTATGCTAAAAAATAAGAAGCTATTCCCGCTTGAGACTGAAGGATTCAATATCATTCTTCATGCTTGGTGTACTATTTGTATTGATTTACTGGAAGCTAAAAGAGTTTGGAGGGAGATGGCAAGTAACTGCATTACACCTGATGCCATTTCTTATACACATATGATCTTCTGTCATTCTCGGGTTGGAAGCCTTTTCGATTCTCTAAGGCTATATGATGAGATGAAGAAAAGGGGGTGGGTCCCTGGCCTTGATGTCTACAATTCTTTGATGTATGCAATGACCCGTGAAAACTGTCCGAGTGAAGCTCTCAAACTGTTTGATAAAATCAAAGAGTTGGGCTTACAACCAGATTCTTTGTCATACAGTTGCTTGATTTGTCCTCTTTGTGAAACTGGCAAGTTTGAGGATGCCAGGGCTTTGCTCGTTTCTATGTCAAGGGACGGTATTAAACCGACACTTGAAACTTATAAAGCTTTCTTGACTGATGGAGATCTTGATAGTACTTTAGATATTCTACGGAAGATGAAGAATGATAAAGTGGGCCCTGACAGCGGTACATTTTTAGTAATTTTTGATAGGTTCTTCAATCTAAGACAGCCCGAAAATGTTTTAAAGGTATGGGTGGAAATGCAATACTTTGGAGTTCATCCTGAAGCTACACATTACTCTTCTCTTATACGTGGCCTGGCAAATTGTGGCTGTTTAAACAAGGCTAAGGAAATGCATACTGAGATGATTTCAAATGGATTTGTAGATGATCCACAATTAAAGAAACTATTGCAAGGACTAGAAAGAGTTAGTCATCAAGGAAAAGTTGGATCAACTCCTGCGAGTTACGCTGGCAAATTAAACCCCCCGTCTGCGTCCCGTATTACGCCACATAGAGGAACAAAAAAACGGGGTAGTATAAGTTTAAAGAAGAAACAAACGGTCGACTAGAGCCATGATTTAAGGCAATCGTGATGCCTATTCAGAGTTTCAGACGACTCCGTCTGTCACTCAATGCCTGTGGTATTGTTGGGATCAATTGGTTGCATTAAAGGACGGCAAGGTATAATGCAAGCTAATATTAAGAGTGAATGTCCAAGGATTGCCTTACCTTGACCTATGTGGCGCACGTTTTTCAGCTAATAGTATCAGGTATGTTATCAGTTATTATTACTTATTAGTATACTATTTACTCCATAAGTAATATCAGATTTTAAATTTGCCTATGTTTTGGAAATAGAATGATGGTTTTGTGTTTTTGGAAATATAGTCGTCATCTTTTGTTCTTCTTTCTATGATGTAGCCAAATCCTTATATTCTAAATGAATACTTTTTGAGAAATTATCGACTGTTAAGATCATAATTCAGATAAATCATAGCCTCATAGGTCCATCCGTGTCTTATAAGTTGTGATAAGTTAATTGCATATAACATGTGGTGCACATCCACCTTTGCTTCAAATGTTTTTTTGGTACATTCCGTTGCTTCAATCAAATGTAGAAAGATTAGTTTCAGTAATCAACATTTTTGGAATGATCAGCAAAGCAGTAGGTTCTTCGCAGTGAGATACTGAGGTATGAGGGGATCGAGAATCCGAATACCTAATTGAACCCAGTTTGCATCCGTATAACATGCTTGTTATGGGAATTATAAATTTGATAAGTCAGTGCACCCTTTGCAGTTATCCTGGGTTAACATATTGCTCTAGGAGAGGGATTGGTAACTCTTTCATTCATGGTGGTGGAAAGCTATTTACTACGATCCCCCTCTTCGCGTCCACCATCATAAGTTACGCTCACAAAGTACCTCCTCATTTGGCTCCCTGATTGATCTTTTGACATTGATGGGGGATCCCAGTTGTGTTGGATCTTGGGGAAAACTGCTATCTAGAAAAAGCTAAAAAGTACAGCAACCAGAGAAGCGCCAAAGTAGACACTCTCAGCCAAAGGTGAAAACCATAGTATACGAATTACTCCAATCAGAGGGTCATGGAAATAGATATTGACCTTCGTTATTGATCCTACCAACACTCTCTTTTTCAAGAAATTTAGTCAGCCTTGTGGGTTTATTCTGTGTTAGGCCCTTTTCCCTCCCCAGGTTAATCCGAACTTGTATTATTGGATTGTTGAAATTGCTTGCCCTCTTGGATATAGTATACTTAGTTGCAAGTGATTTAGGCCTATGGTCTAAAGCCGGTATAGGATTCTCCTCTTACCCGGAAATGAAGAAAGACCTTCACTTTATATAACGTGTTCACACATTTCTCGAGATGACTACAAGTTTCATTCTATTGTTAATAAACTGAAAACATTAGATTTGTTGGGGAAATAATTCCTTATGAGTGTTCTTCCATAATTTGTTCTTATATATTGTGCTATATATATTGAAGGTGTCTTGAAATAAGAGTGATTCGAGGGGACTGCGAATAGGAAATGACAACAAGAAATACCAAGCTTCAGGCCTTGTTTGGTTACCAAAATAGCAGGGAAAGGAAGGGGAGGAGGAACGGGGTGTGGGTGTGTGGATACAATATCCCTCCCAATTTTTCCTACGGTGGAGGGATTTTGATTGCCTTTGAGGAGGGAAAATGGATCCCTCCAAATCCCTCCCCGTCCCTTTCACCCTTACTTGATATCCAAACAAGGGATTCTAAATCCCATACTCTCCCTTCTTTTCCTATCCCTCCAAATCCTTCCATCCAAACAGGCCCTCAATGCCAAAATGTTTGGGGATCGCCTAATATGACCTGTCAAAGGAGACTCCAAATCCCTCCCCGTCCCTTTTTCTTCACCCTTATTTGATATCCAAACAAGCGATTCTAAATCCCATACTCTCCCTTCTTTTCCTTTCCCTCCAAATCCTTCCATCCAAACAAGCCCTCAATGCCAAAATGATTAGGGATCGCGTAATATCACCTGTCAAAGGAGAAAAGCATTCTAAAAGGGTGTACGAGATAAAATAACAATGAAAGGTGAGAAATGTGAAAAACCAAAAGGAAAAAACGGGTATGTGGAAACGAACGAATGAATCCGTACACAATGTGATCCAGAAAACCTTATCAAAGAGAGATGAAAGAAATGTGAATCATATATATGCCTCTAATAAAGACATAAGGGAATTCACGAATTCATTTTGGTTTCGAATAAAATTGACCTTCTCTTGGTTTTTTGATGGTGGTTTGATAACTTTATTTGCCAAGATATTTGATGATCGATGTTGTTCTAGTAGTGTTAACTTTATCTGCCACTATTTGATGTTTCCAACAAATTTTACCAAGGGTTTTTGTTAAAGTAGTTCAGATTAAGATGATTATTTCACTCTTTGTTTCAAACCTAGATAATCCAATTCTTTCGAGTTTCTCTTATGAGTTTTGTGAACATATGTAGCTAATGATAATAGCAAATTATCTACAATTTTGGTTCCGAAGAATAAATTGACACTCCATTTCATTATGGGTGGCGGGTTCATAGATAAAAGTGCATCTAGCAATTCTGACTTATGTTTCCGTAGATTAATTACAATCCAGACCCGGTAAAGTTTTTTTTTTTTTTTTGGTAATGAAAAGTGTATTTGGTTCCTATTGCAAAACTAGTTGTCGGCTTCAAGTTTGCCTTGTGGCTTTGGTTAACTCGGTTGTTTGTATTTACTTCTTCCAAAATTTTATGAAAGATACAAGTATAGGGATTTGTCGTTGAGCATGATACCGTCTTCAACGAGACCCCATGTCAACTTGACATGGAGTCCCGTGGAAGAAGGTATCGCAGCGGACGGAGCCGTGGAATTATCTGCTCCCTAAACAAATTTGATTCTTAATGCAGACAGAGACTGGGGAGATTGGGGCCACGGATAGGCATGTCTACGAGTGGGACAAAAATGACAAGACGAGAAGACGAAAGAAGAAAGCAACTTAGCAGTGAGCATATTGAACTGTAGATATGTTGTGCAAAGGCGCTTTGGTGTTATTCCAAGTCATGCGTGTTTTATTTGATGTTACATGTCTGCAGTTGAAAGCGCATTTGTATTGTGTGGAACCTCAGGAATCAGAAATAAAGAAAAGAAAAGGCATTTCAAAACAAAGCTGGGTTTTCTGCGTACTACTCTATATTGCTTTGTTTTTATACAAAGTTGGAGGGAAAGAAAGGTAAGACTGGACAATGTCTTGTTATTTTTGTCATATATTTTCCACTTTTTTTTTTGAGGGGTTTTCGGATTGTTTTAGATTATTGGTAAATGGTTGTTCTAGCTTAATTAGAGGTCACGAGTTTAAACCTTGAGAATGTAGGTGAAGACGTGAAGTCATATTTATATTCATTTAGCTTTGAATTATCTATATTTCATCGTCATTTATTTAAATTATTTCATTCATCTTATATAATTTTTTTCATTCATCTTCACCATATCCACGGGGCGTCAGGGCCAAGTGTGTAAAAGTGATCCATGTTGGTCTTTTCCTTTTTCCTTTTAAAATTTAAAATGGTGTGAACGGGAAATATTAGAGTCCTAGACAGGGGCGAGTCCACCTTATTAAATGGTGTAGCATGTGCATCATTGTTGAAAAGTCATGTGAGAAATGAGAATTGACTTTTCTGTTACACCATTAATTATGCTTTGACTCTTCAGTAGTTAAGTTTGTCAATTTCCTAAAGTAATGCATTGATACTCGAAGATGTTGAGTAATAATTTTCCTACACCATGTTATAAATCCTGGACTCCCCTCTAGTCTTAGAGACAATAAATAAAACTCGATAAGAGCGAAATATTTAATTAATGTTTAAATCAAACCAATTAACAAATGGTAAACATGGAGTACTACATATTGGAAATTTGGAACGCAAGTTTTAAATTATATCAAATATATGTTCTATCATATCACAATTTTAACGTAAATGATCAATAGTTATTTAATTTCTTATTTTAAATTAATTATTATAAATACTATTATTTTAGGCTATCTTACATGAACAAAAGATGTTGACAAGTGATTTATCCATGCACTAAATGGATTTGTCCAAGGCAATTAGTGTAAATGATCATTGTCTTGGACAAATCCATTTAGTGACTTGGATAAATCACTTTCCAAATATGTTTGTTGATATTGTATTTAGGGATGTCAATGGGTTCGGGTCGGGTGAAGCTTCATCTGTCATCCATCCGTCCTTTTAAAATCTCATCCAACCCGTCCGTCATCCGTGAAACATATCATCCATCATCCATGGATGAAACGGGTGGATCGGGTGATAAACGGGTGTTGTGTATTTATATGTTTCAAGTTAAAAAAAATGATGATTTTTTATTCTCTACAAAAATAAAGTTAGATTATTATTTTAGTTTAACGGTCTAGTGGATAGGTTCACAAAATATCTATATTGAGAGTATAAAAATATGAAAATTTGAATATTTTATATCTTAATAATGTGTTATATGTAAAAAAAACATTAAATAAAACGTAATAAAATCGGGTGATGGATGGATGGCGGGTGAAATTTCTTCATCCAACCCATCCGTCATCCGTTTCATCCGTCATCCATCCATCATCCATTTAAGTCGGGTTTTCATCCGTCTTTTAGAATCAGGTGGATCGGATTTCGATCGGGTGCGGGTGAAATTGACATCCCTAATTGTATTGAAAGAGCTTGAAAACTTGAATTAAATTCTTGGAATCATTGTGTTGAAGATAATTAATTTTGTATGCACAAATTCTCATTACAAGTAATTTACACCGAGAATGTAATGAAACAAACATTTATTTAAAAACTGAAAGTAACCGATGAGAGGTGTACTTTAGCTCCTCTGTATTGACCAGTGCCATATTTGGAGCTATTTTATACTGTATTTGCAGAAGCTGGAGACTTCTTTCCCCCCTTATATACAGTACACGTTAGTAAACAGAACTACAGAAGGAATATATCAATATCTGTGTGAGTGTGAATATCTCTGGAATACACTACTGCATTTTTTGGGTACTTGAGTTACCCTGTTATATTTTTGAACTCATATCACCCAAAAAAGTGAACTAATTACTTCAAAGTTCAAACTACTGCATCTTAAAGTGACCTTTTATGCTTTTTATTTGGCGATAATCATTTTTTTCAGTAATTATTGCATGAGACGGTCTCACACTGTAGATTACTAATAATGTACCCAAATAAGAGCACCGTAGCGGATATTCATCAAAGACAAATACTGCTTTGGAACTCAAACAGAGCAATTTAGGGTAAAAGTAGGCAAATAAAGTTAGTACTACATTCTCTTGTAGTACTAATGATGATGATTGTTGAACTTAATCAAAAGGCTTTATGTTAAAGTCAAAAGCCAAATCCCCTTTTAAAATCCTTTGGCGCTAATGCCGCTTCTACGCTCACGTAATTACTTTTACTTATCAATTAGCATTGATGCTGCCTCTGTTCATCGTCTTTAGCTTACTAAGGACTTGTTCAGTTGCACACTGCTTATTGAAGTCTAATTCATCCCAAGTTCATCACTTTTAATGATTCAGTACTATTTGTTCGCTTCATCTGCGACAAAAATATACAGAGTATTACCTTATCGTATAAGGGAACATCGACTGAACGTATGCAATCGTACAGAGCCTTGAAACTTTGAAGTTGTTATTCGATTTACCCTTAACATTTGACAGAAAGCAGTTCTATTTCGCTTTACTCCGTTACTTCTCAAATTCTCAAAACCACGTATAGACGAGTCTTTAGTCGCGTTAGAAAGGAGAACAAAACAATCATTTAACTCATATACATGCCTAATTTACACTCAAAATTACAAAACTATTGCCCCTTCATTCCGATACCTTTTTTTATTCTGTACGAGGGGTATTTCAATCAAAGGTAAACAAATGACTGAAACAGATGAAATATCTTATTCACCATTTTTTCTCCCGGACCTACTGTAAAACTTAGAAGGCGGAGAGGGAGAGAATTCATAAGGCAGAGGTGGAAGTTCCATATCTCCTCTTAAAATCCTCACAATATCTCCAATATCCGGCCGTAATTCAGGCATTCTCTGCAAACAAGCCAATGCCAGATGAATACACAATGTCACCTGTTCCTTATCATATGCATCCTTCAGTTTTTCATCTACAAGTTCTAGCACATTTCCGCCTTGCGCTAAATGTCTACACCAACTTACTAAGTTAGCTTTCTCGAGCTTCATTGGCGAGTTCAGAACATGTAAAGGCCTTCTACCCGAGACTATTACCAGGATTAGTACACCTAAACTGTAAATATCACTCTTTTCCATTAAGTATCCACATCCTCCATATTCCGGAGCAACATAACACAATGTCCCTCTCATGCTTGTTGTGCTACTCAATTCCCTACTGAACAAATCTCCACTCATCTCGCTTCCCATAGAACGCGCATGCTTTCTCCTGCAACCCTTCTTAAAACCCATCTCACGATTTTTTAACCCGTCATCCAAATATTTATTAGGATCCCTTGATCTTCTTCTAAGAATGTAAAATCGCCGACCTAAACTAAACTGAGCCATTTTCATTTTCGTAGTTTTCCTCATCTTACTTCCAAGGGTTTTTCGCTTGCTACCCTTTTTGTTCATTTCGTCAAGCTCCTCTTCTTTCCACCAATCTAGCATTTTCTTAGGTTTACTTTTGCGAGTATTTTTCTCCTTACACCCCTTCTGTTCAAAACCCTTGGCATCAAGACATCCAGACTGAAATTCAGACACTAATTCCGACACTGGCTGTTCTGTCCCTTCTTTCAAATTATTCAACTGAGAACATTCATCCAAGTTTAAATCCATTGGTGATGAACTCACATTCTCCCAATCTCGATTAGTCGTTGTATCGACTTGAGTACCTATCCATTCATTAACATATTCTTTGGCTGACAACTCACCACTGTCATCCTGCTTCCACCACCAATCCTTCCCCCATTGTTTAACACATCCATTATCATCAATTGAAATCGAAACATTCAATTCAAGCTCTTTACTATGATCAACACTAGTAGTTACCACCTCTTGATCAATTACATCAATATTGTGATCCTCCACCAAAACTTCTTTCCCTTTATTATTATTATTATTATTCAAGCTGCTTTGCAATCCTCGACTGTTCTTACAAGAACTCGAGGCTTGCAAAGCAAGCGCAAAATCAACCTCACCCCCACTACATTGACCTTCAATCTGATTTAAATTCCCGGACAATTCTTGACTAAACATATCAATACCAACACCAACACCAACACCAACACCAACACCAACCTCTTCCTCAACCTTAACCCTAGACAACCCGAAATCCGACAATTTGGCCTTAAACTCCCAATCAAGCAAAACATTACTAGGCTTAACATCTCCATGAATAACAGGAGGCTCACATTCATGATGCAAATACTCGAGCGCTTTCGCAACATCTTGTACAACAAGAAACCTCCTATCCCAATCCATACAATAAGTTAAACCAGCTTCATTACCAAACAATCTCTCTTGCAAACTATGATTAGGCATATACTCATAAACTAACAATCTCTTCTTCTTTTCAAAACAATAACCTAATAAAGAAACAATATAAGGTGATTTAATATTACCCAATATAGTAAGTTCACTTTGAAATTCTCTTTCAGCTTGTAAAGAAGATCCAGCATCAAGTTTTTTTACCGCGACAGATTTACCGTCTCGTAAAATTCCTCGAAAAACGGTCCCTGATCCTCCTTTGCCGATTGAGTTTTCTGTATTGAATCCGTTTGTTGCGGATTTGAGTTCTTTGTAACTCAACTTTTGTAGTTTTTTCAATGTATGTTGACTTGTGGAGTCAAATGGGCTGGTTCTTGACCTACCAAATAAACTATCCCATAAATAATAAACGATAAATAATATTGTTAACAGGAAAATAACTGTTGCTGAGATTGTTATACCAAGAAGAATGATCCTGGATCTTGTATTTTGGTTAGTTCTCTGGGTTGGTGAAATGGGTCTTGAAGGCATTCTCTTATTTAGAATATTAATATCGGAATTGCTATATCACGGCCCCTATTTTACGGGTTTTATTATTTATTTGAATGAATATGAGTGTAAATGTGTAATGTATAGAGGAATAAATGATTGTGTTTGAATGACAAGTGATGGAAAGTGTTATAGTTGTAATTATAATCAAGATGTTTTGGAGATGAAGGTGGTGGTGGCCGGTTCATACTCATTGGACTCTGTATACGAGGGAATTTTTTTAATGTGTGCTTTACAGTTGGATAACCATAAACAAATTAGTTATTGGTTTGTTATTTGATTTGATTTTTAAACAAAAACAAATACTCCGTGATTATTACGTTATATTGATTGACTCAGTGTTAGAGTGTTGGAGCAATGTTTGTAGGATTGAGATGATAATGAGCTGCGTCGACCACGAACTTGACCTTGGTTAATTAGCTTGTGCTCGTGAAACAAAACTCGAGCTCTTGGTGATTTTAAACTTATCCGAGCTTGAAAATATTGAGCTCATTACCATGCTCGCGAGCTTTAACCCGAACTCGAACTGAGATCAAGCTCAACTCGAGCCTATATATAATTGTTAAATTATTGGATTTTTTTTCCTGATATTTTCAAATAAGGATTTAAAAGTTATGTATTAAAATATTGGGCAAATAAAGTAAACATTTAATATGACCAACTTTAGCTCGGTTTGCCTTGTTAAGTTATCGAGCTGAGGCAGAGCTTGAGCCAAGCTCACACGAGCCGAGCTTTGAGCTGTTTGCTAATTATCTCGTCTCATTATCACCCCTACCACCAAATAAAGTCTTTTTTAAGATGTAGTATTCTTTTTCAGATGAAAAGAAGCTGAAGACGGATCAAATATAGTTCTACTTTCTTTTGTTTTATCTACTATACTTGGGATTCGTTTTAAGCTTAAGCTAGCTATTACCGTCTTAAACAAAACTTTGTGTACTTCTCGGTATCATTAGAAAATTGAAATACTCCCTCCCATCCACTCTTTTGTTCCTCTTTGAAGTGGGCACGGAGATTAAGGGTGAGGAGTATAATATTGATAAAGATATGAGTGAGTTTGGTAATTGGAGAGAGGTATGAATAATTAGGATTAAATATTAATAAAGGAGATTGGTGGGGTTTGGTTATTGGAAAGAGGTAGGAATAATTAGAATTAAATATTAATAAATGATATAGTGGGGTTTGATGAGTGGAGAGAAATAGAAATATAATATTAATAAAAACTTTCTCAAAAAGGAAAGGGGAAGAAAAACTGAATAATCCGTTTTAGGAAATAGGGAAGAAAAGACTGAATGGGAGGGAGTATATCGCAAATTGGTTCAGCATCATCCCGCCGCGTGGGCAATTATTCTAGATTCAAAAATGCTTTAATTTTTATTTTTCTTATATACTCTGTAATCTGTATGATGTATAAGAATTGATATTTTGTGTACACAAATTCTATTTAAGACAACATTATCCGTTTAAGCTTAATACAGGTCAAATATAATATCATTTGTGTATATGAGAGAAGTTTATTACTTTTTCCTGTGCATTCTTATATACACAAGTGATATGTAATTAACCCGGTTGAAAACAGTTAATACCGTTTTAAGGGATACTTACTGGTTTGTGTGAGACTTATACTGAACAGTCGTATTTTAATATGCAGCGGGATTAAGCATCTGTGATATCACTTGTTCAATCATTCAAAAAATTCAACACCATAAAGAAATAAAATAAAATCAGGAAATGGCGGTATTAAAATGGCTGTATCTGAGGTCGTTACGAAATTAAATTGAATAATAATGATGTTGTATGACATGGATAATCGAGAAAGAGACAGACAGAGGAGACTGAGTAGTGCGATGTAAAAGATGCTTTTGACTAATTTCAGATTTATCCGACAAAAAGAAAATGAATACGTTAGTTTTGGAGGGAAATGTTGTTGGTGGGCTTTATTCTCATTATTTCATTCATGCAATAATTGCAGCTTGGCAAGTCATAAGCTTTGGGTTTTATTATTGCACTTGGAAGTTTAAACATACATACTAGTACGCCAATCTACCTCATTTCCGCCCATGGGCTTAGTCACTCTTGAACCTAGGCTAAGATGGACTGGTTGTCAAATGTCCATTAGGGGCACTAGTATATAATCATAGTACTCCAATCTACCTCACTTCCTCCCATGGGCTTAGCCACTCTTATAATTCACAAAAAATTCTCGGGAGGAATTGAATAAGCTGAAACGAGTTTAACTGAACTGAGCTGAAATTGACTGATATGAATAAATTTGATATAAGCAGAAGTGAGCTGTACTGATATGAAATTAAGCCGAAAAGAGCGAAGCTTTATTGATTTTGGTTAAGGCTAGAAATAAGTCAACAACTATTTATACGAAGAGTCGAAGATAATTCAACATTGATCACTCGGCTTAAAGTAGAATTACAACATATTCGTTTTAGTGAAAATCCTGTCGCTAATTTATTTAAGGCGCTTCCAAGCCAAACATTCTAAAAATTAACATGGAGTTTGGTTGAATTTCTTTGAATGGATAATTGGAATGAATTTTATTTATTCTAATATTTGGTGAACAATTTTGGAATGAATTTAAATTTATTCAATGAATTTTAACTCTTTTTCATATTTTCGAATCTCATACCCACCTTTCCCATTTGATTTCAAAGTCTATTCTTTTCTCTTTACAAATTTAGAATGAACCAAACAAATTTAATTTGATTCCACTTCTTCATTTACATAATTCTTAATTTATTATGGAAGAATTTTTCCCTATCCCTAAATTATGATTACTAAAGCTAGTTAGCTAGGTAGCATGGACACTCCTCCTAACTAGTTGTCCCGTGTCCGACGTCGTATTGGACACCCGACACTCGTCGGACACGCGCCTATAGTTTATACGAGGAATAAAATGTCAAAAGAGATTGATTAGAAGATGGGTTTGGCTATGAAATGAGAATTAGTTAGAGTCAAGGTCAAATTTTACATTCACTTATATAAATTTAATACTAAATGCATTAAAAAAAATAAAATCATACGTTATTTATAACCATAAAATATATATTTTATTAAATTTAAATAACGTGTCCTAAATTTCATGGGATGTCGTATTACGTGTCTGTGTCGTGTCTGTTTTGGTACTACCTATTACTAAAGTATTTACGTACGTATGACTGTAGGGGTGTTAACGAGCCAAGTCGAGCCCTAGCTTAGCCTAGCTCGGCTTGTGCTCATAAAGTAAAACTCGAGCTTGAGTCAATCTCGAGCTTACCCGAGCTTGAAAAAATTGTGCTCGTTATCAAGCTCGCGATCTTTAACGCGAACTCGAACCAAACTCGAGCCTATATATAATTGTTGATTTTTCGTTTTTTCTCTCTCGATATTTTCAATAACAAGGCTAAAAAGTTTTATATACTAATATTAGAAAATCAATGAGACATTTTTTATACGTGCGATACAAATATATAATCATGATAAAATATTGTTATAAAATATGAGTAATATCTTTTCTAATTACACAAATTTGAGCTGCTCACGAGCTTTTCGAGCCGAGCCAACGTTATCACAGCATGATTCGTTAAGCTCTCGAGCCGAGTTCGAATTGCTCGCGAGCTATTTTATCTCATTAACAGCCACCCTACGTATAAATGGTAATGCATAATATGTCACCAATATATCCCATAAATAAATGGACATAATTGAATTCTATCTTCTAGCCTCTGCCAAGGTACACATTTCTAAAAACATTTACTCCATAATCAATACCCAAGTTTACAAACTACTCATACCAAGTTTAACGAAGGGCAGACTTTTCTTTCATTATGATATTTCAAACAACTACCAAATCATCACTATATATTTTCTTTAAAAAAGAAAAGAAAAGGAAACAGAAACAAAAGTCATGCAGTAGTTTCCTAGGTTCCCAAAATCACTCAACTGATAACCTTTCTTTAGATCACAATCTTTACAAATTACTTCTATTATTAAAAAATGACTGCTCATCAATTTAACTACTCCTCCATATCTACTATCTTTCCATTTTACCCTCTCATTTTACATTAAAATCTCCAAACTCACTCTTTCTTCTCCACTCCCACTTCTCCTTCCTCTCCTCCTCCTCCTCCTCCTCCTCCTCCTCCTCTCTCTTCCTAAAACAATGGCCACAAATTACCATTTTATCCTTCTCCTCCCTCTCTTCCTCCTCTTCTCCTCAACTCTCTCCATTCCCAACACCTTCACTTCCTTCAATGTCTCCTCTTCTCTCCACTCCACCCTCTCTCTCTTCTCCTCCTCTAAATTACCAAACTACCCTCACCACCACCACAACCCCCACCCCCACCCCCACCAAGTACCACTCACTTTCACAATCCACTCACGTGCGTCACTCCACGCGCCAGCTACCACTCACAAAGACTACAAATCCCTCACAGAATCCCGCCTATCTCGCGACACTTCCCATGTCAACTCTCTCACCTCCAAAGCTGAACTCGCTACCCGCGGACTCACTCATGCTTCACTAACCGACCCGGTTGACGCTGAGCTAGCACAGTCGGATCTTACCTCGCCGGTTACTTCGGGTACAAGTCAAGGATCCGGGGAGTACTTCTCCCGGGTCGGAATCGGGTCACCCGCGAGACAATACTATATGGTGATTGATACAGGTAGTGACGTCACTTGGCTACAGTGTAACCCGTGTTCAGACTGTTACCAACAAACCGACCCGGTTTTCTCACCTTCTTCATCCGCCACGTACTCCCCTCTCACGTGCTACTCCCAGCAATGCACGAGTCTCGAGGTTAGCGCGTGCCGAAACAGCGCGTGTCTATATCAAGTCTCCTACGGAGACGGGTCATACACAGTTGGGAATTTCGTTACTGAAACGGTGTCGTTCGGTCCGTCCGGGTCTGTTCCTCGGGTTGCCATCGGGTGCGGTCACGACAACGAAGGGTTATTCGTTGGCGCGGCCGGGTTATTAGGTTTAGGTGGTGGGCCACTCTCGTTAACCTCCCAACTCAAAGCGACGTCGTTTTCGTACTGTTTAGTAGACCGCGACTCGTCCAAGACGTCAACACTCGAATTCAACGCACCAATCCCGACCGGGCAAGTAACCACAGCACCAATGTTGAAAAACAACCGGCTCAACACATTTTACTATGTCGGTCTGACCGGGTTCAGCGTTGGCGGTCAGGAATTAACTATCCCGCCATCGCTTTTTTCAATGGATGATTCCGGTTCAGGTGGAGTGATTGTCGATTCAGGAACAGCGATTACTCGTTTACCAACACAAGCGTATAGTTCATTGCGTGACGCGTTTACTAGATTAACTCAACACCTTAAATCGACAACAGGTGTCGCGTTGTTCGACACCTGTTACGACTTTTCGTCGATGAGTAGCGTTAAGGTGCCGACCGTTGCGATGCATTTCGCAGGCGGTCAGTCGTTGAATTTACCAGCGAAGAATTATTTAATCCCGGTTGATTCGTCAGGAACGTTTTGTTTTGCGTTTGCTGAAACGGCGTCGTCTATGTCGATAATTGGGAATGTGCAGCAGCAAGGGACACGTGTCCATTTCGATTTGGGTAGATCTTTGGTTGCTTTCTCTCAGAATAATTGCTAAACTGTGTGGGCCCGGCCCAAGGCCCACAGTTGTAACGGCCCGTGATGGATGCAATTATTGAAGGCTTTTGTGTTTTGATTTGGATTATTAAGCGGTGAAAATTATGAAAAATGTACAATTAATGAATTAATTACGGTTGTGTCCTTTGTGTAGGGTAGTATAGTTAAGAGAGAGTGGGGGGTAGTTGAGGAAATTTAAGGGAATGGGGGCCCAGATGAATAAGTTGATGTTGTGTGATAAGAGTGAATGAATGACCCTTTGTAGAGGGTATAGTGGTAGTAGATGCTATAGATGAGATGGGGATAGTCACGGATGGAAAGGCTTTACTTGAGCAAGATTGGTAATTGTAATTGTCAAATTAGCTGTAAAAGGGGTACCTTTTGTACTTTTGTTGTATGTGTCACTTGTTTAAATATCAAATATTCAAATACTAGTTTAAGACTTTTACATAGAGAGTATAATGCAGATGTTAATTAAAGGGTTATTCTATGCGGTAACCCTGTGTTTTTTTTAATTCTAGCTGGTAACCCTTCATTTTTCAACCACCCACATGGTAACCCTGAACTTATTAAAAAAAGTTCTCCATGACCCCCAACTTTTATTCCGTTAAAAAACTCCGTTAGTGTAACACCCCCATTTATTTAAGGGCCTGAACCAGGACTCCTCAGATAAAGAAGGGTGTTACCATCTCGGAAATCCGAGGCAGTAGATAACAAAGGGAAAGATAACAGTACTTTAAATTAAAAAGGTTATAATGTTTACAACGGAAATAACACATGTCTTAAAAAAATAAAGTCTGACAACTAAACAAAATAAAGGTGAGCTAGCTCTAAGTCAGGTGATCCATGCTCTCTCCCTGCCAGCTCCCAATGTCTCAACAACCTGTCAATCTGCTCCCCATTAAAGGATCATCACAGGCATACACGAATACACAGGGTCAACCGCGAGGTTGAGTAGGTAATACGATATAATAAAGAATGCAATGCTATGCTCCTCCAATCAACTCCATCACACACATCCCCTAAGACGCCTTGACCATACCGATCCCCGGTAGACTATATATATCGACCGTAGTCGATCCGCCCTTCCTTAGCCGGAGGACACCAGGGCAAGTCCTGCAGAACCCGCCTGGGCCTTAATCACAACAAACTCATCTCCTCCAACTCCAACTCCAATGCAAATGCAATGTATGAAATATATGAAGCAAAATGCTCAACAGAATAAATAAGGTAGTCAGGTATGTCATATAATTCCAAACATGTCACTCTTTATAATCATAAAATTCAATCAGCGTATTCCCCTACCTCAGTATTGCAGTCAAAAGTCGGGTGCTTAGTAATATTCCACAACAAATTCGCCCTCTGAAAGACAATAAATAATAAACAATTACTTAAACCATTCCCTTCCCAAAATAGAAAGTTACTAAAATTAGAACTTCTTAAAATGGAAAGTTTCCTTAAATGGAAACTTTCCCGATCTAGCAGTTTTCTATTTTACCAACCCGACTCAACCCGTCTCTAAACATTTAAATAACTCGGGAATTAATTAGCTAAACAAGGGTACGATATATTAAATGATAAAAACAAGTTTTTACATTTAAAGGAATTAAAAACAATACTCGCTAACACTACCAAACCCGCCTTTACAACCCGCACCTTCGCACTCCCTCACAACCCTCACGCGCCACCCTAAACCACCACGAACACCACCTGGCTTGCTCCCCTCTTCGACCCCACCACCAACAGTGACCCGGCCACTGTCGATCGCCACGGTGAGTCGAACAGAGCCGTCATTTGGCCAGTTCACCACCGTGCCTCACCAAACACCCCCTTCCTCGACACACGACCACCGCAGCCAATCCCTACCCCGCCCAAACCACCACGCACTGACGCCGTCGCCCACGCACCCAGACACCGTGACACCACCATTTCGACCTCCCTCGAGTCCACGGTGGTGCCACCCCAACCTAAGCATCTACAACCCGCCTGAAACCCCCTGCAAAGACCCGTGTGATCTACCCCGTCAACAACCCCTTTCGCCGCCATTCTCGCGCCAACAACCTCCCTAAACGCCACCAAAAGGGACGACCCAAACCACCCAGTACCATATCCCCGACACCAGACACCCACACCCCTTCCCTGAGTCACGACAACACCAACAAAAACCCGACGATGAAAACGAAAATAAAAGAAGGAGTTGCACCCATACCTTTTCCCGCCACCTAAACAGCCACCACGGCTAATCGTGGACGCCGACAACCACCCTAGGACCCTCCTTCTTTGCTCCGACAATACTCGCACCCACTCTCCCTCTCTCGATCTGTGTGTTTGATGGGGAAATGTGCCATTTGAAATGGGGTAGGCGTGTGAGGGGAATGGGGTTTTGTAGGGTTAGGGTAGAATTAGGTTAAATGTTTAATTGGGTCATGGGTAAATGGGCTAGGGTCAACGTGGTAAATGGGCTAGGGTCAACGGGAGGTCAATGGGTAAATGGGTAAGTGTAGAAAAGGAATTAGGTTACGTGATTCGCTCAATTAACCCGTCTTGACAAGTTTACGCTAACTTGATCGTACGATAACAATATAACTAAACAATTAACTCGACTCAATTAACGATATAAAATACGGAGTATTACAGTCTTCCCCCCTTAAAATGAACTTCGTCCCGAAGTTCACTCACCTAGCAAGCCCCCACACGCATCGATGTGGGTCCCAAAACAAATCCCCTGAGGTAAAAGACACATGAATCTAGGTCGGAAACAAAATGTTACATTCCACCCTCCTAAAAAGAAAGTTACGTCCCGGAACTTACCTCATGTAAAAAGATGTGGATAGCTTTCCCTCATGGAAGCCTCAGTCTCCCATGTAGCTTCCTCAACATTGTGGTTAGTCCACAAGACTTTCACCAATATTTGTCTCCCCATTTCTCGGTCTTTCTCACCTTCTGTCCGAGAATCTCCTTGGGTGTCTCTAAATAGGACAAGCTGCTCATCCACCTCGATCACCTCGGGACTCAACACATGTGATGGATCACTCGGTACCTCCGCAATCGGGAAACATGAAAGACATTGTGAACTCGGCTAACGCTGGTGGCAAAGCTAAACGATAGGCCACCTCTCCAACTCTGTCCAAAATCTCATAAGGTCCGATGAATTTTCGACTCGGCTTCCCTCTCTTCCCGAACCTCATGACTCCCTTCATTGGCGACACTTTGAGTAGTACCTTCTCTCCCACCTCGAAAGAGATCTCACTTCTCCTAGTGTCGGCATAGCTTTTTCATGTCGTCCCGAGAGGCTCTCATCTTTTGCACGATGATCGCACTGTTCAACCATCTCTTGAATCATCTCGGTCCCAAAACTACCGCATCGGCTCGATCATCCCAACACACAGGGCTCCTACACTTCCCGCCATACGAGCCTCAAATGGAGCCATCCCAATACTAGCGTGGTAAGCGTTATTGTATGAAAACTCAATCAACCCGTCTATCCTCCCAAGACCCGCCGAACTCCAAAACACAAGCCCTCAACATGTCCTCGAGAGTCTGAATAGTCCTCTCCGTCCGCCCATCGGTATTTGGATGAAAAGCGGTGCTCATCTTTAATCGAGTACCCATTAGTGATCGCAACTCTGCGGAATTTAGATAGAAAACTGGAGTCTCTATCGGAAATAATGTCCTTGGGTACACCATGCAGCTTCACCACAAACTGAACATAAGCCTTGGCCAACTCAGCTTTACTCCAAGTATCCTTCATGGGTATAAAGTGAGCCGACTTGGTTAGCCTATCCACGATCACCCAAATCATATTGTTACCTTTCTGAGTTCGAGGCAACCCAACAATGAAATCCATGGAAATGCTTTCCACTTCCACTCGGCACATCTAGTGGTTGAACCTTCCCTTGCGGTCTCTTATGTTCGCCCTTCACTCTACGGCATGTCAAGCATCGAGCTACAAACTCAAAGAACTTCCCTCTTCATATTCGGCCACCAAAAGGTCTTCTTGAGGTCCTTGTATAACTTATCTCCCCCAGGATGAACCGAGTATGGCGTAGCATGAGCCTCAGTAAGAATCTTCCTCTTCAGCTCCTCATTATCCGGAACACACCACCGACCTCCAAACCTCAGACTACCATCAGCATGGATAACAAACCTGGAATCATCTCCGGATTGCTGTTCTCTTGTGTTGCGCCACTTCGAATTCTAGCATCGGCTTTCAGAATAACTCTCGATCTCCTCATATAACTCCGGCTCAACGGTCAAGTCCCCAAGAATCTCTCCTCTCCGGATCATGTGGATTCCCATCTCCCATGACTCATTATGCAACCTCACCCTAGATCCGCACGCTCAAAGCATGGATGGATTTCCGCTAACGCATCCGCTACGACATTCGCTTTCCCTTCATGATAAAGTATCTCCATGTCATAGTCGCCAATCAATTCGATCCATCTCCTCTGCCTCATGTTCAACTCCTTTTGTGTGTAAATGTACTTTAAGCTCTTGTGATCGGAAAACACTTTGAAGGTAGCCCCATAAAGATAATGTCGCCATAGTTTAAGCGCAAACACCACGCCCCCAACTCCGGATCATGAGTAGGGTAATTCTCCTCATAGGTCTTCAATTGTCGAGAAGCGTAAGCGATTACCTTCCCGTTTTGCATCAACACGCACCCCAGACCCTTCTTGGAAGCATCAGTATATACCTCGAAATTATCATTCCCATCTGGTAGAGCAAGTATAGGAGCTGTAGTGAGACGTTCTTTGAGGGTTAGAAACGCCTTCTCACAACTCTCATCCCAAACAAACCTGTTCTCCTTCCGCATTAATGACGTCAATGGCTTTGCGATCTTTGAGAAGTCCTTGACAAATCTTCGGTAATAACCTGCTAGCCCCAAGAAACTTCGGATCTCACCCACATTCTTAGGACTCTGCCATCTCGTCACTGCCTCGATTTTACTAGGATCAACCGACACCCCTTCCTTGGAAATCACATGTCCCCGGAAAAGCAACTTTCTTCAACGAACTCGCACTTGCTCGACTTGGCATATAACCTGGTTCTCCTCCAAAGTTTTCAAGACTAGCCTCAAATGTTCCTCATGTTCCTCCTCATTCTTGGAGTATACCAGAATATCATCGATGAATACAACCACGAACTTGTCTAGGTAAGGACTGAACACTCGATTCATCAGGTCCATAAACATCTTTGGCGCATTAGTCAACCCGAATGGCATGACCACGAACTCATAGTGCCCATATCTTGTTACGAAAGCGGTCTTAGGTATATCCTCGTTCTTAATTCTCAACTGGTGATAACCTGACCTCAAATCGATCTTAGAGAAAACTCCGGCTCCACTCAATTGATCGAACAAATCATCGATCCTTGGCAAAGGATAACGGTTCTTGATGGTCACATTGTTCAACTCACGGTAATCCACGCAAAGTCTCAAGCTTCCATCTTTCTTCTTGACAAACAACACCGGCGCTCCCCAAGGTGAAACACTAGGCCGTATGTAACCTTTCTCTGCTAGCTCATCCAACTGCTTCTTTAGTTCCTCCATCTCCTTTGGTCCCATGCGGTAAGGTGGTTTAGAAATCGGCCCTGTTCCCGGCTTCAGATCAATGGAAAAGTCCACCTCTCTCTTCGGTGGTAGCCCTGGAATGTCCTCCGGAAATACACTCTCGAACTCCCTCACCACTGGAATCTCAGACACCTTAGGGGTCTCCGCCTCATTATCCCACATCTGACACAAGATTAACTGATCCCCTTTCCTCAGACTCGACTTTAGGGTATTAACGGATATGAATTTGACGCTTGGCTTGACCACATACCCCTTATAAGACACCCTAGTTCCCTTAGGTCCCCTCAAAGAGATTTTCTTCTGATAGCAGTCGATAAAAGCCTTGTACTTCCCTAACCAGTCCATCCCCAGAATCACCTCAAAACCCCCCAAGGGAAACTCTATAAGGTCACCGTGAAACACAACCTCTCCGATCTGGATTGGTACCCCAGTGTAGACTCTATCACAAGACACCGACTCCCCGAAGGTACCACTACCGAATCAAAAATTCTATCATATGACTTAAGATTTAAGACTACGGCATGTTCCGAGATATAAAAGAATGTGTAGCTCAGGAATCAAACAACACAAAGGTGGGTTTAGAGTTAACAGGAAAAGTACCAGTCACAACATGTGCATCCTCCTTTCTTTGCTTCCTTCCCCATGGCAAAGAGCTTGCCTTTGGACTTAGCTCCCATCGACTCGATGAAGCGGTATTGGGTTGCTTGTTCCCCTCGTTCGGTTCCTCGGAAATTACCACCCCATTGGATCGGTTTTTTTGGCTACGGTTCTGGTAGTTGTTGTAGCTTCCTTGGTAATCGTTACTTGCCCCAGATCGGGCACCTCCCCATAGCCTTGGTGTTAGGAGTACGGTAGGCCGCCGTATCCCGATCCCACTGTCCGAGACCCATCGAACCCGGATGTAGGTGTCCAGGAAGCCCCAGATTGGTTTCCTCGAACTTCGGCACTCAAACTTCCCGTGTCCCAGCTTCCCACACCGAAACAAGTGATCCCGGACGCATCACCTCCAAGACTAGCACCTCGAAACGCCTCCGCTTTGGTTCCTCATCCCCCAGAGCACTATTGGTGGAGTATCCACCGAACTTGCCTGAATTTGGCTTCTTGGCCCCCGTATTATCACTGACAGTTTCCGACTTCCTCTTCTCAGCTTTTCCTTTCTTGTCCTCTTTGACCGCTTTCGGAGAGCCTTTCCCGACTCCGGCTCTCGGATAGATGTCTGAACGGTGGTAGGTGGAGCTGCCGTGAGCCTCTTTTTGATATCCACCGTCAATCCCCTCTCAAACCTCATAGCCAGCATGGTCTCGTTCTTTGCAAATTCATCGATGTATGATGCCAACAGTCGGAACTTCCTATGGTATGTTTCTTTGTCATGTCCTCTGTCATCTTAAACGTATCAAACTCCTCCCTCGCCTTAGCTTTCCTGAACTCGGCATGAACCGATCCGTTAATATCACTTGAAATTCTAACCAAGACACGTATCCTTCCTCAATGTCCCCAGCAACATGTCGAATCTCCGCCTTGTTCCTATTCCACCACTCCCAGTGTAGCCCCGAGGTAGTGTGCGGCTTGGTCTACTTGCGGCTCTTCGGGACAAGCTATCGGCTCGAATAGGTTGGTGAACTCCTGACACCAATCTCCCAGCAAGTGAGGTTCCCCCTCTCCGGTGAAGATGGTAGGGTTATGCCTCGCCACTATTGTACTCATCTTCGCAGGGTCCATTCTTTTGGCCTTTAGGGCCTCATTCTCAGCCAGTAGCCGGTCTAACTCTTCCTGGGTGATGTTTACAGCCGTGTTCCTTCTTGGAGGCATGACTACAAGAGAATTTTAGGAATTAGCTGCAACACAAAACACCTTGGCAATTCTAGCCAATTCTATTACTCTTATCTTACTTGTCTATCTAGCATGGCTTAGGGATCACATAACCGCATATCACTAGACATAGCCTTCTGACACAACTTTATAGATGTATAAGTATAAATCAACCGTAAACATGCAAAGCATTATGCCACAACCTCCTACTAACTCTTTATACAACAATTATCATATCAATCAGTGAATACTTAGGCAATAATATATGGAGTTATGCTCAATATCATGCAACTTCTCTACCCTTCCTCTCATATGCACTCGGGGTTCCCGGTCAAAGCGAGAGGGCCAATGGTTCGGTGTGAGGGGGCCCCTAACTCATCCCTTACCTTTAGTGTGCTCCTGACAGTTTTGTCCCGGGGTTCATTTTATTTAGACTCTTCCTATATTCATTGGATTCATTGGTTTAGGCACGTAGATCGTTCGCTCGATACCACTTTGTAACACCCCATTTATTTAAGGGCCGAACCAGGACTCCTCGGATAAAGAAGGGTGTTACCATCTCGAAATCCGAGGCAAGTAGATAACAAAGGGAAAGATAACAAGATCTTTAAATTAAAAAGGTTATAATGTTTACAACGGAAATAACACATGTCTTAAAAAAATAAAGTCTGACAACTAAACAAAATAAAGGTGAGCTAGCTCTAAGTCAGGTGATCCATGCTCTCTCCCGCCGGCTCCCAATGTCTCAACAACCTGTCAATCTGCTCCCATTAAAGGATCATCACGGGCATACACGAATACACGGTGGTCAACCGCGAGGTTGAGTAGGTAATACGATATAATAAAGAATGCAATGCTATGCTCCTCCAATCAACTCCATCACACACATCCCTCGCACGCCCAGCCATACCGATCCCCGGTAGACTATATATATCGACCGTAGTCGATCCGCCTTCGCATGACGGAGGACACCAGGGCAAGTCTGCGAGAACCCGCCCGGGCCTTAATCACAACAAACTCATCTCCTCCAACTCCAACTCCAATGCAAATGCAATGTATGAAATATATGAAGCAAAATGCTCAACAGAATAAATAAGGTAGTCAGGTATGTCATATAATTCCAAACATGTCACTCTTTATAATCATAAAATTCAATCAGCGTATTCCCCTACCTCGTATTGCGGTCAAAAGTCGGGTGCTTAGTAATATTCCACAACAAATTCGCCCTACGAAAGACAATAAATAATAAACAATTACTTAAACCATTCCCTTCCCAAAATAGAAAGTTACTAAAATTAGAACTTCTTAAAATGGAAAGTTTCCTTAAATGGAAACTTTCCGATCTAGATTTTCTATTTTACCAACCCGACTCAACCCGTCTCTAAACATTTAAATAACTCGGGAATTAATTAGCTAAACAAGGGTACGATATATTAAATGATAAAAACAAGTTTTTACATTTAAAGGAATTAAAAACAATACTCGCTAACACTACCAAACCCGCCTTTACAACCCGCACCTTCGCACTCCCTCACAACCCTCACGCGCCACCCTAAACCACCACGAACACCACCTGGCTTGCTCCCCTCTTCGACCCCCCACCACCAACGGCCCGACCCCACTGTCGATCGCCGCCGGTGAGTCGAACCAGAGCCGTCATTTGGCTTGGTTCACCACCGTGCCTCACCAAACACCCCCTTCCTCGACACACGACCACCGCAGCCCAATCCCTACCTCGCCCAAACCACCACGATACCGGGACGCCGTCGCCCCACGCACCAGGACACCGTGACACCACCATTTCGACCTCCCCGAGTCCACGGTGGTGTCACCCCAACCTAAGCATCTAAAACCCGCCTCGAAACCCCCTGCAAAGCACCCGTGTGATCTACCCCCGTCAACAACCCCTTTCGCCGCCAATTCTGCCGCCAACAACCTCCCTAAACGCCACCAAAAGGGACGACCCAAACCACCCAGTACCATATCCCCGACACCAGACACCCACACCCCTTCCCTGAGTCACGACAACACCAACAAAAACCTGACAGAAAACGAAAATAAAAGAAGGAGTTGCACCCATACCTTTTCCCGCCACCTAAATGACCACCACGGCTAATCGTGGACGTCGACAACCACCCTAGGACCCTCCTTGCTTCGCTCCGACAATACTCGCACCCACTCTTCCTCTCTCGATCTGTGTGTTTGATGGGGAAATGTCATTGAAATGGGGTAGGCGTGTGAGGGGAATGGGGTTTTGTAGGGTTAGGGTAGAATTAGGTTAAATGTTTAATTGGGTCATGGGTAAATGGGCTAGGGTCAACGTGGTAAATGGGCTAGGGTCAACGGGAGGTCAATGGGTAAATGGGTAAGTGTAGAAAAGGAATTAGGTTACGTGATTCGCTCAATTAACCCGTCTTGACAAGTTTACGCTAACTTGATCGTACGATAACAATATAACTAAACAATTAACTCGACTCAATTAACGATATAAAATACGGAGTATTACAGTTAGTTTGCATGTTTATTGGGACCTGGGCTTGTTTTTTAGAGTTCAAATGCTTAAATGGCCAACTAACTATGGTCTTCTCAACTCAATTAAATAAATATACCCCAAATTTTCCTAACAAATAATTATATTCTAGGTGTGGTAAGACTTAAGAGTATAATTCATAACCTTTTTATTATCATTATTATTATTATCATCATTTTTATTGTTTAACAAAGAATATTAAAGTAGTAAAAATACCGATCCACAACTTACCTTTGTTTTTTTTATAAAAATAATAATAATATAATATCAATTATAATCTAATATAATTTATAACAAAAACAAAAGTAAGATGTATTTCAATATATTTACTACTTTAATATTCTTTGTTAAGCAATAAAAATGATGATAATAATAAGAATGATAATAAAAATGTTATGAATTATACTCTTAACACACTTATAATATAATTATTTGTTAGCAAAATTCGTGGTTTATTTATTTTAATTGAGTTGAGAAAACCATAGTTACTTGGTCATTTAAGCATTTGAAGTGTAAAAGACAAGCTCAAGTCTCGATAAACATTCAAACTAACGGAGTTTTTTAACGGAATAAAAGTTGAGGGTCATGGAGAACCTTTTTTCATAAGTTCAGGGTTACCATGTGGGTAGTTGAAAAACGAAGGGTTACCAGCTAGAATTCAGAAAAACACAGGGTTACTACGTAGAATAACCCTTAATTAAATTAGTCGATAGAGTAATGACAGGTGATAGTCGTGGATTTGAATTTCGTCAGTATTAAAATCGCTCTTTACTTGCGAATATGGATGCTCTTCTTTCTAATCTCTCATGAAGTTATAGTCCTTTGATACGAGGCAGTGCGATAATATTGTTTTGCACGGTTTAGAAACGAGTTGTTCATATATAAAAAACTTAGATATATACTCCTACCGAGCTTAATAACGTTCACATATTCTCATTTAAGACGATATTATTCGTCTTAAGTTTAAGATGGGTGAAATAATTAGAATAAAAACGAAAGCAGAATCCATAGAGAACAATAATAGATTTATCTTATATACATAAGTGGGATATTACTTGACCCATTTAATTGTTTAAACGAATATATATCCATTTTAAGGAATACTTATTGTATGCCTTTGATTAAGCAATACTTCGTATAAAACATGGAGGGATAAAGGTTGCATAGTTGCATGTGACGTAGTTTAAAAAGAAAAGGTTACATTTGATTTTGATGCTTAATCAAAAACACAAATTTTTATAGGACACTATCTGTTTAAAATTGTAGACGAGTAAAATATATCATCACTCTCATAATAAGACAAACAATAAGTGGGATGATGATGTTTGTCTTATTGTGAAAATGATAACATATTTGACCCGTCTACATTCTTAGACGGATATATCCATTTATAATGAGACTAATTGTAATAAAAAAAAAGGTGTTATGTTGTTCTTAGTTCTCACCAGTCAACCACCTAGATATGCGGGTCGGGGTGGCAAACTCGGATTTCGCATATAGTAATAGGTGGAGAAAAAGAATTACGTATCTGAAGTAGTACCTTAGACTTTGTAGTTTTTGAGCATATACACATTTTTTCTGGGCATATTACCATTTATAAATATAACTTTTGAGCAATATTTTATTTTTTTAGTGTAATGTTTTAGTAAATGTGCTCAAAAACTTTATACTAAAGCAGAACTCAAAAACTTTAAAATAAAACTCAGAAAATAAACAATAAGAGGTACTGCCTCAGATGTATATTCTATGAACGGTAATAGTTCTTCTTTTCTTTTTGATCTAGCGCCATCCTACACATACGTTCGAATAGAACCTCAGATCGGCCGGCCTTCGGGGTCAACCCGGGGGCTTCTATGAGTAAGGCAGCGAAAAGGAGGCTCGAGGCGAGTAGCCCTCCTGTGCGACTGTTCGAACGACAACTAAATTAAGATCCTAAGTCTGAGGCTGAGATTGAAGCAGATTCACTCTTGAATTGTAAGGTAGTTTCTACTTAAAAGTAAGTATAAGTAGAGGCCTCATTTAGGAGCACTCTTTTTAAAAAAGTATAATAGGTGCGTGAATGCGTGATGTTTGTTTGTGTTAATTTTTTCGCGCGTGTTAAGTCGGCCAATGACATTACAATATTGGAAAGAGAGGAATACAAATCTAACACCTAATGTCTAATATACATTCATCTTAAACACTAAACTAAAGCATCTGAAAAAGGTTTATATAACCTCTTCAAATAACACAAAGTGCACAGTTTACAAATATTACATGAGAGCAAGTGAGCAACCATAGAAACTTTCGGTCCGTTTTTCTTAAGACCATTGTTTTTGGTCTGAAATAAGACGGATAGCATGTCATCATTTTACAATAAAATGTTGTTATATTTTGATAACATGTTACCATTATTGTTCACATCATTTTCAGGGTAAAAAATGACATCTTTAGTCATAATATTTTGTGAATTAATTGGTTACATTTTCTTAAAAATTGGCAATATTTTATCCGTCTGACAAATAAGACCAAAAATGTCCGTCTGAAACAAGAATTTGTGAAGAATTTTATACAAGAGTACAAACCCTGCTTGAGGACAATTGAAAATTGAAACGATGGAGGACAACTGACAGTACTTGACCTCTTTGAATTTAATGGACTTCATGGGTTTTATCCCATCAATGACATCAATTACCAAACATCTAGGATATGAACAATTTTTTTGGGTGTAAATCGGGGTGTTCACTATCGATAACAGTGTATAATTCTTCCGTTACAGGTGTTCTCACGGAGAGGTAAATAGCTGGGCAAAGAATGGTTCATTTTCATGGATAAGGATCGAACCCATGACCTCATGATTAAAGAATGAGGTGAGTAATCACCACACCGAACCCATTTGGTTTATTAAAAGAGTAGGGTCACTCAACACCACAACTTCAATGTTCCATTTTATAACCACAAATTATTTGTACCAAAAAAATAATAATCACAAATTATAAAATGAGAGTGTTTTATACGATAATATGATTTATTTTTTTAAGTGTTATAACAGAAGCAAGAAAAAACAAATAAAGAATAATAAAAGACAAGCGCACAAATTTACGTGGTTTACTAACGGTGTGTTAGCTACGTCCACAGGGCAGAAGGGAGAGAGTTTTATTAATATGCGAAAAGTTTTCAAATTATAGATTCAGACAATATAATAAGCATAACTGCTAGGTAGAGGCTTAGAGAGATTATATAACCTAATACAGAATCAAGGCACAAACCAGAAGTAGTATTCATTTCATGCTAATAAAGTGAAACCAAAGGATTAAGTTATGGCTTCAAACTATGTCGGCCGTGAGACTTCTCGTTAAATAACTACTGTTTTATGATTATGATTTTATATACGTCGTATAGGCTATCATCATTTTGAGGATGATCTCAGCGAACCACGTGGATTTATACTGTGTACAAATAGATTGGCAAAAGGAAATAGTACCAGCAAATTACGACAAATTTCATTATCACAAATTCTAATTTAAGACGAAAATATCTGTCTTAAACATAAGATGGTCAAATATTATTTTCTACTGTACCTATTTTAGTTGCTAATTGTAACGTAAATTATTGAATTAAACAGTCTCATACTATTTAGCTGTCCTTACTTCAGACCAAAGTTGCTGAGCAATTAATCGGTTTTCGAGAAAAAAAGGAACATATATCGAATGTATTACCTCCAACTTTTTTGGTTTTTGAGTATATATGTATTTTTTTTGAGCTTATTACCTCAAACTTTATTTGTTTTTGAGCATGTGTATTTTTTTTTAGCATATTAAAGTTTATAAGTTAGATTTTAATATTTTTCCATCAAAACTAAAATTTAACTAAACTTATATATGTAATGTTTTTAAGTTTTATTGTAATTTTTTAGAGCTTAATGTTTAAGTGAATAAACTCAGAAACTTTAAAACAAAACTCAAAAATTATAATGCTCAGAAACTATAAAATTGAAGGCAGTACATCAAATGTATAATCTCCTACTGTCGGTTTTCAGCCGAAGTCGAAAAAGGAAAAAAAAAAAAAACCACCCTACGTATACCCATTTGTGATGATAATTAGCTACAAATCCATATCATTTTGATAATTTGTTTATTTTCAAGCCGTATTTAGAGAAAGAAATTGCTAATAAACGAGTGCTTATAAATATAATGACCCTCTTCACATTATAAGGGATTTTACACAACAATTCCTGATTCGGTAGAATTAATAGTATGTGAATTAAATGGAATAGTTATGAGCGTCTTTATGTATTTATCGCTACTCTCGGCTCTTAAGCCCAGTAACAAATTTACGGTAGGATTTGGGGCAGCCTACAAAAAACAACTCGCTGTTTATCAACATGTGATTTATCTTCATTTAGAGATTCCATGAGAATACCTTCATTTTGCAACTGCAACTCGAGAAGGGCAATAAGCCACTAACAACGCAGTCGAAATAAATAAGCATCACCTGTGTTTAGAGGTTAACTTTTGAGTTCGAAAGCATTTGTCATCAACTTAATCGTTCCAAAGGCTTGGGACTGTTCACAAACGACGCACTTTTGTCAAACCCTTCAAGCACAAGTTTGCGAACTGCTTCCACTCCTTTTTGCATCGCGAAATCCAACTGCAGATTGCCAGCAAATAAACATTCACCATCAGTCTATCATAATCCATAATTTCACATCTTCTTGTTACACAGTACAAAAAACACTCAATGCAGGATAACGACGACGACAACGACAAAGAGTGAAGACTCGTGATCATCCATTACTCTGCACATGCACACCCCTTTCATAAAAAATGATTTTTTTTTTGAAAAGTCTTCATTTTTTTTCCGTAAAGTCTTCTAAGCAATGAGTTCATTCAAGAAAGTTTGGGACTTCTATTCTAACGTCTTATTCCAATTTTGCAGCAAGTGCCGGATGCAATTACAGTATCAACTCATCAAGTGTCGCACAAGGCTATTTGACAAAATGTTTTATGGATTTCACATAAAATGTCACGACACTCTGCTGAAGGGAAGTTTCGAAGTAACATAGGAGTACCTATCGAGTAATCACTCAATTGAAAATATAGTGGTGGTAAGACTGGTAACTTGTAATTAGTAATCGTAATCAATTACACATCAGCGAAATAAATTTGTCCTCAAATAAACCACCGTGATTTACGCTAAGATTTGGTACTCTACTATTGCATAAGTTGATGACCTTTACTGCGAACAGGAATATCATCTCGGGAATAGATGAAAGATATCGCAAACTAAAGTCCCTACCTCACGATATATACTGGTAGATTTAGAGAAATGGCCGAATATCATATAGCCTACCGGAGGTTGCTGAATGCCACAACCAAAAGGAAATACTATACCAAATTCAGGAAAAAAAAAAAAAAAAAAAGGAAAATCGTGTCGAGTTTAAGATTTAGAGATATTGCCGAGTATCGTAGCCTAACAGAGGTTACTCGATGCCACCACATACGAAAATACTAAACCAAATTAAGAACAGGAAAACAGGGCGGCGGAGTTAAATTTATGAGTAAGATCGCCCATCTTACGTGCGAAAACAAATGGAAAACTTCTTACCTCTTGTCTCTCTTGTTTATTAAATGCGCGAAGAACATAGCTGGCAGGATCCATCTTTCCGGGCGGCCGTCCAATTCCTAAAAAAAAAATCAGACACACACACACAAAAAAATTACTTATAAGACGAGGAGCATCCATTTTAAATTTTAATATGCCAAGAAAAACCTCTATGATTATTGCTTACCTATCCTTAAGCGTGGAAAATCACTGATTCCTTTGAAATGATTAATGACACTCCTCATCCTAAATAGGCAATAAAAAAAGACTAATAAGGACAAAAAATGCCTTCCCGATTCCCTCCCATACTTAAGGACGAAGAAACAGAGCAGTATTACAACAACAACAACATAAATACACCGTTCAGCCGAGAATTTCTTTCTTCTTTTGTTCTGATGAAATAAAAATGTGATTTGAATAGGAATATATTACTTCATATCTGGCATTTTTTTGCATTTGAGAAATTTAAATTTTCACTTCTCGTAAGGTGAAGGAAACATTATACTGTAGTTCTTTAGCCAACAATCACATGTAAGAAACCACTATAATTGCTTTTAAAGCATGAGCCGCAATTTTCACAAAATTGCTTTCACAAGTTCGGGGATTTAAAAGCATGAGCGGAACACATTAAACATATAATTGCTTTCAAGTTTCACCAAATTCAAATACCCATTCTGTCCTCCATGTCCACCCTTTGGCAGAAGCCGCAATTTTCCAAACGGCAGATCTAAGTCATCATATATCTGCAGGTCAAAAAGTTGTTTCATTGGTTGTTTGAAGTTTAATAAAATAATGACTTAAGACAGTAGATGACTGATATATTACCAATAGTACTTGCTTTAACGGGATCTTGTAATATGAAACCATAGGACCAACCTATAGGAGAAGATATCATTAGAACTGAGCACCAGGTGGGAATGAAAAAACAAAAGAATTGTCATGTTGGGCATAGTAAATAATCTTCAAAATGTAGGTACTTACAGACTCACCACTGAGATTCATAAACGTTTGAGGCTTGGAAAGCATAACTGGAACTTTACCAATATAACCTGAAGTAATTGGTCGAAAAAATTAATTCACTTCAAATGCTGGACTGAAAACCAAGTTCCAGCATTCCTAAAACACTAAATCCAGTAATGCAAACCACAAATACACATATACACATATATAGTAAAGAAGAATGAATGAATAAACTACGCACTATCTAACAGAAGCCTAAGCCTGAAATATATAAATAAAAACAATAAGCTAATTATAAAAAAAAAGCTTTTAACTACTGAGGGTCACCTGAAAGGTGAATACTAATGAATTGATTAACAGCGCCAAATTGGAGGCTCTAGAAGTTTTATTGCTCTATGTATTTCAAATTCCGCATCAAATTAACTTTTGCCCAACTAGATACTTAGCTAAACAAGATAGAAGAACCAACTGACATCTAAGGTAGTAATAAAAAATCTTCCCAACTGAGCCTACATAATTATTAGTGCGGGACTCGACCTGACAAATGAGACTGACAAAGAGATTAACAGCAACTTTTTGTAGGTTCCCATAAGTTTTTGTTCTACAAACATTCAGAATTCTACCTCAGGAATACTTGATTACCTTGCTGATCAACTCACGTCTCTCAACTTTCAACAATATAAGTTAATAGAGATTCACATACTATTATTGTTAACTAAGATTAGGGTGTGTTTGGAATCTTTGGATAGGAAAAAAGGAGGGAAAGGGGGATGAGTTTTCCATCCATACTCACGTATTTGCCTTTATGAGGGAAACGGGGGGATTCATTTTCTCTCCCATTCAAATCCCTATGGCCTCCACATTCATTTTGCTAACCAAACAAAGAAATCACCTCCCTCCTTTCCCCCAAGGCTCTCTCTATACTTTGCCAGCTCCAACTCACTGATTGATAATAATTAAGTAGTTTTAAGCAATTCACACTGACCACTACAGGATATGAAATATCATCCAAATCTACATTGTTAACTAAGGTATATACTGTTGTCAAAAAAACAAAACAAAGGTATAATAGAATCAACCACCAGCCATACCTTTCCCAAACAAAGCTCTGAAAGAAACGCTGTTCATAGATATCCCTTCCGCCTCAGCTATGGCATCCACCATCTCAAAGCCGACCTAAAAGGTAATACAAATAATAACATCTACAATGAGTTTGGGTCCTTAATGTGCAGTTAAATTTGTGCTGTTAGGTATGTTTACTAGTGAAGGTGATTTTGATTGTTATATAGTGCTTGTACTTCGAATAACAAAATTAATAGAGTTACTAGCCATTTATATCATTTTTATACGCTTGGACGAAATTCTCGTCACATATTTTGAGCAAACGTTCTGGGCCTCTGGCAATAAATGAATGGAGCAGAATTTAGGAATAAACGTAAACCTTGAGTTTAGGGTTAGACCACGTAAGTCCTGTATTTTTTCTACTTTTTTTTTCTTGTTTCGACCATCAATCAAAATCACTACCCCTTCCAAACCCCTTTGACACCAACTTTCTCCATCACTAACTTCTAATCAACACGCAAGACATGACCTCGGTGGCGGCAAGGCATGGTGCAATACCAAGTCTTGTGTAATCAAGATGGTGGTTGTAGGTATGTTACTGGAAGCAATGGAGCCGGGGGATAATGCTATCATTTGTATTTTTACTATTTAGTGGGAAAATAAAATGGGAAGGGAAACAAAAGAGAGAATATTTAACCATACATTTCTACGAGACATGGAAAGTGAAAGCGCAAGTTAAAGGAAAATGAAACATAAGAACCAAAATTTATAACTGTACAAGAAAACAAAGCTAATCTCCTTTGAATACTCCGTACAAGGAAGAAGTTGACATTATAAGAAAAAAAAACTAGAGATCAATACATAATAACCACCAGGAGCCAGCAGTTTTTATGTTGACAGTTTTAGACCATGATCATGGTACCATCCCCTGTAAAATGGCTAAGCTAACTGGCATAATCCGCACCAAAGGAACGTTCTGGTAGAATAATTAGTAGTAGTGGGAATACCAAAGAGGGCGAAACCAGAGAGAACCAAGAGAAGAGTGGTAAGTAATCATGAGGAATAGCAACACCAAAATAAGGGCAACACCCCAAGGTGATCCCCCAGCTCGGTAGAACGAGTCATGGTCAGGGCGTGGGAGTCGAAAGATGTACCAGCGGCCAGATGAATGATTTTGACGTATGATGAAGATGAGTAAGGCAGGAAGAACGAGTAGAACAAGCTTCAAATTGAACAAAGTACGACGATACTCATGTTTGAGGGTAAAGTAAGACGATAAGTAGAGATAAAACATTAGAATACCAAAAAATGCTATAAGTGGCAACGGAGGTGACATTTTGATAATGTTCCTTCTTTCAACTCCCAAATTCGACTACTTGTATTGCTCTATGGCCTACTTTTGCTACTAAAAAGCGAATTATTCCTTATTCCTTGCTCCAAAAGACTAAGGGTGGCAACTGGCCACCGCGTTTGATTCTATTTTTTATTTTATCGCTTTTGCTAGTAAAAAGAGAATTATTCCAGCTTTCATTTGTGCGGGCAACAACGGTGGAAGAATTTATACCCTTATCATTACTCTTTTATTGTTTCGTCTATTGCAGAAGAATCTATACCCTTGTCATCAAACTTTTGCTATTATTCGCCTAAACATTGCTCTACGGCCTCTACCACAAGAATTTCACCATATGTCCGTCTTCAAAAACTTCCTCCCTCCGTCTCAATCATTTGTTTACCATTGATTAAAATATTCCTCACAGAGACGGCCGAGAAAATTCCAATTCTTTCATGACTAATTTCTCAAGTCATTCCAATTCCAATTCCAATTCCAGTGACTTATATTCACAACAATTCATGATAGATAATACACAAAAAATCTCAATAGAAAGAGAGATTAATAAGTTCAATTAAAAACATTCTATGTGAGCGGTATTTTAATAAAAGATAAACAAATAATTGAGACGAATAAAATACTCGAATAAAAGAAGGAAACATACATTGTGGCGAGTAGCAGCGAACATTTTACCAGGATTGCCAAGGCCAACAATCAACCAGGGTTTAGGCTTTGGCTGAAGGATAGCATCAGACGACGCCGTATCGTCGTTCGGCGGCGTAACGGAGGAAGAAATACAAGCAATATTAGTCATTCTAGAATTATTATTGGAAAATTGAAGAGTTTTGGGGATAATTGTAGAAGAATAGAAGGTTGTGGTGCGATAATAGGAGGAAATTGGGAAGGAATTTGAGAGAGTGCATAACTTCATCCTCTATTTATAAGTTATCCCTTTCTTTGTTTTGTTTTGGGAATTTTGGGGGGTTTAATTTAGGGCACACCACGCAGATTTAATTTGATTGTTGGAAACTTGGGGAAGAACCAAAAAGGGGGAAAAAAAAAAAATAATCGCCGTTGCCGGGGATCGAACCCGGGTCACCCGCGTGACAGGCGGGAATACTTACCACTATACTACAACGACTTTGTTGTTGAATGTGAAAATAAAAACATATTTGAAATAATCATCTTTTTTCGCAAGCGCATACGTCAATTTTCTTTCTCTAATGGAAATTGTTGAAATAACAAGTATACAAGTACTATTTTCATATTCAATAATCAACAATCAACATTATGAGTTATTGGGATGAAGAAGGGTTGGAGACTTGGACTATTACAACTAGTTTTTGTCATTTAAATGCTTTTTTTTTTTTTTTTTTTTTTTTTTTTTTTTTTTTTTTGAATGGGGGTAGAGCCCCAAAAATTAACTACTCCCTCCATTCAACTCCACTTTACAACTTTCTTTTATCACGTTTGCCAACGCAACTTTTACACGATAAATATCATTAGTTGCGTATTTGCAAAAATTACAAAAGTTAAATATTTTTAATGTACTCTTAAAGACGAATCAAATAAGATCCCACATGAATATATTTTCACTTATGTATCGAGAGAAAATTGAAGTTGAATGTCCGCTTGTGAATAGTGCGCAAAATAAAAAGTTGTAAAATGGAGTTGAATGGAGGGAGTATTAGCTATTACACGGGGAATAGCTAACTCCAAAAATGTCCTCCCGAAGGATAAGACGCGGCTCAGTAAAAGAAAAATCGAAATGTGTGCTTGAGTTAATTGTTGTAATTTCAACTAGCCATAATTATCTTATCTATATTAAGTATTCGAATAAGGCTAAATGATGTTGGTCGATTAGTACGTATTTCTTGAAACTAATGCTGTAAATGAGGGGGTATTTAACGGTTCAATATTCTTCTAAGTTTACTTACTACACTTGCGTCTATTATAATTACGCATTTTTGATAGATTGTTATATGTGATACGGAGTATTGTATTACTTAGTGTTTAAGAATCATGGATTTGCAAATATCCTTAAAACATGTTATAAGGAGCTTCTTATCATGTTCCCTAAGGTGTCTTTCAGTTCAATTCGCTTCGCCATCACCAATATGGGCAACATCTGAGATTACTCCTCTCAATCGTCTCTTCTTCATCTACCCAATCCAAGAACAAAGGGAGGAAGGTTCAACAAGGAGTGATCAGTCGCTCGATTCAATTGTCGTGGATGATAATACTAACTTACAAGAGTTCACCTGAAGCATTCGACGCTCTACCATTATGTCACCCATCAATTAACAAAGTACCCCGAATCTTTCAGGGGGGAAAGCGATTGTGATCTCGTCTAAAAGGAAAGAAGAAAATTTAAACAAGTTAATGTAATATTTTAGGTATTTCAATTATTTGACATTTTAGTTTCTAGACTTACTCGTATATATCGCTACTGATGATGTGTCTCTAAAAAACACGCCACTAACAATGGCATGTCTGTGTTCTACAAGTCAATAGCAGTTATTCCTATTCATTGGCGCTGAACAAACATGCCACTGTCAAGGGCATATTTTTAAAGTAAAAATGTCACTGTCAGTGGCATGGTTTTGTGTTCTAAAGGTTCCTACCTATTAATACAGACACTCAACTGCAAAAGGTGTGTCCCTTTACATCAATAAAAATGTTACACATAATTAATGGTGTAGTCGTCGATCATCCATGATCGGACCCACTTATTATCGTGGGTGATCTGCATATTCACCTAGTTGTGACCCTAGCTAGATCGTTTACATTTAAGGGTTTCGATTTCTTTTTCTAATTAATTATAATAGTACTCCCTCCTATTCACTATATTCTTCCACTTTCCTTTTGCACAAGAAATAAGAAAGTGATTTTGGACCACACAAAACACACTACCCCACATGTAATTTAATTTGGACCACACAAATCAACCCAAAAAAGGAAATAGGGAAGAAAACCTGAATAATCCGAAGAAGGAAATAGAGAAGAAAATGGTGAATAAGAGGGAGTATTATGTTTGTTGTGTGTGAAGATTTGTCGAATTTGTTGTTTGATTTGTTTTAATTAAACTTATATTTGGAAGATTGTGTATCGATAACAGATTAATTTTGTCGTTGATTACGTAATCTGGACTTGATATTGTTAGTTTCGTCGTCAAATATGTCATCTTAGTTTCGTTTTTGCTATAATCTCCGAACAAAATGTAAAAATGAGTTAAATAAAGCTATAGAAAAAGCCGAAAGTAATCTGTCGACGATGTATAACATCTCTCCTTTGATTATAATAACATTGAAAAAAAGCATCATTATGAGATTATGACCACCATGGCACATTTGCATCCATATGTATCAAATCTCTTGGCCAGAACAATAAAGTAATAAACCTCCCAAACATAGAAGTGTAGCAATATACATGTATCTTTCAATTGCAAGAGATGATGTTTCTGAGGGCAAATCTTTAGGCAAAGATTTGAAACAAATCCAAATGATCATGCAATGAAACATATATTAAAAGAAATCATTAATAAAAGGAAAGTTGTCACATCTAAATGATACGTAGTACAATATGATCTCCCTGCTCATCTAGGCTATATATAAGGAGCTCATGCACAAAACGCTCATTATGTAGAGACTGCCCATCCATTTTTTGGGGGAATTTATATAGAAGCTTATTTAGTAGAGACTAATTATTTTATTGTCTCGAAAAAAGAAAGTGAGCGGAAATGGAGCTCCCTTGCAGTCCAATGCTGAGGTCTGAGAAGTGGTAAAGAGCTGCCATATCATGCATTTTTGGCTATTGACTTGCGTTTTATTGGAATTACTGACGAGAAGAATACAGAAGAAGCAAGTCCATAGCCAAATGCATGATGTGGGAGCAACTCTTTCGCTTTCTTCGCCCACTCATTGGACTGAAGGGAGCTCCGACCTTTCATTTACTTTGTTTCTTTTGCTGCTCTTGTTTTAATTTCTGTAAACATTGCAGGTCGGAAATTATACCTTGTTGTGGCCTAACATCTCTTCCTGCTATAACTTCTTTTTACAGGGTTTTAGGCTTCAGCACAAACATACTCCTTCAAGAAAGTAGAGAACCAAGAAACAAATATCAGTTACTCAGTTCATTATTTTGTCTTCCGATTTTGTCAATTTTTTTTACAGCCTGACCTAAAGTGCAAGCGAATTACTATTTTACTCGAGATTATTAGCACAGATAAAATCAACAATCTAGCAGGTCCCAAATGATGTTGGGACTGGGAGTTAGGACTAAGGCTATGTTGTATAAACTCGTTGATGTAGAGCTGTTTTCTTTAACATTACTGGATCGCCGAAGAACTTTGCCTTCTTTAAAACATTCATGCTTTTTCTGTTGGCAGTTTTCTACTTTCACTGAAGATTTGGTTTTCATTTTTGTCTCTTTTTCTTCTCCGTCAGAAATGGTCATTTTTACCTCGTGAAAAATACTTTCAACGTTACTAGAGCACTCACAATCACAAGGAACGTCAACAATGCATTCATGCAGAGTCGTTTTGATACAGAATTTCGGAGGCTGAGTCACAGAGAGTGAAGGGCCGGGGTGCAAGGGAAATGTGGCTAGGGTTCTCCTTACAACTCTTTCATCGGAGTTATTTGCGCTATTTAGCTTCAATGTATTGTTTCAATTGAAGCTGAAATTAGTCAGCTGAAAAATATTGTAAAAGTGAGTTCTCCAGAAACCAAGTTTATGGTAAACCAAGGAGAGACTGTTCGGAAAATTAAGCTATGTTATAACGAAGTAGCATATATTCTCAAAAACACAAAAAACATCCTTCTCAGTTTAATTTTCTGGAAAACAAATTTTATTCAGGATGCAAATTTCATCAAGATCGATACAAGATTTAGCAAGCAAAACATTTAGGAAAAAAAAAATCAGAAATGTCTTGACACAGTTTAAACAGGCCAGTAGTATTATGCTTGCATCACGAACATGGTTCCATAGTAGGTAAACCTGCAGCAAAAAACAATGCAAGTTTAAAGCTCAAATGAAAGTGAAGGATTATATGTAAATGCTCTTATTAGTGCAATTGATAACATCTTTCAGAGAGTCGAGATTCAGAGAACCTCTTTTCAAAACCTCGATACTGAGTTCCGTCATTAAGGCCACAAAAATGAGAACAAACACAACAATTTGACAGCATGATCAGATAGGATTATGTACAACTACACAGCAGCGTTGCACACCCCCGAGACACTACACTAAATATTCGGCAATTGTTGTCTCCTATCGAGAACATGATCCTCATTGATTCCCAGTAATTCATGTACAACTAACCCATAACGTAGTAAAAGCCTCTATGTCAAGACGTACTATACTGCACTCCAGGGGATTCAAAAGCTGGGAAACACCAAAATATAGGCTCCATAAGATCTATACATCTCATCGAATGAAGAAAGTCTAAGGTCAACATAATGTCAAGTTACATCTCATCAATTATAACACACTGATAGCCACTCCATCAATGTTAGTTACGCCTTACTAAACTCCATCAATGTTAGCATTAGGGCAATTAAAAGGTGGCATTAAATGTTAGTTAGAAAGTCAAAAGTTTTAGCATTAAAAGGTGTGAAACGCACCGAGATGATGAAGGCCCATGACTATTAGGAGCAAGACATGAAGCAACGTTGCACGCCTCATATACACGAGGCACGCAATTTTTTTTTATACAGATTAAACATATTTTGTGCAATCATACCTAAGTTTGGATTTTAAGGAGGGCTAACATGTAAATGAAGGAAAGCTAAGGATAATATTGCAAAGGGAAGGCAAAAAAGAAAAAACTAGACGCAGAGTAGCGCACTTCGCGGGTTGGACCCTATCGGCTTATCGCACTTAAGCTGCAGTGAGGCCTTTCATCTAGTCTCTCACTAAACCTTAGGCTTAAGAGCGTTAGAGGCGCGTTGCTCTAAACTATTAACAACCACAATAATAAAGCTGACAACAGAAAAGTTCACAGCTATACAGAGTTCATCCAGTAAACAACCTTTTCCATAGTTTGGACTTTGGATATAAGATTTGATCTTGGAAGTCTGAATGACCAAAAAAAAAAAAAGATTTCAATGTGTAAGCATTCTGTAACCCCCAAATGTTTCCAGAATTCATCAGATATTGAAGACACAGGACATCTTTTGGCATGTTTATGGATGCCTAAGTTGCTGTGACTCAGCAGCAAATGTAGGACATGTCGGATACGATATTTTCCACAAAGTTTCCAATTTTTTTGGTGTAAAATGAAGTGTCGAAGCATCGGGCAGGACACTCCAAGACGGACATATTCCTCTGTCTGTTTTGTGCTACATGCCAATCTAAGAACTTCAGCCTCCTAGTTTCCTTACTTCCTAGCCTAGTTTAAAAAAAGAGGGCCTACGCACAAGGCGCACTGAGGCGCCAGCCAAATCACCTCAAGGTGTCTGAGACGCATGGGATCCAAAAGGCGCACATAAGGTGCGTGAAGCGTGCCCAAGGCGCGCATTCTATATTTCTATTGGTGTAAAGTTTCTCCTTTACAGGAGAGTTGTTCAGTTTACTGCGTGAGATGATCTCTAATCTAAGATCCAGTAGAGTTCATAAACCCATAACCTGTTTATTAGTACTGTTTTCCCTCCTTATAATTTCTGAAATTAAAGGACCCAATGTCCCAAATACTTCTTTTAACTTTGAATAAGCCTTGAACTCTTTTTTTCCTTTCATCTCATTTCTCTTTTATAACTCGAGGTAGTTGTAGAATTGAAGCACTGTGCTTCTATTGCATTCAACAAATAGTACAATACATACAAGATTGAACTATGTAGCGAAGCATATACTAATCCATCGAACCAACCTTGCATTGCCTACTACCAACACAAACCATCACTAGGAGACAGATAGGGAAAGAGAACATGTGATAGGATTATAGGAACTCAAGTATAGAATTTCAGATTCCCGTCTAAGATCACTTAAGTCAGATGTGTACACGGGCTCATAATTCATCTATTGAGTGAGAACATTCAATTGACTGGTGAGTTGTGAGATTATAACATAAGGTGGATGTAGGCTTATGCTAAACCACTTGAAATTGCTTTATTGCACTTTATTATGCTTTACTGAAGTTACATTATCGAAAGCATTACAACGTTTCACCCATCAAAAAAGTTCCGGCAGAACGACCTAAGTCTTCCGAAGAAACAATCAACCATCATAAAATCACAGTTGAGTTGCAGAACAGACATTCATAAAGTAATGACTGGCTAAACTATGTCAATAAGCAATCAAATAACAGAACAGTCAAGCTTAATGTGATCCATAGAAACCGAAAATGGTGAATCTCCAAGAAGCCCAAGTCTATAAAAATACCAATCTCCTCCCAACTAAAATTAATCCAAAACTAATGAGCCAACATCAGCCAACTTAAACGAATAAATCCACCAGATATATGCCTCATTTCCTAAAATATAGCTGCCTATTTCGAAAGCTGTCAACAAGATGAAACCAAAGTACCAAACGACCGACAAAACAAAGGCAATATAACCGGCTTCAAGTTTTGATATCAACCATTCTGACAATTAAGTACTACTGGCCTGTTTAAACTGTGTAGCCAAAACGACAAATCAACAATCATGAAATCACAGTTGAGTTGCAGACCAAACATTCATAAAGTAATGACTGGCTAAACTATGTCAATAAGCAATCAAATAACAGTACAGTCAAGCTTAATGTGATCCATAGAAGCCGAAAATGGTGAATCTCCAAGAAGCCCAAGTCTATAGAAATAAAGATCCCTATCCCAATCTCCTCCCAACTAAAATTAATCCAAAACTAATAAACAAACATCAGCCAACTTAAATGAATTAATCCATCACATATAGCCTTGCTTCCTACAATATTTCCGCCTATTTTGAAAGCTGCCAACAAGATGAAGACAAACGACCGACAAAGAAAGGCAATTCATCAGGCTTCGAGTTTCGATATCAAGCATTCTAACATGGGGATATTCCAACTTTACCACAGTAACCACACAACAAAACCAATTGAAGTGTATGAAAAGAGGCCGACTAACAGTTAAGTACTTCCTAGTTCCTAACCATAAAATCAAAGTATTTCCATAGCCAAAACGAAAAATGACCATAACAATAACACAAATTCTAGGGAAACATCAAACAATCATGGTCACTCTCTTCCCTTATTTGTGATTTCCAATATCATAACATCAAAATCAATTAAATCTTGGTCAGAAAAGCAAAATCTTTTCTCCATCCCAATTATTTGTGTACCCCTCTAATTAAAATACCCGTCACAAAGAATACCAACCACGGAAAGAATAAGAAAGGTAAACAAATGTCTGGGACGGAGGGAGTAAACGTTAAGTGGACAAGACAATTAGTGTACCTTGAAATAATCGGAGAAGAAAGTCATTCCTCATCAACAACAGTCTCCGGCTTAGGACCTAAAAATCAACAAACCAAAAAACAAATTAACCAAAATGAAACTTCCACAATAACAACCAATACAACAATCAAACCCGAAACCCGAAAGCGACAAAAGGGGAGGAAGGTAAGGTTACCATGGAGAGAATGAGGGCGATGATCTTTACCCCAACCGACACCGCGGGTGGATTCAAGATACTGATTAACAAGGTGACGGCATTTCTGAAGATGATTAATACCTTCAACACGGTAACACCACTTAACACGTTCTCTCAGGATCTTACATTTTTCGATTTGGATCCATTTCTCTCTAACAAGATGTTCTCTCATCTCAAGCATTGCTACCGGATCCTTATACGGGTTTGCCGGGTCGAAATCATCTGGTGGGCTTTCGTCAAACTCTACTTTGAAGCTCTTCCTTCCCATTTTTGATCTCTCGAGCTTTCTCTCTCTTCTTTCAGGGGGAGGGGATGGTGGTAGTGAGTTTATCTGAGGTTTGGTTGATGCCTCAGGAGTTGGACATCTCGACTTATGTGGTCGCTCCAGTGGCCCAGTTTAATGTGGTGAACCGTGCATCTAGATCTGTCAAAATTTGACCCGCCTGGGTTTTACGGTGATGACTAGGCTTTTGGGCTCAATGGGCTATAATATGTGGGCCTAAAGACAGCCCAAACGAGCTAGATTGAGCTTTTGGCTCAATGGGTTTTGGGGTCCTAAGATTACTGAGTAAAAGAATATACATCGGATACCATATTTGTTTTTGAGTTTATGTGTATTTTTTCTAAACTTATTAAAGTTTATAAGTTACTCCCTCCATCTCGGTCATTTGTTGTCCTTTGGTTTTTGCACAAAGACCAAGGAAAAGGGAGGGGACCAATTACTAAATGACAACTGGAATGAATTGGGTGTGAATGATCAAATTATTCATCAAATCTATAAAATTATATTAAAAGGGTAACCTTAAAAGGCCACGTAGACAAAGCCACATAGGCGAAGAAAAAGCCACGCGTGCATTACGAATGCCACATCTATAAATCTATATAATCTATACTATATAGTTAAAAGGCAACTTAATACATTTAATTTTTTGCCATGTAGGATTATCATAATTAAATTCTATTAGTTTATATTGTTAATATTAAGGCTACTTTAATAAATTTATTAAAATTCATTATAAGGTTTAGTAATATTTTTTTTGTGTGGAAGCCATAAGATCATGATTTAAATTATAAAAATAAATTAAGAATTTAGTCTCATCATTTAAATCATTCAATTTGTTCATCTAACTCCTCCTTAACCATAAATATAGTAGCTAAAAGGTCTTATATGGTAAATAAAAAATCTAATAATTTGGATTATAAAACTACTAATATCTAAAAATTTATAAATATAATTAAAAAGAAAACCAAAATATCTATCATCATCAATATGTCATATTTTAACTATATAGTTAAAAGGCAACTTAATACATTTAATTTTTTCCATGTTGGATTATCATAATTAAATTCTATTAATTATATTGTTAATATTAAGGCTACATTAATAAATTTATTAAAACTCATTATAAGGTTTAGTAATATTATTTTTGTGTGGAAACCATAAGATCATGATTTAAATTATAAAAATAAATTAAGAATTTACTCTCATCATTTAAATCATTCATTTTGTTCATCTAACTCCTCCTTAACCATAAAGATAGTAGCTAAAAGGTCTGATATGTAGTAAATAAAAAATCTAATAATTTGGATTATAAAGCTACTAATATCTACAAATTTATAAATATAATTAAAAGGAAAACCAAAATATCTATCATCATCAATATGTCATATTTTAATTACATATACAAGATAACTTTTTAAGTGACTTTCATGCAAAGTGGAGTTTGTGAGAAATAATAATAATAATAATAATAATAATAATAATAATAATAATAATAATAATAGTAATAATAATAATAATAATAATAATAATAATAATAATAATAATAATAATAATAATAATAATAATAATAATAATAATAATAATAATAATAATAATAATAATAATAATAATAATAATAATAATAATAATTCTCGGTATCTCAGGATGCTGGGGCTCGGGTAGCCGCTTACATTTTTACTCGTCTTAGCTTTACTATTGCTAAGGGTGTGGGAGCCCAGATTGTCTCTCGGCTCCCCACCAATTTTATGTAAACCTTTTATTTTTATTTTAATGAAAGCTGCGCGCATCTTATAAGAAAATAATAATAATAATAATAATAATAATAATAATAATAATAATAATAATAATAATAATAATAATAATAATAATAATAATAATAATAATAATAATAATAATAATAATAATAATAATAATAATAATAATAATAATGCAAACCTTTTACATACAATTTCTCATTTTCCCATATTTATGTTTATATTAAACTTCATAATAATGAAAAATGGATGCTAAAAAGTCATGAACTTGATCTTTATTTATACCTATATTAAATTTGATAATAATGAAAAAATAATATTTAATAGCCATAAAACGCATCCTCAATTGTTTATATATTTTTTATGGAAGGCAAAATTTGTAAGCAAAAAATTTCTTATCTCTATCGTTAGTAGAATGGTATGTGTCACCGATATTATTAACTAATTTTTTTTAATTTTTTATTGGAAGTTTCATGGGTTATGAAGTGTTCATCACATTTTTAATTTCGCGTATGTGTTTGTTTTGTTCTCATTTAGGTGATATCAAGATTATTTATTGTGTTAAACTCTTTCAAGGTAAATATACTTACATCTCTACGATTTGATTATCATTCTCTATTTTTTTTCATTACTTAAGGTGAAACTAAGTTAATAACGATAATATTGCATAAAACAAATTCCACTATTTTTGTGTTACTTTTTTTTTAATAGGTATGATTTATTGAAGAAAGAAGATTATAAGGAGAAGTGAAATACTAAGATTGCTTAAACAAGTATATTTTACATACTAACTAAAGATTAGTGACATCAACGTGGAATCGTGGATGATTAATAATTTTTTGAGTATTTATTATATATATTTTGAAATATCACAAAAACTCAGGAGGGACGGTCTCTCAATGTTATTGAGAGACCTCTCACATGATTGGGCGAGGGACCCACTGAATTTCTTTTTTCCCTATTATATCTCCCACTAAATTAGTTGAAGACGGTCTTTCATGAGACCTACTGTTGAAATATATGGCTAAAAGGTGGAAAATTTGAGGGACATAACATTTTTTGTATAATATTGTTTAATAGGTGAAGTATTCAGTAATAATGATCCAATTATTGTTCAAGTTGTTGCTGCTTTAAAATTTTTAGTTCCGCAATTTATTATTGTATTAGTTTCAATTTTATGGGGGGTATGAAATGTTAATTTTGTCATAACATTTATAATTATGTGTTTTATGTTATTTTCAGAATTGTTGAATTTGTTAGGGTGCTCTATCTTTGGTGATCTTTGTTTGATAATATAGTTTTGTTTAATTTGATTATATGAATACTTATATTATTAATTCATTTTAGCTTGCATTGGTTTACTTTAGTTTTGGTAGAGGTATCTTAGTATATCTAATGTATGGAATTTTAATTTCTGATAAACTGTTGTATAAAAGACTAATTGAATTTATACAACCCTTAAAACATGAAAATCGTAGTATGTTATTGTATTAAATCATTAAAGTATTACACTAGAAACAGAACAACCCGTGAATTTCACGGGTCACAAAACTAGTTCATTCTTAAAATAGAAAGGACAACAATGACTGAGACACCTCAAAATGGAAACGGACAACAAATGACCGGGAAGAGGGAGTATATTTTAATTTGTTTCCGTCAAAATCAAATATAACTGAGCTTATATGTAATGCTTTTGAATTATATTGTAATTTTTTGAGTTTAATATTTCTAGTTTGACATATTAGAGAAACTAACAATTAGTAATAGTATTAACTTCAATTGAAATTTAATTATAAAATTTACTATTAATAATGTTTAGTATTAAGAGGTAGAAAAGAGAAGGTTCAACACTTTTAATACTTGTCGTTTTTATCAAACAATAACATTTTATGTAATTTTTTTCATAGCAAAGTTCTTCTAAGTCCCTTTTTTTTTGAGTCCATAAGTCCCTCCCACAACCCTTGGATCATGCATGGTAGAAGGTTGAGATTGAAAGCAAAAAATACACTTAACACTAATTAATTCACTTCTCTCTCTAGTTTTAATAATACATTCACTAATTCATTATCATACACAATTAACACCATATTTTGTCTTATACTTCAAAGTTTATGAAAATTTTGTTAACATTTTTTCTGTTTCGATTTTTTTCGTTTTTTTTTTCCGAGACAATTTTTCGGCATTTTAGGATTTTACGAGTGTAATTCTAACAGCAAAAAGTGTAATTTTAAGGAATATTTTCGAGAATTTAGCGTTTTACAAGTTTAACTTCAATCTTTTCCGAGTGATTTTAACGAATAATATTTTGAATTTTTGTCATTTTATCACAAGTTATTGTAATTTAGCATTTTACAAGTGTTATTTTAATGACAAAAAGTGTTATTTTAGTCCAGGTAAGTGTAATTTGGTCCAATGAGATTGTTATTTTTAGTCAAGGAGAATGTAATTTTAGTCCGGAAAAGTGTAATTTTAGTCCAGAAAAGTATAATTTGTCATTTTCGAGAATGTAATTTTAGTCCATTGAGAGTAACATTAGTCCAATGAGAATATGAGAATATGACCAAGTCCATGGAGAATGTAACATTAGTCCAATAGTAGTAAGTGTAATTCTATCAGAAAAAGTGTAATTTTAGCCGAAAAAAGCGTTATTTTAGCAGAAAAAAGTATAATTTTAACAAAAACAAAAAGTGTAATTTAAATGGAGAAAAGTGTAATTTTAACAGAAAAAAGTGTAATTTTAATGAAGAAAAGTGTAATTTTAACAGAAAAAAGTGTAATTCTAACGGAAAAAAGTGTAATACTAACAACAAAAAATGTAATTTTAGCCGAAAAAAGTGTTATTCTAGCAGAAAAAAGTATAATTTAAACAAAAACAAAAAGTGTAATTTTAATGGAGAAAAGTGTAATTTTAACAGAAAAAAGTGTAATTCTAACGGAAAAAAGTGTAATTCTAACAACAAAAAGTGTAATTTTAACAAAAACAAAAAGTGTAATTTTAATGAAGAAAAGTGTAATTTTAATGAAGAAAAGTGTAATTTTAACAGAAAAAAGTGTAATTCTAACGGAAAAAAGTGTAATTCTAACAACAAAAAGTGTAATTTTAGCCGAAAAAAGTGTTATTCTAGCAGAAAAAAGTATAATTTTAACAGAAAAAAGTGTAATTTTAATGGAAAAAAGTGTAATTTTAATGGAGAAAAGTATAATTTTAACAAATTATATGAGAAGTACTACTAAAATAAAAAAATTCACAAAATAAAAACAAGAATGCGATTTTTTTTATGTATAGAGAAAAGTTGTAACAAGAATGCGATTTTTTTTTATGTATAGATGGTAATAAACAAGAATGCGATTTTTTTTTTAAATATACATAAAAACGAGATTTCACCAAATAAAACAATAATGTAAGATCTATTTAATAGATCTAAGATTAAAATACAAAGATAGCATAAAATAATTAAAATTATAATTTAAGATCTAATAATAAAAAGGAGATTTCACCAAATAAAAACAAATAACAAGAAGAAAAAAATCGTGATGATGGAAAGGAATAAAAACAAACACCCTCACTCCTCCTCATCACAACTTTAAAAACAAACACCTTCACTCCTCATCACAACTTTTAAAAAAAAAAAAATTTGTTAGATCTGAAATAAACGAGATACAGTGATGATGGAAGAAGAAAAAAATCAAAAAATCAAATCTGAAAAGGAGGGCATGACGGAGGAAGGTAGGCGGCTGGACTTGTTTTTTAAAATATGAGAAAACAACAAAATAAATATGAAAAAAAATCGAAAAGGTGGTTGAGGGCTGGTTGTTGCGAGCGGCGGAGGGAGCAGACGGCGTGGAAGGGCTGGTTGAGGGTGGTTGTTGTGGTCGGTGGCAGCAGGCGAGATCTGGGGAGTTGTTGTCGATGGTCGTGGTGGATGGGGCTGTTCGTGGTGGCGTTTTGGGTGGTAGCGGTGGTCGTGGTGTGGGTGTTATTGAGGGTCGTGGGTAGTGAACGGTGGTTGCGAGGGGATGGTGTCGTGGGTGGTGGCTGCGTGGTGACAGGAGTGGTCGTGGTTGTGCGTGGTGACGGAAGTGGTGGTGGTGTTGGTGGTTAGTTGGGTGTTGGGTGTTGTTTTTGATGGTGGTGGGTGAGTGGTGGCGAGGACGTGGTGTGGTGGTGGGTGGGCGTAGGTGGTGCGTGGGGTGGTGGTGGTGGGGTGGACGTAGGTGGTGCGTGGGGTGGTGGTGGTGGGGTGGACGCGGCACAGTGGCAGCGGGGTGGGAGAAAAAGGGGGGGAATTTTGGGATTTTTTTGTTTTTGAATTTGTTTGGTTTTTTAGAGAGGAGAGGTTTTTGAGAGATAAAAAATGAGTGAAATTATGAGATATGAGAGAGAAGTGGTGTTTTGGAAAAGTATATATATTAAATTAGTAGTTAATTAGGAAGAGTTAGTGATTAATTAGTATAGGTAGTGAGAGAGTGGGTTTAATGAGCTTTAATCCCTTCTTTTTTGCTTTCAATCTCAACCCTCCATCTTCCTCATCCAATGGCTCTAAAGGGAACTTATGGACTCAAATGTAAGAGGTGGACTTAGATGATCTTTACACACTATATATATATATATATATATAGAGATTGAATCATGTGAGGCACCCTTCTTATGGTGAGGCGGATGTACCAATCTCTACCATCCAATATAATTATACTCGACGCACAAGATTGTGCCACATCAACTACCACTTATAATCCCACCCAAAAAAGTATGAGATATCGTTCATTTTCACCTGTTACTTTGTCTTCTCTTTCTCTCTCCTCTTCAATTTTCGTTCATTCATCACCATTCTCGCGCAAGATTATTGTTAGAATATTAGAATATGCTAACAAATATTTCGGTTCGTTGTTTATTTCGGTTCGTTTCTTGTTTACTTTCATTGTGATTTTCCCTCAATTCTGAAGGTATTTGTATGAGCTAATCACATTAATTTGTGGGTTTTAATGTGTAATTTATTGTTTCTTTTAATTTTTGTATTTTATGTTTTTGCGTTTTACAGTGAATCGTCTTTATCGTTCGTTCCTTCTATCTCATCTTCGCCATAATCAAGTTGTTATTTCTTCTATTCTCTCGAAATTTGAGCATTTTCGCATCTTATAGTATGTTATTGTATCTCTTTGTAAGTATTCTTTTCGTTTTTAAGTAATTAACTATTTGATTTTTACAATTGTGCATTTTTCAACTTGAAATCTTAGTTTAGTGTTATTCTTGCTCATAATTTCATGATCTATTTTAGTTATTGATATCAGTTTCTATTTTTCTAGGGTTTATCAACATGGTTTTTGAAGCTAATATGTCTTTCTCTATAGATTCTCACTAATGATTGAATTTGGACAATTTTTTACTTGATTAATGATGTTTTATGATTTTTGAAGGTTTAATTTGTATATTTTTCAGTTTGATTGATCTTATAATGTTTGATTTCATATGATTCAAACATCTTGTACGTCTTTTGATCGATCGAGTTGCTTGGTTACCCGATTGGTAATACCAAATTATAGAAATTTTGACACTGTTAGACTTATTGTGTCTTGTTACTGCATTGAGAGTTCATGATTTGAAGAGACTAGATTTACAATAGTCGCTTCATTTAAGTCGATTAAGTTTTCCAACAGTGAACTATTCATGATCTATTAGGCTTAAGCAAATGGCTTTATAACTCTTCTCTATGACTTGTTTTAAGGATGACCCCAAAATCAACTATCAGCATGCCTATTTTATCCTTTCTATTCTTATCTCATATGATATCATTGGTAAGTTTTGTTCATTGATTTGTTAGTTTAATCAGGTTATAACTCATATTTTCTAAATATGTAGTAGTTTGAGCTAAGGTGTAGTGATGATAATCATACCTCCTGAGAAAACCTCCTATCTAAACTTGTTGTCAACCTTTATAACTTGATGATAATCATACCTCCTGAACAAAACAAGATCTATAATTCACAAAATAATTTTAAAAAAAGCAATATAAGTGATTTCGACCATTGATGACCAAGTTTCACAATAGTGCCTACTAGTTTCACAATATAAGCCTCGGGATTCACAAAACAAGGTCTATAATTCACAAAATAAGAAAAAGAGCAAAATAAACGATTTCGACCATTGGTGACCAAGTTTCACAATAGTGCCTTCTAGTTTCACAATATAAGCCCAAGATTCACAAAACAAGCTTTATGATTCACTAAATAAGAAAAAGAGCAAAATAGGTGATTTCGACCATTTATGACCAAGCTTCACAATATTGCCTTCTAGTTTCATAATATAAGCTCCAGGATTCACAAAAAACGGTATGTGATTCACAAAATAAGAAAAAGAGCAAAATAAGATAAAAGTTTCACAATCACGTCTCATATTCAATTATCATGTCACGGGTTAACACCAACTCAAACATAAAAATTGATTCGGTCGATCTATACTTGTTGTCAACCTTTGTTCAGCTGTCCTGAACTTCCATAATTCCGTGTGAAGTTATCAAAATTGATTCGGTCGATCTATACATCTGCGGCTGGATTTGGCTCTGCATTAATTGAACTTCCTCTAGCTGCTTACGTAGATGAGTGAGTATCAGGAATGGGTTCTTATTGCCATAGTATTGTTGAATTTATTCTTTAATTTGTACCTATTTGTTGTAACAATACCACTATTAGAGCATTGTTCTTCGCTTTGACTACCTTGAGACTTCTCCCATTGTCAAAGGCTATGGCCATTGATATGTCTGTCATCCTTTAGCGACTTTGCGCTAACATTTAAAATGATGGTCGCCTCTATATGGTAGAAAATTGATTTATGCTCTATTGGGCAGTATGGTTTCAGAGCAAATATGCATATTTCCAAAACTAATACTAGAGGGGTTTTGTACGAGATGGAGCTCATCAGTATTATAAACCCAGTGGCGCATAATTAAAAATGATGAGTATTATGAAGTACTCTGTTTATTGTTTGAGGTTATCATATATGTAAGACGGTTTGTCTATCTTAATTGTTTGATGGGCATTGCGAAGTACTCCGTATATTGGTTGAGTTTCACAAATTAGGTGTAAGATTCACAAATTAGAAAAAGAAATTTCATAAGAACGATTTCACACATTTAGCTCCAAGTTTCACAAAATCACCTTCTAATTTCACAAATTAAGGTGTAGGATTCACAAAATAAGAAAAATAAATTTCAGAAGTAAATGATTCTTTTTTCACAAAATAGTCTTCTAGTTTCACAAATTAAGGTGTATGATTCACAAAATAAGAAATAAATAAGTAAACGATTTTAGAGGTCCAAGTTTCACAAAATCACCTTTAAGTTTCACAAAATAAGGTATAGGATTCACAAAATAAGAAAAAGAAATTTCATAAGAACGATTTCACACATTTAGCTCCAGATTCACAAAATCACCTTCTAGTTTCACAAATTAAGGTGTGTGATTCACAAAATAAGAAATAAATAAATTTCATAAGTCAACGATTTCACACATTGAGTTCTAAGTTTCACAAAATTATCTTCTTGTTTCACAAATTAAGGTGTAGGATTCACAAAATAAGAAATTAAAAATTTCATAAGTAAATGATTTCACACATTGACGTCCATGTTTCGCAAAATAATCTTCTAGTTTCACAAATTAAGGTGTATGTTTCACAAAATAAGAAATAAATAAGTAAACGATTTTAGAGGTCAAAGTTTCACAAAATCACCTTTAAGTTTCACAAAATAAGGTTTAGGATTCACAAAATAAGAAAAAAAAAATTCATAAGAACAATTTCACACATTTAGCTCAAAGTTTCACAAAATCACCTTCTAGTTTCACAAATTAAGGTGTAGGATTCACAAAATAAGAAAAATAAATTTCATAAGTAAACGATTCTTGTTTCACAAAATAATCTTCTAGTTTCACAAATTAAGGTGTATGATTCACAAAATAAGAAATAAATAAGTAAACGATTTTAGAGGTCCAAGTTTCACAAAATCACCTTTAAGTTTCACAAAATAAGGTCTAGGATTCACAAAATAAGAAAAAGAAATTTCATAAGAACGATTTCACACATTTAGCTCCAGTTTCACAAAACCACCTTCTAGTTTCACAAATTAAGGTGTAGGATTCACAAAATAAGAAATTAAAAATTTCATAAGTAAATGATTTCACACATTGACGTCCATGTTTCACAAAATAATCTTCTAGTTTCACAAATTAAGGTGTATGTTTCACAAAATAAGAAATAAATAAGTAAACGATTTTAGAGGTCAAAGTTTCACAAAATCACCTTTAAGTTTCACAAAATAAGGTCTAGGATTCACAAAATAGGAAAAAGAAATTTCATAAGAACGATTTCACACATTTAGCTCTAAGTTTCACAAAATCACCTTTTAGTTTCACAAATTAAGGTGTATGATTCACAAAATAAGAAATAAATAAATTTCATAAGTAACCGATTTCACACACTGAGTTCCAAGTTTCACAAAATTACCTTCTAGTTTCATAAATTAAGGTGTGGGATTCAAAAAATAAGAAATTAAAAATTTCATATGTAAACGATTTCACACATTGAGGTCCATGTTTCACAAAATAATCTTCTAGTTTCACAAATTAAGGCGTATGATTCAAAAAATAAGAAATAAATAAATTTCATAAGTAAACAATAAGTAATCTTACTCATATTCATATTTTCATTCATCAATTTTTCTATCTTTGTCTTACCTTAAAAACCATTTTTTCTACTTTGACAAGTGCAGCTAGTTGATTAAACAAACTGTTGTTTGAACTTTGAAGTTATGGTATCTATACACTAAAACATTAACTTAGCAGACAGTATAGGAGATGGCAATGGATAGGGGCCTTGACTTGGTGGTCGTCCAGCCATCTTTTATCGTTGGTCCGTTGCTTGCACCTCAGCCATAACTTCAAAGTGCCTAGAATCATCAATGGTAAAACATGTCAAAAACCGATTCTCATAAACCAAACAATTCCTCAAAATCAAATGATAAAATTTCGGCATGAATAGCAGATTGAGTGTTTTAGTTATTTTAAATAAAGTCACATACCAAAGAATAAATGCATACCGCCTGCTAAAACAAAAAGAGTACTAATTATTAATTATTTGTTTTGCGTCTCTTAGGCGCGATAGGTGAATACCCGAACCATATGCTCTCTAGTAAGGCATAGGATTTGAACCTACAATCAAGTGTAAGAGTACAACTGACATGAATTATTCTTGATGAGAAAATTTAATGTCGGCGCGTATACTTTTGCTGACGAAAGTGAAAACAATACGAGAAGAAAGAGAGGAGGAAGAAGCGACAGCGTGAAGGAGGCGTCATGGTGGCTGTGGATCATGGTGGTGGCAGAGATAATGGGTTGCGATTAATCACAGTAGCAAATCCAAAATAAATATAGTAGTGATTCAGAGATTCCAGTTAGAACACAACTTTATAGATCCAAGTCCTTCAAAATGGCGAAAAACCAAGCTAATACCACCAAAACTATTAAAGTGCATCAATTCAGAGCCTAAAGCTTTACTACTTCCCTTGTGACGTGTTACAGCCCATGTTTCTTTGACTTTCTAGTTGCAATTTTTCTAGTAGATGCTATTATAAGGGCACAGGGATTTCATGGAGATAAATTGGCTACTACAACTCTACAAAGAACTTGAACTCTATATCAGTCGAACTTGTGTCTAAGATTAATTTTGAACCTACAATCAAGCTTTTTCGCTCAGCACACGAGTTTGTTCACTATAATGAGGTTTACAAAATAATGTATAAGATTCACACAAGCACCTCCTATATTTACAAAATTAAGTCCGAGATTCACACAGACATAAAACTTGTAACCATGTCAGAGAGTGTTATAAGGTTCAATAAATGAGATCTAGTTTCACAACGAAACAAACATATATGCATCATATAATTAACTTTTCACCATGACGGAGGGACTATTATAAGTTTTTCAAAATCATGTCTAAGTTTCACACAATCAAGTCTCAGATTCACATCAATAAAAATATAGACACCAAATTCACATAAACAAAAAAATAGACATTACGCCGCAACAGAGTGACTACTATAAGATTCACAATGTCATCTTTAAGATTCAATCAACCAAGTCTTAGATTCACAAAAATAGATACATATTCACAAAATCGACTAAAACCATAAAGTAAACCTCACAAAACCTCAAATACAAAATCGAGCCTTATATTACAAAAAATCGAGCTTTAGATTCCACTACAATCAAAATATTTTACAAATTAAAACTGAAACACAAAACATTAATTTAAACAATCGGCTCAATTTTGATCAAAATTATGAAATTACCTCGAAATGAATCGAAATCTTCTTCTGAAATTGCTGAAACCACGTTGTTGTATCTTGTTTTGATGAAATCTATGAACAATCGCTGCAATTGATGAGTTTATAGTCCAGAATTGCGTTTGATTGAGAAATCGCTGTAGCTTATTGCTTAAGGATTGCGTTGAACGAGAGATAGAGAGATATAGTGTATTGTCTCTTTTGTGTTTTATTTTAGAGAGATAAAGTATTTGGGCCAAATGAAAAGATTAGGTATGACCCCTAATTTTCAGCCCAATGAATAATAGAGAGTCAGTCCATAAATCTACTTAATGAAAGAATTTTGTGAGGCTGGCTGGCCGCCTCGCCATAATTAACGGCCTCACCGGATCCGACCTCTATATATATATATATATATATATATATATATATATATATATATATATATATATATATATTTAAATTTCAGCTATCAAAATTTTATACTTCTATAGTATTCTGTAATACCCGAAAAATATATATTTTACTAAATAATTTAGAGTATTATAATAATTATATTTAGTTAAGATATTTATATTTTTACATAAGGCTAATTATTAACATATTTATCCAATAGTAGGATTTGTACAAGTTTACTTTTCTTCATAATTAAGAAAGAAGAAGTAAAAATGAACTTGAGTTTGTATATTCCCATGGTCATCACGTAGCATAGCCCGCGGACTTTGGAAGGCTATAAATAGCCCCTTCCCCATTCATTTTTTTTGTTAACTCGTAGAAAGTTGAATCACTATTATTTCTTAACTAGGTCCATGTAGTTAAGAAAGGTATGATTTCGGGATCCTTTATCGTAGAAATAAGTAATAATGTAGTGATTATTGTATAGTATTATCGACCGTATAATGTTATATAATCATTATGTTACTCACATGTTATATTAACTGTCTTTCTATGAAAATGTGACTGTCATGTCAGTACTTCTGTTATAATGTACTATTGGCCAATTGAACATTCGGGATACGATTACGGGAGTGAGATGACATTATAAATTTATCCTGTGTACATGGAAGGGGGCATGGCCTCATGTGAACTACGGTTCTGATTATTACTGGTGAAAGTGCCAGGGGGTTTACACGGGTCTTAGACCTGGGATCCTGTGTACATGGAGGAGGGCTTAGCCTAGGGGAGTTTCTACTCCGTAATGTCTCTCTATTCAGTAATGGTAGACCGGTATAATTGTACACTGAGTTATTTCATTCTAAAATGACAGGTTATGCATGTCTATTTATAATTATTTGACTGTATTCATGTGACCTATTTTATACTTGTGCGATCAAGAAGAAGTAAAATATTAAAATGAAGGTAAGTAGGGCCGGTGGAGGTGACCGAAGTCATACTCAGCCTGTGGTTGGCTGATTCCGTTACTTTCATTCTTTTTCAGGTACAAGTGTCGGGGAAGGACAAGTGTGAGAAATTTCAGATAGAATGAATGACCTAATAGGATGAATAATGTAATCGAGTTATTAGTTTTTAGCTTTAACAAGTGTATTTATCTTTATTTTTGTATAAGCCTGGTATTCTCCGAAGGGGGAATACGGCGGTGAAAGCCCTTGTAATTCCGCTGATGTTTATTAATAAAATGAGTTATTTTGAGCTGTCTGTCTGCTTTTCGGGGGCGTTACAAATTCACAGTCAAAATTTGTGAAGTTGGACTTACGAAAAGAGAATGTAACCTTTGGTCTGGAACTTTGAATGAGGGGGAGTAAATGAAATTAAACAATATGGCCCAGTTGTAGATACAGTATTACATAATGAAGCCGAATTAGAGCATAATTTTCATTTAGGCGGGAAAATTTAGAGATATCTTATTCTTTTAGTATAAGGGGATGCTCAAAAACTACACAACCGGTGATAGTATATCTGATGTACAATCTACTTACTGAAGATTACTCCCTCCATCTCATTCATTTGTTTGCCTTTGATTAAAATATATCTAATAAAAAAATAAAAAAGCAAATAAATGATTGAGATAAGGGTCGTATGACTTAGCAAAAGAAATATATAGTCAAATATCGATATATCGTCCACTAGTATCTTAAATAGGAGTACATGCTTAGTTTATAAAATTTATTAAACAATTGAGAAAATTGTGATATGATGACTGATGAGTTGCATATAGCAATTACCCATTGATATAAGAGAAAAATTAAGACAAACATAACTGTTCCGGGTGTGATTCCGGAGCAGTGTTTGTGACCACGTAAGCTTGTTGAATGACGTCTTTGCTTGACTCTTCCTTTCGCTCTTTCCTGTTTAAGATGAATAAAGTGAGGGCTCGGCTTGGTACCGAGCGTACTCACTCCGACGCTCAAGTCAGTAAACTTAAAGAGATTAAGTTGTGTGTTACTTGGCAAAGTATATTGTAGAGAGATAAGGGAGTTTATACCAGATTAATAGTGAGTTTATGGATGAATTGTGGATTATTGGATCGTTTTCTCAATGAGGATTGAGAAGTATTTATAGACTTTCACCTTTTGTCACGTAGTGGCCAAGTGGCTAGCAGGTGGAAAGACTGTTCTACCCTCGGTCGAGGGACCCATGGCAGGCCGGCTGGCCTGGTTGACTCCATGCCGAGGGGACTTGGATGTGAGTACGCGGATATGTCTCCCGGCTGGCTAGTTGCCTAGCCGAGACCCAGTGACAGCCGACAGTCGCGCGTCGGTTAGGCTGTCTAATACGTTGACTTGCTGTGGATGTCTTTGACCTTGCTCAATATGTTGACTCGGTCAGCGGGTGCAGAATATGCCCCATCAATTTGCCCCCAGCGTAGTCTATGCCGTGGCATGGACTTTCGATGAGTGTTGAGCGTATTCTGCGCAAGTTGAACTTCTTCCCCGGCTTCTTCTTCCTCGGCTTGGTTCTGTTCAGGTCGTACCATATCCCCCCTCCACATGGTTGTGTAATGGACATCCGATGTGGAAAAGAAAATGGCGCTGGCCGAGACCAAGGTTGAGAGTGCCGCGTGCTTTTGATTGCCCCCCGGCCGGTGCTGCCAAGCTTGGTTGATCAGATGGCCGTTAGCAAGTAGATACCAAGGAGCGTGTCGAAGAAGATTTGTAACTGTTTGTCGATTGACATTCCGTGGCTGCATGCTTGACACGTGGCTTGGCATTGATTGGTTGACGTTTCATGGGCTTTGCTCTGATTGGTCCGCTTCATGGGCTTTGCTCTATAAATAGAGCAGTGTGCCCCGTTTTTTTGGCCATCAAACTTCATTTTCTCAAAAAATTTCCCCTCTCTTAGTTTTTTCGAAGGAATTTCTCTCTAGTCTTCAAAGCGTTACTCGGCGTAGCACTTTTTCCAAGGTAAACAAACAAATTTTCCAACTTTTAATTGTTAAGTTTTTGTTGTCACTATGTCTTCTGCGGATGCTCGACCCGCACCTCTGCGCAGGGGGCGAACTGTCGATCTCGATGAGCGAGGAGCCACCGGCCGTCACCCCGATAGGGTTTGGGGGTCCCAAGTCTCCTTCTCCTGAAATTGATGAGAGATTTTTGGAGGGTATTGATAATGATGATGATGAGGCGACCCCTTCTGTCGTAAAGAGGCCGCTTATTTCGTGGCACGGTGATGCCTGCTCGATCGATCCCGACCGTGCACTCGGACGAACAAGTTCGCCGATTGCTCCGGTTCGAACTTTTTGAGGATCATTACTCCTTCGGCGAGGGGTATAAAATTGTTATCCCCGAGAAGGGTCGGGCCGTCTGTTGCCCTCCCGAGGGTTGTATCGGCGTATACATCGACACACGGAGTATGGGCTCCGGTTTCCTCCGAATGAATACGTTCTTTGCCATAATTAAAGCCATGAATGTCGCCGTGGCCCAACTGCATCCGTTGGCCATCAGGACGATTGTTGGTTTTGTATGGTTGTGTCTTTTCAAAGGGGAGGCCCCAACGGTGAACCTCTTTCGCGGCTTCACCACCACCTTCGACAGACTGTCCTAGGTGGCACGGGGTGGTATAGCATACAGACTGAGCCGGGTTATATCACCGTCTCTAAGCTGACTTCTTGCAAGGACTGGAAGGGGCGGTGGGTATACGTTGAGGTTCCGGAGAACTACTCGCTGCCCCGGTCCTTTCAGAGTCGCGTCAATTTGCGGTGTGAGAATCAAAGGGAGCATGACAAATATGTCTCCCGGAGTAAGCTTAAGATGGACGCCTTGGCAGGTCTATCTTAATGAGGACGAAACGCGGGCAATGAGACTGTTTGAGGCTGAGAAGGATGGCACGCCGAAGGGATGGATGCCCCCGACGCAGATCGTTCTTCAGGATGAGCTGCTCTGCCACGTCGGCCTCATACCGGCCCTCGAACAGGGTGAGTGGGGTCGGTGTGAGGCCCATCTTGCTTTTTATGTTTTTGTATTTGAACCTTGTTTTATTTCTTTTGCTTAACTCCTGCTTCGTTTCTTTTGCAGACCGATTTGGCCCGGAACTGCCTGTCTCCGTCCTCAAGAGGTTGGGACTTGACGAGAACGGGAGAGTTGTTGAGCTGCATCCTAAGGCCGGGCCACGTGATCGCAGACCGGCGCCTCACGAACTTATGGAGCAGCAGTTGAAGGCACTGGATGTGGCGGCGGCTCAAGCGCAGATTGCTGGTAACGTGTCGCGCCGGAGGCCAAAGACAACGTCTACGGCGGCAACGGCGTCAGCTCCAGCTCAATCTGCAATCCCCGTTGTCCAAAAGGAGCAGGTGGTCGTTGACGTTGAGGAGGAGGTCACCGTTGTGGAGGGTCCTCCTCCTTCAAATAAGAGAAAAGAGGCAATGCCTGCCGCCGCTGCTGTTACCGAGGCCCGGAAAGAAAAGGGGCCAGTCGGCCCTCTGTTTAAGAAGGTCAGGACCGGTACGGATCTAACCCACGGCTCGGATTTAGCGGGCTCTTTAGGCATTCCTGATGACAGGCTCTCTGATATGTCAATGAATGTTGACATGGATGCTTTGTCTGAATTTTTTGTAGATCAACCGCCGCCGGCTGCCGGTCCCACTGAACGGCAATTAGAGAAGCGGCCTGTGCAGACGGGCAATCAAAATGTCACCGTCGACTCCTCATCCTCGAAGGTTTCCCCGCTCGGTTGCGGCGGAGGGTGCAAGGTTGTCAAGAGGTGGCGAAGTGGTGGACGACATAGCCGACGCTCACATTATGGAGCAAGAAAAGCTCATGGCCGAGGCGGCTCCGCGCTTGAACGGCTTAGGCTTGAGCTTGCGCTTCTAAGGAAGAGGCCGAGAAGGCGAAGAAGGACTTCGTCGCCACCATGGAGAACCTCCTCACTCGCCGAAAGCTTAAGAAGGAAGCCGAGAAGCGGGTCCTAGCCGAGAGAGCCAAGGTTGAGGCTGCGTTGGTGACGCCGCTAAGTCGGGGGAGAGAGAGAAGCTTCAGGGCGGTTACGATGCTATGGTTGAGCGGAGGGAAAAATGGAAGTCCCCGCATCTCGACCGAGGCGAAGGAGCACAGAACACAAAGGCCATCCTTGCTCGGAGGGAGAAGGACATTGAGACGCTCCAAACCGTCATCATCCCTGACATGTGTGCCCGATCGGGACGGACCAGTCAAGATGCTACCAGGGATGTAATTAAAGAGCTCTTTCCTGAAGGCCCCTTCCCGTGGAAAGATTTTGACCGGCTTATTGATGAGAAGGCGGCTGCTGCGGAGGCAAAGGCGACGGAGAAGGCAAAGGCGGCGAAGGCTGCTAAGGAGGCTGAGGCCAAGGCGGCCCATGCTGAAAAGGTGAAGGCGGCCAGGGAGGAAGCGAGAGGGCAAAGGCGGTGAAGCCGCAAGTTGGCTTCGGGTCGCCCATCGATGGTGATCTTTATTCTCGCTGCCGGTGGCGAGCGAAACAAGCATAGGGAGACGGGCGGTCGTCACCCAGATTCACCGGCCCTTCGACGGCCCACTGTTCGGGGCCAACTATTGAGCCTTTCCTCCCCGCCATCCTTTTGGCGCTTCAAGTCTTATGTCCGTAACCTTTTGTTGTACTTTTTGTTTTTGTTAAACTTTTGGTAGGTTGTGTTTAGGCTATCCCTATGGGGACGGCCGTCGACTTTGTTTTGCCTCATCCTGTAAGCATTTTTAATAAAGTTTGTTTATTTTGCCTCCATTAAGTTGTCTTCTTACGTTTCAACATATTGAGTGCTTTTTCGTTTTTACTTCCGGCTTGGCCGAGGCAGTTAGAAGGCGCATCTCAATTGTACTTAAATGTTTAAACATGTTGGCATGTCGGTCGCTTCCTCCACCACCCCCGGTCTTAGCCGAGGCGGTCAGATTTGCGCTTCCCAACCACCGTTGTGAACATGTTAGCGTATCGGTCGTTGTGTCCCCGTCGCCCCCGGCTTTGGCCGAGGTAAAACGAGGTTACGGCTCGACAGCGTTCGTATCTGGAGACATATTGATCGCTTCCTCTGCCGGGCCTTCGGTTGGCCGAGGCGGCTAGATTTGCGTCTCAACTGTACTTATACATTCCTATTAGCGTATCGGTCGTTGTGTCCCCGTCACTCCCGGTTTTGGCCGAGGCAATCGAGGTTACGGCTTCGACAGCGTTCGTATCTGTAGACATATTGATCGCTTCCTCTGCCGGGCCTTCGGTTGGCCGAGGTGGCTAGAATTGCGTCTCAACTGTACTTATACGTTCCTAAGCATGTTGGTCGCTTTCGCGAGTATCAACTGCATTTGGCGTGACTGCCCGGCTTTGGCCGTGGCGTCTATTCTGGCATGACTATGGAGAGGACAAGTGTTTTGATGGAGAACTTGGATTATTCTTCATAATGTGTAATCATGCGTTGGGGTGTCCACAACGGTCTCGGACACCTCCGCCGTCATACAAAATATTTCCTTAAGTTGTCCGTGTTCTAGTGGCTCATCAAAGGAACACCCTCCATGTCCGTCAGCCGGTATGTCCCCGGCCTCATTTCTTCAACCACCTTGTAGGGTCCTTCCCAATTGGCCGTCATTTTTCCATGGACGTTTCCTTTGTTTGTTGCGGCCGACTTTCTTAGGAGTAGATCTCCTACTCTTAAGTCCCTTTTGTGGACCCTACGGTTGTATGCTCTTCTCATTCGATTTTGATATACTGCCAAGTTGAGCCGTGCCGTATCTCGACTTTCTTCGACCAGTGTCAGGAGGCTCTCGGGCCTTCCTCATTTTCAATGGGTCAAAGGTTTGCGTTCGAATGTCGGCACCGCCGCTTCAATTGGCGGGGACGGCCTCGGACCCATAGACAAGGTGGAATGGACTGCACCCCGTTGCTTCTTTTCTCCGTGGTTCTAAGGGACCACAGACGCCGGGTAGTTCATCGGCCCACCTTCCCTTTAGATCTTCAACCTTCTTTCTCAGCCCGTTTAGGATTGTTTTATTAGCTGCTTCCGCCTACCCGTTGCTCTGAGGGTGGCAGACGGAGGAATATGCAAATTTGATACCGAGCTCCTCCAACCAGTTCATTACCATGTCGCTCCAAAACTCTCGGCCGTGGTCAAATACCATGACTTGGGGCAACCCAAATCGAGTTATGACGTTCTCCCAAATCACCTTTCTTACGGCCGCCGTGGTCTTGGCAGGTACCGCAAATGACCTCGACCCATTTGGTGAAGTAGTCAACGGCGACGATTAGGTACTTCCTTCCTCCGGAGGCCGTCGGAAATGGCCCTAATAAATTCATCCCCCCTTTGTGCAAATGGTAGGGGCTAAGTATCTGGTTGCAAGTCTCGGGAAGGTGCGTGTATCACCGAGCATGCATCGACAATTCTTGCACTTCTTGGTCTTAGCTCGGAATCCTCAAGCATGGTAGGCCGAAGTAGCCGGATCGGAGAGCTTTGTGGGCTAGCGTTCTTGCCCCCATGTGATGTCCATAGATGCCTTCGTGAATCTCTGTCAGTATGAGCTCCGCGTGGGCTGGGCCGACACATTTCAAAAGTGGTCTTATCACGGACCTTCGTATAGTTCTTCTTCGAACACCAAGTACCTTGCGCGATCCTTCTTATCTCCGAGAGAGACTGCGGTCCTCCGGTAACTCTTTTGTTAGTTTGTATTTCATTATCGGAGTCATCCACGTCGCCTCGGCTTCGATGTCGCCCACCATGCCGACGGTCTCAGTGATGCTTTTAGCATTCCCGATATCCACAAAGACGGTTCGTGACATTCTTGATGCTTGAACGGCAAGTTTTGAGAGAGCGTCGGCTCGCTTGTTCTCGACACGGGAATGCATCGTATTTGGAAAGATTTCAATTTTGCGGTGTCGGCTTTTACCCTTTCCAGGTATCTCACCATCCCGTCGTCTCGAGCCTCATACTCTCCTCTGATTTGATTGGTCACTAGGAGTGAATCCGTCTTCAACACGATATGCTCCGCCCCGGCAGCTCTAGCTAACTAGACTCCGATTATCACCGCCTCATATTCGGAATCGTTGTTTGAGGCCGAGAAGGTAAACTTCAAGGCGTACTCAAACTCGTCCCCGTTAGGGTTGGTGATAAGGATGCGGCTCCGAGTCGTTTGCCGTGGAGGACCCGTCGGTGTATACTTCCCACACACCGGGATGTGATTCTTCTTGATAAGTGCACTCGGCTAGAAGTCGCAAGTGCTTGCCCCTTTATCGAAGGCCTCGGTTTGTATTGAATTCCGGTAGGATAGCTCCACCGCCCATTTGATAAGTCGGCGGATTTTTCGAATTTTTCTAAGGCTTTCTCCAATGGTGGTCGGTTAAGACCGTCACGGGATGTGCGTCAAGTAGGGTTTTAACTTCCTTGCGGCAACGATTTACTGGCGAAGGCCGCTTTTTCAATAAGTAGGTAATTTCTTTCGGCGGGCGTAAGTATATGGGTGATAAAGTAGATTGGGTGTTCTTTGCTTGTTTTCTTCTCTCGACGACACGACCGACCGTGGCCGAGGTAATCGCTAAGTATAGATATAGCGTCTCCCAAAGATCGGCCTCGGACAGGCGGTCGCGAGTGTCGAAGGTGAACTTTCGATTTGCACGAAAAGTCGTGCTCTGTTGCTCCCCACTAAAGTCTTTATTTCCTTTCAAAGATTGTAAAGAACGGAGTGCTCTTGTCGGCCGACCGAGAGATGAAGCGGGCAAGAGCCGCCATTCTCCCGGTCAGCGTCATAACCTCTTTTCGATTCCTCGGCTCCGGTGAGGTCCAGATTGCTTGGACTTTCTCTCGGATTGGCATCAATTCCCCCGGCGCCGACAAGCACGCCGAGGAACTTACCCGCCGGACACCGAAGTTGCATTTCATTGGGTTAAGTTTCATCTTGTATTTCCTTAGTGAACAAAATGTTTCGCTCAAGTCGGCCAAGTGCTCGCTGTCAGACTTGCTTTTTACAATAGCATCGTCGATGTAAGCCTCGATGTTTCGCCCTTTTTGATCTTGAAACACTTTGTCCACCAGCCTAGTGTAAGTTGCGCCAGCGTTTTTCAAACCGAACGACATCATTTTATACATGTATGTGCCGTTACCGGTGATGAATGCGCACTTAGGCATGTCTTCTTCGGCCATGAACACCTGATGATACCCTGAGAAGGCGTCGAGTAGGCTCAGCATAGTGTAGCCTGCTGTTGCGTCAATTAAACTATCTATTCGAGGCAAGGGATAACAATCTTTAGGGCATGCTTTATTAAGATTGGTAAAATCAACACACATCCTCCACGCCCCTGATGACTTCTTTACCATTACAACATTTGCTAGCCACTCAGGGTAAGTACAAGGTATGATAAAGCCTGCCTCTAATAGTTTATCTACCTCGGCCTTGATGGCCTCATCCTTTTTGGCCGAGGAGTTCCTCATCTTCTGCTTGACAGGGCGAGTGGTGGAGAGTACGTTCAGCTTGTGAACGATCACCTCCCGGCTCACGCTTGGCATCTCGGCGGCTGAGTACGCGAAGACGTCTTTGTTCTTCCTCAGTAGGTCTAGGAGATCGGCTCTGAATTTTGGCTCCAGGCCGACACCGACAGTTACGGTGCGCCCTGGGTCAATTTCCACTTGCTCGGTCTGGGCTCCTTCGACCATGCCGACGTTGTTGGTGCTCATCGGATCACCCTCCTGTTGTAGGGAGGGGCTTTTCCCTTTCTCTGATTTTTTTGCCACTTTGAGGGATTGCATTTTGCACCCTTTGACAGATACTTGGATATTGACAATTTCGTCTCTTTCGTCCTTTGAGACGAGCTTTTGCACTTCCTCCCGGTCCGAGACATACATCAATGTCAGGGCCCGGATGGACATCACTGCGTCGGCCTCGCTCAAAGTGACTCGGCCTATGAGAACATTGTAGGCAGACGAACCATCAATGACCACGAACTCGGATAAAACATTCTTGGCCGCATCGGCTAGGCCAAACATCACCTAAGCGATCCCGATTGACCCGTGGGTACCAGCCGGCCGGAGAAGTCAGATAGCGGGTTGGTGCAGGGGCTCGGTCTTCAATCTTGACCGAGATTGAGAAAGCACTCGAACATGATGTTTGTGTAGGCGCCTGTGTCAATCAGGCACCTTTTGACCAAGTGGTTAGCTATGTCTAAGTGGACTACGAGCGGGTCGCTGTGCGGAGCGATGACTCCTTCGTAGTCCTTCTTTCCGATGGTTATATCGGGGACGGTGGAAGCGGGGATCGCTGTTTTGGGCACAAAGTTGATGGCTTGGTATAGCTCATTCAGGTGCCGTTTGTGCCCATTAGCTGACCCACCGTTCTCGTTTCCTCCGGTTACAACCTGGATCACTCCCATCCTCTGGAATCTCGATTTTCTATTCGCACCGTCGGAGCTTGTTTCGGGCCTCCAGCTACATACTTGCTGAGGGCCCCCTTTCGGATCAGCTCCTCGATGGCGTTCCTCAGATGCCGACAGTTGTCGGTCTTATGGCCGGGTTGGCCGTGGTAGTCGCAGAACTGGCTAAGGTCGCCGTCCCCCTCGCCTTGGGGGCCTTGCTCATTTCTGCCCTTCGTTCTTGCTCAGGGCGAAGACTTCGGCCGGTGATTTAACCAGGGGGGTGAGACCGCTGTACCGCTTCGGGGTGTATGGTCCCGAACCCCCCCGGCGCCCGCCGAGTTCTGTTTCCTATTAAATCTCTCAGGCCGTGACCTATTCATGTCACGACGTCCTTCGTCTACGTTGTCCCGGCGGCCCATCCTTTCTGGGTGCCCAGCTTCACTGTGGCCTACCCAGGTCTTGTGATAGTCTTCCACCTTTATGGCTCGGTCGGCCATCTTTCTGGCGGAGTCTAGGTTGAGGTCCTCGCACTTGATGAGCTCATTTTTGAACTCGCCTTTCGGCAGCCTTTCATCGTGCGAAGGCCGCGATTCGGTATTCACTCACGAATCTGCTGAACCTTAGCGTCGAATCTCTTGACGTAGCTCCGGAGGGACTCGTCCTCCCCCTGTCGGATAGTCAGGAGATCTGATGTCTCCACGGCCCTTTGCTTGTTGCAAGCGTATTGGGCTATAAAATTGTCCCTTAGGTCGGCATAACAGTACACCGAGCCATTAGGTAGCCCCTTGTACCAACTCTGAGACATGCCATGGAGGGTCGTTGGGAAGACTCGGCACCACACCTCATCAGGCTGCTCCCATACCGACATGTACGACTCGAAAGCCTCGGCGTGGTCGGTTGGGTCGCTATCCCCTTTGTATGATAGGGCGGCACTTCGGTTTGGTGCAACAGGGACTTCGAGGACAAAGGCATTGAGGGGTTTGTCGACCACGTGCCGAATGACACGCGGCGATCGGCTCCTCGCAATCCTAGTCCGGCTTCTCTCCCCGTGGCGGGAAGGGCTTCTTATTGTCCGACTTTGGAGAGTCGGACTTCTTTCTTCATTTCTTCGGGGTGGCCTCGTTGTTTTGCACATGGCGACGCAGCTGTCCTCCCACGAGTGGGGGAAGGACTTTGGTGCCATCGGCAACACGGGCTCCGCGGCGTCCTTGCATGCCCGGCTCCTTGTATTACTCCGGTCAAGTTGTTCGGAGTTACTTTGTGGGCCCGGTGATCGTGGAGGCGCCGTCAGTCACCGTCGTCGTGATAGGGGTGACCGGCGTACCTCCCATCGAGTCCGGGAATAGCTTCATTTGGTGCATCGACCTCATGTCCCATGACAGGTGACTTGGCGGTGGGCGGCGGTGTTTACGGCTCTCTTGGCATCCCGTACTTCACCGGCTCAATCACTCGGCCGGTGGGGGCCCGATCTCGAATTAGGGAATGTGTCGTCTGGTAAAATTCGGTTTCTATACTCACAAGTTAAAATTTGTTTTGACATCTTCTTAGCTCTTTGAATGGTTTTTGGTTGTTTTTTTTTGTTTTGTAAGGTAGGTGACCAGCTTTTAGTATGGTTTCCCACAGACGGCGCCAATTGTTCCGGGTGTGATTCCGGAGCAGTGTTTGTGACCACGTAAGCTTGTTGAATGACGTCTTTGCTTGACTCTTCCTTTCGCTCTTTCCTGTTTAAGATGAACAAACTGAGGGCTCGGCTTGGTACCGAGCGTACTCACTCCGACGCTCAAGTCAGTAAACTTAAAGAGATTAAGTTGTGTGTTACTTGGCAAAGTATATTGTAGAGAGATAAGGGAGTTTATACCAGATTAATAGTGAGTTTATGGATGAATTGTGGATTATTGGATCGTTTTCTCAATGAGGATTGAGGAGTATTTATAGACTTTCACCTTTTGTCACGTAGTGGCCAAGTGGCTAGCAGGTGGAAAGACTGTTCTACCCTCGGCCGAGGGACCCATGGCAGGCCGACTGGCCTGGTTGACTCCATGCCGAGGGGACTTGGATGTGAGTACGCGGATGTGTCTCCCGGCTGGCTAGTTGCCTAGCCGAGACCCAAGTGACAGACCGACAGGCTGCGTCGGTTAGGCTGTCTAATACCTTGACTTGCTGTGGATGTCTTTGACCTTGCTCAATATGTTGACTCGGTCAGCGGGTGCAGAATATGCCCCATCAATAACAATTTCAAAATGTTTAATCATATGCTCTTCGATCGTATATCCCGATGAATATTCAGGAGTGTTTTAAATGTTCTTTATTATTTTATTATTACCATCTAAGCAAATATTTTATTTTATTTTTAAAAATCACCTCGACAATAAATGTTGGCCGAGCCGGGCTAAAATTTTAGCACCGACGGTCAGCCTACACGCGGTCAAAAATTGCCTTGAGCCCTTTTGGATTGTGCATTTTTAAGCCTAAATAAAAGGACCAAGCCCTGCAAAAAAAACTGGTTGGGTTGGGCCATGCCAATGTGCTAGGTCTTTAAACACCTCTACATTGAAATGAATTCCACCATTTTTTATTGTGGAAAATGGACTTGTAAAACAAAGTTAATTTTTGAACAAGACCTTATATGAAAACTCTGTTTCTTTTCCTCACCTCACTTCCATAAATATTTATAAAATAAAACAAGATTTGCCATACAAATTATACTCTAATCTGCTTACAAATTCTACCTAGGAGCTAAATGAGCATGGAGTGGATGCTTCATTACAATAGTAAACTCCTGTTTCTCGGACAAATCGACATCATATCCATCTGGTGACGTCCATTTAAAGTTCCAAACCAAATTAGCGACATAGTACTCCAAATGAAGCATTGCCAAGCGCAAAGCCGGACATATCCGCCTTCCTACACCAAATGGCATCATCTTTATTTCTCGACTTCCAGTTATATCAATTTCTTCCTCATTCGACATAAACCTTTCAGGTTTAAATTCCATAGGGTCCTTCCACACCTTAGAATCCCTACACATTTCCGCAAATGTGAAAAAAACAACTGCATTTTTCGGCACTTTATACCCGCCAAGGTCTACCTCTTCACTCACGGCGTGTGGTAACGAAAAATGTGTTGGAGGGTGTCGCCTTAAAGCCTCTAATACAACGGCTTTTAAGTATGGCATCTTTGGTAAGTCCTCGTCTCCAACCTCTTTCGCTTCTGTTCCAATTAATTCTTTGATTTCTTGATAAACTTTATCTTGAATTGCAGGAAATTTAACAAGGTTCGCCATAATCCATTGTAATGCTGTTGATGTGGTATCGGTTCCTGCATTCAGGAATTCCGAACAAAGGGTGACCAGTTCTTCTTCAGTTAACTTTCGCTTTGGATGTCCATTTTCAGATATCTCAAGTTCAAATAATGAATCAACGTAAGAAGTCGCCATTCTTTTGGTTTTATCGCAACTAGACGTGTTCTGCTTGTAATACTCCATCCTCGCTCTGATGTGAGGAAGTAGGATTTCGCTTCTTTTGCTCCTCAAGTTGAACAACTCCTTCCAGCGCGTCTTGAGGAGAATTTTAGTCAGTGCCGGGGAAAGGTTAAGTATTTGAAATCGATTGAACGATGTTAACAGTTGGTATTGGATAATCTGAATGTCTTTAATTTGGTTTTCCGGAAGCTTATCTCCGAAACACATGAACACAAGTAAAGCAAACATAGAATAACCAAAATGCTCTGCTACCCGAGTTTCACCCGAACCAACACCAACATTATTACCTCTTAGACGTCCGAGTAAAATATCAAGAACCCATTTGCGAGCATGCGAGAAATCCTTTGCTTGAGAAGGATGAACAACTGAAGACATTAAATTACGACGAAGGAGACGCCAAGTAGGTCCGTAACTAGCAGAGCTAATGCTAAGCTGATTACTAGTTAAGAATCTTGCAGTAGGGAGTGCATCGGGTCGATTAGCAAATATAGCACCCTTTTGAATAAGGGCTTCATGGGCTAAAGAAGGACTAGATATGAAAATGAAGGGACGGGAAACCGCAGATAATGTTATTATGGGACCGTACTTAGAGTATATTGATTGAAGCGCTTCCTCAACTTCCATGGTGGTTTTTCTTAGCCATTGGATGCTGGTTAGAATAGGAACGCCTTGAGGACCAGGAGGTAGTTTGTTTTTGGATTTATTTTTATTATTTAACCAAAGGCATGCCTTCACCATGACTGCCATGTACGCTGCTATAATTATTGCAAGCCATAACTCCATGGCTCGATCTTCTTCCTTCTAAAATTTATCTGGAAAAAGAAAATCAGATAAATCAGAACGATACTTCTTACTGCCTTAACCCTTAGTGATAGTGTAAACACCCAAATAAGTACGTACAACCTCTTCTACATTATTAGAGTAAATAATTATGTTGCAGTTGTCCGTCCCAATCAACTCTTTATGCATGTTTTTGGTACAAAGGCCAAGACATCAGAGAGTGCATGCATGCTTTTAAAAGAAACAAAACTTTGAAAATGTATATTGTTATGAAATATTATTGTCAACTTAAATATACTGAAAACGAAAAGGTAAAGAAATACTTGTGGCCTCCGGGAGGACACAAGTATTTTCACGAAAATGGAAATGAGGAGGATGCTAGTCCTCCTTTGGGTGTAAGGAGAACGTCCTTCCAGAGACACAAGTATTTTCCATTACAAGAGAGAAATACTTGTGCCCTCCGGAAGGACGTCCTCCTTACACTCAAAGAGGAGGACGAAAATGGAAATGTGGAGGATGTTGTTCCTCCTTTGGGTGTAAGGAGTACGTCCTTCTGGAGGACACGAATATTTTCCAATACAAGAGAGAAATACTTGTGCCCTCCGGAAGGACGTCCTCCTTACCCTGAAAGAGGAGGACGAAAATGGAAATGAGGAGGATGTTGGTCCTTCTTTGGGTTTAAGGAGGATGTCCTTCCGGAGAACACATGTATTTTTCATTACAAGAATAAAGAAACAAGTGCTTTGTGGTGATAAGTGGGTGTACTTTCTTACACGTTATTAAAATTTGGTTATCACGCTTCATCAAGATCTTGTGTGACCTATGTGATTTGGGTTCAAATATAATTAATTTTATTAAACGTTACAATTTTTTTTTTGGTACGCACAATATTTTTAATATAATAGAAGATACCGTGATATATCGGTTTCTGGTAATGACATTCAAGATCGGGATTATTATTCCTTTTAGCCATTACTCAAAAATAGTACTCAATCTTATTCAGCCTATAATTCCCCTTTCTCTAATATATGTGAAGAGTATTATAATAAAAGGGGAAGTATAGGCTAAATAGGAGGGAGTATAAATGTTGCCTTTCACGAAAAGGTGTGAGTAGTCTAGATTTGGTTAAATTTTAAAACCTCAATAGTTGGCTTTGTAGCCCAATAAAATAGAAAAATAAGGATTAACTAGTTACAGTAATGACGTTCCAAGTTAGTTTTCGCTTCGCTTAAATTCTTGACACGCCCTGTAAATCTATAAAAGCTAAAATACTAGTGATGGGGCATATTCTGCACCGCTGACCAAGTCAACATATTAAGCAAGGTCAAGGGTATCCACAGCAAAGTCAACGACTTAGACAGCCTGGCCGATGGAGCCCTTCGGCTGTCACACTGGTCTCGGCGGCAACCGACCAAGCCGGCCGGGAGGGACATATCCGCGTACTCATATCCAAGACCCCTCACGGGCCGCCATAGGTCCATCGGCCGAGCGTGAAACGGTCTTTTCACCTGCTAGCCACTTGGCCACTTGGCCACTACGTGACAAAAGGTAAAAGTCTATAAATACTCCTCAACCTTCATTGAGGAAAGGATCCACAAATTGACCTAATAACCACTATTCATCTGGTAATATCTTATCTCTCTACAATATATACTCTTAGCCAAGCAATAACAACTTACCTCTCTAAGTTAACTGACTTGAGCGTCGGAGTGAGTACGCTCGGCCAAAGCCGAGCCCTCAGTTTGTTCATCGTTTCAGGATAGATCAAAGGAGAATTCAAGCAAGGACATCTTTCTACGAGCTACGAGTGGTACCAAATATCTGCTCTGGAATTACACCCGGAACAACTAGAATATTTAATAAGCTAGTATTGGTGTTGGCTACGCCCGGTCTACCTCTATTTACCATTGAAATTTATTTTCAATTAAATAAAATTACTTTAAAGTTGCATAACCCAGCACTGGCTCAGCCCCTCACTCGTGCGAGTCGGGGTTGCTAACCCTCGACCCGGCTCCTCCCCAACCTGGCCCAGTCCACGCATGGCCCTGCCCACAGAGCACCTCTAGACTCTAGTCCACTACTCCTTACCGCCACAATTTTTGAGTAATGCCGTAAGGTGAAATCGAAAAATGTTTTTGAGAGCTCCGGAGTATTTCACTTTTGCTAGCGTAAAGTAAAACCGCGAAATATACACCACCAATCAATGAACACACTAATGACTATAAGTAATTAAAAAAAAATAGGATAAAAAATGCTAATTTCCTTTATCTCGATCATTTTTTTTTATCATTTTTATACTTTTTAATAAGTATTTTTTGTAATGATTGAGATGGAATGAATATGTATTTTGTGAGAAGTTGTACGAAGATATTATATAACTAATATTAGTGTATTTAGTTTATACAGAGTATATGATAAGCAACAGAGGCGTTTCAAAACAATCAGAGGCCCGGTGCAAAAAATAAAATGAGGCCCTAAAAATTACCCTCAAAAAATTTATAAAAAAATGTACACACGCTCAATTTTCCATTGCTTAACAAATGTAAGTACATAAGTAAACTAGATAACATAATTCATTTCATTCAAAACACTCCCCATATTTGATCACGAAAACCTTCAATAAAATGCTATTATAAATAATTTAGTCAAATCAACCAATATGTACAGAACTATGGTAATGCTTGCGTACATCCAGGGACGGAGCCAAGATTCGGAAACTTATAGGGCTACATTTTAAAAGTGAAATATGGTTACAATATTCTTAAGTTTAAATAGTGATAGAGGTAGTAGTTGTAATTTGGGGTCCAATACGATGTATATTAAGTTTAAAAGAACAGTCAAAAATATGTCTTTAAATTGGCACATGTACTAAATGTCGACTTATTTCCTTGAAAATATTGAAATTTAATAAAATATACTAAGACATCTAAAACATAATGAACTTAATGCTTAAAACACCGTATTATGTAAGGTAAAAACGACCCCAAAAATATAAGTGAAAATGTATTGAAAATTAATAAAATATACTAAGAAACATGAAAGGCTTGATCCCACAACCTCTCATAAACAAATACCAATTTGAATTCCCACACACTCCAACAACCAACTATGCTACATTTCAACATTACTTACATTTGATAGTAGAGATTATTTATCCTAAAACTACATAGGGCTATAGCCCATATAGCCTACCCCCTCCCCCAGCCCCTGTGTACATCTAATTACTCATAATTAGTTTGATTAGTAATAATTGATCCACAACTAAAGAAAATATAAGATTAGAGAACCAATAGGTCAATTAGGCGTGAATTTTTATCACTGCAATTAATAGTCAAGTGATCAACATTGCAATTATAGAGAGGTAGATTTTGGTCATACTCCATTGCCATAACAGAAATTTTCAGACCCATATAATGATTTAACCAAAATAACTACAAATTACAAACTAAATTTTGATAGGAATCATTAGACTAAGTAACCGACCCAAATATTTCATGAATTAACCAGACTAATCATGAATTACAAACAAATTTAAACTAAAACTAATAAAGCTAAAGAGGAATTTGTACCTTATCTTTAGATTATTTCTCCTTGTAAACCTTTCGACTTCAATTTGATGAACAATTGTTTTCTGTATAAACAAATAATAATAGCTTGAATCCCGCGGCCGGGTAATTTGATTGAAGGAAAATTTAAGAGGAGACGCGATGGCTAATTTGTGTCGTAAATTGTATGGAAACTAAAAAATATATCAGAGATTTATGAATGTTTGATTATTTGGGATTTGGGAGTGTAAGTGTGGAAATCTCAAACGTTATATTGGGAAGGAGGAAATTAAGGAGTAATTAACTGATTATACTGATATCTTCATCGTTCTTGACAGTTGTAGTTTATTTATTTTTTTTCGTAAAGGAAGAATTACGAACTTGGGCCCAAAATTTGGAGACCCGGTTCGAGCGCACTGGGTGGCCCTGGGCTTTAGACGCCCCTGATAAGCAACTCCTAAGCATACACAATGTAGTACTGATTTTCGTAAAAATGCAATATTAATTTACTCACCGTAAAAGTAAGTCCGGTTTAAAAATATATTATGTTAGTAAAACTAGTCATTGTAACAAACATAAATGAATCACATAATTATTGTTAGCAAACTATTTTTTCAACTAAAGTCTAAAAGTTTAAGTTAACGCATGGTTGACTGGTGTCTGGTTGAGGTCAATTAATAGATTTAATATACTTCCTCGTAAGAAAGTGAGTATGTTATTGACACAAATTTTTACCTTTATTGGCTCATTGTATGTTATCTTCCTCTTAATTTTTCTCTTTCTTTCTATTTTTTTGACACTTTATTTTCTCTTTATTTCATTCATCTCATTTCTCATTATCGTCATCCTTTTCCATTACTTTTTCCCACAATAGGGAGGATCCTATATTATCTCCCAGACTTTAAATAATCTCTAAATTTTTAAAAACAAAAAAAACAAAAGTATTGTTGTGTAAAAGACAAATAGTGATTGGTTGGTGGACACTAGGGTCATGGTAAGTTTTCCGGTACAATAGAGAGTATATTATCATCCTCTTAATTTTTCATTTACCCTTTCATTTTTTGACACATCATTTTCTCTATGACCCACATTCATTTTCACTATGTTCATCCTCTTCTTATAAATTTTGTTCACAATAGAGAGGATCCTCTTATTCATCCTCTACCATTTTAATAATATTTTAACTTCTATTAAAATGAAAAAATAAAATGAAAATATTAAAAATGGAAAAATATGATTGAGTTGTCGACACAAGGACCAATGTTTAAAATCCTCTAATTTTAGAGGAAGTAGAGAACATCCTCCTTCTAAGAGGATGTTCTATGCATTCTCTACAATAGAGAGGAGCTTCTCTTAGATGAGAGAGAGTGCTAAGAGGAGACTTCATCCTCTCTATTGTACATGCTCTTAGTTTCCTCTAAAACTAGAGGAAGTAAGTGTCTTCCTCTTGCTAAGAAGACATATAACATGTGCTTCACAATAGAGAGGATATTCTCTTAGAGAAAAGAGAGTGTTAAGAGGATCTCTCATCCTCCCTATTGTGGATAGTCAATCTATAGTTCATACGGAGACCCCATAACTTTTCGATGATGTTTTTCATCACCAAATTTTATCTAATTTTAAAATTGTACTCTATAGTCTTTAAAACCATGTAATAAAAAAATATGAATAACAGTTATATTAGAATAGACCTCCTGGCTCCGCATTTATTCAAAGTAATATTAATTTACTGTGTACATCTTTAACACAGAATGGCATCGTACATTCATAAATTAGCAAGTCAAAACTGTAGGGTAATTTCTTTGACTAGTTATTTACAAACAATAATGAACATTAACATTAGTCATTTACGTAACTACTCCCTTCATTCATGTAAATTTCACACTCTTTTTATTCATTTCAAGGTATATTTTAATCAAATATATAAAAAACTAATATAAATAGAGGGAGTACTATTCTACTGCAGTATTTAGACTTGAAAAAAAGTGATAAATAAGTGCTCACCTTAAGTTGTGGAGGTGTACGTAAGTAGTACAATCAAGAAGCAAGGCCAAGTATTGGTTAGTTTCCGTTGAAACCCCGAGTATTTTGGAGAACGGAATTTTAATATGTTGCTTGCTGTAGCGTTGTAGGTGTCGAAATTTAGGTAGGTTCATGTGGGTTTTAATACTAACACAAGTAGGTTGAGTAACCTTAACATTTTCTTAAAATAAACATAATAATAATCATAATAAAGTTGCTTGACACCCTTGTATCAACTAAATTGGGAGAGGGTCTTAGATAAACAAGTAACAATATACTTTAATGGGTTTCTTATTACTCCCTCTTATTAACTATATTCTTCCCTATTTCCCTTTTCGGATTATTCGGGTTTTTTTCCCTATTTCTTTTTTTGGGTTGATCTGTGTGGTCCAAATTTAATTGCATGTGAGGTAGTGTATTTTGTGTGGTCCAAATTAACTTTCTTATTTCTTGTGCAAAAAGTTGAGGGGAAGAATATAGTGAATAAGAGGGAATATGTGCCAGTGAGCACATAATAGCAAAACCCTTATTTTTTTTCAACAAGTCTCCCTTATGACGGGTATATCCGTCACAAGCTTGCGACGGGTCAAATACTATCTATATGGGGTAGATAAGACAAAACAAAATGCTACTCTCTAGACAATTTGCTTTTGTCTTATCTCCCCATGTGGGTTGTATTTGTCCCGTCGTAAGCTTGCGACAAATATGCCGTCACAAATGAGAATTTGTGATTTTTTTTTTTTTTTTGCCATTTGGTTTTCATCATTTGGTGGTTAATCAAAAATAAGAATTTCCAATGAAATATATATCTTTGAGCAGTACACAAATGACATCAATATGAAAATAAAGCGGCTCACACTCGAACACCGGACTCAAATTTGCCAAACTCTATCCAACCTGCCCCGAATATATAGATACATACATGCAACCCCTAAATGAACCGACCTAAACTGAAGCGATCTTGTTGGCTTTAATTTAGTTAACGTATTAAATTTATTACTTTAAGGGTATGTGGGTCCATACGCTGAAGAATAAGTTATTGGGCCTAAGCCATATTAATCCATATTAAGATAAACGAAGTCAAGAAGAAGAACGTTGGGCTAGGGGAAGCTATATCATGCGCCTGAATGAAGTTTGGAGAAAACTCGACGGTTATTCAATCGTCTCTCCACTAAGGAGTGGTTATCAGGAAACAGGGTATTATATACAAGAGGCATTCATCCGGATGAAGAACAACTCAAACTCAAACAACAACTACAACTTAGTCTATCTTTAGATCATAGATTTAGATTAGTTTAGCATAGTTTTAGACGTAGCACGGCAAGCCCATCCGATCATAGAGGTGACCAGTGGCGGAGCCAAGATTTAAGTTTAGGGGGCCGAAAAATTTTAGGGAGGCGAATGCGAAATAATATAAGATGCACTCGAAAAAATTTCAAAAAATTTAACTAAAAATTGCGAAAATCTCAAACTCAAACAACAACTACAGCCCGCAAGGGTGGAGTCTAGTGGTTAAAACTTGGGTGAAACTCCCAGGAGACCCAGGTTCAAGCCTCCCTAAGAGCAAAATCTTGTGGAGCATTCTTGGCCTGAGTTCATGCCTAATAGACTTCGAGCCTGTCACCCTCGGGTGGTTTACCTGGTATACGTGGTTTGCAGGCTATCACGTACACCCGCGGGTTTACCCAGTGCGCACCGAAGGTAGCGGCTGCAGGTTCCCTCGTTACCAAAAAAAAAACAACAACTACAACTTAGTCTATCTTCATATCATAAATTTAGATTAGTTTAGCATAGCTTTAGACGTAGCACTGCTAGGCTGCCCAGCTCCACCACTGGAGGTGATCAGTCATCTATCCCTTAGTTTGTAATTTAGCAATCCAGAAATACTCGTGTGAAGTTACCGCGCTTGTTTTCACACAAACACATCTATATCACTATATGTGACCCTCTGCGCTAGCTTTAGGTTTTTTTTTTTTTGGTGTTGATCAGGCAATCTCTTTCGGGGTACTGAAGGCAATTTAATGGATTAACCCCTCCCAAGTTTGATTTTTTCATTCGCAAGAGTAAGGAATCGAACTCCCGACCACTTGTTTAAGAGATGAGAGCCCTTACCACTCACACCAACCAACTTTGGTTGCGCTAGCTTTAGGTGAGACTAACTTAATAACTTTATTATTTATGATTAGATACAAAATATATGAAAATTTTAATTGGTACAATATCTAAACCTCGCATATAAAAGTGACTAGTGGATATTATCTTTTAATCTTTCACATGGTTTATTACTTTATTTCTCCAATAATACTGCATCTTATTATCCTTGCGTCCCTAAAATCAATATCAATCAATACTATATATTAATTCCAGAAACCAAGGGACTTCAATGTAATTAAAGAAAGTTATACAAATTAATTATACTATATAGTTTTAAATCACTAGCATCGTGTGATGGACCCAATTAAGGGATCTCAATGCAAATATTATATAGTTTGGATTAAAATTAAATTATATAGAAGCTTGGTAATTTTCCTAAACATTTGTAAGAGACTAAAATATGGTCAATTTCCTTAACATAAAATAATTAATTAAGATGGTCAATTTTCTTAAAATAAAATAATTAATTAGGATGATCAATTTTCTTAAAATAAAATAATTAATTAGGATGGTCAATTTCAAGGAGACTAAAAGAAAGAAGATGTTTGGTAATTTTCCTAAATATTTATAGAATACTAGAAGATGGTCAATTTTCTTAAAATAAAATAATTAATTAGTATAAACATGCACTCTTATGGTATTAATAATTATCATCATAAAATTATATATTAAATTTAAAATCTATGTAATTTTATTAAACTTTATAGTTTATTAGATGTATAGATATGTTAATTAGTTAACATACAAAAATATAATATAAATAGGTTATAAATAATTCAAGTTTGATTCCATAATATATAATATTGTATAATTCTTTTGATTTGATTTAATGCATATATGTAATATATTTATAAATATATAATCCTCTTAAAATTGCATGCCTGAGTAGTAAAAATAATTTCGTCAGTAAAAAAAAGAATTGTAGTAGCATTGAATATAGTTATATGATAGTAATCACTCATTTGAATAGTAAAAGTAACAATATTATCAGCGAGATTAGTGAAAGTGGTAGAAATAACAACGGGAGTAGTGAAATAATCAATATTAATGCGGCAATAGTGAAAGTAACAATAAATTACGGCGGAAGTAGTGAAATTATCAATATTAACGCGACAGTAGTGACAGTAACAATAACTACGACGAGTGTAGTGAAAGTAACAATGATTACGGGCAAGTAGTGAAATGTTATTACTATTGTTTCATTAATAAGAGTAAAATACTAATAGCGGGAGTAGTGAATTCGTCTCAAAATTTTGTTTAATCGTAATTTTAGAATATGGCATAGAAAAATATATTAATTAATGATAAATTTATAGGTTATGCAACTTTAAGTAATTTTATTTAACGAAAAAAAATAATGGTAAGTAGAGGTAGCCCGGGCAAAGCCGGGCACCAATACTAGTAAAATCATAAAGCTGAGAATGCTGACACTCTGTTACCAACCACAACAAAATACTCGAAAGAATTTACTCTAGATCTTTTAGGGAAAACAAATAAATACTGCACGTGTTATTAAGAGTAAAATTAATTAAATAAGAAAGAAGCAATAGGGCTTAAACAATTAGGCACGGCCCCTACTCCCTAGTGCCCGCACATGCTAATTCGTTGTTTCCCAGTAGCTAGCTAATGCGCCCAATCAACTTTTGTTAGGTTGTACGGTTGTCAGACTTGTGGGCCAACACATCCCGAAACCCTAACGAAGCTCACGTACAATATCAACTAAATTTAATGTGTTTTTTTGGTTCATTAATATTGTGTTAGTTACGTTTACGGGTAAAAAGGAGGAGAATTTTACTGATTTTGAGAAGTTTTCAGATTACAGTCAGCTATGATATAAAGGTTTAGAGAGTTCATATAATATTCCCTAAGACCTAATACAAAATAACCTAAAAATGCCCAAAACAAAACCCTAACCCAATACAAATAATGGAAGCTGTTTAGATTTCCGTCGTAATCTTCGAACGACTAACAAATTCAAGACACAATCCAAAAAATTGTTTAGTCAAATTCCCAACTAAACATTTAGCAAATGAAATAGATTAAAACTCTGTTTGGTAAAACTAACTGAAAAGGTAGCTGAAACCTGAAAGGGTAGCTGAAAACTGAAAAGGTAACTGAAACCTGAAAATGTAACTGATAAGGTAGCTGATGATTATATAAAAAAAGTGTTTGGCAAACTAACTGAAAATGTAACTAATTTTTATGAAATGACGTAAAAGGATATGATAATTATTTAATAGTATAAATTTAAGGGATAAAAACAGAAAATTAAATCAAATCAGGTACCTGAAATCTCAAATGCTATTCTAGGTAGCATTTCATTTCAGGTAGCTTATTTGCTTAAATAAGCTACTAGTGTAGATCCCGCGCAAATGCGCGTTAAATATATTCCTTTTAATTTTTAGTGTATTAGTAATAGATTTTTGATTTATATCTCGCGAATTTTTATAAAAAAAATAACTAATATTAAAATTACTCAAAAGAATTGAATAATTTCATGAATTGTGTTTTTTTATGAAAATATTTTAACTACATCAATTTTTTTTAAAAGTTTTTTTTAATCACGAAGTTATTAATAGGAGATACAGTTTTTATCTATAGATTATTTTAAATGGAGAATTAGTTTAATAAATGAAAATCTAATTTGTTTCCATATATAAGTTTGAGCACTTTGGAGAGAACTTTAGAGAAGTTGTATTCTCTTAGTATATAGGAGGATTTGCACTTTTCAAATTTGCACCTCATTAATATTTATCGGTTCACCCCATTGTATTTTGATATGAAACAAAAAAATTGAAATGGAAAACTAATAAAAAAAATTATTTAAGTTGTGAATTTTTTTAGTGAATGTTTTTTTTTGTCACGAAGCTAATAGTAAGCATGTGTTAAGTTATTCTCTACAGTACTAATTATTGCCTTACTGGAAAATTTAGCAACTTATACTTTATAATTTAATATCAATTTTTTTTTTCATTTTAATGAAAAAAATCATAATTATGAATTTATTTAAAAAATTATAGTTTATTTATAAGAATATATATTCAATGAAAAGATAATAATGTAATGAAAGAAAACTTGATTTATTACCTTATTTAGTTAGATGCTTTTTGGAGGGAAAACTAAGAAAATTTTTATTCTCTTAGTAGTAGGGGGGATTTGCCAAACGCTTACAAAAAAATAAAGTACTTGAAATTTTGGTCAAATAAGCTACATATAACATACTTTGACTAAATCAGGTACCTAAAACGCCTTTCCAAACAGAGCCTAAGCTATAAGCCAACTTTTGTTAGGTTGGTAGTTGTGTGGAATAAGACTGTAAATGATATGAACGAATACGTCGAGTTCTTGTAATTGACTTGATCAAAACTCGACTCATGCTCGGTCAAATCGAGCTTGAACTTGAGTTTTAGATTTCCAAAATACACGTTAAGATTTTGCTACAACCTAAATACTTTATCTTAAGAATGTAATACAAAATACATTGACTCGATTGTCAGTAAATGATACAACAAAATTCAATAACGTAAACTCAACACCACATCCCTTTATTATCTACTACTCCGTAAAAGATTATGAAAAGCTTAAAATTTTCCGGTCTAAAACACCTAAGCTGAAATTGGGTTTAAAATTTGTTTTGTTAGTGGTGGGCCCCATTTAAAAAAATAAGTTAATTAATTTCATTTCTTTTCTTTTCTTTTGCATGTTTAGTTTACAAATTTATGTCTATTCACTAAATTTTACAAAACACTATACCAATATTGCATTATTATATTAATAAAATTGTCATTTCAAATCTACTTTATGCGCCCCCTGCACTCTAAATTTTAAGAAATTACTTTACAATACCCAACAAAAAATCTACTTTTAATTTTTTACAAATTTAAGTCAACAAATAAAATTAACTTGCAAAAGGAAAATCGATTTTTGAATAGAAATAATATAATGTGATTTCAGATTATGTATAATATATATTTTATAATTTTTTAAGTAAATTTACTCTTCAATCTGTCCAGAGTAATATATTATTTTATATATAGTTTAGTGTATTTATGAACGTGATGTTTACTCTTTTCACGCTTCTTAGTAAAATTCATTATTAAAAATACCCGTGCATTTTTTGCACGGGATTAAAACTAGTTCAAAGTATATATTTGGGCTAAAACTTAGCCAATTCTTCAAATTGAAATATTAATAAAAGTCATAAGCTCACAAAATGTGGAGATTTGTCATGCAAAATATTAGCTTTTAACTTCTTAAGATGCTAAAAATGTTGCTTATAGCGAAAAATTATAAAACTATATCATTATTTTCATGCCAAAAATATTTTCATGAAACTATTTAATTTTCTTGACTAATTTTGACCTTCAATTTGCTTTTTTAAATAAAATTTAAAGAAGGAAAAATGTAAAAAATAATAAATTGTCAATTTAAAATTTATGAGTAATATAGTAAAAAGTAAAAATTTATAAGTAACACATTAAAATGTAAAACTTTGTAAATACACTGCATGCATTTTACGAGTTCTATACTTATTGATGTTATACTAATTATAATTATAAATACTCATAAAGTTGATGACTGGATCCATTAGTTATTATCTATTACTCATCCGTCCCAGCCAATAGTTTATACCTTTCTTTGTTAGGTGTTTCAATCAATAGTTTACGTTTCTATTTTGGATATATTTAGGGCAATACTAAGGATTTACAATATTCCTTACTTAATTAGAAACGGGACAATAATTATGGGATAAATTTTTAAGAAAAGGGGATAATAAAAATGAGATTAAGGGAGTAATGGTGCGCGCACATGCGGATGAGATTAAGGGAGTAATGGTGCGCGCACATGCGGTTTCGTCGTTTCCAATTAGCAAGCTAATGCACCGGGGATCATGCTGCTCAACCTACATTGGGTAGTGGCACAAGACATGTTTTAACCCAATGAAGCTACCTCCAAAAAGTTCCACGTTCACTGTTAACACCAATGCTAAAGAATCTTACTTGCATGCACTAAATACAATACCAAATATCTTAAGTACATGTATTGCAACTTGGAAGTGTGGTAATCTAGGTTGAATGACAAACTGACTTAAGTGCCGTATTGAGTCAATTTGGATTATCTTCATTTCTTTATACTCAATTGTATTTACAACCATTTAATTTATCCAAAATTAGATCTGGACCATTGAAAGATAATGGACCTCCATTTCTCTTGAAGAAATAAAGAAGATCCTTACTCGTATTGAGTATGAACGAGATATCAGGCATAGACATGCTTAGATACGGCAAACATTCACACTAGTAAGTCAGTAACCTATAATTCTATAGATCCTCTAATAGTTCACCTTAATAGTTCACACCAGTAAGTCAGTAAGTCAATAATCTATAATGCTTTTCATATCTAATACGGAATATCAAGTATAATGACTGTTTCTGGCCATATAATGACTGTGTCACTTTATAAGCTTAAGATGGTCTATAATGCCTGTTTCTGGCCATATAATGACTGTGTCACTTTATAAGCTTAAGATGGTCTTATGACTCTTATGTGGACATCTTCATCCATATAGTCATGCAAGAATGCATTGTTAATGTCCAGCTGATACAATGACCATTCTCTTGTAGCTATAACTGCTAATAATGTCCTGACTGTGGTGAACTTAGCTATAGGAGAAAAGTACAAGTATATTCCCTATCTTTAACTAGATTATAAACTTCTGCAACCAATCTGGCCTTGAATCGATCTTTTTATACTCTCACCACCCTTATGTTTGATCTTGAAAACCCACTTCAACCCAATATGCATGTTACCCTTAGACAAATCCATTATTTCCAATGTGGACGATAATCTTTTAATGCTTTGACTTCTTTGTTCATTGCTTCAATCCATCTTATTAGATCCTTTGCTTTAAAGTATAAGGCTCATGTTCTCGAACCGCATAAGCTTCCATGTTGGCAAGCCATGCGTGCTATGTTGGCACTTAACAGCCAAAATAGACGGCTTAGGGTAGTTTAATCGCGGTTAAAAAAAACAAATTAAATTTAAGGACACAATTAGTATTATGCCAACGCAAGGGTACAACTAGGAAAAGTGAAAATTTCAGGGGCACGGATGAAAAAAAATCCTATGTTTTATTTTGAAGTATAAATGTACCGAACGGCTATTTTGTCAAAAGAAAAAAAACATAAAGAATCTATATTATTATGGTCATCTTAAATTCTTAATCATAACGTGAGCATTTTTGCTACCTCCTATATAGAATCATGTAGTAGCGGAGTTAGGATTTAAATTTAGCAAGTTAACTACAATGACGAATGAGTAATGATATAAAATAATCAAAAATGGTAAAAAAAAAAAATCAACTCATTATTTTGAGATTTCACTAGAGCGTCCATATATACAACTAACTAGAGGCGGCAATCGGGTCATTTGGATTTGACTTGGGTCGGGTCAATTAAGCCGGTCGAATCGTATCGGGTTCGGGTCATCATCTCTTTCGAGTCGTATCATGTTCGTGTAACGCCCCCGGAAAGCAGACAGGCAGCTCAAAATAGCTCTTTTTATTAATAATAGGCAGCAGCGGAATTACAAGGGCGTCACCGCCGTATTCCGCCTTCGGAGAATACAAGGCTTATACAAAAATAAAGATAAATACACTTGTTAAAGCTAAAAACTAATAACTCGATTACATATCCATCCTATTAGGTCATCTGAAATTTCTCACACTTGACCTTCCCCCTTACTTGTACCTGAAAAAGAATGAAAGTAACGGAATCAGCCAACCACAGGCTGAGTATGACTCCGGTCACCTCCACCGGCCCTACTGTAGGCACGGAAAATTTATTAATGTGCCAAATAAATAAAATAAATTAATTATTTTGAGTTAATACCAAATTTTAACTTAATTTAATTATTTTGTCCCAATTAAATGAAATACGGGTCGATTCGGATTACAAAAGGAGTTATTCGGATCACTAAACCCAGAAAGAATCAAATTTGGGCCAAGGTTGCTAATAAACCTACAAATGGGCCTATGACCATCAAAGTCCAACAAGGAGATTTGAAACTCTATAAATAGAGCTCTTCTCATTCATTCAAAGGGTTGGAAATTCATAATTGCAAAGGAGCTAGAGAGAACAAGGTACAAATTCCTACAAATCCTCTCTGTGAAAATCATTGCAAGCAGTCAACAAGCACATCAAATCGTGCCACCTGCGTTGAAGATTCAATCACAAGTTCAAACCTTCAAGAGAGATTCAAGTCATCGCGACCCTCTCAAGAAATCAAATTTACATCGCGCGTAGAGCAATTAAATTTGTCTACACGCGCACCCCTCACGTGTACCCCGTACACGTACCCCTTACAGCACATTAGAATCAGAGGATACATTAGAGATTGTACACGTACTTTTGATATTTATTAATAAAATATAATTGTTTCCTTGTTTTGTATTTGATTATCGCAATACAAAATTTGTCATTACAAATTTTGGTGAACCCGACGTGAAAATCTCTACCTCTCATCTCTTTTTGTTTTATTCAAGTCTACCAAAACAAGAAGATGTCTACCAAGCAAAGCACCTCCTCCAGTCCATCCAAGAAGACCTACGCAGATATCTGCGCAGGTACCCCCATTCTTTGCTACCTCCTCCCTCGCTACGCGATCGATTTAGCATCTCCACAAGGGGAATGGCGAAGAAAGCTGTTGTCAATCTGCCGCTTTGCCGATCTACGCTCCGCACACGTCCCAACTAGGCCGCGCAAGTTCTCTCGTCGCCTCCATAGCTGCCGCTACGGGCGCTCTGGTCGCCTCTTCTCCTTCACGCGAGGAGACTAGAAGTGTTAAGGTTGACAAGAAGGCTTCTCCATGCAAACCCAAAGCGTCGCCAAAGAAGAAAAAAACCTCAACTCCTAACGTTGCTTGATCATGGTGATAAGTGGCGATACTCTTGAGGATCGAATGCAGAAAATGAATGATCTCCTTGAAAAGATGATGAAGGAGAGTGAAGAAAAGAACAAGAAAATTGATGAGCTCCAAAAAGAGGTGGTGGCACTCGTGGCGGGGAAGGTCGAGAGCGAGCATGGTGACACCGATAGGGATGTTGATAGCGATAGAGAAGTTGGCGAGGATAGGGAAAAGCCAAAGAATGAGATCAGCAACTTCACTGAAGAGAAGCTGCAGGAGTTAATAGCCAAGACGATCAAGTGTCAGTTGGAGGATAGCTCGACAAGTAGTGGACGCTACATCAAGCCTTACACTAAGAGGATTGATCTGCGCGATGCCATCGGCTATCGGCCTCCAAAATTTCAACGATTCGACGGGAAGGGGAACCCAAAGCAACACATCGCCCACTTCGTCGAGACATGCAACAATCCGAGCGAAGGTGATCGTTTGGTGAAGCGATTCGTTCGTTCGCTCAAAGGGATCGCGTTCGGCGGTACACAGATCCGGACTCGAGTCAATTGACAGTGGGGTCACATGGAAGATGAATTCCTCAACAGATTCTGACAAAGACCGGACGTGTCGTCGGATGAGCGAATTGACAAAGACATCTCAATGGCAAGATGAGCACATCGTCGATTACATCAACAGTGGCGTGCGGCTGAGTGCGGAATGTAAAGATCGCTTAAGTGAAGCGTCGGCCGATTGAAATGTGCGTCAACGGGATGAAATGGGACATTCTTTACATCCCGAAAGGGATCATGCCAAAGAGCTTCCAAGAGGCTACCCGCGCCCATGACATGGAGATCACAATCAAAGAACATGGTAGTGCTCGACCAAGTTCTTCTAAGGTGCCAAGTGAAAAGAAGGAGTTCAAGAAAACGGATAAGAACTCCAAATCGTCGACAAAGGAAACAATGGTCGTCGAAACCAGTGCACACTGTGAAAATATCGTCAAAGCCTAAGTATGAAAAGAAGAAAGAGTCATTCTCTTACAACTACCAACGAGACAAGCCTACATTGAAAGAGTTGCAGGCTAAGAAATATCCATTCCCAGATTTCGACTTGTCCAGGAATGCTTGATGACCTCTTGGAAAAGAAGGTTATACAATTGCCGAGTCAAGCGCCCGAGCAAGCAAACAAGACAAACGATCCTAATTTATCGTCGTTATCATAGGTGGTGAGTCATCCTATTGAAAAGTGTATAACACTCAAGGAGAAGATCATGCAGCTCTCCAAGGAAGGAAAGATCATTCTTGACTTGGAGGACACAAGTAACCACAAATCAAACTACTTTGTAGTCCTGGAGCAACTTGACGAGCCGATTATACGGCAAGGACAATGTATGTATATGTTGCGATTCGGAAGTTTTGAGCCTGTGGCATTGCAGATCCAAGGGTCATTGCCGTTGCTACCTCCAATGTCATTGGAAGAAAAACTACCTCCTCAGAATAAGAATGAGGAAAAGAAGCATGAAGATGACAATGAAGGTTGGACTTTGGTTACACGCAAGAAGTCAAAGAAACAAACAAGACAGAGATAGCGCAACTTTGTTCACCGTCGAGGAAAACAATCAAAGAAGACTAAACCTCGTAAGACGAAGGGAAAGAAAAAGCCCAAAACAGTGATCAAACCACATGTCTTGCCTATCGATGTACTTGAGCAAGAACCACCGAGTCCCGTCACCTTAAAAGAATTCTTCCCACAAGACTTCTTAAACAAGGTTACCGTGTGCACCATCTCAGCTACGGAAGGTGGTGATGATAAAAAGAAGATAGAGGAAGGAGGCCCGGATGATGCGGTATTGCCCAACGGTTGCATTACGAAAAGGAGAACGAAATAGTGGTGCTCTTGACGCCCTTCCTACAAACATGGGATGGAAGCAAATCTTTCATCTACCTAAAGAGAAGCGTCGGCTGATAATTCAAGGACTTGAGAAGCCCGAGTTGTATGCGGGCAAGATGAAAGAAAAAATTGAGCCTCTTGAGCAATCAATCAGGTGTGTCTCTCCAACGCGACCTTGAGTTTTCGGATGAGGATTTACTTCTTGGATCCAAACCTCACAACAGGCCACTTTATGTGTCAGGGTACATCCGGGGGCAAAAGGTCAAGCGCATCTTAATAGATGGAGGCTCGGGAGTCAATATCATGCCAAAAGCCACTATGAACGAATTAGGGATCACGATGGATGAACTCTCCGGTGAGTCGAACAATGATTCATGGTTTCAACTTGAATGGAGAGCGCAGCAGATTGGCATGATCGCGTGAACCTTACCATGGGTGATCTTTCTTCCGACACGTTGTTCCATGTCATGGATGGCAAAACATCGTTCAAACTATTCTTTGGGACGACCTTGGAAGCACGAAACGGAGTTGTCGCCTCAACCCTCCATCAATGCTTGAAATATTACCGTGGTGGTGAAAGGAAGATAGACGGAGACGCCAAACCCTTCTCTAAGGTCGACTCTTTCTTCGTTGATGCAAAATTCTTTGAAGAGAATGGTACTTCCAGTGAGTTCATGCCAACCACCATCTCTTCAACGGGAAAAGGAGGGAAGCGGAAAAGAACATCATCAAAGAAGATGAAGCCGCAAGTCCTGCTAAAGAAAATTATGTTAAGAAAGATGTAGACAAGGTCAACAAAAACAGCTACTCTGTTGCGTCACCTAAGAAGCAAGAGCGCCGCGAAAAACTACACCACCAAGATTACGATACATCCCAAAATCTCGAAGCAAAGATGGAGAGAGTCCTTTTGCAGAGTGTCTAACACCAAAGATAGAGCCTAAGGATAAAAAATCAAGTCTGGTGTTCAAGCAGGAATGGGTGGCTAAAGTCGTTACACCTCTACCAAGTTCATCTCAAATGAAGATTGTGAGACCTCCTCCGAATGGTTTCGTCTGTTCATCCAGTCAATCATCAAGTGAGGAAAATAAGGGGATATTTGATTCCAATGCTTACAAGCTACTTGCGAAGGCTGGATATGACTTTACAAATCCGACTCCTCTCGGCAAAGTTATAGAAGTGAGCCGCGTACGGTCTTAACAAAGCGCAACATGAAGTGTTCAAGCAAGATGGGAACTTCATGGTGACCAGGGCCGGCCTCGGATATGAGTCTCCTGCGCCTGTGAAGATTGGTGCTCGTAGAAAAGGGGCTACTGCATCTTCTCAGCACATCACAGTAGAAGAGGTCGAAGAAAATAAAGAAGGAGAGGAAAAGATGCATCCATCTTCAGTCTTCGATCGAATAAGTCCACCTGCAGAGAAGTGTCGTCCTTCTATATTTACAAGGTTAGGGAGACCAAATTCTTCAACCAAACACATTTCTGTCTTTGCTAGGCTTGGCAATCAAGGAGAAAGTAAGGTCAAAGTGTCAACACCTTCGTTGCGCATAAACAAAAAGGGCGCAATACATGAACGCTTGGGTGTTCCATCAAAAACAGTCTTCAGTCGACTAGGGGCTCTCAAGAGGAATAGTGATGAGGGTCGTCCTCTCTCAACTTTTGCAACACAAAATGAAGAAGAAGTAAGAGTAAGCGATGATTTGAGAAGCGTAATACCATCTCGCATGAAGCGTATGCAAGTAGTGGATATCATCCAGCATGAGCCACTCAAAGCAAGGAGGCGCGTACTAGTCCTCACAGGCCAGTCAAAAAATGTTGAGCCTATTCCTTCATCTTCACGTCCTTCTGGTGTAAAGAAGCCAGGAGATTTAGAAGTTACAACGTCGTCATATCACATCACAAAGTAGAAGAGATGCTGATGAGAGTGAAGAGGTTGAGGCCGATGAGGCCCCAGGAAACACTTGAAGACGGGGGCAATCGATCGTGGATGAACTCAAGGAACTCAATTTGGGAACTATCGAAGATCCTCGCCCCATTTATGTCGGTGCTTTGCTGACTAAGGAAGAAGAAGAGGAGTACTACAAGTTGTTGGTCGAGTACAAAGATGTCTTCGCTTGGAGCTATAAGGAGATGCCTGGACTCGCCCCAAAAAGTGCGAGTTCATCGTCTAGCAATCAAGAAAGGCACCAATCCCAAAAAGCAACCTCAACGTCGTTTGGTAGGCCCGGAGCTTGTACGAAATTGAAAAGGAAGTCAATAAACTCATTGAAGCAGGTTTCATTCGAGAAGTCAAATATTCTACTTGGATAGCAAACATTGTCGATCGGAAAGAAGAATGGACAAGCTGCGCATATGTGTCGACTTCGAGAGACCTTAATGATGCATGCCCAAAAGATGACTTCCCTTTGCGATTCTGAGTTGATGATTGACGCAACCACTGGTCATGAAGCCCTCTCATTCATGGATTATACTGCTGGTTACAATCAAATACATATGGCACCTGAAGATCAAGAAGCAACAGGTTTTCGAACCCCAAAAGGGATCTTCGCTACGGTCATGCCGTTTGGATTGAAGAATCTTTGGCGCTACGTACCAACGCGCAATGCAAAAGATCTTTGATGACATGCTGCATAAAATAATAGAGTGTTATGTTGATGACGTGGTTGTCAAATCAAAGAAAAGAGAAGACCATATCAAAGACCTTCGAACCGTCTTTGAAAGACTTAGAAAATGTCAACTCAAGATGAATCCACTCAAGTGTGCGTTCGGTGTCACATCTGGGAAGTTCTTGGGGTTTGTGGTCAGGCATAGAGGCATTGAAATTGACCAAACAAAAATTAAAGCCATCAAAGAAATGCCGGAACCAAAGACGTTAAAAGAGTTGCGCGGATTGCAGGGCGTTTGGCATACATTCGAAGGTTCATATCTAACCTAGCGGGGCGTTGCCAACCATTCGGCCATCTCATGAAAAAGGATGCTCCATTCCAATGGGATGAAAAATGCAAAAATGCTTTTGATAGCATCAAGAAGTACTTGGCCAAAGTGCACGAGTCTTTGGGGCACCAATTCCGGAAAGCCACTTGTCCTCTACATCGCAGCACAAGAACGCTCACTGGGGGCAATGTGTGCTCAAGAAATTGAAGACCGTAAAGAGAGAGCACTCTATTACTTGAGTCGTACCTTGGTTGGAGCCGAGTTGAATTACTTGCCCATAGAGAAGATATGTCTTGCTTTGGTGTTCGCCATCCAGAAGTTGAGACACTACATGCAGGCGCATACCATACACGTGGTCTCAAAAGCTGATCCAATCAAGTACATACTCTCAAGACCGGTCTTTGCGGAAGACTTGCGAAATGGGCAATGTTACTTAAGCAGTATGACTTGGTGTTCGTGCCTCAAAAGGCTGTCAAAGGCCAAGCTATCGCCGACTTCTTTGCTGATCATCCAGTGCCAGCAGAGTGGGAAATTTCAGATGACCTCCCAGGAGAAGAAATTTTCTATGTGGACGTCCTACCTCCATGGCAAATGTACTTTGACGTGTCTTGCAAGGAAGGACGGAGCTGGAGCCGGAGTTGTATTCGTAACTCCACAAAATCATCTCATGCCATACTCCTTTACGCTCACTCAGTTGTGCTCAAATAATATGGCAGAATACCAAGCTCTCATACTCGGCCTCCAAATGGCGATCGAAATAGGTGTTAGAGATATGGACATCTACGGCGACTCGAAGCTGGTGGTCAACCAAGTCCTTGGTGAATATGAAGTAAAAAAGGAAGACTTGATTCCCTACCATCAACGGGCATTACTTTGTTGAATCAACTTGAGGACATCCATGTTGGTCATGTGCCAAGGAGTGCCAATAAGTTGGCTGACGCGCTTGCTAATCTTGCAGCCACTTTGGCTTTGGGGCGGAAGAGTCTATGCAAGTCCCGATCTCTGCAATCGTTGGGTAGTATCATTGCTTGAAGAAGAGGAAAATGTAGATACAACCAACATGATATGCGTCTACACAGTTGATGAAGATGACTGGCGTCAACCTATCATTGATTTTTTGGACCACCAAAAACTACCCGATGATCCCAGACACAAGGTAGAAATACGTCGACGTGCTCCAAAGTTCATTCACTATAAAGGGACACTCTAAGGACGTTCTTTCTCGGCCAATGGTTGAGGTGTCTAAGCAAGGACGAAGCTCATCAAGCAATGCATGAAGCTCATTCGGCATTTGTGGTGCTCATCAATCGGGCCTAAACTTCATGATCGCGTAAAGAGAATGGGGTATTCGGCCAACCATGGTGCAAGATTGTATGGACTTTGCGAAAAAATGTGAACCCTGTCGGTTCTCACGCAAACTTCATACACCAACCGGAGCCGTTGCATCCTCATTGTTTCTTCATGGCCCTTTGAAGCTTGGGGACTTGATGTTGTGGGACCTCTTACTCCAAAGGCCTCAAATGGACACGAGTATATCCTCGCTGCCACTGACTACTTCTCAAAATGGGCAGAAGCCATCACACTACGGGAAGTGAAGAAAGAAAATGTTGTGGACTTCATTAGAACCCAAATAATCTCTGAGATATGGTGTACCTCAACGTATCAATCGACAATGGGAAACAATTTTTCAACCATCCGATGACAAGTCCGGGAGAAAAATTCAAGTTCAAACAATACAAGTCATCCATGTACAATGCCTCTGCAAATGGTTTGGCTGAAGCCTTTAATAAAACTCTTTGCAACTTGTTGAGAAAAGTAGTAGCAAAGTCAAAGCGAGATTGGCATGAAAGAATTGGTGAGGCGTTGTGGGCATATCGTACCACATACAAAACACCTACTCAGGCAACCCCGTACGCGTTGGTGTATGGAGTGGAGGCCGTGTTGCCTTTGGAGTTGCAGATCCCTTCCTTACGCATTGCTATTCAGGAGGGACTCACAGATGATGAGAATGACAAATTGCGATTAGCAGAGTTGGAAGCTCTCGATGAAAAGAGATTAGAAGCTCAACAAAAGCTCCAGTGCTATCAAGCAAGGTTGTCACGCGCATTCAACAAAAAGGTGCGCCCTCGTTCTTTCCAAGTAGGAGACCTCGTCCTTGCAGTACGAAGACCAATCATCACCTCTCACAAGCCAGTTGGCAAGTTCACCTCTAAGTGGGATGGTCCATACGTGGTACAGGAGGTCTATACAAATGGTGCTTACAAAATCGTGGATGAAGACGGCGTTCGGGTAGGCCCAATCAATGGGAAGTTTTTGAAGCGTTACTATTCTTAAATCCCAACAGTGAAGGCTCTTAAGCAAGAGCGTAAAGCGCAAGTCCAAGCTCCTAAGCAAGAGGTTAAAGCGTATACAAACAAAAAAAAAAAAAAAAACTCCTTTCTTCCTTTATGAACTACGTCGGCTTGATCTTGTGAAATACACTTTGTACTTCAGTGCACGTAGGCGACTTGGGTGAACATGTAACTCAAGTGTAGCCACACCTCCAAAAAAAATCCCTCTCTTGAACTACGTTGGCTTGATCTTGCAAGTTGTCATCTTGGTAGCTTTGCAAGTACGTGGCGATTTGAGCAAACATTTTGTTCAAGTGCAGCCACACACAAAAAAATTACATCAAAATAATTACTCCTGGCCCGCAAGAGTTTAAAGCGTGTACGGCTAAAATTACAGTCAATCATCAACCAAGGTTGTAAAAGCAAGGCCATGTTAATAGATGATGAGTTCCGCTTGAGTTGGGTCTTTACACTATTTGCTTCACGGTTAGCCTTGGATAGATCTTTAAAAAAGAGGGTCACGTCGCATACTGGGTGATGAAATGATGTAGCAATCGGCACATAAAGGCTTGGAACTTCCTTACAATCGACGAAGCGAGTTCATTGCATGATAACTCCAAAGGGAACCCAAGATGACCCATCCAAGAGTGACTCGTACTCTCTTGGAGTCGACGAGTCAGGTCCATTGCGAGTTGCATCCTAAAAAAAAAAAAAAAAAAAAAAAAGGACAAATACAAGTAAATATAAAGAATATGTGGAAATCTTTTACAAGTCGGAGAGACATCAAATCAAGAAGCGTATTCATCCGGCATGCCTCGAGGGGGAGAGCGTAATGAAATATAGTCTTCATAAAGAGGTTCATTGCATGAGTCTTCAAAGCGTGTCGCGATGACCCGAATGGGTTCACCTCGACACAACTTTGTCGCGATGACCCAAAAATGGGTTCACCCTAACAGCAATAAGTCTTCAAAGCGTGTCGCGATGACCGAAGGGGTTCACCCTAACACAACCTGTCGCGATGACCCAAAATGGGTTCACCACGACAAGTAATAAGTCTTCATCGTGTCGCGATGACCCGAATGGGTTCACACTGACACAACCTGTCGCGATGACCCAAAATGGGTTCACCCTGACAGGTAATAAGTCTTCACTCTGTTGCGATGACCCAAAATGGGTTCACCTTGACAACTCGATTTGGAGGTCGGAATATTGTCCGAAGTAATAAATCTTAGTAGTGGATAAATAAGATTGCCGTGCGTGAACAAATACGATGGTCTTGCAGGAAATATTGATAGATTGAAATTGCTTGATCAAAAAGACGGAACATGAACCTGCACGCAATACTACCAACAAAGAAGCACACAAGGAACGAAACGGGACTAGATATATCCATAATGTTAGAATGTATATAAAGCTCAAAGAAAGGGGCCGGGCGAATAAAGGATATGGGAATACTACCTCGAAGAGACGATAACCAACAGACTCCTAATAAATTGGCCGGTCCACAAAGTATATATAATTAACAAATGTGAAAATGCAAAGCTAATGGAACGCAATGCTTTACTTGGTACGTGGTATCTTGAAGATTTTTTTTCCATTAAAAAAGTGAGAAAAAAAAAAAAAAAAAAAAAATGAAAAAAATCACCAAACAACAAGCAGCCAAAACTTTGTTTTGCAGGGGAGGATGATTTATGAATTATTTTAATCACTAATACCCATATGGCCGTATCAAGTACTTTGTCGAAGCTAGCTATCTTTATAAGATAGAAATCGCCGCGACATCACGATACTCATACGTGACCATTATATATCACCAGGCTGGCAGAAGCGACGACTCTGCGATGAGGTATTTGTGACCTTAACCACCAGTCCAAGCAGCGCCACCGTTGTCACTCTTGCAAGCGCTATACAAAAAGGAAGTCATCACAGCTCTCCGATCGATAACGGCAAACTTAATTGAGCTTTAGTCTACAAAGGATAATCGCATAATTTCGTGGCTGTCAAGAAAAATAACAAAGAGCTAGGCATGAGACATTAGCACCCTACGATCAATTAGTTTATGGCTAAGAATCCACGTGAAGAAGAGATAAACAAAAGACGAATTTGCTTCTCACAAGTAAATTATTCATGCAATTGTTGATCATGAATAAGATGGTAAAAAAAAGACAGATCAATTCATGGTCAAATTCTGATTAGTTTGTCCGAATCGGTCGAGAATTGCAGACCGAAAATTGAGATAAGCTTCGGTCAAACGAACGCATACACGTGGTCAAGCAAATACGTGGATTTCATGTCGGATGTCGACTTTCTGATTGGCTCCAAAACTCGAAAGCACGGAGGATGTAGTGAACTGTGCGAAAAGACCAACGAAAAAAATATTCTTAGAATTGAAGATGAGAAGATAGTTACGTTGGTATAAACACAAATTAGTAAAATACATACCATGTGACACACTGACAAGATAAGACGAAATACGGCGTATGTTTTTACTCTCATGAATCCCGAGCCCTGAATGGCGATTAAACGAAAAAGGGGCGATGATGGTTTGATCAGCATAGAGGCTGTCGTGTATATATAGGGCATGTGTTTATTTTAACCTAATTCTAACAAAAAGCTTGGAGTCCAAGGAATATGAAAACGGCAGGAATAAGGAAATTCTTGTTGATATAATTCGAATGTTTCCTAAGTAGCTCAGGCGCTCAGCTATGAGTCTGGGCCTAAAGCTTGATTTGTGGAACTGTGATGGTATGAAGTTCACATGTAGTTGGGATCCGCATCATGTGATCCAATGGTATAAAATTACCAAGGTTACGCTATCGTCAAATGCACAAGGACAAACGTCATTTGAAAAGTCACAAAATGACAGAATGACATCCGCCCTAATTCTTTTAAGCAATACGTCATCCGCCAAATCAGAAAATGAAAGGGTGACGAAAAAAAAAAAAAAATTATGAAGCTGCCTTTACGACAAGTTTGGGTATGCCTCAACTTGCAAGTCAAACAAAAAAAAATACGTCAACCGCCAAGTCTAAAAATGACAGGGTGATGTCAAAAAAAATTCCGCAAGCTACTACCCTTACGACAAGTTCGGGTACACTACTCGACTTCCAAGTCAAAGGAAAAAAAAAAAGTCGCTCGCCAAATCAAATAATGATAGGGTGACATTACAAGAAAAATGGATTGTCTCAAACGACAAGTTAAGGTACCCTTGACTTTCAAGTCAAATACAAATTCACCCGCCAAGTTGGATAACGACAGGGTGACAAAAAAGGATGAACCATTCTTGCGACAAGTTAGGGTGTTCATTATCAATTTCCAAGTCAAATCAAGTCAAGTCGAGCTGTCTTCGCGACAAGTAAGGGCGCTCATCACCGACTTCCAAGTCAAAGCAAAATCGAGACCCCGCCACGTCAAGACACCGGGAGGTTCACGTGACAAGGTCCCGAGGGGGCAATTTGTAGGCACGGAAAATTTATTAATGTGCCAAATAAATAAAATAAATTAATTATTTTGAGTTAATACCAAATTTTAACTTAATTTAATTATTTTGTCCCAATTAAATGAAATACGGGTCGATTCGGATTACAAAAGGAGTTATTCGGATCACTAAACTCAGAAAGAATCAAATTTGGGCCAAGGTTGCTAATAAACCTACAAATGGGCCTATGACCATCAAAGTCCAACAAGGAGATTTGAAACTCTATAAATAGAGCTCTTCTCATTCATTCAAAGGGTTGGAAATTCATAATTGCAAAGGAGCTAGAGAGAACAAGGTACAAATTCCTACAAATCCTCTCTATGAAAATCATTGCAAGCAGTCAACAAGCACATCAAATCGTGCCACCTGCGTTGAAGATTCAATCACAAGTTCAAACCTTCAAGAGAGATTCAAGTCATCGCGACCCTCTCAAGAAATCAAATTTACATCGCGCGTAGAGCAATTAAATTTGTCTACACGCGCACCCCTCACGTGTACCCCGTACACGTACCCCTTACAGCACATTAGAATCAGAGGATACATTAGAGATTGTACACGTACTTTTGATATTTATTAATAAAATATAATTGTTTCCTTGTTTTGTATTTCAGTTATCGCAATACAAAATTTGCTGTTACACCTACTTTACCTCCATTATTAATATTTACTCAATTCACGTCTCACAAGTATAGAAAATAGGTCATATGAATACAGTCAAATAATTATAAATAAACATGCATAACCTGTCATTTTATCATAATATGCAAAATATAGATTACCGGTCTACTATTACTGAAATGAGACACATTACGGAGTAAAAACTCCCCGGGCTAAGCCCTCCTCCATGTACACAGGATCCCAGGTCTAAGACCCGTGTAAACCCCCTGGCACTTTCACCAGTAATAATCAGAACCGTAGTTCACATGAGGCTGTGCCCCCTTCCATGTACACAGGTCAAATTTGTAATGTTGTCCCCCTCCCGTAATCGTATCCCGAATGTAACAAATGGCCAAATGAACATTATATGAAAAATGAGCATGAACATACTAAAGTATAATGGACATAAAATTAACATGTGAATGGTATAACAACAATAACATGGACTCTTATAATCATTATTTCTATAAATATTTACTTATAATATCATCTTATTTCGAAGAAATTACTAATTTCTACGACGAAGGGTCCCGAAATCATACCTTATTAATCTACATGGGATTAGTTAAGAAATAATAGTGATTTCCCAACTTCCTACGTGTTAACAAAATGAAAGGAGAAGGGGGCTATTTATAGCCAAACTTAAGGTCGGTGCTATCAAATTAGTGTGCAAAATGGATTTCACTTCTTCATCTTTCTTAAGCATTAAGTCAACTTATAAATATCAATAGATACATATAACAACATTCAACCTTATCTAAGTATAAAAATATCTTAGCTAAAATATTACTATAATACTTTAATTTATTTAGTAAAATATATATATATATATATTTTTTTCCCGGGTATTACATTCTACCCTCCTTAAAATAAGTTTCGTCCCGAAACTTGAAAATAGAAAATGGAATTGTTAAAACCCCGGTTTCTCAAAAAAAAAAATCAAGAAAGTTATAAGAATTAATTGAACAAAAGTCTTTTAATAATCACATTTAGGAAATGAGTAAAAACGTAGGTCTTATATAATGGAAGGCACGAATTTCCGTCGCGAACAAAAATTCGAGTAATCCAATTCAAAGACAAACTCAATTCATGCGTTAGTAGGTGCTGAACCGGTTATTAGATATCTCCAATAACAAGTAATGACATTCCAATAACCGCACAAAGATAAGGAAAAGAAACAAAATTAAAATTTCATTTTCAACTTCTTTAGGTAATTTTTTTTTTTTTAAAAAAAATATCTATATAGAACATAAAATTTTGAAAATATATACATCAAAGACTAACTTAAAGTAGCGAGAAATTTTCGTATACGTGAAACAGTTAAACTTCGAAATCGGAGGAAAACAACCAAAATTTAATAAGCAGAAGGCAAAGAAAACAAAAATTGAAATTTTATTTCAAAGTTTTAGTAAAGCTATTTTTTTTTTTTTAAATATACAACATAAAATTTTGGAAAAATACCAATGACTAACTGGAACAAATTTGAACTTTTCGGATACGAGAAATAGCTTGAGTATAAAAACTTCAAAATTTTCAAAACCAAATTAAGATATAATGAGTGGAAGGAAAGAGTAAAATCGTAAAGGTAAAATGTCCCGAAACTTTCTTAGAGTATCTCACACCAACAAATATGCATATATCATGAGACTGGCAAGTAGAAACTGCATGCAAATATGTAATGTACGCAGGAGAAAAACAATTAGAACACCCAAACTATACATTATTAAAGCAATAAAAGAATTAGTAAACAAATCACTTAAACAAGTAATCCGAGACACTTTATATCTACCCCACTCTCTTTTAGTCGGTTTTTATCTGTTTAATACGAGTTTTATACTAGACCCAAAAATCTATTGCCCCGCTAAACGTATGGCCGAAGGCTCAACACACGGTCACAAGGTTGCTCTGATACCATTTTGTAACGCCCCCGGAAAGCAGACAGGCAGCTCAAAATAGCTCTTTTTATTAATAATAGGCAGCAGCGGAATTACAAGGGCGTCACCGCCGTATTCCGCCTTCGGAGAATACAAGGCTTATACAAAAATAAAGATAAATACACTTGTTAAAGCTAAAAACTAATAACTCGATTACATATCCATCCTATTAGGTCATCTGAAATTTCTCACACTTGACCTTCCCCCTTACTTGTACCTGAAAAAGAATGAAAGTAACGGAATCAGCCAACCACAGGCTGAGTATGACTCCGGTCAACTCCACCGGCCCTACTTTACCTCCATTATTAATATTTACTCAATTCACGTCTCACAAGTATAGAAAATAGGTCATATGAATACAGTCAAATAATTATAAATAAACATGCATAACCTGTCATTTTATCATAATATGCAAAATATAGATTACCGGTCTACTATTACTGAAATGAGACACATTACGGAGTAAAAACTCCCCGGGCTAAGCCCTCCTCCATGTACACAGGATCCCAGGTCTAAGACCCGTGTAAACCCCCTGGCACTTTCACCAGTAATAATCAGAACCGTAGTTCACATGAGGCTGTGCCCCCTTCCATGTACACAGGTCAAATTTGTAATGTTGTCCCCCTCCCGTAATCGTATCCCGAATGTAACAAATGGCCAAATGAACATTATATGAAAAATGAGCATGAACATACTAAAGTATAATGGACATAAAATTAACATATGAATGGTATAACAACAATAACATGGACTCTTATAATCATTATTTCTATAAATATTTACTTATAATATCATCTTATTTCGAAGAAATTACTAATTTCTACGACGAAGGGTCCCGAAATCATACCTTATTAATCTACATGGGATTAGTTAAGAAATAATAGTGATTTCCCAACTTCCTACGTGTTAACAAAATGAAAGGAGAAGGGGGCTATTTATAGCCAAACTTAAGGTCGGTGCTATCAAATTAGTGTGCAAAATGGATTTCACTTCTTCATCTTTCTTAAGCATTAAGTCAACTTATAAATATCAATAGATACATATAACAACATTCAACCTTATCTAAGTATAAAAATATCTTAGCTAAAATATTACTATAATACTTTAATTTATTTAGTAAAATATATATATATATTTTTTTCCCGAGTATTACAGTTCGGGTCATCCGCGTGCGGCGGTCATGACTCACTACATAGGGTGTAATCTATGCACCTTTATCGAAGACCTGTTTTAATTCGATCATTACCAGGTGGCTTTCGGAAGCCGCATATACTGTGTATCTATATATACCTTTTTGAATTGTGTAAACACCAATAAACTTGTATTGATGTTAGAGATTAATGATGTAGAGAGAATATTTGTGAGATTAACTTGTATAAGAATTTCATATCAGAAAGTTATGTTACAATGTTCTGATCTCTTGCTATTTATAGCATACATACACCGACCTTTCTCATCTTAACTATAGTTTATAGGCTAACTAACTCTAGGTAGTTATAACAAACTTATAACTAACTTATAACTAACTCTATTGTCATATGTTATATGTCAATATTCCCCCCTCAAGCTTGAGATGGGGTAGAAACCAATCCAAGTTTGGTTGTTAGTCATAATGTCTGCAATCTGATCTCCAGTTCTGATATACTTAGTAATTAGAAAGCCTTCATCTGGTTTATCCCGAACATAATGGCAGTCTATGCTCAGGTGCTTAGTTCGTTCATGGAAGACATGATTTAATGAGATATGCTGTGCAGCTTTGTTGTCACAAAAGAGAGGGATGGGTCTTGGTACTGCAACTCTGAAATCTTTTAATAAACTGTCAAGCCATACTAACTCTGAACTGGTATAGGACATACTGCGATATTCTGACTCTGCACTGCTCTTGGAAACTGTCTTTTGTTTCTTTGTTTTCCAAGAGATAAGTGACTGTCCCAGATAAATACAGTAGCCACTTAATGATTTGCAGGAAAAGGAACATTGTCCCCAGTCAGCATCTGTGAGTGCTGTTAACTGCAAGTCAGAATCTGCAGGATAAAATAGTCCAAAATTAACAGTCTTCTTCAGATATTTTAGCACATGTATAGCAGCTTGGAAATGTGGGAGCCTTGGCTGACTAATGAACTGGCTTAGGTGCTGTACAGAATAAGAGATGTCAGGTCTGGTCATGTGTAAATACAATAGCCTCCCTATCAGTCTTCTGTACTTCTCTGGATCTTCAAGAATCTCTCCTGAGTCAGTGCTGAGCTTAAGCCCCCTCTGCATAGGGAAGTCTGTAGTTGTTGAATCTTCCATTTTCATACCAGCTAGGATATCTAGGATGTACTTCCTTTGGTTTATTAGTAAACCAGTATCATTCCTTGATATCTCTAGTCCCAAAAAATATCTAGCTGATCCCAAATCTTTGATAGAGAAAGTTTTATCCAGACCCTTCTTAAGCTGTTGGATCTCCTGCTCATTATCTCCAGTCAGAAGTACATCATCAACATATACTAATGCAATGGCAAACTTATGACTGGTTGGGTCAAGCTTAGTAAATAAGGAATAGTCATGTTTTGACTGTTGAAAACCTTGACGGATCAGGTACTTGGAAAATTCTTTGTTCTATTGCCTTGATGCCTGTTTGAGGCCATACAAGGAATTTGTGAGCTTGCAGACTTGACCAGATTTAATCTTGTAACCCTCTGGAGGCCTCATATAGACCTCTTCATCCAAATAGCCATGTAAGAATGCATTGTTGATATCTAACTGGTAAAGAGGCCATCTTTTGGCTGCAACAATAGCTAATAGAGCCCTGACAGTGGTAAACTTGACAACTGGAGAAAATGTGTGTGTATAATCTCTATCTTTGACCTGATTGTATCCTTTTGCCACAAGCCGTGCTTTAAATCTTTCTACACTGCCATCAGGTTTATACTTTATCTTAAATACCCATTTTGAACCTATAGTTTTCTTTCCATCTGGCAGTGACATGATTTCCCAAGTTTTATTATCTTCAAGAGCTTTAATTTCTTTATTCATAGCCTCAATCCACCTGGGATCCTTACTGGCTTGATAATAAGTGTAAGGCTCATGCTCTTGTAGAACATTGGCCATGGATGCAACATATTGGTGACTGAATCCCTGCATTTCTTGCAGAACAACAGTATGCAAAGCACTAGCATTTTGAAGTCCTGACAACTTCATAGGACAGTGGTAGTCTTGCAAGACAACAGAAGGCTGTCTAGGCCTACTACACCTCCTTATTTGGTCATCAGGTATGGTATTGCTAGTATGTCTACCAGACCTTCTTATGTTAGTATCAGGAATAACAGTATTAATGGTGGTACCAGTCTGGACAAATTCTGTATCAGACTCAGTATTATTGTCTGTTGTTAAAGTACCAGTGACAGCTTCAGTTACTGGAGATGTTACTCCTATTGCCTGATTACCAGGCACAGTTTTATTCGAAATAATTAATGTAGAGTCAGCTGGATTAACTAATGGTGTTGTACTTGAACTAATAGTCTGAAAAGGAAAAGAATCTTCTCTAAAAACAACATCTCTACTCACAAACACTTTTCTAGTACTAAGATCATATAGTCTATACCCCTTTTGATTATTAGGGTAACCCAAGAAGACACACTTTCTTGCCCTTGTCCCAAATTTGTCTGTGTATGTAGGGGGCATAGAAGAATAACAACAACAACCAAAGACCCTTAAGATAGAATAATCAGGTAACTTGCCAAAGAGCACCTCAAAGGGTGATTTCCAATCAATTGTAGGGGAAGGCATAAGATTTATAAGATGAGTGGCAGTTAAGAGGCAATCACCCCAAAATCTGATTGGTAAACTAGCATGCAATCTTAGTGATCTAGCAGTATCAAGCAAGTGTTTGTGCTTTCTTTCTACTCGACCATTTTGCTGTGGTCTTCCTACTATACTAGTCTGATGAATGATGCCCTTGCCTCTAAATAATTGTCCACAAGCATGATGTAAAAACTCAGAACCATTGTCACTCCTTACAATCTTGACATTAGCTTGGAATTGTTTCTCAATATAAGCAAAAAAATCCCTAACCAAACTAGGTACCTGATCTTTAGTTTGAAACAAAATAGTCCAAGTGTTCCTAGAATGATCATCTAAGATAGTTAGAAAGGACTTAGCACCAGACAGAGAAGGTGTCCTATATGGCCCCCATACATCCATGTATAACAGTTCAAAATTATGAAGAGCTCTAGAACTACTATTAGGAAATGGTAACTGATGATGTTTAGCAAGCACACAGGTTTCACATTGAAACTGACAAGATTTAATAGCATTGCTTTTATTTATAACTTTGAGTTTGTCATAAGAAATATGTCCAAGTCTTGAATGAAGCAAAATTACATCAGCTTGTACTTTATTACAAACATTCACACTAAGTTTAGCAGCAGCAGAAGAATGAATGAATTTCAAAACAACAGCAGCAACATTATCAACTAGATGTTGAGTATTAGCATTCTGAAATTTATAGAGATCTCCTATCCTTTTGCCTGTGGCTATACATTTTTTACTGGAAATGTCCTGAAACAAGCAATGTTCAGACAAGAAAACAGCAGACAAATTATTGTCATCTATTAATTTACTAACAGACAATAGATTCTGCTTAAAATCAGTGAGAAGAAGCACATGTTTTAAAGTGATTGCAGGTGTCAAAACAACATCTCCAGATATTGAAACACTCTTATGAGTGCCATCAGGTAAACCAATCAAGACAGGAGAATTTAATGTTACTTTATTTTGTAATAAATCAACATTATAAGTCATATGGTCAGAGGCGCCAATATCTATAATCCAATCAGTAAAATAGTTACTAGAATGTGCAATGTGGACATTATGTTTATGTGCAGTAAAAGCATGATGAGAAATACCTGCGAAGTTGGAGGTAGAGAGACCTGGTTTACTGTTTGAAATACGCTTCAGTACTTGATCTATCACAGAAGTAACCAGTCCATCAATTACTGTAGAATCAAAAGAAGCAGATTGTAAAGAACTAGCAGCTGCTATATCAGTATCATCATCCAGAGGAGAGGAGTCAGTGACCATATCTGCATTATTAGCAGTTTTCTTGTAACCTTGTTTAGCATTCTTATGAATTATAAGCCACCTTACCCTTCCCTTTGTTGTTCTTCCCAGGAAAACCAACAATGTGAAAACACTTATTGACTGAATGACCCACTTTTCCACACGATGGACAAGGATTGACCATAAAGCATTCTTCAAGACTGTGGTTATTCATCTCACATCGACTGCAATATTTGGTAGAAGCTGAACCAGTCTGTGAACCAGGTTTCTTTATCAAGGTTGAAGCATCTGAAGGTTTATAACTAGCATATGTAGTAATATCAGTTACATGTTCAACAATCTCAGTTAATTGCTTATGCTTCTCCACTTTTTGAAGAAGACCAAGAACCTTACTTATGGAGGGTAAGGGATCCATTGACAAAATCTGGGTTCTGACAGTGTCATAACCAGAATTTAATCCCATCAAGAATTTGATCAACTTGGCTTGCTGATCACGAGCTTGCATACGTTTCAGCAAAGTGCAAGTACAAGTGGCTAATTTACCACAAGAACAATCTGGAATGGGATCTGAACTGTCTAGAGTTTCCCAGATTTGTTTCACCTTGCTATAATACTCAATGAGAGAAGAATTGGCTTGAGAGACTGAACTCAAATCTTGATTTAATTGATAAATCTCAATGAAGTTGGTTTGACCATATCTTTCCATGATCTCGTCCCACAAAGCTTTAGCAGTCCTAATGTACTTTAGTGTTTCCCTGATTGATTTGTCAATAGAATTCAGAATCCACTTGAGCACCATTAAGTCATAGCGGATGAATTGATGGTACTTCTTATCTGTTGCAGGAGGCTTGACCAAGGAACCATTAATGAAACCGTCTTTGTTCTTCGCAGCTAAGGCCATGAGCACGTCTTGTTTCCAGCTCAAAAAATCAGTCCCATCAAACAACACAGGAGTAAGTAAAGAAGTAGGCTGATCAAAAGAAGAAAGATATAAAGGATCATCATAAAATTCATAAGAATCAGATGATGAATGATCAACAGAATCAGGCATGATGAAGATGTTTGAAAGAAATGAAAACGAAGAAGTTTATCAGAGGATGAAGATGAAGATGTATTGAAACAAACTTATGAAGATATGAAGATTATAAGCGGAAGCAGATGATTTTCTTGAAGTATCAAGAACCTGATACCATGTAAACACCAATAAACTTGTATTGATGTTAGAGATTAATGATGTAGAGAGAATATTTGTGAGATTAACTTGTGTAAGAATTTCATATCAGAAAGTTATGTTACAATGTTCTGATCTCTTGCTATTTATAGCATACATACACCGACCTTCCTCATCTTAACTATAGTTTATAGGCTAACTAACTCTAGGTAGTTATAACAAACTTATAACTAACTTATAACTAACTCTATTGTCATATGTTATATGTCAATAGGTTGAGTCGGGTCATTTCAGGTCAATCGATGTGCTGGGTCAGTTCAGGTTCACAAATCATCAGGCGTAGGGTCGGTTTCAGATTGCTAAATTTTAAATTCTGCTGGGTCAATTTTCAAATGAATGAATCAAATCTATCTATCGAGTCGGGTCAAGTTTGCGAACTTTAACCTCAACACCTACCCACCCACTAGTGGAATCTTGGCTCCTTGTATTCTTACAATCTTAGTATCTTATCCACCTAAAACAAGCATATGTGACAAAATGAGGTACTTTTTATCTTATCAACATTAACAAATCTTATTAAAATCTTACCACCTACTAATATAAACACGTTTTTATTTGTAAAAAATATATTTATGCAGAGCATTATTATTTATTACCCTATATACCCTTTCCAGGAAGAAAAGCCATTGCCAGCATGACCTCGATTAATTTATGTTATCAACTTACCATAATTGTTCTTATCAAGTGCATAATTGCATAAACAAAGCCTTACTAATACCAATATAATCAAAGTTGGCTGGTGTGAGCGGTAAGGACTCTCATCTCTTAAACAAGTGGTCAGATTGTCCAACTATCGATAGAGTATACTCTGGTCAAAAAAAAAAAAAAAAAAAAAAAAAAACCAATATGGATCCTATTTATACATACTGTCAGTATCCTCTTTAGGCACCAAAATACAAACAAACAAACTAATAATGGAACAACTATATCTCTATATTCTGCTAATCAGCATTCTGAGTTTAACATTCATACTCTTAACAAAACAAAGCAAAAAACTACAACCCCCAAGCCCGCCTTCTATTCCGGTTATCGGTCACCTTCATCTTCTAAGCAATAAACAACCACTACACAGAACCATTCAAGATTTAGCCCTTAAATACGGTCCCATTTTCAAACTCAAATTCGGCTTCGTACCAGTTATTATCATATCATCCCCTGCCATGTTGGAAGAATGCTTCACAAAAAATGACGTCATTTTTTCCAACAGGCCCTTAATTAGGGCCGCAGTACATTTCCATTACGACGCTTCCACTATTGGAGCGGCTTCTTATGGGCCGCTCTGGAAAGACCTTCGTCGTGTTTCGACTGAAGAGTTTTTCTCGACTATACGACTTAACCTGCTTTCCTACGTAAGAGTAGAAGAGGTCAAGTTACTAATGAAGGGGATATTAAACGTGACCAAGGTTAATGAATTTGTTGAAATCGAATTGAGGTCGAAAATGTTTGAATGTTCGTTTAATATCATAATAAGGATGTTAACTGGGAAGCGATACGAGTTTGGGGAAAATGCAGAGGGTGGTGAAGGTGCTGATAAAGTGTTACATGACCTTTTAAAAGAGTCTTTTGAACTAAGTGGAGTGTCGAACCCTATCGATTTTTTTCCGTTTTTAAAATGGTTTAATTTTCGAAATTTAGAGGGAAAAATGTTGGAATTAAAAGATAGGATAGATGATTTCTTGAATGGGTTGATAGAAGATTGTAGGGAGCATAGAAATGATGAAAGTTTGAGAAAAGCTGGAGAAAAGGTACCCTTGATTTATAAGTTGTTTGATTTGCAGGATTCGGACTCGAACCGGTATTCTGATGTGTTCATTAAGGGCATTATTATGGTAAGACTTCATATTCTAAACTATTCTGTCAAAATAAAATAAAAAATAAACTACACTCACTATGTCCGTCCCAATTATTTGTTTATCTTTAGTTAGAACGGTTATAAGAAATAGGAAGTTTTGTTTCTCTAAAATTACTTGATTTGTGTAGGTAGGGTGAGCAAATTTAGGTCCGGACCGGAAAAATGGACCGGACCATTTGGTCTAAACCAATCCCGGACCGAATTATTTTGGTTCGGTCTTCGGTCCTCATTTTTTCAAGCTTCGATCTTTGGTCCAGTTCGTACAAGACCGATTAATTTAGGTCCGGAGCGAATTTACCAAATTTCATGTTTTTTTAAGATTAATCATTAAAATATTATGAATCAAATTAATTATTTATCTTTAAAAGACATTATTATAAATTAGTATTGTCAATGATTTTCATAAAAAGAGTCGTCTAAGTATTTAAATGCATTTTATTTAGCGGAATTAAAATGTAATTATCGCATACAAAGTACTGGAGAAACTAGTTTAGGTCCATTTTAGTCCAAAATCAGACCGGACCAAATATTTCGAATTTGGTCCAGTCCAAGACCGAAAGTCTTAGGTCCGGTCTTCGGTCCACTAAATTTTTATTTTCGGTGTTCGGTCCGGTCTTCGCCCGATGCTCAGCCCTACATGCAAGCAACAATATTGGTTTAATTTCTCGGTCTGAATTATTTGTTTATCTTTAATCAAACCCGTTATATGAAATACTGTTTATCTAAAATTACTCAATACGTGCAGGCAATATTGGTCGGAGGAATTGATACTTCAGTCATTGCAATAGAATGGGCATTAGCATTGTTACTTAACAACCCAAAAGAACTTAACAAGGCAAGATCAGAAGTAGACAATTGCATCAAAAACAAAGATCGATTAGTCGACGAATCGGATCTCGACAAACTTCCATTTATCTACAATGTCATGAACGAGTCGGGTCGGCTCTTCCCAGGCGGTCCACTTCTCGTTCCACACGAGTCCTCGGAAGATTGCACCATTGGAGGGTACCATGTTCCGAAAAAAACAATGTTGTTAGTCAATGCTTGGACACTTCAAAGAGACCCAAATCTATGGGAGGATCCGCTAGCGTTTAAGCCTGAGAGATTTGAAGGTGCTAAGACGAGTAAACAACGATACTCCTTTGCCACGTTTGGGCATGGTAGGAGATCGTGTCCTGGAGAAGCTCTCGCAAATAGAGTTGTGACATTAATTTTAGCTGCATTGTTACAATGTTTTGATTGGGATCGAGTTGATGGAATGGATGTTGATTTAAGTGAAGGGTCAGGGTTAACAATGCCTATGGTTACACCTTTGAAAGCTTTGTGTAAAGCTAGATCAGATATGATCAATGTAGTTTCGAGTCTCTAGAATTTTTTTAAAAAATAGCTTGTTTACGAGCTATTTTTTAAAAATGCCTATGATTACGAGCTTTCAACCTAGATGTATGATTAAATAAAGGTATTGTTGTCATTGAATCATTGATTAAGGTCCATGACATAGAATATGACTCTTGTTGTAAGATGTACAACAACTCTAATCGAGTATTTTTCGCCATAAAAAAAATGTCTAATATGGGCAGATATTGATGAGTTTCTATTTTTTTGGGGGGTTGACCAGAGTATCTCCTGCCGATAGTGGGGGCAATTTTCTTCGGGATATTGAAGGTAATTTAATGGGCCGACCTTCCAAATTTGGCTTTTTCATTCGGATGAGTTTCTATTTTCAAGTGTTATTCTTGTTTTTTTATGATATTTTGCACTTGAATTTTTTACTAGACAGGATCATAAACATATAAATTTTGACTAATTAATTATATAATGAATAAAATGACTGAAAAACCTTACATAATGATAAAAGACACATGCGAGTATCCCACATTGAAAAAAGTGGAAAGAGTTGTCTATTATAGTACCATGCATATAAACCAAAGAGTACTTCTCCATTACTAGTTGATTTGGGATAAAATCTCCTCGAACTTATAAAGTGAACACTTTCTCCTCGTGATGGACAGTTACCACTATTCTCGTCTGAATAAAGTCCCAAGCTACTAACAACAACAACAATGAACCCTCTCTTGTCTCTACTGTTTTTCGTCCACAAAAGTACCTTTCAGGCCCAAATTGAAGAATGGTAGGCCTGATAACAATGCTAACAAAATATGAAGCACGTAATATAGGCCCAACAACGCAGCCCAACTTATCCGAATTTGCCTCACTTCATAAATCGCTCTCCCGATGCGCTTTTGCCTTGACCTGCTTTTCTCCCTCGATTTTCTTTCCATATGATATCTACAACTAGAGCTGATAAATAGTGCAGGCCAGCTTGGCCGAACGCCTATCTGTGGGCGGTTTTTTCTAGCCCGCCCCTTTACCCGAACCAGTGCCAATTTTCAGCCTAGCCCAACTTGTCCCAGTAAAAATTTAAAAACTACTACAAAAAAACACTATATGGGTCGAACCCGAGCCAGCCATTAAAGAACACAGCCCGACACAGCCCAATCCCACCCCTTTTTTAGTGCCGGGCCTGGGCAACAAGCTGACAGCCCAACCCGCCCCCAATCCGGCCCAACACACACCCCTACCGGCCTACCTACAACATAGATTATGTTTATCCACAGACTTAATATGAGTTTCAACAACATTAAAATATTATTATTTTATGCTAAAGATTCAATTCAAATTCTTTTATTTTTTCCACTTTATTCCTCAGATCCCTTAAAATTCTCAACAAAAATATATAGAACCCACTAAACCTAATCTTTTATACAATGGGTCACAAATTGGGTCCTGAATTTTCAAGACCCACACTTAAGACTTTGCTACAATCTCATCTACTTTATCCCTATATTTAGCCAAGGAAAAATTCTTGTGTCCTCCGGGAGGACGGTACTCCTTACACCCAAATACAATCTACCAAAGAGAATATTATAAGTACCGTCCTCCGGAAGGACACGAGAATTTTACTTTAGCCAAGTCTTACCAAAGTCTCAGCCCCGGACTCTTTGCTCATCAACAAGGATAAACACTCAGCCTACTGCTGAGGTAGGTTATCAATAGAAACTTGAAAAATGTTTCTATTGATTTAAATGAAACTTGAAAAATGTTTCTATGGAGTCCTTTTAGCTGTATTGTTTTTGTTGCGTCGGTCTACTGCTGAGGTAGGTTATCTTACTTAACTTATGTTAAATAGTTAACTGTTTGTGTTGTTATGCATCATGCTGAAGCGGTTGTTATTTTGAGTATTGAGATGATCATTTAATTACGACAATCTTATATTGAGCTATTGGGTGTTATGTCATTTTGTGACGGTCTTAAGATGAGTCAATTATTAATATATTGTGGTGCAGTGAAGTATATACTGAATTATTTTATGACTGTTACCATTGGAAATTATATTAAGCATTGCTGGCATTGAGTTCTGTTATTTTTATTGTGAAATTGTTGATTGTCTGCGTGGCAACACTGTTATGTGATAAGGCACATCTGCGGTCGTGGACTTAATGAGATATTGGGTAAGCCAGGCCCAGCTACGGGTGCGGACCTGAGACGAAATTGGTAGGCCATGCACAGCTGCAGTATTAGTAGGCCAGGTGTCTTGGTCCGGTACTCTTGCCGGATCGTGGTGCGCACCCTTGCCCAACTCTAGGGCAAGAATGCAAGCAACAAGGGTCTCGTACTAGTGAGTGATCGCCCACTAGCACGTTTCTCGGGACTCGGGGTGTGTGTCGGGAATCCTAGTCACGAATATCAAGTCCGGCAAACGAAAGCAATAAAAGTAAGCAATACGATTATTGAAAGCAAGCAACAAGCAATAACAAGCTTTTGGATGAGAAGCGGTTTTTGATTGACTAGCACCTCTCATAGAGGCAAATTTGATAGTTTGGTCCTGGTAGCAGGATACATTGATTGTGCAGAATAGCGATATGTTTTCTAAACGCCTAAAAATATATCTTAAACTAAGAACGAGACTCCAATATTCGACACGCAGAAAGTAGTCTTGGAGTACTAAATGAAACTAAAAACAGAAATGAAAATACATAAGCAGAAATATAAAATCTAAGGGCTCAAAGTGAAAGGACCGCGCGCGCAATTCTCAGGGATTATGCGGCTAAATGTGCGCTCTTTACACTTTCCTCACCACCTAATCTGTTGCCGCCTCGGCAACACAAAAATTTCGAACGACGCTTCAGTGAGACATCCTCGGTGAGCTGTGGTCGTTCATGCTGCATTGAGGTTTAGCTTTCTCTTAAGTCCGGCTCGTAGATACTTCTCGGTCCACACCATGATCGGATTCATCGTCCCTTCAAGAATAGAGTGCATTTCCTTGATGGTGAGACTCCCGAACATCATGTCCTCCAAGTTTATCACTCGCTTCTGGTCATTCTAGGAAGTCCAAGTCCTCGTTGCTCGAGCGGAAACTTCACGAGGTCGTTCCAGGTGCGGGGTCCAGCGCACCTTCACCTTGTCCATCACCACTTCAGTACCTGCATTCAAGGGTAAGTGAGCTCTCCAGGATGCCGAATCAGCACTTCGGCGCGGCCCCCTGATGGTACGAGGCCTTCTTGTTTGGGTCGACTGACCCGCAAACCAGGACGTCGATTCAGCACATCGACGTGGCTCCCTAATGTCACAAGGCCTTCTTCTTTGGGTATCACGGCCCTCGTTGTCTACTCCCCTTTGAGGTGGTAGACTCTCATTCTGTCTCCCAGGCCACTTAGCAGCGTAGTTAGCTTTGGTCTTGTTCGCTCTCGGTTCTTTTGAACCTTTGGCCATTCTCCCATTTGGCGCCCCTCGTCTCGGCATTGGAATCACCCTCATTGTCGATATTCGGGGGTTCCCCTGATCCTCGTCTACATCTATGGTCTTCACTACAAAAGACCCCATTAGTAGCATTGATCCGTCACTTGGCTTAAACACCACCAGTGCTCTCTGAAAGAACTGCATCCCGAGTACTAACTTGAAGTCATCTAAAGGAATAGTGGTGAAGTCGAGCTCCCCTGCCCACTCAGCCACTTGGACCGCGATTTTCTTAGCCACTCCTTGGACACATCTCATTTTCCCGTTAATCGGCTTCGGGCAGCAATTAACGTCACTCAGAACTAATCCCAACCGATCAACTTCCTCTTTAGTCACAAAGTTGTGGGATGCACCCGAGTCGATCATGGCTCGTGCATTCCTCCCATTCACCATCAAGTCCACGTACAAGAGCCCAGTGGATTTCTTGGCGAGGGGTTCTTCCAACTTCCCCATCGCGCTTATCCTCTGTAGCGATCTCATACGCGGCTGGTCTTCCTCATCACCCGAGTCTTCGTCATACCCATGGTGATAGTCGGCCAGCGCCTCGTCAAGACGCTCTTGAGCCCCCTTTGGCATCTTATGAATCATCGCGTTGAACTCGGCCTTGTTGGAACATTCGGCCATCCTATGAGGACCCTTGCACACAAAGCACGCGAACGGTTTCTTTGTTGTAGACGCAGTTGAGTTTCCCACCTTAAAAGATGACCTTGTGGGCGAGTTCGAACTGCTCGCCGCTTGAGCTTGGCTCCCCTGTGAGCGAAACCGACTGTTCCCAACCGAAATCGAACTAGCTTGTGGCTTCCTTCCGTTGAACCCAATTTAATTTGAGGCGCACCAGTATTCTCCGTTGATGCCACCTCTCGAGGTTGTGAGATTTATCTGTATGAATCCCTTTATATTCAAGGATTATAACATATTTAATGAAGACGATCACTAATCATAAAATAAAATACATAAACAAAAGTAAAAGGATTCAGAAATAACCTTCGGTCCTAGCAAATACGGCCTAAGAACAATATCAAAGTAGATATTCGCCTATCAGTTGCACCCAAGACGATATGAGATATCCCCTTTTGATTATGCTAGAATCGATCCAAAATTTTCTGTAAAAATTTAGGTTTTTTTTGTGTTTTTTCTGATGAGAGGGAGAGATTAGGTTAAAAGAGAATTAGGGTTAGAAAATGATCTCCCTTTCTCCTCTTATGGAAATCGAAAATGGGAGTGAATAAGGGAGATATTATCTTCCCTAATTCGGCCCATATAACCGAAATAAGGAGTATATTTTCCTTATTTTTGGTTTTTCCAAAAATGTATAAAATGTGTTGCATTGTCATCTAGTGAGGATTGAACCCATGACCTCTTGGTTTGTGTACCCTCACTATTACCACTATGACACATTCATCTTGTTGATATTAAATATAACCGATTACATTTAATTACGAATTAACAGATTAATTCGTCCAAGCTAACATTACATACATTTAATTAAATATAACTTATTATATTCAATTTACGAATTGTGATTAATTGTCTCAACTAATATTATTTAATCTTCATTAAATAATTGTCTCATCAACACATTGACTAACTGTTTAGTCATATTAGGCATCAATGTGATCATATTTCTATAATCACATCTCTCAAACACATCCTATAGGTGTGACCTTTAGGGACCAGTTGATCACCGCCATCTGTATGATAATAACGTCAAACTTTCTAGCAAGCCAACCGTTATTAGGTAATCGTTAATCAAGCGATTAAATATACGAAGTATACCCCCGTGAAACCTGTAAGAGATTTACAAATGTTATCACACTAATTTGTGGAGGACACAAGCTCCAACAAACTCCCACTTGTCCTCACAAGTGTATGTGCGATAACCGATTCTCATATCCTAAAATTTCTCCCACTCAATGTAAAACAATTTGCAAATCCGTATTCACAAAGGTCGTATTTTACAAGCGATCATTATCAAGAGTGGTTTCCCCGACTAGAGAGTAACTTAACTGATAAACGAATCAACATTCGAGCATGGCCATGCATTTCAATTACAACTCCTCGAGTGGCCCCGAGAAATAACTATACCGATAAGGGTTGGATATTTTCCACAACTCGAATCCATCAGATGTAAGCACAGTATGAAATGACCCAGAAAAAATCTACTTAGCCTCCAGTTACGGCAGACCGTGAGAAAGAAACCAAAGTCACCCAAAAACTGCCTTAATCTCAAGAGACAATCGATAGTCAAAAGAATCGACTCTAGGAACACAATGGATGTCCTATCCACGACCTGGCACCGAATGTTTTTAAACATTTAGGACTCCATTACGTTGTCACAAAAAGTTGTCCTACGAGGTATCGTTATAATCTCGCATCGTGATCGATCGTCAACCGTTTAACTTATGGCTCGTTGAACCCACCATCAATCGATCGACAATATAATAGCCGGAGTTATCGGCTCACATTGGCGATTACGGACCAAAACAAATATAATGTAATTCAGTTCACTTTGTGGCGTTCAATGTTGTCAGTACAATCCACATGAAAAACAAAATATTATAAAAACGATGAAGTTATAAATAGTTTATGAAAAAGATAACGTATCGAATTCATAATCAACTACTATAACTCAGGTACACGTTTAATTCTTATGGAAATAACGTGCCCTCCATGCTTATCATATTTCAATGGCTCAGTAGTAAAATCTGCTACAACTTCCTGTTTGGAACTATTCCGGTGACCGCAAAGACCATTAAGAGTAACAACGAATCTAGACCGAGATTTCTAATCATCTCGATTCGTTTGGAAGCTAGCATCTCAGAACCGATTGCGCATAGCTTAGTATCTCCTCCATAAGTCAATACCCTATCCTTAGTCCTCCGTAGGTACTTGAGGATATTTTTAACAGCTATCCAATGTGTTTCACCTGGATTCTTTTGGTACCGACTCGTCATACTCAATGCATATGCCACGTCTGGACGTGTGCATATTATGGCATACATGATTGATCCTATTGCAGATGCATAAGGAACACGACTCATGCGCTCAATCCCTTCAGGCGTCGTAGGTGACTGAGACTTGCTCAACTGCATCCCAGACGTCATTGGAAGGTTCCCCTTCTTGGAGTAGGTCATGATGAACCTCTCAAGAATCTTATCCAAATAAGACTCCTGACTAAGTGATAACGTCCATCGTGATCTATCTTGGTAGATACGGATTCCCAAAATGCGTTGTGCCTCACCCAAATCTTTCATCTGGAAATGGTTCTTTAACCGAAGATAGGAGAGGAATGTCATTCCCAATCAAGAGTATGTCATCGACATACAATATCAAGAATACAATCTTACTCCCACTCGACTTGGTATATAAGCATGGTTCCTCGACCGATCGAGTAAAACCATACTCTTTTATCACCTGGTCGAAACGATGATTCCAACTCCGAGAAGCTTGCTTAAGTCCATAAATGGAACGCTTAAGCTTGCATATTTTCTTAGGATGTTCAGGATCTATGAAACCTTCGGGTTGCTCCATGTATAACTCTTCCTCCAAATAACCGTTTAAGAAGGCGGTTTTTACATCCATTTGCCAAATTTCATAGTCATGAAAGGCGGCAATCGCTAAGATTATCCGAATAGAACGTAGCATGACTACAGGTGCAAAAATCTCATCATAATGCAATCCGTGCACTTGAGTGAAACCTTTCGCCACAAGTCGTGCCTTATAGGTATCTGGTTGCGCGTCTACAGAATGCTTTATCTTGTAAAGCCATTTGCACTGTAGGGGTTTTACCTTATTAGGTAAATTAACTAGATCCCATACGTCATTCTCATACATGGAGTCCATCTCGGATTGCATGGCTTCGAGCCATAGCTTTGAGTCGGAACAGGTCATGGCCCCTTTATAGGTAGCGGGTTTATTACTCTCCAGGAGTAAAACGTCATTCTCCTCGACCATACCAATGTATCTGTCCGGAGGATTAGAGACTCTACCCGACCTCCTAGGTTCCTTAGGAATACTAACCGTATCATCAGTTGGAGGAACAACTTTCTCCATCTGTTCCTCGGTTGTTAGTTCTGGAATCTCCGACAGCTCGAAGGTTCTATTACTCGTCTTGTTCTCGAGAAATTCTTTCTCTAAGAACGTCGCACTAGCCGCAACAAAAACTCGATGTTCGGTAGGCGAATAGAAGTAATGACCAAATGTTCCTTTTGGATAACCTATAAAGTATGTCTTGACCAATCGCGGGCCGAGCTTATCCTCGTGTCTCCACTTGACATAAGCCTCGCAACCCCAAACCCGAATAAAGGACAAGTTAGGGACCGTTCCCCTCCACATTTCATATGGAGTCTTGTCGACAGCTTTAGTCGTACTTCGGTCGGTTAAGTACAAGAGCAGCTGACAAAAGAGCAAAACCCCAGAATGAATCAGGCTTTACCGTGTGACTCATCATGGATCGAACCATATCAAGTAAGGTTCGATTTCTCCGTTTGGACACACCATTAAATTGAGGTGTTCCAGGGTGCAGTTAACTGCAAAACGATTCCACAGTCTTTCAGGTGTTGATCAAACTCATTTGAAAGATATTCGCCACCCCGATCTGAACAGAGTGCTTTAACCTTTCTACCCAGTTGGTTATGTGCCCTGTTCTGGTATTCTTTGAATTTCTCAAAGGACTCACTTTTATGCTTCATTAAGTAGACATATCCGTATCTACTTAAATCGTCCGTGAAAGTGATAAAATATCTATAGCCATCTCTAGAGGAATTGACATAGGTCCACAAAAATTAGTATGTATGAGTCCTAATAGGTCACTAACGCGCATTCCATCACCTTTGAAGGAAATTCGAGTTATCTTGCCAATGAGAGATGATTCACACGTGCCATATGTAGAAAAATCGAATGCGCGAATAGTCCCATTATCGATGAGTTTCTTCACGCGTTTCTCATTTATGTGTCCCATTCGACAATGCCATAGATAGGTTTGATCTTTGTTACCAACCTTTATTTTCTTATTATTCACGTGTAATACTTCCGTGGTTTGGTCTAAGATGTAAATTCCATTCATGGAAACTGCTTTGCCATAAATCATTTCATTAAAAGAGAAAATACAGCTATTATCCTTTATTGAAAATGCAAAACCGTCTTTAGCAAGTACGGAAACTGAAATAATGTTCTTAGACAAACTGGATACATAGTAACAGTTATATAAAAATAACTCAAAACCACTAGGGAGTTGGATTACATATGTTCGCTTCGAGACAAAGCAAAGAACTCGTGCTCCATTTCGACTCGCAGTCCACATCACCTTTTTCGAGAGGTATGATGTTCTTTAGGCCCTGCAAATGATTACACAGATGAGAACCACAACCAGTATCAAGTACCCAAGTTCCGAAACTTTAATGGTTAATCTCAATCATATGAATATAAGATGACATACCAACAGGAACGACGTGGCCTGCTTTGATGTCCTCACGGTAGACGGGACAGTTCCTCCTCCAATGTCCAGTCTTGTGACAATAGTGACACTCAATGTCACCGCCCTTACTCTTTTCCTTGCCCTGTGAGCCACTAGTCTCACCGGGCCCACTCTTACCGTTTTCTGGCTTCTTGGACTTTGGCTTACCTACAGCTAGGTCGCCATGAGCCTTGCCCTTACCTTTACTTTTATTGGAAATCATGAGAACATCCTGCTTCATGCTCCCACTCAATTTCATATCCTTCTCGGTCTGTACAAGAAGGGAGTGTAGCTCATGAGGACTCTTTTTCAAGTCATTCATGTAGTAGTTCGCCCTGAAAAGGGCAAAACCATCATGAAGAGAATGAAGCATTCGGTCAATGACAATGCTCTCACTGATTTTGCAATTAAGTGCCTCCAATTTCTCGACATTCTCAATCATGTTAAGAATGTGTGGGCTAACCGATTGACCTTTTTGGAGTTTCGCATCAAAGAAGCGACATGTATGCTCATAAGTAACGATTCTCGGTGCCTTTGAGAATTCGTTAGTGAGCGTGGTGAAAATCTTGTTTGCACCTTGGGCAATGAAGCGTCTCTGCAAATTGGTTTCCATTGCAAAGATGAGTACGTTCTTTATCGCACCCGCTTCCATAACGAAATCACTATAAGCGAGTGACTCGTTGACTCCTGCATTGGGGCCTGGGTTTACCGGTATTGGCTCAGTTAAGTACCTGAGCTTACCGTCAGCAATGGCAGCATTCCGTAGTGTTGCCTCCCAGGCCGCAAAGTTGGACCCGTCATTTTTCAGACGTGTGAACTGATTCATGTTGTCCATAAAAACTTTCAGCCAGGACGCGCGATCAAGTGTGGCACTTGACATTGGGATTTCGTTATTTCCAGCCATTTGTTGTAACAGTAAAATTAACGTGTTCTACACTGCGTAAAGAAAATTGAATAATAAGCCTATGCATCGATTTGATTTTTAAGTCTAATGCAATACTGTTATAACACGAAGACTCATGCATTTATACAATTGACCTTCCTCGAGAATTATATAAATGATCCCAACACTCAATTTCTGTAAATTGATAAGCCCACCTCTTGGCTAATTCTACCTTTAGAATTTTTGGTCGATAAATTTCTGTAAATTCTATCTTTAGTCCATCATAATCACGAGAAACTCTTCGGACTATGATGTTGAGGTAAACTAAGTCAACACAACTACTTACCCAACGTAGAAGGGGTCATATTATGCCTACCGACGAAGAAGGGATTCATAGTTATTTGCCTTTATAAAGACTAATCTCAATTTCCGTTTTTAGAGGAAGATCCCATCAACTTTATTTTAATTCATTTTAAGTGAACTAATATCTAGCATGCGAGAATGAATAAACTAAGGTGATGGCTTTATAAAGTATGTGACATCTGTATGTCCATGAAAACTAACATACAATCTATATGAGTCAATTTTCATGCATTTTAGTAGTAGGTGGTTTGGTTTTAGGCGGAATATGATGCATAAACTATCATGTGAATGAAAAGCAATATGAATGAAAATGTAAAACAATAAAAGTCCTAGTGTGGCCTATCCTATCAAAATGAACATTAAATACAAGTTTGGAATCCATCCTTGGACCCGAGAAGCTTGTCTTGATGTTCCATCTTGATCCATGTAGCGGGAGTGAGCTTCAATCTCCATCTTTAGTCTTCTTTTGAAAAATACAATAAATAAAATTTACATAATAAACTTATTTATTACATTCTAATTTCAAAACCGAAAACTAAAGAAAAAAATAAAGGAGATTCGAGATCTCATAATTACATAAAAATTATGTTTCCTTCATTAAGAAAACATAATAATTAACTAAGGTCACACTAACTATTACAAATTACAACCGATTGCAAAAAAAAACGTAAATTAAACCATTCAATCGATTCATTCAACTAAAATAAAATGCATCAACTAAAATAAATTAAACATGCAAGATATAATTCTTTAACTATGTAGATTAATTTTATCCAAACCACCCATTTAAATTATCAAATGAAGTGCCTCAATTAATCACATTAATTTCAATCTTAATTCATATTAAACTTGTAATATGAATTTAATCCGTCAAAAAATTTCTTTCTTCTTGCGGTTTCTCTGTAAAAACCATAACAAAACAAATTCTATTTTTTTTTTTTTTTTTTCTGGCCACTGTGAACAGTAACAGGAAAAAAAAATTTCTTTTCTCAGATGCTTTTCAAATCGGCATAAACAAAAACAGCCGTAGAAAACTTTAATCGGTTTTTCAGGAGAAACCGAAAGAAAAAAAAACAGATTTTTTTTTTTTTATAAAAGTACTGTTCATCCGTGAACAGTAACGGAAACGAGAAAAAAAAAAATCCACGGCTCAAAAAAAATCCAGCCGATTACCCTTTTTTTTCGCAAACCCTAATTATTGTTTACAAACAATTTTATGAAAATCATTAAAATTAAAATTCGTGGCCTTGGCTCTGATACCACTTGTGGGATTTATCTGTATGAATCCCTTTATATTCAAGGATTATAACGAATTTAATGAAGACGATCACTAGTCATAAAATAAAATACATAAACAAAAGTAAAAGGATTCGTAAATAACCTTCTGGCCCCTAGCAAATACGGCCTAAGAACAATATCAAATTAGATATTCGCCTATCAGTTGCACCCAAGACGATATGAGATATCCCCTTTTGATTATGCTAGAATCGATCCAAAATTTTCTGTAAAAATTTAGGTTTTTTTTGTGTTTTTTCTGATGAGAGGGAGAGATTAGGTTAAAAGAGAATTAGGATTAGAAAATGATCTCCCTTTCTCCTCTTATGGAAACCGAAAATGGGAGTGAATAAGGGAGATATTATCTTCCCTAATTCGGCCCATATAACCGAAATAAGGAGTATATTTTCCTTATTTTCGGTTATTCCAAAAATGTATAAAATGTGTTACATTGTCATCTAGTGAGGATCGAACCCATGACCTCTTGGTTTGTGTACCCTCAGTATTACCACTATGACACATTTATCTTGTTGATATTAAATATAACCGATTACATTTAATTACGAACTAACAGATTAATTCGTCAAAGCTAACATTACATACATTTAATTAAATATAACTTATTATATTCAATTTACGAATTGACAGTTAATTGTCTCAACTAATATTATTTAATCTTCATTAAATAATTGTCTAATCAACACATTGACTAACTGTTTAGTCATATTAGGCATCAATGTGATCATATTTCTATAATCACATCTCTCAAACACATCCTATAGGTGTGACGTTTAGGGACCAGTTGATCACCGCCATCTGTATGATAATAACGTCAAACTTTCTAGCAAGCCAACCGTTATTAGGTAATCGTTAATCAACTGATTAAATATACGAAGTATACCCTTGTGAACCTGTAAGAGATTTACAAATGTTATCACACTAATTTGTGGAGGACACAAGCTCCAACAGAGGTACCTCTCTCTCCCCGTGGAAATCGAGAAGACGCTCCGCAGCCGATATGGCTGAAGATAGAGTCTTGGGGTTTTGTTTCATTACCTCCTGTTGAGCCCACCTCTTCAATCCGTTGACGAACTCGAATGTCCTGTCCGTCTCGGTCATTTCTGTAATCTCGAGCATGCACGCTGAGAATTCCCTAACATAATCCCGGATTGATTTGGTGTGCTTTACTTCCTTCAGCTTCCTCCGAGCGACAAACTCGGTGTTCTCGGGGTAGAAGTGATCCTTTAAAATCCTCTTGAAGTCGGCCCACGATGTTAGCGTGATCGTACCCGCTTCGATTTCCTTGTACCTAGCCCGCCACCACATCTTGGCGTCGTCCACCAAGTACATACTTGGCGTGTCGACTTTCCCTTCTTCGTCGAGCCCACTTACTCGGAAGTATTGCTCCATATCGAACACGAAATTATCGACCGCTTTCTCGGGGTGTGTGTCGGGAATCCTAGTCACGAATATCGAGTCCGACACACGAAAGCAATAAAAGTAAGCAATACGATTATTGAAAGCAAGCAACAAGCAATAACAAGCTTTTGGATGAGAAGCGGTTTTTGATTGACGAACACCTCTCATAGAGGCAAATTTGATAGTTTGGTCCTGGTAGCAGGATACATTGATTGTGCAGAATAGCGATATATTTTCTAAACGCCTAAAAACATATCTTAAACTAAAAGCGAGACTCCAAGATTCGACACGCAGGAAGTAGTCTTGGAGTACTAAATGAAACTAAAAACAGAAATGAAAATACATAAGCAGAAATATAAAATTTAAGGGCTCGAAGTAAAAGGACCACGCGTGCAATTCTCAGGGATTATGCGGCTAAATGTGCGGCTCCTTACACCAGGCACGGCGAAGTAGAAGCGATGTGGTCCTGATGACTTGTGAAATGAAATGACGAGTATGGCGGTGGTGTGGTATGCATATGATGTGCGCGAAACGGAGTTGGGTATGAAACGGCGGTGTAGTGCGTGTAGTGTAGCCGTGAGCTACATGATTTCAGAGGCTACGAGCCTGAGTTATTGTATTGCGTTGCGTATTGTTTTATTCATTGCAGAGAATTCAATTTATAATGCATTGTATTGCATTTATCGCACTTTGTTATTTTATTATAATAGCATGAGTTGAACGTGTTGTGTCCTGTGTTAAATTGTCACCTATTTTTAGAGTGGCACGTATCGATCCATTCAATGATTTTCACTTGAATGGGGAGCATTATGATAAGCAGGTTTGGATTGTAGCTGTTGTGACGCTATGCTTGGGATGGGGGCGACGAGAAGATTGATAAGTCTAGAGGTTCCACGCGAAGACGTCACCTTAGTTATGTCATATTAATTTGTGCTAGGTTCAATTGTAAATTTATTTATAATTCAGTTGGTTTGAGTTTTGTAAAGAGTTTAAGACAGTGTTTCTCTGAGAAGCAATTTTAAATATAAAGTACTTGGTTTATTTAATCCGTAATTAATGCCTCAGAAAACTGAGATGATAACAGTCTCATTTAGTTGGGAAGGTCTTGTTAAATGCTCCTGACTAAATGAGGGTGTTACAATAAGATGGTGGTATATTGTAGACGGTTTTATTGTGTAAAACAACTCATTTATTAGCAATAAACGAATAGTTATTTTATAAAAATTGATTGTTTTATACTTTTATGGTGTGAGACCGTCTTATTTTATAATTTGTGTTTTACTTATGCCTAAAATATATATTAGTATTTCTATTTTCAAAATTTTATTTATTCGTTTACTTCGTATAAATTTACGATAATGATCAACTAGTGGAGATCCTCGTGCTACAGCACGGTATTTTTTAGTTCTGTTTTATAAAGAGACATTCTCGTTAAATTAATTATATAAATTAACTGTATCTTTAATGTTATAATCTACTAATATAATCTTAGTAAGAGGTAGAAAAGGAAAGTTTATTACCATCAAAAGACACTTTAGGTTAAGTTATTTTGTCTTAAACCATTTTTATTTTACTATAAAAATTAACTCTATAATGTTATATCATTGCATGAAACTAATTTATAATATTAAATTACAGTGAAGTGATGTAAAAATGTAAAATCTAATTAAAACGCGTATAAACCTTATAACAAAAACAGGTAAAAACACTATACCACGCACTTAAAAAGACGATAATCCCGTTGATAATCCCGTTGATGTTCACTGTGAGGGTTTTACTGATTTTATTCCTATTGAAGATCATCTTCATGATGGATCTCCACCTACTAATCTAATGGCACATAATGGTTATATGGTTACAAATGGGGATGTTCAGATTAATATTCCTATTCCTAATACTGCCGAGACTCTTCAGGCTGGGGTCAGTCCTTTGGAAACTGAAGTTCCCATAGTGTTGCCCAATGGGAACCGCCCAAATCAACAGGATATGAATCCTAATGGTTGGCATTCTCCTGGTGCGACTCCTGGGATGAATGATCAAGATTATGGTCCACATCAACAGGATGAGCAGCATGGTGCAACTGGTGGTTGGATTCAAGATGATCCTTATAACACTTATCGTGGGTATGGTGAGTATGAATATCCTTTTAATAAAACTGGTTTTATTTTGAATTCTATTAGTTTGCGTGTGCAAGCTGTGCATCACAGAGCTTTTCAATAAAATGATGCTAGAGGCTACCAACAGTATTTAGAGGCTCAGGCTTTTTTACCTATTGTTTACCATGATCCTATGGTGGTGCCTTCTAATGATGTATCTTTGGAGCTATTCTGCCTGAGGCTAACATTAATTCTGGGCATACTGGGAATTTGACACCGGACTGGCCAATTTTATCTTCGAGTTCGTCTTCACTGGCTAATTTGCTATTGTCCACTTCTTCCTCTTCTGAAGATGATTTTTTCCATGACCTTGTTGCTCTGATGAACCATGACAGTCCTGCTCAGGAGGGTGAGTTTCCCCATTCTGAGCCGCCTGATAGAGTGAATAATAATTTGATGGGATATTCTACATGGTACCCCTCAATTTTTCGACTTTTTACATGACACTCCTACACGTTTGTAAAATCCCCTTATACTAAAAGAATAAGAGATTACTAAAAAATTTCCGCCTAAATGATTTATTCTATAATTAGATTTCACAATATTATATCTATAATGGGCCATACTTTCCAACAATAAATATCTATATTCTGTACTGTAATATATAATATATAATATATAATATATAATATATAATATATAATATATAATATATAATATATAATATATAATATATTTTTCAATTTGCATCCCCCTACTACTAAGAGAGTAAAAATTCTCTTAGTTTTCCTCCAAAAAGCATCTAGCTAAATAAGGTAATAAATAAAATTTTCTTTCTTTACATTATTATATTTTCAATTATCTTTTCAATGAATATATTCTTATATATAAACTCTAATTTTTTAAATAAATTCATAATTATGATTTTTTTCATTAAAATAAAATAAAATTGATATTAAATTATAAAGTATAAGTTGCTAAATTTTTTTAGTAATGCAATAATTATTACTGTAGAGAATAACTTGACACATGTTTACTATTAGCTTCGTGACAAAAAACATTCACTAAAAAATTCACAACTTAAATAATTTTTTTTATTAGTTTTCCATTTCATTTTTTTTTGTTTCATATCAAAATATAATTGAGTGAACTGATAAATATTAATGAGGTGCAAACTTTAAAAGTATAAATCCTCCTATATACTAAGAGAATACGACTTCTCTAAAGTTTTCCCTCTAAAGTGCTCAAAGTTATATATGGAAACAAATTAAATTTTCATTTATTAAACTAATTTTCCATTTAAAATAATCTATACATAAAAACTGTATCTCCTATTATTAACTTCGTGACGAAAAAAGATTTTTTTTAAAAAAAATTGATGTAGTTAAAATATTTTTCATAAAAAACACAATTCATGTAATTATTCAATTCTTTTGATTAATTTTAAGATTAGTTATTTTTTTTATAAAAATTCGCGAGATATAAATCTAAAATATATAGCTAATACACTAAAAGTTACAAGACTTATATTTACCATTGTGATCTCTTATAGAATATCCTAAAGCAGTTTTATTACCTTCTATTCTTGATCCGTCAAAATTTAGCTTTAGGAAATCGTTTCTAGGTTTTTCCCACCAAATTTAGCTGCTTTAGGATATTCTATAAGAGATCACAATGGTAAAGTCGTTTTGTTGGGAGCAAAAAAGTGCGGATCCAATAGTATCCTTGTTGCGGAAGCTCTCGCTTTTAAAGAAGGTATTTTAGCAGCTAAATACTTAGGAATCTCAAAGTTAATTGTGGAGAGTGATAATTTATGTGTTATTAACTCAATTCGTGCTACTTAGCAAAATTCTTGGGAAATTTCTAGTATTATTAAGATGTAAAATTAGACCTTCATTTTTTCGATGAAGTGATAATTAAACATTGCTTTCGTGAAGCTAACAAAGTTGCTAACTCCATGGCTAATATTTTCGTCCAGACGGAAAATATTTTCGTCCAAAAAAAAAAGATTTTTTTTTTTTTTTAAAAATGTTGTTACCGTACTAGTGTATATCCCGCGCAAATGCGCAGTAAATATATGCATTTTAATTTTTACTGTATTAGTTATAAATTTTAGATTTATATATCTCACAAATTTTTATAAAAAATAATTAATATTAAAATTAATAAAAATAATTGAATAATTCCACGAATTGTGTTTTTTATGAAAATATTTTAACTACCTCAAATTATTTTAATAAATTATTTTTTCGTCACGAATTTAATATTATAGGAGATACAAATTATATGTATAGATTATTTTAAATGGAAAATTAGTTTAATAAATGAAAATTTAATTTATTTCCATATATAAGATTGAGCATTTTGGAGGGAAAAGTTTAGAGAAGTTTTCTCTTAGTGTAAGGGAGGATTTATACCTTTTAAATTTGTACTTCATTAATATTTATCAGTTCAATCGATTGTATTTTTATATGAAACACAAAAATGGAAATGGAAAACTAATAAAAAAAGTTATTTAAGTTGTGATTTTTTTAGTGCATTTGTTTTTTGTCACGAAACTAATACTAAGCACGTGTCAATTTATATATTAAATGGAAAATTAGTTTAATAAATAAAAATCTAATTTGTTTCCATATGTAAGCTTGAGCACTTTGTAGGGAAACTTTAGAGGAGGATTTATACTTTTTAAATTTGCACCTCATTAATATTTATGAGTTCACCTCATTGTATTTTGATATGAAACAAAAAAATTGAAAACTGAAAACTAATAAAAAAAATTATTTAAGCTGTGATTTTTTTTAATGCATTTATTTTTTGTCACGAAGCTAATAGTAAGAATATATCAAGTTATATATTCTCTACAATAACAATTATTGCATTACTGAAAAATTTAGCAACTCATAGTTTATAATTTAATATCCATTTTATTTTATTTTAATGAAAAAAATCATAATTACGAATTTATTTTAAAAAATAGAGTTTATTTATAAGAATATATTCATTGAAAAGATAATAATGTAATGAAAGAAAATTTTACTTATTACCTTATTTAGCTAGATGCTTTTTGGAGGGAAAACTAAGAGAATTTTTATTCTCTTAATAGTAGGGGGATTACTATGAGTTCGGTGAACGGTGATCAATAATTTTCGTTTAGGAATTCAGGTAAATGGTTATTTAATTTTAGTTTTGGGACCTCAACTTAATATTTGGAACAGCCCGAACAGGGCCCCCCAAATTCATTGACCGCCCCTGTAAATTCATAAAAGTACAACACATAGCGATAAATACTAGTAACATGTTTTCTTGAATCAACCTCGCAAATTAAACTAACTTGTCGAGGGTCGACATATATAGACAAGTTTCTATCAAGGGAGTCTTGTCCCCTTAATTTAGTGACATAGTATTATGCCACTAAAGAGTTCACTCTTACAGTTTCTATCAAGTGAGTCTTGCCCCTTTCGCTCATACAATGTGCATTAATTCCATTACAATTCATATGATCATTAGGATGTGTTGTTTTTACGTCCACATTCCAGCTATCGCAAATTGGTGTCAGAATATGACCCGTTACAGAAAATGTTAAGATAAATTCAACGGCAAAAGAGATTTAATAAGTGACATTTGAATTTGGAGTGTCTAAATTCAAGAGACCCTACAAATGGAAGGGTGCATAAAATCAATTGGGTAATTATCTTTTCATAATTCGACACTAAAAAACAGTTACTACACTTGTTTCTTTTCTGGGGTATCTAACATTTCAGATTCATTGCATTTATAATTTTATATGGATAATATTTGAGTGACTCACTAGAGGAAGACAGCTTCAGTGGACCATTTCTTGCCCTATACAGATTATGGTATGTGGGCTCTTCTCCTTAATTTTATATACCTCACATATATATAGATAGGATCAGGATTGGGTAAACCCGAGAAAATCGATCTGAATGCCCCAAACCGTGCTGATAGAATTCGAAAATTGGGTAAATTAAAGTGAATCGACCCGAGCTCAGGTTAAACTGATAAGTGATAACCGATAACAATGTTATTAGTCACAACCCAAACCCGAATAAGCCGACTTGAACCAACCCTTGATGTGATATTGACTCGACTCAATTTGATGAATGAACCGATTTTATGAATTAGCTTAATTAATATGGGTCTAAATAACATCAAGTTGACATTCATTTTATTTTTTTTAATTTAGAACTCCGTGACCGGTGACCCAAACCAAACATAACCCAACATTGATAGTATCCGACCCGAATAAGGGCTTAACCCGAGACAACTCAAATTCGATAGGACAACTCGACTCGCTTTAACCCAACTTGGACAACCCGATACCACCTCTATATAAAAGTACCTATAAAAAATCTATTAGGAGAGGGGTGGACACATGCTCGATCCCTGCCCTAGGCCCCCAAAGCGGTCCCTGCAATAGACTACGGACCTATAAGATTATGAAAGTTGTGATACGGAGTACTAAGTTAGGTTGGGATGATACTCATCATTGATATTGTTTTTGCTTGTAATTGTCTTTCTAGTTTCACAAATTCTCATTTGTGACGACGATATCCGTCATGCTCGCGACGGATCTGTTCGCTTTCCTCTCATAAAATGGCCCGTGAGAGGTGAGTTTAAGACACGTGGGGGTGCCACCTTGTCACTCTCTCTTTTTTGTGAGTCGTCAAGTTTTGACAGGGAAATTCGTCACAAAGCAAAGACAAATTGTTCTAGTTTCTATACAAGTCATAAGTTCAATTAGGTCAAAATACCTTATTTGTGGGTTCTCTAAGATAAACGGGTTTAGGAGTTCTGCTTAGTTAAATTTTTTTATAATGACATATGGGTATATTGTAATTTGTTCATGAAAATTAAACATAGAGAATGGATACCATATACACAAATTTAAAATATTTAATATTATGTGTAAAGTGTCAAAATTCAGGTGCCACTTGAATTTTCCGAAAAATTCAATAAATAGGAGGGGGATGGGCATGTGCTCCCGTAGGCCTCCAATTCCGTCCCTACGACACAATCCCTTACGCTTTAGAATGAACGTTGTGATGATAAGTTAGGTTGGGATGATACTCTACCATGAAGTCAGTGTTATGATTTATGGTAACTTAGTTTTTAACCGTGGTCACATTTGACTGGTAAATGATTACAAAATCTCTTCTTATTTCTTGAGACCAAAATGAACAGTCTGAAACAAAACCAACTCGTCTTCATGAATCGGAATAGATAGATTCCCTTACGCTTTAGTATGTTCAAGGCATCTCTTAATCCCATTATCCCAATATATGGCTAATGTAATAACCTGGCTTAGACCTGTCTTTTCACTTAAAAGAAAATCAAATCAAATAATCTTTCTTGGCACAATCTGTTGTTATTATCCATCGTTCACCACATAAAATTATTTCTATATAACTTTGACTGCTTTTGACCTGTTTTCCTTCCCTTTAAAATTTTGCACGACGACATGCATTATTATCCTTGGACAAATTCTTCTTTAAGGCATGTGTATCCGTCTTCAGCTCGAGATTAGTTAAATAATATAAATAAATTAAACGTAAAATACATACAGAAAACCACAAAAATTGTCTTAATTAAATGTTTGAATAGAATAATATAATTAACCTGTTTTAATGTTAAGATATATACCTACGTTTTAAGTGAGACAAACTGTTATTCCTAAATGAACAAAAAACATAGTGGACCATTTGAGTAGCAAATTGGATAGTGTCACATTCTCAGATAAGAAAGAGGGCCAAGTAAAAGTGTCACGTAGTTGGATTGAGTAGGAAAGGTTTTAGATATATTCCCATTATGGGCAAGTTCAAGGACTCCATCGAACTGCATGCACTAACTTATTAATTATATTGTTGCCCATCATTTTACTTTGGATGTGGTTGTGGTTGTTAGCTTGTCCTAATTCATATTTAATGCACCTCTTCATGGTGATGAGTTACTAATTACTTAGTACAATTTTGTTTTTGTTAATGTCATCTCAAATCGTATCAAAGTTTAATATCCTATAACTGAAATCATAGGTTCATTCTTATTGCCTAGCTAGAAGAATTGAAGGGGTGATAAGGGCATAGTTTATGACCTCATTCAGGTGGATTTAAATTCTTGTTAATGACGCATATATTTGTCTTAAACTTAAAATAAGTCAATAAGTTAGATGGAACGAAGCATAATGCCTATTGTAGACCTGTCAAATTCTGGCCCGATCCGAAATCCGACCCGACCCGACCCGTTTTTCTAGGGTCAAGACCCGAAAATTTTGACTTGGTGACCCATTCATCCCGAACCCGAAATAACCCGTTATTTTAGGGTCGAGACCCGTCTGACCCATAGGACCCGACCTTATCTATCCCGACCCGGGAACTAAGCCGCCTGACTCATTTGACAGGTCTAATGCCCAGGGGCTATATTGAAAGGTTTGTCCATATCGATCCACAACCATCATCCAGACATCCACCACCAACACCAACCATCAACCCAACTAACACCAACCTCCATCTTGCCATCGTGTCAGACAGTTGTGGAGCTAGAAGGGCAGCAGGAGCGCTCGCCTAGGCTGGCGGATGAAAATTTTCGAGTTTTTAGTTAAATTCTCCAACTTTTTTCAAATTTTCCTTATACCATTACCCGTCTGGCCCCACTGAAAATTTTCGAGTTTTTAGTTAAATTATGAGTTAATTAGATTTTACTTCCTTTTAAAATCCACATTTTTAAATTTACTAAAACTGTTTTAAAACTCCAACTTAAGTGACTTATTTTGTCTTTTTTGAACTCGCCCTACATTTTTTACATAATTATACACTAGTATAAATCCCGTGCTACGGCACGGTATTTGTTATATCTAATTGTTAGAGATGTTTGCATTTAAAGTATTAGTTCCAATTCATTTCAGTTTATTGAGGTGTTATATTGATAATATTTCAATTTTCAACAGATTCAACACTCTTATATAAACCTTTTTTTTAGTCTAGACGATCATGAGGCCTCATATATAAAATATAAAATTGCATTGTATATTATTAATTTATTTTCATTATTAAAAATAATAACCTTTATTTTTTAGTGTAGATTTGTGTTGGGATATCCAAAGGTTTTACATTATTAATTAGCTTATGAAAATTATTGTTTTCCTATCAAAATTATATTTGTTTCCTTAAAACTATGTAACGTGTGGAGTCCATAGGTTAAATTAGATTGTAATTGTAATTCAAATTCAAATTTGCACCAATAAATTTTGGGAATTTTTTTTGGAGAATCATTAAGGAATTATTCCTTATAGGTAACAGAATATTTGCATTATAGAATTATTAAGTAACTAGTGTAGACCCCGTGCATTGCATGCACGGTATTTATAAAGTTCTAGTTTTTATTATATTTTTATAGATTATAAATTGACAATTCATTACTTTTGTAACGTTTCTCAATATTTATTTGAGTTGAGAAAATAAATTAAACAACAAAATTAATCAATAGATTTATGTAGTGACATAAAATATGTATTTTAATGAAAATGATTTTTTTACGCGAAATTAGTGATATTATTTTATACTCCAATTTTTTTTATATCTTCCCATTTATCAAAATCTCTTTTCTTGTACAAAATATCATTTTCAAGCAAAAAAGAAGTTATATATGTGTGTTGAAAAGAGCGGTCAAAATATTGTATAGGAGATCAAGAGAAAATAAATGGGAAGACTAAAAATGGAGGGGATATTTTTTTAAATAACATATATTTTAGCTAGGAAAGTGATAGGGCGACACCCGGTGTAACCGAATTTGAGTAACACCCTAATTAAAATAATAAAAATAATTTCAACATCTAGATTTTGCGCCAAAAGCACAAATGATAAATATGTAATTAAACTTTACCCTTATAAATTATGGTTGAAAGTTTGAAGACACGCTCAGTATTTATTGAATCGATATTGATAATTATAGAAATAATTAAACACATTATCATTCACGAGTCACGGCTAGTGAAATTCAACGGATGTGATTACTATAGTTTACAGCTTAAGATTCTATTATATTTTGATAGATTATTAGGACTTCATGCAATTGCTAATGACTACAATTTAAACAAACGATGAACTAGTAATGTAAGATGAACTGGGCAAGTGCACAATACATACACATTCATAGTTTCATACTTTACCTAGTTGACATTCATACTACTATTAAATTAGTGCACCACCATATCAATTTTGTTTACCACGCCATTGATGATGACTCCAACAAGATGGAGAGAAAACTAACATACGTGATTGTGCCGTATAAAATCCAATTTATTTTCTTTCAAAAAAAAAATCAATTTATTTAGTTCCTTAGTTTTAGTGTTCGGTTAGGCAGATGTAGCTTGACAAAAATTTCCAATAATACCCTTTTGTATATTAATCAATTCAAAATTTTAAAACTTAAAAAAAAAGCCATGAATATGAAGTAAATTACAATTATGCCATGGGTGTTACTCAAATTGAGTAACACCGGGTGTCGCTATCTCATTTTCCTTTTAGCTATGACTTATCTTACAAAGTCAACGAAATTTTTATCACAAAAATATAGAAACAAATCCTCTATACGACAAATCTTTGTAGATAGGAAATTATATCACAATAGGAAAGTTAATAAGAGTTAATTATATCAAAATATGAAAGGTGTTTTAGGCAGGAAAATATGAAGCTTTTCCTATTCATTTAGTATATATAGACGACAAATCTTTGTAGATAAGAAATTATATCACAATAGGAAAGTAAATAAGAGTTAATTATATCAAAATATAAAAGATGTTTTTAGGCGAGAAAATGTGAAGCTTTTCCTATTCATTTAGTATATAGGGGATTATTATATCACAATAGGAAAGTAAATAAGAGTTAATTATATCAAAATATAAAAGGTGTTTTTAGGCGGGAAAATGTGAAGCTTTTCCTATTCATTTACTCCCTCCATACCACACCAATGGTAACATTGACCGTTTTGCCACTATTTATGGTCGTAGGGAATCTTCGATATTATTTCTTAATCTATAAGACAAAATATAGTCATGTGAGATCTTGTTTGATTTATCGTCATGAATGCTATAAGAATATCAAATTTTTATAATTTTTAATAATACGTAACAAAAGATACTTACGTTGCAAAACGTGTCTCGACAAGTGTAAAAAAGTCAATGTTACCATTGGTGTGGTATGGAGGGAGTAGTATATATGGGATTATTTCAAATTTGTAGTGATATTCTATAAAACGTGCGAAAGTAAGGCCCACTTTTAGTTTATTAGTTTAGCATACAAAAAGCCCACTTTTAGTGGAGTATGCAATTAGGCGGGAAAACTACTAAGAGTTGTTATTCTATTAGTAGTAATAAAGGGGATTTCAAAGTATAAATTGGTCAAGTCACGCACAAACGGAATAAGTTTAAAAATAGACAAAATAAGTCACTTAAATTGGAGTTTTGAAACAATTTTAGGACAAAATGATACTTAAGGGAGTAATTTTAGAAAATTAATAAGGAATTAATTTTAAAAAATTGGATTTCAAAATGGAGTAAAATCTAATTAACTCTTAAATACTCCAACTTTTTTCGAGTTTCCCTTATACAATTACCCGTCTGACTCCACTCAACTTTTTGAATTTTTAGTTAAATTTTCTAATTTCTTTTTTTTTTGGGAAAGGTTAAGTATATTAATATCAACAAAAGAATACATCATCCGTGTAGAGATTTACAAGATCACAAAAACCGCAAAAATCAAACTAAAAGAGCTACATCAAGAACAGCAACTTAGATCAACTTAAGAACGCAAAACAATGAGCCAACTGGTATCTTCCTCTTTGATAGGTACTTTGTTTCGAGCCTTAATCGGTAGTAATCGCTTGAATGGTCTCATTGGACAATAACTTTAGGATGAGTGACAGTAAGCATAACTCGTGCTTTGTTCCTAGCCTACCAAATCAGATACACAAGCATCACATGACACGCACATATAATCCTTCTTCTCAGAATACTAATTCGTCTCCCTCGTTTGTTCCACTCCACCAGCTCTCTAGGATTCAGCCGACGGTAAACCTGCTGCAGAAGATCAGTACACTTCCTGCTAAAGTCACACTCATAATATAGGTGCCCATGGGATTCATCAGCTCCCTGGCACAAGTAACACTCCATAGATGTAACACCACCCATCCTAGCTAACCTATCTCGAGTAAGCAGCCTTCTTAGCATGACTGCCCAGAAAATAAAAGACGACTTGGGAACATTCAGAGCATTCCAACAAATTTTCCACCAACTAACAGAGTCCCCAGGGTTCCTAATCCAATCATAACCTGCTTTAATGGTGTAATCGGCGCTATTCCCTAGCCACTGATTCTCAATATAAGCAGGCCTAAACATCATCATTATATGGGCAATTTTTTTCCAAGACCAACTACAATCAGAAGGAGGAGAGTAGTTGGTCCAGTGTCCACCCCTGAGATACACATGATTGATCCAACGCACCCAAAGATGATCCTTCTAATTAGCAACCCACCAGACATACTTACCTAACAGAGCTTTGTTCCACATTTTGGAATTCTTAATGCCCAGCCCACCTTCAGCCTTTGGCTTGCAACACTGATCCCAAGCTACAGCAGGGGGCACGAAGGTAGGGAGTCTTTCCCACTCCAAAGGAAGTTTCTGCATATTCGATCAATATTATTCATGATGCCAGAGGGGATGAGAAAGATGGTAGCCCAGTAAGAGTGTAAAGTATGCAGAACAGAAGTGACCAGAGTTAATCTACCAGCATAAGTAAGATGCTTAGTCCCCCAAGCTCTGATCTTTGCAGTAATCTTGTCTGTCAGTTTTCTTCCTTCATTCTTAGATAGTTTCTTGGAGGATATAGGGACCCCTAAATATTTGAAGGGAAGATCTCCCTTCTTGAACCCAGAAATCTGAAGAACCTCATTTACTGTATTAGCTCTCACCCCATTGAAATAAATCTCAGTCTTGTCTTTGTTGAGGCAAAGCCCAGAAGCAGAGGAGAAAGTGGCAAAGGCCCTAAGGATCCACATGATAGACACTGCATTGCCCTTGAAAAACATGAGCAGGTCGTCTGCAAACAACAAATGATTAAGCTTCAAGTGTCCACAAAGGGGGTGGAATCTAAACCCATCTTGTTGCCCCACAACAGCCAGAATTCTAGACAAGTAATAATCCATACAGAGAGTGAACAAGAGAGGGGACAAAGGGTCCCCTTGCCTAAGTCCTCTCTTGCCTTTGAAAAACCCAAAAGACCTTCCATTTAAGGATAGAGAAAAAGAAGGGGTAGACACACATTTCATTATCCAATTAGTAAATTTCACAGGAAAATTTAAAGCTCCCAACATCTGCTCCAAGAACTCCCATTCCACACTGTCATATGCTTTCTTAAGATCAATTTTTACCAGGCATCTAGGTGATGCTGCTTGCCTGTTGTAGAGTCTTACAATATCTTGGCAAATGAGGACATTCTCTACAATGTTTCTCCCTTTGATAAACCCACCTTGGTTAATGCTAACAATCTCAGGAAGAATATCTCCCAGCCTGTTGCAGAGAAGCTTTGCAACGCACTTGTACAAGGGGTTGCAACAGGCAATAGGACGAAATTCTAGGACACTTTTAGGATTACTCCCTTTGGGAATGAGAGTAATATTAGTTGTGTTGAGTTGCTTCAACAGCTGCCCAGAATGAAAGAAATCCTTCACTGCATTACATACCTCCTGTCCCACAATGTCCCAAGAATCTTTATAAAACCGACTAGTGTATCCATCTGGTCCAGGACTTTTATCAGCTGGAATGGAGAACATACACTGTCTAATTTCACTGTCAGAAATTGGTCTAAGGAGCAAAATTTTCTAATTTCAAGTTTTTAGTTAAATTCATTTTACCCTTCATTCTACTAAGTTTTTAATTGTGTTGTTCCAAAATAACAAATTTCAAAAGTCAACTTATAAATAGTTCCCATATTATTAGGTGATGATAGATATTGTAATTATGTGTGAATGTGTCCCTCAATCAATTCCTTAATGTTGTAATTTACTGAAGGACACACTACTCTTTGTCTTAACCCTAAGCTCAACTGCGTGCGACAAGAACCTTCTCGTCTTTTTGTCAAAACACATTTCCATTGACAATAACCCATAACATTGCCTTTGCTAAAGCACCCACTTTCTCATAATACACCACAGTCCACACCACCCTTTCAAATGATAATTAGTGTCACTGGGGGACTGGACATGGTGTAATCCTCGGCCAAATTAGTAGGACCAACATTTTGTTTGCTAATATAAATGTTGTTTGTTTGATTCATTTAAAAATTTAGGCTTGGAAAGAAATTGTTTAAAGTCATTGAAGTAGAGTCTTGATTATTAAGTACGGAGTATATGGCAATTTTGAAAAGTAAGCGGAAATCCCCCTACTACATATAAAAGAATAAAAATTTTCCTAGTTTTTCCTCCAAAAACATCTAGCTAAATAAGGTATTAAATAAATTTTTCTTTCATTACATTATTATCTTTTCAATGAATATATACTTATAAATAAACTCTAATTTTTAAATAAATTCATAATTATGATTTTTTCATTAAAATAAAATAAAATTGATATTAAATTATAAAGTATAAGTTGCTAAATTTTTCAGTAATGCAATAATTATTACTGTAGAGAATAACTTGACACATGCTTACTATTAGTTTCGTGACAAAAAACATTCACTAAAAAAAAATTCACAACTTAAATAAATTTTTTTATTAGTTTTCCATTTTAATTTTTTTGTTTCATATCAAAATACAATGGAGTGACACTGATAAATATTAATGAGGTGCAAATTTTAAAAGTATAAATCCTCCTATATACTAAGAGAATACAACTTCTCTAAAGTTTTCCCTCCAAAGTGCTCAAACTTATATATGGAAATAAATTAGATTTTCATTTATTAAACTAATTTTTCATTTAAAATAATCTATACATAAAAACTGTATCTCCTATTATTAACTTCGTGACGAAATAAGATTTTTTTTTTTAAAAAATGATGTAGTTAAAATATTATCATAAAAAACACAATTCATGGAATTATTCAATTCTTTTGATTAATTTTAATATTAATTATTTTTTATAAAAAATCGCGAGATATAAATCTAAAATCTATAACTAATACTCTAAAAATTAAAAGGCCTATATTTGCTGCGCATTTGCGCGGGATCTACACTAGTTATATATGAAGATGCTCGATGGATTCTGTTTATTGTACATCTTAGACAATAACAACAACGATGTTCAAATTCCGATTCATGTCCATAAAATGTACATCTTAGACAATATCAAAGTACAATCTAAGTGATTAACTAGAAAAAAAAAGGTTTTGTGTATTTATTTAATTTATAATGACATTTATGCTTTGTGTAATTTTTTCGATAGTATTTCGTTTAACTGGGTGCGTAGAGATTTTAATAAGGTCGCTCATGAGCTGGCTCATTTGAGGCCATGGACATTAGGTTCTAGTAGTTGGTTGGATTCCTTTCCGTTGGAGATTGCTAATGTAGTTGATATTGATTCTATTAATAGTACTACTTAAACCTTCGGGTTTAATTCAAAAAAAAAAAGAAAAAAAATGGCTCATCAATAAAAAGGCTACATAATAATAATATGACATATAAAGTGTACGATGTACCTAATAATTTTTCTTAGTCGCGCTATTCTAATTACTAGTAGTAGTTTTTATGTTCTATTGTATCGGTCATACTTATAATTTAACATAATTATTTTCGTTCCTCAATTTCTCTAATGTTTCTCCACCTATCTTTTCCCTTGATCAACTAAGAGTCTAAGATAAAAATAAGACTCGATAAAATAAACACGTCTTATATCATTCATTCTAAAACTGAATAACAATCACCTACTAAAAATTTTGAAACTCGAACCTATTAATCATAGGAGGGCAAGTAGGAGCGGGTTGCGAGAGATCACAAGCTTGTGACCGTTACAAGCAAGACGGGCTGATTACATTATCGTGATGCGTCCGATTGAAATGGATGGATACGTGAGAAACTATCCAATTCTTGATGAATATGGCGGGACCAAGTTATATTAGCAAGGATCATTTCAAATGAAAAAGTCAGTTAAACCATTTTGAAGCTACATGTCAATAGCAATGCAACCTTGATCCTGTTTGTTTGGTTGTGGTCGACATCTTCTTATCAATATAATCACAAACATATGACTAGAACATTGCCAGCACTTTAATCATTTTACAACTCTCCAATATACTTGTGACACATACCCGAATGATTTGCTATTACATAAAAGATGCCATTCAAGTCTATTACATGATTTGCATTGTTGAAATCTCATATTTTAAGAATTCAGCCAATTTTGAGTAAGACAGTTTTACATTATGATAGTATAAAATAGAATTTTTATAAAGAGATCGTGTAATTCTAAAACTAAAACCAGTGCATGGTTACCAAAGGTCCGTTTTTACAATTACTACACTATTGTACAAGGATTAAACTTGGCAAATAGATTAGGTTGTGTTGTGATTGTATTCGTACCCGTGTCAACTAATTTATATGGTTTTTCTCTGCCCTAACCTGAACCCAACCCATACCCATATTACATGAACATGCCCATTTATCTGAATACTAACTCAACTCATTTTACTTTTTTTTTTACTGAACATGACCTATATAACCTGATCATTTTTAACTCATTTTACACGCACACTAAACTTGGTAATCCAAGCTCTACTGGGTTTTATAGCCTATATATAATAACCCAACAATGATGAAAGGATAATTCTTATATTTCTCAAGTAGTTTCGTTGATTTATCGAGTATGATTCATTTAAATAAATAGAGAATTTATATCGGTGTGGTATCGAAAGGTCAAACCCTAACCTAACCCATATAAGTTGCATGTCATATCTATGTCAAATGATTTACATAGATGGATCACAAACTTTAATGTCTAACCCACTAACTTCGTGTCAGGCTCCAGTCAATGGCAGAGCCAAAATTTAAACTTAGAGGGGCGGAAAATTTTAGAGGAGGCAAACGACTAATTTCATAAGGTACACTCAATTTTTTTTTTTTTGAAAAATTTAACTAAAAACTTCGAAAATTTCATCCGATAAGAGGTCAAACAAAGAAAACAATGGTAATAAATATATGTTAACTATTGAGCTAGCAATCAATTTTACACTCCAATCCTCTCAAAAGTTGAGAGCCCATGCATGTTACCAAATTACATACACCGAACTATTTGCTATATTTTCTAACCTATCATCTCTACAAAATAATATAGGAAGTAATAATGAATTATGAACCTTATGTTTTAATTTGTATCGAAAGAGACAAATAGAAAGGTGATTATTTGGTGAGTGATGAAGAGTGTATATGATCGTATGCATAACGACAAGAAGCAACAACCAAAATTTCTAGTCAAAAAGGCCAACTTGGTTGCATGAAGTTGGCTAAAGCTTGATCATATCCTCTCTTAATAATTAAACTTTGTATATCTTGTTCTTCCTGACCACTTGATCCATTATTCATCTTCTGCATCATACAAAATTTCGGTCAAATATATAATCATTATTTCTAAGTTCTAATACAATTATTATACTCTACGTCCCGGTTATTTATTTAGTTTTAATTTTGACACACGAACAAGAAGAGGGTAACTATTATATTAGTAGGTTTTGAACATTAATATGATTTTTTTTCTTATAAGATTATTTGACAAACTATTTAGTGTTTTAGGGCTCGTTTAAAGTAATTATCTCCCATGGGTTCAGGTCATTAATATTTTTTTTCCCGATTTAATTTTAAGTAAATTTGATACTTCAAGTGACGCGTTTGCCCTTTTCATCACACAAAATAAGAAGCAGTGTTTATACTGCTTAAACTGACCATTAGTAAAGGGTAAAGTCACTACTTGAAAGTTGAAATAACGGTATTACTTAAAATTAGAAAAAAAAAATTGATAACGTGGATGGCTGGCCAGTTAGCCGATGTTACTTTAAAACGGGCGTCAAAATACACTAAATAATTTATCAAATAACCTTATAAACAAAAAAAATCACGTTAATTTGTGTAAACGTTGCATTTTTGGCATTGAACAATAAGTAAAATGATTAAGCATACCTGCATTTTCTCGTCGGGCTCAATTTCGGCATTAAAATCATGGAATTGACTAGCAGCCGTGAGCTTCATGGAAAGAAACTAAGCAGCAACAAAATTAACATATACATGAATTAGCACATTATTAATACAAGTATTAATTAATCATAATTAAAACATGATTATGCATCAAATTAATAAATACCTCAACTTGATTTTGCAACGACTGAACATAATTGATGATTTCGTCTAACATTACGGCCATACCCATCGTCTGTCATCATTTGTTTAATTAGATCATGAACACGAAACAAAGGTACATGTCGAAAGATGATATATAAATCGAGTCAAATATATAAATACCTTATTACAACCCGGAACAATGTCTTGCAAACATTTAAGTCTCTCGTTTATCTTTCCTCTTCTTATCTGCAGAATAATTATACGTTGGAAACACGGTCAAAGTCTCATCTTAAAAAAAAAAACGAGGAAGTATATAATGATAGACAAAAAATACTTCCCCACCATATCGTACGGCTTTTAATTATAGTTAGTTGGTGTTCGATTCATAATTGAGAGTTATGAAACCTTCGTACTTTGTTCTCTATTCATTCACTAGCTAACAATCATACACTTATTTTGTTGTCGTTTGTATATCTTTGTAAGACCGCTTTACGAAAGATTAGCGTAAAACAGGTCATTTTAATAACTACCTTAATCCATTAATTTGGTTATTTTTAATCTGTTCTCCATTTTTTTTATGTTAAAATCGTTTTAAAAATAAAAGACTAATTGGTGACGTACCCTTTCAGCAATGCTATGACTATCAGTGGCTTGACCGCGCCTGGCTCTAACATGAACAACTTCATTTGGTTTCTCCATTACTTTTTCTTTGGTTTTCATTCTCTTCCCTCTTCCTGAATTCTGTGCCAATTTCCCAAGCAACAATAATATTAGAAAATCATACAAACTTTGTTAGCAAACATTGATGAGATACAGCCAGTGACGGAGTCAGGATTTATAGTTAGGGGGCCAATGAGGACGAATAAATAATGGCATTAACGTAAACTGGTAAAAATTTCGGAAATTTTAACTAAAACTTTCGAATTTTTCATTGGCTAGTGGGGTGAGTGCCCCGGCCAGCCTCCTAAATCCGCCACTAGATAAAGCGCCACAAGATGATACGCTATCCCGATACCACCTAGGAGAAAATCGAGTACCATCTGGTGACGCAATCTCAATAAATAAAGCACAGTATAGAAATTTACAGTTTTCTTTGCATTTTCATAACTAGACATAGGAGAAGAAGAGTTTAAGGAGCTGCACTCTGCAAATTCATCTGCTTTTCTTTTGTTTCCATTAGTTTCACAACGTTCAAGACTTGAACTTCCATGTGAAATAACTGGATTACTCGTATTAACTAGCTCTGAAACAGTTGGAGGATTATTATTATTAATTCCTGCTAGTTTTTCTTGAATTATAGATGATTGTTGATCACTGGAAAAACCCAGGAGATTTTGGTAATCTATAATTGAATTTTGCAAATAATTTGTGTTATTAATTGGTGTAAAGGGATTTGGTAATTCCCAGTTTAATTCATTTTGTTCTAAGTAAGATAAAGAATCTGATGTAAAGTTGGCCATTGAAAGTAGATAGTGAAGTGGTTTTTTTGAGGTTTATGTGTCTGACTGTGTTTTTTTGGAAATGGAAATATGTTAATCAGAGTATATTTATAGGGTAGTCATAGCTTTGCATTAATTTCTTAATCTTACTATCAATTTGTAGTACGGTAATTCTCTTCTATGACGGTTTTTTCTGTAATTTTTTTTGTAAAAAGTGATCAATTTTTTTGTAAATAGTGATCACTTTAGAAAAAAATGGTAATTCTCCAGTTATAAAAGGTAGTAGCTATTTATCCAGATATGATCATTATTTATCCAAAAATAACAATTCTCTAATACGATAGTCTTTTCCGTATTTTTTGGACGGATAGGTTAAACTCTTTAACATTAATTTCTTAATCTCACCAATTTGTGTCAAATCTTGATTAAAGCAAAGAGTGGCTTTGAGAAGTGAACGCGTGGCACTATTAGCTTCTATGGTTGTGTTCCCTACTATGACCCTCAATGTTGGAGAAATTGTTGTAGGAAAATGAAGAGATATGGTGAGACTATGCCATAGCGGCATAGCCCATAAGCTAAATGTCACGGTCCAAGATTTTAAGTCAGAACATGGCGCGCACCTTTGTCTATTACATGATAAGAATGCAAGCGAGAGCGTCAAGCACTAGTGAGGGATCATTAATGTATTCGTAATCGGTCTCGGTTGGCGTGTGTCGGAAATCCTAGTCACGATTATCAAGTCCGGTACACGCAAGCAATAAAAGTAAGCAATACAATTATTGAAAGCAAGAGACAAGTCGACTAGCTTAAAAAAGATCCTCGCTCTCTCTCTCTAGGTTTTCTCCCACTTCTCTCTTAAAAAAACCCTAAATCTTTACCTTAATCCGCCGCCTCCTCTTTCCACACACTACCTCCCTTACCCTCTCCTGACCTTTCGCCGGAGATGGGCTCTTCATTGGGCTTATCTCCGGCGACATCGACACTTCCCCTCCTTTTCTTCCGCCGTCGCTCTCTGTCCGTCGCTTCGGTTGACGATCGGTCCTACGGATTGTCTGATTGGCTGTGTTCGTCAGGTTGTTGATTCACATGGCCACCATTTCCTCCGATTCTCCGCCTTGTCTGCGCCGGTCTTGCATGCATCCTCGGTCAGGGTGTGTTCCCCCATCCCCTCGCCCCTTCCCCCACCCCTGGTAAGGCCCTTTGTCCTTCGTAGTTTTCTGTCTTGCTGATCGGTGTTGGTGTTGTTGGTGTCATGCCTCCCTTTGTTGTGTCGTGCTTGCTTGTCGTGACTGTTTTGGGACCGATTGGTGATCCCCCCATTTCCCCCACCAATCGGTCCGGTGTCCGGTGAGTCCGTTGTGTCAGGTGCAGTTTGAGACCGATTGGTGATCCCCCCATTTCCCCCACCTATCGGTTTTCTGCCTTGTCTGTCCCTTGTCCGGTTTTTTGGTCTTTGTTTTTGGGTCTCGGGACTGTTTTGTCGTTGGACTATGTTGGTCTTGTTGCATGTCAAGCTGTGGTCTCGGGAGGCTGTCTTTGAGAATTGTGGTTTGGTTTTGGTTTTCGTGTGGTCCCTTTGTCTGTCTGCCAGTTTCGGTGGTTTGTGGTGATCGTTGGGTCCGTCTTTCCGGTTGGATCGAGTTCTCGGTAGAAGGTTCTTTTGGTTTGGGTTTGTGAAGTGTCACGGTTGGGTAGAGTAGGGGCTTGGTAGTTGTGTTGGTTTGGTCGGATGCGGTGGTCTCTTTTGTAACCTTATGGTGTGTACTTTTTCTTTAAGAAAACTCATGTTAGTTCAAATAATTTTAGCCTTGTTTGGGCTGAGGGTGTCCTGTCCCTTAGCCTTTCGGGGATTAGTTTGTCACTTTATTAGGGAGTCAATAACAACAAATGTAGTTTCACATCCGGCTGGTGTTGTGTCCATCTCTTTCCGGCTTTTTGAGATGGTTTTGGTTAGGGGTTTGTACAAGTTGCTTGCTTTCTCGCTGGTTACATACTTTCTCGCTTTTCTAGGCTACGAGTTTCTTGTCTATAGAGATTGTCCTTTAAAGATCAGGAGTTTTTGCTCCTTTGGAGACAGATTTTGGTCTGATTTCCGCCTCTTCCTTCTACGTCCTAGTGACGTAAGTGCACTTTGTGCTTTCTTGATGATTCAAGCTTCTCGTTGGTCTTCAGATGCTCTTTATCATAGCCAAGGAGATGAATCTCCGAGACACATTTTTGTGTCTTGTTGCAGGTATTTCTCCGAAGCTTTGTCTGTTAAGATGAGAAAAAGTATGATCGACCTTTTGGCCAGCTTTAGATGCCCCTTTATGAATGATAGGGATGTTGAAGACAATCTTTGTGTGCAGTCAGCCGTACTCCATCAACACTCTTTTGTTAGCGGATATAGCTACTTTGTTGTTTTAGCTTATGGTGGTATTACTAAAATAAGTGCATTTGACCAAATGAGTCAAATGTCATCTGTATAAACCCTATTTAGGTATATCTTTATTTACCGCTGCCAAAAAAAAAAAAAAAAAAAAAAAGCAAGAGATAAGCAATATCAAGCTTTAGGATGCGAAGTGGTTTTGATTGACTAGCACCTCTCATATATAGAGGCAAATTCGATAGTTTGAGTCATGTAGCAAGATACATTGATTGTGCAGAATAGCGATACGTTTTATAAACACCTAAAACGTATCGTAAACTTAAAACGGGACTCCAAGATTCGACACGCAGGAAGTAATCTTGGAGTACTAAATGAAACTAAAAACATGAATGAAAATACATGAGTACAAATAAGAAATCTATGAGCTCGAAGTGAAAGGACGCGCGCGCAATTCTTAGGGATTATGCGGCTAAAAGTGCGGCTCCTTACACTCTCCCCCACCTAATCTGTTGCCGTCCTTGGCAACGCTTGAAATCTGCATGGCTGGTTCAGTCGGCTGAAGTCGCTGGAAGTTGATTGGAACGGATGTTGGCACGCTTACTCTTGTTGCGAGTGGGATCTTCAGCATCTGGATGGTAGGGCTTCAAACAGCTCACATGAAATACAGGGTGACACTTCATCCAAGCGGGGCGGTCAAGCTTGTATCCTACTTCCCCAATCCGCTTGATCACTTAGATGAGGCCTTCGTACTTTCGCACTAGTCACTTGTCTCGTCCCCGGAGGAATCTCATCTGCTCTTTGTTCAGCTTCACCATGACCATGTCGCCTACTTTGAACTCCCTTGGTCTCCGGTTCTCATCTGCCCACTTCTTCATGCGACGAGACGCTTTCTCCAAGTAAGCTCGAGCAATCTCGGCATTCACGTTCCATTATTTGACATACTCGTGAGCTTTCTTTGTCCGGCCTCCATAGGTATTTGCAATTGTGGGAGGCAATAGCGGTCGTTGACCTGTAACAAGCTCAAACGGGTTCTTATTGGAGGAGGAGCTCGTTTGAACATTAAAATAGAACCGGGCAACATCAAGGAGTCTCACCCACTCCATTTGAGTTTCCCCCACAAAGTGTCTCAAGTACTCTTCCAACATGCTATTGAATCGTTCGGTCTGGCCATCCGTTTGGGATGGTAACTTGAGGACATCCGGAGATTGGAACCCAGGAGCTTGAACAACTCTCCCAAAAATAGTCCCGTGAAACGAGGATCACGGTCACTAACTATACTTTGAGGCAATCTCCAATATTTCACAACATGCCTAAAGAACATCGTGGTTGTTTCTTCAGCGATGCACGCCTTAGGGGGGGAAATAAAAGTCACATATTTCGAGAATTGATCGATCCACAATGACAAGGATCGCACTTAACGCCCCTACCTTCGGTAACCCAGAGATAAAATCCATCGAAATACTCTCCCATGGCAGTGTTGGCACTGATAGCGGATTTAGCACCCCTCCGTCCTGGCTTCTGTTTCTCTCCCTTATCTTGTTGGCAAATGAGGCAGGTCTTCGTATACTCCATCACGTCATCCTTCATTTTAGGCCAGTAATAACTCCGCTTCAATAGACATAAAGTTCTATGCCATCCCGGGTAACTCGCCCACAAGGTATTATGGCACTTTTGTAGGAGAATCTTCCTCAATCATGTCGCCTTCGGAACAGAGATCCGATGTCCCTTCGTGAATAGAAGTCCATCTTCCATCCAAAACTCACGAGTCTTCAACTCTAAAACCAGCTGTTTCAGAGTTCTCGCCATTGAGTCTTGGTCGAGGTGTTCTTTCGCCTTAGTTCGAATATCTATGACAACTGTAGTAGTGGACAAGTGAGCAATCATATGCAGTGTAGACAAGACACACCTACGGCTCAGGGCATCAGCGACCTATTCGCTGCTCCCGGTCAATAAATGAACTTCACATCGAACTCCGCTAACAACTCTTGCCATCTAGCTTTTCGGCTGTTGAGCTTAGGTTGAGTCAAGAAGTGGGATGCCGCGGTGTTATCAGTCTTGGCGACGAACCTCGGTCCCAAGAGATAGTGTCTCCATCCTCGCAAGTAATGAACAATAGCGAAGAGTTCTTTCTCTTGAACAGCATACCGAGTCTCGGCCCCATTCAACTTTCTACTCTCAAAGGCCACTGGGTGACCCTCTTGGAGGAGTACTCCCCCAAGGGCATAATCAGACGCATCCGTCTCTATTTCAAAGGGTTGTGTGATATCCGGCAGTGCTAGTACGAGCTCTTGCGTCACCCCTTCCTTGAGCCTCTCAAAGACCTTTTTCCTGTCGATAGACCACTCCCACTTGATATCCTTTTTCAGTAAATCGGTTAGGGGACGACTATTTTTGAATACTCTCGAATGAATCTCCGATAGTAGTTTGCTAGCCCCAAGAAAGAGCGAAGCTCAGACACGTTTCTTGGGGTGCCCCAGTCCTTGATGGCTGTAATCTTATTCGGATCCATTCTAAGTCTCCATTTTCCCACGATGTGGCCGAGGAAATTGACTTCTGGTTGGCCAAACTCACACTTCTCCTTTTTGACAAATAAATGATTGTCTCGTAGTTTTGCGAACACCAGTCTCAAGTGTTGTACATGTTCAGCCAAAGAGCGACTATACACAATGATATCATCCAGGTACACCACCATACTAACCATTCGAAAGACCCATATCTCGTCACACAAGCTGTCTTCATTTTATCTCCTTCGACAATTCGAACTTGATGATAACCAGATCTCAGATCTAACTTGGTGAAGTACACAGCACCCTGTAACTGATTGAACAAGTCCGCTACCAGAGGAATGGGGTAGCGATTGCTCACTGTCAACTTGTTTAAGGCCCGATAGTCGATACACAATCTCAGACTACCGTCCCGTTTCTTTTGAAAGAGCACGGGGGCGTTACGACGGAAGTTTGTCAAAAGGGTCTTCCGGGAATGGAAAAAGTAAACACAGAGGTACCATATGTAGAAACTTGAAATGAGGGATACCATGTGTAATATGCCAAAGTTCGAGGGTACCATGGAAAATTTCCGTTTTCTGAATGATTACATAATACTTATAACTTATATAGTTATATAGATGAGGGAAAATACACTTAAAAGACTAAAATACCCTCCTAGCTAATAATACAATGCGCATGATGCTGTATTGTAATTTATTTAGATTTTTATAAATTTAATTTGTTAAATGGTAATGTTTAGAATTTTAAATTTTAACCGTCGCTAAATTTTTATATAAATATCCTTGCATTTAGATAAGTATATTTTATAATAATTTTAATTAGTAAACCCGTGTTATTTTGTACGCTACGAATTTAAAATTAGCTTACTTAAAATGATAGTATTACTTAAAAGTAGTGACAGATCTTGAAGTAAATAATAAAGGGGGTCAATGTTTCAGTTACTGATTTTATGTGTGAATATTTAACACAATCATCAGCTCAAGGGGGCCGACTCATAATTTTTCACGGTAATATGAAAAATCAGCGGAAAAGTCGGAGACTAGATCCCCTTCCCATATCACCAAAGTCGTCCACTACCTAGAAGAGTAGAAGACCGTCAAGGCGTCAAGACACCCGATAACATTTAGAACCAAAACATAACGAGTGTTGTGTACTTGTATTGTTGAGTACGCCGGTCCGTTTCCGGAATGCAAAAACGATGCAGGCAGTTCACCTTGCGTCTTCCCTCAATTTCTCCCCATTTTCATCCTCAATTACAAATTCATGGCGATTACCCCAATCTCATCCACCACATTCAATCTCAAATTTCAACCACCTCAATCTTCAACGCCCTAATCTTCGTTTCTCCAATCCAAAATACGCTCGCTTTCGGATAATTGCTTCCGCGGCTACAAAAGCTGATTATTATACTACTTTGAATGTCCGTAGAAATGCTACTTTGGATGAAATTAAGTCCTCTTATCGCAAGTTAGCTCGCAAGGTTCGTTTCTTTTACATTCATCTTTCTAGTATTCTCTCCGTCCCAATCATTTCTTTACCTTTAATTTAAATATTAATCGCAAATAATGTACTCCCTCCGCCCCCAATCATTTGTTTGCCTTTACCTCCTTGTTAAGAATATGAAAGGTAAAAAATGAATGAGACGCCTCCTTCCCAATCATTTGCTTACTTTCAATTAAAACATTACTCCGTCCACTCATTTGTTTACCTTTGATTAAAAAACCCCGGCTAAGAATATAAAGGGAGTAAAAGGTAAACAAATGAATGGAATAAAAGGAGTAACAATTTTGTTTCTGTTGAATTTGTGTGTGTTTTTCGCCGAAGCAAATCATCTATCATTTGTTTTATTCAGCGGATTTCAATTTCGGCGAAAAATGTATGCAACTGTAATATACTGCAAATGAATTATGATATGCGAGAGTGATTAAATCAGAATAAAATGTATTTTGCATAAGTTCAACGAAAACTTGAGTGTGCTTTAGTTCTAGGGTGCCGAGATATTGTGGATAGTTGCAAAACTCGTGTGTGCTTAGTTCAAGGAAAACGCCCGTACTATTGCGGGCACTAGCGGAGCCAGGATTGAACTCAGCTGGAGGGGCGAACGGTAATGGTGTAAGGGGAACTCGATTTTTTTTTTGGAAAATTGTAACTAAAATCTTTGAAATTTCTCACCGTCAGCCCCCCCAGCTCCACCACTGATTGTGGGTAGTCGCAAGACTTTTGTGCAATATTGCATTAGGGCGTGTCATACGGTCATGTGTGTAAGTAGATACATCTGTAATTTTGTGGACAGTATAGTACTATATGCAGCTAGCATCTTAATTCTTAGTCCCCATTCTGCGTTCTTAGTTCCAGAGTTGTGTCACGCGTATCTCTCGTGTATTGAATGCTTCAGTTCTATAAGTTCTAAGATTCTCTGGGTTGTTGGAAAGAGTTGTTGATAGGAGTGGTGAAATGACAATACTGAACGTCTGAACTAATGATTTAGTGGTTTATTATTTACAGTACCATCCAGATACAAGTAAAACACCTGGTTCTGAGGAGAAATTCAAGGAAATCAGTGCTGCATATGAGGTACTTTTAATTCTTAGTCTTGGAGAAATTTGATTGTTTGATATCTTAGAGAAAGAGATGTGTTGATTTGGTAGGATTTCATTCCAGTGAGCTTTACTCAGTGTGCTCTTTAATTTATACTAAAATGCTATCACAAAATTTGTTTATTTTCCAAATTTTACGATTTCTTCTTTTCCCAAGATCTGTTACTTTGACATTTCATCATTCTAAGTGAAAATTTTAATGTTTCCTAAACATAGTCTTCCTTGACACTTCGACACCATTTCATGTCCGACACTTAAGTCACAGTACATAGCTTGGAATTTACTCCAACATTGTGTATTCGAATATTTACACTGATGTTGGGAGAGCATTTAAGATGGAAAAACGCACTTTTTGTCACACTCTTTTGGAAATTTGCAACCTCCCAAATGTCGTTGACCCATAGGTGTAAACAAATGATACAGTGTATGTGGGGGTATTTCTTCTGTAAAATTCTTCTGAAACAAAAAAAAAATGCTTCCTTGTTATGCTCATATCCTTATTCCCTACATCAGTTTCGAAAACAAAGCTTCTATTGAATTTTTGCTCTTTTTGTGTTGACAATGTTGCTTGGCGAAATTAATGTTGAGCACTTTTGCCAAGGTGATCCATTATAAACATCTCTTGTGAGATGTGACTATTAAATAGGTATGGTGATGTCACATTCATTCTTGTAGATGTCTGTGAACTTATGTGTATGTGCCTCTTTATGGTTAGAGTTGATGGGGGAAAATACTTGCTTGGTCTTAGGGTAGGGGGTTGTAGAGCGCTTACAAGTTACACACTTACACTACCTAAGCTTGGGATGACAGAAGTTGAATTTGAAAGAAAACTTTGCATCAAAGCATTAACTAACATTGAAAAATATTGAAGAGATACAAATTCAAGTTATAGAAACATTATGTTTATATGACTGTATCGTTTTCCTTATTGATTTATCTAATGTAGTCGGGCCTCTTCATCTCAAAATAAAAATTATTGAGGTGGTACTTTCTTTGTGTGCAATTTTAGGGCTGAGCAAAAAATCCGATTATCCAAACCGATCCGATATCCGATCCGAAGTTTTGGATATCCGATCCAAAAGCTAAGTTTGGATCGGATATCCGATCCGAAATCTTTGGTTTTGGTTTGGATATGGATATTAGTATTAAAACATTTGGATATCCGATCCGATCCGAAACTATAGTTTTCTTGTATAATTTCGAGAAAATACAATTTTATCTGATACAACAACTTAATTAAAGTTTAAATATTAGAGAAATATGTAAGTGGTACTTCAATTTTATGTCGAGAAAATTGGAGTAAGAATACTAAAGAAAATCATCATGTAAGACGATGAATATGATCGTGTTTCAAACTTAATTTTAAAGTAAATTCCAAAATATGGATATCCGAACATTGGATACCCGTAACATTTGGTTTGGATATGGATATCTGACTTCAGAAATTTCTAATATGGATATCCAATCCGAACTAGCACTTTGGAGCGGATATCCAATCCGTGCTCTGCCCTAGTGTGCATTCACTTGAATGAGGAATCATGTTTGGTCTTTTGATTGAACGGGATTTGTTGATCAAATGGGTTTCTGAAACCCAACTTGGTTGTCTACTTATCTAAATATATTTTTGTAGAAGATATAACTATAATTGTTGGAAAATAAGGGTAAACAACTAAACACTGCAGTGAAGGTCTCCATTATCATGTTAAATGTGATTGCCAAATGAATGTTCAGTATTCATTCTTCAAATTTTAACAGTTATCTAGCTTAGTGGAGTTATGGAAGATAAATTTGACTCAGCCCAAGTTTTCTGGATTGAAATCATAGCTGTGATCACCTTCCATGCCAATACGAATAAATCATTAACGTCTGAAATGTAACTGAAGGGCTTAACATTTCAACCAAACAAAAGCAACATATCCTAGTTCTTATTATTCTGATGTGTTGTTGTACCTGCTATTCTTATCCTTATTTGTGCTTGTTCTGAACTTTACTAGTACAAGCTTTCAATTTTTGAAAGTAAAACACTGTGCTCATATGTATTTTGCCACCTTATTCTTCATAATTTCATATACGGAGTATGTTTTTAGAGCCATCACGTTTGAATGAACCTTGATATAGGACTGTTAATAGTTTGGTGTTATATGTATATTGAATGGTAGATTGTGAACATGAATGTTTAAATCAATTTGCATCTTCTCTTTTTATGGACTTGCATTTTTTCTTCTTCTATAGATTAGGTGGCAGATTTCAATTAGTGTAATTGTCTAAGTTTGTCCCCTTTATTATCCTTTTAGTAAAGAGCTTTTTGTAGGTATTATCTAATGAAGAGAAAAGAGGCTTATATGACCGCTTTGGTGAGGCAGGTCTACAGGGGGAGTTCAGTGGCCCAAGTTTTACCGAGCAAGAAGTAAGATTCACCTTGTCAGTATTAATCTTTAGTCTTCATGTTTGAGGTATTAGTTTTGCAACATACCACATGCATGCATTCATAGTTTTGTAGGTCTTAAAGCACTGAGTCCTTCATTGAAAGGACTTGCTAAGGGGCATCCACAATGGTTGTTTCATTTAGCGAATTGGATTTATATAAGAAGCTCTTGAGAATGTTTCCATTGATGGTCACTCCATACGCAGGGGTAGGTTATTCACATAGAAGTTGCTTATTGTAGGCTTTTAATAGATTTGGTTTTGAAACTGATACTCTGAGATGATTGGCAATAGGTAGAATTTGAAGTGGAGTTTCTACAATTGTTCATGTCCTAAGTACTTATAGGACACTATATGAGCAAAAGACATCAATTATATTACACAAACTAATGTCTTTACGTTGGCTAGAAATTTCTTTTCGGTTTTGCAAATTTCCTGTTATGTTGAGAAGAGGAATGAGATGTTCGCAGATGTAAGATTTGAGCGACAGGGAGTTGGGTTGAAATTACAAAGTGGAAGGGATATATTACTATTGTTTACCACATTTGTAAGATCAGACAGGCTGAATTGTTGCTCATGGTGAATCTCTCCACTCAGAGCGATTGTTTTTCATTTTTGGTGTCACACATAATTCCCTTCTTTTATACTACTGGACCCATGGTAAAAGAATGAGACATCTCTTGCAGTCATAGTTGCAGTAGCGGTTGCAAAGTGAAAAGAAAGCGTTTGGATGCCATGAATGTAACATAACACATCGCCACCGATGTGACCGTATTCTAAAAAAATTTCACCAAATAAAGGGAAAATGTTCGAATGTCTCAAAACGATTTGATTCCTAATTCTTAATTCCTATATGGTCTATCACTCTATCTCAAACAACACGTAAGGGTGTTAACTTCATCCTATAAATGAACTAAACACTTGTTAGATGAATCAAAACCTTGGTTTGATACCTGATTACAGTCGCATACCAATCTGTGAACCAAAAACCACCATAATGACTTCTCTGCCATAGAAGTCTACGTAATCCTGCCCAAGCTTCCTTGTCAGTTGTAGGTGTTGGTCTGTCATGGCTTTTGTTGTCTCTTTTTTCTCTCTTTTCGGTGTATATATTCTGCTCTTAATTAATGATGCTTTAGACGTTCTTATAAGTAAACGCACATAATCTTTCTGTGGTTAATGTGCTGCTGACTGTTTTATTGTGTACCTGACTCATTCATTAGGTGGACCCTTTTGAAGTGTTTGATTCAATTTTTGGTGACACAAATGGTTTCTTTGGAGGTGAAGGCATTGGTCAAAGCAGGCAGAATCTTGATATCTGGTAATGGTTGTATGCGAATATTTCCTATTTTAAGAGTCAGTTGGAAGCAGCCTCTCTGTAATCACACAAGGGAGGAAAGTTTATTGTACACATGAGACATGACCATCCTAACGGGGATTCGAGCAGGAGCTTCTAGAACACTACTATAACTCCTAGTTTGATTGAGTTGGAATCGTCCAGATAGGGCACTCTGAAATTTGATATACAGCATGAAATTCAGAACCAAAACCGTATAACATATTCTGATGTTTTCCTTGAGAATATGGAACAATAAGTAGTTACTACCGTTTTCCATACATTTAAGTTTCACCCTCTTTATTGTCTTTTTTAACAACTCCTATTCTTAATGGCTTATCCCTCATCAGCTTAATCACTCTCCGCTCCAAAAAAGATGTGGTTCAATATATATAGACGGGTATCCTTTGTCAATTTCATGTGAGGGGTGATTTATATTGGAATTTTAACCCCCTATTATATCCTAGTATCCTACCACTTTCATTTGTTAAATTTTCTGTTCATTGAAGAAAGTATGCTTGTGTTGTCCTTTTGATTTAGTTTTGTACGTTTCCCTCCTTGTTTCTCTCACACTGTCTTGATACATACCTTAATTTTAAATATAATCCATTTTTCATTCTTATATAGGTCTGACATATCACTAACCTTTGAAGAGTCAATTTTTGGAGGAAAGCGAGAAATTGAAGTACCCTGCTTGGAGAGATGTGCTGTATGTGATGGGACAGGTGCCAAATCAACACATGGCATTAAATCATGCTCTGCATGTGGAGGTAGAGGAAGAATCATGAAAAGTCAGAGAACACCATTTGGTGTAGCTTCTCAGGTAATTCTATGATACTGATTGAATGGAAACCCTGTGATGTTCATTTTACATATCAAGTATTGGGAACAGTGCAAGACATATTCTACTCTTTTTACTTATTAATTGCTGCAAATGGATATAATTGCTGCAAATAGATAGGACGGACCGTCTGATATGGATGTTATATGTAGAGTAAATACTGCTAGAAGATGGAGTATAGTATGTATTAATCAAACATAGTGTGAAGGCTTAGAAGATGCAGGCCTACAGGCATCACTCATACTATGGTCTTTTTACCTTGCTTCCTTAGCCTTAATGTAGTATGACGCGCGATTCTGAGTGTAGGTTGTATTTATCCTTTTTTTTATTTGCTGATAGCCTTTTTGACATTCCTAGGGCACCATGGTACTTTCTCCTAATTTTTGGTATTTCTACAAGCATAGTTGCTATGTCAAGAACTTAAGATCCCTTCACATCAACACTAGTGAATCAGGTAACATTCAAGTGTTTTGAGTCTTACTGTAGAACCATGTAGGCAGAACCTGCGTCACTTCTTTAGTAGCTTGTTTTAATGTTTTTCATTAGATATTTGAGCTTCAAATATCTAATGAAAAACATTAAAACAAGCAACTGAAGAAGTGAGGCAGGTTCTGCCTACATGGCTCTACAGTAAGACTCAAAACACTTGAATTACTAATAAATACAAGGTCTTCCTGCCAAAAAAACTCTCTCCCCCTCCTCTCTGAAAAAACCCTGCCTCCATCCATCAAATTCGGGGCTCCCATCGATAATTAATCGATGGTAAGCCCCAAAACTGTTTCATCTTTCAATTAATAGTATGCGTATGTCATTTAATCAATAAGAGTCTCTCTTTTTGGGATCATCGTTTTTCAGTTTTTTCTGTCCTTTATTTCGGGAGTTTTCCAGTTAATCCTGGATTTAGTTTCAATCAAAATATAGACCAAGAGTAATTCGTTGATGGTTCGTCGCACATTACTTCAATGGATACAAGTTATTTGTCAACCATCTATGGAACTAGTAAGAGGTATTTTTCCTTTTACAATTTATCATACGAAGGATCCCCTCATCAAAAGCTGCATGAAGATAGCAATACGAGGCCGAGCCGAATTGTTAGATCATGGTTTGAGATCCCTAGTTTACAAGAAATTTATTTTCTTTGGTTTCTAATAGATTCGTTTTCGATTATAGTTATTCTTTGTAAGTGTCGTATGACGTTCTATTAATGAAATTATTCTTCTATTTCAAAAAAAAGGGACAGGGCCTAAGACCTCTTTGTTCACAAATACATATCCTCTTTCTTTTTTATATTTTTGGATTTTGAGGTGTGCGTTTACCCATGGACGGTTCTAAAAGATGATTCATATCAGCCGACCCCAAATCATTTTAGGATCAAGGCTCTGATGTTGTTGTTGTTGTTGTTTTTGTTGTTGTTGTTGTTGTATTAAGTCGATGGAATCTCAAAATCATCGATATTCTGAAGTATCCTACTATCCATATCCTATCAGGCTTTGTATAGCAGGAAATAACATAACATCAGTCTCATAGTTCCTGTACATAACAATCACTTTTTTGTACCATGCTTTTATGTAATGGTCCTGATGTTGGATACTTGATGTCCTTTTAAATTTAAGGGTATATATGTTTCAGGTCTCAACATGCGTAAGTTGTCAAGGGGAGGGTAGGATTGTGACTGATAAATGCCTGGAATGTGGTGGTTTGGGAAACATCAGATCTATACGAAGGATTGATGTGGTTATCCCACCTGGTGTTGTTGATGGAGCTACTATGCAGCTACGAGGAGAAGGGAATTATGATGGTAACAGGTGCAATCTTGGTTCGCATTTCTGAAGACACATTTACCATCAGATGCATTCATTTTCTTCTGTATGCAATTTGGCTAAGTAGTAAAGCAATAGCTTCATCTAATATTTGCAAGTAGATGGTAAATTAAAGCCACAGTTATCTTATACTTATCTGATAAAGGCAATCAAGTTTCTAAGTAATGGATCTAATCCTGAAATATATCTGCAGCCAGCTTAGATTTATTGTGTTTTTTGGAGGATTAGTAAACCAAGTTCCTTATGAAGTGTTTTTTGGGGGGATTAGTAAACTAAAGCGTATCAAGCAAAAATGTGGCCGTGCCTATGTTGCCTTAAACTCTCAGGGTGTACCTGCAGCAAAACATTTAAATATCTGTTTCGTCTTTTGAAAGTGATTATTTATATGGTTGTATTAGACTCTCAAGTCTCAAGGGAATATAAAAAAGGTAAATGTAGAGATGATGATGTAAGATGGCAGAAAAAGGAAAAAAAAAAATTTACATGTGTGCTATATGGATGCAGGAGAATTTCTGGCGATCTTTATTTGGCTCTTCATGTTGAAGAAAGACGTGGAATATTGAGAGATGGTCTCAATCTCGTCTCCAGAGTCAGTATCACTTACACAGAGGCAATTCTGGGAACTACCATTAAGGTATACTTTTATTAATTTTCAGTGTGTAAAGTGCACATTTTAAATTGATGTACTGTGTGTCCCTATTTTTTTTAGCCTTTGTCTTTCCAATTCATTGTGGTTCACATTTAAGAGTAGAACCACCTAATCAATCCTTATGTTAAAGGTGCAAATATTAGACTGTCGTTTGGAAACTTTCCATGCATTGAGTAAAGCCTTTACCAAATCCTTTACGTGTTTGGGCATGCGCAAAAGTATAGTGTTGCATGTTATGATAATCGACCAATTAAAGGTGATTTTTTACAACTGAGTTTTGCCTTGAATTTATATTATGATTTTATGTCTGGTATGTAAGCAATCACTTTTTTTAACAAGGATATGAACTACTATCCAAGACCACATTACTTCTGGGTTCAAACTAGGGCTAATGAGACGAGACAGCTCGCGAGCTACTCGAGATCGGCTCGGTCAAAGCTCGGCTCGTGCGAGCTTGGCTCGTGCGAGCTCGGCTCGGGCTCGGCTCGAGAGCTTAACGAGTCAAGCCGAGCAAAGGCTGGCTCAACTCGAAAAGCTCGCGAGTGGCTCGAACTTGTGTGATTACATAATATATTGCTCATATTTTATAAAATATTTTATCATGATTATATTTTTGTATCATACATATATCAAATGTCTCGCTGATTTGCCAAATATTTTTACATATAACTTTTGAGCCTTGGTATTGAAAAAATCGAAAGAAAAAAAATAAGAAAATAAACAGTTTTATATAGGCTCAATTTGGGCTCGAGTTTGGCTCGAGCTCGCGTTAAAGCTCGCAAGCTTTATAACGAGCACATTTTTTTCAAGCTCGAGATCGGCTTGAACTCGAGTTTTTGTTCTTGAGCACAAGCCGAGCAAGGCGAAGCTCGGGCTCGGCTCGGCTCGTTAACACTCCTAGTTCAAACACATGTTCACAAAGAAATTTATGAGTGTTATGACCACTTGTAAAATGGGAGAGAAATTGATAAACCTCCCAAGGCTTGGGTCATACACTCATACCTCATGGCGAAGCTCATGAGCATGTGTTTATCATTGGAACCCACAAAAGAAAATTATTTCCATGATTTGAAATCCTTATAAAAGCCCCAGTATAGGCTTTTGAGTACTCCAAATCTATAATTTAAACACACTTTTTCATTGACGAAGAAGATACTCCATAAAACAGAACTAGACGTAAACCATATTAAATCTCTTGGAAGTTTGATAAAATATGTACCCCTTAATATCCCTTGCTCTTGATGTGAAAATGTATAAAAATGAGATCATGAATGCAACTCTAAATTTAGTAAAAATTGCATCAATGATCTTATTTTGGTTGATCAACCACTGAGATCTCCTTCAATACTCATTACCTCCTGACGCGGTAATAGTAATTGGAAAGATAACAAAGAAAATTAACTCATCAAACATAAAATCACCTTCAAAATTTGATCAAAAGGTATCAAAGGTAAAACCAGATTGCTTGTATTAGATTCATCTTTTATAATACTGATGGTCATCTCCTAAGTTTGATTATACACTTGGACCATCTAAAGCAGGTCCAATTGAAAGTGATTCATGGTCGCCTAATTCGTAGTACGCTTACATACATGATACACACTTCTTACATTGTAATACGGATAATTTACACCAAAAGTTTTAATACGACGTAATTCAGATACGAAAATTTCGGTGGAATCGATCCAGGAAGTGAAGGTGCTTTATGATGCTGGTATCTTATACGTGATGGAGTTTATAGTATATACTTTATAGTAAGGAACAATGCAAGCTTATTGTTCCATGCTCATGATTCTATGTTTATTTCTCTAGTGTAGTGTGAAGAAAAAAGAGTCAATAATTGTTTGTGCTTCATGCATTGTATGTTATTACACATTTTTTTTATTATGCCATAATAAGGTTTCGTAAATCTGAACAATAAACGTTTTCAACACCAGGGTAAAACTGTGGATCTTATCTTTGATATGCCAATGAATTCTGTTTAATATAACCCCGGTGTTTTGTAGATTTTGTATTCTCCATATGTAAGATTTATCCATCCAAAATACTCATTTGTATAAAAGAATGTGTATGGCAGAAAATTAGCACAATGGGGACAAGATATTTCACAAATTATAAAAAAAAAAACTCCCCCGTTTCCAGACTTGGTGTTCCCACCAAATGGACAACAAGGAAGAAATTTCTTGGCAGGAAGACCTTGTATTTATGAATATTAAGGAGTTTCTGAAATATTAAGGGTGTTCCCACCCTCTTTTGCTGTGTTTCTTTCTTTCTCCTTCGATTCTGGTTCTCTAAAAGATTTGCTTTATACTTCTAAACTAGTTCTCTCACCTGTAATTATGAAATGCTTTGGAGTATATGTTACAGCTGTCATTGGGGAAGTCTACTTTCTAAAGAGAGACAAAATGGCCTCTGAAAACTGTGTATTTATTAATTTTCCTACCTTTTTTTGTTCTTCGAAATTCCATAATACTTTGGTACATTTTTTTGCAATTAAATAGTGATCTTGCTTGAAGCTATAGCCTAGTAGGAATATATTAACAGAAGTAGAAAAATCTTGGTAGAAGTTTAATTATTACGGAGGACTTCTAGTTCTCTGTTAGTCTGTTCACTATTCTTATTAATGGTCATTGTCGACGCCAAGTGTAGGTCGAAACTGTGGAGGGTTCAAAGGAACTCCAGATTCCTCCCGGAATTCAGCCAGGAGATAAAGTAATATTATCACAATTGGGGGTTCCAAAAAGGCGTGATTCAGGAAGAGGTGATCATGTCTTTATTGTGGATGTTCGAATCCCAAAAACAGTCAGGTTTGGCTCTGCAAATTTTCGTCATTTTAAGTCTCTTTTCTCCCTAGTAGGATCAAGAGTGCCTTCGAGGCATTGGGGTAATTGCTGTAACATTGTTCTTTCTCCTTTTCTGTTAATACTTAACACGTGAAGAAGATGTATGAGAACCCCTCCCAAGAAATAGATGTGGTGAAAGAGCAGGCTTCTATAATTGGCTTATGTAGGAGTCGGTTGAGCATTTACAGATTCATAAGATTGTCTTGTATAACATCAAGGATTCAAGGCTTTCATCTCATGGAAGCTCATAATTTGAATTATGTACTGCCATGGCTAGAAGAGTTTTTGTTTCATAAAATTTCTCTTTGTTTATCCGTTATATTTGCTGAGGCTTTGCTCATTGGTGTCATATTTAACTTGCAATTTCATAATGCCAGTGAAAGGGAACGCAAATTGCTTGAGGAGCTTGCTATTCTGAGGGGTTCATCTGATGACTACACAAATTTTATTCATGGTAGTTTCAATTTGTTCCAAATACAGCGGACTTGGTTTCTACTTTCTTCAGTGTTGAATTGTTTGTTAGATTCTCTTGACACACATTCATTATTTTCTTGAAATTGACAGGCAATCAAAACAGAAGTAACATGACCACGGAGAGGATAAACCATTCATACCAGAAGAGTAAAACTGGTAATTCTGTATGGAATTTGGTGGGACGGCTTTTCCAGTAAGTGCAATATTACTCGCCTTTATTTCTCTCATTTAGTAGGTAGCTTATTGTCAGTGTGTAAGGTTGCCATACTTGGTTCTGTTGGTTAGTTCTAGTCGTCTCCATGCATACTTCACCAGTTCACCTGCATAAAAATATAAAATAACTGGGGATCAGCTAAATTTTGTGCACTATAGTCTATATTTGAGGAAGCCGTGTCTGACATTTCGTCTGACCGAGAATAAAAAATTTGAATGTATGGGCATATTAGAGTTCCATATCCATAGGAAGGTGCAGGTTCCTAGATATATAAAATTTAAAATGCTAGCAAAATTTTATTCAGCTGTCTTTAAAATTGATTATACTAGTTTTTAACGAGATTATAAAGCAAGACGTTCAAATTCATCCATCAGGATCAGTTTGGGAAGGTGAAATACTTGCCATATTAAATCCAGTTGGTCGTACAAAGATAAAATGGGGGAATGAAATACGGAAACAATCTGAATAATTCGTAGTTAGTCATCACTAAACAAACACTTTAGTGAACTCAGTGAGTGAACTAAACTGTTCAGTTGCTTGCTTAGTAAGGTTATTACTTATTACTCTCTTCTCCATTTCTGCAATTCTCATAACACTACACTACTACAGGAACACTTATTAATTTGCATGAAGAAATGAAAAAAGTTGGTTTGATTGAACCAGAATTTCTTATTGTGAACATTCTGTGCCGGAACAGCAAGGCAAATTGGTGGTGCTTTAGGTTTATTTATTGATATTTTATGTTTTGGTGAGGAATTGGTCTTGCATAAAAAGCTTCAAAAGAACTCCGCACGGGTGGTTGCTATGATATTCTTGCTGCGGGAACTATTAGAATCGTGGGTATTATTACTTATTAGGGAGTTCGACGGAATAACTTATGTGCCATGTTCTTCACCTTGATGACAAGGGTTACTTTGTGGGGGGAAGGAGGGTATGGTATGAGTTTGTATATTCGTCACAACTAATGCTAGGTTTTATTTTGATAAAGCCCTGGTGTCATATTTTCACGAGTTAATCCCGACCATTGTTCATATTTTGCAGGGGAAGGGACTCACGAAAAGGCTTTGCATCCGCAACTATGTCTATGCCACCGTCATTATGGAGGCATGGCGGGATGGATCCCTGGTTTTCAAGTCCGTGGGTTGTTTTCTTTTTGCTCAACTTTGTATTCGCAATAATATCTAATCTTACTCGCAAATGCTCCCAAAGCAGTAAAAAGAGTAATCACCCTTCGGGTGGTCATAGAACGTTGTACTGACCTATCATGTAGTAAATCACTTTTCAATTTTCACCATCCTTCATTTTCACTGCAAATTGATCTTTGAGCTACATATGTCGAGCGGTATCATAGACACAAAATAATGACTTTTTTCCTTTGTTTGAATATGACCCTTGTTCACATGCAGGCGTATATAGACCTGACAAAACAACCCGAAATAATTTGCCTGCATACTGTATAAGTTTACAATATGGCTAATTCAGATAAAAGATCCCTAGAACATGAAGTCGGACTTTGATTATCATCGTTTACTTCCATCTGCAAAACTACTTGACGATCACATCCTATATCTAAATTTTTTTAGGTTAAAGAGTACGAGAAGTCTTCCAACTGAATAAAAAGGCAGCCCGGTGCACGATGGCGTCCCCGCTAGGCAAGGGAGAGAATAATAAGTCTTCCAACTGAATATATCGATAAATTTACAACAATCTGTGCATTAATTTTATCAAATTCTGCAGTATGTAACTAATCATCTTCCTTCCTCTAATGAAGAAACGGATATAGAATTTACAGAAAATTCTTCCAAAACGCTGCTCCCAGTCACAGTAGTCTTGGAACTACTGGGATTAGTATTAGTAAAAGCAGAAGAGGTAGTATTTTTCCCAAGCCAACGGCGACCATGAACCCCAGGTTTTCCGGGTTGAGGTAATGTGAATGAGTCACTGCAAAGCTTCAGATGGACAGAGCTCATGGTAGGCCTATCAGAAACCGTCGCCTGGCAACATAGCAGACCAAGCTGAATGCACATTGCTGCTTCGTCCGGGTTGCACTTGGCAAGGGTTGCATCAACCAATTCCAGCGCCTTTCCTTCTTGGTAGAGCATCCACGTCTGCAGAGAATTTAACATGCGAGAAGTTAACAAACAAAAGACACAAATTATCGTGTGTCGATAGCAATAGCGAATCCAGAAAAATTTCTTTCCGGGGTCCTGATTAATATTTAAAATCTATATACACATAAAAAAGTTATAAATTTATTTTTTTAGCCTGAAAATTAGACAAAACACGCAAAAAAAATTCTGTTTCCGGTGTTCGCGCACCCCGGAATGATCTTAGTAGATCCGCCGCTGGTCGATAGTCAGTTTAACAGTGAAAATGAACTGATCAATATGAAATGCTTCACAGACTTTCACAGAACTTACATATCTTAAGAGATCTGCCTTCTCTGCACCAAGTTGGTCGGCAAAGTTTTTTCGTCCGCTCACTAACTCGAGCATCAAAATTCCAAAACTGAAGACATCTGACTTCACGGACAAGTATCCATGCATTGCATATTCAGGAGCCATGTAGCCACTGCATTCAAAGGTACAGTTTCATATTCAGATTTTCCAACAACATACCAACTACGACAAAAAAACAATCGCAGTTAAATTAACAGCTTTTTTTTCCTAAAGGAAGTGTCAACAAAATAACTTACTAAGTACCAGAAATCTTAAAAGTATCCAAATGTGTGCCATCACCGGGAAATAACCTGGCCAACCCAAAATCCGATATCTTAGGATTTAAATCCTTATCTAGCAAAATATTGCTGGCCTTAACATCTCTATGAATAATCCTCTCCGGAGCTTCTTCGTGGAGGTAAAGAAGTCCTCGAGCTATTCCAATAATTATTCTATACCGTTTAGCCCAATCTAGGGCTACTGATTTATCTTTATCTGTGAAAATACAGTACATTAGCTTCATACTGAGTAGTTAGTTTCAAGTAATTTAGATTTTGCAGAAAGTTTTAGAGCCTAGAAATTCTTACTAAATAGAAAATAATCAAGGCTTTTATTTGGCAGATACTCATACACCAGCATTTTTTCATCTCCGTCTATACAGCAGCCGAGCAAAGTCACCAAGTTTTTATGTTGAGTCCTTAGCAGTAGTTTCACTTCATTGGTGAACTCCGTCAGGCCTTGTCTTGAATACACTGACAGCTTTTTCACTGCTATTTCCCGTCCATCGGGTATGAATCCCTGATGATAATAATAACTAGATTTTAAGGTTGCAGCTTGTATTTATTTTGGAAACCCGGACAATATGGCGGCACAAGGATTAAGGAGTAAAGAAACTTAAAACTTAAAAAAGAACTCATATCAGAAGAAAGCAGGAGAATGCAGAACCTAAACTGTTAAATTATGGTGCTCAGCCAAAAGTGCAGAACATCTTTAAGCACTACTGTTAGAAGTATTGCTTCAAAAGAATCTTTTTTATCCCACATTGATAAATTATGTTGGACTAATATAGTTTATAAGTGATCACCTATGTTGAACTACTAGATGTGTAGTGGTAAAGGGACCATACCACCACACACGCGCACACGCCCGGCCGGGCTCTGCGCTGGTTTTCCTAGACAGATTAATTGCACATCTAGATCCTTCCTTTAACCCTGGGGTTGGTTGCCAAGAGGGGCAAATACAACTTTAGGGCAGTGATTCCTATCACGCGACTTGTATCTTTGCCGGTTCTGTAAGTTTTGGTCGGGACTACAACCGAGTATGCTCCATACAGCTTAATACAGTCAAGGGTACAACCGAGTATGCTCCATACAGCTTAATACAGTCAATGGAGCATAAGGAACATCAGAACAATTCTTACAAATGGAGAAATTTAATTCAATACTATGAAATAAAAGTCATCTTGCTTCAAACAGCTTAAGATGTACTAATACTTGATACTTCGAATCTAAGGAGTTTACTCACCATTATTTTCAAATTTCCTTGTACATCACTCACAAATACGATAATCTATCATATTTGACCCGTTTTAAGTTTAAGATGGATATTCCTGTCTTAAATAAGAATTTGTGTAAAAAATTATAGAAGGGTTGAAGGACAGCAACATAAAATAGTACCTTGTGCCAATCATTAGTTTGCATTTTACAATTTAAATAAAAGCTAAACAAATAAATGAAACGGAGTTGAGAATACCTTATAAACAGGGCCAAAACCGCCACGACCCAACAAATTCAAGTCGGAGAAGAAATTAGTAGCATTCTGAAGAGTAGTGAAGGAGAAGAACAAATCAGAATTGTCGAGAGCTTCAGTAGACACAGAATCATGACGGAATTTGTTGTTTATGCAATCCCATAATCTAGATAAAACTACCCCCATTTTTCTATATTTTTTGTTTATGCAATCCCATAATAATACCGTAAAAATTTCCTCCAATTTATTGTGTATAACCGCGTTTGGACTTTGATATTCTTGCCGTACTGTTTATCATATGTTTCAGCAATTAATAATGTTCAGTTGTTCTAGTTAGGTGCTGACTAATTACTTAATTACTCTAACTACTGGTTAAGGGTCCACCTTTTGACCGAAGTCAAGAATTCGATTTTCATTGAGTTAAAATATAACCTTGTTGATACTTGATAGGCGATCTATAAACACCACTTTAAATATTCATAGAAGTCGGTGGTCTATCCTGACCTTAAAATGAGTAAGACTTACCCTTAAACCTAAACTTTTTTTTAATGTAAAAAATAAAATAAAAAAAAGTAGATTCTATGTCAGTATACTAATAATAATCTCAAAGGTTGGAAGTTGATATGAAATGATAAGATGATGAAATGTTGAAAGGTCAATTTGACCAAAGGCTGCGTGTCTTTCTGTTGTGGCTGGACGTTACCAAATCATGAATTTGGTCAAGCAATCCTCCAGCAGAATTTATTCCGTTGAATGACTTGAATCGTTGATAATCCGAAATGTCTATGTCTCCATAATCAATGAGGATTTTCTGTCTCATTTAGTGTCCCATTTGGTGTCCTACTAGCTTCTAACACCTCAATAAATTAACAAATATATTGTAATATTTTATTTTGCCACAAGTGATGTGTCGAAATGTAAGTGGTGTGACACACACAATGGGACACAAAAGTGGGACAGAGGATCCTCACTGATCCACAATAGTCTCTAATAGGGATGAGAATGAATTAGATGGGTTTTGTTGTTTAAAGCAATTAACTTTTTTATTGGATTACCGATTCATATCTAAAATTAAAAATTATAAGCAATTCAATATATTTTTCACAAAACCATGCCGATCCATAGTATAATCTAAAACTCGATCTTTAACTTAATTTGACTATATAAAAGTTCACTTAATATGACAAAAAAAATGAAGTTTTTAGTTTCTAGTTCAATCGGGTTTGGGTGTGAGTGGATCAGTAATGGATTTGGTTCGGATTTTCCAATAGTGAATTTGATATGAAATTTTTAAGACTAAATTATCAATTATACCCACGTTTAATTCCATTTTTTATACTTACTCCCACGTCAAATTTTTTTAATGATTTACACCCGAATTAATTGCTCAGTTTATATTTTGCACCCAATAACATTTTCAGGCCATATCTCCGTCAAAACAATAATTTTACGACGATTTTGCCCTTCCTTCTTTTATTAAACATTCTTTCTCCTCATTCATCTTCTTCTTTATCCTTCTCCCTCATTTTCCCCAATTTAATTTTCCCCAATTTGATTTTCCCCAATTTTATTTTCCCCATTGATATGGTGGGCTTCTGACTTAAATACGACTAGTATGGATGCCCGGCTTCGCCCGGGTTGCCTCTATTTAGCATTAAAATATATTTTCAATTAACTAAAACTACTTTAAAGTTTCACAACTCATAAATTTATTATTAACATATTTTTCTATGATAGAGAGTATATCTTAAAATTATAATGAAATAAATTATGAGACAAATTCACAACTCCCGCTATTAATATTTTACTTAAATCGATTGTTTAGCTAATTGTTCATATATACTTTCTTTTGTTCTTAGTATTGTTGTTTTTATTACATTCGTTATTATTACTAACTAACATAATTTTTTTTTTACTCTTTAAGTATCTAATGAGTGATTACTATATCCAAGGTTACTTTTATTACTCTCACTACTCGAAATAAATATATTACATATATGCATTAAATTAATTCAGTCGAAATAATTATGGAATATTATATTTTTTGGAAATCTAGCTTAATTTATTTACCTTTTTATAGTTTACAAAATATAATGTACTTTTTAGTAGTTTCCAAAATATAATATACTCGAAATAAATATATTTGTTTATGTTAATGTAATTAACATCTTTATACTAATTAATACCATAAGTGGGGCATATTTATTTTAAGGAAAATCACCATATATCGGTGTTCTCTAAATTCATACTTCAACCAAAACTATATAATATTTACATTGAAGTCCCTTGTTTAGGTCCATCGCACGGTGCTAGTAATTTAAAACTATATAGTATAATTAATTTGTATAGATTTATTTAATTACATTGAAGTCCCTTGGTTTCTGGAATTAATATATAGTATTGATTGGTATGGTGGTATTGTCGATTGGGCATTGGTATTTACATCCAGCTATGTTCTTTGACGGGGATTCAGTGCTTGGATGCCATTATGTTGAGTTCTTTGACGTATTTGGCAAGGCATTTAATACCACTCTCAAGGGAATAGTTGATCGAAAGAATTTACAGGGCAATAAAATTGATGTGATTATTACCACATTCTCACCGCACCATTTTGAAGGAGACTGAGATACTTTTGGTGTTTGCCCTAGAACAAAGCCATTCACGGAAGGCGAGAAGGTTCTTGAAGGTATGGATGCTAATATGAGGAAATTAATAGGGAAAATCAAATTGGGGAAAATCAATGAGGAAAATCAAATTGGCAAAAATGAGGGAGAAGGATAACGAAGAGGATGAATGAGGGGAAAGAATGTTTAATAAAAGAAGGAAGGGCAAAAACGTCATAAAATTATTGTTTTGACGGGAATATGGCCTGAAAATGGTATTGGGTGCAAAATATAACCTGAGCAATTAAGTTGGGCGTAAATCATTAAAAAAAATTGACGTGGGAGTAAGTATAAAAAAGTGGATTAAGCTTGGTTGTAATTGATAATTTACTCAATTTTTAAATAGTAGATCGAGTATGAGTTTTAAAAAACTCTTTTTTGATTAGATTTTTTCTTTTCACATTGATTTGGTTTTGACCTCAATTGTCATTTGCCGTTAATAAACGTCTCGTTCGCCTTGCATCTGTTCATTGTTCCCTAGTTCTAGTCCCTAACATATATCATTTGTACAATCTTCAAAATTTATTTCCCTCGGTTTTGTTGGTGGTATTGTGAATGTTGTTTATATACTCCTTATATTAATTGAGTGGTGATTTTCGCAGTTTATATTTTACTCATTTTAGTACACTTTTGACAATTTCCCTCTTCTCATTTCCCCCTCATGTCCTGGTGTACTACTTCCAAATGAAAAAAAGAAAAAAGAGAAAAACTCCTATATACAGTACAACCACCATCAATCAAGTCCAATTACCACTAAACACCACCAGTCCACACTCCACCACCACCCAACCTACTGTCGAATCTCCGCATGCCTGTCAGCCACCATGCACCGCCATAGTCAGACCAACCTTTGCCGGAACACCGACCATTGTCGTTCACCCTTACCACCACCCTCGCCGCCAAACCCACCACCACCCAACAACCCCAAACTAAAATTTCTTACAAAAACCATAAAAAAACATTGACTCAATTGATAATTCGAAATTAATGAATTAAAAACTAATTCTATAGACAAATTATCACCTAGAGACTATAATTGAAGGGATTGTTTATTTGATAAAATTGTTTTTGTTCCGGGTGTAATTCCAGAGCAGTTATTTGTTACCACACGTGCTTGTAGAATGACGTCTTTGATTGAATCCTCCTTTCGGATTTCCTGAAACAATGAACAAACTGAGGGCTCGGCTTTGTACCGAGCGAACTCACTCCGACGCTCAAGTCAGTAAACTTAAAAGGATTAAGTCGTATGTTACTTGGCGAAGTATGTATTGTAGAGAGATAAGGAAGATATTACCAGATTATGAGGTGTTTAGGTTATTTTTCGGATCCTTTCCTCAATGAGGGTTGAGGAGTATTTATAGACTTTCACCTTTTGTCACGTAGTGGCCAAGTGGCCAAGTGGCTAGTAGGTGGAAAGACTGATCTACCCTCGGCCGAGGGACCCATGGCAGGCCGGCGGGCCCTGCTGACTCGCCGCCGAGGGGTCTTGGATATGAGTTCGCGGATATGTGCCCTACCGGCTAGTTGTCCCAGCCTGAGGCACAAGAGACAGCCGACAGTGCGTCGGTTAGGCTGTCTAAGTCGTTGACTTGCTGTAGATATCTTTGACCTTGCTCAATATGTTGACTCGGTCAGCGGGTGCAGAATATGCCCCATCAATTTGCCCCCAGCGTAGTCTATGCCGTGGTATGGACCTTCGATGAGTGTTGAGCGTATTCTGCGCAAGTTTTGGTCAAATTTCTGCCCCCCCCGGCTTCTTCTACCTCGGCTTGGTTCTGCTTAGGCCGTACCGTATCATATCCCCCCTCCACATGGATGTGTAATGGACATCAGATGTGGAAAAGAAAGTGGCGCTGGCCGAGACCGAGGTTGTGAGTGCCGTGTGCTTTTGATTGCCCCCAGCCGGCGCTGCCAAGCTTGGTTGAATCAGCGGGCCGTTGGGCAAGTAGATACCAAGGAGCGTTTTGAAGAAGATACGTCGATTGGCATTCTGTCAAGGAGTGTGTTGAAGAAGCTTTGTAACTGTTTGTCGATTGGCATTCCATGGCTGCATGCTTGTGTAGACACCTCGTTTCTGCACCTCTCGCAAACCACCCGGTGATGATTGGGCCGCATGTTTGGTTCGCGGAACGATTAGTGACAGTTCGTAAGATTATCGTCAAGTGATTGCTCAAATATTAATGTCAACCTCTTAAAAGTCATCTACGTCCCGATACGGTCGTTTTGGCAGTAATTAGAGTACATTGAGTCCGGTCAAAAACCGTCTCCATTTTCTGATAACTGTTAAATCCCGAGTCAGAATGTTCTGGAATGTTCCGGATATTTCTATTCCATATTTCTCAAATTTTATCTTTTGGCAAATAATATCCCGTAATATTTACATAAAATATTTAAAGATAATCGAATTATTTCCGTCCTACCATAACTCAAACGCGGAAATCTTTCTTAAGCAGGAGGAAACCTCCTGGGAATAGACGCAGCAGGTGCTGCGCCTCTTCCAAGAGACGCATGTGGCTCGCTGCGCCTCTTCCCAGTGCCCTCTTTGCATGATTTACGTATCTTTTTCATATCTTTCCGAGATTCACTTCCAAAGAGTCTCCGAAACCCTATTCCTTCACGTGATTAGTATAAATAGGAGCTTTCGTTCCTCATATTTCTCACGCGAGTGTCCGCCCTTCTCTTCTCCCTTTGCATTCTAGACTTTGTTCTTACTAATTGGCGCCTACGTGCTTGGACTTCCGACCACGTAAGCTCGGATCTTTCCGGGTACCAGCCTCTCCGTTGCATGACCGACCAATTTGACCACTACACTCAATCAATCTAATTAATCAACTTGTTAAATCGTTTTCCTCTTTCGAGGGCACTCTTTCCTTGCATTCGCGTCGAGCATCACTAATCGATCTTCTTAGTTCTTCTCGTTCCGTCAACATGTAAGTCTGAGGGTGTATTAATCTCTCTTTTATTTATTGTATTTTAATTATTGTATAACAATTGTAAGGTTTATGTCGAAAACACCATTAAAACCGATTTCTAAAACCGTCTTTAAAACCTTTTTTGCGGATTTCCGGTGAGGAGAGACGTCGAGAAAAGACGCAGCAACCGCTGCGCCTCTTGAAGGAGCGCAGCACTGCTGCGCCTCTTCGTGAGGCCGCCGCAGATTCGCTTCTTTTCTTCTTCCTCCGTCCCTCGTAATTCGTCTCAAATTTATTTCTTTTGTTTTGTTCGTCTGTTAATTCGTTCACATGATAGTTTAATAATTCATATGTATATTATCCGTCATCATTAACATGTTTAAATCGTCATAAATCCGACTCAAATCCCTAATAATCAATATTTGCGGGTTTTCGTCATTAAATTCAATTCGAGTTTTAGATATTCAATTCGTTCATATTGGGTTTCTGGGATTCATTGTTGATATATTTTCACCTGTTTGTTCATTAATCCGTCGTCGTTCATCATGTTGAGTTATTAATTCGTTTAGTTAGTTAGTTTAATTAATCATTCATTAACATCGACCCTTCACATAATTAATCCGTCTTATTTCCGTTTTAACCATGTTTTACTGTTTTATGACCTCAATCATATGTAAATAATTCATTAATCACTTTCATCCGAGTCTAAAATCGAAATCAATCCATTAATTTACCAATTAACATTAACGGTTTGCGATTCGGCTACGACGAGAACTCACCCTTGGAACAGGACGCAAGAATCGCTGCGCCTCTTCCAAAGGGCGATGTCGTCTGCGCTGTTCGTGGTGAATTCTGTTCCTGAACTCCTTTTCTGCTTTGACCTAGTTTAATTAGCTACGTATTAATCAACTATTATCCGTAATATCACGCTAATTCCTGTTCGTTAATTTATTCTTCTATTCTTTTATTCTTTTTTATCAAATCATCCGTTTTAAAGGTACTTTCGACATAAATCGCCTTTTCCAATGTAATTATTGTAGTTTATATTTCATATTATTATTATTTCATATCATTTGTATGCTTCACATGTAAATGAACCTTAAATCCCAACTTCGACATTAATTGTTTGCTAATTACATGTCAACCGACTTAATCTAATTCTCACATGCTAGGATTAATCTAATGGATGTTGCATTGCATGCATATAGCCGACGATATATCGAGTACGAATAACTTCCCTAATCATTAGTAGAGGCCGCTATCGAGGCGGGCGGGATTAGGTGTTCGATCAAAAGAGCTTCCTAATACGTACCCTCACCCCTTACTCCAGATCTCCGTGAGCACCCGTGTTCATTGGCATCCACGAGAGTCATTCTAGACATAGAATGCTAAGGGTAACGATTGCTTAGTGTTCATGTCACTACTTTGTGTCTTGACATGACACGAGGTATTCGAACGGTTCCAATTTCCCATAAAAATTGGTGGCGACTCCATACAAAATGCAAACGCTTGTTTTCGAGCCTTTTCACCAAGCGCCCCCGTGGGCGGCCCGCTGTCCACAGCTTGACATGTGTCTCGTTGCTGATTGGTTGACGTTTCATGGGCTTTGCCCTGATTGGTCCGTCTTCGTGGGCTTTGCTCTATAAATAGAGCACTATGCCCCTTAATTTTCGCACAAAGTTCAACTTCTCAAAAATTTTTCTTTCTTAGATTTTCAAGGGTTTCTTTCTCTCCTAATCTTCAGAGTCGTTACTTCAGCGTAGCACTTTTTCCAAGGTAAACAAACAAATTTTTCAACTTTTAATTGTTTAAGCTTCTTTGTTGTGAACATGTCTTCTGCTGATGCCGGACCTAGTAAACCTGCGCCGGGGGGTTCCCCGACGCGTCTTGATGAAGAGGAGGCACTAGCCGCCGTTCCAATAAGGTCTGGGGGCCCTAGGTCTCCTTCTCCTGAAGTTGATCCAAAAGCTCTGGAGGATTGGGAGGATGATGATGATGATGATGACGGTGATGATGTTGAAAGGACTCGTCCTAATGAGGAGAGGCCGTACATCATGGATCACGGCGACGCCTGTAAGGTCTGCCCTGACCGTGCTTGGACCCACAAGTTTGCCAGTTGTTCTGGTCCTGACGTTTTCGAACGTCACTTCTCCTTCGGCAGGGAGTATAGTATTGTTATTCCTGCGGAAGGTCAGGCGGTCTGTTGCCCTCCTTCGGGCTGCATCGGCGTATACATCAGGCACCTGGAGTACGGGCTCCGGTTTCCGCTGAATGAGCACGTTATGGCCATAATTAAAGCCATGAACGTCGCCGTGGCCCAACTGCACCCGTTGGCCATTAGGACTATAGTCGGCTTTGTGTGGCTCTGCCTTTTCAAGGGGGAGGTGCCGACGGTGAACTTATTCCGCCGGCTTCATCACCTTCGGCCGTCGGCCCCTGGTCGCGTTGGGTGGTACATCGTGCAGACGGAGCCGGGTTACGTCTCCGTTGATAAGCTTTCTTCCTGCAAGGACTGGAAAGATCGGTGGGTGTACGTTGAGGTTCCGGAGGATTATCCACTGCCCCGGTCCTTCCAGCACCAAGTCAATTTGCGGTGCGAGAGTAAGGCGGAGCATGACAAATGGGTCTCCCGGAGTAAGCTTAAGATGGACGCTAGCAAGGTCTCTCTTAATTTGGATGAGAAGCGGGCGATGAGGCTGTTTGAGGCGGAGAAGAATGGGGTGCCGAAGGGATGGATGCCCCCGACGCAGATCATTCTTCAGGATGAGCTGCTCTGTCACGTCGGCCTCATACCGGCCCTCGAACGGAGTGAGTGGGGTCGGTGTGAGGCCCATCTCTGCTTTTAATGTTTCTGTTTTTTGAACTTCGATTTATTTCTTTCACTTAACTCTTGCTTTGTTTCCTTTGCAGACCATTTCGGCCCGGACCTGTCTGAAGATATCCTTAGGAGAATGGGGCTTGCCAAGGACAAGACAGTTGTTAATTTGCATCCTAAGGCTCAGACCCGTGATCGCAGAACGCCGCCAAATGATCTCATGGATCAGCAGCTGAAGGTCCTAGATGTGAAGGCGGCCCAGACGAAGGTTGCTGGTAACATGCCGCGCCGAACGCGGAAAACAAAGCCTTTGGCGGCGACGGCGTCGACATCAGTTCCACCTCCCATCCCTTCAGTCCAGAAAGAGACGGTGGAGGTCGTTGATATTACCGCCGAGGAGGTGGTCACCTTGGCAGTGGAATCTCCTCTCTTCCGCAGGAGGAAAGAGCCTACCGCTGCCGCTGATGCTTCTGCTTCTACTGCTGCTGCTGCTGCTACTGCTGCCGGCAAGGAAATGCGTCCTCCGACCAAGAAGGCCAAGCCTGGTACAGATCTATCCTGTGGCTCAGACTTAGCCGGTTCATTAGGCGTTCCTGATGACAGGCTCTCTGGCATGTCCATGTATGTTGACACGGATGCTTTGATTGAATTTTTTGTAGATCAACCGCCGTCGTCACCGGGCACACTTGTTGAACGGCGTGCGAGAAGAAAACTGCGAGCAGCAAGTGGTCAAGATGCCACCGTCGTCACCTCCTTCCCTCAGCCTACCCCCATCCAGATTAGGTCGGAGGGCCTAAGTTTGGCCAGGATGCTGTCGAAGTGGGCTGATACGGCCGGTGCTCTTATTGTGGAGCAAGAGAAGGCCATTGCTGAAGCTGCCCCACAGCTCGAGCGGCTCAGGCTTGAACTCGACGCTGCGAACAAGGAAGCTGAGAGGGCCAAGGCTGAGGCTGCGGAGGCAGTCCGTGCTGAGAGAAAACTTAGGGAGGACGCTGAAAAGGCAGTCCTCGCTGAGAGAGCCAAGGCCGAGGCTGCGGCGGCTAAAGCTGCTAAGCTGCTGGAGGGGCGTGACCACCTTCAGAAAGTCGCTGACTTTAATGCTCTGAAGAGGGACGAATGGAAGGGCATGTTTCAGGCCCAGGGGAAGGTGGTCCGGAATAAGGATGCTATCATCGCCCAGAGGGAGGAGGACATTGAGACGCTCCAAACCGTTATCCTCCCTAACATGTGCGCCCAGTACCGGGACCTGGCCGAGGAGGCCGCCAGGGAGGTGATAGGGGAGCTCTTTCTTGATGGCTCCTTTCCGTGGCAAAAATTCGACGAGCTGTTCGATGATAAGCTCGAAGCTAGTGAGAAGGCCGCGGAGGCGAAAGCTGCTGAGGAGGCAAAGGTGAAGAAGGAGGAAGAGGAGGCCGCAGAGAAGGCAGTCCTTGCTGAGAAGGCGAAGGCGGCCAAGGAAGAAGCTGAGAGAATGAAGGCGGTGAGGTCGCCGAGGTCAAGCTTCCAAGACGCTTTCTGGTCGCCTACAAAAGATGATCTTGCCGACGTCGGCGATGGCGGGCGGGCAGCGAGAACGAGCATAGGGAGACGGGCGGTTGTCACCGGGTTCCCCGGCATCTCGGATAGTTTCATTGTTCGGGGCCAATTATTAAGCCTTTCCTCCCTACCATCTTTTGGCGCTTAAATGATATGTCTGTAACCTTTTGCTCTTCTTTTCCTTGTTTTTTGTAAAGCTTTGGTAGGTTGTGCTTTGGCTTATCCCTATGGGGACGGCCGTCGTATGTATTCTCCTCACTTGTAATCATTTTTAATAAAACTTGTTTTTTTTTTTGGGCCCTCGGCTTTGGCCGGGGCTTTGATCACAATCCTTCACTTGTCTTCTTGCGTTATTAATTGAGCGCTTTTTTCGTTTTTACCTTCGGCCTGGCCGAGGCAGTTAGAATGCGTATCTGTTGTGTTTAACGTTTTTTAAACATGTTGGCATGTTGGTCGCTTCCTCTTTCACTCTCGGTCTGGCCGAGGCGTCCGATTTGCGCTTCCCAACCGCCGCTGTGAACATGTTAGCGTATCGACCGTTGTGTCCCCTGCCAGGCCTTCGGTTGGCCGAGGCGGCTAGAGGTTACGGCGCGACAGCGTTCGTATCTGTAGACATATTGATCGCTTCCTCTGCCAGGCCTTCGGTTGGTCGAGGCGGCTAGAATTGCGTCTCAACTGTACTTATACGTTCCTAAGGCATGTTGGTCGCTTTCGCGAGTATCAAGCTATGTTGGTAGTGATCGCCGTGGCGTCTACTTCTTGGGGTGACTGCCCGACTTGGGCCGTGGCGTCTACCTCGATATGACTACGGAGGGGATAAGCACTTTGATGGAAAACTTGGATGATTCTTAATTAGATATAAACATGCGTTGGGGTGCCAACAATTGTTTTGGACACCTCCGCCGCTATACAAAGTATTTCCTGAGATTGTCAGTGTTCCAATTGCTCATCAAAGGCATACCCTCCATGTCCGTCAGCCGGTATGTACCCGGCCTCATTTCTTCAACCACTTTGTAGGGACCCTCCCAGTTGGCCGTCAATTTACCATGAATGTTTCCTTTGTTGGTGGCGGCCGACTTTCTTAGGACTAGATCCCCTACTTTTAAGTCCCTTTTGTGGACTCTTCGGTTGTAAGCTCTTCTCATTCGGTTTTGATATACTGCTAAGTTGAGGCGTGCTGTATCTCGGCTTTCTTCGACCAGGTCTAGGGAGGTTCTCAGACCTTCGTCATTTTCAACCGGGTTAAAGGTGGCCGTTCTGAATGTCGGCACCGTTGCTTCAATTGGCAGGACTGCCTCGGACCCGTAGACTAAGTGGAATGGTCTGTACCCCGTTGCTTCTTTCTCCGTGGTTCTAAGGGACCACAGGACGCCGGGTAGCTCATCGGCCCATCTTCCCTTTAGGTCTTCAACTTTCTTCTTCAAACCGTTGAGGATTGTTTTATTGGCTGCCTCCGCCTGTCCGTTGCTCTGTGGGTGGCAGACGGAGAAGTATGCAAATTTGATACCAAATTCTTCCAACCAACTCATTATTGTGTCACTCCAAAACTCTCGGCCGTGGTCAAATACCATGACTTGGGGTAACCCAAAACGAGTTATGACATTCTCCCAGATTACCTTTCTTACGGCCGTCGTCGTCTTCGCAGGTACCGCTACAGTTTCAATCCATTTGGTGAAGTAGTCAATGGCGACAATCAAGTACCTTCTTCCTCCGGACGCCGTTGGAAATGGCCCTAGTAGATCCATCCCCCACTGTGCAAAAGGAAGGGGACTAAGCACCGGCTGCAGGTCTCGTGAAGGTGCATGTATCACCGGAGCATGCATTTGACAGTTGTTGCACTTTTTGGTTTTGGCTCTGGAATCCTCAAGCATGGTGGGCCAGAAGTAGCCGGCTCGGAGAGCTTTGTGGGCTAGTGTTCTTGCCCCCATGTGATGACCACAGATGCCTTCGTGAATTTCTGTCAGTATTAGCTCTGCGTCGGCTGGGCCGACACATTTCAAGAGTGGCCTTATAATGGACCTCCTGTATAATTCCCCTTCAATCACCAAGTACCTTGCTGCGATCCTCTTTATCTTCTGTGAGAGGCTGCGGTCCTCCGGTAATTCATTCGTCAGTTTGTACTTCATTATCGGAGTCATCCACGTCGTCTCGGCCTCTATGTCGCCCACCATGCCGACGGTCTCAGTAATGCTTTTGGCATTCCTGATGTCCACCAAGACGGTTCGACCGACATTCTTGATGGTTGAACGGCAAGCTTTGAGAGAGCGTCGGCTCGGTTGTTCTCGACACGGGAACGCATTGTATCCGGAAAGATTTCAATTTTGAAGTGTCGCTTTTACCCTTTCCAGGTATCTTACCATCCCGTCGTCTCGAGTCTCGTACTCTCCTCTGATTTGATTAGCCACTAAAAGTGAATCTGTTTTCAAAATGATGTGCTCCGCCCCGGCAGCTCTAGCTAGCTCGACTCCAGTTATCACCGCCTCGTATTCGGATTCGTTGTTTGAGGCCGAGAAGGTAAATTTCAAGGCGTACTCAAACTCGTCCCCGTTTGGGCTGATGATGAGTATGCCGGCTCCTGAGCTGTTCGCCGTGGAGGACCCGTCGGTGTATAATTCCCATACTCCGGGGTTTTGCTCTTCTTGATATGTGCACTCGGCCAGGAAATCTGCAAGTGCCTGTCCCTTTATCGAGGGACTCGGCTTGTATTGAATGCCGAAGCCGGATAGCTCTACTGCCCATTTTATGAGCCTGCCGGATTGCTCAAATTTTTCCAATGCTTTCTCCAATGGCTGGTCGGTTAAGACCGTCACGGGATGTGCGTCGAAGTAAGGTTTCAGTTTCCTTGCGGCAACGACGAGCAAAGAAAGGTCGCTTTTTCAATCAGCGGGTAATTTCTTTCGGCGGGCAACAACGTATGGCTGACAAAGTAGATTGGGTGTTGCTGTTTGTCTTCTTCCCTGATGATCACGGCACTGACCGTGGCCGAGGTAACTGCTATGTATAGATATAGCGTCTCCCCCAGCATCGGCCTGGACATGGTTGGGAGAGTTTGAAGATGAGCTTTCAGTTGCTTGAACGCTGTGCTCTGTTCCTCCCCCTAGCTGAAGTCTTTATTCCCCTTCAACACCTTGAAGAATGGGGTGCTCTTGTCGGCTGACTGATATAGGGATTTGCCGTCACTTCCCAATCAAAAACAATTTATAAAACCAAATAAAAGTAGTATTTATTCGGGTGTCGAACACGAAGATGGCGGGGGTTAGATACTTGGTTTGTTTAAGTCTTTAGTTTAGTCAAACAAAATAAGATGTTGATTTATCTAAAACTAAGATGCAAACAAGTTAAATTAAACTAAATGGGATTGTATTCAATTGATGGAAGGCTAAGGTCTTTGGGTTCACAAAGGGCAATTAGGGGGAGAAACAAGGTCTAACAAGAAAAGGGTAATAATGGTGGTCAAGGGTTTAAGACTAATTTCTTAGTCACCTTAAGCTCCTCAATAAGTTGTCACTTGATCGAGATGAACTAGCTACAAATAAAGCATAGAGACTACCCAATAGCATGAGCACCAAGACGGATCGAATGCATCAAAGAGATGTTCTAACTTTCATTAAAACTCATCTATAAGCACTTCTAAAACTATCTAATAGCACAATGCACCAAGGTAAGCCAAACATGTTAATGAAATGTCCAATTTTCATTGAGGCATTTCCACAAACACTTCAAATGCATTAAGAGTAGAAACCACATAATCACCCAATTCAAAAGGTTAACAACCCAAATTCATCCCCTTAATTACCCAAATTCCCCCATGACCTTAGATAAGACTACTCACTCATGTTCATGGGTGAGAAATTACCAACAAATTCCAACAAAATACAAGTAAACATTGCAAACATGATAAAGACTAATACTTTTGATGAATAACAATTAAACAACATAAGAAATGTAAACAAATGAAAATAATGTAAACAAAAGATGAGAATTGTACCAACAAAGAGGAAAGTAACAATCTTGGACAATAATGGAAGAATGAATTTCTTCTAATCTTCAAATACAACCCAAAATACTAATTGTATACTAATGAGAAAATGAGGAACTTGAATGAACAAAGGAAGAATTAAACTAATAATTAAAGAAAGATTGCAAATTTTATTGAATGAAAATGAGAGAGGAAATATTAGGGTTCTACCATTGTTGAGAGAAAGATGAACTAATACTAGTCTAATTTTCTAATCTAATTTCCTATATGGTCTAATTGGTAGTAGTCTAATGTGTTGTTTTTATACTACTAGTCTAATTAATAATAATAATAATAATAATAATAATCAAAATCTAATAATAATAATAATATAATAATAATAATCTAATCTCACCTACCAAACATACGACACATTACAAACCCAAAACATAACAAAACAACAAAAAAAAGGGGAAAGGGGAAAACGACAACAGAAAAACGCAGCTACATGGGTCTCAGCCGGCTCACCGGCCGCCGGTTGTGAACCGGCACAAAACCCTCTGTAACTTTGACATGAAATTGATAGGATTTAGAGCCGGTAAGGGTGTCGGCAGACGGTTGACCGTCTGAGAGCCATTTGCTGAATTGTTGCGGATTGAGAGCCGGTGAGGCGGCGGCGGTTGGCGGCTCGAGCCATTTGAGGCGATGGTTGATTGGTGATGGAGAATTGATGGAGGCCGAAGAAGGTGATGAAGGTGGTTGTTGAGCTGCTGCTGCTGTTGATTGTTGATGGAGGTGAATGGTGATGGCGGTCATGGTGGTTGGTCGTGCGTGGTGAAGGTGAGGCAGAGATGAAGGTGGAGACGAGGTGGTTCCAACTGTGGTGGTGTTCATGGTGATGTTGAAATGGTTACGAATGGTGGCGGTTTGTAATGCTGCTGCTGGCGGTTTAATTTGCAGGTAGGAGACGGGTTGATGGAGATATTGATGGTGATCGTTGATGTGGGGTTTGATGGTACTAAAATGGAGGATTGGTTATGGTTTATGGTGAAGGAGGTTAATGGTGGTCGAATTGGTGAAATGGTGCAGATGGTGGATTGATAAAAATGGTGGAGCTCGGATTGGAGCTGTTGATCGAGTAGTGTGAATGGTGGTGAAGGGAGATGCAGGGAGTCATGGTGTCGGGTTGATGCAGAGGAGTGATGGAGGTGTATGAATGTTGAATTGATGATGATGATGAATGGAGATGGCAGGTGAACGGATTTGGGACAACAACAATTGAACACTGCTTGTTGAAGTCAAAATTGGCTTTGACTTTGCTTATCATTTGACTCACCATCTTTTCTTCTATATTTAAATCCATGTTAATTTCCGCCTTGATCCGATTAACTTCTCAAACTCCGTCTTACTTTCCCGTTTCACCTACACATTGAATTAAAATAATAAAATAGTAATAATAATAATACTTATATTATATAAAATCGATTAAATATTAAATAACTAATGAACACCTAATTATTATAAATTAGTGATTAAATGAGCTATTAAACAATTAAGCACACAAAATCGAGTCGGAATAAGCTATAAATGCGGGGCAAAAAGAGACTAAAATACTACTCATCACTGACCGAGAGATAAAACGGGCCAGAGCCGCCATCCTCCCGGTCAACATCATAACCTCTTTTCGATTCCGCGGCTCCGGCAGGTCCAGGATTGCTTGGACTTTCTCTGGATTGGCATCAATTCCCCTGGCGCTGACGAGTACGCCGAGGAACTTACCTGCCCGGACACCGAAGTTGCATTTCATTGGGTTAAGTTTCATCTTGTATTTCCTTAGTGAACAAAATGTCTCGTGTAAATCGGCTAAGTGCTCGCTGTCAGACTTGCTTTTTACAATAGCATCGTCGACGTAAGCCTCAATGTTTCGCCCTTTTTGATTTTGGAACACTTTGTCCACCAGTCTTGTGTAAGTTGCGCCGGTGTTCTTCAAACCGAACGGCATCATTTTATACATGTATGTGCCGTTACTGGTGATGAATGCGCATTTAGGCATGTCTTCCTCGGCCATGAATACCTGATGATACCCTGAGAAGGCGTCCGGCCAGGCTCAAGATAGTGTAGCTGCCGTGGCGTCAATTAAACTATCTATTCGAGGCAAGGGATAGCAATCTTTGGGGCACGCTTTATTAAGATTGGTAAAATCTACACACATCCTCCACGCCCCCGATGACTTCCTCACCATTACAACATTAGCTAACCACTCAGGATAAGTACAAGGCATGATAAAGCCCGCCGCTAGTAATTTATCTACCTCGGCTTTGATGGCCTCATCCTTCTCTACCGAGGAGTTCCTCATCCTTTGCTTGACAGGGCGAGCGGTGGGGAGTACGTTCAGCTTGTGAACAATTACCTCCCGGCTCACGCCTGGCATCTCGGCCGCTGAGTAGGCGAAGACGTCTTTGTTCTTCCTCAGCAGGTCTAGGAGAGCGGCCCTGAATTTTGGCTCCAGGTTGACACCGACGGTTACGGTACGCCCTGGGTCAATTTCCACTTCTTCGGTCTCGGCTCCTTCAACCATGCCGACGGTTGCATCCATGAGGTCGCCCTCCTGTTGTAAGGATGGGCTCTTCCCCTTCTCTGACTTCTTTGCCACTTTGAGGGATTGCATGTTGCACCCTCTGGCAGATATCTGGACGTTGACTACCTCGTCCTTCTCGTCCTTTGAGACGAGCTTATGCGCTTCCCCCCGGTCCGAGACATACATCAGTGTCAGGGCCCGGATGGACATCACTGCATCGGCCTCGCTCAGAGTGACTCGGCCTATGAGAACGTTGTAGGCGGACGAGCCGTCAATGACCACGAACTCAGCTAGGACATTCTTAGCCGCGTTCCCCTCGCCGAACATCACTGGCAGTCTGATTGACCCCAGGGGTACCAGGCGAACCCGGAAAAAGCGTACAACGGATTGGTGCGGGGGCTCAAGTCTTCAACCTTGAGGACCGAGGTTGAGAAAGCACTCCCGAACATGATGTTCGTGTAGGCGCTGTGTCAATCGGGCACCTCTTGACTAGGTGGTTGGCTATGTCCAAGTGGACTACAAGTGGGTCATTTGTGAGGGCGATGACTCACTCGTAATCCTTCTTTCCAATAGTCATATCGGGGATGTTGGAAGCGGGGATCGCTGTTTTGGGCACAAAGTTGATGGCCTGATACAGCTCGTTCAGGTGCCGTTTGTGCCCATGAGCGGACCCACCGTTCTCGTTGCCCCCAATGACAACATGGATTACTCCTATCCGTTTAAAGACGAATTTCTTGTTTGAGCCGCCGGCATCAGTCTTTTGGCCTCTGGTAACATATTTGCCGAGGCTCCCCTTCCGGATCAGTTCTTCAATGGCATTCTTCAGATGCCGGCAGTTGTCAGCTAAGTGTCCGGTGTGGCCGTGGTACTCACAGTACTGGCTCGTGTCACCGTCCCCCCTCGCCTTGGGAGGCCTTTCCCACTTCTGACCCTCGTTCTTGCTCAGGGCGAAGATCTCGGCAGCTGATACAACCAGGGGGGTGTGATCATTGTACCGCTTTTGGTAGTACGGTCCCGAACTCCCCCCGGCGCCCGCCGAGTTCTGTTTCCTGGCGGACCTGTCGGACCGTGACCTATTATTATCACGGCGTCTTTCATCCGGGTTGTCCTCCCGGCGGCTCTTACTCTCTGAGTGCCCGGTCTCGCTGGGGCCTACCCAGGTTTTGTGGTAGTCCTCCAACTTAATGGCTTGATCGGCCATCTTCCTGGCGGAGTCTAAGTTCAGGCCTCCGCACTTGATGAGCTCGTTTTTTAAGTCCCCTCTTGGGAGGCCTTTCATCGTCGTCACGGCCGCCACTCATTGTTCACTCACGAATCTGCTGAACCTTGGCGTCGAACCTCTTCACATAACTTCGGAGAGACTCGCCTCCCTCCTGTTTGATAGTCAGGAGATCCGATGTCTCGACGGCCCTCCTCTTATTGCAAGAATATTGGGCCAAAAATATGTCCCTTAGGTCGCCGTAACAGTATATCGACCCATTGGGTAGCCCCTTGTACCAGCTTTGTGACATCCCATGCAGGGTCGTTGAGAAGACACGGCACCAAACCTCATTAGGCTGCTCCCATACCGACATGTAAGACTCGAAAGCCTCGGCATGGTCGGTTGTGTCGCTTTCTCCTTTGTATGATATGGGTGGCAACTTTAGCTTAGTCGGCACCGGGACCTCTAGGACGTAGGGGTTGAGGGGCTGTCTGACCACGTGTCGAATGACACGCGGCGATCGGCTCCTCGCATCCCTAGTCCGGCTCCTCTCCCCGTGGCGGGAAGGGCTTCTTCTCCGACTCTGGTGAGTCGGGCTTCTTCTCCGACTCTGGTGAGTCGGACTTCTTTCACTCCTCTGGGGCAGGCCTCGTCGGTGCTGCGGCGACGCTGTCCTCCCGCGAGTGCGGGAAGGACTCAGGTCTACCACTAGCACTCTGGGCTCCCCCGGCGTCTTGACAGGGTCGGCTTCCTCCAATGCTCCGTTCAAGTCTCTCGGAGTCACATTTTGGGCCCTAGTCTCCTGTGCGGGTGCCGCCGCTCTTGTCGGAGTGACAGTGTGAGCCGGCGTGCTACCCATTAGGTCCGGAGTAGCCCGGTTGTTGCATCAACCACATGTCCCATGATGGTGACTTGGTCGTGACGCGGTGTATCGGTATTATTGGCATCCCGTACGCGGTTGAATTACTCGGCCGGTGGGGGGCTGCACAACTCCAGAATTGTGGGCGGTATCATCTTGGCAGAATTCGGTTTCGTCGGTCACGAATACTTCTTGTTGTTTCGACATCTTCTTAGCTTTTTGGGTGGGTTTTTGTTTTGTGTTTTTTTGCTTGGGAATGAATGTGACTAGCTTCTAGTATCTTTCCCCACAGACGGCGCCAATTGTTCCGGGTGTAATTTCAGAGCAGTTATTTGTTACCACACGTGCTTGTAGAATGACGTCTTTGATTGAATCCTCATTTCGGATCTCCTGAAACAATGAACAAACTGAGGGCTCGGCTTTGTACCGAGCGAACTCACTCCGACGCTCAAGTCAGTAAACTTAAAAGGATTAAGTCGTATGTTACTTGGCGAAGTATGTATTGTAGAGAGATAAGGAAGATATTACCAGATTATGAGGTGTTTAGGTTATTTTTCGGATCCTTTCCTCAATGAGGGTTGAGGAGTATTTATAGACTTTCACCTTTTGTCACGTAGTGGCCAAGTGGCTAGCAGGTGGAAAGACTGATCTACCCTCGGCCGAGGGACCCATGGCAGGCCGGCGGGCCCTGCTGACTCGCCGCCGAGGGGTCTTGGATATGAGTTCGCGGATATGTGCCCGGTGCTAGTTGTCCCGGCCGAGGCCAAGAGACAGGCCGACAGGCTGCGTCGGTTAGGCTGTCTAAGTCGTTGACTTGCTGTAGATATCTTTGACCTTGCTCAATATGTTGACTCGGTCAGCGGGTGCAGAATATGCCCCATCAATTTTATTAGTAATTGTATAAATTAGGTTTAGAACTCTTTTTTGTTTAGCGGTATGTTATAAAAAAAAATGGGTAAAAAGTATTGAAATGAGTAGAAAACGCACAAACACTAATGAACCATCGACTGCCAACCCCAATGAGATGGAATGTGTACATTTGGACCCATCACTTGTCCTTAAGTAAGGACAAAAGCACAAGGCCTTGTTACTAGGTAGTGGGTGGAATCTCTTATAAACATATCATTAGCTCCTCAATTTCCCGGTGTGGGACAACTTTTCTCTCAATATCTTGGGGTGTTACAAACTCCTCCGCTTAAAGAACACAACGTCCTCGCTGTGCCTTAAGCTGACAGCAGCCAAGCTCAGAATCCTCTCCCGCTAAGTGGGTGACCCGGTACTCCTGACCACAGGCTCACCACACGGTCGCAGGATTGCTTTGATACCATTTATAACAACCTGACCCGCCACTTAGTAACAATGCCTTGTGCTTTTGAGCTTCAGCGAGGACAAATAATGAGCCTAAAGGTACACATCTCATCTTATTGGGGTTGTGTTACGACGGTGGTGGGTCGGGTTGTTATACTCCGAGTCAGACTAAAGGTAACACTTGTTTTTGAGTGGTTTTTGAGGCGGTATTTTGACCGTAGTTTTCGGCATATATACGTGACTTTTTTGTAAAAAAAAATAATTTTTTATGAAAAACTTTTTCATAACAAGTCTCTATATATAAGTTTCGTCTTTCAAAACTTTTATAATTTTTATAATATTTTTAGTCAAAATTTTCAAAATTTGACCAATAAAAAGTGAATGTTACATTTAGGATCGGAGTGAGTACTAAACTGCGACCGCCGATTCACCAATCACACTATGGATCAAGTTTCAACTGAACCACCCCAAGTCCCAACCAAGCAACCAACAAGGTGACGCACGTTCGTCGTACCTTTAATTAAACCATTATTACTCCAGCACTGAGCATCAATCATTTTCTCAATCTCCATCGAAAAATCCCCAATTATCCTATCAATCAATCAACAAAACCCAGACAACTAAACCCTAAAATGTCAAATTCATCAATAATGGTCACCCTTTTCCAACGAACCTTAGACGATTTAATCAAAGGAATCCGTCTCCACACACCCGAAACCTCAACACCATTATCAACCTTCATTTCCAAATCCGTCGAAGAAATCCGTCGCGAAATCAAATCAACGGACCCACATACTAAATCAACCGCACTCCTCAAACTCACTTACTTACACACCCTTTACGGCGTAGACATGTCTTGGGCTGCATTTCATATTGTTGAAGTTATCAGTTTTCCGCAATTCAGCTTCAAAAGAATCGGTTACATGGCCGCAACTGTGTCGTTTAATGAACAAACTGATGTCGTCCTCCTTGTGACTAACCACTTTAGGAAGGACCTCAGTAGTCCGAATGATTTTGAGGTCAATCTTTGCCTACATTGCCTGTCTATTATCGCGACAACTGATTTGTCGCGGGATTTGTGTAATGATGTGTTTGTGTTACTCTCTAGTTCTAGGAGTTTTGTGCGAAAGAAGGCGATTGCCGTCGTCTTGAGGGTTTTCGAGAAGTACCCTGATGGAGTTAAGGTTTGTTTTAAGAGATTAGTTGAGAATTTAGATAGTTCTGATCCTCATTCTTTGTGTGCTGTTGTTGGTGTGTTTTGTGAATTGTGTTCGCGTGATCCTAAAGCTTATTTGCCTTTAGCCCCCGAGTTTTATAGGATTTTGATTGACTGTAAGAATAATTGGGTGTTGATCAAGGTGCTGAAGATTTTTGCTAAGTTGGCACTTTTAGAACCTAGGCTTGCTAATAAGATAGTTGATCCAATTTGCGAGATTATGAGGGGTACTATGGCGAAATCTGTGTTGTTTGAGTGTATTAGGACTGTGGTTGGTAGTTTAAGTGATTGTGAATCTGCTGTTAAGCTTGCGGTTTTGAAGATTAGGGAGTTTTTGAGTGAGGATGATCCCAATTTGAAGTATCTTGGTTTGCAAGTACTTTCGGATCTTGCTGTTAAGCATCCGTGGGCTGTGTCGGAAAATAAGGAGGCTGTTATTAAGTCTCTTAGTGATGTTGATCCTAATATTAAGCTTGCGTCTTTGCATCTTATTATGGCTATGGTGTCTGAGGATAATCTAGCTGAGATTACCAAGGTTTTGATTAGTTACGCCCTTAAGTCAGACCCAGTGTTTTGTAACGAGATACTAAGATCGATACTAGTCATTTGCTCACAGAATTATTATGAGATGGTTTTTGACTTTGATTGGTATGTATCGCTTCTTGGTGATATGGCCAGAATCCCATATTGTCAGACTGGAGAGGAGATTGAGAATCAGCTTGTTGATATTGGTTTGAGGGTAAAGGATGCTAGGCCAGAGCTCGTCAATGTTGGTCGTGATTTGGTTATTGATCCTGCTTTACTCGGTAATCCCTATTTGCACAGGATTTTATGTGCTGCTGCGTGGGTGTCTGGTGAATATGTTGAGTTTTCGAAGAACCCATTTGAACTAATGGAGGCATTGTTGCAACCACGTACTGATTTGTTGCCACCGTCTATTAAAGCTGTTTACATTCAGTCTGCACTTAAAGTTCTGGTCTACTGTCTCCAATCTTATATGTGGGACCAGGATGAGGTAGGACTAGATTCAAAGCCTGTATTGCATGAAAATTCCTCTTTCTGTGCGCCTGACGGAGATTTCTCGTGTCAAGAATCAGTTAATAAGTTGTTGAATCTTACCAAATCCGCCCTGGAGCCACTGTCATGGAACCATGATGTTGAAATACAAGAGAGGTCGAGGAATGTTCTTGGTATTCTAGAATTTTTGAAAGAAGGAATTATTGCCCCTGTTCAGCAAGAAGATAGTAATGGGGTGAAAGACGCTAAGTCCGCAGAAATCACTAAACTGGTTTATGATATGTTTGCTGAAGAAATTGGCCCGGTATCAGTAAATTCTCAAGCAAAAGTTTCTCTACCTGATGATCTTATTCTGAAAGATAACCTTAGTGATTTGGACACAATTTACAGTGACCTGGTACTTAACCCACCGAGTTCTTTCTCTCTCGGTGTTTCTGATTCTACTGAACAAAGTAAAGAGGATATGGATTCGTCATCAAAATCTGAATCTCTGCTATCACAGCACCGCAAAAGGCACGACTTGTATTATCTTTCTCCAGAGAAGGATGAGTCTGTAGTGAATGATTACCCTCCTGCCAATGATCGTAAAGATATGGACAACGAGGTGGATGAACTTGTGAAATTGACAGAGAAAACTCTTCTTACGAGGAAAAAGTCAAAACTTGTAAAAACTAGGCCAGCTGTTGTGAAACTAGATGAGGGTGACAATTTCATACCTACAAAGAAGAAGCTTGAAGCAACTGAGGACTTGCTTTCAGGGGCTGTGAGGGAATTTCTTTTAAATAATGATGAAGTGTCTACTTCATCGAGTCGTAGTGAAGCTGCTAAGGAATATGGTATAAGCAAAGGGAAGGAAAAAGCGGCAAGTAAAATTAAAGACAGATCAGAAATTTCTGAGATTGAAAACCCAAGCTATAGAAGAAGCAAGCATAAAACACATGGTGATGGTGAGAATGATAGCAGAAAAGAAGATAGAAGCCGGAAGGAAAAGAAAAAAAACAGTCACCAACGTCGCAGTAAACACAAAGCACAGCAAGAAAAGGGTAACATTGTTGTACAATCATCGCCAATTCCTGACTTCCTTTTATAGTGAAAGATTCATAACGGTGTTACCTTGTTTGGAAACTAGTGAGCTTCTTTGCACATACTTAGTACTCCTTTGATATTTTTGGTGTGCTATTTTGCTCTATTTTTTCTTTTTCTTGATTTCATCATGTCTTGTTGCTGCTGTTTGATGTATGCGGTGCTTGTTATGTGACTCATGTAACGTATATTGTGAATTATTTTACATGGAAATAATGAATTATAGAAATCATGTTTGGGTGGTTTTCACTATTCATTGCCTTTTTTCGTCTAAATGTTCTCCGTTGCCAATTGTTTTGCCCTTGTTTGTCCGGGGTTTCAAATGATGCCGAGTAGAGAATATGAGTACCTTGGTAGATTTTGAGTAGAATTTCTATATTGAGTGGCACTGTTGTTTAATCTGTTGCAAGATTGCACCAATGCTGTCATGGTTGATACAGTTTCAAGGTGAATTACTCTGTTAGTTTGCTTAAAGAGATGAGCTTGCTAAACATGCACTTGACATTTATTTGTAGTTACTGTTTTTCATAATAATGCTCATTATGTGATGAGTCAGAGGGTTTGATTTTTTTTGCAGTCTTACATGTGACTATGTGAGACTAACCTATTAACCCTATAATTTATCTTTTCCATCCTAATAATTCCTGATTTTCATTGCTCATGTTTGAGAAGGAAATGTTTCTGGAGCACAAACTAGGTGGTCGGCAAATATGTAATGTGGTTTAGAAATGAGTAAGGTAGTAATATTTTGAAACCGTCTCAAGAGAGTCGAGACAAAGCAAACAAAACAGTGTGTGGATTTTGGGAATTTATTCTGGAAACAAAACTATCTATTGATGCTACCACAAACGTTAAAATTTGACATTGGCTACTGTCAAATTTTTTGGTGGATAGCTGCATCTCTAAGTGAAGAGATACAGGACTTATATCGGCTGAGAACTCTTACAAAACCGCTAAAAGAGCTGTCGACTTTCTGGGAATCCGGGAGAATTCGACAGAAATAAAAAGGCATAAAATAACAATTCAGATTGGCTAATCAAAAGCTCTTCTCAACTACCTTGAAAGCTTAAATGGCTCAGCAAAAGCTCCGGGAGGAACTGTTGTCTGACCAAAACTGTAATACTACCATATCTTATTTTGAGACTTTGGCTGCATGTCATGCTTCACAAAATAGTTGTGTATAACACACGATATGATATTTGCAGCCGAGTAGGAGTAAAGCTAACAAAATACGACCACCACAACTTACTAACCTCGGGTTCAACAGAAGAAATTAGGGGCGAACGTGTTCTGCATGATATTAGAGCTCTCATTCTTTCACAAATCTGTATCTGTTGGGGTTTATCGCACCTAGGATACTTGGGCTACAATGAACAAGCATCGGCTATTCAGGACTCGGGAAGTGTGAAGACTATCCTGAAATAACAAAACTGGAAGTGATTTAGCAACGAGAACAGCCTAATAGGGTTGACTGTTGAGGTATGTCTTTCACTTGTTTATTTTTCTGGTTTTGTAAATGCTTATTTTCTGGTTGTTCTCGTTGCTTGTAAACTCACAGTGCTTTTTCATGTCACACTTTCAGTTTGATTTAACCAGGATAGCTATTAACAAAAATAATTGTAGGTTGTAGCTGAAATAATCAGAATTCAGTGTGTGTCGTAATATTCTAGATTGTGCATCGTTTGTATTGTACTACTACAAAGTGTTTCCACACCGTTATAATGTTGAAATTTCCAGGAATATGCTTTCAGCACAAAGCTTTTCGTTGTGCGTCTTTTTTTCTTTTTTAAACGATCATTGTGCAAAATGAATAGTAGACATCGTGAGAGCATGAAGAGCTAGCAGTTTAGGCTTGAAGCAACTTAGGACTTGCTTTCAGGAGCTGTGAGGGAAATTCTTTTAACTAATGAAGAAGTGTCCAATTCCATCTACTCTTAACAAAGCTGCTAAGCAATTTGGTAAAAAAGCTGCCATTAAAACTGAAGACAACTCAGAAATTTTTGAAATCGAAAATCCAAGCTATAGAAGCAGCAAGCATAAAACACATGGTGATGGACTGATGCTGAGAATGTTAATGGTAAAGATCAGAGTCGGAAAGAAAAGAAGAAAAAGCAGCCGTCATCAATTCCCAACTTCCTTCTAAAGTAGAAAGATTCATAACGGTGTTACCTTGTTTGGAAACCAGTGAGCTTCTTTACACCTTAGTACTCCTGTGATATTTGTGGCGAGTTATTCCTGTATTTTTTCGGATTTCATCACTTGTTGTTACTGTTTGATATGGGTGGTGCTTGTTAGGTGATTCATATAACGTGACTAACGTCTATTGTGAATTAATTTACGTAGAAATTATGAATTATGGAGTAGGGATGAAGTTTTGGATGGTTTTCATTGCCTTTCCTCTTCTAAATGTTCTTCATAGCCAATTGTTATGTCCCCGTCTGCCCAGGTTTTCAAATGATGCTGGATGAAGATTATGAATCCTTGGTAGATTTTGAGTAGAAATTCTGTATTGAGTGGTATTGTTGATGAAGTCGTTGGGAGCTTTTGCACTCAAGTTTGTCCAATGCTTTCATAGTTGGCGCATTTTCAAGGTTAACTCCTCTGTTCCGAGTTCTGAAAATTCGCGAGGTATCCTTGATATTTGTTACCAAAAATGACAATGATAAGTTGTATAGAAAATGCCAAAAGTTTTATCTCTATTTTCACTATGTGCCAGAGGTGGCAAACAGGTCGTTCGGGTCTGGTCGTGTCGGGTTCGGGTTAGTCGAATCAATACTTAGCGCGAGCTTGGGCCGGGTCGGGTAAATTCGGTTTAGCTTTCGATTTAATTTCGGATTATCTTTCGGGTCGAGTTGGGTCGAGTCAAATCATGTATTAGGTCGATTCAGGTTACAGGTCATCTCGGGTTGGATTCGGTTTTGGGTTGGCCTTACTTGGGTTACGAGTCGTAATCGAGGCGGGTCGGTTTCTGGTTGCAACATTTTTGGGGCCTGTCGGGTCAGGCTTGCTCGGTTTGGATCGGCTCCATCGAGTCATGTCATACTTGTCAGCTCTACCATATGATAGTATTTAAATCCGTTTTATAGATAAAACGAATATTACGGCTTAAGCAAAACCTATTGAAATTATAAAGTGAATCCTATTTCATAGTGAGTACATTACCAGTCCGTCACAAACTGAAGACGGATAATGTCCTCTCACAAAATGCAAATAGGAGGACAAGTGGGGTATCCATTTTCCCCACTTGCTCTCCCACCTACATTTTATGAGAGGGTCACTATCCGTTTTCAGCTTGTGACGGATAGTGTCCGTCGAGAATTTGTGATTACAAATAGAGCACCAATTTCATGGTCGTCCCTTTCAACTTTAAATCTAATGCTAGAATCAGATAAGAGACGTGTTAAGCTCCCCTACCTTTGTAAAGAGAGAAAATGGCATGCAAAAACAAAATCAAAAGCAAAAGCCAACTCTAATTGGCTATTAATTAAATCATCGATTACAACTTATCAAGTAAGGAATCTATTTTATCGATTTAAATCAGCATTTATATCTCAAACACCAACACTTTCATGTTGTTGGCCGACGACAAACTCAAATTATGGGGCAAAATTCTAAGAGAAAAATTTACGGAGTTGATCTTATTTAGGACGATGTTACATTAATATAGTTGGTAAAAATAATTATTAAAAGAACTTATTTTATGATAAATTTGTCTAAAATCGTCATATATAAACTTTTCAGTTTTAAAATTGCGAATTTAATAGTTTATCCAAGTAAAATAATAGAAAGAAATATTTTTTACAATAATTTGAGTTTTTTCGAAATTTATTATTAAGATTGTTATATGGAGTATATTATTACTAACACGATGGAGTTGGATTTTGTAATCAGGAAACCAAAAATTCTCGATGAAGCCAATTATTAATGAAATTACATAAACTAGTAACAAATCGAAATTTTCTCATTGTTTAGGACAAGATACAAGGAGGGCAATCAACCTTATTAATCCTTTTTAATTCCGTCACTAATTACTCGGAATCGTCAAGAACATATCAAATAACAAAAAAACACACAAAAAAAGAAAATATTTCGTCTGTTCCAGTCATTTGTTTAGCTTTGGTTTTTCACAAAATCAAGAAAAGAGAATATGGTCAATTATTAGATGCCAAGTGGAACAAATTAAGCAAATCAAATTGTCCGTTAAAAATATTTCTAAAATAAAAAGGTAAATAATTAACCGACACATTCCAAAATAGAATAGTTACACGGGTCACTTCATTGCATTGACTTTCAACCCATTTGGCTCATTACATTGTGGAGGCTGCTAACAATTTTAGACCAAGTGAATTAAAATCCTTCACAAATCACAATACTTGGAACTTTCTCATTTTAGAAGCCATCTTTTGTTCCTTTCTTATAACAACATCCTTTAAATTTCATAATTCTTCCTAAAAACCATCTTCATAATTCTCAACAACAATGAAGAACAATCACAATAATCATCATCATCTAACTCGATCTTCTTCGACACACAAACTCCTAAATTCCCAAATTAACCTCAACAACATTATTTCATGTTTCGTCATTTTTGCCTTAGGTATTACCATTGGTAGCACATTCTTTGGACACGACTCGTCTCTGTATTATACTTTTCCGTTCACTCTTAAATTCATTAATAATTTCTCGTCTTCAACATTTTCACCCTCGGATCATATTCGTGTTGTGAAGAATGAAGTTACAAGTATTACGTCCACAATTACATCGAATGTTACTACTACTAGTAATATGACAATATCAATGGAGACAGTAAATTCGTATATGCACACGATGGAGGACGAGGAGTTGTTTTGGAAAGCGTCAATGGTACCGAGAATTGAAGGGAAGGATTATCCGTCAAAGTTTGTAACACCGAAGATTGCCTTCATGTTTTTGGTTAGAGGTCCTTTGCCATTAGCTTTGTTATGGGAAAAGTTTTTTAAAGGAAATGAAGGGCTTTTTTCGATATATGTTCATTCTAGTCCTAATTATAATGGGAGTTTTCCTAAGAACTCTGTTTTTCATGGAAGAAGAGTTCCTAGCAAGGTTAGTGTCACTCTTTACTTTTATTGTTAACGGTTATTTGACGCGTTTTAATCTTTACCAGTTTATAAGCTGACAGAATCATGTTTATAACTTTATACACAACTAAATTCAAGAATGATTTTGAGAATTGTGAATGTCTTTAATTACAAATTAGATTATACTCGTAGTATGATTAATCATTAATTTGATGAATTGATGAATTTTTTTTAGTGTTTTTCTTACTTGAATTGGCTATATTAGGATAGGAAAGTGTCAGTAGTAGCGAATGTTTGTGAGCATAATTCTCTTCTTTGCACTATATTTTGGATCTGGTTTTTACTTAGTCAAGTCATTAGTATATTGTTATGTGTAATAATTGGTTTAGTTAGTTAAGCACAACAAATAAAAAGAATTATTATGTAGAACATAAAGAATTATATTCGGCGTGAAATTTGTGCATGCAAACACTCTTACAGTTCAAGTGTCCAACCATAAATAAAACCTCTATAAGACCCTAGTTTAGCATAGTTATATGCCCCATTTGTCATAATTATTTGTTATTTTTAATAAAATATTTCTCATAGAAATAAAAAAATGGTATACAATAATTGTGACAGAAAAATTATTTATCTTGTCTACAATAGTTGACGATGATGAAGATGCTTTTGGCGACAATAGTTGTTAAAATGGGCGATCAACTTAAAACAGCCCATTTATTAGTTCACTTCAAAGGCTACAAACGACATTACATAATTGTCGCCAAAACACATCTTCATCATCATCATCAACAAATCCTGTCTAATTTTAATAACCATTGTTTTGTTTATCATCATTTTTCTTTCTATTAAATGCGAATTTAAGATTAAATCTTTGTAACCTTGTCACCCTATCTCCCAAAACAGGAAGTCTTGCTTAAGACGGGTCAGAGCAAGTGACGGGTAATGTCACTCACAAAACGGATAGGGGGGACAAGGTGGGGCACCCCCATGTGCTTCCCTCTCTCCTCTATTTGGGTCATTTGTGAGAGAAAATGGTATCCGTCACTCCAAAGTGACGGATACGTGCCGTCACAAATGAGATTTTGTGCTCCCAAAAAGAGCAACCCTAGCTGTAAATTTGTTGGTAACTAGTGGCATCCACCACCCGAAAGTACTGCAAACAGCCCGCCAATAGCGTTGTCGATCATTTGTTGGGTATTGGGTGTGTGGTGAGGGAAAACTATAGAGTTGGATGACTTTTTTTATCCATAATAACGTTGACAATACCATTTTCTAACGGAAAATTAGACGGAAGTAGACCTGTACTCGGGTCGGGTCGGGCGGGCTGGGGGAGGACCGGGCTCTCCTGGTCAGACCCAAGCCAGGCCGGGGGGCTTGGCCGGGCTGGGATATGCTTGACCCGGGCCAAGGGCGGGTTGGGCTTGTGCGCCTTACCAATTTTTTTTTATTTTTTATTTATTTTTGCTAAAATGGTGGGCCGGGCTAGAATTTTAGGACCCGGGCTAGGCCCAAGCCAAGGCGGCCAAGACCGGGCCGGGCCAGGCCAGGCCAAGTTGCATAAAATAACGGGCCAAGGCGGGGCGGGGCGGGTCAGCCCGTGCTGATGGCCAGCTCTAGACGGAAGTAGAGAATGAGGTCCTTAACCGAAAACTCCCATAGTTTAGGTCCTTAAATGAAAAAGATTGCATAGTTCTGAATTCTGATTGTCAACCATTTTTTGGTTTGAAATTAACCAACAAGCAAAGGTGGTAATCCACGGCATATTGTAGTTCTTCTTTTCTAACTATTCCGTCACTTTTTTCCGTTTCAGTTATTTATTTATCTTTAATTAAAATAATATTTACGAAGAATAAAAAGATAAATACTCCGTAAATAAATGATTGGAAAAAAGGAATTATCAATTTCGTTCTCATTTCTTTCTAGTTGTGCTTACATAATTCTCACATTTCTCTTTGTCTATGAAGTGAGTTTGCTAAATAAATAATACTCCCTCCTATTCTCTAACATCTTCCACATTTCTTAAAACGGCAAATTCATTAAGATTTTCCGTTTTCCTTATTTGGCTATTGATGGTTATCAAATTAAACCTCGCAAGTGCACGATTTGTCGTTGTACACTTTTGAGGGGTCGATCCCACAAGGAGTTGCTAGACTACTAATCGTTCTAATTCCCTTGTTTAGCTAAGTCAAACGATAATAGGGTGATGGTAATAATCTAACACTAAACTAGCAAATTAAGAAGCAATTAAACAAGGCAAGTAAAAACAAGCTAAAAGAGATTAAGTTAATCAAATGATAGGAAAGGCTAGAACTCGGTTCTCCCACGACTATTCGTAATTCCACTTAGCAATTCCTTAGGCTAATCTTAAGGGGTAGAAAGGCAAGGGGCCAAGTGGGAGATGACTCTAATTCGCCTACTAACTCCCTCTCGGGCTCATAATAGGACACTAGCTCTACCCACCAACCCCCCTCTCGGGTTCGAAGGTCGGAATCCCTAACTCAACACCCAACTCCCCCAAAAACATGCATTATTTATTTATCTTTAATTAAAATAATATTTATGAAGAATAAAAAGATAAATACTCCGTAAATAAATGATTGGAAAGGAGGATTTATCAACTTCGTTCTCATTTCTTTCTAGTTGTGCTTACATAATTCTCACATTTCTCTTTGTCTATGAAGTGAGCTTACTAAATAAATAATACGAGTATTAATATTAACCATTGTGTAATACTCCGTATAATGTTGGATAATACGAGTAATTAGTAATTCTTCATATGTTGATATTGTCATGTCTTGTGTAAAGGAATAAATGCTTGAGTGCTTGAGTTAGTCTTGATATCTTGGTGGTCTAAGTCGTTGATGCCGGCAAATTCTTGTTTATAACCTTTATAAATGGATAATAATTTAGTTTTCCTGTATACCAAATCAGGCCTTTTGGATACATCAAATACAATTATTTTTGATAAAATGTTTTATGTAAAATGTACATTCAATCACAGTTTACGTGTATATCTTCCCATTACATAATGCATCCCTCTAAATCAAGTTTTTGTTGCTCAATTTAATTAGGTTGTTGAATGGGGAAAATTCAACATGGTGGAAGCAGAACGACGCCTACTCGCAAACGCACTTCTCGACATATCAAACCAACGATTCATCCTCTTATCGGAATCATGTATCCCACTCTACAACTTCTCCACCGTCTACACATACCTTCTAAACACAAACAAAAGCCACGTCGAAGCCTACGATCTAGCAAGTCCAGTCGGACGTGGCCGATACAGCCATCGCATGATGCCAAGCGTAGCACTTTCACAATGGCGAAAAGGGTCTCAATGGTTCGAAATGGACCGTCCTCTCGCAATCGAGGTTATTTCCGATCAAAAGTATTTCCCGTTGTTTAAAAAGTATTGCACACATTCTTGTTACGGAGATGAACATTATTTGCCTACATTTGTTAGCATCAAGTTTTGGCAAAGTAATTCTAATAGAAGTTTAACGTGGGTTAATTGGTCTAGAAATGGGCCTCACCCTGGTGAATTTCAAAGACCGCACGTGACTCCTGCGTTGTTGTTGAAGTTGAGGAGTAATAGCACGTGTGAATATAATGGAGAAAAGACAAATGTTTGCTTTTTATTTGCTAGAAAGTTTATGCCTGGTACTTTAGTTAGGTTATTGAAATTTGGTCCTAAAATTATGAAGTTTAACTGAACTTGTAAATTGTTTTATTTTTTTTTATTTTTTTTGGGTTTTTAATTTTGGTTAAATTAGGGAAGAAATTTGTTTATATGATGTAACTCAATTCTTTTATTGTAAATTTGGCTCGATATTAGGCAATACTCGTATAATCGTATTAAGGTCTTGTTTGACTGTCATACGGGAATTAAATTCCCATGATTTTGCAATACACATGAATTGGCCAATTTATGTGAGTTGCCTAAAACTCGTTTGGTTGACATCTATCATTTATATCAGTTCTTTTCGAACTTTTTAAGTTTTTTTTTTTAAAGTCTTGCTTCACCCCTTATAGTCTTCTTCTGTCCTCCATTTTCAACCTTCTTTTTTTTTTTGATAAAATGTAAGTAATATATCAAAAAGGTAAAAATGGTAACCATACATGGAGAAAGGACCATAAGTCTCTCGGCTTAACTGGTCCACTCCAGACTTAACAATGAGAGTTAGGGAAAGCCACGAAAATCTACACTCAGCCCAAGACTCAGCCCAACCAGGAAACAAACCAAACCATCCTTATTTGGACAACAAATCCAAATTAGGGACAACAAAACCTAATTAAAAATCTTCAAACAACTTCATCTTGCAGTCACTTCTTCGTCTTCAACAAAACCGTGTCTTCACCCAGATCTGCTATTGTTAATGATTCGTTGTAACCAGCGATCTTTGGTACCATTGTTAAGGTCAATGAATCTCAACTTGAGCTCTTCAACATGGTTAAAACGAGCTTATTCGGTCTAACCAGAGTGTGTTCAATTCTGCCCAAATTCCTTTGCCTTCATACATGGTAAATACATGCATTAATAACCGCATTCATCACATCAAACTGCGTTTTTGAGCCTTTAAACCTCAATCGCCATTGAAGAAGATTCGAGTTTAGGATGATGATTCCTATCCAGCGTCCAGAAAGCATGATGATCTCTTGGCTATATGGACAAAGAAAGAACAAATGTGCCATGGTTTCTGTGGCACCCCGACATAAGCAACATGTATCTACCTCACTTATGCCCAATTTGAAAAGTTTGTCATTAATATTCATATTACCGTGTTGATATATCCACGCCATAAAACCGTGTTTGGGGATCGTCCATTTGTTCCATATCAGAGTCTTCCATTTGATTTTTTCCCCTTTATCTCTGAGAAGCTCATACCCTTTGGCAATTGTATATATCTGATTGTTGTTCCATAATTGTTGTTGATATGAATCCTGCAGAAGCATTTTAATTTGACAAATTTTCCTCCAGTACCAACTGGAATTATTAGTAGGAGAATAACTTTGCCAATCTGCCCCTTTTATGTATGTATGATTGACCCATTTGACCCAAAGGATGTCAGATTTTGATGCAATCCACCACACCAATTTTCCAATAGCTGCCTTGTTCCATATAAGATCATTCTTCAGTCCTAGACCCCCCTCATTCTTGGGTTTACAAGCTTTTTCCCAAGAGACTAGAGGAGACTTCATATAATCAGGCCCTCCATCCCATAAGAAATTCCTACATATGGCTTCAATTCTAACAATGACACCAAAAGAGGGCAAAATGAACATCCGAGCCCGAGAATTGTGGAGAGTTTTAAGAACGCTTTCGAACAAAAACCAGTCTTCCAAAGATAGGATAGTTTCCTTGCCCCTGGACAACGTATTCTCTCGACCACCTTGTCTATTAGAGGCCTACAATCAACAGCAGTTAATCTAGTGGTCTTAATAGGGACCCCTAAATATCTGAATGGTAGACTTTCTTCGACCATACCAGACACTTGTAAAATGTCCTGTTTAAGGACATTGTTGACCCCATTAAAATACGCATTAGATTTACCTTTGCTCATATTTAGGCTCGAAGAATCGGAAAACGTGGAGAAAGTTCTCGAGAATAGTCATCATTGAATGAGCATCTCCTTTACGAAAAGGAGTAAATCGTCTCGCAAACATTAAGTGAGTCAGTCTCATTGGTTTGCAGAGAGGGTGAAACCTGAAATCCTTAGTATCAGTAGTATAATCAAGCAGTCTTGTGAGATATTCCATGCAAACAGTGAATAATAAAGGGGATAAGGGATCCCCCTGTCTTAAACCCCTCTGCCCTTTGAAGAAACCAAACACATTCCCATTTAAGTTTAGTGAATTGCTAGGTGTTGTAACACACTCCATTATCCACTTTCTGAACTGATCAGGGAATTTGAGAGCTATAAGCATTTGATTTAAGAATTCCCATTCAATTGTGTCATAGGCTTTTTGAAGATCCATTTTGAAAAGACACCTTGAAGAAACAGCTCTCTTCTCATAAAGTCTAATAATGTCTTGACATATCAAAATATTTTCCATTATGCTCCTTCCATGTATAAAACCCCCTTGATTCTGTGAAACCAGATCAGGCAATACAATGGCTAGCATGTTGCATAAAATTTTTGAAATGCATTTGTAGACAACATTGCAACATGCAATTGGTCTATATTGCAAAACAGATGAGGGTCTTTCCACTTTTGGGATCAGGGTAATCAATGTATTATTAATCTGCTTAAGCAACTGATCGGAATCAAAAAAATCAAGAATTGCATTGCTTATGTCCTCCCCTACAGTCTCCCAAGTATCCTTAAAAAACTTGCTAGAATAACCATCAGGCCCAGGTGCTTTATCATTTGGAATATTGAACATAACCTGTTTAATCTCTTCATGTGTAATTGGCCTCAAAAGTTGCTGCTTGTGTATCTCAGTGCAGGTGCTCCCTCTTTGAACTATGAAACCCTTGACCTCAGTAGTACTAGCTTTAGACCCTAGCAACATCTGGTAATAATCCAGGAATGCTTTCTGGATCCCCTCTTCCTCTGTGTATAGATTAAGTTTGTGATCAGTAATCTGCTGAATATAATTCTTGCTCCTCCTTGATTTAATCATTCCATGGAAATATGAAGTATTAGAGTCTCCCTCCTTCATCCAATGAGCCTTGGCCTTTTGTTTTAAGAAGGCCAACCTTGCTGATTGTAGGTGAATGAAATTCTTATGTGCTTCATGTTCCTGCTTTATCAAGTTCTCATCTCCTGGCTGCAAAACCAATTGTTTTTGAAGCTGATACAGAAGGGTTTGTGCTATGTCAGATTTACTTTCCACATCTGAAAAATGAGACCTGTTAATATTTTTAAGAATTGGTTTTAGCATCTTCAGTTTCCTGACCACACCATACATTTTAGTCCCAGCAATACTCCTATTCCACTGAGTGCTAACACAACTCTGAAAATCAGGAGCACTACTCCACATATTGAAGTACTTGAAAGGCCTATTTGTACCCTGACCTCCCTTAGTCTTACTGATCACACAAGGGGTATGATCAAAATGTCCCTCAGGAAGAAAATTGGCATAGTAATCTGGAAGGTTGACAGTCCATTCATGATTAACAAACACTCTGTCTAGTCTACTGTAAATCCTTGTCTCAAGAGGTTGCTTATTATTCCAAGTGTAAAAAGCACATGTGGCCTTCATATCACTTAAGTTACAGTCATCAATACATTGTTGAAAAGGGATTGCTTCAGCATCTGTAACATTGCCCCCCAACCTCTCATTTGCCATTGTAACACAGTTGAAATCACCACCAACAGACCAAGGAATCTGGATTTGACCTGCCAATCTCCTAAGATTATTCCACAATTCCTCCCTTTCTCCAACTCCATTAAAGGCATATACAAAAGTAATAAACATTTGGAGATGAGTAACCCTATCTGTCACCAACATATGAATATATTGTGCATTATATTCACTACTACAGATACAGGCTATAACAACGGTCAAAAACCGTTGTTATATAAAAAAGCGGACGTTGTTAAAGCGTCCGTTGTAGAAGGTTTTAACAACGGTTAGTTTTCTTAAGGAAACCGTTGTTAAAACTATTAACAACGGTTTTAAGTATAAAAACCCGTTGTGGAAAGTGTGACTCAATTTTGGGGGGAAAGTTATAACAACGGGTTTTAATATACAAAACCGTTGTTATAACTAAAGACAACGGGTTGTTTTAAAATAACCGTTGTTGTTTGTTCTTAAAAAATAAAATAAAAATTAAATTAAATATTACTAGATGCATGCATAATTACGGTCGTTAGAATTCGATGCATGCATTATTACCTGACATCATTGTACATATGAACGGATAATATGGAATGAGAAGGGTTAGTAATAAGATTTGAAGCAACATTATTGAGAGATATGATGATGATGATTATGGCACAACTTCCTAACATATATATTAATTAAAAAGCAAATCAACCCACACATTGCTTAGTATATAAATACATTGCATATCTCAACTAACATTTCCATTATCTCAATATATTCATATCTCCAAACCCTAACTGCTAAAACAAACTCTACTTAATCTTTCAAAACAAACTCAAAAAACTCCAACAAAATGAATGATTTCATCCTTAAGACTCTTACCATGATCGAGAACAACAACAACTTCATCCGCCGGTTCCTCCATATTGAGGAAAGTTTCAGAGCTACCTTGGATGCTCGATCCGCACCGAAGTACGCCAAAGAAGATGGCTTGACGGAGCAAAGAGCAGCGATTGCGGCTATATGACGATATAGCAAATCTTTGAACGGAACCTCCAAATAGCCAAGGAGGAGAGGACGGATACGATAGAGCAGAATAAGATCCTCTATGAATATATAAGAATTGCATTTTTACATATGTATTTTTTTTTTAATTTATGTATTTATAAATATATATATATATATATTAATTATGTTTATCTTACTTCTTCATCTTGCTTCTTCATTGTTTTACTAACTAATTATGTGAACAATACTTAAACAAATAACATAATGGTCGATACAAACACATACATGCAAAAGAAATAAATAGAAAAAGAAAATAATGACGATGAAACTAACAGTGACGGCGAGATTTACCTGATAAATACAGAACGTAATAGACGATGAAATCACAGTGACGGCGAGAAGATAAAGGGACGATGAGAAAGAGAGAAAAAGAGAAAGAGAGTGTGTATGTGTTTTGTGTTTGTTTGTCTGCTGTGTTTGTGTTTGTGTATTAAGGGTTGTGTTTTGTGGCTGCAGCAGACTTCTGTTTGTGTGGTTTATAGTATGGAAAGTATTGACAACGGTTATTAAACAACAACCGTTGTGAAATATGTTTTAACAACGGGTTGTAAAAAACACCCGTTGTTAAATAAGTTTTAACAACGGGTTCCAAAATCAACCGTTGTGATTACTTTTCACTAACTTTGCGCCAATTTTGCGCCAAATTATTAACAACGGTTGTGCATGTGTGACCCGTTGTTAAAACTAATAACAACGGTTTTTATAACCATACCCGTTGTAATTTATTTTAGTAAAATTCGCGCCATACATTCTACAACGTCTATTGTGATTTTCGTGAATACTCGTTGTTAAAGGGGCGTTGTAGTTGCCTGGATTTGTAGTAGTGATTCCAAGAAAAGGACATCATACACACTAGGTTTCCAAAGGACCCATATTCTACCACCCTTATGATATGCAATATTAGTGGACACACACCAGTCTTGAAAGACATTATAAATAATTTTATTGAGTTTTTGAGGCTTAATCTTGGTTTCAAGAAGACCAAACAGCCCAACCTTATTATTAAGCATAAACTTATGTACAAAATTCTGCTTCCCCTCCTTATTCATCCCTCTAATATTCCAGAATCCAAAATTCAACATGGGGATAAGTTAAAAGGATCAATACCAGATATGCCAATGCCTTGTTTAGGGGAACATGACCCTCTTAACACCTCTTTGTATGATGGAGTGAGATTATCATCCTTGTTGACATTTAATATACCCTGTTTAGTAGCCCTAATATGTCTGATAGGCGCTATTGAGCTTGCTGTGGTGTGGACAACGGGGGCCCACGGGGGCGCTTGGGAGGAAAGAGAAACAAGCGTTTGCATTTTTGTTAGAGTCGCCACCAATTTTTATGGGAAATTGGAACCGTTCGAATACCTCATGTCATGTCAAGACATAAAGTAGCGACATGAACACTAAACAATCGTTACCCTTAGCATTCTATGTCTAGAATGACTCTCGTGGATGCCAATGAACACGGGTGCTCACGGAGATCTGGAGTAAGGGGTGAGGGTACGTATTAGGAAGCTCTTTTGATCGAACACCTAATCCCGCCCGCCTCGATAGCGGCCTCTACTAATGATTAGGGAAGTTATTCGTACTCGATATATCGTCGGTTATATGCATGCAATGCAACATCCAAGTTTTAATTCTAACATGTGAAAATTAGGCTAAGTCGGTGAACAATTAATTTAACATACAATTAATGTCAAAGTCGGGATTTAAGTTCAATTACATGTGAGAACATACAAATGATACAAAACAATAAATATTACAATGAAGGAAAATTACAATAATGAAAATTACAATAATTACAATGGGTTAGGCGATTTATGTCGAAAATATCTTTAAAACGGATAATTTGAGAAAATGAATAAAAGAATAAATTAACGAACAGAACAGAAGGCGATAATACGGATAATAGTCAATTATACGTAAGCTAATTAAACTATGTCAAGCAACAACGGAATTCAGGGACAGAATTCAACCCGGAACAGGCGCAGCAGAGCTGCGTCCTTTGGAATAGGCGCGGCGATTCTTCGCGTCATTCTGTTTCGATGGTCAATTCTCGGTGAAGTTTTAATTGCGTGTTGTTAATATCGTTGGTGATTTTAATGATTGATTAAATTATGATATTCGGATGAAAGTGATTAATAGGTTATTTACATGTGAATGATGGTCATAAAACAATAAAACATGGACAAGACGGATGCAAACGAATTAATTACATGAACGAATGATTAATTAATGGATTAAACAAACTAACTAATTAATTAGGTTAAATATGACGAATTGATAACAAATATAATGATGAATACGACAATAAACAGATGAAAATATGTCAAAGATCGAATTCCAGAAACTCAATATGAACAAATCGAATTTCTACAACCCGGATTGAATTTAATGACGAAAACCCGCAAATATTGATTACTTGGGATTTAAGTCGGAATTAATGACGAATAAAACGCGTTAAATTATGATAAATAATATACATGTGAAATTAGTGATATGCTATTGTGACGAAGAATTAACAAACAAACAAACAAATAAGAATTTGACGAATTACAGAGGACGAAGGAAGAAGAAAGGAAGCAGGAACTGCGGCAGCCTCACGAAGAGGCGCAGCAGGAACTGCGCTCCTTCGAAGAGGCGCGGCAGTTGCTGCGTCCTTTCTCGACGGTTTATCTTCTGGAAATCCGTAAAAAGAGGTTTTAAACATGGTTTTAGAAATCGGTTTTAATTGGTACTTTCGACATAAACCTTACAATTGATGATACAAAAAGTAAAATACAATAAATAAAGAAGGATTTACACCCTCAGACTTACATGTTTGACGAAACGAGAAGACTAAGATATCGATTAGTGATGCTCGACGCGAATGTAAAGAAAATGCCCTCGTAAGAGGAAAACGATTAAATTAATTTAATTAAGTTGATTGATGTGGAGTTGGTCAAATTGGTCGGTCATGCAAACGAGGCTGGTACTCAGAAGGATCCGAGCTTACGTGGTCGAATGTTCAAGCACGTAGACGCCAAAAAGTAAGAACAAAGGTCTAGAATTCAAAGCGAGAAGAGAAGGGCGGACACTCGCGTGAGAAATATGAGGAGCGAAGGCTCCTATTTATACTAATCACGTGAAGGATTTAGGGTTTCGGAGACTCTTTGGAAGTGAATCTCGGAAAGATATAAAAAAGATACGAAAATTACGCAGAAAAGGACCTGGGAAGAGGCGCAGCAGACACTGCGTCTCTTGGAAGAGGCGCAGCACCTGCTGCGTCTGTTCCCAAGTGGTTTCCTCCTGCGGAAGAAAGATTTCCGCGTTCAAATTATGGAATAAAGAGATAATTTGGTTTTCCTTAATATTTTATGTGAATATTACGGGAAATTGTTTAACAAAGAATAAAGATTATGAAATATTTATAAAATATGGAATAGAAATATCCGGAACATTCCAGAACATTCTGACTCGAGATTTGACGGTTATCAGAAAATGAAGACGGTTTTAGGCCCGGACTCCAAATGTACTCTAATTACTGTCAAAACGACCGTATTGGCATGTAGATGACAACTAAGAGGTAGACATTAATGTTTGAGCAATCACTTGACGATAAACTTACAAACTGTCACAAATCGTTCCGCGTACCAAACATGCGGCCCAATCATCACCGGGTGGTTTGCGGGAGGTGCAGAAATGAGGTATCTACATGTGGCCAGGTTAATTTTTTGAACAGGAGTGATTTCACTACTCTCCTTTGTCTCCTGTTGTTGTACTTTACTCATGCTTACTATAGTATTCTCCAGGGTAATTGCAGGTTGGGTTGATGGAATGGGCTCCCTTGCAACAATAACCTTCTTCTGTATGGGCTTCCATACCTTCTGGATTGGTTTAGCATGCTGGCCAGGTTTGTTATTTCTGCATTTCTCTTTCTCATGTCCTATTTGTTTACATTGAAGACAAACACTAGGCTTCCATTCATATTCGACATTGATCTCAATGAGATTTTGCTTTTCATCCATGAACTTAATGGAATTTGGGAAAGATTGACCTAGTTTTAGTTCCACCATCACCCTAGCAAAACCAAGTCTGGTTTTTTGATCTGTGGCAGTGTCACTTTTCACATAGGTCCCCACTAAATTGGCTAATTTAGCCAGGCTTTTACCCCAAAATTTCAAAGGTAAATTATGGAGTCTAATCCAAGCAGGAACACTTTTGACCTCTTCTTTAGTCAACTCAATATCAGGTATCCAGGGTTTGATTATCATAGGTTTATTGTCAAAAAGAAAATGTCCACTTCCCAGGTCAGCTTGTTTCATTTCCTCGGTATTAAAGCGTGCTAAAAAAACCCCATTAGGCAAGAATGAGATTTTGTCAACAGTGTACTTACTCCATATGCGTTTCAGGAATCCTTCCAAGACTTGCCAAGGCGGATTAGCACCAACAATAAAGCCATATAATGCCTGCTTCCAGTAATCCAGTTCACCTTGAACGTCCTCAACAGTTAATTGCAACAGATCCTCAGGCTCATCTTCAATAACTTGCAAAAATTTCCGTCTGTGCCTTTGGAACCAAGCACCATCAGGATCTTCTTCATCTCCAGATCCCATTTCCTCATCAATGTCCTCTACCATTCTCTCATTCAATGGAAGCGTGGGGATACCTGTGATATCATGAATCAAACGTTCTTTTTGTCCCTCCTCAACGTTAGGACCTTGTATTTTCTTTAATTTTTCACTTCGTAGAGCATTTGCTGTAACAGATTTTTTATTGCTATGATTATTAGACGAACTCTTTTGTACGGATTCCTTTGCCATTTATGAATAAAAGACAAAAAATTCACAGTCCCTATAGATGACGGCTTCACATCTCTCTTTCTCTCTCTCTCTCTAGGGTTTAAAATAATGTTTAAAATATGAAGCATTTTCAACCTTCATAACAAGTGCAGAGTAAATTATGCATTTCACATTGCCAAACCATCATAACCGGTTGTTTTACCATGTTTCTTTTGTCAGTTATAAAATGTCGGGAGTAATTGATATCGTCACCCCGAGTTCCTCGACGTAAACCTATACGAGGTACAAAGGGTAAAAGTATTAGGCTAATTGAATTTTAAAAATCAAAAAAAATCAACAAGTGTTCGTTGTGTATACACTGCGTGACCAAGCATGTACTATATAACAAGTAAATGATGCAATAATGGCAATATGTACTCCGTATTTAATTCCTGGGTAAGGCGTGAACAATAGGTACTAGAAGTCCAGAGTTCTCACACCATACATGATACTCCGTGTTCAAATTTTTCAAATGGAAAATTGATAGTTACTGATAAACCTACTTTGAGAAAAACTCTACTAGTACTAACTACTAAGTCGTAATAACCGGTGTTCTTCTATGGGCACACCCCTTTAAAACTACTAGACATAAAATTCTGATAGCTTGTTATTCCTCGAATGCGTCATCATAGTCCAGTGAGGGCATTATAGCCGCTTCATTGGATACTAGAGTTCATATTTAATTTATGGGTAAGACAAATTAAATAAAGAGAAATTATTTGTTACGTATTGTATTTTTGTCTTGTAGATGAAGAACGATCCTTATAGATGAAAAATTATGTAGATGAAGAACCCAATAAAATGATGAAGAAATGAAATTACGATGAAGTTACTCTAATGTACATGTAAAGTACTAAATAAACTATTTTCGTGTAAAATACTCCCTCCAATTTCTTGTAATGTTCCCTTATGTTTTTGGCACACGAATTAAGGGTGATAATAAACAATGATATCAAGGACAGCTGAGTTTATGAGATTGGAGAGAGAAGGTCTTGATTAATTAAAGTAAAGAGCTTCTAATTAACTAAAGCCCTTCCCTCCAAAAAAATTAATTTCGTGGGCCATATTTGTAACAACAACTTGCTTTTCATTTCAGTTCATTCAACATTTCCAGAAATCCAAAACAACTTGAATTTCCACAAGTTCCAGATTCTGCAATCTCCATTTCTCATACATTTCCAAACCCAACTAAAAATTTCAGCTTAAATAAACTAACAATCTCTTACATTTAAATCTAAAATTGCAAACCGTTACGTTGAAAATTAGAATTTGAAAATTACAAATTCGTTTAACTTCAGATTTGCATGTGGGGTCATTCTTCATTTCTTGCCTTCCTTGTGAGTTGAGCATTCATCAGAACTGTATAGATCAAGAGGACACACAAGTGGAGCATTATATTCAAAATTGTCACCAAATTTTTATTTTTGCACCATTTTCAAATTTCAGCTCATTTAAATTATTGCGCCAACATCAAGCATTATTTTGTGCAAAGCTAATTTTTACATCAGCTATATATAGAAAGGCTACTGTATTTGACTGTTCATTTATAAGCAAACAAACAAAATTATGCAAATTTATTAAATACAATCAACATTTATGAGTAAACTTCCAAATCCCATTAAATACACAAATGTATAAAACCAGGAACTTGAGTAACTTAGAGAGGCAAAAAATAGTTCAGATTCTACTTGAGAAGTGCAAGAATGGTAAACCAAGAAAGAGGTCAATGTTAGAGGTGGCTGAACAATTTGGAGTTACAAGAAAAACAATCACAAATTTATGGAAGAGAGCAAGGCAGCAAAGAGATGCAAGAGAAGTAATAAATGTCACAAGCAAGATCAAGGGAAAGAAGGTAGACCAAGGATTGTGTTTGATTTGGAGAAGTACAACAGCATTTGATCTGGGTGAAAAAACCACACGACTAAGGGTGGTTGTTGCTATGAATTGTAGTCAATCAATGGTGTCCAAGTGGGTAACTGACAAAGTTATCAGGAGTCATACCAATTCATTAAAACTAGGTTTGACAGATAAAAATAAATTTTCTAGGTTAATTTTTTGTCTTTCCCAGTTATGTTATGATCATATATGCAGTAAAGTCATGTTTAAATTGTAACACCCCGGCCCAAACCGGGTCGGGAGCGGTTACTTATGATAGCTCACCAGACTGTGTACATAGCCCACAGATCAACACGGGTCCTTTATAGCGCATTTTGTCCTCACTCATGCGCATCCCGGAAACCTTCCCAGGAGGTCACCCATCCTAAGACTACTCCCAGCCAAGCACGCTTAACTTTGCAGTTCTTTCGCATGGATAACCATAAAAGAAAGTACACTTTGTTGATATGAGTAGTACTTCCAATCCCTTTAAGCACTAATCATTTAAGCCTATCACTGGACCTCTTCAATTACCGTGGGGTGTTACATAAATTAAAGATCAAAGTAATGTTATGTTATACACATTGATGAAAAATGGTTTTACATGACTAAAGATGGTCAAAGGTACTACTTATCACAAACAGAACCAGATCCTTATAGAAGTGTTCAGTCAAAAACATTCATAGGGAAAGTTATGTTTATGTGTACTGTTGGGAGACCACAGTTTGATGCAAATAATGATGTTATCTTTGATGAAAAGATTGGAATATGACCATTTGTATATATGGAACCAGCCAAAAAGAATTCAAAAAAATAGGGTTGCAGGAACAATGGAGACAAAACTTACAGAATCAATCACTAAACTAGTGGTGAAGGATATGATAATAGGGAAGGTGCTGCAAGAAATCAAGAGGAAGTGGCCAGAAAATGCAAGTAAAACCATTTACATTCAACAAGACAATGTACGTCCCCACATCAAGAACTCTGATGCAGATTTTAGAGAAGCAGCAACAAGTGATGGGTGGAATATACAGTTAGTACAACAATCCTTAAATTCACCTGACATGAATGTCTTGGATTTGGGGTTCTTTAGGGCCATTTAATCACTAAAGACACTCACTAATTCTTACAAATTAGATGAGCTGGTGGGAGCAGTTACTACAGTATTTAACAATCTTGAAGTTATCAAACTAAATTATGTGCTCATTACAATGCAGGGTTGTATGCTAGAGGTGTTACAACTCAGAGGTCACAATAAGTACAAGATACCACATATGCACAAGTCAAAGTTGGCAAAAGAAGGAAGACTCGCACGGTATTTACAGGCAGACTTAAATCTGGTTAAGGATTGCATTAGGTATGTTCAGAATGTAGCAGAAGTAACTGAGATTGCTGAACTTACTGAACTGATAGATTCAGTATCAATAGGTTCACATGAATGAAGCCAACAATCTATGCAAGCAACAAGCTATTTTTGTTAAGTTACGGACACCAACCATCATTTGTTTTGGTTGATTGATGTACTCATTTTGTTGACAAGTGATGTAAACGGCGGAAGAGAGGAAGAATGAGAGATGGCTGCAGGATAGATTTATGGTTAGATGAGAAGTTTCTAGACTATGAAAAGGACGGCAGGGATTATGGCTAAGAAGGTTTAGTATTGGGCTGGGTTAATTAGCTTGTATAGATTAGTATGGGGAGGGGGTAATTAGGCTGGTTAATTGTATAAAATGTGGGCCAATTAGATGGTAAGTCATGTAAATCAGAAAAAGAAACAAGGGCAAGGTTGTAATTTCACAGACGAAAAATTTACTAAATGGGTAAAGAGTGAACAACAATGAAATTGAATAAAAAAAAGGAAAGGAAAACATCACAAAAAATTGGAGGGAGTATATTATACTCCCTCCGACCCAGACGAAAGGTAACATGGTGAAAAATGGGTTATTTAAGAAAAGGGGTAAAAAGGAGGGGCAAAGATTGAAAGATTGGTGAGTGGGCCAGATGGGTAGTGGGTATTATTAAATGGGTTTAGGTGAGTTAAATAAGGAGTTAGTGGGTGGGCCACATGATGACATTTGTGTAAATATAAGGAGGGTATAAGGATTATATTGTCCAAAAATATGCCATTTATAGTATGTTACCTTTGGTATGGTTCGCCCATTTTAGGTAACTGTTACCTTTGGTCTGGGTCGGAGGGAGTATATATAAATTTAGAATTTTAGTTTAGTTAGAGTTATTTTAGTTGAAAATATATAAAATTACATATCTACCCTTACACATTGTCGCAAAACGAAATTTATATTTTATTTTTATGTTTCATTAAATATGATGCGCCTAAATTCAGTGCTACCGGCTGCCCCATATCACCATCCTTCCTTTTTTATTTTATTTTTTGGTAATAACGCAGGCATGCAACATTATGCTTTATATTTATAAATAAACAAATATATACAACAGTTGTCACCATTTGCTCATTATCAACGGCATTTTCCTCGAATAATTGACCTTTTATCATTCTGCACCGACTGCATCAAATTTCAACGAAGAGAGATCGAATAATGGCGGAAGAAGGACAAGTCATCGTATGTGGCTCCCAGGAAGAAGTGACTCTCAATCTTGACAAGGGCCAAAAGGAGCACAAATTGGTAATTCTCTTCTTTTTTAAAAAATTGATGGATTTTTTTGGTAGAATATTTGGGGAAGTATTTATGTTTGTGAACTGTGTTGAATCTAATGTTTTGGGTTTTTTTTTTTTTTTTTTATTTGGTTGATTTTGGTTTGGCTCTCAGTGGTCAACTGTGTTTTTCGTGAAGAATAATTGTGATGTTGTTCACTTGATGTTGATATTATGTGCAATCTCCGGCCCGATCATTTGTTTACGAAAGGTAAATAAATGATCAGGATGGATGGAATAATTTCAACAATTTTAGGGTCTGCCTAGCTAGAAGTTTTTTCAAATCATAGATTTTGGCTGTTGTATTTGATTGTCGTTAAATTGTTGAGTTGGTAATTGGTATACTATGTGTGTGTATGTATATGGTAGTTTAATTAACATTCTCCTGCGAGTCATGTGTAACTAGGGTTTGACTTTTGAGTTTATTAAACGCCATAGATGATGGTTGAGACCCAACTATTATAAATATTCCTATTACGCTCCCTCACTCAAATGTCCGTTGGGCTTGAAGAGTGATTAGTTGTGCACCGGCTCCCCCGTACAGTGTGCCGGGGTTCCACTTCGAGTTTTTGAGGGGTTTTGAGGTTGTCAGGATTCAAACACGTGACCTATGGTCACACTGGCTCTGATTCCATGATAGATGAACCAACTCAACCAAAACCTTAAGTTGATGGTTGAGGTCCAACTATTATAAATATTCCTATTATGGCCATCTATTTCGGTGGCTGATTGGGCGATCAAACCCCGGACTAGCCAACGCCCAACGGGGTGGCCTAGGTGTGAGCACAAGTTGGTGTAATAAAAGTTGAGTGTCGGGTTTCTGTATAAATATAATTACTCCGTTCCAGTCATTTGTTTACCTTTTCATTTGAGGTGTCTCATTCATTTGTTTACCTTTCTATAGTAGGAGTGTTTTTTATGTATAATTTGATCATCCATACGCATCATGATCCACTTGTCATTGAATACACTAATCACAAGTAGTCCCCTCCCATTTCCTTAATAATTGCGCCAAAATCAAAGGTAAACAAATGACCAGGACGAAGGGAGTACATTAAACTAGGTTATATTGACGTGATCATCGGTTTCATTGAGATTGAGGGTCTCATGTGGTAGTGTGTATATAATGACAGGTTATGATTTTTTTCACTGCTTCCTGGTGTGGACCTTGCCGTTTTGTTGCACCAGGTGTGGCTGAATTGGCTAACATGTACCCAAATGTCAGATTTCTCAAGGTTGATGTTGATGATTTGCCGGTACGTTTTTGCTGCTTATTATTTTTTGCAGAGTTTTTAATTATATGTAGTGTTGATGTTTATTGATCGGTTTGCTAATTGTCTCTTGTAGGATGTCGCTCGAGCATGGAATGTAAGAGCTATGCCGACTTTTACTTTCCTGAAAAACGGAGAGAAAGTTGACGAAGTGGTTGGTGCTACCAAAGTTGCACTTGAAGACGCCATTGAAAAGTATTCGGAGGGTTTAGGTGGCACTACATCAACTTCTGCAATATAATAAGCTGGGAGCTTAACAATGGTTTTCTATGAGCATTCTTTACAATACATTTTGTGTGTTTTAAACATGATTTCTCCATTTGTGGCTGTGACATTGAGACTGGGTGTCTTCATGTTGTAATGTTATAACTATATACATTCCTTGTGTTATTGGGCGTCTCATGTGGTTGTGTTACAATCCCTGCGGGCTGCGGCATGTACATCTTAGCAGGTGCTCTAATTTGTGTTATTCAATAAGTCTCCCTTAAGACGATATTATCATCTTAAACTTAAGACGAGTAAGTATCATATTACTTCTGTACTAGGTAGCACGGACACTCCTCTTAATCAGCCGTCCCGTGTCCGACACCGTGTCCTTGGTATTTGGACATCATTCGGGGTGAATGATGTTCTTTAGACGAGAAATAAGTTGTCGAAAGAGATTGATTAGAAGATGACTTTGGGTGGGAAATGAAAATTAGTTATAGGCAAGGCCAAATTTTACCATCACTTATTTAAATTTAATATCAAATAATTTTAGCAAAAAAAAAAATCGAAAGTTTATAACTATAAAATATATATTTTATTAAATTTAAATAACGTATCCCGTGTCCTAAATTTTATAGGATGCTGTGTCACGTATCCGTATCGTGTCCGTCTCCATATCCGTATCCGTTTTAATTCTACCTAACTTATGTATATAAGAATGTACTAATTTGTGTTATTTGAATGCTAGACAAAGTTGGTACTCATCATGTATTTACACACACACTAACGATATGGCCTATGGGTAGATGTCAATGAGTCATATCCTCATCAAACCTAAAAGAATGCTAGACAAACTTAATACTCTACTTGTATTTTCTCGATTCTATTTACCTAAAATAAAAAGGGTATCGATAATCTTATTTTATGAGAGATTTCATGATACTCAAGGCAAATGTAAGGGTTGAAATATATATTCATTTAGGAAAGCAATTCATGATTCTTGCGTTATCCAAGTTTCATTTGCCAATTTGACATTCTGACGGAGTTCCAACCACCATACTGGGGTGTTTAAGGCCATGGGCAACCACGGGCGGCGGAACCGGGCCTCCGCTTTTGTCAACCCCAAATTTACAAGTTTTATTGATAAAATTTAATACAAATCTCGATATATTGTACATGTGCATTCATAGTTAGGGCCTCATATTTTTATGGTGCACCGGGCCTCCATTTACTTTAAGACGCCCCTGCCACCATATATAGCCAACGTATGACGGATCTTCACAAGTTTTTGTTAACTTTAACCAAATAATTGGACTCATTTGACATGTCTATACCCGATCTTTATTTATGAGATAAAAAATCAAAAATCATATTCAAATTAATTAAATAATTGTTTTTTACCTGGTTTCTATGTCTCGGTTATTCATTTATATTTAATCACATAACACTCATAAATAAGTAAAAGATAAACAATTGCTCAAATTTGTTATGGTTCGATTAGAACACCTTCACAAAAAAATGAAAAAAGGTAAATAAATTATTGGAAGGGAGGATTTATCAATATCGTTCTCAATTTTTTCTACTTGAGCTTATATAAATCGCGTACAATCCTAGGCCTGGATGTGGACCATTCACATCCAAACCTAGGTCTGAACGTGTATGTCGAGCTGACAAGTCTGACCCGACCCGAACTGAGCAAACCTGAGAATTTCCAACCCGAAACCGACTCGACTCGACCCGACCCAATGACAACATGTAACCCGATACGACCATGATCAGTGGCCCAAACCCTACCCCGACCCGATAATGACCCGGCCCAAGACTGACTCGAATAAATTGATGACCCGACAATTATTAAGCTTAATACGGAGTATTGATCAAAATTAAGGTGATTAAGTATTTAGATTGATATGTTTGACAAATAATGAAATAATTAAACTAAATAATGGTTAAAAATCTAAATTTAATGGTCAATAATTGAATTAGTGCGATAAAATAACCAGTCCTGATAATGACTCGGCCCGACCCGATACATCATTTGACCTGAAATGACCCGACCCAATAACGAACCAACCCGACCTGAAAGGGTAGGATGACCCATTATGACCCGAACCAACTTGAACTGACCAAACCCGACCCAACTGACCTAATTGCCACCTCTACGTGTTTGTTCCACGTCCAAACCAAACCGTCCGAAAGGGTAGGATGACCCGATATTAGTTGTTAGTTTCAATTTATCTATTAAATTGTTTGCCGATAATTTGATGGAAATGTTTGGGTCAGAAGGGGCAAATTAGAAAATTCATTACATTGTCGACGTTATTTAGTAATTTATCACGTGAAGTAGCAACTCTTAGAAAATTTGATGGAAATGGTTAGTGCTTAGTGTTGAAAAAGCCCAGGAAATGATTCATCTCTTTGAAAACTATTCTAAAGCCCACGTAGCCTAATAACTAGCTTGGTCCATCCGTGAGTGGGTTAATTGGTCTAGAAATGGGCCTCATCCTGGTGAATATAATGGAGAAAAGACAAATGTTTGCTTTTAGCAACTCTCTTATAGACCGTCCAAAGTTAACATATACGGAGTAATTGCATTCATATTTCAATTTTATTTTGATTACTCGATATCTTATAGTGAATACCGACATATTTAAATATACAAGTTATCAAGATAAAGTATTATGTTACCAAAATAATAATAAAAAAAATTACAATTTATTAACTTATTTAGTTGGGCTTTGTGCCATTAGACTAGTCTTTTGCTAAAAATGGTCCTATAGAACAATTAGTGGTTTGCTTTTTATTAGCAAGAAAGTTTGAAATTTGTTTATATTTAACTCAATTCTTTTATTGTAAACAATTTATTAACTTATTTAGCTGGCAAACTTGACTCGACCCAAACAAATCCAAATCGACCCGCTTGGAACCCGGTTTGACATAACCCAACAAATTAACAACCCGAAACCAACCTGACCCAACCCTTTTCGATCTGACATCCGAACCAATGATCAGTGATCCGAACACGAATTTGAACCCAGTCTGACCCGATATGAACTTGACCCCATGTTACCTATTAGATTGATGGCCCGACACTTATTAAGCTTATTATTGATCAAAATGAAAGGGATATAGTGCTTAGTTTGATACGCTTTACTTAATACTCCGTAATAAAGTAACTATTTGTATACGTATATGGTATAATTTGCGTGCAACAATCGGAAGTGTTCCGGGTATAATTCCAGAGCAGATATTTGTTACCACTCGTGGCTTGTAGAATGATGTCCTTGCTTGAATCCTCCTCTCGGTCTCCTGAAACGATGAACAAACTGAGGGCTCGGCTTTGGACCGAGCGAACTCACTCCGACGCTCAAGTCAGTAAACTTAAGAGATAAGTTGTTGTTACTTGGCTAAATGTATATTGTAGAGAGATAAGGAAGATAATACCAGATGAATAGTGATTCTTAGGTTAAATTGTCGATCCTTTCCTCAATGAGGGTTGAGGAGTATTTATAGACTTTCACCTTTTGTCACGTAGTGGCCAAGTGGCCAAGTGGCTAGCAGGTGGAAAGACCGTTCTACCCTCGGCCGATAGACCTATGGCAGGCCGGCCGAGGGTCCTTGGATATGAGTACGCGGATATGTGCCCTACCGGGTTGCCATGCCGAGACCAGGTGACAGCCGATGGCCGCGACGGCTAAGGGTTGTCTAAGTCGTTGACTTGTTGTGGATATCTTTAACCTTGCTCAATATGTTGACTTGGTCAGCGGTGCAGAATATGCCCCATCAATTTGCCCCCAGCGTAGTCTATGCCGTGGTATGGGCTCCGATGTATGTTGAGCGTATATTCTGCGTAAGTATTTTGCAAAATTTTTCTGCATCGGCTTCTTCTACTGCATCGGCTTCTTCTACTTCGGCCTGGTTCTTATTAGGCCGTACCATATCCCCCCTCCACATGGATGTGTAAAGGGCATCCGATGTGGAAAACAAAGTGACGCTGGCCGAGACCAGGGTTGAGAGTGCCGGTTGTTTTTGATTGCCCCCGGCCGGTGCTACCTAGCTTGGTTGATCATGTGGCCGGCGGAGAGCAGATACCTAGGAATTTGTTGAGGAAGGTGAATAGGCGAAGAGATGTGAACGGGCGTGTTGAAGACGCTTGGTCACTGTTGCATTGATTGACGTTCAACTGTTACAACGATTGACATTCCGTGGTTACATGTCCGACACGTGTCTGTTTGCTGATTGGCTGACGCTTCATGGGTTGTGCCCTGATTGGTCCTTCTTCGTGGGCTTTCCCCTATAAATAGGGCAGTTATTCCGTGAAATTGGCCACCAATTTCATTCTCTCCAAAATTTTCTTCTCTCTAAACTTTCAAGGGCTTCTTTCTCTTCAAATCTTCAGAATCGTTGCGTCGGCTAGTGCTTTTCTTCAAGGTAAACAAACAATTTTTCTCAATCTTTATTTTGTTAATTGTTGCTACCATGTCTACTGCTGACGCCGGGACTAGTACTTCTGCGCCGGGGGGTTCCCCGTCGCGTCTCGATGAGGAGGGGATACTAGACGCCATCCCGATAAGGTCTGGGGGCCCTAGGTCTCCTTCTCCCGTAGTTGATCCACCAATTTTGGAGGAATGGGAGGATGAGGATGATGATGCTGATGATGGTGAGAGGACTCCTTCTGATGGTGAGAGGCCGCCTATCCCGGATCATGGCGAGGCCTGCACGACTGGTCTTGACCGTGTCTGGACCAATAAATTCGCCACTGTTCGGTGGGACTCTTTTCTGAGGCCATTTCTCCTTCGGTGAGGGGTACAAAATTGTTATCCCTGAGGAGGGTCAGGCGGTCTGTTGCCCTCCCCCTGGTCATATCGGCGTATATATCAGGCACATGGAGTATGGGCTCCGGTTTCCTTTGAATAAACACGTCATGGCCATCATCAAAGCTATGAACGTCGCTGTGGCCCAACTGCATCCGTTGGCCATGAGGACGATAGTCGGCTTTGTGTGGCTCTGTCTCTTTAGGGGGGAGACCCCTACAGTTAACTTATTCCGCCGGCTTCATCATCTTCGGCCGTCAATCGCCGGTAAAGTGGGGTGGTACAGCGTGCAGACGGAGCCAGGCTACGTCTCCATGTCCAAGCTTACTTCTTGCAAGGACTGGCAACGGCGATGGATGTATGTCCAAGTGCCGGAGGACTACCCATTGCCTCGGTCTTTCCAGAGCCCTGTTTACTTGCGGTGTGAGAACCGGGGAGAGTATGAGGAATGTATCTCCCGGGGTAAGGTTAAGATGGACGCTTCGATGGTCCCTCTTACTGCGGATGAGAAGCGGGCGATGCAGCTGTTCGATGCTGAGAAGGGATGGCTGCCCCCGACTCAGATTATTCTTCAAGATGAGCTGCTTTGCCGCGTCGGCCTCATACCGGCCCTCAACCAGGGTGAGTGGGGTCGGTGTGAGGCCCATCATTGCCTGTTATGTTCCTGTTTCAGAGCTTTGTTTTACTTCTTTTATGTAACTTTTGTTTGATTTCTTGCAGACCGGTTTGGCCAGGATCTGTCTGAGAGGACCTTGAAGAGGTTAGGGCTTGATAAGGACGAGAAGGTCGTTCAACGGCATCCTACGGCTGACGCGCGTGATCGCAGACTGGCTCCCAACGAACTCATGGAGAAGCAGCTGAAGGCATTGGATCCGGCGGCGGCCCATGCACGGGTTCTCGGAGGCGTGCCGAAGAGAGCAAAGAAAGCAGCGTCCAAGTTGGCGACGACGTCAGTGCCGACTCCCTCTCCGACCCCAGCGGTTCAGAAGGAGCATGTGGAGGTCGTCGATATCTCCGGGGAGGTGGTGACCGTTGCGAGGGGCCCTCCTCTTCCAAATAAGAGAAAAGAGCCACCGTCTGCTTCCACCGTTGTCGAGGAGAAGAGTGACTCAGCCGACCCTCCATTCAAGAGGGTCCAGACTGGTACGGATCTAACTTGCGGTTCGGATTTAGCTGGTTCGTTGGACATTCCTGATGACAGACTTTCTGACGTGTCAATGCATGTTGACATGGATGCTCTGTGTAAATTTTTTGTAGATCCACCGTCGGCAGTCGCCGTTCTCACTGATCGGCAATTAGGGAAGCAGCCTGAGAAGGCTATTGAGAAGGCGGGTGATAGAAATGTCATCGTTGACTCCTCAGTTCAGAAGATTCCTCCCACCGAGCTTGTGGCAGAGGGTGCGAGGATATATAAGAGGCTGGCGAAGTGGACCCAACTAGCCGGCTCCCACATCATGGAGCAGGAAAAGGCCATGGCCCAAGCTGGGCCACTGATCGCAAAGCTTAAGCTTGATCTTTCCGCTGCGAAGGGGGAAGCCGGGAAGGCTAAGCTGGATCTCCTTGCTGCCAAGAAGCGTGTGGAGGAAGCTGAGAAGCTGTTAGTGGCCGAGAGGGCCAAAGTTGAGGATGCTGATGCCGCCACCGCCAAGTTGATGGAGGAGCGGGACAGGTATAAGGGCGCTCATGACGCCGTGGTTGCCAAAAGGGAAGAGTGGAAAGATCTGTTCCATACCCAGTCGGAGGCGCACAGGGACACAAGGGCTATCCTTGCTCAAAAGGAGAAGGATATCGAAATGCTTCAAAATGAGCTTATCCCTAAAATGTGCGCCCAATTCCGGGACCAGGCCGAGGAGGCGACCAGGGAGGCAATCAAGAAGCTCTTCCCCGAAGGCTCCTTCCCTTGGGATAAATTTGACCATCTTCTGGATGAGATGGCCGATGCTGCGGAGAAGGCGGAGGCGGCGAAGACGGCTCAGATAGCTGAGGCCAAGGCGGCCTATGATGCAAAGGTGAAGGAGGCCCAAGAGGAGGCTGAGAGGCTAAAGGCACTTGAAGATGTCGAGCCTTCTCCTGAGCCGGCCACCGAAGATGCTTGCTACACCGATGGAGGGCAAGAACAGGCATAGGGAGACGGGCGGTCGTCACCAGACTCACCCGGCATCTCGGATAGCTTTAGCTGTTCGGGGGCCAACTATTGAGCCTTTCCTCCCTGCCATCTTTTGGCGCTTCAAATGATATGCTTGTAATCTTTTGCTTTTCTTTTCCTTGTTTTGTTGTAAAACTCTTGGTAGGTTGTGTTTAGGCTTATCCCTATGGGGACGGCCGTCGTCTGTATCCTTCTTCTAATCATTTTCAATAAAGTTTGTCTTTTTGGCCCTCGGCTTGGCCGGGGTTTTGATCACAATCCTTCACTTATCTTCTTGCGTTATTAATTGAGTGCCTTTGTCTTTACCGTCGGCATGGCCGAGGTAGTTAGAATTCATATCTCAACTGTGTTTAACGTCTTTTTAAACATGTCGGTATATTGGTTGCTTCATCTTTCACTCTCGGTCTTGGCCGAGGCGTCCGATTTGCGCTTCCCAACCGCCGTTTTGGACATGTTATCGGTCGTTGTGTCCCCGTCGCTCTCGGCTTTGGCCGAGGTAATCGGGGTTACGGCTCGATAGCGTTTCTTCTAGCGTATCGGTCGTTGTGTCCCCGTCGCTCTCGGCTTTGGCCGAGGTAATCGGGGTTACGGCTCGATAGCGTTTCTTCTAGCGTATCGGTCGTTGTGTCCCCGTCGCTCTCGGCTTTGGCAGAGGTAATCGGGGGTTACGGCTCGATAGCGTTTTTTTCTAGCGTATCGGTCGTTGTGTCCCCGTCGCTCTCGGCTTTGGCCGAGGTAATCGGGGTTACGGCTCGATAGCGTTTCTTCTAGCGTATCGGTCGTTGTGTCCCCGTCGCTCTCGGCTTTGGCCGAGGTAATCGGGGTTACGGCTCGACAGCGTTTCTTCTAGCGTATCGGTCGTTGTGTCCCCGTCGCTCTCGGCTTTGGCCGAGGTAATCGGGGTTACGGCTCGATAGCGTTTCTTCTAGAGTATCGGTCGTTGTGTCCCCGTCGCTCTCGGCTTTGGCCGAGGTAATCGGGGTTACGGCTCGATAGCGTTTCTTCTAGCCACGGAGGGGATAAACACTTTGATGGAAAATTTGATGATTCTTCATTAGATATAAACACGCGTTGGGGTGCCGCCAATAGTTTTGGACACCTTCGCCGCTATACAAAGTATTTCCTTAGGTTGTCAGTGTTCCAGTGGCTCATCAAGGGCACACCCTCCATGTCTGTCAGCCGGTATGTACCCGGCCTCATCTCTTCAACCACTTTGTAGGGACCCTCCGATTGGCCGTAAGTCAATTTACCGTGAATATTTCCTTTGTTGGTGGCGGCCGACTTTCTTAGGACTAGATCTCCTACTTTTAAGTCCCTTTTGTGGACTCTTCGGTTGTAGGCTCTTCTCATCCGGTTTTGGTATACTGCCAAGTTGAGGCGTGCTGTATCTCGGCTTTCTTCGACCAGGTCTAGGGAGGCTTTCAGGCCTTCCTCATTTTCGACTGGGTTAAAGGTAGCCGTTCTGAATGTTGGCACCGTCGCTTCAATTGGTAGGATCGCCGGACCGTAGACTAAGTGGAAGGGAGTGTACCCCGTTGCTTCTTTCTCCGTGGTCCGAAGGGACCACAGGACGCCGGGTAGTTCATCGGCCCATCTTCCCTTAAGGTCTTCAACTGTCTTCTTCAAACCGTTGAGGATTGTTTTATTGGCTGCCTCCGCCTGCCCGTTGCTCTGTGGGTGGCAGACGGAGGAGTATGCAAACTTGATGTCAAGCTCTTCTAACCAGTTCATTATCAGGTCACTCCAAAACTCTCGGCCGTGGTCAAATACCATGACTTGGGGCAATCCGAAACGAGTTATAACATTTTCCCAGATTACCTTTCTGACGGCCGCTGTGGTCTTTGCCGGTACTGCTACAGCTTCAACCCATTTGGTGAAGTAATCAACGGCGACGATCAAGAACTTTCTTCCTCCGGAGGCCGTTGGAAACGGCCCTAGCATATCCATCCCCCACTGTGCGAAAGGAAGGGGACTAAGCACCGGTTGTAGGTCCCGGGAAGGAGCGTGTATCACCGGGGCATGCATCTGACAGTTCGTGCACTTCTTGGTCTTTGTTCTGGAATCTTCAAGCATGGTGGGCCAGAAGTAGCCGGCTCGGAGAGCTTTGTGGGCTAGTGTTCTTGCCCCCATGTGGTGTCCACAGATGCCTTCGTGGATCTCTGTCAGTATCAGCTCCGCGTCGGCTGGACCGACACATTTCAAGAGTGGTCTTATTACGGACCTTCTGTACAGTTCCCCTTCGAACACCAAGTACCTGGCGGCGATCCTTTTTATCTTGGCCGAGAGATTGCGGTCCTCCGGCAACTCACTTGTAAGTTTGTATTTCATTATCGGAGTCATCCACGTTGTCTCGGTCTCTATGTTGCCCACCATGCCGACGGTCTCAGTGATGCTCTTCGCATTCCTCGATATCTACCAAAGCACGGTTGGTGACATTCTTGATGGTTGAGCTGGCAAGTTTTGAGAGAGCGTCGGCCCGGTTGTTCTCAGATCTGGGAACGCATTGGATTTGGAAAGATTTCAATTTTGCTATGTCAGCTCTCACCCTTTCTAGGTACCTTACCATCCCGTCGTCCCGAGCCTCAAACTCTCCTCTGATTTGGTTAGTAACCAACAGTGAGTCTGTTTTCAACACAATGTGTTCTGCTCCGGCAGCCCTAGCTAGCTCGACTCCGGTTATCACCGCCTCGTATTCGGATTCGTTGTTCGAGGCCGAGAAGGTAAATTTTAAGGCATACTCAAACTCGTCCCCGTTTGGGCTGATGATAAGGATGCCGGCTCCTGAGCTGTTCGTCGTGGAGGAGCCGTCGGTGTAAACCTCCCATACACCTGGGTTTGGTTCTTCTTGATATGTGCATTCGGCCAGGAAATCTGCAAGTGCTTGCCCCTTTATCGAAGGCCTTGGTTTGTCTTCGAATGCCGAAGCCGTGAGAGTTCCACCGCCCATTTGATGAGCCTACCGGATTGTTCGAATTTTTCCAAAGCTTTCTCCAATGGCTGGTCGGTTAGGACCGTCACGGGATGTGCGTCGAAGTAGGGTTTTAACTTCCTCGCGGCAACGACGACGGCGAAGGTCGCTTTTTTTCAATTAGTGGGTAATTTCTCTCGGCGGGCAACAGCGTATGGTTGACAAAGTAGATTGGGTGTTCTTTGTTTGTCTTCTTCCTCGATGATCACGACCGACCGTGGCCGAGGTAATCGCTATGTATAGGTATAGCGTCTCCCCGATCGGCCCGGGACGAGTTGGGAGAGTCCGAAGATGAGCTTTCGATTGCTTGAAAGCGTGCTCTGTTCCTCCCCCCAGCTGAAGTCTTTATTCCCCTTCAACACTTTGAAGAATGGGGTGCTCTTGTCGGCTGACCGAGAGATGAAACGGGCGAGAGCCACCATTCTCCCGGTCAGCATCATAACCTCTTTTCGATTCCTTGGCTCCGGCAGGTCTAGGATTGCTCGGACTTTGTCTGGATTGGCGTCGATGCCTCTGGCACTGACAAGCACACCGAGGAATTTACCTGCCCGGACACCGAAGTTGCATTTCATTGGGTTGAGCTTCATCTTGTATTTCCTTAGTGAACAAAATGTCTCGTGTAAATCGGCCAGGTGCTCGCTGTCAGACTTGCTTTTCACAATAGCATCGTCGACGTAAGCCTCAATGTTTCGCCCTTTTTGATTTTGGAACACTTTGTCCACCAGTCTTGTATACGTTGCGTCGGCGTTCTTCAAACCAAACGGCATCATTTTGTACATGTAAGTGCCGTTAGCGGTGATGAATGCGCATTTAGGCATGTCTTCCTCGGCCATGAATACCTGGTGATACCCCGAGAAGGCGTCCAGCAGGCTCAGCATGGTGTAGCCTGCCGTGGCGTCAATTAAACTATCTATCCGGGGCAAGGGATAACAATCCTTGGGGCACGCTTTATTAAGATTGGTAAAATCTACGCACATCCTCCATGCCCCCGATGACTTCCTTACCATCACAACATTAGCTAACCACTCAGGATAAGTACAAGGCATGATAAAGCCCGCCGCTAGTAATTTATCTACCTCGGCTTTGATGGCCTCATCTTTCTCGGCTGAGGAGTTCCTCATCCTTTGCTTGACAGGGCGAGCGGTGGGGAGTACGTTCAGCTTGTGAATAATTACCTCCCGACTCACGCCTGGCATCTCGGCCGCTGAGTAGGCGAAGACGTCTTTGTTCTTCCTCAGCAGATCTAGGAGAGTGGCCCTGAATCCTGGTTCCAGGTTGACACCGATAGTTACGGTGCGCCCTGGGTCAACTTCTACCTCTTCGGTCTCAGCTCCTTCGACCATGCCGACGGAGTTATTCATGCGTTCGCCCCCCTGTTGCAAGGATGGGCTCTTCCCCTTCTCTGACTCCTTCGCCACTTTGAAGGATTGCATGTTGCACCCTCTGGCAGATACTTGGACATTGACTACCTCATCCTTCTCGTTCTTTGAGACGAGTTTATGCGCTTCCCCCCGGTCCGAGACATACATCAATGTCAGGGCCCGGATGGACATCACTGCGTCGGCCTCACTCAGAGTGACCCGGCCTGTGAGGACGTTGTAGGCAGACGAACCGTCAATGACCACGAACTCAGACATAACGTTATTGGCCGCATTTCCCTCGCCGAACATTACCGGCAACCTGATTGACCCCAGGGGTACCAGGCCGGCCCCAGAAAAGCTGTACAACGGGCTAGTGCAGGGGCTCAAGTCTTCAACCTTCAGACCGAGGCTAAGAAAGCATTCTCCGTACATAATGTTTGTGTAGGCGCCTGTGTCAATTAGGCACCTCTTCACCAAGTGGTTGGCTATGTCCAGGTGGACTGTAAGTGGGTCGCTGTGAGGAGCGACGACTCCCTCGTAGTCCTTCTTCCCAATGGTCATATCGGGGATGTTGGAAGCGGGGGTTGCTATGTTGGGCACAAAGTTGATGGCCTGATATAGTTCATTCAGGTGTCGTTTGTGCCCATGAGCGGACCCACCGTTCTCGTTGCCCCCGATGACGACATGGATTACTCCTATCCGTTCAGAGACGGATTTGCTATTTGACCCGCCGGCATCTGTTTTTTGGCCTCCGGCAACGTATTTGCCGAGGCTCCCCCTCCGGATCAGTTCTTCAATGGCATTTTTCAGATGCCGGCAGTCGTTTGTCAAGTGGCCGGTGTGGCCGTGGTACTCGCAGTACTGGCTCGTGTTACCGTCGCCCCTCGGCCTAGGGGGCCTTTCCCACTTCTGACCCTCGTTTTTGCTCAGGGCGAAGACCTCGGCGGCAGATATGACCAGGGGGGTGTGATCATTGTACCGCTTTCGGTGGTATGGTCACGAACTCTCCCCGGCGCCCGTCGAGTTCTGTTTCCCGGCGGATTTGTCAGGTCATGACCTATTATCGTCACGGCGTCTCTCATCCGGGTTGTCCTCCCGGTGGCTCCTCTTCTCTGAGTACCCAGTCTCGCTGTGGCCTACCCAGGTTTTGTGGTAGTCTTCCACCTTGATGGCCTGGTCGGCCATCTTCCTAGCGGCATCTAGGCCCAAACCCCCGTACTTGATGAGCTCGTCTTTTAAGTCTCCCCTTGGGAGGCCTTTCATCAGTGTGAAAGCCGCCAGCTCGGGATTAATCTCTCGAATCTGCTGAACCTTGTCGTCAAACCTCTTCACATAGCTTCGTAGAGACTCGCCCTCCTCCTGTTTGATAGTTAGGAGGTCCGACGTCTCCACGGCCCTCCTCTTATTGCAAGAGTACTGGGCTAAAAAGGCGTCCCTTAGGTCGGCGTAACAGTATACCGAGCCGTCGGGGAGCCCCTTGTACCAATTTTGAGCCATCCCATGCAAAGTTGTTGGGAAGACTCGGCACCAGACCTCATCGGGCTGCTCCCATACCGACATGTAAGACTCGAAAGCCTCGGCGTGGTCGGTTGGATCACTATCTCCTTTGTATGTGAACGCCGGCAACTTTAGCTTGGTTGGCACGGCGGTTTCAAGGACATAGGCACTGAGGGGCTGTCTGACCACGTGTCGTATGACATGCGGCGATCGGCTCCTCGCATTCCTAGTCCGGCTCCTCTCCTCGTAGCGGGAAGGACTCCTTCTCCGACTCGGGTGAGTCGGGCTTCTTCTCCAACTCTGGCGAGTTGGGCTTCTTTCGCTCCTCCGGGTGTGCCTCGTTTTGTCGGGCGGCGACGCTGTCCTCTCACGAGTGCGAGAAGGACTTAGGTCTACCACGACCACTTTGGGCTCCTCCGGTGTCTTGACAGGTCGCCTTCCCTAGCGCTCCGTTCAAGTTCCTCGGGGTCACATTTTGGGCCCTGGTCTTCTGGACGGGTTCCGCCGCTCTTGTCGGTGTGACAGTGTGAGCCGGCGTGCTACCAATTAAGTCCCAGGAGACCCGGTCTCATTTGCATCAACCACGTGTCCCATGATGGTGACATGGTCGGCGGCAGCGTGGCGATCTGGTATATTTGGCATCCCGAATTCCGGTTGGATTATTCCGACGGTGGAGGGCTGCACAACTCCAGAATTGTGGAAGGTATCATCTTGGTGTAGTTCGGTTTCGTCAGTTACGAATACCTCTTGTTGTTTCGACATCTTCTTAGCTTTTTGGGTGGGTTTTTGTGTTTATTTCTTTTTTGTTTGGGAATGAATGTGACTAGCTTCTAGTGTCTTTCCCCACAGACGGCGCCAATTGTTCCGGGTATAATTCCAGAGCAGATATTTGTTACCACTCGTGGCTTGTAGAATGATGTCCTTGCTTGAATCCTCCTCTCGGTCTCCTGAAACGATGAACAAACTGAGGGCTCGGCTTTGGACCGAGCGAACTCACTCCGACGCTCAAGTCAGTAAACTGAAGAGATAAGTTGTTGTTACTTGGCTAAATGTATATTGTAGAGAGATAAGGAAGATAATACCAGATGAATAGTGATTCTTAGGTTAAATTGTCGATCCTTTCCTCAATGAGGGTTGAGGAGTATTTATAGACTTTCACCTTTTGTCACGTAGTGGCCAAGTGGCCAAGTGGCTAGCAGGTGGAAAGACCGTTCTACCCTCGGCCGATAGACCTATGGCAGGCCGGCCGAGGGTCCTTGGATATGAGTACGCGGATATGTGCCCCTACCGGGCCGGTTGCCATGCCGAGACCAGTGACAAGCCGATGGGTCAGACGGCTAGGCTGTCTAAGTCGTTGACTTGCTGTGGATATCTTTGACCTTGCTCAATATGTTGACTTGGTCAGCGGTGCAGAATATGCCCCATCAGGAAGGTAAATTCTCATTTCAGATGACTTTTTTGTTTGAAATTAAGACAGGCAAAACGAGATAATTTTAGCTATAACATCCTCTATTTACTAAATGAATAGGCATCTTCACAAATTTTCCCTCTAAAAAGCATCTTTCTAAATAAGGTAGCTAATAACAATTATGTATACATTAACTAAGTAAGGAACCTAATAGTTATAATAATTTATTTCATTAAATTATTATTTAACTAAGTAAGGAACCTAATAGTTATAATAATTTATTTCATTAAATTATTATCTTTTCATTAAAATTCATGTTCTTATCAAATTATATTTTTTTGACTAACTCTAATCTATAATCTTTTAATTTAAATATTAAAAAAAATTGTATCAAATTATGAATTACTAAATATTATTTGAGAATAATTTGACTCATACTAGGTAAAATACAAAATTATAACCATTTTAATTACTTTTGAGGCAAAAAATTGAGAAAATTTATAAATTGTTAGTTTTGCGGCATAAAAAATATTTTTTCAAAAATACATTTCAAACATGCTACTAAATTCTCTTAATTAATTTTCAGTTTTAACTTTTTATTTTTCAAAGCAAAATGCATTGACGAGAAAAATGAACAACTAATGAGATATCACTATTATATACTCCGTAACTTAGTAGAAATAAAAATAACTCTATAAGATGTGCATTTAATGCACGGGTCTAACCTAGTTTATTACTAAATGGTTACTTTTTATGATAAAATATTTACATTTTCTCGTCTTACTTATGTTAATATCGTCTTAACGGAGACTTGCTATAATCGGAATAAGACTGGTTACCTACCAAACGTGATTTTATTTTCTGTGGTATTGCCCTATGAGAGTACACGTAGCGGAGTTAGAAATTATAACGCGGTTAACAAAACAAGAGTGATTATATAAATTTGCATAATGACTTAGCCCTAAGTCGTTGCATTATCACTACCTTGCAATCCAAGCACATTACCTGGATCATTCCAACTGTGTTCCTCGAAGCTTCATTTCTTTTGAATTTTCCATTTTATTTAATATTAAAAACTAGTTGACTGACTTTCAATACATTACCAATCCTTTATATAACTTCACAGAATGTACATTATTGATCATTATATTCTTTATTATCACTTTAATTAATTACTACCTTCTCTTTCTATAACAAGAAATCTTACCTACCAACTGAAGTATTATTCCATTTGTGTTTGTAACCAATAGAATCTTAATAACTACCAAAAATACACTACTCTCTTCTTACACAACTAAAATGGCGGCTGCAAAGAGGATTGCTTCTTCTTCCGCTGAAAATGATGATGATCATCAACTCAGAGGGAAACGGCCGAGATCAATACCCTCTTTTGCATCGTATGTTTTCCGTCTCAGTTATTTGTTTATTATTCATTTGAATGAAAATAATGATTGTCTTTAGCATTTTTATGTGTGTGTATAATTTTATTTTTTATTTTGTAAATTTGCAGTGTGATAGGAGAAGTGATGCTTGTGAGATCGTTTCAAGGCCTATGCGATTCCTTGGAACCATTGATAAGACGAGTGGTATAAGTTTTACTTATTTAAGTCTCAACTTTTTTTGTGCAATTCCTGTTAAACTTAACTAGTTACTTGCTTCTTCTTGTACTAATATTTAAATTTAAAACCTGTATTTATGAAATATGGAGTATCTTTTATTTTGATACAAATACGGAGTAACTTTTATTACAAATATCCGTTCTTGGATTTTTTTTATTTTTTATTTTTTTTTGCGAGAGAGAAAACAGTTAATAGAAACTATACAACCAGTTATAGGACAACTAGGGTTGTAGAATCGGAGTATTATAATAAAGTTTTCGGTTTAAATAATTTGAGCTACAATAAAATTTCTCCACACCCACTTAAATATTTAAAAAAAAAATTAAGAAAACTCAGAAAAATTACAGATAAGCTCAGTTAGATACATATTGGTTGTACGGTGACACGGTGTTATTATACCACTTGAGGTATATCGTTATTTATGCTGAAAGAATATACAACATTTATGAAGACGTAAAAGAGAAGGAAAAAAACACGTATTTATATATATCTAGGGCTCTACGCCTACCTTTTTGTTTTCAAATTGAAACATTTAGTTAACATACGTTTTTTTTGTGAATACTAATCTATATATGAGGTTTAGCATTTAATTTATCACTGTTAAGCAATTAGATATGAGGCTTCTTTTTAGACGGTTTATGTGATCTATGGAATTAATTTTGAAGCCCTAATCATACAAACTTGACCAGTGATTAGGAGTTACAGTATATATACTCCGTAGTAAACTTGGTAATCAATATACGATCGAGTATGTGTAGTAATTCAATTTAGATTCAAATATTGTTAAATTAATTGTTGCGATTTTGAGTGAGACTTAACCTCTTCATTACATTACATATTCATTTTAGTTACTCTATTTATTAATCTTTGTTCTTGACTAAGGTTCAATACTACTTGATGGCACCTTGTTACGGAATTATATAATTGTGTATAATATGGTAATTGTGTATTATGATGTGCACACAATACATATATACTGATACAACCGTCACAACCCTAACACCGATTTAGGAAACCAAATATTTACTAAGACACAATTACCATATTATACGACTACCATATTATACACAATTATATATTTCCGTAACACGCATTAACACTTTCCACAAAGAAAAGTTAGATCGCATGCATCCAAATCAAGTTGAATCGGACTCGAAGAGTTAAAGTTGAACACATAAACGCTATTTTGCGTCTAAACAAATTGCCACCTACACATACTTCTATTTTTCTTGATGTTGAAATATTCTTTTTGTAGTCAAAATATTTAGTACTATTTTTCAATAACATATTTTAGTCTCATAAAATGCAAAAGACTCCGACAATATGGTTGAATCTCTCTTGCGTGAAACTCGGTCGCCATAAGTTTAAATGAGTAATTGAATATCATATTGTATGTTTTCTAATTTTTATATATAATGTTACGATTTCACTAAAAATAAATGAAATTAATCGTTACAATACTGAAAAAGTATTCCCGGTGGTATTGCATAAAAATATTAAAATTAAACTAAATTTAACATTATTAATCTAAATTTTTCTGTACTAATTTAATTAATTAAGTGCACCATCTTACTTAATTGTCTACGACCTAATATAATGGACCTATGACAAACAAAACAAACAAGTCTTTCTACCACAAGGTGAAGAGTATGTCAACGTACGTGTCAATGTTAATACGAGTATTTTGTCCTTTATCGATGTTGTTCTTTTGCTCACCTATTTTATATTACCGCGTTTTATTTATTTATTTTGTCTTTATATGCTGATAATTTTATTTAACGCGTAGATTAATCATTAATGTGATTTGGTCTATTTGTATCAAATTAAATAGCACTAGTTAGAATTTGTCCTTTGATCTCTTTTTGGTTAATCAATACTATATATTAATTTCAGAAACCAAGGGACTTCAATGTAATTAAAGAAATCTATACAAATTAATTATACTATATAGTTTAAATCGATAGCACCGTGTGATGGACCTGATAAAGGGACCTTAATGTAAATATTATATAGTTTTGGTTAAAAGTATAATATAAAGATGTCTTGATAAAGAATATTTATGGAAATTACATTAAATTAAAGTAATTAAATTTAGAGAACACAAGAATATAGTGATTTTCCTTAAAATTAACATGCCCCACTTATGAAATTAATTAGTATCATCATAGAATTATACATTAAATTAAATGTAGTAAAAGTAATAGTAGCAGCAACGAGATTAATAAAATTAGCGGTATTAATGTGGGAGTAGTGAGAGTTATAATAATGATAGTGAGAGTAGTGAAAGTAACTACGAATGTAGTGAAAGTAACAGTGGTAACAATGAGAAAAAGTATGAACAATTAAATAACCAATCGACTCAAGGAAATAGTTTATTTATTTAAATATAGGCCGGCTAAAATTAACGGGAATAATGAATTTAACAGAAAAAAATAGAGGAATTAGTAAAAGAAACAATAGTAACCACGAGAGTAGTGAACGTAATAATATTAAGAAAGAATGTCGTGAAAGTAATAATATTAATAGCGGGGTAGTGAACGTGTCTCATAATTTGAAAATAAATTTTACATTTCATCATAATTACAAGATATGCCGTAGAAAAATATATTACAAATAGTAAACGTGTGGGTTAGACAACTCCAACATAGTTTATTTCATTGAAAATAAAATTTAACGATAAATAGAGGTAGCCCGGGCGAAGCCGGACACCAAACCTAGTATTGTCAAAGTTAAAGTTAAACAAACGACCGAGCTGATGGATTACCATATCTAAAACGCGTAGATATTTTTTTTTTTTCGTAGGTGAACGAAGAAGTAGAACGTGGCATACAAAGAAGTATGCGAACAATAACAAGGTCACCATCCCTAAGGATCCAAGCTCGAGAGCCAGCAAGCTTGCGACTAATATTCACCAACACAACTTTACCCATGATTTTCACATGCAACACAATCTTAGACAATAACGGACAACAACTACAACTCATGCTAGTCGAAAAAATAGGCGACCAAATCACCCCTAAAACCCTACCTTATCCTATCAAAATCGAGCTTGTAGCCATTGAGGGCGACTTTCCGTCTCCCATAGACCGCGATACATGGACCCCGGCTGAGTTTAACAAGAAGGTTGTCAGAGAGAGGAATGGGAGACGTCCGCTGCTGTTGAGTAAAGAGGTTAATTATAGTATGAAGAATACGAGTTATTTAAGTGTTGGTGACGTGGAGTTTACGGATAATTCGAGTTGGATACGGAGCAGGAAATTTAAAGTTGGTGCTAGAGTTGTTGTGGAGAGTTGTAATGGTGTTAGAATTCTTGAAGCTGTTACTGATGCTTTCGTTGTTAAGGATCATCGTGGCGTATGTAAGTCCATCTTTTTCAGTTTTTATTTTCTGTTAATGGGAAGAGGGTTAGTACCACCGTCTCACATACCCAAAGAGCGCAAATTCTTATTTCAGACGGGAAAGACAGTCAAATGTAGTCATTTTACAATAAAATGTTACTCCCGGCCTCTACACACCTATTTTTACCCCATTTGCTTTATTGCGGTCTCCAAGACGGCACTTATGTTGATTTTTTTTCGTGAGAGATGTCATGAAAATAAGTGTGAAAACTTTGACCTTCCAAAAGCAAATGAGGTGAAAATAGGTGTGTAGAGAGAGTACTATTTTCTTATAAAATGTTACCAAAGTGATAATTTTAGTTAGAGTAAATTATCAATTACACCCACGCTTAATCCTCATTTTTAAATTAACTCCCACGTCAATTTTTTTTAATAATTTACCCCCAAATTATTTGCTCAGGTTACATTTTGCACCCTTTACCATTTTCCGGCAAAAGAAATGAAGAATTGACAATTTTGCCCCCGCGTCTTGCTTTCTCTTTCTCTATACAACTTTGTATACAAACAATTGATCCATCATTTCCAAACGTCTTGCTTCTTGCTTTCTTTTTCTCTTCTTTCCACCTCATTTTATGGGGTTCTTCATCTAATTTTCCCAAAAAAAATTCCACCAAAAATTTTCCCCAAATCTCCGTCATAATCAAGCAATTGATGAAGATAAAGAACCAATCGAAATTCTAATTGAACCATTCACTAAAGAACGATTAATCATGATTGTTGCGGATCGAAATGCGGTCTGGAGCGAAGAAGGTGTTGAAGGAGTCGTAAAGGACGATATCTAAAGTAGAAATATTACCACTTAATTGGGTCAAGAAGAGGCCTGCTGACCTGCTTACTTCCTTGGGCAGACGCCATATTCACTTTCGGTGAAGATGCAGATACTTGTTTCGTGGACTGAGCCTTACCACGCTCATCCGGAACAAAGACGGGTTTGCTTGAATCCGTATCATTGGGGTTAAGATAAATACGATTGCGAGGGCGATCTCCCCACCACTCGGAAAATTTGTCAGTGACTTGATAACAAAACTTTCGACTATGACCCGACTTTTGACATGCGATACAACAATATTTTGAAGGGACATAGGAAGTGGTACGGTCTGAATGGTCGAACTGCGTCGTGTCAGCTTGCTGCGGTTGGGCCTGTGGCTGGGAGTAGTGGGGCGTGGCCACTTGCCGGGTTTGTTGACGTCGGGGTTTTAGACGGAGTATGCATACACAGATAAGAGAATGAAAGAGATGGGAAAGAGGGGAAACAAGTCAACAGCCTACTTAGTAAAAGAATAAGGGCAAAATCGTCATATTTAAACAAAAAGTTTGAATTTTGACGGAAAATTGGCCTGAAAATGGTAAAGGGTGCAAAATGTAACCTGAACAAATAATTTGGGGGTAAATTATTAAAAAAATTTGACGTGGGAGTTAGTTTAAAAATGTGGATTAAGCGTGGGTGTAATTGATAATTTACTCTTTTAGTTATAACATTTTGTCATTAAATGATTAAATTCTATTAAAAAAATGATGATATTTACTCTGTCTTGGTTCAACTATATGAAGCAAAACTTATTGCAAAGAGAAATATGTAGGGTCCATATTTTATATGTGAGAGGGTGTCCATATTTTATACTCCCTCCAGTACAATCCAAATTGCCTATTTGACTTTTTACGGTTTACGAGACGACACTTTGACCACGTTTTTCTCCATTTATATATTAGTTTTTTATGTCGAAATTATAATTTTCCGAAACCTTTTTTTATAGCAAATTTAAATATGTAAATTTTATGTATAAATTTTAAAATTTTGACTAAATATAATCGACGTCAATATTTAACAAGGTTGACTTTAAAAAATAAATGGGTAGTTTGGATTGGATTGGAGGAAGTATGTGAGAAGGTGGATCAAGTCGGTTCCACCTAGAGTCAAGCCATCAAGACGGCCGATCTCGGCCAAGACGGACCGCCCGCCTAGCCCGCTATTTTATGCAACTGGCTCGAACTGCCCGCCCGCCTTTTCGCCGTTAACCCCGGCTGGCCCGGTCCGAAATTCCTGCCCGGCCTTGGCCCGCCAATTTAGAAAAAATAAAAAATAAAAAAAATAAAATGGTAAGGCCCGCCAGCCCGGCCCGACCTTAGCCCGCCCTGGTCCTGGCCCGGGTCAAGCATATCACAGCCCGGCCCGGCCCGGTCAAGCCCGTCCCTTCCCCCTGGCCTGGCCCGGGTTTGACCAGGAGAGCCCGGCCCGCCCCTGGCCAGCCCGGCCCGGCCCTAGCCCGGCCCGAGTACAGGTCTAGTTCCACCTATTTTCCTAAGAGTTTCTTCCTATTGACTATTGAGTATTACGGAGTATATGTGTTGACGACTCTGATGAACGTTACTCCTACGTTCGTAACAATGCAGCGTACCAAAAACATTATCCACCGAAGCTGAATGACGATGTTTGGCGATTGGAGAAGATCGGAAAAGATGGGACATTCCACAAAAGACTTAGAAATGCAGGCATTTTTACTGTTCAAGATTTCTTAAAATTGTCGGTCGTCGACCCACAGAAGCTGAAATTGGTAATGAAATTATCTTTAATTAAATCCATAAGAAATTACTCCTATATACTCCGTATTATCTTTTCAAATAATTTGCTGTTATCTGTACTAGAATTACGTATAATAAGCATTTACAAATTGATTTGGTGCAGATAATAGGTGAGAGGACTGGAATAACAGAGAGAATGTGGGACACTATATTGAAACATGCAAAGACGTGCGAAATAGGCAACAAGCTATATATCACCCGTGGAAGTAACTTTACGTTGATTTTGGATGCTATATGTCAGACTGTCAGTGTCAAAAGTGATGCCCAACATTCTCAAGATATAACTGCCTGCCTTAAGGTACATGACACATTCTGTAGTTCCCAAGTTTTGTTTGTGACTATTACAGGCTTGTGACGAATGTTGAATCTTAACGTAGAAATTCCGTATCATACATTAACATTCCTATAATGTGGCTATGTTCAGGGTGAAGTTGATCAATTGGTGAAAAACGCTTATGAAAATTGGAATTCCTTAGAGGTGGTGGAGAGGCCCGTTGATACGATATTGCAACAAGCTCAAGGTATGTATTACTCCCTTTCTCCCGTTCATTTATATATATACTCGTATTTATTATTCAATGATTAGGACGGACAGAGTAATAATTAGGTTTGGAATTGAGGTCGTATACACTAATTATGATTGTATGATATGGAATTACATATGTAGTACTACGACTATACGAGTACTAATTTGCATAATAACGTACATTATATGCAGCAATTGCGATGGCTGAATGCAACAATTCGGATTTGATGCAATACGAGGTCGTCTTTGGTGGAATTATTGAAGTTGATAGTAATACTCAAGCTATTAACCAAAATGATGAAATAGGTTTTGGAGATTGGGAAACATCGGATCACATATTCAACTAGGAGTCTCAACAATGCTTAATGTGTTGCAACCGTTGGTTTTGTCTAAGACCGTTTTAACTTAAAACCTCTCACAACATTTTTTTTATTTTTACCTTTTTTTAATTGGGTGTGAAAGTTGTTTTCATTTAAGACGGTCTTAATTGAGAAATTGTGATGTTGTATATACGCCTTCAACAACTCTTTTTTCCCATTTGTATGGTTTCAAGTACAAAGTTATTGTGTTGTTAGCGCTAGGAATATTGTACTCCGTAATTAATTTGTGAAGAATGTTCAGCCCTTTGTTTGCTGATTAAGTTTCCACCTTAACTAGTTCATTTCATTTTTCACGTGTATAATGTAAAACTCTGTGGGTATTATATACCCCTCACATCCAAACCAAAGGTAACAGTTGCTTTATCACACTTATCGAGACACGTTTTGCAACGTGAATACCTTTAGTTACACATTATTAAAAATTATAAAAAATTTGATATTCTTATAGCATTCATGATGATAAATCAAAAAAGATCTCACATGACTATATTTTGTCTTATAGATTAAAAATAATATCAAAGATTCTCTACGACCATGAATAGTGCCAAAAAGCAAGTGTTACCTTTGGTTTGGATGGGAAGAAGTATGTCATTGTCAAGAGCTATAAACCTTCTGATTATTACTACACTAATTAGAGTAATTAGCATCATGTTTGTGTTGGTTATGTGTTGTAGAATCTAAAAGTATTAATTAGTGAGTAGTCTCCTTTCTAGGGGACGATTAATTGTTCCGTGATATGCCTAGTTCACGCATTAGATTCATTATCAACAAGTTATTAAGTAACTAGCTGATGTTAGTTAGCGGGTTTATCCTGCTTACGTTCTAATGGATTTAATTGTTTCTATGACCCTTGACCATCAATGGAAGTTAATTAGATTTGGAATTCATTTACCCTCTATTGACTACTCTAACCAAATTGGATTTAACACGAAAGCGACTAGTGAGAACTGAAAACTCAACGAGGGTGCCTTAGATTTCGATTAGAACCAGTAACCCGTGAGTAGATGGTGGGATAATGATACGTGTGATTCACTCATTGGATATTTTCCTTCAAAGTGGGGTCAAAACTCACACAAAGTGATAAGTTGATTCTTAAATTTGCAAAACTCAACTTAAAACTTTGTCAAGATTAGGGTAAATTATTGGTAGTCTTGAGCGAATCTTGTCTCAAGACTACCAATAATCAATCTTAGCCTTACGCAATTACGTCCTCGATATTCTATACAACCATGTTAATATATCACTCTTTGCAACAAGGAGGTGTTGGACGGTCTAGGCCTGAAAATAGGGGGACTTTGCAACAAAGGGCAAAAAGAGTGCTCCTTGCTAAACGATACCCTCAAATTCTCAATGACACAAGTCGAAAACACTTCAAAAATGATAAGAAAGAAGTGAAAGTTTTTTTTTTTTTTTTTTTTTTTGGCAGCTGTAAAGAAACTTTCTTTACAGCTGCCAGAAAGAAGTGAAAGTTAAAGAAGCTATTCTTGTGAGTGTTGTGAGTTGTGACCTTGTGGAAATAATCAAAGTAAAGAAGTTACCCTTGTGAAAGCCCAAGTGAATAATCTCTTGAACGAACCGCGAGAACATAATGAAATACCCATGGACTAAGCTCAAAGCTCATGACACACACACAAACTTTATCATCTTGCTTTCGAAAAATGTATACAATTCACTGGAACCATATAAGCCATCAGACAAACATTATCATCATTCTTTTTTTTTTTTTTTGTTGGAATCTGAGTATATATATATATATATATATATATATATATATATATATATATATATATATATATATATAGAAGAAGGATCAAGTGAGTCCACCTTTTTTCATTGAGTCCCTAAGTCCTCCTTAGGACCATTGAAAAGATGGGATGAAGGGTTGAGATTGAAAGGAAAAAAGGGGGGATTAATGCTAAAAGGAGAGATTAATGCTAATTTAACACACACTCTCTCTCTCTACCTCACTAATCCACATAATTAAAAACTAATTCAATATATATATCAATTTTTCCCCATCCACTTCTCTCTCATCTCACAAATATCATTACTCTCCCCTCTCTAAAAAACCCAAATAATTCAAAATCCCAAAAAATAAAAAAATTCCCACTGCCTCCAAATAATTCAGAACCCCAAAATTCAAAAAAAACCCAATATTCACCTTCTCCCACCGCCACCTCTCCTCTCCTCTCTTCCCCACCACCACCAGCCACCCTTCTCGGCTCCTCCAACACCGCCATCAACAACCACCACCACCAACAACACATCTCCTTTCAGATCTACCACCACCGACAACAGCCGCCTCACACCCACGAGCCGCCACCGCCGTCTCCTTTTTCTTTCTCCCTGTTTTTTCCAGATCCGAAACCCACAACAGCCGCCTCACACCCACGACAGCCGCCTCACACCACGACAACCGCCTCACACCCACGACAGCCGCCTCACACCACGAGAGCCGCCTCACACCCACGAGCCGCCACACCCGCACCCGCACCCGCACCTACCTTCAGGGGTGTCTAAGGCCACGGGCAATCACGGGCGTGAGAACCGGGCCTCCGCTTTTGCTCACCGGATTACAAGCTTATATTAATGAAATTCAATACAAATATCAAACTATAACAAACTTATGCATTCATATTTGGGGCCTCATTTTCCTGTGTCGCACTGGACCTCCATTTATTTTAAGACGCCCCTGCCTACCTTTCTCTCCTCCTTTGCCGCGGCTGCTACTGTCGCCCTCCACCACCACAACAACCTCCTATTTTCAACACTTCTTCCTACTTTCTCTCTTTCTCGTTTTCTTTCTTTCTTTCTTTTTTTTTTTTTTTTTTTAAGATCTGTTTGAAGTTTTGGTTTGTTTGTTTTTATATATTGGTTTGTTTGTTTTCTTTTTTAAATGTAACAAGTCGTTTGTTTGTTTGTGTTTCTGATTTTTTTTTTTTTTTTTTTTTGATTTTTCTATTAGGCATGTCGTTTCTTTTTCTATGTTTTGGATCTTCTTTTCCTCTTTTTGTCATTGTTTGGCATTAGGATTTGCTGTAGAGTACTACTCAATTTTTTTATTGTATGTTTACAAATTTTCAGATTTCTTTGTAGTGGGCCTGATTTTGTCTTTTTTTTTTTTTTTATTGTTTTTCAATCTTTGGTTTTTGTTTTTAGTTTTAAAAAATTTCAGATCCGTTTTTTTTTTTCAAAATTTCAATTTTTTTTTTGTTTTTTTGTAGTTTTTTTCGAGATCTTTCTTAATGGAGAGTCTCTAGTTGATCTTATCCGTAGATTTAATAAATATATAGTAGATTTTTGAAAAAAAAATCGTATTATTATGATTTTTATTCTTAGATCTAATAAATATATTTATTATTACTCATATTTTTTTACATTTACAATCGTACTTCTTTACATTTACACTCATATTTCTTTACATTTACACGCATTTTTCAGATTTACACTCATATTTCTTTACAATTACACTCATATTACTTTACATTTACACTTCTATCTCTTTACATTTACACTCATTTGAAAAAGACCATATTTTATTAAAGTTATACTCATATTTCTTTACATTTACACTCATATTTCTTTACATTTACACTCATATTACTTTACATTTACACTCATATTACTTTACATTTACACTCATATCTCTTTACATTTACACTCGTTAAAATTATATAAATTTGCACTCATATTTTTGTGGATATGAGTTGGTGGTGGAGGACGGCGGTGGTGGTGTTTGTTGGTAGTCGGACTAAAGTTTTACTCATAAAGGACCAAAGTTCCACTTATAAAGGACCAAAGTCACACTCAAAGGACCAAATTTACACTCTAAAACCTTCAAATTTACACTTAAAATACTACATTTACACTCGTAAGACATCACATTTACACTTGTAAAATGTTAAAATTATATAAATTCAAAATTTTCGTCACAAAAAATAAAAAAAAAATCAAATTTACACTCTTAAAATGTTACATTTACACTCGTAAAACTTTACATTTACACTTGTAAAATGTTAAAATTATATAAATTCAAAATTTCCGTCACAAAAAATCAAATTTACACTCTTAAAAATGTTACATTTACACTCGTAAAACATCACATTTACACTTGTAAAATGTTAAAATTATGTAAATTCAAAATTTCCGTCACAAAAAATCAAATTTACACCCTTAAAATGTTACATTTACACTCGTAAAACATCACATTTACACTTGTAAAATGTTAAAATTATATAAATCCAAAATTTCCGTCACAAAAAATCAAATGTACACTTTTAAAATGTTACATTTACACTCGTAAAACTTCACATTTACACTTGTAAAATGTTAAAATTATATAAATTCAAAATTTCCGTCACAAAAAATCAAATTTACACTCTTAAAAATGTTACATTTACACTCGTAAAACATCACATTTACACTTGTAAAATGTTAAAATTATATAAATTCAAAATTTCCGTCACAAAAAATCAAATTTACACTCTTAAAAATGTTACATTTACACTCGTAAAACTTCACATTTACACTTGTAAAATGTTAAAATTATATAAATTCAAAATTTCCGTCACAAAAAATCAAATGTACACTCTTAAAATGTTACATTTACACTCGTAAAACATCACATTTACACTTGTAAAATGTCATACACTCGTAAAACATCACATTTACACTTGTAAAACTCATACAACATTACATTTACACTTCTGAAATCTTAAACTCAAAACTGATTAATTAGGGGCTAGAGAGAGAAAGAAAAATTAATTAATGTATAGAAATTTGATTAGTGGTAATTTTTTTTGGTAATTTTCAATCTCAACCACCCATCTCAATCCAACCATTCACATTTTTTTCCTTTTCTTTTTAATAGCCCTTAATCAAATGCATCTCAACCATTCATTGAGTCCATCCAAAGGCCCTTAGAGGGACTTATGGACTCAATTTGAGAGGAGGACTCATTAGAACTCCTCTCTCTCTCTCTATATATATATATATATATATATATATATATATATATATATATATATATATAGAGAGAGAGAGAGAGAAGGGTTCTCATAAGGCCCTTATACCTTATGAGGCCCTAAGTCCTTATAAGGACCATAGGATGGAGGGGATGGATGGTGGAGATTAGATCTCAATGAATGGCGTAAATTCTCCTCCTCTAATTAGCTCTCTCATTGCAATTAAACTTGTCACTAATCCATTCTTCACTCATATTATCACAAACTCCTTCCTCACCAAACATTCAGCCCTCATTATCACAAACTCCCCCTCTCTCTCTACATCCTCTCTCATTCTCCTCTCAAAACAAATCTACCCTAATCAAAACAAAAACAAAACAAACAAAAACAAAACAAAATCTTCTCCTCACTCACCAAGCCGACCCACCGGCAACCACCACCACCATTCGCACCCCATACCTTCACCGACAACACCCCAACCACCAACAGCCTGTCGCGCCACGACAACACCACCGCCTCCTGTCGCCCGCCGCTCACGCCGACCACCCTCTCTCCCCCACGACGTCAACACCACAGCAACCTCCGCCCTTTCATCCCCAACACCAAGACACGACAGCCTCCCTCCTCCTCTCCCCTCTGCCGCGGCAGCCTCCTCTTCTTCTTAATTTTTTTTTTGTTGTTGTTGTTGTTTGTTATCGTGTGGTGGTGTTCGTGGGTCGAGTGTTGTGGGTTTCAGATCTTCCTTTTCAGTTATTGTGTCTTGTAGTCGTGTAGTCGTGTAGTCGTAGTCGTAGTCGTGTCCTGAGTCGTGTAGTTGTAGTCCTTTTCAGATCTTACTTTTTTATTTTATGTTTGGGGTTTGTGTCTTGTAGTCGTGTATTCTGTGTTTGTGCATTTCAATTTTTTTTTTTTTTTTTTTTTTTAATTGGTGTTGTTCTCTGTGTGTGGTTTTTTTGATTGTTTATTTGTTTATTTTTTTGTTATTTGGTTTTTTCCCCTTATATTTACGGGTTTTTTGTTAGATTAACGGGTTTTTCTTCCTTGTTGGTTTTAGATTTGTTGATTTTAATTTTTCATATTTATTTGATTTTTATAAAAGTTATAATATTTATGACTAAAGTTATACACTTAAAACATTAAAGTTATACTATTTACGACTAAAGTTATACCCTTAAAACATTAGAGTTATACAATTTACGACTAAAGTTATATCCTTTAAACATTAAAGTTATACTATTTACGACAACAGTTATACATTTTATGACTAAAGTTATACCCTTGAAACATTAAAGTTACAATTTTTATGACTAAAGTTATACATATTCTAAAGTTATACAAAAAATTGGACTAAAGTTATACAAAAATGAACCAAAGTTATACAAAAATAGACTAGAGTTATACAAAAATGCACCAAAGTTATACAAAAAATGGACTAAAGTTATACAAAAAATTGGACTAAAGTTATACAAAAATTGGACTAAAGTTATACAAAAATGAACCAAAGTTATACAAAAATAGACCAGAGTTATACAAAAATGCACCAAAGTTATACAAAAAATGGACTAGAGTTATACAAAAAATTGGACTAAAGTTATACAAAAATTGGACTAAAGTTATAAAAAAAATTGGACTAAAGTTATACAAAAATGAACCAAAGTTATACAAAAATGAACCAAAGTTATACAAAAATAGACCAGAGTTATAAAAAAATGCACCAAAGTTATACAAAAAATGGACTAAAGTTATAAAAAAAATTGGACTAAAGTTATACAAAAATGAACCAAAGTTATACAAAAATGAACCAAAGTTATACAAAAATAGACCAGAGTTATACAAAAATGCACCAAAGTTATACAAAAAATGGACTAAAGTTATACAAAAAATTGGACTAAAGTTATACAAAAATGAACCAAAGTTATACAAAAATGAACCAAAGTTATACAAAAATTGACCAGAGTTATACAAAAATGCACCAAAGTTATACAAAAAATTGGACTAAAGTTATACAAAAATGAACCAAAGTTATACAAAAATGAACCAAAGTTATACAAAAATTGACTAAAGTTAGTCCATATTTGTATAACTTTGGTCCATTTTTGTATAACTTTGGTTCATTTTTGTATAACTTTGGTTCATTTTTGTATAACTTTAGTCCAGTTTTTGTATAACTTTGGTGCATTTTTGTATAACTCTGGTGCATTTTTGTATAACCCTGGTGCATTTTTGTATAACTCTGATGCATTTTTGTATAACTTTGGTTCATTTTTGTATAACTTTAGTCCATTTTTTGTATAACTTTGGTGCATTTTTGTATAACTCTGGTGCATTTTTGTATAACTCTGGTTCATTTTTGTATAACTTTGGTCCATTTTTGTATAACTTTAGTCCTTATTTGTATAACTTTAGCCCATATTTGTATAACTTTAATCCATATTTGTATAACTTTAGTCCATATTTGTATAGCTTTGGTTCATTTTTGTATAACTTTGGTTCATTTTTGTATAACTTTGGTTCATTTTTTTATAACTTTGGTCCAATTTTTTGTATAACTTTGGTCTATTTTTGTATAACTTTGGTTCATTTTTGTATAACTTTACTCCATTTTTGTCTTAGATGAAAAAAAAAGTATCTCACAAAAAAAAAAACGAGATTTAAAACACGAAATCTTAAAAAAAAAAAGTATAACAAGAAGAGATTTAAGAAAATGAATAAAAAATGAGAACTAACAAAATAAAAGACAACTAAAATAAAATAAAAGACAAAAAAAATAATGAATGGAAAAAACAACTCAAAACATACAAATTAACACAAAACGAAAAAAAAAAAAAAAAAAAAAAAAAAAAAAAAAGAGTTTAAAAAAAAAAAAAAAAAAAAAAAAGGCAGCGGCGGTGAGGCGGCGGCGGCGGCGGTGGTGGTGGGTGGTTAGTTGGTGTCGGGTGGGTGGTGGTGAATGAAGATGAGAGGAGTGGGTGATTTATTTGGATTTTTTGATTTATTTGGATTTTTTGGGTTTTTTTATTTATTTGGATTTTTTGGGTTTTTTTTATTTATTTGGGTTTTTTTTTAGAGTTTGAGAGAAGAAAGAAATGAAATGTGTAAGATGAAAGAGAAATGGATGAGTGGAAAACAAATATATAGTAAATTATTGATTAATTAGAGTGGATTAGTGAAGGAGGAGAGAGATGGTGAGATTAGCTTATAAACACACTTTTTTGGGGTTGATCTCATCCCTCCATCTCCCTCCATCCAATGGCTCATAATAGAACTTATGGACTTAATATATCTATGGACCTTAGTTGATCTCTTCTATATATATATATATATATATATATATATATATATATATATAGTGTAAAGATCAAGTGAGTCCACCTCTTACATTTGAGTCCATAAGTCTTCCTTAGAGCCTTTGGATGAGGGAGATGGAGGGCTGAGATTGTAAGCAAAAAAAAGGAGATTAATGTCTAATTAAACACTCTCCCTCTCTACTTTACTAATCCATATTAATTAAAAATTAATCCACTATATAAAATTTATTTTTCCACCCACATCTCTCACATCTCACACAATTATCATCCTCTCATCTCTCTAAAACCCAAATAAATCAAAACCAAAAAAAAAAAAAATCACCACCCACCATCTTCATCTTCCCCTCCTCTCTGCTCTTCACTCCCACCAGCCGACAACCACCACTCCCCCCGGCAACCTCCACGGCTCCACTTCACTACCACAAACCAAAAAAAAAAAAAAAAAAAAAAAAAACTAGATCTGTATATTAAAAAACGAGATCACCACCAACCACCACCTTCTAACCATCACACCACCGTCACTTCTACACAGCCACAACACCACCAACTTCTTCCTCCACCACCACTGGCCCACGCATCACACCACAACACCACCACGATCCCGTCACCACGCACAACTACCACAACTATTCCGCACGCAGCCACCACCAAGTCGCCACCACTACCAGGTTTTTTCAGATCTGGGTTCGTGGTTTCGTGGTGGTTGTGGTACGGTTATGACGTGGTGGTTGTGGTACGTTGGTCGTGGGGGTGAGTGGTTATTGTTATTGTTTTTTATATTGTTCTCCCTGCCATTCATCTCTCGTTTTTCAGCTTTTTTTGTTTTTTTGTTTTTTTGCTTTTTTGGAATTTATTGTAGATTAGTTTATAGTAGATTTTTAGGTGTTGGTTTCACGTGTTGGTTTTATCAGGTTTTAGGTGTAGATTTTTTTGTTACATTGTTTTTTAGGTGTTGTTTTTATCAGATTTGTTATTGTTTGTTTATTTAAATCAAGAAAAATTTGTTGATTTAATTTCTAGTAAAGTTAAAGTTACACTTATCTTTATTTGATATGGTGATAATTTCAGATTTTGTTTCAATTTTCGGTTTTTTTTTTTTTTTTTTTTTTTTTTTTTTTTTTTTTTTAATTTCGAGTTCTAGATCTCGTTTTTTTAGATCTTGTTTTTATTTTTGTGATTTTTTTTTATTTTAGTCTTGCATTTACTAAGTACATCTCATATAATTTGTTAATTTTAATCTTAGATATATTTAAAATGTCGTCTCCTCATTTTTCTTCAATTGTTGTTATATTAGATCGTTTTATTTTAGTCTTAGATCTAATAAATAGATCCAAGGTAAATTGTTGATTTTCATTTTAGATGTGCATTTTTTTCTCCTAAAATTACTCTTTTTTCTGCTAAAATTACACTTTTTTTTGTTAGAATTACACTTTTTTCTACTAGAATTACAATTTTTTTTTTTGCTACAATTACACTTTTTTTTGCTACAATTACACTATTTATGCTAGAATTACTCTTTTTTTTGCGGCTAGAATTAGTCTTTTTTTGCTAGAATTAGTCTTTTTTCTTCTAGAATTACTCTTTTTCCTGCTGCTTTTTTCGGCTAAAATTACTCTTTTTTTCGGCTAAAATTACACTATTTATGCTAGAATTACACTTTTTGTTGTTAGAATTACACTTTTTCTTCATTAAAATTACACTTTTTGTTGTTAGAATTACACTTTTTTCTGTTAGAATCACACTTTTCTTCATTAAAATTACACTTTTTTCTATTAAAATTATACAATACTTTTTTTAGCTAGAATAACACTTTTTTTCTGTTAAAATTACACTTTTCTTCATTAAAATTACACTTTTTTCTGTTAAAATTATACTATACTTGTTTTTGCTAGAATAACACTTTTTTCGGCTAAAATTACAATTTTTGTTGTTAGAATTACACTTTTTGTTGTTAGAATTACACTTTTTTCTGTTAGAATTACACTTACCTCTATTGGACTAATGTTACACTCTCAATGGACTTGGTCATATTCTCATATTCTCATTGGACTAATGTTACACTCTCAATTGACTATGGACTTGGTCATATTCTCATATTCTCATTGGACTAATGTTACACTCTCAATGGACTAAAATTACATTCTCAAGGACTGAAATTATACTTTTATGGACTAAAATAACACTTTTCTGGACTAAAATTACATTCTCCTTGACTAAAAATAACAATCTCATTGGACTGAAATTACATTTACCTGGACTAAAATAACACTTTTTGTCATTAAAATAACACTCGTAAAATGCTAAATTACAATAACTTGTGATAAAATGACAAAAATTCAAAATATTATTCGTTAAAATCACTCGGAAAAGATTGAAGTTAAACTTGTAAAACGCTAAATTCTCGAAAATATTTCTTAAAATTACACTTTTTGCCGTTAGAATTACACTCATAAAATCCTAAAATGTCGAAAACTTGTCTCGAAAAAAAAAAAAAAAAAAAAAACGAAACAAATAAAAACTTGTCTCGGAAAAAAAAAACGAGAAAACCGAAACAGAAAAATGTTAACAAAATTTTCATAAACTTTGAAGTATATGACAAAATATGGTGTTAATTGTGTATGATAATGAATTAGTGAATGTATTATTAAAACTAGAGAGAGAAGTGAATTCATTAGTGTTAAGTGTGTTTTTTGCTTTCAATCTCAACCTTCCACCATGCATGATCCAAGGGTTGTGGGAGGGACTTATGGACTCAAAAAAAAAAGGGACTTAGAAGAACTTTGCTCTATATATATATATATATATATATATATATATATATATATATATATATATATATATATATATATATATATATATATATATATATATATATATATATATATATATATATAGAGAGAGAGAGATTGAATCATGTGAGGCACCCTTCTTAGGGTGAGGCGGCTGGACTCATTCTAAACCATCGGATCTAAAAACTAACAACGCACCAGATAATTCCACGTGTCCCGTACATAACCCAATCTAACAAACACACCTAATACTCACTCAATCATTTACTCCTCTGGCTCCAAGCTCTTCACTTTCTCTCTCTTCATATCGTCTTCGTCTACATTTCGATCGCCATTTTATCACTCAACCTTGGATCACCATTATCAACCTAATTTCTTCTCGGAATTAGGTAATTTTGATAAACTAATTTTCACTTCGATTCATCCGATTTCATTCCGCTGCCATAGCACTAATTTTCGAAAAACTTAATTAATCTATTAAACTTTCGATCAACTAGTTTAATTACTTATTTCCGTTCTTCTTTTGCAGGTTTTGATCGATTTTTCCGCTTCTTCGTATGTACCTTTCCCTTTCTTTACTATTTACTACCTAGATTTCGATTTTTGTTGCTTAATTTGTTAACTTTTGGTCAGAAACTTATTTTATTAGTTTAATTACTTTGTTTCGCTTTTGTTTTAGTATTTTCCTTCACTCGATTTCAATTGATTTCAATGCGTTTCTATTGTGCTTCATTATGCTCGCAAATTGAAGCTTCGTTGTTATTCTTCAGTGTTAGTTATGATCGATTTCATGTAACCTATAGGTTTGTGACGAAACACTCATTACGAAATGTTGAATAATACCTAAGTTTGTTAGTATAAATCAGTCTATGCTGTTGTTTCATAGTTAATTTTAGTAGCTTCACCTCTATTTTGCGAGTTTTTTGGATGCTTGAGTACAAATTTGCGATTACCTTATCGTTCTTTGGATGCTTGAGTACAAATTTGTGATTACCTTATCGTTCTTTGGTATTAATTCTCTCTTTTTCTGTTCATTGTTTTTAACTATATGAAGATATGTGAAGATTTTATGTTGAAAGATGTGAACTTTGTTTTAGTAGCATTCTGCAAATATTTTTATAGGTTTGTGCTTGTTATGATTATTGATGTTGAACGATGTGAACTCTATGGTATTACATATTCTTACTTAAAACGGACATATCCGTTTTAAACTAGAAACCTGTCGAAATCGTTGTTATGTGTTGAATGTCATATAAAAGGTCTACTATTATTCATAGTATCAAAATATAGTTTTATGGACATTCTTGTTACTCAGGTAATGAATGTGTATGCTTTTGCCCATAAGCATGAATTTTGATAGTTAATAGCTCACATGCCTGTGTATAACAGTTCTGTTCCTGAAGAATGCTCTGAGATCTTCTAATCAATACTCAGTTCAGTCTGTTGTGCATAATTCATCAGCTAGTGTTTATTTCTTGTGCATGTTAGAAGACACCAAATTATTTTGGGACTAAGGGTTTGTTACAATGTCTTTTGGGTTTTAGGATCTAAGCAAGCCGATGCTGTTCAACGCGATACGAGGTGACTAACTTACACTTTGAAATAAAGCAAGGATTCTAGACTAGTAAACCTGAAACAAAATTTGCCATCCAACTTGCTTACTTCTTGATGGTAATTCTGCAGCTTTTTCACCTTTGAAGATTAGGCTGGGTGGCTCTTTACAAGACAAAGTCATATAACAAATTAATAAATAATCCTTCATTGATGTTTGGTTTTACTCTAGGGTGTTTACCAATGAAGAGATGAGATGAAACTAATGCCTTCTTCAAGAAAATTGGGTACTTTATTTCTTCTTCATCCTCCTGAAACTTATTACTCCGATTTAGTGGCGAAGCAAGGTGGTTAGTATGTGTTGCTTGTCCTATAAGGAATAATTATGAGCTTTCTACTTAAAATTTGCAATTTTTTTCTTAGTTAAAACAGTTGCATTCCTATTTGTCCCCTAAATTTTCGATATATGTTTAACCTTCTAATTTGGAGCATTTCAACCTCGAACGATTCTTTGGTTACAGGACACTCTTTGTATTTGGATTAAATGCTCTTACTGGATGAGTTTACAACCCTGATGGGTCTCCTTCAGGTGTTTGGGATCCTTTCAATGCCGAATCTCTTACTCGCTACATGGTTGAAAAGGGTTATCCTATTCATGGCTGGGAGCTAGGTATACTCATTTATCTAATCAATTTCCTAGATTCAACTCCATGTTCTAGTCATTTTGGGAACTTCTAAGTTCGGATTGGGTCATTTCCACATCAACAGTATGGTTTTAGTCAATCGGGTTTGATCTCGGTCAATCTTGTGTATCGAAAGTTCAAGCCAAGTAACTGTTAAATGGTTCTCATTCATATACGCGTCAGATAGTTTTTGACTTTTGGGTCAGTCTTGCCATTTCAATTGGGTAGCAGCCGAACAACATACCTGACATCTTCTATATTCAGTTTGTTTGGTTTGCAGGAAATCGGTATGCTAGTGATTTGATTACTCTAAATCACAGGCTGAAAGGGAATTTGCACAATTTGTCCATTACATAGGTCAAAGTCAGTGAATATAAGCTTCTGGTTATATTATATTCAGTCTTTCAATGCTCATATATGTGTATTTCATATGTATACAATATACCTATGTTACTCTCGCTCGTCTTCAAGAAGTGTAGGGTCTGGCTATTTGGTGAAAAGATTCATCTTTTTGGCCGTACTGTTAAGTGTTAAAAAGTGTTGTGTGTGGTGATCATAATATGATTCCTTACCATTCTGTTTCCGTGGTGTCTTGGTGGTCGATTACGTGCTATAGTCTGGCTTTCTGCAGAATGGATCAGAGTATCTTCTTTATTTGTTGCACAGGAAGGACTCGTAACTTGAGAGCAAAGAACGGTATCAAGATACAAAGACCGCAAATTGCAGATTGAGGAGCCATTCACTCCGCCAGTAAAAGTTGAATATACGAAGCTTCTTATCAATGGACAATTTGTGGATTCAGCATCAGGTGAGTTTAGTAACTGGAGGTCTTGTATAAGACCGCTTCATACTAAGATACCGTCGAATCTCACCCCTTTGTAGTCTTGATACGAGACTTTGACCTATGTAATGGACAAATTATGCAAAATCTTATCTGTATAGCTGATCTTCTGAGCAACATACCTGACATCTTCCATAAGACAGTGAATATAAGCTTCTGGTTATAGCTCTTGGATGTTTCTTCGACGCAAACTAGTTTTTAGAATTTCTAAGCAAAACACAACTATAATTTGGATGTTATTACGCACCATATTTACAATCTTCGACCAGGTATTACTGTTTTCAATTATTCATGTTTTCTCAGTTAATACTATTTGAGGTTAAAATCTCTGTTTTGTGCTCTTAGGAGTATATCCACACCTAATAGAAACTTGGAAAGTATTCTCAACCCATCAATTCATGATCAGGAGGCAGCTACATTTTACCAGGTTATGTTAGATATGTTTAAACATTCAGTACTCAATATGCTTACAAAGTGACAAACTTGTTACTAATTTGAAACATTTTACCAGGTTATGTTAGATATGTTTAGACATTCAGTACTCAATATGCGTACAAAGTGACAAACTTGTTACTAATTTGAATTTTTTTGTACCAGAATTAGCCTATTGGAGATGAGCAGATCTGGGGTTGTCGAGATCGAGGGCTGTCATCTATTAGGTTTATGTATCATGTGTTTGTTATTTGTTGATGCATAATTTACTATTTGTGCTATATCATCTATTAGCTCAAAAGGTAGAGCATTGTGCTATTGCGCAAGGTGTAGGTTCGAGTCCTACATAGATGAACAAATATAAATATACAATTATTATATAATTTATCAATATAATCTCTAGGATTCACAGAATAAATTATAAAAAAGTTCATTATAATTATAAAAAAAAAAACTCATTGCGTATAAACTCGTTGCGAATAAATTAAAAAAAAAAACTCATCATAAAAAAAAACTCATCATAAATTTTTTTTTTCCCTTCTAGCTTCACAATATAATCTCTAGGATTCACGAAACAAGGTAGAGGATTCAGAGAATAAATTATAAAAAAAGGTCATTTCAACCATTATGACCACCACCACCACGTGGACCACGACCGCATCCCCGCCCTGCGCAAGAGGGACCGTAGTACTTCTCTCCATCAGCTGGCTTCAAAAACTCATTGATTCACAAAATAAGAAAAACAAGGTCTGAGATTCACAATATTAACTTACAGGTTCACAAAACAAGGTCTAAGATTCACAAAACAAGGTCTGAGATTCACCAAAAAAAAAAAGCAAAATAAGTTAGTTTCAACCACTTATGAAGAATTTTTACAATATTGCCTTCCAGTTTCACAAAACAAGCTGTAAAATTCACAAAATAAGGCCTAAGATTCACAAAATAAGAAAAAGAACAATTAGGTGATTTTAACCACTTATGACCAAGTTTCGGAGTATTATCTTCTAGTTTCACAAAACAAGTTCTAGGATTCACAAAACAATGTCCGAGATTCACAAAAATAAGAAAAAGAGCAATTAGGTGATTTCAACCACTTATGACCAAGTTTCGTAATATTTTCTTCTAGGTTCACAAAACTGGCTCTAAGATTCACAAAACAAGGTTTGAGATTCACAAAATAAGAAAAGAGCAAAATAGGTGATTTCAACCATTTATAACCTAAGTTTCACAAAATCAACTTCTAGTTTCACAATATAAGCTCAAGGATTCACAAAACAAGATCTAGGATTCACAAAATAAGAAATACGAGATACCGCTACTCGCTACTCTGAACATTCTTTTCAAACCAAGTATTAAGCACTTACAGATTCATTACTCAACCAGGTCCCTGAATGATTTCAGTTTGATATCTCCGTCATTGATTTAGTGTTTCACTAAATCAGGTATAGACACAATGAGAGTGAACACTTCGAACAAATTGAGGCTCAAGTTTCACACAATAAGGGCCAAGTTTCACAAAATAGGAAAAATAAGCTTCATGCCACCCACTTATGACCAAGTTTCACAAAACAAGCTTTAAGATTCACAAAACAGACTCTAGGATTCCCAAAATAAGAACAAGAGCAAAATAGCTAGGTGATTTCAACCAATTTATGACCAAGTTTCACAATATTACCTTCTAATTTCACAAAACAAGCCGTAGGATTCACAAAACAAGGTCTAGGCTTCACAAAATAAGAACAAGAACAAAATAGATAATTTCAACCATTTATGACCACGTTTCACAATATTATCTTTTGGTTTCACAATATAAGCTCTAAGATTCACAAAACAAGGTATAGGCTCACAATATAAGCTCTAAGATTCACAAAACAAGGTTTAAGATTCACAAAACAGACTTTAGGATTCACAAAATAAGAACAAGAGCAAAATAGGTGATTTCAACCAATTTATGACCAAGTTTCACAATATTACCTTCTAATTTCACAAAACAAGCCGTAGGATTCACAAAACAGGCTCTAGGATTCACAAAATAAGAACAAGAGCAAAATAGATAGTTTCAACCATTTATGACCACGTTTCACAATATTATCTTTTGGTTTCACAATATAAGCTCTAAGATTCACAAAACAGGGTTTAGGCTTCACAAAATAAGAACAAGAGCAAAATAGATAATTTCAACCATTTATGACGACGTTTCACAATATTACCTTTTAGTTTCACAATATAAGCTCTTAGATTTACAAAATAAAGTCTAAAATTCACAAAACAGGCTCTAAGATTCACAAAATAAGAACAAGAGCAAAATAGGTGATTTCAACCAATTTATGACCAAGTTTCACAATATTACCTTCTAATTTCACAAAACAAGCCGTAGGATTCACAAAACAAGGTCTAGGATTCACAAAATAAGAACAAGAGCAAAATAGATAATTTCAACCATTTATGACCAAGTTTCACAATATTACCTTCTAATTTCACAAAACAAGCCGTAGGATTCACAAAACAGGATCTAGGATTCACAAAATAAGAAAAAGAGCAAAATAGGTGATTTCAACCAATTTATGACCAAGTTTCACATTATTACCTTCTAATTTCACAAAACAAGCCGTAGGATTCACAAAACAGGCTCTAGGATTCACAAAATAAGAACAAGAGCAAAATAGGCTCTAGGATTCACAAAATAAGAAAAATCAAGCAGGGGTTGGGCAGCTAGTTCCTGTTCTGCTGCTAATGCTCTAGCTTTATCACTGTTGAGATTTACTCTTTTCAAATCTGATTCCCCTGTTCTTATCGATTGTCGCTAGGGTACGGTCAAGATACACGATTTACTTACTCTTCTCTGTATTCTATATTATCTCAGTCTCTCTAATCTAATCATCCCAAAGTGTTTTAGCATCGGCGATAATGGTGCGATTCATAAGAACAGGTATTCATCTTGTTCAAATTCACTCTTCTCATTCTCAATCTGGATTTCACTCCACTTTTGTTAATTCTGTTAATCATCATCTTGTTGTTAATGATGATCCCCAATTATTTGTGGATTCTGTTTTACAACAATGGCGATCTGGATTTTCTACATTACCAGCCCTTTGAGCTGAGCCTGATGAACAACAATAGGCATAATGACATAATTATGCCATTAAATATACTAATTGAGTGGAAAATGCAAATATTAAATACTATTAAAAAAGTAGAAATCAAGTACCTGAGGAAGGAAAGTCGTCATTGTGATGTTGTGGTAGCACACATGTACCAGTCGTCATTGTGATGTTGCCGTCACGGAATTCATCAATTGGAATCGATGAACAATCACTGCAATTGATTAGTTTATGGAGCAGATTTGGGTTTGATCGCTGCAATTGATGAATCGTTGTAGCTTGTTGATGAAGAAAATTTGTTTAGATGTTTTGCGTAGAAAAGTTTAGATAGATAAAATATTCAGGCCACATGAAAAATTAGGAAAAATTTGTTTAATATCGGTCCACATTGATCGCCCCAAGTTTAATGAAGGAATTTGGTGGTAGGCCGCCTCGCCATAATTACGGCCTCACCAGGATCCGCCTATATATATATATATATATATATATATAGAGGCGGATCCCGTGAGGCACCTCATTATGGCGAGGCGGCCGGTCTCACCAAATTCCTCATTATGGTGAGGCAAGATCCAGTGAGTCCACCTATATATTTGAGTCCATGAGTCCATAAAACAATATCACGCACTATACAATACAATATCACGAATTTTTTTTTGAAATTTTTATTTTTCAAATTTTTTTTTTTTTTTCAATTTTTTTTTTTCAATTTTTTTTTCGAATTTTTTTTTTTCAAATTTTTTTTTTTTGAATTTTTTTTTTTTTTTTTTTTTTTTTTTTTTTTTTTTTTTTGAATCTCATACCTATTTTGTGAATCTCATACCTTATTCAGTGAATCTTTAAGGCTTGTTTTGTGAAACTTGATCATCATAATTGGTTAAAATCACCTATTTCGCTCTTTTCTTTATTAGGTGAATCTCAGACTTTGTTTTGTGAATCTCAGACCTTGTTCAGTGAATCTTAGAACTTGTTTTGTGAAACTTGGTCATCATAAGTGGTTAAAATCACGTTTTTTCCTCTTTTCCTTATTTTGTGAATCTCATACCTTAGTCAGTGAATCTCAAGACTTGTTTTGTGAAACTTGATCATCATAAGTGGTTAAAAATCACCTATTTTGCCCTTTTCTTTATTAGGTGAATCTCAGACTTTGTTTTGTGAATCTCAGACCTTGTTCGGTGAATCTTAGAGCTTATTTTGTGAAACATGGTCATCATAAGTGGTTAAAATCACGTTTTTTGCTCTTTTCCTTATTTGGTGAATCTCAGACCTTATTTTGTGAATCTCATACTTTATTCAGTGAATCTTAAGGTTTGTTTTGTGAAACTTGATCATCATAAGTGGTTAAAATCACCTATTTTGCTCTTTTCTTTATTAGGTGAATCTCAGACTTTGTTTTGTGAATCTCAGACCTTGTTCAGTGAATCTTAGAGCTTGTTTTGTGAAACTTGGTCATCATAAGTGGTTAAAATCACGTTTCTTGCTCTTTTCCTTATTTGGTGAATCTCAAGCCTTATTTTGTGAATCTCATACCTTATTCAGTGAATCTTAAGGCTTGTTTTGTGAAACTTGATCATCATAAGTGGTTAAAATCATCTATTTTGCTCTTTTCTTTATTAGGTGAATCTGAGACTTTGTTTTGTGAATCTCAGAGCTTGTTCAGTGAATCGTAGAGCTTGTTTTGTGAAACTTGGTCATCATAAGTGGTTAAAATCACGTTTTTTTGCACATCTGAGTACGGATTTCGCTAACTCATCCTCAATGTTAATGTATTTAAGTTTAATACACTAGATTCTTAAATTAACTAGGCTATATGAGATTCGAACTCATACCTTTGTGCAAGATTTGCACATTGCTCTCCCATTTGAGCTAATAGCCGTTAAGATATACGAGTACATAACAAAGATTAAATAAGAGGAACCTTAAGCTAATAGCCTTTAGATATGCAACAATGAAAAGCCTAACCTGCGATTGACTGTCAATGTGATGAACAGCGCGAGATTCATTACCATATGACTCCGTGATTGTAGAACGGGCATCAGGAACGAACTTAAATACAGTTCTATTTCTACCATTTTGCAGCATAAGTACCCGCCTGCCTTCTCTTTTCCAGTTCTATTTCTACCATTTGTATAAGCATCTTCTCAGTTTCTATTTTTGAAACATAGGGGAAACAGATATAGAGGTCAATAAGCAATAGGACAAAAGTTGTCATCAGTTAATTATCAACTTGCACTATAAAATAGCTGCATGAAAGATGGAATTGTGATGGAACTAAAATGAAACAATACCTGAACATTTCCATGTGGATCTCTCTCAAGCAACAACTGGTCTCTAATTGCTTGGGGCAAAAGTTCAAATAGTTGATGAGACTGATCTTTTAGTTTCTTCTTCCACTCTCCACCTTCATCAATAACACCACTTGCTAAAATCTCATTAAGCTCCGCAATTAGCTGTTGGGCCTACAATCCATGCTGGTTTTAATAAACTGTAGATAATAACAGGGCAGACTTTTCGACTGAGGAATGCATAGCTACCTCAGGAATAAAATCAATTACCACAAACCTTTGAACATAATTCATTTCTAAAAAGAAAGCACTTGTTATGAAGAAGCGACTTGCGGACTTTGCACAAACCTCCGCCATTTTTCAAAGATAGTCATTGGTTCAAAAATCACTACAGGAAGTGTGACCATTGACGTTACATCTGCTCCAATATACTTGTGCATCATTTTCCAGTAGTTATTTATGTCCTGTGATAAGTAAAATAGGAAAGATTAGTATGTTAGCCCTCACTCTATGCTTGACAGTAAAGAGTTATCCCACTACAACTCTTTCTGCTAAGTAGATAACATGCTTATTAGAAGGAATATGAGAAATACAGAGATATCCACTATAATTATGTGATAAAGCACCAAGTCATAGACACCTAACACTGGATAGATTTCACTCAATGACTTGGTAAACTGTGTTTAAGTTTGAATTCAAAGCAACGGTTTATCGACTGAATTTTGGAAAGAAGATTCATTAATAAAGGAAATGTTGAGCAAATTCACACTAATGGTCAAATAATGTGGTTATACTCTTATTACTTTTTCTCTTCCCTTCTTTTTAAGGGAAAATAACTGCTAAATTACTTAGATTTTTTCCCTTCATTAAGGATAGCCGGTGTACAAATCAGTCACTTACATAGCAAAGAAGATCTACAATGCTTTACATATATATATATTTATATAGTTTATAAAGAGTGGGCAAATTCCAAAACCTTACTAGATTCACACTTGTTAAAAAAGGACACTTCGGGAAGGATTACCAAGAGCACAATCTTCTGATCTTACTCACACATAATATACTTCTAGGTTCAACATAAGACCTAGGGAAGTTCATTACATTAAGGGGGCGATGAAGTGACATATCAATGGTTCAACATGAAGTTATGAACTGACGTCATCAAATAAAAAATTGTTGCCACATTACCTAAAAGCATGTCCCTCAAGGAGCAAATAATATGTGTTTATGTAAACAAAATGAAAAGCGTATAGCTAACAAATTGAAAAACTCAAGGGTACACCATAGAATATTCTAGAAATTTTGTTAACTAGGCTGTCAAAATCGACCTAGGACGCAAACCATTTTTAAGGTAATGAACCAGGACCAATAGGAAAATGAGTAGTAAATAAAGTACGCTTGAGTATGACAAGATCTGAAACATACATCTTGGTTTTCTTTGTCGTCTTAGTCCAGAATCGCCATCATCGTAACATAAACAAGCAAAGCAAAATCCCCCATAATTCAAGTCTTGCCAATTTGAAACGCAAGTTAATTATATTCAAAAATGATGAGATTTCATTCAACAAGGGATCCAAATTTAGTGAATCTCATCTCAACTTACGATGAAAAGCGGTAGAACGCAATTGAGAACCCCAACCATGATTGGCGAGTATGCCTTAAAATCAGGCCAATAAACTGTATAAGAAGAGTCAATTTAGTATGATGGGTCGGAAAGAAGGAAAATGAGATGACAAAAGGGTCAAAGATAAGATTCTCATACAATTCGCGAATCGCAAATCGAAAACCAGACTTCTCGAAGAAGGTTCACTGGAAACTGTTTGGGGCAATTGTGCCAAGGCTAACTCTCTTCTATTTATCTGCCAACTTCTCCTGCAAAAAGGCATCCTTTCATGTTGATGCATTTTGGAAACGGAATTTTTCGGAAACGTGTGTAGAATTCATGAACCTGATATTATGTAGTAGAAGAGAAATTCACCTGAAATTGACGGGGATGCGCCAATACTTCAATAACGGTGGGGGTGACACTGACCGATAACCTGGTTCAAATTTCTGCATTTGATGGAGACAGAAAACTGAGCTAGCTATAGGAAAGATAACTCTTTAGATTTAGTCTTAGTCGAAAATGGTAGCAAATATATTTACAGGGCCAGTGTTTCCAATGCAATTTCTATTTCTCACGGAGCCCTTGGTTTAGGATAAATTGAGTACTCAACTAAATAGCTCATTAAACTGACTGCGCTTCTCATATTGTATGTATATAGCAAATGGTTGACCAATTTTTTCTGATTACAGGTAATCGAGAAATAGTGTCCTTTCTCGCGACCTTGTCAATTTGTCATAGATTGAAGCCCTTGATGCATCGAAATAACGTCTGTTTTACTGTTAAATATTAAGACATGAACCACGCAAAGCAGCAATGCATACAAACCTGATGCAGCATACAACTAAGATGATTTAAAAATGCAAATCAAACTTAAACAAATCTCAATCTCCAGGACTTCAACTAATATAATTTGACAAAAACATGTAAACTAATCGCCATTGAAAATTTCCTAAAACCGTTGATGGATAATTAGGCGCAAATTCATCCAAAACCGTAAAAATGCAAATCAAACTTGAATAAATCTTAATCTCTAGCACTTCAACTAGTATGATTTGACAAAGCAAGCTAATCAATTGGCAATGAAATTTTCCTACAACAGCAACTAAGGGACAAATACGACTACAGAGATCGATACTTCAGCTCAAATTCATTAAAAATCTGTAATTAAGAGCAAATTACATCATTCAGCTAAGATCAATAAAAAAAATGCAAATTTAAGTTAAAAAATATGGACAACCAATTTCTGTCGAATTCGAGTAAAACGTAACTAGCTCCATATGATCAAACAAGAGGCAGAAAATTATAGCGACAAATCAGTAAAAGTGAATTCCAGCACGATAAATTAGGCTACATCGATAAATAATTAAGCTCAAATCCATTCAAATCAGTAACAACAATGAAAAATTCCAGCACTTCAGCTAATAATTGAACAAATCGACAACGATTTTGACGAAACCGAAAAGGAAAAGGAGAAATTATACCTGTTGACAGATCATGCATGGCATTACTAAACATAGAGAGACTAGAAGATACAGAAGCGAAGAATCCTTTGTTATCTAATCGTTTCTTAGGGCTTGACATCTTGATTGTGATAATTGAGTGAAAATTAGGGGAAAATAATTGAAGAGAATCGGAAACCCTAGAAATTAAGATGTAGAAAATTCAAATAATTGAAATTGAGAAGGCGGTTTCGTTCGTCGTTATTTTTGTTGCTTCCACTTGATGTTTATTTGTAATGGAAAAGTAAATATTGACAGCTTGGTGTTCTAGGACTTTGTTCGCCTTCTGTCTGTTATTAATGGCGAGTGACGACAATAACTAAGTTGAGGAGGATAATGGCGGATAAAAAGCTTAGTAGGAATGGCGGTCGGAAGCTCAACGTTAATGGCGAGTGACGAGAAGAAGATGATGGAGCTGAGTTGAAGAGAGAGAAGGAGACGCAGTAAAATGAGTTGAGTAAATGAAATGTAAGCTGTGCATTTGGTGGATAATATAGGGGACACGTGGCATCATCTGGTGAATCTATAGTTATTAGATCCGACGGTTTAGAATGGGTACAGCTGCCTCACCCTAAGAAGGGTGCCTCACATGATTCAATCTCTATATATATATATATATATATATATATATATAGAGTGAGCATCCCATGAGTCTAGCATCTTAGATGAGTCTAGCATATCAATAAGAACCGTTGGATCAACAAGATCCAACAGCCCTCATTCTTCCACGTCACCCTCTATCAATCTGCAAAATTATAAAACTAAACACTTCTTCTTTCACGTCTCATTATTGTCATAAATTTTATCTCTCTACAAGTATTCTCTCCCCCTCTCTCTCTCTCTAAACACCATAGTCATCAATTATTCAACAAAAAAACGGACGATCTAATTCCTTCAACCGCCTCTTTTTCCAAAAAACATTAAAAATCAAACGAAATTTTTATTAAAATCAAGCGAAGATCTTCAAAAAATTTTAGTTAAGATTATATTAGATCTGTTTATCGCATAAAGAAGAGGTATAAATCGCTCTCAATTTTCGTTATATTTTTACAAAAATTTCGTTGTGATTTATGTTATTTCAGGTTGTTGTTGTTGTTGTTGTTGTTGTTGTTGTTGATGATTGTTATTGTTGTTGTGGTTGTTGTTGATTTTATTGATGATATGAAGAAACTATTAATTGATTTAGGGTTAATGAATTGCTCAAACTGATTAATTGATTTTTCGCCAAAAAATTAGGTTTAATTTGCATGTTGCTTTTGTTGATCATGAATTATATAAATAAACTGTCAATTGATTGTATATATATTCACTTTTTCGAACATAGAAATTGAGAAATTAATTCTAGTTTTTGTTTTCTTAGTTATTAAATTCTGTGATACTTCATGTTCTAATTTTCGCCTAAAAATTAGGGTTAACGATTTATAAAAGCGAGTAATTAATGTACGCTTTTGTGTTTGCGTGGGATTGATTCTTTGTAATAGCGTTCTTGTAATATTACTCTTGCATGATTAACGTAACGATTTCATAAAATCCTCAACTCTTCTTCTTGTAATAGCGTTTCAGTAACATTACTACCGCATATTTAAACCGAACTTGAAATCTTTGTTACAATATTGTATATTTGATGTTATTGGTTTTTTCTCATTAAATTTGATGGTATAACAATTGTCATAAACTCACAAATAATGTTCTTGTAATATTGTTCTTGTAAAATTATGAATAATGATGGACCACAAGCTTCGCATAAGTTTTAGTTATTAATAGTCGAATATTTTGTTTTTAATGTCAGAATATTTGAAGAAGAAAGTTTGAGAAATCAACCAATACAAAAAAGGCGCGCAAAGAGAAGATATACACAAAATGGAGTAAGACTCTGGCTAATCGGTCATGAAGATAGGTGTGAAGAAGGCAACGTTAATGAAGTTGAAATCCTAGTTGAGGCTGTTAACATTATTGTCATATTTTGATGTGTGATTATGATGTATAATTGTAAACTTTTCACATTAATACGATGTGATATTGCAAATCATTTTAGTGGATCAACTGGGCTAGTCTGTTTTCACTTGATTTTTTATTATTGAAGTAATTAAAGTTTGGTCTTTTAACATCAGATCCGTATTATTTTTATGAATGAATGATGTTACAGTAACACAATTACTGTATCAATGTTACAGTAACATTGTCACTTTTAAAATACGAAACATACAACTTTTTCATTACATTTTTGAACTACTTTATACACCGTTTGATATAATACACAAACTAAATAATAATTATTGTAACATTGTTGTCATGTTAGTTTAATGAATTAATGTTTTTACAGTAACATTGTTACAGTAATATTGATATACCATTGAAAAATTAAATATAACGAAGATGTTACTGATAACATGTAACTTTGATTAATGACCAGATATTCTTTGTAACACTATTGTTGTGACGTGGCGAGAATAAGGATTGGTTGTATTGGAATTATGAGGAACGTACAAAGTTATCTAATAAACTAATAAAGCAATAAAGTGGTGTTGACCATACAACAAATAACACAACAATAATGGTAAAAGTGTCCACTATCATTCCAACTTCAATAACATTGCTTTCTTCATGCCTATCTCCATGATTGATTATTCAACGTCTTGCTTTTTTTTTGTATATATTGTATCCTTGTGCGCCTTTTTTTTTGTGTTGGTTGATTTCTCAAACCTTCTTCTTTCTTCAATTCTTCTGACAACCAAAACAAAACATTCGACAATTACTAGATAAACCATATGCGAAAGTCGGTGGTCCATTATTAATGATAATTTCACAGTAACAATATTACAGTAACATCATTACAGTAACATCATTACAGTAACATCATTACAGTAACATCATTGCGAGTTTATGACAATGTTAAACCATCATATTTAATTGAAAAAAATCACATAACATCAAATATACAATGTTGTAAGGATATTTTAAGTTCAATTCATCATGCGAGTTTTAATGTTCTTTATGTAACGCTATTACAAAGATAATGAGGTTTCGTTGATTTTTTTACGAAAACTAATTGAATCCTCACATTTACCGCAATTTCACGAAAACAAATCCAGGTATGAATTTAATAATGTGAAAACCTTAATTTTTTTTACAAACATTTATAACACAAATAATAAACGGTAAATAATATAAAATGATGTTATACCACAAAATAATCCATAAAATCGCAAATTAACACATAAATCAATTACAACAAAGCATGAGAAAACGAAAGATTGTTAGTTTCACCATGACATAGCCCTAACGTTTCAGAAATAGTTTGAATACAACATATAATCGACATTAATAGTATGAACAATCAACAATAACAATTTTTAAATTAACTAGAAAGCGTAGAACTAACACGAAATCGATTGAAGGTAATCGAACGAAAAATGCGATTTCAGCTGAAAGATCTAAATCGGGGTTTGATTAAGTTGTTTAAATCGATTGAATAGATTCAATCCCGAATTGCTAGAATCATGAATTAACTGAATTGATTGAACTAATAAAATTGCTTATTGCTTGAGTTTCTAAAATTGATGAGATTAATTAAACGTGAATTGTTGAAAATTGGAAACCTAGAATTTGGGGATCTGTAGAAGAAGACGATTTAGAGAGAGATGGGAGGAAGAGAGATAAAGTGATATTGGGTTATGATGCTGTTAGGTTAGATTTTTAAGTTTATATAGTATGAGCTAGGATTAATCTCAGCCATTCATTTGTTTAAAATCGAATGGTTGAGATTAAAATGCTAGACTCACCTAAGATACCTAGACTCACTTGATGCAATTTCTATATATATATATATAGCAAAACTGCAGTTTCGTACATCAACACCAAATACAAACTTTTGTAAAGACTATAATACTCTATACATCATTTAGACAAGGCAAATAGAAAAAAAGAACAAATTAAGTCCATTGTCCCCATATGAGTGGCTGGCTTGATGGCCACTGAATTCCAAGAACACGAGCCTGTAATTCCTTTTTCAATTGATTAACCACATATCCAGGAGCACAAACTTTAGCCTCCAGTCTGCAGACATACATTACGGGCATGCCAAATATGATAAAACATAGCCACAATGATTGCAAACACAATGAACTTCTTTTGTAAAGACTAATTCCTCCAATGAAGGGACCAATGAACTAATCCAGAGCTAGGAAACTGTATCCCTAACCAGTCACCAGCTAAGGTCCAACATCTCCTACTGAAATCACACCCATAAAGTAAGTGCTCATGGTCCTCATACTGAATTCCACACATGTCACAAAGCCTATCCTGAAAGGTGGTCAGCTTTAACAACCAGCCGCCAGTCCGCCACACATACTTATCAAGCATGGCCAGGTTCCAGTTCCTACAATGCACAATGCCCAAGCCATCACCTATTTTTTCAGTGCAAATCTTTTCCCAAGACATAGAAGGAGATCTAAGGAATTGTTCAGACCCTGCCCATAGATAATTCCTGCAGATGCACTCAATCCTTGCAATAAATGAATGAAGCTGAGTTAGAAGACCAATCTGCCAGCATAACTAAGTTTCCTGACTCCCCATCTTCTAATTCTCTCAACCACCTTCTCCACCAACCTAGTACAGTCCCCAACAGCCATCCTCTTATAAAATATGGGTATACCAAGATATCTGAATGGAAAGACCCCCATCTTAAATCAAGAGACCGTCAACACAAAATCATTCTCATCTAGTAAATGTTAATTAGATTTGGCACAATTCATTTCTAACTCAGAGGCTACTGAAAAAGTTGCAAAAGCCCTTAGGAGAATAATGATAGACTGCCTATCACCTCTACTGAACATGAGTAAATCATCAGCAAAACAAAGATGGCTCAAATGCAGTGCTTTTGCAACTTTTTCAGATGAGATTTACATAACAATTGGCACTGCAAATGTTTGATAATTACAAGTATTTGAGTCCTAACGATGTTACCAAAGTATGAAAATTTTCTCAAGACATTACACAACCAGATATAAACATAAGTCGTAATAACCAAATTTACTTTTTTTTGTGTTAATTAAGCGCAAGGCCAGTAAAGTTTTAAAAATATTAAATTTGGTGATTCCTAAATTTTTTTTAAAACTGTTGCACAGTTAAAAAAAATTAAATTTAACGATTTCCTAAATTTTTGAAATTCCCATAATTTTAGTAGGAAACTAATCAAATCACTCGGAATTGAACAAAAAGGACATACCTTGCGTCTCAAGTTTGCAAATATTATGGTAAGTTCTACACTTAGTTGAATTAGGAAAGAAATCAGCAAAATTGGATTTGGTAATTACTAATCAGAACCTATTTAGGACAACGTACAACGTATATTACTCCCTCTATATATATATACAACATCGATCATCACATAAAACATAAATTATTACGACAACAAATATTACTCCGTATATATATAAATATATATATATAACATCCATCATCACATAAAACATAAAAAAATAATGGTGGGCGAAGATATATTACGAGAAATATTATACAGGTTGTCATTACTAGACTTGACAACTTGTAAGCTCATTAACAAGGAATGTCATATGTTAATCAACGATCCCGAGTTCGACCGTGACAAGCATCGTGTTGTTGGCGACAATGCAATCGTAAGTACTTACGTTTATGAGAAAGATACTTTTGACGTTGATGTTATTCGTTGTAATGGTGCTAATAAAGAAGAATCAATAAGTCCGTTCGAGTATCTTTCATGCAAAAATGCCGGGCCGAAGATGCCTTCCGTGCTAGGCTCATACAACGGGTTAGTTGGGATTAATTTTTATGACATTGATTACATGTTGTGGAACCCGGTAACGCAAGAACGGTTGGATTTCAGTGGAGAACCGGGTTTGGTAACGAGTCCTGACGCGGTTGGGTTTTGTTATGATAGTTATAATGATGAGTACATGTTTGTAGTAATTGGTACGCTCAGGATCGGGTTTGAAAATATCTCGTGTATCGAATTGATTAATTTTACGACCAACACGTCTAAGACGGTTCATTGGAGTCCAGAGGACCCTGCATTGGAACTCAGAGGAATTGGAACTGTTGTATGCGGAGTGCCTCATTGGGTCAAAGCTTGTGACGATTTTGACCATCTATGGGATCGTAAGCGGATCATTTACTTTGACCCGAGTAATGAGACGTTTAATGAGATGGAGGCACCGGGTCATGCAGAAAAACATAAACGGATACTCGGGTTGGGTGCATTAGATGGACAACGTCAACTTGGTATAGTCCTTCAAGATACAAAGAATTTAAATTTGTCTTACGATATTTGGGTGATGAAAGAATACGGAAAACCTGAAACATGGACGTATCTATGTAAGATTCCGTCACTGGATATACAAAATTACTACGAGTATGTGAATCTTGTTGGAATAAAACCCGGAGAAGTTTGGGTACATCATGTACGGTCTCCTTTTGAAAGTGAAGAATTGAAGCTTATAACATACGACCCGATTACCAAACGGATCAAGAACGTCCAAGTGTCGGGTGGCAACGACATGGTTGTTAAAGTAACCTCGTACAAGCCTAGTTTTATATCGCCATTTAATTACAAATATTAAGTTTTCCTATTCCGAAATGAAGAAGTTTGCCTAGCTATTATGAGTGAACATTATGAATCTTCTTTTTCGGCTGTCAAAATAAAAAAATAAAAAATCTAGTGATTCTTCTTCTTATTATTATTATTATTACTTGTTGCTTATAAAATTTTAACTATTTAGTTAGTTGTTCTGTACTTGTCAGTTCTTATAAATTGTTTTGATATTACGGTTGTTTTTAATGATTAGTAAAAAATTGTTAAGAATTTGTTAAGATGTTTACCGTAATAAGGTGATGATGAGTAATGCTCCGATCCGTCGATTCGTAGTAGGTAAATCACAAATTGAAGTTAAAATTGAAACATATTCAATTATTCATAATTGTAAAGTCTTATCAATGATGATTTATCAGTGATTTCTAAATTTGGATGTTAGTACTCCGTAGTTTATTACTTCTACAAACCCGGACTGAGCTCGGTAAAAAAACTGTGTGAGAAACGATGTTCCGAAAAGTATAAAGTTTTTGAGTTATTTACTTAAACATTAATCTTAAAAAGTCATATTATAACTCAAAAAAATTACATATAAACTCAGAAAAAATTGACTTTTGACATCATAAAACTAAAATGTAATTTATATACTCTATAGAACTCAAAACAAATACACAAAAACTCAAAAAATCATTAACTATGAGGTAGTACATTTTTCTCGGTGTGTCATATGCTAGAATAGATAATAAATACTCCATTTGCCCTATGCTCCCAGCTATTTACTTTTTATATTAATTGTGCCAAATAATTTAATTAAAGGTAAACATATACTTCAAAATCCTTCTAAATTTCAGAACATTACACCGGGGAAGGCGTATATCGAACAAAAAAAAAATCAATTATTTTGTATACAAATCAGATGTCCTCTTCTTAGTATATTCATACTGTTAAGTAATCTTAAAAGTATATAATTGTAAGTTGATCTATACAATTATGAAACAGTAATTATAAAACCCGTCTTTCATTTTCCGTAGCTTGACGAACTACACTCTGTGTTCAAACACAAACCAAATGACGATCAAACACTAGAATATGAGGTATTAAGAGACATTACCATACTGTCATCCAAGGATGATGAAGCTGGTGAGTATTCACCCTTCAATATAAATGCATCATCGGATGAAATGTCAACTTCTTCTGGCCTGTCGACGATTTTGTCTTTGTGATCCTTAATGTTGTACAACCTTTGTAGTACTTCTTCCATTGTTGGCCGCATTTCTCGAGTACTTTGCAAGCACTGAAATGCTAGGTCTGCTAAAGCTGTAATTTCCGTTTTGACCTTGAAGTCTGATTGAAACCCGAGTGATGGATCGACAAATTCATCCAAGGTATTACTTTGTATCTTACTTATCAACATGTTACACAAGTTGATGTCAGCTCTACGTCTAGTGACGTCAACCGCAGGCTTAGATGACATAAGTTCAGCCAACAAAACTCCAAAGCTGTAGACATCACTTTTCTCTGTCAACTGGTAACATTGATGATACTCGGGATCCAAATAACCAGGAGTTCCTTGGGGAGCTGTTGAAACGTGGGTGACATCCAAGGGAAATAAACGTGACAATCCAAAATCAGCCACCTTTACCGCGAAATTCTTGTCAAGAAGGATATTCTGTGTTTTCACATCACGATGGATAATGTCGGAAGCGTGAAGGTACACCAATGCACAAGCTGTCTCTGTAGCTATACTTAGCCTTGTAGGCCATGGTAAAAGGTTAAGGTTAGCGTTTTTACCATGAAGATGGTCCGCAACTGTACCATTTTGGACATACTCATACACAAGTAGAAGCTCCCTACTATGACGAGACGTGCACCCATAAAGATTTACAAGGTTCTTATGTTGTAAGTTAGCAAGGATCTCGACCTCATTAAGAAATTGCTCGGCTCTTTTGCTATTGTTTTCAAATAAGCGTTTCACAGCTACCTCACGTCCATCGTCAAGAAAACCTAATTAAGACATAGCCAATAATTTCTTGATTAATGAGATTATTAACAATTAATCTATTTATAATTATTTGTAGTTTGAAAATTATAAGTCGAATTTGATTACTAAACCATATACTTACCATGGTAAACGGTGCCATACCCGCCAGCTCCGAGCTCCTTAGCAGGATTAAAGTACTCAGTTGCCTCTTCAAGCGCAGCGTAACTTAAGAGCTGGACACCAAAATAGGTACTTACATTTGCATCTAGTGTCCTCGGCAATATTTTGTCGGACCCAAAACCACCCAAGGAGGATCGTTTCTTTCTATGTTTTTTATATAAATACAAGCCGACACCTAACATGCTTAAAAGAAAGAGACCGCTAGCTGCTGCTGTAATTCCCGCAATTCCTACAAATGAATTTTTATGTTATGAATACAAATTGATTGTAGTGTTTATATGAGTTATAAGAAATACGGTATTTAATTTGTTGCATTTATAGAATAATTAAGAAGTTACCAGTAGAAGTAGTCTTCTTGGTCGGAGTTATTTGATCTACAACAGTAAACAGAAGACATAATTAAATCATACAAGGCTCAAGCGCTAGTTATAGCTAGATGCACAATCAAATTGTTCAAATGAAATATACGAAATTGCAGTATTTAATTTTGTAATACGGAGTACTCTGTATTTCATTATTGTGCTCGTCTAATATTAAAATATACGTAGTAGTACGTAGGAGTTAGGACAAGCCAGATAGATAATGTACTTAAACTATTTGGGAATTGGGAGACATTGTCGGTTCCTCAGTCGGAATCAAGCTGATGCAGGAAAGGAACGACAATGGGCCGGCTAACTACAACTGTGGTCTTACTTGATATCATGCACAGTGGCATCAAGTCAACGGGAATCTCAGAAGCTTAGTTGGATGTTGGAACAGACACATTCCACAATTTTTTTTTAAAAAAATGAAAAGGGCCTTACTTCATAGGTAATAAATCGAGTCGACATACATCTGACGTTCCCTTACCTAGCAATTTGCGAAATCCGTAGAGAAGTGTTGTTCTCAGTTTGGACCTTGGAGATATTCGACTATAAAATTGCGGGTACCTTATTTACCTTATTTTAGGGAGCAAGGTCGTATTTGAGTCTTTGACACAGGTGCAACAAGTGCGACTATACTGAGTTATCTTATGATTGCCTTAGTATTCTGAATTCAGAATACTAAGGCAGTCATAAGATAATATTTTCAAAACATTATCTTATGATTCCCTTACCTATATAATTGCGACTATACTAAGGCAATCATAAGATAATGTTTGTAATCTATTTTCATTAAAAAAAATACAATTTTTTTTATTGAAAATGGGTCAGAATTCAGAATTACGGGTATGTTTTCTCTTAATTTTGAAAAAAAGTAATCACTTACATTTTCTAATGTTATACATAGGACCTACAATCTATGTATCGAGTAGGTCTCAATAAGTTTATTGAGAGACTAGTTTAAAATTTTAAGAAAAAGTGGTACTAAAGGTAATAAAATAGGTACAAATTATGATTAAAGATAAAATGAGTACATTTATTATGTAAATAGGTATGAAATTACTATGTCTGTCATGATCAGCAACAAAAGGGTTACGAAATACAAATAAAAGGGTACGGAACATTGGTATCTCAATAACTTATTGAAAGACCGTCTCTGTCAAGTTTTTTTCTTCCTCCGAATAAAAAAAACTTGAATTTCCTAAAACATTCATGGCAAAGTAACGCAATTTTCAACCCATGTATTTTCTCTAGATGAAAAACTTTTGAATTTCTAAATTAACTCATTGTGAAAGAAATTCTTAAGATTTAAATTAATAAAATTTTATTTTATTTGCAAACAATTACAGAGTATGACAGAAGATAGGTTGAATAGTTAAACATGGAACATGTGGTTGCAGAATGTGCATACGGTGACATCAGGGGCAGACGCAGGAATTTTTAGTAAGGGGGGCACCCAAAAAAAAAATTAATTTGATAAATAAATATTTTCAATTTTTTCCTCTTAAACTAATGTTGTCTAAAGTAAAAGTGAAAAGTAATTGATCCGGTGTTATTTTGTAATCTGATAAATAATATACAGTATTATTTTGAATTTAAAATAAATGTAGTTATAGTTAATGATAAATAAGATCTTGTATGATAAGTTATAATACTTTCTAGTACAAATATAAACAATAAACACAAGTGGCTCAATGGTTAATAAGTTAATCTACTACCTTGAGATCTAAGGTTCAAATCCCATAACACTCGAACCTGGCACCTGTTCTGAGCCATATTGTCAATGTGATTATATACGCACCCATAAGAGACTTACGGAAAAAATGAAACAGAACAATCGAACAAAATGCAAGACAAAAAAAAATAATACTCTCTCTGTATCTCCAAACTTTTTTTTATTATTATTATGTGAGCGGACTTAATTAGAGGTATTGAAATGAACGGAGAAAACATAATCGTTAATTGGAGTATACGTACCTGGAGAAATTGGAGGAGGAGCACCTTGCAAGGCATTATTAGGAGTATTAGAGGCCGAACAAGTCTTACTTAACGATCCTCCTTGGCATAAGCAAAGAGGTTGGCCCGATGTATGATTAAATCCACATCTTCCTTTAGTATCAGTGCAAATTTTGCATTGACTTTCATCAATTGTCCATTTCAACTCAAAACCTTTAGTAACAACGCCAACGACAGTTGCTTTACCGTTCTCTAGATCCGCTGCTGCAGTCTTAAAGACAGGAATATCTACTGCGATATCACATAGTTTACTAACCTTAGCCTTCCATGTCTCATCTATGACGAGAAAGTTGAGGTCGCTGGTGAACACGGTAGAGGTTATTTCGAGATACCCATCTAGCGGACATTGAAAACTAAATGGCGCAATTTCACCTTGTTTTCTTTGACATTTATAAAAGAGGGTTGCATTTTCGGAACTAGATGTGAAGTTGAAAAGGGTTAAATCCAAGTTTGAGTTGGTCAACTCGGATTTGTTTGTAGGACAAGGTCCTTGAGAAAATTCTAGTTTAGAAACAATGAAGATTTGGGAATTATAATTGATATCAAGTACATTGTATCTTTGTTTCTCAATCTCAATGGTTAGAGAATTGCCTTGACATTCAACAGCAAAACCCGGATAACCACAGTAATTGGAGCGAGCAGCATCATAGAAAGGATACGTGATGTTTAGGGATGGGCCGCAAGTTGAGCTAAGAGGAGCACAACTTGCATATTTTTCGTCTACAACTGCAGACGACGATGGATGAATCAAATTGTTGAATACCAGTAAAATGATGGAAATTATACAAGAAAACAATATTTGGTTATGCTGATACATTTAGATTGGGATTTTCGGGATACAGAAAAATGTTTTGATCAGGTCTAAAAATGAAGAGTTGTTGTATAGAGGTATGAGTATGACCAAATTCATATGCTCCCATAAAATAAAAAAATGTATGACCAAGTTAATATTGTAAATTGTATTATAATGATGATAATGAGTGATGATTATTGTAATTGATCATGTTGTGTATTATAATTGCCGAAGCGCGTTCAAAATTCTTGTTCCATTCATGTGCAGGCATATGAAATTATTCATTATTTTGCAAAATTCCAAATCTTGTTAAAATTGACTCTTAATAATTGTCTATATTTCTGCTGTTGACATGAATTATGCTAATCTAACCTAACTACCAGCCTGCCTGAAATTCACTACTGCAATCTAAGCTAGTTTAAAGATAGGCGGTTTTACAATAATATTGTGTAAAACGGATTCAACTCGGGGGCGTCTAAGGACATATTCAGCCATGAGCACAAACTAGGCCTCCGGTTTTGGTGATCAAATTTACGAGTTTTACTAATAGGATTTAATCCAAACTTTTAAAGTAAAATACACTGGTGCATTATATTTGGGGCCTCATTTTTCCGTTTAGCATAGGACCTCCATTTATTTTGAGACGCCCCTGATCAATAACAAGAAAATGATCCATAAATAATAAAGGTAGTTCTCAGAAGGATACGTTTTACAAAATTCTTGGGTAAGGCCGTCTTAAACAAGAATTTGTGTATTTAACTACAACATCAATATCAGTAGCCAAGGGTATAATGCAAAAACAAAATTTGGATACTTACAGTGAAGAGTCAGATGTCCATCAATATTCGGTGTATTTCTTGATTTCTTGAACGAATTCGTTGATTTCTTGATCTATAATTAGCCGTAATCGAGTAATTAGGGTTAGTAAAACGGGAATTGAGTCGCTTTTCTTAATACCTTAGAAGAGCCATCAGTCAATTAGAGGAGCAGCAAATTTGACATAATCAATTTTGGGTTTTTCTAAGATTTTCCGGTGTTTTTTCGAATTCACTAGGTTTTTGAAAAACACATATTTTTTTTTTTTTTTTTTTGGTGCTCAAGAGGGGCTAGGCCCCGAAAATTAATTATCTGTTACAAAGCGAGGAGTAGTAACTCCGAAAACATCATCTCTAAGAATGGTACGAAGATTATCAAAAGGGGTATCTAAATAAGTAGGAGTAATGCTAGACTCTATTCCTCGATTGGCGAGCAGATCGGCTGCTTTATTTCCTTCTCTGTATATATGCTCCAGCTTGACGGACCATGTGGGATCATTGATAAGGCTCTTACATAGCTGTATAATACTTCCTCCATTCAACTCCAAACTACCATAGTACACTTTTCACGTTTGTCAACGCATGTTTTGCGCGGTAAATATCATTAGCTACGTATATGCAAAAATTATAAAAGTTACATATTTTTAATGTACTCGTAAAGACGAATCAAATAAGATCCCACAAGAATATATTTTCACTTATATATTGAGAGAAAATTGCAATTGAAGATTCATTTGTGAATAGTATGCAAAAACCAATATGGTAGTTTGGAGTTGAATGGAGGAAGTAAATTTTAGGCTATTGCTAACCAATTGTTCTCCATTGACGATATCCACACATGGTGAATTATCCATATGCACTAAGAGCTTTGGGATGCGTAGTTCCCTAGCTCGCTCCAAACCAGTTAGTAAAGCTAAGAGCTCCGCCTTCATGGATGAGCAATTCCCGCAAGATAAGAAGAAAGCTGAGATAAAATTACCAGTCGGGTCTCTGAAAATACCACCTCCTCCAGCTGGACCCGGATTCCCCTTAGCAGCACCATCCGTATTGAGTAATACCCATCCGTATGGCGGCGGAGACCACCGAATCAATAGCTCCACATGACGGGACCGTGGTGTAGGAATTAGGAAGTCGAATTTATCAAAAGCCTTTTTAGTTACTTCAAATTGCTGATATAAGAATATATGAAGATGTAGAGGATTTTCATTCTCACGGCCGAAAACAATATTATTGCGCCACCGCCATATCCACCAACACGTAACTGTAAAATAAACGGGCCAATCAGGGGCACTAACCTCTACGTCATTGCTTGCATTTCTTAGGAGCCAATCATTGAAAGATGAATTGTAGAAAAAAGCATTATTGTGGTCAATACCAACTAACGACCAGATTGAGCGAGAGACTTGGCAGCTTCGAAGTAAATGTTCAGTAGTCTCTTCCGCACTTTCGCATCTCGGACAGATAGGATTATCGCTCAAATTTCTTTTAACCCGATTTACATTAACCATAACCCTGTCGTGAGCAGCCAGCCATAAAAACATTTTGAGTCGTTGTTGAGCGGGTAATTTCCATATTGTCTTCCAGCACGAGGTTTCGGATGGAATAACAAGGTCCGATTCTCGGAGGTAACCGAGTGCTGAGCTAATAGAAAATTTACCAGAAGTCGTTCCACGCCAATAGAGTGTATCTTCTTGGTCTGGGTCAGGGACAAGCGAAACTGAGGCAATTTTTTGAAGAATAGCTTCGGGCAAGTAATTAGAGAATAGGTCCCAATTCCATCCGTGATTTTCGATCCACATATCGCTAACTGTTGAGGACAAGCTAGATTCGGGAATAGGAGAAATAATATGATCAGCTAAGCATATGCCATCTACCCAAGCATGGTCCCAAAAAAGAGTACGACGGCCATTACCTACAGCTGTAGCCGTTCCTTTGACAATAGTTTTAGCTTGCGATGAGATACCAGCCCATACATTTGACATACCTGCTTTCGGTTGGAATATGTCAATGTCACACCTATTTTTGCAATACTTAGCCCGTAAAACTCGAGACCATAAGCTATGAGGTTCCGAAATAACCCTCCATCCAAGCTTCGTAAGAAAGGCAGCATTAGCCTGCCGTGCTGAAGTAATACCGAGCCCTCCTCGAGACTTCGGTTTTTGAAGTGTTTCCCAGCTGACCAAATGGATAGTTTTTTTATCTTCTGTACCACCCCATAGGAAGCGTCGAGTTTTCCTATCAATATTATCGCAGAGTGTCCGTAGGATCTTAGCCGTCTGCATACTATAATTGGCTAAAGTAGTTAAAGTAGATTTAACTAAGGTCTCTCTTCCTGCAAGAGAAAGTCTTTTCGTGGCCCACCCGGACAAACGCTTATGAATTTTTTCTTCCAGATGTGCAAATGTATGTCGGGTAACTCTTCCATTTATAGTAGGCATGCCGAGGTAGGTTCCAAGGTCATCTGTTTCCTCAAAACCCAAAGCTTGACCGACTGCTTGTCTCGTGGTGGGATCTGTGTTTTTCGAAAAGAACACTCGTGACTTCGGTGCACTGACTTTTTCCCCAGAGACCGAACAAAAATTATCTATCACATGACGAATAACTAATGCTTGTTCTTCTGTGGCTTCAGCAAAAATAACCATATCATCCGCGAAAAACAAATTAGTTATCGAGGGTCCATTTCGACCTAATGTGATTGGCCGCCAATTTTTGTTGCAGACTTCGACATCTATTGCTTGCTGTAATTTTTCAAGACACATTACAAACAGGTAGGATGAAAGAGGGTCTCCTTGCCGAACCCCTCTAGTCGGAATGAATTGTTCAGTCGCTTCTCCGTTCCATAGAACTTGTAGCCGAGTAGAGGTCACACATTCCATAATGACGTCCACTATAAGAATCGGGAATTGCATGTCTTGTAAGGTATCCCTAATGAAAGACCATCGTAGCCGATCATAAGCTTTTTCAAGGTCTATTTTTATAGCCATGAACCCAGTTTGGCCCGTCTTTTTTCGCATAGAGTGGATAGCCTCCTGGAACACCACTATATTATCGGTAATTTGTCTGCCCGGAACGAACCCGCTTTGAGTTTCAGATATTAAATGGGGTAGAACTTTTTTAATTCGATTGGCCAGGATTTTGCTAATAATTTTATAGGAGACATTACATAAACCAATAGGCCTGAATTGAGATATAGTTTCGGGACTCGTTACCTTAGGGATAAGAACAAGATGTGTATCGTTAAGACCTTCCGGAAAGCCTTTACCCTCAAGGGCTTTGAGCACCATCTCACACAAGGATTGCGAAATTAGGCTCCAATTTTTCTGATAAAAGAGAGCTTGAAAGCCGTCTGGCCCAGGTGCTTTTAACGAACCCATATTGTGAACTACGCTCTCAATTTCCGCGATGCTATAAGGCCGGGACAACCAATCCCAATCTTTATTGCTAAATGCCTGAAATAGGTCCCACGGCAGACGATCTTCAACCGGCTCGTTTTGATCCTCCGTGAATAGGTTTTTGTAGAATTGGACTATTGTGTTTTTAATCTCCTCGGCATCCTCAGTCCATTCCCCTTCACTGTTTTTTAGTGAAGTTATTTTATTCTTCCACCTTCGGACTAAAGTACTCACATGAAAATAGGAAGTGTTACGATCCCCGTCTTTAATAAATTCGAGTCTTGATTTTTGATACCACAATAATTCCTCCTGCTCCATTACTTCGTCTAGCTCCCTCCGTAATTTAGCTTCTAGTTTAATAAGATACGGAACTCTTCGCAGCGATAGCTCTCTCTGACAACCACCAATTCTCGCCATCAACTCCTTCTTTTTACGAAAAATATTACCAAAAATTTGTTCATTCCAATTCTTCAGTTTCGAAGCCAATGTCGACAGTTTTTGAGGAAATATTCCCTCCTCCGGCCAGCTTTCCTCTACAAACTCCGTAAAATTCTCATGCTTCATCCAGCAGGCTTGGAATCGGAAGGGTCTATTAATAGTAGATAGTGGTGCGAATCCATTAGGTGATATAAGAAGGGGACAGTGATCCGATTGAAAAGCCGGCAAATGTTTCACTAATGCGTCTTCATGAATAGTACTCCAGCTAGCATTACAAAGGGCACGATCCAATCTTGCACTCTGACGTGTCTCAACAGAGTTACCTCTAGCCCAAGTATGTGTCGCGCCTGAGAAAGCGAGCTCGATAAGGTCGCAATTGTCAATCCAATTATTAAAGTTGTCGCACCTACGGGCCATGTTGGCATCCCCTCCGTGCCTTTCACTTAGAGATCGGGTTTCGTTAAAGTCTCCCGCTAAGAGCCAAGGGTGATTATTAGCTTTAGCAAAATTTTGTAATTCGACCCAGAGCTCCTTCCTATTCGTCGGATCCGGGCTTGCGTAAACAGCCGAAAAGAACCACGGTACTTCCCCTGTTCTCGCTATTTCAATAGTAATGTACTGTTGGTGCTCTGCCACTGTCGAAACAGTAACTATATCAGGTTTCCAGTACAACCATATGCCCCCACTGTAACCTTGAGCGTTCACTCGGGCTTGTCCACTGTAACCGATGATATTCCCCAGTTTGATAGCATGTTCGTTGTTCATATGGGTTTCAACTAAAGCAATAACAGTAGGCTTAAATAATTTCGTGACTTCCTTAATCGCATTGATTTTTTTTGTACTACCCGTACCCTGGACATTCCACACCAAGAAAGAGATTTGTGGTAAATTTGGAACCAAATTTGGGATTTGTGTATTCATAAAATCAGGTAAATAAGGTAACGATGTTAGATAGGCTCTGCTTACGAGTTTGAGAATGCTATCAACACTCCATGGTATCGATAGCTCCAGAATCAGTTCCGTTGGATTGTTCATTGTTGTCTCGAATTTGACATCCATTATCGGGCTTGCCGAAGTCATCACCGCCATATAAGGAGCGAGCATCTCCGGCTGGGTTCGTACTCTCGTTGTTTGGGTTGGCGGGATCATCACCACTTCCGGGCATTGGGATAGGCATCTGGGTTGGGGAAGAGGGTGAAAGAGGTAGGATATGTAGGGTGGAGTGTCCATGATTTTCTTTATTTGCTTCTGTTTGTTCGATTGTAACTGTAGCTATGTTGTGATTTTGAGAGGCAGGGGTGTTTGAGCATGGGTTGGAGACACAATTGCTACTTGTAGACGTGAAGTTGGTAATATCGGTCAAGATTAGGTTTGAGTTTTTTGGAATGGTAGAGGGAATATTTTGTGATTTTTTGGATTTTGGTATATATTTGGTTGATTTTTTTGTTTGATTGTTTTGTGATGTAAAGGTAATATTCTTGTTTTTATTATGGAAACTAGGATTAGTTGCTAAACTTGTGGGATTTCGATTAGCAGTAGGATTGTTGCTAGCTGCTCCAACGGACTGAGAATGATTTGTAGTTGATTCCGTAAGATTTTGTAATATATCAAATCTCGTACTACCCTCCTTAGAATTATTCCCGAGATTGAAAATAGATTTGGCAGGTTGTGGTTGTACGGTCTCTGTTCGAGGACTCGACTTCCGTCTTGGAGGTTTCTTAACCATCATCCAATCCCCGTAATCATCCCGCTCCTCGGGTCGTAGAGGCATCATGACTGGATTAATAACATCACGAGGCAAACTCTCCGAATTCTCCTCTGTTCCTCCGTCCCTGTCCTCTGCATTTGGAATTTTCAGACCTGGACAATTGTCCATTTCGTGACCTAATTTTCCACAATGAAAGCAGATCATTCGTAAACCTTCGTATTGGATGCAGTATACTTTTCCGTTTAAACGAAACTTTGATAATAAAGGCTTTGATATATCAACTTCCACGCTTAACCGAGTGAATTGGCCTCTTTCCGCTGAGGCTGTATTTTTATCGATACGTATCACCTTCCCTACCTTGGATCCTATCTTATTGAGAAACATCTCATTAAAGTATTCAACTGGTAGTCTTGGTATTAGAATCCACGCAGTTAGATACTTGATATTATCATCCGTTGGAATGAAGTTAGGAACCCATTTTCTAATGGTTAAATAATGGTCATCAATCATCCACGAACCTTGAGTTAAAACGTGCTCGTAGTCTAGTTTCGAGGAAAATCGAGCCACATAATAATTCTCCGTTAAATCAGTTAGAGTAAGTTTACCTTTGATTGCCCACTTGGTTTGGAGTTTACGCATTAGGGCAAGGTAACCAATTTTCTTATCAAACATTTTAATAATGAGCGTGTTTCTCCATGGTCTGCGTAGCATCATCTTCTCTTCTTTAGTAAGGCAAATTCTGGGGCATGAATCTTCACCTTCATCCTCAATGTCGAAGTCTAAATCATCCTCCGAATCTGACTCGAATTCTTCTGAATAAGGTTCGGGGACTCTGCAATCCCCAAAGGAGGCTCCCTGAACCATTTCCTTAAACGATGGGATGGCATTTTGATTGGGCGAACCCGCTCCTGTTGCTGGTAGATGTACTCCGGTGTGGATGCTACCACCAGGCGCATTAGGGTTTGACGAAGGTGACGATAAAAATTCTCCTAAATGCATCGTCTTGCGCTTTGAATTCTTTTGCGATGTGGAGTTAGGGTGTACGGTTGTAGTATATGGTACATTAACCGTCTGCACCAACACCGAGGGTGGAGAAGACGGAGTTGGTTCCGGCGGGAGGCCGGCCGAAGGTTGGGACATTTTCAAAGATTATTCTAAGATTTTCTCTCTCTCTAAGATTTTCTCTCTCTAACAGTATTTTGGGTTAGTTTGGTATTTCTTTGAAAAACACATATAATAGTGTAGTACCCTTAAACTCAAAAAAAAAAAAAACCGGTTAACCGGATTAATCCGGAGCGAATTCGGTTTAGGAAAAAAGACAAATTTTAAAACCGGTTTGCAAAACCGGAGCGATTAACCGGTTTTGCTCAGCCCTACTCACGACTCACGAGTTATGGCAGAAGTAGTATATAGTTGATGAATTGTATTTTTATTTAGTAGTTTGGCTGTAACACTTGTAAAATAACTGTAATTGTTCTTCTATCGACTTTTGATGATTACTTACCTCGGGTAACCGAGATGGTGATGCCCTTATATGCTAAGGAAGGTCTGGTTAAGGCTCCTCGGTATATGGGGGTGTCACAGATAGACTCGCAGAAGCATACAATGAAGAAAAAATGGTGATAAAATCCTGGAAGTTTTTAGTACCTTTTTTCTTCAGTCAAGCAAATTAACGGTAAGATGACAGAAATTAGTGAGTCATTACTTGTATAATATAGATGTTGAGGTCCTAGATGGAAAAAAAATCTTGAAAGTTAAGGTTATGAAGGCTACCCATTTACCTTTTTAGAGATCAACTTTTAGAAACTTTGACCATTAATAAAGTATACTCCGTATAATATAATATTTCATAACATTATATTTACATACTTAACTTTGTTATAAAAAAACTCTTTCAAAAAAATTTATTTTCATCCCCAGAAAAATATATATAAGTGGATAAAACGATGGTCAAAGTACCGTCTAGAAGACCGTGTATAAAGCAAATGGGTAGAACAATAAGAGATAGAGGGAGTATTTTTTAATTAACGATCTGTTTCACCATATTTGGTTTTGCCAAACATTTGTATGTTTATTTTTAATATGATTTAAATATTTGAAAGTAGAAGTTTAAATTGGCATAAATTGTGTAAATTGTATACGTAACAGAATTATGGAAGCATATAAATACCGGGTAGAGTTTTAGCTTTATTAAAGAAAAAGACAAAAGTCAAGGTATTAGACTTTGGCTGTGATTAAAACAGAAGCATTATTAGCAATATACCTCGTATATAGAAGGTTGCGTTATATCATCCTCCTGTATATTATAAGCCTTTTCACTTAAGACCCATAAAAATTTCACCCAAATTTTAACCACTAGATTACTAAGAAAAAAAAATTCTAAGGAGTCGTAACCATTTATCAGATCGTAACAAAATAAGTCGAATAAACGAGGTGGAGTACAAAATCAGATTTACCATTCACTGACATTTCATATAAAAAATAACCACAAGTTATAGTGTTAGGTGACACATCGTACCGTAATCGTATTTACAATCTTGCATGATGCTTTTTAGGTTCATAGTTTTTTTTGTATTTTAGAGAATTTTAATTTAAAACCGTTTTAGTTCATATAAATTAAAACCAATCAATTTAATACTACCTATTCTTATTTTATTGAGCAAAAAAACTATCGCTTATTTTATATTTTCCATTATATATTCAATTTGAGCTAGCCCTGAGCTTGAGTACAAGAAATTAGAGACATTGTTTTATTCCCGTGCATCGCACGGGCATGAAATCTAGTCTTTATTTTCTTCCCTTTGTTTGTGGGCACGAGTATTAAGACGAGTAATAAAATAAGAGTAAAAGAGTTAGGTGAGATTTGGTGATAGGAGAGATCTATGATTGTATGAATAATTAAGAGTTAAATAAGGAATTGTTGACCCAAAATATTAAGGAAAGTAATAAAATATGGGTAAAAAAGTTGGGTGGGGTTTGGTGATAGGGAGAGGGATAAATAAAATAACAGTAAAAATTTCCAAAATTAAAAAGGGTTAAAAAACCTGAATAATCCGTTTAAGAAAATAGGGAAGAAAATAGTAAATAGGAGGGAGTACCGTATATTAGCACCGAACTACCCTGGTAAACCATCAAAAAAAAAAAAAAAAAAAAAAACTTTCCATTTTCGCAATTAGGGAGTCCCGAAAGCCCAAAGCAATTCGGAAAGAGTACGCAACATATAGGATGTAGCCGCCTCTCTCTTTCCCGTCTCATTCTTCACCGGCTTGTTCGTCTTCATGCAATTTGCACAGGTACCATGTTCTTCATTAAATTAATGCATTATTCTATTCAAATTAGTTACCAAATATCATTACTTTATTCAAGTGTGTTGATCCATGATTCGTCAATTTTACAACTTCAACTAAACAATACTTCGTATTCTGTTGCTATCAACTAAGTCGTCGTTGTTATAATTGTTGTGATTTACTCGTTCCGTCTCAATCATTTGTTTACTTTTGAAAAATATCGTTCCCAAAGAATAATAAGGTTAACCAATTGACTAGGACGGAGTGAGGTATCAAACTATCAACTGGGTTGTTTTTATAATCGTTGTGATTTACTCGCTTCGTCTCAATCAGTTGTTTACCTTTTGAAAATATCACTAAAATAAGAAAAAGGGGGTAAACAATTGACTAGGACGGAGGGAGGTATTAACTGGGTTGTTATAATTGCTGTGATATATTCGCTCCGTCCCATTCATTTGTTTACGCAATTGACTAGGACGGAGAGGGGTGGCAGTTGATAATCGCAATCGCAATCGATGTAGGATGATAATGTTGAAATTGTGAAAATTGTTGTACAGAGAAATGGGCAGGGAAGGATATGTAGTACCAGTGGACCCGCAAATGGGGGTAGTGGGTATGAAGAAGAAGACAACCGGGTCGAGAAGTTGGATCCTACTTGATTCTACTGGGTTAGGAACTGTACTTGATCTTGATAAGTATGCTATTATGCAACGGGTTAATATTCATGCTCGTGATCTTCGGATTTTGGATCCTCTTCTTTCTTATCCTTCTACTATTTTGGGTCGTGAGAAAGCCATTGTTCTAAATTTGGAGGTTATTTTCTTTTCGTTTTGTTTTAATTTGTTATTTTGGTTTCGGTTTATATATTGGTTCGTTGTGTTTCTTTCTACTGACTTGTGGGTGATTTTGATTTTGTTGATTCTTTCGGCTGATTAGCATCTCAAGGCGATTATAACTGCTGATGAGGTATTATTTTCCTCTTCAGTTTGATTCTACTCTTGCCAGTTTAGTTAGTTTTAATAGTGACTTGAGTGTTGGATTCTTGGTAAGAACCTCACGGACTGTGAAACGTGTGTAATTATGCCACTGATGTTACTCTCATGTATTTAGGGGAGTAATTGCGCAGACAAACTGAGATTGAACCCTCACAAAATCTCATTTGGACGTTCGTAAAGTTTAGGGTAGTCTCTTTAAGACGGTTTTATGTGATTCATTTAATGCTAGCAGCAACATAAGAAATATTAGATACTGACTTATGGTGCTGAAATTGTGTGCCAGCAATCTGACTAAATTAGTTGTGTCGGAGAATTGTTTTAAAGAAGTATAGTACTCCTTCCGTCCCAATCATATGTTTAACTTTGATTAAAATACCCCTCACGAAGAATAAAGAAGGTAAACAAATGATTGAAACGGAGGGAGTATATGCTACAGTAGGCTTGCCTGTCTGAACTCTGACGTCAGTTTGGTATGATCTTTGAGTTTTAAGCTCTGTTTACGAGGTAGTCATGTGTAGGTTTGTAAAAGATGTGGGTGTTTCCTTATTATTAGGTTTTACTTCGAGATCCTTTAGAAGAAAATGTAATTCCTGTAGTTGAAGAACTTCAGAGGCGGTTATGTCTTCAAGGAGACGGGAAAGAGTCAGGTGGGCATGATGTTGATGCGGCTGAAGAAGATGGTAAGCAACTCATCCATGTTAATTTTAAAGAACAGCTACATTCAAGGTTACTCCACAATAATGACCTTGGTAATTTGGATAATTAATAATCATTTTGAGAGTGATGCCGGCGGCGATAACGGCTTCATATTCTTCTGTGCTAGTGTTCTCCACTCACCGTGGCTCTACCTTGTGCTTTAATTTCCATTTCTGTACCAGGAAGTTTTTTCTCCCCTGATCAACTCTGTTGAATGTGTAGAATCCCCTTTCGAATTTCGTGCTCTTGAAGTTGCTTTAGAGGCAATCTGTAGCTTTCTTGCGGCGCGTACAACTGAACTAGAAACCGCTGCTTATCCTGCATTGGATGAGCTGACCTCCAAGGTGGGTCTCCTGGCCCAATTGCCTTAAAGAAATGTTATTTAGTTTAACAATTTGATGGAGAATCTCATGTAAAGTGAAGTTGCTCTCAAAAAATCTGTTACAATATTATGCAGTCTGTGTGTATTTCTGACCAATTGTATTGTCTTTTTTTTTGGTAGATTAGCAGCCGTAATTTAGATAGAGTAAGGAAACTTAAGAGTGCAATGACAAGATTGACTGCCCGTGTTCAGAAGGTATTCCTATTCTCACATATGATTTATAGCAATTGTTTATGGGTTGTGAGACTTCACTCTCATCGACATACGTCAGTTTTATCCGTCCATCCCTGTTTTAGGGGTAAATTATTTCAGATTGCACTGCATTATTTTTAGTGTGATTCACAATTTAAACCCTATTCTCTAAACGTGTACACCAAAAGAACCGTGTAGAACTTACATCCACGTTTCACTTATATGAGCATTTTAGATGAAAGACGTGGATTCTTTTTTGCTAAAGATACACGAGCGATGCATCCATCTAAGGCCTTGGTTCTCCTACATGGGTTTTCCTGTTTGGGGTTGAAGTTTAATATGTTGGAGATGTGCCACAAGCTTCCTTTTTCAATTCTAATAAATTATGTGTCAACAAAAAAGAAGAAACTAAGAGCCATTACTGTCCGTTATTGTTATTCTCTTTTATCTTTTACTATCTTCTCTTTCCTCTTGGTTCGGTGGGAAATGATCCCATTTTGTCTACATGACGTTAGTTTGAACATCCAAACTTCCCTTGGATTTTGGTAAACTACAGCTCGTCTCCTTGGAACTTTTCCACTTACTCATGGAGGCCGTTGCATCTGAATCTTTAATCCTTAATAGAAGTCACTTTTGTTGGATAGATCAAAGTAGATATATGTGCTTGAATAGCCGGCGTTGTGCATATTATATTGAAATGATATGTACAGGGCTGGGTGAGTTTGGCGAAAGACAGGTCACAGGTGAGAGATGGATTATAGCCTTATAGGCTTATACGTGGTCAATGGTAAACTTAGGTGGATCTTTTTCCATTAGTCTACAGAACATTAACCCAGTGCCTCAATGGCTCCCGCAAATTGTGAGGTAAGGGCGGTTGGATGTACGCTACGTCTATAATCATCTGATGACGCCCTCAACTTTTCCAAGCCAGGCAGTACAATAATGTGTGATGTATTTTCTGACATGAATTCCATAGCCCACAATATAATCATTGCATGTTGAATTGTTACATACTGATTCAACTTGAATGGTATTTGTTGCTTAGTTTTTGGTTTCGTTGTTTACAGGAACGAAAACCACTGATGTTGTTGTTGTCGCATCTGAAAACTGTGTAATTATGATATCTCACTGGCTGTAGGTAAGGGATGAGCTTGAGCAGCTTCTGGATGATGATGATGATATGGCAGATCTTTACTTGTCCAGAAAGTTGGCTGCTCCTGCTTCACCTGTTAGTGGATCAGGAGCTGTGTGGTTCGCGAGTTCTCCTACTATAGGCTCTAAGATATCAAGAGCAAGTAGAGCTAGTATGGCCACAGTTCGTGGTGACGAGAATGACGTTGAGGAACTTGAAATGCTGCTAGAGGTACATTCAATCTGTTTAGTTAGCCTTCCAAAACTTATGTAAAGTTCATCTTCACTATGAAGGAATCAAGTTGTTCGAAAGGTGTGTCAATTGGGATCTGGACTTAATCTTACATATAATGTACAGGCGTACTTCATGCAAATTGATGGGACGTTAAACAAATTAACAACGGTATGTATTCTTAAAACACATGCAATTTTTTTCATTGTATACAGTGTATGTCCCTGCAAATAGTTTATGTTTGGTTTTGAATCAACTTTTTACCGAAGCATATGAAAGTGAGTAGAAATTCGAATACCTACGCTCCACTACACAAAACATGTTTAAAAGAGAAATGTAAATTATTGGTGGTGATTGACTAAAATGGAACATGAAACTATTCATGAGGATAGAGTAAGTGCTTGTTCTACTCCTATTGAGAAAAGTTGTTTAGTATAACCAATGGCACAAAGCCACAAGTTACTTATGATAGGCTGTCAAATCAATCTAGTAGTTCAATTTCAAATACCAAATGAGTTAGTACGCAATGCTTTTTAGCATTGGACATGAAATACTAATCGAACATCCCTTGGTAGTAGCACAGCTTCTTAATTTGATGATGACTAGGTGCTTTTGCGACACCTTTCCTTGTAAATCGTTCAACACTTGTTTCTGACTTCATTTGTTATCCAATAACCACTTCAACCAGTATAATTCGGGGTTTTATCAGGAATTATTTTATTAAATGGGGTTAAATGTAATTTATTTTTTAACAAACATACCTAGATCGGCTAGATGTTGTCCCAAACAGAGACTTCTAATATAGTAATTGAAGTAGCTGGATAGCGGCTTACTATAAATTGATGATTTTTTTTTGTTTGAGGCTTTGAGCTTCCTTTTTCTGCAATTGTTCTGATTTTTTTTGGGGGGAAGCAATTCTACGTTTCTGGGTTAGAATCCGATAATGGTGTGAGGAATGAAGTCCTCAAAATCACATCTGCCAGTGCACAATAGGAAATATATTCAAATACTCCGGTAAAATTGTAATATGTCACAGTATAGTCAGCATCTCCTATTTGTAAGAAATAATGGGTCGTTTGGTTCACGAAGACGAAATGGAATGGAATGAAATATGATACCATAGGGATATTATATTTGGTTTTCTTAAAATTGTTTGGTTGGAGATATGTTTGGTTTGAGATAAGTTTGTGTGGGGGAATGGAGTTTGAATCCTAGGTTAGAGGGTGGGGAGGGTGGGTATGGGATTCCAAGGGATTGGAGGTAGAGTTAGAATCTATTAGATATTTAACTTCATTCCAAAACACCCCAACCAACCAAATGAAATTGATCAAATCCATTTCTTCCATTTCAACCAGCCAATCAAGTACATATATATGGGAGTACTAATGAAAGAATATGCTAAATGTCGTGAATTTGTGATGGTATTTGCAGAACGACTTGTAAGTTGTAACCAACTAGGCAATGGGTATCAGCATATCTTCTTGCAAACTCAGCATCCTTGGCTACTTCTTGTTATTTTTTCTCCCTCTCCCACCCCTTGATGATGAACATGTAGGAGGAATCTCGATTATAACAACGCCATTATCGTCTTCGTAATATCATCGTCCCTTACAATGATATAATCAATTTTTAGTGTGGCCACCATTGAAACATCATCATTAATCTTCGTCCAATATAATTTATCAAGTGGAAGATGCGGGTTGAGCATAATATCATCGTCCCTTACTTAGTAATTTTCATGTCCACTTTTAAACGCAATGATAAACACTTTCATTTTCCATGTTAGAAGTTAAAACCTGACAGGATAATCTGTAAAGTATTATGGTAATCAAATGAATCTGATTTGTTTAGATCATCACTATTTCTGCTTGCATTCGGTTGACAGTATTGAATTGAAACTTGCAGCTCCGTGAATACATTGATGATACTGAGGATTACATCAACATTCAGGTTTGCAGTCTTTCCTTTTGCTTGTTTTCTAGACTGAAAGCCTTGAATGTGACTGTCGGTAGTTTGATTGAAACTTCTGTTGTTGCAGCTTGACAATCATCGTAATCAGTTGATTCAGGTACTCTATTTCTTTCCTTGTCCTTGATATTACATTTGTTTGCTCCAATTTAGAACATGAATGAAGAGCAGATAGACCAACCTCAATGTTTTAGGTAGAAGAATAAGGGTATCAGATGGGAGTGATCAACTGATCACAGTTCTTGGAGTTTGATAAGAAGGCATATAAAATTCTGAACTTTGCGTGTGGTTTTTAATTCTCTGTGGACAAGCTGTCATTTTAGATCAAATTACCTATGTATGGGATTTCCATTTCTATGTCAAAGACTCGTTTATTTGACCTTGGAATACGAGGGAATAAAGCAAAATGACTTACCAAATCATTTTGCTTTTCTTATATTGTGAAATAGACCCCGATTTATGCAATTTCTGACGCGTTTTTCATTATGGTTCATTTGGAAACAACACGCAAAGGTCAGAATTTGGAAATAGACCCCGATCTATGTTTCTAACACATGGGTAGGAATTACATTAATGATACATCCCTCTCTCCCTTACCGTACTTACTACACGCAGGAGCATTCAATATTATGGCGTAATGTGGTCACTTAAATGACTTTGTTTCTTCTTGTCATGCAGCTTGAGCTTTTCCTAAGTTCAGGAACTGTTGCCATATCTATCTACTCGTTGGTTACTGCAATTTTTGGCATGAACATACCTTATCATTGGAATGACCATCACGGCTACATGTTTAAATGGGTACATAACTTACTGACCTAGTAGCTACTCCCCAGTTGTCTGTTCAAACATATAAAATTGACATTGTAAATTTCTGTTGCAAGGTGGTTATTCTCTCAGGCGTGATTTCCGCTATACTCTTTGTGATTATAGTCACATATGCTCGCTTTAAAGGTCTTGTTGGATCATGAGATGGATCAATCAGATACTGCTTGCACAAGAGAAATGTGATCAACCCTTTGATACAGTGAAGCGCCTGTCCATAGCGAAAATTTCAGTTGCTCGCCTAAATTTTAGCCGAGCCCTTCTACTCACACATACACTCCCACATTGAGGCAACACGATACACATACATATCTAACTGTCTTACAAGACGGAAATTGGTCCATGTAATTCTTCCATTCCCTCTTGTTATTAAAGGAATCTTATGGTGTGATAATTTGCGATTCGCTGGTATGGTAGGAGTTACCTTGTAATGAGCGAATCTCCCCTTATCATGAATTAGTACTTCTTATGATAATTTTACGAGTTCGAGAAATGATTATGTAGTTCTGCTCGCAGCTCAGAATGTTGGACTGATATTAGATTTATGATTCTTCAGTATCATTTGAAAAGCACACCGATTATTGACATGCATGTTATATGAAATAATTCAATGTGCTCTCTTTCGAGTTATTATTATTCTCATTTGAAAAGCATATTTGTATGCATGTTATGTTTAATAATGCAAAATTCATAAGTTTGTGCTTTAGTAAAATCACATTCTTATGTTCCTGGTTATCATATCCAGGCTTGCTCATTCTCGGCTCAGGTAAGCCGTGAAGTCTTAATACTGCATCTTTCTGCTTCCTGCGTTCTGGCTTAAAGCCCCGCGCAATTTTCAGGCATTGTGCGGGGGTTTTGCGAGTACCTGACCGTGACACCTATGATAGCATGATAACAGCAGTGTCTTTGGCCAACTCGAAATTTCATTGAGAGACGCACTAAACTCCATCAACGGTCTCTACTGAGTTGGTCTCGTGTTTTTTTTAAGCCGACTTTCAAAGAACATAGGTGTGAATTCACAAATTCCGCGTCCTTGTAAATGCAGTGGACGATTGTCGATTTTAGATAGCTGCCCACAGGTGCCCTCAACAGTCCTTTATCGCTAGAGAGAGAAAGAGAAAAAAACCCCCAAATCAACAACCCTAAAACCCCGCTATTACAACTGCCGCATCGCCCGTCTGCACACCGTCCCTCTCGAGTCTCACCGTATCGCCGGAGATAGGGCCGTCTTCAAGCTCTATCTCCGGCGATCGTTCACTCATCTCTATTTTAATTAGATAAACCGGTTTTGTCATACACCCATTTTTTTGTCTGCCTTTCATTGTTCGGAGGATATTGCGGTAATAATGCAGGTTTGATATTTGTGTGGTTTTGAGACAACCAATTAGCCATCCTTCCTTTTCATTGCTGCCAACAACAAAGGTATTTACCCAGTATGAGTATGGTTGCAGCAGCACGTGATCTTTGTCTTATAATTATAACTTCTTGTTTTCACCATTTTTGGAGGGTTTGATTGGGATTCATGTTTCTTATCCCTTTTGTCTTGATTTTTATGTGTATGACCGAGTGATCTTTGGTCGTCGGTTGTGGTATGTCTGGTTTGATGGTATTTTGATCTGCTTTTTTTGGATGATCTTGTCCGAGGTTGGTGTTGAGGAGTCGGGGTGTTCTTCTTTGGTTTTTGGGTGTTGATAGTCGGTTTTTCTAGTAGAGTGGGTTTTGGGTGGACTCGGGATGGGTGTTTACGGTGGTGAGGGTCGGGTCAGGTGCGGTGGTTTTTCCGATAACGTTTTGTCCGGTACTCCTAATTTATAAGCTTTTCTCTGGTTCTCGTTTTTCCCATAATAATATACTCTTAGAAGAGTATTTAGATTAGTAATCAATTCTGTGCTCTATCTTAGTGTTTTCGAGTTGGGGTTGTTCTGTGAAACATTATGGCTACCATTTCTATTGATAAAATTTTTCTAAGACACTTTGTTATTGCACATGGAAATGGTGAGCTTAAGGATGATGATTGGTCACTGTTTAGTTCTTTCTTACCAATGGAAGAAACCCATTTGAATAAGGTTAAATTCCTTAAGGAGAGGGGTAATGACTTCTTTAAGCAAAATCTGTTTGAATCGGTTTGGTGATTGTTTGCTATGAAATGGCATGTCGGCTCTTATGTTTAGTTTTGGAATCCATGGAGGGCTACGACGTTGAATCTGTTTTGCAATTAGCAATTTCTTTAAACTTGAATTTAGCGGCTTGCGCTAATAAGCTCCATGAGTATGAGGCGGCCATAAACTTTTGCTCTTTGGTCTTGTCGTCCTACCCTAAAAATGCTAAAGCTCTATTTCGTAGAGCTGTAGCTTGTATGAAGACTAATATGCTCATGGAAGCGCAAACCGATCTTGAAAACGTCAATGCTTGAACCTAAGAATAAAGATATCCTTAGAGAACTGAATGTTGTTAAGAGTCTACGGGCTATTAATCATAACGGTAAAAGAAGTTTTGATGACCAGTTGTTATGTGAGGTGACTAGGGAGAGTAAAAGACCTATCCCTGATGATAATACTGGGGACATCTTGGTAAACGATAACGGGGATCTTCTTGTGACTCTTGCGTTACTCCACTTTTCGACTCCTTTGTCATGGATACATGCATTTCGGATGATGGCACTCCTTTATATCTCGAAGAAATTTCTTCTCCTAATTTTGATTTGGCACACAATCAAAAAGACTCTCAAATGGGTGATAATGAGCATTTTCCTAAAAACTCGATTCTCGAGTTCTCAAGAAAAGGTGGAGGAAATTCAAGGCTAAAGATCTCCGGACAAGCTTATCAAAAAATGCTCCAAGGTAGTAAGGTGAGCTTTTATAATAAAAGAGACTTGTCTACTATGACAATTCGGATACTTAACATCAAGGTCACCAAGGAGGGAGGAATTACAAGAGATCATTATAAGAGAAAGAAGAGAAGAAGACGTTCTAAAAAGCAAAAAATGAAGACGGTGATGGTAAATGATGACACGGTTTCCTGTTCGGGGGCCATCGATGGGGTTCATGGTATTATTTCGAGGGAGTCCTCAATTGGTGGCGTTAGCTCGAGTTCTTTCTCTTTTTGTGACAACTTGTCTCTTGCTGGTACTCAAATTCTCCAAGGAGACCCTACGGTTGTCGCCCCTAATTTCTGCTTACCTGTTTCTTGGACGAATGACACGACCAACACTACCGGTTGCTTCCAAGCCCATAATGATTCAACTGATCATCATCAGCCTTTCCTTTTTTCAGCTGGTCCTAAGAAGTACAAGAGTCCTCCTTTTGGTAAAATGTCACGTGCCCCGCCTTCACGTAGGCTTTGCAGGTACCCCTCACGTAGATTTTGCAGGTATCCTCCTAATCGACAAGTGAGTGAGACAAAGAGAATTAATAATTCCAAGAAGAATCAAAGCCAAGGGGAAGAATCTCCAAGACACAATGTATCTACTTGTTCTACAAGTAGGTCTTTCTCCCGTAAATCTCTACGTCCTAGAGGCGTAAGTGTGTCTTGTTGCAGGTACTCCTCCGAAGCCCAATTGATAAAGAAGAGAAAAGAAACTTTCACTCATTTGGCAGACTCATATCGCCCCTTCAAGAAGCAGTTTCTAGTTGATAACCCCACTCTTAGTTTATTTTCCTTTGCTAATAATGTATTAATAAAGTCCGACTCGGAGAGTCGGCTAAGCACTGTGTAAACCTTTCTTTACGGCTGTCAAAAAAAAAAAAAAAAAAAAAAAAAAAATTAGAAAGTTGAAGCAAAGGTGAAAAAGGGAAACCTACAACATAAGCATGTAATTTAGCCAACTTTAATCATGTTAATATTCTAGTATGATTCTCAAGGCATTCTTTACTTGATCTAATTGGTATCCCATCTTACTTAGACACAAAGTATAGAACCCTACTTTCTTCATATAGGTCATTACTCATTACCGAGTTCAGAAAACAGTCTCTGTATCCGGGAATTTTACAAATGTCGACTTCTGTAGAGAACACTTCAGCAAGGCTCCTTGGTCGTCAAAGGCCCATACATGATATCCTTGGTGGCGGATTAGGTTTGTCAATTAATTACTTTTTTTGCTTCGTTTTATATAAACAATAAGGTTGAGACGAAGTCTTTTGGCAGTCAAAAGTTTTACACAGATGGTCTAGGCCTAATCGACTGTTTAATATCCAAAGCCCGTCTCCCACTAATTTAGTGGGAGACATAATAGGGGAAAAAAAAAAGAAATTCAGTGGGTCCCTAACCCCATCATGTGAGAGGTCTCCCAATAAAGCTATTGAGAGACCGTCTATCTGGAGTTTTTGTGAATTTATATTTGGATGATTGCAGTGGCAAATATACTACTATGGAGAAACCCGAAAGTATCAGGAGTTATACTACTAGGAATCACATTCATCTGGCTCTTGTTCGAGGTTATTGAATATAATTTCATAACCTTTGTGTGTCATATTGGCATAACTGCCATGCTCGCCTCGTTCATCTATCGAACTCTTGCAGAACTCTTCAAATGGTACGCTTTCACAATCATAGCGAAATAATTTGAATGTCACCTTATAATAGTTTAAAATGTCCTTGTGATAAAATCGTAATTATCATACAGGAAGCTTCCTGAAATACCAGCAATTGTAATGGATGAATCAACATTTCAGCATGTCGTCGTTGTATTACATGGAAAATGTAATCAGTTCTTGTCAAAGTTGCTTGAAATCTCGAGCGGGAAGGATATCAGGACATTCCTTTTGGTAAGATTTTAATATCGTTATCTTCAAGCCAAACATTTTGGCTCCGTTTGGCAAGATATTTCAGTTATCTGATTTGGTCAAAGTAGCTTATTTGACCAAAATTTCAGATACCTTAATTTTTTGTAAGCGTATGACAAGTAGCTTGTTTAACCAAATAAGCTGCCTGAAATGAAATGCTACCTAGAGTAGCATTTGAGATTTCAGGTACCTCATTTGATTCGTTTTTCCGTTTTTACCCCTTAAATCTATACTATTAAATAATTATCATATCCTTTTACGTCATTTCATCAAAATCAGTTACCTTTTCAGTTAGTTTTCCAAACATTCTTTTATATAATCAGCTACCTTATCCGTTCCTAGTTTTCAGCTACCTTTCGAGTTAGTTTTACCAAACAGAGCCTTAGTGTATCGTTATAATTCATTACTTATTTCGTTTTGGAGCGAGGATTATTCGACTCATTCAAGTCGTTTGTTTATTTTTCAGGCGATAGGTACTTTGTTGATGTTGTCGCTTGTTGGGAACTATCTCAGCACCCTGAATCTTCTCTTTATAGGTAATTGACATCTGTTTAACCTGTTTTGAGGATACTGTCATCTAAAGAGAGACTTACTGTTTTTATTTTCATAATGAAGGTTATATATGCGCGCAATTATTGCCATTTGTGTACGAGAAATATGAAGACGACGTTGATCATTTTGGTGGACAACTACATAGAGAAATGAAGCAATGGTACAAAAGGATTGATGAGACGGTCCTTGCTAAAATTCCGAGAGTGCCAAGCAAAGATCGAAAGATAAGATGAACCATCTAGCCTAATTTCGGAGTGATATATATAATCACAACATAAGGATCGCATTTGTGTAATGCTTTCAAAGATGTCACATAAATTGTTTTAACCTCTTAGCTTTGGTCCATTATTATTATCACAAGTTGAAACTTGAGCTATCAATGTCATTATATACATGGTTTCATCTCGGAATTTTACAATTATAAGTCCATCTTTGTTTTGTTGATAATTGTTGCATTAGTGCGTCTTGCTTTAGACGGACATTTTTGGTCTAAAATAATAAGACGGGATTTTGTAACTATTTTACAGTTAAATGTGACCACTATTGAAAAACCAGTCATCATAAGCTGTAACACTGCATATACCATTGTGGTTACATTTAACTATAAACTGGTCACATATCCGTCTGAAAAATAAGACAAAAAATGTCCGTCTGAAACAAGAATTTATGTTGTTGCATTCGGACCCCTAGCTCAGAGGTATTGTATGTCAAAAGTATTTTTCAATGATTAAACTTTGAGTGGTCATATCTCTTACCTACGGGCTTCGAACGCAACACATTTTTTAAAATTGTAATTCTCGAAAAGACGAGCCGTTTTAAAAAAAAATAAAAAAAATCAGCATCTTCTAAATTCGGAAATACGAGTTACGGACGTGGCAAACCTCAAGGGTACCACGTGAATTTTCCGAAAGTAGAATGCAGTCATGCACACGTAAAAGCAACAGAGTTGTCTTATATGCACAAGCAGGGGCGTTTCTGGCGGGTACAGGGGATTCATCTGCACCCCTTTTCCGAACAATAATTACAATATTGTTTAATAAAAGAGCACATTAATTATGTGGTTATTTAGACTATTTCTTAGCTAGAGGTTATGAGTTCTATGTATTGAACAATTTTTATTTAATGTTATATCACCATACATTTTGTCCAATTAAACAATTTTTTTTTTCATATAACTCGATATTTTCATTGTTAAAAAATTTTATGCACCCACGTCCATCTAATCCTAGAACCGTCTCTGTGCATAAATGAGGTAATATTTAACCCGTTTTAATCTTAAGATGGATACAATGATTCCGAAAATCATATGGTACTCACGCATGCCCAAACTCATCAGCCAAAAGGCCCACAAAGGATTGCAGCAACACATTTATGAGATCTTCATTGGCAACAGAATCTAATATAATCATTACTAATCTGCAAACAAAACCAGACGGAACCTCCCCGTCCCCCAAAAACTCATTTTTCCATTTTCTAATCAGAGTAATCCGTCATCATCTCCTACCTACCATACTAACAATCCAATAAATTACTCAACACATAAACTTGCTGATATCAAATTACTGTCAAAAATAATAGAGTAAATCAAATAATGGAGTGGACAAAGATATTCACATACGGCACCTTAAAAAAGGGTTTCTCAAATCACAAACTAATGATCGAGCTGATAAACGCAGGCGAAGCGCGATATCTAGGGACATATCAAACGGAAGACCGTTTCCCGCTAGTATGTGGTCCCTACAGGGTGCCCTTCCTCTTGAATTTTCCAGGACGAGGAAGGGCAGTGGTCGGGGAGATCTACGAGATCTCCCCGACCAGTTTGACGCGGATTGATGAGCTCGAGGGTGTGTCTCGTGGACATTACCAACGACTCCCAATCCGCGTCACTCTTGTTAATTCATTGGATTTGGATGTTGATGTTGATGTTATCGATGCTGAGGCTTATTTCGCTCATAGCAGCTACGCTGACGAACTTTGGAAGAAAGCTGGGGAGGTTGGATATGTTGTTTATTCGGAGAATGAAGCGAAAGGTTATGTTAGTCGGAATGATCGGCCGCCGCATCTTACGTTCTTGGATCATATTTCTATCTTCCTTTCATCTTCTTCTTGACCTGTACCGCTGTACGCCTTGTTCCTTTTAATGTATTTCTTTTTAGGAAAAAAAATTAATTAAAACTTGTGATTGCTAAGTTAAGATTCCATTGTGCCGATATTTTGTTTATCTTTTTTATTATTTGTAAGCGATATTTTGATCAAAGTAAACAAATGACTGGGGCTTTGAGAGTACTTTCTTTTGTTGCAGTCTTTAACCAGTTGTATGGTGTAGAATCTGAGCATTATTATATTAAAAATTCCGAGTTTTGTTTTAAAGAATCTGAGCTATACTATAAAGTTTCTGAACTCACCCACATTAATACGGAGTAAACTTTAAGAAAGCTTAGAAAAATTACACATACGCTCAGTTAGATACAAGTTGTCGATGTAGATAACCATTTGTTCCGTTTCTTCGCTACTCGTATACTCCGTATTATTTGTTGTTTTTATTATGTTTGTACCATCGTTGAAATCCAAATAAATGAATGAAATGCAAGGAACATAACTAGTTATTTATCTCATCTGGCAAACGGTGGCATATACAATGATAAGACTCAACAAAAATATTCGACACAAATGCGTGTCTAAGTTTATGAAAAATATGCATGTTCTAGCTTAAAATGAGGTGACGAAGTGTCAACTTTATCCAAGTGTTAAAGATCGAGACACGGGGTATATTGGGAAATCAGAAGAGTCGGAGTAACGGAGCTAGCAAGTTGCAAGAGTTGTAACTAACTAAATTTCGGCATTAAATGAACAGTCTTTAAAACATTTTCCTGATTTTACCGAATATAGTACCATACGTACATGATACGAGTACATTCATAGTAGTGGAAAGTTGTTACAGGGTCTTGCTGTTGGGCAGACATCTTGCTTTAATGCTCTTTCTCAATTAAGTATCACCCACTCTCATCTTGTTTCTATTCGTTTGGCCCCTCTCAAATTAAGTGTATTCATTACATTTTAAGTTTTCAACATTACTTGTTGCTTTTTCTATTTTATTCTGTTTCCGCAATGAGTAACGTTTATCGAGACAATGACACGTCTATAGTAATACTTTTAAGATTCTATTATGAGAAATTGAAAGATATGCTCATTATTCCGGACTTTAGTGAAGTAATCTTGAAAATGTTGCCTTATATGGATTCTTGACGTGTGTTCTGCACTTCTGCCCTTAGGCACACGTTAGAAAATCCGTTTTGTAATTTCAAACATGGCTCTACTACTTGACCACTTTACCCAAGTCATGCTTTCCAAGTACATTGCTTTCATCGTACAGCCGGGACGTCGACAAAGGCGACAGAAACAAAATCAAGGGCGGGAAACAAACCACAAACTGTCAAGTAGAAGAAAAAGCCAAGATAGCAGGAAACAGATGGCCATTAAATGGCGGGACCTGTACTTCTGTTTGAAGCAAGTGGTTACAATTTCCCAGTTGTCACGCATCACTTTATTCACTTACTCAGTACTCTTTACTGCTTTCACTTAAATACAAACCAAAGTTTACATTTTCCAAAAGAAAAAGCAACATCATACTGTTGGTACATTTCTTCTGTTTTGTTACTGGTTATGGAGGATGGAGTTGGACTGGGTGTACTAGCATTGGTATTGCTGGTTTTGAATGTCGCATTGTCTGACTCGATTGCGAATGGGGAATCAGTGTCTGCTGTCGGAGACCCGGGCATGAGGAGGGATTCATTAAGGGTTGCATTTGAGTCATGGAATTTCTGCAATGAGGTTGGACAGGAAACTCCCGGTATGGGTAGTCCTCGCGCTGCTGATTGCTTTGATCTCCAGATATCTAATTCTCTCTCCGCTAACTCGAAAAGTATGTCCTTGCATTGTTTAGCTCATTTTTCTTCCTTTAGCATTTCTCATTTACTTCCTCCAATTCTTTTGTATTTAGCGTTTGTTTTTGGCACAAATATTAAGCTACGTGAGTAGAGTGGTAGGTCTCGCTACTAAAGTAATGTCATTTTACTGACGAAAATATGCTCAAAATAGAATTGGGGTAATTGAAGAATAGACCAAAAGTGGAAAAATTGGCAGTTCCGAAGAATTAGGGAGAGTATTTCCAACTCGGAGTATTCTTATCGTAATCTTTTTCTGTCTTAGTGGAGTGAGAAATGAGAGTGGTATACTCAGAAGAAAGGGGAAAATGCACGGGATTTAGCAATTATGTTAAAAAAATATGGGGTGATTACCATTGCACACTGTGTAACCAGGTACAAAAACAGGCATCTCCATTCAGCACAAAGTGACAGAGGATAAAAACAGGTTAGGGGTTGGAACGCCGTTTCCAGGCTTGAAAGGCGAAGCACTGATGAATCCAGACCTATATGCAGTTGAAAAGGAGCATTATCTGAGCTCTTTGTGCCAAGTTGATGATACCCCTAACCCTTGGAGCTTCTGGATGGTTATGCTTAAAAACGGAAACTTTGATACCACTGCAGCTCTCTGTCCACAGAATGGTAAAAAGGTCGGACCGTTTCATGAGCCTAGGTTTCCTTGCTTTGGCACTGGTTGTATGAATCATCCTTCTTTTTACCATCAACCCACCTCCTTATGTGATAATGGCACCTTAAGGGGTAGTTTCCGTGGGACATATGAATTTGATTCCGATATCAGTCATGGAATTGATAGCATTTCATACTATGAAGTAATTTGGGAGAAGCAAGTTGGACATGGAAGTTGGCGGTTTAAACATAAGCTTAAGACGTCCAGAAAGTATCCTTGGCTGATGTTGTATCTCAGAGCTGATGCTACTCGTGGCTTCTCTGGAGGATACCACTATGACACTCGCGGAATGCTCAAAATTGTGAGTCCTTTCAACCCTGTATTATTAAACAAACATCAGTTTTTTGTACACGTGCAGTAGATAGTGTTCAAATAACTGAGAGTACGACCCTGTTCTTTTGGACTTAAAGTCACTTAATTTAAGTTCACTTCAGATCCTATAAGTTCGGTTCAGTTCAGATCTTATAAGTTTAGTTCAGTTCAGTTCAGATCAGTTTCAGTCCAAAAGAATAGGGCCTTAATAAACTGTACTCGATTATGCAGCTTCCTGAATCACCAAATTTCAAAGTGAAGATGCACCTGGACATTAAACAAGGCGGCGGGCCAAAGAGCCAATTCTACTTGATTGATATTGGAAGTTGTTGGAAAAACAACGGCCGTCCATGTGATGGAGATGTGCTCACTGATGTTACCCGATACAGTGAGATGATCATCAACCCGGAAACACCAGCCTGGTGCAGTCCTAATCCTAGTGGTATAAAGAACTGCCCACCATACCACATTACACCCAATAACACCAAGATTTACCGGAATGACACACTCCATTTTCCATACGGTGCATACCATTATTACTGTGCTCCTGGAAATGCCCGGTATTTGGAAGAACGGGTGGATACATGTGACCCTTACAGCAATCCCCAAGCGCAAGAGATAGTCCAGTTGTTGCCTCATCCAATTTGGGCGGAGTATGGATATCCTACTCAACCCGGACAAGGATGGATCGGGGATCCTAGAACATGGCATTTGGATGTTGGCAGGTTATCTAGCAGGCTCTACTTCTATCAGGTAACCATCAAGTCTAGCTCTTTAAGTCTTAACTAGACGTATTTTTCGTCTGGTTTTATCACTCTCAGACAAATTATGCATCTGTTTCAGGATCCCGGCACACCTCCTGCTAGAAGAATATGGACTTCAGTCGACATGGGAACTGAAATTTTTGTCAGCGCCAAAGACGAAGTTGCAGAATGGACTGTTAGTAACTGGGATGTTATTATCACATCATAATTATTTAGTTTTTTATCTTCATAGCTTTCGAGGTCGTCTTAGTTCAATATTTATGATCCTGAGATCAAATGTTCTCAGATATTAGATGCAGGTCACAAGCCAAAAGTGGCAGGATAGCTTTTCATAACATTTGTTTGGAAAATTAGGAAGCTGTGATGGTGATAAAGGTTTATGTAATGTACCTAAGCTTACAAGTGCTTTTGTTTATGTGATAATAATGTGGTCACATTACAGGAGACAAAGGTCATATTCGTTTTGACTGAAATTGATAATATAATCTTCATCTTATATTGCTCATGATCACTTGTATATTCTCTTTGGTTGTATTTTCCTAAACTTTTGTACATGATTGACAATACAATTAGATCTGGGATGTTTAAGAGATGTAATTCAGGGGTAAGTTCGGTTAGCCTTAGCTGAGGTGAGAGAGCTTAAAGATAAGGCAAACAGTTTTTTTAGGCAAAATGATTTTGATATAGCTGCAGCGTGCTACGATGAAGCTTGTAAACTGCTTAGTTTAAGCTTGGGAAATAGTGAAGGTGAAGATATTCAATCATTATCTGACCTTGCTATTTCCCTTCTTTCTAATATGGTTGCTTGTGCCTTAAAATTAGAGGAATACAAAGTTGCTGCGGGTATGTGCTCCATGATTTTGGACACATTTCCTCGAAATGTTAAGGCATTGTTTCGAAGGGCGGTTGCTTATATGAAGTTGAAAAGGTTTCCGTTAGCTAAATTGGATTTGGTTGAGGCCTTAGTTGTTGAACCTAGAAATAAGGATGTGTTAAGGGAATTAGATGTAGTAAAAGGTCACCTTCTCATCAAGGAAAATGGTAAAAGAGTGTTGGGGGTTGCTACTGAAGATGACATGGTTGGAAACAATAAGAGGCCTATTCATATCTTGGCATCTGACGTGGGTATAAAAGATAGTGAAAGCGTGATCACGGAGGTGATGGAATCTCAAAGGGATGTAAGTATCAAGGAAAATGAGTGTAAATATGGAGGTGAAGGAGGATCAAAATACTTGTGATAATAAGTCAATTATTGAGTTCTCCAAAAAAGGAGGTAGTAGTTCCCGTCTAAGGATCCCCGCACAATCTTATAAAAAATTGATGGATGGTAAAAAGGTGAGCTTTTACTCTAAACATGACTTGTCAACTTTAACAATTCGGATTCTTAAGGGTGAGGCTACTAAGGAGAGAGACACTATGAGAGACACTATAAGTGAACGATGTAAGAAGAAGAAGAAGAAGAAGAAGAAGAAGAAGAAGAAGAAGAAGAAGAAGAAGAAGAAGAAGAAGAAGAGCGGATGTTCTAAAAAGTGGAAACCTAAGATGATGAGGGTAATGAACGAAGCCATGACTCCCCCTGATTTTATGAATGTGAAACTTACTTTTCCTAGCGAAAGTTTGAACGTGTCCTCTACTGAGACCGTGACTTCAAGTGCGTCTTCAATTTGTGACAATTTTTTCCCTCCGAGTACTCCTACCTCCCAAAATATCACTAGGGGTGTTGTAAATGACCCAAGTGTCTCTGTCTCTCTGGTAAATGAAAAGGCTACTTTCACTTGCTCTCCACAGAAGGCTTCTAATGACCATCAACCTTTCATTTTCTCAGCTCGCCCCAAGAAGTGTAAGACTTACTCGTTTGAGAAACCACCATGCTCCCATTTTACACCTACACTTTGCAGGTACCCCTCTACTCATCGTGTGCATGAGAAATGGAGAATGGCCATTTCCAAGAAGAATCATAGCCAAGGGGATGAATCTCTAAGACACAGTTTATCTACTCTCTCCGAAAGTAGATCTCTCTCCCATAAATTTCTACGTCCTCGTGGCGTAAGTGTGTCTTGTTGCAGGTACTCCCCAAAAGCTCAATTACCGATGAAAAGAAAAGATATGGCATCCTCAATGTACTACTCCAGCAACTCTTCGAAGAAGCACCGTTTTTTAAGTAACACCATCCCTAGTTTAAGTTTTTGTAATAATAATGTAGTGTTTGCACCTGATTTAGAGATGCAGGTGTGCTTCGTGTAAGGAACCTTTATTTATCGTTTGAAACAAAAAAAAAAAAAAGAGATGTAATTCCTTTATCAGGGACCTTTTATATCATTTTTTTTGTTTTTTTTGTTGGAAACTATCTTATATTTAGAGGTATTTGTAAAAATACAACCTTACATTATTTTTTTTTTGTTTTCGATTACCTTTGGTTTCTTTATTTTTGGTCAATAACTACCTATGCTAGACGGAATTGGTTAGTTTTCTGGCTTTAACCTATCTCGCATGAGTCCTTTATGATTCAAACTTGCTTAGACCCTATTTTGGGAAGTCATGATGTACTTAGGCTTAACTACTTTAAGAGATGTTCGTAGTTATTATTGAAATGTTAAAAACATAAATTAGGCTTATTTGAAGTTAAATTGTGGTTTGAACGCACTTGATCATTGTTGTTTGGTGTTAAGAGAGTAATGTGGGATAGGTTAATGTCGTTAAATCGACCAAATTTCACCATATTTTCAGCATAGGTAGTTTTTGACCAAAAAAAGGAGAAAACAAAGGTAGTTTAAAACAAGAAAAATAATATAAGATAGTCTTTTTACAAATACCTCTAAATATAAGGTAATTTTTGCCCAAAAAAACCCTTTTTGTTAGTTGAAAATGCACCAAAATGATTGTGGATAATCAAGTTGCATACTGAAGTAATTTGTAGCTATCTATAACAATAAGTTCTACTATAACTTTGTGAAAGAAATTTTGTAAATAAAACCCAGTAACTTCGTAGAGGAGCTAGGTCTACACAGGAGATCCAAAAAAATAATCAAAATATAACTAATTTTTTTTTTTTTGACAATAATAAACTAATATAAAGTCAGTTACAGTGCAGATCCCAGATGTAAAAAAAAAAAAAAAATATAACCGAACTTGTAGGTCCACTACTTTCCTACCTCCTAATAACATGTAAAAAAGTTTTTTATAAAAAAAAATTAAATGAGAACCGTGATAGATTTAAAGAAAAAATAAATGAAAATAGAGAGTATCTCGAACATTCTAGTTGTGTCGAGCCCATCATCAAAGTCGGCGCAACATAGAGAACCCTAGTTTAGGTATTCTTCATTCACCATCCCTATATATACATCACCATCCCCACACGAATCAATCCGTCTTTCTCTTCTTTCCCCTTTCCAATTCTAATTACTCCGACTTTGACATCTTTAATTCCCTTTTAATTTTGAGTTTTCAAATTAATTTAACACCGTTTTTATTACTCTGTTTTCCTTAAATTTGTCAAACTCTGTAGGAATTTCAGTTTTAATTTCAGTTTTAATCGTGACGGGGGATAATTCCGATATCCCCTAACTTAAAAAACTGGGGCAAACATAATCAATGTTTGTAAATCCCAGAAGTAAAACGTCACAAATCAATCCCTTTAACGTTGTAGAAATCTTAGGGTTTCTCCGTTGAGGGGTGGTGGTCTCATATTCTATCGCTTCGTGGAGTATTTTATAATACCTCGAGCGGCGTTGCTGCTATTACCACTTAGATAGGCCATGAGACCCACATTTTTTTTTTTTATTTATCATTTATTATTTTAATAATATTTTGTCGATGATGATAAAAGGAAAGGCTTGTTTCTCAAGAACATTCGCAGTTGCCGCCTAAGAGCTTTCCCTTTCGCCAAAGGTTGAGAGCTAATGCTGCTTTATCCTTCCTTGGATGTCTGAGACTCCCTCTTGTAAATTAAAACTTTTTTCTTCAATTTTTCTTTTTTTTTTTTAGTTTCTTACAAAACTCGTATCTAGTCGCATTGCAATAGATTCAATTATAGTGATATTATTATTTTCATTCATAGTCATCGTCTCTTATAATGGTATTAAACTATTAATCAATTTCTGATGTGGCCATTATTGAAACATCATATTATAAATTTTGGTCCAATATAACTTGTCGAGTGGAAGATGCGGGTATAGTATATTGTAATCTTCCCATACATATTTTTCAATATGAGTTTAGATGTTGGCGTAATTGGTGACATAGCTTTAGAATCATGAGAAATTATTAAAGGAATGTTAAGAATATGCCATTCTGCAGTTTTCACTTGGTAAATTATATTGGACGGAAATTGATGATGTTTCAATGGTGGTCATGCCAAAAGTTTATTAATCGACGAAGAGATTGTGAACTCGATAATGCTATTTCTGACCCAATTTTAGAAGGAAATGGACATTTAACTTTCCGTATCTCTATCATTATTTTACGGACCTGTTAACGGAATGTGTTGCGAAATAAGCACATGTTAAGTATAGCAATGGGCGTTGATGATAATGGGCATCAACAAAGTCGGGTGACGAAGAGTGTGTCACACAGTAAAAATGAGGGCCAACTTAAAAAGTAGTCACGGCAAGCAAGTCTATGAGATAAAGTCCTTAGCTGAGTCTAAAAAAAGGAAAATGAAAGGGCGTCATCGGGTGACATTCAATTTGGGCGTCACCTTCTCATATGGGGTATGGGGTGAGTGGAGATCCCTTTAATAAAAAATTGTTGTGTAAGGGTGATATTCAATTTAGGCGTTACCCGGTGTCGTCCTGTCACTATTTAGAAAAACAAGAGATTCAAGGGAGTCAAGTCAGTTTCAAAAGTGAAATTTTATCGGCGGTGGATATGCAAAAAAAATCCGATTGATCGAGGTTAAGTGATGGCATTGAAATGGTCGTCTGAATGCAAGTACGACATAGTCTTGCGAAGATCTTTATGCTACTGGCATGGATAAAGATCGGAGAAAATTTGTCTTTCGCATGGATGAAGACCGGAGAAAACAAGAATATAAAGGTCTCTTAAATTTTTGGTTAAGACAAGGACGTAACAACGCGTATGGTTCGGCAGGGCAAGAAATTGAACATGGATCCGTCAAATTTTGGATCAAAAGGGTGTGTTGGAGTTGGTGCTCCAAAATTTGTTAATTTACTTACCTATATTAAGTTTACCGGTTTTACAAACTCTCGTCGACGTTTTATAACGAATTGTCGCTTTTTTTTAAAAAAAAAAGCCTTTAATCTATCTATCACTCTCCCCCTGAATTCCAGCATCACCGCCAACAATAGCATGGCTAACATCACCACCACCAAAATCCAATTAATCTCTTAAAAAATCCAATTAATCAAAATAATCAATCAGCAATTCAGCTAATGAATTTTATACACTGAGAATTCCATCCGGGCAGTTCATATTCACAACGAACAATTCAATTAATAGTAGCTTTTACGAAGTTGTTGAGTCGGAATCGGCACCTTGGCGACATAAATGGTGCTGGTGTGAACTGATAAGGTGCGAGAATGGAGGTGAGTTCTGGACTCGAAATTCGTTCCGAGTTGGGCTCGTGTTCGCTGCAATTGTTGGCCTGTCGGAGCATAAAAGTATCGGGTTTAATTGTTGATGATGGTGGTGGTGTTGTTAGCCATGCTATTGTAGTTGTTGCCGTGGGGTAGTTGGAGCGTTGAAGATCAACGTTTGAAGTTGGCATGAACGTTGATCTTCAATGTCGGATTGTGGAAGGGACGTTGAGATTCGATATTAGCTGTGGTACCAACGTTGATAGTCAACGTTTCACATGGGTCAGCCCACGACCAACGTTGAATGTCAACGTCCAGCACCAGCCCAGACGTTGACATTCAACGTCCATCACCAACCCAGACGTTGAGTGTCAACGTCTAGCACCAGCCCAGATAGTTGCACTCAACGTCCTCCGCCCCCTTCAACGTTGAAAGCCGTCGTTGCTTACCATCTCCAACGTTGCTAATTTGCTATCCAACAACGACGACCACGGACTTTTCAATTTCTATTCGTGGTTCGGACTTTTAATTTAGTTTTGCCGTGATTTTTGTAGTTAAATGCGTATTCATGAATTGTGTTCAAATTTAAATTAATTTTGAGGGATTGATTTCGATCTTGAAAGTTAAATTAAATTAAATTAAATAAGTTAGTTAATTTAACGATGATTATTCGTCCGACATTGATTTCGATCTTGAAAATGTTGTCTTTTTTTTATTTATTTTAAAATTGGTTAGTTTAAGTCGGTTTGGTAGAATTTAGGAGAGAATAGGGTAGAGAGAGAAAGTGCAAGGGTAATTTTAGTCTTTTTTCTAAAAAATGTAGACGATTCGTTACAAAACGTTGACGACATTTTATAACCCCCTAAGTTTATAGTGGTGGTGCGTAGTGGGTTTGAGTTATTGTTACTGCATTAGTTATTGTGTGCCTATTATCTAAAGGCTAAGATATCGTTAATATTAATTATGCAAGTCACAATACAAATCCAAAGTAGAAAAAGCGGGGAAAATAAAATGTAATAGCTTAGAAGAGCAATTAAAAAGCATAGATATGCTTGTCAAAGTAGTAAACACGTGCTTGTCCCCAAGTAAGTAATAGACATGCACATAACAGATTTGGGGACAAATGGAGCGGTATATACAACTCAGAGAACTACACTTTTAACTTGCCTAAACCGTTTTAATGCAACAAATCAACACAAAAGTACGAAATCAGATGCAAACGAGTTAAATCAATGACAAAACAATGAACCGTTGACCTTGCAATACTTTATGTTTGACTTTCACGAGTCGCTCATCACTTATTTTAAGTAGATGGAGAGTATACCGTAAGATAGGAAGAAAATAAGCTACCTATAAAAACAAACATGCAATATAACATGATATCGATCTCTATCAAGCGTACATACGCATTATAACCATACATGACTAAGACACATGCCGAGGACTTATATATAGTGTGAGGTGAGGTAATTGGGTGAAAAAGGGTCAAACGTTTTTGGATAAATGGAGGTAAGAGCCAAGTTAGTACAACCATAAGCAAATTACACATATTCCGTTTAATAAACCTAACATGCAAAGTTAGATACAATGCCAAATGCGACATAAACTCACTCACAACAACAAACACGACTCCCCTTATGTAAACATGAAGATAAAATGTAAGAGTCTAACATCTCTTTTTATTTTTATTTTCTTTATTATCAATCTTTTTTTTACATTTTTCCACTTCTTTTTTTTTCATATTTTTGTTTTTTTTTTTTTTTTTTAATTCATTTTTTTTTCAAACCCTTCTCGTAATAACAATAAGATGCCAAAATCGATTATAAAACGCGCGTCAAGTGTATCAACTAAACTAGCTTGACTAAGTTAGGCTATATAGGAATGTAGTTGATATAATAGGTCAAAACAAGTATAAAGGTATAAAGAGACAAATTTCATGCTTATACAATTTCATGCTTATGCAATTTGATGTTACATGCCTCATAAGGAGTACTACTCTATGTTGGAAATAAGGGCTCTTTTCCCTTATGTAGTTTTTCCAATTGTCCCACATTGGTAGATTTTACTTGGTTTCTGGTGTTTATATATCCAACAACACATTACCATATCACTAGTTGGTCAAGGGAGCCTTTTTGTAGAGGCTTTTCGAGTTGCTTAATTCAGCTCGCACACGCGCGCGGGCGTTGTACCCGAGCCCGATCCGGGATTTGGCAATCGCATGTGGGTTGCGGCGGGTTGTGTCTATCTTTTTGGGCCTGGTCCGAGTTTGTTATCCAGGTTCATTATTTCTGTTGTTGTGTTTAGTCAGTCAGTCAAAGGAGTTGTTAGTGGGTTGAGGGTTTTTCTCCCCCACTTACGTTTTGACTACTGTTGCTTAGGAGCATTATCTGGCTCCTCAACTGCTCCATTTTTCGGTATAAATAGAGCACTTCCTTAGCCTTCTAAACACACAACTGTTAGAAATTTATATCTCATTACTTGACATATTCATATATGTGATGATTTAATTTAGTCATAAAATTAAATGTTGATCTTATGCATGCAAACAATAATAAAATTAAAGAAGAAATCATCATCTTACATTGAAGATTTCGGATTTAATGGACACAAGTGAGTTCTCCTACTCACTTGTTCTTGAGCTTCCTTAAGTGGATGAACAAGGATTCAAGTAGAGAATCCATCCCAAGGATTAATACCCAAAGTAACAACTTAATAAAATTAATATTATTATTACTAGAACAATATTAATTTTGTATAAAATTGACCAAAAATATTATTTGATCTCTTAGTATTTCGGCTAAGAGAAGGGAGAAAATGAAGGATTTTTATCTCTCTAAAAACTCTTATTTTTAGATGATGTAAAGAATGAATAATCTTTTTACATTTGATATAATGTATATGGTAAAAATTAGAGGAAAAAACCCATGGTCTTTCACTCAAAAAACCGGGTAGAAGGGGGAGGTTTTTAGGGTCAATGCATGCAAAAGGTTGTCTTCACAAGAGCAAGTAGGTATGCATGACTAGTATTAGGCAAAATGATTATGCTTACCACTCACTTAATTAACATAATATATTTTCCTAATACCCCCATTATTTCGGTTAACATAGATAAAATGGACTCTATTTTATCTTTGTCAAATTGTCAATTTGTCACATGTCACATGTCATGTAAAATTGTTATATATTTTTAACATATTAAAAATCAACGCATTAATTAAAAATACGTCATATACAAAATCGACTTAGTAATTCATAGTTACTTGTACCAAAATAATTTACCAATTATAAATAACATCTTGTATTTATAATAATTTATTCATTCAAATGTAATTGTTTCCTTAAACAATAATTTCATCTAGGCAATAAAACAATTCGATTACTTAGACCGTATCTTATTTAATCAAATTACAATGAGACACGTAAATATAACTTCCAAAATCGTCCGTCAATTTGAAGTAATTTAATTAACCCGTATCGTCATACGATCAATTAAATGATCAATTAAGAGTGTTACCCTTTAGGTATGACATAAGGGGATCAACTGATCACCACCGTCGCACGACAGTAATGTCAAACTCTAGTCAGCCAATCATTACCGATATGTGTGGACCAGTTGACAGTAAAATATTACTTCCCAACTGTATTCTTTAAAATGAGACTTAAACATGTGATCATCATGATCAACAGTTGTGATCACATTATTGTCGGAGGACACATATTCCAATAACAACAATCATCACTCTCATTCTCTCTTAGTCTCTTATAATTTATGGGTAAAGTAATTAAATCGTTCCAAGGCTCTTATTCTCGAGTGGGTGGGTTTAAGCGTTGTAGTGTAAATTCTTGGGGGACTACCAGCAATTGCTGATCGCCACCACGGTCGTGCCGAAATAGTTTTCAAGGCAGTGGCTCTCACACCACGTCACTACGAAACCGGTTATATTTTTTGATCTCCTTTGTTTTTCATTGTTACTGCTTCGTTTTCGCACCAACACTCTAATCCTATAAATGAAACCGATCATGAATGTCACCGGTTTATGAAGGCTAAAATTCCTTAAAAATTTAGTAGTTTGCCGACATTTAAGTCAAATTTATTCGTTCAGCAAAATTAGTCAAAAACCCGTAGATTATTCAAATGACTATACTAAAGAAGGTGTCAATTATGCAAGGCCTAGGCAAAGAAACAAAAGCATAAATGCAATTTTCATCATTGTTGTACAACTATTCCGACTCGACTAACTCAGACTCTATCTAAATGCAAAGCATAATTTTGAATATTTTTTTGAATTTCTGTTTTTTTTTTTTTTTTTTTTTTTCAAACAATTCATGCGAAATGCAATAATTATGCAAATGGACGAAAACAGACATATGCTTACCCTACCCAAACCAAATCACACAATATGCCCTCATTATGTTCAGCAAACAATCTCAGCAGGAAATACGGGGAAAGAGATACGCAAAACGAGATGAATGCAAATGAACTAAAACACAAGAATGCAAACTTACAAAATGTACACAAGAAAGACCTCCTCAAACCAGCCAACAACAAGGGGAGGTCGTGGTCAGCGTGCCACTAATCAACAATCTTCATCTAAGTGTGAGTAAAAGTAAGGGCTTAAGGGCCTTAGAAACTTATTATAAATCTGCGCATATGCTACACAAAAGTATAAGCAACACCAAGATATAATGTGAACATATAAAATCAAAGTTAGAGACCGTCTCAACTTGCTGGAATTTCTTTGACAGCTCTCATGCATAACAATCCACCAAATTATTCCACCCGTCAGCTAAGTATGAAATGATATGGTCGTTATGTACCAAAAATAAATACTTAGATATAACTAACAGAAGCTAACGATAAGTAGGGTCGATCTCTACAGGGAGGCAAGATATCTATCTGTAAGTCCGTCTATCTAGTCACAATTAGGGGTTTGAAATTTGTTTTCTAAACTATTAAAGATTAAAGGCAATAGAAATAGAGACAAGCGCGATAAAGTAAGAAAATTCGAGATATATAATCAGATAAAAGAGGTATGTCAGGATTTCAGTTCACCATGGCAGTTCATCGACCCAGTCATAAATAATCTAGACAATCTACTCGTGAGAAGGGCAAGGGAAAGGTCCTTCCGGTCCGCTATCCACCCTAGATTTCCACTAACTTAACTTCCGTCCTCATTAGGGTAGTCTACTGTTTATAGCAGGTCTGTTCATTCCAATCTTCCAATCCAGGAACGAAATTAACCAGATTAAAGTTATTTAGAAGCGTGCACTCAACTAAACATGTTACAGTTATATTGCTATGGTCACAGATTCTCACAAATAAACCATCTATCCTATTCACAACATCGTCACGTTACTACCATGGCTCCCCTAATCCTAACATAGGGAGATTAGCTACTCATGCTTTTGAAATCAATACCAACAACAATAAACATGAATATACTAAGAAAAGACATAACAGAGAGAATAAGATTAAGCATAAACTAAACGAATCGATAATAAAAGAATAATAGAACAAGGATTAAGAGAAACAAAATATTGGATTAAGATTAAAAGGAAGAGAAAGATTACAATAAAGCAAATCCGGCGTAAAGAACAAGTAGCAGTGCTTAAGAGCAAAGTTCCAGAGATTAAGAGTAATTAAGAGTGTGTAGAGATGATTATGACCTAATGACGACTTCCTTATATAGGGAAGTGTTTTTATTAACAAAATAAACCCATCACGGATTAGTTAACCCGTGTAACATAGCAAATCACTCGATCGAGTATTCTTCGAGCCAAACCGTTCGATCGAGCACTTTAAGCTCTCGATCGAACACTTCCCAAAAAGCCATTTTCGATCGAGCATAGCATATACTCGATCGACCAACTGCAGCAGCCAAATCACTCGATCGACCATCAAAAGCTCTCGATCGAGTGTCTTCCACATAGATCAGCACCAAACTCGTCTGGTCAGCTTCCAAAGACCTTCCTTCACGCTTCCCGATGTATGATTTCTGCTCCAAATCTCCGTCTCCTTAAAATGCATGCAAAGTGGGACGACTAAGGCACGATTCCACTACTTTTAAGTCCATTTATGTAATTAAGACAAAACAAACCAAAGTAGCCAATTCGGGGCATTTTGCAATACAAAGCGATACAAATGGCACAGAAATACGTGCAATAAAAGGCTAAAAAGTCTATATAAATAGCACGTATCATGAAACATCAAAGTTCAAACCATAAGGCACAAAAGACAAACAACTCACTCCCACACCGGTAGCCAACATATTAGTATTTTTCATCTCTAATTCATATGGGTCTGGAGGTCTACCTCAGCTACTATCAAAGTAAGGGGGAAAATTAGGCAGCACTACTGAAGTATATAACATTGAAAACACGAGAGTGGAAACAACACGTTTAGACTAGTATTTTATGTGAGGTAGAGGAGTCAAGTGTGCAATAAGAGAAGGTGGGTAGTCATCCCAAATACAAGGGATGGTTGTAACACCCCAAAAGATGATTGAGAGTAGTTATCTCGGATTCCACCCACCATTTAGTAACAAGGCCTTGTACTTTTGGGCTTAAGTGAGGACAAACTATGGGCCCAAAGGTACACACCCCATCTTATTGAGGTTGTATTACGACGGTGGCGGGTCGGGTTGTTATAATGGTAAAGTCAATTGTGTCAACGAGATCTCCCATAATAAGCCCATCTATTATATTGTCATATGTGACCCATTTGACCCAAAGACCTTCGCACATCCTTAATCTCTTTTTCGCATAACTCCTCACAAAAAAGGGTTCTCTAGGGGGGTCCTTCAAGTCTTCCTCACGTGGCTCACTTTTTCTAAAGTTGTCGTAGAGGGGATCTAAATTAGCCTCAAAGAAGGGGTTATCAACTGAGTATATGGTCTCCTCCTCTATGCTTTGTCGATATATTTTTCATTCTTTAAAACGGTTCTATGGTCTCATCCGCGCCCTCATCCATGTCTGACTGAAATGAAAATGTGGGTTTAATGCATTCAAGAGCAAGCCATTCAAAGAAAAAAGGACATCTTCAATATTCTTACCACCATAATCTCCCTTAGCTATAGAGTCAACATATGCTTCAGTTTGTTTGTTTGTTCATACCTCTTAGGATGGTAAGGCACACAGATCAGGTCGTGTCGTGCTTGTGTCAACTTTAAACGGGACACCACTACCCCAATCCTAACCTGCCCCAATTACATAAACGAGTCCTTTTCAATAAACCATACTTTGTTGATATAGTAATACTTTCAGTCCCTGTAATCACTAGTTATTTAAGCTTATCAATAGACCTATTCAATTATTCTGGGTGTTACATAAATCGCTCGACAAAAGGGATTAGTTAGCTTCATTTGGGCGTCCCATTCGGGTTAGGTATATCACATCTCTTACTCCTTACTTGCTCTAGTAGAATTCGGGTAGGTCCAAGACTTGAGATAATTCATTCTTTTGTAACACTAGACTACACGTCCCTCCTTGGAGAGGAGGATGATGAATTGATGATAATAGTAACAATATATACCATGTTTTTAATAAAAAAAAGTTATATTGTTATAACAATGCCTGTCATCCTAGGGTGACTTACCTGATATACGTTGTTTATAAGCAATTACCTGTATCCGACGGTTTATTCAGTGCATACCAAAGGTGGCGGCTGCGGCTGCAGCCTACGAGTTCCTTGTCATAAAAAATAAAATAAAAAATTGGGTTCTAAAAGACGATTGAACCCAAAAAGGGCTCCATAAGCGCGACAGCATACTAGACCATTCTTAAGATAAAGAGTCCAAGCCCGACACCGAAATTGGAGAGTTTATAACGGGTTTTAGTAACCTACTTCAACTTGTACTCTTAAACCATCACTCCATTCACTCCCCGGTTTAATTTTTCGGGTACATCTATTTCCCCAAATTCCCTTGAAATTTCCAGAATTCTCCGATCAATTGCCCTAACTCAATAAAATTAATTAATCACCTTCGAAAGCTAAAACTACAACAAAAATGTCGACCGTTATGCAGAAAATCAAAGATATCGAAGATGAGGTACATATACTTAAACCAGTGTTTGAATTAGGTATTATTTGGAAAATTAGTGTTGTGTTGTGTTTTGATTTTTGTTAATTTAATTGCAATTTCGTGCAGATGGCCAAGACCCAGAAGAACAAAGCTACTGCTCATCATCTTGGTTTATTGAAGGTAATTGTTTATTCATTGATTAAACAAATGATTGAGACGAAGGGAATATATTCATTCTGCTGTAGTTGATATTAGTGGAATTGTTAGTGTTTCGAGTGTGGGCGTATGATGGAATAAATCAAAATGGCAGAAATTGCAATTTTGATTAGGGTCATTTGGAACCAGCCTACTAGTCTATTACCGACTCAAGGATAAGACTCGAAAGCATTGGAGTAATGTTGTCGTTGTTGCGGTAGTGTGTGTTTAGTTGGTTGAATATGTGCATCTTAGAAATTGCAAAAACGAAATGTTGATTGTTCTAATGGCTTGCTATTTATTAAGGGGGGAATTAGTGGGCGTGTATCGGTGTATGATGCGTACAAAGTGGCCGTGCTTCATTCTCTTGTGAAGTAGCAGTCTTTCGCTGCAGTTCTCGACGCAATTTTCATCTTGGGTCATTCGGAAACAGCCTCTTTCTGTTTCTAACACAAGGGTAAGGCTGCATACATCCGACCCCCTTACGGCCTTACCCCGCAATTTGCGGGAGCCATTGAGGCACTGGGGTAATGTTGTTGTTGTATCGGTGTATGATGCTCCCTCCATCCCAAATTCCGATCATTTGTTTGCTTTTGATTAAAATACCCCTGACAATGAATATGAAAGTAAACAAGTGACTGAGACAGAAATAGTAATTTATTACTCCTTTCATCCCATCCATTTGTTTACCTTTCATTAAAATACTCCTTACAAAAAATAGAAAAGGTAAACAAATGATTGGGATGGAGGGAGTATCAATCAAATCTAAATTATTGCTGATATAAATTCTGGACTAATGTCAAATGGGCAGTATTAGTTGTGTGCTGTGTTTGTGCTCATATTTAGAACGCCACTGTATATTTGTGCATGGTTTGCTTCCCTGTGCATTAAAAGGTTATAGGGTCTCTCTCTCATTGTGAACAGTTTAGTGCTTGATATCCACTTCCTTGTTTTAGGCTAAACTTGCAAAGCTACGGAGGGAGCTTTTGACACCCACTACTAAGGGGGGTGCTGGTGCTGGTGAAGGTTTTGATGTTACAAAAAGTGGTGATGCCCGAGTCGGATTGGTCGGCTTTCCATCTGTGGGGAAATCAACCCTGCTAAATAAGCTGACTGGCACCTTCTCTGAGGTTTATATCCTTCAATCCTATCTCATTTTATCGTGCATACAAGATAGTGGTGAAAGATATGGTGAATTTGTTATTTTCAGTGTCCTAATGCACACAGTCTAACCTCTTCATGATTTGGTGCTGGTCCTCATAGAACTCTAGTTTCACACGGTTTTAAGAGGCGTGTGGCACACAAAGGTGACAAGGGCACATTTAATTGTTAAGCAATGCCTGTGAGTTGAGACAGAGGGGTGTGCCTCACGGAGATGAGGCGTATTGTTTTTGCAAACAAGGTTATATTTATGAACATAATTTGTGTAGAATTAAACGCCTTTTGGAACGTAATTAAAGAGGGCTAACATCTAAAGAATGACTCCAGAAGTTAAAGAGGTATGGGGTTAATGGAGGGCATAGTAAACGAACCGGAGTATGAAAATTGCATAGTACCGCGTCTCGCTAGCTGCATGTAAGGTGACTTTACATGTTCTAGGTAGCCTCTTATGTGCCTTGCCCTTAGGTGCATTTATTTAAACTAAGCTATTCCAATATGAATCCAGTTACAAGCCCTTCTCATATGTGTTGGCTGTATATCTTATTTTGCTTTGGCTGATACCGGAGAATATCTTGATCTCTATTGCAAGTACACACCTGCAATTTCTTGTCCTTAAAGATCACAATAGTATAGCCTCATAGGTATGTTGATAACCATGTACTTTCGTTGCCGCTTTGGCTCTTAGTCCTTCATGGCTGTCCCCGTAGCTATTATTTCAAGGGTATACTTCTGTCTGCTCTGTTTTTGTGTCATGGATATGGTTGTGAATATCGTGTCAATTTCATAAGTCGTTTTTATATGGTTTTTAACAGGTTGCTTCATATGAATTCACTACCCTGACTTGCATTCCTGGGGTTATAATGTATCGAGGAGCAAAAATTCAGGTAAAACGTAGATCCTTGCTCTGATGCACTTTTTCATTCTGCTTTTTTTTCCAAGTAGCTTTAGCATCCTCTTTGTACTATTGTACTGTTGTTCGAATGTACTTTATCCATCAACAAACTCATTCATTTAAAAACAAAAGCATTAAGAGGAAATTCTTAATTGTCACACTTGATAATGCTTTACTTATTCGTAAACAATATCCAGCTGTTCCTTCCCCTGTTCATCTCGTCAGCTCGTGCCTTCCATGCACGAGTTATACTAATGGCTGTTGTTCGCTGTTGTTGCTGCCAATGGTGTTACTGTTGGATAATTCATTATTATAGATTGTGGTTCTTTAGTATTCCTTTCTATCTTATCGTCTTTTCATCAATATTTTTGGCAGCTGCTGGACTTGCCAGGTATCATTGAGGGTGCGAAGGATGGTAAAGGTAGAGGAAGACAGGTAATATGTCTACTACTGCTCAGAAGTCAGAACTAGTTTTATGACTTCGGTTGACTTGATCATCATTAGTGTTTTATCTTGGTACTCATAATTTGTTTATTCAATGCTTAAACTGTAATGTCTTTTTTGAAATGTGTGATAAAGAATTCCACCTCTTTACATAGTCGTGGCCTGCATGGTATCAGAGTTTAAACCAACTCATGTCCTCTATAAGTTAATTATATACAGTCACTCAATAGTTAATACTCAAACATCACTCAGGGTGAACCTAGCAAGTAGAGGTGCCAATCGGGTCGGGTCAAAGCAGGTCGGGTCATATTGAGTTCGGGTTGTGTTAGGTTAGTGAAAGGCTCGGGTCGGTAACAGTTCATGTCGGGTCATCAGTGGGTGGCAAGTCGGGTCGGGTCAGTACCGGGTCATGTTATCAACATACATTTTATCTTATGTATTTAGTTTTTGATGGTTAATTTCACATTTAAACAATGTGTAGGTGTATTAATTGTAGTTTTAGGTGAAAACAATTAAGATGAATGTCAATTTTGTCTTATTTACATCATTATTAAGCTAGTTCATTATCGAGGCATCCATTGTGTTGAGTCAATATTGGGTCACGGGTCGGGTTCAGGTTGGAAAAACTAAGGCTTTTATCGGTTATTAGGTTAGCCTCGGATCAGGCAGGTTTCGATTCACCCAATTTTCGGGTTCTATCGGGTCCGGTTTTGGGCGGGTCAGGTCGGGTTCCTCGTGTCAGGTCAGCTTCAGCTCTACAGTGGCAAGTAGCGTGAGTGTTGCAATGCAAAGTCGAGACTCTGATTATTCGTTTTTCGTGCGAGCAATCAAGCTTTGTAACAGAGTTGAAAGAGGCATAACTGAAACGTGTCTTTTCTACTTTGCTTTGTTTCTAATCTTGGTATTTTGTGATAGAAAGGCCAAATGGGTTGATGTTTGGGGTTTTCCTTTGTAATGTCAACTTTTCTGGAAAGTTGGTCAAACTGATTTTAGATATTCGCAAAACTATACTCCGTAGCCGTACTATGGTAATTCCTTGTAGCATTATCACCTATTGTGTTATAAGATAATGGAGTAGGTGGTTACTGGTAACTCCTTTTTTTTTCCCTTTAAAGAGTCCCCTTTTCCTATTTGTCCCCCACTATCTTTTCTCACAGTAAACTCATCCTCACCAACCCAACCAACATACCCTCCCAACCACGACATGACACACCACCACTGCCTGAATAGAACCAACCACCAACATCACCAGCAGGGTGCACCACCGACCGCAATTAAAACCTTTGAAAACAACCCAACACCACCGAGAGCTGTCAAATCAGACCAACCTTACCAAGCACCACCACCCAAATTACAGCACCAACGAGAAGACCACGATAGTCATCCCTGCATCACCATTATCAACACCTTCCCTTACCTTCATCCACCATACAAACATACACCAAGCTCTACCACAAAACGACCTACTCCATTTTTGAGCCCAATACAACCACCATGGCTGCCCTGCTACTCCTCTACCCAGCCATGGAGCACTACAAGGTCCACCATGACGCTGCACTTGCCCACTCCACCAAGGAACCACCACTAAATACCCTGCCAGCTATGTGGCTGCAACACGTCATATTTCCGGCCACACCCGTGTCGGCCCGACCAGACAGAGATCTCGTTATTGAATTCGTAACGTAACCGGCACGTGGCACTCCGACACGGCTGCCTTGCATTAGCAATGGAAGAGCTTGAAAGAGACTGCGTTGTTTGTTCTAGGGTTCCGCTTTGGGTTTCTCTTACTTTGGCTTTAGGGCTTAAGCTATTCATCTGGACGATATAATTTTATTTATCTCCTTTCCAATGGCACACATGCTTGTATATCAGGCTAAATGACATAATTATTGCTGGTCAACTGCTTCACTTACTAGTTGCCATGCGTTCATCTAAGTCGTATAAACTGTTATTTCTGTTATTCCATGCTTCCCTATTTCACAAAGGAACTAATTTTGAAAAATTAGCCACTAGCTGTCAACCATCCAAACAATATCTTTTTGTTTTACCTCCCTAAAATAAAGCACTTAAAAGGTAACTGTCGCATAAGTCATTTTATAAAAGTATTAGTGTCTTAATTCGGATAGGGTTAGGTTGGAATTTCTTTTTACGATGGAGTACCCGAAACTCGGAACTGTACTAGGATCCAACACCCACACCCACACCCACACCCGTACCCGAGTCTTAGCTACATAGATTGCAAGACAACCCTCGATCTAACCTACCCACCTTAACCCAAGATCTAGCTCCATAAATCATAGATTTGAGGCAGTAGGTCGACAAAAGGTGGTGGCTTACATGAAGGTGGTACCGTGAGGAGTCGACGTGATTGAGATGCTAATGGGTGACTTCTAGGTGTCGTGAGGGGAGGATGCAATGAGAATGAGATGGAGAAGGCCGACTTGAAATTCTCACCGGAGTTGTTAGGTCGTGGGTTGTGGGGCTGGGTTGTCGAGTGAAGAGGGGCTGAGGTGGGGGTGTTGGGGTTAGCGGCTTGGAGGTGGTGTTGTGATTCTAAGTACAAGTAAGGTTAGTTTATTAATATTTTAGTATGCTTATGTGGGTAATTTGGGAAAAGACCATCAAAATAGTTCAAAAAAAAGGAAAGAATGAGAAGTGGAAAGAAAAGAAGAAAACTTTCCCAAAACTGAAAGTGAGAAGAAAACAGGTAAACATAGGGAGTATATGTTTGGAAGTTATCAGTATATAACTATAACTATAGAGGTTGGGAGAGGCTGTTTGCAGGTGACAACCTCTAACCACAAGACTCTTTTTGTTACTAGCTTTGGTACGCGACCCTATTTGGGCTACTTGTATTTACCATTTAAATTTTTTTTTATATGAAATAGAATTGTGTTAGACTTGTCTAACTCATACATTTACTATTTATCATATACAGTATATTTTTTTGACATTTCCAAAAATTATGATAAGTTACTCCCTCCATCCGGATCACTAATTATCTATTGCATTTGGCAGAAAGATCAATGGAAGAAAAATGATCGATTTTGGGCCACACAAAATATAATAACTTCACTTGCACATGGAAGATTACCCTCAAAAACCTTTGAAAATGGAAGTAGGTAACTATGGAATAATACCAAACGGAAATAGATAATTTCTCATAAGGACGGAGGGAGTAAAATTTATCCACCAAATTGTTGTAACTATTAAAGACCTTGTGAAGAAAACCAGAAAGGGAAAGAATCTAGTTTTAGATTATTGTAAGTTTGTAACTATTAAAGACCTTTATTTGTTTGAATGCCTAAGAGTTGTCTTTATGTTTAGAATATTATTTTATCAACTATCACTATTTAGAAGGAATTTTACATGATTGGACATGTTTTACATCTGCAAGAGGTCCAGTAAGTTTACAGATGGAAGGGGTAACGAGTTTCAAAAGCTTACAAATCATATCTTATAGGCTTACAATTACTATCTCCATGTTACTGAAATAGCCCGTTGACTACTTCTTGTGAGGGCAAAAGTGGGCCAATGATTCTAATTCAATAGAATGGAGGGAGTATTATAATGCAAATACGAGCTCTAGAGTCTAGACTCCAGACTGCAGTCCACCTTATTATCCACGAGGTTTAAGTGATCTCCATGTTTTAGAAGTTCACAAGGAGCACTTGGACAAGTAGCTTGTACTACATGTGGCCATGTGGGTGATGCGGCTAACCCAGCCTTTCATTAGCTTGTGTATCTTAGTTTTGAAAAACAACCCTTGGGCATACCCAAGTGCAATGCGCAAAGGAACTAGCAAAAATGTCTGGAGCACCTCTGATTACAGGGTGTCTGAGTTGAAACTCAAGCGTTACTGTCCACACTAGGCATAGCCAAGGTGGAGGCCTGCAGATGTTGCAGCCTAATTTTCTTATTCTATTATTCTATACTTCCATCTGCCCATTTATTCTCTTTACAATGAAGTGGAAGTATGATTTTTTTGGCAATAACCACTCCCTCTGTTCCAATTTTATTCTCCCCGTTATCCTCTCAACTTTGTCCAAGTTAATTGCCCCTTTTATATTTTTGGCAAGGAAGAGTGGATTTTTTTTGTTACTCATTCTCTTCGTGCATCTTGCTGCTTTGAAAACCTTATTTGGTATATACTGTCATGTTGCCTTTGAATTCTTCAGGATTTTGGCCAACCTTAAATGTTAACTCTCTTTGAATAACCTGAAAATGTCCTTTTTGGAATTAAATAATAGATTAGGAGAAGATAAATGTGTGATATGCATCTATGGGTGCCTTGACCTTGGGCCTTGTGGTCGCGGGTACTCGCTCTCCTGGTGCCTCTGGGTCCTTTAAAAACTGTCCAGTGTGTAATGTCATGTTGTGCTACGTTTTTCAGGAGCCCAACAAACCTGAAGTTGGCTCGGCATCTAATTCTATTGTCCCTTGAAAGTGACTGTAGGAGTTGTAAATGTTGCTTTGTTTTTCTTTTTTCTCCAGGTTATCAGCACTGCACGAACTTGCAACTGCATTTTAATTGTTCTTGATGCAATAAAACCAATTACTCACAAGCGTCTGATAGAAAAAGAGCTGGAAGGATTTGGCATTCGGTAAAATTTCTTCATTTATCAGTATCTATTTATTTTTGGCAGATGAGGATTATGGCCCTGCTTTTTGCTTGGTTGCGGTGTTTTCTTTACTGGGTGACTTTTTTAGTTGATCATAAGAAAAAAAATGATAAAAACTCCTTTTAAGTGGTAAATGAGGGCTTATTGTGCTGTATTTGTGACCTCTATATTCGGAACCATGTGCATTAAGCTAACGTATGGCTTCCTTTCTATCCCACGTTATCATTTTTTTCCCTGGGTGACTAATGAGTGATGGCCATATACAGTGGGTATTACCCTTCACCTGCCTTTGTGGTGGAGGAGTATGCGAGCAACCAGTGGTTGCTCTGTAAGTTTGAAGCCTGGCAACAGGCTTTCGGCTTCCAGTGTAGTGTTGTCATATGTTGGTTCATGATTCGCAGCTAACATAAAAGATTCTCTTTGTTCATGATTCTTAGCTAACATAAGCAAGATATTGTACGAAATACAGGGGTTAACATGTAGCTAAAGTCCATTTATCTAGTGACACTTAGTGTAATCTTAGATTTCGTTACCTGAACGTTATTAGCTAGTGTATATTTGAAGATATTTTGTAAAATTATCATTAATTGGCATGTTAAAATAATAAAATGTAAAAAGAAAGTGTGTTTTCATATTGTCTTTTTTGAAAATATATGTAATAGTGTACATTACGAGAAAGCATCGGACAGAGTTAATGTTGGTTGACTGCTAAAGTCAAATAGAGACAATATAAATTGATGGAGTGAGTATCATATATTTGTCACAATCCTGGTTCTTTAGTGGGGGACTAGTCTTGGGTATTTACGCCATATATACTTTATACGGTCTGGTTTTATTTCTAGCTTTCCTATGTTCCTGCTGTATATATTATGTTTTTTTTCTCTTAAATATATTTTACTTTCAATCAGGCTGAATAAGGAACCTCCGAATTTAACCTTTCGCCGGAAAGAAAAGGGTGGTATTAATTTCACATCGACAGTGCCTAATACTCATCTAGATCTGGAAACAGTGAAGGCAATTTGTAGCGAATACAGAATTCACAACGCTGATATCACTCTTCGAATGGATGCAACCGCGGATGATCTTATTGATGTGATTGAGGGAAGTAGAGTTTATATTCCTTGCATATACGTTCTAAACAAAATTGATCAGATTACTCTGGAGGAATTGGAGATTCTAGATAGGCTTCCGCATTATTGCCCTATCAGGTATGCCTCATTACTGGAAATCAGTCTTGTTTTGTTTATTTTGTTTGCAAGGTTTATAATTTTTGAAGCGTGCTTGTGTTCTTTTTGTTATTTGGGCTGCTTCTGATTCTACCATTTGTAATCGTCATTTTCACCATTATTTGCTTTGGCACTCAGTAGTTATACATTTATACATCATTTGCGCATAGGATTTTGGACCAACTGTTAAGCTAACATAATGGTGACGTAATTGTAGCCGACTGCTTTATCCCTATTTGGTGATTTCCTAGACGGTATTCTAAAATCTTATCAAGAAAGAGAACAAAAATATTCTGAAGTAGTTATTCTGGACTTCTGGTGATGCATAGCTTCAAAAAGATGAGTAACCAAATTGATTAAAATGGTAACTGGCCAACTGGGGCACATTTGTATTATTTTCACGATCAGTTTCAGATTTTTGTGTTTTACTATTTTTGACTGGGTTTTCTTTTAAGACTATTCTATGGTTCTTTATTTGCCATTCTATATACCTCAATGTAGAATTTGAGAGCATCCACAAAGGTGAGGCTCCCCATATTTTCTCTTTCCTTTTCTTCTTCGTCCACCTCAATTTCCACTGACTTTTCCATTTACCCTCCCCATTTCATAACTACATCTATGCAACAATGGGGTTCCCCAATTCACACACAAAAATTTGGGAACCTCCCCAAAGTAATACAAATTGCCTTTTTTTTGGGGACCTCCCCTAAAAACAGTGGAGCCCCAAATAATGGGGAGGTTGGTGCAACAATGGGGTTGCTCATTTGAGGAAAGAGAAGGCAAAAGGGGAGGTGATTTCTCTCCTTTGCGGATGCTCTGAGATGAAACTACTAAGGTGGCAGTATACTGTGTTGCTTGCTCTACTACCCCCCTGGGTCCTGACCTTCAAATGGAAAGTGGGAAAAAGTCTGAAGGCTATAATCCCCTTTTTAAATTGTAAGTGAATGTTTTTATTATTGTCTATATTTTCTGACGAACTGATCCATATCGTTTGCAGTGCTCATCTAGAGTGGAACCTTGATGGTCTGCTGGAGAAGATCTGGGAATACCTAAATCTTACTCGTATTTACACAAAACCAAAGGGAATGAATCCAGATTATAATGACCCTGTCATCCTTTCATCTAGGACAAGAACTATAGAAGACTTCTGTTGTCGAATTCACAAAGACTTCATCAAACAATTCAAGTAGTAAGTTTCATTTTCATATTTGCTTTCATGTTATGACTGTTATAATCACATTTCTCCTTGTCTTCTTGAAGCTTTGTTCGTCACTTGCAAGCATAACAGAGCTAGATTGGTAGTCTGGGAAGATGAGACTAGACAAATTTTGCCTGGTCAATTTTGATTCTGCATGCTTTGGTTTTTTTTTTTTTCAAGCATGGCAAAGAACAATCCTTTCCCAATTTACTCCATCCTTCCTTTATCCAGCCTCGGTTAACCCATCAGATCAACCTCAAGCTCCTCTGCAAAAAAATCACAAAAAGTAGAAAGAGATGCAATTGTGGCATCAAGAACAATTCTTATCCTCATTGTTGTCTTCCTCCTCTTTCCCATTCTTAATGTTTTCTATTTCTTCCCTTGGCTATTCTCATTTTATTCCATGTCTTTCTCTTATTCCCTGTCTTCCATTTCTCCTTCCTTGGCCATTTCTTCCTTTTTCTTGGTGGTTTGAACTTTGAAGTATCTTAAATATGATGGCGACTTTGATGGTCTAATAGGTGAACGGTAATTAGAAAGCTTTTTTTTACTGGGTTATCAAAGCAACGCTAAAATGATTACACTTGGCTAGGGGTTTCATCAAATCAATGTTAAAGTGAGAATCCTTTGAATAAATAATTAGGGGTGTTATATTCAATGATGAAATTAATACCTTTAGTCGGTGAGTGGTATAGAGATAAAAGAAAAGGGAGTAGTAGTGAGCAGTGAGTGATGGTGTTGTATCCTTTATGTCAATAATGATGATTGTCTTGGTTGAGTAAAAGAGGTTGGAGAATGGAGGTGATATCTTAGTTATGGTGGAAGCCTGGATTGGAGTTGTTGGGAAATATAAATAATAGGGAAGAAGATGTCAGAGTTAAGACCATCTTTATATACACAAATTCTCCCTTATGACGGAGGGTATCCGTCGCAAACTTGCGACGGATACCATATCATCTCACAAAAAACCCATAAGGGTGAGAGACAAACCACATGGGGTGGATGCCCACCTTGTCCCCTCTACCCATTTCCACTCACATAATACCCGTCGCAATATCCAACCTGTCGCAAGGGAGACCTACTGCTTTATATATACAAATTCATGTTAATATTAAAAATGGAAATAAGAGCCTCTTCTGTTCGTCAAAGACAGAGTTGACTTTTTTGACAGAAAAGTCCGGCTGGCCGGCTGGGTACCTATCGACAAAAATAGTAAATGGTATTCATAGGTACTTCGTGATCATTTTTTTTTCATGTAATAGTTTCCAATCCCACGTCATGAGTATATCTTCGAGTGACTTAACTTCCCTGGGACGTAGGTGTTCTATCCGTCTCGCCTGTAGTTTATTCTTCTATGTCCAAGTTGCTTCTATTATTTGTGAATTATCTGAAAACAAATAATTGAAAGTGAGAATGATTTTGATTTCTATTACAGTGCACTTGTGTGGGGATCAAGTGTGAAGCATAAGCCACAAAAAGTGGGCAAGGTTTGTCTACGTTATGCATTTCCTTAAAACAATGGTAAATATCTCGTACATCTGAAATCTTTTGGTATTATATTAATCATCTCTTTTGCTTCAGGAACATGAACTTGAGGATGAAGATGTGGTTCAAATTATCAAGAAGATCTAATTATAAGACGCTTCAAACGGAGCAGCGTTGTTCTGTTATTGTCAACTGTCAAGCTGAAGCTGGTTTGGGATACTTCCAAGAGTCGAGACTAGTTGTAGAAGTGTTTTCATGTGCATTGTCCAGTTCGAGTTGCTAGTATTAGCTATACTATGTTAACCAGACTTGGTTAGATGTGTTGTACACTAGTGGGTCCAGTGACGGAACCAATTATTTTATGAAAAATCCTTATGATTTTGGTTTGAAATAAAGTGTCATACCCTTATTTGAGTGTCGAGTGTCGTATCTCGAAGGATAGAGGTGACTGGGAGTAAAATGGAGATTTCCTTTTGCAGAGTGATTCTGCGGAGTGAAACACTAATGCAAATTTGGATCCTCTCTATTACTGTCTCTCAATTTTCTCTCCGGACCGCTCATTCAGAAATCAGAAGTAAATAGCTGTTATCATTCATTTTCACAAATTAGACGCACATTAATACAACATTAATACAATTGGAGATGAATGATACTATAACCCAATAACGGGTGCGGACCAATGAATATTTGTGCTGTATATTAAGCCATTTTGTGCAACTTTTAAAAATAAGTTTACGTGTTTATGTACAATTGTGTGTTACTTTCCGAACATTTATCCCAATGCATCAACGACTCCCTTCTATAGCAAAAATCAATTGCCTATAGTGATATACAAACCACACAATCAATAAACCAAGCATAAGTTATACAGTATCAAATTCATAATCAGCCATTACATCCAGCTATATCAAACAGTAAAAGACATATACGAAGTAAATTTGATGTAAAAAAAAAAGGTAAATAAGCGACTAGCACAAAGGGAGTAATATTGTATGTGATCCGAACAGACACTTCTGATTCGATATCTTATCCGTGCTGACCCCAGGCTCTTGTGACTGCTAAGAGATTGTTTTCCGATGATGTGTAAGCTTCACCGATATACAAACAAACACTTAGGTAAACTCTCCATAATGTCCACCGCTCTAGTTACTAGACAATTCCGTTGCAAGAAGTATTTCTGATCGTCTTCCTTGGGATACTTGCAGGATGGCGAGACTAATCTTCTCAAAGACGGCTCATTTTGTACTATATACTCCAAGACATCAACATTGACATTTAAACAGCCACTTAAGTTCAAGTACCTCAGTCTTTTACACGATTCTATCACCGCCTTTACCCCCTTCTCTGTGACGTTTTTGCACTCTTCCAAATCCAAGTAAAGCAGGCCAGGGCTGTTTCTTCCGATCATAGCAAGAATTTCATCATTTATCCCCGAATACATTGCAACCAGCTTTTCTAGTTTTGATGCCTTCGCCTGTTCTCTACAAAACCTCAAATGACGGCATTGATTCAACACCAAACTATTGATTCTAGGACTGTAATCAAGGATGTCTGCAACATCCAGCAGTTCAGTACCGCGAAAACAATTAGAAAGGTCAAGTTTCTCTAGATTAGGGCAAATCAGTAGGACCTTTCTGAGATAAGCACTGCACAGGAATTGAATAGACCATAACCTCAAGAAACGAACTGCGTAGTTCTTCACAGGATGGTCATCATTGATCAATTCTTCTTTTCCTAGGCAGGTATTACCAATTTCAAGCCGACTTAAAAGATTACATCTTTCTGAGAGCGTAACAAAAGCTGAATCTGATAGAAGCGGACAGCAATTCAGTTTTATCGTTTTCAAGTTTGCAAGAAACTGGCACAAATAATCTATATGCTCATTTGTGAGGAAATCAGCTCCAAATAGTGCTAATGATTTTAAACACGGGTGTGAGCGAAGAAGCGATGAGATCCCTGAAAACGTATAACTTTTGCAGAATAATAGACTGAGTTCTGTCAAAGGGATTTCTGCTTTAGCAACCGACTGCAGAAACTGATCGGAGATTTTCAGATTTGTGAATTTCAACGAGACTAAGTTTTTTGGAAGATCAATTGAATTTTCAACACCAAATGATCCAATCTCAAATTTTGCCACTATACACAAGGACGTCAATCGAGGACAATTACGAAAAAGAAAGGAAATATTCTGTTATACTATTACCAGGAGAATCAGCTATAAATTGCTCGAGAAAATGACAATTTAATGATAATGAAATGACTGACTTATCTGTAATGCATGTATTTCCTGTAACATCAACTTTACGCAGTCTTTTGAGATTTGATGCCAAAAACTCGATCCCTTGATCGGTCAAGTCAACGCAAGAGTAGCTGATGTTTATGTCCTCAAGCTGCGGAAAATAGTTTGCTATTTTTAGAAGGTCAGGATCTTTCATGGACGAATGCGAACAGTCGAGTATTTTCAAATTTTTCATGGCTGAACTCAGATTCTGCAGGCAAACATCAGGTAAATTTTCATTGTGGGAGAGATCCAACTCTTCCAAGTTTAACCCGGATTGTGAAATTACTTGAATAGCCCTGTTTAGGTCTCCTTGGAAGTTCATAAGTTGTATTTTCTTCGAATTTGGGAATCTATGGAGTAGATTAACCAGGACATTGATTGATGGACTGATAACAGTTAAGCTTTCCTGGATTAAATTAGTGATTGACAGAAACTCCTTGCAGACTAACGAGATCGAGTCCCGATCGCTTGGATTGTTAAGCTTGTCGAAAATTATGTCCCAACATATTGGCAAGTTTTTGTGAGTCTCTGCTTCCATTTCCACCCAGAAACAGTTTCAGAGTTTCAGAAGCATTGACATATATACATATACAATACAAGTTTCAAGTTTTTGATATGGTAGAATAATTCCTTAAGTAAGTCCGGGTCATTTGGGTCGGGTCGGGCCGGGTTAGTTCAGGTCTCTCATGTTATCAGGTTATTTCGGGTTGAGCCGGGTCATTTCGGGTGTTTTTCGGGTATGTTGGCCGGGTCATTTTTCGGGTCAAGCGGACCCCCTTATTTCGGGTTCGGGTTATTTTGGGCCAACGATTAAGACAGAAAAAAAAGTACCTTTAGACTATCCCCAAGCAAGGTCACCGACTGGGTCGTGACCTTGTTGGGTCACCTTAATGACACCTTAAATTAGGATTAAGGGGTTAATTTTGGTGACCTTCAACTACTCAGGGTCAATTGGTGACCTTGAGTTGAGTTAGTGACTTGTTGGTGACCATTAGGTGGCATACTCCCATTGGCTGAAAACAAAAAAAAGGACAACCGTCAAAATAAAGAGAAGGTGACATTTGGTTGAGTGGTAGGTGGCACTCTCTCATTGGTTAAAAAGTGAAAAATAATTGGGTTGGTGACCTAGGTCGTGACCTTCTGCTTGGGAGGATGAAAGTGGGTCAAGATAATTAAGGTGTGATAATGAGGAAAAATATTGGTGACCCGATTAACTCGACCTTCTGCTTGGGGTGGTCTTAGTGTTATTATTTATTTTTAGTTCAACTCTGATAATTGATTCTTGATTTTCAAAATTAAAACATTATGTATGCTTTTAAATTAATCATTTTAAGTCTTTTTTGTTCAATTAGAGTTGTGTTTTGTCGGGTCATTTTCGGGTCGGGTGGTTTCGGATCGGGTCATTTCGGACGGGTAAGTTTCGGGTCAATAAAATTCGGGTCATGTTCGGGTTGGTTCGGGTCAATTCGAGTTTCGGGTCAAAGTCGAGGGCTGCTGTTCGGGTCAATTTCGGGTCTTGGGTAAGCTTTTTTGGGTTGAGTCAATCGGATCGGGTTTTACCAGGTCTAGCCCCAACATCTATGGAACAATGTACATCCTTCCCCTTATGTTTTCGATGGTATTAGAGTTGAGAGTTTAAGATCATCTCCTCTATTTTTTCCTAAGTTGTAATTAAGCATGTTCTATTAGGAACCCGCACTTTAAATTACTATTTTAAGTATTTGATGACATAATACTCTCTCCGATCCACACCAAAGGTAACACTTGCTTATGAGTGGTCTTCGAACGGTACTTTGATCGTATTTTTCTTCACCTATACGTGACTTTTTTGTAAAAAAAATTTTATGAAAGGCGTTTTCATACCAAATCTATATATATAATTTTCGTCTTTCAAAATTTCATATTTTTAACGGAATTCGTGGTGGGTTTTCAATGTTTGACTACGAAAAAGTGAATGTTACCTTTAGTGTGGGGATCGGAGGGAGTACATCACTTGAACCGTAGCGGTTTGGAATTGTTGGTTGAAAAGTTGGCATGTGCTTTGTTAATTTGTAATTGTAGTAGGAAGGTGCATGAATTGAAGGATGGTATTGTTACACTCCCTTTTTATCCGGCCAAGGTAATTGGGAGAGCGGTTTCCCGAGGCGGTGTTAATTTGTAATTGTAGTAGGAAGGTGCATGAATTGAAGGATGGTATTGTAACACCCCCTTCTTATCCGGCCAAGGTAATTGGAAGAGCGGTTTCCCGAGGCGGTGAAATCGGAGTTGCAATTAAGAAAAGATTAATATAATTAAAGTATTTAGTGAATTACATAACCATAACCGAATGAATAAAATAAATAATACAACTCATGACTACTATACTACTCTAGCTAGTGAGGTGACACTCGACTCCAAATCCAAAGCTCGTCCCGTCTCCAACGTAACACCAACTCAACCTGCTCCCCATATGATCGGAAATATCATATGGATCGACACAGGCCACCCTAAAAATAGGTGACAATTACACAGACACACAACACGCAGTTTCAATAAATACATTTAAGACACAACATGATAAATGAATATGTAACATGCCAATTGATGGGGCATATTCTGCACCCGCTGACCAAGTCAACATATTGACCAAGGTCAAAGCTAAAAGACAACAAGTCAAAAGAAAAACGGCCTAACCGACAAAGCCTGTCGGCTGTCATTGGTCTCGGCCGACAACTAGCGGCCGAGAGGCATATCCGTATACTCGCATCCGGTCCCCTCGGCATGAAGTCAACCAGGCTGCCGCCTGTCATGGGTCCCTCGGCCGAGGGTAAGACATCTTTCCACCGCTACGCCACTTGGCACTACGTGACAAAAGGTGAAAGTCTATAAATACTCCACATCTCTCATTGAGAAATAAACTGGAAAATCTGGTATAAAACTCCCTTATCTCTCTACAATATACTTTGCCAAGTTAAACATACAACTTATCTCTATAAGTTTACTGACTTGAGCGTCGGAGTGAGTACGCTCGGCACCAAGCCGAGCCCTCAGTTTGTTCATCTTTACAGGAAAGAGTGAAAGGAAGAGACGAGCAACGACATCATTCTACAAGCTCAAGTGGTCACAATCCTGCTACGGAATTACACCCGGAACAATTGGCGCCGTCTGTGGGGATACGTACTAAAAGCTAGTCACCTACATTACCAAAAAAAAAAAAAAAAAAAAAACCATTCAGCGAGCTAAGAAGATGTCAAAGCAACAAGAAAGCAGAGTGAAGGAACCGCATTCTTCCAGGATGACACGTTCCGTAATTCCGAGATCGGGCGATCCCCCCACCGGCCGAGTCACGGCACGGCGCCCGGATGCCGAAAGAGCGAAACACCGCGCCTACCGACCAAGTCATTGTCATGCGACATGTGGTCGATGCGGCCAAATTAAAGCTATTCCTGGACCTGATGGGTAGTACGCCGATTACCCCTGTCACGACGACGGGGACGGCAGCGCATCCACAGGTGACCAGGGCCCATAGAGTGACTCCGAACAACTTGTCCGGAGCGATACAAGGAGCTGGGTGTGCTAGAACGCCAGCAGAGCCCGTGGTGCCGGGGCAGACACCGAGTCCTTCCCCACTCGCGGGAGGACAGCGTCGCCGCGGCAACAACGAGGGCCACCGAAGGAATGAAAGAAGTCCGACTCACCAAAGTCGGACAAGAAGCCCTTCCCGCCAGAGGGACAAAAGCCGGACTAAGGTTGCGAGGAGCCGATCGCCGCGTGTCATTCGACACGTGGTCGACACCCCTCGCACCTATGTCCTCGAGATCCCCGTGCCGACTAGTTTGAAGCCGCCGCCCTTATCATACAAAGGGGATAGCGACCCGACCGACCATGCCGAGGCTTTCGAGTCGTACATGTCGGTATGGGAGCGACTGATGAGGTGTGGTGCCGAGTCTTCCCAACGACCCCGCATGGGATGGCTCGAGTTGGTACAAGGGGCTACCTAATGGCTCGGTATCTTGATTATGCCGACCGAGAGACAATTTCATAGCCCAAGATGCTTGCAACAAGAGAAGGGTCGTGGAAACATCGATCTCCTAACTATCCGAAGCGGGGAGGACGAGTCCCTCCGGCTACGTGAAAAGATTCGACGCTAAGGTTCAGCAGATCCGTGAGTGAACACCGAACCGGCGGCCTTCGCGCGATGAAAGGCCTTCCGAAAGGCGAGTTAAAAACGAGCCGATCAAGTGCGAAGACCTCAACTTAGACTTCGCGGAAAGATGGCCGACCGAGCCGTAAAGGTGGAAGACTATCACAAAACCTGGGTAGGCCACAGTGAAGTGGGCACCCGAGAGGAAGAGCCGCCGGGACAACGTAGATGAAGGTCGTCGTGACGGGAATAGGTCACGGCCTGAGAGATCTAATAGGAGCGGCACTCGGCGGCGCCGGGGAGTTCGGGACCATACTACCGAAACGGTGCAGTAGTCTCACCCCCCGGTCGCCTCTCCAGCCAAGGTCTTTACCCTAAGCAAGAATGATGGCCAGTGGGCAAGGCCCCCAAGGCGAGGGGGACGGTGACACAAGCCGATTTTGCGAGTACCACGGCCACACCGGCCATATAAAGCGACAACTGTCGACATCTAAGGAACGCCATCGAAGAGCTAATCCGAAAGGGGGCCTCAGCAAGTATGTAGCCCAGGAACAAGCGCCGACGGGGCGAATAGAAAATCAGTTTTCCAACGGATGGGAGTAATCCAGGTTGTCATCGGGGGAAACGAGAACGGTGGGTCAGCTAATGGGCACAAACGGCACCTAAATGAGTTATACCAAGCCATCAACTTTGTGCCTAAAACAGCGATCCCCGCTTCCACCATCCCCGATATAACCATTGGAAAGAAGGACTACGAGGAAGTCGTCGCCCCGCACAAACGACCCGCTTGTAGTCCACCCGGATATAGCCAACCACTTGGTCAAAAGGTGCACGATTGACACAGCGCCTACACGAACATCATGTTCGGGGAGTGCTTTCTTAATCTCGGTCTGAAGATTGGAGACCCGAGCCCTCGCATTAACCCGCTATACGCTTCTCTGGGCCGGCTACTGGTACCCCAGGGGTCAATCGATTCCGGTGATGTTCGGCCAAGGGGATGCGGCTAAAAATGTTTTATCCGAGTTCGTGGTTATCGATGGTTCGTCTGCCTACAATGTTCTCATAGGCCGGGTCACTTTGAGCGAGGCCGATAAAGTGATGTCCATCCGGGCCCTGACATTGATGTACGTCTCGGACCGGGGGGAAGCACAAAAGCTCGTCTCAAAGGACGAGAAAGATGAAATAGTCAATATCCAAGTGTCTGCCAGGGGGTGCAACATGCAATCCCTCAAAGTGGCGAAGAAATCGGAGAAAGGGAAGAGCCCATCCTTGCAGTAGGAGGGCGAACCGATGAATACTAATGTCGGCATGGTCGAAGGAGCCGAGACCGAGGAAGTGGAAATTAACCCAGGGCGCACCGAATCGTCGGTGTCAACTGGAGCCAAAATTCGGGTCGATCTCCTAGACCTACCGAGGAAGAACAAAGATGTCTTCGCATACTCACCTGCCGAGATGCCAGGCGTGAGCCGGGAGGTGATCGTTCACAAGCTGAACGTACTCCCCACCGCTCGGCCGGTCAAGCAGAAGATGAGGAACTCCTCGGCCGAGAAGGATGAGGCCATCAAAGTTGAAATAGACAAATTATTAGCGGCGGGCTTTATCATGCCTTGTACTTACCCTGAGTGGCTAGCAAATGTTGTAATGGTGAGGAAATTGTCAGGGGCGTGGAGGATGTGTGTTGATTTTACCAATCTTAATAAAGCGTGCCCTAAATATTGCTATCCCTTGCCTCGAATAGATGGTTTAATTGACGCCACGGCGGCAGCTACACTATGCTAAGCCGCTAGACGCCTTCTCGGGTATCATCGGTATTTATGGCCGAGGAAGATATGCCTAAATGCGCATTCATCACCAGTCACGGCACATTCATGTATAAAATGATGTCGTTCGGTTTGAAGAACGCTGGCGCAACTTACACTAGGTTGGTGGATAAAGTGTTCCAAAATCAAAAAGGGCGAAATATCGAGGCTTACGTCGACGATGCTATTGTAAAAAGCAAGTCTGACAGCGAGCACTTAGCCGATTTGGGCGAGACATTTTGTTCACTAAGGATATATAAAATGAAGCTTAACCCAAAGAAATGTAACCCGGTGTCCGGGCCGCAAGTTCCTCGGCGTGCTTGTCGGCGCTGGGGAATTGATGCCAATCCGGAGAAAGTCAAAGCAATACTAGACCTACCGGAGCCGAGAAATCGAAAAGAGGTTATGACGCTGACCGGAAGGATGGCGGCTCTTGCCCGCTTCATCTCTCGGTCGGCCGACAAGAGCACTCCATTCTTTAAAGTGCTGAAGGGGAATAAAAACTTTAGCTGGGGGGAGGAACAGAGCACGGCTGTGCAATCGAAAGCCCACCTTCGACACCGCCGACCCTATCCAGGCCGACGCTTATTTGGGGAGACGCTATATCTATATTTAGCAGATTACCTCGGCCCACGGTCGATGTCGTAATCGTCGGGAAGAAAATAAGCAAAGCAATACCCAATTTACTTTATCACCATACACACCGCTGGCCGCCGAAAGAAATTACCCACTAATAAAAAAGGCGACCCCTCGCCGTCGTCGTTGCCGCAAGGAAGTGAAACCCTACTTCGACGCACATCCCGTGACGGTCTTAACCGACCAGCCCTTGGAGAAAGCATTAGAAAAATTCGAAAAATCCGGCAGACTTATCAAATGGGCGTGGAGCTCTCCGCTTTGGCGTTGGTCAAGACAAGCCGAGGCCTTCGATAAAGGGGCAAGCGCGGCGAGACTTCCGGCCGAGTGCACGTATCAAGAAGAATCACATCCGGCGTGTGGGAAGTGTATACCGACGGGTCCTCCACGGCGAACAGCTCGAGAGCGGCATCCTTATCATCACCCTAACGGAAACGAGTTTGAGTACGCCTTGAAGTTTACCTTCTCGGCCTCAAATAACGAATCCGAATATGAGGCGGTGATAACAGGAGTCGAGTTAGCTAGAGTTGCTCGGGCGGAGCATATTGTGTTGAAAACAGACTCGCTCTTAGTGACTAATCAAATTCGAGGAGAGTATGAGACTCGAGACGATGGGATGGTAAAGTACCTAGAGAGGGTAAAAGCTGACACCTCAAAATTGAAATCTTTCCAAATACAAAGTGCATCCCAGTGTCCGAGAACAACCGAGCCGACGCTCTCTCAAAACTTGCCAGTTCAAGCATCAAAAATGTCGGTCGAACCGTCTTTGGTGGATATCGAAATGCTAAAAGCATCACCGAGACCGTCGGCATGGTAGGCGACATCGAAGCCGAGACGACGTGGATGACTCCGATAATGAAATACAAGCCGACAAAAGAGTTGCGGAGGACCGCAGTCTGTCTCAGAAGATAAGAAGGATCGCTGCAAGGTACTTAGTGTTCGAAGGAGAATTGTACAGAAGGTCCGTAATAAGACCACTCTTTTTAAATGTGTCGGCCCAACCGACGCGGAGCTTATACTGACAGAGATTCACGAAGGCATCTGCGGACATCACATGGGGGCAAGAACGCTAGCCCACAAAGCTCTCCGAGCCGGCTACTTCTGGCCTACCATGCTGAAAGATTCCAGGGCAAAAACCAAGAAGTGCAAGATTGTCAGATGTATGCTCCGGTAATACATGCACCTTCCCAAGACCTACTGTAATACCCGCCCTTTTAGGGACCCTTGGACTATCATTGACCGACCTTGGGAGCGGAAGTAGTCTTAGGAAAGTAGGCCAAAACCTGTTTGAGCTGCGTGTTAAGAGTGGTACTCGATAGAGTAGAGGCTACTCGATCGAGTAGCTAGGGTACTCGATCGAGTAGGGGGCCACTCGATCGAGTAGGTTGGGTACTCGATCGAGTGCCGGGTTTTCAGCGAGGGTTTTATATCGCGATTTGTTGCAAATCACTTCCGCCACTTTCCTCATATCCTTCAGTCGCCCCTTTCCCTTCCCTTCACCTCAAAACCTCCATGGAAGCCTTTTTGAAGATCTTTGAACCTTGGGAGGGCGTCACTGATGTCGGGTAGCGATCTCTTGCTGAGTTTTCCCTAATAGGTATGTCACAATCATCACCCGTGTCTTTGTCTCTTTAGTTAGGGTTTGCTTGTTAGTAATAGATATTTGTATGATGGTTATAGGCTTTGCTTGGTCGCTGGATGTGTTATCTGTCGGCATGGATTGGTTGCGGTTGCTTAAAGGTAGGTTCGCCTACTCAGTGTCTGTAGATGGTCTAGTGTGTCGGATATTGTGGCTGTGTTGTGTTTGGTTGTTTGCTATAATTATTGTATCGTGATGGTTGTGATCGTTGTTGATGGTTCTCGAGATGCGTTCTCGGCTGAGTGGGGTCACTTGCGGGAGTGACTTCACGCCCTAGTTTCGCCCTTCGTGGAACCCGCCACGGAAGGGGATGTGCACATTAATGGACAGGGTTATCGCTCGGTATGATGAGCGGGGCTTAGGTGGGAACGGCTGCGGTCCCCCACTGGCAGGGATGGTCCAAAGTGGACGGTCGATGTGTTTGGTTGGATTATTGTGATTGCGGTTGGGACCGATGTCATTGTTTGTGTTGTTGATTGTAGTTGCCATTGTCTTATCTTATCTCGATCGACCTTGTTTGGTTGTTTGTTTGTTATGTGTCCGTCGTGATCCCTTATGGTGAGCAAATCGGTCTTAGCAGTGTTGATGTTGTGGATAGTGGAGTCCGGCGAGGGGACGAGTCTTCACGAGATTTATTTATAGTAGCGAGTAGCTCTGAGTTGTACCTTTTACATCGTTTGTTGTTTAAACCGCTTGTAATATAACTTAATAGTTCTTTTATTGACGTTTGATAATTACTTTCCTCGGGCAACCGAGATGGTAACGCCCTTATATGCTAAGGAAGGCCTAGTTAAGGCTCCTCTGGATATGGGGGTGTTACAAAGTGGTATCAGAGCGACGATTTTGGAACCTGTAACAAATGAACATAACGAACGTAGAGAGTCAAATAAAATGAACCTGGTGTATGTGTAATGGGAGCCCCAGCTGATGCTAGATTTTGGGTGAGTATGCGCCCTCATATCAAAATCTTGGCCCCATGACACTTAAGCCAGTCACATGGGATGGGAATGTGGAGTCCGTGTATCTATGTGTGCTATGTATGTTAAGTGTACCGGAGTTACCTCCGGTTAAGTCTTTGTTAGAATTGCTAGGGGTGTATTAGTGATATATTAGACCGTGTATGGTAATTGTCGATGAGATTAGTGAGGTTCTTTGGATGATTAGTGAGCTTATATGATGGTTACGAGATATGTGACGAAAGTTTATGTAATTACTATGAAGATAATTATAGTATGGTGAGTTATAATTCGAGACATAGCATATGGTAAGGCGTTATTGCCCTATAGAATGGTCGAAATTTTTCCGCTGCGTAGTATTTGATTTATGCAAGATAGATTGCTTGGGATGGAATGTAAGACATAATTGAATAAGTGGGTTGCAAGGTGTATTATTAGGTGATAAGTGAAAGGAGGAATTAATGTAAATTATACGTTTCAATTTGAAGTAAACACGAGTTTAGTAATAGCACGTAAAGTAAGTTAAGTGTAATAAAATGACACGACTAGGTTCATAAATAACTCGGTGTCAGGTAGACCGAGTTGGGTAATTTGTATAACGTAACGTGATATGTCTCTTAGTTGTTGAAGGGTTGTATTTTGTGTGACAATGGTTATAAAACGTGATTGAATGTGATAATTAGTGTCGGATCCCGAACTTAATTTGGAATCGACACGCGGCGTTGTTTTGCAGGTATCTTCGAGTTACTTAGTGTTCAGACCGGGTACTTAACTATACTTGACCGAGTGCGAGTGCTTACTTGACCGAGTAGACCTCACTCGATCTAATTAGGAAGCTATGATGTCGGGATGTGGGAAAATTCCTGCAGTTACTCGATGATTTAGCTCCTACTCGATCGAGTAGGGTGGTACTCGATCGAGTACCCCAGGCACTCGATCGAGTAGGTTACTGTGCAGTAATTCCTACGGGTTTTCTTAAAACCCTTCATCTTTCTATTTCTTCTTCTTATTCCTCTATATTTCGACACACCTCCACCTAATCTACTCTCAAATTCCTTATTCCCTCTCAAATCCTCTCTTTCTCTTGGGTTAGTAGTGATTCTTGGGGTTGATTTCTTAGTTTAATTTCGTTTCTCTACTTTGTTCATCAATCAAGGTATGCTATTCTTCCTAATGTACATGGTTCATTGCTTTGAATGTGCTAGGAAAGTAAAACAATCTGAAATTTTCGATTATAATGACCAATTTGGTGCTTTTAATTGTTGAAACATGATTCACATGCCTTCTTTCCATGTTTGTTGGTAGTTAATTGCTGTAAATTAGATTAGAAATTGCAAAGATGAACCCGAAATTTTTAGGGTTTCCAAAATTGAAATCGATTTTTGGTTGTTTTACAATGGTTAGATGGTAGAATTGAGCCTTAAGTATTGTTTATATCATGTTGGAGGATAGATTTTGATGGTTTTACCCTTAGAAAGTTGCCTTAAAACTCCGTCTTAAAAGTGCCTTAAAGGGAAATTCGTGATTTATAATTGAAAAATTGATGTTGTAATTGACAGTATAAGCATGAGTTGAACTTCATTATGCTAATAGAATCGATGATTGATGAAGATATGCCGAAATTTTCACAGCTGTAAAGACCGTCTGAAAATTTTAATTGAGTTGTTGTGTATAATAGTGAAGGGGGATAATGATATGTTATAAATTATTCTTTCTCGTGAATTAGTAACATGTGATTAGAATGTGTTTGGAACAACCTTAGAAGCATGCTAGGATATTCGAATTGCTGAGTATATGTGTTCACATGCCAAATTCTCATAATTGCGGTTTATAAGTGACTACAAACTGAGACTATATGTTAAAATTGAGGAAACTATTGATGACATGTGTGGACCTCGCTGAGCATCTAAGTTTAATGGCATGATTTATGAGCTTCAAATATTGAACTGGTTGATGAGTTAGTGAACTTGCTAAGTATATAGAACTCAAATTGTATGAAGTATATGCCTACATGTTTTATACAAATTGTTTGACCTTATACCTAAAGCAGATGCCGAGACTGAACCTTGGAACCCGCCAAAGCAAACGGGGGAGGGGTAACCCACCTGAGTTAGGGGAAGGAAGTGGACCTGTGGTACCCGATCCCCGAATACCCTACGATTGTTTTTGTTGACTTCAAGCAAAGGGAGCGTTTTGTAGCCTTACAAAAACGCAAATTGAGACCTACCAAGTGTATAGACACCAGTGTATTAGAGGAGTTGGAGATAGAGACGGATGTCCGTCACATATTCGAGACCTTGGGTTTTACGGGTTTGTATAGGCTGAGGAAGCATACTTACCCTTTTCTTACCTTGGAGTTCATGAGCTCTTTTAACTATGACCCAGCGGGTCAGACTGTCGAGTTTAGATTGATGAATACCAGTTTTCGTTGACTATGGACTGTTTGCCTCTCACCTTGGGTTGGCCAAGCCTCCCAAGGACTCCTCTTCGACATTCCCGGTGAGTGCGGCGCCCGCCGCCTAATGCCTTGCTTGATTGGGAAGCAAGCTCCCACCTCGAGCAACATCCGATTAATGATGTTCAAAGACATATTACCTTGAGGGTCTTTCTCCGTTCTCTCTCGAACCTCCTCTATGACCGAAAAGATATCAGTAAATTGAATAACCATGAGGTTTTACTTTTGATGTCGTACCTCAACCCGGAGCGGGCCAGGAAAGTGGTCTTTAATGCTCCTTCTATAGTTTGTCTTTGCCCTTGCCTTGATGGCTTCTTCCTCTTCCCGGCACGAGTTGTGGTGCTATTGCCACTCGGTTAGCTGAAAAGCTAACCTCCTTTGAGGCTTCTTCGGCGTACGTGCCTCTAGCTACCCCAGTGCCTACCATGGATCGTGAATACTATCTCGACTTGAAATGGTTGAGGACCTTGGTCGACGGCGACCCTAGCATGGAGGGTGCATGGGATGAGTTGGATGAAGATTCCGGCTCGAGCACCTCCCACCCACGGAGCCCTTGGAGCCGAGCGGTAGTGACGGTGGACTCCGATGACGAGGAGGAGGAGGAGGAGGATAATGACGGACCCACTTGACTGAGACCTATCTCATCGCGGTACCATCCTTGAGGAGATGCCGGAGCCGACGAAGGGCGAGAATGCGGGAGTTCGGGCGCGAGAGAGGCCTAGAGTGGTGAGGGGACCCCGTCGAGTGAGAGAGAGGGCCTCGGAGACTAGGCCCAGCCCAGAGCACCACAGAAGCAGCAGCGGCCTTTTCCATGCTACCCTTACCTCGACACCCCGGAGACGCGATCCAGCTACTAGGCGGAGAGAGTGTCATCTAGTCTGACACTCAGGAACATGCACGAGATGGCGTACACTCAGGGGATAGGGACCGAGGGACCTCACCCGGTGTGGTGGAGTGGAGTCGGGGACTACACAGGGGTTTTCCATTCCTACGGGGTGGATCAGTCGACGTGGGGGGCACCTCAGTCCTTCCCTTACGGTGGCTTGACCCCATGGTACGTGGGCCCGGGAGCGGGAGCAGGAGGTGATTCGGGGGTGGGTTCATCAGGTGCGGGCATGGCCGGAGGTGGTGGTGGTAATGATGAGGTGATGTTCGAGCAGCAGCAGCAGCAGCAGGAGGAGTGATACTCCTCGTTCTTATCTTTGTTGATAGTAGTTGATGTTAGATGGTGATATTGTTGTTAGACTTTGGTAGTTGTTTCCTTTTATTATTGAGACTTAGTTGGATTTGTATGATTGGCCATAAGGCCGGATTTGATATTCTAACTGGTTGCAGGATATTAGAAGTCGGGGAGTCGTCCCGACTCGGTTTTATATGACAATTATGCACATGGGTGTTAACTCGAGACAGGTTTTATGAGGAATTGGCCTGTAGGTACTCGACAGAGTACCCCGTACTCTATCGAGTAGCTACAGGATGAAATGAGAAAAAGTTTCTGACCTGTAGGCTACTCGATCGAGTAGCCAAGACACTCGATCGAGTAGCATGGCACTCGATCGAGTACCGCTACATACTCGATCGAGTAGCACTGTTACAGGAGGTTTTGAAAATTAAAAATGTTCAACTGTTTTATAACGGCAAGTTTAATGTTTAATGCGGTTATTAGTGCGTAGTAACACCTTTGAACTGTTAATTTCATGTGTTGGAAGTCGTGTTTGAAGTTTTATAAGCGTGTTTGTCACAATTAGTAAGGCGGTCATAATTTCTTGTTACTTTAATATTGCATACGCCCCATTACGATTTATTTGTCGGAGTTGTAACTCTGCCTATATTTGTGCATATCATTTTAACGTGTGTTGTCAACAGTAACTAGTTGTTCCGGTGACTTGAGCACGATTTCTAATTTAACGAGTATGTAGTTAGCGAGTAATGTCCACAACAAATAGTATGGTTTCCTTTAATGTTAAGATACAAATAATAGGTAATACGCGTTGATATTTGGGTGGTGAACTTCGGGGACGAAGTTCCTTTTTAGAGGGGAAGAGTAATGTCGCGAAATAAAAAGGCTGTTTTTGAATAATGCTTTGCTTGTTTACAATGTTGTTGGTATTATGTTTTACTTTAATTACAAAAATTTCTGAGATATAACGAATTACTTTAGTTATTTAAAGTGAAGGGGTTGTATGTTTCAAGAGACGGTCATGAAAAAAATAGTTATAGTGTGATAAATCGTACTCGAATCACGTTGCCAAGTAACATGGTGGCGTTGGTTGTACCATACGATAATTGATATGAGACATGTTCTAGATCGATAGTTTGATAGTCGATACTGTATGTCGATACCGTATGTCGGGTGATCGTAGGTGGTGATTCGCATGGCGAGTTTGATGTTTCATAGGTATATAGAGTAACGGTTGACGGTGATAACGCTTGCATGACAGTAATAAGAATCGATAGGCATTAGTGTAGACGGTGATGATGATGACATGGGGGGGGGGGGGGGAAATGGTATTTCCAGGGAGTAATGGGTTGAGCGGGAAGATGAGTAAGGACGTGTTGTTCTCGTGTCTCGAGCGGGAGATGGGTGAGGTGAACTTCGGGGACGAAGTTCTTTTTAAGGGGGGAAGACTGTAATACCCGCCCTTTTAGGGACCCTTGGACTATCATTGACCGACCTTGGGAGCGGAAGTAGTCTTAGGAAAGTAGGCCAAAACCTGTTTGAGCTGCGTGTTAAGAGTGGTACTCGATAGAGTAGAGGCTACTCGATCGAGTAGCTAGGGTACTCGATCAAGTAGGGGGCCACTCGATCGAGTAGGTTGGGTACTCGATCGAGTGCCGGGTTTTCAGCGAGGGTTTTATATCGCGTTTTGTTAAATCCGCAAATCACTTCCGCCACTTTCCTCCTATCCTTCAGTCGCCCCTTTCCCTTCCCTTCACCTCAAAACCTCCATGGAAGCCTTTTTGAAGATCTTTGAACCTTGGGAGGGCGTCACTGATGTCGGGTAGCGATCTCTTGCTGAGTTTTCCCTAATAGGTATGTCACAATCATCACCCGTGTCTTTGTCTCTTTAGTTAGGATTTGCTTGTTAGTAATAGATATTTGTATGATGGTTATAGGCTTTGCTTGGTCACTGGATGTGTTATCTGTCGGCGTGGATTGGTTGCGGTTGCTTAAAGGTAGGTTCGCCTACTCAGTGTCTGTAGATGGTCTAGTGTGTCGGATATTGTGGCTGTGTTGTGTTTGGTTGTTTGCTATAATTATTGTATCGTGATGGTTGTGATCGTTGTTGATGGTTCTCGAGATGCGTTCTCGGCTGAGTGGGGTCACTTGCGGGAGTGACTTCACGCCCTAGTTTCGCCCTTCGTGGAACCCGCCACGGAAGGGGATGTGCACATTAATGGACAGGGTTATCGCTCGGTATGATGAGCGGGGCTTAGGTGGGAACGGCTGCGGTCCCCCTGGCGGGCTGGTCGGTGGACGATCGATGTGAGTTTGGTTGGATTATTGTGATTGCGGTTGGGACTTATGTCATTGTTTGTATTGTTGTTTGTAGTTGCCATTGTCTTATCTTATCTCAGTACTGACCTTGTTTGGTTGTTTGTTTGTTATGTGTCTGCCGTGATCCCTTATGGTGAGCAGTCGGTCTTAGCAGGTGTTGATGTTGTGGATAGCTGGAGTCCGGGCAAGGACGAGTCTTCACGAGATTTATTTATAGTAGCGAGTAGCTCTGAGTTGTACCTTTTACATCGTTTGTTGTTTAAACCGCTTGTAATATAACTTAATAGTTTTTTTATTAACGTTTGATAATTACTTTCCTCGGGCAACCGAGATGGTAACGCCCTTATATGCTAAGGAAGGCCTAGTTAAGGCTCCTCTGGATATGGGGGTGTTACACCTGCAACCAGTACTTAATCCCCTACCATTTGCACAGTGGGGGATGGATTTATTAGGACCATTTCCGACGGCCTCCGGAGGAAGGAAGTACCTGATTGTCGCCGTTGACTACTTCACCAAATGGGTCGAGGCTGTCGCGGTACCTGCCAAGACCACGGCGGCCGTAAGAAAGGTGATTTGGGAGAACATCATAACTCGTTTTGGGTTACCTCAAGTCATTGTATTTGACCACGACCGAGAGTTTTGGAGCGACATGGTGATGAATTGGTTGGAAGAGCTCGGTATCAAATTTGCATACTCCTCCGTCTGCCACCCTCGAGCAACGGGCGGGCGGAGGAGGCTAATAAAACAATCGAACGAGTTGAAGAAGAAGGTTGAAGATCTAAAGGGAAGATGGGCGATGAACTACCGGCGTCTGTGGTACCTTCGAACCACGGAGAAAGAAGCAACAGTGGCGATCCATTCCACCTAGTCTATGGGTCTTAGGCCGTCCCGCCAATTGAAGCGGCGCCGACATTCGTAACGCAAACCTTTAACTTGAGTCGAAAATGAAGAAGGCCCGAGAGCCTCCTAGACCTGGTCGAAGAAAGTCGAGATACGGCACGGCTCAACTTGGCAGTATATCAAAACCGAATGAGAAGAGCCTACAACCGTAGGGTCCACAAAAGGGACTTGAGAGTAGGAGATCTAGTCCTTAGAAAGTCGGCCGCAACCAACAAAGGAAACATCCATGGTAAGATGACGGCCAACTGGGAGGGACCCTACAGGGTGGTTGAAGAAATGGGGCCGGGGACATACCGGCTGACAGACATGGAGAGTGTGCCTCTAATGAGCCATTGGAACACAGACAACCTTAGGAAATATTTCGTATAGCGGCGGAGGTGTTCGAGACTGTTGTGGGCACCCCAACGCGTGATTATATCTTATGAAGAGTGATCCAAGTTTTCCATCGAAATGTTTGTCCCCTCCGTAGTCGTACCAAAGTAGACGCCAAGGCCAAGGCCGGGCAGTCACTACAAATGCAGTTGATACTCGCGAAAGCGACCAACATGCTTAAGAACGTATAAGTACAGTTGAGAAACGCAAATCTGACTACCTCGGCCAATCCGGGAGTGGCAGAGGAAGCGATCAATATGTCTATAGATACGAATGTAGTCGAGCCGTAACCTCGATTGCCTCGGCCAAAGCCGGGAGTGACGGGGAAAACGACCGATATGCTAACATGTTTACAACAGCAGTTGGGAAGCGCAAATCTGACCGCCTCGGCCAGACCGAGAGCGGAGGAGGAAGCGACCGACATGCCAACATGTTGCTGAGCAAATTGGGAAACGTGGATCTTGCTACCTCGGCCTGTTCAGGTGCAGCAGAGGGAACGACCAATATGCTAAAAACGTTTAAGTACAGTTGAGATACGCAATCTAATTGCCTCGGCCAAGCCGAAGGTAAAACGAAAAAGCGCTCAATATGTTTAAAAACGTAAGAAGACAACTGAATGGAGGATGAGATCAAAGCCTCGGCCAAGCCGAAGGCAAATAAACAAACTTCATTGAAAATGTTTACAAGTGAGACAAAATAAAGTCGACGGCCGTCCTCATAGGGATAGCCTAAGCTCAACCTACCAAAGTTTAAAAGAAGGAACAACAAAAATTACAACATTAAGACATGAAGCGCCAAAAGGATGGCAGGGAGGAAAGGCTCAAAAGTTGGCCCCCGAACAGCTAAAGCTATCCGAAGGGCCAGGTGAGTCTGGTGACGACCGCCCGTCTCCCTATGCTTGTTGCCGCTCGCCACCGGCAGCAGCAGCATCACCGTCGGTGGACGGCCCGGGAAGGACGACTTGGCGGCATCACGTGCCTTTGCCTTCTCGGCCTCCTCTCTAGCCTCCTTCACCTTCGCATCATGGGCCGCCTTGGCGCGGCTTCTGGCCGGCGCCTTCGCCGCCTTCGCCTCGGCCGCGGCCTTGGCCTCCTCGGCCGCCTTCTCATCCAGTTTGAAGTTTGTCAAAATATTGCCACGGAAAAGTGTCTTCGGGAAGGAGCTCCTTAATCGCATCCCTTGTAGCATCTTGACTTGGTCCGTGCACGGCACACATTTCGATTATGATGACGGTTTTCAGCAGCCTCAATATCCTTCTCCTCTCGAGCAAAGATAGCCTTTGTGCCCTTATGTTCCTTCGCCTCGGCCAAATGCAGGGTCTTCCATCTTTCCCTCCGCTCAACCATGGTCTTATAACCGCCCTCAAGTTTGTTTCTCTCCTCTCGCAACTTAGCGGCATCGCCCAACGCGGACTCAACCTTAGCTCTCTCGGCCAGGACCACCTTCTCAGCGTCCTCCTTAAGCTTTCGCTCGGCGAGGAAGTCCTGCTTCGCCTTCTCGGCCTCCTCCCTAGAAGCGGCAAGCTCAAGCCTAAGCCGTTTGAGCTTAGGGGCAGTTTGAGCCACGAGCTTTTATTGCTGGATAAGATGAGTGCCGGCAACGTCGACCCACTTCACCAGCCTTTTGGCCAACCTCATGCCATCCTCCCTGAGCTGAACGAAGGAAGCCTTCTCGGACGAGGTGTCGGTGGCGACATTTTTATCGCCCTTCTGCACAGGCTGCTTCTCCAATTGCCGTTCGGTGAAAACAACAGCTGGCGACGGCTGATCTAGAAAAAACCCAGACAAAGCGTCCATGTCAACATTCATCGACATATCAGAAAGCCTGTCCTCACGAATGCATAAGGAACCTGCTAAATCCGAGCCATGGGTTAGATCCGTACCAATCCTAGACTTCTTGGATAGAGGGTCGGCTGACCCCTTCTCTTTCCCTGCCTCGGTAACAGCAGCAGCAGGCGTTGTTTCTTTCCTCTTATGCGAAGGAGGAGGACCCTCCAGAACGGTGAGGTCCTCGTCAACATTGACGACCTCCTTATCTTTTTGGACTATGGGGATTGGAGATCGAGTTGGAGTTGACGTCGTAGCCGCCGAAGACGTTGCTTTTGGTCTCCGGCGCGGCACGTTACCGCCAATCTCTGCTTGAGTCGCCCCCACGTCCATTGCTTTCAACGCTTGCTCCATGAGTTCGTGCGGGGCCTGCTTGCGATCACGCGACGCGGCCTTAGGGTGCAGTTCAAAAACTCTCCTGTCCTGGTCAAGTCCCAACTTGCTTAGGATGGAGGCAGAGAGATCCCGGCCAAATCGATCTGCAAGAAACAAAGCAGGAGTTAAGCGAAAGAAGTAAACCGAGGCTCAAATATCGAAGCATAAAAGCAAAGGGGGGCCTCATACCGACCCCACTCACCCTGGCTGAGGGCCGGTATGAGGCCGACGTGACAAAGCGGCTCGTCTTGAAGGACGATCTGCATCGGAGGCATCCATCCCTTCGGCGTGCCATCCTTCTCAACCTCGAACATGCTCATTGCCCGCACTTCGTCGTCATTAAGATAAACCTTCTTGGCGTCCATCTTAATCTTATTACGGGAGACATATCTTTCATGCTCCCCCGACTCTCACGCAAATTGACGTGTATTTGGAAGGACCGGGCGTGGATAGTCCTCCGGAACCTCGACATATACCCACCGCCCCTTCCATTCTTTGCGGGATGTCGGCTTGGAGACGGTCACGTAACCCGGCTCGATCGCACATGCCTGTTGTACCACCCCCGTGACGCCTTGGGTAGCAGCCGAAGATGGTGGAGCCGCGGAAAAGGTTCACCGTTGGGGCCACCCCCTTAAAGAGACAAAACCATACGAAGCCAATAATCGTCCTAATGGCCAACGGGTGCAGTTGTGCCACGGCGACATTCATGGCTTTGATTATGGCCGAGACGTGTTCATTAAGAGGAAAACGGAGCCCATACTCCAGATGTCTAATATACACGCCTATACAACCTTCGGGAGGGCAACAGACGCTGATCACCCAGGGGACAATAATTCTATACCCCCTGCCGAAGTTGTAGTGGTCTTCGAAAAGTTCAGGCCCGGAGACACAAGCGAACTTGTTCGTCCAAACGGATCGAGTTTAATCGACCGAGGCTTCGCCGTGCCACAAGTAATGTGGCCTCTCTCGAATCGATTGGGTCTCTTCCTCCTCATCATCATCAAAATCCTCGAGATATTTCTCGTCGATTTCAGGAGAAGACGACTTGCGACCCCGAACCCTAAGGCGGACAACCGGTGGCTCTGTTCGGCGGGATGCGGCGATTCGTCCCCGGGGTTGAGGTACTAGGCGGAGCGTCAGCAGCAGACATGGTGACAACGAATACTTAACAAATAAAAGTTGGGGAAGAATTTGTTTTTACCTTGAAAGAAAGTGTTACGCCGAGTAACGCTTCGAAAATTAGAGAGAGAAAACTCTTCGAAAACTAGAGAGAGGAAATTTTTCTTGAAAAAGAAATTTGCACAAACAAAATGAGGGCATCTTGCTCTATTTATGAGCAAAGCCCATTCAGTGGACCAATCGAGCAAAGCCCATGAAGCGTCCACCAATCAATACCAGGCCACGTGTCAAGCATGCGCCAGAATGTCAATCGACATACAGTGACCCATCTTCTTCGACACGCTCCTTGGTATCTACTTGCCAACGGCCAGCTGATCAACCAAGCTTGGCAGCACCGGCCGGGGGCAATCAAAAGCACACGGCACTCCCAACCTTAGTCTCGGCCAGCGCCATTTCCTTTTCCACATTCGATGTCCATTACACAACAATGTGGAAGGGGGATATGGTACGGCCTGAACAGGACCAAGCCGAGGAAGAAGTTCGACATGCGCAGAATACGCTCAACACGCATCGAAGGTCCATACCACGGCATAGACTACGCTGGGGGCAAATTGATGGGGCATATTCTGCACCCGCTGACCAAGTCAACATATTGACCAAGGTTAAAGCTAAAAGACAACAAGTCAAAAGAAAAACGGCCTAACCGACAAAGCCTGTCGGCCTGTCACTTGGGTCTCGGCTCGGCAACTAGCCGGCCGAGAGGCATATCCGTATACTCGCATCCAGTCCCCTCGGCATGGAGTCAACCAGCCTCGCCGGCACATCATGGGTCCCTCGGCCGAGGGTAAGACAGTATTTCCACCTGCTACGCCACTTGGCCACTACGTGACAAAAGGTGAAAGTCTATAAATACTCCACATCTCTCATTGAGAAATAAACTGGAAAATGTGGTACAAAACTCCCTTATCTCTCTACAATATACTTTGCCAAGTTAAACATATAAATTATCTCTCTAAGTTTACTGACTTGAGCGTCGGAGTGAGTACGCTCGGCCCCAAGCCGAGCCCTCAGTTTGTTCATCTTTACAGGAAAGAGTGAAAGGAAGAGACGAGCAACGACATCATTCTACAAGCTCAAGTGGTCACAATCCTGCTCCGGAATTACACCCGGAACACCAATGATATGAATGAGACACAAAATATACGTTCACCATGTCGGTATCAGGACACGCCCAGACGTACTCATATCCACCAGTGTCCCTACCAGTGTCAGGGACACGACCACGACACCACAAATCACCACAAAGGTACCTGGACATGCCCAGACGTACCGGGTCCAGAAGCCAACCGGATCTCTTGCCAGGCGTCGTGTCTCACCCACACGAGTCCCTTCTAACTCAAGCCATTAAGGTGCACATCCCTTTTGGAGTGGGAAGCTCCAAGAGGCGACTCGAGCGTAAGACGGTTTTCCAACCGTCTTACGTCTCCTCAACAACCAAGTATCACCACCAGCGACCTTGAATACAACACAACAACAACCACATATGACAAATGGAATACAACACCAAGCATATGACCGAATCATGAGTTCAATCCCAACATGTTATGAATAACAATTCCTCAAATACCAACATGATATACAAATCGACTCACCCATACAATAATGATAAAAGACACACAAATATGCACACAAAATATTGAAACCGAGTAGGATAAATCTACCTTTTAGCATTCTTCATAAGCTACTCGAATCCCATATGATTCCGTCTCGCAAGACCGTTTTATTCCTAAACAAACCATGTAATACCATCACAAATACTTCTCACACTATTATACAATACAAAACCCCTTATCATTACCCATTTTACTTAACTTACAAAGTAAGAGGAAGGAAGGAAAAGGATGAACAATCCACTAAAGCAAGCATGAATCCCATGTAAGAGTGTTTGTGAGGGTTTTAGAGAGAAGGGAGATGATTTAGAGTGAGAAAGGAGGAAATAGAATGAATAAGGATAAGGGTTTGAGATATCTTATCCCGTGTTCTGATTCAGCGTCACTCGACCGAGTGCGAGTCCACTCGATCGAGTGTCAGACCACTCGATCGAGTGACACCCACTCGATCGAGTAAACGTCTTACTCGGTCTATAATAGCCACACTAGGTCTAGTCTAGGTCACACTCGGTCTAGTGTACGGTCATACTTTCACTCTCGAGTACATCTTATCTCGTCTGATGATCCTTTCATGCATCCCAAGATACATTTGTGGGTCCCAGAAGGTACGGATATTACAGACATTCTAATTGTTATGTGCTTTAAGTTGACGTTTAAAAATAAAAAAAACGAATAATTCGTATCCCATTGGCAATGGCACTATACTGGAAAAAAAGAACATACATCGAAATCGAATGTATTATGTTAGACTTTAGTTAGTGCACTATACTTCATCGCTGTACAAATTTGTTGCAAAAGTCACTGCATTTAATACAAATACCTTCTCTTAAGAGAATTTTATACTTGTATTTTGTTATTGGGATTTCAGCGACTCTAAGGATAATATGAATATTATTTCTACGAGATTTTAAATCTGGGATCTATTTTCTATAGTATCTTCATTTTAATCATGACGTCAAAAACATCTTCAATCAACTTTGGATTTTTAACAAGTTAACGTTGACTTGCAATAATAGAGCAATGGCATATCATGATTAATGCGTACAACGGATATATCAACTTAACCATAAGTCCATAACTTGATTAGAATTGATTGCACAAACTCAGTTTTGATACGAAAGTTTATTCATTCTACTTTTAGTGTCCTCTATACATTTTGCGGAAGATTAAAATGACAACTCTGTCCCTTGTACTCTTAATGATAGGAATCCCTTTTTTTGGCTAAGAAATGATAACAATGTTAGAATGCCTTACTTGAAGGGTAATATTGGAGGTTCATTAATTTTCTTTAATGTGTTAAAAAGAGAGAATTAATTTGAATTAGATGAAAACATAGACGTTAAAAAAGAATTGAGAAAGTATCAGACGATCAGTTACGACGAATTGGAAACTAACCAACAAGTAATTATAATGAATAGACGAGGGTGTGGGAATGAAAATGGGTAAAACTGAACAAAAATTAAATTGGGTTAAGGGTATGACAAAATGGGGCATTCCATTGCCTCTATTTCTTTAATCCTCAAAGAAAACGCTCTCATATTAAGGTTACAGATCCATAAACACTTAGATCAATTGATAAGGGAGTTGGTTTAACTTAATCAGAGGTCTCATGTTTGAGCGTTGAGAATGCGTGCAATAGTGTTAAACCTTATGAGGGAGAGCTTTAACGTCCTAATAATCCTACCCGACTTGAATCCGGACTACACCAGATGGTTTACACCCAAAAAAAATATCTAGGTTACAAAATGTCCTTTGCATTGCACGGGTCACTAAACATAATGCTACTCTCTAGCCACTCTGCTTTTGTCTTATCTACCCACATAGGTAATATTTGATTCGTTACAAGTCGCAAGCTTGCGACGAATATGTCTGTCACAATTCACAAATAAGATTTTGTGCTAAATAGTATGCCTATTTTACAATTCATATATGAATTTAAATCCCTATAAGCTATCAATTGGTCTCCCTTGTGACGGGTTACCATTTGTGGCGGATATTTTGTAAGATAAAATGGTAACAAAATGGGTTAGTGGAGAAAAGGGACCACATGAATAGTGTTGCAGAGAGAGAAAAAGTGGGTACATTGTGAGGTAAAATGGTATCCGTCACAAACTTGTGACGGATATGTCATGTCTTCAATGGAAATTTGTGATAAGCTATAGCCAAACAATTTCTTAATATGTTTTCTTTCGTATGAATGTATGAACTATGAAGTCTATTCACATTTATCAAAACACCTATTTATTGTAATTTATTACTCAAAATATAGTTGACCTATTCAACAAATAATAATGATATTAAATCACGAGTCCCTATTTTAATGAGGTTGATGGTACGGCGCAACAACATTCACAGTACACTACGACCCACATACTCACACAGCATCATTCAAATTAAAGAAAAAAAAAAACACATTTTCGTACAATATTTCCTCAGTAGTGACTTTTAAACAAGTTCTTCCCTAAAATTGTGTCTAACAGCACTCAACCCACATTCCCACTAACTTTCTCCACTTTCCCTTTTCTGGTCTAATTCCGTAACTAAACGGAGTATCCGTCTTAAATCTTAATTAATGGCCGCTTTGTGTTCTTCAGATAACTCTACTTCCACCATTGCAGACCACCTTAAACTCAAAAAACCCAGAAACCCAACACCAACACCAACAACAACAACAACTGAACAAATCCCTTCAATTATGCAATCTACACGCTGCAAATCTGCCATTTCTTCTCTTCTTCTCTCAACATTCTCCAACAACAACAACAACAATAACAACAACAAAAGTGGTTCAAAGAAGTGTAGAAAGGGAACAAGTTTGTTGGGATTTGGGTGTACAGCTCAGCCAGAAGTTAGTGTTCCTGGTGTTATTAGATCTTCTGCTAATTGGGATGAGATTCGAGATGATAATAATAATTTTAATAATAAAAAGGATAAGAAAAAGACGAAAGCGAAGACGAAGAAGAAAAAACATCAATTACAAGGTGGTGGTGGTGGTGGTGGTGTTATGATGATGGATGATTCTGTTGTTCAAGATTTATGGTGTGGTGCTGATTCTTCTACTGCTACTGCTTCTGTTGATTGTCTTCATCCTCTTCCTTCTCGTAACAAAATTGATCTTTACAAACCTCTTCTTCATAATTCTCAGGTTTTTATTTCCGTCTCAGTTATTTGTTTACCTTTTATATTCACTGTGAGTGGTATTTTAGTCAAAGGTATGTATTTACTTCTTTTACTAGCATGATAAGCTTATCCTAAGACCTCGAGGTGCAATAACTCAGTGAAAGACCGTCTCTCTAAAGTTTTTTGTGTTTTACTGAAGGGTGGTGCTTGATTTCTGTGTTTAAATTAGAAAAGTTTGATTCTTGGCAATTGGTAATTCTCCCGTCAGTAAGACGGTCTCTCAATAACGCAATGAAAGACCGTCTCTCCAAAGTTTTTGTGTTTTATTGAAGATGATGCTTGATTTCTGTGTTTAAATTAGAAAAGTTTGATTCTTGGCAATTGGGTAATTCTCCCGTCAGTAAGACGGTCTCTCAATAACTCAAGGAAAGACCGTCTCTCCAAAGTAGTTTTTGTGTTTTATTGAAGGATGGTGCTTGATTTCTGTGTTTAAATTAGAAAAGTTTGATTCTTGGCAATTGGGTAATTCTCCATTGAGTAGGTTTGCAATTTTTTATTTAGAAAAGTTTGAGTCTTTGGTAGTAGTTCAATATTCCTTCCCTGATGTATAATTTATTCAGAAAAGTTTTAGTGTTGGATTCAAGATAACACACATTTTAATAAAAAGGGTAGTATAATTTATATTCTTTATCCCTTTTTGTGCAGTTTTATTTGATCAACTTTCTTGGGCTAGATGAAGCTAAGGAATATTAGTTCATTTTGGATTAGTTTTATAATTTTATTGTTTTCAATCTACTAAAGTTGTGGCTTTGTGACATGAATGGATTAAATTAACTCAATCAGCTCACAAAGAAACGGGTCAAATAGATACCATTTGGTTAGGTAAGTTGATTAGGGACTAGCAAAAATGTGTCTTTACTATCATTATGTGGAGTAAAACAAATATGTCCTTCCCAACTTAGACTGTAATCAACTAGGCGGTCGGTAAGCAAAAAAACAAGCATTAGATGGCCTAACAATGTTTTTTCAAGGTTTCACACCTATCATTCTTGTCTAATGATTAGATTAAATTAACTCAATCAACTTGTGGAGATATTGGTTTTTGAGTAGTACAATATTGGCTTTTGGTTCTTGTTTGTCAACATTTCAACTGCTTTTTTTGTCTTCTGGGGGAATGCGACCTGTCTTTGTTTTCGCTTCTTTCTGTATGTCAGTATCGGAAACTGCATTTGGTTTTATGCTCGTCAATGCCGTCATTCATGTGTATCTTGTCCTCTTGCAGCATGTCTCTTATTCCTCTGGGCAGAGAGTGAGCACTGAGCATTATGGTGCCCTAGACCTCGATTCTGCCTTTGATGCTTCTCATATTGGGCCTGATGTACTCGAAGCCCGGTATTACCATCATTTGCGGAATCGTTCTCCAGATGGGTTGGCTGAGGTTGGTTCATCTGTAGTCTTCCCTATTGCTTTTTTTTTTGCTCAATAGATTTGCTTTTCAAGTGCGTGTCTTCTATAAAATTGTTTGACCATGTGACTTACGTGACATTTTTTAGGTTTTGAGATGGGTGTTTTTAAAATTTTGGAAATTTGTTACTCGTTCTCCGGAGACATGACATTTGTTTTAACCATTACTATCTACTAGACAGTAGTATCTTATGATTACGTGCTTATTATTATAGTTTGATATGCAAGCTATGTTACTCAAACTCGTTTAGAAGTATCCGACACGGATACGTGTCCAAGTGTCGGACTCGGCTATTTTTATGAAAAATATGCATATTTTGGTTAAAAATGAGGTGTCCAAGTGTCATACCCATGCCCGAGTGTCGAGTGTCGGACAAGGGTACGCGAGGGAACTAGAAGAGTCGGAGTAACATAGTTAATGCAAGGCAAAAATGTTTCCTTGCAAATTGAGTTTGAAAACGTCACTCACTGTTGACCATCATTTCTTCAAGCAACCAGTAATTAATGTGTTGAAAATCGATTATTAAATTCATGCGTGGTTTTCATACATTTCCATATTCTAATGCCTTCTTAATTTGGCTAGCTGCACTGTTAAAATTTTAACACGGCATCCTTCTGTTAATTTGGTGGAAAGTAGCATTCCATCTTGCTTGTTTAAACAGAAAACCAGAGGGTGTCCTAGTCATTATAGTCACTTGATGATAGTCCACCACACAATGTCTCTACTCATAAATTTAAACTTTCTTTACGGAGAGGCAGTATACAAAATAAACTTTACTTGTTGGGCGCATGTAGATGTTTCTAATTTTCTATACTATAGTCTCAATTCCAAATTTCTTCGGAGATTAAAATATTTCAAATATGCATATCCCTATACTGGAATATGTTGTTCAAATGGGTTGGACTTTGATCGTATTCTCTTATGTGATAATGATTCCCTTTCCCGTGTTACGTTTATTTATTCATCAATTTTCGGTTTGCTTAATTTAGCCGACAATTGGACATTCATTAGTCCATTCCTTTAGGTTGAAGACTACTACTTTGGGAGTTATATGCTGAATATTTTTTCTAGGGTCACGTGTACTTGGATTGTATCACAACCTTTCATTTAATTGTCTTGTACTAGTACGCTGAGAGTGTTCCTTAAGGGAAATTAATTAGCAATTATGGAAAAAAATTGGACAAGAGCTTTCTGTTGACTCATACAGAAATCACAGTTATAGAGCAAAACATGAGGTTCCTACTATCTTTGTATTAACTTGGATTGGCACATGATTTATCTAACAATGTGTATTGTACGAATGACTTGAGTTCACTCATCATACCATATGCCTCCATCCGACCCAGATTGTGTTGTTCTTACTGTTCATGCGATCGACTGAAGATGATGACCTTGACAAATAACATACTGTGACGTTAGTAACTTGTTCTAAAAAGCATTAGGCACTTTGAGTCGATGAGGTTCTGTGACAACATGCTTACCGTTATTTGAAGCAAAATTACATTTGCAATTTTTTTTTCCTGCATGGATAACCTTTGTTGGATTTTGAACGGGTTAACATATAAGAGAGTAAAGCTAGAGATAATGTGATAAAGAGAATGATATAAGCTAAGAAGTAGAAGAAAAAAAAGGGTTTTTCTACGATGTACCCTTATGTTTTTTCGGATTTTACGATATACCCTCGGTTTTTTAAAATCACACAGAAGATATCCCTGAACTCAATAACTTGTCTTACAAATACCCTAAATGCTAAAATTTTACAATTTTAAATACTATATTTAGACGGTTTTAGTTGATTACGTATCCAAAATACGTAAACCCGTCAATATAAACCTTATTTACTCATCAATGTACAAGTTTTTGTGACAATATGTAACCATAAAAAAACTCAAATTTGAATACTTGGGGTGTTTTAAGAACTAATCTAAAAGTTCAGGGGTATATCAGATGTTTCTTAAAAGTCGAGGGTATATGTTAGAATTTGGGAAAATACGGGGGTACAACGTAGAAAATCCCAAAAAAAAAAAAGGAAATTGCATAGTAGCGTGTCTTTCTTAATGTGCCCAAGTGCAATCAGGCATTTTGGCTAGTGCCTCACCGCCTTAGACCGCATTGAATCATTTTGACTAGTGCCTCATTGGGTCTTGGAAGTTGGATGTCATCGGGGCATTTTGGATTTTTGGATTTGCAGCCCAATTTCTAAGGATTTGCAGCCCAATTTTTTTGGGGAAAAAGTATTCTATGGGAGTAAAATAAGTAATAGGTATGATTAATTGATAATGGTGATCCATAATTGCAAATTATAGGAATAATTTGATCAGATTTTGAAGAAGGAGAAGAGACCCAATTTGAGTATGTTTTGGTTGAGAGGAGGGGTAAAGTATGGAAAATTTATGAGAAAAGTATGTGAAAGAGTAAAATGCGTATGTGAAAGAGCAATACACCGATTCACTAATTGTGAAAACTAATGCTTAACTAACATATTCACTAAGCCAACTAGACTAGCTAGTAATTAGGAGATACACTAACAACTAACTAAAATATAGGAAACTAACTTGGACTAAAATTTTGGAGCAATATAACTTCATTTCTTTCCGTCTACCTGAGGGCTGAGACTTTTAACCACTTCCATTTTGGAGTCTCAGTTTTAACCTACCATGACTTCACGACTCCAACGATGGATATCACAGGTCTACAGCCATACGTCTCCGTAATTGATTTCTACAACACCATTCATTATGATCTTTAACCACCATAGAAGTAGGTAGGGGATGTGGTTTGGCTGATGTTTGTTTGTATTGTGAGTATAGATAGTCCAGTAGAGTCATTTTTGTAACCTTTTGATTTGTTGTTTAAATGGTGTTCCGACTTGCCATGAGATGCCACATTCAGTTCGGGGAGTCTTTTTTTGGTAACCTTTTAACTAAGTTGTTGTTGTTGTGTTCTATGGATAGATTGTCGTCATTTATGCTATCTAAGCCATGTAATATATTTGGAGCCGACGAGGCCCATCAATCGTAATCGTTAAGACGCTGATGATCCATCATTACACATTTATTTAAGCTGTTAAATGATCGTGATTTTTGCAGATCCTTATGTTTGAAAATGGTTTACTGATGAGAAGAAGATCTGGTGGTCTAGATAGATACCGAGATTGGAGACTAGATGTTGATAGCATGACATACGAGGTAAGGATCTGCAACTGGATAGTTGAAGGCTGTTTTTTATTTTTTGTCCTGAAACTAATTTTTTATGCATTTGTCCAAACAGGAGTTACTTGAGCTCGGTGAAAGGATTGGCCATGTGAATACTGGATTAGGAGATGATCAGATTGGGCGATGCCTGAGGAAGACAAAGCTTTCTGTTGTCGATGAATTGTCCTCCCAGTCGTATGCACCAGAGGTGGAGCCGAAGTGTAGCATATGCCAGGTCAGTTCGACAGACCCACAATTCTGAAATGTTAAATAGTTTAGCATCTGGCACCGGCTAGTAATTTAATTTCTGAAATGTACTCTATGGAATGATGAGAATTGGCAAGTCGCCGAATGCGATGACCGACATCCCATTCTGAAATATATATGACAACTATTTTCATATAATCACCTAATGAATGTTGTCGGTAGAGTATATTTTGAGAAACTTTTTTGTCAAAACCGACATTGATTGGCTAGAGTTGTTAATAGTGATGGTAAAACTGGGGACGGAGCAAGTATTAGCGTAAGCAATAATTATTCTACTTGTATATGTATAAATCCACTAGGAAGTTTGTCTTAATTCTCTTCCGTAAATGACACAGGAAGAATACGAAAGTGATGATGAGATGGGGAAGTTGGAATGTGGTCATGCTTATCACTTACATTGCATAAAACAGTGGCTCTCCCGGAAAAACGTCTGCCCTGTCTGTAAAACTGAAGCTTCATCTCGATAGAACTGACATTGTCATGATATTGGGTTGCAGTGATTGCCTTTGTTCGGATGCTTGTTCTATTTATTTATCAATCGTGTGCTGTATACACTCTGCAGAAAAAAAAAATGATAATGTTTGCAAGGAGAAAAGTTTGATTCATTTATGCCACTTTCGAGTGGTTACAAGAATTGGTGAAGTGATGATATAGTTTAGAGCTATGTATACATCTGTATAATTCATGTTTGTTCTATTCAAACTTGTTAACGCGGATTTGCGTTCCCTTCTCTAATCACTATGGCCAGCCAAATCGAAATGTTAAAAATTGGCAATTACTGAGCTTATCGGAAATTTCAGGTGTAATAATCTTGCAAGCCTCAAAAAATCCTGATTCTTGAGACAATTAATCCTAGTAAATCCCATCGTCGTCCCAATCGATCAAGCATATCATTTGCGCAGTTGGAGTAAAAAGTGATTAATGCCGGGTGGTGAGTAAGCAATGTTCGTTAGTCGTTATATACGAACAATGTCAGTAGTTTACGACAAAAAATACTTTGCCAGAATAGCTAGATACACAGTGTAACAGTAAATGCGTGAAAACATGATAAGTGATTTCTGGGATTGTTAATTTGAATGGATCAAGAATAAGGAGATCCAGGCGCGAAACAAAGATTGATTCGCTGCATTTACAGAGACATGTCATGGCACTTATGTGGTAAACTGGCAATGTAGCTTTTCGGGTTATGCTATAAGAATCAGAGTATCAGTTAAGAAGTCATCCATGTTTCTTAAAGCTTTGGCACTGCTAATCTCTTACAGGAGCGAAACTGACCAACGACATTACATATTCAGCAATCTCTGCACCAGCATTTGGCTTTCCGGCCTGCAATGCCCTTTCTGACATTGTTTTCAGCAGTCGTTCGTTATCTGCAAAACAAAAATGATCATATTATATGTTCTATACTTCTATTTATGTGACTTCATTAGTTCACTTGGATTATGTAACACGTGTCGTTACTACGATCAGGTTAGCGAAACATTTTGCTTCATACCATCATTTTACCAGAATCAAAGAATAGATAGTCTTTAGCTCCAGTGAGAATGAGGACAAAACCAAATGTAGAGAGAAAAAACCATACCCAAAATATTTACAATTGCAGTCTGTAATGTTGTTGAATCAAGCTCATCTTCGGTGATGATTCTTGAATCAGCTAAATCTGCCATCAAAGATGCATTTTTAAACTGATATCCTTCTGCAACATTTGGTGATGGAATCTGCATATTGTTTCGAACAGTCAAATTTTACCAGCCCAGTTATGTTGTGTGACGGAGTAAATTCGACATTGCACTAAGTTCTGAAATAACATCTCATGCAGAGATGTAAAGGTTTTGCAGTTTACTGCATTTTGAAGCGATCTTGATCGCATTTAGCTAGATTAGGGCCGCATAACCAGTACTGTGATCGTGACTGAAACCGAGATTTAATACTATTGTAGTTGCTAAAACCGCTCTCTCAATATACTAAAGACAACTCCGCATATTTCAGCAATACAGGACAATAACTATTCCACAAGGCATAAGGCATCTTGCACAATTTTTTTATAACAAGAGAAGGAAGGCTTATGAAATTATTACCAAAATGGCAGGTTTTCCTGTAACTAGTAGCTCAGAACAAGTCATTGCTCCAGCTCTAGAAACAACAAGGTCGGCCGCTGCATAAGCAGAATCCATAGATTTCAAAAACCTTCATAATCGTAAAGTTAGAGAGAGTCAGACAAAGAGAAAATATATGAAATACTGATTGCTGATACACAGTTGTGAACTTGTGATACTGGGATACATCACGATGATACCGAGTAGCAAAGTAAAAGACATCATAAACAGAACCATCAAAGAAATTATGATGGTTTACGCATGAGCTAGTTTGCCTCTCAGCAGAAAAGGAAAGGATCTTAATTCTTACAGGAATGCTGGACATTCTGAGAACAGACCAACTATGACCATCTGGTCACCACTACACTTCTGACACAACAGTTTTTCTGACACGACACTTCATTTTAGGCCTCCAAAACATGAAAACTTACACAAGAATAGCCATTTAAGGGTGTGTTTGGGTAGGAAAAGTGGAGGGAAGGGAGAAAGGGAGAAGAGAAAGGGAAGGGAGGGGAGGGGAGGGAAGGGGAGGAGAAATGGGATGTGGGTGTTTGGATACATTTCCCTCCCAAACCTTGCCTATTGTGGAGAGATTTTGTTTTGCCTTGGAGGAGGGAAAATGGATCCCTCCAAATCTTTCCCCCTCCATTTCTCTCCACCCTTATTTGCTATCCAAACAAGGGAATTTAAATCCCTCACTCTCCCTCCCTTTCTTTTCCCTCCAAATCCCTCAGTCCAAACACACCCTAAGAGACCCTTACAAGCTCCACTGTCGGATACTTTCAGCTGAATTAAGTGACATAGGTTTGCCCAATTCAGAATATATCTTGTCGCGGGGACTTTCATCCTGCAAGTCCAAATCCTTAGGAAGGTAACAAATTAAATGTGTCTACTCCAACTATAAGTGACTTGGTTGAAGTCAGAAACAAAGTTTCCACTTTCCACAACAAACCTTTTGAAAGAAATTCAAGTCAAATGATGCCTACCAGTGACTCGCTAAAGGCACAACGAACAAAATGAGTAAATTCTTGGTTTGATCCTAAGTTTTCATTCTTGACACTCTGCACAGTCTGCAGGTTGCAGCCCAACTAAATGTAAGACTAATGAGGCTTGCTTCCTTGATTTTGAACCACTATTTCAGACTCAAGCCACGTCTCTGTAGCTTAAGACAGGCCCTGCTGATATAGCATCTCTCCAATGATATGTGTTATACGCCCTACCGGCCACATCTAATTGGTTAAACTCGGCAATTTTACCTAGTTACTTAATGCCAGCAAAAGACTCTTGAACTGGACCTTTTCCCAATATCTATATTTCTGTCAACTTCCAAACGACGAAACATGTAGTGATCTAAGCTCATTTCTATTAACTTCCAAAGGATGAAATACCTAGTCTCAGTGAATCTATCAACATCACTAGGTGCAAACGCAAATAAAAAGGCAATATAAAAGCAATTCAAAACAAAGCTACAGAGAAATAAATTGACAGTGCCTATAAATCCAAGCAAATGTCAATGCACCCAATGCTGCCAGGGGTAATTAGTGCAAGAATGCCTATAAATCGGATGATGAAAGCATGTCCGAAAGCAAAAGGTAATTAGTGCAAGAATGGCTATAAATCGGATGATGAAAGCATGCCCCAAAGCAAAAGGTAATTACTGCAAGAATGGCTATAAATCCAAGCAAATGTCAATGCTGCGCAAGGTAGTGACAGACTGATAGAGAGACTTACGGTGCCAAAACCAATCGAGGGTGACTTCTAACAAGGCTCTCCATCTCATCAAACGCTTCTACACCCGTCTCCCAAATAAGATGCAAATTCGGCCGCTCACTCAACATTTGGGTATAAACATTAAACAAAGCAATATTCATAGAATTAGCCCCAAATGATCCTCCAAGAACCAACACAACCTTAACATCAGAATCCTCAATTTCCGCCAACTTAGGAAAAAAATACGTCCTGGCAACTGTTTTCGACACATACTTCCTCAAAGACATCCTCACAGGATTCCCACTAACAACAATCTTCTTCTTATCACAAGGAAAACTATCAACACAAGAATTATGTCCAACAAACACAACATCAGCAACAAATGAAAGTGCCCAATTCGCGTAACCAGGAACTAAAGATTGTTCATGAATTGCAACTTTTAATCCTTTCAATTTCGCAATCAAACATATAGGAAAAGACACATAACCACCAGTTCCTACAACAACTTGTGGTTTAAACCGCTTCATTATTTTCCAACTTTCAGCCATTGACTTTGCCCATTTAAATGGTATTAACATATTTCGAAATGAAAAAACCGGCCGGGCTAACGGCGTTGCAGGTATTGCTGCAAAGTCGAACCCGGTCGAGGGGATTGCAGTGCTTTCCATACCAGTATCAGTACCAATAAAAAGAATTTCAGAATCTTGTGAAATTGATTTGATTTCATCCGCCATTGCTACAGCTGGGAATATTTGCGCTCCGGCTCCGCCTGCTGCGAATACTACTCTTAAACTGGACCGGGTTGGCCCATTAATGGTGGAAGTTGTGGGTTCTATAGATATGCAGCAGGTAAAAACTGATTTGGGTTTTACTCGTTTTAATGGGTGTATGTGTTTTTGTGGTTTAATGTGTAGTGGTAAATGAGAGATTATTGTGGAAGCCATTGTTGTTGCTTGTATGAGCTTGAAGCTTGTTTCAATGGTTAATAATTTTTAAGTTGACTAATTGTAATTTGTAAATTAAGGGTGAGACGAGAAGTACGATGTTTAGAAAGTTACTTCCTCCGTCGTCTCAGTGAATTGTTATCTATTGTTTTTTACACAAAGACCAATACATGTGAAACAAACCATTAAAATAAATAAATTATTGCCCACTTGCTTACACTAGCCACTTGCTCATTACTTACCCAAAAGGAAATAGATAACAAATGAATGATACAGCTCAAAATGGAAATAGATAACAATTCACCGGGACAGAGGGAGTATTATGTTATGCCGTTTTGGTCACAATCTTGATACAGTTAGTCTTGCTGAAGACGGGTTGGAACAAGTGACGGGTAATGCCACTCACAAAACGGATAGGGGAGACAAGGTGGGGGCACCCCATGTGCTTCCCTCTCTCCTCTATTTGGGTCATTTGTGAGAGAAAATGCTATCCGTCACTCCAAAGTGACGGATACGTGCCGTCTGATTTTGTGATCTTCAGTTAGTCTTGCTGAAGACGGGTCGGAGCAAGTGACGGGTAATGACACTCACAAAACGGATAGGGGGACAAGGTGGGGGCACCCCCATGTGTTTCCCTCTCTCCTCTATTTGGGCCATTTGTGAGAGGAAATGGTATCCGTCACTTCAAAGTGACGAATACGTGCCGTCTCTTAATAAGAAAATGATTGTTCTGAGATTAGCAGAGAAAAGTTGTAGAAGTTTTAGCAGTTGCTCGACTGTAAGGACAGAGATTGATGGAGGGGTTTAATCAGTGGCCAAAGGTTAGAGTTGACGCCTCGGATGGTTCCGAAAGACTTTGGAGACAATTACTCACTAAACTAGTCTAGATCCCATGTAAGAGATGCACGATATTTATAAAATTTTACTTTTTAGTATATCTCGTATTATTTATGGATTTTAAATTGACAATTCACTTCTTTTTTAGGTTTCTCATCTGATTTGATCAAAAAAAAGTTAAAATTGTAAAAAGCCATGAAATTAGTATTTTAATGAAAATTTTCTTTTTACCGAGAAATTAGTGATGTTATTTTTAGAATATTTTTACTATTAACATTTTTTGTGCAACTTCTCATCATTAAAAGTCAATGAATTTTCATCGTATAATTATTTAAAAAAAAAAGTATATAGTTTTTTATTATATAATAATGGAGATAAATTTATGTAGATTTTAAATAATATAGAATGTTTTAAATATTAAATTTATTAAAAGATTGTGCGATTAATTATCTACCATATCTACAATATATGCTAAAAATACGACGCTTTATTTTAGGAAATATAATTTAGGCGGGAAAAATTAGAGTTTCACCTGTTCATTTAGGGTGTGTTTGCATTGAGTGATTTGAAGGGAAAAGAAAGGGGGAGAGTAGGAAATTTAAAATTTCTTGTTTGGATAACAATTGAGGATGAAGGGAAAGATTTGGAGGGATCCAATTTCTCTCCTCCAAGCCTAATCAAAATCTCTCCTCAATAGGCAAGATTTGGAGGAAAATTATATCCAAACATCCACACCCCATGTCCCATCCCTTCCCTTCTATCCCTTTCCCTTCCCTCCTTTCCCCTACCCTCCATTTCCTTCCACTTTTGCTATCCAAACACACCCTTAATTAGGGCTGTCAATGATATGAGCCGGCTCGTTGAGCCCTTGGAATCGGTTCGGTCAAAGCTCGGCTCGTGCTCGGTCAAAACGAGAACGAGCTCGAGCTCGAGCCGAGCCTGGCTAAATACGAGCCGAGCCCGAGCTCAGCAAGGCTCTGCTCGAAAGCTCGTTTGGGCTCATTTATAAAAAAAATTTGTATAATCTTTATGTTGTAGTATTATGTTTATTTTAAATTATGTTATTTAGACATTTATATAAGTATATTATGATATGAATTTTTTTTAGTATTTTATAGTTTAGTTGTTTTTCAAAAATATTTATAATTAATTAGATTTAAAGGTGAGAAAGTGAAAATATATAATGACAAAACGAGCTCGATTCGAACTCGAGCCTCAATTTTTTAGGCTCGACAAGCTTCGAGCCGAGCCCGAGCTCAAGCTAAAAAATTCGAGCCGAGCCCGAGCCCACCCGAGCTCGAGCTCAGCTCGTTTACACCCCTACCCTTAGTAAATAGGAGATTACTCAGACATTACTTTTTGGGATATTCTTTCTACATGGTATCCATGTTTTTGAACTTTCTATGGTGCACAATGTATTCCTCTTAGTGAGCTACGTACAAATTTTAACTGGTTATAATTCTTGGTCACGAACTCCAAAAATGACATTTTTTTTTAACACAGAGTACTAAAGATGCTCAAAGCAAATCGTTATCATATAAACTCGTAGCCAAGTCAGTCAAAGTTTATTTGGTAAAAAACTTTTGACCGACCAAACTCTTGCAACAAGTACAAAATTTAGCAATATTTTTTTCTCAAATCGAAGATCTCGCAAAGAAAATCAATTTGAAAAAAAGAATCGTCGCGTTCCAAACTCGTGGTCATGATTTATAAACTGTCAAAGTTTTTTTTAATGAAAAAAAGGTCTTTCAATAAAATTATTCAGATGCCGTCTCTTTTAGGATAATCAACCTCTAAGCAGTGAAATATTTGGATTTGGATTTACTAGTACAAACTTTTTAACATTTTTCAAATTAACCTTTACTTTTTTTTTTGAGTAAAACATCAATTTCATTAATAATAATAATAATAATAATAATAATAATAATAATAATAATAATATATCATACAAGAATTGCAACAAAAATTAAAATTAATTGAATACAAATTTGTAAAACACAAGCAAGACAAACTCTTCCTAAAACTAAGATCGTTATTAGATAAAAGCGCTTCTGCACACCACCCTCTAAAATACCGCTGTTTCTTCATACAGTCAACTGCGAGGAGATCCATAGATCTGATAATAAAGTTTTGAAAGAGGAGATCCATAGATCTTGTCTGATCTCACAAATCGTAAGCAATTATCCAATATCCATTGCAGCACCATATGACTACAAATAAGACAATTGATCTTCCACATAATTCTTGAACCTCTCAAATAGAGGGATGAATCTCACACAAGATGAGGACCAAACTCACACAAAGGCGAGGACAAATCTCCAATAAAGGAGAGGCAAGAGTTATTTCCATATAATTAATAATTAATAGATATTTAGTAAGAAAAACGGAAAAATTGGGGCTTACCTCCAGCAAAATTGGTAGACGATAGCACCTAATTGATGAAACTGAAGATTAGGGTTAGGGTTTTTAGAGGTTTTTAGAGAGAGACTTTTTTAGAGAGAGATTATACTATCTTAGTAAACCTATGCTATAGACCTCTCAAATTAACCTTTAGGGGCGTTTGGTTGGGGGGAATAAGGAAAGGGAAAGAGAATAAAAATGGTTGATTTCTTTTGTTGTTGTTGTTTGTTTGACACAAAGAAAGGGTAACTCATACCCCCCCTTACCCCAAAAACCCTTCTCATCCTTACCCCTCCCCCACTTGGGTAAAGCCCATAACCCCATAATCCCTTCTTCCTCCTACTCCCTATTTCCACCACTCCCGCCAACACCCACCACACCCTCTCACACCGCCAATCACTGCCACCTACACCCTACACCCACCACACCGACACAACCACCACCAGGGACGCCGACACAACCACCACCAACGACGCCGCCTGTCCACGCTACCTCATATCCTCAACCACTAAACACCACACCAACACCTTCAGTAACTCTCCCACCCCACCAACCACCACCAACACCTTCCTCGGCCACACCAGATCTGGTGTTTTAAAGGGTGGGGGAGGGGTTTTCGAAGGGTTGTGGTGGATTTTTTAGAATGAATAAGGTGTTTGGGGTCGGGATTGTGGTGTTTGTTGAGGGCGTGAGGCGCGGTGATTAGGTTCGCCGTGGGGTACCGTGAGGAAGATCGTCGGCGCCGCTACTTGTGGTGGTGTCGGTGTAGATAATGGTGGCAGGTGGTGGGTAATGGTGGTGGACGTGGTGGATGTTGGCTTTTAATTCCCTTTTCCTCTAATTGTCAACCAAACACCCAAGTATAATATGGGTGATCCCATTCATTTCCCTCTCTTACCCTTTCTTGATTTCATTCTCTTACCCTTTCCCGTACCAAACTCCCCCTTACTTCATTACTAATTCATCCCAAAACAATTTCACTCCATGTTATAAATTTTGATTCTACCACTAGTTTTCGCTAATGTACTAAAACGGGCATATAAAAAAACAAGTTTAAGTTGGAGAGAACGTGAGCTATACCTGATTTTTAGTGAAACTAATTTGGAGTTTTGGTGACATCAATTGCACAAGATGGTCCGGAGAATTGTACTCGGGGCGCCAATATGTAAACAACAAAATTATAAAATTGTTTTGATATTTAGCTTTCACAAATGTCACATCATATCTCAATATCTGGACAAGAAGTTTGTTAAGTGGTCTTGGAGCGGTCCGGATTCTCTCCATTACTTGAAAAGAAATGGACATCCATTACTTTTCAATGGTGCGGATTAACTCTAAGTATAATCGGATGGTTTTAAATTTATTTGAGAAAGAAAAGGTAAATGGGTGAAAGTGAAATATATAATAGAATAATCCTTTTAAGGGGAAACGGACCAAAAGTAATGGAGAGGATCCTATTGGAGTGCATAGATCAGTTTGAGAAGGTGACTCCTTAACCACTAGTTACATCATACAAGGATGCCGACTGATTGTGGTGCACATACATCTATACTAGTGGTGGCTCCCCGGCTAGATTTTCTTGATCACACATTCTCATTTAAGACAACATTATTCATTTTAAGTCTAAAATAAGTTAAGACTTGTTTAGCAAATGACAGAAGCAGATTTATAATAGCGGATAACGTTAGCAGAATGCGGTTAGCAGATTTTAGTAGCATGTTTTACTATAAACTAAATTAGCAGAATTAATAAATTATGTTTGGTAATTAGCAGATTATAAGATCATTAGAATGATTTTATGTATTAATTGAATATGCTAATACAAGAGGCTCCTAATAGTAGCATATTCAAAAATAGTAGATTCTGGCGAATATGCTATCAGAATATGCCGTTTACCAAGCACTTGAAAATAGTAGATTGATTGGTCAATCTACTAATTAGGCCGGAATCTACTGATTTTACTGAAAATGTTATTTACCAAACAAGGCCTAAATATCATACTCCCTCCTATTCTAAATAACTGTCTCATTTGCCATTTCCGTCTATTCACATAATTGTCCCATTTGTCATATTTGGACATGGTTTTTTACTTTTCTACCCTTAGCTTTTTTCTTTATTTACCACCCCAACCATCCATAACCCATCATATTCAATACTTTTCATTATTTAACTCATATATTCTTACCTCTATACAATAATTTTCATTATTTTAACTATATTCCTTAATTTTCGTGCCATTGTCCAAATGGGACACTTATTCGGAATAGGAAGGAGTATAACTTATGTCCGTCTTAATGGAGACTTACTGTTTCTCAGAAGTGCACAAATAACTCCAACCATTATTTGATAGATTAGGCTTTAGGCCTGTTGGGCAATTAGATGGGCTTTTGTTTCAACTATCCATATCTAAATTTGGAAAGGAAACATCTTAGAAATCAAATAGAGTAGAGATAACTATCGGGCCTGACAGGGGTGGGCTGGGCTGGTCTGGTCTGAGAGGTAGGGGCCCACTATACTATCTTCTTTAGTGTCGGGTGACATTGGGTTTCTGAATGAATGGCTCGAGCACGACCCAATTAGTGGCGGGTCAAGACGGTCCAAGCATGCTTAATTTTTGTTATTGTTAATTTGTTAAAGAGTCCGGTCGAGCTAAGGGAAAAGTGGCATTGGCCTGCCCTGATAGGAGACCTCGGTTATGTAAGGCTAGGTCAGTGGCTGGTCAAGTGGTGATATTTGGGCCTGAAGTGACAGGATGAGCTGAGCTGACCTATCATCTTGGTCAGGCCTAAATATTACCATTAATCGTCTCGATTTAATAAGCAATTTCATGATTTATTTTTAGTTTAGGTACTTCTAACTTTTGAGTTTATTTTTATTTGTTATTTTTATTTAGTTTTGTAAAATTACCACTTTATCTTTTTGTCTGTATACTTTTATTAATCTCCCTTTTTATGTAAACGCGTAGATTATGAAGCACTGAATTTATTAGCTTTGTGCTAATTTGGTTATTAGGACTCAGAGTTTTAACTTTTTTTTACCCTACAATTCTGTTAGATTGGGTGGCCTATCAATCCTTGATCGAACAAACGACATTTTCTATCTATTTCCCTTTCGATCATATCAGTTGGTTAACAGAGTTAAAAGGTCCGTATCTTTCTTTTTTTTTTTTTTTTTTTTTTTGCATTGAATTCATTTTTTGTGTATTTTTTTTTGAGTATGTATTCTCCACACGTGATATTTGACTCTACTGTAATTTATTGTTGATTATATCACACTGCTACTGCTGCAATTCCTGCACTGCTCTCACTGAAGACTAAGGTTGAAGGCAGCAGTCTAGAAGCTTCCTCTCCTCGTCAGATTCACATAAGCTTGTAATAAACTCGAGCTGGTGACAGCCTGTCATAGAAAGTTAGTTACAGATAGATATTTTGTACATACCAATCCTTGTATATAAACAGATACATACACCTTGTAAGTTAAGTTTTGTAGATCAATAAAATTTCACACTTATTTACTCAAGTTGTCTATTATTAAGATCTACTGCTGGGATTCTGCTGAATCAGAGAAAGTATATAATTGATATACTCAAAGATTTAGGCATGACAGAAGCCAAACCAGCAAAGTTTCCTCTCCCAACAGGCCTGAAGCTGTCTGTTGATGAAGGTCAGGTGTTAGCCAAACCTGAGTTGCAGAGGAGACTAATTGGAAGGTTGTTATATCTGAATTTGACTAGACGAGATATAAGCTATAACGTTCAACACTTAAGCTAGTTTGTGTGTGAACCCAGGCAAGCTCATCTTAATGCTGATATACACCTGATCAGATACTTGAAAGGGACTCTAAATATGAGTTTGTTCTACTCTGCTAATACTGATCTTGTGCTCCACAGCTACTGTGATGCAGACTGGGGTTCTTGTGTATTTACAGGGAGATCTATAACAGGTTATTGTGCATCACTTGGGAATTCATTAATTTCATGGAAAACTAAAAAGCAAGCTATTGTTAGCAAGTCCTCTGCAGAATCAGAGTACAGAAGCTGTGGGTTAATATCCGTATACTACCCTTTAATTGCAGGACTATAACGTAAAATATACATGTGAATATAGTCATAAAACATAAAAACGATAAGGAACAAGAAATCAACCTCGGGTCCTTGATGAACGGCGTAAAGAACAGAAATCAAACCAGATTCCCTCCTAATTGTTGCACCCAAGACCTTGTCCGAGATATGCCCTTGTGCTAGAACAGTGTTCTCCGATTGCCTTGCAATATTGGGAGAACTGATGTGAGTTTTTCACTGGATGAGAGATCCGAATTTCGAGAGGCACTGTTCTCGAAACCCTAATTTCTTTTGTGAAAGAATGATTAGGTTACAAAGAGGAGAGACTCCCTCTTTGTATGGCTCGTACCGTGAGCTCTCAATGGGGAGAGTGGGCTTTCCACTTTCTCTCATTTCTAACTCATGGTACGACCCGAAATCCTAAATGCATATGACACGTGTCGATCATAAACACATTATCGGTTATCGAAAATTAAGGCATCGGCTAATAATACGGGTTATTTGAGTTATTAATACGTGTCCGACAAAACAAGTATTGTATAATTACATTCAATATACATTTAATTAAATATAAATCGCTTATATTTAATTTTACGAATTAACTGGTTAATTCGCCTTAGCCCATGATATTTAATCCGTATTAAATATAATATCTCAACATCACATATTTGACTAATTACTAGTCAAATAACTCGGACTAACTGGTTAGTCAATTTTGGCATCTACATGACAGTATTTCCATACTGTCACGTCTCTCGAACGTATCCTATAGGTGTGACTTTTAGGGATCAGTTGATCACCGCCATCTGTATGACAATAACGTCAAACTTATCTAGCAAGCCAACCGTTATTGATAAACGTGGATCAACTGATAATAATACCAAAGTATGCCCTTTGATCCTTTTAGAGGTTTATAAGTCCTTGCACTAATTGTTAAGGACACCAACCCCAACAAGCTCCCACTTGTCCGTACAAGTGCATGTGCAATGACGTTATCCGCACTAACTGGAGGACACAAGCTCAACAAACTCCCACTTGTCCGTACAAGTGTATGTGCGATAACCGATTCTCATATTCATTTAAAATTTCTCCCACTCAATGTAAAACAATTTGCGGATCCGGATCCGCAAAGGTCGTATTTTTACAATCGATCGTATCTAGAGTGGTTTCCCCGACTAAAGAGTAACTTAAGCGATAAAACGAATCCGTATCCGAGCATGGCCATGCATTTTGATTCTGACTCCTCGAGTGGCCCCGAGAAATATCGAGTACCGATAAAGGCTGAATATTTCCTTCAACTCGACTCCTTCCGATCTAAGCACAACATGAAATGACCAAGAAAAAATCTACTTGGCCCCTGTTACGGATGACCGTGAGAAAGAAACCAAAGTCACCCAAAATCTGCCGTAGTCTCAAGAGACTGTCGATAGTCAAAGAATCGACTCTTAGGATCACCATGGAAGTCCTATCCACGACCGGGCAGCGAATGTTATAAAACATTTAGGACTCCACGTCGATGTCACAATGGTGTCCTACGAAATATCCGTATAAATCGCCTCTGTGATTGGTCGGTCAACCGGTTGACTTATGGCTCGTTGAACCCACCATCAACCAACGTCACAGAATAATTGCCAGAGTTATCGGCTCATGTGGGCAATTAAGGACTAACAAGATATGATGTTTGTTGATTCACTTTGTGGTGTTCAAAATCGTCGTACAATTCCACATGAAAAACAAAATATATATATAAAATATCAAAATGATGATGTCGTATAGAGTACAAAAGAGAATGAATCTAATCCATAAAAGAGTACTACAACTCGGGAACACGTTTAATTCCCATGGAATTTACGTGCCCTTCATGCTTATCTTGTCGTAATGCTTTAGTGAGAGGATCTGCTATGTTATCATCGTAGCGATCTTTTCTATCACTACTTCCTTTTGCTCCACGTAATCCAGGATTAGATGAGCTTTCCGTTGTACATGTCTAGACTTGTTGCTAGACTTAGGCTCCTTAGCTTGGAAGATGGCACCACTATTGTCGCAATAGATGGTGATCGGGTCATTCGAACTAGGCACTACGGATAGTCCATGTAAGAATTGACGCATCCATATCGCTTCCTTTGTAGCTTCGGACGCGGCATAGTACTCGGACTCGTCGTAGAATCTCTTTATGTGATTTGTTTGAACTCTTCCGTGTGATCAGTAGCGCCATTAAGAGTAAAAACGAATCCAGATCGAGATTTCGAGTCATCTCGATCCGTTTGGAAGCTAGCATCTGCAGAATCAGGTTGCGCATAGCTTTTGAGAACCTCCATAAGTCAATGCCCAATCTTTAGTCCTCCGTAGGTACTTAAGAATGTTCTTGACAGCTAACCAGTGTGATTCACCCGGATCTTTGGAATCGACTTGTCATACTCAATGCATATGCCACGTCGGGGCGTGTGCATATCATGGCATACATGATTGATCCTATAGCCGAAGCATAAGGAATCCGTGTCATGCGCTCTTTCTCTTCCGGTGTCTCTGGTGCATGAGACTTGCTCAAATGCACCCCTGGAGCCATAGGAAGAAACCCCTTCTTGGAGTTAGTCATCTTTGAATCTCTCTAGGACTTTGTCTATGTAAGACTCTGACGAGAGATAACATCCGTCGTGATCTATCTCGATAGATACGGATGCCTAGAATTCTTTGTGCCTCTCCCAGATCTTTCATCTGGAAATGGTTTTTCAACCATACTTTCACCGAAGTTAAGAGAGGTATGTCATTCCCAATCAGGAGTATGTCGTCAACATACAATATTAGGAAGACAATCTTGCTCCCACTCGACTTGATATATAGACATGGTTCCTCGGCCGATCGAGTAAATCCATTGTCTTTTATCACTTGGTCGAAGCGATGATTCCAACTCCTTGATGCTTGCTTAAGTCCATAAATGGAACGCTTAAGCTTGCACACTTTCTTAGGATGTTTAGGATCGATGAAACCTTCGGGTTGTACCATGTACAACTCTTCCTCCAAAAAGCCGTTTAAGAAGGCGGTTTTCACATCCATTTGCCAAATTTCATAGTCATGAAAAGCGGCAATCGCTAAGATAATCCGAATGGGAACGCAGCATGACTACGGGTGCAAAAATCTCATCGTAGTGCAAACCTGGCACTTGGGTGAAACCTTTAGCAACTAGTCGTGCTTTGTAGATATCTTTTGACCTTCCACGAGAATGCTTTATCTTGTAAAGCCATTTGCATTGAAGGGGACGAACCTTAGCGAGTAAGTCAACAAGATCCCATACGTTGTTCTCATACATGGAGTCCATCTCGGATTGCATGGCCTCAAGCCATAGCTTTGAGTCGAGAACTTGTCATGGCACCTTTATAGGTTGCGGGTTCACTACTCGTTAAGAGTAGAACGTCATCTATGTCATGTTCCTCGACCATACCAATGTATCTGTCCGGGAGGAATAGAGACTCTTCCCGACCTCCTAGGTTCCTCAGGAATATTCACCGCGGCTAGGGATTGAAGGAACAGTTCCTCCAATGGTTGCTCGGTGTTTGGTTGGAATCTCCGACGGGTCGAAGGTTCTATCACTCTTTGCATTCTCGAGAAATTCCTTCTCTAAGAATGTCGCACTAGCCGCAACAAAAACACGTTGTTCGGTTGGCGAATAGAAGTAATGACCACGTGATCCTTTAGGATAACCTATAAAGTATGTCTTGACCGATCGCGGGCCGAGCTTATCCTCGTGTCTCCACTTGACATAAGCCTCGCAGCCCCAAACCCGTATAAAGGACAAGTTAGGGACCGTTCCCTTCCATAGTTCATATGGAGTCTTGTCATGAGCTTTAGACGGACTTCGGTTAAGTATTAGAGCGGCTGACATAAGAGCATAACCCCATAATGAATCAGGTAAAACCGTGTGACTCATCATGGATCGAACCATATCAAGTAAGGTTCGATTTCTCCGTTCGGACACACCATTCAATTGAGGTGTTCGGTGGAGTTAAGCGTAGGGCAATCCCACGAGTCTTTGAGGTGATGATCAAACTCGTGAGAAAGATACTCGCCACCACGATCTGAACGTAGTGTTTTAATCTTTCTACCCAATAGGTTCTGCACCCTATTCTGGTATTCTTTGAATTTCTCAAAGGATTCACTTTTGTGCTTCATTAAGTAGACATAGCCATATCTACTTAAGTCGTCCGTGAAAGTGATGAAATACCTATAGCCTTCTCGTGCGGTGATTGACATAGGACCACATACATCCGTGTGTATGAGCCCTAATAGGTCAGCAGCGCGCATTCCAACACCTTTGAAGGAAATACGAGTCATTTTACCGATGAGACATGATTCACACGTGCCAAATGATTGAAAATCAAAGGCCGAGATAGCTCCATGTTTGATGAAATTTGTTTTACGCGTTTCTCATTAATGTGTCCCATACGGCGATTGCCATAGATACGTTTGATCTTTGTCACCTACCTTTAACTTTTTATTCATTACGTGTAATATTTCCGTGGTCTGATCTAAAACATAAATTCCGTTCATGGAAAGCGCCTTGTCAGTAAATCATATCGTGTAATGAGAAAATGCAAGCATTGTTTTCTATTACAAATGAAAAACCAAGTTTATCAAGCGCAGAAACCGAAATAATGTTTTTGGAAAGACTAGGAACATAATAGCAATCATATAATGATAACTCAAATCCGCTTGGAAGCTGGATCACATATGTCCCCTTGGAGATGGCAGCTACTCTTGCTCCATTCCCAACACGCAGGTCCACCTCACCCTTTACGAGGGGTTCGATGTTTCGGAGCCCCTGCACATGATTACCTGAGATGAGAACCACAACCGGTATCAAGTACCCAAGTTCCGTAACTTGCGTGGTTAATCTCAATCATATGAATAAAAGTAGAAGAGAGAGAAGACATACCAACGGGTTTAACACGACCTGCCTTTAAGTCCTCATGATAAACAGGACATGTGCGTCTCCAATGCCCGGTCTTGTGGCAATGATGGCATTCCATGTTTTCACTCTTGCTCTTTGTCATGCCTCGATGAGTTACTCGCCTCACCAGGACCACTCTTCCCCGAACCCGACCTTTTGAACTTCGCCTTACCTCTTTTGTTAGGTTTGCCGGAGCTTTGCCCTTACCTTTCCCTTTGTTTGACACAACGAGAACATCTTGTTTCGAACTCCCACTGAACTTCATGTCCTTCTCGGTGCATGCGAGGAGGGAGTGCAATTCATGGGGAGTTTTCTTCAAATCATTCATATAGTAATTCGCTCTGAATTGCGAATAACCATCGTGGAGTGAGTGAAGAATACGGTCGATAACAATATTCTCGCTGATGTTACAATTAAAGGTCTCCAGTTTCTCGACATTCTCAATCATCTTTGAGAATGTGTGGGCTAACCGGTTGGCCCTTTTCGAGTCTCGCATCAAAGAAGCGAGTGGTATGCTCATAGGTCACGATTCTCGGTGCTTTCGAGAATTCCTTAGTGAGCGTGGTGAAAATCTTGTTTGCACCATGGGCTATGAAGCGTTTATGCAAATTGGATTCCATTGCAAAAATGAGTACGTTTTTAATCGCACCCGCTTCCATACAGAAATCATTAAACTTGGTGATTTCGTGACTCTAGCCGTGGGACCTGGGTTTCCGGGAGGGCTCTAATAGATATTTGAGCTTCCCATCAGCGGCGGCAGCATTCGTAATGCCGCCTCCCGGTCCGCGAAGTTGGATCCATCATTCTTGATCGAGTAGGTGATTCATCCGATTCATGAAGATCCGAAGCGGGACTCACGGTCCAATGTGGCACTTGGCATTGGGTTATCGGTAGAACCAGCCATTTGTTATTTAGCGAGTTTAAAAACGTGATCTACACTGAAAAAGAAAGAAAAACAAAACGAAATAAGCAACTCATCGAGGTGATTTAAGTCTATTTTAAAATTCATTTTAAACATGTAGACTCTCGCACTTGCATAATTGATCTCCCTCAAGAATGATACAAGTGATCCCAAGACTCAATTTCTGTAAATTGATAAGCCAACTGTTTAGCTAATTCTTCCGGAAGAACTCTTGGTCGATAGATTTCTGTAAATCCTATCTATAGTCCACCATGATCACAGGATCGTACGAGTGACCATAGTGTTGAGATAAAATAGGTCAATCGGTTCCAACTTACCCGACGTAGAAGGGGTCATAGTATGCCTACCGACGAAGAAGGGACTCATTGGAGTTTGACCTATAAAGACCGTTCTCAATTTTAGTTTATACGAGGAAGATCCCATCAACAAAATTATAATTCATTTTAAGTGAACGAATAACTAGCGTCTGTCGTGAATGAATTTATTTGGATGATGGCTTAAAACGTGTGACATGAGAATGTCAATGAAAACTAACTCGTGACCTCTATATGTGTCAGTTTTCATGCAATAATTAGGTGGTTTGGTTTTTAGGCGGAAAATGATGCAAATTATCGTAACAATAAATAAATAAAGTAATGCAATACGTAAATAAAAATTTCCTAGTGTGGCCTATCCTAGTAAAAAGAACATAATACAACTTTGGAATCCACCGTTGGACCCAAAAAGCTTGTCTTGATGTTCCATCTTGATCCAAGTAGCGGGAGTGAGCATCCGGTCTCCATCTTTGGTCTTCTCAAAAATTACAATTTAAAATTACAAATATAAACCTATTTACATTCTAATTAAAACTGTAATTACAAGTGAAAAATCCAAAACGGAGATACGAGATCTCAAAATACAACCAAGACCGTGTTCCATCATTACGGTAACACGTTCTACTAAGGCCACACTAAGTTACAACTGATTGTAAATTAAATACGTAAATAAAAGGCATTCACGGCATTCATAATTAACGATAAATAAAATGCATCAACTAAAAACAAATTCATTCGTGACATAATTCCGTAATTATGTTAAATTTATCCAAACCACCTTTTAATGATTAAAATTCATGTGATAAAACCGCTTCTATCATTTAATTTTAATCCATTATAATCCGTCATTTTAAAGACGCTTTAAAACAACTATATGGTACGTGAGTGAATCAATTCACTATTAAGCGAGTGTACTATATCCGTATAAAGTACATATTTAAGCCAAAAGAAAATTTAAATCAAAAGAAACAAATTTTCAAAGTCTGTTAAAGCGAAATCCCTCGATCCGGGACATAAGTGCTCGATCGAGGACGGGAGAGGGCTCGATCGGTGAAGCGCAAGTCGATCGAGAGGTATGCTAATCGGAGGTGCTCGATCGACTAAAGCGGGAGGTCGATCAGTACCTATATCAACAAAACTATTCGATCGAGTACGAGGACAACTCGATCGAGCAGAGGGGTTTTGAAAGCAGGTCGATCGAGTACAGCAAGGACTCGATCAAGCAAAAAATTTTGGAACAGGGTCGATCGAGTACAGCAGGGACTCGATCGAGCAAAAATTATACAGAAAAGCCACTCGATCGATTAAAAACATGGTCGATCGAGTGCAAAAAAAACTCTGGAAAATCCAAAACCCTCGTGAAAACATATTTCGAGACAAAATCAATTGCAAATATGATCAAAACTCATTAAAACAAATTTGACAATTGACAAAACATGACATATTGTTATAATCTCTGTATAAAACAACAATATGCAAAAACCAAATCGAGAAACATGAAATTACCGTGTAATACATGACACGGTTTAAAAAAAAATTCTGCCGTGTATACCAGGCACGGTTTTCGAAGCAGAAAATCATCGTTTCTAAAACGTTTTATGAAAAACACATGAAAAATTCACGTGGCCTCGCTCTGATACCACTTGTGGGTTAATATCCGTATACTACCCTTTAATTGCAGGACTATAACGTAAAATATACATGTGAATATAGTCATAAAACATAAAAACGATAAGGAACAAGAAATCAACCTCGGGTCCTTGATGAACAGGCGTAAAGAAAGAGAAATCAAACCAGATTCCCTCTAATTGTTGCACCCAAGACCTTGTCCGAGATATGCCCTTGTGCTAGAACAGTGTTCTCAGATTGCCTTGCAATATTGGGAGAAGCGATGTGAGTTTTTCTTTGGATGAGAGATCCGAATTTCGAGAGGCACTGTTCTCGAAACCCTAATTTCTTTTGTGAAAGAATGATTAGGTTACAAAGAGGAGAGACTCCCTCTTTGTATGGCTCGGCCGTGAGCTCTCAATGGGGAGAGTGGGCTTTCCACTTTCTCTCATTTCTAACTCATGGTACGACCCGAAATCCTAAATGCATATGACACGGTCGATCATAAAGCTGTTATCGGTTATCGAAAATTAAGGCATCGGCTAATAATACGGGTTAGGTTGAGTTATTAATACGTGTCGACAAAACAGTATTGTATAATTACATTCAATATACATTTAATTAAATATAAATCGCTTATATTTAATTTTACGAATTAATCGGTTAATTAATTTAGCCCATGATATTTAATCCGTATTAAATATAATATCTCAACATCACATATTTGACTAATTACTAGTCAAATAACTCGGACTAACTGGTTAGTCAATTTTGGCATCTACATGACAGTATTTCCATACTGTCACGTCTCTCGAACGTATCCTATAGGTGTGACTTTTAGGGATCAGTTGATCACCGCCATCTGTATGACAATAACGTCAAACTTATCTAGCAAGCCAACCGTTATTGATAAACGTGGATCAACTGATAATAATACCAAAGTATGCCCTTTGATCCTTTTAGAGGTTTATAAGTCCTTGCACTAACTGTTAAGGACACCAACCCCAACAGAAGCATGGGTCAGACAACAAGTAAACTAATTTGGCTTAATGAATTACTCAAAGAATTACAGATTCATGTTCCCACACCTATCATATTACACTGTGACAATAAAGCTGCCCAACATACAGCTGAAAATCCGGTGTTCTATGAGAGGACAAAACACATTTAGCTAGATTGCCATTACATAAGGGAACATATTACATCTGGATTGATCAAGACTGCTCACGTTCCTACTTCACAACAACTTGTTGATGTATTGACCAAGCTTTAGGTGCATGAGAAACAACATGCCTATCTCACTGCCAAGTTGGGCCTTGTTGAAACTCCACTTTAGTCCAACTTGAGAAGGGGATGTTGATTATATCACACTGCTACTGCTGCAATTCCTGCACTGCTCTCACTGAAGACTGAGGTTGAAGGCAACAGTCTAGAAGCTTCCTCTCCTCGTCAGATCCACATTAGCTTGTAACAAACTCGAACTGGTGACAACTTGTCATAGAAAGTTAGTTACAGATATTTTGTACATACCAATCCTTGTATATAAACAGATACATACACCTTGTAAGTTAAGTTTTGTAGATCAATAAAATTTCACACTTTATTTACTCAAGTTGTCCATTATTAAATTAACCGTAATTGTTTACGTTACATTTTGACCTAGAATTCTATAATCAAGAATTCAACATTTATATACACGTATATTATTTTGACGATAAAAATTGCATTTTTCGTTTTTCTTAAAAAAACTAATTAACATCTTATTTATCAAATCATCCAAATTCAAACTTTTTATTTTCCGGTCGATTATTAATTAATTTATTATCAAGTTCAAACTTTATTTGTGTTTAGTTATAAGGATCAAGGCCATAAACAGTTTAAAAAAATGAACATTATTCAAATGTTGGTCACGTTAGTTAATTTAAACAAAAAGAGCGGGGGAGAAATCTACGTAGGAAATCAGTCAAATTAAATATTGGAGATTCATTGTACAGCTAAATGGGGATCTTAAAAGATAACAAATATCTGATTGCACATGGTGAAACCAACCAATTTTAGCCTCTGGTGGTTACAAATCTGTTGAGAAAATATTGTTGTGGGGTTGGATGATTGAATCATTCAATCCATCCCGCTTTTAGAAATTTACAAAAGAATACTATTATCCTAAAATTCTAATTAAAACCACGAAGAGGATTGTGGGATCAGAATTAATCAAACTATTTAGAACGTAAAATTGTAGAATTTAATCACGAACAACCATATTAAAAACTATATGCGTTGATGCAACTAGGTATTGTGGCAGCGGTATACTCTCTCCAATCCAATCCAAATTACCCATTTGATTTGTTACGGTCTACGAGACGACACTTTGACCACATTTTCTTCATTTATATACTATTTTTGTATGTCGAAATTATAATTTTCCGAAACCTCTTTTTATAACAAACGTAAATATGTCAATTTTACATATAAATTTTAAAAGTTTGATTAAATATAATCGATGTCAAAATTTAACAAGGTTGACTTTAAAAAGTGAGTGAGTAGTTTGAATTAGATTGGAGGAAGTAGTATTTTTAGGCTGCCTTTGTATATAACAAGATCAGCAAATGCAGTCACGACTCACGAGCGATGGAATCGGGCTTCCGGTCTTGGTCACCGACTTTACAAGCATTATTGACGGAAGATAATACAAACCTTAAAGTAAGAAAACCTCATGCACTCATATTTGGGGCCTCATTTTTTTATGCCTCCATTAATTTTAAGACGCCCTGGTAAACACGGAAAGAAATATTTTCGGAATCGCTAAAATAAAACGTGACACAACTGAAGTTTCAAGATCAGTATGCAATGACGGATGAGTCCATGACATTATGTTACCGTGAATAAGAATCTGAAAAAGATCGATGATATTTTGATAGTGGGGCGGCTTTCAAGCGGTTAGCATATCTACAAGTACATGAGGTATGCCATGCATAAGGTGATAAGGTACATACCCTTGAAAAGATTAGTATCCACTTTATTATCATTAATTCTCTCACTTTTTTATCCTATAAATACCGGAAAGTTCCTTGCCTTTTATGATCATCTCATATTTAGCCATATACTACCTATATTTTTCTAATATGCCCTCCTTGGACAAATGTTAGAAAAATCGATATTTTTTATCGCCGTTTTCCTGCTTTACCCATTATCTTAGATGTTCAAAAACATATACAAGTGAAATAAACCAAAGGATGCAATCTTCTAGTGATACAATGAAATTTTGGTTAGAATTTCCGATGTTTTTAGTTTACAAAGGTTAAAAGTTCGACTCGAGGTGGGAGTGATGCATGGAGAAAGTGGTGAGTGTTGTTTGAGAAGATAGAGAGCGAGAGGATGAAGTGCATGGAGTTATTGCACTTTACCTTCCTTCGTGCTCTCTATTCTTCTGTCATTATCACCCTCCCTCCTTCCATCTTTAATTTCTCTCTCTTTTTTTTTTTTTTTTTTTTTTGACAATCGGTTAACGAGTTCTACAGTTTAATAGCCTTCATCATTATGACAGGATCATACATATTTTTAGTTGTAGAATTTCCGGTAGCCGTCACCAGAAAAGAGCCAACAACTCGACCTTTCTAACTGAAGTATTATCTTTAATTTAAACGCATGCTAACATTCAATATCTAATTTTGTCATGAGAATTTTTTAATGAAATAGTTATGGCAAAATACGAAAATATATTTTATTTCGTTTGTTCAAGTGTGAAGGGGCTTAATGATGGTGGATTCATATGCTACTACTTCACATTGCTATAGTATCATTTAGAAAATCACAACAACAATCTCACAAACTACAATCAAATAAAAAGGTGACTACAAAGTCGGAATTTGAGGGTGTGAGAGGTAGTACAACGAGTTTTTCTTGTACAATATTTGAGGGTGTTCCTATAGGAGTATTATTGCTTGGTGTCATTTACTAATTGTACTAGAGGTTTACATGCATGGTGTTTTACTTTAATTATTATAGGTTTTGAATTGGTCTTCGTACTGATAATAATATTATTATAGTGGAATTTCTAATTTTTAATTATGACTTGTTGGTTTACTCAGTTTAGAGGGTTTCGGCCTAGGTTTGACCATATACCATCTCAACTTTTTTATGGTTTATTGTTGTTGGTGGTTTTTCGTTGTGCGTGGGAGATTGATGCTAGAACATACAGAGTACTATTCTGTTAAAGATGATAGTAGGATATTGCCCAAATCGGCCTTCTTCCTGATCAACGGTGGCATGGAGCAATGCTAAACCTCGATATAAAAGAGTAAAATCTCAGAAATTCTGGCTAACTTGGACTAATAAGGCATGAAAACAACAGATTCAAGATACTTTCACCGAAGATGGTGAACGGAATCAAAGATGTCGTCCTTTGAAGCATATATATAAGTAGGTTAATTACTCCATATGAGTTGAAATAGGTACCATGTTGCATAAATAGCTCAGCCTTGCAGGGGCGTTTTGCAAAAATAAATACTCGTATAATTTTGTTTAGTACTTCATCTGTTCCATTTGTTTCTTAACCTTTGCTTTTTCGGCACTATTTATTAGTAAGGAGAATTTTCAATACAACTTCTAATATATTACATTAAAGATACTCATGTGAGATCTTGTTTAAATCGTCTCATCGAGTGGGTTATGAATATCAAACTTTCATAATTTTTAGTAACATGTAACTAAAGATATGGACAAAAGAAAACGTGCATTGATATATGTGTATAAAGCAAACGTAAAGAATTAAATGGAACAGGGGACAAAGAGTGTAACATTGGACAAAAATAAAACAAATGATCGATACAACTAAAAACAATCGGTTATTAATTAGATCGATCATCGCTACAAATCTGTATATGTTGGAGATGACACTGGGTTTAATGGCACTTACATTGACTCCCTGATCATCGCTACAAATCTGCATATGTTGGAGATGACATTGGGTTTAATGGCACTTACATTGACTACCATATCGATTCAGTATCCAAAGTGTGAACTGCTTTGTCAGCGGAGTGACTATCTGGATAATACCACGGCATAGAACTAGTACTCGTAATATCCAAGAAGTACAGAAACACCGACATCAAACAGCTACAAGTAAACATCGCTATTGGTCCGAATATCCACAGAAGAAGAGGGAAAGAGAAGTAAAATGCTCTCATACCAAGGGACCAGAAAAGGCTTCCCTGGTTTATTGTTTCAGCCACATATTCGATATATTCATCACCCGTTTCAGGGAATGGGACAGTGAGAAGGAAACTAGCATGGGAAAAGAACCGGACGCATTGCACATTGCAGAAGAATGCTGCTAGAAAACATATGAGTACTGAAAAATACTTGAAATTGTGAATGGTATAAGTTGAGCTGCTAATCAGAGCACTTATTAGAGAGCATAGTGTTATTGCTATGGTAGCCAATACTGTTGATGCTGTTAAGTTGTTCCGTAATGTTTGAACCCCGGTAATTCCATGTTTCGGTTGATCCTGTATTGAAAAATGCTCTCATCTCTCATATTAAGAAGAGTTCATTTTTGACATGATAATAATTGAACTTGTGCATGTATATGTTACTCCCTCCGTCCAGATTATTTATTTACCTTTTTTATTTTTTATGAAGACGTTTTGATCAAAAGTACACAAATGAACAGGACGTAGGGCATACAACCTGTTGTATAAGAGCATTGTATAACCATCACAAATCTAACAGAGCTTATGTGTATTTTTTATGAGCTTTTGTAACTTTTGATTTATATTTAAATTTTTTGATGTCAAAATTAAAATTTAATTGAGTTTATATATACTATTCTTGAATTTCATTATAATTTTTTAAAACCAATATTTTTATAATAGAGCTCAGATCCTTTTAAATAAAACTCATTTTACATTATAAATCTTAGATTCTTTACCATACAACTAATACAACTGGTTGTATACAAGGTCGGATTTGTAATCCTAAATCTCAAATACATAGAGAAAGGGACTTTCTTATGTGTGTTATACTTGCAGCAATAGATTAGACATCATCGCATCAACCATAAGTGAAAGTAAGTCAGCATTTTTTTTTTTTTGTCTTAGTCGGTAAAGTTATGAGAAGTGATACTCATAACCTGGGTTCAAATCCCGTTACATGTTAAAAGTCAAAATCACAAGACAGCAAATATTCAAATATATAATGATCGAGCCAATTACGATAAATGGTCAAAAACAAATCATATCCGAATTAGTATAGGAGAAGAAAAGACTAACCCTCATGATATGGTAAACCCATCTATGGCGGAACATGGTATTCAAGCCGATGACAGTACGCATCGGATTGCGAATAATGGTGAACAAAAGCCAAACATGATAAATTCCCAACACAGATAATCCAAATGGAACTAATATGTAATCGCTGTACATTTCATTAATCATCATCTCAATTACTTTTGATTTGGTTTTAGTGCTTTAGTTTAAGGTACAATACTATTATGCAAATGCTATAAAATGTTCAATTTCTGGAAGATGGACATAGTCTCCGTTTGCAATTGGCTCTTTCCCGTTACAAAGGACATAGATGCCTGTCAAGTGTCAACTCTTCCAGTTTAAATATTAGTGGACTTTTGTCACGGTTTTTTAATTGTTTGTGAACTGATGACGTGTCGCCTAAAAGATCTAGACCGGGCCTCCGGTACCAGTTAGGCCGGTTAAAAGTGACCTATAAACATGGTAGTCTTTCACAATTAAGGGTCTCCATTTTCAACTAGATCGGTTAAAAGGGCCCTGATACACAAGTCAGTCTTTGACAATTTCAGGCCCGTCAGAATCTAGAAAGTGGAAAAGGTTGAATATTAGTCAAATGAAATCTAGAATGTGTATCGGGTCAGTTTTAACCGGTCTAGAGTATCCCTTGTTCCCTATCGACAACCGACAGACCCCTAATGGCGATAAGCGGAAATATTAAGGATTGATTCAAATGGGTAGAAGCCTAGAACTCGACCTCTCCAGTCTCCACCGACACACTTCATTTATGATCATAGGTCTATCTAACTAGTCATTAGGTAATGGTTTAGAGTGAAAGACGCCTCTAGGTTACAAAACACCTCCCTCTCGGGGTTCCTGTATTGTGGTTAGTATAAGATATAAGATGAGAAATGTTGTGTGTATATTGAATGAATAATTACAGTGGGATGCTATCCTATTTATACAAGGAGATGGACTCTTGTGCAAGAAAGATAATCCTAATATTTACAAGATAATTATGTGCTTAATTTGAGTAAGTATATTGCTAGGAAATACATTGCATATTTTGTGACGATATGGGAGATACTTTGCTTGAGTGAGGGAATATGGATGATATACTGTTGATACGCCCCCGCAAGATGGACGTCGGAGGTAGGAGTCCTATCTTGTCTCGTAGTTCATGGAAACGAGGCTTGGGAAGTGGCTTAGTGAGAGCATCTGCCAGCTGATCTTTACTAGCGATATGTTGTATACGAATGTGGCCTAGCTGAAGTTGCTCACGGACGAAGTGAAAGGACAGAGCCATGTGTTTCATTCTTGAGTGAAAGACGGGGTTTTTAGCATATAGAGTTGCAGACATGTTGTCACAATAGAGGGCTGGTGGTTTAAGGATGTCGATATGCAATTCAGTGAGGAGATTTCGTAGCCAAAGAGTTTCGGTCGTGACAGCTGCAACTGCTCTAAATTCGGCTTCTGTAGTGGAGAGTGCAAGGCCGCGTTGCTTCTTTGAGGACCAGGAGATTGGATTTCGACCAAGGTAGATTATGTAGTCGGTGGTGGAGAGGTAATTGTCTTTATCGCCTGCAAAATCAGCATCACAGAAGGCATGTAAGCACATGAGTGAGTTGCGGTGAAGCTGAAGACCATGCATTTGTGTGCCTTGTAAGTAGCGTAGTAATCGTTTTAATGCGAACCAATGGTTAGAGGTTGGATGGTGAAGAAATTGGGCTAGTCGATTGACAGTGAAAGCGATATCTGGTCGAGTAAGGGAAAGATATTGGAGACTACCTACAATTGCGCGATAGTCGGAGTGGTTTTCGATTGGTTTATTGTCCTCACGGACTAGGTGATTGTCGATGGCCATGGGAGTGGTATTTGGTTTGGCTTCAGACATTCGAAATTTACACAGGAGATCATGTTTATACTTTGATTGGTTTAGATGAAGGCCAAGATTGTTCGGGGTGACTTTAATGCCGAGAAAATAGGAGAGCGGTCCAAGGTCTTTAATTGAGAATGGATTTGCTAATTTGTCAATAAATTGTTGTAAATGATGGTGATTTGGTCCTGTGATGATTATATCATCGACATAAACAAGCATGTAAATACGTATATTGTTAACATTGTAGATAAATAAAGAAGAATCTGAAAGCGATTGTTTGAACCCGTATTGCAAGAGATAGGTTTTGAGCTCCGTATGCCATGCTCTTGGAGCTTGTTTGAGACCATTGATTGCTTTATTTAATTTGCAAACATAGTCAGGTTTGGATTCGTCAATAAAGCCTTGAGGTTGGGCCATGTATACATCATCGGTTAGGATGCCTTGTAGGAATGCATTATTGACGTCGAGTTGTCGGAGAGACCAAGAGTGTGTGACTGCGAGACAGAGGACAAGACGAACTGTGGTAGGTTTGACGACTGGACTGAAGGTTTCATTGAAGTCGATGCCAGGTCGTTGATGAAAGCCTTTAGCTACTAATCGAGCTTTGTATTGTTTTAGGGAGCCATCGGGATTGTATTTAATCCGAAAGACCCATTTGCATCCAACAATATTTTGTGACGGTTGACGAGGAACAAGAGACCATGTTTTGTTACGGTCAAGAGCTTGAAATTCCTCTTGCATTGCTTGTCACCATTGCGTGGAGACAAGAGCTTGTTTGACGGTTTTGGGTAAGGATGTGGAAGTGGCGATAGCTTGAGCAAGATTCGCATATTTGGGATTGGGTTTGCGAATTTTATGATCAAGTCTAGTTTCAACGGTACGTGGAGGAGGCAGTTGGATGGGTCGAGGAGTGGGAATAGCCGTGACTGTGAGAGTGGGCGAGGGGTTGGTTGTAGTGGAGACAGTAGAGGACGTTGTAGGGATAGGTGGAGAGGTAGTTGTTGGTTGAGTCGTGGGTGTAGAGACGGGTTGCTCAATTGGTGTACGACGAGAGTAGACTTGATTAATGGGATGTCGAAATTGAGTGGCAATGGGAGTTGGGTTGGGAATGGACGTTTGGACAGGAGGAGGGAGTATGGGTATGACGAGTGGACACCACTCGTCGATGTTGATGGCCGTGGAGGATGATGGAGCATGCACTACTACAAATCCAGGCAACTACAACGCCCCTTTAACAACGCTTATCCACGAAAATCACCATAAGACGTTGTAGAACGGATGACGCGAATTTTACTAAAATTAATTACAACGGTTATGGTTCCATAACCGTTGTTATAGGTTTTAACAACGGGTCAAACATGCACAACCGTTGTTAATAATTTGGCGCAAAATTGGCGCAAAGTTAGTGAAAAGTAATTACAATGGTTATTTATAAACTCGTTGTTAATACTTTTTAACAACGGTTTACTATGGACCCGTTGTTAATATTTTCTGTAATGACAACGGGTTTTTGTTTAACAACCGTTGTCAATACTTTCCATACTATAAACCACACAAACACAGATCAGCTACAGCCACACCACACAAACCCTAACACAAACACAATAAACATACACAAACACAAACACACTTTCTCATCGTCTCTTTCTCTCTTCCTCATTGTCGCTTTATCATCTCGCCGTCACTGTTGGTTTCATCGTCTCTTACTTTCTCTAATTATCAGGTAAATATGCATGATTTAATTTAGGTTTTGTCATCTCATTATTTTCTTTCTCTAATTATTTCATTTGCATGTGTTTTTATCGATCATTATGTTCTTTCTCTAAGTATTATTCGCTTAATTAGTTTTGTCACTGTTGTTTTTCTGCGTTTATTAGCTTGTAAAACAAATTAAATAAAATAAAACAAAGAAGAAGCAAGAAGCAAGGTGAGCAGCGGGTGTTTTTAGGGATCGTTTGAGGCTTCTCGATACCATATAAGATGAGAAATGTTGTGTGTGTATTGAATGAATAATTACAGTGGGATGCTATCCTATTTATACAAGGAGATGGACTCTTGTGCAAGAAAGATAATCCTAATATTTACAAGATAATTATGTGCTTAATTTGAGTAAGTATATTGCTAGGAAATACATTGCATATTTTGTGACGATATGGAAGATATTTTGCTTGAGTGAGGGAATATGGATGATATACTGTTGATAGTTAGCAGTCTCCATCGATCACCTCCCTCCCTAGGCCATGTTCATAATTGGTATCCTAAAGTCCACTCCCATGGTATAGATACAATATTGGCGAAGGTTATTAAGCCTACGATAGATTCCCGATTATCTATGTTTCTTTTCCAAGATAAGTCTTCAAAACGACAACTAAGGGACACCCTCCTCAAGTTTCCACTTCCGTATTCAACTTAAGTCAACAATTAGTCCAAATGAGATAAGAGTCTCCCAACCTAATCAATTCCCGTTAATAGTCAAGGGCCAAGTCAACAACAATCCCAAGTGAAGCATAAACAAGTTAAAAACTATAGTTAACCCGAACCAATTACCCAACAACCAATCAAAAATGAGATTTAGTCACATAAACCAAGCATGTCAGGGATTGATCGAATCCTAGTAAAGAGACTATTTACTATTCATAGTGATAAGAAATAATAAATTAAAGATGTAAACTTTAAATATTAAGATGACAACTTTGACAACAAATAACCAAAATATTTGAAACTTCAACAAAATAAACTAAGGAAATGGAATAAACCAAGACAATAACAAGAACTAAAAAGGAAATAGAGATTAAAAATGGCCGGAGAAATAAGATTAAGATTAGAATAAAAATAACTTGTAATGTTGACAATAGATGAAGATCCAAGAACAAGGAAGACTAGCATAAAACTCTCTCTTTAAAATGAGACATACCTTTCAAAATTAAGGGCTTTACTATTTATACATAGGGTCTAAAATAAAATTACGAAAAGCAAAACTTAATAAAGCTCCACAAATAGGCCCATCTGGTGTATCGATACGCCAGATGTACTTAATTTACGCCGGACGCTTGATTTTACACCTATAAGTGTATGATTTTGCACCGGCTAGGCTCAACATAGGTTTAGACTGATGACGATACACTCGCTAGAGCTTCAAAACTAAGATTATTTGCACGAGTCGGGTCTTGGTTTTCACTCGGAATCCAAAGTTGCATAGAGAAACGTGAAATATTACAAAAACTCATCAAACAACCCGGTGAAGTCTATCTATGCAAATTAATACTCCGTAAGTAACAAGAGTTTGATATTAAAATAGCATGAAAATTAGGGTCGAGTTAAGTGTTTTAGGTTAAAATTTAAGAAAAATGACAGAGTTATCAAACTCTGAGTACTTATTAACGAGATAATAGCTTTTATCATTTACACCAAACAACTTTGGTATCGAATTAAAGAGCTATATATAGCTAATTAGCTATGGTATTCAACATCCTTTTTTAGGAGTCTGAATTCTCTGTCACATTTTCGTGTCCTAGTACCTCTTCATTTGACACATAAACATTAACCATATCATAAGATAATTATGTGTTAGATCAAAAGATATAGGTAGTAGGGCACGAAAATAGGACATAAAATCCGCGTTCTTTTTTTTTTTTTAGTTGTAGTAATTAAAGACCACAAGCACAACCATATCACATTCTTAAATTGTGTTTGATTGAAAGTCAGTTTGGCATACCTATCTCATCAAATAATTATCCTAACTATCTGGCCAACATGCCATAACCATATTTTGTCTCCTAATTAAGAAAGATTCATTGTCTATGAAATATTAATTACAACTATTCTACCAAAATGAATTCAATATCAATGCCATGTAGATGAGGAACCCAATTAATCACATAATCATATAAAAGATTATAATGTTTCAAACAATCAACAATCAATCACCACCTTACATTAAAATTAAATAATTTGCACATGAAAATATTCTTGTAAATGCACCTTGTACTACCATGCATTGCATGATGACTCCCAATTTTGTTCTTCCAATTTTACTTTAATTTTTTCGCGGTTGAATTTGAAAACTCGCGTTATATAAATATACGGGTCATTTCATTTGCATTCATGTATTCTTAAGAACTAACAATTGTAACAAAATTAACAAATTAATTATGGCAAATTTGAGCAAGTGTTCAGAGAAAGTAAAGTTACTTGTGGGATTACTTACCTTACAATTATGTTTTGCTGGGTTTCATATTGTTTCTCGACTTGCCCTTAATATTGGTGTTAGTAAAGTCGTTTACCCGGTTTACCGGAACATCATTGCACTCGTTTTATTAGGTCCAATCGCCTATTTTCTCGAGAGGTAAGACCTTCATTCTTGTTCTTCCCGGTTATTCTTTTTATTTACTTCTGTACTTCCTCTGCTCCATTGAGTTGTATACAAGTCAATGGAGCGCAGTAAGTAGGTCATTAGCTCCACACATGACTAAACAATACACAATTTACGATTTTCAGGAAAGAAAGGCCGCGTCTCACATTCTCCTTGGCTATCGAATTCTTCTTCCTAGCATTAATAGGGTGAGTAACAGAAACTAGAAATTTACGCGTTCTGATAATCCTTTCAAATACGTCTTTTTCTTACTACTTAACTATATTGCATAGGGTGACAGCAAACCAAGGATTTTACATTTTGGGTTTGTATTATGCATCGCCAACTTTTGCATCCGCAATGCAAAATTCAGTCCCTGCAATCACATTTGTGCTAGCCGCTCTACTAAGGTAATACGCTAATACCCCTTACCAGATGATCTAAGTGCTCATGGATATATCGATTATATTGTTTACAATTTCCTGTTTGTGACAGATTAGAGCATGTTAACCTGTTAAAAAAAGAAGGGCTAGCGAAAGTACTAGGAACAGTTGCAAGTGTTGGAGGAGCGATGATTATAACATTGTACAAAGGATCTCCTCTGTTGCACATTGCAGATCAGACTCAAAACAATTCTTCGACAAACCAAGACTTGTTTTTCGAGACTAATAAGATGCAAAATTGGACATGGGGTTGTATTTTCCTTCTAGGGCATTGCTTCTCTTGGGCTGGTTGGATGGTTTATCAGGTTCGTATTACAAATAACGGAGCCACGATTAGACGCTGCTAGCGCCAACCTGATTCCGTCACTTAATTGTAGATACCGTGGTTTTGCAGGCATCAGTGTTGAAGAAATATCCAGCTAAACTCTCATTAACTTCATACACATGCTTCTTTGGACTGATTCAATTCCTAGTTATCGCGGCGTTTGCAGAAACAGATACCCAGCACTGGAAAATAGCATCAGGAGAAGAGCTTTTCACCATTTTGTACGCGGTAATTATAAATCATTTAAGGGTTTTTTGATAACTGCTACCACATATAATTCAGATTTTACCAACTGTTACCAAAATAAAATTTGTTTAAAATCTGCTACCAATATTGTTGGTGCGGTTTAAAATCTGAATATATGTGGTAGCAGTTGGTAAAATCTAATTTAAGACTGTTACACATCTTTTAGTATTTCTTTGATTCTTGGTTTATTAATCCGTCATACCTTACTTATGTTTAGGGGATCGTCTCGTCCGGAATTGTGATTTCTCTTCAAACATGGTGCATTCACAAAGGTGGCCCTGTATGTGTTGCTGTATTTCAACCTGTACAAACAATCCTGGTTGCTATTATGGCAGCTTTGATTCTTGGTGATCAACTCTATTCCGGCGGGTAAGCTTGCTTTAACCTCATCACTAACTAATCAACTTATTTTTTTTTCCTAAGACACTTTTACTCCAAAATTGCTGTCGCTAAGTATAATTCTCGAATCAATTTTCATTTCGATACATCAAAACAATCACTATGCTAGTAATAGAGCAATAAGGTTGCTTACATCGACCCTGTTAATTTCATGGGAACTCATAAACAAATTGTTGTTTAAGATGACAATATTAAACTTAAACTTAAAACGAGGCAGTATGATAGTAGATGAGATAAAAGAAAGATGCCTAGAAGTTAACGGTTAGTCTTAAATATGATAATAGGAGTATATTTGTCCCTTTTTAATATCCGTTATAAGAGAGACTAATTCTCGGATCAAATTCGGCTGCAGGATATTTGGTGCAATTCTTATAACACTTGGGCTATACTCAGTACTATGGGGTAAAACAACAGAATACAAAAATGCAAACCAAGAATCATCAGAAGACCAATTAAGAAAGCATCTTATAGAAGGCAGAAAAGAGACACAAGAAGATTCTGTCACTTCTGACATACCATGATCATCCAATGATCGATCTCACACACAAATTATACTATAAGACAATTATATGGTGTAACGACGTAAAAAGTAACAATTTTATAGTAAAAATGACCATTTTAAGATAATAGTGATTACTTTTAACACAAAATAGTCATTAATTATCATAAAGGAGTTATTTTTTATCTATCGTATCTTACATAGCGTTTTTAATTCAAGATCGATACCTAGAGAAGGTCAGCATGTCAGCATATATATGTAAATCATGTGTTCTTGTCCATATGTTGGGTTGACTATGCATCTAGGATTGCATTATTGGGATTTATTTTGATTCCATTGCATATGCTTATATTTTTAAGCTACTAGGAAAATTGTTTGAGTGGTTTGGAAAATATTCGACCCAATTATTAGCTCTAGAACCATTATGTTCATCGTGTAAATTCATACGAGCTGAGTTATATTTATAAGAAAGATACTCCCTCCTATCCACCTTTTTTTTCCCCTTTGAAGTGGGCACGGAAATTAAGGGTGGGAGTATAATATTGATAAATATATGAGTGGGGTTTGGTAATTGGAGAGAGGTATGAATAATTATGATTAAATATTAATAAAAGAGATGGGTGGGGTTTGGTTATTGGAGAGAGGTAGGAATAATTAGAATTAAATATTAATAAAGTATATAGTGGGGTTTGATGAGTGGAAAGAGGTAAGAGTATAATATTAATAAAAACTTTCTCAAAAAGGAAAGGGGAAGAAAACCTGAATAATCCGTTTTAGGAAATAGGGAAGAAAAGAGTGGATAGGAGGGAGTATATTTGTATTGACTAAATATTATTTTACAATGCTATAGCTCTAAGTATATATAGGATGAATGCTAGTCTAAATAAGGATAGAAAAGGGAGCCTATACATTATATTGTCTATAATTACAATATTGAGAGTATCATTGACTGATTGGTGTTGCTTGATTTGTGGAGTTGATTGATTGTGTAATCTTCTCTTTATTTGTAGAAGTAATATTGTTAATACTCCCCCTCAAGATGGACTTAGGGGATCGAAGGCCAATCTTGTCACGCAGGGTAAGGAATCGAGTCTTGTGTAAAGGCTTGGTGAGTGCATCAGCGAGTTGGTCCTTTCCTGCAATGTGTTGAATGCGCATGTTTCCCAATTGAAGCTGTTCACGAACGAAGTGGAATGATAGGGCTATATGCTTCATTCTTGAGTGAAAGACTGGATTTTTGGCATATAAAGTGGCCGACATGTTGTCACAATAAACAGCAGGTGGCTTTGTTATGGTGATGCCAAGTTCAAGAAGTAAGTTTCGAAGCCATAGTGTTTCAGCAGTGACTGCAGCGACAGCGCGAAATTCGGCTTCAGTTGTGGATAGAGCTAGTCCTCGTTGTTTTTTGGAGGACCATGAGATAGGATTGCGACCTAGGTATATAACATAGCCTGAGGTAGAGAGGAATGAGTCCTTATCACCAGCAAAGTCTGCATCACAAAATGCATGAAGACAAAGAGGTGAGGTACGATATAGTTGAATTCCGTGGGTGGAGGTACCTTGAAGATACCGTAGCAAGCGTTTGAGGGCAGTCCAATGTGTGATAGTGGGGTGGTGCAAGAATTGAGCTAGACGATTGACTGTAAAGGCAATGACCGGTCTAGTGAGAGAAAGGTATTGAAGACTCCCAACAATTGCTCGGTAGTCAGAGTGATCATGAATGGGTTTGTGATCTTCACGGACAAGATGATGGTCAGTGGCAATAGGCGTAGCATTGGGTTTTGCTTCTGACATTTTGTATTTAGCTAATAGGTCATGTATGTATTTTGATTGATTGAGGTGAAGACCAAGGTTGTTTGGTGTCACTTTTATTCCAAGAAAATAGGAGAGTGGGCCTAGGTCTTTTAGAGAAAAACGTTTGGAAAGTTGGGTGATAAATTGTTGTAATTGGTGAGGATTAGGTCCCGTGATTATTATGTCGTCAACGTAGACAAGCATGTAGAGACATGTCGTCTTGGTTTGTAAAAGAAATAGCGATGAATCCGAAATAGATTGTTTAAAGCCAAAAGTGATAAGGTAAGATTTAAGTTCGGTGTACCAAGCTCGAGGAGCTTGTTTTAAGCCATAGATTGCCTTGTTTAGTTTGCAAACAAAGTTGGGTTGAGATATGTCGACAAAGCCATGAGGTTGGGACATGTAGACATCGTCAGTTAGTGTGCCTTGAAGAAAGGCATTGTTAATATCGAGTTGTCGTAATGGCCACGCATTAGTGACAGCAAGCGATAGTATAAGTCGGACGGTGGTGGGTTTGACAACGGGGCTAAAGGTTTCATTAAAGTCAATTCCCGGTCGTTGATGAAAGCCTTTAGCAACTAAGCGTGCTTTGTATTGTTTTAGGGATCCATCGGGATTATATTTAACTCGATAGACCCACTTACAACCAATAATATTTTGAGACGGGTGACGGGGTACGAGTGTCCAAGTCTTGTTAGTGATGAGTGCTTGAAATTCAGTTTCCATAGCTTGACGCCATTGGGGAAGAATGAACGCTTGCTTTACGGTTTTGGGAAGCGAGGTGGACGTAGGGATGGCGTGAGCAAGGTTAGCATATTTAGGATTGAGTTTGCGTATGTTATTATCTAAACGAGTAGTGACAGTGCGATTTGGGAGGGGTGGAGCCGGTGTGATGATAGGCGTGGAAGGCGTGGAAGTGGCAGGTTGGGTCGATACTTGAGAGGTGGTATTGTGTTGCTGCGTGGTGGTGGAGGGAGTTGTCGAAGTGAGTTGTGGCGTGGTGTTGGAGGGATTTTTTGAAGTGATTGGTCTGCGAGAGTAAGTAGTGTGAATGGGATGTCGGGATTGTTGAGTTTGTAGTGGATTTGATAGTGTCGAAGAAGTAGGTGTAGGTAATATAGGTATAACAAGAGAACACCACTCATCGGGATCATTGTGTGTTGATGTTAGTGGCTCCTTTTGAAGTAGTCGATGGTATGCAAATTCATCCTCGATAAATTTGACATGGCGAGATGTATAAATTCTATTGGTTTTGGGGTCAAGACAATGAAATGCACTTTGAGTGGACGAATAGCCAACAAAAATGCAAGGTTTAGACCGATATTCAAGTTTATGTTTTGTATACGGTTTTAGCCAAGGATAACAAAGGCATCCAAAGTTGTGTAATTTGTGATAATCAGGTTTAGTATTGTGTAGTTTGAAGTATGGAGTATCACCATGTAATGTTTTAGTAGGAAGACGATTAATAAGGTACGTCGCCGTACTAAAAGCAAATGGCCAAAATTTGGTAGGTAGGCCGGCGTGAGCTAGTAACGCAAGGCCCGTTTCGACTATGTGTCGATGACGTCTTTCGGCATACCCATTATGTTCGGGAGTGTGAGGTGGTGAAGTAAAGTGACTTATGCCATTGTTAAGTAGTTCGGGATTTAATTTCTGAAATTCTCCTCCATTATCGGAAAAAAATTGTTTAATTGTTTTGTTGAAATATTTTTCAACAAGTGCTTTGAAACGGAGAAAGACTTGTGTGGTTTCGGACTTATTTTTAAGCGGAAAAAGCCATATGTATTTGCTAAAGTGGTCTACAAATACGACATAATATTTATAGTTTTCGCGAGATAGTATGGGACTTGTCCATAGGTCCGAATAAATGAGTTCTAATGGTGCCGTGGTTTTGAACGTGGACATCGCAAATGGTAGCTTTTTGCTCTTGCTAATTTGATAAGAATCACAATAAGAAAAGTTTGAAATAGGAAATGGTGCATCTTTATTAATATAATTCATTACATCAAAGGTAGGATGTCCTAGTCTATGATGCCATGATAGGTGAGTTGAGCCTTTCTTGGTTAAATAAGCCATTGGTTGCGCGTTGCTCAACTCGTAAACTCCATCTTTAGCCTTGCCCTGGAGAAGTGTTTGGCCCGTCGAAATTGCCTTAACAAAAAAAGACGATGATGAGAAAATTACATATGCATTATTATCATGACATAGTTTTGATATAGATAATATATTACGAGAAATCTTTGGTACATGTAAAACATTAGTGAACTTAAGTGAAGAAGAAGGTAATTGAAATGAACCTATGTTGGCAATTTCCAATGTCGAGCCATCTCCAATAACGAGGTCATCCGGGCCAAAGTAAGGTGAATGGAGAGCGAGTGTATCGAGGTCATGGGTTACATGATGCGATGCTCCGCTATCAAGTAAATAATTCTGGTTGGGGTTAAGGTTGGGAAGCGGGACAGCGGTTGCCGTGTGGGCTTGGGGAGCTTGCTGGTGTTGACGAGGTGGTGGGGCAGGGAAGGTAATGTGTGGGAATTTCTGGCGAAAATATAGGCAGTGTGCAATAACGTGACCCACTTGACGACACCACTGACAACGTCCTTTAAAGGGACGGGGATTGGCATTGGTGGGTGCGGAAGCAGGGGCGGCAGCAGGTGCATATGGTGATTGATTGGTGTTGTGACGGTTGTTGAGTTGATTGATTGTGTAATCTTCTCTTTATTTGTAGAAGTAATATTGTTAATAATATTCAAATTATATAAAATTATTTTATGCGGAGTAATAATTTTGTTCCTTTTTTTTTCATTCCATTCTAAATGCAAATATGCAATAAGTGAGACCGCAATAATAAGAGGTGTATGTCAGTATCTGAGAAGATGACGCCGAGATTGAATGTTACCATGGCGCCCTATCATTATCCTCATTGGAAAATTTGATCCAAGATTATTGGAAAGAAATGGATATTCCTTTTTTCTTGAAGATCTTAATTGATTGTACTTCATTTGTATTGGTATCCGGCCCGGTTCAGATACCAAAATTTATCATTTATTTTTGAGAAGTATGAAATAGAATTGTATTACTATCTAGGCTCTGTTTGGCAGAGTATTTCAGGTACCTTCTTTGATCAAAGTAACTTATTTGATCAAAATTTTAGGTAGCTTATATTTTTGCAAGTATTTGGCAAGTAATTTGTTTGCCCAAATAAACTACCTGAAATAAAATGCTAGCATTTGTGATTTCAGGTACCTGATCCTAATTTATATTCATTTTTTGTCCCTTCAATATATAATATTAAATAATTATTATATACTTTTTCGTCATTTCATAAAAATAAGCTAACTTTTCACTTTTCAGTTAATTTACCAAACACTTTTTTCATATATCAATTACCTCTTAATTTTCAGCTACCTTCTCACCATTTTCATTTTTCAGCTATTTTTTTTTTTTTTTTTCAATTAGTTTTAACCGGGCTAATTTATCCTAAAATTCATAGAATAATCGTTTATTTTTTCACACTTTTGTTTCTCCTTTTTTCGACCTTTTTTTGCTTTGATCCATGGCGAAAACTAGAGGACGAATTGCTAAATCAAGGCCAGCAATGGATTCAGCAGTGGATAAGGATTTTTTGATGCTACAATCTTGGAATTTGATGGAGAATTGAGGGAAAATTTTCAAACCCAGACGCGAAGTACGGGAACTGAATGATCTCATTATATCCGCCATTGATGGAACTGGTATAATCCAACCTTCTTCTATAGTTCTATAGTTAAGAATACTTTTGTTCATACTAGTGCTAGAAAAAATACAGTAATTGGAAATTCTTCTGGAAATTATGCTTGTTCTCCGAATAACTGGCAAGTAAATTCTGTTCTTTCTGATAAGATCTTAGAGGACGCTGCTATTGCTGATTCAATTGTGAATAATGCTGATGGTTCAATTGTGAATAATGGTGATGATCCAGTTGTGAATAATGTTTGAATCTGAGGCTGCTCTGTCCTAGGTAGCACCGAAACGGACACAGACACAAAACGGACACGTAACACGACATCCCATGAAATTTTGGACACGAGACAGTTATTCAAATGTAATAAAATATATATTTTGTAGTTATATATGTATGATTTTGTTTTTGAAAAACTATTTGATATTTAATTTAAATAAGTGAAAGTAAAATTTGACCTGGATTATAATTCATTCTCATTTCCAAAATTAAAACACAATTTATAATCAATCTTTTTTTACATCTCATTACTCGTCTAAAGAACATCATTTACACCCAATTCAACTTATTTTCCCACCAAATTCCACCATAAAACAACCCACGGGCCACGCCATTCAACTTGATTCCGTTTGGAGGTGTCCAAAATGTGTCCAAATACCATGGACATGTATTTAGACACGTACCCGTGTCTGACACGGGTACGTCGATGAGGAGGAGTGTCTGTGCTATCTAGGCTATCACCAATATGTTGAGGCATGGTCCTTGGATGATAGGATCTAACTCCTTGATTCTGAAACAATGGACCCCTTCAATCTCACAAGAAATGGATAGAGTAGCTAGGGTTTCTATTTGGGTGTTTTTTACTAGTTTGGACCCTTATCTTTGGCCAGATGTTGTTTCAACTAAAATGGCTTTTTGCAAGCTACTATTAACAAAACCATGCTGTAAAATTGAGAATAATGTACCTGTCTTTTTGGGTCAATTAGAGACGTGTTTTGTTGAGCTTTTTTCGGGTTAGGTAGTTTCGGATCGAGTTAGTTTAGAGACAACAAAAGCTCGGGCCATGTTTTGGGTTAGGTCGGGTCAATTCGGGTTTCGGGTCACATTGGGGTGCCGTTGTTCGGGTCTCAGGTCAGCCTTTTCAAGGGTCGGGTCAATCTAATCGGGTTGATTTTGCCAGGTTTAAACGTCGCACCAAAGTTTAAACTAAAGTACCACTAGCAGGATTTTTATTATAGTTACAAAGAGTTGGTCTTATGTAAAACGGGTTTACAATAATAGTTAATAAGAGAAGTTATGGGAGGATGTTTTCATGTGCAACCATACAAATATTTCTTTTTTGGTTTCTATTTTTTTTTTTTAAATACATATCATCTGTGATACTGTAATTTTATTGCTTATTATGACAAGTAAACTAGAGCTGATAACATAATCATAGAGAAAAGGTGATGGGACTCAATCATTTACATAGAGGATAATATGTATTATAATATTAATATTATCAACAAGATACATGCTTAAATAGTAATATGGGTGTATGTATGGCCTCCTGAAAAAGTAGTTGTGTTGGTTTCTTACAACTCCCAAGATCAGCAAAAGTTAGTTGAACTAATTATCATTTCAGTGAAAAATGGAAGCACAAACACCACTTCTTCTAAGAGGTTCAGAAGACGACAATCAAGGCGGAAATTGGAGACAAGGTTTCATTGAAGAGGTGAAGAAACAAGTATGGCTTGCAGGGCCATTAATTTCAGTCAACTTGCTTATCTTCTGTTTGCAGCTCATTTCAATCATGTTTGTTGGTCATCTTGGTGAGTTGCCGCTTTCCGGTGCTTCTATGGCCACTTCTTTTGCTACTGTCACCGGTTTCAGCTTGTTGGTGAGTGACCATCTTATTAAGCCTTTAAACCACTCTTATGGTCCCTTATACGGTTTTCCTCACTGCCGATACCTGGCCTTGAGCCTAAATAAAATACTTATCCAAAATCAACTGTTTAACTTCTCTATTTTCTGTTTCAAGTAGATGGGAATGGCAAGTGCCTTGGACACCTTTTGTGGGCAATCCTATGGAGCAAAGCGATATGGTATGCTAGGGATACACTTGCAAAGAGCCATGATAGTTCTTTCTCTAGTCAGCATTCCCCTGGCTGTTATATGGGCGAATACTAAATCTCTTCTAATTGCATTTAGCCAAGATCCTGAGATAGCTACTGAAGCTGGACATTATGCGCAGTTTCTTATCCCTGGTCTTTTTGCTTATGGAATCTTACAATCTCTTTTAAGATTCCTGCAAACCCAAAACATTGTATTCCCAATGATGATTAGTACTGGGATTTCCACCTTATTGCATTTGCCACTTTGCTGGGTTTTAGTCTTTAAATCAGGCCTCGGACACAGAGGAGCTGCCCTCGCAACTGGTATATCTTATTGGATTAATGTCATATTATTGGCACTTTATGTTAAGTTTTCTTCATCATGTTCGAAAACTTGGACGGGCTTTTCTTTAGAAGCTACTCAGCAATTACTCACATTCATCAGACTAAGTATTCCTTCCGCGTGTATGGTCTGGTATGTTCTGTACATTCATCACCTGAATGAATTATGCTTGAATTATTCTTATGGCTGCCTTTTGTCTTCGTGTTCTTGCTTTCCTCCCTCTTATCAATATCACAGTTTGGAGTCCTGGTCGTTTGAGTTCATGGTTCTTGCTGCTGGTCTTCTTCCCAACCCAACCTTAGAAACGTCAGTGCTCTCAATCAGGTTAGAACCCAATTCACTTCTCCGTGCTAACCTAAAATACTGAGACTGAATGTAAAAAAGGCATTTAAGGTGATACTGTACATGAAGAATATGTATTGTGACTAACTATCGTCTTCGTTTCCAGTCTAAACACAGGCTCAACTGTATGGATGATTCCCTTAGGTCTTGGTGCTGCTGTTAGGTATGTGTCCAACTTTCTGTCATATTTCACCGCTTGTTTGGTTTCTGCTTACAACTACTTCTTCTATGTCCCCTGATGTACACTGTGATAACTGAGTAGTACTCGAGTATCAAATGAGTTGGGAGCCGGGCATCCAAGGATAGCGAGGCTAGCAGTATCTGTTGTTCTGTTCCTAGCCATTACCGAAGGTATTGTGGTTGGAGTCGTTCTCATATCAATCCGAAACATCTGGGGTTATGCATACAGCAATGAAAAAGAAGTGATCAGATATGTGGCCATTATGTTGCCAATACTTGCAGCATCCAACTTTCTTGATGGTATTCAGTCGGTCCTTTCTGGTACGAGGCTAAGCAAACTCATGAATGGATTCTTCTTTTTTCTGTTAGGGTAATTATAATTTGTACTTGCCTTATCATGGTTATAAAACATTCAGGAGTTGCTAGAGGATGTGGATGGCAAAAAATAGGAGCATTTATCAACCTTGGATCGTATTACATTGTCGGCATTCCATTAGCTATTTTTCTAGCTTTCGTGTTGCACGTAGGAGGAAAGGTAAATTTGTTTGAATTTGCTATAAGGGCTTAATCACCTGACGTCCTAATGCAGTAATGACCCAAACCAACCTGCACGACTGAAAACCTAGCCGATCTGGTTTGACCTGACCAGAATACAGGAGACTCGACAAATTACCAGCTCTATGCATCATTGCATCATCTTACCCCAAGCATGTTTTTTCAATGTAATCCATCATCAGCAGTATTACTGTTTCCATCAATGCAGGGGCTCTGGCTGGGAATTATCTGTGCACTTGCTGTACAAGTTGTTTTGCTTTTTATCATCACGGTTCGAACAGACTGGGATCAAGAAGTAATCTGTCTCTCTCTCAACCTATAAATCATTACACTATTGCTAATTTAGCTGTGCGTAACTGAGCTATCTTTTATTGTTTTAGGCAATGATGGCAACAAAAAGGGTGAATGAATCGTCCGTCGCTGCAGAAACACTAGCATAATTTTTCAGAAGCATATTTCACAAGCGGCTTTATTAACAGCAAGAGTAATCCACAAAAAATTGTTGGGAGTTATGATCTCCAATTTCAATTGGATTGTATTCAAACAATATCAGTTTCGAATAAATGCATGGTTATGGCCTATGAGTATCTCCTTGCTCAACGGTGATACATCTCTATTATGCGATATAAAAGGCGCCAATGACGCCAACCAATCACCCTTGGATAAATTGTTATCGAAAAATGAATTGTTTTATGGAATGGGAGGAACGCGTGCCTGTTCATTTGTTTGATATCACACATCGGAGGCGTAACCGTGTAAAGATGGAAGAATATCTTCACAAGTATTCACCAACTCTAACCGTACAAGGCCTTTTGGAAAGGAATTCAAGAGTAAATCCGTAAGGTTTTGACTCAAAAGAATAATAAAATTGGGACGAAGGTAAGTATTATTATTTGGATATCTTGATCTTTGTTCATATTACTAGTCGCCCTACCTTTTTGAATATTCAAACTTCAAAGTGCTACTAGCAGGATTTAAATAAAAAAGCTACAAGATGTCCAAAGTTGACCATTCATCTCACTTTAGTTAGAGAAAAGGTACATGGGAATCAATCATTTACCTGGCAATCAGATCGTTCGAGTTGGATTTGGGTCAGGTCTGATCGGATCAGGTCATGTTGGGTTCAAGTCATGACTACGTCGGGTTTGGGTCGGGTTAAACGGGTGCAATGTTAGCTCGGGTTCAGGGCATTGTCGGGGCATTGTCGGGGCTGGACATTTAGATAGATTTGCCGGGTTGTGTTTTGGTTCGGTCGGGTCATTATCAGACTCATTTCTAGGTTAGTTCATATTGGGTCAGGTAATTATGATAATTTGTCGGGTCTAGACGGGTTTGGGTCGGATATTGCTTGGTGTGGCTCTTATTATCCTATTGCTTTTTTTCAATTATTTTACCAGTTCGAGTTAAGTTATGATCATTATTTGGTAAAGTTATAAGATTAGTTAATATCAAAAAATTTATAAGTCGTTCGTAACGTATATGTAGGTTTAGGTGATCTTTATCGCCTTGACTTTTCGTTTACATCGGGTTATTTTTCTAATTAATGTCAGGTTATCTTTCGAACCGGGTCAATTTTCGAGTTAGTTTTCGGATAAATTTCTAACTTTCGGGTGTTAACAGACCCAATTCGCTCCTAGGATTCTATGATTTACGATCCAAAAACGCTTGACCGATCCCAAATCTTATAATTCTATTATGGTTGTAGAATCTTACTATCCTAGATCTTACGACCCTACGTTTGCAACATTTTTCGGGTTTTGTAGGGTTGAGTCAAACTTGTCAGCTCTACCTTTCTCTATATGGAGACATCGTGGGTGTAGGTCCTTATGAAGAAGTAGAGGTTGTTATGAGTTCGTTTCTTACAAACACCCAAGAGCAGCAAAAGTAACAGAGTTAGTTATCATTTCAGAGAAAAATGGAAGCACAGACACCACTTCTTCTAAGAGGTTCTGAAGACGACGTTAAAGGCGGAGATTGGAGAGAAGGTTTCATTGAAGAGGTAAAGAAACAAGTATGGCTTGCAGGGCCATTAATCTCAGTCAACTTGCTTATATTCTGCTTGCAGCTCATTTCAATCATGTTTGTTGGACATCTTGGTGAATTGCCGCTTTCCGGTGCTTCCATGGCCAATTCTTTTGCTACTGTCACCGGTTTCAGCTTGTTGGTGAGTCACTTTCTTATAGTCGAGTAACGACTAAACCAATGATTGGACTTCAGCAACTAAAATTTTGATGATTGCGAAAGCCCAATCAATGGTCTTATACCTTTTATGATCTTTTGGGTAACTTTCTCTGATCGATTGTGTGTCGTCTGTTATGGTCACTTTTTTACGGTTTTGCTCTCTGCCGATCTCTGGCCTTGAGCCTAAGTAAAATACTTATCCAAAAAACCTTTGTTTAACTTCTCTATTTGCTGTTTCGAGTAGATGGGAATGGCAAGTGCCTTGGACACCTTTTGTGGGCAATCTTACGGGGCAAAGCGATATCATATGCTAGGGATACACTTGCAAAGAGCCATAATAATTCTTTCTCTAGTAAGCATTCCCCTGGCTGTTATATGGGCGAATACTAAATCTCTTCTAATTGCATTTAGACAAGATCCCGAGATAGCTACTGCAGCTGGAAATTATGCGCAGTTTCTTATCCCTAGTCTTTTTGCTTACGCCATTCTTCAACCACTTTTAAGATTCCTTCAAACCCAAAATATTGTATTCCCAATGATGATTAGTACTGGGATTTCCACCTTATTGCATTTGCCACTTTGCTGGGTTTTAGTCTTTAGATCAGGCCTCGGACACAAAGGAGCTGCCCTAGCAATGGGTATATCTTATTGGATTAATGTCATATTATTGGCGCTTTATGTTAAGTTTTCTTCATCATGCGTGAAAACATGGACTGGGTTTTCTTCAGAAGCTTTTCAGCAATTACTCACATTCGTCAGATTGAGTATTCCTTCCGCTTGTATGGTCTGGTATGATCTGTTCAGAAAATTTCAACTTGGAAAACAATTCCTCTAAATTAATGCTTTTCTTATGGCTGTCTTTTGTCGTTGTGGTCTCGCTTTCCCTCCTCTTTCCAATGTTCACAGTTTGGAGGCCTGGTCGTTTGAGTTCATGGTTCTTGCTGCCGGTCTTCTTCCCAACCCAACCTTAGAAACATCAGTGCTCTCAATCAGGTCAGCACCCACCTCTTTGACTGAATGTGAAGAAAACATTAATTTTGATTCTCTGCAGGAAGAATATGCATACTGACTAACTATCGTCTTCTTTTCCAGTCTCAACACGGCTTCAACTGTATGGATGATTCCCTTTGGTCTTAGTGGTGCTGTAAGGTATATGTCAAAGTTTCTGCCATAATTCATCACTCGTTTGATTTCCGCTTACTACTACTTCATGTTTGTCCCCTGACCTACACTGTGATAATCTGAGTAGTACTCGTGTATCAAATGAGTTGGGAGCCGGGCACCCAAAGATAGCGAGGCTAGCAGTATCTGTTGTTCTATTCCTAGCCATTACCGAAAGTATTGTGGTTGGAATCATTCTCATATCAATCCGGAACATCTGGGGTTATGCATACAGCAATGAGAAAGAAGTGATCAGATATGTTGCCATTATGTTGCCAATACTTGCAGCATCCAACTTTCTTGACGGCATTCAGTCAGTCCTTTCTGGTACGAAGCTAAGCAAACTCATGAATGGATTTTTGTTTGTTTCATGATAAGTTAAGAGTAATATGTACTTGCCTTTTCATTCTTACGAAACATTCAGGAATCGCTAGAGGATGTGGATGGCAAAAAATCGGGGCATACATCAACCTTGGATCGTATTACATTGTCGGCATTCCCTTAGCTATTTTTCTAGCTTTCATATTGCACATGGGAGGAAAGGTAAATTTGTTTAAATTTGCTATATAGCCATTATCACCTGACCCAATAATGACCCGAACCAACCTCTACGAGTGATGTATTTGTACGGCTGTACTCATCAGAAAACCTACCCGATCTGCTTTGACCTGACCAGAATACAGGAGACTCGACAAATTGCCAGCTCTATGCATTATCTTACACCAAGCATATTATCAGTGTTACTGTTTTCATCAATGCAGGGGCTCTGGCTGGGAATTATCTGTGCACTTGCTGTACAAGTTGTTTCGCTTTTTATCATCACCATTCGAACAGACTGGGATCAAGAAGTAATCTTTCTCTTTTCTTCCCCCGCCCCCTCTGGGATGTCGATAAATCATTACACTATTGTCAATTTAGCTGTGCAGAACTGAGCTTTCGTTTAATGTTTTAGGCAATGAAGGCGACAAAAAGGGTGAATGAATCGTCCGTCGCTGCAGAAACACTAGCATAATTTTTCAGAAGCATATTATACAGGCTGATTTATTAACAGCAATGGTAATCCACAAAATTTTGTTGGAGTTATATGATCTCCAATTTCAATTGGATTGTATTCAAACAATATCCAGTTTCGAATAAACGCATGGTTATGGCCTATGTGAGTATCTCCTTGGATCAATTATTATCGAAAAATGAATTGTTTTATGGAATGGGAGGAACGCGTGCCTGTTCATTTGTTTGATATCACACATCGGAGGTGTAACCGTGTAAAGATGGAAGAATATCTTCACAAGTATTCACCAACCCTAACCGTACAAGGCCTTTTGGAAAGGAATTCAAGAGTAAATCCGTAAGGTTTTGACTCAAAAGGAATAATAAAATTGGGACAAAGGAAGTATTATTTGGATATCTTGATCTTTGTTCATATTTACTAGTCGCCCTACCTTTTGAATATTCACCACGTAATCAGCCCGCTTCTACCCATGGTTTTTTTTATCTTTTGATTCTGTTTTTAATGGTTTATGAGAGAGAGAGAGAGAGAGAGAGAGAAGAGGAAGAAGACGGAGTGATAAATTAGAGAAGAAGTGCACGTGATTTGTTTGCTTTTTGTTTAATTTTTTTTGCCAGATGTCAGTTTTTAGTGGATGGGACAGGGAATGGGACAAGTTTGTGGGACAGATGATTACCAACAAGATCTCAAGATAACATGCTGGGCATATTTAATGGAGACATCGTGGGGGTATGTCCTTATGAAGAAGTAGAGCTTGTTATGAGTTCGTTTCTTACAAATAGAGTTCGTTTCAGAGAAAAATGGAAGCACAAACACCACGTCTCCTAAGAGGTTTAGAAGACGACGTTAAAGGCGGAAATTGGAGAGAAGGTTTCATTGAAGAGGTAAAGAAACAAGTATGGCTTGCAGGGCCATTAATCTCAGTCAACTTGCTTATCTTCTGCTTGCAACTTATTTCAATGATGTTTGTTGGACATCTTGGTGAATTGCCGCTTTCCGGTGCTTCCATGGCCAATTCTTTTGCTACTGTCACCGGTTTCAGCTTGTTGGTCAGTCACTTTCTTATAGACGACTAACGACTAAACAGTTTTATATTCTTGTTAGAATATAAAACTGCTCATGGGACTTTAACCATCAGCTTCAGTTTTATATTCTAACATAAACCAATGATTGGACTTCAGCAACTAAAATTTTGATGATTGCGAAAGCCCAATCAATGGTTTTATACCTTTTATGATCGATTGTGTGTCGTCTGTTATGGTCACTTTTTTACAGTTTTGCTCTCTGCCGATCTCTGGCCTTGAGCCTAAGTAAAATACTTATCCAAAAAACCTTTGTTTAACTTCTCTATTTGCTGTTTTGAGTAGATGGGAATGGCGAGTGCTTTGGATACCTTCTGTGGGCAATCCTACGGAGCAAAGCAATATCATATGCTCGGGATACACTTGCAAAGAGCCATAATAATTCTTTCTCTAGTAAGCATTCCCCTAGCTGTTATATGGGCGAATACTAAATCTCTTTTAATTGCATTTAGACAAGATCCCGCGATAGCTACTGCAGCTGGACATTATGCGCAGTTTTCTCCCTGGTCTTTTTGCTTACGCCATTCTTCAACCGCTTTTAAAATTCCTGCAAACCCAAAATATTGTATTCCCAATGATGATTAGTACTGGGATTTCCACCTTAGTGCATTTGCCACTTTGCTGGGTTTTAGTCTTTAGATCAGGCCTCGGACACAAAGGAGCTGCCCTAGCAATGGGTATATCTTATTGGATTAATGTCATATTATTGGCGCTTTATGTTAAGTTTTCTTCATCATGCGCGAAAACATGGACTGGGTTTTCTTCAGAAGCTTTTCAGCAATTACTCACATTCGTCAGATTAAGTATTCCTTCCGCGTGTATGGTCTGGTATGTTTTGTACAGAATTTTCCAATTTGGAAAACAATTCCCCTAAATTAATGCTTTTCTTATGGCTGTCTTTTGTCTTTGTGGATTCGCTTTCCCTCCTCTTTTCAATGTTCACAGTTTGGAGTCCTGGTCGTTTGCGTTCGTGGTTCTTTCTGCCGGACTTCTTCCCAACCCAACCTTAGAAACATCAGTGCTCTCAATCAGGTCAGCACCCATCTCTTTGACTGAATGCGAAGAAAACATTAATGGTGATTCTCTACAAGAAGAATATGCATACTGACTAACTATCGTCTTGTTTTCCAGTCTCAACACAGCTTCAACTGTATGGATGATTCCCTTTGGTCTAAGTGGTGCTGCAAGGTATATGTCCAAATTTCTGCCATATTTCATCACTGGTTTGATTCCGCTTATGACTACTTCACGTATATATGTCCCCTGACGTAAACTGTGATGATCTGAGTAGTACTCGAGTCTCAAATGAGTTGGGAGCCGGGCACCCAAAGATAGCGAGGCTAGCAGTATCTGTTGTTCTATTCCTAGCCATTACCGAAAGTATTGTGGTTGGAGTCGTTCTCATATCAATCAGGAACATTTGGGGTTATGCATACAGCAATGAAAAAGAAGTGATAAGATATGTGGCCATTATGTTGCCAATACTTGCAGCATCCAACTTTCTTGATGGTATTCAGTCGGTCCTTTCTGGTACGAAGCTACGCAAACTCATGAATGGATTCTTCTTTGTTTCATTATAATTTGTACTTGCCTTTTCATTCTTATAAAACATTCAGGAATTGCTAGAGGATGTGGATGGCAAAAAATCGGGGCATACATCAACCTTGGATCATATTACATTGTCGGCATTCCCTTAGCTATTTTTCTAGCTTTCGTATTGCACATGGGAGGAAAGGTAAATTTGTTTAAATTTGCTAATTGCTATATAGGCATTATCAACTGACCCAATAATGACCCGAACCAACCTATATGAGTGATGTATTTGTACGGTGTACTCATCAGAAAACCTACCCGATCTGCTTTGACCTGACCCAAATACAGTAAACTCGAAATCAGTATTACTGTTTTCATCAATGCAGGGGCTGTGGCTTGGAATTATATGTGCACTTGCTGTACAAGTTGTTTCGCTTTTTATCATCACCATTCGAACAGACTGGGATCAAGAAGTAATCTTTCTCTCTTCTCCCCCGCCCCCTCTGGGATGTCATAAATCATTACACTATTGTTAATTTAGATGTGCAGAACTGAGCTTTCGTTTGATGTTTTAGGCAATGAAGGCGACAAAAAGGGTAAATGAATCGTCCATCTCCGCAGAAACAGTAGCATAATTTTTCAAAAGCATATTATACAGGCTGCAATTAAATGTAATCAAACAATGTAATCAATAGCAATGGCAATAAAGTTTATGTTATGATTTATGTCATTACTTGTTCGCCCCTGTTGAAATTTTTCTCCCCTCCCAGTTGTAAATTCTAACTCCGCGCCACTGTTTCTATCAAAGCTCTATGTGCTCGACACCTTTTTGTCTTTTTGAAACTTCATGCAATCATGCACGTACATTTTCGTCTTTTTCAAAGTATCATGTTTTATGGGTTGTTTCTCAAATGTGCCCAATAGGCACATGATCAGAAATGATTTAGGCATAGATTAATCCTAATTGTATACAAATAGTATATATACTTAACCCGTCTTAAAATTAAGGCTGCATTATCCGTCTTAAGCGACATTTCATGTTATTTCTTTTGGCCTACTTAATCCAACCAATAAATGTAGTCGTACCAGCAAAATATCATGATTAAAGCCGGAAATTTAAGAGAGAGAACATTGAGACCACGTGGGTGTATGGCCTTATGAAGAAGTTTTTTTTTTTTTGACGGTAACAGTCCGGAGGCATTACTGCATTAACGATAAATAAAAAAGAACAGCATCATCAGAGCAGCAACAGTAAAAGTTGAGCTAGTTATCATTATTTCAGATAAAAATGGAAGCACAAACACCATTCCTTCTAAGAGGTTCAGAAGACGACGATGAAGGCGGAGATTGGAGAGAAGGTTTTATTATAGAGGTGAAGAAACAGGTATGGCTTGCAGGGCCATTAATCTCAGTAAACTTGCTTATTTTCTGTTTGCAGCTCATTTCAATCATGTTTGTTGGTCATCTTGATGAGTTGTCGCTTTCCGGTGCTTGCATGGCTACTTCTTTTTCTTCTGTCACTGGTTTCAGCTTGTTGGTGAGTCACTCTCTTATATACACTAGTCTCTCGTAAGACGAATAACATTAAAACGAGTCAAGTATCATCGGTTGCTTTTCCCTATGTAGTATGCATTTCTCTTATTCATAGTATTTGACTCGTCTTTAGCTTAAGACGGATATATCCATTGTGAAAAAACCTAATATTCCCACACGTTGGTTGTCCCACATTGATAAAAGAGCAGAGAGTTTACCACTGTATAGGCTGAGGAGCTACTCCTTCTATTGTCAATTGGTTTTAGGGTGTAACTTCTTTGGGCCTATGAAACGGACTCTCTTTCCTTCATTTGGGTGCGGCCCAGGCCCGTTTGATGCCATAACGCGCATTCTTTTTCTACTCATGCAAATGACTGAAAGCAGATTTTTATGATTTCTCATTTAACTTCTCTATTTTCTGTTTCAAGTAGATGGGAATGGCAAGTGCCTTGGATACCTTTTGTGGGCAATCCTACGGAGCAAAGCGATATGATAGGCTAGGGATACACTTGCAAAGAGCCATAATAGTTCTTACTCTAGTAAGCATTCCCCTGGCTGTTATATGGGCGAATTCTAAATCTATTCTAATTGCATTGGGCCAAGATCCCGCGATAGCTACTGAAGCTGGACATTATGCGCGGTTTCTTATCCCTGGTCTTTTTGCTAATGGAATCCTACAATCCCTTATAAGATTCCTGCAAACCCAAAACATCGTATTCCCAATGATGATTACTACTGGCATTTCCACCTTATTGCATTTGCCACTTTGCTGGGTTTTTGTCTTTAGATCAGGCCTTGGGCACAAAGGAGCTGCTCTAGCAACGGGTATATCTTATTCTGTTAATGCTACATTATTGGCACTTTATGTTAAGTTTTCTTCATCATGCGCGAAAACTTGGACGGGGTTTTCTTCAGAAGCGTGTCAGCAATTACTCACATTCGTCAGACTGAGTATTCCTTCCGCGTTTATGGTCTGGTATGTTCTGTACAAGATTTTCCAACTTGCATAAACAATTCCCATAAATTGATGCATTTGCGTTTTTATACGCTGTGTTTTGTCTCCGTGGTCACGCTTTCCCTCCACTTTTCAATGTTCACAGTTTGGAGTCCTGGTCATTTGAGTTCATGGTTCTTTCTGCCGGTCTTCTTCCCAACCCCGTCTTAGAAACGTCAGTGCTCTCAATCTGGTTAGCACCCACCTCGCTCTGTGCAAAGAAAACATTAAAGGTGATTGATTCTCTACATGAAGAATAAGTATAGTGACTAACAATCGTCTTCCTTTCCAGTCTCAACACGGCTGCAACTGTATGGATGATTCCCTTTGGCCTTAGTGGTGCTGTAAGGTATATCTCATCACTTGTTTGGTTTCAGCTTACGACTACTTCATGTTTGTCCCCTGACGTAAACTGTGATGATCTGAGTAGTACTAGAGTCTCAAATGAGTTGGGAGCCGGACACCCAAGGATAGCGAAGGTAGCAGTATCTGTTGTTTTATTCCTAGCCATAACCGAAGGTATTGTGGTTGGAATCATTCTCATATCAATCCGGAACATCTGGGGTTATGCATACAGCAATGAAAAAGAAGTGACCAGATATGTGGCCATTATGTTGCCAATACTTGCAGCATCCAACTTTCTTGATAGTATTCAGTCGGTCCTTTCTGGTACGAAGCTAAGCAAACTCATGAATGGATTCTTCTTTGTTTCATCATAATTTGTACTTGCCTTTTCATTCTTATAAAATATTCAGGAATCGCTCGAGGATGTGGATGGCAAAAAATAGGGGCATTCATCAACCTTGGATCGTATTACATTGTCGGAATTCCATTAGCTATTCTTCTAGCTTTCGTGTTGCATGTAGGAGGAAAGGTAAATTCATTTGAATTTGCTAAATATTGTATGTCTACCCGATCTGCTTTGACCTGACCAGAATACAGCAGACTCGACAAACTGCCAGCTCTATGATTCGTCTTACACCAAACATGTTTCTACTTTCTTGAATGTAAACCATCATCAGCAATATTACTGTTTCCATCAATGCAGGGGCTCTGGATGGGAATTATCTGTGCACTTGCTGTACAAGTTGTTTCGCTTTTTATCATCACCGTTCGAACAGACTGGGATCAAGAAGTAATTTCTCTCTCTTTTCTCCCCTCCAAATCGTTAGACTATTGCCAATTTATCTGTGCAGAACTGAGCTTTCTGTTAATGTTTTAGGCAATGAAGGCAACAAAACGGGTGAATGAATCGTCCATCTCTGCAGAAACAGTAGCATAACTCTGCTGAAGCAGATTCCATAAGCAAGCTGCTATTCAGGATGATAATGGATAAAATTTTGTTGGTGTAATAATCTCCAATATCAATTGAATGTAATCAAACAGTTAAGTAGATGGAAGGACCAAGTAGAGAAATGGATTAAAACCGATTTCTTCTGCCAGGTTGCAGGCGAAAGAATTGTAATCCGTATCATAATGTTCACAGACAGCATCTAGATTATAAATAAAGATATACAGAGAGAAGTTACGCAGCTGTACGCTATATACTTCTTGACATCTTACACAGGCATACAAGTATGGCCTTGAGCTCTTCAGAGGACTCGAGAGGTTTGATCAAGCTTAAAGAAAGCTAAGGATTAGTGACTCGGCTACAGCGGCACCAAAATGCAGTACCACCACTTTTCCCACGAGCCACAGCTATTTCCTCATCAACATAAAACCATATAAAGAAAGGATTTTTGGAACTTGGCTCGCTATTATCTTCATTTCCCAAACTAACTTCTAAAGGATTAAAAGGTCCAACTTTCAGACGAATACGCTCAAATATGAATGCCAGTATTCTGTTCTTCCATGAAATTCTGCCTTCAAAAGTCAAACTTCCGAATGAACCAAGAAACACACCATTTTCAATCCTCTTTGCCTGCATTTAACTGAGACTGTTAAGTTTCAGGTACAAGAGGCCAGAGGGTACATGTCAGCCAATATCACACCGCGTTAGAAAACCTTGTAATAAAATTGAGGTCAGGGATATGTCTCGAGCTTTTTTTTGGGTTCGTCTCAAGCTGATCATTGGAAATACAGAATAGGATGCTCACCTCAGCATCAAATCTTTGAACAGCAGTTAGAGGGAAGTATCGCCCACCCTTCAACTGTTTCTGCATGCGATTGTAATATATATGGCTATTAACACGATAAGTTAAAAGGGAGATAAAGAGAATCGCAAGCAGTAGTCGGCTAATACACATTTTCAAACCTCAGCAGTGAAAATAAGCATCCAGGTCCTTCCAGGTGATTTGGATCCTCCAAGTGTTTCGAGAAATTTTGAGGGATCAAGCTTGGCCTTCTCAATTACAGCTAGAGCAGATAATACATCATTTTTCGGAACTTTTCTCGTTTTGGCAGCATTTTTCAGCACTTCTATACTCTGCTCTAATTCCTAAATCACATATCAGACAATTTTATCAATATACCATGTAATAACCAAAGTACAAGTAAAACAGGCAAAATAATTATGGAAAATTCTAAAATTTGCTGTAAAACGAGCTACACATATGTCGCGGCTGGTATAATATTTTGAAATAGAAGGGGAGCCTTGACGCACCGGTTAAGGTGTTGCTTTGTGACCGTGAGGTCACGGGTTCAAGTCCTCGGAGCGGCCTCTTGCCAAAATGGCAAGGGAAGGCTTGCCCCAATTACACCCTTGTGGTGGGACCCTTCCCCGGACCCTCGCCTAGCGGACGCCATCATGCACCGGGCTGCCCTTTTTTAGAAGGTGACGGCTATATTGCTATAAGGGAGTATAATATATGGGGTAGGGGGATTCGAGCCTATGACCTATTGTCACCACACCCCCCAATTTTAACCACTAGGTTAAGACGGTATAATATCTCCACCAATTTAGAAAGTACTCCCTCCGTCCCAGTCAATTGTTATCATTTGGTTTTGACACAAAGACTAGGGAAAGAGGAATGAGTCAATTATAAGATGACAAGTGAGTCAAAATAGTGTCAACGATCAAATTGCCCATCAAATGTAATCCTAAAATAGAAAGGACAACAATTGACTGAGACAACTAAAATGGAATAGGACAACAAATGACCGGGACGGAGGGAGTAATACTGACAAATGATTAACACATGTCCTAATCAATAATCAATCAATAACTACTAATCGGTCTAATATCTCCGGTCTTGTGGAGTGCTAGTGTCAATTAATTTACATACTTAAAATAGAAAGGTAAACAAATAACGGGGACGGGGAGAGGAATAAAAGGGTAGGGACGTACTGGAGTGGATTGATTTTGGTCGAGGAGAAGAGCAGAAGAAGTGTCATTAGCGGTGTCTTCAAGAGATGCTCTCAGTTTAGTTTTTGTTGTTGTTGTTGTTAGTTGAATTGAGGTGGTTAAGATTGTGGTGGAGCAACGATAATTAAGAGCGATACGATTGAGCTTCGTAAGAAATGGAGGAGAAACACAAATGGCGGGAGATGGGGCTGTTTGTGACCACATCCTGCTGGGTATTTCAAGCTCCGCTTTGGAGTTTGGAAACGAGTGAACTCTAGTAGACTAGTACTCTTCTACGAAGTACAAGCCAATGGAAAACATCACCCTCATTTGTGGCTACGTGGAAGTTAGCCTTTTGGACCTTTCATTAATGTCACTCTTTAGTTAAGAAAAATAAATACTTGTTAATTAAAGTTGAAAATTAACTCATGAAACGACCCAAAACACATGGTGGAAAAATTAGAGGAAAAGAAACATTAGCTGGTACGATTTTTTAAACGGCTCAAATATAAGTGTTAACTAGTATTGGTGTCCGGTTTTGTCCGGACTACCTGTCTACCTCTACTTACCATTAAATTTTTTTTTCATTAAATAAAATTACTTAAAGTTACATAACCCTTAAATTTATCATTAATATATTTTTCTATGACATATCCTTAAATTACGATGAAATAAATTTTGAAACAAATTCACTATTCCCGCTATTGATATTTTACTTTTATTAATGAAACAATAGTAATAACATTTAATTACTTGCTCGTAATCATTGTTACTTTCACTACTCCCGCCGTAATTATTATTACTGTCACTACTACCACATTAATATTGATAATTTCATTACTCCCGCCGTAATTATTGTTACTTTCATTATTGCCGCATTAATATTGATTATTTCACTATTCTCGTTGTTGTTTCTACCACTTTCATTAATCTCGCTGATAATATTGTTATTTGTACTATTCAAATGAGTGATTACTATCATATAACTATATCCAATGTTACTATAATTATTTTCTTTATTGGCGAAATTACTTTTATTACTTAGGCATGCAATTTTAAGAGGATTATATATTTATATAATATATTACATATATGCATTAAATCAAATTGAAAGAATTATGCAATATTATATATTATTAAATCTAAATTGAATTATTTATAACATACTTATATTATATTTTTGTATCTATATACATCTGATAAACTACAAAGTTTAATAAAATTGCATAGATTTTAAATTTAATATATAATTTTATGATGATAATAATTAATACCATAAGTGTGTATTTTTATACTAATTAATTATTTTATTTTAAGGAAATTGACCATCTTCTAGTCTTCTATAAATATTTAGGAAAATTACCAAGCATCTTCTTTCTTTTAGTCTCCTTGAAATTGACCATCTTATTAATTATTTTATTTTAAGGAGATTGACCATCTTCATTAATTATTTTATTTTAAGGAAATTGACCATATTTTAGTCTCTTACAAAAGTTTAAGAAAATGACCAAGCTTCTATATAATTTAATTTTAACCCAAACTATATAATATTTGCATTGAGATCCCTTAATCGGGTCCATCACACGGTGCTAGTGATTTAAAACTATATAGTACAATTAATTTGTATAACTTTCTTCAATTACATTAAAATCCCTTGATTTCTGGATTTAATATATAGTATTGATACACGATTTTCGAGATTTCAAGGTCCCAAAAAAAATGTCTATAAATTATACGGATGGTTTCTCGGATCAGATAAAGCAGCTACAAAAATTTTGAGAAGCAACAGATGACATTTGGGTGTACCGGTACGCAATAAACGAGTCTCGGACGAATCAGGTACTCCATAAAAATAGATGAATACTTCTTAATTAAGGTTGAAAATCGAATACAGTAACTCAAGAAGCGACTCCTAACAAGTGGTAGAAAAACTGGGAGGAAATGAAACATGACTCGATACGAGTATACGACCTCCTAAACGGCTCAAATTTAAGTGTATAATACGCGGTTTTCGGAATTTTACGGTCCCAGAACAAAAGTGTCCGTAAATCATACAGATGGTTTCTCGGGTCAGATAAAGCAGCCACACAAATTTTGAGAAGCAACATATGACATTTGAGGGTGTAGATACGCGATAAACGACTCTCGGACGAAACTTAGGTACTCCTTAAAAATAGATGAATACTCCTTATTTAGGGCAAAAAATCGAATACGCTAACTAATGAAGCGACCCATAACACGTGTTAGAAAAACTAGAAGGAAATAAAACATGACTCGGTACGACCTCCCAAACGGCTGAAATTCAAGTGTGTAATACACAGTTTTCGGGATTTCAGGGTCCCGGGACAAAAACATCCGTAAATCATACGGATGGTTTTTCATGCCAGATAAAGTAGCCACAAAAAACTTGAGAAGCAATAAAAGACATTTGAGGGTGTAGGTACGTGATAAACGACTCTCGGACGTTAAATCAGGTACGCCTTAAAAATAGATGAATACTTCTTAATTAGGGTTGAAAATCAAATACATTAACTTATGAAGCGACCCAAGACACGTAGTGGAAAAAATTGGGAGGAAAAGAAACATGGCCCCGTACGACCTCACAAACGGATCAAATGTAAGTGTTAATACACGGTTTTCGGGATTTTAGGGTCATTGAAAGTAAATCATACGAACGGTTCCATTAGTAAGATAAAGAAGCAACACAAATTTTGAGAAACAATAAAAGACATTTGAGGGTGCCGTTATGCAATAAACGAGTTTCGTACGAAAATCAAGTACTCCTTAAAAATATATGAATATTTCTTAATTAGCGTTGAAAATCGAAAACAGTAACTCATGAAGCGACACAGACACGTGGTGGAAAAATTTGAAAGAAAAGAAACATGACTCGGTACGACCTTTCAAACGGCTCAGATGTAAGTGTTAATACAAAGTTTTCGGGATTTCAGGGTTACGGAACAAAAATATTCATAAATCATACAGACGGTTCCGCAGGTCACATAAACCAGTCATACAATTTTTTAGAAGAAACAGAGGACATTTGAATATGCTAGTACGCGATAAACTAGTTTGGGACGAAAATCGAGTACTACTTTAAAATAGAGGATAACTTGTTTATTTAGATCTAAAATCGAATACGGTAACTCATGAAGCGTCTCTGGACACGTAGTGGAAAAACTGGGAGGAAAAGAAACATGACCCGGTACGACCTCTCAAACGGCTCAAACTTAAGTATATAACAATTCGATTTGAGCCGTTTCAGAGGTCGTGCCGAACCACATTACTTTTTCTCCCGACTTTCTATCACATGTCCGAGTTCATTTCATAAATTAACCTATTCAATTTCAGACCCAAATAACGAGTATTAATCCATTTCTCACGATTGTCCAAAGTTCGACGAATGCTGATTTATCACATATGGGCACCCCCAAATGTCCTCCGTTTCTCTTCAAATTTTGTGTGGCCGCTTTACATGATCCCAATAACCTTTTGTGTGATTTCTTGAGAATTTTGATACGGTACCCTGGAATCCTGAAAACCATGTATTATACACTTCAATTTGAGTCGTTCGGGAGTTCGTACCGGACCACGTTTCTTTTTCTCCCGATTTTTCTACCACGCGTCCGAAGTCATTCTCCGAGTAAACTTATTCGATTTCAGCCCCAAATAGAAAGTATTAATCTATTTTTCACGATTATCTAAGGTTCGACGAATGCTCATTTATCCATATCGGCACCCCCTAATGTCCTCCGTTGCACCTCAAATTTTGTTTGGCCGCTTTTCCTGATCCGAGAAACCTTCTCTGTAATTTCCGGAAAATTTTGTTCCGGAACCCTGAAATCACGAAAAGAGTGTATATACACTTCAATTTTAGCCGTTCGGGAGGTCGTACCGAACCACGTTTCTTTTTCTCCCAGTTTTTCTACCACGTGTCCGAAGTCATTCTCCGAATAAACTTATTCGATTTCAGCCCCAAATAGAAAGTATTAATCCATTTTTCACGATTATCCAAGGTTCGACGAATGCTCATTTATCCATATCGGCACCCCTAATGTCCTCCGTTGTTCCTCAAATTTTGTGTGGCCGCTTTACTTAATCTGAGGAACCTTATTTTTTATTTCTTTAGAATTTTATTTCGGGACCCTGGAATCTCGAAAACTGTGTATTATAAACTTTAATTTTAGCCGTTCGGGAGGTCGTATCGAACCACGTTTCTTTTTTCTCCAGGGTTTTCTATCGCGTATCCGAGGTAATTTCAGAAGTTAACCTATTCAATTTCAGCCCCAAATAAATTGTATTAATCCATTTTTCACGAATATACAAAGTTCAACAAACCTGGTTTATCACATACCCCCACCTCAAATGTCCTCCGTTGCTACTCAAAATTTGTTTGGCCGCTTTACCTGATCCGAGTAACCTCATGAGTGATTTCCGTAGAAATTTAATACGGGACCCTCGTATCCCGAAAACCGTGTATTATAAACTTCAATTTGAGCCGTTCGGGAGGTCGTACCGGAACACGCTTTTTTTTATCCCGGTTTTTCTACCACATGTCCGAGTGTGGATGCGGGCCCACGCAGGTCGCTCGGGAGTGAAAAGCGAGCAAGCTTTTGTGCATTTGTGGAGTCGCCACCAATTTATTGCGGAAAATTGGAAACCGTTCGAATACCTCGTGCCATGTCAAGACACAAAGTAGTGACATGAACACCAAGAACTCGTTACCCTTAGCATTCTATGTCTAGAATGACTCTCGTGGATGCCAATGAACACGGATGTTCATATAGATCTGGAGTAAGGGGTGAGGGTATGTATTAGGAAGCTTTTTTGATCGAACGCCTAATCCCGCCCGCCTCGATAGCGGTCTCTACTAATGATTAAGGAAATTATCTATACTCGATATGTTGAAGGTTATATGCATGCAATGCAACATCCATTAGATTTATCCTAGCATGTGAATTAATACTAAGTGGATAAACACGTAATTTAACATGTATTAATGTCAAGGTAGAAATTTAGGTTGATTGTATGTGAAGGCATACAAGCAATACGATAAAAGAAATACAATAAAAAATACAATGAATAAAATTACAATAATTACATTGGGTTTATTGATTTACGTCGAAAATACATTCAAAACGGATAATTTGAGAAAGGAAATAATAAATAAATAAACGAACAAATTAAGGGTGATAATACGAGTAATAGTTAATTAAATACGTAATTAATGAACTAGGTCAAAGCGAAACGGAGTTGAGAGAATTCAACACGAAACAGCGTAACAGCTGCGTCCCTTGGAAGAGCGCATCGATTCTTTCATCATTCTCGAGCTCGATTCCCGTTTGTAGCGGAATTGCAAGTCGTTAATATTCATTGGTGATTTTAATGCTCGGTTAAGGATATTTGACTCGGATGGAAGTGTTTAACAGATTATTTACATGTGATTGGGTCATAAGAACAGTAAAACATGGATAAAACCAATTAGAACAAATTATTTACAAGATTAAAAGGTTAATAACGGATTAAACAAACTAAGACAAATTAATTAGGTTATTAATGACGAACAACTGATGGTGACGATAAATAACAGATAAAAATATATCAACGATGAATTCCAGAGACTCAATATTAATGAAACGAATCTCTAAATCCCGGATTGATTTTAATGACGAAAACCCGCAAATATGTATTATAAGGGATTTAAGTCGGGAATTTAAAAGATGAATTAATTAATAATGATTTATATGTTAAAATTATCATACTCAGATTATTGTGTTATTGGAACATGAACAATCAAAGACAAAACAAAACAAACAGACAAACAAAAGACGAAAGAAGAAGAAAGAAAGCAGGAACTGCGGCAGCCTCAGGAAGAGGCGCAGCAGATGCTGCGTCCCTTCAAAGAGGCGCTGCAGTTGTTGCGTCCTTTCTCGACGTTTGTCTCCTGTTAATCCGTAAAAAGGGTTTGAAACAAGGTTTTATAAATCGGTTTTAAGTGTGTTTTCGACGTAAATCTTACAATAATTATTACAAAAATAAAGTACAGTAATAAAATAGGGATTTACACCCTCAGACTTACATATTTGACGAAACGAGATTGACTAAGTTAACGTTTAGTGATGCTCGACTTGAATGTACGACCAAAGTGCCCTCTTAGAGGAAAACGAATAAGATTGATTAAAGTTGATTGATGTGGAGTTGGTCAAATTGGTCGGTCATGCAAAACGAGGCTCGTACTCAGAAAGATCCGAGCTTACGTGGTCGAAATTTCAAGCACGTAGACGCCAAAAAGTAAGAGCGTGGTCTAGAATGCAAAGGGAGAAGAGAAAGGCGAACACTCGCGTGAGAAATATGTGAGACCGAAGGTCTCTATTTATACTAATCACACGACGGAAATTAGGGTTTCGGAGAAACTTTGGAAGTGAATCTCGAAAAGATACGAAAAATACGCAGAAAAGGACTGAGGAAGAGGCGCAGCAAGCACTGCGTCTCTTGGAAGAGGCGCAGCACCTGGTGCGTCCTTTCCTCAGTGGTTTCCTCCTGCGGAAGAAAGATTTCCGCGTTTTTATTATGGAATTGCGGATTGATCTTATTTTCCTTAATATTTTATTTGATTATTTCGGGATATATTTTACCAAAGATTAAAAGATTGGAAATATGGAATAGAAATATCCGGAACATTCCAGAATATTCTGATTCGGCATTTTAAGCTGTTATTAGAAAATGAAGACGGTTTTTTACCCGGACTCCAAATGTACTCTAATTACTGTCAAAACGACCGTATCGGCGCGTAGATGACGACTATGAGGTAGACACAAGTGTTTGAGCTATCACTTGACGATAAACTTAAGAACTGTTATAAATCGTTCCGTATACCAAACATGCGGCCCAATCATCACCGGGTGGTATGCGGGAGGTGCAGAAATGAGATATCTACACCGAGGTCATTTTAGGAGTTAACATATTTGATTTCAGCCCCAAATAACGAGTATTAATCTATTTTTCACAATTACCCGAAGTTCGACGAATGCTGGTTTATCACATACCTACCGGCACCCCCTAATGTCTTCCGTTGTTCCTCAAATTTTGTGTGGCTGCTTTACCTGATCTAAGGAACCTTATTTTTTATTTCTGGAGATTTTTTTTCCGGGATCCTGAAATCTTGAAAACCATGTATTTATGCACTACAACTTGAGCCGTTCGTGAGGTCGTATCGGACAACGTTTTTTTTTCCGGTTTTTCTACCACGTGTCCGAGTTCATTTAGGAGTTAACCAATTCCATTTCAGCTCCAAATAGGAAGTATTAATCCATTTTTCTCGATTATCTCAAGTTCGATGAATACTGGTTTATCACATAACGGCATCCCCAAATATCCTCTGTTGCTCCTCAAATTTTGTGTGGCCGATTAACGTGATCTGAGGAACTTTATTTTTGATTTCTGAAAATTTTGTTCCGGGACCCTGGAATCTCGAAAACCGTTTATTATACACTTTATTTTGGGCCGTTTGGGAGGTCGTACCGAACAAGGTTTCTTTTTCTCACGGTTTTTCTACCACGTGTCCGAGGTCATTTCAGGAGTTAACCTATTCAATTTCAGCCCCAAATAACGAGTATTAATCCATTTTTCACGATTATCAGAAATTCGACGAATGCTGGTTTATCTCACACCGGCACCCCTAATGTCTTCCGTTATTACTCAAATTTTGTGTGACCTCTTTACCTAACTTAAGAAACCTTATTTTTGATTTTTGGAGAATTTTGTTCCAGAACCCTGAAATCTCGAAAACCGTGTATTATATACCACTTCAATTTGAGTCGTTCGGGAAGTCGTACCGGACCACAGTACTTTTTCTCCCGACTTATCTATCACGTGTCCGAGGTCATTTCGAGAATTAAATTATTTGATTTCAGCCCCAAATAACGAGTATTAATCCAATTTTCACGATTATCCAAAGTTCGACGAATGTTGGTTTATACATACCGGCACCCGCTAATGTCTTCCATTGTTACTCATATTTTGTGTAGCCACTTTACCTGATCTTAGGAACCTTATTCTTGATTTCTGGAGAATTTTGTTCCAGGACCCTAAAATTCCTAAAACCGTGTATTATACACCACTTCAATTTGAGCCGTTCGAGAGGTCGTACCGCACCACGTTTCTTTTTCTCCCAGTTTTTCTACCACGTGTCTATGATCATTTCAAGAGTTAAGTTATTTGATTTCAGCTCCAAATAGGAAGTAATAATCCATTTTTCACGATTATCTAAGGTTCGTCGAATGTTGGTTTACTGCTTAACGGCAGCCCCAAATGTTCTCCGTTGCTTCTCAAATTTTGTATTGTCGGTTTACCTGATCTGAGGAACCTTATTTCTGATTTCTAGAAATTTTGTTTCGGGACCCTCGAATCTTGAAAACCGTTTATTATACACTTTAATTTGGGTCGTTCGGGAGTTCGTATACTGGTTTCGGACAGGGTTTCTTTTTCTTCCGATTTTTCTACCATGTGCCCGAGGTAATTTCAGGAGTTAACCTATTCGATTTCTGCCCCAAATAACGAGTATTAATCCATTTTTCACGATTATCCGAAATTCGACGAATGCTGGTTTATCACATGCCGGTACCCCCTAATGTCCTCGGTTGTTCCTCAAATTTTGCGTGGCCGCATTACCTGATATGAGGAACCTTATTTTTTATTTTTATAAATTTTGTTTCGGGACCCTGGAATCTCGAAAACCGTGTATTATACACCACTTCAATTTGAGCCGTTTGGGAGGCCGTATCGAACCACCTTTCTTTTCTCCCCGATTTTTCACTACGTGTCCGACGTCGGAGTTAACCTATTCGATTTCAGCCCCAAATAACGAGTATTAAGGCATTTTCACGATTATTCGAAATTCGACGAATATTGGTTTATCACATACCGGCACATCCTAATGACCTCCGTTGTTCCTCAAACTTTGTGTGGCCGCTTTACGTGATCCGAGGAAGGTTATTATTGATTTCTGGAGAATTTTATTCCGGAGCTCTGGAATCTCGAAAACCGTGTATTATAAACTTCAATTTGAGCCGTTCGGGAGGTCGTACCGGACCACCTTTCTTTTTATCCCGGTTTTTCTACCACGTATCCGAGGTCATTTTAGAAGTTAACCTATTCGATTTGAGCCCCAAATAACGATTATTAATCAATTTTTCACGATTATCCTAAGTTCGACGAATGCTGGTTTATCACATAACGGCACTCCATAATATCCTCCTTTGTTCCTCAAATTTTGTGTGGCCGCTTTACCTAACTTGAGAAACCTTATTCTTGATTTCTGGAGAATTTTGTTCCGGGACCCTGGAATCTCGAAAACCGTGTATCATTGTAACACCCCCGTACTCCAAGTGCCTTACCAGGACCACTTAAGGCATAAAAGTGCTACCATCTCGGTTACCCGAGGCAATGATAAATCAAATAGACCATGAAGAAACGTACTTTAATAATAATGTTTAAAGCGATACAAACCAAATCCAAAACTGATAAAGTGAAATACAAATGTTCTCAAAACTATCAAATCGACTAAACAAAATAAAAGCATGTTTGACACAGCGGAAGACTTCTAAAACAGCTCGTGATGACTCAACCCAGCTATCCCATGTGCGTCAACTCATACCTAATCAATAACTGCTCACCATCCCCGAATGGATCATCACAGTTTTTAAAACAATTAAATAGGGTCAGTACTGATTACACAAAACAAACAGCTGCAATAAAACAACAAGACAAGCTAATACAATCCACCAACTACGTCACATCCCACACAGCTGACTACACTCTAAAGTGTGTAGTTCTCCCAGAATTCTCATCGCAACAAGTATTCCACACTGCCAGTAGGGGACCGCAGCCGTTCCCACCTAAGCCCCGCTCATCTCATCCGAGCGATAAACCCATGTTCCTTAATGTGCACATCCCTTCTGTAGCGGGTTTCACAGAAGACGAATCAAGGGCGTGAAGCCACTCCCGCAAGTGACTCCACTCAGTCGAGGACGCACCTCGCAAACCACAGACAATTATATGATAATCACAATATACTGACAACAACCACCAACTGCAAAACCAACATCAATGCGATATACAACAACAACAACTAATCACCAACAAAACCATGTAACCAATACTGAATTGGGAAACGCTACCTGGAATAGCAATCACACGAGACCGTCTAGCACTCTAGCAGCTAATCAGAACTTCTCCTCTACGAATCCTCCTCCTATAACATGTATACATACAATTACTACCAACACATCATAATACTCTCAAATCCCCCAAATCTACTCAATTAGGGTTTAAGCAAACTTAATAAAACATTATGAAAATTATATTAAAAGTTTACCCTCGACACAACGATCACAACGGCGTAAAGAACGAGACGAACCAAAGATCCTAACCTTGGGATTTGCTAATAACGCGAGAGATGCGAACAACGTAACTTTAAATCTCCTCTTGAAAAGTTTTAGAATGATAAAAGTGTTTAGGAAATAATGACGAAAGATTTTACATTAATCTCGCGTTATTAACAAAATCCGGCTAATCAAACCCGTAAAACACACTTACTCGATCGAGTCCCCAACTTACTCGATCGAGTACCCAACAGGCAGACTACTGTTTTACTTAAAAAGCTACTTACTCGGCAGAGTAAGTCTCACTCGATAGAGTACCCATAGACATAGAAAACCGTAGTATTACAATCATAGACTTCAATTTGAGCCTTTGGGAGGTCGTATCGAACCACGTTTCTTTTCTCCCGATTTTTAAACCACGTGTCCGAGGTCATTTCAGAAGTTAACCTATTCGATTTCAACCCCAAATAACATTTTTCACGATTATCCGAAGTTCGACGAATGTTGGTTTATCACATACCGGCCCATCCTAATGTCCTCCGTTGTTACTCAAATTTTGTGTGGCCGCTTTACCGGATCCGAGGAAGTTTATTATTGATTTCTGGAGAATTTTGTTCCGGAATTCTGGAATCTCGAAAACCGTGTATTATACTCTTCAATTTGAGCCTTTCGGGAAGTCGTAACGGACCACATTTTTTTTTCTCCTGGTTTTTCCGAGGTTATTTCAGGAGTTAACCTATTCGATTTCCGCCCCAAATAACGAGTATTAATTCATTTTTCACGATTATCCGATATTTGATGAATGTTGGTTTATCACATAGCGGCACCTCCTAATGTCCTCCGTTGTTCCTCAAATTTTGTGTGGCCGCTTTACCAGATCTGAGGAACCTTATATTTGATTTCTGGAGAATTTTGTTCCGGGACCTTGGAATTTCGAAAACCGTGTATTATACACTTCAATTTGAGCCATTCGGAAGATCGTACCAGATCACATTTCTTTTTCTCCTGGTTTTTTTACCACGTGTCCGGGATCATTTTAGGAATTAACCTATTCGATTTCAGCCCCAATAACGAGTATTAATCCATTTTTCACGATTATCCAAAGTTCGACGAATGTTGGTTTATCACATACCGGCACCTCCTAATGTCCTCCGTTGTTCTTCAAATTTTGTGTGGCCGCTTTACGTAATATAAGTAACCTACTTTTTTATTTCTGGAGAAGTTTGTTCCGGGACCCTAAAATCTCGAAAACCGTGTATTTATAGACTTCAATTTAAGTAGTTTGGGAGGTCATATCGAACCACGTTTCTTTTCTCCCGGTTTTTCCACCACGTGTCCGAGGTCATTTCAGGAGTTAACCTATTCGATTTCAGCCCCAAATAACGAGTATTAATCCATTTTTCACGATTATCCGAAGTTCGACGAATGCTGGTTTATCACATACCGGTACCCCCTAATGTCCTCTGTTGTTTCTCAATTTTTGTGTAGCCGCTTTATCTTATCCGAGGAACCTTCTGTGTGATTTACGGAGAATTTTGTTCCGGGACCCTAGAATCCCGAAAACCGTGTATTATAATATACAAATTTCGGGATTTCACGAGAAACTCGAACAAAAATGTCAATAAATCATACGGACTGTTGCTCGGGTAAGATAAAGAAGCAACACAAATTTTGTGAAGCAACGAACGACATTTGGGGGTGTAGGTACGCGATAAATGAATCTCAAACGAAAATCAGAAACTCGTTAAAAATATATGAATGTTTCTTATATAGAACTGGAATCGAATACGATAACTCAAGAAGCGACCCTCTGACATTTGGTAGAAAAAGTGGGCGGAAAAGAAACATATCTGGTACGACCTCCTAAACGGCTCAAATTTAAGTGTATAATACACGGTTTTCGGGATTTTATGGTCCGGGGACAAAAATGTCTGTAAATCATACGGACGATTCCTCCGGGTAGCTAAAGTAGCCACACAAATTTTGAGAACAAACAGAGGACATTTGAATGTACCGGTATGTGATAAACTAGTCTCAGATGAAAATCGAGTACTCATTAAAAATAGTTGAAAGAAAAGAGGCTTCTACCACCAGAGGTCTGAAAATAAAACTATGAAAGGGTAAAAGTCGGAAGTGGAGCAGTTCAAATACATGTAACAAGGTAAACGTATGAAAAAGCCTACCTAGGTCACCATGATCCATCATTATCCTTCGATCCCCCTATTACTAAGAGAATAAAAATTCTCTTAATTTTTCTCCAAAAAGCATCTAGCTAAATAAGGTAATAAATAAAATTTTCTTTCATTACATTATTATCTTTTCAATGAATATATTCTTATATCGCACCAAAAAAAAAAATGAATATATTCTTATAAATAAACTCTAATATTTTTAATAAATTCATAATTATGATTTTTTCATTAAAATAAAATAAAATTCATATTAAACTATAAAGTATACATTGCTATATTTTCCAGTAATGCAATAATTACTACTGTAAAGAATAAATTGATACATGCTTACTATTAACTTCGTGACAAAAAACATTCACTAAAAAAATTTCACAACTTCAATAATTTTTTTTTATTAGTTTTCTATTTCAATTTTTTTGTTTCATATCAAAATACAATGGAGTGAACTACTAAATATTAATGAGGTGCAAATTTAAAAAGTATAAATCCTCCTATATACTATACAACTTCTCTAAAATTTTCTCCAAAGTGCTCAAACTTATATAGGGAAACAAATTAGATTTTCATTTATTAAACTAATTTTCCATTTAAAATAATCTATACATAAAAACTGTATCTCATATTATTAACCTCGTGACGAAAAAGGAATTTTTTTAAAATAATTTGATGTAGTTAAAATATTTTCATAAAAAACACAATTCATGGAATTATTCAATTTTTTTGATTAATTTTAATATTAGTAGTATTTTTTATAAAAATTCGTGAGATATAAATCTAAAATCTACAACTAATACACTAAAAATTAAAAGGTCTATATTTACCGCGCATTTACGCGGGATCTACACTAGTTTGATAGTAACACAGTGAAATACACGTCGATCTGAATTGACTGGCCGCTCAAGGTGAGCATGAACTTATCGATGAAACCAAGGCGTGAAGCGGTACAATTGTTTCGCAAACAATATAGAGATGAATAAACCAGTGAAGTACTCCTTCCAACTATCTGATACGGATTTCCGTTATATGATACGGTTTATTAAAAACCGTATCAGCAAAATTAGAAACCGGATATAGGTTTTCGATACGGTTCTTTTTTTTTTTTTTAATATAAAATATTAAAATAATATCATAAAATCACGAAACATCGAGTGTATTTATGACTCGATCTTATTACTCTTGTATATTTTTAAGTTATTTACTCTTATACTATTTAATACTCTTTTAAGTTAATAAAAATCATAAAATCACAAAAGAAAATAAAAATAGACATAGAATTACACAAATTGAACTGAAAACCATATACCATATATACGATTTTCAGATATATGAAAACCATATATATGAAAAATCCGAATAAGATAAGGATACTCAAAACTAAGATTTTGAAAACCGAATATTAGAAAACCGCATCGGATATACGGTTACCCAAACATGTAAGGGATCATATCTTATGGGCCAAAAATGTTAGCAAGTCACAAACCCAAAAACCCAATAGTAGAAATGAAACCCTAATATACAAAACATAACCCTCATATAAAACCCTAACACTCCCACTCTGCCCCTTTCTTCACATCCCTTACCACATTACCGCCTCCTAAACCCCAAAACAAACCACAGAAACCTAACAATCAGCCGCCATGGGAGAACAACTCCAACTCCGAGGCACCATGAGAGCACACACTGACATGGTAACAGCAATCGCAACACCAATTGACAACAGTGACATGATCGTAACAGCATCGCGAGACAAATCAATCATTGTTTGGGATTTAACCAAACAAGATAAGACCTATGGTGTACCACGACGTCGTTTAACAGGACATTCACATTTTGTTCAAGATGTTGTCTTGTCATCTGATGGTCAGTTTGCGCTTTCTGGGTCTTGGGATGGTGAACTTAGGTTATGGGATCTAGCTGCTGGTACTACTGCTCGTCGTTTTGTGGGTCATACTAAGGATGTTCTTTCTGTTGCTTTTTCGATTGATAATCGTCAGATTATGTCTGCTTCTCGTGATCGTACTATTAAGCTTTGGAATACTCTTGGTTAGATCCTCTTTTCTCTCTTTTTCCCTTTTTGTTTTCATTTTTGTTTGCTAGAATTTGGCTGTCTTAATTCTCTTGTGAAATGGATTTACCGTGTACCCTTTCCCTCCCGATTATTTGTTTACCTTTGATTATCGTGTGTTCGTCTGTTATTATTTGTGAAAATGGAGCTGTTTGCGGTGTAGCGAAAATTTGGACACCATTTCTGTCGTTTGAATGGTTGTTATTTCATCAGCATATGTTTTATCGTTATGTTTTGAATATTCGATTGATAATTTCATGCTGAAACAATTTATAGGTGTATTTATTTTAGTTTTAAGTGAAAACAAATACGATATTGTCAATTTAGTTTTGGATTGGTGTAAGATAGTGAAATCTGATGGGTGAGCTTGAGCTCCTGACTTTGGTTTATAGACATTACCTCAATATTCTCATGGGTACGCCTAGGGGTGTTAATGAGACGAGACAGCTCGCAAGCAACTCGAGATCGACTCGGCAAAAGCTCGGTCAAAGCTCGGCTTGTGCGAGATCGGCTCGAGCTCGGACTCGGCTCGAGAGCTTAACGAGTCAAGCCGAGCAAACGATGGCTCGGCTCGAAAAGCTCGTGAGCTGCTCGAACTTGTGTGATTATATAAGATATTGCTCATATTTTATAAAAATATTTTATCATGATTATATCTTTGTATCACGTATATCAAATGTCTCACTGATTTGTCAAATATTTTACATTTAACTATCGAGCCTTGTTATTGAAAATATCGGAAGAAAAAAAATCAAAAAATTAACCATTATATATGGGCTCGATTTGAGCTCGAGTTTGGCTCGAGCTCGCGTTAAAGCTCGCAAGCTTGATATCGAGCACATTTTCTACAAGCTCGGGTAAGCTCGAGATCGGCTCGAAATCGAGTTTTAGTTCTTGAGCACAAGCCGAGCAAGGCCAAGCTCGGGCTCGGCTCGGCTCGTTAGCACCCCTAGGTACGCCACTGGCGTACCTAGTACTTTGACAAACGGGTTAGAATTGTGTGCTTTTCATCGCCTAGTTTACTAAAATATTATGGTAAATGAAGTTTTCATTCTGTTTTTGTAAACTCACAAATATGTCAATGTGTAATCTATAACACATGTTACTCTACCAACGCCATAAAAACGAAACTTTGACAAATGAAGTTTTCAAAATGATATAATACAGCGCAGCATTGTTTAAGATAGGAAATGTTTTCACTTTCACCATTGTGTATTGGAATTTTTTTTTTGTAATCAAAGATAAACAAATGATTTAAGGTTTTTTTTTTGTTGATGGATGGTTTTACGATATATTTTTTTCTAAAACAACTTTAGAAGAGACTTAAAATGGATTTGAGGTTTGCCAGCATATATGAATTGTTAGTGTTCTAATTTGGTGAGCTGTATTATATAACAACATTATTCGTTGGTTTTGGATTAGGATGAAATAAAGCAAAGTGACTCATTAAATTGAATTCTTTGGTCTTGGGTTATTCGGAAATAGAATTTTGGGTCCTTAACATAAGGCCGAAAATATCCGTCCCCCGCTTTAACTTGAAGTTGTGGTAGCCCTTAAGGCTATTGGGTAATGTTGTTGTATAGTACTCTCTATGTGTCAACACTATTGTTTTGTAAGGACTCCCTCCCATCCTATTTCCTTTGTGAATAAAGACAGTAAATTTGGTATGGTGATTGATGATGATCTGTGGTCATGAAGCTTCTGTATTTGAGTTTGCCTTGTGTTTGGAGATCTCGTTCAAACGCAGCATTATAATTTATGTCTTCGTTATTTGTGTTTTTACTTTTGGTGGTTGATGTTTGATTTCGAGGGAGTTGTTTTTGTACTTGTGTCATTCTTGTGTAAATAATTACGAGTATGGTTCTTGATATTGTAGCCTACTTATCTAATGTTGAAAAATTGTTGTTCAATTATGTTACCAATTGTAATATGACGCCTGTATAGACAGACATGATAAACTTTTGAGCAATATATGTTGGTAGCAATGCTCTCAATTTTAGTACGTCATTTGTGTTTTCTCGCATCCAAGTCTGCTTGCTTGCATTAGTTTTATGATTACTTGTTTCTGTTTGGTGTTTAATATGTGCGTTTATACTGAATTGCATAGGTGAGTGCAAGTACACCATCCAAGATCAAGACGGTCACACCGACTGGGTTAGTTGTGTAAGGTTCAGCCCTAACACTCTGCAGCCAACAATCGTCTCATCTTCCTGGGACAAGACTGTGAAGGTTTGGAACTTGACTAACTGCAAATTGAGGGCAACCTTGGCTGGTCACAGTGGTTATGTGAACACTGTTGCTGTTTCTCCTGATGGTTCATTGTGCGCCAGCGGTGGCAAAGATGGTGTTATTCTTTTGTGGGATTTGGCTGAGGGAAAGAGGCTTTACTCTCTTGATTCTGGCACTATTATCCATTCTCTTTGCTTTAGCCCCAACAGGTACTGGCTTTGTGCTGCCACAGAGAGTGGTATCAAGATCTGGGATTTGGAGAGTAAGAGTGTTGTTGAGGATTTGAAGGTTGATCTCAAGACTGAGGCGGACCATTTGGAGGGTGCTGCTTCCACCACTTCAAAGAAGAAGGTACAGTAATTTTCATTGTCGTGTTTTTTGAGGGATCACATTGCTTAAAGTTGGTGAATCTTGCGTTAAAGCTTATTTATCGGAGTTTGCATTATCCCCATGTAAGAATGGTGATATGATACTAAAATTTCAATCAAGCCGTTGTGATATGATTATGCGATTTACATACAGGTTTACATGTGCTGCACGTTTGCTATGTTGTGAGACTAGTTTGCTCTACATTGCTTGTTCTATCTTACTAATGCTAGCTGCTATATGCAAGTTGCTATATGTTTTAAGAGCGATTTAGGCTTTAGCTTTATTGTATATGATGAAAAATGAACCTGATGCTCTTTCTGGTTTTGCAGTTGATCTACTGCACAAGCTTGAGCTGGAGCGCAGATGGCAGCACTTTATTCAGTGGGTACACAGATGGTGTCATTCGAGTCTATGGTGTTGGCCGTTACTAGTGAGTAGGTTATATTTCGTCGATGGACATCCTCTTCCGTACTCTAGTACTTTATATGTTTGATGCTTCGGCTGGATATGTTTGCAAGAATTTTGATACATTTTTATGTTGTCTTTAGTTAGAAGTTGGGTAATGTAATCCGACTTGGAGTTTATGTTCTCTTCCTAATTTGAAAGCTACATTTGCTGTTTAGGTGGTTGTTGAATGTTAGTTTTAAGTTGATAAATGTTCGGATTACCTGTGAAATCCGCAATGTTTAGTACTTTCCCTCTAGTTTTTTACCCTGTTAATTTTTACGTTTCCACGATTAGGGTTTGGACGAGTTTCTACATTTTTTGCCTAATAAAAGTTGCTCTCTCTCCCAAGTCCCAACCCAATTCCGTCATTGAAACAACTGAAGCCACCCATCAACTGCGACAGCCCCATTAGTCTACAATTAACCCGAAACCAATATCTAGCACATTTGAATGTGTTTTGTGGTTAACCCGAGCCCTTGGATCTGTGAACTGAGCCTCATCTTAATGCTTAGGCCAGTATACTGTATATATAACGAAATAAGTATGCTCTTTGAGGTCTCCAATATCCATTACTCTCTTTCGGAACGACAAAAATTGATTACTGTCTTTTGGCTTCTATGATGCAAATGAATTACACCTCTACAATGCTGTTATTGTCGAAAATATTTGTTTAGGAAGGGCACACGCGATGCAAATGAATTACCGAGTAGTTTATTACTCCCTTAATCTCGATCATTTCTCAACTTTTGGTTTTGGCACAAAGAAAATGAGGTGAGGGGTTCATTTGTGGTTGATGTTATTGAGTGATTAGTGGACAATGGGTTACGTCATATGTGGATTGTGTAAGATCAACTTACCCTTCAAAATATTTCCAATACTAAAAGGTAAACAAATGACAGAGATAACCATAAATGAAATAGTTAAACAAATAATTGAGGCGGAGGGAGTAATAGCAACGTTTTATCTTTTGCAAGAGTGACATTGGTTATCAAATCATATGAACACGATTTTAACTCAAGCCCTCAAGGTTTTATTTTTTAAGATTAAACAACGCGATAGAAACTAGCACATTTATCACAAGTAACTTATAGGGTGGGGTGTGTTGAAAATGACATGTTCAAGAGGTTTTTAGTCTATTGAAAACTTTTAGCATATGCTGCTTACCCAAGGAAAATAACAACGTACTAATCTTTTGCAACTTGTTTATGTTAAAAGTTTTGAGATATGTTCCTAAAATTTGCAATCTATGAGAAATGTCGGTAAAATGTTCATTAACATTGGACAAATTATGTGTAATAAATAGTGTAATTCTATGCATAATGTATCCACCGTGAGCAACAAGACATTAGTATTAAACTTGTTATACTTTGATCCTTAAGTTCTATCATGTGACCTGTCAATTATGTCCGTTAAGTAGTTGACTGATCGATAATCAAGTAATAAAGGTAGAGTTTCACTACTTTTTAGCTAAAAAAAGAAACACGTACGGGAGAAGGTCTATACTCATAGTCTAGGGTTCCTAGGGTTCCGTCTATAGAGTCTTAGGGTTTTCCTTGTTTCTCGGGGCTTATCTCACGATTTTTGTCGTGAGATCGTCTGTTCTGTTCGTCTTTCTGTGCTTTTGTTGTTTTTCTATGCAGGTACCAGAGATGAGTAATACGCGGGGTTCGATTCAAAAGGGTAAAGGGCCATTGGAGCAAGAGGAGGAGGGAGATAAGACGACTTTTTTGTGGGATGAGGAGACGGTCGAAGGTGAGATAAGAGAACAATTCATGCTTGTTGGGAAACTATGGGCATCCAGAGCGATCAATATCAAAGCAGCCGTCGATACTATGGCTCGATTATGGAATCCGTCGAAGGCAATTTGTGGGAATGTTATCGACGCAAAAGAGAAAACGTTCGTTTTCAAATTCGATGGAGAAAGGGATAAGGCGCGAGTTCTTGAGGGCCAACCTTGGCATTTCGAGAAGTTTGTCTGGTGTTTTAACGAACCCAACCGAGAAGGTAAGCTATCTGATGTACCACTTGTTCATTTTCCTATCTGGGCGAGGGTTTATGATTTACCAATGACGGGTCGATCAAGCCAATCAAATATTCAACGGATTGGGGAATGTTTGGGTACGTTTGTGGAGGCTGATAATGGTCAGGATAGTGTGCTTGATAGGGCTGTGAGGATACGCATTATCCATGATGTTCGCCAACCTTTGAAGGCGACGGTACCAATTAAGATGAAGAATGGAAGGGTAATTAATTTTGATGTTAAATATGAAAGATTGCCCATCTTTTGCTATGGCTGCGGTGTGATGGGTCATGGTGAGAAAGATTGCGACAATGGACCGTATGAAGAGGGAGAGTTACGTTTTGGAGAGTGGTTACGAGCATCACCGTGGAAAGTCACAAAAACAAAAACTGAGGGATCTGGGAAGGCGAAGAGGGACCTAAATGCGAGCTTTGATGAGGTCCAAAAGCGGGATGAGGAGCTCGATATTGCACACATGATCGAACGTTTGAAGACTATAGCAATTGACCTAAAATTAAAGAAATCTATGGTGCAACAACAGTCCCATCAGGAAGAAGCAACAATTATCTTGCAATCAGGAGGTTCGGGGGGAAGGGGGGAGGTTCTGGTGAATTCACATAGAGAGGTGGAGTGCTTGGGGAACGTGGGCCTGACGAGTGGGTCTGTTTTGGTGGAACAGGTGAGTGGTTTGAACGAAGGGGGGTTTGATGCTAGGGAAGTGGGGGAGTCCGTATCACAAATTATGGAGGGGATGGGAGAGGAGGCTGGTGATGGGATTGGGGCTACTTGTGACATGTCGAGTGGACAGAAAGGGAGTGCAGGGGGGAAAAAACGGGAGTGGAAAAAGTTTGCAAGGGAGGGGAGAGCTATGACATACACGGAGGAGGCGAGGGTCATTATTGGGAAACGTGACAGAGAAGATGAGGGTACTGTAGGGGGAAAAGCGTGCTAAATTAACCAACGACGGGGGCGTCATGATACCTGAGGCGGAGGTTGAGAGAGCTCAACCCCGCCGGGCCCAATGAATCTCCTAAGCATCAACTGTCGGGGCTTGGGCAACCCCGACACGGTTAACGCCCTACGTGCTTTAGTGCGTAGGGAAGCCCCGGCCATGATGTTTCTTTGCGAGACGAAACTTTGTGGTCGTGAGATGAGGAGGGTGAGGGAGAAATTTGAAGGGTATGATGGACTTGATGTTGATAGCATGGGAAGATCAGGGGGGCTCGCATTTATGTGGAAAAGGGAGATCGACTGTCAGTTTGTGTCGGCTTCGGTGCATCACATGGACTTTCATGTCCGTGAGAGTGACAAAGAATGGAGAGTTACGGGTTTTTACGGTTGGCCATCTGTGTCAGACCGTCACTTATCATGGGATTTACTTAGACTTTTACATCGGCAGTTAGCGTTACCATGGATATGTATTGGGGATTTCAATGAAATTCTCTTTTCGACTGAGATGAAGGGGGGAAGTAGAGCACAATGGCAGATGAATAATTTTCAAGCGACGGTTGATTATTGTGGCCTCAAGGATGTCGCATGGGAGGGATATCAGTTTACCTTCGATAACGGGCAAGTTGGTGAAGCGAATAGACAAAGCATGATCGATAGGGCTATGTGCTCGGAGAGCTGGTTAGAATTGTTCCCTTATGCGAAATTATATCATTTAGAGAGGGAATGGTCGGATCATGCTCCAATTAAACTTACCTTTGATCGAAGGGAAAATGGGGGGAAGACTAAAAGCAGATTTCGATTTGAACAAATTTGGGTTGGAGAACCGGGGTGTGAAGAAGCTGTTGAACGGGGGATGGCACGGGGGCATGGGAATCTGATGGAGGGCCTGAAGGATTGTGCGCGAGAGTTGCAAGCTTGGAAGAAGATAAACATAGGAAAAATCAGGCGATCGTTGGAGACTAAACGAAGGCAGCTTGCTCGGCTAAATGGCGAGACCCGTTCTGAAGTGAATGTCCAAAGGCGAAGGAAACTCGTGGCTGAAATAGCGGACCTCTATCGTCAGGAAGAGCAGTATTGGAGACAAAGGTCTCGTGCTTTATGGTTAAAAGATGGGGACAGAAACACCAAGTTCTTTTATTCCAAAGCTGGTGAGAGGAAGAGAAAGAATTACATTGGAGCCTTAATCGATGATTCGGGTGCGGTTCGAGCTGGGTATGATGAAGTCTCTAATGTGGCCAACTCCTACTTTCAAGACCTATTTACCTCGTCGATGCCGGCTCAGTTTGATGATATGTTAGTGGGGTTAGAGGGCAGGGTCACGGATCAGATGAATTGCTTGCTCCAAGCCGAGTTTCGGGAAGATGAGATAGTTGAAGCCTTAAACCAAATGCATCCTTTGAAGGCGCCGGGACCAGACGGAATGAATGGATTATTTTACCAAACCTACTGGCATGTGGTGGGGCAGCGGGTGGTGGCTACTGTTCTCGGCATATTGAGAGGCGAATTATCTCCTGAACAGATCAACAAAACCTATATCGTGCTAATCCCGAAGAAGAAAGCGCCGGATAAAATACGTGATTTTAGACCCATTAGCTTGTGTAATGTTGTATACAAGCTTGTGTCTAAGGTTCTAGCCAACCGATTGAAGTTATTCTTGGGCGATATCATTTCTGAAAACCAAAGCGCGTTTACGCCAGGCCGTCTCATATCTGATAATATCCTAATTGCTTTTGAGGTTTTTCATCATATGAAGAATAATAGAAACTCGGAAGGGTATATGACGATCAAACTAGACATGGCTAAAGCTTATGACAGGGTTGAGTGGAGTTTTCTTCACGGTGTGATGAGGACGATGGGTTTTGCTGGGACATGGATACGTCGGGTCATGGATTGTGTGTCTTCTGTCACATTTTCGGTCCTTAGTAATGGGGAACCATCTCGGGAATTTCGGCCAAGCCGGGGGCTGCGTCAAGGTGATCCGCTCTCACCGTATTTATTCCTCCTTTGTGCCGAAGCGCTGTCAAACTTGATGAGAAGAGCTGTTGAAAACAATAGTATACATGGGATTCGGGTTGCACCCACAGCACCGGTCATCTCACATCTTCTTTTCGCGGATGATAGCATCTTTTTTGCCCGAGCAACGGTAGAGGAAGCTGAGGCCATCAATGGTATATTGCGGCAATATGAAATGGCGTCGGGTCAATTGGTGAGCTTAGACAAGACGACTGTTTCTTTCAGTAAAGGGGTCTCTGAGGATCGAAGAGGGAGTGTGGCCGAGAGGCTTGGGGTCAGTGTGGTTGAGGAACAGGCGAAGTATCTTGGGTTACCGACGGTAATAGGACGGTCTAAGAAAGTAATCACTGACATTATTCGCGATAAACTTTGCAAAAGACTTCAAGGATGGCGTGGGAAAATTTTGTCTAGGGCTGGTAAGGAGGTTATTATAAAGGCAGTGGCCAATTCACTCCCTACCTATGTGATGAGTGTTTTTAAAATTCCCGCGAACTTTTGTGAAGAGCTTCGTTCGATAGTGTCACGGTTTTGGTGGGGGCATGATGATAACAAAAAAGGAATTTTTTGGGTTGCTTGGAATAAGTTGGTAAAACCTAAGGCGGAGGGAGGTATTGGGTTCAGAGATTTCCGGCTTTTCAATCTTGCATTACTGGGTAAACAGGCATGGCGCCTAATCACGAATTCGGGTAGTTTATGGGCTAGACTGGCGAAGGCTCGATATTACCCTCAGGGCGAGTTCATGACGGCCTCCTTGGGACACAATCCCAGCTATACATGGCGAAGTATCTTTGAGGCTAGGACGGTAATGAAATAGGGACTCCGAAGGAGAATTGGTGATGGGATGGAGACGTTGATATGGGGACATGCTTGGGTGACGAATACTCAGACGGGTCGTATCATTTCACCTTGCTTGCCGGGGAATGAAGGGTTGCATGTAAGCGATCTTCTTCGTGATAATGGTAGGGAGTGGGATGCGGAGAAGGCTGCTCAATTGCTCTTGCCTTTTGAAGTAGACCGGGTGAAGAACATAGGCATTAGCCCGAATAGGCAGAGGGACATTTGGTTTTGGGGTAGAGAACGGGATGGTATGTATACGGTCCGAAGTGCATATAAGAAGCTAGCTGGGGAGGTGGGTGATATGGCGAGCTCGTCTGACTGGGAGCGTAGTAGATGGCTTTGGAATCGGATGTGGAAAGTGTCGGTCTGGCCCCGCGTAAAACTCTTCTTCTGGCAAATGTGTAGTGAAGCACTGGCAACGAGAGCGAACATTGCAGCCCGTATTGGAGGTGAGTTTTCTATGTGCCCGTTCTGTTCTTCTTGTATAGAGTCGAGTCTTCATTTATTTATGGGGTGTGGGGTGGCAAAATGGGTCTGGGAAGAGCTTGGCATTTCGGGTGGTAGGGACAATGAGGGAGGGGATATTCGGGCTTGGGTGGAGCAGGTGTGGTCGGAGCTAAGCCTTACGGAGTGTAGTACCTTTATGGTTGGCTGCTGGGCAATTTGGGAGCATCGCAACAAGGTCATTTTCGAGGAAGCTAGGATCGATCCGGAGGGAGTCGTGCGAAGGGTAAGGGATGTGCTAGAGGAAGGAGGAGGGCTGGAATCACATACTCTAGGGAGACGGAGGGGAAGGGGAAGGAGCGAGGGTGGGGATGCGAACAATGGGGAGGGATGGATGGCAGCCAAGGATGGGTATGTTAAACTTAACGTGGATGCGGGTGTGAAAGAGGGCGAAGGAGTAGGAACGGGGGCGGTTTGTCGAGATGGGCGAGGGGATGTGATGTGGGGCTTGTCCGTTATACGAGATGAGAGCTGGGAGGTGGATGAAGCGGAAGCAATAGCCGTTCTCGATGGACTGGAGGAAGCAGCTCGGAATGGCGTGACGAAGGTGGAAGTGGAAAGCGATAGCCTTCTCGTGGTTGAAGCTCTGCGATCGCGAAAACAAGGCAGGAGTGTTTTCTTCAATATCATTGAGGATATCTTTGTTTTAGTTTCTAATTTTCAGTCTGTACGATGGTCACATACTAGTCGTCTAAACAATTGTATTGCTCATGCTTTAGCACATTTAGCTCCTAGAGTAGTCGGTAGGCATGTTTGGCCCACTGTATTGCCTACATCGGCTAACGCTGCTGTTTTGTTTGATAAATCGTTAATAAAATAATGCCTTCGGGCATCTTTCTCTCAAAAAAAAAAAAAAAAAAAAGAAACACGTACGGAGTACTATTTTTTCTTCAAAAAAAGTTGGAATTGTTTAACAAGATTTGAAAAAAGAAATGACTAATTTACAGAAAAATCAAAACTTCTTTTAAACATGCATTCCTATTTTTTTTTGAACGGAGTACCATATTTAGTCCGGTCCAATTCAATTTGGGCCAACTCGGGTCAAGTTTTAACAAGTTGCCAAAAATGTAAAGCGCGCGCTAATCTCATGTTAGGTTACAATTTGAATACTTTCCCGGCAAAATTCCGCCTTCTACTCAACTCCTTCATTTTTCATTCCTCAATCCTCATTCCGCATTCCTCGCACTCTCGACTTTCCCCCTTTCGCCTTCAATTTACAGTACCTGAGCTCAAAAGCCGAAAGCCGAAACAAATTAAAATGGGCATCAAAGATCTACTCAGATTCATGAAACCCTATGTTGAACCCATTCACATTAAGAAATACGCCGGCAAGCGAGTATTTTTTCTTATTTATTCTCCACTTTTTCTTATTTATTCTTTCTTCTCGCCATTTCTATAATTGATTTTATTCATTTAATATGCAGGTTGGAATTGATGCTTACTCTTGGCTTCACAAAGGAGGTAACACTTTCACTAATCACACCGTCTCAATCATTTGTTTGCCTTTTTTTAATTCAAAGGCAAACAAATGATTGAGACGGAATGAGTATAATAGAAAATGTTTCACTTCTAATTAAACAAAATGATTGAGACGAAGGGAGTATAATAGAAAGCGTTTCTAATTAGACGAAATGTTTGATTTTGTGGTGGTTGCAGCATATTCATGTAGCATGGAGCTATGTTTAAATTCCGAGGGTGAAAAGAAATACCAATACATTAATTACTTTATGCATAGGATTAATTTACTCAGACACCATAAGATAACACCAGTTGTTATATTTGATGGCGGCAACATTCCCTGTAAGGCAGTAACCGAAAACGATCGCTACAGGCATGTCATTGTGTTGCTTGTTTTTGTATCCGACTGGACTTTTACAATGTCGTCAAGGTTGATTGAAATGTAACATACGCGAAAGTTGTCATTTTTATTAGGAAGAGGAAAGCGAATAGGGAAATGGCGATGGAGAAACTTAGAGAAGGCAATATTAATGCTGCCAGTGACCTGTTTCAGGTAAATATTATCTGTTGGAATAATTGTCGAGTTTCTTTGTTAAATGAATTGTTGAGATATCTTCCCAAGTTTGTGGGCTACTCCTCGTATCACCAATTGGTTTTAGGATAGAGCCTCACGTGCTTGTGGGCCGGTCTCTTGCTTGTGTCTGTGTTACGATGATAATTGTAGTAAGCCTCACTGTTGTCTGTCTTACGATGATAATTGCTGTGTTTGCGGCCTATTATATAAGAAGTATAGTTTCAGTAATCTAGAGTACTGATGATAATATGCAATTTGACTGCCAATTTCTGTTTTCTTAGAGAGCCATCAGCATCACTCCGGCCATGGCACACCAACTGATTCAGGTACAATATCTACTATACTCGATAGGTACCTTGAGCATAACATCATTAATTATATTCCAATAACCTGAAAAATGGTTTCAGGTCTTACGGCAAGAAAATGTAGAGCTTACAGTTGCTCCATACGAGGCTGACGCACAATTGGCATACCTATCTAACCTTGCAGAAAGTGAAGGTGGCATTCAGGCTGTGATTAGTGAAGACAGTGACCTATTGGCGTATGGTTGCCCATCTGTAAGAACTTTTGCACTTTATACATGACTGTTAAATGTTCCTGTGGTCACCGAACACTTGGCATGATGGCGCTGTTTTTTTGTTTGTAAACAGGTTATATTCAAAATGGATAAGTTTGGCAATGGTGAAGAAATTGCTCTGGACAAAGTATTCAGCTCCACCGATCTCAAACCATCGTTCAGAAACTTCAATAGAGTTTTATTCATAGGCAAGTTCAACTGTTCAAGTCAATTAAGTTGGTTTTTGATATGCAGTTCAGGTTGAATAATTGAATATCAGTGATTAAGTGCATAACATTCAACATCGAAAGAGAACAACTTGAATTTTAGGTTCTACCAAAAAGCTGATAAAAAGTTATCTTTGAAAGCTCATTCTTAAATTTCTTTTTGTAACAGAAATGTGTGTCTTGGCTGGCTGTGATTTCCTTCCATCTGTTCCTGGTATTGGAATTGCTAAAGCTCATTCATTGGTTTCCAAGTATCGAAATATAGATCGTGTAAGTGTGCAACACCTTTCCTTAGATATATCAGACTGTTAATGTTTCCAGTAGGTTTTTCTTTTCTATCCATAGTCTCTGAGACAGGAGACAACAAATGAACAAAGTGAAACAAAATACTAAATACCTCTCTAGGGAAATGCTCCTCATTTGTGAGATTTTGTCTATGGTTGCCAGTCGGCCTTTAGAGAGTTTTTAACAGCTTTGATCTACCATAGTCCTTGAACAAGAGCTTCTCCAAAGAGTTTACAATATATGTTTCATTACACATGCATTACCCATTCAAAATTTCTGTTTATGTAGGTTTTATCTGTTCTTAAATGCGACAAGAGTAAGCAAGTACCGGAAGATTATGACAGATCGTTCCGTGAAGCAGTTGCAGTATTCCAACATGCTAAAATGTAAGCATATACTGTAGTAACTTTCCAATATACAACTTAAAAGAAAACATACTTTAGTAAATATACCTTTACTTCAATTACGATTGTTGACATACTGATGTTTGTCTGCACTTTCCACAGCTATAATAAAAGCAAGAAAAGGCTGGAACACTTGAAAGAACTCCCTGAGCAACTGTTGGAGACACTGGGAGGGAACGTTGATTTTTTGGGACCGTATCCTCTGAATAACCTTATCTTACATGTTTTAGCCCGTGTCTAGGATTTGCTTCTTCTTGACAAATTTTGGAACTGATCAGAGACATCCCTCCATCACTGGCAATCGCAATTGCAGAAGGTAACTTAGACCCTACTACCATGGAAGCTTATGATTGCTTTAGAAGTAGACAGCCTTATGAAAGATCCGCGGTGTCCCAGGAAGCTCGTGAAGGAAATGTGCTTGGTAAGTTTTAACTTTTTAAGTGTTTCACAAAATAAGCCGAATATTCAAAAGACTATCAGAATTAAATAATTTTGTGGGTGCAGGATCAATGGAAAGTGAGAGCCAAGTCTCCAAGGGTAAGAATTACCGGTTGGCCAAAACAGTTCCTGCCTTCAAAGTTGATGGGGGCGAGGGAAATCTCACAGGGAGCTGCTTCACAGTATACTCTTCTCGAAAATCAAAAGAGACAACTAAATCAAGTAAATATTGAGTTTATTTTTAATCAATGAAAAGAAAGACGTTTTTAATTTTGTACACATAATAACAGCCATGAATTTGCAGGTACAAGTACTGTGGTGGGGGAAATGAAGGTATCGAAGAAAATAAATTTTGCTGATGAAATGGCAGCGCTTACAACTCTAGCATGTCCTTTGGATAATCACATTAGTAAGATTTTCAGTGTATGTGAAGACACGCCACTAAAGACACCAGACAATAATCCATTCCGGAAAAGGAAATGCATTTCAGAAGACAGTGAAAGCAGGGATACACCAAACAATAATCCATTCCGGAAAAGTAAACGTGTTTCAGAAGACAGCGAAAGCAGGGATACACCAAACAATAATCCATTCCGGAAAAGTAAAGGTGTTTCAGAAGACAGCGAAAGCAGGGATACACCAAACAATAATCCATTCCGGAAAAGTAAAGGTGTTTCAGAAGACAGCGAAAACAGGAATACACCAATTTCAGGGGTGACTGAGTGTGATCAGCAATCAGAGTTGAAATGCTACATTTTGGATTCCCAGGAAAGCGTTAGTTCTAAGGTTAACAAGTTAGACGACAAAAGTGAAAAGGGGGTTTCCGTGAAAAAAACAAAGACGAAGAAGTGCAAAGGCTCTAACAGTACGAATGGCAGTGGTATATTAAGCTTCTTTGCTCGCAAGTGATTCATCTTTGTTTCGCAGAAAGTGTAATCAACGATGTTCATCAGTTATCGTATTTTTTGATTGTTTTTCTATTAGCTATATTCCCGGTTCCATAAATAGAGAAGCTCATGTGTGAATCATACATAACATGAAACAATACTGCACCGTAAAAAGTATAGATTCCTCAAAAAGGTAGAGTAGACACAAGTCACACAACGATACAATTTATTAAGAAAGTTTTGTGCATAACAAAAATGAAAGCTCAATCATGTATTGAATTCATGAAAAAACCGCGATGAAAATGATTATAACTTATAAGCCTTTACAACCAGGGAGATCAATCCATTGTAGTTGAAGTTCGACTTCTCCACATTCGACATTCTTTAATCTTAGGCAAAGATTTTGAAGAACTCTACCTTCTGTCCATAAAATCTTACTTTCTTCTGATAAACAATTTTGCCTACATGGTTGAACTCTTGATATTAGAGTACCACTTGGTAAACTATCCAAATTCATCTTCAGTGCATCTATAAATGGTTTTATGTCGAATTCCGCTTCTCCCATTTTATCATCCTTGCTGAACATATCATGATCATATACTGTCTGCAACATCCAAATAAAACAACGGTAAATTAAAAAACAGTTATATTACGTAAATTTTCGTATAAATTTACGAAAATGACTGTTTGATGTTGAGGTTACCAGCTTAATGGCTAGAGTAGGATCGGAAACAGAAAGGGTAAGATCTTCATTCCATTCTGGATTGATATCTTTCTTGATCACTCGAGTCTTCAGTTTCTGTAGGAAATGAAAACATTGAGCGGTTATAGCCTATAAGGGTGACAATGAGACGAGATACCTCACGAGCAACTCAAGATCTGCTCATTCGGCCTTGTTTGAATATAAATAAATTTGTCGGGTTATAATTTCAGATGAATGGTAACCCGACAAATTTGACACTTTTTTTTTTTTTTGATGACGAGGGAGTTGAGTCCCCCCGGGTTCATGCATTTCCGCACCACCACATGGACCATGTAAGCCACCTCTTCGGGGGCTGCAGTGGCCAAGTGATCATCGCCCCAACTGGTAGTCGAACCCGGGACCTCTCAGCTCTTGCATTTCTGCAAGCTTCAAGGTTTATCCCGGCTACATACCACTGGATTAACACCACCTGGTTCATGAATTATTCTTAAACGCGGAGTTTTTAAATCTTATTTAAATTACAATTTCAATGTTTTAGATCTTGGATTATAAAACGTACGCAATCCAAAAAGGCAATAACATCAGTATAGTCCCTTAACTTATAAAGTGGCAGACATGGTTTAATCGAAATACCAAACTTAATTTTAATTCTAACGTAAACTATTATCGATCCTAATTTTTCTTTAGTTAGGTATACGATGACATGGTATAATCGATATACAAAAGAAAAAAGAGGGAAATTAAACAAACCTGTTTTCCCATTTTAATGACCACATAAGGATCACTTGTACGAACATCTCTTATAGCAAGATTAATTCCTCTTATAACCTTAACCCTTAATAAACCTAAAAGATTTTCCATCATTGAAGATCCTGAAGGAGAACGTCCACTGTTTGGCGGCGACGACGGTGGCGATTCCATTTTTTCTTTATGTGACGATCTTTTATAGTTTTTTTTTTTTGGTAATCTGAATGATTTGTTTCCTTACCTGGTATCAAAATCCTTGTAATATTTTTCTATACTGAAAACAAAAAATGTCAAATAATTCATAATCAAATTTTAACAAGGAAGGTACATAAAAATCACAAATTCTTGTTTAACACGAGAATAAACGTAAATGAGATACAAATATGATTATAACTCGTACCTGTGATAGTGTACGGAAAAATTATTGTTATGATCTAAACTTTTTTGAAAGGCTTCTAATTTGTAAAATTAAGAAGCAAATAATTCAAATGTTGTTTTCGGGGATATAATGTGCATAGAATGAGACGAGAAGAACAAGGGAACTATTAACCAAAAAAAGTACTGCAACGATTTTGTCAAGGTAAAAATATGAATTGTTACCGATTATTGCGGTTACATTTATTTATGCTGTAGTAATTAATTTCTTTGACATTCATTACAGTTACGTTATTTTTATGCGTCACTTCGTTTTCTTGGAGTTTTTTTTTTTTTTTTTTTTTTTTTTTTTTGAGTTTTATAATAACAAATGAAATAACTAGTTTAGCGCACCCGTCACCCGTGTGATTAAGGAGTGATGACAATACTGGCGAAATCGGACCGGAACTGAATTGATTAGAAAAAAATTCGATACAAACCCAATTTTTAGAAACTCTGACCCCCACTATTTAGAAATCCTAACCAAATTCAAACCTAAACCTACCGAGAACTTTCATTACCTACATAATGTAGGAAGTGGTTTACCAATTCCCGAGATTAGATGATGGTATTGCTATGAATTGAAAGTTCATAGGATCTCCATCACACGAATTGAAAGTTCATAGGATCTCCATCACACGAATGCCCGTTGGGCTTGAAATGTGGATGCAATTGGTAGCCTCTCCTTATATGGGGCTTAATATTCCACTTTAGAATTGAGGGGGGTGAGATTTGAACACGTGACCTCTTGGTCACACTAGCTCTGATACCATGTCAAGAAACCATCTCAACCAAAGTTTAAGCTGATAGTTGAAGTCCAAAGATCGGTTTTTAATTTGATGGGAGGATAGGAATTAAATCATTAATAATTTAAAATTGTTACAAATGGCGTTATGTATACAGAAAACAAAAATTCATATTTTGATCCAACTATATATAATGCACAGCACTTATGCCAAATACTTCTCCAGTTTTTCTACCTCCTCGACACTTCCAATGTAGAGCGGTACACGCTGATGAATCTGTAACATGTTCACAGAGATAAACATTTAGCAATTTGACGACAAATAAGGTAAACAAATAATTGAGACGGAGGGAGTAGTAACGCGTACCTCTGTTGGTTGAATGTCAAGTACTCTCTGATGACCATCAGATCCTTTCCCACCAGCTTGTTCCACTATGAAACTCATAGGTGCACATTCATACAACAGCCTTAGTTTCCCATTCTTGCTCTTCTGATCCCTCGGGTACCCGTAAATGCCCCCATACAGTAATGTCCTATGGAAATCCCCAACTAAACTTCCTATGTACCGTGCAGAATATGGCTTCCCACTCGGCCCTGGATCTTTCAAGCTGTCCATGTATTTCTTCAACTTGTCATCCCACATTTGGTAGTTTCCTTCGTTGAATGAGTATATTTTTCCGGCTTTTGGGATTTGGATGTTTTCTTGTGTGAGCACAAATTCACCGTACATTGGGTCTAGTGTGAATGAATACACCCCTTTACCGATTGTTAGTACAAAGATTACGGAGCTTGAGTACATACAATACCCCGCTGCTAGAAGATTACTCCCCGGCTGGCAGACGCTAACTACGCACCTTTGCTCTTCTGTAGTTAGCTGCACCATTAAATCATGACATGAGTACTTCGGCTCTGTTTGGTAAATATCATATTAGGTGAAATTAGTAGATTCCGGCTTAAATAGTAGTTTGACCAATCAATCTACTAATAGCAGCATATTGTAATAACATATTGAGTTTATACATGAAAATGGTAGATTTGTCATATAATCTGCTAGTTACCAAACACGCTTTCTAAATTTTGCTAATTTCATATTGTTCCGGGTGTAATTCCAGAGCAAGTATAGTTACCACCCGTGGCTTGTTGAATGATGTCTTGAGTTGGATTCTCCTTTGGTCTTAATCGTTCCTCTCGGTCTCTCCTGCAACAATGAACGAGGCGGGGCTTGGCTTTGTGCCAAGCGTACTCACTCCGACGCTCAAGTCGATGAAACTTAAAGGATAAGTTGTCACTTCAATTTGAATGTATATTGTAGAGAGATAAGGAAGATATTACCAGATGAATAGTGTATTTAGGTTTAGTTGTGTATTCGTTGGATCCTTTCCTCAATGAAGGTTGAGGAGTATTTATAGGCTTTCACCTTTTGTCACGTAGTGGCCAAGTGGCTAGCAGGTGGAAAGACTGATCTAACCCCTCGGCCGAGGTTTCTATGGCAGGCCGGCGGGCCCTGTTGACTCACCGCCGAGGGGTCTTGGATATGAGTACGCGGGTATGTGTCCGGTGGCGGGTTGTCATCCGAGACCAGTGACAGCCGATGGCCGCATCGGCTAGGCTGCATAAGTCGTTGACTTGATGTGGATGTCTTTGACCTTGCTCAATATGTTGACTTGGTCAGCGGTGCAGAATATGCCCCATCAATTTGCCCCCAGCGTAGTCTATGCCGTGGTATGGGCTCCGATGTACGTTTGAGCGTATATTCTGCGTAAGTATTTTGCGGAAAATTTCTGCATCGGCTTCTTCTGCGGCGGCTTCTTTTATCTCGGCGTGGTTCTTGTTAGGCCGTACCATATCCCCCCTCCACATGGATGCGTAAAGGGCATCCGATGTGGAAAAGAAAGTGACGCTGGCCGAGACCATGGTTGAGAGTGCCGGTTGTTGTTGACTGCCCCCGGCCGGCGCTACTTAACTTGGTTGATCATGTGGCCGGCGGAGAACAGATGCTTGGGAATTTGTTGGGGAAGGTGAATAGGCGGAGAGATGTGAATGGGCGTGTTGAAGACGCTTGGTCACTGTTGCATTGATTGACGTTCAACTGTTGCAACGATTGACATCCCGTGGTTGCATGTCCGACACGTGTCTGCATGCTGATTGGTTGGCGCCTCATGGGCTGTTCGCTGATTGGTCCTTCTTTATGGGCTTTTCCCTATAAATAGGGCAGTTATCCTGTGAAATTGGCCACCAATTTCATTCTCCAAAATTTTCTTCCCTAAACTTTCAAAGGCTTCTTTGTCTTCGATTTCTCAGAGTTGTTACTCCGGCGAGTGTTTTCTTTAAGGTAAACAAACAAACTTTCCATTTCTTAACTTTGTAAGTCTTTATGGTAAACATGTCTTCATCTGATGCCGGTCCTAGTAAACCGGCGCCGGGTGGTTCCCCGTTGCGTCTTGACGAGGAGGGGAAGTTGGACGCCCTCCTGATAAAGCCTGGGGGCCCCAGGTCTCCTTCTCCTGAAGTCGATCCTCGAATTTTGGAGGAATGGGAGGATGACTCTGATGTTGATGATGACGCGTGACGATTTTGGTGATGATCTTGAAGAGGCTCGTCCCAAAGAGGTGAGGCGAAGACGTTATGGATCATGGTGACGTCGCAAGGTACACGTTGACCGAACTTGGACCCATAAGTTTGCGATTGTTCCGGTGAGAAATTTTTCGAGGGCCATTTCTTTTTCGGCAGGGGGTACAAGATTGTTATCCCGAGGAGGGTCGGCCGTCTGTTGCCCTCCGCCGGCCATACCGGCGTATACATGCGACACTTGGAGTTCGGGCTCCGGTTCCGCCGAATGAGTACGTCATGGCCATCATTAAAGCTATGAACGTCGCCGTGGCCCAACTGCATCCGTTGGCCATGAGGACGATAGTCGGCTTTGTGTGGCTTTGTCTCTTCAAGGGGAGGCCGACGGTGAATTTATTCCGCCGGCTTCATTATCTCCACCAATCAATCGGCGGGCGCGTCGGTTGGTACGGTGTGCACACGGAGAAAGGTTATGTTTCGTTGACAAACTTACTTCTTGTAAAGACCGGAGAGATCGGTGGGTGTATGTTAAGGTCTTAGGATGACTATCCACCGCCCCTCTCCTTTCGGACCAAGTGAATTTGCGGTGTGAGACTAAGGCGGAGCATGACGGATGGGTCGGCGGAAGAAGCTCAAGATGGATGCCGGCGGAGGTCCTTCTTGCGAGGATGAGAAGGCTGGCGATGAGGCTTTTGAGGCGGACAAGGGTGGGGTGTCGAAAAAATGGATTCCCCAACGTTGAGATCATTCTTCGGGATGAGCCGCTTTGCCATGTCGGCCTCATACCGGCCCTAGCACAGGGTGAGTGGGGTCGGTGTGAGGCCCATCACCGCTCTTAATGTTCCTGTTTTTCGAACTTCGATTTATTTCTTCTACTTAATTATTATATTTTATTATTTTTTTTTTATTTTTTTTTTATTTTTTTTTTTCGCAGACCACTTTGGACGGGACTTGTCTGAGGATATCCTCCGGAGAATGTGGCTGCACAAAGACAAAACCGTTGCTAACCTGCACCCCAAGGCTCTGGCCCATGACCGTAGGACGTCGCCGAGTGATCTTATGGACCGTGAAAAGCTTGAATGCGGTGGAGGCTCGGGCGAAGGTTGTTAGTAACATGCCGCGCCATACTCGAAAAACAAAGCCTTCGGCGGTGATGGCGTCGACATCGGCTCCACCTTCCATCCCCCCTGTTCAGAAGGAGACGGTGGAGATCGTTTACATCTCTAATGGGGATGATTCTGACGAGGAGGAGGGGTCTCCCCTTGTCCGTAAGAGAAAGCAGACAACCTTTACCGCTGCCGTTACTTCTGCTGCTGACGAGGAGATGCGCCCTTCGGCTAAGAAGGCCAAGCACGATCATCGATCTATCCGTGGCTCAGTTAGCCAGGTTCATCGCGCCGCGATGAGCTCTTCGGCATGTCGATGTATGTTGATACTGATGCTTTCTTTAAATTTTGTAGATCAGCCGCTGTCAGTCGCCGCTCCTATTGAGCAGCGAGTGGAAGAGAAATCCGCGCAGGCTGGTGATCATGACGTCGCCATTGGGTCTTCATCCCAGAAGGTTTCCCTTTCCCGACCGCAGACTAGTGATCGAAATGTCACTGTTGACCCTTCATCCCAGAAGGTTTCCCCCTCCCGGCTCGTGGCGGGAGGTGCGAGGTTGGTCGAGGAGCTGGCGAGGTGGAACGAGCTGGCCGGTGCTCGCATTATAGAGCAAGAGAAGGTCGTGGCTCAGTCCGCTCTTGAGCTTGATGTCACTAAGAAGGTGGCCGCGAAGGCGAGGCTGGATCTCCTCAATGAGCAAAGGCTTAGGGGAGATGTCGAGAAAGCGCTCTTGGCTGAGAGAAAGCTTAGGGAGGACGCTGAAAAGGAGGTCCTTGCTGAGAGAGCCAAGGCCGAGGCTGCTGCGGCCGAAGTTGCAAAGTTGCTAGAGAAGTGTGACCTTGTTCAGAGGCATGCCGACCTTTATCTCCAGCAGAGGAATGAATTTAGGGGCAAGTTTCAGATCCAGGGGAAGGTGATCCGGAGCAAGGAGGCCATCATCAGGCAAAAGGAGGACGACATTGAGATGCTCCAAACCAAAATGCTCCCCGACTCCGTGTTCCGATTCCGGATCCGCCGAAGCATTTGCCCGGGGAAGTAATTGAGGAGCTTTTTCCTCTTGAAGGTTCCTTTCCGTGGGACAAATATGACGAGCTGTTTGACGATAAGCTCGAAGCTAAGGAGAAAGCCGTGGAGGAGAGGGTCAAGGAGGCGGCGAGAGTGAAGATAGAGCAAAAAGCGGCCGAGGAGGCGGCAACTATTGCTGAGAAGGCTAAAGCGGCCAAGGAGGAAGCCGATTGGGCAAGGGCAGTTGAGGCTGCCGAGGCTAAGGCTGGGGCTGCTGGCCGGGCCGCTAAGGGAGCTACTGGGTCGCCCCTCGAAGAAGGTGCTGCTACCGCTGCTGATGGCGAGCAACGGCAGACATAGGGAGACGATATCCGTAGCCTTTTGTCTTTTGGTTTGTCCTTGTAATTTCTTGTAATTCGTTGAACATTTTTTAATAAGAGCTCGTTTCTTACGCCTCCGCCCGCCGAGGTTTTTACCTTACTTCTTTTTCTTGCGCTAGTATTTGAGCCTCAACTGTACTTTTAGCGTCTCTCGTCTTCGTCGGGGTTGTCTCCTTACGTTATTAATTGAGTGTCTCTTTTGCTTCCGCCTCGGCTTGGCCGAGGCGGTCTAAGCGCGTATCTCAATCGTGTTAACGCTTCTAAGGCATTTTGATTGCTTTGCGAGTATCAACTGCGATGGTCGTGATTGCCGCTCTTGTCGGTATGACGGTGTGAGCCGCATCGCTTCTTCTTCATGAGTCTGCCGTGGCGTCTACCACTTGGAGTGACTGCGACGGCGTCCAACCTCTTGGGGTGACTGCCGTGGCGTCTACTACTTGGGGTGGCTGCGACGGCGCCTATTTCTTCATGAGGCTAGTGGCGTCTACCACTGAGGATGGCTGCGACGACGTCCAACCTCTTGGGGTGATCGCTGCAGTGGCGTCTACTACTTGGGGTGACTGCGACGGCGCCTATTTCTTCATGAGATCGCCATGGCGTCTACCACTTGGAGGACTGCGACGGCGTCCAACCTCTTGGGGTCGCTAGTGGCGTCTACTACTTGGGGTGACTGCGACGGCGCGCCTATTTCTTCATGAGGCTAGTGGCGTCTACCACTGGAGTGACCGCGACGGCGTCCAACCTCTTTGGGTGATCGCTAGTGGCGTCTACTACTTGGGGTGACTGCGACGGCGCCTATTTCTTCATGAGGCTCGCGTGGCGTCTACCACTTGGAGTGACTGCGACGGCGTCCAACCTCTTTGGGTGATCGCGTGGCGTCTACTACTTGGGGTGGCTGCGACGGCGCCTATTTCTTCATGAGATCGCGCTCTTGTCGGTATGACGGTGTGAGCCAACATCGCTATCGATAAAGGCGCCGCTCTTGTCGGTATGACGAGTGTGAGTCGGCGTCTGCTGCTTCCTAGTTACTATGGGAAGAATGAACATTTTGATGGAAGACTTGGATGGTTTTTCATTTAGGTAAAAACACGCGTCGGGGTGCCCACAGCTGTTTTGGACACCTCCGCCGCTACATAGAGTATTCCCGAGATTACCAGCGTCCTAATGGCCTATCAAAGGCGCAGCGTCCTAGTCAGCCGCTAGTTACATCCATGAGGTCGCCCTCCTGTTGTAAGGATAGACTTTTCCCTTTCTCTGATTTCTTTGCCACTTTGAGGGATTGCATGTTGCATCCTCCGCGCTATCCGGACGTTGACCACCTTGTCATTCTCGTCTTTGGAGACGAGCTTATGCGCTTCCCCCCGGTCCGAGACGTACATCAGTGTTAGGGCCGGATGGACATCTTGCGTCGGCCTCACTCGGGGTGACTCGGCCTATGAGAACATTGTGGCGGACGAGCCGTCAATGACCACGAACTCGGCTAGGACATTTTTAGCCGCATTCTTTTCGCCGAACGTCACCGGGAGTCCGATTGATCCTAGTGGTACTAGGTAGGCCCCGGCAGAAGCTGTATAGTGGGTTGGCGCAGGGGCTCAAGTCCTTGACTTTCAGGCCGAGGCTGAGGAAGCACTCCCTGAACATGATGTTCGTGTAGGCGCCTGTGTCAATCAGGCACCTCTTGACTAGGTGGTTGGATATGTCCAAATTGACTACAAGTGGGTCGCTGTGAGGAGCGATGACTCCTTCGTAGTCCTTCCTTCCAATGGTTATATCGGGGATGTTGGAAGTAGGGATCGCTGTGTTGGGCACAAAGTTGATGGCCTGATATAGCTCGTTCAGGTGCCGTTTGTGCCCATGAGCGGACCCTCCGTTCTCGTTGCCCCCGATGACAACATGAATTACCCCTATCCGTTCGAAGACGGATTTCTTTCCTGAACTGTCGGCGTCAGTCTTTTGGCCTTTGGCGACGTACTTGCCGAGGCTCCCCTTAGGATCGGCTCTTCAATGGCATTCTTGGATGCGGCGATCGTTGGTTAAATGGCGGTGTGGCGCCGTGGTACTCACGATCTTGGCTCGTGTCACCGTCACTTTTTGGCTTGGGGGTCTCTCCACGCCGGCCCTCGTTTTGCTCGGGCGAAGACCTCGGCGGGCGATACGACGAGAGGGGTTTTATCACTATACCGCCTCGGTGGTACGTTCCGAACTCCACCGGCGCTGTCGAGTCTGTTTCTGGCGGACTTGTCCGACCGTGATCTATTATTGTCACGGCGTCTCTCATCGGACCGTGATCCATTGTTGTCACGGCGCCTTTCATCCGGTTGTCCTCCCGCGGTTCTTCTTTTCGAGTGTTCGGCCTCGCGGGGCCTACCCATGTCTTGTGATAGTCTTCTACCTTGATGGCCGGGTCGGCCATCCTCCTGGCGCATCCAAGTTCAGGCCTCGCACTTGATGAGCTCATTTTTAAGTCTCCCTTGGGAGGCCCTTCATCGCGAAGGCCGCCGTTCGGGGTTAATTTCCGAATCTGCTTGGACCTTTCCATCGAACCTCTTCACATAGCTTCGTAGAGACTCGCCCCCTCCTGTTTGATAGTTAGGAGGTCCGATGTCTCCACGGCCCTTCTCTTGTTGCAAGAGTCTTGGGCTAGGAAGGCGTCTCTTAGGTCGGCGTAATAGTATACCGAGCCGTCGGGAAGCCCTTTATACCAACTTTGGGCCATCCCATGCAAAGTTGTTGGGAAAACTCGGCACCGGACCTCGTCCGCTGCTCCCATACCGACATGTAAGACTCGAAAGCCTCGGCGTGGTCTACCGGATCACTATCTCCTTTGTATGATAGGGGTGGCAATTTGAGCTTAGTTGGCACCGGACTTAGGACGAGGCGTTGAGGGGCTGTCGACCACGTGTCGAACGACACACGGCGATCGGCTCCTCGCATTCCTAATCCGGCTCCTCTCCTCGTAGCGGGAAGGACTCCTTCTTCTACTCGGGCTTCTTCTCCAACTCTCTCGCCGAGTCGGACTCCTCGGTTCCTTCGGGGTAAGCCTCGTTCGTGTTGCGGGGACGCTGTCCTCCCACGAGTGCGGGAAGGACTTAGGTCTACCACGCCCACTTTGGGCTCCCCCGGCGACTTGGCTGGGTCAGCTTCTCCCAGTGCTCCGTTCAAATTTCTCGGAGTCACGTTTTGGGCCCTGGTCTCCTGGACGGTTTCCGCCGCTCTTGTCGGCGTGACAGTGTGAGCAGGCGCATTACTAATTAAGTCCAGGACCATTTTCAGTTTTGCTATGTCAACCACATGTCCCATGATGGTGACCTGGTTGGCTGGCAGCGGCGTGTCCGGCATTGTTGGCATCCCGAACTCCGGTTGGATTACTCCGCCGGTGGAGGGCTGCACGACTCCAGAATTGTTGAAAGTGTCATCGTGGTAGAATGCGGTTTCGTCGGTCACGACTGCGTCTTGTTGTTTTGACATCTTAGCTTTTTGGGTGGGTTTTTGTTGTTTTTTTTTTTTTTTTGTTTGGGAATGAATGTGACTAGCTTCTAGTATCTATTCCCACAGACGGCGCCAATTGTTCCGGGTGTAATTCCAGAGCAAGTATAGTTACCACCCGTGGCTTGTTGAATGATGTCTTGAGTTGGATTCTCCTTTGGTCTTAATCGTTCCTCTCGGTCTCTCCTGCAACAATGAACGAAGGCGAGGGCTTGGCTTTGTGCCAAGCGTACTCACTCCGACGCTCAAGTCGGTAAACTTAAAGGATAAGTTGTCACATCAATTTGAATGTATATTGTAGAGAGATAAGGAAGATATTACCAGATGAATAGTGTATTTAGGTTTAGTTGTGTATTCGTTGGATCCTTTCCTCAATGAAGGTTGAGGAGTATTTATAGGCTTTCACCTTTTGTCACGTAGTGGCCAAGTGGCCAAGTGGCTAGCAGGTGGAAAGACTGATCTACCCCTCGCCCGAGGTTTCTATGGCGGCGGCGGCCCCTGTTGACTCACCGCCGAGGGGTCTTGGATATGAGTACGCGGGTATGTGTCCGGTGGCGAGGTTGTCATGTCGAGACCAGTGACAGCCGATGGGGTCAGACGGCTAGGCTGCATAAGTCGTTGACTTGATGTGGATGTCTTTGACCTTGCTCAATATGTTGACTTGGTCAGCGGTGCAGAATATGCCCCATCACATATGATGGTCAAACCTGCTACTAAAATTTGCCAACGGTATTCTGCTAACGCTATCTACTATCATTAATCTGCTTTTGCCGTTTCCCAAACAGGGCCTTAATTTAATAGCCAAGTCGGTAAGGCGAATGTAAAGACGAGAGGAAAAGAAGAAGCAACCTCAGCTTCGTCATCAGACGCTACAATGCACTCATCATTAGGGCTGTAAATTCCGAAGATTGAACCAGTCGAAACAGCCGCGTCTATGTTGGATGATCCATCAAGCGGGTCGAAAACAACAATGTAGTTGCCAGAATAACTCTCTTCTACTGCTACTGGCACATCCTCTTCTTCTGATGCTATTATTCCTGTCCTTCCACTTGATCTTAAGCAGTTAGAAAACACCTGTAACAAAAATATTTCTCAGTTTGACACATTAATCATAAAATTTGTCATTGCGTACGATTTTGAATCAGGAAAACATAAAAAACACGTAACTGTTGCTACAAAATTTGATCAAAAAGTGTTATGCCGTAAATTATACAGGAAAAGAGTCACGTTCAACAACGCTTACAAGGTTGTACCAACAACAACATCAGAGCCTTAATCCCAAAATGATTTGGGGTCGGCTGACATGAATCATCCTTTAGAGCCGTCCCTGAATGAACGCACACCTCAAAATGCGAAAATATAGAAAAGAAAAAGTGAAAAACAGCAAAAAGGTAAACTTAAGGTTTTAAATTTAAGTCCAGATTTCTTTTATAAAAACTTAGAATTTAAATTGAGAATAAAGATTAAAACGATTTGAGGTTCTAAAAGTATTACAAGACAGAATTCTACTGCTAATAATAATGTAAATGATCACTTAGTATAATATAGTCCAATAAAAAAAATTAAATGCGTACTGTATTGAGTAAAATGCGTGCGTACCTCATTGGAGACGACGTCAAGCTTCTTTTGATCCTCACCCTGGATATTAGTAGCACCTTGAACACCAGTAAGGTTAGAAATACCAGCTCGTTGTACCAAAGAAGCAATTTGCTTACAAGCCAAGGAAATACTCGAAAGCACAATCGTCAACTCAGCATCAATAACACCTGATTGCTCCTGCTTAAGCAACCAACCAGTAAGTGTCTGAATTTCATATTTGTTTACGCTTTTCTTTTTAGTTTCAGGCTCAGCAGCTGCTCCTACTGCCATACACCGTACCCCAGGAACGACATTCCGTTGCTGCCGTCTAATATGGGACTTGGACTCATTGATACATAGTTGAAATGGTGTGGGATGTTTTAAGTGATTCAAATTAGAGAAAAGCTGTTTTGCTGAGCTTGCAGTTGTTGCTGCTCCTAGACTTGCCATTTTCTTGGTTATTTTTTGTTAGTTGAGGAATACACAAGGGATACTTGGGATTGAAGGGTGTAGCAATTTGAGTTGGGGTGATTGAAAGGCTGAAAACGGATTTGCTGCCAATTGTGTGGCTCCCACTTATCCTTCATTGAATATCTTGCGATCATAATTTGTTCATTCATAAGGTTACTTTGGAGAATGCAGGATATTTTGTGAGTGAATCGACAGGGCGGGCCAGTGGCGAATCGTCACCAAACTTTTCGGGGCGTTGGAGGTATGTGGTGGGCTAAAGCCGTATTTCCTCTGTTCCATTGAATTGTTTACGTTTTTCAAAATTCTACTCGTATGTTTTGAAAAACGTAAACAATTTAAAGGAACAGACCAATTAACTAATGAGTTAATATAAACTCATGTAAATAAATAGAGGGGAATTTTGTGATTGATTAAAAAATAAAGACTAAAGTCTTGAGTCAACAAACGTCCAATAAACCAATTGAGAGCAATAGCAATAGAAAAACTTTTTTTTTCTTGAAAATAGGCAATGTTTAAAGATACCCCACATTTTCTATGATAAGATCATTGATCATCACATTTTCATATGCTTATCAACCTAGTTCTTATTTTAGAACTCAATTCTTAAAATTAAGAACCAACTTTATGATTTAGTAGTTAAACTTTTTAAATAAAGTTCTTGGTGACAATAGTCTTTTTATTTCAATTACTCTCAATTACTATATTGTGGAATTTTGGGTTCTCTAATTCCTCTCATGGTCACCTAACTCGAATCACGATTGGAAATGACGACTATCAGCTAAAAGTCGTTATATAATATGGCGATTTTGAACCCTCTATGTTCGTGTTAAAACCATGCCTAGGTGAACCCCTAAACGATTAATACTTATTTCATTATAACACAAGATGATAATTATTTTTAAGCATTATTTGAACAAAAAATCATTAATTTTAGGACCGGCCTGATAGCAATTTTAACGATAGACAGGTAGTAGTATTAACTTTGAAACGTTGTGTAGTTGGCTCCCATGTTATATTTCCCCAAAACATGTCGTTCTTCTTCAGAGGCTCCCTATATTTTCCTCCATATATTGCGGGATTTCAACCAAACAATTCTCCTCATCTTCATTCCTATTCTTCCTTCAATTTTACGTCTTCTATTCCCTTTGATTAATTTTCCGCATTATTGTAGATTTACAAATCATTTTTGTCATTGTTATTGGCTTACATTTTCAAAATTTCTCGACTTTTTGACTTCTTTTGAATCATCATTCCTACAATCTCCACCGAAGAGGCTACATATACACGCCGTGTACAAGGCCCCTTGGTTTTCTTGGATTTTCTTGCTCTGTTAAACTTTTTTCCTTAAATTTGCAATTCTGTTGTTACATATACCATCTTATTTTGCAATTTAACAAATCAATATTTTTTTCTTTGTTGGACGCATATTTTTGAGATTTTTCGCGTCCTCAAAGAGGGAGAGATATGAGTTGTTTTCCATGTTTTTCGTCGCACCCAAAGAAAACACCAAGGAGGATCGATAGTAAGAGGGGTCAGCCTCGCCCTACTACCTCTACGACAACCATGCCAAGTATGCAGACCCGGCCAGGTAATCAAATCTATTAAAATTCACAATGTTCATAATGAAACGTGTTACATTGTTTTTGTATTACTATTATCTGTATGATTATTTTGTATGGTCAATGATTTAGTAAAATTAGAGAATTTAACGCGTTCTAGCAATTTTCTGTCATTACAAGGTAAAATCTCTAGTCGAAACTTTAATGTGTATGAGGAAGAGCAACAAATATTTGTTTACTCATATTTTTAATCGATTATGTATGTAATGACATTCACGATAGCAATAAGTAGACATGATAAATAGGTCATTCGATTCTATTTTGAATCAGGTCTAATTATATTGTTTGGGTTCGGCTTTGTTTTGTCAAGTCTAGCAATTAAGTGTGACATATTGGATGTCTCAGAGTCTCGGACCTGACATAAATAAAATACGTACAATTTTGTTCTTAAGCAGAAACCCAAAGACCCCTTAATTCAGGAGATGCTGCACAGCATCAGGTTACAAAAGAAAAAGGAAACAGCATTGCAGCTCAGACATTCTCATTCCGAGAATTGGCTAGCGCGACCAAAAATTTCCGGCCAGAATGTCTGATAGGTGAAGGTGGATTCGGGAGAGTTTACAAGGGACATCTTTCGTCGACAGGGCAGGTATAGTATCAATCACCATTCTCATTTCTCTTATATGGTTTCTTTAGCTGGTTTTCGATTAAGTTGCTGTTGTACAAGGAAATAAAGAGTTTCTTGTTTTCAGACAGTAGCAGTGAAGCAACTAGACCGTAATGGAGTCCAAGGAAATAAAGAGTTTCTTGTCGAGGTTCTGATGCTTAGTCTTCTGCATCATCCTAACCTTGTTAACTTGATTGGATACTGTACTGACGGCGATCAACGCCTTTTGGTTTATGAATACATGGCTTTGGGATCTTTGGAAGACCATCTCCTTGGTACGTAATTTCCAGTTTTCCACGTCGTATCTAGAATCTAATACTCCGTATGTGTTTAACAATGGTGTTGTTCAGATTTTCCAAATGCGCGAAGGCCACTGGACTGGTACACAAGAATGAAAATAGCATTGGATGCTGCAAAAGGATTAGAATATCTACATGACAAAGCAAACCCTCCTGTCATCTACCGCGACATGAAATCGTCTAATATCTTACTAGATATAGACTTTCATGCTAAGCTCTCTGATTTTGGACTGGCAAAACTTGGTCCAACAGGGGAACAAAAGCATGTTTCTACCCGGGTTATGGGAACATATGGATATTGTGCACCTGAATACCAAAGAACAGGTCAATTAACATCTAAGTCAGATGTATATAGTTACGGCGTTGTCTTGCTCGAGTTAATTACTGGCAGAAGAACCATTGACACCCGAAAACCTACTCAGGAACAACATCTTGTCGCTTGGGTTAGTTTTCAGTACCCTTTTTCATCGTTCTTGCCATCCAGTAAGTAGACTATACAACCAGTTGTATTGGTTTGTATAGTATAATATGTTTACTTGAGCTTAGACTTATAGATTACGAGCTTTATTTGAAAGAATCTGAGCTTCATTATAAAAATACTACTTATAGATTTTAGTTTTTTATATCAAAAATTAAAAATTAAATAAAAAATGATAGAAACTCGATAAAAATACACATAAGCTCAATTAGATTGGTTATGGTTGTACAATGCTCTTGTAGAACCAGTTGTATAACAGTATTTGTGCCGTCCCAATCATCTGTTGAGGCGCCATGTTAATGTAATGTCCAACTGTTAAACCTGCAGGCAACACCAGTATTCAGGGATCCAAGCAGACACTCAGAGTTGGCAGACCCGCATCTCGATGGGAATTTCCCATTGAAAGGGCTAAACCAGGCAGTAGCAATTGCATCAATGTGTCTACAAGAAGAAGCAGCGGTGCGACCAGTGATGTGTGACGTAGTTTCTGCACTCAGCTACCTGACTGTCGTACCAAAAGATGACGGTACTACTTCTCCACTCTCGTCGACTACTTATGACTCCTCTCCATTAAGTGATTGCAGTCCACCATGTCACAGTAGCAACCCTGATGGTGAAATCAGAGAGGGGCGATAGAAGACACCACGAATAAATCTCGGGCTCAAATTCGTCATCTTTCGAGACATAGAAGACTGTATTTCGGCCAAAAGTTTTACCTCTTTCGCGAGTGGTGTTTCTCGTGGAAAGCGAATTAGCAAATCGGTTGTAAATGAGGGATGTGCATGTATGTTTTATTTGGATGGATGTGTGTTGTTTACTGTTTTGAGGATACGAGTGCATATAGTATGTTGGAGGAAATGGTTATCTGGAAGTAAGTGTATAAGTGTATTGAGTGTAAAGATTTGTAAACCGCATTTTTTTTTCATGTAAGTTATTGAATGAAGTCATCACAGTCAGTAAACAGCACCATTACAGTTGCAGATTTACAGCATCAAATTTCGTCTTACATCTATATCAATATCTATATCTATATCTATATCTATATCTATATCTATATATATTATTAAAAGGGTATATCTTAAAAGTTCACGTAGACAATGCCACCTCATACTACTAAATGTCATCTTGCATTACCAAAATTCTACGACATCAATCCTCCATGTAGTATGATGGTGAGCCGAAGTCGTATGCTCCCAAAAATAAGTAATAAAAGTCTTATTACCTTAACTATATAGTAGAGGTAAGTCGGGTGTCGAATCCACAGGGAAGACGATGTAATTAATGTGTAGAAAGTAAAGAGTACAAGTAACAATAATATGGAGGTTTTTTGTTGATTGAATAAGCTAATGACTAATAAGACAAAGTAATAAAGATGATTAATTCAGATGATTAAAGGTCTTGGGTCAACAAACATCCACTATCAACAAACTAATTGGTCTTCGATTGTCTTTAATTCAATTACTCTCAAGCACTTTATTGTGGAAATACAAGTTTCCACTTTCTTTTAAGTTTAGTCAACTAACTCGAAACGCGATATTAGAAGACCCTAATTATTGAATAATCTAAGCCAAGCGTCTAGATTTAATCCAACAACAGCATTAACAATCCAAGGAAGCAATAAAGATAACGATCTTTAACACACGCGGTTAACGATTCAAATTATATGTCTAGTCTCTACTTCGTCCTAATAACGATGAAACGCATACAAATTATTAGGGTAAAGTTTGCTACTTTAGTCTAGATTAATTGAACAATTACGGATTCAATTTCTAAACATGCAATAGATTAAAGTGAACAATTACCAATTGATCAGATTAGTAAAAAGAAACAATAATCATAAAATACGAGCAAGAGACATAAACAATACTTGAGAAATAAAAGAAAGAAAGGAACAATCTCACAATTAATTAGTCAATAGCTTCAATCTGTCGATCCAAGAAATGGAGGATTAGTTCCTCATAATTTCTAAGCAAAAGTAATTAGGGTTCAAGAGAGTTTTTCCCCAAACTACACTTATTGAATCATAGTATGAATGATTAGAACTTGATACTTAACCTAATAATAATAATAATAATAATAATAATAATAATAATAATAATAATAATAATAATAATAATAATAATAATAATAATAATAATAATAATAATAATAATAATAATAATAATAATAATAATAATAATAATAATAATAATAATAATAATAATAATAATAATAATAATAATTTCACACTTTTTTTTTGTTTTCAATGCAACATGTTGGGGGTAAGTTTGTCTATTATTTCACACTTTTTTTTTGTTTTCAATGCAACATGTTTATTTTATGTTACATTTTTTGTTGATTTTCTAACATGTATGTTTGTCTATTATTTCAACAAAAGAGGAGGAAAGGAAGACGCCGTGAACGAGCCTACTCATTTCGCGGGTTCACGATCGTTCTGGAATCGTATGTTGGGGGTAAGTTTGTCTATTATTTCACACATTTTTTTTGTTTTCAATGCAACATGTTTATTTTATGTTACATTTTTTGTTGATTTTCTAACATGTATGTTTTTTTTTTTTCATTCAGAGAGGAAAGAAGAAGTCACAGCCGATTGCGTCGGTATTTTTAATCTGTTTCGGACACGCATTCCAGGGTTGACCACAAAGGGGTTAGAATTTGGACTAAGCCAAAAGACAAGCAATTATATGTAAGTTTCCGTAACACTTAATTTTTGTTAATTTACTCTCTTTTAAAATGTCGTATATAAGGTGGTTACCATATTAACTTACAACCATTTGTTTAATATTGTAGGAAGCATTTGAACAAGAAAAAGCCGCCAATCCGTAAACTCCGGATAATGACATATGGTATAAGTTGGTGGATGGCTTCAAGAAAGGGAATGTGTATGGTACCTAGGAAGTTCAACAGGCTTTCTATGAGAAAACGCGTAGGAGATCGACTTCAACAATTCCCAAAGAACACGTATCAACCGGGAATTATTAGTCAACTTCAAAGTCAAATAAGATAGCGTGATGAACGTGATGCCAAACGTGATGAAGAACTTGCCAAACGTGATGAAGAATTAGGAAAATGAAGGAAAGAATGGAAATGTTTGAGGATTGGTGGCAAGGTTGTAACCCCGGACCTAGATCCAACTACGATCCAAATGATCCGCATGGTCCACATGGGGGGAGTGGAGCCGGTGTTGGCTTCCAAGTAAGATGATTTTAGCATGTAAGCTTGTAAGACTTGAACATTTAGACTTGAACATTTAGAATAGTTTAGCTTGTAAAACTTTCATTTTCAATATATGAAATGAAGTTTGAGAAATTGGGAGGTGTTGGGTTGAAATGTATGGTGTTGTGTGTGTTGAAATGGGATGTATGGTGTTGTGGAACATCGGTTTGTATGCAGGTTGTAAATTTTTGGCTAGCAATGAAAGCGAAAAAATCCACCAAAACTTACAGTAGCTTTGGCGACTGATTACTGATTTGGCGACTGCAAGTCAGTCGCCAATTTGGCGACTGATATTAAGGTAGTCGCCAAATTGGCGACTGATTTATAGTCGCCAAATCTGTAATCAGTCGCCAAATTGCCTCAGTCAAATTGGCTACGTCACCCAAAAATGGCGACTGAATCAGCATTTGGCGACTGCATTTCAGTCGCCATTTTGGCGACTACCTTGGTATCAGTCGCCAAATTGGCGACTACCCTTTCAGTCGCCATTTTTGGTATTTGGCGACTGATTTGTCAGTCGCTAAATTTGGCGACCGACTTTAGTCGCCAAAGCTAAAAAAGGCGACTAAGGTCCGCGATCGCGTTTGGATCGATTTATCGCCAAATTGATTTTGGCGACTGATTTCAGTCGCCAAAATCAGTCGCCTGTTTTAATTCTTTTTGTAGTGGTTGCAAGACCGACAAATCGAAAAGAATTATAAATGTATTATTTGCTGAAAAATTTAACAAACTCATTTGCATTTAAGAAAATAAACTTGTAGTTTTAGTCTAATTAGTAAGATAAACATAAGTTGTATTTTAACAGAACGCTTTCTACGCAATATTCATATCGTCTCTAATTGACTAAAGACAATATGTAAAATTCAGTTATAAAATATCATTATTTTCCATTCATTTATTTACTTTACATTTCTTTTTCATTAGAATACACTAGGTAATAAGGAATAGAATTAGATGTTCAAGTGTCCAACCTTTTGTTTCTTTGTCGGATAAAAATGAGACCAAGGTTCTTAGAACGCACCAAAACAACACTAAAAACCATATATCAAGTACTAGAATACCAAAAGCGGTCAATGTTGAGTGAACTGAATAACCACCATGACAAAGTCAAGCGCCCTCGAAATCCAGAGACAGTCTAAACACCGTAAAAAAAAGCAGGGAACAAAAATAGAAAGGGGACCGACATTGATTAACACAACAAGACAACAATCAGTAAAAAGACAAAGACAATGAGGACCGTAGCAAAATAAGAGTAGTTTGCAAACTTAATATTCCAATGTATGAATGCAATTTTACGTTTTTTCATAATTTGTGTTGACTTTTGTTTCTAGGCTTTGTGAAAAAATTGTTTAAAGTGCTTTGATGAAACACAAGACAATACAATTTCACATTAATCTATATGCAATACCAGCCTTCGAAATCATAGAATGGACATCCGTATATTCTTTAAAATGAGGAATTCATGGGTTTTCGTGGCATTGTTCAATAAAGAGGTTGTGATTTCCAACAAGTTCCAACTATTCTAATATAATAAATTCCCAAACCAACTTAGATATAATATATCTTATCCTCAAGACCCTCCTTATTGCCTTACTTAGGTATCCTACCAACATATCTCCAAGATAATAAGCAAGAAGACAAACCAGCCGAATAACGCATTCATGAACGATACCGTAAAAATAAAAGAACAAAAACAATTAAACCTGTGATTTTCACGGGTCACAAAACTAGTTTAACCATTAAACAAGACAATAACTACCATGTTACCACGCGAATTTAGGAATGACAATGGGTGAGATATGGATGTCGGATGCAGAGCACATCCCCTGTCCCATTTTATGTCTCATCTTGTTTCTCATTACCTCTCCTAATGACACATTAGCACTTTGATATATAATATTACCATTTTTGTAAGTAGACTATACAACCAGTTGTATTGGTTGTATAGTAAAGAATCCGAGCTTTATAATGAATTATTTGAGCTTAGACCTATATATTACGAGCTTTATTAGAAATAACTTGAGCTCCATTATAAAACTATTGATTTTAAAAAATTATAATGAAATTCAAGAATAGTATATATAAGCACAACTAGATTTTAATTTTGACATAAAAAAAATTAAATATAAATCCAAAGTTATAAAAGCTCGAAAAAAATACACATAAGCTCGATTAAATTTATGATGGTTGTACAATGCTCTTGTACAACAGGTTGTATAGTAGTATTTGTGTCAAGAGAATGGGGCACAAAATGAGACATAAAAGTGGGACAGATGATGGATTGGAGTCATATCTATATATATCCATTAATCTTGGTCATCTATTTATCCATATCCACCAGGTGAAACGGGGCACCAGACAAACGTTGAATATTCTCACGCTAATAAAATTTAAAGGCAAAAAGGATAAAATTGAAAGGCGCACCGCACCAAAAAGAAAAATCATCTTACATATTGGATTACAAGTAATTAGTAACTAGTCTTTAAATCCGTGCACTGCACGGGTGGTAATGAAAATTATTATTAGTAAAGTAAACCTTACACCTATTTTTTGGAGAGATTTGATAAAAATTAGTTATTACGGATTAAAAAATTTATAGAAAAGTTTTAGAACAAATTAATTTTGTTTAACCTATATACTTTTGAAAAAATTATATTTCTCAATTTTATTCAAATTATTTATTCCGTTTTTTTTTTGTCTTTCGACTTCCTTGAAATTTGAAAGGTGGACATAAAAACAAGAATTTTTTTAGTAAAATCCTTTTTTGACAAGTTACATACTCATACTTTTGAAAAGTCTTTTTTATGTATAGATGTTAGAATTTAATTTTGCCAAAATTAATTCAATATTAGTAAAATTTGTTAAACCGCGGTAAATATGTACATTTGAATTCTTTATAGAAGTATATAGTAGCTCCAATGAATATTTCCTAGAAGAAAAGCGTCATAAATTATTTTTAATTGGTATACACTAATCGACATTAACATTAATGTAAGTAGCATTTGTATAAGAAAATCTAAACTTTTTTGTTACTCTTTATAGTCCGATCTCGTTACCACTCGTTGCATAAGTTCATTTCTCACCCCCGCTTGTACCTTTTCTAAACCATTCCCTTACGCTCCTACTATCATCACTTCATACCTCTCTATCCCCGCCGTTGCTACCCCCATCAACCCATCTCCATTAAAAATTGCCTTCAGCCTTGAGCCTTCTCCCTTCCCTTAGCTCCCTACCTCTGTGTACAAAATAAATAATGAAAATACAAAAAAAAAAAAAATATATGTTAAGGTAACTTCGATGATCTAAATGGCCTCCTTTAACATAATACTCCCTCCGTCTCAATCGATTGTTTGTCTTTTATTAAAATAAATTAAAAATCATTAGGAGAAAGGGAGTATTATAATATCTCGAATTTCATATCAATTGTTTCCCCCTACTACTAAGAAAATAAAAATTCTCTTAGTTTTCCAGCATCTAGCTAAATCCCCCTACTACTAAGAGAATATAAAAATTCTCTTAGTTTTCCCTCCGAAAAAGCATCTAGCTAAATAAGGTAATAAATAAAATTTTCTTTTATTACACTATTATCTTTTCAATTAATATATTCTTATAAATAAACTCTAATTTTTAAAATAAATTCATAACTACGACTTTTTCATTAAATAAAATAAAATTGATATTAAATTATAAAGTATAAGTTACTAAATCTTATCTATATAAATTCAGAAGACAATACTCATTGTACAGTGCGCCACGTCATAAATACATTTTTTTTTTCTTTTTTTTTTTTTCGGAAAATCCAGGTTATGGTGGGACCCATGAGTGTGCAACGTATTTAATTATTCAGATATCCGTCTTTTCGAACATGCGCTAAATTCCGTGTCGCAACAAATTATATAAAATAATCTTATGGAATACTTCTTCGAATTAATATTATGATAAAATTTTATACATTCCGTGTAAAGAAAATGCATAACATTTACGCAGAATTAATTACAAATACGAGTAAATGTGATTAAATTACATAATTTTTAAAACAAAATTACATAATTTTAAAAACAAAATTACACAATAAAATTACATAAGGATTACAGTTAGATACGGGATCGAACATACAACGGAAATGAATTACATGTATTTTTGTTAATATTATTATACCACAAATTCACAACATAATTTTTTAAAACTACAGGGTACAAATTTTTTCTTTTTTCAGAAAAACAATAATGACGGCATATGTACTTGGAATATAAAATTCGGCATCTTAACTATCAGCCGCGCACACCGAAATTGGTAGGTGGCAATGATAGGAAATCGAGTTAATATAGTCTTCAACAAGCATTTAAAGCTATTTTTAATTTTTACAATAGTAGATTACGTTATTTCCTTATAAACCAGTGCATGTGAACTCATGTTTGTAACAAATTTAAACATTAATTATGTACATCGTTGATTTACACCAATTAGATAGGTACAATAGAAATGCAAAAACAAATATACATAAAAAAATATTCATTCTAGCCCAAATACATACCCGTGCAATTTTGCACGGGTTTAAAACTAGTTTTTCAGTAATGCAATAATTATTACTGTAGAGAATAATTTGACACATGCTTATTATTAGCTTCGTGACAAAAAAAACATTCACTAAAAAAAATTCACAGCTTAAATAATTTTTTTTTTTATTTTTCCATTTCAATTTTTTTGTTTCATATCAAAATACAATGGAGTGAACTGATAAATATTAATGATGTGCAAATTTTAAAAGTAAAATCCTCCTATATACTAAGTCACTAAGAGAATGCAACTTCTCTAAAGTTTTCTCTTCAAAGTGCTCAAACTTATAGTATAAGGAAACAAATTAGATTTTCATTTACTACACTAATTTTCCATTTAAATAATCTATACATAAAAACTGTATCTCCTATTATTAACTTCGTGGCGAAAAAAGATTTTTTAAGAAAATTTGATGCAGTGAAAATATTTTCATAAAAAACACAATTCATGGAATTATTCAATTCTTTTGATTAATTTTAATATTAGTTATTTTTTATAAAAATTCACGAATATAAATCTAAAATTTATAACTAATACACTAAAAATTGAAAAGCCTATATTTACCGTGTATTTGCGCGGGATCTACACTAGTTAACAAGTAGTGGGATAAAAAATGAGATTTGAGAGAAGAGATAAGTTGAGGATAAAAATTGAGATTTGAGATCAAGTTATGTACTAAGTAACATTAGTTAAGTAGTGGAGTGGACTAGTCCGTTAGACTCTGGTGGGCTAAACATTACTTTGGTAATACAACCCAATAGAGTTTGCAAAGTTTTTGAAAAAAAAAAATTAAGAGTATTAATTTTTTTAATCAAAATAATTATTAATTTTTTAAAAAATAAATTATTTATAAACATTAATTTAGGATATCCATCGAATGGTTAAATACTTAAATGAGTGATAGAGACTATGGTTCATATCCCACCCTAAATTCACTCATACTAGTATTGGTGTCCGGCTTCGCCCGGACCATCTCTACTTATCATTAATTTTTTATTTATTAAATAAAATTACTTAATATATTTTTCTATGACACTTCCTGGAATTACGATGAAATAAATTTTGAGACAAATTCACTACCCGCTATTAATATTTTACTCTTATTAATGAAACAATAGTAATAACATTTCACTACTTGCCCGTAATCATTGTTACTTTCACTACTCCTGTCGTAAATATTGTTACTGTCACTACTGTCGCGTTAATATTGATAATTTCACTACTCCCGCCGTAATTATTGTTACTTTCACTATTGTCGCATTAATATTGGTTATTTTACTACTCTCGTTGTTGTTTCTACTACTTTCACTAATCTCGCTGATAATATTTTTACTTTTACTATTCAAATGAGTCATTACTATCATACTCCGTATAATTATATCTAATGTTACTACAATTCTTTTCTTTACTGACGAAATTACTTTTACTACTTAAGCATGCAATTTTAAGGGGATTATAAATTTATATATACATTACATATATGCATTAAATCAAATCAAAAGAATTATGCAATTCTATATATTATGGAATCTAACTTGAATTATTATAACCTACTTATATTATATTTTTGTATGTTAAATAATCTATATAATACTATTAAAAGGGGAACTTAAAATGCCACGTCATAAATGCCACCTTACATTACCAAAAAGCCACGTCACTTACTACACATGACATGTCAAATATTAATATGACATGGCGAGTTAATGTGGTATAAATCATCAACTTATTATTATATGACATTAATTTAAATATATTTTTTTTCCAAAATTTATATATCCCTTTCAAATTTACATCAAAATTTCATAATTTATAATTAAAATTTACACCAAAGTTTATCTATATAATACTATTAAAAGGGGAACTTAAAATGCCACGTCATAAATGCCACCTTACACTACCAAAAAGCCACGCCACTTACTACACATGACATGTAAAATATTAATATGACATGGCGAGTTAATGTGGTATAAATCATCAACTTATTATTATATGACATTAATTTAAATATATTTTTTTTCCAAAATTTATATATCCCTTTCAAATTTACATCAAAATTTCATAATTTATAATTAAAATTTACACCAAAGTTTACATCATTATTTCTAATTTTAAAAGTAAAAAAGAAAAAAAGAAAGAAATATTAAATGCAAATAGCATTACAAATATTATACTTTGGACTTTTAAGCTTGTAGATAAATTAAACAACAATTAAAATCAAAATTCATATTAAATTTTAAATTTCGACGTTTATTTTTAGAATATTTTAAGCAAAACAAATAAATATCACATAATTCTAATTTACTCCGTTTATTAAAAAAATAAATATTTTGTTGATATTAAGAGTAAATAATAACATATTTAACATTAAACAAGGTGGCTTTTGTCAACAAAAAATAAAAAATAAAAATAAAAATTAAAGCAAACCTTTAACATTTCATTTCTCCTTGCTCCATATTTATGTTTATATTAAATTTGCTAATAATGAAAAAGAATGCTCAAAAGTCCTAAAACCTTACTACATAATTATTATATATATTAAATTTGATGATAATAATAAAAAGACACCTAAAAATCATAACATGAATCCTCAATTGGATATAAATGTTCGATGTAAGACAAAATTTGTGAGCCAAATTTCAAGCCAAAATTTTTTTGCCCTCATCGCCAATAAAATCGTAGTTGTATATGTAAATAGTCTTTTTTAAATCTTATCAGTATATCAACATCAAGGTAAGTGTATTAAGGTAAGGTAAATGTATTAAGGTTTTAAATTGATAATTTAATAATTTATTTTTAAGTTCCATTGGTTATGAAATGCTCATCACGTTTTAAAACTTTCTTATGTAGGAACTATCAAGATTTGTGGTAGGTAAATGTATTAAGGTTTGGTAAATGTATTAAGGTTTTAAAATAATAATTCATTTATTTGTTTTTAAGTTCAATTGGTTGCTCATCACTTTTTAAAACTTTCTTATGTACGAACTATTAAGATTTGTGGTGTTGTGCTATTCGAAGGTAAATAAATATACTTACATCTTTATGGCTCAATGCCCTTTTTCTATTATTATTTAAATAAAAACTTAAATTAATAACGATAAGATTAATATCACGTAAATCAAATTTCACCATTTTATTTCTTATTAATTACTCGATGGATTTTGTCCTTTTTTTCCCTATAGATGGTTCATTGGAGAAAAAATACTATATGGAGAAAGAAAATATTAGAATTGCTTAAACAACTACTCCCTTCATTCCACTCAATACTATATTATAAACTAACTACAAGATTGACTATAAGGTTTTGACGGAAGACAACATTTGTGAGACAACATTTAAGTAAATATTTTTGTACCGCTATCGCGAAAAGAATTGTATATGTCACTAACTTTTTTTTTATCATTGTATCAGCATCAAGGTAAATGTATTAAGGTTTTAAATTAAGAATTCATTTATTTATTTTATTTTCCATTGGTTATGAAGTACATCACATTTTTAACCTCGCATATTTGTTGTTTATTTCTTACTTAGGGATATTGAGATTTGTGGTGTTGTGCTATTCAAAGGTAAATATATACTTACATCTTTAGACTCAATGTCATCTTTCTTCCATTATTTAAGAGAAACTTAAATTAATAACAAAAATTAATGACTAAGTGATTTTTTTTTATGTAGGGATGGTTTATTGAAGAAAGAAGACTAAGAAGAGAAATATTAGAATTACTTAAACAAATACTCTATTCATTCGACTCAATACTATATTATAAACTAACTATAAGATTGACAACATGAATGTAAATGACTAATTGTTTTTAGGTTCATAAAAAAAATCTATATAATACTATTAAAAGGGGAACTTAAAATGCCACGTCATAAATGCCACCTTACACTACCAAAAAGCCACGTCACTTACTACACATGACATGTCAAATATTAATATGACATGGCGAGTTAATGTGGTATAAATCATCAACTTATTATTATATGACATTAATTTAAATATATTTTTTTTCCAAAATTTATATATCCCTTTCAAATTTACATCAAAATTTCATAATTTATAATTAAAATTTACACCAAAGTTTACATCATTATTTCTAATTTTAAAAGTAAAAAATAAAAAAAGAAAGAAATATTAAATGCAAATAGCATTACAAATATTATACTTTGGACTTTTAAGCTTGTAGATAAATTAAACAACAATTAAAATCAAAATTCATATTAAATTTTAAATTTTGACGTTTATTGTTAGAAAATTTTAAGCAACAAATAAATATCACATAATTCTAATTTACTCCGTTTATTAAAAAAATAAATATTTTGTTGATATTAAGAGTAAATAATAACATATTTAACATTAAACAAGGTGGCTTTTGTCAACAAAAAAATAAAAAATAAAAATAAAAATTAAAGCAAACCTTTAACATTTCATTTCTCCTTGCTCCATATTTATGTTTATATTAAATTTGCTAATAATGAAAAAGAATGCTCAAAAGTCCTAAAACCTTACTACATAATTATTATATATATTAAATTTGATGATAATAATAAAAAGACACCCAAAAATCATAACATGAATCCTCAATTGGATATAAATGTTCGATGTAGATAATTTTAATTTCATAGGATAATTTTTAAATCACTCTCATGCAAAGTGGATATAATAATAATAATAATCTATAAATATAATTAAAAAGTAAGCTAAACTATCAACCATCAACTATATGTCTTATTTTAATTTCATAAGATAATTTTTAAACCACTCTCATGCAAACCTTTTACATTACATTTCTCTTTGCTCCATGTTTATGTATGTAAAATTAATAACTCTATAATCTAAATACAAAATCTATATATCTAACTTAAAAGCATGCTAAATTACCTATCATAATCTACATGTCATATCTATACAATAATATAAATATGCTACCTTGAGCATATGTATAAGACATGCGACAACGTAGAATCACTAAGAAAATTTCATTTGATAATGTGTGACTAATTAATAATATTCATTCATAAAATTAAGATAGAATACTTATTATCACGTTTATGACCCCTTATTCATCTCTAACTCTTCATTTTCTCTTTAGCTCTTCCTTTTCCTTTTTGATGATTCTTTTCTCCCCCTAAAATTTAACTCCTTATTTGATGCTAAGTTAATATAAGTAAAGTCTTTAAAATAAGCACTTTTATTTTTTACCCTATTTTTCTAAGCTTTTGGCATATTCATATGTTATTGAAACTTTCCATTACATATAATTTTTATTAATCATTTGCATTTGTGAAAAAAAATAAAGTTATATCATACATAAGATTTGTGTTTTATTTGGTATTGTTTAAATAACTTTTATTGATGTCAATTTTTATTTCTCACCTTGATTTATTTTTGCAGATGGAATGGTACAATTTTCTTATTATTGGAAAGCTGGATTGTGCAGTTAATTACGTTATACATAAGGTATGTTATACGAGTTTTGTTTGTGTAATTTATATAAGCTTATTGTAAAATGCACAGTTTTTTGTAATTTATCCACTAATATCGCTTTGTGGTAGATTTATTTTATACTATCTTTATATAAACCCTCTTACAAGATTAATTGAATTATCGTTAAATGTATGTTTGTTTTTTATTCCATTTTTGTAGGTGATGCTTCCTTTGTCTTCTCATAATATTAACATAGTGTGTTAAAAAAACTACATGGGAAATGTGTAGGCAACAGAAGGATTTAGTTGAACAAAAACTTGATATCCGTCCTTGAACCATGTTCTAATGTATTAAAACTTATTTGGTACGTAATTGTCTCACTTGATATAAAAACCAAACATTTTTAATTTTTAATTCGAATTTAGAGGATCTTAGTAAATTGTTTTTTTATAACTCTGTTTTTGTAAAAAAAAAAAAAAAATACAATATAGTTAAAAGGCTACTTAAAACCTCTAATTTTAATTCACATGTCATTTTTATAGTATTGGTTAATATTAAGGCTACATCAGACTTATTTATTAAAATTCTTCATAAGATTTACTAATATTTTTTGATGGAAATCATAATACCGATCATGATTTAAATTATAAAAATGAATTAACAATTTACTCTCATCATTTAAATCGTACAATTTATCCATCTAACTCTTCATTAACCATAGAGATAGTAGTTAAAAGGTCTTATATGTAGTAAATAAAAAGTCTAATAATTTGGATTATAAAGTTACTAATAATATTTTTTATTGGAAACCATAAGATCATGTACTAAATCACAAAAATAAATTAAGAATTTACTCTCATTATTAAAATTTAAATCGTAAAATTTATCCATATAATTCCTCATTAGTAATAAAGATACTAGCTAAAGGTCTTATATGTGGTAAATGAAAAATCCAATATATCTTGGATTATAAAGCTTCACAATTTCTCATATTGTTACTTTTGATTGATTTCAAAACCATCTTAAATATTGTAATTAGCACACTTACGAAAAAATAAAAAATAAGGTGTATATGTGCATGTGATTCAAATGTTCATAGTCTTCTTAAAAGTACTCCATATTTCTATCTCTTAAGATTTTAAAATTTTAAACGTTAAATAAGTTGTATAGTTAGTTTTATAATTAAGATGATACTTATTTAATTTTAATTTTAATTTTAATTTTATCTATCTCAATTTGCAGATTATTGATTGTGAGGAGGCTATTAAAAAGTGGAGATTACATGTTTGGATCTAAATGTGAAAAACGAAAACATATTTTTTACTCTTTTAGTTGGCTTACTAAGTATCACCATTCATCATCGGCGAGATTCTCTATTTTACATGTATATTTTTTATAAAAAAGTATAGATTTTGAGGAAAAGTTAAATTAATCATATCCATTTAACTTTCTTTAAAAAACCTATTAGATATTTAACCGCGATCTTGGAGTTTTTTGTTTATCGATCTAACCACGCAGCCGTTTTTAGCTTAATTATTTATGACGTACATCATAAATATATAAAAATAATAAATTTGTAAAAAATTTAAACAAACATATATAGTTATAAAATTAGCTACATTAAATTGTTGACTACAAAATATCCATGAATAATATTAACATGTATTAAAATATATGGAAATAAAATTCAAATTAAAACTTCTATCTATATTACTATGATCATGAAAAATAATGTAAAAGAAGTAAATATTTACAAATGTTTGGTTTATAGCTTATTCGCGATTAAAAAAATATTTTATATTTTATTTAAAGATGGACGTCAACAAAAGCAAATAAATGGAATAAATAGAACAACTCAGCGATTTTCGCGGGTACAAAACTAGTATAATATAAAAAGGCAAGTCTAAATATTAGCTTTCAACATTCACCTTTAAGACTATTAGAGCATGACATATCATCATTATTATTTAAAAAAATTGAAAAAATCATAACATTAAACACTAATTAAATCACAATAAATATTAGTATTTATTTTTTATTTGTTAAAAAAAAAATTAAACTTAAAATTAAAGCCAATATATCTCATATTAAACACAAATATAATTCTCACCATAATCTTTTAAAATAATGCTAACCATTCAATCTACATTGAATTATTGTTCACAAATATAAAAAAATCTATTTTAATTTTTTTTAGGTTGAATTAATTACATATCTAAACAAAATTGAAGACAATAACAATAATAACAATAATCGTGAGAAAACACTAATAAACGTAACAATATTCGTGGCAAATTATTAAAAATCCACGGCAAACGTTTAGTAAATTGTAGAAAATATATATATTGATAATATATTGACAATATATTATGGTAGTATAAGTATAGATTGATAAAAAAAATTCTTACGGGTCCTTTTTGTCAATAGGGCATCAGTGCGACCGCAAATCCGGGATTGTATAACACCACCAACGTGACAATACAGCTAACACCGTGAATTTCACGGGTAATAAAACTAGCTATTACCTAAAAAGGTAATGATTAAAAGAGGTTTTAGGGGATTTCGTTTGTTTTTTTATGTATGACACAAGGTCTAAAGATTTTTGATTTGATTTAATTGGTTATAAGTAGGAGCCTACTCTCTGTTAGTACAGTACAACACTCATCAATCCATCATGCATGTCAAAAAAAAAAATATATACCGACTCTTACATCCACCATTTTCACAAACACAACCTCTCTCTAGAGTCTCACTTTTCTCTCCCCACTACTCTCTAACAAAACCTCATCTCTAAAATCACGGTTCGCTGTTAACGGAGCGGGTTTAGAATAGAAGCTCACTCATGCCTCCCCCTTTCTTTATTTGGGCCGAACCAGAATCATTCAGCTTCTTTCTTTTTTTCCTGTCGAAATATCAGTTGTTTGAGTAGTCTGATTTTTCAACATGTGTATTGATTGTTACACCGGAGGGTGACTCAAAGGTACTTTCCGAGTTTCCGTTTATTTTTTACTTTTTAAATGAACTTTATTGTACTCCGAGATCTAATAATCTTATCAGTAGAGCTTTCCCGAATGAATTTGTAGGGTTGATTAATAATTGGGGCATAATATCACAAAATTTGAGGGATAATGAAAAATAATTTGAGATTAGAGGTTGTTTAATGACTTTGGAGGAGGCAAAAAAGAAGTTGAAGCTGGTAAACAGTATCCCGAGCCCCCGCCGAAGGATAAGAAACTTCGGTAATATGAAAGGTGAAATTTCGCTGTCACCCTACTTTTTGATCAAAGATGTAATGGATGGGAGCCGAATCCTTACTTTTGTAGAAACAAAAAAGGGGATGTGATCATGTCACAAGGCAGTTGAGAATGGAATCGTAATGCGATTTAACATTGAATCTACTGAATACTAACTCTTGGAATCTGGTCTTCCATCTTGGGTGATATTTCTTTTGCCATGTTTATTCGACCATGGATGTGTCCTCTTGCAAAAGCTTTGTATGTGGCCATTTCAGTTGCTATCTATCCTCTACTGAAGGCAACTGCGTCTCGTTTTGTTTGGACCCTTGTTTGATTCGATAGAAACTTGGGAGATGGTATCGAGGGTCAAGTAGCCGGGAACAATGCTACTTTTACATAATTTTGAGAAGGCTGTTAAGTGGATGTTGATGATAACACGAGTGTCTAGCAAGGCAGTGTCACCCATCCGCGTTTAAGGAGATGATAGCTAGTGATGGCAGCCCGGTTCATTGAGAAAAGCTTATTCCTTTGAGGGAGATATCAGATGCTGCTGCTTATTGATTGTTCTCAGGATCAGGAGGCAATTTCCGGCTTTGGTAACAGGTCTAAGAAAAGTAATCTGGATCAAATGGTGTTGTGGAAAATGATCAGGAGGTTATAATTATGTACTTATGTAGTAGTCTTCCATTCCTGTGTGTAATTTGTGGTTTAGCGGCTGGTATTTGTTCGCCATTTTTGACGGCCTACCTTGTTTTAGAGCTATTGATGCGTGTCTATAATAAATGTATGCTTTATTTTGATATGTGTTGTTTTTTAATCATCATTTTTCCTTAGAAAAATAACACTCATAGAATGAAATTGAATTTGCGAGGATCTCAATCTTATTGACATGGATAATAGGTAGTATAAATAATGGAGTGAAAAGCCCAAAAATTATCATTTAAGAAAGGAGTTAGATGTTAAATTAGTGAGGTGAATTAATTATCAATTATTAATAACTATAAAGATGAGAGAAATCTAAAAAGTTTATTTACATCTACATTATTCTTTTGTACACCTTAAATTTAATTTTTATTTTATTTAATTATACACATGAGACACATGCCTATTCAAAATGGCTTTTGATAGAAAACATGATTGAGTGGAATGCTTAGTTTATCTATTTTGAAGTATACGGTTGAATCCCCAAGGTGGAAAATTTGGAGAAATGTCAAAGCACATTTTTGCTTAATATTGTTTAATGGATGAAGTATAGGGACTTAATGATCCAATTATTACGAGTTGCTCCTTTCAAATTCTTAGTTCCGCAATTTATTATAGTACTAGCTACAATATAATGGGTGCTGTGAAATGTTAGTTTTTGTCACAACAATTCTAATCGTGTGTTTTATATTAATTTCGGATTTGTTGATAAAATTTTAATATCTAATTAGTGAGGGTGTTGCATGTTTGGCGATCTTTGTTTGATAATATTATGGTTTCATGTAATGTGATTATGCGAATACCTGTATTATTAATTGATTTTAATCAGCTTCCATTGAGTTACTTCAGTTTTCGATTATGCGAATACCTGTATTATTAATTGATTTTAATCAGCTTCCATTTGCGCATATTTGACATATCACAAAGCACGTAAAAGGATTTGAGTAACACCACTTTCCATTTAAAACCCTCATAAAAGAACGTCAAATAATGACATGGTTTTGATAAAAGTATTTACTATATAACACTTTAGTTTCTGATTTTACATAAAACTATTGTACAAAAAAAGTAATTTGTCTTGATTTTATAGAAGTTTTAAAACATGAAATCATATTGTAGAATGTTATTATTTGATTCACTAAAAATATCATAGTAAAAAACAAAAGATCCCGTGAATTTCACGGGTCACAAAACTAGTTAACATCTTTAAACATCTAATAAACTATAAAGTTTAATTAAATTGCATAGATTTTAAATTTAATATATAATTTTATGATGATAATAATTAATACCATAAGTGTACATATTTATACTAATTAATTACTCCCTCCGAATTAAAGTGTTTACCCCATTTAAGGAAATTTACCATCTTCTAGTCTTCTATAAATATTTAGGAAAATTCCAAGCATCTTCTTTCTTTTAGTCTCCTTGAAACTGATCATCTTAATTAATTATTTTATTGTAAGAAAGTTGACCATGTTTTAATCTTTTACAAATGTTTAGGAAAATTACCAAGCTTCTATATAATTTAATTTTAACCCATAGTATATAATATTTGCATTGAGATCCCTTAATCGGGTCCATCACACGGTGCTAGTGATTTAAAACTATATAGTATAATTAATTTATATAACTTTCTTTAATTACATTGAAGTCCCTTATTTTCTGGATTTAATATATAGTATTGATTGATTGATATCTCACCCAAATTTTTTTAAAAAAAATCGTCATTCATATCCCACCCATTTAATTTCGTGTAGATGGATATCCACAGATCAGGGTGACACTGCCATCTCTACGCACAATGTTATCTATTAATTTTTTATGCCTATGTTAATACTCTCTTCGTCCCGATCATTTATTTACCTATTCTTATGGACGTTTCATTCATTACTTATACCTTTCTATATTAGGAATATTTTTAAGCTAAAGGTAGTTTAATAATCTATATAATCAATCGTCCACCTACAAATGGTTCTCTCTCCTCACCTTATCTTTGTGTCAAAACGAAAGGTAAAGAAATGACTAGGAAGGAGGAAGAAGTAACTTGCATAATTACTCTTTGTTGTAAAAGATTTTACTCAATCATGTACTCGTTTTTTTAATTTTACCGAATATATCATTCTCCTAAAAAACCAAAATAATACTCTTTTTTTTTTCACATTAACTAATCAAACGCTTACTAAATTAATTGATTATGCCTCATAATTTCATATAAAACAAAGAATAATTTTGTTTCTAACAATTTCCTTTTTTTTTTTTTTTTTTTTTTAATAATCATGCACCTTAATCACATTTTTTTTTACCATAAATTATAATTTTATGAAGTTAGGTCTAGTTATGTAAAGTAAATTAGTCTAACTAAAATTAATCAAATTATATGACGAACAGGCAGCTGAGTGGTACGAGGGGGCTGATGTGGGGGAGAGAGTTGGGCAAGGCAACTGTTTGAGGGAGGATGGGTTGACCGAGGGATAGGGGAAGGGTCGCAGTGACGCTGAGCTTAAGGGCGAGGTTCAGAGGAGGCAATTGGTCAAGGGCGTGTTAAAACAAATAGAAATTCTATGCATCACAAAACAACGAGGCCCCAAACATGAATGTACAAGCATACTATATTATAAAGTTTGTATTTAATTCCATCGATAAAGTTTTTAAATTTGGTGAGCAAAACAGGAGGCTCGAGTCCCGCGCTCATGGTTTCTCGGGACCTTAAACGCCCCTGTCAAGCTAAGGTGGGCGTGAGAGATGGTAGGTGGTGGCGGGTGGGGTAGGAATTATTCAATTTGAGACTAGATTTGGCAAATAAATTCATCCGATCAGATCAGGATTAAATCCTTTTAAGCGTATTTTATATAAGAGGTTGAATCGTGTCATTTTGTGCATTAATCTCATGTTACCCAATTTGTCCATGTCTGCTCATTTCAAAGGCTAATAGTCAAAATGATAACTATTGAAAAAAAAGAGTTAAAAGAATGGTTTTAAAAAAAACTACTTATTTCAAAAAAGAATGTCTGATAATTGATTTTTTATTACCATAAACGTGACTTTTACATTAGTGATTCTGGATCATGTAAATCACGATGAGTCGAGTGATTTTGAGTCTATTAAATGTCTTGTCGTGATTACTTTAGACGTTTGCGTCATATTCAAATGATACAACTTGAGTCAATTAAAAACATTTCATTAACGTGTGGGGTTACAAGAATAGTGAATAGACAATAAACCCCTCGAGTTTACTCAAAATAGTAGGCTATAAATGCTATATATGCAGTCCTTTTTTTTTACATATATTTACAAGTATACTTAACTCTCGAATAATATATCAATTTATAATAAATTCTACATTCCGGGGAAAATAATTATGATTAATATTTAAATTTATATTATTACAAATGATTATTATTATTATTATTATTATTATTATTATTCTTATTATTATTATTATTATACCGTTTAAGTTAGGTTTAATGTGCAGTTTAAAACAGTTCAATTTAGTACAATTCATATTATGTGTGAGAGGCTAAACTTGATTTAAGAATACAAAAGGAGTAAGAAAGTTAAAGATGATGACAAAAAGAGAAACAAATAAAATGAGTAGAGATAGTGTGAAGTCACAAAATTAACACTCCAAATATGAATACTTAAAGCTTAGATTGTGTGTGTTGTGTATGTGGAGATAAACATGATCTAAGATTACGTAAATGAAAGAAAATGATGACAAAAACAAGAAGTAGAAGGGTAAATGAGACAAGTTGGGTGAATTGTGTGTAAGAGAGTCATGATTGGTAGTGAGTTAATGATAATGATGACGGTAACAAAAAACAGAAGAACCGGCGCGGTTGCCTCTCTATTTTGTTGTTACTAGCAATTGCAGTACCACTTACAAAATCTAGAGTTCGATCCTATTTATAGAGCAGGCATGATTGTTGTGAGAGCTACTTAAATATATGTCATCATTTTTCTCTTTTTACGTTTTTTTTGCCATCATTAACCAACTCATTATTACTTGCAATGAGACGGTGGAGTCCAGTAGTTAAAATTTGGGTGAAATTTCCTAAGAGGTCGGGTTTAAGCTTCCTCATGAGCAATCTTTTGAAGTATTTATGGCCTGAGCCGCCTTTTATATTTCAAGTCAGTCACTCTCGATTGGCTTACCTGATTTACATGGTTTGCAGGCTATCACGTATACTTGAGCATAGACCTAGCAAAAGCAATCTGACCCGATTGACCTGACCCGAAGAGGCTGACCGGAGACCTGAAATTGACCGAACTACATCATTCGAATGTGACCCGAAATCCGAATTGATCCGATCCGGCCCAAACATGACCCGAACTTTCTTGACCCGTAACTGACCCTACCTGAAATTATCCGATCCGAAACCACCCGACCCAAAAATGACGCGACAAAACAAAGTCTAGTTGAACCAAAAAGACTTGAAATGACTTTTTCTCTCTTATTCATCGACACGAAAATGAACCGACCCGCATGACCCGAAACAAACCCAGCCAACAAACCCGAAATTACCCGACCCAACTCGAATTAACCCGAAATCAATGAGAGACTTGAACCGACCAAATTCACCCATTTACTTGAGAATTTACCCAATACACACCAAAAATCGTGAATACGGGTTCAATCATCACACAAAAGAAAAAATCATTATTACTCCCTAGTACGAGTACTTACTAGTTGTATATAAATGTGCCACCCTTCTCAACCTTTACTCACCTCTTTCTCTCTGTTTTATCTCTGAACTAACACTCATTTGTTTCCTTGTCCGTCAAAGTTCTTCTCCAACTACTTCTCTTACTTTTTCTTAAGGTAATCTTTTTGGAGAAACTAAACTCATTTCCCCATTTCTTCCTTTTTTATTCATATTTGTCATTTTCCGTAAGTCTTGATTAAAACCGTCTTAAATTAAAACTTCTATTAGACTATTAACCTTCATTGCATTTTATCTGCATCTTACTTATTCTTTTTCTTACTAATAACAAACTTAATTTTGGTGCAGAAATGGAAAGGTTGAACACAGAGTTATACATTGAAAATTGTTACATAATGAAGGAAAACGAGAAGCTTCGGAAGAAAGCCGAGGTGCTGAATGAAGAGAATAAGCAACTTCTCTCTGAGTTAAAGCAGAAACTTAGTGTGAATTCGAAGACGACGAAAGGAAAACAGAGCACCTCCGTTTCCGATCACCAAACTAATTAATTACCTAATTAGGATCATTACTAGTTAATTCCTTTTCCCCTATGTTTGTAAGTTGCAATTGCACTGATAATTTTCCCCTATGTTGGTAAACAGCGGATTAATATTAGCTAAATCTTTTGGACAAGGGGGTTTAACGTTAAACTATGTTAGGTTAATTTTTATTTACTTTCCTAGCTTTTGATGTCGAATTATTACCATCTTCGGTTATGAATCTGTTGTGAATTTTTCCATATTCGTCTTATTAATGTGAAAAACCGTTGCTATAATTTGCATTGAATCTAGATAATATTAGGACTAAAATATGTTGTAACCGGGATGATGACGCATGTGGCAATTGAGGTTGAATCGGTTTTTACTTGCAATTTAGGTTATTTATTTAGGATGTTCGATTTGTTGTCCATTTATATACTTTAAATTGATTTTTTAGGTTAGAGTTTATTTTGCAAGGTTTATTTTTGATCGTGGACTTTAAATATATCTGGTTTGTTTTTGTAAAGGAAATAAACAACGGAAGGATAGCATACGCGATGATAAACATAACAAAGCGGAAAAATTAAGCGACCGTGCAATTATTATAAAAGGAGAAAAATTATAATTTTCACGTTTTTTTACTGCTTTTTCAAAACTTGCTACTATTTTAATTTCTTTTTTTCTCAATTTTCTCACATTTTCCAACATATTATGCGAAACTTTCTTGTGCATATCGATCATGAATATGTTGTTTTCCTTCTTCTAAAAGTTATTTTTGGGCAAAAGAATCATACTCCCTCCCATTCAAAATAAACCTTCCTATTTCCTTTTCCGTCTATTCACAATAACCTCCCTATTTCCTTTTTTGGTAAGTGTTTGTGTGGTCCAAATTTAATTGTATGGTGGGGTAGTGTATTTGTGTGGTTCAAATTTAATTATATGGTGGGGTAGTGTGTTTCCTTAATATTTGTGCCAAAATGAAATGGGAGGTTTATTGTGAATGGGAGGGAGTATTTCAGGAATGGTATACGCTTAATTTCAATTTAATTATTAAACAAATTCGACGACTTGCACATTTTTTGTTTGGTCAACTTGAGACTAGATTTGGCAAACAATTTTTTCTGTTTGAATATGCAATATTAGTCATTTAAAGTATGTTATACTTTAGAGATTAAATCAAATCATTTTATGTTTTCAATCTGATGTTGTCGAGTCGTTTCATGTCTACTCACTAAAGGCCCGTTTGAAAAGTGGTTAAAAAAAATGGAGTAATCTAATAAAGACGATGGGTAAAACTATTGATTTTAAAAGGTGTATTTGACGATTTGAGAAGTTTAAATGTGACTTTAAATTAATTAATTGTTTCGGACCTTGTCAACCGTGAGTTGAATGATTTTGGACTTTGTAAATTTCTTAACATGGTTACATCACGCGCTAGAGTCTTCTCCTAGTCGTTCAATTCAGGTCAATTTAAATGGTGAAATAATAAAAGTAATGTTTATGAGATCGCCTTAAACAAGACATACTATGATACCAATGTGCTCCGTATTACTTTAGGCACAAATTGTGTGTGAGTGATGATAAACATGATCTAAGTTAAGACAGTTTTAAATAAAATTTACCGATGTATCAATATAATTACATCAGGCCATATTGTGTGTGACTATGATGATAAACACGATCTAAGAACACAAAAACGAGTTAAAAAAAAGTTAATAATGATGATATATATGGCATTAAGAAAACACAAGAAGTAGAAGGGTAAACCGGAAAACTTAGGTGTGAATATAGAGAGTCATGATTGTAATACTTAAATAACGATAATAATGAGGGTAACAAAAACAAGATACGCAGAGAGCCCAAAACCAGCCGCCTTGTATGTAGGGAGGCATGATTATTGTGAGAAAAGATGTCATCATTTTTCTCTTCTTACGTATTTTGCCATCATTAACTGTAATAGATAGTGAAACATTTCATCATTTTCTCTCTTTTTACGTATTTTACCATCATTAACAAGTAACAACCCATTGTTTACCGAAAATAGACATGGTAAAAGCAATTCGACTTGATTGATCTGACTGAAGAGGTTGACCTGAGACTCGAAATTGACCTGAACTACATCACCCGAATGCGACTCGAAATCCGAACTGACCCAACCCAGTTCGAACATGACCCGAGCTTTCTTGACCCGTAACTGACCCGATTCAAAACCACTCAACCCGAAAATGACCCGACAAAATATAACTCTAATTGAACCGAAAAGACTTGGAATTGTTTTTTCTCTCTTATTCATTGACCCAAACATAACCCGATCCGAAATAACCCGACTCGCTTGACCCGAAACAGACCTGGCCAACAAACACGAAACAGAGCCGAAACCCGAAATGACCTGACTCGACCCGTTTGCAAGGTCAAACCACAAATTCTCATTTTGGACGAACAATATTCAGCACAACTTCATGACGGGTCAAATAAAACTCACACAGTCACATGAGTAGATAACAAATTATTTGTGATTCCTTATACACTCTAATTTTTCCTTATCAACATATGTTAGTGATATTTAACCCCTTACAAACTTGTGACGGATATTATCGTGTCACACGGAGACTTATTGGCTTATTGCCTTATTGGTTATTTACTCCCTCTACGGCTCTACTAGTCCAACTCCTCATACTTGTATAAATGTGTTACTCCTCTCACCATTCACTCACAACACTCATTTCCTTCCTTGTGTTTCAAAGATAAAAATCCTTCCACCAATTATTTCTCTTATTTCGACGAAGCGAAAATGGAAAGGTTGAACACGGAGTTGTACATTGAGAATTGTTACATAATGAAGGAAAACGAGAGGCTTCGGAAGAAAGCGGAGGTGTTGAATGAAGAAAATAAGCAGCTTCTCTCCGAGTTGAAACACAAACTTGGTGTCAACACGACGAAAGGAAAACAGAGTACCTCTGTTTCCGACAACCCTAACTAATTAGTTAATTACCTAACTAGGCCACTAGTAATTAACCTCTTTACCTCTCTATGTTTGTAAGTTACGGTGTGGTAATTTTCATAGCTAGGAATGTACCTTGTACGGAGTAAGGGCCAAGGGGTCTAACGTTAACTATGTTTTGTTCCTTTTGTTCCTACCTTCTCTATGCAATGTTATAGGAGCCTATGTCAGTATGGCCTAAGGGGATTATATTTCGCCGGTTTTACTCATCTCGCCCCAAATTTTTCATACAATTTTTCGTCTCTAATTCACACAAATAGGAACATTTACTTCGTTTTTTCTCAGTTTTTTTTCGTGTTTTTGGATGACGTTAGATTTTATGAGTATATATTGTTAAAACGATAATTAATAATAATAATTTAATAAGAACAATGATTAAATTAGACCCAAAAAAAGCGATCGGGAAAGCGTTGGACGGTTATAATTTTGTGCTCAGATGTCCAATTGTGACCAATTTGCTTATGTCGATAATTTTCTTTCAAAAAAGGTATGATCAATCGATACACAAATTTGGGGCGATTATCTTACAAATGTGTTAATAATTATAGTAAATGAAGAAAAAATTGTTAATGACCATGATCGTTAGATATACGTGTAAGTTGATTTATGTGACGTCGAGTTTTTGTTTTTAGGTTAAATTTTAGGACATTGTCAAATGTCTAATTTTAAGTTTTGATTTGACAAATGTATTAATTATGGTAAGAATCTCTTGTGAATGGACGACGACTATTACATGTACATAGAGCTGGCCAACCGCATGGGCCAGTCCGCACGGGCTAGTCCGGCCCGGCCAAGGCCCAACCCGCCCCAGCCCGCCACACCATATGGCCCGCCCCCTGACCAGTCTGGCCTGCTCTTTCCCCCTGGCCAGGCCCGGGTTCCATTTTCCCAGCCCACCCCGCCCCGTCTATTTTAGGGGAAAAAATAAAATTTATGTTAGGCTTGCCAACTCGGCCCGCCTCTAGCCCGTCTCGGGCCTAGGCCCGGGTCAAGCATGTCTCGGCCTGGCCCATCCAAATCCGGCCCAATTACATGTCTACATGTATATGTGTTGATTTATACGATTCGAAACTTTTAATACATGAGAAATGAATAAATTAGTGGGAATTGATCATGACCTCTACATCTACATGTACGTATGATAATTTATGTAAATCTGAAAGTCAGAGATTTCATTTTGGGATATCGATTTTAAGAAAATTTTGATTGTTAATTTTAATATGAAAAATGCCTTAATTGGTGATGAATGAAGAATATCTTGTAGGTGAACCATGACAATCATATAAACATATGTTGATTTATGCGATCCAAAAATCCGAATTTTATTTACGGTTTCAATTTTATAAATTTTCAAATATCTAATTTTGCAGTTTTATTTGACATTTGACATTTGACATCATAATGAGTTTATGGCAAAGTGAAGAAACTTTTGTGAACCGACTACGTGCATATGCACGCACTTACGTTGATTTATGGATTCGAAAGTCGAGATTTCGTTTTAACTCCTCAAGTTTTTATCTTAAAATTAAGACGGGTTAAGTAATATCCAACTTAAATAAATAGGACAAATATCTTGTTATTTCGTAAGTTTTTCACTTTTGTCTTATTCACAATATTTAACTCGTTTTAACTTTAAATGAATATATTCAGACCAGTTGTGCTTTAAATTATTTCAACGTTGATCTTCCAAGGTAACAAACCACTGATGTTATTGTATCAAAAATATGTGATTTAAAAGGCTAAAGTGATTGAATGAAAAGTGTATGTTGTCTTGAATAAATTACAAAAAAATTACACTTAAATGAAATAAATGTATGAGGTCTAAACTATCAAGTATCAACCAACATAAGGTTTGAATGGAACACCAAGAGCCTTAACCCAAGGAGCACCTCCTAAAAATATAATTGCTGAGTATCGTTGGGCCTGTGCCCTGTTTAAAACTTTAACATTTCTCCATGTAACCCTTCTAGCCGTGTTGGCGCCAGGTCCGCGATTGTTGTACTCGCCATAGAAACACGTGTCAAGATTTTCTGTTCCGGCCCAAGGGTAATACCCTTCAGGCCTAATTAAGTCACCAATGACCGTCTCCATAATCACGGTCTTAGCATAAGCCTTCCAAGGACGTCCTAAGTAATTCTCAATTTCGAGTCTTTTAGGAAAAAGTGATCTATCCGGAAGAATTTCACAACCTTGAATCACAAGTCCGGTTGCTTCATTAGCGGATAATCCGCCTTGAGCCGTGACCATATTCTTTTGATCTTCACCGGGCAATCTAACAAGAAGTCTTGAATTTTGGATTAGAGTAGCACCATTTCCGAATATGAAATCCACGGTACCAGATATTTGACAATTCTGAAAATATTGGGAACCGCCTTGGGCATATAAAGTGTCTTGGAAAGCATCAAACCAACAATTTTGAAAAACCGCTTGCAGACCGTTTACTCTTAACGCTACTGCTTGATGTCCTTCAAAACCAGCCGTATTTTGGAATCCCATATCTTTGGCGAAAAATCCTGACCCTTCAACGTTGAAAGGAGCAGTTTGAGACGTTCCAAAATGTCTTTTAAAACTTTTATCACCGGTTATCACAGTCCTTGTTGGTCCATCGCCGTACATGAAGACATTAACGTGCTGCTTTCCCACAAGAACCTCCTCTCTATATATACCCGCCTTAACATAAATGACATACCTTCCTTGGAAGTCTTTACCTGGATGACCATTTAAAGCGGCCATTATAGAGTTAAATTGACCACTACCATCTTGCGCAACCACAACATTCGGCCTCATACCAGCACCAACCCCAACAACCGCACTGCAAAGCAAAGACAGCAAAGAATAACGCCAGACTCCTCTTCCAAACTTTTTTAAGCCCTTCTTAAATTTTTTGTTCTTACCTAACAACCTACGTTGGGTAGGAGACAACCATGTAGGATATCCTTCATGGTCAACACTAATTCCAAGCAGGCGACGACGACTAGCGCCTACTGGAGTGCCTACCGTTGCTCCAGTAAGATTATAATTAGAAGTCGCCATCTCGACTAATTTTTCAGGATTAAGCGAAAGATCAATACTTGCAAGCGCTTTATTAAAATTAGTAATTATGTCAAGCATACTAGTTGTAAGCTCTGTAGCATTAACAACACCATCTTGCATAATCTGGTGGAGATCCGGAGCATCCGCCTCCTGAAACCCGTCTACACAACTCGTAGCAAAGGTAGTTACATCACTTAACCACAAACGAATGCTCCAAACTAATTCATCATCCTTATATGTTTTTGGATCATGGACATGATTAATCGCCTCGTCAAGGCGATCAACCGCCAAATCAAATAATTCTTTACAAGTTTTTATAGCTGAATTAGTCAGGTTCACATTCTTTGTAGCACTGGCTTTTGGAATAAGTGTGTCAGTTAGGTTCGACGCCTTCATTATTTGCTCCAATGCTAATTTTACACCTGCTTTCACGTAGTCTTGAGGGGTTGTACTTTGGTTTTGAGCAACCGAACCAAGACTTCTTATGCAAGCATCTTTAAAAGTGGTAGGTGAACAAAGCGCATTTACCGTCTTCATAGAAGACGATAAATTTTCGTCTTTGTTCTCGGTTTTATTATCAGCTCCCTTTTTGGATGTCTCATGGACAACAGTCACAACTCCTACCACAATTGCGACTACCATCATTATTGATATTACGGATACTATTATTTTGCTCGCCATTGTATTTTTTTTTTTTTTTTTTGTTTTATGGATTTTTTATTAATAAAAAAATGGAGATAGGGAGAGAATTATCTGCCCCTCTATCTCTAGTTATTTATTAAAATAAAAATGCGATATTAACCTGGTTAACATCAACATCTATTTAAATGTATTTAGAAACAAGCTAATTTAAGATAACTGATTTATTTCCATATGTTTCCCTCTTTTCTCTCATCTAAGTATGTCATTCCTAGGTTATTTTTCGCGTCTATAGGATAAATATAGGATTTAAATGTTTTTATTCTTCTTATTTTTACTAAATTGATTAGTTTTTTTCTATAACTAGAGCATTATTTTATCCCTTAAACCAGGGGCCCTAACTATTAACTAAATAAGTAAAATACAATAGTCTAAAAACTTCATTATAACAACGTTATTGACATTGTCTACACAAATTAAAATTATGTACGTTTAATGAAAATAAATAGATAACAAAAACGATTATAATGTTTGTACTCGGCTCAATAACAATTGTAAAAGACATCACAAATTTAGAATTTGCAGTGATTTTGTGACCAAATTTGAAATTTGCAATTACCTAACCGGAGTTATTAACTTACACACTACTACTTTGAATGAATAGGTTCCTCTTTTAATACATGGCAATTTATGTTTAAAAAGAATATATGAATTACTCATAGTTGGAAAAAAAAAGGACATACATCGGATTTACTACTTATACTTTATTTGTTTTTGAACTTATCTGTATTTTTTCTGAGTTTATTACCTCAGACGGTATTTGTTTTTGAGCATGTATATTTTTTCTGAGCTAAGTAAAGTTTATAAGTTAGATTTTAATTTTTTCCGTCAAAATTCAAACATAACTAAGCTTGTATGTAATTTATGAGTTTTATTGTAATTTTTTGAGCCTAATGTATAAATGAATGAACTCAGAAACTTTATAGTAAAACTCATAATTTTTAAAACAAAAGTCAAAAACTTTATTATAATGCTAAGTAAGACAATATAACTGGTAGTACATCAAATGTATAATTTACTTATTGCTCCCAGTTTCTTTGTTAATAGAAGTGAGAGTACTTCATAACTCATAAATACATTACATGGAAGTTATTAAAGGAGACAAATATAAATAGAATAGAGGAAGTAAGGAGTATTCTAAAATATAAGTCATTCATAAAAAGATTATACCACTAATTCATTAGTTGTGTTTACAATCGTGTGAAGAGCTAAAGAATTTTACGAAATAGCTTTGAAATTATGTAAGGTAGTATTTCATGATCTCAATTGTAGAAATTTAAATTTTAATTCAATTTCATATACTTGTTTGTTGATCCTGTTAACGTAATAAGCCAATTTTTTATCATCTTTACCACCTCGATTCTTTATCTTAGTCCCGTTTTGTACCTTGATTTATCATTTTTAAATTTTACTCAAATACACATTTTGGTAGCGGTTGCATCTTTAGATGTGATTTTGCGTATTTGAGTCCATTTTTTAAGCGCAATGTTTGAGGATGGGAACCCTAACTGAGGAGCAACGTATGTGACACAAATCGCAAATTCTTATCTCAGACGGGCTATTTTCTGTCTGTAATAAGACTGACCAAATGTAATCATTTTAAGATAAAGTGTTACTATTTTCTGATAAAATGTTACCATCATTTTCAGGGTAAAAAGTGACAATTTTAATTATAACATTTTGTCATTAAATAGTTACATTCTATTAAAAAAAAATGGTATCACTTGATCCGTTTTATTTCAGACCGTCTGAAGCAAGACTTATTGCAAACATGTTCATATTAAACAAAAAATTGTGCCGCAAAAATGGCATAAATAAAAATAGAATACTGAAAAGTAGGGGTGGGCACCGGTCCAAAACCGGACCGGACCGGACCGGAACCGGTTTGGACCGGAACCGGAATCGGTAAAATTCACGGACCTGGACCGAACTACAAAAATTCAGGTCCGGGACCGGACCGGAAAAATTCCGGTCCAAGACCGGACCGGACCGGTTGGACCGGAATTACCCACTTTTTCAAATTCCGGTCCATTGGACCGGTTCGGACCGGATTGGACCGGAATAAAAATACAATTTTAAGAAAAAAAAATGAAAATAACCATAATTCCGGGCATTCCGGTCCAAACCGGTCCGGACCGGAAAATACCGGTCCCGGACCGGACCGGACCGGACCGGAAACCGGAAACTTGGAAAATGGTGGACCAGAGACCGGACCGGAATTTTTAATTCCGGTTCCGGTCCACTCGATTCCGGTCCAGACCGGTCCATTTTTCCGGTCCGGACCGGATTATGCCCACCCCTACTGAAAAGAGTCGTCTTTAGTTAAAAAGATTTCCGTACAAGATTACGAGAAATACGGCCCGTTAACTCGCTCAGAAATACTGGACCTGAAACAATGAAACCAAAGCCAGAAAGCCCATGTATGTGGTCGTCTGGATGAATGGGACTATTAACGGAACCCGAGAACAAAATGATTACGGTATCGGGTCGGGGGTAGGAGTATAAGTTAGTGATAAAAGTAGTGGCCAGGAATGAATGAGAGCTGCAGATTGATATGGGTTGAGAATCATACCCCAAATGCATTTGATTGGCTATTCGGATTTGTCAGTTAGATCGCCATGTCCAGCAGCCAATCAATAATATCAGTAGGATTGAATTGTGGACCACACTGGATGTAGTTTCGCTACTATTTAAAGAACTGTCTGAAGTCTGTATCAATCAGCAACCTCATCTCCTTCCTCTTTCAAGTAAATTAAAAAAGTAAAAAAACAGCACTCCTTTATCTCCAAAGTAATGGCATCCATGGCACTATCATCCCCATTCACTGGTCAAGCAGTTCCGTCGAGCTCAAAACCCGAGTCAGCATTCCCTGTACGCAGCAGCAATGGCAAAATCTCTATGAGGAAGGGTGCAGCAAAGGCAAAGCCTGCAGCTTCCTCTGGAAGCCCATGGTACGGCCCAGACAGGGTTAAGTACCTTGGCCCATTCTCCGGCGAGGCCCCATCATACCTAACTGGTGAGTTCCCCGGTGACTACGGATGGGACACTGCAGGTTTGTCTGCTGACCCAGAGACCTTCGCCAAGAACAGAGAGCTTGAGGTTATTCACTGCAGGTGGGCCATGCTTGGAGCTTTGGGATGTGTTTTCCCTGAGCTTCTTGCAAGGAACGGTGTTAAGTTCGGAGAGGCTGTCTGGTTCAAGGCAGGTTCTCAAATTTTCAGCGAAGGCGGGCTTGACTACCTAGGCAACCCAAGCCTTGTCCACGCACAGAGCATCTTAGCCATCTGGGCTTGCCAGGTTATCCTCATGGGTGCTGTTGAAGGTTACCGTGTAGCAGGCGGGCCTCTTGGAGAAGTCGTTGACCCTCTTTACCCTGGAGGTAGCTTCGACCCTCTTAACCTTGCTGAGGATCCAGAAGCCTTCGCTGAGTTGAAGGTAAAGGAAATCAAGAACGGCCGTTTGGCTATGTTCTCCATGTTTGGCTTCTTTGTCCAAGCAATTGTTACCGGAAAGGGCCCAATTGAGAACCTGGCCGACCATCTCGCAGACCCTGTCAACAACAATGCTTGGGCTTTCGCCACAAACTTTGCCCCTGGAAAGTAAAGTTAGTTTATGAGAGAACTGTCTACTGTATGCCTTTAATTTTTTTTTTAATGTAATGATAAAGTTGGTTGCTCATATTTATCACTCTTTTGCAATTACAGTGATTGTCAATTTGTCATCCGACACTGAAAAAATGATGATTAACTAGAAAAAGCCCCCCCAACGGCAAATAAGGCGAGAAAAATTATCTTGAAAGCTACCAAGATCAAGTAAAAGCCTATCATCAAATCTTAAATCTTTCAACAAAAGAGCCATTGCTACAAGCCAAGTAAAACAATTTTCACCGTGTGCATTTTCGAAAAACCAGAGCAGCTTGGAGAGAAAAAACAGCATGCTTATTATTTCTTCCCTATCAAGTCCATTGATTTAAATACAGGTAGAACGGCAGACCAAATAACGGTTGTGGGAGATGAATAAGAAATTTTAGATTAGTGTTTTAAAGACATACATCAAAGAATCATTGCGATGAGGAAACACTATATTGGGAAACAAAATCGAATGAAATTCTTCAATTCCCCTTACCAGTCTTAGCCATTTTCTATACTCTACTATGGATAAAACCATAGCACGCTGAAGCATACAGCAAGAAACCATTCAATTATTCTACTCGCTTTCATGAGACACAAGAACCTCGACGGTTTGCATTCCTCTACCAGCTACAACCACCTGAAAATTGTTCCTGGATAAAAGACCAACACATTAGAAGACAAAGCAACGAGATTTTCTTGTAAGCAGAAAGAGCTGCAGGAGCCACACCTTCCACATGCTTTAACATCTAATGCTTCCGGCTCTGGCACACTGGTAACAAAATGACAATACTCGGCAAGATCACCATTCTCTTGAAGTTTCCAGCACCTTATTCTCTGATCAAGACCAACTGAGAAACCCCACATCCCATCAGTCCATACGCCTGCAGTAAAACCAAAATTCAATGTAAAACACAATCAGCCCTTTGAAATGAGAAGATGCTTCAGGCCATACGAGAGTCCATGTCTCTAGATCTTGACCATATGACCTTCATAACTTGTATAAGCATTGAGCACCTCTGTTACGTTATTCCCTCCTATGTTACTCCGACACTTCACTTAACTGCCGTGTCGCGTGTCAGAGACGTGTCGGTGTCCGACACGACACTTCCACACTTCAATTTAGACCACAAAACAGGAAAATTCACCCCAAATAGCCGTGTCCGACACGCCAACGCGTGTCCAAAACAGGAAAATTCACCCCAAATAGCCGTGTCCGACACGCCGACGCGTGTCGTCGGCGTGTCTGAGTAACACAGCTTCCCTCCACACCCGCGCCGCTTGACAATGCTTAAATGTCATCACCCCTCAGAGTACAACATCAACAACAAAGCCTTAATCTTGAAAGACATTGTGGGTGGCACCAATAAGTGTTTCACTAAAAAATTGGCCACATCAAGAAATGAAAAAAAAAAAAAAAAAAAAAAAAAAAAAAAAAAAACTGAAGCATTTTTGTAGAGAGAACAGTTTTTGGTATTGTCACGTCTCCTAGAGTAGAGTTGGGGAGTTATTAAGGGTACCAAAAGAACATAACGAACTAGTATACACTAGGAGATGTGACCACTAATTACCTGACTGCAGGAAGGCAAATCAGGGGGGCCAATAGTAATAAGGACAAAATAGAGAGGAGTTAGAAGACTCAAGCAATAGGACTGAAATTACTATTTTCTTTATTTCGAAGTAAGGTTCACACAAGAAATAGGAAAAAATAGAGTAATGGAGTATGCAAGTGGGCACAAATTAAAACCAAGACAGTAGTAAACTGAGCAGGCATTTCTTGTACAATAGTGATGAGTGGTATGAAGTGGGCATAAATGACATCACATCTTTATAAACATCATGTTTCCATTTGGACAAAACTGTCAAAAAATTATCTTAAAAGTAACAAAGGAAAGTGTGAACCTACTTGCGAGATGGTCTAATTATACTGATGCGGAATATGCAAGGGAGTACAAAGAAATGCCAACTCAAACCGGACAGTCACATGAAGTAACATGCTACAAAAGTTACCAAATGAAACTGCCCCAGGATACTGACGGCAATTAATAAAAGGAACAGACAGGTAATTCGTACCTTTCACAGCAGAACTATGAGCTGAGGAGACTTTCTTCTGAGATAAGAATTTAATTGAACAAATTTCACTTGAATTATTATGTGTAGCATGATTTGTATTTGTCGGCTCTGACATTGACTCAATATTTCCAATTTCATCCACATTTGATCTGGTAAGAGAAGAACCCACAACAAATTGCAGGAAATTAAGTGCTTGATCATCTCCTCCACTTATAATACTATATCGTGAAGTGTCCCCCAGAATATTACAGCTAACGTGTAGACAATTCACACCAGATTGATGAGCGCTATAAAGTACATGCAAGGGTTTTATATAAGGAAGCATTGGAGAAGAGTGATCAGCACTTTCTCGGGATCCACACAATGCTGTTCCTGTAGAAGTGGAATACGTCTGGTGGTCAGAGTCCACGCCGTCCCTAGAGTCACTTCCTTTCTCGAAAACCATAGAATCCCCAGTTATTTTTTTACTAGCCATTGAACAATCAACAGATTTCCACCACCGACCACCTTGGCTTCCCCTGCCAGTGCGAGGGCGCTTTTGAATGTCAATAGATTTCTCTCCATGAAGAGATGGAACACGCTGAAGAAAAGCTTCGACACTCTCAGTGAGATCCCAGAAAGCAATGCTTCCATCAGTTGATCCACTAATAGCCATATACATATTCTTGGTCATCATAGTACCTGAAATGATTCAATTCAGCTTACATCACGAGCCGAGAACACCAAAAGGAGATGACAAAGAGAAGGCAGAAACCGCAGAATATCTCGAGTCCACATACTAGAAAAGGCTTACAATGTTCATACAAAAGCCGCCCATACGACTTAACTAAATGAGTTCAACAGTTAACATTTTGTTTGGATACACTCTGTTTGGGCAGAAAGGAAGAAAGCTGAAATTAGGAGCAAAGGGGAGTGGAGGATAGAATAGAAGAGGAGCGGAAATATATCAAGTTTCCCCATTCAGATAAACAAGGAGGATGAGAATTTAATAGGGGAGATATCAGCTTTGCAGGAACCTTGAAACAGATGATTGTCCTACACTTCTGTGGATTATGAAGGAACTAGCTAACAAGATCTTTGGACTCAAGAACTCTCGGGATATCAGAAGGATTATCAGACTTTGCGTAACCCCAATGTGTGTCCTCTGATGAGAATGTTTTGCGACTTTGCCATTCCCCCTCCGTTACAAGGCCTTTGTCATATATGACAGACTTTGCCAGATATTCAGTTCCCTTTACACAGAAGAACTTGTACAAACCTTGATGTGGAAGATGAACAGGAATTACAGCATGCTGTAGAGCCAGGACAGGTGAAGACAGGTTGGCTAAACACGCAACATCAAACCTGCAGTACATAACATTTAAGAAATAAGTTACGACCCTGCACAACTCTTAGAGTACATAAAAACTATTATATAGTTGACTGATTATCGTACCAATATCGATATGGTAGAACAAGAGCCCTTAAAACCAGAGTCGCATCAGAGCATGCAACGACAACAAAACAGACAGTTAACCTGAAAGTTAACAAATTAGTGAGTCTAAACTGGTATACTAATGGTTAGCATAAGATTCAATGTTGTAGGAGTTGTCAAGTTAAACTAACTTTGATGGGGCAACATCAACAAGGAATCCAGTAACAGCCAAGTATCTCCAATCATTATCATGTGCACCTTCGTTTTGCATAAGCTCCGTCTCTGTAGGAGATGAACAATACTTGGCATCAGGAATCGCATCAAGTGGTCTATCTAAGTCTTGAGCCTTCTTTCGTCTAATAATAGATTTGACAGGCATGTCTGTCGATAGCCATTTGAACGACATTGAAGATGAGTCTCTCAGTGACGACTTGAAGCCTCCATTATTTTTCTCAAGGCCATAGCCTGATGCATCTGGTTCAGATTTCTGGCTGCTTCTTAACAGCCACGAAGTTAAAACGCGCTTTGCCCCAACAGAGATTAGTAATCTCGGACTCTCATTATTCTCTGAGGAATTTTCAGTGTCACAAGTCCCATTTACTGCTTCAACCAATTTGGCTTCCGCTGAATGTACTTTTGACACAAAACATAGTGATCTCACAGCAGACCCTCCGACATGTTCTCCCAGTAAATTCGACATGGCCCAATTTTCACCGTGATGATCATACCTGTGCCATCAATTTAATATATATTACTGCACAGCAGACAGCATTTGAGATTCCTTTATATAACAGGTTAACCTCGTGTCTTATCACTTGTAAACTCTATTTTTCTGTTTCAAACTACAAACTTATTTAAATGGCGAGTTTTTCGTTTTCTAAAAGAGGAACTGAATGAGCATCAAAATTACTCATATCTAAATCCATAGAATCAAAAAAGTTGACAAAAAAATCTAAAAGCACCGAAAAGACTCTAGGTCATAAAATTGGGAAACATCAAGTTATGAACTGTATGATTTATTCCCTCTGCCCAAATCAAAACCATGAATGCCTCCACTCTTGTTGTTCCCTTTCTGAGAAAAAAACTCACTATTACTAACTTTACACCGATTGCGCAGGAAGTGAAGGGACTCCAAAAAAGAAGTGCCACATACTTTTCTAATGCATTGATTATGATTTTATGAACCCATAAAATCGGTATACAAGAGTTGCATGGAAAACCATACCTAGTCAACCTCACAGTTCCATCTTCACATCCAGTGGCAACCCAACTTGATTTTGGACCAGTAAAACTTAATCCAGTGGATGCAGACACTTCAGGGATAATGCACAAGGAGTGGATCTCTCTCCCATGGGATTGTAGATGCATGTTACGAGGAAAAATCATTTTCCCATTACCTGTTACCCAGTGTCTATGAATATAGATAATCTCATCCTGGAAAGTAGAGGAACATGATAAGGTGGTTGAATTAATAAACTTTAAAAGGCAGCAAGGATAAACTCTTCTATTAGTCTAAAACCTGCTGAGCAGAACATACTATATTAGCCGGAGTACATTTTTCGACAGAGAACCAGCCAAAAGTAGCTGGTAAGGAGTGTACAAAATGTTCAAAGATCGAAAGTTGGAAGAAGTATTGAAAACGTTTTTTTTTTACGTCATAGTATTTGCCAAGGTAGCTACATTTTATTTGCAATGACCACGAAGTATCATCAATTTAAGGAACTTTTGGGAAAAAGCAAGCCTCTAACAGAGAACTTGTATTTCCACTACATTTGATGAGAAACGAAATAATAGTTTGAGGGTGAAAAGAGGAGAAAGGAACATAGAGCGTGCCTTGACATATGCAAAACTGCTGTCCACCTCTGGTCTTTGACCAAGATGAAAGCTATAAGGACGACGCCATCCCCCACATTTCACTTGCAGAACCTGCATTCACATTCAACGTCAAGCTCCTCATGTGAAGAGGCTAATAGGATCTTCAGTAAACTCACACCTAGAGAAAAAGAAGACGACCTTTCTTTCTGAGACTAAACTCCAAATCAAAAAATCTGTAGACGAAAAACCAACTGCATATCTTATGTTTGTGGAATCATCCGGGGAGTAATGATCTGTCGAGAGTGACTGAACTAGGCTTAGTTCTTTAAGTTGCTTCATCCCTACAAATTCTAAAGTTTTCCGGTCTTTATTATACTCCACATAGCAAATGCATCCATCTCCTCCAGTCTGCGAGAGAAAATAAAAATGTTAAGAAAAATAAAAAGATACTCCTTCCTATTCATAGTGTTCTTCCCCTATTGTTTTGGCACAACTCTTAAGAAAAAGAGTAAACAGTTGATATGCACCTTGTAAATGGGATAGGGCGTTGAAAATTTTAACACTAAAAGAGGAAAGTGGGAAGAACACCATGAAAATTCCTATTAAGGGAAGTGGAAAGAACACTATGTATAGGAGGGAGTAAACATTTTACGTAGTAGCACCATGATCTCATCTCCATAAGGAAACACTCCCTCTGATTAATTCCAATAAAACACTGGCACAATTTTTTTTAGACAACATTAGAGTATATCATGTTACCCTCCTTCTAGAAGGGAGGTGACAGGTTTGGTTATAAGTTATGGTAATTATTACCATTACATCATCAGAACTATTTCCCAAAAAGAAAATGGGAAGCACATAAAAATCAACACTAAGGAAAATTGGAAACAATCAGTGAATCTGAGGGGGTATTATAGACGAGCATGATAAAACTAAGGATATAGAAGTCTATCTGCAGAAGCAGATTAGAGTAGTATGCTGATCTGGATTAGACCTTAATTAAAGGTCACAACGGGTGTTTCTACTTTCTAGTTCCCTGCATTGCATAGCTCAAAATATTAAGATAAGAAATAGTTGATCCAGCCATTATTTAAGGTAGAATACTAGGATCAAATATGATAGAGAATGCTCCCATGTGTTATAAGCAACAGCTAGCAGCAGGAAAAGGTATTCAATATGTTTAACAACAAAAATGCAATATGACATAGTGTTTGAGCGAATAGATAATAGCAATCTTTCCTTATAAGGACGACTCTAAATATTCTATTTATAGTTTCATAGTTCTGTGCCCAATGTATAAAATCTAGGTTTAGGAATCGGTAGAGCCAGCATGATCTTGGTCGTTAGGATATAACTGCGGAAGAAAAGGTCTCGAGCTCAGTTATGGTCTTATGGAAACCTGAAACCTGATTACTCGGTCTCAATGTGGTGTTGTGGCTGATCTTTAGTACCACGGTTTCACTATACCACTTGGTTGAAGTCGGAAGTATGGAATTAAGTCATGGAACCGTGCCGCTAAGGTGAAAGAATCTAAAAAACTTGAAAGAAAAGGTTTTCTAGTAATCAAATGCATCAAAATGTAACGTCTTACCGAGCAAATTTCACTTATTGCGGAACTAACTTTGGCTATTGAGACGCTGGACACAGGAGATATACCATGAGCTCCTTTGAAATATGTTACGAAAGAAGCATTCTCAATTGCTAGAGAGGACGTTTCAAGAAGTATGCTCTTTAACAAAGGGAACAACACAAGATTACCACGTAGGTCCCCACAAACCAATACCTGTTCAGCAAAGCGGGAGGAAAAGAAACAAATAAATAAATAACAACATAAAACTTCTACTTCAAAAATAAATAGAAGCAGTAACAGTTTAGTGAGAAATTTTGCTTCTCCATACAAATGAATGATTCACTCTATATTTAGTATCCAATACACAGGAGTATTATGATAAATATAATAATCAAATTGAATGTAACTACGCTTGATTTTTTAAAGATTAAAATAAAAAAATACTATTTAGAAAAATAAAAATCTTAAAATCAGTTTTTACAGACATTCAAAATCAGATTTTCACTCCTCTTCCTAAAATGAGAACAATACCAAAGTTTAGTATTTTCTTAGCTAAGTGAATATTTTGTGGATTGAAGCTTCTAAATATGGCGCTTATTACCAACTTAACCCTTAACTTTACTATTTATTCTCAAACAAATAGAGACTCGACCGAATAAATTTGCAATTGGCAGGCTACTTTAGTGAATCTGGCAACCCTAATTCCATCATAATTTGGAACCAAAGAATGACTGAATAACGAAACTTTAACAAAACGAAATAAAGGACGAATAAATATATCTGATATTTCTAGCTTGACTTTCTCAGGAGTTTTTTCAAAGCTAAAAGTTTAAATGCGATAACTTTCGGCATATATTCTCACACACACAATTCAGATGAAAGTCTCCCACACAATAATTTACCAAATAAATCAGGTTAGAAATAAGGACAGACCTCTTCATCATAAGATGCATCCAGAGACATTATCCTGGCACCAAAAGGTGACGTAAAAGAAGTAATCAGGTGTACACCACAAGTTCTCACACCATCATCAGATACAGCAACAGACAACCTCCATAGCTTCAGCAACCCCCTAGGATTAGATGTAAAAATGAACCTACACAGTGAAAAAACCTGGTCAGATATCACAACTTCAGTTGACATATCAAGAAAAAGAAACCACGAGATTGTTCGACAATACTGTGAGTTTTTTTGGCAAGTATAGATCAGACAAACAACAGACGCATGATATGGGAAAATTATTTTGCATGTTGTGGAGAATGGCGTGCCAAAATAAACAGCATCAATAAATAAAACAACGAGAAATCAGCAGCAAGAAAAGCTTTAGAAGACTAGATAATTGGTATAGGACCACGTGGCAACAACAGACACATGATACGGGAAATATATTTTGCATGTGGAGGCTAAAAGAAACAGCATCAATGGATAAAATAATGAGAAATTGGTCGTAAGAAAGCTTTAACGGGCTAGATAATCGGTACAGGGCGACATGGCAGAAGTAGATAAGGGAGCTGGAAAAAGGAACAACACATACAAAAAACCGCAACTCGGCAGTGGTTCATCTGAAGTTTAGGCACTGAGATGTCAATGCGTGCAACCTTACTACTAGTCAGTAGAAAGTCCAGCCGTGCAGGAGATCACAGGCATTAGTTTTGGCATTCATGAGGAATGACTATCGGCCAAAGACAACATATAGTGAAAGAAAAGATCAAACTAGTTGATCTCACGGGAAAAAATGTTTTTTTTCCCACCAGAGATAAGAGATGGGACTGATTGAATCCATACCAGAAAACCATTTTGACTTGACCTTGCTAGAAATTAAGATAATTCAATTAATTGTTGAATGATATGTCTATTAAAGCCAACATTCTGTCAGAATCAGTCATTACCTACTGCTAAGTGACTTGCACCAATATGCTCCTAGAAGTTGCCTTTCTGTTTCAGCTAACCAGGAGATTCTGACAGCCACTTTAGGAGTACCATCACAAAATTGCACTTCTAAGACATGCATAGCTCCTTTACCATCCCCAACCGCAACCCAATCCTCCACACCAAGGGACGGCTGAGAGAGATCTCTTGATAGCAAATCCAGGCAAATAACTGGGACCTCCTCAGTGACTCTGACAAGTTCGGTCCATTCAACAGATCCGTTCTCATATAATTTAGCATGGTACAGGTAACCATGGTTTGTAGCAACATAGATGGTATCTTTGCTTGCAAATTTCAAACATCGCACATATTCGCTTTTGCTGTGTTATAAAGAAAAGTAGATTCAATCAAAAAACAAGTAAGCAGAAGAGATCAAGTAGAACATACACATTACTTTTAATAATAACTTAATAGCTGGAGTCGCGTGAAAATCAGACCTCCAGTCATTGAACCTAAACTCCACTCTATTGAGAAGACTTGACCATAATGAAACAAGACAGAAGAAAATGCATCAAATAAATCAGCCTAGATTAAGCTCATTTCAGGTGTTTACTAGACGAATTAATTTATGTACATGCAAAAAGTTGAAAACTGTCTGCTTCACTCAGTTGGCCTATTAAATCCTGAAAACTCATGGAACTCTTTAATATGCGTTGCACAGTGTCAGAAAACGTTTACATGATACATCCAAATAAAAAAAAAAAAAAAAATCATATTGATCAACAACTACAAACATATAAGACATAAAAACTGTTGAAATGTGAGACTTTAGTTCCAATAATAATTAACACTGACGGGGAATGTCAGTGCATGTATTTTGGGGAGACATGCATGTAAAAGATGATTAATAACATAAATGTATAAAAAAATTAGCATACATGTAAAGAAAATTAGAAGTAATATAATTGATGTAATGATGTACGCATGTGTAAATTCATTCTCGTAGGATTCCTATATAAAAGCCTAAAAGGGACAATGTATTGTAAGAGTATGAGATGTGTAGCCACAAGTGTATTGTGTAATGTTTCTCCACCATGTAAAGAGTAGGGATAGCCAGAAGAATGAGTGAATGTTGTGTGAGATATGTATCTAGGTATTTGGATCTGTTTGATATGAGAAGGTTTGTCGAGTTGTCTTTAAACTTGAACTTGTGATACGATAATATCTTATGAATTCGTATAGTATATATATGCTTACGCCCCTAGTTTAAAATAGTGCGCCAAAGGCGCAAGGCGCAGTGAGGAGCCAACCAAACATCTGTGTGCCTGAGGCGCATGGAATACAAAAGGTGCGCCTAAGGCGCATCAGTGCAACTAGTGAGGCGCACTCAAAGGCGCATTACTATGCAATTCGCAATTAAGCCGGTGTCTTCTTGCATTTCTTCTGTTTTGTGTGTGAGCGCTAATTTTCTCAGCAAAAACAACTTCCACATTTCTTTTTACCTGTCCATGAGTCCAGCATGACCAGATGAATTTGGGATGCAAACTTGAAAAACCTCAGCTTTACTTTCATCTAATTCTTTGACTGATTTTCCTGAGAACACAGATGAAGTAGGCAAACAGTGCACTTTGATAGCAGAGTCAAACCCAGCAGTAACAAGAAGGGAAGAATTCGGATCATACAAACATCGCCATATTCCCCTGCCTCTGCAGAAAGCAAATACAATAGCTATTCAGAGCAAACAAATAAAGTTATAGCATAAAGTGTGCAGCTAGTAATCTGAAATAAACAAACTGTATCAAGAGGTCCTGTTTTTGGGCTTCATGGCGAGCAAGGAATGTGTGAAAAAAAAAAAAAAAAAAAAAAAAAAAAAAAAAGATCATCGGGGATCTGACACTGAAGTGGCCTTGGTTTGGGGTATGGTTAAGCTAAGGAGATAGCACATTGGTCTTTCAAGTATAAATTTTGTGAAGTTTAAATTTTATCATCAAAGACATATACACCCTTTTTATTAGAAAATATATAGCTTTTTCAGAAATAGGAAGGAAAAGAGGAGTCCTCCTTTTAAAGTATGTGCTCCTGTTAAAGTATGTGCAATTGTGTGAATCATGAGCCATGCATGATAGGTCAGCATGATTCACCACAGCAAAGAGAACTCAATCGGAATCACTCTGGTTTCAAAGGCACTATGTGCTGATGCAGTATAAGGATGTTTCTGGAGGATGCCTCTTCAAGATAAGAAGGGAGCATTAGTTTGTTTGGTACAAGTCATGAACCACATCTAGAGTTGAAGTACTTAAATATTGTCATAACCCTCCAGCAGCTAGGCATCTAAGTTCTAATTCAATATCGAGTTATCGACAACTGACAGATCCCAACACGGGAAAAAAATATACTGAATAGCATACTTACATATGTTCCTTGATAATTTTTAGTTCTTTCCCATCCAAACCCCATACACGGCATGAACAATCCTCTCCAGCAGTGACGATTATCTAAGAAAAGAGTAATACATACAGTATCAGTTCATACAAAATTATGTAACTAAAGGAGAAGTGAGACTGTAACATATTGGCAAATGAGATTCAACTCATTAAAGGGATCTTGGTATGGTAAGCCGCTAAGGTCGCCCCGTCTCGAATATCCTTCGAATGTAGGGGTTTGAATCACACATTGTTTAAACAAGGGATCCCCTTATGTACAAACGCCCTCCGAACGAAACTTACCTATCAAAAAAGCACTTATCTGCCATTTCTAAAATTCTCCAATTACAACAAAACATGTAGTCATTGAGGTCGAAGTAATACAGCTGGTGTACAAAACGCCAGGGAATGTGGTGAGATTGTTAAGGAACTTACCGAGTCAGAAATGCAGCAATCCCAAACCCGAGCACCATGACCAAAAAGTATAGGTCCAGCCAAGTAAGGGCCTTGTACTTTTCCCAAATCATCAGTTACATCTGGTTCCGTATCAACGATCCACATTCGTGCACTGGATAAGTTATCAAGTTAGTTTCTGTTTCTTTTTTTTTCTTTTATTATTTTTTAATGGAACAAAGGATGTGAATTAGACGAACTATTTGACAAATAGGATGATGAAAAATCTAATGTGCTGAGGCGACTAACCTGCGGTCATCAGAGACAGAAACCAATGTGGACCCATCAGTCGACCATGAGAGGCAAAATATAGAACCCTGGTGGCCAGAAAGTCTAGAAACAACCTTAGCCTGATAATATTGGCCATTGAATTTGTGTACATCAAGTAAACTTGGCATTGAGTTGGGGCCATTTTCGTTACTAGTTAGATATTGCGAGTCCTGATGATGAGCCAACTTCCAAACAACAATCTGTCAAGGGTTTTTAAAAGCATACGTAACAAATCAGGCCTTTATTAAATGAATAGCCTATACTAAACACAGGAGATTGAACAGGAGAAGTAGTGGAAGAAAGACAGTGAGAAGGGCATGAGTATGTGATGCAATATATACATCAATTTAGGTTACCTCATTAAAAATAGTACCGGATGCAATAAGAAGATCATTAAAATGATGGCCCCAAATCTTCATGGAGTATAGAAGGCACCTCTCTACAGGTAGACAGACAAGCAGAAATAAGCAAAGTTGTTTGAATTGGTGAATGAGAATTAATTGGAGTAGTATGACGGACGCTAAGAATGTCGTAAAACCTGGACATTGAGCTTGTTCAAGTACAAAACATGAATTGAAAACATCCCAAACATGAAGAGAGTTATCGGTGCAGCCAATTGCAAGGTATTGGCAACCAGAAGAAACAGCATTCCCCTATAACAATGCATACATATAGGTAAAATAAATACTCTATATAAATAAATATTCCCTCTGTCCCGGTCATTTGTTGTCCTTTTCCATATTTGGGTGTCTCCGTGAGTTGTTGTCCTTTCTATTTTAAGAATGAACTTGATGAACAATTTGATCATTCACAATTAATTTGTTCCACTTGTCATTTGGTAATTGGTCCCTTTCTCTTTCCTTGGTCTTTGTGCCAAAACCAAAGAACAACAATTGACCGAGATGGAAGGAGTAATAAACAAAGAGGAAAAGCGGTTGAAAAGGGGAAAAGAGGAGACCTTAAAGAAGGAAAAATCAAGAATCCAATGAGTAAAAGAGGGGAGGAGGTGTAAGAGAGTTAAAGAGGCGGAGGCGGAGGCGGAGACAGTAGGGAGGTGAAGGTGTAAGGTAAACAATTTGAGTCTCCTTTCACCGGAAACAACGATTGTAAAAGAAGAAGAGGTAGAGGGTTCAGCAGCAATACGGTGAATGCGAACGCCCTCGAAAACAGTGAAGGAAGCAATTAAGCTAGCATCATTGATATCAAATAGGAGTAACTGTGATCCACTTCCTGTGGGAATCGCAAACAACAGCAACATAGTGAGTTAGTAAGTTAGTTAGTTGCTCCGTCTCAATTATTTGTTTACCTTTGATTAAAATACGATATAAAATGTACCTGCAAGGAGGAAAGGAAGAGAGGAGATGGAAGAAGGAAGATTGAGAAAACACAGCGCAGATATTTCACCCAAGTATTGTCCTCCCTTCATTGACACACTCTTCTCCATTTTTGTTTACAGACTTTCTTCTTCTTCTAAAAATTATGAATGGAAGAAGGCGCCGCATGCCTTTGTCTTCTTACCTTGTTTTTCTTTTTGGGCTTTTAAATCTCTATCACCCCAACGGCCCAACCCTTGGAGATGGATACACTACAATTACTCAACTATGGGCTCAACGATGTGACAAATAAAAATTTATGGGCTCAACAGGCTTTATTAACCCAACCGCTATTCCTCGTCGACATATTACTCCGAATCGTCGATAATATTTAAAGAAATTCCCAAATTACCCCTTCTAATCCAAACATTTCAATCAGACTATCTCCAAAAAATTAAATCGACAAATCGAAATTAACAACTAATATCAAATAACAAGCAATTGAAAATTTTCAAATTTGATCCATGTCGATAAACGTTAAGCTAATCGAAGTAAAACGAAACGTTTTGTTTCTAGAATGAAAACAGCGAATTACTAAGTTAAACAACGTTAAACTAATCGATGTAAAATGAAACAATTTTTTTTAAAAAAAACTCAAAACGGCGAAATACTAATCGTGCCAATGTAACTAATTGACGTAAAACGAATTGATTTTTTCACAAAAAAAAAAGGCTCTGATGTGGATCATACACGTCCAACCTATGGTCCATGTCTAGACCTCAAACTTTTCCTGCACCGTCGCATATTCGTAAAACGATCATATCTCCCTATTTTTTTGTCTGTTTGGGGCATATGACCTACCTTAAAAACTTAGAACCGTAAGAGGATAAGTTATCACCTGAAACTGGAATTACTCCATTCTCATGTTTAGAGCCCAAGTTATGACCGTTTAGAGTTGACCGTTTAGAGTTGACCCTTGTTGTGGACGGATTCCAACATTGTTGTTTCGGGGATGGTTTTTTTTTTTTTTTTCAAGCTTATGCTTATAAACCGTTGGTCAGTACTCGTTTATGGTGTGTTAACACTTGTTTATCATTGGAACCTTTTGGTGTATGCCTATTTCAGTGTTTACTTTGAATGGTTTATCAAAGTGGCTACTAAAAGATTGGATCAATTATTTATTTATTTTAGTTACGTTAATTGGTCGTTTCTCGTTCCTTTTGTTTATACTCAGCCTCAAAACACACCTCTCAAGTCTCTCGAAACTTTGCTATTCCGCTCAACCGCTATTTAATAACTTTCCACGGTGAAGCCCTCAAATTATCTCCAAATTGCATCTCCCCTTTCTCGAATGGGCCCTCGTTACAATTCTTTTCCCCATAAACTTAAAACTCCGCAACCATAACAATGCGTTGTAAGTCTCCCATATTTCACATCGTTGGACAAAACGTTTCCACTCGGCATACGAACCTCTAGGCTCTACCATCTGTGTTAAAGGTTTACGGACATCGATCATAATCCTCAATCGAATAGCCCCCTCCATCTCTGATATTGGTGTGCAATCAGCCCCTACATATGACCTTAGTTGTGTACTGAGATGACGTGGGTTTATTTCAGTAGTTCTAACTTTTAGTGGTGGGTCATAAATTCTTACCCATACAAGGAGGTGAAAGAGCGGGGTATCTGTCATCTTACCTTCAAAGCTCGTTGGTTGAAGCACCAAACAAATTGACAACTCGGTTAGTTGAAACACCAAGCAAATTTGTCAAAGTGCCACAGTTGTCCCTCAAGAATTCTTGTCTTATCCTTCTCATTTCCGAATAGAAAAGCGAACATTTTCTCCTTAAGATCGAAAATATTACCCACCACGTTACCTTGAGGGTTCCATAATTTCACCATTGTATCAATCGCCACTTTAACGTTAACAGCACTCGCAGACCATAGTTTTCCTACAAGCATTAGACTCGAGGAATCCAGCATTCGAGTCCTCATCACCAATCTCCCAAACAAAAACTTTATTCTCATCCATTCCCTACAATGCCCTTCCCCCTACGTCCACTATGTCCCTCCATTAACCCTAAGACACACTTTCAAAACAATTAAAAATCCTAACAAAACTCCCAAAAATCCTAGCTAGACAAAGGAATCAGCCTCGAGCAAGTAGGAAAGAGCGAAGATAAAACCTAGACAAAACTTCTATAAGAAAACCTTATGAGCGACTTTTATTTAGGGGGTGTTTGGTAAACGGCGGATTGAGAAATTTTCAGCATATTCAAGACTTTTAGCATGTTTGACTCACCAATCTACTATTTTGAGTGTTTGGTAAATGGCATATTGAAAGAGTAGATTGGAGCTCAATCTATCTTGTTTTCCAATATCGCTCTACCCAAAGATATTCACATTAGTAGATTGTGAAATATGAATCCGTCAACAATCTACACATACATACAACAATCTATTAACCAAAATCTGCTAATTACCAAACACTTCTACTAAATCTGCTAATTGAAATATACTAGTCAAACCTGTTAATCCAATCTGTCATTTATAATCTGCTTGACCAATCTGCTTCTACTAATATCAATCTGTTGATTACCAAACAGGGCCAGCTTATCTTTAAATTGAAATATATGTCTACTTATTTTTACAAATTAACCGCTTTTGGTTAATCATATTTGATTCTTATATCATTGAAAAAAAGTATCAAATACTTCCTCCATTCAACTCCACTCTACCCATTTCTTTTTTCACGTTTGCCAACGCGTGTTTTACGCGCTAAATATCTTTAGCTACGTATTTGCAAAAATTATAAAAGTTAGATATTTTTAATGTACTCGTAAAGACGAATCAAACAAGATCCCACATAAATATATTTCCACTTACGTATAGAGAGAAAATCGAAATTGAATACACAATTGTGAATAGTGTACAAAAGTGAAATAGGTAGAGTGGAGTTGAATGGAGGAAGTATTTATGTTTAATGTCATTGTGTTTGTTTCGAATTTGGCAGCTATTTAATGCTAATAATAAGAAGGGTGTATAGTGACTGTATACAAATGTCAAATTACACCTGCGATTAATTACCACTTGAACTAATTTGGAAATATAATCCAAACCTAAAACCTCTCATCAGTATCAGTCATCAGTCATCAATTGCAGAGACTAAAAATGAAAATGATGGCCACAACTTCATGCATCGGAATTCCCGTCCTTCATCTCCCTCGTCTTCATCCTCACCCCCAACCATTTATCTCCTCCAAGTTTAGCCACTCTCCACTACCACTATTGTTATCTACTCCTACTTTTAATCGCTCTACTAAGTCGTCTTCCTTTCCTATAATCAAAGCTCACTCTGCTTCTCCAGGTACCTACCCCCACTTCTTCCTCACTTTTTTCCCCTCTTTATTTAATCTTTCTCGGTTTCTTCACCATCTTTTTTCTGCACAGATTATGTCCCTGATTCTAAATTTTACAAAGTTGAGGCCATTCTCAGGTACATTTCCCCTCCAGTACTCCCTCCGTCCCGATCAATTGTTTACTGAGTATTTTAATCAAAGATAAACAAATGATAGGAACCGTCGGAGGGAGTATTTTGCATTTTGTTTTTATATTTATGGATTCCTACTAGTTTCTGGACACCTAGAATAATAAAAAGTAAACAAATGATTGGGACGGACCGACGGGGGAGTATTTTGCATTTCTTTTTCGAATTATGGATATCTACTGGTTTCGGGACACCTAGGATAAACAGTTTATATTCAAAGTTTATGAGGAGTATTTTTTATTGCGTTTACTTAACGTTTTGGTACTTGCCTTTCGTTTTCTAATTCCTTGTTGTGTGAATTTTAATGGCAAAGACCCTGGAGAGTCCAACAGGTTTCTTCGGTACGTTCCCATTATTGCACACGCTCTTCTGCTTATTTCTCTTGCTTTTCGGCTTGTTTATGGTTGCGTACGCTAATGCTCTTCAACATTCTGCTGCCTCATTTGCTTTTGGAAGAGTTGATCAGTGCCGACTCATGTGAAATGTTGTGTGATTGTTACTTTGTTAGAACAACGTACGAGGGTGTGAGATTGAATTATGATGAAATTTCAACTGAATGTCTGTAGATGCATTTCTTATTCAACTTGCTAGTTGCTAAATGGACCAAACACAAATGTATGATGAAACTGTGGATATGCATGCACACCAATAGCAGTTTTTTTCAGGAGCTAGAATTTCCAACTGAAATATTTCGATTCCCAAGTAATAAAGGATTACGCTGTCTGATATAGTCCAATGCTTAGTTAATCATTACAATTACCATCGACAAGTTACAAGGTGCTTAACACTAAAACCCTAGGAATTAAATGTCTGGCTTACACTCTACTGCTCACATTCATAAATTAGATTTTCTCAATTCTACTTGGCTATTCTCTCTATAATAAACTACTCCCTCCGTCTCAATTAAATGTTTGCCTTTTTGTATTGTTGTGAGGGGTATTTTAATCAAAGGTAAACATATGATTGAAATGGGGGAATACTACACTTACTGTGACGAAATTCGTTCATTAATGGAATCTTGATACAGTAGTACACTTCAATGGAGATTCAGCTGCATATCACTTTAGAAAAGAAATGCAAAGTGAATATAGGGCAATGCATACATTCATTGCTATTGAAAGAGTCGATCAACAAAATTTTGAACCTTATAGGGCTTATACTTAGACAAAGGGAGTACACGTTTATACGCTGCTACCTAGCTATGTTCATTGTTTATATACTTATGCTATATGTGATTTTTTGGTGGGGTGATTTGCATGACTCAAGGCTTTGCTGAAGCTGGGCATTCGTGGTGTCACGGTTTCAGATGTTCGAGGTTTTGGAGCACAAGGTGGATCTGCAGAAAGGCATGCTGGTAATTACTTGTGCTTCAGCGTATAATTTGATAAGACATTATGCGCTAATATGGTCTCTTTTTGTAGATTGTAGTATACTTACGAAGTATACAATTGAAATTGATTGTATGAGAATGCCCATTGTATGCCCCTTTAGTTGGTTAGATCAGAATGGTTAGTAATACTTAGTAGGCATCTCATAAACTATCACGGGGCTCCCCTCATCTATGTTATTCATACACTTCATGGTTGCAAGTGTTTGATGTTGTGGTGTGTGTGAGTGTCGTGCTATTTTTGTGACCCATATTTCTACATTTGCCTAAAATGTGGTGTTAAAATGTTGTATTGCGTCTAAAGGAGTAACCAGAGTCCAAAGTGAAGTGTCGAAGTAAGAAAACCCTTTAAATATGGTGTCCTTATGACAGATGTTCTTGTGTAGACATTGGAGAAGTAAAATTCCACAACCCAGGTTGACGGTTTACTTTACATATTTTGCAGGATCCGAATTTTCAGAAGATTCGTTTGTCAGCAAGGTTAAGATGGAAATTGTAATTAGCAAAGATCAGGTATTTTTAAAGGGATGAAAACCTTAGGTTGTACCTGATAGATGAACCAACTCAACCAATTTTTAAAGGGATGAAAACCTTAGGTTGTACCTAATAGATGAACCAACTCAACCAAAACCTTAAGGTGATGGTTGAAGCCCAACTATTATAAATATTCCTATTACGCTCCCTCATTCAAATGCCCGTTGGGCTTGAAGAGTGGTTAGTTGTGCACCGGCTCCCCCGTACCGTGTGCTGGGTTTCCACTTCGAGTGGTCACACTGGCTCTGATACCATGATAGATGAACCAACTCAACCAAAACCTTAAGGTGATGGTTGAAGCCCAACTATTATAAATATTCCTATTAGTACCAAGTCTATCAACCAGTTCTCATATTTAAAACAAGTACATCCGTGCAGCTAAGTAGTGTGTTCATACGGAAGTATGCTACAGAATGACTGTATCAAGTAACCTCCATAACAAGGTTGTGCTAACTTAAGCTCCACCATTTTGTCAGGTTGACTCGGTGATAGACTTGATTATTAAGGAGGCCAGGACTGGTGAAATTGGTGATGGAAAAATCTTTGGTGAGACATCCTTGCACAAAGTTCAAATCTTTTTACCTTCTGCAGCTCTCCAACACCCATCCCCCCTTGAGTGTTTTGAAAATGTTGTAATGGAAGATTGATGTTTATTCTTGTAGTGCTGCCAGTCGCTGATGTGATAAGAGTGCGCACTGGTAATTCCCTAATCTGTGATTCATGTAGTGTTGAAGTCTCCACAACGTTAGTAAGATGGTGTTGATTAATACTGCAATTGTTATGTAGGTGAACGCGGAGAAGAAGCAGAGAGGATGTCTGGAGGACGGCATGACATGTCAAACTCCGATGCTTGACTGTAGTATTTGGTAATACCCTATCTTATATGCTTATTTAGAAAAGCCTGCAAGTGCTCTTTACCAAATTACTGCTGTCTGATCTTAAGTCTTAATCATGGCCTCTTCCCTTAGCACCATTATGTTAGATGAACTTGATTGAATCCTTGAGTCTGTACAAAATTCGAGACGTGTTATGCTCGTTGTATTCGGCTACTTATATTGGTGTTGACTCACTTATATAATTATATGTACTAGAACCTATCCCGATCCTCTGCAATATTACTATGCATCGTACTTGTCTTTTTTTTTTCTTTATTCCTTTAAATGCTAGTATTCAATGTTGCAACTTTGAATTCTCCGTAGAATGCCGACAAAGATCCTATCCAAAAGATAAATCAATAAAATTCCGAGAAATTTTACCTATTCTTACCAAAAGAAGCCATACATGGACTTTCGTTAGTATATCTAAGCTAAAATCCTTTAAGCACAATAACATAGTTCTCCATATGTCCATAAATGTTTTTCCTTCTTCTCAACTTCCTATCGGACACGTATAAGTTAATTGATTGGTATTACAATTAGGCACCCCATATTATTATTATCCCTGTTTGCATATGGAAGTCAACCGAAGAATGTTAACTTTAACCATCAATTTTCTAAATATTAATAGAGATAAAGTGTAAAATCTGTCATGTTTGATTTATCACTACCTATTTATATAATTGCATATTAACGTTAGACAATATCAATTTTTTTCATGGTAGAGAGATTACTAAATTTATTGTTTACTACCAGTAAGAACAAAAAATTTACTGTCTGTTCCCATTAAATCTTTTCTAAAGTTGATCTTGGGAGCAATAATATCGATCTTCTATTTTTCAACCTTTGTGTTTTGCAAATTTCTCACATGAATATTAATAAATGAAACAAATTATTTTTTCAATAGATTAAATCAATTAAGGGTGTGTTTGGATTGAGGGATTTGGAGGGAAAAGGAGGAGAGGGAATTGGAAGGATGAGAAATCCATTTTTTGGTTAGTAAAATGAAGGTAGAAGGATTTGGAGGGGAGGGAAAATGGATACCTCCATTTCCCTCCTACAAGGCAAATTATTTCCCCACCAACATAGGCAAGATTTGGAGGGAAAATCATCTCCTCCATTCTCCCTCCCCTCACCCCCTTCCTTTCCCTTCCCCCTCCCCTCCCTTTCCCTCCTTTTTTCCTATCCAAACACACCCTAAGGGTGTGTTTGGATAGCAAAAGTGGAGGGAAAGGGAGGGGAGAGGGAAGGAGGGAAGAGAAAGGGAGAGAAGGGAAGGGGAGGGGGAATGGGGTATAGGTGTTTGGATACAATTTCCTTCCAAATCTTGCCTATTGTGGAGAGATTTTGATTAGGCTTGGAGGAGAGAAATTGGATCCCTCCAAATCTCTACCCCTCTATTTCTCTTCAACCTCATTTGCTATCCAAACAATGGATTTTAAATCTCCTACTCTCCCTCCCTTTCTTTTCCCTCCAAATCCTTCAATCCAAACACACCCTAAAGGTTTATTTTGTACCTGGTGAACGGGGAGAGGCTTGTACTGTAGGTTGAACTGAATATAGGGGTTGAACTTGGTAAAATGGACCATAAAAGAAAGGTTTATTTTTGCATATGTCAATTTTCGGTGTTGTTTCTATCTTGTATTCTGTAATCTGTAGTATATACTCGTATTTATGTTTCCATATTTTATTCCGAAAAAAGAAAGTTGTTTAATTTGTGACCGGATTTGTAGGGGCCTGGAGGACAATCTAGCGCTCCTTCATCATCAGCAACTAAAAGGGCTCACAAGTGGTCCACTAATTTGCGAATTCTCTACTGTTTAAGTTCAGTTGTAGCTGCAGACAGTGATAGACCGCCATGAAGATGGACGTTATTGATATGCTTTCTCTAGGTTTTGCAGTTTCTGTGTAATTCAAGCTATGTGCTTGTGTTTGAGTTCTGTTCAGGTTTTCACGGTAAATAAGTTGATTGGAGGTACGAAGGGTAGTGATTATCGGTAATCTTACTCCCTGACGATGCCATTCTATATTTGTACTATTCCTTGGCTATGTAGGTTTCTCTGGTTATGCTACGGAAGCTAGTGTTAGTAATTCTCTCCAATAACACAAACTTATGTTTTTTCCAATGACAACATTGTATGAGCACCGTATAAAAAATTGGCTGTTTCGTCAAGGATTTCCAACTTTTTGCGCTGTTATTTTTTCCAATATATAAACGGTTTGCTGATATTATTCTGTATTTATTCTTGTTTCTTGTTAGTTGATCAGAAAACATTTTGGAAAAAATTAAGATGGCTCCTTCGTAATTTTTACCGTGGGTCCTCCAAGGGTGTCTCCGTGGTGTTTGACCCATAGTGAGGTTTTTAAGGTCCAACCCGTCATAAGTCGGAGCTTTTGTGGCGCCATAATAAGGCAAGTCTAATATTCCATAGATGAAGCAATGTTAAGAACCTTCTCTTCCGAGTCTTCTCTCCAACCTTCTCTTCTCGCAGACAAGTAAAATACCTTATGGGATGACAAAAGCAAAGGGCAACCATGCACAGAGTATTATTTTATCGGTTTGTGAGAAGAGAAATCATAGAAGACTTGAAAGAGACTGCCAATAGCATTGTCATCCGTACGCGTCTTTCATCGAAAAGAAAAGGAGTCCAGTTTAAAAGAGGGAGAGGGGACCGAAATCGAAGACAATAAATAAATAAATAAATATAAATTAAAGAGGAAAGTGATGGAGGATGGCAAGTACTTTGTACTAGTAGGGAATGATGTGGATCCGTGCTATAAAGTTTCTCGCCTACTTCATCTTTTACTCCTCTGTCATTCACCATTGCTATTAAGAGACCGTAACCGTCACAAGCTTGTGACCTCTCACAGCCGGGTTTATTTACTACTGTAAATGGGAAAGGTATGTCTTAAGATTCTTTCTTTTTGTTTTACCCCCCACCGACACACCTTTAGTTTATTACACTGAAATTAGCTTTAGAGCTTTAGTATCAAATTCTTCCCGGTCCCGGTCCCGGTTATTTGTTTATCTTTGGTTTTGACGAAAGAGAGGGGAGGAGACCATTTGTGAGTGTTGCTAATCTGTTATTGAGTGACAAATGGCCAATTAGGTTGTTTGGATGATCAAATTAACCTTTAAAAATATTCCCAATATAGAAAGGATAACAAATGAATGAAACACATATAAATGGAATAGGTAAATAAATGACTGGGACGGAGGGAGTAATTGTTTACGCAATTGAGGGAATGATGAGTAACTTGGAAGAGTTTAATTAACTTGGAGTTTGAAACCTCTAAAAACTCTGATTGTTGTGTTCTTGATTTCATTTCATGAAGTTGGCTAAGGTGATTTGAATAACTGGTGAAAAAATCGAAAATTCATTTGAAACAATTGTAATTTTTACAAATATTTTGGGTTGTAAATTTTATTGTTTAATTTTAATGTTTTGCTATTCGGAAATGAAGAAAAGCTAGTTTTCGCCTTTTCGGGTCCTTATTTGCTACCTTTGATACTTTAGATCCTTAACGATTAACTTATATACATCGGGGGTCCTTATCGCTACATTTGGACATACTTGAGGTTCGTGTTGTATAGTTTACTCCCACCACTCATAATAAGTGAGGTTGTAATGAGCTGATCAATGTGTGATTCAAAAACAAGTGGATAAAGTTTAGCAGTTTGTTTCAAGTGTAGTTGAGAAATGCAATATTTGTCCCTAGTAAACCAAGGTCTTCCCTATCAGGTGTTACATGTCCAAAAGAGGTTTCGCAACGGGAAGCCTCAGTGCTCCAGCCTGAAACAGCCGAGAGGACTAAGTCTTAAGACTACTTGGCCAACGATCTCAGCTGCCTTGTTTGGTTCAGGCTTCGTACTGGGGCCACTCCTTGACGGTCTCCATTCCAGGGTTAATCTTGTGGTTTATCGTACTGGTTCCATCCACATCGGTCCTCTGTCCACTAACATCTGGGTCTGATTTTCTTCTTCTACTTATTCCTTTCCTTTTCTTATTTATTTATTTATTTATCGCTTGAGAATGGACATGAAAGCAGGTTCCAGTTCTGCTAGGCGTGTTCTACTGCGCAGTTGGCCTGTTACAGCTCTACTTAGATGAAAGGACGTCTCCTAGTGCTACAACACAAGGAAGCCTTAAGAAAATGCTCGTCTCATTAATGTCAGTAATTCAGATCATCACTCGAAACATGATGTTGGGCCTATGCGCTAACAATTGGAAGTGATCAATCTTCTCTTTTTCTGCAGATCATTGGTGTTGTTCATAGAGTTGAGTGCGGAGATGTATAATTCAGGCGTTCCTGCCAACGTTGAAGCCTATGTGCTATTTGCAGCAGCAGAGTTCATATGGTTTCTGACTAATAGGACGTGGTTTGGCTTCGCATTGGCCTGTATTGTAGGCGTTGCTTGCCCGTTAGCTGAGATACCACTCATCAAGTATGACTCTGTGCCTACTCTTCCGCACTTTACTGTAAAAATGCTTGAAAGTCCTGAACTAAGAAAGATTCCCCTCAACCCCTCCCTCGACTACTGGATATGAAAATACGATACTATATTGCCTCTATTACGAAAATATCAACAGGACACGATTCTGACATAATATTTGGAACACTGATGTACAGATATCTTCACCTATGGGACTATCCTCAAGCAAATGTGGTACTCTTCGGCGAGGTATTTAATACTCACAGGCCACAGCATCTACGGCGTATCTACTTGCACAATTTTAGTTCTCGTTCATATTAACATCAACATTCAACAGTTGGCTTTGCAATGTGTAGGGGCTTGTCAGTTGGACGATCACCTGCTATTTCGTCTACACATTTTTTTTGATCAATTATTCGCGATGGCTTAAGTCGGTCTTTGTTGCTGATGATTTCAAGAGCAAGGCATAAATAAGTGATGCATCTATCATTCTACCCAACGCGATCAGTTTGTATAAGCTGTATGCCTGTATTATGTGTGACATCCTCTATTTACTAAAAGAATAGGAAAAACTTTAAATTTTTCCGCCTAAACTACATTTTACTTTCTTATTTTGATATAATCTCTTATTTAAAATTTGTCTATAAGATTTCTGTGATAAAAAATTCGTTGCTAAATTGTAACTAAATGATATGCTAATAAAAAATTATAAACAATTTCATTAATTTTGTTTATACATATTACTCAATTTTTTGAATAGTTTTATAGTTAATTTTTTTTTTTAAATAAAAACTCTATAAATATCGCAAATTCATTGCGCGGGATCTAAACTAGTAATAGTATTACCATCTTAGTTTCAAACGAGGCGACATAAATGAAGCAATTAAGAAGATTGTAACACCCTATGACTCTGAGGCTCTGAGGCTGACAATCAAATTACCTAGAATTCTAGAAACTAGAGTTAACTGTAATCTTGCATAAAAAGTCCAATTTTCCATGCTTCAAACAACTTCAAATGAATTTCGATATGTGAATGCAAATTCTTATTTCAGATGGGCTATTTCCCGTCCGAAATAAGATAGATCAAATGTAGCCATTTTACGGTAAAATGTTACTATTTTCTGATAAAATGTTACCATCATTTTCAGGGTAAAAAATGACAACTTTAGTTACACTATAACATTTGTCATTAAATAATTACATTCTATTAAAAAATGGTGATATTTAATCCATCTTATTTCTGACTGTCTGAAGCAAGACTTATTGTATGCGAATAACTCTCAATTTTTTTTGCAAAATGCTAAACAAAAGATGCATGAAAGTGCCTATGCATAATGTTTAATAAACTGCCAGTTTATAGTTTTATGCATATTATGGTGGATTGGCGGGTATTAGGGTAACCTCATCTAATTAGATGTTGATCATTATGAGTCACAAAATCCTTATAAGAACTCTTAGTCGAATGGTTAAGACAAGGTCTAGGGGTATTTTGTACCGACCTAGTGTCCCATTTTACGCCGAAAAAACAAGGCGCATGTGACATGTCCTTTCTCTTCAAATTGGAATACTCCGTATAATCCACCTATGATAAAGTGGAGAGGGCATGTAATAAATGCTACACAAAATCTCATTGAAGACGGGCGATATTCGTCATAAGTTTGTGACGGACTGATGGATACCGTTTCGTCTCACAAAATGCCCATTGAGAGGTGAGTGGGAAATACATGGGGGTGCCCCACCTTGTCCCCTCTCCCTTTTTGTGAGAGGTCACAAACTTGTGACGAGATTAACCCGTCACTAGCAAGACTAGCTGTAAATGTTAAACGTTGCTAGACAAACCTAAGACATTGCCATAAAATAGGAGCAAAATTGAATTGGACATTAACATTAAGGTCCTGTTCTTTTTGACTTAGGCCCTGTTTTTTTGGACTTAATTTGATTCTAATAATTCGATTGATTGATTGATTCACTCCATTCGATTGATTGATTGATTCACTCCATTGATTGATTGATTGATCGATTGATTCGATTCGATTGATTTATTTCAACATTACTATTATTATTCTTATTGATATTCTTATTATTATTTTTATATTAATGTATTTACTATTGTTATTATTATTATTATTATTATTATTATTATTATTATATTATTTTTATATTTATTATATTACTATTATATTTATTAATAATTAATTCGTATTGTTTATATTATTATATATATATTTAATACATTTATTATTATTATTATTATTATTATTATTATATTATTATATTTATTATTTTATTAATATATTTATTATTATTAATATTATTCATAACATATTTATTATTAATATATTTAATATTATTATATTAAGAAGCTATTATTTAATATTTATTATTTTATTAATATACTCATTATTAATATTATTAATCACATATTTATTATTATTATTATTATTTGTTCCGAGTGTAATTCCAGAGCAAGTATTGTTACCACCCGTGGCTTGTAGAATAATGTCTTGAGTTGAATCCTTCTTTCCTTAATTGTTCCTCTTGACCTCTCCTGCAACAATGAACGAACTGAGGGCTTGGCTTTGTGCCAAGCGTACTCACTCCGACGCTCAAGTCAGTAAACTCAAGGGATAAGTTGTTGTTACTTGACTAAATGTATATTGTAGAGAGATAAGGAAGATAATACCAGATGAATAGTGTTTCTTAGGTTAAGTTGTGGATCCTTTCCTCAATGAAGTTTGAGGAGTATTTATAGACTTTCACCTTTTGTCACGTAGTGGCCAAGTGGCCAAGTGGCTAGCAGGTGGAAAGACTGATTTACCCCTCGGCCGAGGGACCTATGGCAGGCCGGCGGGCCCTGTTGACTCACCGCCGAGGGGTCTTGGATATGAGTACGCGGGTATATGTCCCGGCCGACAGGTTGCCATGCCGAGACCCAGCCGACAGCCGATGGGTCGATCGGCTAGTCGCCTAAGTCGTTGACTTGCTGTGGATATCTTTGACCTTGCTCAATATGTTGACTTGGTCAGCGGTGCAGAATATGCCCCATCATTATTATTATATTTAATATTATTATGTTAATAAGTTATTATATTAGACCTATTATTATTATTATTATTATATTATTTATTTTTTAGTTATTATTATTAATATATTATATTATTATTAATAATGTTATCATTTATATTACTAATATATTTTATTATTATTACTTTATTTATTATTATATTAATATTTTATTTTTTATATATGTTATTAGATTATTATTATTAGATTATATTAATATATTATTATTATTAATGAATAATATTATAATAATATTTATTATTATTATTGGTATTATTTTTATTATAATATTTATTATTATTATTATTATTAATATAATCTTTTTATTATTATTTCGATTGATTGATTGAATCGATTGATTGATTGATTGATTCAGCTCCATTAAGTTCGATTCGATTGATTCAGCTCCATTAAGTTCGATTCGATTGATTCAGACAATTTGGTCAAAAAGAACAGGGCCTTAAAGTCACTTAATTTAAGTTCACTTCAGATCCTATAAGTTGATTCGATTGATTCAAATCCTATAAGTTCGATTCGATTCGAGATCCTATAAGTTGATTCGATTCAGATCTTATAAGTTCGATTCATATCCTATAAGTTCGATTTAACCTATAAGTTGATTGAGATCCTATACCTCACTTAATTTAAGTTCACTTCAGATCCTATAAATTGATTCGATTGATTCGATTCGAGATCCTATAAGTTCGATTCGATTGATTCGAGATCCTATAAGTTCAGTTCACTTCAGATCAGATTAGTTTCAATCCAAAAGAACAAGGCCTAACAACCTAACACCTTTAGATATTTCAAACGTTTCAATCTCGAATCAACGATAAAACAAAACACTAGTATTGCAGACTTTGTTAGGTTCTGTTTGGTAAAACACTAGTATTTCAAATGTTTCAATCTAATACCTCTTCAGATTTCAGTTAGCTTTTCAGTTTTCAGGTACTTTTTCAGATTTCAGATATCTTTTTAGTTAGTTTTACCAAACAGAACCTAACATTTTATCATTAAATGATCTATTAAAAAATGGTGTCCGTATTATTTTAGAGGCAAAATAAGACTTATTGGCAATTTGGCATACGCATATAAGCATATTATCTTCACAGATTCTTATTTGTGACCGATATATCCGTCACAAACTTGCGACGGGTCAAATACAATCCATATAGGGAGATAAGACAAAAGCAAATTGTCTAGAAAGTAGCATTCTTTTTTGTCTTATCTATCCATGTGGTGGTATTTGACCCGTCATTTAACCCGTCGCAAACTTATGACGGATATACTCGTCAGAATGGAGAGTTGCTTTATTATCTTAGGATTCTAGGGGGTTTGTGCTTTTCACTTTGATGGTTTTAAGAGCCCCACTTGCACATGATTTTTTTAAAGTTTTCTAAATAACCTACAAAGAACATTTAAGGTTATTTTTTTATTACAAAATTCTCATTGAAGACGGACACTATTCGTCACAAGCTGAAGACGGATAGTATTCCTCTCACAAAATGCAAATGGATAGTGCAAGTGGGGGTAAAATGGATACCCCCACTTGCCCTCCCACTTGCATTTTGTGAGAGGGTCACTATCCGTCTTCAGCTTGTGACGGATAGTGACCGTCTTCAATGAGACGGACTGTTTTTTATTTTATTTTTTTTATAAGGAAGGGAACTAGATTAATCTCTACAATAGGACCAACTTATGTCGGGGAGTGAGAACATTTAAGGTTGTTAATAATCACTACGGTCTTTTTTTTTTCGTATTTTTTTTTGCAAAAAATAACCATATTATGATTACTTTTGGGTCAATAATGACTACCTTGAAAAAAAATAGATTTTTGAATTTTTTAGTTACACAAAGTGGTCACTATTTAACCAAGTGTGATCACTATTTAGTAAAAAATGATCACTTTATTCTAGTTGTACGCACGAGCGTTGTAAAAGAGAATTTATGATATGAATACAGAATACTCCTTCCAATCACTTCCATATTTCATTTTTCTTATTATTCGGGTTTTCTACCTATTTAATTATTATACTATCCTTTTTATTTTAATTTTAAATCACAGTATCGATAAATTGAGCCAAAATTCTCTCCATTTTCTAAAACAGTTCACAACGGCCTAAATTGTATCTTGTCAACATCGAACAATTCACAATTTATGCATAAAAATAAGGGTTAATAGAATATAAATGAGATAATATTATTAAATGAGTTTGTAAGAGGAAATAGAGAGAAAAGAAACACAAAAACTCCGGATAGACTCTCTCAATATCGTTATTGAGAGACCTCTCACATGATGGGGTGAGAGACCACTGAGTTTCCTTTTTCCCTATTATGTCTCCTACTAAGACGGTCTCTCATGAGACTTACTGGAAAAGAAATGGAGAGGATCCTTGTTGCGATAAATTACAGTTCATAGACTATACATCTGAGGTAGTACCTCTTATTGCTTATTTTCTAAGTTTTATTTTAAAGTTTTTTAGTTTCGCTCTAGTATAAAGTTTTTAAGCACATTTACTAAAACATTACACTAAAAAATTATAATATTGCTCAAAAACTATATTTATAAATGGCAGTTCATAGACTATACATCTGAGGTAATACCTCTTATTGTTTATTTTCTGAGTTTTATTTTAAAGTTTTTGAGTTCTGCTTTAGTATAAAATTTTTGAGCATATTTACTAAAACACTACACTAAAAAAATATAATATTGCTCAAAAACTATATTTATAAATGGTAATATGTTCAAAAAAAATGTGTATATGCTCAAAAACTACAAGGTTTGAGGTACTACCTCAGATGCGTAATCATTTTTCTCTTATAAATGTTCTCTTATAAATGGTAATATGTTCAGAAAAAATATGTATATGCTAAAAAACTACAAGATCTGAGGTACTACCTCAGATGCGTAATTCTTTTTCTCGATAAAGTAGTGTCAAACCGTCTTTCACGAGACCGACTCAAATTACATGAGGCAAATAGCGGTAATTTATTAAGATTCCTAGTTTTTAGTTTGGTAAGAAAATTACAGAATCTTAAAATTGGGGATTAATGGCGTCAATTAAATGTTAACACAATCTGTAAACGGAAGGGAAAGAACCCAACCCTAGTCCGTAAAATTGTTCGGTAGAGAAGAAACAAAACAACACAGTTCAGTTCAATTTGGGGGTAAAAAAAATGGAAGTATTGAATTTAGGAATTGGAATTAAAGTTGAAGTAAGCAGCGACGAAGAAGGTTTCCGTGGAGCTTGGTATGTCGCCACCGTCCTCAAACCACCGTCACCTCCGTCGTCGCCGTCGCCGTCGCCGTCTAATAAAGTATTAGTCGAGTACGATTCATTATTAGCGCAAGAAAACGGTTCAGCTCTTCTTCGAGAATTCGTTGATCTCAAATTCGTCAGACCGCTACCGCCGGTCGATAGCGGTCTGGTTCAGTTTAAACCGGATGACCTCGTTGACGCTTATTATCAAGATGGTTGGTGGTCTGGTGTTATAACTCAGGTTGTTCATCCGCATTCGTTGTATAAAGTGTTTTTCTCGAATCCGCCTGATGAGCTTCTGTTTAATTCTTCGGATTTGCGGATCCATCGGACTTGGATTAGTGGAGTTTGGCTTCGTCCTCCTAAGCCTAATCCCCAGGTTATTTCTTCTTTTTCCGTCTCAGTTATTTGTTTACCTTTTTTATTTATTGTGATTCGGATTAGATAATAATAATGCTGCTTTAGGTTGTAGGGTTACTATGATTGGTAAAATTTTGCTGTTAGGAGCTAAATCTTGCAGCCAAGATACTGTTCTATTAGCTATTGAAGGCGATAATTTTTGTGTTATTAACTCTATTCGTGGGAAATTTCTTAGATTATTGTTGATATTAGAATTGAACTCTCTTTGTTCGAAGAAGTAAAATTAGGCCAATAAAGTAGCGGATTTTATGGCCAAATTAGGGCATTCCTGTACTATTTCTTCGAGGTGGGTTGACAGTATTGGCTTTCACTCTCCTCCTTCGTCCGTCCAAAAGGATGAGATAGATTGGTCCTATTATAGAGAATCAACCTAGTTTTCTTCCCGTTTTTTAAAAAAAAAACAAATCATTTTGAGGTGTAAGTTCACCCATGCACGGTTCTAAAGGATGATTCATGTCAGCCGACCCCCCAAATCATTTTGGGATTAAGGCTCTGATGTTGTTATTGTTGTTGTTTTAAAAAAACAAATGATTGGGACGGAGGGGGTAGAATTAGAATTAGTGTACATCGAGTAATCAATGTTTACATGCTTTTGACTATAGTCAGTGTGCTGAAAATGCTATTATATCTTCAAATCAAATAACCTTACATGCAAATCTTGATAACTAACTACCTTCTGAATCCGACATTATCGCCTTTTAGATACGATACCTCATTGTAATTCTTATTTGTGACAGACAATTAGAGATTACGATTTTAGCCCAGGGACAGCGGTAGAAGTAAACCTAGATGCACATAATTCCCATGATGTGTGGTTGCCTGCTAAAGTTGTTAGACAAGTTTGTAGCACCGTCTTTTTGGTCGAGTACCAAACGACAGTAATGCCAGGATTTCAGAAAGTAGGCGTAGATTGCCTTCACATTAGACCCCCCCCTCCTATTACCTCTACCAAAGCCTTTACCTTATTGGAGAAGGTTGACGCCTTCTGTGATTCTTGCTGGTTGACTGGAATTGTTACCAAAATTCTTGCTGCCGGACGCTACATTGTGTACTTCAAGCACACGAGAAAAGAGAAGGAGCTCTGTCTCACTGACTTACGACATCACATGGAATGGACTAATGGCAAATGGCTCCATTCTCCTCAGGTACCCTACTCTTCTACTCTTTTCATCATCTTGTTTCTACATGTGCTGCGTTTTCTGCATTTACTCCCTCCACATCTATAATATGTTCCACATTGATAAATGATAATGCACAACAACCAACAAGTAGAGTAACATAAGGATAGAAATAAAAGTAGAGAAGGATTATGGGGTCAGGAGTCGTAAGAACCACAAGTTATAAGCAAAAAAGGAAAGTGGTACATTCTGAATTTTCAATATAAGGAAATGTGGAACATCATATAAAAGTGGAGCTGTGAGAGGGAGTATTATCTTTGGCTTTGTTCTAATTTGAGGCCCTCATTATCGTCTATGAGGTTCATTCATTTATGGCCAAAATTGTGCGAGTACTCCGTAACATTCTTATGATAGGATATGGAGAATGTGTTTGTAGACTACAAATTGTAGTGTTCAGGCACTTTATCTGACATAACCTCTGTTTTTTTCCCTCTCCTCTTCTAGGACACCTCAATGGCATCAAAGTCTGATAAGCCGTCAGTCTATCTCAATGGTGGTAACCCGGATAACAAATGTGCTTCTAATGAGGATTCTGTGGTTATGAAGGAAAGTAATGGACATGTTAGGATGTCTGCTGCGAGGCTTTCTGAGAAAGACCCACAAACATCCACGAGTGGAAGGGCTGATTCCATTACCATAACACCGATGAACGAGAGAAACAAACAGACAAATGCTAATGGCGATGCTATTTCTGTGAGGCGTTCAAGAAGATCAACTGAAGAGGCTGTATCTGATGCAATGCTATCTCCTCCAACATGTAACCCAAACATAAAGCAGACAGAGGTTTTGGACACTGGGACCTCATTGGCTCTTGACACCTCAATGTCTGATCATCAAGCGAAATCGAGTTTGAAACAATCTGAAGATGCCAACCAGCCTTCTGATCCTACAGATGTTGAGGTAATGTGAGATTTTACTTTCTTTTTTTCTTTATCTGTTTCTGTGTTCTGTTATGTTTTTGCTGCTTTCTGCAGGGTTGGCCATAATAATACTCCCTCCGTCCCGATCATTTGTTGTCCTTTGGTTTTGGCACAAAGACCAAGGAAAGGGGAGCTGGCCAATTACTAAATGACAAGTGGAATAAATTGAGTGTGAATGATCAAATTACTCATCAAATTCATTCTTAAAATAGAAAGTACAACAAATGACTGAGACACCCCAAAATGGAAAGGGACAACAAATGACCGGGACAGAGGGAGTATTAAATATTGTCATGTTTGATTTATAAGGACTGTTTTTGTAGATCAAAATGTTATATCCTGTTAATCTAGCGCCAGGGAGGGGGATGGCCTTTTTGAATTAAACTCTTACTTTTTGGTAGCTGATAACTTTATATGTCTAGCTCTATACCAAATAATGTGATTGAAAACTCTACATGTGCCTGGAAACTAGGTATTGATGCTTGTTACACTTTTTTTCCTTTCTTCATGCAAAAAGACCGAAATGACAGACTCATTGATAGGATAAATAATTTTAAAATTCCTTCAACTGAAAAATGAAAACATGTTATAATCCCAATTCAATGTGTCTGTAGAATGATCCAGGCACAAGTCGTGTACATGGTACGGATCTGTTTGGGGCAAGTGTTATCAACTCATGCACTTAAGAATCAGGGTCGTGTAGGAGTAAAGGGCTTTGGCTAAATTCTGTGAATTAATGTGAATTTTTCATATTTTTTTTTTTAAATTTCTTTCTTCACACAATCACACTTGCTAATCTGTTATTACCCGTATTTTTCGATAAGTGTCAATGCTAATAGATCGTATAAACATTCAATCGTTTTTAAGGGTGATTATGAGAAGCTTTCTGTAGCTAGAAAGGGGGAAAATCTGCCAAAGCCAAGAGCTCTTGTCGCAGCCCTGTCAGGTAAATGATTTTTTTTGCAATAATCCTTTTAGAGCTTATATATTGAAGATCAACACTATATAGCACAATTTCAGGTAACATTCAGTTGGAAGCACATGCAGAGACTGCCATGGAAAGATCAACTAGAAGTGACTCGCGGAAACCACTTGCTCCACCTGAACCTATTGTGATAGATTTTACGAGAATTAGGTCTGGACCACTTCTGAAAAAGAAGACCATTCTTCACGAGAAACAATTGGATGCTTCAGCAAATCGTGAGACACTGGTAAACTCTGCTCCTACCTAACCTTCCTGCACTGCCTCGCTGGCTGTTTAAAATGCTAATTAACTCATTCTGCACCTTTATTCTGATAGGATGAGCCTCTCAAAGCTGGTGAAGTCATTAATGTGAAGAGAAAGAGAGGCAGGCCACCTAAGGCTCTCTCTCAGCTTGGCAGTCCAAATACTACAGAAGCAGGTATAGTCTGATTGAGGTTGTAAAAATGTGCTATTACTGTTGAGTGATGCCCATGCATATTTTGTAATACTCTTCTGGTTTGTGTTTGAATCTTCATCTGTTCCAGAAAGTGTGGAAAATGTGAGGCAAGATGTTTGTGTGGAAGGCTCCTCTGTAACACCTTCTCGAACTGATCAAGTTGAGAACCCTGTGGCTGTCGATAAGCTGCTTCAGATAAACACCTCAGCTCCTAGTGGCCCGCCTGAAAAAGTTGTAAGCATGAGTAGTGATATTTCCAAAGTGGGTTTGAAATCTAATAAGAGAAGTAATGCAAGGAGACGAGCTGAAAAATACAGAAAAATTTTAGAAGAAGAAACTACGGAACCAGACAATACATTAATATTGAGAGGGAAGAAACTAAAATCAATCAATCAGGCAGAACTTCCATCTGAAGGTATTGATGCTTGTATCATGTAAAGGTGACGTGGATCAGAAGTCACTTTGTTTTCATTACGTGTATATGTCATGAAGATAGTCTAGAACTATAGTGTGTTGCTGAATTCATTGTGCCTCTTGGAGCTGTGATGTGGTGCGTTAACAAGGTTATTAGTTCAACCATTAATTACTTGGAATTTTGCAGACAACTCAAAAGGAGAAGCAGTTGAAGATGCTGAGAATGGAGTAGGCAGAGAAGATAATACAGCTGCTGGTGTAACCTCAAGTAATGCTTCTGATGACCAGCCTTTATCAGCTTGGCTTGAGAAACCACTCTCTCCAGCAACTGATGCAAGTAAGTTCTAGGCAGCTAGTAATTGGTGTCGTGCTCTTTGCTTAGTTTATTTATGTATAATGTCCTTGTGGTGTGTGTTTTAGGAGGCTCTATGGATCGGCTTGCAGGTCAATCTGGTGAGACTGAATATGAAGCGCCACAAGGTGGTCAATCTAAGGAAAATGGACCAGAGGAAAGAGACGAGATGTCAGCTGAACATCCAAGGCATGATAATGATTTATCCAACAGACGAGATGAGATGCCAACAATAGAATGTAATACACTTGTGGGCGGAGAAGATGAAGAATTGCCTTTCATAAAGAACTCGGTTATATGGGAAATGATAGAATCCATGGAAATATTGAAGGTGGTTCCACAAAAGCCACATTTCAGGCCCCTGTATAATTGTAAGGAAGAATGTAGAGAAGGATTGGCCATAGGGAGAATGGTGACTTTTACGAGTATAGCGGAGAAGATATCAAAGGCTCATTTTGAAGACCCAGAGAGGATGTTGAAAGGGTACGGGGAGGCACTGGGGGAGTTGGAAGAACACGGATTTGAGATAATAGGAGTGAGGGAGAGGTTGGAGAAGCTGATATCCATAAAGAAAAGGCATGACGAGGACGAAAAGAGGAGAGAAGAGATAGCAAGGCAGATAAGAGAAAGAGAGGAGGAGATAGCAACGATGGAAGAGGAAATAGAGGAGGTGGAGAAAGAGATGGAGGAGGTGAAGGAGAAACAGAGAAGAATGGAGTGGAGGAAAGAGAAGAAGGAAGGGGAGATGAGGATGGTAGAGGCGACTGTGGTAGCTGTGAAGGGTGTGCTTGCAAATGCTCGACTGGAATTTGACAAGCTTGCTGCTTCATTCTTGTAATCCTGGCAGGGATTCTGTGTCATTTGTGTACTACCACGACAAACTTGATTGTAGTGCATGTCGACTGGGCTACAGTGCAGCAATGAAGCATTGCATTGTTGATTTGCCGGGGGGGCTAAGGCCTGAGAATACGAGATTGGTCAGTATATGTAGATGTCAAGGTGTGTAAGTGTAGGCAGCGACGTAAATACGTAGAAACCAGCTTTCCCTTCCTCAATTATCAATTTGTCAATCCTTTACTCTGTACATCATACTTATGCGTGGGCAGCAGTCCCCACCTCATTTTTCTCCCTTGGACATATATGTGATATGTCGACTGCGTCAATACATTTTACCACCTGCTCCTTCGTTCTGGTCATTTGTTTACCTTTTCTTTTGCCACAAAGACAAGGAAAAGAAGAGAATATCATTTGTGGTTATCGTCATTGGAAGACAAATGGACAATAATGTATGCGAGACATCAAATTGCCCACTGGAAACATTTCTGATATAGAAAGGTAAATAAATGAACGAGTCATTCAAATATAGAATAGACAGACTAATGACTCGGACGGAAAGAAGTAGTAATCTTATTCACCTTGGCTTTGGAGCTTTTCAGACGGAAATTAGCGTCTGAAGGGAGACCTGATGATTTTCTTCAAAGGTAAAGTAGTATTCTATCCATTTTCTCAAATCATCTCAAAATAGAAAATATGACAATATACATGAATGAAGAGAGTAATATTCAACATAAATTCTCATCACAAGTAGGGATGGCAATAGATCGAGTTTGGGCTCGGTAAAGCTTCATCTTTCATCTATTCGTTACTTTAAAGTCTCATCCAACCCATCTGTCATCCGTGAAATTTATTATCCGTTATCCATTCATCCATCATTGATCATCCATGGATGAAACGGTCAGATCGGGTAATTGTGTATTTATATGTTTTAAGTTAAAAAAAATAATGATTTTTTTATTCTCTATAAAAATAACGGAAAATTCACGTGGCACCCTCGAACTTTGCCATTTTGTACGTGGTACCCAAATTTTTAATTTTGTGTACATGATACCCTTCATGTTTGATTTTCATGCATAACATGCCCTTTTTTGTCGCTAGAAAAAAATTCAATTGCGCATAACTCCGAGACCGGAATCCAGAATCAGCCAATTTTTTTCCTAAAATGATTATCTCGTCATAATCTACGATTTGAGAAAACAAAATTTGCCGGCTGATATTTTATAGGGTTTTTTTTAACGGAAATCTCAAATCAACCATATTTTCGATGTTAAACTTCTGAATGACCATTTTCGCTTTATCAATTTATAGATGTCGAAGAGATAATCAATTTGAAAAAAAAAATTAGTCAATTCCGATTTTTAATTTATGATTTGTGTTCAACTGAAAATTTTAAGAACGATAAAAAGGGCGCGTTGTGCTTGAAAATCAAATCTCAAGGATATTATGTACACAAACTTAAAAAGTTGGGTATCACGTACAAAATGGCAAAACGTGAATTTTCCGTAAAAATAAAGCTAGATAATTATTTTAGTTTAACTTTCTAGTTTGTAGTTCGCAAAATGTATATTTTGAGAGTATAAAAATTTTAAATATTGAATATTTTATATCTTAATAATGTATTATATGCAAAAAAAAAGTTTAAATAGAAAATAATAAAAGCGGGTGCTGGATAGATGGCAGGTGAAATTTCTTCATCAAACCCATAATCCATTTGTTATCCATTTCATCTATCATTCATTCTTCTTTTAGAATCGGATTTTGATCAAGTGCGGTGAAATCAACATCCTTAATCACAAGCTTGTGACAATGTGATATTTTTGTGATCACAAATTCTCACTTGTGACGAACACTAACCGTCACAAGTGAGTGACGGGGTCACCTCCCTCTCACACAAATGCAAGTGGGAGGACAAGTGGGCCGAAAATGGAGCGCCCCACTTGCCTCCCACTTGCATTTGTATGAGAGGGAGATAACCCGTAATTCACTTGTAACGGATAGTGTCTATCACAAGTGAAACTGGCTGTTTTGTGATAAAACCATTATCTTTTTTTTTTTTTTTTTTTTTTTTGTGACAACGATAAAACCATTATCTAATAAAATAAAAATTTGTGAATGAGATTACTTGCTTATTCTATACTTCTATCCTTATCTATCCTTATTATAAAAGAGGATACTGTTGTGACAATACTTTGAGTATGCTTGTGTCCTCGCATGACGTCATTAATTACACTTCTGCCATTCCGTCTTCACTTTTTGCTTTGTTTATTCTTATATCCTGCCTGTCACTCCTAAAAGCCACTCTTGCTTTTCACCTTTGTTTCTCGCCTCTTTTTTCCAAAGCTAAGTCTGGTAGTCTTTCTTGTTTCCTTGTCGTCACTATCGGTGCATCTTTGTATCATTTTCTTCCCTTCATCCCCACCAACGTTTCTACAAGACTACAATTGCTTATCTTTGTTGCTACATATCGAAGGAGAATCAGGTACTTGCGCTATTAACAGATGGCAATTCGCGCCATAGAAGTAGCATTCTGAGGTTAGTTTGACACCGTCTTCTTCCGTTTATATTATTTCTTGTTTGCTTGAAGGAGATAATTTGTGGGAGCTACCAGCTCGTAGTCGATCTATTGTGTTCAGGAGTTTAGGTGGGCATATTCACTGAACAAAACTTCTTTTACGTATGTGCCCACCAGGTGTTTGATGAATTGGCAAAGTAAATATTACTTTGCTCTTTTTTTTATACTGTGTTCATAGTTTTAAGTTCATCCATATAGGCTAACTACTGCAAAATGACCTATAAGAATAAACAAAGCAAAAAGGAGTATAAATATGCCCACCTAAACTAGTATATAAAAAGAGAATACATGCGTGACAGTAATTTCAACCTGCTTGTGTCCTCCTATGACATCACTATTTACGATTTTGCCATTCCTTCTATTTTTTTAATCTCACTGTATTTCTTGTTCTTCTTGCTTCTGCTGCGCATCATCATCATTAGCATCTTACCTCCATCACAGGTAATTATTTCACACTATCCAACAAAATTAATTACCATATTATTTCATTGATCTATTTCAGTCATTCGTAATTTGTGAAGTCAAAACCATAAACCGTTTACTGAATTCACCCAGACCATCTTGACCGACACCGCCATTAAAAACGCAGCATCTCAGCAACAAACAAAGCACGAACCCGCAACAAAGGCGAAGAAAAACTTCCTGAGATTGAAAGGAATCCAACACTTCAGACTCCCATCATTATCGACGACATTGGTTCAGACAAAACTGCCCCTGATCTTCGCAAACACGAAGTCAACCTTCTTTGGCTCTTCCAGAAGTTCTGTGACGATCGCGTTTTCGAGATTAATGCAAGAATCCAGCGACTACACAATTGAAGTACAGGAGTTCTCTTTTGTGGTATGTTTCGGACCTTTTGGGCTTGCTTTTTTTTTTTTTTGCATAATCAACTGTTACCGTTTCATATATTGGTGTTGGTTTGATTTTTTATGGGTTTCTGAACTTTGGTACAGACATTTTCTTATCACAAATTTCGTTTCCGATTATGCGCATAAGCTGTTCGATGAATTGTCCCGATTAAAACTCAAATGATTTTTCGTTCAGGCGTTTGTCCTTTTTCTGAGCATTCATTTTCTCTGTAATGGTGCATCGTTTTAGTTATTTTAATTACCTATGTAAGTCCATTTCTCGACCTCATTGTGCTTTCAAAGATCGCCAAATGGTTAGCGTTGTTTGTGTTCGTCCTTCTATGGGGTAGCCATCTTATGTCACTATGTTAACCATTGTTTTTCCGCAGTTATTTAAGCAACAATCATATTAGTAGGAGCCTTACTTCAGATTTACCAATTTCATTGAAAAACTTGTAAGTTGCACGGCAATAATCGCAATATATTATGTGATGTCGAAACATCGGCTTTCAAAGATTTCTTAAGTTTCTTGTGTTTTTGTCCAGTTCTCTTTCAGATAACAATTTAAGTGTAAGCATCCCAGATAGTATCTATTCTCTTACCAATCTTACTGCATTGTAAGTTTTCATTTTCTTTTGTTCTTGAATCATGGTGTATGGTCGCAGCAACTGCTATAAACATTTTCCCAAAAAATCAACGCAAATTCATAAGACAATCCTAATTTCAGTACTACTTCGATTTCTTCACTACATGTATATCCTAATAACTCGGAAAGCTTTCAGCAAGAATCCAGCGACTACACAATTGAAGTACACGATTTCTCTCTTGTGGTATGTTTCGGACCTTTTGGGCTTCCCAAAGCAGCGTATAGAGTTGTTGGTTACCTGGAGGAAGCAGCGATATACACCGAGTATCTGAAGGACATTGAATGCAACTCTGAAAAATGTTACTGTCATCCGTGCTGATGAAGCTCATTTTCCTTATGTGAGTAGCTCATTCTCAACCGGAGCTGTCACATTATTACATGTGCAATCTAGCAAGCCGTCAGCTCAGACGGCTTCCTAGCTGCCTGTACTTCAGAGTAATGAATTCGAGCTTAATTTAGTGTTTGACCCTCTGAGATCACCTAATTACAAGGTTGTTTGCCTGCAAAAGGTAGATGGGCAGGAGTCAAACTACAAAGTAGCGGTATATTTGTCTGAGACGGGTGTATGGAGTCTCTCTGAAGAGTCTGTTTACGTCCCTGATGATGTGGAGTTCAAGGTCGGTGCCTCCAGCAATAATGCAATTCATTGGCTGAAGAATGCTGTCAGCGGATTATACCTTGCATTGAATAATACAAAAATGCTATGCGAAATGCCAGAGTTTCCTATAAGGGATGAAGTCCCAAGTATCATAGCATAAATTTAAGTACCTTGGTGAATCCAAATTAAAGACTACTTGTTCTATATAATTTCGCACCCTCTTCTAAACTGTTACAAGATATACCACAGATGAAACAAGATTACTCAGGGTGGGCCTTGAAATCAAGGCTTAATCTCAATGTATTAGTCACTTAATATCCTTCTATAGCTTGGAATTTCGGGTTTCATCCTTTGCTTTCCGAATATGAGTGTGATGTCTTGAGTGTTATTCATTCCAAGAACGATGAGGAAGATTTGGAAGTTGTGTTATCAATACCAGGTGACGACGTAACTTTTAATCTCAAAGAAGAAAACCTCAACAGATATGCATGATCCGGTTTTTCGTCCCTCTGATGTAACTATTAGGTATAAAACCCATTCAATGTATGAATATTTTGAAACATTTTCTCTTGTTTAATGTAGATTACAGTGTGAAACTTTTTTTTGGTTGTTTAAAATAAACAATCGGAGATGTAATTCATAGTATGTCCGCAGTTGTTTTTATTGAATTTCTAAAATAAAGTTTTTCCAATAATAGCTCTAAATCGAAAAACTATGTAAATAAATAAACTGGAATTTTTTTTGTTTTTGCTCATAAGTAAGCTATGCATGCATCGTAGTCAATAATATATAATTTTATTTTACGGTTTACTAAACATAGCAACTTGCAGTGTAATTTGGATTTTCCTTTTAATCTCAAATTGTGATCCTTTTAGAAAAATCGAAAATATTAAAGTTCGAATTTTTTGTTAGGATGATAGGGAGACCAAAATCAAACGACAAAATAGCATTAGTAAATTACAATTACAATAGCAATTTTTAATACACAAAATCTCATTGAAGACGGGCGATATCCGTCGCGAACTCACGACGGATACCATTTCTCTCACAAAATACTCATTGAGAGGTGAGTGAGAAAGCACATGGAGGGTGCCCACCTTGTCCCCCTCTCTCCTTTTTGTGAGAGGTCTTGAACTGTGACGGATTAGCCCGTCACACGCAAGACGCTTTGTTTTTAATATAGTGTTGGTTTTCCACATTCTTATTTTATCGTCGTCGATGTTACCTAAATAACACTTTGAATCTTAAAAGAAAATGCATTTATTTAGGTGTAATACATACTGTTTTAGTTATAATTTGCTAACATTAATCAACCATTAAATGTGCCGGTGACTGTTATTTAATGGCAAGGGATATGTTAGTCGTATAATGTAAGAAAAAACCGTCGCATATTTTATATACATTAACCTATTAACAAAAACTATTCAATAAATATATAAAACTCCTTGCATGATTCAATATCGCTACTTCGTGTGTCTTAACGTCATTATATGTGGAATATATATAATGTTAATTTCATCTGTGCTAAGTCATACAAATCCATTTACGGAAAAAATGAAATCTTATCTTTTAGAAAAGTTGAACTTGTGAGTAGTTGTGACTCACTTAGGGGGTGTTTGGTTGGCTCTCTTGGAATGAATTGGAATGGATTTGCTCCCTTCCAATGTTTGGTTGGAGTCTTTTGGAATCCAACTCCCTAGAATCTCATACACAACTTCCCCCTTTGGTATCAAACTCCGTTCCTCCCTTTTACAATTTTAAGATGAACCAAACAAGTTTATGAGGGAATGGATTTAGAACCCCATACCATCATGGATTCATATTCCAATCCATTTCATTCCATGCTATTGAACCAAACGTCCCCTTAATTTAATTTTAAAGCTATAAAGAGATCCGTTGATGCTTATCTTGTTTTAAAAAAAAAATGCAGATACATGAAATTCATGTAATAAAATTGCCTTAATTTTATGTACAGTATATGTACTTTTAATTTCATTTTCGATAACTCATAAAAATCCATTTGCCGATAAAATGAACTCATATCCTTCCCAAGAGTTGAATTAGTGATACACGTAATTTAATTGAAAAGCTATATAGCAACACGTATCCTATTGATTTCAAATAAGAAAGAACTAAAGGTCATGTTGCATGAACGTAAAGCTCTCTATAAATACACGACATAGGGTGGTAACTTGACAACAACTATTCATAGTTGATAGCTTGCGATGAGTATTACTTCTCATCTGTACATTCAAATATTATTTGTACAATGTAGTTCTTTTCTTTAATTTATACATCTTTACGTACTTATTAAACTAAATTTGTTATCTGATTTGTTTCAGACTCTTCAGGAATACAACGACGTTCACTAGAAGTAAACGTAAAGATTATTTTAAATGATATACTTAAACAACTTGAGTTACCGATTGCCGAATTTGGTATTCATACTGATGATGAACTTAAAAGTTTCGTTCGAATACGTGTTAGTCGTTTGTCTTCCGAGATGTTAAAAATTATCGGAAAGTCGTCCAAGCTTGTCGGCCGGTTTCATAAAATTGTGCAAGAAAGAGCTTATAATCTTATATGGACTCGACGTCTTTGATTTCAACTACTACGACATGCAACTGTTGCAACACAACTACAACACCCTAAAAGCTGCGTACTACACGACTACAAGACATGAAATACTTCCTGAAATTGAAAATCTATCGCTTTCAGATAAAGACTGAACAAGTTAAACAGTGAACTCGGTGTCATCAAAACAATAATGTTAATAATAATGTAAATAGAAAAATAAGGGATAAAATAATTGTATAATATAACCCCAGTGTGTTTTTTAAATGTTTAATTGTATATATAAATAAGTGATGTTCTACAATTTTTATATCTAATTTTAATTTTTGTCTATATCATTTACTCCTAGTAGATATCGTCTGCAAACACTACTGTTGCTGCAAATGAAAAACGTTGGATGCCGCGTGCGGGGCACGCGGCGTTCTAACTAGTCTAACAAAATGGTCAAATCTCTTCAATTATAATTGTGATTGTCACAACTCCAACTGAATATTTAATGCACAAGTGAATGTCCAAGGCAGCTTTATAGAATAGTGTGTAAAGTCTTTGCCTCTTTGGGGTAGGAATGGCGGTGGGTCGGGGACCCAACCTAGATCCCGAGGGTCGGACCCTAATGGGTTGGGTATATGTCTTATTTTTTCAGGCCCAATGGGTATGGGTCGGGTATGGGTCTTAAGAAAATATTTCGGGTCCGGATCCGGGTCTTAGTTATGAGACATATACCCAACCCTTAGACCTTTTATTAAAAAAAAATAAAAAAAATCAAAATCACAACTTTTTTGAATTCATACTGGCAGACCGTAGAAACCAAAGCAATTAAAGTCTCTTTCTCTCCCTCATCCCATAAAGTGATAAAACCCAACCAAACTCTTTTGACAATACCACCAATCCACCACTGACACAAGGAAACCACCACCACAGCACTGATACGCGACTGGCAACCACCTCTCTAATAGGCAGCGACCGACAACCACCATTAACGGCAGCCAGCGACGGTCAGATGGAGACGGCTATCAAGTACGATATTGATTTTAGGGTTCCGTGTTTGATTCTTTCACATGCATGTATTTGGAGGTAAAATTAATTTAGGTCTTCTTTGTCTTTCTTAATCTCTTTGGTATGTATATTCGATTTGGTAGTGTACAATAGAGATTAATAAACTCATAATGTTAAAGTAGTATGAATTTTTTTTTTAATATTATATACCCCTTAGCTGTTAATCCTGCTATTAAAGTGGCTGAAACTCGGACCCGCGGGTAGAGCCAGACCCAACCCTTACCCATAGGGTCCGGGTATGGGTCTTCAAATTTTAGACCCATGCGGGTCTGGGCCGGGTACGGGTCCAAAGGGAAAATCCCGGGTCCGGGTCCGGGTCTGGGTGGACCGGACCCAGACCCCACCCATTGCCATCCCTACTTTGGGGTCTTTCCCATTTTTGTGTAATATTACTCCCTCAATCCCATTAATAATTTATAATTACTTTATGTACGATTATTAAAGTAAAGAGAAAAAATAAGTATATAATTATAAAAAAATTAAAAACAACTTGAAATGAGGAGAAATGTAACATTTCACATTTACCTGAGTTGATTTATTTATTAATAAAGAAAATTGTAAATGTTTGACGGATATACTTTAAATAGGAAAGTGTAAGCTATTAATCAAGACAGAGGGAGTGTCTTTTTCTTTTGGTGAACCCGACATAATATTAGTGTCTCTCTTTTGAGATTGCTAATAAAAGAGTTTGTAGATTAGCGTTTTATGTGGTTTTTTCAATTTCCGTTTTACAAATAACATTTCTTTTTTGTTGATGAATACTTTTAATACTTCTTCCTATTCCTAATAACCTTCCCCTTTCATGGAGGGCACAAGAATTAAGGGAGGAGAGTATTATATGGTAAAGTATTGTAGTGGGGTAAGAGATTGGAGAGAGAGAAGATATTGTGTGATTAAAATAAGTATTGTTGTGGGGTAAAGTGATTAAAATAAGTATTGTTGTGGGGTAAAGTGATTAAAATAAGTATTATTGTAGGGTAAGGTGATTAAAATAAGATAAAATATGAGTATTGTGGGGTATTGTTCTGGGGTGGGGTGATTAAAATAAGTATAAAAGTTTGCCAAATAAGGAAATAAGGAGTATTGTGAATAGACGAAAAAGGAAATAGGGAGAGTTATTTAGAATAGGAGGGAGTATAATACTAGTGCAGGTCCCGTGCAAATGCATTGTATTTTAGATACAAATATTTGAAATTTGACAATTAATCAAACTAATGCTATTTATCTCTATTTTGAAAAGGGTACAAAATTTGCATATATAATTCCAAGGAGATACTATTTTATTAGCCTTATTTATGTAAACGTTAAACAATGATTGATGTCATAAAATTAATTAGGAGACAAATATTATTTGATAGTAAATATAGATAGTCAACACTGATTAATTAGGAAATAAATATTATCTAGCAAAATATCACTCAAGCGAGAAATTTAAGCGGAAAACTTTGGAGATGTGTTAACCTTTTACTTAGTATATAAGGGATTAGTGTAAATGGACCAACTAGGGAGAAAAAAGCAGATAGGAAAAGATGATGATTAATGAAAATAATTGCTTTTCTATGAGACGGTTTCACTCTAATATAGAGCAAAACGGATCCATAAAAATAAATATTATAATACACTTAAGAAAATGGATTAAAATTAAGAACGGTTGACCCTAATATTAAAGAATCCATCTTATAACCTAGTCAGGGAATCCATTCTCATTGCACCAAAATACAGCCTTTAAGGGTTCGATTCTCAGTGCGCTAAAGGTAAAACCTACTGTTTGACCAAAACTTTTTTACACTAAAGAAAAAAGGGATTAAAAAACGATTTTATATCGGAATTATTGTAATGAAAGTGAGATTAAATATTATTACTAACTTAAAACAAAAAAATGAAAGTGGGTGGAAAAGTCCAGCTGTAGGCGGGCAAAGCATTGCATTTAAGGCAACACCTCTCTCTCCTTTTCCCTCAGTCTTCTCCACTCCTCTTTATCTCTCTTGCTGTTTGTATTCTGCACTTCTTCATTACCTCCATTAAAATCAAACAAACAAAAATGGCGAGAGAAAAAACCAAAGAAGACTCAGAAATGTTCAAGAAAGGAGTGGCCGTAGAAGTAAGCTCAGAAGACGAAGGACTCCGAGGTTCATGGTACACCGCAACCGTAATCCGAAACCAAACCCAAACCCACAACAAAATACTCGTTGAATACCACAATCTTGTTGCTGATGAACAAGGTTCCAAGAAACTTCAGGAGTTAGTGGACCCTATCTTGATCCGACCCATTCCGCCTTGTTCACAAGGTCCGAACCCGCCTGTGTATCGGGTTATGGATGATGTTGATGCTTTTCATCATGATGGTTGGTGGGAAGGTGTTGTTACTCGTGTGTTGGTTGATAATAGAAATTCTCCCAAATATTCTGTGTTTTTTCGGTGTTCTCGTGAACAGATTGATTTTTCGACGAATGATTTGCGTCTTCATCGTGAATGGCTTGGTGGTAATCGATGGAATCCTTCTCCTTCTCCTTCTCCGTCTACTAGAACTAGAGCTGCACCCTCTTCAGGTTCGTTTCGTGTCATTTGTTTAATTTTCCGTTTTTGTGTGTCTTAGTCAATTGTTTACCTTTCTATTTTGGGAATGTTTTTGATGAACAATTTGATTTTTAACCCTCAATTTGTTTACGTTTTTCATTTTGGTTGTCTTATTTAATTGTTTACATTTCTGTTTTGGGAATGTTTTTGATGAATAATTTGATTTTTCACAAAATTGATTTACATGTCATCAAATAATTAGTCCCGTTATCTTTTCTTGTTCTTTGTGCCAAAATTAGGTAAATAAATAATCGAGACGGAGCCGTTAATGTATTATACAAAAAGTTGTATATACAACTTATTCAGTGTTGTGGAGCTTTGTCACAAAGTTGTCGAGCTCTATTAACAAAATTATCGAGTTATGATACAAAGTTGTTGAACTTAACAAAATAATTATTAAGCTCAATAACTTCGCAAAATAGCTCAATAACTTGTAAAATAACTCAACAACTTTGTGTGAGAGCTCGATAACTTTGACGTGGTTGTACATAGCTCTTATACAACCAGTTGTAGGATAATATTTGTGGAGACGGAGTGAGTATAATTCTGAGTCGTTTACCTTCATTTCTTGGAACAGGTGGCAGGACATCCAGAAGATGAAAGATCTTTCACTACATCAGAGTATCAGAGTCTTTATGTTTATTTCTAAAGTAAGTCTTGCTTAAGACGGGGCAACATGTACCGGTTTTTAAGGGTAATTAATTAATCTCGAGTGTTTTTGGGGAATGAATGTGTGTAATCAGGCACAGAATGTTTAATGTTAGGTACAGGAAATGGTGGTGGTGTCAATACAGTCATTATTCAGGAATTGATTGATTGAGAAACTAGGTTGGTTACTTGGTTTTAGGAATGTTATTGTATGTAGTCCGTACTGCTTATGAATTATGATCATGCTTTTATGACATCAATAGCTTTTCATGCTGCCGTTTTCTTTGTGTGATTCTGTCTTTCAGATTTCCCCTCAATCGTTTGGTGTACCCCTATTATTAATTAACGGCAAGTCTTGTTTGTGACGGTTACTTTATTTCGTGTTTGGTCTGTTATATATTGGCACCCGTGATTTTTGGTTCCACAAATTTCTCGACTCATATATTCATCAACACATTCTTGCCTTTTGTAAGAGGAAGGAGGGAGTAAGGAGTTTCCCTCCAAATGTTTCGTCTGTTGGAGGGGAAATATGGTTAAAGAAGAGAAATGGAGGGATTCATTTTCCCTCCATTTCCAATTAACCAAACAATGGAATTGTCACCTTTCCAATTTCTTCCCTTCATTATTACACAAATTCTTATTTCAGACGGTCATATCCGTCTAAAATGGTTAGACGGATACCATTTCCTCTCACAAAAAATCCATTTAGGGTGTGAGTGGGAAAGCACATGGGGGTGTCCCACCACCCATGTGCTTTTCACTTGTGAGAGGTCTTAATGCGGTCTGAAATAAGGCGGTCTTAAGCAAGACGGAGTGTCATTATTATGATATCGGATAGTACCATCACGATTATATAAATGAGTTAAGCTATAATAGAGGGATTTTCACCTCTGAAAAACCTGAACAAAGATTAAAGCATATTGTATAATTATTTTATATTATGCACATTATCTAATAGTGCCCTGGGCAAAATTAGGTTGACAAAAAAGTACTATGATTGGAAAAAGCTATTGATTTACAAATTCTTATGTAAGGCGGACTTGCACAAGAAGTTTGTAAATTAATGCGCTTCATATTGCAAAAGAAGTGAAGATTCCCTTTTATGTAAATGGGTTATGTTAGTTGTATTATGAATTTATAATCCGTTTTACACAATACTTGTGTAAGACAGTCTTACACGACGAGAATAAGAATGATGTGAAATCTTAGGAATAAAACTATAAACGGTTAGCTGACAGTTGACAGTTGACAGTTGACAGATTTGACATCCTGTGTCCCCCACCTTTGTGGTTTGGTGAGGTTGGTTCAGGTGAAAAATGTGGTTGAGGAAATCCCACCAAGGATTGAAGCCGATGAGGATTACCCGCCAATTCTCGGGAATCTCATCGGCTACTTTAAATCAGATGATGAGGTCATCGGGTGGCCTTACCCATCTCCGTCACCTCTTTGATGAATTCCCGACCTCTCGCAATCTCGTCTCTTGGAATATCCTCATTGCTGGGTATGTCCGACACGGTTGTATTCCCACTGCCCTCCACCTGTTTGATGAAATGCGCCACAGAGATATTGTCACTTGGAATACCTTGTTCTCTGCTTTCCAAAACAAGCAGGACTACCACTCCACCTTCCAATATTACCGTCTTTTACAGTCGTCTGGTTTCCGCCCTAATCACTACACTTTCTCCATCGTCATCACCTCCTTTTTAGTTTCTTCTGTCGATATTATCCTCCCTCAGATTCATGCTCAGATTGTTTCTCTTGGTTATAGTTCTAATGCTTTTGTCGGGTCAGCTTTGATTAGAGGATACACAAAATTGGGGGATCATTCTGCGTTATGCTGCGTGTTTCGTGATATATTAGAAAAGAGTGTTCCTGTCTGGAATGCCTTCATTTTGGGTCTTATGGATTTAGGTCTCACCCTTGAAGCTCACAGAGCATTCAATCGGATGCCTCGGAGAAATGTCGTCTCTTGGACTATATTGATTGACGGGTTTTTGAAAAATGACCAGTTTCAGAAGGCTCGTTATATTTTCGATAAGATGGATGAAAAGAATATAATTTCCTGGACTGCAATGATCTCTGGCTATGTGCGACTAGGAAAGTATTTTAACGCTTTGGAGTTGTTCCCTGTGATGATAAGATCAGGGACTCGGCCAAATCAGCACACGTTTTCAAGCATTTTAGCAGCTTGTGCTAAGCATTCGGAACTTCTTATAGGGGAGCAACTCCATACGAGCATTCTCAAGTACGGTATAACTGATGAAATTGTAGTTTTAACTGCCCTTGTCGGCATGTATGCCAAATGTGGAAACATTGACGCTGCACATCGTATATTTAAAACACTGCCTGAAAAAACTCTGCCGTCATGGAACACAATTATAGGTGGTTTTGCAATGCATGGGCTCGCTAGAAGAGCTGTGAACGCATTTGAGGAAATGACTAGTGGTGGTATAAGGCCTGATCAAACGACCTTTGTCCATGTTTTATCCGCTTGTGGGCATGGAGGTGAAGTTTTAGAAGGTGAAAGGATCTTTGTAAGCATGGAGAAAACTTACGGCATACCTGCAGAAAAAGAGCATTATGCTTGCATGGTCGATCTATACGGAAGAGCGGGTCTTTTAGACAAGGCACTGAGCTTTATTAAAGGCATGCCATTACAGGCAGACGTCGTGGTATGGGGCGCGTTGCTTGGGTCATGTGCCGTGCATTCAGATTCAGAATTCAGCAGTAATGCTGTAGAAGCAGTCCTCAAATTAGAAAATGATAACCCTGCTGTTTATTCACTGCTGTCAAAAATCTATGGTGAAAAAGGAGTTTGGAGTTCTGTGACATACCTAAAAAATAAGATGAAAGAAAATAACATAAAAATTCATAAAGCTGGCAGCTGGATTGGTTAACAGTTAGCAGGAAAAATGCTTGATAGATCAGAATATCAGATACTCCTTTTGAACCCGAGATGGCTCAGTTGGAAAAAAAATGATTGAGATGAGAAGTATTATCCGAGTATATATTTTCCGTCTACCACAAGGCAAAGGATGTGGAGATGATGATCTTAGCCTGCAGCTATGGCTCAGCAAAATCCATATTGAAGACATCCGAGAAAGGTTAGCTGCTTCCTTAAATTTCTGAGTTAGAACTCTGGTTTTGTTGTTAAAGACCGAATTGAAAACACACATTTGATCGAACTTTACAAGCTGTTGATTTATAATCGTCTTAACCTTAAATTGCGTAAAATATACACAAACTCAACACCAGTAATGTACAGTAGAGAGTCATCTCAGTTTCCATCACACAGCCAAAAAATTCTTTAGGGTTTAGAAATAAAACAAAGTTGCAAAATCCATAAAATCAAAAAAAGATGATAAAATGCATTAGTATTGAACAATGACATCAGAAACACCGCCATACTCTTCAATCCAAGGCAGATCAAAAACCAACTTGTTCAGTTCATTACACCACTCAAATTCCACAACTTCACCATTCACCAGGCACATCTTAGGCGGCTTGGTCGAGTATGCTAAGAAGCTCCCCCCTCCTTTAATCTTCATCTTGACTCTCAACTCCTCATACACGACACCTTGGATAGTTCCTCCATTATTAAACATGTTGATTAGACCGATTGGAGCAAACTTCTGATCGTGCCCTAGCTTCTGCATTGGGATGAAGCTGAAGAGCTCGAATGAGGAAGGATCAAGGGTCACCTTGATTGGTTCGGATTTTGATGACATCGAGACAAGTGAGGCTTCTTGGTTCAGATAGACAGCGTATTCTTCAGCATCACCCATTTCAATGCTTTCTAAGGTTTGATCCCACTCTATGTCGTTTACATGAACCGATGCTTCCATGCTCTTGTAACAGTCTTTGTACCCTTTAATCCTTCTCTCCTTCCCATCCCACCCTGCTCCTTGGCAATTAAATACTCCGATCACACCGCCATACTTCAAATCACAAAACACATGCAGTTTAGTGAAATTGAACCATAACTATCTAACCAGAACCTCTATGCAAGACCATCTTATTAGAGAATTCAGACATCGGATAACTAAATAACAATTGTCATGAAATTGAAAGAATGCATACCTTGTTAAAGTTCCATATCTTTAGGACGGATTCCTGGTCAAAGAGAGGGTTTTTGAAGAGAACATCCCTGGCTGGTAAGGCAAAATGCTGACATTTCGGAATAGTTCCATCAGGGTACACCAGTTTCTTCAAGAGATCAAAATCATGTCCCCCAAGGGAATCGCTGACATAGATGGGCCCGCCACAGATGGCTCGGGATGCAGCATGGAACTTGGCACATACATGATCACTCTGAAACATGTCCCAGTCAGGGTGGAAAATCTGGCCCATCCACAAGCTGTTATATGAACAATGAATCATATGGACTCCTTGTAGCCAATACACTCCATTTGGGTCCCCATTCGGGTCTTGGAACCAAAAATCATCACCTACGGAACATTGATTTTTGAGTCAACAACAACAACATCAGAGCCTTAATCCCAAAATGATTTGGGGTCAGCTGACATGAATCATCCTTTAGAACCGTCCATGGGTGAACAACATTGATTTTTGAGTCATATTAATAAAATTACAACTACAGGTAGAAACCTCGGTAAAAATGTAAGATGGTCTTGTGATAATTTGGATGATAATTCTTACCAACTCTTCCTATGGATACTTGTTTGGTTCCGAGAAACAGAAAGTCATTGCATTGCTCCATGCTTGCTAGAAGGTTAGTACCCATGAAATTTTTCTTTAGGGATCTGGACAGTCCATCATAATATTTCTTTGCAAGCTCTACCCTGCCTCCATATTGTTCCGATACATACTCCAGTGTCTGTAAGTTCAATATGACATACAGTACTCATCTTTCGGTATTTTGCTCCACAATAACCTTTCATTTTGATACAAAAATAGAAGGGAAAACAAACTCTAAATAAAACTTCGGGATAAGGGATGAAAAAAAAGGCTTACTTGTATGACATCAACTTTAACACCAGTAATTCCTGCACTAGAAAAGTATGAGTGCATAGAATCAAAGAGTTGAGCAGCTTGATCAGGATGTACTAATCCGATCCCGCCTTCAACAAGTTTATCTACAGCAAGATCATCCATTGTACCAGCAAGACCAGGTGACACCTTGCATGGTATAATACTTGAACTGAGACTGGTTGTTCCGGGCCTAACTCCGCCCCATGCTCCACAAAGGGCATGCCACACCCATATATCATCCAAACCTTTAAACTTTTCCCTAAGATCCTTTGTGAAAGCTTTCAAACCACATAATTCGCCACCTTCACTTGTGTTGCTCATATTTTCGACATTTTTCCCCATCAACTCTTCCAACTCCAACTTCAACTTCTCAATCCTGTCATCAATTTCAGTCACATTATTTAAACCAGATTGAATTGCTCTTTTTCGATCCTTCTCTGCATGCTCGATTTCAATAGCCTTAGAGATGACCATTTTCGGCTTCCTAGGGTTGTATGGTGGAGAAGTCGGCTTTAACAATGACCCGCCTTTGTAATTTCTAAACTTTTCACATTCATCAAACCTATGAAGTCTTGCTGTCATCTGCTGTCCACCAAGAACAAGGTTCTTCCTATCCTCACGCGGATCATCCTCGTCACAATTAACACTTTGCCAACCATCATCAATGATAAGAAACCTAAGTGACAGTCCACCCTTTTCAAACTCATTAACTCCATTCCATACACCGACTGGATCAACCGTCAAATAAAACGAATCCCAAGTACACCACCCAAATTTATCCAAGAGGGCAGGTGTGCTTTTTTCCTCTAGGAGCCTAAATGTGTTAAGATGCACACGAATCGCGCTGAAAGCTTCTTTCATTACATTGTAAGGGTTATCACAAACATGGACATAAGCTATGGCCTTAAATTTTGATTCTTGAACTTGTGTGGACCCGCTTTCGACACAAATCATGACATGGTCATCATCTCCAGGGTGAAGAGCAGACCTGAAACTCCCTTCAATTAAAGGAACAATAAGAACATATGACTTAATTTCCGGGACATCGAAAAGAAGCCATTGGGTTTCCTTTTGTAAGTCAGAACCACATTTTCCTGTCCACTGAGTAGACCACCATGTTTTGAACCTAAATATGCTGAGGAAACTGATGTCAGTGAACTTGCCTAAGGAGTTGATCACGGTATCAGAAGCGTCCACGGCCTGGAACCCGAAGAACCCGCCTCTGTGGGAGGCGGATTGAACGCGGTGAAGTAAGGGAAAGGGAGCATCAGAGACAGAGTAGTTGCATATGGAGGAGAATTGTGTGAAGGAGACGTTGTTGGGTACTTGAGATAGCAATCTTGTTCCTTTGACAGTAAAGTTTCCATCCTTAGACAAATCGAAATATTTGTCCATACAGTTGTCAGTCATTGGAGTATCTGGTTCATTTGGAGGTGCCATGGATTAATGCAAGCAAGCAAGAACCAAGAAAAGTAGTGTGCATAAAAAACAATGATAAATGATCAGTATTTCAATAAACAGATAAGGCAAATTCCCAAGACGGATATTTCTGTCTTAGGCTTAAGACTGGTCAATATCTCCACATATGAGAGGAATAAAACAAAAGCATAATACATTAGAAAAAAACAAAAGATTTGTCCTATATACCTAGAGCTGGCAATAGCTGTCCCAACCCGATAAAATCCGAAAATTGGGTGAACCGAAACCGAACCGAGCCGAGGCTAACACGATAACCGATAGCATTTTTATTTTTTTCCAACCCGAACCCGACCCGACTTGACCTGACCCGTGATCCAATATTGACGCAACCTGATGAATGACTAGACAATCATCTTAATTGTTTTCACTTAAAACTGCAACTAATATAACTCAAAAAAAAAAATTGCAATTAATACACCGACGTATTATTTAAACATAAAATTACCCATCAAAAACTAAATGGATTAATTAATAGCAATAATTCATACTATAGGTGATCTTCTCCTATTAATCCAAACTTCATTTTAACTCACATTAAACCAAACTATCACCCCTTCTTCTCATATTCCATATACGAAGATGACCGCGAAAGTGGTAATTAAGCCCCTTAACTTTGTTCAACTGTGAACTTAGGCCTCATAAGTTTCAATGGGAGCAATCAAATCCCTTAAGTTTCACCAAAAGTGAAATTCAACCCATTTTCTAAATTTCACCAAATAACTACATTAAAATCACTTTTAATACAATTTTATCAAATATAAAATATTTTGTTTTATGATTTTAAAACTTTTATATTTGTATTAAATATTGAGAATTGTTTTATTTGAATTTAATACTCCCTCCCATTCAAAATAAACCTCCCTATTTCCTTTTCCGTCTATTCACAATAACCTCACTATTTCCTTTTTTGGTAAGTGTTTGTGTGGTCCAAATTTAATTGTATGGTGGGGTAGTGTATTTGTGTGGTTCAAATTTAATTATATGGTGGGGTAGTGTGTTTCCTTAATATTTGTGCCAAAATGAAATGAGAGGTTTATTGTGAATGGGAGGGAGTAATATATAGACAATTTATTATATATGTATGAATACTATATAAATTATAAACAATTTACTAAATATGTACTGTATGTAAAAGCGTTTGATTAATAAATTTTGTAGAATTTTGTAACGTTGAAATTAGTAAATTTTTAGTATTTAATAAATTTTTTAATGGTAGTATAAAATATTTTAATTAAAATTCTTGTGAAAATTTTAAAAATTGGGTTGAATTTCACTTTTGGTGAAAGTTAAGGGCTTAATTGCTCCAAATGAAATTTATGGGGCCTAATTTCACAATTAAACGGACTTAATTACCACTTTCGCGGATGACGACTGATTACCTGTGTAGCAAGTTGAAAACTTCCTCTAATTAGATCCCTCCCAAACCAGTGAGGCAGTGAGGATCCTCTGTGTCACATTCCGTGTCCCTCCTCCCAAACCTCTCTCCTAACTCTTCTCCCTTACTTACACCAATCCGTCTCGTTGAGACGGCCACTATCCATCTATAGCTATAGACATAGTGACCCTCTCACAAAATTAAAGTGGGAGGGCAAGTGGGGTATCCATTTCACACCCTTGCACTACCCACTTCATTTGTGAGAGGGACACTATCCGTTTATATCCGTATAATGAGAATTTGTGTACTTACACCACCACCTACAACGACCACTAGCACCACCAGGCACCAGCTACACCAGCAACCCACCAAACCAGAAGCCCACCATCAACTCACGACTACTCTCGCTGCCACCATTCACCCGCAACAAATTCTCATTCAATCAATCAAAACTTTGAAATTTATCAAGCTTATTACAACCATATATATGGAAACAAGTTGGCAGAGATAGCAAGATTTCTTCCAGGAAGTCGAAAGGTAGGAGTATTAATAAGTTGTATCTCCTAATTGAAAAGGAAATTGGAAATTTGATCCCTAATTCAGTTTTGAGAGAAAAGTGGAAGAATTAAGATTGAAAGATCCCCCAAATTTCGAAAACTCAGAAAAAAAAAAAAAAAAAAAAAAAAAAAATCCCCCAAATTTTTGAGAAACCCAGGTAACTCCTAGGTCAACAAATTCTCATTCAATTATTAAAACTTTGAGCTTTTGATAACCCAGTTCCTCAAATTCAATTCCGAAAATGCCCAGATGCCCAGATCCTTCAAATAATCAACTAATTCCAAGAATGAATTTTAATAAATACAAATGATCTTACAAAAAACAAGAAAAGAAAATTTACACTTTGTTAATGGAAACTGTGGCATCGGTTGGGCTTTTGATTAATGGGCTCAAAGGTTGCTTTGATAATGGTGGTGTTAATGGTGATAGGTGTTGAACGGTTGATGGTGATAGACTCAGAGTAATGTGCCGACATTAAAGTTTGTTGAAGGAGGAATTAGTGCTTGCTTATTAAGTCAAAAATGGGTCTCACATAGACCTGTCAAACGGGTCGGGCGGGTTGGGTCTCGGGTCGGGTCATACGGGTCACGGGCCGAGTTAGGGTCAAAATACAGGTCAAGAAATATTTTTTAATGCCTTTTTTACACGATTTTTTTAATTTAAAAAATATATTTTTAAAAATTAAAATATGTTTAAAATTATTATTTTAGTCATATTCATCATATACAATAACTAGTTTTAAGTCCGTGCAAAAATTGCACGGGTATGTATTTGGGCCGGTATTAATGATTTTGGATGATTTTTTTTTTTTTTTTTTTTTGCATTTTTATTGTAATTATCTAGTTGGTCTAAAACAGCGATCTACATAATTAATGTTTACACTTATTTCAAATACGTGTTCACATGCAATGGTTTAAGAGGAAATAACGTAATATACTATTGTAAATAAAATTTGCATACATAAAAAACTTTACACTCTGAATAAAGAAATATAATTTAATAATCTACTTTAACACAGCTCAGTGTAACATCAAAATGTCAAAGCTTATATGATTTATTGGTGAAATTAGTGTGTGCTAGTAAGCCATATACAATGAAGTACATGGATCGATAAATAATACTTCGTATTTTGTTTTGATAATTAAATATTTCTTATTTTTAACTAACAAATTCAAAGATGCCGTATTTATCATAAAATTTCGAATTGTTAAAATAAAATTAATAATCCGTATACAAATAAAATCAAAGTGTAAAGTTTGGGCTATTATCGCTTTGGTTGTCAGTAAATTTATTGCATATGTATAAATATAGTTTTATCAAATTATTCGGAATGTATAAAATTATTTCACAGTATTATTTTCATTTGTTCCGATTTGTAATTCATACCGCTTATATGTCATTAATTTCATTTATTCGGAATGTATAAAATTATTTCATAGTATTTGTTCGACGGAATTTGTAGGATATTTGTATTGGCGGAATTCTGAAAAATATACTCCTTTGCACACTAACGGGTCCCATCATAACATGAATTTCAAAAAAAAAATGAATTAATGAGGTGGCACGTCCTGGATTGAATATTATCTTCTGAATTAATAAAGATAAATTTATATTGATATAATTATTAAAATAAAGTTTTTTTTAATAATTATTTTATTATTAAATATTACGGAGTATAAAAGTTATATAAAATTGACTTTTTAGTTGAATTTTTAATTTTAAGTAATAAAAAAATAAATTTTTAACTATATTTTTAAATATAATATATAAATAATAATATTTTTAATAAAATTCATGATTTTCCATTGACCCAACGGGTCGACCCGGGGTCTTGACCCTAAAATAACGGGTCATTTCGGGTTCGGGTCAAACGGGTCGCGGGTCGAAACAACCGGATTTGTAACCCTAAGAAAACGGGTCGGGTCGGGTTTTCGGGGCGGGTCAGGTTTTGACAGGTCTGGACTCACATAATCATTTTAACCGGTTTTTCCAGGTAAAAAATTATCCTAGTGCAATATGCGAATAAGAGGTAATAGCTGGGTTTATTGTGGGTTAAAATAAAGTGTGGATTATTTTTAGAAGACCGTCCATAGTTTGGATTATTGTTGTTAAATAATCCAATAATCCAAACTAAATAGATAGGATAAAATATATACTGATAACCTGACCCATTAATGACTCGACCCGATGATATGAACTGTAACTTACCTGAACCCGTCACTGACCCGAACCTGATATGACCCGACCCGCTTTGACATGACTCCGTAACCGACCCAAGTGACCCGATTGCCACCTCTAATATGCCCACTTGATAATATTTAACCCGTTTTATTATTAACACGGACACCTCCGTCTTAAGGAAGGCCAGGGTTGATTGTGCATGTATACGTAGAGCTCGAGAATGTCAGTTTTTTAACTGGAAAGGATGAACAAGCGTAATTTGCTGAAATAGAAGGTTAAATAATAAATACGAACAAATTAAGCTGATTAAGGAGTACTAGTAGTAAGGATGAGATAACTAGATAAGTCGAGAATGTAAAGAAAATTGTCCTTACAACAAATCGAAGTGGTCTTAATCTTATGGTTAAGACGGAAGTAACCTGACAATAGATCACAAGTTCGACTCCTATTTCCCCTGTATATTAATTGCACCACATTTGTGCATAACATTATTCTGTGCTTTAAATGACAGATCAACAAAGTGTATAAATAGACCATATTGTGGGGGCATCATACAAGAATAAAATATAAAGAGAAGCTACGTTAAGTTTCAAGTATGGAGGCTAGTTAATTCGAGAGAATTAAGTTGGGTCTACTTGCTTAATCGCGCCTTCTGGATTCAACTTCTCTTCCACCGATCTTGTTTAAGACGGTCTTAGATTAAGAACTAATCTCGTAATCCCCTTTTCTTTTGAACATTATTTATTATTCCACGCTTCAACTAGACTCCACATAGGAGTTGAAATGTTAGCCCAATAACAGAGGCGTCTTCGTTAAGGAGTTGTGTCAATTGTCCTATACATACAGGTATTACGGTTTGATGCTGGTGTGACCTAATTTCGGAGTACAATGGAAAAAAAACAGTGATGCCCTCGAGATTAATTTACTATTGATCATCAACAAGCTATGTAACTGGCCATCTAAGGGGAGGGCTAAGACACATGCGCGAGTCTAATATAAGACACATTGGGAGACGAAAATGGGTTAAGTTGTGCTTAATCTTCAGAGATACTTTGCATAATCATTCTCACATTATCAGTACATGAAGAACGGAAACTCCATCTAATGAATGACCAAAATTGCACAACTTAAACTTGGTCTTCGGTCGAGCTAAAGAGCCTAAACTAAAGCCTAGAAAGTTGAAACATAATAATCCTCTCTGGTAATACAAATGCCAACTGCAAAAGGTTGGCATTGCTCGGAAATGGGCAACTTGATAGCACAAAAGGGCCCAAATATGGAGCGAAAAAAAAAGCGAGAGAAAATTATGTTGAGCCTATTACATTACATTACTTACAGTTACAGGGTGGTATAAACAAGGACTGAGGGGGTAACTTCAGTTGTTACACTGGGAGAAGCTGCAAAACGGGGCGTTGATCCAATCTGCTCTTCTCAGGTTCGCTTGTATTATCTTCAAGCAGTAGCACCTGAAGAGTCCCGGACTTCTTTAGCCAGCTCGATACAGCTGTTCCGGGTGAGATGAATCGCCCGACATTGGTCTCTGCCAAATGGAAGGGTGCACCTATGCCAGTTAGGAGCCCTTCAATGGCTCTTTTCACCGCTCCATCGCCCACTACTTTGCTGTGTTTTCCCCAGCCCGTTAAAATACTGCCACACAATTACAGAAGGTTGTTTTTCAGTTTACCACAAGATTTTAGGATACATGGAAGTTTTGTCAAGTATAGAGTAACAAGGTAGGTACCTCAGAAGTTTAGGCAGCTCGTGACCTTCTAAAACGACAGAGCGAATGTTAAGTAACCAAGCATGGACCATGGCCCGAGCAGCCCCAGACGACATCAAGTGCAAATCCAAGCAAGATGTGGACCACACATTTTCCCACACACTTCTGTTCTTTCCTTCGAGTACAACCAGCTGAGCTCCTCTCTTCTGTTCAATCCTCACAGCATAAAGTACCAGTAAGTTAACACTTAGAAATGAAGATCAATCGAAATATTGTTTGCAAAAGTATGCATTAGTTTCTCTCCACTTTCATTATCCAAGTTAAACGAACGAGCTATAAGCCAAGGGATTCAAACTTACTTGACCAAAATGCCATAAGACGTCAGTGAGAGCATTATAAAAGGCAGATGCAGTTGGGGTATCCAACTGCTTAACTTCATCAAACAAGGACAGTGCTTGAATCCAGACTCTGTCCCTGGATCCTGTCAGCAGTCCATGGGCGACACCATAGACCCGGTCATCAAACAGCCGTAATTCTTCCAATAACATGGAAGCATCCTCCAAGGAGTTACACCGACTGCAGATTGCATTAGTTAGCTTTATGAGCATAGGACAAAATACAGTTCCTTCAGCTAGAAAAAAGAGGGGATCAGAGAAGGAGAGGATTTTACCTGCAGGCATTCAAAATAGCTGAAAACGTCACCACATTGGGCTTAATTCCAAGTTCATGCATCTTTTGAAAGACTCCCAAGATACATAATATCTCATGCCTGCTCTTGTTATATTCCCTGGAGCTATGAGACTTTACAGCAGCTAGTTGCCCAAAGATGTTCATCACCCTACTATGCTTATCGCCTTCAACGCTGTTTGCAGTAGGATTACAGGCCACGGCCAATGAACTCTCGCCCTCTGACAAACCATTCATTGAAACAGCAGAATCAACCGGGTAATCCATTCCAGCAGACCTACCAAATGCATCAATAATAGTATTGTAGGTGACAACATTTGGCCGAATCCCTTCCTTTGTCATCTCATCGAGCAAAAGCACGGCCGATTCCACATGCCCATTTTTGCACAAAGCATCAATAAGGCCACTATAAAGAACTACATCGGCTTTCAATCCAGCTTGTCTAAACTCCCTAAACACCTGCATCGCCTCCTTATAGAATCCTCCCTTAGAATACACGTCAATCAGAGTAGAGTAAGTCAAAACATTAGGTGAAACACGCGAAGCCTTCATCCTCTCAAAAACCTGCTTAACTTCACCATACTTCCCTTGCTTGCCAAATCCTCCCAACAGCGCATTATAAGTAACAACATCCTTCCTGATACCAGTATTCTCCATATCCTGGCACACATTAAGCGCATCCTTAAACCTACCAAGCTTCAAATAAATCGACAACAACGCATTATGGCAAACCCTATCCAATTTAATACCCACATACTTCATTTCTTCAAACATACCCAAAGCATCATCTAACCTACCAGCCTTTGCAAACCCATCAATGACAGTACTATAAGTAACAACATTCGGCAACACATTTTTCGCAGTCATCTGAGAAATAATCTCGAAAGCTAAATCCATCTTACCCCCTTTACATATAACATCCAACAACGTATTATACGTAAACAAATCCTGATCAATCCCTCTAATCCCCATCTCCCCAACCAAACTCATAGCCTCCTCCCACAACCCACATTTACAAACAGCCAACATAGAATTAAAAGTAATCCTATCAGGGTTCACCCCAATAGCCAACATTTCATCATAAATACGCGAAACAACATCAAAATCAACCCCGGCTTTCGCACAGGCATCAATAACAGCATTATAAGTAACTAAATTAGGTTTCAAACCCTGAACCTTCATCTGATCAAACACACCAATAGCCTGAGTATAAAACCCACTTCTACCATAAGCAGAAATCAAAGCAGAATAAGTATAAACAGTATTACCATAACCCTGAGCGATTGCGGTATCGAAAACACCTCTAGCTAATTTAACATTACCAAGACGACCCAATACACTAATCATAGTACTAGCCAATTTACCCTTATCAACCACCTTCGTCTCTCTTGCAATAGCAAAATCATAACAATCAACAACTTTATTAAGCTGACCTCTATTCCCAAGCTCTCTGATAAAAAAGCAATAATCTTCGCAACCCGATAAATTATGCTCAAAACCCAGTAAAATACTACCCAAAGGGTGTTCAGAAACGTCAGAAATGAGTTGATTAAGCGCTTGTTCAGCAACCGGCGAATGTTTAGCAGAAAGATTCGATCTTGGGCGATTAAAATGGAGTTTGGAAACGAACCGGGTCGATTTTTTACCAGAAAAGTCGGAAGAAAGATGGGTTTGACGAGAAGAGAGAAAGGAAGAGGAAAGAGTGTGAGGAAGCGGCGAAGCGGAGACAATATGGGTGGAAAGACGAGGGGTTTTGGGGTTAGTATTGGTTTGAGGATGATGAAGGGTTGTTTGATGGTGGTGGTGGTGGTGGTGATGCGGTGGTTGTTGTGGTTTAGTTGCTGCTGTTATTGTGCAGTGTGGTGGTGTTGATGATGCCATTAATTTACTGTGAATTTTTTGGGGAAGAAGAGGAAGAGGAAGAGGAAGAGATAAGGAAGAAGAAGGGATAAAGGAAGAGGATAGGAGGAGAAGAAAGAGTCTAGGAGAAGAGGGGAGAGAGCTGAATTGAGTTGGGCTTTACTCAACTTCAACAACTCAATAGTTTACTCAACTACTACAAAGTAGAGTAGGTTTAATTCTAGTCACACTTTCCTCATCCCAATATTTTTTGTCTCAAGATTGTCTTTTCTTTCTTTTCTTTTTTTTTTATTCATTTTGTTCATTTCCATCGTCGATAATCAGATAGGGTTTGAGACGGGTTATTTTCAAGTTTGCCGAAACTCAGGTTGGATGGATTCAAGTCGTTCTCGAGTAGGTTATTATAAAGTTATTTAACGACCAGTTCCCAATAATAAACATATAGGGTAAGTCAATTCGAGTTTGGGTAAATTAAGTTCTTAGCTCGGATGTTGGATCGGGTATGGATAAACCTAGAAAATGAGTCAACCGGGTCAGGTTCAAGTCAGTTCAATTTCGGGTTCGCAAGAGGTTGGGTCGGGCTGTGTCACTCTTGAGTCAACTATTATCAAGTTTTGTTTACAGGAAATAATATGTGTGCAATAATAAACATTCGAGCGGGTCAATTTGGGTTCGAGTTAACCTCGGGTCTTGAGTTCGAGTGTGGGGTTAGGTTGGACCATTCGGGTCGGGTCAATGTTGTCAGGTCTAGGTGTGAGTCGAGTAATTGGGTCAGCTCAATTTTGTCAGGTTTAGTCGTGTGTGCTATTATGAAGAGGTAAACGATAGGCCAATAACAAAGGATTGAATCATTGACATTAATTTTTGGGTGTTGATTTTCGCAGTACACTTTTTACTCAATACAGTACGCTTTTGACCATTTTACCCTTCTCATTTATCTCCCTCATTGCACTGCATTGAAGAAAAAGAGAGAAAAAAAACTCAAAACGTAATACCACCATGGCACCACTTCCTCTCCTTCCAATTCTAGCTACCACAACCGCCCCAAACACCCACGGTCGGCCTCTACTGTGTCCCTTCCACCAGTCCACCATCATGAATTCATGCCCCTTTCCTAAATACCATTGACGAAAGCCCGAGACCATTGCCCTTTGAAAATGAATTGTTGGAAGCAATATTATATGTCCAGTCAAGTCAATGACGGTGAATTCCAAAAAGTTTGTCTGCACATGAACGCTCCTAGCTCTTTTCCTTATTCTAATCATTCTTGTTTATGTTTTTAGAATTCAGATTAGTGTTATAGAATTGATTTAGTTAATTTAAACATTTAATTAGAGTAATTGAAGAAATTTTGTGAGTGTAAATTCAATTATCTGCCCTAATTATTGAAGAAATTGGGGTTTATAATTGATTTAGTTGATTTTACATCAAATTAGGGTACAGTTGAAGAAATCTAGTTAATTTTACATTCAATTACAGTATATAATTGAAGAAAAATAACTAAATTAAGATTCTTAATTGTTAGGAATTGGGAGAATTGCTTGGTGAGTTCTTTTAACAAAGGGCATGCAAATGGGAAATTTTGTGTAAAATGTACTAAATTGAGTAAAAAACGTACTACGAAAATAAATTACGTAATTTTATTATTTAATATCAAAAATAGTAATATGTTTCACAATATTTTTATTTGTTTACCTATTTCAATCTAGGGTATCTCATTCATTTATTTAATTTTATATTAACAAGATTTTTGTATAGGTAATTTGATTATACACATTCATTTGGCCCACTTATATTCACTAAACACCACTATAAACGATTCTCTATCATTTTCTTATTTTTTGTGTCAAAATCAAAGATAAAAGAAGGGACTACTATTTCACTTCGCATGGTCGTGAATCATAATATCGTGATGTCCTCCCTCGGTAGAAGAGTAGAAGTAAAAGGAGCCGAGATCATCTGTTCTACCCATTCATTTTATCTTACGACACATCATCATTCATAGGAGAAAATATATAACAACATCTATTAAACTAATGATTTGTCTCACGGAAAATATAGTGGAATACAAGATGAGATACAAAATAAGACAGAAAATCGACTCTCAAGTAAAATTGGGCGGATACTATCATACATTAATACTGGTCAGAGAAGATGGGCTGATGACGCCTGACGGTCACGGCAAGACTCTGACTTGTGATAAATCACCTAATTCACCTTCACCTACGCCCTACATTTCTAAATTAAACTCGATTGCTAAAAAGAATCATAAAATACACCAAGATTTGTTAGATTTCCACCCCACTCAGCGGACAAACTTAAATTTTGCGGTTTTATAATCAAATCCAAATCCTGTATTCCTATAATTATGTCTACCAGCATCAGCAACTCCTCCAAATCTCCGTCTCCCCCATTTTCATTTTATTTGATTTTACTCCTACAACTAATAACTTTAGTCAACTCACACAACGAATCGGGCGAATGGAGTTGCGAATCATCATCGGAAACACCCGTCGTCGCCGAATTCAAACCGGGTGTAATCACCCTTGATGGCCACCCTGACGATTGGCAACACATTGACGCCTTTGAATTTCCTCTTCTTCCCGCCCTTGACCCTCATCTTGACGACGCTTATAAACCCGGCAAAATGACCCTTAAGGCCCGTCATTCTCATATCATCTTTTTCCTTCTTTTTCCGCCTTTCCATTTATTGACCGCTGCCTCTTGACTGATCTTGTGTTTTGTTTCATTATTTTTTCAGGCATTACATGATGGTAAAGATGTCTTCTTTTTATTACAAGTTGACGGAGATTATGCTTACCATAAAGGGTACTTTAATTTACCACCCATATTTGAAAAATTCTTGTGTCCGTCCTGTTTACGCCTAAAGGCAATCCACCAAATGGAATATTATTATTGACACGGAACAATTCATGTGTGAAGACCGTCCTCTTTACACCTAAGTCTTTATAATATTCCATTTGGTGGATTGCCTTTAGGCATAAGGAGGACAGTCCTCACACATGAATTGCTCCCAATTATTATTGACACGGAGTTTTCTGATTAGTTTCTTATTATGGGAATGCAGAGAAAGTAACAAATGTCCGTCAGTTGCGCTTATGTTTCAGATTGGTGAAAATGCTACCTATCATAATGTCAGTTAGAGTTCTTTTACTAATCATCATTCTATATTTTGAGTTATATTTTGTGATCTGAGATTTGAAATCTGAATATGGGTTGTGTTTCAGATGGGTGGGTGTAAAGAGAGTCCGGATACTTGTACTAATAAGAGTTGTCGCGGATATGAGGTGGATCTTATGCATTTTTCTATAGGGACTGCTATTCCAGGGCGCTTATACGGTGGCAATTTACTAGATATCGGAACTGGTGCTGACAGGTATCGTCTTTGCTACTGGCTAGTTGATTGATTGACCTCTTTATTTGATTTATATTACTTTTGTCAGCTTAAGGTAATTTGTTCGCGTTTGTAGGTTTGGTCATTTAGTTGATGTTTATTCATGGAATCCTCATTGTCGATACATTGATGGACACGGTCCTGCAGGTGTGTGACAAATCTGAATCTCATACCCTGCCTATGATTTTGCCACACTCAAAATTGGCTTCTTAAAATTCTTCAGCGCGTGCTTTTGTGTCATATGTTGTTCAAATGAACGGGCCTTAGCTTGCGTTTGTGTGGTTCTTTGTAATCTTACTCCCTAGCTGGTGAATCATTTCATATCTCGTAGGAACTTAGGTTTACTTCTCTGCAACACTCAATCTGATTTATCCTGTGTGTATGTATTGGTATTCGTGATTTGAATTTTTTAGCACTATTTTGATCCATGATGAGTGTAATAGTGTCTCATGGCTCATTCAAATTGAAACCCTTTTATTTGGATGTGTCAGTTGGTTCGTTGATTTTTGGATGATGACCATTGACCAGGAGATTACTACTTGTCATATTGTTGGCACGTGTCTCTACTCTGTGACGGGCGTCTTACCTGAGAACTTTGATGTAAATCAATAACAAAATGACTAACTAAAAAAAGCTAATTTACTGTATTTATTTGAGTTTATGAGCAAAGTGACTGTAGTTAAATGTTCCTAATTTCCTTATATCCTCCGTTTACACGATATGTAGACAGTAGACCAATTCTATTGTTACTTTTAACTTCTATTTAGTCTTTACCCCTTCAGTTAATGTTTGTATTTCCCTGATGGCGCATCCTCAAACAGGTAGCAACAACACTGCTTTAAATGATTGGAGAGGAGCTTGGTGGCACAGCAGTCTTAATGTTCATTCAGGTGTTTTACCCTCTTTTTAGTTTCGTGTGGATCTTCTGAGTCTTTCTAGTCTTTTTGCGATCTACTTAATTCCCTTCAAGTACCCTCATGTATAAAGATTTGAGCTTGCAATTGTTAGGTTTTGTGGATGAAGACAGCCCTTACGCATCAGATGGAGAGAAAGGGACTTATTATTTTGAATTTTCAAGGCCTTTGAGGACCATGGACCGGTTCCAGCAGGTATTTCACTATATTCTACATAACTCGTTTCAGTAGATGCAAGATTTAAGATATCCCAAATATAAGATCGCTTTCTTAGGTTTGTGGAACTAATTATTTTCCTGCATAAATGTGATGGTTGAATTACTTATGAATTATTTTCAGATCAGTGACAGTTTCGTTGGTGAATTGTACATTAGTTTTAGTCACATCCTGATAGTTGAATGTTTGTTTTGATAATGTCAAGGACGCTCAATTCAAGATTGGTGATACAAGCAAGTTTTCAGCAGCCTTCTGGTATCCAGAGGATGGTAATCCATGGCATGGATCCGGACACTACACTGTCAGCTGTGATTGGCTACCATTGGATTTTATCTCAGGTGGGTCTGCTCTAACAGCTACCGGTGCCTCGCCAAATAGCTCATGGGATGCCGCCGCCGCCTTCTCTCTTTTACTGTCTTTGGTGGCCTTCTGTGTGTCCGTTTTCGTGGGATATCGCGTCTCCATGCACAGAGGTGCGCCTTTTACGCCCATAGATCGTCTTTCATCTGAAATGTAGGAAATAGGGATGTGTATGTTGTAAGTCGTATATCTTCCATTTTTGTTTGTGTGATTTGATTTCCATTCTTTTTATATTCAAATGTACTACTCCAAGAACTCCTATTTGTTATAGTCACATGGAGAACTATCTAGATCATGTACTCGACACACGAACTTTGGTTTACCTGAGTTATATGTAGTCAGCTGGAAGCTAGTTATCATTTTAGATAGTTTTCGGCGTGGTTTAATTTCTCTACACCTCTTCAGTTTTTTGTGCGGATGGTTGAGAAATTTAGCTGAGAGTCAATGAGAAGTAGTTGAACCTATAGGATGCAGGATTCCCTGTTATGCAGCTGAGTCAAAAATTCAATGGCAGAGGTAACTTTCTTTTACTGACAATCTGCTTATTTTTTATGGTTATTGGGATTACGGCGATATTAAATGAGGGGATTTTTGGGAACGGATAGTGCCCACTGGCCTGGCCTGCATTTATCTGTCAAACGAAATATTGATAGTGATGATTTCTTCCGTCCTTTTTCTTTGGTGAAGTCAAGTATGACCAACATAAGACTCGACTTGTCAGTTATAAGTCGAGGCTTATTGAGCACCAAAATTTCTTCCATCGTGTATCAATTTTATCAGGTGATTTTTTTTTGTTTTAGTAGAAGCTTCCGTTATTTTTATTTCCAATGACTCATCATTCTTTCTATTATGACGTCTACCAGTCATTTCATGCAACTTTTACCGCATTTTTCATTTTGGGTCAATTTGCTGAAACCTTGAGGTATTGGGGTAGTAGAAACTCTCAGAAGTAATAATTTTCTGGAAGCGCTTTATCTTGAAGTTAACTTTGCATTAAATGATGCCAAATATAATCAAGGTATTATACCTGATGGCGTGACCATTACAGGTCACCGCTCCAAAACACTTTCATAAATTAGATAACGTTTATTAGGTATCCGAAGATGTGCACAAATTTGTACAGCTGCCTAGCAAATCACATGTCTAACAAGTTTGCATTGTTTACAACAAAGGTAGGATTTAGGAGAGTATGCTAAAGTATGGAGCACTGCCCTGTGTCAGCAGAAAAAGGGTGTCCTACAGCAATAAGCTCACATTGCTTACAGTAGTAGTTGTAACTGCACTGGCAGGGATTTGCAGGTCCTGAACGCCAAACCTGTTGCTGATCACCGGATTTTTCACCAGGTCTTTCCGGCTTTGGTGGGCCCACGGTGAGAATTTCAGACTTGACGCATATCTTCTTCAATGCCATAAAAATCGGAACTGGCTCAACCTCGCCTACAACTGTAAGGACACCTTTACTGGCGTCCATTTCCAGCTTATCTACACCTGCATGTTTACAAAACTGTGGCTAGTAACAGCGACAATAGCATTCCTGTTTCTGAACTGAAATGATGAAAACAAACCTTCGAGTTTCGCCACTGCAGTGAGTATTTCATTCCGATTTCTCCTTCCACTGTCGATAATTTTCAGTTGAGTTCTCTGCAGCACCATATGTATCATCACAGAATTTAGAATCGGTAGAAAACTAAAAAAATGCTCGAATATTTCTAAGATGCAATATTAAAAAGCGGGAATTAAGTTAACCTTTTTTCCCATGTCTGTCTAGTAATAGCAGCAAGAGGAACCAGCTGATATCTTTCCTTGATATATGAAGCCAAGCTTTATATGAACAGACTCGAGTCGGTTGTTTCTGAGGCGTTTTTATTTGGTGGAAGTGAGTATACTACCATCTTAATTCTGACATTGTCAAAGCTGGAAACTTGGAATAAAATAGTACAAGGAATTTAGGAGACTTTGACAGAGTAAATTCTTCATTGTTTTTTAGAAGCTAGTGTAACTGGTATTCTCAGCATATAACATTCTCGTTCCTTTCTGAAGGTGACATTTCACTTGTTTTGACACAGACGAATACGACACCTCGGTGCAGAAGAATACGACACTCCTTTCCAACATGATATAATATTAAGCTAGATAATTGATATGATGGTGAACTGTTTGAGAAAGCTTGGCTTTGCTAGTTCACCTTTATATCAATTGTCTTGCTTGGTTTTAGGTTTGTCGGGTAAACAAACAGTAAGTGGATTATACATCTAATGTACTACATCAGATGGTAGGTAGTTTTTGAGCATTAAGATAAAAAAATTTTAGTTTAATTTAAAAAACTTGAGTTTTATTATAAGTTTTTGAGTTCATTTATTTAAACATTAATCTCAAAAAGTTACATTATAACTAAAAAAAATTACATATAAGCTCATAAAAATTCAATTTTTGACGTCATAAAACTTAAATGTAATTTATAAATTCTATAGAACTCAAAAAAAATACACAAAAACTCAAAAACTCATAAGTGTGAGATACTACATCTGATGTACAATCCTTTTTCTCGTAAACAAATGGTATGAATATGACGATATCGAAGAAAAGTGGTTGTTAAAAGGTAGAAGAGGTTTTGTACAATCCAACAAATTTGTCCTTTAATTTAGGTTCGTCTCAGCAAAATATTTGATTATCCGAACCTATCTAAAAGAAAGTTATAATTGAGTCACACAAATTCTCATATGTAAGCGTCACAAGCAAGACATTCTGAGTTAGTTATGTATCTGTAAAGTTCGGACGACGTATTTGTAAAGTTTAGATATCGAAATGTAAAAAATTGAATGAACAAATTTGAGAAGACTATAAAATGGGTCAAGTTGACTTTTTCAAAAAAAGAGCTCAGTAACAATCGGGCTGCAATAAACATTCGGGTTAGGTGATATCTGGTTCGAGTCAATTCGGATTACGGTTCATGCTCGGGTTTTGAGTTTGGTGACGGGTCAGGTACGAATCAAGTGATTCATGTCGGGTCAATTTTGTCTTGTCTACTTTCCACTCTCGCAAGTCGCATCTACCTCAGGCTTCACAAACATCTTTTTCCTTTACTTTTTCCTATTTACCCTTTTAATACTCTCTTATCCAAATTAACTCGTTTTAATCTTAAGATTTCCGTCTTTGGGGAAACCAACGGAAACTAAAAGAGTGGCAACCCGTCTAAATGTGCGAGAACATCAAAATTGAATAAAAGCGAGTAGAGAGATTCCTGAGAGCTGACTGCTAAGAAAACCAAAACAGCAGACCTTTATATACCGCAAGATCGCACAATCCAGCTAACATACGCTATACAGATTCACGTTTATTTAAAAAGGGCACTCTTTAAATCGATCAACTCCCAATTTTCCCTTCATTTTGATTTGGGTATGTCTTCAAATCTGTCATCTTTTTATGTGTTTCTCAATCAACAATTTTGATTGTCCTGTGAATTTAATTTTCTGGGTTTTTTTTATTTGTTAGACTGGAAAGATTAGAACTTTAGTTGAATAAAGGAATTTTATAAAACCGTTTTACAGGAGACTTAACCCATAAAGGGAAAGGAAGATGGCGAGGATTAAACCACAAGCTTTGTTGCAGCAAAGCAAGAAGAAGAAGGTTCCTAGTAAAATCAGTGCCACCACTATTATTTTATTCAGCTTAATTGTTTTCATGGTTGTCTTCTTCATTTTCTCCACTTACAGACACTTCTCTAACAGGTTTCTCTCCTTTCTCATTATTGTTTTTTTTTTTTCAATTAGTCTCATTGTAGACGTATAGTGTCCGTCTAAAGTGAGATTTTGTGTTTTTTTTTTTTTGTTGCTACTTGTTCTGTTGTGTTCAGCATGACTTTGAATTTAGAATTTTGGTGGAATATACATTACGCCTTCCGACCCGGTCATTTGCTTACCACTTAGGCTTGTGAAGCTGTGATTATAGTTATTGGATGACAAGTGGACGATAATGGATGTGCGAGATCAAATCACCATTACAATTTAAGAATCATTCATAATATAGAAAGGTAAATAAATGAATGAGACGCCGAAAAATGGAATAGATAAACAAATAACCGAGACAGGAGGAGTACCATGCTAGGAACTACTCTGCTTGTTGCTTAGGAATGGTACTTCATATAATGAGGTGGAGGTGGGTGTAGCACAATTTGGAATTGGAGCATTTGTCACTGTGTTTGTTGCTTTAGGTTAGAAAACACTCTCTACTAGCTTAATGCTACATACTCCGTATTGGATTTTGGAGTTGCTTCTAGTTCAGATGTGTCGAATTGTGGTTGCATCTATGGTTGACCAATTACAGTGTGTGATTGCATTTTCAGCCCGTCAAACTCACAAAATGGATGTTTTACTTTATGGTTCAATTATAACTTGTACGAAGTAGTATGGTGTAGTTTAAGGGTATGTTTGGATACAAAAATAGGAGCGAAACAAGGGGGGGATGATGGAGGGGGGAGAGGAAAGGGAACGGGCGATGGAGCTAGAGAGTTTTCCCCTCCAAATCTTCCGTTTCATTTCCCTCCCCATCCGTTTCCCTTGTATCATGTCTGCTAACCAAACAAGGGATTTTGTATCAAGCCCTAAATGACAATGAGCGTGATTTTGGTGGAAGTTTCCTGGTTATTAACAGTTTATTTTTCAATCTGTATGTAGATCAGTAAACTCTGTGAAGGATGTCAGTTTGGGACGTAAGGTATAGATATTTGTTTTGATAGTCCATACTTCCATACTCTTCATAATCCTGTAGTCCATACTTTTTTTGTCATGTGGTTAATAGTTAATACAGCTCTTCACTAACTACAGGATCCCAAAGATCGCGGGAATCCTGTTGTTCCCAATTATGCGGTTAGTTGATTCTCTTTTTGTTGATTCCGTCTTTCTTCTAATGGTTCTCAGCTGTATTGTTTCATTTTCCTGTCAAGCCTCTATTTCTCTTTGTAGATGGCTCATTCTTTGACTTCATATTTGCCAGACTCTCCATACTTCAAAAGGTTTGATTGTGGTGGAATTGTACAAGGATTCATCTCCTGAAGTAGTTGATAAATTCATCGAGTTCTGGTGTGTATGCCGATTCATCTAGTCCTTGTCCTTTTGTGGTTTTTTATTCATACAGGGATCCATTTTGTGTTACTTTATTTATGTTCAGTGTAACAAATTATATGTTACTCAGACTTGCTGCACAATGTCGAGCGTTTGACGCACCGTTAAAAGGACTAAACGACATGCGGATAAGGCAAACAATGTCTTGACTCTAGATCCTTGGACACGACATGGATAAGCCACATTCTGTAAAATATTTAAACTACTCATGGTCCAATATCTATGTTACTCCGACACTTCAGTTAACTGCCGTGTCGCGTGTCCGACATTTGTCATGTCCGACACGACACTTCGACACTTCAATTTAGATCACAAAATAGAAAATTCACACAAAATAGCCGTGTCCGACACTCCGACACGTGTCAGACACGACACCGTGTCCGAAAGTCGGAGCAACACAGTGGTCCATGCACAGGAAAAAAAAGGAAGAGGAAATTCAATTTCCCCTCTTTAAATCAGGCAATTGCGTGAAAATCAAAAGAATATGGAGGCAGCATTTATAGAGTAAGAACTAGGAATGTATCTGAAGCAAAAGTTCTTTTAAGTAATGGATTTGATTCTTTTCTATTTGCTTTTCATGGTATTGATAATTCCTTTGAAATCAGGCTGGTAATAGTTTTCTATAAATCTTGCTTTTTTACTTTTTAGCACTCTTCTTTAATCGCCCTCCCCAAATAAAAGACAAGGGAAATGGTTTTATGGAAAAGATGTGTTATGAGCGATGAGATTAACTTATGATACTACTTATGCAGTCAGAAGGGTCAATTTAAGGGAATGCAGTTTCATCGGGTTATTAAGCATTACGTGATACAGGCAGGAGAGGTGAACAGTATTGGAGCTGCTGAAGAATGGGCCCTTCGGGGAAAGCACTACAACAAACTTGATACAAGGTTAACTAACTATTACTACTACAATCTGATTGCTTATCCAGTGATTTAGCGTGTATTGTTTATTTTGTCGTGTCTTACAACGGAAACTGTCATACTATGCAGTGTAAAGCATGAGGCGTTCATGGTTGGTACCTCTAAGACTAAGAAGGACGATAAAGGTTTCCAGCTTTATATAACGACTGCACCTATTCCAGATCTCAATGAGAAGATCAATGTATTTGGAAGAGTGGTTAAGGGAGAGGATGTCGTTCAGGTAAAAGATTTTCTCAAACTTTTAATCCACGATGCTGAACTTCTTATTCCCCGTGCATCTGAAGCCGTTACTTCCTATCAGTTCTTTTAACACAGTGGGCAGAGGTAATTTGATGTGGAGTTTGTCAACATGTACTGATCTGTTGGACCCTGAGGAAATTTACACTTTGCTAATTCATAAATTTCCTTCATTTTGGTTTACCAAAACAACAGAAAATCCTTCATTATGAATTTAGAAAACCTGAACATAGCTCATCCCTCTGTCAGTCACTTTTTACTGGATTATCAAATATAGAACCATTAGCTCCCAAATAATAGTCTTGTAGTTTGATAGCAATTATTTTTGCGGGAGTTTTCCTTGACTTGATTCTCTTACGAATGAAGTTGAGTATCCCCTCTTGGTAACACATCTATAGAGTATTCATTCATCTTTCTGTACTCAAGAAACTGAGTTAGAGGATTGCGGAATGCCACTGTCATATTAAAGTACGGAATATATGATAAACAACCAAAGCTGCTAAATAATTCATCGCAAACTGAAACTGATGAGTTAGTTACCAGTATGGTTCTTGTTTAATGAAATAGGATGCAGTAAAAAATGAGGTGTTGGCCTTTTATCTAGTTTCTAATCGAGTAGTTATGTAGCTAGCCATTTCTTAGGTTACTCGTCTTGTTGTTGCTCTAAGTTCCTGTAAGCCATTAGCACAAGTGCAATTCCCATGCAATGCTAATCTATATTAACAATGGGTGGTGCTTTATGGCAGGAAATCGAGGAAGTAGATACAGACGACCATTTTGTACCCAAATCTGCCATTGGCATTATGGATGTGACCCTCGACCACAAGGCTTAGTCATTTTTCGTACATTGGAGATCAAGATTATACTTTGAAGCAGGAGCCCGGAATCAGATCAGAGCCTTTCGTCTTCTGCTCTATCCCTTCACTCGTTTAGGGCGGGTTGCTTATAATATTTTGTAAAATTAAGGTGTTCTTTGTTCATATGAGAATTGTGAAGGGTAGAAAATTTGCTTTCCTCAAGTCATTCATGTATTTTTTGGACAAAAAAAGAAATACGTGTACGTTGGAACAGTTTTCGTGATTATGGTAGTCATCGTTATTAACATCAGAGCAGTACCAGTATGACTATACAAACAGATACACCTGCAGGTCCTGCACCAATACTCGCATAACAGCTACTAAGTATCCCGTAAATTATATAATCGTGAGAATCGTGTGTACCCGGGTAAATACTGCATGATATCGAAATACGTTTTGTTCTCAAAAACTGATTGCATATAGTGTATTTTTCATAGAAGTGTAATAAACAATGAACCATCTTAAAAGGACCCCCATTGAAGTTGGACATGCTGTTATTTGACCACAAATACTTGTGTAAATTGCATAAAAAATATCGCCGTCTGTGGGGATCGAACCCACGACCACGTGGTTAAAAGCCACGCGCTCTACCACTGAGCTAAGACGGCTTCTTGTTATCTAATTGCAGCATATAATTTATATTTACATATTCCTAAATATTTAACAAAATATTTGACAAGGACGAATGAGTTTCAAAGACTGTCCATACAATGTTCTTGTGTGAGAGTTGTACTTGATTTTATCATGTCACCTAGTGTATTGATTATGATTATGATTATGATTATGATTATGATTATGATACAATAAGTTTTGCTTCGTCTTGCTTTAGACGGTCTGAAATAAGACGGACCAAATTTCACCATTTTTTAATAGAATGTAACCATTTAATGACAAAATGATATAATTAAAGTTACTTTTTACCTGAAAATGATGGTAACATTTTACCAGAAAATAGCAACATTTTATTGTAAAATGACTACATTTGATTTGTCTTATTTCAGACGGGAAATAGCCCGTCTGAAATAAGAATTTACGTTATGATTATGATTTATGATATGTTAAGAACACAACCCTTATATCTGCGTGACATTAATTGGTTAATTGGTTGCTCATAACAACACAACTCCAATTAAACAAGAATTGGACAAAGAAAGGAGTAGCACTGTCTACAGGGAGCCATACATTTACCCTCTTCGAGGTTGTACATTAGTCCATTACAAATTCCTCCCACAGAGCTTTTACCAGACAAGATCCATAATCGGTATGGAGTAAGGAGTATATTCAAAATTTGCAAGAAATATAGCAAGCAAATGAGATTTCGTTCTCCCGAAGGTGTGATATCTGAAATCTCAGTTGAATAGTTGATCAAGTGATAAAAACAAACAAGTTACTCAAAAATTACAGATTGCTAGAAGAATATGTAAAAAGAAGACATCCATTACAAGTCTCTATTATACTGGCATGAATGATACAGGGCCTTGAACTAATAAGCTTCTTCAATCATAATTCTCCGAGAAGACGGACATTTCTTAATTGTCCCATCCTGACGGTCTCCGCCTTTCTCTCCTCTCTCTTGAGCTGCCAAGCGGAACAAAAGGCATTATGGTTTGCATCACAAAATATTTGTCTTAAAGCACAACGGAAGGAATGAACATTTATTCATCCCGAAAATGTCTAGGTTGCTAGTATTTGTTAGCAGAGCTTCATATAAGCGATTCTGCTACCTAATTCAACTGAAACTCAAAAGTCAAGTTGTAGTTACCTTTCACTGCTTTTCTGTCCGGCATTTTGTCCAGGATTCTGATTATCAACGGTCCCACCCGAGGCTGGCACAAAATTGGTAGTAGGGGGTGGCCCGGGTCTGTTTCCATCACCCCCGATCATACCACCTGCAACAAAGCCGGATAATGCGGGTCTATAGGGGTTTGCATTGGCCGAACCTTGGGTTTGAGAGGTGGGTGATGCAGCCACAAAGCTGCTTTTGAATTTAGCGATCATCCCCGTCTTTAGAGAATTCAGGGCAGAAGCACGACTGGCTGGCTGGGAGGAAGTGCTGTTGCCTTCTGTATTATATCCAATTCCCAACCCAAAATCGACACCACGCACACCACGGTTACCACCGCCACCTCTTCCCTTACCCTTCTTTCCACCTGCATAAATCACCAACAAAACATCATTTTTACAGAACAAGAATGGTACTCTTAATTATCACTACAAAGATGTCACGTTCATAGGCAAAATTATACCTCCTTTTCTTGCATCACGTTTAGACCTGAACCTTCCATCCTAGAAATGATAAGATAAAACTAAACAGTGAGCACATACCGCAGCAATAACCGAGTGTAATAATTACTACTGTACTTTCCAACAAATCACAAAAGCACCTATGTTTCAGCATCTTTAATGAATGATTTTATAGCATCGACAGATTCAAAAATTCTAACCATTAAATCACACAAGAATGATGAATAACATATTTTAAATACACCTTTCCATGCTGACAGGAATTAACTACAATGTATAGAGTCTTACTACTCAGTACTCACACAGTCACATTGCCGTTTTCGTAATTCGACAACAATCATCAAATCACAGCTAATTCACATAGCTTACGTAAGAAGGAAAATTAAGGATCAATTGATCATAAAAGAAACTTGATCTAGTAGCACATTTTGAGTTCCATGGAACAAAATCAGCCACCTTAACACAAGTTTATTACAAAACACACAGACCCACAACTATTCTCATACCAAACACAAATCTATGTGGCACAGCGTAATTCTAAACATTACCAATATTCGATAATGTTTAGTCAGGAAACACAAGTTACCCAATATATGTTGAGCTAATTGCTGAGGGAATGATAACTTCTGTCAAAGCTGATGCTTATGTGGCATTGTAAGGATATCGCATCCAATGTGGTGCCTAGTTGGATGCACATGTGTGGCTCCACATGATTTTAGCACGACTTTACATATAATTGTGTCCCAAAAGAAACATGCACTTCAAGTTTCAAGCACACGTGACGTGACTGTGTTCAAATAATGAAAAGAATCAAACAAGGAAGGTCATGCAACAATATATGGCATAAACAGAAAAACTACCTTCATTGCAAGATCCATCAATTCCACCGACACGTTCTGCCCGGCAGCAATCAAACTATTGACCAACTCCCCAGCAAATTTTGCCTCTTTCAGTGTGATCAGAGTATACGCAACTCCGTCTTTATCACCAGCACGTCCTGTTCTACCGATACGATGTACATGCATATCCATTTCTTTTGCAATATCAAAGTTGACGACTGACTTAATTGATTTGATATCAAGACCTCGAGCAGCGACATCAGTGGCAATCAGAACATGAAAAGTCCCAGCCTTGAATTTCTGCAAAATCTCCATCCTTGAAGACTGGTCTTTGTCACCATGAAGAGCAGCAACTTTGAATCCTCTCTGAGCAAGTTGTGATTCAACTTCATCTACTGAGGCTTTTTTAGAAGCAAACACCAATACATCTCCTTCGTCGATCATTCCTGGCAGCTTTTCCAAGAGCCAAGGTAGCTTTTCAGCATCTGAAGGAAGAACCTGAACGACCTGGGTTATATCCTCATTCGCCATGCCTATCTCCCCTACTGTAACACGCACGGGATCAGAGAGTGTTTCCCTAGCCAACTTCTCCACTCTACGGGGCATGGTTGCTGAGAAAAGTAAAGTCTGACGGTCTGGCCTAATCTGACCAACAATAGACCTTATCTGAGGCTCAAAACCGAGGTCAAACATACGATCAGCTTCATCAAGCACCAGATAAGTTGTTCTTTTCATTGTCAGGGCTTTCATTTTTAGCAAGTCGATAAGTCTTCCGGGAGTGGCAACTACAATCTCAGCTCCGGCCTTGAGTTCCTTAAACTGCTCAAGCTTCGACATTCCACCATAAACTGCGGAAACACGAAGCCCATAGGATTTTGAAAACTTCTTAGCCTCCAAATATATCTGATGAGCTAACTCTCTAGTGGGCGCACAAATAACCCCGATAGGTCCCTCCCCTTTGTCAAGCTCTGGCTGGTCCATGATATGCACGATCATCGGAAGCACAAAAGCAGCTGTTTTTCCAGAACCAGTCTTGGCTATACCAATAATATCTAACCCGGACAAAACGATTGGCAATGCTTGGCACTGTATGCCGGTTGGTTTCTCATAGCCTTGCTTTGCAATAGCGGACAACAGAGGAGGAGGAAAGCCGCATTCTTCAAAAGTTTTAACTGGCCTTGGAACATCAAAACCAGAGACACGGATACTCAAGCTTTTCCGGTAGTCACTCACATCCTGTTCGCTCATTCCTAAAATAAAAAGATGGATATTTTTTAACACAAGCACAAATTATTATTTAGGCGGGACATATCCTTTTTACTATTAAAACAGGTTCATTTGATAGACAAGTTGTCTAGGAACTAGCAAAAGTTTGTCTCCACTATCATTATGTGGTAGTATTTGGGTTCGTTTTAGGAGTGAAACGGAGATGTCTATCTCAGTAATTCTAACTTTACACAAGAGCTTTCACTCAGAATCTAGCAGTATCAGTCATTTACAGAAAGAATAACCAATTTGCTTAACTATAACAACAACAACAACATCAGAGCCTTAATCCCAAAATGATTTGGGGTCGGCTGACATGAATCATCCTTTCGAACCGTCCATGGGTGAACGCACGCCTCAAAATGCGAATAAAAAGGGAAGATAAAAAAACAAAAGGGAGAACGAAAATGTAATGGAAAGTTAAGGTGAACTTAGGGGTTTTAAAATCGAATTCCGTCTTTCTTTTATAAAAACTTAAAATTTAAATCGAGAGAAAAGGTTAAAACGATTTTTAAAAACCGAAATAGAGTTGAGGATCCGGAATGAATCAGGTAAAATCTATAAGAAAGTGGTTGTTGAAAAAGTGTGTAATAAAGGAGAGAAAAATAAATAAATTAATTTCTTTAAATTAAATAAATAAATAAAAAACACTAAATCTGTCAAAAAAACATCAAATACTAAAAATCCACATGAATCCTTTCCCTCCATTGTGCCCTCTCCGTCACCATACTCTCCTCAAGCCCCAGAACTCTCATATCGTGCTCTATCACTCTCAACCATGTCTGTCTCGGTCTTCCCTCGCTCTCTAGGGACCTTTTTCTGTTCTCCAAGTCTCGGCCTCCTAATCAAAAGTGCGTCCATAGGTCTCCTTCTCACATGGCCAAACCATCTTAGTCGGTTTTCCATCATCTTGTCTTCTATTGGCGCCACTTTTACCTTTTCCCTAATCACCTCATTCCTTAACCGATCTTTCCTTGTATGTCCGCACATCCACCTCAACATGCGCATCTCCGCCACACTCATCTTTTGAATGTGACAATGTTTCACGCCCAACACTCGGAGTCGTAAAGTAGTAAGCCGGTGCCTAATTGCCGTGCGATAAAATTTTCTCTTTAATCTTTGGGGCATATCTTTATCGCATAGAAACCCTGAAGCACTCTTCCATTTCAACCATCCCGCTTTAATTCTGTGAGCCACATCTCCGTCTAACTCCCCATCTTTTTGAATAATAGATCCTAGATATCCGAAGAAATCCGAACCCTCAACAACATTCCCATCGAAAATAATACTCCCGCCTCTGTCGATCTCAACCCCGCCACCTTAGTGAACCGACACCTCAAATACTCGGTCTTACTCCCGCTCGGCCCGAACCCACGAGTCTCTAAAGTCCGCCTCCACAATTCCAACTTTCTCTCCACCCCTTCTTTTGTCTCATCAATCAACACAATATCATCAAAGAAACATCATACACCAAGGGATGTCGTCCCGAATATCCCTTGTCAACTCATCCATAACTATAGCGAAGAGAAAAGGACTAAGTGCGGAACCTTGATGCACCCCGATGGTAATAGGAAATTCTTCCGTTCTCCCAACATTAGTGCGGACACTTGCACTAGCCCCCTCATACATGTCCTTTATGAGGTCAATATATTTTCGCGACACACCCTTTCTCGCCAAAGCCCACCAAAGTACTTCTCTTGGTACCCTATCATATGCCTTTTCCAAGTCAATAAAAACCATATGCAAATCCTTCTTCTTGTCCTGATGGTATTCCATCAATTGTCTCATGATAAAAATCGCATCCATAGTCGATCTCCCGGGCATAAATCCAAATTGGTTTTCCGAGATGTCTACATATCTCCTAAGCCTTTGCTCGATTACCCGCTCCCATAACTTCATTGTATGACTCATAAGTTTAATTCCCCGATAATTGGAACACTCTTGGACATCACCTTTGTTCTTGTACAAAGGGACAAGAGTGCTTTTCCTCCAAGCCGATGGCATCTTGTTGCTCCTCCAAATCTTGTTGAAGAGCATGGTTACCCATTCAATCCCTTTCTCCCCGAAGCACCTCCAAACTTCTATGGGTATACCATCCGGTCCCTCTGCTTTCTTTGACCCCATCTTCCTTAACGCCTTTCTAACTTCACTCTTTTGTATTCTACGCACAAATTCCCGATTAACCATGCTTGGTGTTACCTCTACATCCCCAAAACCTTGTTCCTGATGTCCATTGAATAAATTATCAAAGTAAGAACTCCATCTAGCCTTTATCTCGTTATCCCGAACTTAACCTTGTCGTCCATATCTTTCACGCACCTAACTCTCCCAATATCTCTCGTCTTTCGATCTCTTATGCGAGCCAGTTTATAGATATCCTTCTCTCCTTCCCTCGTGTCCAACCTGGCATACACTTCTTGGTTAACTTTTGCCCTCGCATCCCGTACGGCCTTTTTAGCGGCTCGTCTAGCCTCCTTGTACTTTTCAAAGTTCTCATCACTCATGCATTTCCCCAGAACCTTATAGCATTCACGTTTAGTCTTTATCGCTTGTCTCACCACATCGTTCCACCAAGATGTGTCCTTACTTGATGGTCTATTCCCTTTAGATTCCCCTAAAACCTCCCTCGCCAAATCCTTTACAACATGCTCCAATTTATCCCACGTTGCATCAATATCTTTCTCCTCGCAATCCGACCAAATATCGCTACTTCCAACCTTATCCAAAAACGCTTGTTGGTTTCCCCCTTGTAGCTTCCACCACTTGATCCGTGCCTCACCGATTATCTTTCTCTTCCTCAAGTCTCTCTTACCCCGAAAATCAAGAACCACTAGTCTATGTTGTGTTGCGGCACTTTCCCTGGGTATGACCTTGCAATCGGTGTACTCTTTCCTCCACACATTCCTTACCAAAAGGAAGTCAATTTGACTAGCATTACCTCCACTTCTATAAGTCACCAAATGAGAATGTCTTTTCTCGAACCAAGTGTTCATTATACCCAAGTCATATGCCAAAGCAAAATCCAATATGTCACTTCCTGCTTCATTTCTCTCCCCGAACCCAAAACCCCCATGAATGTTCTCAAAGCCAACTCGACTAGTACCCACATGCCCATTGAGGTCACCACCAATGATCAATTTCTCTCCAATAGGGACTCGTTCTACAACCTCTTCCAAATCTTCCCAGAAGGCTCGTCGAAAAGAAGCATCCAAACCTACTTGAGGTGCGTAAGCACTTATAACCGTCACCACCTCATCCCCGACTACAAGCTTAATACTCATAATCCTATCACTCTTTCTCGATACTTCTACCACATCATCAATGTAATCTTTATCAATGACAATACCCACTCCATTACGACTTTTGTCTTTACCCGTGTACCAAAGCTTATAACCCCAAGGCGCTATCACCCTTGCTTTATCTCCGACCCACTTTGTCTCTTGTAGACACATTATATGCACTCTCCTCCTTTTCATAACCTCCCCTACCTCGCCTAATCTCCTGTCAAAGAGCCAACATTCCAAGTACCAAACCGTAACCTACTACCCTTCCTAAAGTCATGTCCCGATTTCTTTACCCGCTCTTGACCATGCTTCCTAGATCCAAACCTATTTGACACCACACCCATACTTCGAGGTGGCGCGCCGCTTTTGGGGCGACGACCTAACAACCCTTGCATATTTTTCACTACACCCGGGTCTAGACGATGTAGCGCACCCTTGCCTATTTGACACCACCCCCAGATGTAAAGATGGCGCGTCGCTTCCGGGCGACGACCTAGCAACCCTCACATACTTATCACTACACCCGGGTCTAAGAACTGTTGGAATTTTTGAAATTGGGTTACATGACAGGTTCTGAGTAGTTTGAACGGCATATTAAATTACACCCTCCATGTCATTTTTATCGCCTTCTTTTCTATTTTGGGAAATATTTATGGAGTATTGGTAAAATAACAACCACATCCCTTAAATTAAAGAGAATGGGGACAAATGGGGGCAGTGTCATCAAGGAAGTGGTAGTTTACAGATTAAGTGGAATACTGGTAGTTAGTTCATTAACCCTACTAAATTCAGAATAGGGACACAATTAATTTGGAAAACATTTCGGGGGAGAGGGGACAATAAAAGTGGAATGGAGGGTAACTTAACCGAGCAGCTTCGGGCAAACACTATAATTGAACTGGTTCAATGTTTCCAAGTAAAGACGAGATGATGCAAGACTGAGAGCTTAGTAGGAAGGCAGACAATAGTTAAAATCGGATCCAACGTGATACGAAAGGGAAGCACCCACCCCAGCCCCAAGTGACAAATGGGTAGACAAAGCCGATATATCAGGAAGCACATAAGCAAACAGGACGGGTAGAAATATAAATTTGTCTATAATGTTGAGATAGCTTCTTACACCGTCTTCAAAAACCTTAGTTTATAGGCAATAGCAACGACAACACTCAACTCACAGCGAGCATAATCTCATTCACAGATACTCCCTCCGTCCCAATCATTTGTATACCTTTTGATTAAAATACTACTCATAAAAAATATAAAAGGTAAACAAATGATTGAGACGGAAGGAGTAACTACTCGGGACTTTACAACTAACACAGTAGATAAATTGAAACAGCGAAGCAACAGAAATAATCGAAAATAGACGATGAAAGTACCGGAAATGGAAGGCTTCTCATCATAAAAATCCTTATTAAAAGGCTCATAATCAATATCAGTATGATCCAAAGCAGCAATAGGTTCAATCTTCCTCTTATCGACGACAACCGGATTATCATCACTATCATAATCAAGCATACCAGCATCAACAGCTTTAGCAGCAGCATAAACCTCCTCATCAGAATCATACCCAGCGCGAAGCGCATCCGAAGCCAATGTCAATGCCGCATCCTTCTTAGCACGCAAGAAAGTTTCCATGGGGTCGTCTTCATCGTCATCGTCCCTATACTTGTCGAGCTTCTCCTTAGGGTTTGGCGCCGGGGCGGCTTTCATTTCCTGGTGAATTCCCTCCATGAATGCATCCAGCGGGTCGATTTCTTCATCTTCCGCGGCGGTTGGAGTGGTGTCGGTTGCGGTGGTTGTGGTGGCGGCGGTGGTGTCGTCGTAGTCGATGTTGTCGAGGTCGGTGTCTTCGTAGTGGTCGTGAGGAGCACGTGAGGAGGATGGAGGGACGTAGAGGCGTTGTGGAGGTGGTTGTTGAGAGCGTTCGAAGTTGTAGGTTTGTTGTTTATTAATGCCGAATCCTTGGAATCCTAATTTGCGCTTCGACATGATCGATTAATTGATTGATTGATTGGGTGATTGAAGTATTGATTGATTTGGATTGATATATAAACCCTAATTGTGATAATTGGGGGAAAAACAAAGGGGGGAGCTGGAGGTGGGTTCGGGGGGTGGGTTTGCGACTTTGCGGTGTATTTGTTCAGACTATATGTTCTTCGGTTGGTAAACGGTTCAATAGAGCCGGGTTGGACTTTGGAGTCAGGTCAATTCGGGTTTAGATTTTCCTGGTTTGCAATAATTTGGGTCGGTCATTCGGGTCGGATTATTTCCTGATTATTTGAGGTTAACAGTTAGTTTCCCATAATAAATATTCGGGTCGGCTTGAATAAATTCTGGTCAATTCGGGTTCCAAGGTTGATTCGAGTCCTCAAATCGGGTGCGGGTCGGGTTATTCTGATATGATCAGTTTTGTCAGGTCTAGTTGTAGTTGATCTCATTTACCACAGTTAGATACCATTTTAAAAATAACACTGTGGAATACTGCATTTGTCTTGACACAAAGATCGGTATAAGCCCCATTTGTAGACATTGTTATTGAATGACAAGTGGATAATAGGTCATATGAATAATTGGAAATTTGAAATACCCTTCAATAATATTTCCAATATAGAAAGTTAAACAAAAGACTCAAACACCCATAAATAAAATAGGTAAACAAATCATCGAGTCATATGGAGTATTATTTTATATGACAGATAGGACAAGAGTTTGTCAATTGTCATTGAAACATTTTTTTCACATCCATTTATTTGAACAATAAAAATGGGATAGAGGAATAAATATTTTTCATCACAAATTCTTATTTATAACGGAGACTTTTCGCCACAAACTTGTGACTTCTCATATGATGTAAGTGGTAGAGAGCTTGTGAGACACAAGTCCGTAACCGTCACAAACGAGACTTATTGTTTTTTCATATAAGGTGAATTGATTATTATATGTAAACACAATTTGTTTTTCTACACGTTTTTTCTAACAGGTGCTATAAGATCACACATTAATAAGCCGGACATGTAAATATTGACAACATATCCTCATCAGAATGCAAGTATAAACTTTCTTCTACCATAATTAGTGAGAATATCTTATAAACATTTCCATATACAGTTTATTAATGTCTGTCCTTAGGATACACTTTAGAAATATCGTTTAAAAAAAATATTCGTAAAATGAAGGTGAATTTAGAGTTGGCAATCCGAGCCTCGTGCTGGTGGGCGGCACGGCCCACGACACAGCACAACGAGAAAATCGAGGAAGCACGGGCACGACACGACCGGGCTTGAGACGGGCTTTGACACGATTTTTTTCAGATATCCGTGTGGAGCCCGACACGCATCAGGCACGACGGGCCTGACACGGCCGGCCCCTGAAAGCACGAAGGATTATAGCCGTTGTTTAGTTGTTCATTGTTGTCTGTTGTAGAGTTAGCAATAAAAGCCAAATATGACTGTTGGAATTATAGAACCGTTAATGGCTGTTGCCTGTTTGTTTGCTTTTTATTTTTTTATTCAATTCATTTCTTCACAATTCACTCAATCTCTTACTCTCTTTTACTTACTCTATAAATATCGTTTCTTAATTGTTTAATTAAATTTCTTTTTTTCATCATTTCTTAATTATTTAATTAAAAATCTTTTTTTAATATTGTTTCTTAATTATTTAATTAAATCGACTACATAAAAAATATAAGTAATTAAGTACATTAATATTTAATAAAATATATTAAATAATTAATATTCATCATTTATTAAACAAAAAATACTAAAAATATATCAATTATAAAACAAATTTTTAAAAATAAAAAATAAAAAAAATAAAAGTACATGGGTCGGCCCATGGACTAGGCACGAACATCCATGAGCCAGGCACAGCCCGAGCACGAAAATGGCCGTGCCTTGGGCGGGCCGCGGCGGGAGATCGGGTGAACGGGCCAAGCACCCCACTAACCGCGCCTGGGCCGGGCCAAATTATGAGGCAGACAAGCAGGCCGGCCCAGCACAGCCCATTGCCTCCGTGAATTGGTGAGATTTGAATGGCAAATAAACAACGTAAACATTGACTGTCTGAGTGTCTGACTAATGAGTATCATTCTCACATTCTCAATTTTTGAGCTTTGACTCGGGAGTCGGGACTGGGACTACGACTCACCTCCGTCTTCAATAATTTCTTTCTCTCCTTTTCTGTTATTAAAAAAATGTCGGTAGCCTTTGAAAACTAAACCAGTAATCTTTAATGGCTGTGTAAACATCTAACAGCTGGTAGTTAGCGTCAGTAACTACCTAGCTTCTGCTACTTAGCTTTATTTCATTCCCAATTCCTCACTCAGATCCCCCTTCACCATGCCTATTTCTCCTTCCTCAGGTTCGCTTTTCTCTCTCTCTTTTTATTTTTATTTTTTATTTTTTATTTTTTATTGGATCTCCAAACCTAACTAACTTAGTCTGCACCGGTCGAGGAGGAGAGAGTGTCCGCTTTAGAAGTAAAGGAATTAGTAATGAGCGGAGTAGCTCCTTGGTTTATATAGTTGGATCAAATTAGGGTTTCTCCTCTTCCCTTGGCTCTTCCTAACTTCAGCTTGCTGCGGAGCCAGGCGGGGGCTAGCAGGGGCGCTTGCCCTCGCTGAATAATGCAAAAGCTGAAAATTGCAATAAATTATTGATTTATTTCTCTGGTTTTCACTATTAGATAAGTAGTTTGCCGTTTTGCCCCCGCTGGAATTTCTCGCCCCCCTAACGTCAAATCTTGGCTCCGTCACTTGCTATTTATATATATTGCACTAGTTTCCACTTGTTGCTGTGCCAATTACAAACATATGTTGCCATCCTTGGATTAAGGATTTTGGAGCTAGGACAAGATTAGATTAGGAAAATCAAGGGATCGGAGGATGCAGGGGTTCTAGGGGAATCGTTACGACCTGGATGACTATGCTATATCAATCCCTTTATTAAACTTCTTAGCCTATATTTGAGTTTGTGACATTACACTTTGTGGGTTTGGATCGAGGGATTTGGAGGGAAAAGAAAGGGAGGGAGAGTAGGTGATTTAAAATCCCTTGTTTGGATAGTAAATAAGGGTGGAGGGAAATGGAGGGGGAGAGATTTGAAGGGATCCAATTTCCGTCCTCCAAGCCTCATCAAAATCTCTCCACAATAGGCAAGATTTGGAGGAAATTGTATCCAAACAACCACACTCCATTTCCTTTCCCTTTCCCTTCCCTCCTTCCCCCTCCCCTCCCGTTCCCCCACTTTTGCTATCCAAACACATCAGTTGTTTCATGTCAACTTTCCATTGCAGGATTTTCAGGCAAATTTAATTGGATGCGTTTGATATGGCTGCTAATTTCATGTTATCTAGTCGGCAGCCATGCTGAATCATTTGATGATCATATTAAACATGCAAAGCCTGCTCTTGTCACTGCTAAGTCTTCTGCTGTCTACCAGTCACATCTTCCATCCCCACGCTTAACGCGAACTCTTGGATCTACCATGCGTGAGGATCAGTATTATGAACAACAATTAACTATTGCTCATCCTCCTGTTACTTCTAAACTATCTGAACCATTCACGACGAGGAATGTAAAAGCGCCTCCAGTTGAAGACTTTATGGCTCCTCTCTTGGCTGACTCAGCTCCAGCACACTCTAGGTTACCTGAGCCACCTCTCTCCCCTAAAACATCAAGTAAGAGCCTTTTTTTGGTAGCATCTTATGCTTTAGAACTAGTTTACTCGCTTTTGTTAGACGAAAAAGCTGGGGTCCTGTGATGTCTTTCGATTACTAAAGAATGAAGACTATGACTTATTTTTGTCTTGACCTCTCCTTTCCTCAACACATCACTGTCTAATTTTAGTCATCGACATCTCTGCTTTGAATCTGCATTTGCATTCTCTGCGCAACAACGCAAACAACCTTGTGTCGTACACCGTTGAATTTATAGCTTTTCGTTTCCCTTTTCCCAAACAATAGGCTACTTTTTAGGATTACTCAACTTTTTTGACCATGTAGTAGAGTGAATTAAATGTTATACTCTTAATGGTTTTTCCGTAGCTTGGAAGAGATAGAGAAAACATTGAACTGGTATTCTTCCTATACTAGTCTTTCTTAACCAACATTTGACAAGTATTTATGATCAAAGATCTTTTGTTTATTTATATGTTGATTTTTTCCTGAAAGCATCTCTAGTTTGCTCAGATCTTAAGTTATATTCCCCTCATTGATTAATATTTCACTGGTAGTTACTTTGTTCGTGTTTAATGTGTCCCAGGCTGTTGCGGACCTGATATGGTGCAAAAGCGAGAGAGCCCGAGCTGCCATTGTGTTTATCCCATTAAGCTTGATCTCCTTCTTTCCAATGTTACGCTAAACCCAGACTGGAATCTTTTCCTTTATGAATTTGCTTCAGGACTAGGTCTCCGTGGCTCTCAAATACAAATGAATAACTTCTATTGGGTCACTTTGACAAGCCTAAATATTTCCTTGGATATTACTCCACATACGGGGACTGGTTTTTCATCTAGTGGTGCTTCTGCTATAAACTCCTCACTTTTACTGCATAAGGTGCATATAGACTCGAAATTAGTGGGTGTGGGTGATTATAAGCTCCTCAACGTGACTTGGTACCAGCCCCCTGCCTCTTCACTAGGTAATTCCACTTCAACAACTGACTTTGTTGACGGCTAAACCATTGTTCAGTTTCCGGCCCCAACATTTATGCAATCTGTTTTTTTTTTTTTGTCATTATTGAAACTATTAGGCTACCCATTCTTTATTGGCTGGGTATATGCCTTCTACAGTTTTATATTTCCCTACTAGTGTTTGGCATTCTAATGTCTTCCTGAAACCATTATGACATTGTATGGACTTTATTCGTTTCACCTACCATTGGAACATGAAGAGAAATCGGCTTGATTGAGCAATAATGTCCTTTTTTGCTCTTATCTAGCTCACAGTAGTACTGTAGTAGCATTTTCTTATTCACACCTTTGTTGCTTGAACTAATTTGTCTTTAAATGAGTGATGCAGCTCCTTTGTCTGCTCCTGCGCCTGTCAAAACACCTCATCGTGAAATATCTACTCCTAAACCTCCAGTTTCTTCAAACAAGGGGAAGTCATCAACTTTAATCATTGTTCTTAGTATCGCTGCTGGTCTTGTGGTCATGACCATAGTATTTCTAGTGATCATATGCTGCTCATCTCATCAAAAGACTGAACCATCTTTTAAAGATCCAGGTATGATATCATTCCCTCTAGATCCCTGTACATTAACTGCTGTTGCATTTTACTTTCTTGTCAATGCTTCCACCTTTCAATTTGGTAAAAAGCTAAGAGAAAAGGTAGAGAATGTTCTGAGGACTCATGCTGTCTACTTGTATTTGTAAATTGTAAGTGAAGCTGTATAAATCCAGATGTATTGCTGTATGTCGAATTCACTGAAAGTTTTTCACGACTGGATGCACTGTTAAATATTTGTATGTTGAAGTAGAGGGGTCGTATGCCTCCGAGGCTGAGACCTTACCCTCTATTGAACACTCAGAGAGGCTGTTTGTAGTTTGCCTATTGTGAAAATTGCTTGTGAGTTAATTGATACTGTATTACTGTTTCACAATTGCCTCTCCGTATCATCAATTTTTACCTACAGTAAATCCTATTTTAGTTATTTTCAGAACCCTTTGCTCTTTTTATCCCGTTTGCTGCTTGTAGCGGAGAATTTTGTTGCCACTAAAATTTTCTTTTCTATTTCTCAAAGAAAATTTTGGAGCAAGGCCAACAATTCCGGATACTGGCCCAGCTGGAGGGTCTCTTCCGCACCCTAGCAGTACAAGATATTTGTCATACGAAGAGCTGAAGAAGGCAACAAATAATTTTGAAAAGGCGAGCATACTAGGAGAGGGTGGGTTTGGCAAAGTTTTCAAGGGAATTCTGAGTGATGGCACTGCTGTAGCAATCAAGAGGCTCACCAATGGTGGACCTCAAGGGGATAAGGAGTTTTTGGTCGAGGTTGAAATGCTTAGCAGGTTGCATCACCGTAACCTTGTTAAGCTTGTGGGATACTTTAGCAGTCGGGAATCTTCTCAGAATTTGCTGTGTTACGAGCTTGTTCCTAATGGAAGTCTAGAGGCGTGGCTTCATGGTAAATGTTCTTTCTCTGAAGACATAAAATTTCAAATCCAAGTCGTTTTTTGTAGTACGTGTATCTTTCGTTATATGTTGAATTTCGGAACATTACCCGTGCTTCAGGTCCTCTGGGAGTCAACTGTCCATTAGATTGGGATACCAGAATGAAGATTGCACTTGATGCAGCAAGAGGACTTACATACCTGCATGAGGACTCACAGCCTTGTGTTATACACAGGGACTTCAAGGCATCAAATATATTGTTGGAGAATAACTTCACTGCAAAGGTTGCTGATTTTGGACTTGCCAAACAGGCCCCTGAGGGCAGGCAAACTTATTTGTCTACTCGGGTTATGGGAACTTTTGGGTTAGCTCCTTCTTCTTGTACTCCAGACATATTATTCCATTATCTTATAAATGATTTGATTTTACTGAAGCCAATTAATTTACTAACAGTTATGTTGCGCCGGAGTATGCCATGACTGGTCATCTACTTGTTAAAAGTGATGTATATAGCTACGGTGTTGTTTTGCTTGAGTTGCTCACTGGAAGAAAGCCCGTGGATATGGCTCAGCCATCTGGGCAGGAGAACCTTGTTACCTGGGTTAGTACAATTCTTGGTTGATTAGTTTTGATTTCCAAATGATCAATGGAGTAGTAGTTTATTACAACAACACCACCAAAGCCTTAATCCCAAAATGATTTGGGGTCGGCTGACATGAATCATCCTTTAGAACAGTCCAAGGGTGAACGCACACCTCAAAATGCGAAAAAATAGAAAAGAAAAATTGAAAAACAATAGGGGGTGAATCATAATACAAAAGCCAGGTAAACTTATAGGATTTAAAATCGAAGTCCGGATTTCTTTTATAAAAACCTTAGAATTTAAATCGAGAATAAAGATTAAAACGATTTTGAAAACTGAAGTAAAACTTAAAGATCCGGAATACCTTAAAAGTGAATCAAGTATTAATATATAAGAAAGTTGTACAACACAAAAACTTGGGACTAATATATCTGCTCTACAGTCGAGGCCTATTTTGAGAGACAAGGATCGTCTTGAAGAACTAGCTGATACAAAACTTGAAGGCAAATACCCGAAAGAAGATTTTATTCGGGTTTGCACAATTGCAGCTGCTTGTGTAGCACCAGAGGCAAACCAGCGGCCTACCATGGGCGAGGTGGTGCAGTCTCTTAAAATGGTGCAGCGTGTTACAGAATATCAAGATGGCGGTGCGGGGTCCGCTAACCTGAGGTCAAACCTAAGACAGTCCATGACAGCCTTTGAGTCTGATAGGACATCATCGATATTCTCATCAGGTGCTTACTCTGGTTTGAGTGTCTTCGACGAAAATATATCTCGAACTGCAGTTTTCTCCGAAGATTTGCACGAAGGTAGATAGCTAGAAGCTGACATCATCGAACTTGCACAATGTCTGATCACTTACTCACAGAACGAAATTGAAGATCAGAGATTTTTCTTTAGCGGCCACTGATGACCTGATCTTCACTGAAGAATGCAGGTGTGAGTGATTATTTCCTGTATCTCACTCGGCAATCGCTGCTTCACTGTGTTCTTATGTAAATATTCTACTCCTTATTTGATCTTGTCATTCTGTGATTGTGTTTTTAACTCAAAAGGGGCTTCCAAAATGTAAAAAGCCATTCCTTTTTTCCCCATGTTTTCAGATGTAGCGCGGAAATGGTCAGAATTCTTTTGGTGGTAATTTTTGTGGATGAGCTTTGTTCGGGAAAAAATGTGATCAGAATTCTTTTGGTGGTAATTCTGAGATAATTACTGAAATTGGGTACAGCTAAAGATAAGTTCAATAATAGTAAACAGATCTCAGATGATATCTGATTACCTTTGAACAGTTATGTAAAAATAGCAGTTTTTACAGCATTTTCCGTTGTCTAATTAGCCAAAATGACTTTTTATGAATATAATCAATTTTATCTCACCTCGTTTCCTCGAAATTTTTCTCAATAAATTCTTTCCAAAATCATTGTAAATTCAAAACATATTTCCTATAGGTGAGATCTAAAAAATAATATTTCCTTTATTCATCTAAAAAATAAATAATGGAGTTCAATTACATTGCTGTTTTCTGTCTTTACCTGACATCTTTTCTTGTTATTAAACATGCTTCATGTAGTTCTGGTAAATTTTTACTACCAGATGATGTTTCATTGTTTGCATTGCCGCCAGTTTTAGATGTCGGATCCACAATCACCTCATCAATCTTTGATTTCGATGAAGCTTCCTCTCCAACTGCGTCCTCGCCTTCAGCCTCATCACCTGAAACATCTATTACATCCCTCATCGCCGATATAACAAGCACCAATCTAATTGACGTTCCTAAAAAAGTCGTTGATGCCTGCAAAAACACAGATCATCCAAATGAATGTTCAAACTCGGTCGCTCCCTTATTAAAAGAAAATGAAAACCTTGGGCCGGTTTCCATCTTACAAGGCGAGACTAAAGCTTTTGATCACGCTCTTGAGGTCGCAAAGGAAGACATTGGTGGTGAAGAAGACGACAACGCGCAAGCCATATCTACTTGCAAACAAATGTATGAAAATGCAAGAGAAGAGATCTCTAAGGCAATGGAATTGGCATCTAAAAATGACAAATATGGTGTCAATATTTATTTGAGTGCAGCTCTAACATACATTGATACATGCAAAGATGAAATTCCTAAGGACATGAAGGAGGATTCTAAAATTGTTCAAACTAACAAATTGTTGGAAGAATTGGCTAGCAATACTTTGGCATTGGGTAACAATGCCTTGGGCCTTGATAATGAAGAAAATTGATTCCTCTATACTATGGAACTTCAGCAGGTTTTTTTAAGACGGTCGTAAATTAAGATTTCTCACAACCCCTTTACAGTTTTAACATTATTTAAATAGGGTGTGAGTGTCGTCTTAACTTAAGACGGTCTTATACATGTAGGAATTTGTGATGGAATTTATGTAGTCATTATAACAAGTTGATTTATAAAATGTATTGAACTCCATAATGTTAAATAATTAATTAATTTATTATACCTCTTAATTATAGGGACTTGTTAATCCCGCTCATCAATATACTAAATCCCGCGCATTTGTCCACTGCTATTCCATAATTGCCCTTCGTGTTAAAAATAGTTAAAAAAGAGCTCTCCGGCTCTCCCCCCTCTTTTCTCAAAACCTAACCAATTCGTTAATAATATGTAATTTTTTCGTTTTATCAACAATTTTATGATACTGTATTTAAATTGCTTTAACTAATGTTTTTTTTAATCAAAAAAAGGATTATTTATTAAATTCGGGTTTCAATTGAATCAATTATAATTAAAGTCGGGTTGCTGAAGGGGTGGTTGTGGGGTCGTCAAATACACCGGAGTAGGTATGTACACCAATTTCTCATGATATATTTATAAGAATTATGCGGTATACCACATTAAGATACGTGTTAGGAAAACCGAGTATCATATTAGGATTAGAAAACACAAGACAAGATAGATTAATTAATTTAATATATTTCTAATTTTAGTAGAGATAGGAATCTTCATCTACATCGTACTTTAAACCGCCAATTGCTTATTTGCTTGTATATAAATATATACTCTGTTGCCTCCAAGGTTTATTCATTCATATATTACAAAAATCAATCGATGACAATCTCTAAAATTGGTGTTTTTAATAATATTTCGGCTCTAAATCAGATTAATATAGAGGAAGCAGCTGTTTCGCAAGACCTAAAATTAGAGTTTTTTCCTTCTTTACCCTCAGATAATTATCCTATACGAAAAAACCTACGCCACCTTTCCGAATGGGCTCTATTCGAAGACGAGGAGGGTCCCGAAACAATATCCTCCGAAGATACCCACGTTAACTGGACCAGAATACAATACTTGAACCGCTTGAAGAAGCCTTTTGAAGATGAAAAACCCGAATACTCGGATAATATCCCGGTATTTGGTCCTATTGAAAAAGGCAAGTCTTTAGACATTATATCAATGTTATCCAACAATAGTCGAGATTATCTTGTTCGTAATAATGGCGACCGTGTTCTAGTCGAAAGCCTTAGGGGAAAATACCTCCTTATTTGTTGTTACTTTGTGCCTATGCCAATTGACACTTATGCAGCCCGCACGTGCTTGGATCTGATCCACGCGTATTCAAAATTGTCTCTCGAAAGATCTGATGAGTTTGAGATGATCATGGTTGCGAAGATGAGATCCGGTTGGGTTCATGATGAAGTGGCTTTTGACCACTTCTTCTCCGCATTCCCGTGTCTTGCTGTCCCGTTTTGGGATTCGTATTCTCGCGATTTCATTTGCAAGTCTTTCAAATTAAAGGTAAGCGACTCTACTATTATTGTGGATCCTGAACAAACTGTTTTGCAGCGTTCATATCATAGTAATATTTTCCGTTATTATGGATCATCTTCATTTCCTTTTACTGACGAGAGACTCCGCCAACTTCAAACGGAACTTTTCGAAATGAGGTTAAGATTAGACAAGAAGGATAATAATAATAATAATAATAATAATAACAATAATAATAATACGCCTTCCCTTGAGGAACTCGTCTGCCTTAGTCCCTCTGATTATCTACGAAAATGCGATAATAATGACGAATTAGTGTCTGTTTCCGATTTGAACAAGAAGCTTGTCGGATTATACTTGTGTTATGACACGGATTTCCTTACGACACTTAATTTCTTCCATAAGAAATGTATAGCAAAAGGGCTCGAGTTTGAGATCGTATTAGTATACCTACCCTTTATCGGCGATATCCACTGGTTTCAGAATCGCGTCAAGGTAGAATTAGCAAAGCGGAAGATATCATGGTGGGTATTACCGTTTAATGACACAGTAAGTCGAAGGTTGTTTCGAATTCAGCCTGATACAGAAGATAGAGTGATGATTCTAGGTCCGAATAGCTCGTTTGGGGATTCCATGGGAAGAGAGGTTATGTCTTATTTCGGTATTCAGGCATATCCGTTTACAAGACGGAGTATTGTCGATAAAGAGTCCGCCAAATTAAGGGAATTTACACTAGAGTCGGTGTTGATGGTGTCTGACGATAATAATTATGTCGTTAACAAAGATGGGGATCGCGTTCCCATGGGTAATCTACTTGGGAAGAATATTATTCTTCTTCTCGATTATTTTCCAACAAGTATGATCCTCGATATGTATGAGAAGCTTATTGAATGGTACCCTAAATTAAAGGCTAAGGATCCTGATTTTGAAGTTGTGATTGTTCCCCTAGATGAGATTAAAGGTGAAAAAGGAGATGAACTGTTACGTGTGATGCCGTGGTTATTGGTGTTTCCTTTTCCGTCTGCTCATTCTAGGTCTGTGATCGATCAAATGTTTTTCGCGTGGGGTTATGGACATTGGACCTCTATAGCATTTGGTAAAGATGGACGGATTCGTTCAAGGAATCCCGTGCATCAACTTAGTCTGAAGGGAATTGATGCGTTTCCATTCGACGATCATTTATGCAAAGAGCTCTCTGTTGATTTCAGTAATTTTTATTTTCACAATTCTAAGTCTAATTATTGATGTAATTGTATATAATTATTGATGTATATAATAATTGTAATATTGATAGGAATTGCCTTCTGAATCAAAGTAGTAGTATCAGGAATGCGTATGCCAGTAATTACGGTTAGGAATCAAAGTTTAGCAGCGCGCAAGCATCTTGGGGACAGGACACCATTTGTCTGATTCTCTCCCATCATTTTTCAACACAAGCCGGCCTGTTAAACATAAAAACACGAGATTTTATCAATCTTCGAAGTAACTATGATGAAATCTATGGATGTTATCAAATTTTGGTATGCATTAGAGTTTGATCCGGTACATAAAGTGTTCAAAGTTCTGTGTGACTATATTATGTGAGTGTTTACCTTGCTCATGGACCAATGTCTCGTCTTATTCGCTTATCACCAATAGTGTTAAGGAATAGTATTCCTATTAGTATTAGTTTTCCTAAATATAGCTTTCCTAATATTGGCCCCTGGTTGTAACTATATAAACGCTTCTCATGATCAATAATATTCACAACTTATCTTTCATCATATCTTAACAAATAGTTTTTATCTTAATGGAGTGATTTATTGGGTTCATGGAAGTAGAACTCCGAATGCTAGCATACTAAAAGTTGTTGCTTTTGATTTGAATCGCGAGAAGTTCAGAGATTACAAGCTTGTTGTGACACCAATCGAAGTTTTTTTTTTTTTCTTCCTTTTCTTGACAACGATACAATCAAAGTTGTTGGGACATATATACGGATACTATTTGACATCCCTAGAACCCTAGAAGGGTGCCCAACACTATTCACTAGGAAGATGAAAAGTCATGCGATACGGCAGTTGACATTGTTTAACCATTAAAAAACAGAATATGCCTTAGATTGGGAGGTAGCTTTATTTCACAGAGCTTTATCTCGAGTTTTCTTTTTGATACTAAAAATTTTAGGTTCAAGCAGGGTAAAGCTTTATCTCGAGTTTTCTTTTTCTTCCCGTTTCTCGAGTTTTCAAAATTTTCTTTTAATATGCTCTCCTTTCTTTTACGTTTCTATGTTCCATTTACTTTCTTGAGCACTAACTATGAGGGAAAGCGGTACATTAAAGTTCCCATTTTACTACTAAGAAGAATAAAAATTTCAATAATTTACCCCCAAAAGGAATATCAGGAAACCAGGCTTTATTTTTATTAAATTATTACGAATATCTTTTAATTAAGATATAGTCTTTAATCATTATAATATTTTTTTAACTAAATTATAATCTTTTAATTAAAATAAAATAAAATTGGTATAAATCTAAAATTCGTATGAAAAATCGATAAATGAATATTATTAGCTTCGTATAAAAAAAAAACTTACCACGTAATTAATTCGTATAAAAAAAATTATGAACTGATATTATTAATTTTGTGACAAAAAAACTTTAAAATTATTTGAGAAAATTTATAAATTGAAATCATTAGTTTTGTGGTAAGGAAGTTCATTAAAATACTCATTTCATGACTTTATTCAATTTTTTTGATTAGTTTTCCATTTCAATTTTTTATCCTCATATTAAAATATGAAAAATTAAGATTATGACAATTTTAAATCTATAACTAATACAGTACATTATAAATTAAATGATCTATAAATATCGCGCATTTATACGCGAGATCCACACTAGTTTATAATAAAAAAGGATAATAAACTATGTAAAACAGCCGGTACTACAAAAATCAACACACTTTTTAAATTAAAATAGCTTTTTTAATATGTACCCTAATACACACGTTTTTTTCAAAAACGTTCATCCAACACGTAACGACGATCAATAAAATATGTTTGGACAACTCATACCTTTACTAATTAAGATAAGATGGACAACTCATATCTTAGTATGATGGACATATATAGAATTTGAGATTTTGATTGCATAACATTAATTGCAATTTTCCATTTGTAAATTGGTGACTCTTCATATAATCGGTTTCTCCCTTCAAGTTTTTAGCATTTTGTAGAGGTTTTTCATATATACAAATTAATTAAATCCATCAATTTATCAATGACAATTCCTGAAAATGGTGTTTTCAATAATATTTCGGCTCTAAATCGGATCGATATAGAGCTAGCTGCTGTTTCACAAGATGTAAAATTAGAGTTATTTCCTTCTTTACCCTCGGAATATCCTATAAGAAAACGAGTATGTCTCTCTTCCGAATGGGCTCGATCCGGAGACGACGATCTTCTTCCCCAAGACGACGAAGAATCCCGCGTTACAAGCGCCAGAGTACGATACTTGTACAGCTTGCAACAGCCTTTTGAGGATGAAATACCCGAATACTCGAATAATATCCCTGTATTTGGACCGATTGAAAAAGGCAAGTCTTTCGATGTTATATCAATGTTATCTAATAGTAGTCGAGATTTCCTTGTTCGTAATAATGGCGACCGTGTTCTAGTCGAAAGCCTTAGAGGAAAATACCTCCTTATTTGCTGTTACTTTGTGCCTATACCAACTGAGTCTTACGCAGCCGGCACGTGCTTGGATCTGATCTACACGTATTCACAATTATATCGCGAAAGATCTGATGAGTTCGAGATGATCATGGTAGCGAAGATGAGATCCGATTGGGTCCATGATGACGTGGCGTTTAACCACTTCTTCTCCGCATTCCCTTGTCTTGCTGTCCCGTTTTGGGATTCTTATTCTCGCGACTTAATTTGCAAGTCTCTCGAATTAAACGAAGAAACTACTTGGTTAGGAACGATTACTCTTATTGTGGATCCTGAACAAATTGTTTTAAAGCATTTACATCATGAGTTTTTCCGTCATTATGGATCGTGTTCATTTCCTTTTACTGATGCGAGACTCAATCAACTTGAAAGGGAAGCGTACGAAATGAGATTAAGGATAAACAACTACGAGGATCATAATAATAATAACAATACACCTTCCCTTGAGGAACTCTTTTGCCTTAATCCCTCTGATTATCTTCGAAAATGTGATGATTATGACGAATTAGTCTCCGTTTTAGATTTGAATAAGAAGCTTGTGGGATTATACATTTGTTTAGATGGGAAATTTCTGACCACACTTAATTTCTTCCATAAGAAATGTATTGCCAAAGGGCTCGAGTTTGAGATCGTGTTGGTATACCTGCCCTTTGAGGGCGATATCCATTGGTTTCAGAATCGGGTCAAGGTAGCATTAGCAAGGGATCAGATATCCTGGTGGGTATTGCCCTTCGATGACACAGTAAGTCGGAAGTTATCTCGATTTTGCCACTCCAGTTTAGGGGATAGAGTGATGATTTTAGGTCCAAATAGCTCATTCGGGGATACCATGGGAAAAGAGGTTATGTCCCATTTTGGTATCGGGGCATATCCATTTACAAGACAAAGCATTGTAGATCGAAAGTTAGCCAAATTAAGGGCATTGACATTAGAGTCGGTGTTGATGGTGTCTGACGAACATAATTATGTCGTTAACAAAGATGGAGATCGGGTTCCTATGGATAATCTACTTGGCAGGAATATCATCCTTTACATTGATTATACATATTTAACAAGCATTTGCGACGACCTATATGACGAGCTTATTGATTGGTACCCAAAATTAAAGGCCAAGGATCCCGATTTTGAAGTAGTGTTTGTGGCCTTTGATGAGAATACCACTGGAGAAATAGATGAACGGTTACGTGTGATGCCATGGTTGGCCTTTCCTTTTCCGTCTGTTCATTCTAGGCGTGTGATCGATAAATTGTTCTTGGAGTGGGAGGATAAATATCCTGCGTTTATAGCATTTGGTAAAGATGGTCGGCTTCGTTCGAGGCATGCTGAACAACATCTTAGTCTGAATGGGATTGATGCGTTTCCATTCAATGATCATTTGTGTCATGAACTCTCTGCTGGTTTCAGTCCGGTTTACACATCTTATTAGCTACTCTGTATCATTCTTTTTAGATATATTTATAACAATTAGTATGTTAGAGTATAAAACCGATCTTGGGACTTATAGCACCGTAGTTTAGCAAGTTTTTTTTTTTTTTTAGTCCGAAAATTAGATATGCAATTGTCTATCAGAGCGAGTTATTCAGTAGGAAAACTAATCCAACCAAGATGAAATGTCACAAGTGAGTTTTCATGTATCTCAATAGCTATTTTGGTGTAATGAAATGGAGTTTAACCTTCCTGATGGGTGCGGCTCAAGCCCACGCCTATGATTTAACAGAATCAGTACCGGACTTAATTTAGCGATGAAGTGAAACCAAGCATTACCAAGACCGGATTGGACTGCTTGAACCAGACTTTGTCACTACCTGGCCACTTTGTCAAATTTCGGAATTTCGGGTTCGGGTCAAACTGGTCGTCGGGTCAAAATTTTCAGGTCTTGGGCCTAAAAACGGGTCGGGTCGGGTCGGGTCAGAATTTGACAGATCTAAATTGATTTGTTTCCTTTCAATGATCATCTGTGCCAAGAGCTCTTTGCTGATTTTTGTTGGCTCTAGAATTCCTACTTGTGTAAGGTAGTCTTACACAAGTTTATTGTAAAACGGGTCTTTTAATAACACTATTTGTATCTATTAGTATGGATGGTTATGTTTAGACTTTACATTCGTTTTACAATTTCTTTGTGTAAAACTATCTTACGCAAGACTCACCGGAAACTAGAATATTTAAATCAATTTTTTACTCGAAGAAATCTGGCCAATATCTAAGTCAGGGCTGTAGAGTGAGCTAAAAAGCTATGAAGCAGAACAAGAGGTTGATGCAGAGTGCAGACGAGTTAATTGGTAATGCACAATAAGAAACAGACCATGTAAGATGCTTTGTTGGTAATAATGTTGCTAGGGATGTGACCGACCCGAGATGGGGTCATTCAAATAAGAAACAGACCATGGAAGATTGGAAGTGTATGTATGCGCTAATTGGAATGGCAAAAGTAGGGTAAAAGATAGCATTGATCGGCTTGGACAATGCATTTTCCAAAATTTACAATGATTTGGCCCACAAACATGCCCAAAACCCGTAAACCAGCCTGTCGTGGGCCAAAAAATCATGCTTACCCGGCCCGAGCCCGTGTTTGACCACCTTACTCTGTATGTAGAGGTGTTTTCGGGCCGGGTTCGAACCGGGCCAAATTGCCTAAAATAACGGGCCATGAATCTTGGCCTGTTCAGCTCGTGCTGATGGCCAGCTCTATCTGTATGAAGCTCGGGAAAAAGATAAAGTACTAAGTATGTAATGAACATTCACTTATACTAATTACATTTTTACCCTAAAAGTATTTGCCGCAAAATTAAAACAAATTTGTTATATCCTTTTTTTTTTCTTTTTTTTTTTAAAGAATTTCTTTGTTTTTAATTAAGGTGGTACTCATCATACCACCTTCCTTAAATAAAAGGCATGTAAATAAAGAAGAAGTTTTCCTTTGCAAAAAATTGTGATTAATACCCAAGTCACTGCACTACTCAGCGACTTGGGTACAAAATCGCTTGTGGATGAGCACAACATTCACTACGTGACCCCATTTTCGATAATTTATTTCAATTCCAACTTCTAGTTAATTATTTGCCTCTAAACAGCATTTAATAAAAAAAAATTCCCTTTAGTTCACTTGTTGGCTACAGGAGCTTGGGAACAATACACTTGGCATATACTTGTATATTCTTGTCTACAAAATCCAGTCTTTGTTTCTTAGAATAATCTCACTGTTTACTCTTATGGATTCTTCTTCTCCTACTTCTCTGCTCTCTAACAAAAGGTTTCCTCCTAGCCTTTACCCAAGCAGTACTCCTTCCGTCTCAATCATTTGCTTACATAATTTTGTCAATTTTTTTTTGTAACATGTGAATTAATGTATGTGATGACAGGAAGGTGAATGAGAAGCGAGCAGTAAGAGTGAAGGTAGTAGAGAAAAAGAATGGCGGCCCGCCTCCTGATACTTGGTCTTGGAGAAAATATGGCCAAAAACCCATCCGTGGATCTCCTTATCCAAGGCTAGTTACTTTACATTCCTTTCATCCGAACCTTGAGAGTTGCATTGTTTTTTTTAATGACGATACAACCTTCAGTCGCTACCTTTTAGTGGCGGAGTCAGGATTTGAATTTAGGGGGCGAAAAAAATTTAGAGGGGACGAATTACTAATTTCATAAAATACACTCAAGTTTTTTTCGAAAATTTAATTAAAAACTTCGAAAATTTCATTCCCCAAGGGGCGACCCGCCCCTGCTAGCTCCCTAGCTCCACCACTGCTACCTTTGGTGCACATTGTTGCCCTGTTTGGTAAACAACGGATTAATTTCAGTATAAGCAGATTGCAAAAACAGATTATAAATGACAGATTTTATCAGAAGGTTTGACTAGCATATTATAATTAGCAGAATTAATTTGAATGTTTGGTAATTGGCAGATTACGATTAATAGTTTGTTAGTTTTCTTTGTAAAATGGAGAAAAATTTCCTATTTTACAATATGCTAACCAATATGCGGGGTAAGCAACATATTGTAAAACAACATATTGACTCCAAATATGAACACTAAAATTAGCATATTAATTGGCCAATATGTTGTTTACCAAACAGCGTCGTTATGTTTGTAAACAGGTCCATGACCCCCGCTGCCGAATGTAAAATGGAAAGTTATAAATTTCTCGCTTTTTTTGAGTTTCCCTTATACCATTACCACTTCTCCCCTGTTGAAATGTTTCGCCCCGCCGAGTTAGAATCCTAGCTCCGCCACTGAATATCAGTTCATCTTGATGTTTCACTACAAGAAAAACTAAAACAGGCGACCGAAATTTGGCGACTGATATATTCAGTCGCCAAATTGGCGACTGATTTTCAAATTGGCGACTGAAATCAGTCGCCAATTTGGCGACTGTCTTTTTTAAAAAGGGAATCAAACTTGGCGACCGAGATTTTTAATTTGGCGACTGATTTATGTGTAGTCGCCAATTTGGCGACTGAAATTCAGTCGCCAAAATGAATTTCAGTCGCCAATTTTCTTAGTAGAAACCAGGCTGTCATTTTTTAAAAAAGGAATCAATTTATTTAGCAAGATCAGATTCTATCATCTAATGAAAATAAGAAGAATATTAAAATGCAGGAGTTACTACAGGTGCAGCACAGTGAAGGGATGCTCAGCTAAGAAACAAGTAGAAAGGTGCAAAGAAGATGCTTCAGTATTAATCATCACATACACCGCAGCTCATAACCATCATGGGTCTGAGTCGACAACCCGAAACAAGAAGCAGAATCATCCACCTAAAAAGAAGGCTCCTCAAATTCAGCAGGCGCAGGCAGGAAGCAAGGGGCAGCATTCGCAGCAGAGTCATTTGCAGTACATGCAGTCGAATGAAGCCGATGAAACTTATATGGTCAGTTTCGACAGTTTTAACCCTGGTACTAGTAGTAACTCAGCTGACAACTCGGCTAGAGGTAATAAACAGCACAAGAGCTCAGGAATGTCGAGAATAACTGAAGACAGCTGCGAGTTGTTTGATGATGAACTGATGAGTTTCATGACTTGGTCTTCTCCGCTTCCACCTGTTTCGCTGCCTTGATTATAATAGTAGTCCAGTAGTAATAAAATAAAAATAGTACTTAGTATAAAATGCAGAAAACGGAGGTGACGGTGACAGACTGTGTGATGCTATGTTGGTATCAGTGTCCTGTCCCCAAAGATGCGCGATGCCAAACTTTGATTCCTGCTTCTGACGGTATCTAATCCTACCTACTAGTTTTTGTAATATGTATATTATACTCGGTTTTGGTAATGCTCGGTTTCTGTTCACTATATTAAGTCCGGTACTGATTCTGTTAAATATTTCATTACACCACAATATTTCAATTGCATCAATAATTAATACTCTAGTTGCTAATAAGATGTATAGAGCGGACTGAAATCAGCAGAAAGTTCTTCGCACAGATGATCGTTGAATGGAAACGCATTAATCCCGTTCGGACTAAGATGATGCTCAGCATGCCTTGAACGAAGCCGACTATCTTTACCAAATGCTATCAAGGCAGGATATCCATCCTCCCACTCCAAGAACAATTGGTCGATCACACGCTTAGAATGAACAGACGGAAAAGGAAATGCCAACCATGGCATCACACGCAACCATTCATCTACTTCTCCAGTAGTATTCTCATCAAAGGCCACAAACACAACTTCAAAATCGGGATCCTTTGCCTTTAATTTTGGGTACCAATCAATAAGGTTGTTATATAGGCCAAAGCAAATGCTTGTTAAATATGTATATTCAAGGTAGAGGATGATATTCCTGCCAAGAAGACTATCCATAGGAACCCGATCTCCATCTTTGTTAACGACATAATTATGTTCGTCAGACACCATCAACACCGACTCTAATGTCATTGCCCTTATATGGCTGACTTCCGATCTATAATGCTCCGATACCAAATGACATAACCTCTCTTCCCATGGAATCCCCGAATGAGCTATTCGGACCTACAATCATCACTCTATCCCCATAATGGTGGTGGCAAAATTGCCACATCCTCCGACTTACTATGTCACTAAAGGGCAATACCCACCAGGATATCTTGTGCTCGGCTAATGCTACCTTGACGCGATTTTGCATCCAGTGGATATCGCTCTTAAAGGGAAGGTATACCAACACGATCTCAAACTCGAGCCCTTTAGCAATACATTATTTCTTATGGAAGAAATTAAGTGTGGTAAGAAAATCCCCATCATAACACATGTATAATCCCACAAGCTTCTTGTTCAAATCTGAAACCGACACTAATTCGTCATTATCATCACATTTTTTGAGATAATCAGAGGGATTAAGGCGGAAGAGTTCCTCAAGGGACGGTTGATTTGATAAACTCATTTCGTAAGACTCCATTGAAAGTTGCTTAAGTCTTTCATCAGTAAAAGGAAATGAAGATCCTCCATAATCACAGAAAAACTCATGATGTAAATGCTTTAAAACAGTTTGTTCAGGATCGACAATAAGAGTAATCGTTCCTAAATCCTAACCAAGTAGTTCGTTCGTTTAATTCAAGAGACTTGCAAATCAAGTCGCGAGAATAAGAATCCCAAAACGGGACACCAAGACACGGGAATGCGGAGAAGAAGTGGTCAAACGCCACGTCATCATGGACCCAATCGGATCTCATCTTCGCTACCATGACCATCTCAAACTCATCAGATCTTTCGCGAGATAATTGTGAATACGTGTAGATCAGATCGAAGCACGTGCTAGCTGCGTAAGACTCAGTTGGTATAGGCACAAAGTAACAGCAAATAAGGAGGTATTTTTCCCTAAGACTTTCGACTAGAATACGGTCGCCGTTATTACGAACAAGATAATCTCGACTATTGTTGGATAACATTGATATAACATCGAAAGACTTGCCTTTTTCAATTGGGTCAAATACAGGGATATCATCCGAGTATACGGGTATCTCATCTTCATCAAAAGGCTGCTTCGGGAAGTTCAATTGTTGATATCTGGCGGTTGTAAAGCGGAATTGTTCGTCTTCGGGAAGATCGTCGTCGTCTTCAGGTCGAGCCCATTCGGTAAGGTAGCATAGTCGTTTTCGTATAGGATAATCTGGGGGAAAAGAAGGAAAAAACGCCAATTTTACGTCTTGCGAAACAGCGGCTAGCTCTATATCAATCCGATTTCGAGCTAAAATATCATCAAAAACACCATCTTCTGGAATCGTCATCGTAAATTGATAGATTTGTATATATGAAAATAAAACCCCTAAAAAACGCTAAAAACTTGAAGGAGGCACCCGAATATATGAAGAATCGCTAAATTAGAAATTGAAGATGGTATTCTGTCAACATCGAACGTTTAAGATTTATTCGTAGAAATAAAAGGTTTATAGAGTGAAGAATTTATACTGTGTTGAATCCATTAATGGTATGAAATCAAAATCTCAAATTCTATAAATGTCAGATCGTACTAAGATATGAGTTGTCCATCTTATCTTACAAGGTATGAAACTATGAACGGCTTTTGTAACGTATGTATTAACTATTAAGGGTATATGGCAAGAAGCACTATCTCCGTCACGGTCATTGTTTTGCCTATTTTATTTCAGGTGTCTCAGACAATTATTTGCCAAACTATTCTAGAAATGCAGTTGATGGAGCAATTAGATGTCCCGCACTCAATTTGATCCACGTGTTAATAAATAATTGGTTATCTCCTCTTTCTTTAATCTTTGTGCCAAAACCAAAAGGGGGCTGATTTATATCGACGACGTTTTAAAAAAAAAAAACGGTAACTGCCCTTTCACTCATCCAACACTTTCTCTCTCTAAAAAATTTCCTCTCAACTTCAACTAAATTAAAAAAAACAACAATTAACAACACGACGGATCTCGAATCACCGGTACTTAAACAACTTAATCGCTTCATTATTTGGTTAATTATTTTTTGTTTGTGCACCGTTAAATCTATTCGATAATTGATTTACGTCACGTATTGACTTAGTAATAACAAACATTGCAATTTTTCTTCCTAAATCTGAAATTTGTACTCCCAAGGTTGAACCATGGACCAAACTTTGAGATCTAACGTTCAACCATGGACCAAACATTGGAAACCAACGTTTGGCGTGGTCCAAACGTTGGAATCCCACGTTTCGCCACGGAGTTTTTTTTTTTTTTTTTAAAATAAAAAGTAAAAAAAAAAAAAAAAAAAAAAAAAACTGTGGCCAAACGTGGGATTCCAACGTTTGGACCACGGTCAATGTTGGTTTCCCACGTTTGAACCACGGCCAACGTTGGTTTTCCACGTTTGGAGCATGGCAAACGTTGGTTTTCAACGTTTGGTCCATGGTCGATTGTTGAATCTCAACATTTAGTTCATCAGCTAGTTCATTTTAAAAAAAAAACGTGTTTAATAAGTTTATTTGCCGATTTTTAAAATTTATTTAAGTTTTCTAGTCGATGTGCGTTAATTTCTAACATCTTTTAATTGGTTTAATGCAATGAGAGATCGAAATGTAGTTGATTTTTAGTAGAATTTGAGAGAAAATTGTTTAGAGAGAGAAAATTGTGTAATTATACAAAGGGCATTATCGTCTTTTGGAATGAAAACGTCGACGATATTTACTAAAACGTCGACGATATTTACAAATCGGGAACCAAAAGCAAACAAATGAATGAGAGCGTATCAGATATTGATGGACAAAGAAATGTTTACCCTTTTATTGTAATGTAACTATGTACGCGCTTCGTGAGACCAAAAATAAAAAGAGTCTCTAATTAATGAAACAATATTGTAAATTTTTCTCTAATTAATTTCTTATCGTGGGTCCTTAGCACATACGTTACAAAAATAATATAAATTATATTTATTTATTTATTTATTTATTTATTTAACTACGTGAATAATTTGATTAGTTATCCGTTAAATAGTACGGAGTATTTTTCTTTAACAGTTGATATTTCACACTTTATTTGATCCAATGCCAACAAAATTGATCTCGCCTCAATTGATCTACCACGTCCCTTTGTCCGAATGAATCTCCGACATTGCAAGTAAGAGCTTCCTTTCTACATACTACGAGTCATAAAATTTGCTAAAATAGCCTTTATTATTTACTAGTTTTAAGAATTTGCACGGGTCTACTCATTTAGCAACTGTTATTATTAGGATTGACAAAATAGATAAATATCAAAGTTTAAATATATAAATAACCAAATGGTGTTAGTCCAGTGGTAGCTGGGTTAAACCTTGAAACTTGCAGAAATGCAGGAGTTGAGAGGTCCCAGGTTCAACTACCAGCTGGGCGATGATCACTTGACCACTGCAGCCCCCGAAGGGGGTGGCTTACATTGTCCATGTGGTGGTGCGGGAATGCATGGGCCCGGGGGACTCAACCCCCTCATCATCAAAAAAAAAAAAAGTTTAAATATACATATAGTCTAAAGATACAATTTATATCGTCTAAAGATACAGTTTATATGTACATACATTAATTACTATAAAGACACAATTTATATCGTGAACCTAATAAGTAATAACATTATAAATTTTGAAAATTTTCGATATAAATATATATTAGGTGTTTTATTAGATATGCACTTAGTAATTATATCGTCTAAAGATACAGTTTATATGTACATACATTAATTACTATAAAGACACAATTTATATCGTGAACCTAATAAGTAATAACATTATAAATTTTGAAAATTTTCGATATAAATATATATTAGGTGTTTTATTAGATATGCACTTAGTAATTTACGAAAAAAAAAAATATATTTAAAATACTAACGTTCAAAATTCAACTGCTATATATCGTGAAATTTCATTAAATTTCTACACTTAAAGTTGTCACTTCCAAAGTTCAAATCTATCCACAGTTTAATTTGCTCTTCGTATGGCAATATTTGTTGTCAGTTATCAAAAGTAATTCATTATGATAGAGTAGATGAAACAATATTTGTTCTAAAACAACTTATAAAATAAATGGTTACAAAAACAAATATATTATGTGATAACAAATGTATATTATATGGTTTTGTATAATTCCTATAAATAATTTCTATAAATTTAGGGATCATAAGATGAATGTAACAATTAAATGATATTCCCTCCATTCAACTCTACCTTGCAAGTATTCTTTTTTCGTTCATTCAACTCCACTTTACATGTTTCCTTATTTGGCTAAGAAAATAACAATTTTATCCTTACTAAAAATCTATATTTACAAAAAATGTCATCCATACCCCACACTAATCCACCATAAAACCTCACCTTTATATTTTTTAAATATTTTAACATCTCTATTCTCTTTCCATATGTACTTTTAATAAAAAATTTAATTCATTTCTTAATACCCGTGCAAAAAGCAAACTTGCAAAGTGGATTTAAATGGAGGAAGTAGAAAGTAATTAAATAAGGTTAAAGAACATCGTAGGTCCCACACAAAAAAATCAATTCTAAAAAAAACCAACCAGCGAGAGCAACCTAAATAACTCGGCTTTTATACTACTCCCTCCCAGTCACTATAAGGTTCCCTCTTTCCCGAAACGGATTATTCAACTAATGTTCCCCTTTCTATTTTTAGAAACTTTTACTCTTATTTTATTCATTTCTCTCAACTATCACCAAACCCTACACAACTCTTTTACTTCTATTTTATTACTTTCTTTCATATTTTGGCCCCACAATTCTTTATTTAACTACTAATAATTCATATCATCCCTTCTCCTATCACCAACCCCACACAACTCTTTTACTCCTATTTTAATACTTTCCCTAAAGTATTGTGCCAAAATCAAATGGGAAGATTATGATGAATGGGAGGGGTATTTAGATTTGTTTGGAAATTCAAAATATGGGAGAGCAAATTGAAAAAACTTAAACAATTTACTATTATACCTCGGGTGGCGCTCAATTTGAGTACTACCGGCGGCACCATCTTGTTTTATAAATTACTACCTTCAACATACCAGTTTTCTAAAGTAACTTTCTTTTATAATTTTTTTTAAATTACTCTCATAAATTTTGTTCAAGACCGTCTTTCTGAAGTTTTTGTGATCACTTTTAGGCGATATTTTCGGTCAAAACTCAAATTTTCAATCTCCGGCCCAACACTATTTAAGATTCCCGTTCAGAAGGGTTTGGACCGAAAAGACTGAATTATTGTTATTTGAGTTTTATAAAAAAAAATTATATTTTATTCCGATTCGGTTTAGTGGGCCGAAATTTAAAAAAGTGGACATGTAGTGTGTGGACATGGGCCACAAGCCGGCCTGCGGGCGCGATGCCGCCTGCCGGTCCGTAGTCACGGGCCACCTGCACGCCAAGCCAATCTGTGGACATGCAGCGGTCTTTTAAAAGCCACGCTCGGCGGCGTAAAAATGCTTTCGACCGGATCGTTTTAGATCGGTCGGTTTCGTCTCGGCAAGGGTCTCGAAATGATGCAAGAGATGTTCGGAGTCGCCACCAAGCATTTGTGGGATGCTTGGAACCCGTTCGAATCCACTTTATACCTCGGTCAAACGAAGCACAAAGCAGTGTTTGACATAGGTACTAAAGATAAGGAATCGTCCCTCTTTAGCATCATATCTCAAGAATGACTCTCGTACGCCCTATATAAGGTCGTCCACTATCCAAAGTTTCTGAGTAAGCGGTGAAGGTACGTATTGGGAAGCCCTTTAATCAGACACCCAATCCCGCCCGCGGTAGCGACCTCTACTGATCGATCTTGGTTGGTTTAATGCAAAAATTGATAAAAAGGTTTAAATGCATGAATGCGCATCCAATAGTTTGAACCTAACATGTGAGCTTTCTATGTCGGTTTGTTTAATCCAAGTATCAAGTATAAGATGTCGAGTTGGATTTAACGTTGATTTGCATGCAAGACGGAAATTAAACATCCATTTACCGAGTTAGATTTATGGTGCATAACGTGATCCATTTGTCTTGGTAAGGCGTTTTGAAAATATGATGTTTAAATGAGCAGATTCGTCATCTGATCCGTCCTGTATTCGGGTTAACCGAAGTAGGGATCATCCTAGACGAATGCTGGAAGGGGAACAGACCATGCATCAGGCAGCCACAAGCTAGAGGCGCGAGCCTATTGGCAATGCTAATGGGCCTGCCCTGGTCTGCATCAGACCACCATAAGAGGCGCGAGCATGTTGGCGATGCAAAGGGGCTTCCCCTGGTATGAAAATAGAGAAAAGAGTGGCCTATTTAGGCGCGGGTCAACAGGCGATGGAAAACGTCTTCTGACCATTGAAAGGGTTTGTAAAATGTATTGAAAAATGGGTGTTAAAACCCGCCTTGATTTGAAAAGGACGTTTAGACCGCTTTTGTGTTTATTTGAAGAACGAGACTTGAATAATCGTCATTGTTTTGACAATATTCGATGTCGGGTTCGATTTTGCAAGTTTGACATGAGTAGTTTTGAAAATGGTTATGAACTAATTGTTTTAAGTTCATTTGTATATAATTAGTCGACATTCATCATCGTACTCGGGTTAAAATCCGACATGGTATGTGGAACCAATGATGACTTTGTGTTGGTGACTCATACATTTGTTTTGAAAATGTAAAGAAATGATGAAAGGCTTTAAAATACCCTTTAAAATGTAAAGAAATGAAATAAAAGGTTTTAAAATACCTTTTAAATGTAATTAACCAAATATTATCACCGAAACACGGATTAAACCGTCATGGTATTAGGAACCAAGGGTGAAAAATGCTTTATGGTTAAAAACTTGTCATAAGAAAACGAAAGGTTTGAAAATACCTGAAATTGTAAAAACCGATTACAAATATGAAATAAAAATGGAGGAGATGAAGAGACCAAACACGGTTTGGATTTAGGTTGGGCAGGCTGCTTTAGGCGCGAGCCTATGTGCTACGTAAGTAGCCTCTGCCTCAACCAAAAATCCGGTTTTGGCTCATTCTTCCCATATTTTGGACCATGTTATGCATGATTTAGCATGTTATAGTCATGAAACAAATAAAAACATGATAAAAGAAGATTTTTACACCCTCATACTTACATGCTAGGCTTGTGGCGAGAAAACGACGTAAGTGTATCAACTTGTTTGGTCGGAAAACTCGGTTTAAAACTGTTTGGTAAGTAGAAAGAGTGTTTTGTTAAGTTTAGTGATGGTGTAGTGGTAGAGATGGTCGGTCAAGTGATTTAATGCACGATGACGGTACCAAACAATGTGTAAGGCTTGTGTTTACGATGGGTAGGTCGTAAACACGTGTCGGATTGTGACTTGAAAAGTCGAGTCTAGAATTTTAAGGGTGAAAAGAGGGGGCGGACACTCGCATAACTCTCAAATGGTGGCATTTGAGGGGTATATATAGGAAAATGAGCGGTTGTGTGAGTTTTGAGCGACGTGGCCGCATGGGTTGCTCAAAGAGGCGCGAGCCAGGTAGCATGTCTTCGAGGTGTCTTGTCGCTATCACACAAGTGTAATCATGATTTGTTCTATCCTAGGATTTGGATGAACATGTTTGGTACTTGACTATGTAAGATTCCGGGAAACCTTAACATAGAAGCATTTGAATGGTTTGTTTTTTGTATTTGACTCGGTTTTACTCGTTGTTGGAGTCGGGATTTGAATTTTGAGTCGGTTTTTGGTCCGGTGTCGGTTTTGACTCTAGTTAGTGTCATTGCGACCCCCTCGTCATGCATTAAATACTCCAGGTACTTTTGAAAAGTTTTGAAATGTTTTATTTTCGAAATCGTTTTAAGTTTTCCGACGTAAAGTTGTACACAAACTGTCGATCAAACGCCGCGATTCCTAAGCATGTTGTAGTCCGATAATCATCGGGTGTTTGTTGGAGACTCGACAGATAATGGGTATCTACATAGTGACAAATTCTGGTTCAACTGATCTGGTCCAGTCTTGGTAATGCTCGGTTTTTCTTCACTATATTAAGTCGGTTACTGATTCTGTTAAATAACAACGTAGACCTTGGGCTAGAGCCGCACCCACCAGGAAGGTTAAACTCCATTTCATTACACCAAAATAGCTTAGCTTCTATCCTTCGCGCATAGCTCTTGAGATACATGAAAACTCACTTGTGCTATGTAATACCCCGTATTTTTATATTAATTATTATGTATTTTATATTACTAATTATGTCGGGATAATAGTTGAGTCGAGTTAATTGTTTAGTCGTATTCGATATCGTAGGATCGAGTTATTCGTAAACTTGTTAAGACGGGTTAACTGAACAAATCACGACAGCTAATTCTTTGTCTACACTTACCCATTTACCCGTTGACCCAGGCCCGTTTACCCATGACCCAATTAACCATTTAACCTAAGTTTAACCTAATTCTACCCTAACACAAAACGCCCTACTCCCTCAACCCGCCACCCTCATTTCAGCAACACCAATCCCCATCTTCACTCAATTCGAGAGAGAGTGAGAGGGCGTGGGCATTAGCGGCACATCAGGGATGAGCTAGGGACTGTTGTCGACGACCGTGGGTGGCCGTGGTGGCTGTTATGGTGGCGGAAAGGTAAGCATTCAACACATCTCCTCTGTTTTAGCTTTTATGTCGGGTTTTTGGTTGTTGTTTCGTGGCTTAGGGAGTTGTGGCTGGCGGTTGTTAGCAGGGCAAGTGAGTAGAGTGGTAAGGGACGAGTGTAGTGGTGGTGAGTAGGGTGGTTTTAGGTGGTGATAGTAACAGTGAAAGGCGGCAGCGATGGGGGGGGGGGGGTAGCAAACGGGTTTAGATGCAGTTTTAGGCGGGTTTAAATGGTTGGGTTTGGGGTGGCGCCACCGTGGACTCGGGGGAGGTCGAAATGGCGGCGCCACCGTGTCTTGGTGCATGGTCTGATGGTGAGCAAAGCAGTGGTGGTTTGGCAGGGGTTAAGTGATAGTTGCGGTGGCTGTGGGTTGAGAACGAGAGGTGTTTGGTGAGGCGTGGTGGTGAACCAGGCCAATTGGCGGCACTGGTTTGACTCGCCGGCGGGAGTCGACCCCAGTGGGGGTGGTTGTTGGTGGTGGGGTCGAAGTGGGGGACAGGGCTGGTGGTTGTCACGGTGGTTAGGTGGCGCGTGGGGGCGTGGGGATGCGAGTGAAGGGACGGTGGTTGTGGACGAGTTGTGATTGTTTTGAAACGGGTTTTGTCATAAGTTTAATCGTTATATTTTGTTATTTGGTCGTATGCTTTGTTAATTAATTTAACTTCCGAGTTATTTAAATTATTAGAGACGGGATGTTTGAGTTGTTTAAAGTTTGATTCGGGTATTTCTTAATCGTATAATTCGTTTAATCTTTTATTTATCATATTAGTTATTTAATTTATTCCCGAGTCATTCAACTACTTTATTTAATTTAATCCCCGAGTCGTTTAAATAACTAGAGATGGATTTTGAGTCGGGACTGGTTAAAGTGGAAAGTTACTATATCGGGAAAGTTTCTATTTTAGGAAGTTCTATTTTTAGTTGCTTCTTCTTTGGGAGATTTCTATGTTTAGTAATTAGTAATTATAAATATTATAATTGTTTTAGGTGACGGATTCGTGAAGGATCGATAATCAAATTCATTGCCTTATTTTCCGGACTGCTTAAACTGCTTAATTGGAATTGCTGGCACTTTGAGGTAGGGAAATACACTTGACTTCAGCGTGGTTGTTAAATTGTGTTGACTTGTTGTGTTTCATATGACCAAGCTGTGAACGTTGACGTGTTTCGTGGTTGTTGATTCATATTATGTTTCATATACTGGAATGTGCTTGACTGAATTGATCGTATGGAGTATGTTATCACAACATCGGGTAACCGGCATGATTTTATGATTTATCAGTTCAGTGATTTATATATATTGTGTTGCATTAATTTCTTTTGAGCATTCATATGCATTGGAGATGGATGATGTGGTGGTGATGTGGTGTGGTGATGATGATGTTGTGATAAGGCCCGGGCGGGTTCGCAGACTTGCCCTGGTGTCCTCACGGAAGTGGCGGATCGACTACGGTCGATATAAAGTCTACCGGGGATCGGTATGGCTGGGCGTTCCGGGTTATGAGATATGAGTTGAGATGGAGGTGGAGGAGACGGAGGAGCATGCATATCATATTTTGTTGTTTCATTGTTTTCCCTACTCAACCTCGTGGTTGACCCTGTGTATTCGTGAACACCTGTGATGAACCATAATGGGGAGCAGATTTGACAGGTACTAAAGATTAGCTGACTTGGGAGCTATGGGATGCGTGAGGACTTGGCCAATCTACCTAGAAGTCTAGACCACATAGAAGATTTTATCACTTAATTTATTTTCCGCTGCGAGTTGTATTTATCTTATATTAAGTTTAGTTGGATAATTTGAAATAAACATGTAATCGTTAAGTTTTAATTTAAAGTACTTGGTATTGTTGTACTTTGTTATTCACTACCTCGGGGAACCGAGATGGTAACAGTCCAGTTTATTAGGGAATGTCTTGCTAAAGGCTCCTTCATAAACCGGGGTGTTACAAAGTGGTATCAGAGCGAACGATCCTCAGGCCTAAACCAATGAACCCAACGAACATAGGAAGAGTCTAAATAAAACGAACCCCGGGATAGAACTGTTAGGAGCACACTAAGGTAAGGTATGAGTTAGGGGCCCCCTCACACCGAACCAGCGGCCCTCTCAGTTTGACCCGGAAACCCGGAGTGTATATGAGAGAAAGGGTAGCAAAGTTGCTTGAGGTTGAGCAGGAAATTCCTATATCGTTGCCTAAGTGTTAACTGATTGATACATTGGTTATTGCATAATCGAGTGATGTATACCTTGCGACCCATATATTCTAACCATTCTGCAAGGACAACGCTACGGTAAGTATTTTGTATGAATGATGACGTTAGCATATGATGTTGTAGAAATGAGAAATAATTTTTTCGAGTTCAGGTTAATAATCAATGAAGTGTTGTGGTAGCCGTGAGTATGAAAGTAATTGCGAGTCGATGATAGTTACCTAGTTGGATGTTGAATGATGTGTTGATTGTACTATTATGCCTAGTAATATGCGGTTATGTGATCCCGAAGCCATGCTAGTATAGTATTGTGATAGTAATTAGAAACACTGTTGAATTGCATGTTTTTAGTCATAGCAATCGTGATTTAGATGTAAGGAGTAGATCGAGATGCGAAGGGATTCTACGGGATAGATGTTTACAAAAGTACAGTGTGAGATTTAAGTTAGGATGAGTTAGTATCGATAGTATGGTTGTAAGAGTTTGAAACATAGAAAATGAACGACTCAGTGCTGAAACGCGTTTTGTTTGATTTTACTCTTTAATTGACCTTACTGCCATTTCTTTTCTGTTTATTGCCTAGGGATGAAAATTTTATGAGAGATAGCCTCGTGAGTTAGTGTTCATTTGGCGTTGGTTTCATGCTTATATGATATACGGATTAGGAGTAATAAATATTTTAGTGGGCTGTGGTCAGGAAGTTCCTGTGCAGTGATGTTTTGACCAACGATTTTGTAAAAATCCTCATTTAAATTGTATTAATAATTTTTGCATAATTCCAACTCCATCGATCAGAAGATTCGCATATGTTTTCAAATTAACAAACCACGAAAATTCTTGATGTCTCTATATTAAACGGTAGGTTTTGCAAACTGACCCAAGTCTTGGACCAATTGCTGTCACATGTTTGTTTGGACCAACTGAGTTGTAAAATTCTTTAAAAATGAAATTTTTGTGCCTTGGACCTAATTCTTTTCCCCTGTGTTTTTAACTCTCCGTGTTTTATAAAAAAATAATATGAATCAAGTTTTAATCGGACGGTTATTTATTCGTGATCTTTGAAAGTTACAACGTGAAACGTGACTTGTAAAATGTGCGTTCTAGGTTAAGTTTCATGCAGTTGTTTGAATAATTCATGAGCCTTAGTAATGTGAATTTATAATGCTTTATATGACGATAATAGCACGCATGTCCAGTAGTTATGTATCTTAACAAGTGTTAAAATTAAAACTTAGTTGATAACATTGTTGGCATGATAGCGTGAGTAAAATGGGATAGCTTAAATTGATTCTTAATCAAGGGTGAAATATTTTATACGAATCCAGTTGTTGCATATTTTATGTATGTTTGGCATGTTGTACTATCTCTAGTATGTTCATCATATTTGCATGATAGTCGGATATATATAAATATAAAACTATGTTGTCATATCTTGGTAAAGTTGATGGCGTTAAAAGTTAATTGATTGTTCTAATATACTCGCATGAATAATTATAATCACTATGTCTAAATGTTTACACATGGATGGTAATAATGAGTATGTCTAAATGTTCACACATGTAGGATGCATCTGAGTTTTAATGTCTTTCATATGAGTTGTGTGCCCATAATTATATTTAGTACCTTCATCGCATTAAATTATGTCAGTTGGACCTACACCTATAACATGATAATAAACAGTGTCGTTATTCCTTATTGAATATGTTCGTTATTACAATGTCATAAAATGATAAAGTGAGTCTTGCAAATGTATGGGTGTGATATAAAGGAAACTAGTGGATATAACACGACAATTGGCATACCTATATTCTCGAGTCGTTACTACCGACTATATTATAATAAAGATTGTTATGATAACTATGTTGACAGTTATAATAAGGTAACCCTTTGATGATTCACATGATATGCATTGGTTTAAATGATAAGTCATTATAATTACAGTTAATTGAGCCTACGAGTTTCCTAATTATTCAATCATGCCAATCAGAGAAGTTGTTCAAGTTGCTAATCTTTTATCATAACTAGTGTTCTACAAAGTATATGATGGCAAATATATGTTTAAACTATTTATACAATATCTCTTGTTTTGCTGAAAATGAATTATACTAAGTTGCTGGGTACAATTGAATGATATGGTTGCTAAAATGTGAAACATAGGTGTGATATGGAAGTAATGTTGTCGTTGTCATTGATCATATGTAGTTACTTTTATTGGGAAACATGTTTTCAGAAATGATATCGTGCAAACAATTTTTATAATTTAAAATATGAATTATGAGTATGTTGTTGATTGCTTAAATTCATCGACCTAATTCGTGACCTAAACCAGTGGGTGAGTAAGTGGTTGTACGGACATGTCAATAAGACCCTGTGATTGTGATGGATAGTAGTGGTAGATCTATTTTCTGTGATATGTTTATAAATGGGAGAAGTCTCTTAAATTGTTTGGTTGATTGTTCTCTCGCTCGTTCATGGTCTATAATTTATCATTAGATTTGTTTAATTGTGAAACCGTATAAACCTTGGTTCCTTTCTTATTATCCTTTTAGTTTGATGCTGTGTTTTTAAGTTAAGCATGAGCTAAGTAATAGATGTTACTTGTTGACCATCAATTAATTCCATAATAAGACCTTGTTCGACTTTAGTGCTAATGCGCAACCTCTTATCATGTGTTCTTTCCTGTCACAAGTGGTTGATAATGATTTTGTTGCATATGTATATGAAAGTTGAAAAGAGGTTACGAGGACGTAACCATGTTTCTAGCCGGGTAGGATTGTAAAATCTTAATGTTTATATTGCGCTTGTTTGTCGATTGTAGTTTTGATCAGGTTGATGTTTAGTTGTGGGGTACCTATGCAAATGAGTTCTATATGTTTTGTTCTTACTTCTGTTAGTTGGTTGATGTGAAAAAGGAGAGTGTAGTTAAACTGTTGATATTGAGATTGAGATTGGCCACTGGTATTGAGTTGTGGGGCCTTGGTGCCGAGTTACGTTTACGGTCCAGAGTGACCATGGTTATTGAGTTACTTGAGTTCGAGATCGGAATTTAGATGGAAGATGACGGTGTTCTCATATGATTATTTAGTTGTTATACATTTGTGTTCTCAGGTAGTTATTAGTTGTAGTTAGTTGGGTTAAGTGAAGATGAGTTAAACTTCGGGACGAAGTTTATTTTTAGGAGGGCAGAATGTACTATTCCGTGTCTGTTATGTTTAATTGATGTGTCAAAAGTGTGTGTTAACTGTGTTAGAAATGCGTGACGTCCGTATGTACGATATACAATACCTTTCTGATGTTTGAGTACGGGAGCGAACTTCGGGACGAAGTTCATTTTAAGAAGGGAAGACTGTAATACCCCGTATTTTTATATTAATTATTATGTATTTTATATTACTAATTATGTCGGGATAATAGTTGAGTCGAGTTAATTGTTTAGTCGTATTCGATATCGTAGGATCGAGTTATTCGTAAACTTGTTAAGACGGGTTAACTGAACAAATCACGACAGCTAATTCTTTGTCTACACTTACCCATTTACCCGTTGACCCAGGCCCGTTTACCCATGACCCAATTAATCATTTAACCTAAGTTTAACCTAATTCTACCCTAACACAAAACGCCCTACTCCCTCAACCCGCCACCCTCATTTCAGCAACACCAATCCCCATCTTCACGCAATTCGAGAGAGAGTGAGAGGGCGTGGGCATTAGCGGCACATCAGGGATGAGCTAGGGACTGTTGTCGACGACCGTGGGTGGTCGTGGTGGCTGTTATGGTGGCGGAAAGGTAAGCATTCAACACATCTCCTCTGTTTTAGCTTTTATGTCGGGTTTTTGGTTGTTGTTTCGTGGCTTAGGGAGTTGTGGCTGGCGGTTGTTAGCAGGGCAAGTGAGTAGAGTGGTAAGGGACGAGTGTAGTGGTGGTGAGTAGGGTGGTTTTAGGTGGTGATAGTAACAGTGAAAGGCGGCAGCGATGGGGGGGGGGGGGTAGCAAACGGGTTTAGATGCAGTTTTAGGCGGGTTTAAATGGTTGGGTTTGGGGTGGCGCCACCGTGGACTCGGGGGAGGTCGAAATGGCGGCGCCACCGTGTCTTGGTGCATGGTCTGATGGTGAGCAAAGCACTGGTGGTGATGGTCTCAAGTTAAACCTCGCAAGTGCACGATTTTATCGTTGTACACTTAAAAGGGTCGATCCCACAAGGAGTAGGTGGAGTACTAATCGTTCTAATTCACCGGTTTAGCTAAGTCGAAAAATAACAAAGTGGGTAGTAACAAACTAGCGCTAAACTATCGAATTTAAAGACAAACAACTAGATAAGGTAAGAACAAACTAAAGATAAAGGATAAATCAAATAAAGAGAATGACTAGAACTCGGTCCAACCATGAATATGAGTAATTCCACATACTAATCGTCTCGGCTAATCAAAAGGGGTAGAAAGGTAAGGGGGAGATGGCTCTAATTCGCCTAGAACCTCCCTTCCGGTCTCGCACTAGGACACTAGCTACTCCGACTAACCCCCCTCCCGGGTTCGAAAGTCGGTATCCCTAACTCAAAACCCGACAACCCCAAGAACATGCATTTTCCCAAGGAGGTCAAGTGAATGGTCAAGGTCATTAAGCCCTCATCAAATTCCGGGTCATCCCACTCCCCCTTCCGGAGGTCGATTTCAAACACTAGCCTAGAGGCACCCTCCCTCGGTTCTCCCTTCCGGTCTCAACCTTAGTTGGTGACAAGGGTCGGTCCCAAAATACTCGACTAACAACCTAACCAACTTCCGTTGGTGGTCAAGGGTCAAAAGCCGACACTACCCGGAAACCAAACCTTAAGCATGAAAATTCCCCAAGACTACCCTAACCAATTTTCCCCACAAATTAGCCTTAGTGACAATTAGTTAGTGAAATTACCCATATCGGGTCAAACCGAGTCCTAGAAAGAGACTACTCACTAATCATGGTCCTAATTGCAAAATAAACAATAAAGATGGAAACTTTGGTCACAAACATGGTGGGAAGATAAATCTTACTACTAATCATGCAACAAATTCAACAATAATCAAGAGAGAAAGAGATTTTATCTAATAACAAGGTTAACTAATCCAAAAGGCACAATCTTTAACCAAATCAACCCAAAGATTAAGTCTTTGGGGACAACTATCCAAGGATGAACAAAAGAAAGAGAATCAAAGCAAAGAGGAACAATGAAAAGATGAACAAAGATGAAATTAACAACAACAAACAAACAACAACAACAATTTTAACATAAACAATCAAATAAACTTGAAGGAAGAACAAAATGTAAACAAATGAAAATAAGGAAAGAAATAATACCAATCAACAAGCAAGAAAGGAATAATGATAGAATAAACAAGTATAAACTTTCAATCTTCTTCTTACAATCCAAATTCAATCACAAATTGATTGAATTACTAGTTTAATTAAGGAATGATTAGCAAAGGATTAGCAAAGTTTTAAACTTGAAGGGGAAATATTCTCAAATCTAGGGTTGTGTGTCAAAGAGGGGGTATTTATAGGCTTTTACAAGATTAGGAAGAAAAGAGGAAGAAAAGAAGGAAAGCCCAAAATCTCGCTGCTGCTGCGTTTTGCCGGTGGACCGGCTGCCGGTGGTCCAACCGGCAAAACCGTGCAATGAATTAAAATTGCTGGCATTCGTGTTTTGCCGGTGGGCCGCCGCCTGCCGCAAAACACCTTCTTCTTATCTCTTGATGTGTGAAATCTTAGGTTGTTGACCGGCCGCAGGTCTCCTACCGGCAGCGAGGCCAAGCTTGTTTTTCCTCCAATTCTTCTTTTAATTCCAATTGTTGTGCTTTACCGGTGGGCCGGTTGCCGGCCTGCCGGCAAAGCACCTTCTTAGCTTTTCTTCAAAATCCTGAGTAATTCCTGGGGATGTGTTTTGCCGGTGGCTAGACCGGCTGCCGGCCTGCCGGCAAAACACACTCTTCTTCATTTCTTCACCTCTTCTTCATGTAAAGGCAATGGGGTGCCTTTCTTGCCCCAATTCCTCCATACTTGGGCCGTTTCCTGCAAAAGGATGCACAAAGTGACAAGTACGGGCATTGGGCACAAAACGCAAGGAAAAACACCCGAAACCGACTCGATATGAGTCGGTATGCATAAAAGAAGGAGGGAATTAGAAGTAAATTAATCGTATATCAGGTGGTTTGGCAGGGGTTAAGTGATAGTTGCGGTGGCTGTGGGTTGAGAACGAGAGGTGTTTGGTGAGGCGTGGTGGTGAACCAGGCCAATTGGCGGCACTGGTTTGACTCGCCGGCGGGAGTCGACCCCAGTGGGGGTGGTTGTTGGTGGTGGGGTCGAAGTGGGGGACAGGGCTGGTGGTTGTCACGGTGCTTAGGTGGCGCGTGGGGGCGTGGGGATGCGAGTGAAGGGACGGTGGTTGTGGACGAGTTGTGATTGTTTTGAAACGGGTTTTGTCATAAGTTTAATCGTTATATCTTGTTATTTGGTCGTATGCTTAGTTAATTAATTTAACTTCCGAGTTATTTAAATTATTAGAGACGGGATGTTTGAGTTGTTTAAAGTTTGATTCGGGTATTTCTTAATCGTATAATTCGTTTAATCTTTTATTTATCATATTAGTTATTTAATTTATTCCCGAGTCATTCAACTACTTTATTTAATTTAATCCCCGAGTCGTTTAAATAACTAGAGATGGATTTTGAGTCGGGACTGGTTAAAGTGGAAAGTTACTATATCGGGAAAGTTTCTATTTTAGGAAGTTCTATTTTTAGTAGCTTCTTCTTTGGGAGATTTCTATGTTTAGTAATTAGTAATTATAAATATTATAATTGTTTTAGGTGACGGATTCGTGAAGGATCGATAATCAAATTCATTGCCTTATTTTCCGGACCGCTTAAAAATCGCTTAATTGGAATTGCTGGCACTTTGAGGTAGGGAAATACACTTGACTTCAGCGTGGTTGTTAAATTGTGTTGACTTGTTGTGTTTCATATGACCAAGCTGTGAACGTTGACGTGTTTCGTGGTTGTTGATTCATATTATGTTTCATATCTTTGGAATGTGTTTTGAATTGATCGTATGGAGTATGTTATCACAACATCGGGTAACCGGCATGATTTTATGATTTATCAGTTCAGTGATTTATATATATTGTGTTGCATTAATTTCTTTTGAGCATTCATATGCATTGGAGATGGATGATGTGGTGGTGATGTGGTGTGGTGATGATGATGTTGTGATAAGGCCCAGGCGGGTTCTGCAGGACTTGCCCTGGTGTCCTCAGCTGCGAGCTGGCAGATCGACTACGGTCGATATAAAGTCTACCGGGATCGGTATGGTGGGCGTTCGGGTTATGAGATATGAGTTGAGATGGAGGTGGAGGAGACGGAGGAGCATGCATATCATATTTTGTTGTTTCATTGTTTTCCCTACTCAACCTCGTGGTTGACCCTGTGTATTCGTGAACACACTGTGATGAACCATAATGGGGGAAGCGGATTTGTGGTACTAAAGATTAGCCGACTTGGGAGCTATGGGATGCGTGAGGACTTGGCCAATCTACCTAGAAGTCTAGACCACATAGAAGATTTTATCACTTAATTTATTTTCCGCTGCGAGTTGTATTTATCTTATATTAAGTTTAGTTGGATAATTTGAAATAAACATGTAATCGTTAAGTTTTAATTTAAAGTACTTGGTATTGTTGTACTTTGTTATTCACTACCTCGGGGAACCGAGATGGTAACAGTCCGGTTTATTAGGGAATGTCTTGCTAAAGGCTCCTTCATAAACCGGGGTGTTACAAAGTGGTATCAGAGCGAACGATCCTCAGGCCTAAACCAATCCTTCCTTGACCGGCTCACGGTCTTCTCAAGAATCATCTTAATTTCACGGTTTGAGATTTCGGCTTGGCCGTTTGCTTGTGGGTGGTAGGCAAGACTACGCCTATGTTGCACCCCATGTTTCTTTAGAAGAGCATCAAGAGTTCTTTCCCGAAAATGATTCCCACGATCACTATACACAATTCTTGGGACACCAAATCTTGGAAATATGATAGTTTCCATGAGTTTTGTCACCGACTTTGCATCACAAGTTTTCGTTGGGATAGCTTCAACCCATTTACTCACATAATCCACCGCAACAAGTATGTACTCATATCCATTGGATGATGGAAAAGGACCTTGATAGTCAATTCCCCATACATCAAACAACTCCACCTCTAGAATGTAGTTCATTGGCATCTCATGCCTCCTTGAAATATTGCCGCTTCGTTGACACTTATCACACCCTTTGACGTAGGTTGCCACATCATGGAATAGGGAAGGCCAATAGAAGCCGCATTGGAGCACCCTTGCGGCGGTCTTTCTTGAACTACCATGCCCTCCACTTGGCATATCATGGCAATGTGAAATTATCGGCTTCACCTCTTCACTTGGAATGCACCTCCGGATTATCCCATCCGCACAAGATTTGTATAAACAAGGCTCATCCCAAAAATATTGCCTTAGATCATGAAAGAATTTCTTCTTCTTATGTGAGTCATAATCATATGGGATTATCCCGGAGACCAAATAATTCACTATATCCGCATACCACGGTGCTTCACCCAAGCTTAGGGACAACAAGTGGTCATCGGGCAAGTAATCGTTGATAGGAAGCCCATTGTCAACATTGAGGTTGATGAGCCGGGATAAATGATCGGCCACCACATTTTCAACTCCTTTCTTATCCCTAATCTCCATGTCAAACTCTTGGAGAAGAAGTATCCACCTAATTAATCGAGGCTTGGACTCCTTCTTGATGAGCAAGTGTCTCAAGGCAACATGATCGGTGAACACTATAACCTTAGCCCCCACCAAATAGGTCCGGAACTTCTCCATTGCAAATACCACGGCCAAGAGCTCCTTTTCCGTTGTTGAGTAATTTGTTTGAGCATCATCTAGAGTTTTGCTTGCATAGTGAATTGCATGCACCTTTCCATCCTTCCTTTGGCCTAATACCGCGCCCAAGGCATGATCGCTCGCATCACACATCAACTCAAACGGCAAACTCCAATCCGGAGGTTGTATAATAGGAGCACTTGTCAAAGCTTCCTTTAACCTATTGAAAGCATCAAGACAACGGTTAGAGAACACGAAAGGAGTATCTTTGGCTAACAACTCGGTCAAAGGTCTCGCGATCTTTGAGAAGTCCTTGATGAAGCGGCGGTAAAAGCCCGCATGTCCAAGGAAACTTCTCACCCCCTTGACATTGGTAGGGGGTGGGAGACTAGCAATGACTTCGATCTTAGCCTTATCTACTTCTATCCCACGATTGGACACTATGTGTCCTAACACAACACCTTCTTGTACCATGAAATGGCACTTCTCCCAATTAAGCACAAGGTTAGACTCTTGACACTTGCTCAAAACTTTCTCCAAATTCATTAAACAACTTTCAAAACTTTTCCCAACAACCGAGAAATCATCCATGAAAACTTCCATTTCTTGTTCAATGAAATCGGAGAAAATTGACATCATAGCTCTTTGAAAAGTAGACGGAGCATTACATAGTCCGAATGGCATCCTCCTATATGCATAGGTGCCAAAGGGACAAGTAAAGGTGGTCTTTTCTTGGTCGCTTGGATGGATGGGGATTTGGAAAAATCCCGAATAGCCATCCAAGAAGCAAAAATAGTTGTGTTGAGCTAATCTTTCTAGCATTTGATCCATGAACGGTAAAGGAAAGTGATCCTTCCGGGTGGACTTGTTCAACTTCCTATAGTCCACGCACATTCTCCACCTGGTTACCGTCCTTGTAGGAATCAATTCATTCTTGTCATTTCGCACTACCGTCATGCCTCCTTTTTTGGGAACTACATGAACCGGGCTTACCCACCTACTATCCGAAATAGGATAGATAATGCCCGCGTCAAGTAGCTTAAGGACTTCTTTCCTTACAACCTCTTTCATGATGGGATTAAGCCTTCTTTGTGGTTCAATTGAGGATGCATCCTCATTTTCAAGAAGAATTTTATGAGTACACAAAGAGGGACTAATCCCCTTGAGGTCACCGATAGTGTACCCAAGGACACCCTTGAACCTTTTGAGCAAAGAAATGAGTTTTGAGGTTTGGGTGTCATCAAGTGCACTATTGATGATGACGGGAAAAGTGGAATTATCTCCTAGAAATTCATACTTCAAAGAAGAAGGAAGAGGTTTAAGTTCAACCATAGGAGGAGGCGTGGAACTCTCCTCCTTCTTACCGACTTCCAATACTTCAAATTTGGGAGCTTGTTCATGAATAGGAGCCGAATCCAACATCCACACATATGCGAGAGTCTCAATATCTTTGTCATCGACCTCATACCCACTAACAAGACAAGTCTCCAAAGGATCCATGGAGGAAGCTTTCGGGTCATGCTTCTCCATGGGATTCTCAAGAATGTCAACAATGCAACAAGTGTCACCTAGAGAAGGAGCTTCCATGGACTTGTGGAGTTCAAATTCCACCCTATCCTCACCCACTTGCAAAGATAGTTTCCCACTCTTTACGTCGATCATAGCTCCCCCGGTGGCAAGACAAGGTCGCCCCAAAATAATTGGCACATTGTGATCCTCGGGCATATCCATAACAAAGAAATCACAAGGTATGACAAGCTTCCCAACTACCAAGGGTACATCTTCAATCACACCAATGGGAAATTTGACCGACCGATCGGCAAGTTGAAGTGAAACTCTAGTAGGTTTCAAGTCTCCCAAATCAAGCCTCTTGAATATAGAAAGTGGCATGAGGCTCACACTAGCCCCCAAATCACACAAAGCTCTTTTAATAGCCACCCCTTGGATAGAACAAGGGATAGAGAAACTCCCCGGATCTTCTAGCTTGTTAGGAAGCTTGTTGGTGTGAGTGAGTATAGCACTACATTCCTTAGAGAGGTTGATGGTTTGCACCTCTCCATTCTTCTTCTTCAAAGTGACAAGTTCCTTAAGAAACTTGCCATAAGATGGAATTTCGGTAATCATGTCAAGGAAAGGAATCGTGACATTCATTCCCTTCAAGATCTCCACAAACTTCTCATACTTCTTCTCAATTCTAGGCTTTGCAAGCCTTTGTGGAAAGGGTACCGGTGCTACATACTCCCTTGGTGGTGGAGTACATTCTTTGGCCTTAGTTGCAATAGGCTCATCTTGCTTTGGAGGGTCAACCATCTCCACCTCCTTAGACTTCTCCACCATAATCTCATCTTCTTGCACAACTTCAACCGGGTGCTCTTTCACCACTTCACTTGACACCCTCTTCCTCTTCCAGTTAGGAGATTTCTCAACCTCCTCCAATTGCTTACCACTCCTCAAAAACACCGCATTCATCTCCCTTGGGTTAACCGTATTACCCGGAAACTTCCCCGGATTTTGAGCCAATTGACTCAATTGTTGAGAAATTTGGGCCACATGAGTTTCCGTAGCCTTTTGTGATGCCCGTATTTCATCATTCACCCGGTTTTGTGAGGTAATGTGGTTATCAAGCTTTGAGTCGGATTTTTGATTTGCAATGACCAATTGTTCAAAAGCTTGTTCCCAAGATGGTTTTTGAGGGGTTTGGAAGTTTTGGTTTTGTGGTTGGAAATTTTGGGTTTGTTGTTGATTGAAATTTTGCCCCTTGAAACCCCCAAATGGTTGTTGGTTTTGGGTGATGAATTGTTTCCCTTGGAAACCCGGTGGAATTTGTCTTTGGAATTGAGAGTTTTGATTGAACCTTGGTTGTTGTTGAGGTTGGGAAGTGGTGGGATTTTGAATGTTTTGTGAAGCATAAGACAAGAATGGGTGAGTTCTTTTTCCATTGACAAATTGGTTGTTGTTATTATTGTTGAACCCTTGTCTTGCACTTGTGGACTCCCAAATCCCATTTACTTGCTCATAGCATTCCTCACCTAGGGGTGCAATCAAGGGACACCCAATGGGAGTGTGCCCTTGTTCACCACACAACTCGCACGACAAGACATGCCTCATATCGGACCCCTTTGGTTTTGAATTTAGCAAAGCAACTTGTTGGGTGAGTTCATCTAGCATTCCCTTGACTTCCACATTCAAAACCGAATTAGAGTCCTTGCTCTTTCCTTTCCTCATTTGCCTATCACTTCCCCATTCCATAGTTCTTGAGGCCATCTCCTCAATTAGTTCCTTCGCCGCTTTATGCCCCAAAATGTCTAAGGCACCTTTCCCGGATCCCGCATCCAACGAAAGCCTTAAGTCTTGAGTCAACCCTTTGTAAAAATTGTTAACTAGCTCGGCCTCGGAGATGCCATGGTGAGGGCACAACCGTTGGAGCTTCTTATACCGTTCCCATGCCTCATATAAGGTCTCATCGTCTTCTTGAGTAAAGCTTTGTAGTTCACTCTTCACTTTCGCCGTTCTTGAGGGTGGGAAATACTTGTTCAAAAATGCCGATGCCAACTCATCCCATGTCTTGAAGGAATCCGGGTCACAATTCTTCAACTAATCCTTGGCCGAACCCCTAAGAGAACGGGGGAACAACCTAAGGCGAACCGCGTCATCGGAAACCCCATTTGATTTATACATATCACAATTTTCAAGGAAATCATTTAGATGATCATTTGGGTTCTCCAAGGGACCTCCTCCAAATTGGTTGTCTTGAACAAGGTTGAGCAAGGCATTTTTAATCTCAAAGTTATTAGCTTGAATTCTTGGCCTTTGGATGCTTGGATTGACTATGTGCTTAGGAGCCATAGTCTCTCTTATCGGAACCGGATCACCCATGGTGTTAGGTTCTTCTTCTAAAACCCCGAAAGGATTTTCAAACACTACTTCGGTAGCCTCTTGGTGATTAACTTCTTCAATCGGTGGAATATCAAGTAAACCCCTTCTTCTTAATGAATTAAGTCTTCTTGCCGTGGCTTCAATTTCGCGGTCAAGTTGATATATCGGTTGACCTCGTCTTCGTCGCCTACTCATGCAAAAGACCTAAGCACTTGAAAGAAAAGATTAGTAACAACGGACTTAGTCTAAACTAGAACAAAAATGATTAATATCAAGCCGTACTCCCCGGCAACGGCGCCAAAAACTTGATGGTCTCAAGTTAAACCTCGCAAGTGCACGATTTTATCGTTGTATACTTAAAAGGGTCGATCCCACAAGGAGTAGGTGGAGTACTAATCGTTCTAATTCACCGGTTTAGCTAAGTCGAAAAATAACAAAGTGGGTAGTAACAAACTAGCGCTAAACTATCGAATTTAAAGACAAACAACTAGATAAGGTAAGAACAAACTAAAGATAAAGGATAAATCAAATAAAGAGAATGACTAGAACTCGGTCCAACCATGAATATGAGTAATTCCACATACTAATCGTCTCGGCTAATCAAAAGGGGTAGAAAGGTAAGGGGGAGATGGCTCTAATTCGCCTAGAACCTCCCTTCCGGTCTCGCACTAGGACACTAGCTACTCCGACTAACCCCCCTCCCGGGTTCGAAAGTCGGTATCCCTAACTCAAAACCCGACAACCCCAAGAACATGCATTTTCCCAAGGAGGTCAAGTGAATGGTCAAGGTCATTAAGCCCTCATCAAATTCCGGGTCATCCCACTCCCCTTGGGAGGTCGATTTCAAACACTAGCCTAGAGGCACCTCCTCGGTTCTCCCTTCCGGTCTCAACCTTAGTTGGTGACAAGGGTCGGTCCCAAAATACTCGACTAACAACCTAACCAACTTCCGTTGGTGGTCAAGGGTCAAAAGCCGACACTACCCGGAAACCAAACCTTAAGCATGAAAATTCCCCAAGACTACCCTAACCAATTTTCCCCACAAATTAGCCTTAGTGACAATTAGTTAGTGAAATTACCCATATCGGGTCAAACCGAGTCCTAGAAAGAGACTACTCACTAATCATGGTCCTAATTGCAAAATAAACAATAAAGATGGAAACTTTGGTCACAAACATGGTGGGAAGATAAATCTTACTACTAATCATGCAACAAATTCAACAATAATCAAGAGAGAAAGAGATTTTATCTAATAACAAGGTTAACTAATCCAAAAGGCACAATCTTTAACCAAATCAACCCAAAGATTAAGTCTTTGGGGACAACTATCCAAGGATGAACAAAAGAAAGAGAATCAAAGCAAAGAGGAACAATGAAAAGATGAACAAAGATGAAATTAACAACAACAAACAAACAACAACAACAATTTTAACATAAACAATCAAATAAACTTGAAGGAAGAACAAAATGTAAACAAATGAAAATAAGGAAAGAAATAATACCAATCAACAAGCAAGAAAGGAATAATGATAGAATAAACAAGTATAAACTTTCAATCTTCTTCTTACAACCCAAATTCAATCACAAATTGATTGAATTACTAGTTTAATTAAGGAATGATTAGCAAAGGATTAGCAAAGTTTTAAACTTGAAGGGGAAATATTCTCAGATCTAGGGTTGTGTGTCAAAGAGGGGGTATTTATAGGCTTTTACAAGATTAGGAAGAAAAGAGGAAGAAAAGAAGGAAAGCCCAAAATCTCGCATTTGCTGTTTGCTTTTTGCCGGTGGACCGGCATTGCCGGTGGTCCAACCGGCAAAACGTGCAATGAATTAAAATTGCTTGGCATTCGTGTTTTTTCTTGGTGGGCCGGCACCTCACGGCAAAACACCTTCTTCTTATCTCTTGATGTGTGAAATGCCGGTTGACCATTTCCGGTGCTCTACCGGCGAGCGAGGCCAAGCTTGTTTTTCCTCCAATTCTTCTTTTAATTCCAATTGCTGTGCTTTACCGGTGGGCCGGTTGCCGGCCTGCCGGCAAAGCACCTTCTTAGCTTTTCTTCAAAATCCTGAGTAATTCCTGGGGATGTGTTTTGCCGGTGGCTAGACCATTTTGCCGGTCACGGCAAAACACACTCTTCTTCATTTCTTCACCTCTTCTTCATGTAAAGGCAATGGGGTGCCTTTCTTGCCCCAATTCCTCCATACTTGGGCCGTTTCCTGCAAAAGGATGCACAAAGTGACAAGTACGGGCATTGGGCACAAAACGCAAGGAAAAACACCCGAAACCGACTCGATATGAGTCGGTATGCATAAAAGAAGGAGGGAATTAAAAGTAAATTAATCGTATATCAGGTGGTTTGGCAGGGGTTAAGTGATAGTTGCGGTGGCTGTGGGTTGAGAACGAGAGGTGTTTGGTGAGGCGTGGTGGTGAACCAGGCCAATTGGCGGCACTGGTTTGACTCGCCGGCGGGAGTCGACCGAGTGGGGGTGGTTGTTGGTGGTGGGGTCGAAGTGGGGGACAGGGCTGGTGGTTGTCACGGTGGTTAGGTGGCGCGTGGGGGCGTGGGGATGCGAGTGAAGGGACGGTGGTTGTGGACGAGTTGTGATTGTTTTGAAACGGGTTTTGTCATAAGTTTAATCGTTATATCTTGTTATTTGGTCGTATGCTTAGTTAATTAATTTAACTTCCGAGTTATTTAAATTATTAGAGACGGGATGTTTGAGTTGTTTAAAGTATGATTCGGGTATTTCTTAATCGTATAATTCGTTTAATCTTTTATTTATCATATTAGTTATTTAATTTATTCCCGAGTCATTCAACTACTTTATTTAATTTAATCCCCGAGTCGTTTAAATAACTAGAGATGGATTTTGAGTCGGGACTGGTTAAAGTGGAAAGTTACTATATCGGGAAAGTTTCTATTTTAGGAAGTTCTATTTTTAGTAGCTTCTTCTTTGGGAGATTTCTATGTTTAGTAATTAGTAATTATAAATATTATAATTGTTTTAGGTGACGGATTCGTGAAGGATCGATAATCAAATTCATTGCCTTATTTTCCGGACTGCTTAAACTGCTTAATTGGAATTGCTGGCACTTTGAGGTAGGGAAATACACTTGACTTCAGCGTGGTTGTTAAATTGTGTTGACTTGTTGTGTTTCATATGACCAAGCTGTGAACGTTGACGTGTTTCGTGGTTGTTGATTCATATTATGTTTCATATACTGGAATGTGCTTGACTGAATTGATCGTATGGAGTATGTTATCACAACATCGGGTAACCGGCATGATTTTATGATTTATCAGTTCAGTGATTTATATATATTGTGTTGCATTAATTTCTTTTGAGCATTCATATGCATTGGAAATGGATGATGTGGTGGTGATGTGGTGTGGTGATGATGATGTTGTGATAAGGCCCAGGCGGGTTCTGCAGGACTTGCCCTGGTGTCCTCAGCTGCGAGCTGGCAGATCAACTACGGTCGATATAAAGTCTACCGGGGATCGGTATGGCTGGGCGTTCCGGGTTATGAGATATGAGTTGAGATGGAGGTGGAGGAGACGGAGGAGCATGCATATCATATTTTGTTGTTTCATTGTTTTCCCTACTCAACCTCGTGGTTGACCCTGTGTATTCGTGAACACCTGTGATGAACCATAATGGGGAGCAGATTTGACAGGTACTAAAGATTAGCTGACTTGGGAGCTATGGGATGCGTGAGGACTTGGCCAATCTACCTAGAAGTCTAGACCACATAGAAGATTTTATCACTTAATTTATTTTCCGCTGCGAGTTGTATTTATCTTATATTAAGTTTAGTTGGATAATTTGAAATAAACATGTAATCGTTAAGTTTTAATTTAAAGTACTTGGTATTGTTGTACTTTGTTATTCACTACCTCGGGGAACCGAGATGGTAACAGTCCGGTTTATTAGGGAATGTCTTGCTAAAGGCTCCTTCATAAACCGGGGTGTTACATGCTATTTTATCTTGGTTGGTTTAGTTTTCCTGCTGAATAACCCGATGTGATAGACAATTGCATATCTAATTTACGGACTAAAAAAAAACTTGCTAAACTACGGTGCTACAAGTCCCAAGATGGGTTTTATACTCTTAACATTGATTCAGAAGCTAATTGTTATAAATATATCTGAAAAGAATGATACAGAGTAGCGGCTAATAGAAATTATAGACCGGACTGAAACCAACAGAGAGTTCATGGCACAAATGATCATTGAATGGAAACGCGTCAATCCCATTCAGACTAAGATGTTGTTCAGCATGCCTCGAACGAAGCCGGCCATCTTTACCAAATGCTATAAACGCAGGATATTTATCCTCCCACTCCAAGAACAATTTATCGATCATACGCCTAGAATGAACAGACGGAAAAGGAAACGCCAACCACGGCATCACACGTAACCGTTCATCTACTTCTCCAGTGGTATTCTCATCAAAAGCGACAAACACAACTTCAAAATCGGGATCCTTGGCCTTTAATTTTGGGTACCAATCAATAAGCTCGACATATAGGTCGTCGCAAATGCTTGTTAAATATGTATAATCAAGGTAAAGGATGATATTCCTGCCAAGTAGATTACCCATAGGAACCCGATCTCCATATTTGTTATCGACATAATTACGTTCGTCAGACACCATCAACACTGACTCCAGTGTCAATGCCCTTAATTTGGCTAACTTTCGATCTACAATACTCTGTCTAGTAAACGGATATGCCCCGATACCAAAATGGGACATAACCTCTTTTCCCATGGTATCCCCGAATGAGCTATTTGGACCTAAAATCATCACTCTATCCCCTAAACTGGAGTGGCAAAATCGAGATAACTTCCGACTTACTGTGTCATCGAAGGGCAATACCCACCAGGATATCTGATCCCTTGCTAATGCTACCTTGACGCGATTTTGAAACCAGTGGATATCGCCCTCAAAGGGCAGGTACACCAACACGATCTCTAACTCGAGCCCTTTAGCAATACATTTCTTAATGAAGAAATTAAGTGTGGTAAGAAAATACGCATCACGACAAATGTATAATCCCACAAGCTTCTTGTTCAAATCGGAAACAGACACTAATTCGTCATTATCATCACATTTTCGTAGATAATCAGAGGGATTAAGGCAGAAGAGCTCCTCAAGGGAAGGTGTATTTGTTGGAGCTTGTGTCCTCCAGTTAGTGCGGATAACGTCATTGCACACACACTTGTACGGACAAGTGGGAGCTTGTTGGGGTTGGTGTCCTTAACAGTTAGTGCAAGGACTTATAAACCTCTAAAAGGATCAAAGGGCATACTTTGGTATTATTATCAGTTGATCCACGTTTATCAATAACGGTTGGCTTGCTAGATAAGTTTGACGTTATTGTCATACAGATGGCGGTGATCAACTGGTCCCTAAAAGTCACACCTATAGGATACGTTTGAGAGACGTGACGGTATGAAAATACAGTCATGTAGATGCCAAAATTGACTAACCAGTTAGTCCGAGTTTTTTGACTAGTAATTAGTCAAAATGTGAGGATGAGATATTATATTTAATACGGATTAAATATCATGGGCTAAGGCGAATTTAACGATTAATTCGTAAAATTAAATATAAGCGTTTTATATTTAATTAAATGTATATTGAATATAATTATACAATACTGTTTTGTCGGACACGTATTAATAATTCAGCTAACCCGTATTATTAGCTGATGCCTTAAATTCCGATAACCGATAACAGTTTATGATTAGACCGTGTCATATACATTTAGGATTTCGGGTCGTACCATGAGTTAAAAATTAGAGAAAGTGGAAAGCCCACTCTCCCCATTCATAGCTCACGGCCGAACCATACAAAGAGGGAGTCTCTCCTCTTTGTAACCTAATCATCATTTGCCAAAAGAAATTAGGGTTTCGAGAACAGTGCCTCTCGAAATTCGGATCTCTCATCCAGTGAAAAACTCACATCAAGTTCTCCCAATATTGCAAGGCAATCGGAGAACACGTTCTAGCACAAGGGCATATCTCGGACAAGGTCTTGGGTGCAACAATTAGGAGGGAATCTCGTTTGATTTCTGTTCTTTACGCCGCACTATAAGGACCCGAGGTTGATTTCTATACATTAATCATTTCATTGTGTTTTTCGTTTTATGACTATAAATTGCATGTTTAAATTTACGTTATAGTCCTGCAATTAAAGGGTAGTATACGGATATTAACCCACAAGTGGTATCAGAGCGAGGCCACGTAATTTTTCTTATGTAATTTTCATTAAACGAAATGAATCGATGATTTTTGTTTAAAAACTTTGTCTCGGCAGCCATATTTTAAACACGGCAGAAATTTTTTTTGTTGTTGCTGCGTTTTTGGTTGCATTGGGAACCGTGTCATGATTACACGGTTGCTCTTGTTGTTGTTTTGTCTCGAAAACCGTGCCGTTTCATGTTTTACACGGCTGTTTTTGTTTCAATTTTCATATTGTTTTTACATATTGTTATTTTATACGGAGATTATAACAATATGTCATGTTTTGTCAATTGTTAAATTGTTTTTGATGCGTTTTTGATCAAAATTACAATTGATTTTGTCTCGAAAATCTGTTTTCACGAGGGTTTTGAAGTTTCAGCCATTTTTGCATTCGATCGAGCGTATTTCTACTCGATCGAGTGCTATTTCTGTCTTGTTTTTGATCGATCGAGTCCCTGTCGTGCTCGATCGACCCCTTTCTAAACCCTACTACTCGATCGAGTTGTCCTCGTACTCGATCGAGCAGATTAGCTGATAAAAGTACTCGATCGACCACCAGTTCAGTCGATCGAGCACTCTCTGTTTGGCAACCTTCTCGATCGACTTGCAGTTCAGTCGATCGAGCCCTTTTTGTCCTCGATCGAACACTTGTGTCAATGGATCGAGGGTTTTTGCTTTGACAGCTTTGAAAATTTGTTTCTTTTGATTTAAATTTTCTTTTGGCTTCAATATGTACTTTATACGGATATAGTACACTCGCTATGATTGTGAAACGGTTCACACACGTACCATTGAGTTATTTTAAAGCGTTTTAAAGTAACGGACTGTATTAGATTAAAATTAAATTGATAGAAGCCGTTTTATCACATGAATTTTAATCATTAAAAGGTGGTTTGGATAAATTTAACATAATTACGGAATTATGTCACGAATGAATTTGTTTTTAGTTGATGCATTTTATTTATCGTTAATTATGAATGCCGTGAATGCCTTTTATTTACGTATTTAATTTTACAATCAGTTGTAACTTAGTGTGGCCTTAGTAGAACGTGTTACCGTAATGATGGAACACGGTCTTGGTTGTATTTTGAGATCTCGTATCTCCGTTTTGGATTTTTCACTTGTAATTACAGTTTTAATTAGAATGTAAATAGGTTTATATTTGTAATTTTAAATTGTAATTTTTGAGAAGACCAAAGATGGAGACCGGATGCTCACTCCCGCTACTTGGATCAAGATGGAACATCAAGACAAGCTTTTTGGGTCCAACGGTGGATTCCAAAGTTGTATTATGTTCTTGTACTAGGATAGGCCACACTAGGATATTTTTATTTACGTATTGCATTCTTTTATTTATTTTTCGTAACGATAATATGCATCATATTCCGCCTAAAAACCAAACCACCTAATATATTGCATGAAAACTGACACATATAGAGGTCACGAGTTAGTTTTCATTGACATTCTCATGTCACACGTTTTAAAGCCATCATCCAAATAAATTCATTCACGACAAACGCTAGTTATTCGTTCACTTAAAATGAATTATAATTTTGTTGATGGGATCTCCCTCGTATAAACTAAAATTGAGAACGGTCTTTATAGGTCAAACTCCAATGAGTCCCTTCTTCGTCGGTAGGCATACTATGACCCCTTCTACGTCGGGTAAGTTGGAACTGATTGACCTATTTTATCTCAACACTATGGTCACTCGTACGATCCTGTGACTATGGTGGACTATAGATAGGATTTACGGAAATCTATCGACCAAGAGTTCTTCCGGAAGAATTAGCTAAACAGTTGGCTTATCAATTTACAGAAATTGAGTCTTGGGATCACTTGTATCATTCTTGAGGGAGATCAATTGTGCAAGTGCGAGAGTCTACATGTTTAAAATGAATTTTAAAATAGACTTAAATCACCACGATGAGTTGCTTATTTCGTTTTTGTTTTCCTTTCTTTTTCAGTGTAGATCACGATTTTAAACTGCTAAACAACAAATGGCTGGTTCAAGTGATAACCCAATGCCAAGTGCCACATTGGACCGTGAGTCCTGGCTTCGGATCTTCATGAATCAGATGAATCAGTCCACTCGATCGAAGAATGATGGATCCAACCGGAGACCGGGAGGCGGCATTACGGAATGCTCGCGCTGATGGGAAGCTCAAATATTTATTAGAGCCCCTCCCGGCAAACCCAGGTCCCACGGCTAGAGAGTCTTTGAAATCACCAAGTTTAATGATTTTGTATGGAAGCGGGTGCGATTAAAAACGTACTCATTTTTGCAATGGAATCCAATTTGCAGAAACGCTTCATAGCCCATGGTGCGAACAAGATTTTCACCACGCTCACTAAGGAATTCTCGAAAGCACCGAGAATCGTGACCTATGAGCATACCACTCGCTTCTTTGATGCGAGACTCCAGAAGGGCCAACCGGTTAGCCCACACATTCTCAGCATGATTGAGAATGTCGAGAAGCTGGAGACCTTTGATTGTAACATCAGCGAGAACATTGTTATCGACCGCATGCTTCATTCACTCCACGATGGTTTTTCGCAATTTAGAGCGAATTACTATATGAATGATTTGAAGAAGACTCCCCATGAACTGCACTCCCTTCTCGTACAGACCGAGAAGGACATGAAGTTCAGTGGGAGCTTGAAACAGGATGTTCTCGTTGTGTCAAACAAAGGGAAAGGTAAGGGCAAAGCTCAGGCAAACCTAGCAGTAGGTAAACCGAAGTTCAAAAAGTCGGGTTCAGGTAAGAGTGGTCCTGGTGAGTCGAGCAACTCATCAGGCGCGACAAAGAGCAAGGATGGTAACATGGAGTGTCACCATTGCCACAAGACTGGGCATTGGAGGCGTACATGTCCATTATACCATGAGGACTTAAAGGCAGGTCGTGTTAAACCTGTTGGTATGTCTTCTTCCTCTACTACTTTTATTCATATGATTGAGATTAACCACGCAAGTTACGGAACTTGGGTACTTGATACTGGTTGTGGTTCTCATCTGTGTAATCATGTGCGGGGGCTCGAAATATCGAACCCCTCGTAAAGGGTGAGGTGGACCTGCGTGTTGGGAATGGAGCAAGAGTAGCTGCCATCTCAAAGGGGACATATGTGATCCAGCTTCCTAGCGGATTTGAGTTATCATTATATGATTGCTATTATGTTCCTAGTCTTTCCAAAAACATTATTTCAGTTTCTGCACTTGACAAACTTGGTTTTTCATTTGTAATAGAAAATAATGCTTGCATTTTCTCTTTACACGATATGATTTATGGCAAGGCAGTCTCCATGAACGGAATTTATGTTTTAGATCAGACCACGGAAATATTACACGTAATGAATAAAAAGTTAAAGGTTGGTGACAAAGATCAAACATATCTATGGTAATCGCCCGTATGGGACACATCAATGAGAAACGCGTAAAACAGCTCATCAAACATGGAGCTATCTCGGCCTTTGGTTTTCAATCATTTGGCACGTGTGAATCATGTCTCATCGGTAAAATGACTCGTATTTCCTTCAAAGGTGTTGGAATGCGCGCTGCTGACCTATTAGGGCTCGTACACACGGATGTATGTGGTCCTATGTCAATCACCGCACGAGAAGGCTATAGGTATTTCATCACTTTCACGGACGATTTAAGTAGATATGGCTATGTCTACTTAATGAAGCACAAAAGTGAATCCTTTGAGAAATTCAAAGAATACCAGAATAGGGTGCAGAACCTATTGGGTAGAAAGATTAAAACACTACGTTCAGATCGTGGTGGCGAGTATCTTTCTCACGAGTTTGATCATCACCTCAAAGACTGTGGGATTGCCCTACAGTTAACTCCACCTGGAACACCTCAATTGAATGGCGTGTCCGAACGGAGAAATCGAACTCTACTTGATATGGTTCGATCCATGATGAGTCACACGGTTTTACCTGATTCATTATGGGGTTTTGCTCTTTTGTCAGCCGCTCTAATACTTAACCGAAGTCCGTCTAAAGCTGTTGACAAGACTCCATATGAACTATGGAAGGGAACGGTCCCTAACTTGTCCTTTATACGGGTTTGGGGCTGCGAGGCTTATGTCAAGTGGAGACACGAGGATAAGCTCGGCCCGCGATCGGTCAAGACATTCTTTATAGGTTATCCTAAAGGAACACTTGGTCATTACTTCTATTCGCCTACCGAACAACGTGTTTTTGTTGCGGCTAGTGCGACATTCTTAGAGAAGGAATTTCTCGAGAATGCAAAGAGTGATAGAACCTTCGACCTGTCGGAGATTCCAGAACCAAATACCGAGCAACTATTGGAGGAACCTATTCCTTCAATCCCGGCTGTGGTTAACATTCCTGAGGAACCTAGGAGGTCGGGAAGAGTCTCTATTCCTCCGGACAGATACATTGGTATGGTCGAGGAACATGACATAGATGACGTTCTACTCTTAACGAGTAGTGAACCCGCAACCTATAAAGGTGCCATGACTAGTTCTGACTCAAAGCTATGGCTTGAGGCCATGCAATCCGAGATGGACTCCATGTATGAGAACAACGTGTGGGATCTTGTTGACTTACCAGCTAAGGTTCGTCCCCTTCAATGCAAATGGCTTTACAAGATAAAGCATTCTGTGGAAGGTCAACAAGATATCTACAAAGCACGACTAGTTGCTAAAGGTTTCACCCAAGTGCCAGGTTTGCACTACGATGAGATTTTTGCACCCGTAGTCATGCTGCGTTCCATTCGGATTATCTTAGCGATTGCCGCTTTTCATGATTATGAAATTTGGCAAATGGACGTGAAAACCGCCTTCTTAAACGGCTTTTTGGAGGAAGAGTTGTACATGGTACAACCCGAAGGTTTCATTGATCCAGTACATCCTAAGAAAGTGTGCAAACTTAAGCGTTCCATTTATGGACTTAAGCAAGCATCAAGGAGTTGGAATCATCGCTTCGACCAAGTGATAAAAGACAATGGATTTACTCGATCGGTCGAGGAACCATGTCTATATATCAAGTCGAGTGGGAGCAAGATTGTCTTCCTAATATTGTATGTTGACGACATACTCCTGATTGGGAATGACATACCTCTCTTAACTTCGGTGAAAGTATGGTTGAAAAACCATTTCCGGATGAAAGATCTGGGTGAGGCACAACGAATTCGGGCATCCGTATCTATCGAGATAGATCACGTCGGATGTTATCTCTCGTCAGAGTCTTACATAGACAAAGTCCTAGAGAGATTCAAAGCATGACTAACTCCAAGAAGGGGTTCCTTCCTATGGCTCCAGGGGTGCATTTGAGCAGGTCTCAGGCACCAGAGACACCGGAAGAGAAAGAGCGCATGGCACGGATTCCTTATGCCTCGGCAATAGGATCAATCATGTATGCCATGATATGCACACGTCCGGACGTGACATATGCATTGAGTATGACAAGTCGATTCCAACAAAGATCCAGGTGAATCACACTGGTTATTTTGTCAAGAACATTCTTAAGTACCTCGGAGGACTAAAGATTGGGCATTGACTTATGGAGGCTCTCAAAAGCTATGCGCAACCGATTCTGTGAGATGCTAGCTTCCAAACGGATCGAGATGACTCGAAATCTCGGTCTGGATTCGTTTTTACTCTTAATGGCGCTGCAGATCACGGTGGAAGAGTTCCAAGCAAACGATTCTACAGCAGATTCTACGATCGAGTCCGAGTACTATGCGCGTCGAAGCTACAAAGGAAGCGATATGGATGCGTCAATTCTTACATGGACTATCCGTAGTGCCTAGTTCGAATGACCCGATCACCATCTATTGCGACAATAGTGGTGCCATCTTCCAGGCTAAAGAGCCAAAGTCTAGCAACAAATCTAGACATGTACAACGGAAAGCTCATCTAATCCGGGATTACGTGGAGCAAAAGGAAGTAGTGATAGAAAAGATTGCTACAGATGATAACATAGCAGATCCTCTCACTAAAGCATTACGACAAGATAAGCATGAAGGGCACGTAAATTCCATGGGAATCAAACGTGTTCCTGAGTTGTAGTACTCTTTTATGGATTAGATTCATTCTCTTTTGTACTCTATACGACATCATCGTTTTGATATTTTATATATATATTTTGTTTTTCATGTGGAATTGTACGACGATTTTGAACACCACAAAGTGAACTGAACAAACATCATATCTTGTTAGTCCTTAATTGCCCACATGAGCTGATAACTCTGGCAATTATTCTGTGACGTTGGTTGATGGTGGGTTCAACGAGCCATAAGTCAACCGATTGACTGACCAATCACAGAGGCGAGTTATACGGATATCTCGTAGGACACTATTGTGACATCGACGTGGAGTCCTAAATGTTTTATAACATTCGTTGCCCGGTCGTGGATAGGACTTCCATGGTGATCCTAAGAGTCGATTCTTTGATTATCGACTGTCTCTTGAGACTAAGGCAGATTTTGGGTGACTTTGGTTTCTTTCTCACGGTCATCCGTAACAGGGGGCCAAGTAGATTTTTTCTGGGTCATTTCATGTTGTGCTTATATCGGAAGGAGTTCGAGTTGAAGGAAATATTCAGCCTTTTTCAGGTACTCGATATTTCTCAGGGCCACTCGAGGAGCTGTAACTGAAATGCATGGCCATGCTCGGATACGGATTCGTTTTATCAGTTGAGTTACTCTCTAGTCGGGGAAACCACTCTTGATCCAGATCGATTGTAAAATACGACCTTTGTGGATCCAGATCTGCAAATTGTTTTACATTGAGTGGGAGAAATTTTAAATGAATATGAGAATCGGTTATCGCACATACACTTGTACGGACAAGTGGGAGTTTGTTGGAGCTTGTGTCCTCCAGTTAGTGCGGATAACGTCATTGCACACACACTTGTACGGACAAGTGGGAGCTTGTTGGGGTTGGTGTCCTTAACAGTTAGTGCAAGGACTTATAAACATCTAAAAGGATCAAAGGGCATACTTTGGTATTATTATCAGTTGATCCACGTTTATCAATAACGGTTGGCTTGCTAGATAAGTTTGACGTTATTGTCATACAGATGGCGGTGATCAACTGGTCCCTAAAAGTCACACCTATAGGATACGTTTGAGAGACGTGACGGTATGAAAATACAGTCATGTAGATGCCAAAATTGACTAACCAGTTAGTCCGAGTTTTTTGACTAGTAATTAGTCAAAATGTGAGGATGAGATATTATATTTAATACGGATTAAATATCATGGGCTAAGGCGAATTAACCAGTTAATTCGTAAAATTAAATATAAGCGTTTTATATTTAATTAAATGTATATTGAATATAATTATACAATACTGTTTTGTCGGACACGTATTAATAATTCAGCTAACCCGTATTATTAGCTGATGCCTTAAATTCCGATAACCGATAACAGTTTATGATTAGACCGTGTCATATACATTTAGGATTTCGGGTCGTACCATGAGTTAAAAATTAGAGAAAGTGGAAAGCCCACTCTCCCCATTCATAGCTCACGGCCGAACCATACAAAGAGGGAGTCTCTCCTCTTTGTAACCTAATCATCATTTGCCAAAAGAAATTAGGGTTTCGAGAACAGTGCCTCTCGAAATTCGGATCTCTCATCCAGTGAAAAACTCACATCAAGTTCTCCCAATATTGCAAGGCAATCGGAGAACACGTTCTAGCACAAGGGCATATCTCGGACAAGGTCTTGGGTGCAACAATTAGGAGGGAATCTCGTTTGATTTCTGTTCTTTACGCCGCACTATAAGGACCCGAGGTTGATTTCTATACATTAATCATTTCATTGTGTTTTTCGTTTTATGACTATAAATTGCATGTTTAAATTTACGTTATAGTCCTGCAATTAAAGGGTAGTATACGGATATTAACCCACAGTATTGTTATTATTATTATGATCCTCGTAGTTGTTTATCCTTAATCTCATTTCGTACGCCTCCCTTTCAAGTTGATTGAGCCTCTGATCAGTAAAAGGAAATGAACACGCTCCATAATGACGGAAAAACTCATGATGTAAATGCCGTAAAACAATTTGTTCAGGATCCACTATAAGAGTAGTCGTTCCTAACCATGTAGTTCGTTCGTTTAATTCGAGAGACTTGCAAATGAAGTCGCGAGAATAAGAATCCCAAAACGGGACAGCAAGACAAGGGAATGCGGAGAAGAAGTGGTTAAACGCCAATTCATCATGGACCCAATCGGATCACATCTTCGCTACCATGACCATCTCGAAGTCATCGGGTTTTTCGAGAGACAACTGTGAATACGTGTAAATCAAATCCAAGCACGTGCTGGCTGCGTAAGACTCAGTTGGTATAGGCACAAATTAAGTAACAACAAATAAGGAAGTATTTTCCCCTAAGGCTTTCGACTAGAACACGGTCGCCATTATTACGAACAAGATAATCTCGACTACTGTTAGATAACATTGATATAACATCAAAAGACTTGCCTTTTTCAATCGGTCCAAATACAGGGATATTATCCGAGTATTCAGGTATTTCATCTTCAAAAGGCTGCTGCAAGCTGTACAAGTATCGTACTCTGGCGTTTGAAACGCGGAATTCTTCGTCGTCGCGGGGAAGAAGATCGTTGTCTCCGGATCGAGCCCATTCTGAAGAGAGGCATACTCGTTTTCTTATAGGATATTCTGAGGGTAAAGAAGGAAATAACTCTAATTTTACATCTTGTGAAACAGCTGCTAGGTCTATATCGATCCGATTTAGAGCCGAAATATTATTGAAAACACCATTTTCAGGAATTGTCATCGATAAATTGATAGATTTAATTAGTTTGTATATATGAAAAACCTCTACAAAATGCTAAAAACTTGAAGGAAGCAACCGAATATATGAAGAGTCACCAATTTACAAATGGAAAATTGCAATTAATGGAATGCAATCAAAATCTCAAATTCTATAAATGTCGATGGTACTAAGGATATGAGTTGTCCATCTTATCTTACAACATCCACACCGTGTTAAATTAGTAAAGGTATGAGTATGAGTTGTCCTAAGATATTTTATTGTTTGTCGTTACGATCCGATGAACGGTTTTTGTAACGTTTGTACTAAGGTATATGTTAAAAAGCTAATTAAAAATGAGTGTTGATTTTTGTAGTATCTGGTTTACTTATTAGTCAATACACTATACTTTTAACCATTTTACCCTTCTCCTTTTTCTCCCTCATTTCTTAAACGTACGATGTACTACAAATAGGGGAAAAAAAAACTCACACGCCCCTTCCTGCGCGACCGCCTCCTCCCCTTCCTACTTTTGGTGACCGACGACGAGCGCACACCTGCCTCCCGATAACGGTTTTGTTGGAATTTGAGTTCTAACAAGTTTCACCCTAAATTAAACTATACCCCCATGCTTTCCATTGTCCCTGCCCCACCCCCTAAACCCTCGCCGGCAACACCTCACCGTCCTTGCCCTCACGTCGCCAGCGATACCTCTTCGTCCCACTGTCCTCACCAGCGACATCCCCCCTCCCACCATCATTCTTGTAACTCACGACCTCTTTTTCCCGCCTTGACATGGAGGACACCTACGCCTCTTTGCGTTGTTGGCACCCTACTTCTACACCACCTTTACCCTACCGTTCGCCACCCATGCCGCCATCCCACTAGGGCCATCAACACCAGATGACACATGGACAATAATTTTAATTTTTAGTTCATTTAAAATGTTTATTTCATTTAGTACATAATTTTATAACGATCGTATTCATTTTATCATACATTATAACCATTTTTATTAATACCTTATTTTATTATATACCTACCCATTTTATTTCTTTTCGTACCAATTTTCCGTTTGACTTGTAACTAGTATAGATCCCGCGCTACAGCGCGGTATTTTTTAGATTTGATTTATAAAGAGTCGGTCTCAATAAAATTATTTGCATAAATTAACTGTACTTTCAATTTAATGTTATAATGTATTAATATAATATTAGTAAGAGGTAGAAAAGAAAATAACTACCGGCAAAAGACATTTAAGTTAAGTTATTTTCGGAGTACTAATATTATTGTACTTTTCTATTAAGATTTTTTTTTACACTAATAATACATTTTAAGTTAGATGTAAAATCTAATTAAACGCGTATTAGCCTCGTAAAGAAAACCGGTAAAAATAATATCTGTATATATGGTAGAGATTGAGAAAATAAGGAGTTTGAAATTATTATATTATATTATTAAGAAGATAGAGATTGATGAATATTATGTAGATCATTTTAGTATATATTTTATTTACGGTATTTTTTTGCAAATTAGTGTACCTAATTAGTGGAGTCAATTAAGAGTGTGTATATTTAGAGAATAAGAATTAGTCAAAATATAACATTGAGCGCAATTTTTTAAATTTTCAGTACTCTTTAACATAGCTGGGCGGGAATTTTGAGCAGGAATTTTCAAGATCAAGATGGGTTGATTTTTTTTTTTTTTTTTTTTTTTTTTTTTTTTTTTTTTTTGAGGTAGAACCACAAGGGTTTTAACGTATATTAACTAAATCAAACGATACAAACTCAGCAATGTTTTGAGAAAGAACCTCATACCAAATTCTTCTTCCTAGCTGCCAGGGTCTCACATGAGCTAATTCGTGAGCCACACTATTAAATTTACGTCTAACAAATAAAAACTTAACCGATTCAAAATACGAACATAAATCATGAATATCGTCATAAATCTGAAATATATCACTCCTGCCAGTGCTCCTACTCTTCAAGTCTCGAATCACATTCAAACAGTCACTTTCAAGCACCACCTTCGTGACGCCATGTCTTCGTGCTTCAGCTAACCCCAAAAGAATTGCTTCAGCTTCAAGAATTTGAGGCTCTCTTTCCTCCTGCTGTTGTACCGCCACACCCCACAACACTCCTCCCTCAGCATCTCGACACACCGCACCCAATCCCACCCCCTGACCACACAGCCCTGCGTCCACATTAACCTTACACGAGCCCTGCTCCGGCCTAGTCCACCTCTCCTCCAGCCTACAATCCTCCAAAGCGCTCCCTCCCTCCTTATGCGACCCCGACTCCTCCATTTCCTCCACCAAATCTCGGACCCTACATAACACCTCACTCACACACACCCTCCGTCCCTCAAAAATCATCTTATTTCTCGCTTCCCAAATCGCCCAGCATCCCGTCAACAACGACACACACTCCTTCTCCGAAGCATTCTCCATAATCGCCTCACCCCATTCCCTTACCATGGTGAACCCGACCTCCCTCATCGTCTCCAATCCCAACCCATCCCAAACTCCCCCACCCAATCACATCCTCGCACAACGTGTAGACAAGTCTCCACGTCGTACAAGCAAATAGGACAACCATCCGCTGCTCCACTTATCCGACGAGCTAAATCACTCTTCGTAGCTATAGCTTCATTACACAGCTGCCAGAAAAAAACTTTTATCCGAGGCAGAACCGGCACCCTCCATATCTTATTCCACAACCACTTTTCTCGTGCAAAATCCGACTGCTCAATCAACTCCCCCCTTCCCCTTCCTGCGCCCAATAAGCCGACTTCACGGAGTAATTACCATCCTTCGTCAGGTCCCAACACCACTCATCCGGATTGTCCCTTCTACTAAGCCGAATCTTCGAAATTCTTTCAACCTCGAAAGGCAAAAATAACCCCTCTAACACCTCCTGGTTCCACCCTCCTCCATCCGGTAAAAGTAAATCCGCCACCGTCATATTCACATCCGCATTACCCAATGACGATAGAACAAACTTGGACCTCGACTCCTTAATCCACGGGTCTAGCCAAAAATTTTTAGTACTCCACTACTCGGTGTATTTTTTTTTTTTTAGTCTCACGAAGCGCGCACATAGTCGCATTACAATAAGGGGGAGGGGGGATTCGAACCTGGGACCTATTGTCCACAATACCTCCGTCTTAACCACTACACTAAGACATACTTTGTTCCACTACTCGGTGTATATAACTGTGTAAGTAGCAATTTGTGACAGATGGCGAGTATTTCGCCACGTCCCCCCTTAGTCCCTTACTGTCTCATATAATTTCAATCAACTTTCTTGTTTCTTGTGACAGATGAATGAACCCTTATTATACCTCTTTTTTCTTTCCTTCTCCTGTATTCTTCCTGCTAATCCTTAAAACATATACAAGTATTAAGTATACATCAATCTTTATCCTTACTCCAGCCTTGTTCTTTCCTTCATCTATGAAACTGCATGCAATCAACCAATCAGGTAGGTTACTGTTTATTTCGGTTTTCTAATTTGTTTCAAAATGTTCTAATTTGCATGTACTATTTTGATTTTATGTGTTTTTTTTTTATGTATTTTTTACTTTGCATGTGTGATTTAGGTGTAGGAAATGTGTTTTACTTTGCATACCAAGTGTTCGATGAAAGTTCGAGATTATTTCATTAGTGTTTTGGTGATATAAGGTCGATCTTTGAGTCAATATCTAATGCGTTCGTTGTTTTTCATAAGTTGAGAAAACAAAGTTGTATAATGCATACCAAGTGTTCGATGAAAGTTAAAGATTAGATCATGAGTGTTTTGGTTATATAAGGTCGATCTTTGAGTCAATATAATGCATACCAAGTGTTCGATGAAAGTTCAAGATTAGATCATGAGTGTTTTGGTTATATAAGGTCGATCTTTGAGTCAATATAATGCATACCAAGTGTTCGATGAAAGTTAAAAATTACATCATGAGTGTTTTAGTTATATAAGGTTGATCTTTGGGTCAATATAATGCATACCAAGTGTTCGATGAAAGTTAAAGATTAGATCATGAGTGTTTTGGTTATATAAGGTCTATCTTTGAGTCAATATAATGCATACTAAGTGTTCGATGAAAGTTAAAAATTACATCATGAGTGTTTTGGTTATATAAGGTTGATCTAGTCAATATAATGCATACCAAGTGTTCGATGAAATTTCATGATTAGATCAGGAGTGTTTTGGTTATATAAGGTTGATTTTGAGTCAATATCTAATGCATCGTAATGATACAGTATTTTCCGGAGTTCTTGCATTACAATGATTTCATATTCGTTATACGGAAATGTGTTTTATAATGTGTACTTTTTATAACCAAGAAACCGTCATCTGAGCTGCTTTGGTGATTGTCGGCTAATCTTAATAATTTTAAAGGTCTGTAAAGCACCATTACCTTAAATGTGAACATGCTTTCTCAAGTGTTGATGTACGATTGTACCGTAATGAAGGTTCGAGTATGATTTATTGTATTTGCTCATGTATGTCTCAACCTAAGTTAGGGAATACTGATATTGTTAGCTACTTATTGTCCTCCTCCTAATATGGTTAATTAAGATGTACTCCGTAGCTCTTAATCACTAAGAACATACAAGTAATATTCTTAGTTTGCCCGAACTTAGCTTCGTTGTCCAAGTTATCTCGTGTTTTCATATGTATTTATCTTTAGACTGATATATATTGAGGCTCTCTTTAAATACATATAGGGACTTTAAGGAATGACTTCAGTAGCTTAACTTGGGAATTTCTCGGAATCTAAGTGATGCAGCTGCAACATCAGGTAATTTGGCCTTTAAAAAAAAGGGAAAATGCACGCGGTGCCCTTGAACTTTGATGTTTTGCCCGAAATACCCAAATTTTTTATCCGAAAAACTTCAAGAGGCTATAACTCGTGTTTACGAGCTCAAAAAGTGACGATTTTCTTTTTTCAAATTGATTATCTTTTCAAGAACTACGACTTGAAAAAAAATTGTCGAGTTTGGGATTCGTGTTCAAGAGATATGGTCACTCAAAGTTTGTTCGGTAAAAAAACACTGTCCGTACAAAAACTCCTAGCCATGGGATCCAAATACTCCTAGCCATGGGATCCAAATACGACATTTTTTTTTCAAATCGTAGCTCTCGGAAAGATAATCGATTTGAAAAAAAAATTATCACTTTCTGAACTCGTAGATACGAGTTATAGACTCTTAAAATTTTCCGGAACAAAAACTTGGGTATTTCGGGCAAAAATCGAAACTTCAAGGGCACCACGTGCATTTTCCCTAAAAAAAATAACTTCCAGCATCTATTTTTTCACCCTACAGTTTATCAAAGCCACCATAAGAATCTTTAAAACATAAGTACTCTAATCTTAATACAGCTTTATCTACCACATCCATTCTTTTCATTTTACCCTATAAACTATGCTCCCCCTTTGTAATTTTGTTTATGGTTACCAAAAATTGTTGTCCAATGGTCTTAATGTTTCATTGTAAGATTACTAAACCACTATTATCGGATGTTGTCGAATAGTCTTATATAGATACCAAAAATATAAAATTTCGGTGTCTACAATTTCATTGTAAGATTACCAAACAACTATTACCAGACGGTAATGCGTGTTGTCCTTGTAAATTAATTGAGGCTCCTATTTTCGTTGTAGTAGTTTTGGATATTTTTTTTTAACGACCTTAGTTATTGTTCCTTTCATATAATCTTTTCCCTTTTATTTCTGTTACATTTCCTTACATTTCACTGACATTTTAAAAACTATGACTGCGTTTAAGCCATATTATTTCAGTTTATGTAAGTTAAATTAAATTTACTTCCGTTTGATATCAACGAATTAATTTAATTTTGCTCATTCTTAATCTTCATTTCAGGATGTTTAGCTCTATATAAGTATATAACCATCTGCAAAGTATGCCTTTTGCAAACCATCCTAAAAGCAGCCGGGGGCACAACTTTTGGTTAAAACATCCTCAGGCGTACTGATGTTATGTTAGTTATTAACATACAAGGCACCACTTTTAGTTCAAATAACATCATGGAGCAATGTCTGCGAGTATTGATGGTATCATAATACTTTTGTCGACACAAAAACTCCTCTACACCATGTACGAATATGTGTATGTATATATTGCACCTTTTCAATATATAATCAGTAATCCTCATCTTAACATAATACCCCTCAGAAAAACTCTGACAATGAAGCCCGAACATCGCCAGCCCCAAAAAACTAGTATAAAAAAAGGAGGTGGTCATATTCAGACTGCTTGTACCCCTATGTGACATCTTTTGCCATTCGTTACCTTCTGTATGTTTCTCACCGCTTCTTTTGGTTGTCTCTTTGCATCGTCGCTGTTTTCCTCCGACAATCTCGCACCGCTCTCCATTGGTATTTTTCCTTTATTCCCTCTTTTCATGTCATCACATCATATACTCCCTTGCTAATTATTACACTTGTTCTTTTAATTCTTACGCTTTTTAATTGCTTCCCTTTTGCTAATGGATTACACTTGTTCTTTTAATTCAAACTTAATTAGTTACACTTCATAAATTGGGGATCTTTTATGTGTTCTTCATAGTTCTTGATTTTTTTTTCAGTTGATTCTTCTTCGGATGGCTGTAGCGTTGGTTATCTTTGACGAACTTTTCAGGCTATCACCGCTGCTGTTGTCTTTCCTTCTTAATTACACGCCTTCTGCCTCATATGCGGTTCCTTTTTGCTTCTCCTACAGGTAAACTTGTGCCTTTTTTTTTCCCTTTGACTGCTCTAATCAACTATTTTTCCCTTTGACTGCTCTAATCAACTGTTTTTGGCTTTTTTCTACATGTTTTATATTGGTTCTTATAGTGCATTGTACATGTTCGACTAAATGCGTAAAAGAAATGCGGGTTACTATTTTCTCAAATTGTTGGGTATGAATTAGATTTTTGTTTTGGTGAGGTGATGGTCATTGACTGCTTCTGAATCTTATCTGCGTAGTTTGTTCTCCTGTGCGTCTTTATGACCCGTTGCTTTCGTCAATTTATTCTGCTATTATGCAGGGTAAAAACGTGGGCCTTGACGTCCACGCTTTTCTGGTATTTGCTAAGCCCTTCATAGACAGATACACTGCATTGTACCAATAAGAGTTACTTTAGTTTTAGCGTTTCGTTAGCACTAACGGCATCAACGAAATCAAAGTTTGTTTACATCTAGATTGGAAAATGTAGGGACAACTGACAAGTACGTTATTTATAATTTTGAACACCTCTAGTCTTGTGTTACTGATATGCGCAATACACCTTGCTTTATGCTTCGCTATATTCGGGTTAGATTAGGTTATTATTTGAAGCAATTTTTGTGACGCTCTGCAAAGCTGGTGAGAAAAGTTGTATAGCGCTTCAATCAGATTTCATTTATGGTGGCTGTTTCTTAAGAGAAGGAATTATATGTTTTTTGGAATATTTTTGCTATGCATTAACTTGTAAAGAAAGTATAAAAATCGTAACACGTGCCAATTTAAACTTTTCTTACGCATATTTGACCTGCATTAGCGTATAGCTCGGTGTAGTTTGAATGTGTGGAGCTGATTTGTGGCGGCAAGTCGCTGATGATAATGAAACAGCAACAAAGCTTCTTGCCCTGATCCAAATAATTAGTTGGGTTTTAGTTTGACTTTAGTATTCACAATCGAAACTTTCCGTCTTAGGCAAATTCTCATTTGTGATTTATGAAATATTGGTGCCTCTTGTTTCTAAACTTGTTATATTGAATTCTGAATGCATTTGGGTTTATTTTGATGCCGGCATATGTCATTTTAGTTCATGTTTGGATTTTTTTTGCCTGTTTGCGATGTTCATTAAATATGTTTTTGTTATTTGGCGCAATATTCATGTGTGATTCTCGCATCTATTGTTACTTATGCAATTGATATGTGGGCAGAAAGATCGCTGTTTTGATACATGAAATGCTGGATGAAAAAAAAAATTGCTGCCATAATCAAACGAGGGCCGGATTTAGTAGTTTTTTACATATTTATTAAGCAGGAAATTTTTTATGAGTATGGTCACCAGGTGTTTGTTAAAATGAGAGCTAAAATTATGTATCTGTTTACTTTTCAGTAACTCTTTACTGAGACCATAATATGTAGCAAAAGGTCTTGCACAAACTAAAGTAGAATGTGCAATATAACACGAAAAATAACAGTGTCCCTTTTCTTTGATTTTTTTAATCACACTGTTTTGTCTTAAATATGCATTTTCTACTGTATTAATGTTGTTTGTGCTGAATGCAATGCAGAGCATCTCTGCTCAGACGCTGGCTTGCTTTTAATGTATTTTTATTTTGTACTATCTGAAGTGAACTGATGTAAGTGGCTTTTAGTCCGTCTAGTGTTATCTTTTTAAGCCGGAAAATTAATATGGTGCTATAGTAACTTTAGCAGTCTTTTGTGGTTTATACACATCTTCATCTGTCTGAGTGCGTTTATGTGATGCGTACTTGTAGGGATTTTCTTCTCAGTATATACGGAATTGTGCTGAAGAAGAGTACAGAATGTATCCGTCTCTTGACACTTGGAGAACCAGCCTTTCCTGCAAGGATCTTCGAAATACAGTTCAAGAAGATTAATCATAAGACCATCGTACTAAGAAATTACAATGGTCACTTACAGTTGTCAAATGGAACTTTAACTGGAGTCTTTGGAGCCTCAATACCCTCGTTAGGGAGGGTGTCGGTGTTGGTGTCAGCCTCTTTCACCTTGCATTTTTTCTCTCTTTCCAGTATTGACATAGCTGCTTTAGCTCTTGCTACAGTTATTTGAGAATTACCCACGTCTTCTATATCTTTGTCTTGGAAGCAAGGCGAAGGGCTGTTGGCTATATTAGAATAGTATATGCACCCCGATCTTAGAGGACATTCAGCGCAGTTAGGTTTCTGTCTTGCAGAAAACATGTAAACAATACCAAGTCACTAAATTCTCAATCAGCTTGTAAACTAATTCAGACCTTAGTGACTTTGTATTGTTTACAGGTTTTCTGCAAAAGACAAACCTAATTGCTCTCCTCTGAGATCGGAGTGCATATACTATTCTAATCTAGCTAACAGCCCTTCACCTTGCTTCCAAGAGAAGGATATAGAAGACATGGGCGATTCTCAAATAACTTTAGCAAAATCTAAAGCAACGATTTCAATACTGGAAAGCGAAAGAATGAATGCAAGGTGAAGAAAGGCGTCACCGACACCTTCCGTGATGACTGTATTGAGGCTCCAAAGACTCGAGTTAAAGTTCCATTTTGAATTGGTGATCCTGTTTGTTGATTGAAAAGGGGGTGTGGTATGTAGTAGTTAATTTTGATCGTTATCATGTTCCAAATCATATGCTTTTTACCAATGACGTTGAAACTTCTCTTTTTTTTTGAGTCGGGACATGCGTTTTAGTACAAGGCTATGTCCTTGGAACATTCTTTGATCAGGTCAAATGTAGCTATTATAGTCTGAAGAAATTCTCCCTCCGTTTCAACGGGATGTTTACACTTTTATTATTTTGTGAGCAGTATTTTAAACAAGGGAAATGATAAATACAACCCACTGGGTTGTATTTAAACATTTAATACCCTTCTATATTTGGTATTAATTTAGAAATTAGAGAGTAAATTACACATAAACCAATGCAATTAATGCATATATTAACTATTTATTTCCTCTTTTAGTTACTTAAATACAACCCACTGGGTTGTATTTATCATAACCCTTTAAACAATTTGTTGGAATAGAGGGAGCATTTAAGAAGATTATTTAGCTATAGTTGACGTGAAGTGGCCACATTCATAAGGAGTACAAAGCTAAGCTTGATAAAATTATGTTATTTAACCAATGTGCCTTGATTTTATTGGGTGAAATCAGAGTTATTCGACTTGAACATTAGCAAGACATGATGGATACTAATGACGCTGGAGAAACATGCGGCACATACATAGGGCGTCACTCTATACTTCCGGAGTTCCTGCTAGTTTCATTAGATGTGATCGTAATATGAGATGTCGCTACCTTATTGCAAGGTGTTTGCTTCAACGGTATGGGAATCACGATACTTTCCAAACAGCGACACCTACTATACAATGGCTTGAGCTAGAAAGCAAACTTGCAAGCAACAAAGCAGAAGTACAGTAAATTAATATAGTGGGAGGTTGCAGGAACCATGTCCGACCTGTCAAATTGACGACAAATAAATTATGGTCATTTGCAAATTATAATTTTCATGTGTACTAATCTGAAAACTTTAGCAAATTCTACCAAAATTACTTGTTTAACCAACACTTCTCAAATAAACTACTCCGAAAGTGGTAAAATATACATTCCGATTTTTACAAATATCTCCAATTAATCAATAAATTCCATAAATCTATAAAAAAAAGGGCAACTAAAAAATCGGAAGTAGTAGTAACAATCTATTTATTTTGGTGCAAATCATCCGTGTAGTTCGAAAGCAAGTCAAAAAGAACTATTAGAGCGGCAAAACTCTCTCCACATAAATTTTAGGGTTATTTAATGAAAATACTCTAAACTATTGCAGTACAGCTCAAAATACGCTAGAACTCGGCTTAAATTAGAACCAACCCCGATATCCAACATTTAAATTCGCTAGACTTTTGGACTATGGAGCCCAGCATGAAAGTGGAAGAAGTGATTTGGGTCAACCAATTTAAGTTTAACCTTGAGCCACGTAAGCAATATACCCGGATTGTTGAGTCTTGACTCTTGAACCACTCGCTAAGTCACCACTCACAGTAAGTCTCTCTTTAGATAAATATGTCCGTCTTAACATTAAAATGGGCCACGTACAATTTATTAGAGCGTATAAAACAAATCTATTGCTTTTCCCTATATATATTTTCAATTAATAGACTATATCACTAGTTGTATGATTTAAAATTCGAGCTCTGTACTAAAGTTTTCGAGTTTTGTTTTAATGAACCTGAGCAATATAAAGTTTTTGAACTCATACTTAATAACCATTAAAAAAAACTTTTAAAAAACTCAGAAAATTTACACATAAGCTCGGATAAAAATATATAGTGGTTGTACAATGTTCATTATACAACTGGAGGTAATGGTATAGTAGTATTTGTGTTATATTTTGCTTTTGTTTTATCCATACTACTTGACCCGTCTTAAACTTAAAACGGGTCTGCCGATCTTAAATGGGAATTTGTGACCACTTTTATTCACTTGCTTTTTTTCTAGTTGAACCTTTTGTATTTGTTTCACCTTCTTTAATATCTTCACTCTATGATCAGACACTATTCATTAATACAGGAATCTTTGTTTTGCAAAACCTTTTCTTTCCTTTAATTAGCAATATTTATGCCAGATTATCATTTCCCAGAATTTCCTCAAACTCTCAGGTCAGTATCTTATCTTATTATTAAGTAGTTGGTTTCTCTTAAGACGGATATATCCGTCTTAATATTATTGATAATCATTCTGCTCATATTATTCCTGCTACTGTATATATAGTTTAATCATATAATCATGATTTTCAATTTATCATCTACTATTTGGTATTTTTGGTATGTTTTGATTGCATTATTTATTGGAAATTTACAACTTGTGACGGTGCTGGAATTTCATCTGTGAAATTGTGTAATTTGTGTGTCCATATCATCGCTTTTATAGTTTCCAGTTGCTGTATTCATTCTCAATTTGCTTTGTTTTTCCTTTTTAAGATCATGATTACCTAATTACTCCGTACTTTGTAATTCTTATGCTTGCCAATTATGCGTTTCTAACCTCACTACATAATTGGATATCGGTCGCTGAGATGTACTCCCTCTGTTCCGGTCATTTGTTGTCCTTTTACATATTAGGGTGTCTCACTGAGTTGTTGTCCTTTCTATTTTAAGAATGAACTTGATGAACAATTTGATCATTTATACTCACTTTGTTCCACTTGTCATTTAGTAATTGGCTCTTTCCTCTTTCCTTGGTCTTTGTGCCAAAACCAAAGGACAACAATTGACCGGGACAGAGGGATAAATTAGGGAGGGTAATGGTGGTGGTGAATGGAGGATGAAAATGTGGCGGCCAATTATTACTCCTGTATGAGGGTAATGTGTAGCCACCAGGTGAGGTGGGTAAATATTACACCAGAGAAAATGTGGCGGCCAAATTATTACTCTATTAACTATTACCTTTAGGACTAGAAATCATGAGTGGTCTTTCCTATGGAGAATTTGGTATGTTTCTTTGTTTGATCATATCATTTTTCAAGGGCGGTTTTCAAGAATCCTTCTCAATATGCATTGATGGTGCTATGGTTGGCTTCTAATTAAACTTAGGTAAAATTGGATGCATTGGAGATAAGAATCTAACTAGTGTTTGGTTGCAAATTTACTCTGAATCGTCAAGCGTTGAATGTGGTACAATCAACCAGTATTTAGTTTTCACCCTGCTAGTGTTGGCCTATCTTATTTTATAAAATTTGTTCTTTTATTTGATACTTCCTCCGTCCCATTCATTTGTTTACTTTTTTTATTCTTTGGGAGACGTATTTTTATCAAAGGTAACGAAAGATAGGGAGATTAGGGACGGGGGGAGTATAAATAAGCTCATCGGGATTTTTATAGGAGGGGAAGCATTAGATTTTTGATTTACACGGAATTGTGATAGAGATTGGCGTTTCAATGACATTATATTGACTGAAGTACTTAGCTAAAGAGGGAAACAATAAAAGGATCTTTGCACTTCATCAAAGGACTTAGCTTGTGATTTAATTCTCGACTTAATTCCTTCTCCAAGTGATTGCCAGCTAGAATGTTCACATTTCCAATAGTTTGTAATAGTATCCATTCATATCGGTCTCAGAATTTTTTTGAGATGTGTAGCTCTCATAAAGTGTTTATTTCTCGTTTTGTCAGATAAACAAAGGGATCTTGACCTTATATAGAAGTGGTATTGAATACTTGAATGGTCTACAGTTGTCCGTAGTCTACACAACACTCGATCTCTCTCCAGTTGGCAATTAAGTAAAGCTGGATTGCTAGGCCGTTCCTTTTTTTCCCCAGGGCTGTTTGGATATATGGTTCCACAGAAACACAAGTTGGTGATCCAGCCACGTCATAGAACCAATCAGGGACGCCCACGTCTTTCTGTGATGCCTATTATTTTCAGAGTCACAACCCTGGGGTTTCATTTTTCTAAACACTTATGCTTGATGGACTCTGACTGAGGAGCGAACTAAAGGAGATGGCGTCAAAGGCTTCTGATTCTTCATCCAAGCACAAAGTAAGCCTTTTTGTTTCCGTTATCCTCTCCCTGCCATGATTTTCGTTTCCATGTTTGCTTAGATTTTGGTGACAAATAGGGCTTCTTTCACCTGGAACAAATTTTGGATCGAGGCTTGTAAATATCGTTTTACCAGCCATTGAGGGGTTCAGAAGATGGATTCATGTTTCTGACTCCAATTCATTTTGGGACTAAATTGTTGTCGTTAAATGAAATCATTAGTTTCATTGGCAAGGCATTAGAAGGAATTTGTACTGAATAAATAAATCATCTGTCTGAAAAGTAATCTTAACATTGACACTGTGTTGGGGCTGTGGTATTCCAAAATTGAACAACTTACCGATCCAACTATCAATTACATTGTCTTGAATGTTGGCGTACAACTAAAACTACGCTTCAATTGATTGTGAAAATCCCCAAAATACATTGAGCTTTCTCAGAAATTAGACATATGGAGATCAAATGCAGTATTTTTTTTGTATGAGCATAAATGAACACTCTTTTAAAAGTTCTGTCATCCCTTTAATCAATTGGAGATTCCACTCGCTTAAACTTTCACTGCACTTTCTTAACACCTAGTAAGTCTGATTTTACAAGGATCTGAGATGTGAATAACTAAGTATCTGAAACTATGTCAGTAAGTGGTGATTGAGCAAAATGAGCACTGATATGTTTGTATAAAATTTCCCGGATTTGCTCGGCCCCTAACAAATCGAATCTGCTTTACTATTGCTTAAAATCTATCTAGTTACTCTTTAGAGTTTGTACGTGAATCTGATGTTACGCATCTATGTCGATTTAGGCGTTCTTGCATAGAATCCATTAAGTGATCATGAATGTTCTAGGTGTATCTAGAAACGCAGAACTAGGGGGTGATAATGAGACAAGACGGCTCGCGGGCAGGTCAAAGCTTGGATCGTGCTCGATAACTTAACGAGTCAAGCCGAGCTAATGTTGATCCGGCTCGAAAAGCTCGCGAGCGACTCGAGCCGAGGTTAAAGCTCGCTAGCATAGTAATGAGCTCAATTTTTCCAAACTAATTCGGGTGAGATGGAGCTCGAGTTTTGTTTCATGAGCACAAGCCAACTAAGGTCAAGCTCGGCTCAGCTCATTATCGCCCCTATGTATAACCTTCAAGGGATATCTTGTCTATGTAGAAGAATTCCCACGACTTACTAGTCTAGTCACTCTAGAGTGTCCTATTCTAGAGAATTCTAGGGATGGTGGAGGAGGTGGAGGAGGAGGATGAGGAGGAGGAGGAGCACTATAATTAGAGGTCCTTCCCTCCCATTTCCTTGTATCCTAAAAATCCACAACAGTCACAACTAATCAATCTTCAAACAAATTCCTTCCAATTAATCAAACTAACAACTATACTATTCTTTATTTCTCTCCTTTACTACCTTATACACCAACAAGTGCATCAGATGCTAAAGATAAAGATCTTAAGGGACACAAAATAAAACTATGGCATCCGCATGAAACATTCTATCTATGCCAAGATGTGTGTCGTGTGAACTTGGAAAACATCAAACACGTATTTCATCCCGTTTATCGATGACTTTACTCGAATGACTTTGTATATTTTACGAAGGAGAATTCATAAGTATTCCATGTGTGTAATAAATTCGAGGCTGTAGTCAGAAACGAAATTGGCTTTAAAGTATAGATGATAAAATCCGACCACGAGACAGAAAACACCTCTTCACAATTTGACAAATTTTGTGAAGATGAGGAAGTAGAACATAAGCTCACCGGAGGATATACTCCACAACAAATAGGGACATAGGGTATCCGAATGAAAAAACACAGAATAGTCATGGCGATGGTCAGATCCATAACAGTCACGTCTGAAGCTGTCTACACCGCAGTTTATCTATTAAATATTAAATAGACTCCTTAAAAATGTGGTTAAAGGAAAGACTAGCGGTAAAAAGCCTATGGCTAAGCCCTTTAAGGTGTTTGCTATGCTCATGGCCAAGCGGAAAAAAAAAACACAAGCTTGGTGGTAAAGCGAGGAAAGGTATATTTCTTGTTATGACTCAAAATCAAAAGCTTACCGGATTTTCAATTTGAATAAAAAAAAAATAATGATAAGCCGTGATGTGGAGTTTGATGAAGAAGCAATATGTAACTAAGAAGAGTGTCTTGATGGAGGTGAAGTAGGATTTGTTGGTCGTATCATCATCACCTTGCGGAACTAACGTCACATTTCTTTCCATCTTTTCTTCCCAATTCCATATTGCATTTTCATCAAATTCCACGTCTCGGCTTATCACGATCTTCTCCGTATTGAGATTGAAAATGCGGTAAGCCTCGGATTTTGAATCATAGCCAAGAAATATACATGTCCTCCACCTTCTCGTCAAGCTTGCTCCTTTTTTTTTTGTTGGGATGTGAGCATAGCAAATTGAGCTAAACACCTTTAAATGTTACCGTAGGCTTTTTACCTCTCCAAGCCTCTATCAAAGTTTTTCATTTAACCGCCTTTGTAGGAAGTCTATTTAGTAGATAAACATCTTTAACTGCCTTTGTAGGAAGTCTATTTATTAGATAAACTGTGATGTAGTACAGCTTTGGGCCTAATTTTTTATTTTTGGCATTTTATTTTGGGTGCTGATTTTCGCAGTACACATTTTACTCGTCATAGTACACTTTTGACCATACTACCCTTCTCATTTATCCCTCATTAGAAAGTGTACTACATCGGGCGAAAAAAAGAAAAAAAAAAAGAACCAACTCTTAAACACACCTCAACCGCCAGCCACCGACTTCAACCTACCACCACCACCACCTCTCCCTTGACCACCCACTACGTACTGTCCACCGGACCTCCTTCGATACCGCCCCTCCTCTGCCACCTGCGACCATGCCGTTGAATATCGTCATCCCCCTGTAACTACCCTCCCCCTCAGTCATGTTCACAGCTAACAACCGTCGTCGAAATCTCCATCTTCTGCTTCTTGCCGGCCACCGACCCCACTCATCCCCCTTTCTTGCCGGCGACACTTTCGAAAGCCTCCACTCCCGCCGTCCTCTATCGCAGGCAGCCACCCCTCCACCGCCAAATAACACAAACCCAAATTAATTGTTACAAGAACCAAGGATTAATTATAAAAAACGTAAAAAGTTTGAATGAAAAACATTGATGTTGATTAATAGACTAATAGTAATGCAATGAACGGATTAAATTGGTGTTTTACACTTAAATTTCTTCTCTAATTGAAGAGATTTGATTATTTTTAAGAAGATGGAGGAGAACCAATAGAGAGAACTAGGTTAATTCTTTTTTCAATTAGGGGTAGCAAATGGAAAGAAAATGATAAAATGTACTATAATGAGTAAAAATTGTACTGCGAAAATAAATTACGTTTATTTTTGGCTAACTTTAATCTAGCCACCTCCATGACTGTTCTGTTCTTAGGATACCCTGCGGTGAGCTAATGTTCTACATCCATAACGTTGAATATCTGCCACGTGGTTTTGTGTTCAGCTTTTTTATTATTCGATAAGGTGCTTTGACCTGTGCCGAACTGTGCTCATGATTAAGCATTATGCCTGGCGAGCTAAGAGCACTTGAAAGGAAATGGCAAACGTTGTACATCTTTTACGTCAAGAGTATGAAAGTTGGTTAGACCGAGACCAATGGTAGGTAAATATGAGTTTTGTGTCTGCTTGCTCCAGGATTAGTGGGTTGAGCACTACCATCTCGGAGCTTTCTTACAAGGTTGATTTTCTGGATAATTTGGGGTTAACCAATCAAGATGGCTCAGTATAGTATCTTGTCACCATTTAGGAGACTATTCTTTGTGGTGCTAATCATTTTGGCATTTAGAAGACTAAAGCAAATGAGTGTTTTACTTTAATCCTCAATTGAACTTGACAAAAATCAACTAAATTGCATCTCCATTCTGTATCTCTGTTACAGCTTATCCCTTTGTATGTGAAATCCTTATAATGTGTCATGTCAGCCGACCCCAAATCATTTTGGGATTAAGGCTCTGATGTTGTTGTATGCTGTGCAGCTTTGCACATATGCTGCGGTTTAATCTTCTAATTTGTTAATTGATAGATATCTCTTGACGAACTAATTGGGAGGGGCTATGCAAGCTTAATTTCGAAGATCAGGCAGCTAAAAGTAGAACTTGAAGCAGGCCGAGAAAGGCAAGTTAAGGTGAGCTATCTGCAGGTCCTTAGTGAATGTGTGAACTCTAAAGTATAGTTAATGATGTACTAATCTGAACCACATATCATTTAGGGTCTGCATTTGTTATGATGTAATTTTATTCAATAGAGAACTCTTGACCGCTGATGAACATTTATCTGTGAAGGAAAAACTAGATAAGAATGGGAAGGAACTGCAGAATCATACTCATAAGCTTTTCTCGGCAGCATGTATGGTGAATTCTTCAGTAGAGAATAGCTTACCTGAAGTTCCCCGGTTAGGAATTGAAAGTGCTCTTTGTGTACTGCATGGATTTCCTCTTGCTTCAGAAGAGGAAGACCGCACTAATACCAATGATGCCATATCTTCAAATAGCGTCACACTTTCAAAAATACAAAGGATACCCCGGTACACCACATGGATTTTCCTGGATAGGTGTGGCGATTCTTTCATTGTCTTCTTTCTAAATTACTGAAATGCAGTCTATCAACTCTGTTTACTGTTAAACTGACCAAGTATTCTCTACTTGTTCTTCTTTTGTCCAAAATGCTAAAGCTTATGCTACATTGTTTCAAATTTTATATTTCAGTCAGTGTGTAACCAGAATGAATGCCTGATCTTTTTTTTGCTTTTCTAAAGATCATTGACTTAGTGGTTCTTATTCAAATTTGATGCTTACAAAAGTTATTTTCCAAATCTTTTTCTTTTCGGTTGAATTTCTTCTTTGTTATCTTTCCCGATGTTTTGAATTCCTATTCCCTCTTTACATTTCTCTACATTATTGTTCCCATTTAAGTCTCTTAGCTCATATTTAAAGGCAATCCTCATTTTTTATGTCTGTTTTCATTTCGTCTCTTCAAACATATTTTTCAATCTGTTGTTCAGTCCACTATCGTTCTTTTTACTTCTCTCCACTCTTTCTTTATTTTCCCATCTCACAGTGTTAGTTCCATACGACTATTCAGGTCAGCCAACCGCTTTTGGGACTTGGTCTTTATTGTTTTCATTACATTTGACACAGAAACCAGAGAATGGTGGATAACCAGTCAGTGGTTGGGAGGAGACGCATCTACTACGAGCAATCTGGAAGCGAGGCATTGATATGTAGTGACAGTGAGGATGATCTTGCTGACATCGAGGAAGAAAAACGTGAATTTAAAGAGGGCGAAGACCGAATTCTATGGTAAGTATTGCAAATGTATGTAGTTGTAAAAATGTAGGCCGATTTATTAAGTACGCAGACACTTCATTGGCTAGCGGATCCCCGGATCTCGAAATGTCATTCAGTTCCAATGCCGTTCAGGATACTTGGCAAATTCCAAAAGGTTTGCATCTTATTGCTTTCGTTTAAGTTCTAGGGAGTGGGGACTATAGACAAGGTAATAACCTCAGCGGACACAAATTTGGACAACGAACATTATGATGTATGACTACTGGCAGTCATACATCATAACTCTGACCATATTGTTAATTGTCCTTTTCTTTTACTTGGAGTGTTCACATATGCATCAAATACATGTTCTAAGCTGGCAGTTGGCTGTGTACTAGGGGATGTTGTTTTGTTAGTCGTTATAGAAATAGAGGATATTGTATCTCTATATAAGCTACTTTCTGATATTGCCTGCCTATATTGGCATACCAATCATACGTAGCCTGATATGTTGAGTTCTAACCTACGTATGCACTCCCTTCCCCTCTCACTAGGATGGCATTTCGGGAGCATGGATTAAATGAGGATGTTGCTGATGTTGTTAGATATTTCATTGGAGGCACCTCTTCTGAAATTATGGTACTTGCTGTATGACCACTTGGGTAGACAATACAGTGATATTGTCCTGTTTCCTGCTGTTTTTGTCCTCTTACTTTTAAGTTTAGAGAGTAGTCATTACTCACTACTAATTGTTTTTTTGTTTTGGTATGAATTTTGTGTTTCTAGCAAGATAAAGAGATTTCATTCTGAAAATTTGCAGGAGCGGTATGATGAGCTCAAGCTGAAGTTGGAGGAGGAGTCACGTGCTCAAGGTTCCACCGAAAGAAATGTTCTTCTGGGGAAGAGTCTTGGTGCTGCTTTGGATTCGCTTGACAATCTCTTTTGTCGACGATGTTTGGTTTGTGACTTGATAGTATTTTCATATTATATCAAATCCACAACATTTGGACCCTCTTTTTTGTTATGTTTTGAGAACTTCAATATGTTATCAGGTTTTTAACTGTCGTCTGCATGAATGTTCTCAGACTCTTATCTATCCGGTAACTTCTCTTTAGTTTCTCTACTCATTTCTTTCATTTGTGTTTGACTTATTGTAGTTACGGCAGTGGCCAGCCTTTATCCTCTTAGATTTTTCACAGTTGACAGTGAAACTTTTAACAATTGACAGAGTGAAAAGCTGGTAGGTGGGATTGAATCCGATGAGAGGAGACCTTGCAGTGATCAATGTTACCGCGTGGTATGCCTTTGCACTTCTTATAGCACTTATGTTTTCCTGTTTGCTTGTGACATAATTTTCAGAGTTTTTAAGGCCCTCTTCTTTGGACCTTTATTTCAGTTCAGTTAGGGGCAGGGCAGGTAAGGTCCTATAAGTTAAGTTCAGTTCAGTTAGGGGCAGGGCAGGTAAGGTCCTATAAGTTAAGTTAAGTTCAGTTTAGAACTTCAGATCAGATAGTTTTAGTCCAAAAGAATAGGGCCTAACACCTTTGCATCACAAAGTGAAATTTTATTGATAAAATTAGTTGCTACGAAACATTTGAGAGACTATGATTGAGCAAAAGGTGTAATTGTCTATCAGGCAATGTAGTACTCGAGTCTCCCACTTGGTTGACTCAAAACAGAATGTCAGTGCGTGTTACTTGTCTGTTAGATTGTGGCAGCACTGCAGCAGTGGCTGGTAGCATTTAGTGAGTATATGAATTTGATTATTGTTTACCAAATTTGACAGGCTGGACAAACAGCTGATAATCCGGTGGACATATCAAATTTTAGCTCATTGATGGAAGGTAACATCATAGAAGAAGTTTTCAGTACTAAGAATAATGTAGGCAGTGATAATGCTGATAAGGTGGGCAGTACTGAACCCGTTACTGAGGGCTCTACAAAAGGAGTTGTATCTAGTACAACTGACTTGTCGATTGACATGCACACAATTGTTGGCAAACGCAAGACATTCAATGACAAAGGTGAACAGCTACAAAGTACCGATAGCATCAAAGCTTCGGTTAATAAGAAGCAGAACAAGATACAAAGGACTGATATCATCAAAGGTTTGCGTAGCTCAGAGTGGAAACCTCTTGAGAAAGATCTGTACACTAAGGGAGTAGAGATATTTGGGAAAAACAGGTATGAATATTGCCATATTGTCAATTTTTTTTTTGGATACTGTCCACCGTTATTTTGAATCTGCAGACCCTGTCAAACACAGGCTTTTTATCTGGGTTGTCGCTTTTGTGACTATATTATATCACTACAGACTTTTCCACTCTGATGGCATAATTTGTTGTAAGAGAAACTATGGCTTCTCAATTCTTAGACTCAATCAGCAACCTCAAGCACCAGTTTTAGTCACGAGTTCCATGGTTGCACCAGTTTTAGACTCAATTATCTTAGGGGCCGTTTGGTTCAAACATTAGGAATGGAATGGAATGGATTCTAACTCCATATGGGTATGGAGTTAGAACCCCATACCTCTTAATGCTTGTTTGGTTCACGTTTGGAATGGATTCGGATTCTTTTGTTTTTTTTTTGTTATTATAAGTACCTACAATGTTATTTATAATTTCAAGTAACTAATACACGATACTAACAAAATAAAACTTCAAAATAATCGATAAAAAATCAATACGACTAAATTAAAAATATTCTTGAATTATTAAAAACAAAAAAAATTGCAATATAATCATCTATCACTCTGATGATCATCTGTAATGATCAATGCTGCAAATACTCAAAACACTAATCGCCATACAAAGCATGTATGATCATCATCAATGGTGATTATATTGCTAATAAATTTGTAATGATGGGATAACATTGCAATTAGTCACACTAATCGCACTTTCGTATTGAAAAAAAGAGAATAAAAAAAGGTAGAAAAGTATTGACAATGAAAAACACGAGAAAAAAAAATGAAGAATAGAAGATTGCAGAGAAGGATTTGGTAAAATGTAATGTTAGATTTCTTTTTATTTTTTGTTTTCTATTATTCTAGGGTTTGTATATGGAGGGAATGGATTTAGAATCATGGGGTGAGACTAAGGTATGAGATTCTAGGGGGTTGGGGTGGAATTAGAACCCCTTGGGTTTCTAACTCCATTCCAAAAGGGGCCAACCAAACATTGGAATGGATGAAACCATTCCAATCCATTCCAAATGCTCCAACCAAACACCCCCTTAATTTCTGGATGACTTCCTGAACCTATATTAATTCTCAAGAATCACCGGCTTATAGTTGTGTCTTGATCAGTAATGCTTCCTCCAATTTGATATTTTCTTTCCCCATCCCTTATGGGGAAGTTTTATTTGATCTTCCCATTTCCTTTTAGGCAAGTATTTTTTTTATACAAACTGACAAATTTATCCTTATGAAGTGGCTTATGGTCACACGCTCTCTTCTAATAGTGATTCTACTTGCGCATATATTGTTATCAGATGTGTTTTCCGTTCTTTTGTGCCAATTTTTATATGAAGAACATATACAAGTAACGGAAGTATAAATCTGTTTGATTTCCTATACTATTATGGGATTCCTTATAAACTTGAGTATATGATGTGAGACTCTTATGTAAGTATAATATAACACAAGTTGGGACTGTGGTTTTTGAGATGCACCACGTGAATTTTTAACTTCTTGAGGACTTGGCTTCCTTGACTTCTCTTGCACAGCCTAGGAGGTAAAATCATCGAGTCATGGACTCATGACCTACTGTTGAAACCCATCAATATTTCAAAACTATCCTTTTGCGTCGTTTTACACATGAAAAAAAAAAACTTGTCTCATTCTTGCCAAGTTTTAGAACGATTTCATCCTCGGTACTCAGTAGTATAATTACGGATTAGACAGAGAATTCAGAGACAAGTTTCTCATTCATGGATCTGAAATTTGTATTCATGCTTCAGCTGACTGGTTGACTAATAAGTTGTGTGCTGTTAGTAACTTATCGACTGCAACTACTTTGCAGTTGCATGATAGCGAGAAACTTGCTATCCGGTTTGAAGACTTGCACGGAGGTATTTAATTACATGCGGCGTAATGAAGCTGCAATAACCCAGACAAAGGATACCATGCATTGTCTTGAAGACTGTGACAGAGCTGATGCTGATAATACGGTCCGCATCATTCTCTTTCTGTTTATAGCTTTTTCGTCCCAAAAAAAACTTTATTTTGCCTTGAGTTTATATTCTTGTACTTCATCTTTGATTCTCTAAAACTAGCACATATTCATGTTTCAGTCTCTTTTATCTTTTTTTCTTCCGATATCAAACATGTTCTAGTCGGGGGAAAGGAGGAGGCAATTCCACTGCCAATGGTTAGGTGTGGTTTGCTTGTGTAGTATATAATTATAGGGCAAACCTCTAAATAATAGACTGATATATTGACCTATTTTAGGAGCGTAATATACTGTCGAGATCTATATCTCGAATGTTCCGTAAAAGGGGTAGGACACGGAGGCTGAAAAATTCTTCAAAGTCCAATGCTCTTCCTTCTAGCTGGAAGAGACTTGGCGACGACAGTCAGGCACGCAAACAGTATACACCATGTACCTGTCAGTCCATGTGTGGAAAAGACTGCTCTTGTCTTAAAATTGGAACCTGCTGTGAGAAGTACTGTGGGTAAGTCCTTACTCTCCAAATTGAATAAAGTAACCCAATTAAACATCCTCAAAATGAGTTGTTCTTTGTTATCTCGTGGAGCCAGTGCATGAAATAATTCAATAACATGTGGTGGTTTAATCACAGGTGTTCAAAGGGCTGTAAGAATAGATTTCGAGGATGCCACTGTGCAAAGAGTCAGTGTAGAAGCAGGCAATGCCCGTGTTTTGCTGCTAATCGCGAATGTGATCCAGATGTATGTCGTAATTGCTGGGTTAGGTAATAATCCTTCTATCTTCTATTCAATCGATGGTTTTGGATTCTTGGTTTAACTTCTGATGATGATCTGAATAGCTAGTTATAATAAAAAAAATGGCATCACAGTTTGTTGGACCAATTAGCAAGGAGCCAAATTATGGAAATTTTGGTTGTACTGATTATGATAACGAGATCCTTTAACAAAATACCATGATTGTTTGTGGAGACCTGCATACGTGACATTTAAAAGGCACCAATTAGAAGTTGCTATGGTGGATATGGTGGCAAAAGCCTAGTAAAACCTTCAGTTTGTCCGGGAAAAAGTGCTCAAATCGTAAGGAATTGACGAAGACAAATTTGTTGAGCTGCTGCAATTATTTATAAAATCTTCACATTAACTCTGTTCCAACCTAGACTTGGCTCTCGTGTCATTGGCTTGATGAGCAAAATACCTAAGAAATGGGGCATAAAGAGTGAGTGTGCATTTTGGTGTGCTAATATATTTTAGTAGTTATGCTCCTTTTCTTCTATCCCTTAGGTATCCTCTTGTATCAAATTTGATGTTAGAATGTCGTTTCTCCCAATTTTGCTTCAGCTGTGGCGGGGGTTCATTAGGTGAACCTGTGAAGAAGGGAGATGGGCAGTGTGGAAACATGAAGCTCCTACTGAGGCAGCAAAAGAGGGTAATTTGGCATTCTGATACAATTTTTGTTTGGGCCGTTCAAGCAAATTCTCTAGATTTCTATATTTGGTTTATTGACAGTAAAAAGTCAGAAATACCGTCTCAAATTTCCACTAAGTCCACTTCACCGGTATTTCCTTCCTGCTCGACCTTTTCTTAAAACGCGTGTTTTTTTATGTCCCAAATCCAAATGAATGTCGCAAGTTTAATAGAGATAGATATGAAGTAGTGTATTCTCGTGCGCTCACAATGGTTTTGTCTATTATTTGGTCAGGTTCTTTTGGGCAGATCAGATGTTACTGGATGGGGAGCTTTTATCAAGGTTTGAAACATAATTTATGATGAATTAATTTGTTTTTACCATCAAAGCTTGACAAATAGAATGTGCCTTTTGACTCTAGGATGCTGTGAATAAAAACGAGTACCTCGGGGAATATACGGGTGAACTAATATCAGACCGAGAAGCTGATAAGCGCGGCAAAATTTATGACCGAGCAGATTCATCTTTCCTATTTAATTTAAATGATCGGGTAAGTGGGATTTTCTGGTTTGCTGTGAGATATTTTCGTTATTCACCATAATTTTAGTGCAAATCATATATAACTTTGAATCACGCAATTCATTTCATCTCAGTATGTACTTGATGCCTGTCGACAAGGAGACAAGTTGAAGTTTGCAAATCACTCCTCTAAACCAAACTGCTACTGCAAGGTATTTTTAGCAACTTCCTGGGAGTTGCTATTGATCAAATTTCGCCTGTTAAACAACGTGCTATTATATGTCCAGGTGATGCTTGTGGGTGGAGAGCATCGGGTTGGCATTTTTGCCAAGGAGCGTATTGAAGCTCAGGAGGAGTTATTTTATGACTACTGTTATGGACCTGCTCAAGCACCTCCGTGGGCACTGAGGCCCGGAACGTCTAAGAAAGACGATTCCCTGGCCACTCAAAATCGTCCAAGAAAACATCAATCTCGTTGAGCTCAACATCTTAATAACAAAACTTCTCATATATTGTTTTGGCATTTATGACTTTCAGTTTATACACACATCATAGGTTATATTAATCGTCAAGGCGATTTGACTATAATTTCCTTATAATCCTTTGCTTGGTAAAGCTAGCTCATGGATTATTGGTTTTGTGGGTATTTTCTTAGACTTCAATAACATTGATGAATGCATGATTTAAGCATTCAAAATCTGCTGTGTAATAATTTAATAACACTGATTAAGTGAGCAATTCAAACATATTTGAACTTGATTAATAGAATTCCGGTATGAGTGTAACCAATTGAAAGACTTTCTTACAAGTGTTAACCTACACGGTTTGACCTAGCAAAGTCAAACCAACCTTTGTTGACCTGACTCAGGCCTAAATTTAACCTGAAAAGGTACAACTTCGAAGTTCACCCGAAACTGAGAATGACTCACCGACAAAAATAAGCTGACCCGAAATAACCTAAAACAACTAATTTGAAACAAAATCCTTTACAATTATTAGATTTGACAAACAGATCGGGTCGTGTCAGGTTCGTGTCACATGTAAACGGATCACTAACCCTTCAACTCAAACCCGGTCCAATTAAATCTTGTGTCGTGTTCGTGTCGACCCACTTACATAAAAGGGTCATGAAGCCTCAACTCTAGCTCACTAATCTCGTGTCGGGTTTTCGTGTCATATCAATATTTAGAACAAGTAAGTATATTCATGTGATGGAGATCAAGAAAAATTAGGATTATTTAATTAAATAGGTTATTCGTGTTGCGTTCTTGTTTAGCGAGCTTAACCCAAATCCAACCCAACTAAATAATGTGTCGTGTTGGTGTCAACTCACTCACATAATTGAGTCATTAATCCTCAACCTAAACCCGTTAATTTTGTGTCGGGTTCGTGTCAGGTTTTCGGATATTGTTATTGTTTGCCGGCGGCTCGGCCAATTATGACAAGACGAGACCAAAACAATCCGATTATCCGTTGTAAAAAAAACTATTGAAACAACCCGAAATGATCGTGGACCCGAAAATAATCCGACCCAAAATAAAAATCGCCGAGTCCGACCCAAATGACCCATTCAAAGCACACCATTGCAGAGAGCAGATCCTGTTTTAAACATCAAAAAGCAGCTGCTGAGGTTTTGAACCTTACTGTCTCTATGAAAACCCAAACTCCATGGATATACCTCAATAAAGCTTATTCTTTGTCTAGTAAATGACCTTCAAATAAGACCTTGTTCCTTTAAATTGTCATTCTTTGAGGTGCATGATTCAAAAGTCGAAGAAAATGGATAATTAATTAGTACACAATCAAGTTTTGGAGATTCTGGTAAGTTGAATTTTGCTTAATTTTGTTTCTTTTAGTTATACTCTCTTTTCTCTGAATTTAATGTTAAAACAGTCTGCAATTAATTAATCTTTCCGTCTCAGTCATTTGTTAACCTTTTATATTCAATTTGAGCGGTATTTTAATCAAAGGTAAACAAATGATTGTGACGGAGGGAGTAATCATCTACATTCCGATGCCAAAGTTGATATCTTTGATTTCGGAACTTTTTGTTTTCTGGGTTTAGCAGGGTTTAGGTGATTTTAGGGTAAATTATGCTCAATTTTTGACATTTTATATTAAAAGTAGTCTCTTCAAAGGAAATGGTGGAGAAAGTTACTGCCTTTGAACAAGTTTTGGTTTGTTTTGCAGAAATGTCAGAAGATTAATTTGATGGCATAATGAGTAATTATTAAGTTTATATGGGGTTGGCATGATCAAAGTGGTGCGGCAAAGTGTGCCGCCTCCGGTCCGATGGTTGAGGAACCCGAACCCTGAGTTTGATTCACACGTATACACCCGCGCCATTCAGGATTGCCTTTCCCACAGGAGCCCTGTGTATGGGCAGCTCCTTCACTCTCAAATTATTAAGAGAGGCAATTGCCTTGATCTCTTCGGCCGCAACACTCTCCTTAACTTCTATGTTCATTTCAACTTACTGTCTCATGCCATTACTCTCTTCCGCGAATTGTCTCGTCCTAATACTGTTTCCTATGTCACTCTCATTCATGGCTATTCTCGTGCTTCCCGCTTCCCTGAGGCTCTTGAATGTTTTTCCGATCTTCACTCCCAAGGCCATCCCCTTACCCCCTTTGTTTTCACCTCCTTTTTCAAGCTCCTCATCTCCATGGACCTTTCCCATTTGGGTAGCATTCTTCATGCCTCTCTTTTCAAGCTTGGCCATGCGTCTCACCATTTTGTCGCCACTTCCCTTGTCGATTCCTACTCTTGCTCTGGATTTGTCTCTTCTGCCAGGTCCGTCTTTGACTCCCTTTTCCTTCCTGACTTGGTTTCCTGGACCGGCATGCTCACTTGTTACTCTGAGAATGCCTGCTTCCTTGATGCCCTCTCATTTTTTTCCCAGATGTTGAGGGCCGGATTCAGGCCCAACCAATACACTTTCACCAGTGTCCTCAAGGCTTGTGTTGGATTACGGGATTTGAACGTAGGCACGGCTACTCATGCCTTTGTTCTCAAGTCTTGTTATGACACTGACTGTTATGTCGCCATAGCCCTCCTTGATCTTTACATTAGCTTTGGTCGCCTTGGGGATGCTCATCAAATATTTGAAACCATGCCAAAAGAGGGTGTCATTTCTTGGAGTTTCATGATTTCTCGCTGTGCCCAGTCTGATCAGAGTCACATGGCTCTCACACTTTTTCGACGGATGAGGCAATCAATTATGCCTAATGAGTTCACTTTAGCTAGTGGGTTGCAGGCATGTGCAACCTTGTCTCATCTGGACATGGGAATGCTTATTCATGCCCTTGTCCTCAAAATCGGCCTTACATCTAATGTATTTGTCTCCAATGCTCTCATTGATGTGTATGCAAAGTGTGCAAGGATGCAGGACTCAGAGCTCCTGTTTGAGGATTCGGCAAACAAGACTGATGTCACTTGGAACACTATGATTGTCGGGTATGCCCAATTAGGAGACGGGGAGAAAGCAATAATGGTGTTGAGGGATATGCTTAAGACCAAGCTCTTACCTACTGAAGTCGCTTATTCAAGTGCGCTCCGTGCTTGTGCTACCTTGGCAGCAGTGGATCCTGGGACACAGATACACGCCTTCGCTATCAAAACCAAATCCGACAGAGATAACGTGGTGGGTAACTCCTTAGTGGATATGTATGGCAAGTGTGGGAACATCAAGCCTGCTCGTTTGGTTTTTGATATGATGGAAGACCCGGATCAGGTTTCATGGAATTCAATTATTTCAGCGTATGCTGTGCACGGCCTAGCAAAAGAGGCGTTAAGTATGTTTCAAAGGATGCAGGAAACCCAATGTAAACCAAACAATGTAACTTTCGTTGCCGTTCTTTCAGCTTGCAGCAACATTGGGTTATTAGATGAAGGGGAAGCTTATTTCGATGCAATGATCAGGGACTATGGCATTGAACCATCTGTTGAGCATTATACATGCATGGTAGGACTCTTGGGCCGATCAGGCAATCTTGATAAGGCTATGAAATTGATTACGGAGATGCCATTAGAGCCTACCATCACGGTTTGGCGTGCTATGCTTGGAGCGTGTGCCATACACAACAATGTAGATCTAGGCAGAGTTGCGGCCGAGAACATTCTTAAAATTGAACCACAGAATGATGCGGCGTATGTGCTAATGTCGAACATTTTTGCATCGAAAAAGAAATGGGGTGATGTAGCTCATGTCAGAAAAAGCATGAAGAATAAAGGATTGAAGAAAGAGCCGGGTGTGAGTTGGGTTGAAATACAAGGCACTGCACATTACTTCACTGTTGGTGATACCTCACATCCTGATATTAGGCTAATAAGGGGAATGCTTGAATGGTTAAGGAAGAGAATTAAGAGAGAAGGATATATTGCTGATTGCAATGCCGTTTTGTTTGAAGTAGAAGATGATGAGAAGGAGCTACATCTGTGGTCGCATAGTGAGCGTCTAGCTTTGGCGTTTGCAATAGTTAGGACACCGGTTGGTGCCCCAATCCGAATACTTAAAAATCTTAGAATATGCACAGACTGTCATGCTGCTTTTAAGCTTATCTCAAAGGTTGTTCAGCGGGAAATCGTTGTCCGGGATATAAATAGGTTTCACCACCTTCAGGATGGTATCTGTTCTTGTGGTGATTTTTGGTGAATTCCCATCAGCTAATGAATCACTCGTCCTCATGTTGCCTACTTCATTATAAAAGGTTGCAATATTAAATTTGCTCTGGCACTTGGAGTTGTCCAGAAGTAACATTATCTACAGAGAGAAATGTTCTTCTGGATAAGAGTTTTAATGCTGCTTTGGATTCGTTTGACAATCTCTTTTGTCGATGACATTCGGTAAGCTACTTGATATCAAAGCCAACACGTCTGGATCCTCTTGTTTGCTTTTTTTTTCTGAGAACTTGAATATTTCATCAGGTTTTTGACTGTCCTCTGCATGGATGTTCTCACACTCTTGTCTATCCTGTAAGTTCTCTTTAGTTTTTTCGCTCTTTCCTCTCATGTGTGATTGACTTATTGTAGTTACAGTAGTGCCAGTGGCCAGCCTTTATTCGTTTAGATATTTTACAGTTGACAATGAAACTTTCGACAATTGGCAGAGTGAGAAGCATTAGGTGGGACAGAAACCGATGACAGGAGACCTTGCAGTGCCCAGTGTTACCCCCGTGGGACAGAAACCGAACTACTACTGCCAGAGTGCCAGGTATTTTCAACAACTTCCTGTGAATTTAAATCAAATCAACAACCTGGTATTATATATCCAGGTAATGCTCAGGCTAGAGATCATCGAGTTGGCATTTTTGCCTAGGGGCGTATTGAAGCCCAGGAGGAGTTATTTTATGACTACTGTAATGGACCTGATCAAGCACCTGCATGAGTGCGTTGGCCCAGAGGCCTGAAGCATCTAAGAAAGACAACTCCCTTCCCTGCCTCTTAAACCCATCTGAGAAAACATCAATCTTGTTGAGCTCGACATTTAAACAACGAGACTTATCTCATTTTATCGCGTTGGAATTTTTTTATTCGTTCAACACTTATACACTCATCATAGGTTATATTGATGCCAATGAGATTTGCTTATAGTTTCCTTTGTATGTTAAATTTAAGCCATGCATTATTGGCTGAGAGTTTTTTCTTAGACTCGGATAGTATAGTGAAGGCTCAAATTACTCAGCTGTGTCGAAAATATTTTTGAGACGTGTTTTGTAATTATTTAATCACGCTAATAAAGTGAGAAATTCAAACGTATTTGAACTTGATTCGAGTATTACAGATGATTACAGGTGAAGTTCACTTGCCTGATGTGGAAGCAATGAAGAATGAATGAATGAATGATTTGTCTACGATTTATCTTTCCTTTGTACAACTTAATTTCATTCTCTTTTGAGATAGAATTAGCTAGCATACAAGTTATTCCGCTGTTTCAACCGTATGTAGTAATACAGGAGCTCATTCCAAGCATCTGGAACACCAGGAAGACACCAATGACTGCAATCTTCAACCGAATGACCCGTCCCTACAATGTTTTTGCCATACTTTGATGGGTGACCGTCTATTCGAAATGACGACATGCCACTTACATTTAGGAAAGTAACTGGAATCCTCATCTTGCTAATAATCTCCTCTGCAATTATATCTTTCGCAGGGTTTTCAACATATGCTTCACTAAGGGGATTTCGAGCTTCTCGACAATGTCCACCAGTGTTCCATTGCCCCTCTCTGTTTAGTGAAACCACTCAAACCAGACAGTTGTTAGAAAGACGATGAGTGCATCAGTAAGCAACTAAGCATGTTTTCAGGGGAAATACCTGAAATGGGCGGGTGCTGTACTTCGAAAAAAGATGTGGGTTTTTTGTGGATTGACATTTTTGTCCACCCATGTCGCCCATGTCGCTAATGCTTTCTTGTATGCTGTTATAGGATCTAGATGGGGATAAACTTCATTCCCTTCCTGGTAATAGTTTTTCCTGATGCAATTGCAGTATATTGTCAATGGACATATTCTCATATGAGGTAGCCTTATGATAATACAATTACGAGACTGACCCCTGTGGCCATACAACAACATCAGAGCCTTAATACCAAAATATTTAACTTAATAAGACGGCATTTCAAGAGACTTTTTTCTGGAATATATGTTAGAAACACAAACAAAGCGATTTTGACGCTCTAACAACCGGAAATAAAAGTTGACACAATTGATTTAGTATTTTAGTCAACAAATGACTGAAACTCATGTTGGAATTCATTCTTTACATCTCAACACCAATATCAAATGCTTTTACATCCATGTTACATTCCTCACATTCCAAAGACATGCGGATCATGTTGGCTTATTGATGCAAACAAGATGACAGCATATGAAACTGATGCTGTAAATGATCAAAAAAACATGTTAGCAACTATTGAACTTACCCTGCCTTTGTTTTGTAATGAGACCACCAATTTCCGGTGTTGAAGACGAGAATATCAGCACCTCTCCATTTTGCTGATTCCCTATCAACACTATCAATGCGCAATGTTGCCTTTCGCTTCTTCCCTACCTTTGCCTTGGTTTCACGTACTAAGAAATGTGATACATGGAATTCAACTGTACATTGGTAATCCTGCATTGTAGAAGCAGATTACAGTCATGCGAACAAATATAACAGGACCCCAATTTTGTCTCATGTTATTCGGGATATGATAATGAGGAAGAAGTTGATATTAGTTATGATCCTTACCTTAAATCTAAAACTATAATTCCCTCTTTGCTTTGTAATTCTTCGACCTCGTGTCTCATAGACTTTCCTTGGATCTTTAACCGCTCCCATTAGTAGACAAAGCAGCGATTCCCATTGATTTCGATTAATAGAATCCCCAGCAAATACTAGTCTCTTTCCTCTAATTAATTCCAGCATATTTGTTGCATTAAACCTAACATTACAATTTCACAATCACCATTATTGTTTTCAACAAAACCCCACAACATTGAAGACATAATAATTGCAAGCTAACAATCCATAATGTCTGTCTCATTCATTTGTTACCTTTTATATTCTTTGTGAGCGGTATTTTAATCAAATGTAAACAAATGACTGGAACAAACGGGGGGTATTCAATACCTTGGAATATCGCAATCATGTGGTTGCCATCTCCACTTCATGTAATCTTTGTCCAATCTCCCATTACCTTGACAATTAAACCCTTCATCTATGAATGGACATGAGAAATTTGTGTACAATGGGTAGTTCTTCTCATCAAACACCCACCTCCCCATTGAAACATCACAAACTTTTCTCTTCTTCTTGCCTATCCCCTCATCAACTTTACTAACCGAAGCGAAATTTACCAACTTTTCCCCTCCTCTACTCCCAAAACTTGCAGTAAAATTGCCCTCTTGGCACCTCCCCATTGATACATCACAAACTTTTCCCCTCTTCTTGCCCATCTCCTCATCAATTTTACTAACCGAAGCGAAATTTACCAACTTTTCCCCACTTCCATTCCCAAAACTTGTACTAAAATTACCCTTTGAAGCTTGATCATTAACTTTACCAATTTTTCCTTTACCAACAAACCCAGATGCATTTTGAGGTTTTCTCAAATGGGTAACTCCCAAATTTGCAACTTTCACTCCATAAGCTAATACTTTACTACTTTTACTACTTGTAGTATTAACTGAGACTGTAATACTGTTATTACCAACAAACCCAGGTAAAAGTTGAGATTTTTTAACATGGGTATTGGATAAATTAGTGTTATTTACTGTATTAGTGGGTAAATCAGTAAAAGGAGCAGTAAAAGAAGGTAGATTTAATGGAGTAAGTTTGAAACTAAGAGATGATGTATTAAGCAGAAAATAAGCTTCTTGATGAATAAAAGGTGAAGCTTGCATTGCCCAGGAAAATAAGTAAGATAAGAGTACTAAAGAGAAAGATAGAGTTAAAGAGAGGACCAGAAACCTTGTTGATTTGCATGACAAGCTTTTCTGCTTCTCCATTACTGCCAGCTAAAGCTCGGAAGCAGTTAGTCTCGCTTAAGACGAAGTATCCTTTTTAAACCAGGATTTGTGGCTTGGGAGAGGGATAAATGCATCTGAGAGACTGAGACTAAATCTGGGAACTGTTTTTAGTATTTACAGTTGTTATGTTAATAAGTAGTTGGATTTAATGTTTGTGAAGACCAATTTATCTGAGGGTAAAGAGGAAAAAGACTAGGAAGGGAGTGGGGTAGAGAGGTAAAGAACGTGACTAAAGTTGTGACATGGTCCAAGATGAGAAGGTAGAAAACTTGAGAATGTAATTTATTCTAATCAAATCATTTTGATTAATTAACCTCTTGCCCGGGTTTTTTGAGCTTAATTTCAGCTATTATTTAGTTCACTCCAGTTCAATTCAGCTTATTTCAGCTCTATTCATCTTAGCAACTTCAATTGTATTTAGCTCATTTGAGTTCAGTTCAACTCACTTCAGCTCGATTCAGTTGAGTTTAGCTTCATTCAGCCCAAAAGAACAGAATTTTATACAGAATCTAACATCGGACTTTTGACCGGAACACAAGAACATGCCATAGATTTTAGGAATGAGAAGTGGATTATGAAGTGATATTAGGTGATAAGTGGATGAAGCAAGATGTGAAGTTTGATATGGCGTTTTAGAGCATGTATAATGAAATTTTTTTGTTTATGTCACTAGTTCACTATAAATTATGCAAATACCTCGGTTTTAACCTGAAATAGACTCTCGATTGGGATATCCTCCCTTTCGCCCAAGAAAGTCACACTCTTTTATCAGATAGCTACATTCCCTACTTCTCGGCGCTCTATATGAAGAGTAAATCTTTCAAATTTAGGGAATGTGTTTGATTGTTTTCTTCTTAGGAGTACAAAATTAGAAAACAAACAATAACAACAGTAAAACACTTTGTGAACATCAACATTCAACCAAATTCCGACCCAAAACATGAAATCGAAAACCACAAACCCCTACATGCAATTTCGGATCTCCAATTAACCCTAGATTTTAAATTTGGCTTCTACAATGACATGTTTTCTCTTAGGGTACCCCAACCCAACCATATGACTCAGGTACACCTTACCATCCTTGACAGTCGCGGATGTGGCTATCCGGTGCATAGGCCCCCAATACTTGCCAACCACGGACGCAGTCTCCCAACCATCCGAGCTTTCTAGGAGCTGAGCCGAGGGGTAACTCCCGGCAACCACAATCTTATTAGGAGACAGAAGTTCTAGCCCATCTCCCAGTGCAATTGACCCCTTAACTAATTTGACCACTTTTATAGCATGATCGCCCTGGTTTAGGTCAATCTTGTACAATGTCCCGGAAAATGTATGAATTACTAGTAAGTAACCGTCCGGGTGGTACACAATTCCGTTAACGCCTACTAAATTCTTGTACCACTGTTTGAAGGAAAATAATGGACTTCTTATGGTAGTCAACAATTGTCCTTGTGCATCTACCTTCCAAATCTTGCTTGATTTTACATCTGTCACATAGGCATTACCTTCGTTGTCGACCGCTACGTCATCCGCAAAAGATTTTTCGTCAGCTGCGCAGAAGGTTAGTGTTGTTAGGCCTAGGCAAATATTTCAAGGAACACAAAAATCTCATTGAAGACGGGCGATATCTGTCACAAGTTTGTGACGGATACCGTTTCACAAAATGCCCATTGAGAGGTGAGTGGGAAGCACATGGGGGGTGACCCACCTTATCCCCTCTCCCTTTTTGTAAGAGCTCACAAGCTTGTGACGGAATTAGTCCGTCACAAGCAAGACTAGCTGTTCAAGGAAACAATGTTAATGAGATATCTAACCCAAATGTTCCAGAGTACATGTCACCATTGTCAGCAAGTCTTTCTCAGGAGTTAAGACAGTAGCATCCTCTTAAAAGGCAAAAGAGGTAAATATGTTTCCACTTACATACGTATATTGGAAAAATCTTTTGTTAATCATTGAAAATTCTACTTTTGTCTTTATCTATTACTCCCTCTATTCAACCTTTATCACTCCACTTTAATATAATACTCCTCACATCAACAACAACAACAACATCAGAGCCTTAATCCCAAAATGATTTGGGGTCGGCTGACATGAATCATCCTTTCGAACCGTCCATGGGTGCACGCACGCCTCAAAATGCGAATAAAAAAGGGAAGATAAAAAACAAAAGGGAGAACGAAAATGTAATGGAAAGTCAAGGTGAACTTAGGGGTTTTAAAATCGGATTCCGTCTTTCTTTTATAAAAACTTAAAATTTAAATCGAGAGAAAAGATTAAAACGATTTCTAAAAACCGAAATAGAGTTAAGGATCCGGAATGAACCAGGTAAAATCTATAAGAAAGTGGTTGTTGAAAAAGTGTGTAATAAAGGGGAGAAAAATAAATAAATTAATTTATTTAAATTAAATAAATAAATAAAAGCACTAAATCTGTCAAAAAAACATCAAATATTAAATAATACTCCTCACATATATTGGAGAAATGAGGTGATAAAAGTTGAATAAAGAGAGTATATCACAAATTCTCACTTTCGACGAACAGTATTCGTCTAAAGCTATAGATGGATAGTGTTTCTCTCACAAAATGAGAATGAATAATGCAAATGGGTGGGAAATGGATACCCACTCACCGTCCCACTTGCATTTTGTGAGAGGGTCACGTAGACGGATTGTATTATATTTCGTCCATTTTAAGTTTAAAATAGATATTCCGGTCTTAAACAAAATTTTGCAATTCATGGACTATACAACCAGTTGTATATGTTGTACAGTGTAAAACCTGAGCTTTGTGTCAAAGTATCCGAGCTTTATATTAAAGAATATGAGCTTTATTAGAAAGCATTGAGTTCATTCATTCACATTAAAAACATGAAATTTCAATTAGCTCAGAAAGAATACACGTAAGCTCGGATTCTTATATTTGGTTGTATCATGCTTATTGTACTAACTTGATGTATAATCTTATTTGTGAAAATTTTGCAAACACTACTCATGCAAAGTTGGGGTGTATTTAATCTACGGAAAATTCACGTGGTACCCTCAAACTTTGCCATTTTTCACGTGGTACCCAATTTTTTAAGTTTGTGCACATAATATCCTTGAAATTTGATTTTCAAGCACAACGTGCCTTTTTATCGTTTTTAAAATTTTCAATTGGTCATAAATTATAGACCACAAATCGGAATTGACTAATTTTTTTATCCAAATTGATTACCTCTTCGAGATCTATAAATTGATAGAACGAAAATGCTTATTTGGAAATTTAAGATCGAAGATATTGTTGATTTGAGATTTCCGTTAAAAAAAACCCTATAAAATGTCACTCGACAATTTTTTTTCACAAATCGTACATTATGACGGGATAACCATTTTAGGAAAAAAAATTGGTCGATTCTGAATTACGGTTTAGGAGTTATGCGCAATTGAGTTCTTTTACAGCGACAAAAAGGGTATGTTGTGCATAAAAACTAAACATAGAAGGTATAATATACACAAACTTAAAAAGTTGGGTACCATGTACAAAATGGAAAAGTTCGAGGGTACCATGTGAATTTTCCGTTTAATCTAAAAAGTTGAGCACCCAGGGTCAAAATTCTGAGCCCATGCACATCTTGACCAAGTCATTGAAATTCAAAAGTAGGGATTATCATTATAATATAATATTCCAAATGCACAATAGAAACCACACACGACAGTCGACATCCCACCACTTGTCACTTTTATCATTTTTGTCGCCTTACAAAACGGCTCAGTGGTCAGTGGTGGAGCTAGCAGGGGCGGTCGCCTCTGGCGAATGAATTTTTTGAAGTTTTTTATTATATTTTTCGAAAAACTTTTGGAGGTGCTTTATAAAATTAGTTATTCGCCCCCTAGAGGCAGAGGAAGACCGAGACAGACATGGTTGAGAGTGATAGAGCACGATATGAGAGTTCTGGGGCTTGAGGAGAGTATGGTGACGGAGAGGGCACAATGGAGGGAAAGGATACATGTGAATTTTTTTTATTTTTTTTTTTTGACAGATTTAATGTTTTTTATTTAATTTAAAAATTAAATTATTTATTTTTCTCTCCTTTATTACACTTTTTCACCAACCACTTTCTTATAGATTTTACCTGGTTCATTCCGGAGCCTTAACTCTATTTCGGTTTTTAAACATCGTTTTAATCTTTTCTCTCGATTTAAATTTTAAGTTTTTATAAAAGAAAGACGAAATTCGATTTTAAAACCACTCAGTTTACCTTGACTTTCCATTACATTTTCGTTCTTCCTTTTTGTTTTTCATCTTCCCTTTTTATTCGCATTTTGAGGTGTGCGTTCACCCTTGGACGGTTCGAAATGATAATTCATGTCAGCCGACCCCAAATCATTTTGGGATTAAGGCTCTGATGTTGTTGTTGTTGTACAAAACGGCTCATCGAGCATTTCACACGAGGACACAACCCAAGAAGCCAAATGCTCTAACCAAAAATGACATCTGATGTGAACATTTTTTTTTGGTTTTAAGGGAGTAATATAACTCAATTCATGAATACCACTCTTAAAGTTTTTATTGATTCAGCGCATCTTGCTTCAGACGGTTGTTTCTCGTCTGAAATAAGACGAGCAACATGTTATTTTACAATAAAATGTTGTTACTTTCTGATAATATGTTACCATTATTTTTCACAATTATTTTCAAGGCAAAAAGTAACACCGTAGTGATAACATTTTGTGGATTAAATGGTTACATTCTCTTAAAAAATGGCAACATTTTGTCGATCTTATTTTAGACGGAAAAACAGCCCGTCTGAAATAAGAATTTGTGCTATTGATTAATTTAGTTATATTTAATGTAAACATTGTCGTAGTGTTACTATGTTTCCGATATACAGAGTACATAAGATTATTAGAAGGCGAAACATAACTTGGAATTTGGACGATCAAAATGTCATGTTTATGAGTTTATCATTGCGTAGTGCCGTAGTGGCACAGTGGTCAGTGGTGGAGCTAGCAGGGGCAGTCGCCTCCGGCAAATGAAATTTTTGAAGTTTTTTATTATATTTTTCGAAAAACTTTTGGAGGTGCTTTATAAAATTAGTTATTCGCCCACTAGGTTCAAATCTTGGCTCCGCCGTAGCATTTCTAGGATTAGAGCAATGAGGTTCAATTTAACACAACTTTGTTTGTAAATTAAGATCATAATTTTTTTATTGATAATGAAAGTTACTCCCTCTATTCCGGTTATTTGTTGTCCTATGTTATTTATAGGTATCTCAGACAATTATTGTCCTTCTATTTAGAAATGCATTTAATGAACAATTTGATCAAACACTCAATTTGGTCAACTGTACCAAAGGACAACAATTGATCGGGGACGGATAGAGTATTAAACCAAAGTACTCCCTCTCATCCAGACCAAAGGTTACATTTGACTTTATTACGCTTGCCGAGGTGCATTTTGCAACGTGAATATCTTTAGTTACACATTATTAAAAATTATAAAAACTTAATATTCTTATAGCATTCAAGACGATGAATCAAACAAGATCTCGCATGACTATGTTTTCTCTCATACATTGCTAATAATAACAAAGATTCTCAACAATTATGAATAGTACAAAAAAAGTCAAATGTAACTTTTGGTTTGGATGAGATGAAGTAAATGAGAAGAGAAGCAAACATACAGGGAGAAGAAAGGTGAGCGAGGAACAAGCGTTTCTCTCCCTGACTTTCAAACAAGAGAATTTTTACAGGGACGCAATGTCAAGCAAGAACAAGGGAAAGGGAAAAGCTCAACAAGGAGGATATCAGTCCTCTAATAACTACGAAATGAATATTCAAATCTCCAAAACCCCCCACTTCAAAACCATCTACATCAAACTCCCAAAACATTCAAATTAAAACATACAACCAATTCATACCATTAACTTCAAACTTTCCCTCATTACCTTACTGTCAAGCAGTAAAAAACCAGTCAAACCTTTCAAAAGCTCATAAACAGCAAGAGGAGGTAAATAACAATACCTTATCATCCTACGTGTCCAAACCAGCAGTTGAACCTCTCTGCCTCACCAAATTCAAACAAGTTCCATCCGTTCGGGAAGTCGGAAAAAATACCTACAAAACTTTTCCCACAAACCTTCATTGGTTTTTCGACAATACCTCCAAAACTCGGCGATTTTATGAGTTCATCTTAGTTGATTAGGATGCGGACATTAAACATGACAGATCAACAAATAGTGAAATCATCTATTCAAAATTAATAATCAAAGGGGTTATTCCATCAGACGAATGGATTGAACCACACGCTGAAAAAGAATTTTCAAAACGGTTTATCCCTCAAACTTACTCCTACACCGACTACAAACTGGCATGGTCAAGAGCTCTGCTTTTCCGAGACTTTGACCACTCTTGGTTTATCACATTCAATAAAACCTTCAATAAAAATGTCTCAATCTGGTTTTACAGTTGGTGGTATTATTTTGGTCCAACACATGACATTTACCCCATTTCATGCCGAAAGGGCTTTGAAACCTTTGTCGCCAATACTAAAGGCGAACTATTTCAAAAACCGCTCAGTTTTCATGCTGAATTCAAGTTATCCTGGATTCTTTGTTGGAGTTATACACTTCGACAAGTCCTTCCACCTCCCTATCCATTATCCCTGGTTAGAGAATTCAAAATAAAATGGTGGAACAAATTCATGATGGAACTATGTTCCCCTGAGCTCGTTCAATCATTTTTAACTACTGGCAAAAAACTTGAATGGAGCATCAATAATCTTAATAAAGATGTTTCATCCTCAAAACCCAAAATTCCAAAAACTCCAACCTCAAAAATTGATGATCAACTCATCAAACAAATGATTAATGATCCAAACCTCAGACGGCAACTTATCAACGCCATTAAAACTCAAAACTCTGATGACACTGTCTCCTCTGAATCCAGTACATCAGAATTTTATGAGGAGTCACAAGATCCTTATGAATTTTATTTCAAAAAAAAAAAATATATATATATGTATATATACATACATTTTTAGGGGGGGGGGGGGTATTGTAGAAATAGTATTGTGTTTTATATTATATGACGGTATGTAATATGTCTGTTAAATATTTGAGTCTGTAAATACGTATATGTCAATATGTATAGGTATGTATGTAAAAATACGTATACGTATTAAAATACGTATACTACTATTCAAACTTTTTACTATTCATATGCGTCTAGAAGCTCAAGTGAAGACGCAGTCTCAAAAGTCAAAAGTTTTACAGAATCCTATCATGTTGTCAGGACAGCTGCTATCTTTCCGAAAAGCTCCAAGACAGCTGTCTTTCCACTAACTCAAAAGCAACGGCCCTAATGCACCTGCGAATAAGATGTCAACAACGCAAAAGCAGATCATCATTAAAACCTCTGAAAGAGTAATAACCTTGATAGAATCTTCCCGAAGAAGATCTTTATCAATTTGGAATTTCTTTTCAGTAGTAATAACCTTGATAGAATTAAAATCTGACAAGGTTGGAGATTGAGGAGGAGATGAAGTTGCTTCATACTCCGGAATTGGAGATTTGAAATGGACCTTATAAGTCAAATCAGAATTTTCTATATTAGAAAAAGACTTTCTTGAAGAAGTTTTATGAAAGGATGTAGATGAGGAAGATGCTTCTCTAAACGAATTAAATCGTAAGAAAACTCTGTTATCATCTTCTACTATATCATGTAAATCTTTTTTGATCAGATTTGGAGTTGGTAACTCCTTTGGAATCTGTAGTACTTCTGGAATAGAAACCTTATTCCAAGGAAGTGCTCGTGATGTAGTTACTAAGGATTTAGCTTTATTATCTTTTGAATGGGCTTCTAAGAAAATAGTTTCTTCCTTAGAAGATGGTTCATGAATAAATTTTGGACTAACTGTAGATGACATAAGTTTGAAATAAATTCTAAAGACTATTGCAAAGTTTCTTGCAAATTCTTTGAATTTATTATCCAAAATATGAATATCTAAAACTAATGCATCTTGAATTAATGGGTCATGCAAATCAACTGAAAAATCAGGAAAACAGTTGAAATAAACAGGACCATTGCAAACATTAGTTTGAATTACTGCGAGTAACGAGTCTTTATAAGCTTTAAAACGATTATCTCTTAAAGCCATAAAAATTGGTAGATCAACACCTTTGTGTACCAAATGTTTGATAGCTACTTGTACTAATCCAAAATAAATGAATCTATATTTTCTTTGAATATAATCTTTTAAACTAGTTTGAGATAATAAATGCAATGTTTATGTGGTATTATGAATAATTCTTGTTTCTTCATGAGTTCTTATAGAAAATGCCGTTCTGAAATCAAATGATTCTATTTTGTAAATTTCAGTGGAAATTTCAGTGGGATTTTCTTTTGGAATATCCCAATTTGAAAAATCAACGGGAACATTGATTTCATTGCTTTGAACTGTTGTTAAATCTCTACTTGTTCCTATTGAAAATGCTCTTCTTAGCCAGTTTGCCATAAAAGGTTTTGACACACTAATGAATGCATACTTTATGCAGACGGGAACAGTGAGACTACCCTACCGGGAACACCTAGACACGGCTTACCAACGGACTTACCGGGCTGACCAACACCTTACCAACACCTACCTAAAGGCGACAGACACTGTATGCTTTGAGCCTTAAATGGCTATGATACCAGGAAGGAACCCAGGTCAGAGACAAGAAAAGAAATGAAAACAGTTAAAAGAAATTAGAACAATGAAAGTAGTTGATTTTAAAATAAATTTTGAAATTTACAGGATTGAAAATGAAAATAAAACTTACAATGAAAATTGATACAGAGTTAATGAAAATTGATACAGAGATCTGTTAAATTCAATAACAGGCCTGAGCCGCACCCAAACGGAGGAGAAAGAGTCCACAACGGAGGCCCAAGAGGGTTCCACTCTAAAACCAATTGGCAATAGAGGGAGTAGCCCCTTACCTTATAAAGTGGTAATTCTTCCCCTCTTTTATCAATGTGGGACAACCCTCACATGTGGGAACTTTGGGTTTCTTCACACTCCCCCGCATATGTGAGGCCCACTTTTCACACAGACTAGACAAATTCATTCAACTGAGCAACTTTGCTCGTCATTTTGTAAACATGGCCTAAAAGATTAACTCGGCCAGGACAAATTCAACTGAGCAACTTTGCTCATCCGACTGCAAACTTTGACCCATGAAACCCAGGTCTTTAGCCATGGGCTCTGATACCATGTTAAATTCGACAACGGGCCTGGGCCGCATCCAAACGGAGGAGAAAAAGTCCACAACGGAGGCCCAAGAGGGTTCCACTCTAAAACCAATTGGCAATAGAGGAGTAGCCCCTTGCCTTATAAAGTGGTAATTCTTCCCCTCTTTTATCAATGTGGGACAACCCTCACATGTGGGAACTTTGAGTTTTTTCACAAGATCTTTTGATTACAACTTATTTTTAGATTTTGTTGCTAGTTTGCTTAAGGCAATACTGCACTCTAAAAACTTGATAATCTTGAATGCTGAGGACGTCCGTTTTTATAGGCAGTCTTCAGAGGCTTTAATGATGATCTGCTTTTGCGTTGTTGACATCTTATTCGCAGGTGCATTAGGGCCGTTGCTTTTGAGTTAGTGGAAAGACAGCTGTCTTGAGCTTTCCGGAAAGATAGCAGTTGTCCCGACAACATGATAGGATTCTGCAAAACTTTTGACTTTTGAGACTGCGTCATCACATGAACTTCTAGACGCGTATGAATAGTAAAAAGTTTGAATAGTAGTATACGTATTTTAATACGTATACATATTTCTACATACATACTTATACATATTGACATATACGTATTTACAGACTCAAATATTTGACAGACATATTACATACCATCATATAATACAAAACACAATACTATTTCTACAATACAATACCCATCCCCCCCTAAAAATATATATATATATATATATATATATATATATATATATATATATATATATATATATATATATATATATATATATATATATATATATATATTTTTGAATTAAAATTCATAAGGTTCTTGTGAGTCCTCATAAAATTCGATGTCTTTGGATTCGGAGGAGACAGTGTCATCGAGTTTTGAGTTTTAATGGCGATAAGTTGCGTCGAGGTTTGGATCATTAATCATTTGTTTGATGAGTTGATCAACAATTTTTGAGGTTGGAGTTTTTGGAATTTTGGGTTTTGAGGATGAAACATCTTTATTAAGATTATTGATGCTCCATTCAAGTTTTTTGTCAGTAGTTAAAAATGATTGAACGTTCTCAGGGGAACATAGTTCCATCATGAATTTGTTCCACCATTTTATTTTGAATTCTCTAACCAGGGATAATGGATAGGGAGGTGGAAGGACTTGTCGAAGTGTATAACTCCAACAAAGAATCCAGGATAACTTGAATTCAGCATGAAAACTGAGCGGTTTTTGAAATAGTTCGCCTTTAGTATTGGCGACAAAGGTTTCAAAGCCCTTCCGGCATGAAATGGGGTAAATGTCCTGTGTTGGACCAAAATAATACCACCAACTGTAAAACCAGATTGGGACATTTTTATTGAAGGTTTTATTGAATGTGATAAACCAAGAGTGGTCAAAGTCTCGGAAAAGCAGAGCTCTTGACCATGCCAGTTTGTAGTCGGTGTAGGAATAAGTTTGAGGGATAAACCGTTTTGAAAATTCTTTTTCAGCGTGTGGTTCAATCCATTCATCTGATGGAATAACCCCTTTGATTATTAATTTTGAATAGATGATTTCACCATTTGTTGATCTGTCATGTTTAATGTCTGCAGATCCGGAATCAACTAAGATGAACTCATAAAATCGCTGAGTTTTGGAGGTATTGTCAGAAAACCAATGAAGGTTTGTGGGAAAAGTTTTGTAGGTATTTTTTCTGACTTCCTGAACGGATGGAACTTGTTTGAATTTGGTGAGGCAGAGAGGTTCAAGCTTTGGTTTGGAGACGTAGGATGATGAGGTATTGTTATTTACCTCATCTTCTTGTTTTTGAGCTTTTGAAAGGTTTTGGTTTTTTTCTTGCTTGTGATAAGGTAATAAGGGAAAGTTTGAAGTTAATGGTATGAATTGGTTGGATGTTTTAATTTGAATGTTTTGGGAGTTTGATGTAGATGGTTTTGAAGTGGGGGGTTTGGAGATTTGAATATTCATTTCGTAGTCATCAGAGGGCTGATATCCTCCTTGTTGAGCTTTTCCCTTTCCCTTGTTCTTGCTTGACATTGCGTCCCGTAAAAATTCTCTTGTTAGAAAGCCAGGGAGAGAATTTTGATCCCCTTTAATGTATTCAATATCAAAATCGAAGACTGATAATATTGCTTGCCATCTTGCAAAAATTTGTTTTGAAACAATATTTTGAACATCTTTTTCCAAAACTTCTTTTGCTGATTTACAATCAATTCTTAAAAGAAATTTCTTATTGTATAAATCATCTTGAAATTTTGAAATGCATAAAACAATTGATAAAATTTCTTTTTTAATAGTTGAAATTTGTTTGAGGGCCAGTCCAGACTCCAGAGTGAAACCTAACTAGACACTCGGCATTTTGACTCTTTTATTTAAGAATGCCTCCATAACCTATATCAGAAGCATCTGTTTCTACGACCATGAATGCATTTGGGTCAGGGATGACCAAACATGGTAAAGACTTTACCTTTTCTTTAAGATGTTTGACTATGCTGGTATGAGACTCAGACCATGCAGGAGGGTTCTTTTTGAGTCGTTGGAATAAAGGTTTACACAATTGTCTGAGATTTGGGAAAAATTCTGAAACATAATTTAGACATCCCAGAAATCTTTGCAATTGAGTTTTATCCTTTATTTGATCTGGAAAACGATCAGCAAAATCTATAGCTCTGGCTATAGGCTTAATCATTCCTTTGTATATGTCATGTCCCAAAAATCTGATTTTGCTTTGAAAAAGTTTCATTTTTGGGGCAGAGACAACCAATCCATTTTTCTCAATGGTATAAAGAGATGTTTGAAAATGTTTGAAGTGTTGTTCAATACTCTGGGAAAAAATCAAAACATCATCAATGTATACAATTGAGAATGTAGAAAATGGATTGAATATATCATTCATAACATTTTGAAATTCTGAAGGAGCATTTTTTAGTCCAAAGGGCATTACATTCCATTCGTAATGTCCAAAGGGGACTGTGAATGATGTTTTAAACCTGTCTTCTTCTGCAATCTGTATTTGCCAGAAACCTGACTTCATGTCAAATTTCGAAAATACCTTTGCATTATAAAGACGTTTAAGAAGATCTCGTTTATTAGGTATGGGATACCTAATCCACTGTAAAACCTTATTTAAAGGTTTATAGTTAATGACTAGACGAGGTACTCCTCTTTCTTTTTCAGCATTATTCATAACATAGAATGCTCCACAACTCCAAGGAGACTTGGAGTGTCTTATGAGTTTCTTATTAAGAAAAGCTTGAATTTCTTTCTTACAGACTTCTAAGAGTTCTGTGTTGATCTGTATAGGATGTGCTTTTGTTGGAATTAATTTCTCAGAAAAGTCTTTGATATATGGAAGATTGACAACATGTTTCTTCCTATCCCATAAAGCATTAGGAATATCAGCACAGACTTTATTCTTGAATAATTCTTCTAAATCAAGAATCTGCTTCTGTCTGGTGATTGAAGTTTTTCTTCAATCTTAGTATAAGAAACTTCTTCTTTGAGTTGAGATATTAATTTTCTTTTATGTTCAATAGTATTAATATGTTGATAAATTGTGGAGGATTGAAGAAGAGAGATATCCTTTTGCATCATAGGATTGATGAATTTAAAAGATATATATCTTCCCAAAATGTCTGTATGGAGACCCTTATTATCAACATTAAAAGGATAAATTTGAGTTAGGAACGGAGTTTCTAAAATTATGTCCTCTTTTATGTCTCTTACGACTATAAAAGTATTTTTGAAGCTATAATCATCATTTATGATTTTTGCTTTTGAAATTTTATGTTCAATATGTAATGGGCTTCCATTAGCACCATACAATTGAGTTTTTGTTTTTGTACAATATTTAAAAGGTATTATACCTTCCCTAATGCAGTTTTGATCTGCACCACTATCGATTAATGCCAAAAGATTAGCTTTGTAATCTCCTATTTGAAAGGTAACTATAGAATACCATTTTTGAAAGTTTATACATTCAATACTTTTGACGAATGTTTTATCGTTTTTAGATGAGCCAATGTCATCAGAATTAGCATTAGCCTCAATAGTGCTTTCTTCAAAAGATCTTGGTTCTTCTGTAAATTTTGATTTTTCTAGATTAGTTAATCTAGTTTGTATTTCAAAATCTCTAATCTCAAGATTCTGAAGATACTTTTGAATTTCATTAACTTGAACCTTTAGACACTACAAAAAGAATTAAAACAGGCGACTGATTTTGGCGACTGAAATCAGTCGCGGACCTTAGTCGCCTTTTCTAGCTTTGGCGACTGAAAAATCAGTCGCCAAATGACTAAAATGGCGACTGATATGGTAGTCGCCAATTTGGCGACTGATTCAAGGTAGTCGCCAAATGCCAATTCAGTCGCCAAATTTGGGTGACGTAGCCAGTTTGGCTGAGGAAATTTGGCGACTGAATTGAGATTTGGCGACTGCAATTCAGTCGCCAAAATGAGTAATAATAATAATAATATTAATGATAATGAGACGGTTTCACTTAGCTACCAACACCAAACACCACCCCACGACCCACCCCAACCACGCCCACCACGGCCGACCGCCGGCCGACCGCCACCCACCGAACCACCCCCACACATAACCCTAAACCAATACAAAAACCCCCTTAATCATTCCCTTTTAATTCAAACACAAATTAAACTAAATCTAACTACAAATTAAACTAAATCTAACTACAAATTAATCAAACATACTAACTACAAATAAATCTAACCAACTAACAACAAATTAATCAAACTAACTATAAATTAATCTAACAAATTAAACTAAATAAACTGAAATTAAACAAAAACAACTAACCTAATTAAAGAGGGTGGATGTGGCGGTGGAAATGGCGGTGGAAGGGTGGTTGTGTGGTGTTGTTGGTTGGTGTCGTCGCTTCGCCAAATCGCTCGTCCCTTTTTTTTTTTTTTTTTTTTTTTCGCAAAGAGTAAAGTAGGAGAGAGGGCGCTGAATGTATTAAAAAAATTGGCGACTGAATTTTTAAATTTGGCGATTGAAAATCAGTCGCCAAATTTGGCGACTACCCTAATTTCAGTCGCCAAATGTAAAAAATCGGTCGCCACGTAGATTCCCTTTTTAAAAATGACAGCCTGGTTTCTACTAAAAATTTTGGCGACTGATTGTCAATTTGGCGATTGAATTTCAGTCGCCAAATTAGCGACTACTCGTAATTCAGTCGCCAAATCCAAAATTTCGGTCGCCACGTTTGATTCCCTTTTTGAAAAAGTCAGTCGCCAGATTGGCAACTAATTTCAGTCGCCAATTTGGCGACTACTTCTTTCAGTCGCCAAATTTCGGTCGCCTGTTTCAGGTTTTCTTGTAGTGAGAGAGTTAATCTCTTGCTGTATTTGCTTAGTAGGAGAAGAGGTTAGATCTATAAAAGATTTTCCCCTGATAGGATTCTCAGGACATTTGCTGAGAAGTTTGGAAATGCTGAATGGTTCAGTAGTAGAGATTTTTTGATCTTTTAGGATTAAAGATTTGAGACGTTGTAAAGCATCTCTCTTAATATCAGGGTTATCAATTGAATCAATTAAGTCAAAGAGGAACTCTTTGCTATCTTTATCTGTTATAACTTGAATCTTTTGAATAGGTGAAGAGGAAGCTGAATCATAAGCTTCATAATCCGAAGAACTTTGGATGTGGTCACAAGCAAGACTAGTTGTTCAAGGAAACAATGTTAATGAGATATCTAACCCAAATGTTCCAGAGTACATGTCACCATTGTCAGCAAGTCTTTCTCAGAAGTTAAGACAGTAGCATCCTCTTAAAAGGCAAAAGAGGTAAATATGTTTCCACTTACATACGTATATATGAAAAATCTTTTGTTAATCATTGAAAATTCTACTTTTGTCTTTATCTATTACTCCCTCTATTCAACCTTTATCACTCCACTTCAATATAATACTCCTCACATATATTGGAGAAATGAGGTGATAAAAGTTGAATAGAGAGAGTATATCACAAATTCTCACTTTCGACGAACAGTATTCGTCTAAAGCTATAGATGGATAGTGTTTCTCTCACAAAATGAGAATGAATAATGCAAATGGGTGGGAAATGGATACCCACTCACCGTCCCACTTGCATTTTGTGAGAGGGTCACGTAGACGGATTGTATTATATTTCGTCCATTTTAAGTTTAAAATAGATATTCCGGTCTTAAACAAAATTTTGCAATTCATGAACTATACAACCAATTTTATATGTTGTACAGTGTAGAACCTGAGCTTTGTGTCAAAGTATCCGAGCTTTATATTAAAGAATATGAGCTTTATTAGAAAGCATTGAGTTCATTCATTTACACATTAAAAACATGAAATTTAAATTAGCTCAAAAAGAATACACGTAAGCTCGGATTCTTATACTTAGTTATACCATGCTTATGGTACTAACTTGATGTATAATCCTATTTTTAAAAATTTTGGGAACACTACTCATGCAAAGTTGGGTATATTTAATCTAAAAAGTTGAGCACCTAGGCTCAAAATTCTGAGCCCATGCACATCTTGACCAAGTCATTGAAATTAAAAGTAGGGATTATCATTATAATATAATATTCAAAATGCACAATAGATACCACACACGACAGTCGACATCCCACCACTTGTCACTTTTATCATTTTTGTCGCCTTACAAAACGGCTCATCGAGCATTTCACATGAGGACACAACCCACGAAGCCAAATGCTCTAACCAAAAATGACAACTAATGTGAACATTTTTTTTTGGTTTTAAGGGAGTAATATAACTCAATTCATGAATACCACTCTTAAAAGTTTTTATTGATTCAGCGCATCTTGCTTCAGACGGTTGTTTCTCGTCTGAAATAAGACGAGCAATATATTATTTTACAATAAAATGTTGTTACTTTTTGATAATATATTACCATTATTTTTCACAATCATTTTCAAGGCAAAAAGTAACACCGTAGTGATAACATTTTGTGGATTAAATGATTACATTCTCTTAAAAAATGGCAACATTTTGTCGATCTTATTTTAGACGGAAAAATAGCCCGTCTGAAATAAGAATTTGTGCTATTGATTAATTTAGTTATATTTAATGTAAACATTGTCGTAGTGTTACTATGTTTCCGATATACGGAGTACATAAGATTATTAGAAGGCGAAACATAACTTGGAATTTGGACGATCAAAATGTCATGTTTATGAGTTTATCATTGCGTAGTGCCGTAGTGGCACAGTGGTCAGTGGTGGAGCTAGCAGGGGCAGTCGCCTCCGGCAAATGAAATTTTCGAAATTTTTTATTATATTTTTCGAAAAACTTTTGGAGGTGCTTTATAAAATTAGTCATTCGCCCACTAGGTTCAAATCTTGGCTCCGCCGTAGCATTTCTAGGATTAGAGCAATGAGGTTCAATTTAACACAACTTTGTTTGTAAATTAAGATCATACTCCGTAATTTTTTTATTGATAATGAAAGTTACACCCTCTATTCCGGTTATTTGTTGTTCTAAGTTATTTATAGGTATCTCAGACAATTATTGTCCTTATATTTAGAAATGCATTTAATGAACAATTTGATCAAACACTTAATTTGGTCAACTGTACCAAAGGACAACAATTGATCGGGGACGGAGAGAGTATTAAACCAAAGTAAATGAGAAGAGAAGCAAACATACAGGGAGAAGAAAGGTGAGCGAGGAACAAGCGTTGCCAAGAGGTTAAATCGTAAGCAGCAAGACCACTGTATTTATTCCCTTTAATATCCCCAACCGCTACCAACACACGGTTCCGAACCCGGTCTATGGTGAACCCGACCGAGGCATTCCCGGTTAAGTCGCCGTCCTTGACGACAGTGATTTCATCTAAAATAACATTGTCAGCGTTACCGTCCTGTGGAACCTTGAGCACTCCTAGACCGCCTTCCAAGTAGGAGACGATGAATTGACGGTTGAGATGGTCCCACCGAGCGCATTCTCTAAACCAGCTGTTGCTGTGGTATTGGTACACGTGGCTGGAGGGTGGGACCTTTTCTAGTGCTATGAGTATGCCTACGGGGATGGCGGAGATGAGGAAGAGTGTTAGTAGGAATTTGGGTGAGAATATGCAGGAACACCACCCCATTCTTCTTTCTGCTTCCTCTTTTTGTTTAAAGGTGAAACAGATTAATTAAGTAAGGGAAAAAGGAGAGATTCTAGTATGGTGCTCTTGTATTTGTAGGGGAAGTGACAAGGCTTAGAAATACCGGTCTGGATTCTCTCCATTTACCTAAAAAGAAATGGACCTCTATTACTTTTAAACGGTCCGGATTAAATTTTGGGACGATCTAATGGTTGTAATTATTTCATAGAAGTAATGTTTAAATGAGTAGAAAGAGAAAATATATTAGAATAAGAGTGTATTAGAGATATAATGGAGAGAAAGTAATGGAGAGAATCCAAATTCTAGAAATACGCCCTCTCATTAAGAATGTCAATGGATCGGGTTCGGGTCGGGTGAAGCTTCACCCGCATCCATCCATCACATTAAAAACCTCATCCAACTCATCCATCATCCGCGAAATTTATCATCCATCACCCGTCCATCCATCATCCGCGGATGAAATGGGTGGATCGGGTGATAAATGGGTGATAATTTAATTATGTTTATAAGCCTAAAAAAGTATTAAATTTTACAGTCCGTCTCATTAAAGACGAACATTATCCGTCTATATTATAGACGGATAGTGTTCCTCTCACAAATAAAAGTGGGTAGTGCAAGTGGGGGTATTCATTTCCCGTCCACTTGCACTACCCATTTTTATTTGTGAGAGGGACACTATCCGTCTATAGCTATAGACGGATAGTGTCCGTCTATAACGAGAATTTGTGTAAATTTTATTTCAACCAAAAATATGTAAGGTAATATTAGTATTAGTATTAGACTAAGTGCTTTAAAAATCTCGTAACTTAATGTTTGCTTGAACATATAAAAAGTAAGTAGATTAGCTTAAGTTTTATATAAATATGTATTTTTTTTTCAAAAAAGGAAGAATATCGGGTGGCGGATGGATGACGGGTTGAATTTAGCTTCATTCATCATCCATCCATCATCCATTTATTTCATCCATCATCCATTTATTTCGGGTTTTTATCCGTCCATTTAAATCGGGTGGATGGATATTTAGCGGGTGCGGGTGAGATTAACATCCCTACCTATCATACACCTCAAATATGTTCACTAAATAAAAGGTCAATTAGGTCATGTTCTTTTGGACGGAAACTGTTTGAATTGAACTGAACTAAATTTAATGGAGTTGAACTAAATTAAATTCGAGTAAGCGTTAATTTGTGAAGTAAAGAGCTAAACTGAACTGAATGAAACTAAATTGAATAGAGCTGAAATTAAGTTGAAAAGAACAGGACCCTACCATATGTTGCCTTTCCAAATAGTATTATCCGTTTATATTTACCGATTATATTTCCAAGACGACATTTTCACCATACTTTGTCCATTTTTATATTGCATTTTCAGTTTACACTTAAACTTAACAAATACGTATAAAGATTATAAAATAATTTTATAATATAATTTATACTCTGTATATATTTGGATACGTTTATGACCCTTTAAACGACAAAATATAAACCTTTTTTTAAATCAAAGAGAGTATATACTACTCTTTCAATTACGTTATGATTATTATCGTTATAATATGGCTTTATATTTCTTTTTCTTCATGTCATGACTATAAATCAACAAAAAAAAATGTCCTCGTGATAAAACAGATTACACTTTCATCATTTATCCTAAAAAGTGACTCCTTTCGCAAACTTCGTAACTTGTACTCCGTATGATATTGACATTGAAAATGGTTAGAAATGGAGTAATAATGAGGTGGCAATTCGTACAATATTATAAATGTAGGTCAGAAATCACTAAATTTGGAGTTTATTGTTAATTTATTACGAGGCAGGGATTGGTGGGAAGAGGAAAATGAGTTGGAGGGAGTAGAATAGTAACTTGGTGTGTAATGTACATCAATGTTTTAAATTGATTTCACCCGAATGCAAAGTAAAATCTGGTAGGAGTTGGTAGATGTGACGTCAATAAGTGGATATGTACTCCCTCTCATCCACATCAAAGGTTACATTGACTTTATCACACTTGTCGAGACGTGTTTTGTAACATAAATATCTTTAGTTATACATTATTTAAAAAATTTGATATTCTTATAGCATTCATGACGATAATTATATTTTCTCACATGACTATAACTATATTTTCTCTTATAGATTAAGAATAATATCAAAGATTCTCTACGACCATAAATAGTGCCAAAAAATCAATGTAACCTTTGGTCTGGATGGAAGAGAGTAATTGCTAAAGTTGGCAAACAAAAGAAATTAGAAAAAGTAGAAAATAATTTGTTTTTTCTTCATATCATATATACTCACTCGATTTGTTTATATATGACTTTTTCACATTTCGAAACCGTCACTTCTCTCTTCAATATCTCTTAAAATATAAGACTAAATATTAGTATGATATATGTATACTCATATAGTCATATGATTATATAAAAGAGTTTTTCGCAAGGAATTTAATAGTAGCATTTTTATAATTTTTGAACAAATATATTTTTGTAAATATTAAAGTCAAAGGCTTACCTCGAAAATGCAAAACGTCATATATTTCACTTTCAATATATTTTGATTATCTACTAATCGTAATGAAATCTCCTTGAAATTCAAGTGAAAACGATTTAGCTTGTCCTTTGAATGCGTTAGTTAATATAAATAGAAATGAGACCGAAAACCATAAATTCATTAGAAGTAGGTTAACAATAACAAAACAGTAATTCTTGTGTAAAACAATCTCATTATATTAAAAGATAACTCATTTATTAGCACTAAATGAACAAACTTTTCATAAAAATGGACCGTCTTACCCCATGAGATAATGAGTGCTGCTCTAGCAAACACGAGTACATACACAAATAAAGGAGACTCGTGCACCTCGTGTTCCATTGCTGTCAATTGTACTGCACTCGTGGGATTGTTTTCTAGTTCACCACATAATAACAACAACAACAAACATAATTCACATAATGAATTTTAAAAGTTACTCCTTCGTCATTTGTTGGCCTTTTTCATTTTGGGTATCTCAATCAACAATTGGTCTCCCTTGTGACGGGTTACCATTTGTGACGGATATTTTGTGAGATAAAATGGTAACAAAATGGGTTAGTGGAGAAAGGGGACCACATGAATAGTGTTGCAGAGAGAGAAAAAGTGGGTATATTGTGAGGTAAAATGGTATCCGTCTTCAGCTTGTGACGGATATGTCATGTCTTCAATGAGAATTTGTGCTCAATCAATTATTGTCCTTTTTATTTTAAGAATTAATTTGATGAACAATTTGATCATTAACACTGAATTTGTTCTACTTGTCATTTAGTAATTGGCCCCCTCCTTTTTCCTTGGTCTTTGTGCCAAAACAAAAGGACAACAATTGACTGAGACGGAGTATTTTACTTCTAGTTGAACTTCGGATTATCCCAAAGCTCGGAACATTTATCGAGATATGTCTAGCCCCAAAAGAGCCGCGAACAGTAGTAGTTAAAAACTGTACAACCAGTAGTTTCACAGTAGCAGACAACATATCCAGTATTCCAGTGGTCAAGTATGTTTCAATGTTTAATGAGCAAAGATTATTGAAAGAAAGATCAATCTATCAGACCAAAATGAGTTAAATAAATGACTACAAAGGGGACTTGTGATACCCAAACTGACTAATATATCACTCGACTCGGGCACAAGTTCCGGACTTAAGTGAGCATCTAAGGCAAGGACATCTTCACATCACAGTTACTTTATGGAGTAATCAAGGTTTTGTGGCCTTCAGAAAGTATTATGTCATATCATGCCATGTCGTATACATGGGTTAGGTGGCAAGTCGGGTTATCATAGTGTGGCCTTCAATACCAGTATACCACTGACAATTTATTTACAAGAGTTTTAGAAAGCGAAACTAGATTGATTAATGATTATCTTGGAAAACCAGAACTTACCACAATGATGATGATGATCTTAAAGAATACCCTCTCCATGGTGCTCCACCACCTCGCTACAACCACCACCAGTGCAGAAGCTACTCTGGCGATTCCAATCAGAATATCATCCACTTTTCATTCAGATGTGTTTGAGACACAATGCTTCTGAAGCCACCTATCTGTTTCCCATAGAACATGCATGATGCTTTCTCGAGATGAATAACCATGGCTCTCATACGGAAGAACTACCAAGCGGCACAGCGTCCCATGACCCTTCAGCGCATTATAAAATCGGTCTGACTGCGACATTTGCAGGTAGAGACAACAAACACATACACAAGTCAACACATCACTTTACGAGAACCTCCGTAGAAATAAAAATACAAGAAGTTTTTGGTTACATCATTTTATGATAGGATGGATGTTATAATACTTGGGTGAGTTTTCCAGTTTCAATTATAATTCCCATTCAGTTGTAATATAGGACTCTCGTACCCAAGTTTCTATGAATATATAAAAAAATCGTGTTAGAACATCACAATGTGAAATGTGTGTCAAAATCATTTACCTGCATTGTCAGTGTACCTTCATTACTATCTTCCTCCCCATGGATGATTAAAATAGGTTTTTTAATCTTATTAGCCGCCATAAACGGGCTCATCTCTACATAAGTGTTTGTCGCTTCCCAGAGTGTTCTATCCTCAGCCTACCATCAACAACAACAAAAAAATAAAAAATAAAAAAGAGCAGAATTATATTGAAGGTGAATAAACCACTATTTTGTAGAGGTGCACAAAGTAATTTAAAATTTAGTTAAGAAAATTACTAAGGCTGCTACCTGGAATCCAAAAGGGGTAAGAGTTCTATTATAAGCTCCAGAGCGAGCGATACCACAGCTGAAGAGATGGGGAGCATGAGCTAGAAGGTTTGCTGTCATGAATGCTCCATAAGAGTGGCCTCCAACTGCTATCTTGCTAGGGTGCGCCACCTTCAAATCAATTTCAGAGCATGTGTCAGTAAACAAAACCTAAACCCAATTAGATATATCAATTTAAGAAAATTTGAAAAGATTAAAAATTCACCCCTCGCTGGATGACTTCTTTGACGGCAGCCTCAGCGCTTGCAACAAGTTGCTCTACATACCTGTTGAGTTGAATACGATCTTTAGCTCAAGAAAAAAAAGATGCATTAAGAATTGGATTGAACAATTACTAGTTCAGCATCACCTATCATTTGCTTCCTCATCGCCTTCACCAATGATAGGAATTGTAGGCCCAGACAAAACAGCAAACCTACAATGCAGTAATGTAATAAGTCAAGGAAAGTAATGGTGCACATCGTATCCATGAAAGACAGAAATCTACATGACAGCTTATGAGAAACACACCTTCTAGCCAACCAAAGAAGAGGAGAAGTAGAGGCTATGCTAGCAAACTCATTAGGAGAACCGCGTACTTGACCTGCAGCATCTTTGCTCTTGAATTCTCCAGGATAAGACCAAATGAGACAAGGTAAAGGTCCATCTGTTGAGGGATCATACCCTTGTGGCAGGTATAGTGTTGCAGTAAGTTGCACCCCATCTTTTCTTTCATACCTGATCATCTCCTTATGTATTGAAGCCAGCTGGGGATATGGATGGGGAAAATTTGTAATTTGACATGCCTTTTTATCAGGCCAGCTTTGTATAAAATATTGGGCATTTTCGGTTTTTGATTCCTTTGAGGTAAGTATTTTCAGTTGGTGGAGAAACATATCCCCTTCATTCTGATCAGACATTAAGGTTACAACTTTTTCATAATATTTCTCCTTGTCACTCTCCCATATTCTCTCTTTCTTGCCTGTATTACTGAAAAGGTGTTATGTGTTAGACTAAGAATGAAAACACAATACATTAACACACAAGGACTTCGTCATCAAAAGTGAGCATGTTGTTCTAATTCGTCGTAATTGAAAACCTAAGAATTGTGACGACTTTGGTTCCATTGAAATGGAAACACCAGTTCGGAGATGGCGGTAGTGGAGGATCAGATGGAGGCATTATTACCACTGTGTCAACAAAATAAAGTACTCCAGTTGTTTTCGGATGACCAAAAGTGAAAATCGCCTGGAGCATTGTATCGAATAACTACTACTTGATACTTCACAATAAAAAGAAGCACACCAGTTTTGTCAGCCATTTTGCTTTATTCCATCATAGTCACTGATGAGTCTTTGGCTACATTAAAAACGAAAAAGGCAATGCATAGATATATTGAAAAATAACCTTATAGAACTCACATGTCCAATAAATCAAGGAATGGGATGTTTCCTTGGGGGGTAGCCCCCTTGCCTCTAAGTAAAAGGTAAGTTGCATCATCATTCTCCTTCTTTATCCTTGCAATCACATATGATCCATCAGCTGTTCTCCGTAACATAGGAGAACCAGGATCAGAATACACATCTTCACTAGATCTTTCAAACAATATCCGTGGACTAACATCTTTGCTTCCAGGAGATATAACCCAGGTTCGTGTTTTCCTCGTTTTATACCAAGATTCAGACACTAGAGCCAGAGATTCGTCACACCAAGATATACCCCTGTCAAGATAGGGTTCAGACTTCAGATGAACAAATTTCAGACATCCATTAAAAGTCTAAGGCACAAACACAAGTAGCGAAAATCAAAGTGACAGGCACAAAATGAGTTCACAGTTAATACCCATATCGAAGATCAAGTTGGTGCAATATGATTGGTTGTTCGTCTTCACTTGCTTCAGCTGGTTGCATGTAAACAATATCTCGAGGCGAAACTTCCACCTTTGCATCACCACCATCTTGAGTCTCCGCCCTAGAACACAAGAGTAACAGGTATTGCAAACACGAAGAAGAGCTGTAAGATGATATAACTAACGATGCAATTTATAGCACTACCATCGATGGACCATTACATAAGTTGAAATTAACTATTGAGATCTCAAGAGAAAAAGTGAAGTCTTTTGGTTCATACGGCATAGCAGAAATTATAGCCATCAAAAGGCATGGAACTATCAATATTGGCTAAGGAATCCCCGAATCTACATGTCTCTAGAAGGCAATATTCTTATTTCTAAAGATGAACTGTTCAACAAAACAAAATATTTTGAAGTCTAGTCACGTATAATAATGAGTAGGATGTAGAAGAGGAAAATAAGTCAAAAACAAAATAAAAAGATTCTTAAATAGAAACTGAAATGCAGTGAACAAAATTTGAACGCACGCATGCAAAAGTGGAAACAGCCAGGGGAAAAGAAAATACTGGTCTTCTCTAAGCAGGAAGCTCAATCTATCCTATATCACCATAGTCTCCTATCTGTTAAGGACCTCTAGGCTCTAGCATGAAGGACAATTTCACATACAACACATGCAAATGAAATGTCTAACCCGGAAAGAAAAATTTGATACTGACTTCAAAATACCGCCACTCAAATGACTCAATCACTTTGACAACTAGCTTACCTAGCTGACATATTCAAAGCATTAAAGTTGATGAGCAAATAAAAGCATACCAATAAAGAATCGACGGCTTATCTGCTCTCCAATTGATAGAACGCATCCCTTGCCGCACACTACCATGAGCAATAGGAATATTCTCAGCCAAAGGCAGATCACAAAGTTGTCTCACAAATTTCCCATTAGCTGTCCATAGGTCAACCTTCTTTGGAAATCTTCCGCAAGGTACAGTGTAAGAGTATGGCCTGTGGAGTGAAGTAACCATTACGTATTTTTTATCAGGGGAGGGATCCAGTGATGTATAGACAGCTGGTTTCCCAAAAGCTTCTATCTTTCCATCCAGGGAAGCTAACACGAGTTGTGAAGTTGCATAATAATCAAACAGATGTGCGTCGAATTCATCTTTCAACAAATCTTGGTAGGTTCTAGCTTGTATGGTGCTTTTTTGCTCGTTTGATTGTATCTTAGGACCAGGTGGGACCAAAGGCTTCTTAGGGGGCTCGCCACGACAGGTTGGAATGGTGCATATCAATAGAGTTGAGTCACCTACCCAAACAAAACTTAAAAGCAAGGAGTCAGCAACTTGGTAGTGTAGATTCCCTTCATTATATGAATTCGTTACAGTTTCATATCGTGTATATGTCATGTGAATGAACAATGCCAAGTATAAGCAAGTGGATGAACAGTTGAACCTCCGAACTGTTGAGAGGTTACTTTTTTTTTTGTTCTAGTCTCAAAACTAATGCAAAATAGAAAATGCAGTGAATTGGTGCTATACTGCTATTAGATGGAAGGAGTACTTGGAAACTTGACATCAATTAAACAAATAATCAAGTGATAGCAATTAGCAAGCACGTACTCGTCAAAGACAGCATTTACGTAGATGTCCGTTGACTGAAACAAAGGTTTTGCTTGTCCTGTTACCACGTCAGCAATCCATAAGCGGAGCTTGCTGCTACTACCATCGTCCTGCTCCCCAGAAAGCCACCAAAATAAAGCTTGATTAGTCAATCTTGATATCTAGATTATGTAAATTATGTAATCTAAAAACAGAAGGTCTTGGGTGAGACCATCACGTATGTTAGATCAACCAAATTTTTTTGCATTCTTTATCTAATTAGATATAAGTAATGCATCGGTCTTGAATGTAAGAGTGACTCGTAATTTTTTGTGAACTAAAGAAAGAGAAGGGGCAGTTGGGCCAACTATGCACTATGGAAAATGGACGCTTACACTACATAATAGATAACTCAGTTTTAGTTTAAATCTCATACAGCATATACGACATTTAAAGTAGACAGATGAAAGCAGATTAAAGATGATGCAAAATCAGTTAGCTAGAAGCCTAGAAGTAAACATGAAAGAATTTTCTAACTGAAGCATGTTAGTTACTATAATATTCGAACTCAAAACGATAAGAATTATAAATCATCACAAGAAACCAGTATAATTGATCACCAGAAACCAGTATCATTCATTACCAGAAACCAGTAACCACTAAGTGCAGGCAGCAGGAAAAAGGAAGTAAATGGAAAAAACCATTAAGATCGACAATAGAAACTATGAAAAGACCTTTTGTTACCTCATCAACTCGTACAACAAATGCTAGATGTTTACCATCATTTGACCTGGAGAAACATCACAATACACATCAGACGAACATCCACAGAATTACAGAAAGCATATTTAAGAAAAAAAAAGTTCTGTTACTACCAGGTAACGAAGTTGATCTTAGCACCATCAGGTAAGCCATGAATTGTCTTTTCTATCCCGAGGGTACCGTCATTCATCAATTGATGAATGCTGATACCTGTATAAAATGACCTGCAAATGTGCATAACTGCATATATAAGTACTTACATTTAGCAAACCATAGATTGTGTGAAGTTTTTGCGTATAACTACTCACATACGACTCCTAGTGTTGCAATTGACATCAATACGAACACCTGCAAGCTTTGCTTCTGGTCTAGCAAGGTCTGCCAGAGGAGGTAGAGATCTTCGTTTGAGAAATAATATCTTATCTCTCTGAGGAGAGACAAATAATGCTGGCAAAGGAGGAGCATCGACAATTTCCCTTAACTCAGTCGGAGGTAGCTTATATCCACTACTCGCTGCCAAATCATCTACTAGTACAAGACAAGAAATAATATGTAACTAGACGGCCATAACATGAAAAAGAAACCAATAACATCGAGTACCAACAAAGTCACAAAGAAAATTCTGAATAGAAGCTCAATTCTGCTTCAGTTTAAAAAAAGCTTAAGCATCAAATTCACAGCAGTTGGAACTTAAACTTGGTCAATATCAGATTCATTGACAACCCTAACTCATTCAAGCATATCAATCGACTCGGTTCCAGAGGGCTACATTTGAAGATCATAATTACCACTTGGGACGACTCAGATACAATAAAATAGCGGTAATTTAGTTACTCCCTCTGTCCTGGTCATTTGTTGTCCTTTTCCATTCCATTTTGAGGTGTCATTGTCCTTTCTATTTTAAGAATGAATTTGATGAGCAATTTGATCATTCACACCCAATTTGATCCACTTATCATTTAGTAATTAGCCGCCTCCTCTTTCTTTGGTCTTTGTGCCAAAACCAAAGCACAACAATTGACCGGGATGGAAGGAGTATAACTTATACTCCCTCTGTCCCGGTCATTTGTTGTCCTTTTCCATATTGGTATGTCTGAGTGAGTTGTTACCCTTTCTATTTTAAGAATGAACTTGATGAACAATTTGATCATCTGCCCTTAATATGTTCCACTTGTCATTTAGTAATTGGCTCATTCCTATTTCTTTGGTCTTTGTGTCAAAAACAAAGGACAGCAATTAACCGGGATGGAGGGAGTATAACTTATAAATGAGTTGAAATTGACAAGCTTAAGTAGATGGTGGCAATCTCAATATAGGCGGTAATTGAACTGAACTGAACTAAATCAAACTCATCCTACCTTCATCCCAATCATTCGTTTAACTTTTTTAATCATTGTGACAACTATTTCAATCAAAATTAAATAAATGATTGGGAGTATTACACACCCTGTATTACAAAGGGATTAAATGTAAAAGATAGAAATCAAAAGTGTACCTTGATCAATGGAATTAGAAGCAGACTGAACAGGATTATGAGGTATACTCATTTAGTGACTGGATGATTTCCTTGAAACTGCAGAATGAATTGGTTTCTGTGGATGAATAAGTTAGCAAAACATATTATAATTATAAGATAATAATTGACTTTTCAAAAGTCGAATATTTTGTGTACTTTTTGTATACTTTAGCCTTTAATTGCAATTTGCAAATGTTGTTGATTTTGATGTTTTGATCGGCCGAGTGAAATATGCTTGGTTTGATCATGGTGTTTTCAGAGTGGCGCCATTGTTTGATTGTACATGTGTACGCTTTGAGGCCCAGTTTTTGTCAATGTTCTCCCCATTTGTGACCCACTAATGCAAAATTGATCTATACAATCAACTAGTCAAACATAGGCCCAGTTTCCCGCAAATTCGCGTATTTTCCATCTGAAGTAAGACGGATCAAATGAACCATTTTACGATAAAATATACGGAAAATTAACGTGATACCCTTGAACTTTGTCATTTTGCACGTGATACCCAACTTTTTAAGTTTTTGCACATGATATCCTTGAGATTTGATTTTCAAGCACAACGTGTTCTTTTTATCGTTTTTAAAATTTTCAATTGAGCATAGAACGTAGACCAGAAATCGGAATTGACTATTTTTTTTTCAAATTGATTACCTCTTCGAGATATATAAATTGATAAAACGAAAATTTAAGATCGAAGATATAGTTGATTAGAGATTTTCGTTAAAAAAAAAACCTATAAAATTTCGGTCGACAATTTTTTTTTCTCAAATCATAGGTTATGACGAGATAATCATTTTAGGAAAAAAATTGATTGATTCTGAATTTCGGTCTAAGAGTTGTGCGCAATTGAGTTTTTTCATAGCGACAAAAAGGGCATGTTGTACATGAAAATCAAACATGGAGGGTATCATGTACACAAACTTAAAAAGTTGGTCTGCATACACGCAAAATGACAAAGTTCGTCATTTCACCCGAATTTTCCGTAAAATGTAACTATTTTTTGATAAAATTTTACCATCATTTTCAGGGTAAAACGTGACAACTTTAGTTATAACATTTTATCATAAAATTGTTGCATTCTATTAACTAAGACCAAATGGCTGTTAAATTAGAGAAGTTCATAAATAAATAGAAATATCTAACCCATAGCCCTTACGTGGAAGGGAAGCATTGGATATAACATGATAAAAGATGTAAGCCCTCCATTTTCTCTCGATATCACATCACATAAAATACCAAACTTACAACCATAAAACTCTCGTCCAAATCTCCTTTGCGTACGTAGTTGTGTCACTAGTAAAAGGTCTAAAACAAACACACAAAAATGGCAACCTTGAATGTTTCAATGAGCCCGAAAGTGGTGCTAGCAAGCAAGCCAGCATGGAGAGAATATGAAACACCAAGGTTAGCCAACACGGTTACGTACGTTAGGAAGGGGAGTTTCAATGTTAGACGGGGATTGGTGACTGTGGTTCGAGCCTCACCTGATAAGCTGTCTGAGAGTATTGAGCAAAGCATCAAGGCCGCTCAGGAGACGTGCGCTGATAACCCTGAGACCGGGGAATGTGCTGCTGCTTGGGATGAGGTTGAGGAGGTCAGTGCGGCTGCTAGCCATGCCAGGGACAAGTCCAAGGACACTGACCCACTCGAGACTTATTGCAAGGATAACCCTGAGACCGACGAGTGCAGGACCTATGATAATTGATTCCTAGCTGATATGATACTATGATAGCATAGTTAACTTATGAATGATTATATGGCATATCAGTATATCATGTTGTATAGTTTTCTGTTTCAATTACATTGCTACATGGTATTGATTATCGCCGGTTTACGTTATTGATGGAAATATTATAAGATGATCAACAAGGTTACGGTTATTACACCATACTGTGTCCACATTCCATCCCGCAATGTCAAACTCCTCCAAGAGTTTCACAATAAAACATGTAGAGCTAGTTTGCTACTCGACTCTTGAAAGTAACTAGTAACGAGGGCTTAATCGTACGATAGGGTATGGTTGCTACTTTCTTTCAATATACAATTGCATATTCCATTTCTTCCGCACAAAAATTCTCGCTCTCCACTCTCCTCCCATCACCACCGTCTTCCCACCCCATCTATGATCTCCTTACCTTCGAAAATATCCTTACCTATTTTCTCATCCTACCCACCTCTCTCGCTCTCTACAAAAGTATGGTACAACTTCTCAATGTGTAAATTGCACCCTAACGATCAGATCCACTTATCCGGTAATTTTATCTTAAACCCCAGGTACGCCAAGCAATCTCAGTTTGGTCAGGAGATTCTTTGGTACAAATGATCAACTCAGAGAGGAAACAACATATATTTGATCTAAAACCACACCGTTAAAAATGACTTTGTAATCTACTTAAGGATAAAATAATACTTCAACAACAATGCCGGATGAGAAGTGCTATCAAACTCAAACTACACCCAACACTAGACATAAAGCTAGTTCCACCTTCCTTCGTAATGACGTCTAATGGCTTCTCTTTTGCCATCTACCTTTTCTTTGATATAGTCTACTTGTGGATAAAAGAATACTTCTACAACAATGCCGCAACAGAAAAAGTGTTATCAAACTCAGAACTACACCCAACACTAAGCACAAAGCTAGTTCCAAACTCGGAACTACACCCAACACTAAGCACAAAGCTAGTTCCACCTTCCTTGACGTCTAATGGCTTTGCTTTCGCTATCTACCTTTCTTAGTGGCGGAAATTGGGTGGCAATCTATATTGCACCAACAAAAACAGAGAGGAATAGGGATAGCAACTAGCACCTAACAAAATCACTAAAAATTCCCAAAATGTGTATCCAAACGACCATCTTCTCAATTGAGTCGATTTCAAATATCAATTTGATTTCAAAGCAAAATCAATTCGGTTTCCAAATACCAAGATTCGTACCATGTAACAATCAGCTGTTCCGAAACAAACACATTCAAAATCGATAAATAGAGTAAAGAAAATGATAAAGTTAGAACAAGATTAACATCGAAATACATTAATTAAATTAAACAGCAGAAAACCAATGTTCAATACGAGCAGCAAACGACACAGATATCTTAACTAAACGACATAGCAATTAGCAACAAACAAACAAGCATCCTCACCAATAATAACACCTTAAATTCGACTCGAATCGATTTCATCATCATCAGAACCCGTTAGAAATGGGGCGGACAGGGCAAGGAAGCTGCCATGGCTCAAGCAAAGTCTCAGGAATATCAGGAATATCCATGGTTAAACCACTAACCTCCTCCACAATCTCAAGCACTGAATTCAAAGACCTCAACCTATCAGTCAACTCCATGATCTGTGCCCTCAGTACATTATTCTCCGATTCGACACCGGCGTAAATCTTCGATGTCGCGTCAATTCTTCGCGAAACGTCAGCGTTTTCGATCTTGATGTTGTTAGCTTGACCAATCAACTCGTCCAGGTGCTGTTGTTTCCGCAACCTCGATCGCCGTGCGGATTCTCGGTTGGATATCATTCGCTTCCGCTTTCGTTCGTCCATGTTAGCGTATCTCGGGTCGGATTCCGACCCGGAACTTCCTGTTTGCTGCTGCTGTTGTTGCATTGTATGATTAAAGCGAAAAAAACTACGAATTGAGAATTAAAAATGTAGAAAATTCGAAAAATGGAGGGAGAATTGGTTGATTAGTTCATGAGAAAACGTAGAACCAGTAGAGGAAGACGACGGAGAAAGAATGGAGGATTCGGATCCTACGCATGTGGATTTGGTAACTCATATAGGCGGATCTGGGTACATTGGAATTGAATTGAATTGATTTTGAATGATATACTGCAGATTATGGATGAAGATAACGAAGGAGTTGAAAATGGGGGGAATTTAATTGAGGAAATTAGGGTTAAGGATGTAACGCCGATAGAAGAAATTGCGGAAAGTAGATGAGATGGAGGTAGGTGTGGTTTTATAGATAGTCAAGGAGTTGGTTTATCCATATGTTTGTCGGAAGGTATGTGATTGGTTAGGATATGGGCCCAACATAATTTTAAACTTGGGCTAATGTGTTTTTAAAAGCCTAAAATCACATTACATAGTTATCGAACACCCGATTCTTGTTTAAAACGAGTATACCCATGTCTTATGCTTAAGTCGGGTTAAGTAGTTACAATAAAACAAAAGTATAATTGATTGTTAAGATGGATATACCGGTCTTAAGGGAGCTTAATTGGTTATATTTTTTTTAGTGCACAAGAGATGCGAAGCTTAGATACTAGCAAAACAAACTAAATTCGAAACTACAAGGGGAGATGTCACCCTTGAGAAATATTCATGAAGAATGGTATGAAGGCCGCCTGGAGGAGTGTCGAATAATGTAGTGAAAGTAGATGAATTGACTCCCTTGTTAACTAACCAGTTTGTTGCTGTGTGATTTGCCTCTCAAAACACATGTTTCAATCTTGACAATTGATCCTACTGTAACACCTCGACCCAAATCTAGGGCGGGAGCAGTCACTCATGGTAGCTCACCAGGCTGTGTACATGGCCCACAGATCAACACGAGTCCTTTCCAGCGCATTTTGTCCTCACTCATGCGCATCCCGAGAACCTTCCCAAGAGGTCACCCATCCTGTGGGATGTTACAATCACCCTCAATAGAGCGTATAACAACTGCCTCTCATCACCACACGGTCGCAGGGTTCCTCTGATACCACTTGTAACACCCCGACCCAAACCTAGGGTCGGGAGCGGTCACTCATGGTAGCTCGTCAGGCTGTGTACATGGCCCACAGATCAACACGAGTCCTTTGCAGCGCATTTTGTCCTCACTCATACAGTCATGCGCATCCCGGGAATCTTCCCAGGAGGTCACCCATCCTAAAACTACTCCCAGTCAAGCACGCCTAACTTTGGAGTTCTTTTGCATGGATAACCAGGATAAGAAAGTGCACTTTGTTGATATGAGTAGTACTTTTAATCCCTTTAAGGGGGTGTTTGGTCCAACTCATCAAGGTATGAGGTATGGGTTTGGAATGAGCCAAACTCATACCAAGTGTTTGTTTGGCAAAAATAGGAGTTTCATACTCATACCTCAAACCCATGAGGTTAGTACCTAACAATTAGCAATCACAAACAGACTACCACACAAAATCCTAAATCTACCCATCCTACCCATCTCTCAAGTTTATTATTTAAAGGTCAAGTGATTTTAAGTGGGGTGCACAAACGTGCGTCGGGAGCAACAAGCTCTGATACCAACTGTGACACCCTTAAATTTAGCGTTAAATAATTACGTAATTCTACAGAAAAACTGACAGGATATGTTTGTAATTGGTTCAACTAGACAAAAACCTGTAATTTTTAAAACTTTTTCCTAAACCATTCACAAACATTTCCAACATATGAGTGCCAAAAACCTGCAAAAGCTAATAAACTAATTTACATAACTATGCTAAAGACAAGGAATTATAGTGATACAACCCAAAGAAAAAGAGGGAGACATATGTCCCTTCAAATTTCACAAAATTTATATTTCCGGAATCCTCTCGTCGAGATCTACAACCTGGTATAATTTAATTTCAGTTTTCTTGAAGTTGTTTTAAGACGAATTTTGGGCAAATTTCGGTTTATGTACTTATTATTGTGTTTTTTATTGTTTAATTAGGTGAAAAATTGGAGGACGAGTTTGGGGACTCGTATATTGTCGAGGATAGCGGCTAGTTGCTTGTTAGGGTTTGGGTTTTAAGGTGCTAATTGCTCATTTTCTAGCTTAAGGTAACATATTTCGAGTTACTCGACGAAAAATCGTCACATGCTTTGATTTTTGTATGTTTTTGTGATTTTTAATTAAGTAGTTAATTTCACATGTTAAAATGATTGCATGCATGTTTAATCCATGTATTTTTGTTAGTTTTAGTTAACATGTTAGTATTGGGAACGATTAATTATGGTTCAGACGGTCTTATACTGAACAAAAATGGAGAAATGAAGGTGTGGGGGTGGCGGCGGAACGGCGAGCCACGGGTGGCCCGGTCGCCCGTTGCTTGTTTCGCGGTTTTCCATGCATTGTTCGTCATTTTAGGTTCATTAATGATATAATTAGAATAAGTAACATATGGTTAAACTTAGGAAATGAATCATATTAGCAGTTAAAAATTATGTTAATGGTAAAAATTATGTTTATATTGGTAGTTGCACATGTTAGGGTAGATTATAAAATGAAATTGTAAGGGTTAGGCTCAAAATGAATTATATAGCTATAATTGTGATGTTTTGATGATTGTGCCGAAAACTGAGCCTTGGTCCCTTTGACTGATTCGATGTCAGTCAATTGTGTGATTGGTCGCCGCAATTTAACTCGTACTGTCGCCGCAGTGGGGTTCGGGTACAAATTCGGTTGGATGAAATTTTATATGAATTGGATAATCGGCCTTTTTCTTGTTTTAGGCCATTTATCAAGTTTTTAGTTCACATGTATAGTTGGTTGAATTTAATAGTTTCTTATATTGTAGAAACGGCCCTAGATTCCCTGAAGCCTTTAATATTGTTAATATTGCTAGAATTGGTATTGAATACTTCTTGCAGGTTGTTGTGTTTGTCATAGATAGGTCTTTATAGTCTCAGACGAGTATATGTTCTTGCTTAATAGCCTTTGTGTTCTGACTAGTGGATTTATATCCAAGTTGGGGCATGACCTCGTTACTTATTTTGATAGTAAGTGGTCAGCTTAAGTACTAGCCAACCCTTTGGTGGACTCCTTAGGGTACTCACTTTGTTTTAGAAAAATTGTGGGTCTTGGGTGCGGTGGTGTGTATCCGCATGTCCGGGTCTGCAGATTTTAGGCTAGGGTTGTGTTGTGTCTTGGCCATGTTTTATTAATATTAACCGCCGAGCCAAGATACCGGTTCGATTACCTTCCCTACCTCGTGGTATAGACTCGAGAATTCTGAGTGACTATTGACGGTGCTAAGAACTTATGCCTGTCTTTGATATATTGCCCTTTCTTGTATGGTGACTTTATGAACTGTAATAGGTGAGATGTAAGCCGGTTACAGTTGATAAAGTTTGGATTACTATTTGCTATATGATTCACATGATAGTTTAGTTTGGTCAGTTTAGGGGTCATAGGTTAGATTACATGATAATTACATTGTTTATCATATTGTTCACATGTTTTACTACATGTTACATTATTTATGACGATTCGTGGCTGGGAGGACTCGAAGTTACTCCCCACTGAATTGTGGCTTTCGTGTTTGTATAAAATGCGATTAACAGGTTGATGATGCTTTGTTGGGGTCACAGACGAGCTAGTGAGCATAAGGAACCTTGGACCTAGTTTGGCTTTTCTTATAGTAAACCTTTTAACTTTTGGTTTTGTATATAATTTGAAGGGACATATGTCTCCCTCTTTTTCTTTGGGTTGTATCACTATAATTCTTTGTCTTTAGCATAGTTATGTAAATTAGTTTATTAGCTTTTGCAGGTTTTTGGCACTCATATGTTGGAAATGTTTGTGAATGGTTTAGGAAAAAGTTTTAAAAATTACAGGTTTTTGTCTAGTTGAACCAATTACAAACATACCCTGTCAGTTTTTCTGTAGAATTACGTAATTATTTAACGCTAAATTTAAGGGTGTCACAGTATGGGTTTCTCATACCCAAGGGGGGAGGTGGGTATGAGATTGATACCCATGGGTATCAAGTATTAAAACCAAAAAACATGAAAAAAACTTAAATGGAACATTTTAAATGGATTTTATTTTTACATTTGATTAACTCTTCATTTTCATGATTTTTTAGTATCAAAAATAATTATTATCAATGTTGTATTTTAGATTTTTTTTAACTTTGATGAAGTTCGATCTCATTCCACCCGAAATTGAAACAAACACATGGTATGAGGAATCAAGTTCTAAACCCATACCACCCGGGTATGATTCCTGATTCCAAACTCATACCCACGCGCGAACCAAACACCCCCTAAGCACTATTCATTTAAGCCTATCAATTGACCTCTTCAATTACTGTGGGGTGTTACACCTACCATATTAATTAATTCTTTACACATGTGTATGAGCAGGCGGAGACTATTGCTAAAAAGCTGATCCTCACGAATAAAATTCACACACGACAAATTATACATGTGAACGATCAACTTATTGAGACAAGCACCACGTGAAAAATGCCAATGCATTAACAAAATTACCAAAATTGTCTCAGAAAATCCCGCCAGAATCTGCTAGACCTGGATTTCCTATCAATGCCCTATCCGTATTTAGTAAAAACCAACCATGAGAAGACATATACCAACGAATAAAGCACTCTTCATAAGAGGTGCCTAGGTTAGGAAGAAAAAGAGAAAAAAGACCGAACGACTTTTTTGAAGTATCAAATTGGTGATAGAGAAACCATATAATGTCTATAGGGTTTTTCTCCGATCTCCCAAATACAATATTATTTCGGCATCGCCATAAACACTAGCAAGTAATAACAAACTTCATGGACAAGTCCAAGGAAGCAAGCTTCAACCCATTGCTAGCGTTATTAGTAATCTATAAAGAGAATGGTGTCAAATAAAACGATTCATATTCAGCATAATCCCGTAGTTGTAACCAAATTTCACTAGATATCAGACAATGACGAAGAAGATGGTCGGTAGTTTCATCATCAGAAAAACATTTAGGACATATTGGGTCAGAGAGCCTACGCCTAACCCGATTATAATTTGACATAAGACCACCGTGTGCACTGAGCCAAATAAACATACAAGTTTCCCTCAATTTTTATTTTTTTTTAAGTAGGAATGAAATTCGGGATCCACCTTTTTATTGTCATATAATGGTCATCAATCATCCAAGAGCCTTGAGTTTCTTGTTCATGATCTCGTCTCGATGAAAAACTAGCAACATAACACGAACAACCGAGGCCTATAAGCGTAAGTTTACCTCTTATCGACCAATTCACATGTAGTTTTCTCATTAGTGAAAGATAGTCAATTTGTTTATCGAACACTTTATAACTAGGTACATGTCGTCAAGACTTTATGATTTCCGCCTTTTTTTCTTTAGAAAGGCGAATCCTAGGGACAAAAATCTTCATCTTTCTCTGCTTCCGAGGACATATCATCCTGCTGTCATCAGTCGAGTATGGAGAAAAACCTTGAACCATATCTTTGTATATTAAGACGTCGTAACGGACAACTTGGATTACGGATTATTCATAATCTGATTATTAACACGCATTGAATCATTGTTTAGGATGGTCGTCGACTCGTGTGCAATAGATCAATAAGTCTCTCTTAAGACAGATATATCTGTTTTAAGGTTAAAGCGGGTAAGTAATACCAACTTGTATGAATAAAACAAAAAAAATGTTTAAGAAATAACAAGATGTTTGTTCTATTTATACAAATGAGTTACTACTTACTAGTACTACTAGTTTTACTCCCGTGAAAAAAAAAATGCACGGGTCGGTTTTAAATTATCATATACTGACCTTGTATGAATATAATTAGATATAATATTTATTTTATCAATAATTAAATTATAAAAAATATGAATCAATATATATATATAAAAGAGGCTTTTTTCAGGCATCGTGAGAGAGTCCAAGCTTTTAAAACTACCTAAATTATAAAACTAATATTAAATATTAATGTTATTTAATTAAAATTTTGAACTATTATCTAAAATTTATCTTTAAAACATAACTACATTATTAAAATCTTACGGATTTTACTTGAACTATGATCCATGTATTCAATTCAAAAACTACATCTCTACTCTATATAAAAACATCGTAAATGCCCTCCCTGGCCCTCATTATAAAAACCTTAACATGTGTCCTTTCAAACCTTATTTTGTGACTAATATTGTAGTGGTCTTTTATATATTGTAGCTTCAGATTATATAGCATGGACGCATCGTGTTTCAATTTTGATGGTTTTATTTATGAGATTTAATTTTTATTTCAGGAAATAATGACACATGCAGATTCCAGACTATTCAACATATTATTCACGCTTGGTAAGCATCAATTTACGGTACCTCTAACATGATCTATTTACGATAATAAATATGCACTTCTAATTAGAGGCGAGAAAAAATATTAAGCGTTTTCTATAATCTTCTTCGAACAACGCATCACCCATGTACGGAGTATGATGTATATTAAGGTGTAAATTATCATATTATTCATATAGATATACATATTAGTGACGCTAAATCATCAAATCTTACCGTATACATACTATCAAAGATGATTCATAAGAGCTAACTTGCTTTGTTTTTATATTTTCCATATTTTTTGTGTAGGTGTGGAGTCTGTGGACTAAAAAATTATACACATGAGGAGGTTGCATATACTATGGCAAATCTTTTTGACCAAAAATAAATATACAATGGCAAATCTAATACGGAGTAATGAAATAGATCAGGCATAAAATTAAAGGCCTAAACCAAACTCTAATACTCTATCATAAATACCTATCATCATATAATTGAACCCTATAAGAAGTCGTAGTCCCTCATAAATAACCTCCTTTTTCTCCCTAGAGAAAGAGTTCATTATAAAGGATTACAAAATTTAATTATTATTTTATTTGTCGCGGTTATTTATTTATCTTCAAATATACACCGCATTGGTTGACAGAAAAGAGTAATTATTCGAAAAGACGATTTCACAATAGTTGTATTGTGCGTTTATCATTAAATAGATATGAAGTTAAAATGTCACGTAGAGTCACGATAAATAATCAAAAGATCACGAAAAAATATATAGAGAACGGGAGAATGGTCTTTTAATAAATTAATAAAAGACCGTTTTTTCCAAATTTTGTGAAAGTTAAAAGATAAACTACATGAATAATAAAACTCATAGTGCATGGGAAGCCGTATTCTACGAGACTTTGATACAAATAAGAACACTACCATAAATCCAAAACTCCTAAATTTTATCAATAGGAATATGGGTGCAGTATATATATTGATACTAATTTTGACTTATGTATAAGTTGGATATCACGATTACTCATAGGGTTTGTACATATATTTATCAATAAGTCTTTATTATGATGGGTATGTATATCTGTCATAAGCCTGTGACAGGCCAATTATCACTCATATTAGTAGACAAGACAAAAGTAAGAGTGTCAACGTGACTTGAAATTAAATTGATTGAATGTCTGACAAGTCAATTGACTTAACCATGACCAATGACGAAGCTAAGGTTTGGCCCAATGGGCCATGGCCCAGGCAGAAATATATAAAACTTTCAGTTTTTATATAGCATGAATTGAATGTGGTGGAGTTGGTAAAGCTTGTGTTGTAAAAAGATTTGAGCAATGCAAGAGGTAGCACGATCAACCCTCATGGTCTCTGACTTTTTAGATTGTAATTTCATTTTCTTAAATATTCTCCCATAGTTTTAAGATGAACATGTTATTTATATAAAATTTTTAATATTTAATATTTGAATAGTAGTTCAAAAGAAATCTTCATAAGGTTTACTTGAAATAAAACATCTATTTATATGAAACTAGTGTAGATCCCGCGCAAATGCGCAGTAAATATAGACCTTTTAATTTTTAGTGTATTAATTATAGATTTTAGATTTATCTCGCGAATTTTTATAAAACATAACTAATATTAAAATTAATCAAAAGAATTGAATAATTCCATGAATTGTGTTTTTTTATGAAAATATTTTAACCACATCAAATTTTTTTTAAAAAAAATTTTTCGTCACGAAGTTAATAATAGGAGATACCATTTTTATGTATAGATTATTTTAAATGGAAATTAGTTTAATAAAATGAAAATCTAATTTGTTTCCATATATAAGTTTGAGCACTTTGAAGGGAAAATCTTAGAGAGGTTGTATTCTCTTAGTATATAAGAGGATTTATATTTTTAAAATTTTTACCTCATTAATTATCAGCTCACTCCATTGTATTTTGATATGAAACAAAAAAATTGAAATTGAAAACTAATAAAAACATTTATTTAAGTTGTGATTTTTTTTAGTGATTTTTTTTTGTCACGAAGCTAATAGTAAGCATGTGTCAAGTTGTTCTCTACAATAATAATTATTGAATTACTGAAAAATTTAGCAACTTATAATCCTACTTTATAATTTAATACTATCAATTTTTATTTATTTTAATGAAAAATCATAATTATGAATTTATTTAAAAAATTATTAGAGTTTATTTATAAGAATATATTACTTGAAAAGATAATAATGTAATGAAAGAAAATTTTATTTATTACCTTATTTAGCTTAGATGCTTTTTGGAGGGAAAACTAAGAGAATTTTTATTCTCTTAGTAGTAGGGGATGAAAATCGGCCCCGACATCTATTTATATGAAAATGAAAATCGGCCCCGGTTGTGATTCTATCCTAGCTTCGTCCCTGACGATGACAAACATATATTTTCACAATGTAAGAATTGACATTTTTATAAGCTTATTAAAAACATAACAACATTTAGTCACCGTGCAACGCACGGGCATGAAATCTAGTTGAAATTAAATTAGAGAATTGACATTGAATTAAATTGAAATGTAGTAATAATGAATTAAATAAATTACCCAAACACTTGTAGAGAATTTGTTGGAAATTTTAATTAATTTATGTTAAGATCATGGTAGGCCCCACATTAGAAAATTACTTTTCTATCCCTAAATCAGCACCCAATCACAATTCACCAAAAAACTTGGCTTTTATACTTTGTAGATTTGACTTGTTTTAAGCTTAAACGGATACTTTCGTCTTAAATGATAATTTGTGCAAACGAGAGACTAACTGATGCATTTTAATTGGTTAATGTTGGTTAAATAATTGGATCAATTAAGAGAAAGGTTGCCTAAAGTTCTAAAAACAAAGATTAAACTTAAAACGAATTAACGTTGTTGCCATTGAACTCACAAAACCAGAGAAGGGTTTATTCCCTTTTCTTCCGCCATTATCGCACTTCGAGTTTCCAATTCCAAAAAATTTAAAAAAATGAAGAGAGCAACAACCAAATTAATTCCATTCTCCAAAATCACAACTTCCTCAACTTCAATTTCTTGCAATTTCACCACTAAAATAACTTCTTCTTCATCATCAATTTCCAATTCCCCAATTCAAAACCCATGTACCCAAACCCTAAAACCCTGCTCAAATTCCAACACTTTATTCTACAATCCCTACAAAACCCACCATTTCCACAACCTCCCATCTCACAATTACAGTACCCATAAAATTACCCCATATTATCCCTCCTCTGAGCAGAGAAAATCCAAAAAAAGGTCGAAACTTTGGGAAGTTTTCGAGGCCGCAAAGTCGGGTGAAGAAATGATTCAAGTTTTTAACAAAATGGAAGCTAAACTTGATGAAGCTGATATTGGTTTAGCTTGCTATTCAATAGGGTTTCAACTTGATGATGAAGGTGAGGATCCTCAAAAGATTATATCTTTTGGTAATAGAGCATTAGCCATTTTTGATAAAAAAGGTGAAAATCAATGTTATTTATTTGTTGCTTTGAGTTTACGGCTTTTGGGTTCTGCTAATTGTAGGTTAAGAAAGTTTAATGATGCATTAGGTTGTCTAAATAGAGCTGATACGATATTGGTTAAGCTAGATAATGATGGTGAGTATAGTGGTAATGAAATTAAGATTGTACGTCATGCTGTTATGATGGAGTTAGCTAATGTTTATGCTGAGAAGGCTATGATTGAGGCGATTATCGATAGTTTGAGGAAAGCTTTGGAAATTAATGAGGTTTTAATGGGGAAGGATAGTCGAGAATTTGGTGATGCGAATAGGGATTTTGCTGAGGCTTGTGTAGGGAATCATATGTTTAAGGATGGGTTGCCTTATTGTTTGAAGGCATTGGAGATACATTTGAGGTTGTTGGGGGAAAATTCTGTGGAGGTTGGACATGATAGACGAGTTCTGGGAGTTATTTATGCTGGGATGGAGGAGTATGAGAAAGCGGTAGAGGAGAATCGCTTGGCCCAGAAGGTTTTTAGGATTTGTGGTTGTAGTTCGGATGTGATTCGTGTTTTGATTGATGAGGCTAATATGCTTATTGCTATTGGGATGTATGAGGCTGCTATGGACACATTGAAAGGGGTTGTTCAGGATAGTGAGGATCTGGATCGCTCCCATATTCTGATTAGTATGGGCAAGGTTTTGGTGCATCAGGAGAAGTTCGCTGATGCAAAGAGCTGCTTGGAGGATGCTTGTAGTGAGCTTGATAAACAGGAGACATCAAAGCCATTGGAGGTCTCTCAAGCGTATATGGAGATAGCGAAGGAGTATCAGAATATGAATGAGTTGGAAAATGCGATCTCTTTGTTAAAGAGAGCACACTCTTTATTAGAGAAGTTACCTGAGAAAGATCACTTAGAAGGTAGTGTATTGGGTAGGATAGGGTGGCTTCTTTTGTTGACGGGTAAGGTGACGGAGGCTACACCTATCCTCGAAAGTGCAGTTGAAATTGTCAAAGATATGTATGGGTCCGACCACTTTGTAGTTGGGTATGTTTGCAACAACTTGGGTGTGGCCTATTTAGAGTTGGAGAGACTAGAGTTGGCCGCAAAAATGTTTTCTGCTGCTAAGGACCTTATGGATCCGTCTCTGGGCCCCCATCACCACGACTCTATTCAAGCATGCCAAAATCTCTCAAAAGCATATGCTGCCATGAAAAGGTAAATTAATTTCTGTTTTCTGCTGTCCTTGATATGCCTGCTTGTTTAGAAGGTTTTTATTATGTGGTTTATGACTTTATGATGCTTTATATTTTATTTATCTTCTGTGCGCGTTACCATTCTCTGCCTATTTGTTGGAAAAGGGAACACTGTATAAATGACATTAGTGTTGCGATTTTTTGTGTGCAAGAAAGCAGCTTGTCATTCCATTAAGTAAAGGAATTACAAAAGAATCCTTACAAAGAAGCACATATCTAGACAAAACACACTGGCTAGTTAAGGCATGAACTGTCTTCAAAATCTTCACTAATAGCCCCTTTTGACTGGCGTACAGCTAACACGCACTACATATTGGACCTCAGAAATAATAAGCTGGGTAAATTTCTTTTGATTGTCAAACACTCTATTGTTCCTTTCCTGCCAAATTGAACAAGTAGTAGCCATGAGAACACAGCGAGCAAGACTCCTCCTTCAAGTTTTCCCTCTTGTGAGAGTTAGCAGCTCGTGTTTACTACAAATGTTGTCTACTGTGTCTGTGGCCAGAGAACTTGAAGGAGGAGTCTTGCTCGCTGTAGTTATAAAAGAGTGCCTTGGCATTATGATTGGGTCCTTGAAAGCTTTATTCAATAGTAAAGTAGGAAAGCAGCTTCTGAAAATGGAATAAAGAGACTTGAGTTGAAGCCTGTATTGACATTTCGACAAGTTCTTAGCATTCTGAATACCCTCCCACTTATCAATAGATTCGTTTCTAGTAGACAACATTTGCTTCCAAAACTGAGAAGTAATAATGGGTTAACTGTCCAACATACCTCATGTTTGCAGACCAAAAGTGTGGAGGGTAGCTTTGAGGATATTCCAATCTAGCGAGTCAAAGGCTTAATTAATACTACGTATCTATTTTCATCATACATCTTAGAGATATATTTTTTCTAGCATGTGTTCACTAACTATCGAGTTACCAAAGTATTGTCAAAAATAGATCTCCGTTGAACGAAAGCGGCTTGCTCCTCCCCCACAAGAATAGGCATAACCGTACGCAGTCTATTCATTAGATGATTAGAATTTTACTAATGGTTTTGTAGATAGTTCAGAAATAGGAAATTGGCCTGTAATCCATTATCCATCACAGGATTGGGGGAATGACCCTTTGGAATTAGATAAATTATTGTAGAATTAACAGCCTTCACGAGTTTACCTGATGTGAAGAAGCTCATGACATCATTTGTGAACTCCAATCCGGTAATGCCCCAAGTTTTCTTAGAAAAAACCCCGAAGAAGCCCCATCCGGTCCCGGACTTTTGTTTTCATCTATTGAGAAGAGCATTTCTTATTTCTTGCATTGTAATAAGAGTAATAAGAGCTTTCTCCCTGCTGCACAGTTTAGACATCAACAGTTTGCACCTCTTCAGCTTTTCCAACAAGCTCGGTGTAATATTCAACAAAAAGCATTGTCAATATCCCTCTAGCTCTGACTTTTTAATGAAAGTATGCTGTGTAACCGTCCACCAACCAAATAACACGACTTTTAGACCCTTGATAAATAACACTGATTTCAGCCTTTCTTTAAAGTATAATACCCCTGACTGAGCCTTAGATTCGTCAAGGATCCCGCTGCAATTCAAATTGACAGAGGGTGAGAGCAGCTTTAGCATTAGCTATCCATGTACCCTGCAAGGAAGATTAGCAAAAGCATATTTATTCAATCTCTGTTAGACAGTCGCAATAATGTGAACTAACTAAGAGGGAATGATTTGAGATGCCTGCAGTAAGTGCTTCAGCAAAAGAGGGAAATTAGAGATCCAAACAGAATTAATCAACACCCTATCAAGCTTTTTACGCTTGAATATAAGGGGCATACCCTTCCATTATCTTGGAGAACGAGTGGCATAAAACTGTCTAATTCGACTTGAATATCTGAAAACCAATTTTTCTCGTGTTGGCGTGAACAAATTCTAAATATCAGATTAGTTTTGACTACTTATGCTGAGAATTGAGATAGTAGCTATTATCGTAAAAACATTATGGAATCAGTTTATGGAACTTTTACATAAATCTGTATACTTAAAAGCTTGTTTGTTCAATGACAGCTATCCGCTTGCAATAGAGTTCCAGCAAAATGCAGTCAATGCGTGGGAAAGTCATGGACGTAGTGAAGAAGACGAGCTTAGGGAAGCACGTCGACTCTTGGAGCAACTGATGGCGAGTGCTCATGGCGCTTTAACCAAAGATTACCTTACAAAGGCTCTGCCTTTACCGTACTTTAGAGCTGATAGGAGAGACTTGCAGGCTCCTCAACCCAGCAGTGAGAGCAGTCCCAAGCAATTATCTGGTTAAATTGAAAGAAAATTGTCTCGGGCACTGTAGTTAAGTTCAAAGACATTTTTTGTTGGTCTAATCTAATCTATGCAGGCTAAAACAGGCTTTTAGGCATTTCAGGCTAATTCGGGCTTATACCCTTTTGTATCGGTAATACCTTTGAAATCTCCATTGACTGCTGAAATAGATAGTAGTACTCCGTACTTTGTTATGAAGATTGTATATGGGAAGTTATGGGTGTTATCTTGTTAATATACGAAGTTGACGTAGATTTTATTCACTTTCTGCCTCGTGTGATTGCTTTTAAACAAACTTACTGCTTCATTCTGGACATAATGTGTTCAAGTGGTTGGATGGATGAACTTTCACTCTTGATGAATATGATTTTTTTCTTCTTTAGGCTTGAAATCTTGTTTACTTTTTAAGTTCTAAGTTGTTAATGGTAAAAGGGGGGATTTGAAGAGAGGAAATTAGGGTAACGGATGTGGCGTTGACTGGTGAAATTGCGGAAAGACATACGAGATCCAGAACAGGCAAACAAAGAAGTCCAAAAAATCATTACTTGTGAGAAATAAAATCCTTTGTTTATTTTTGCAGTACATTTCTTATGTTATACGGTAGTATTTTTTTAGTTTTTACACAGTATTATTTTACATTTGTATACTCCTGAGTCCTGACACAAAAACATTCGAGTTAGAATAGTCAAATTTGTTTAATTATGAATGATAATTTTAGTAAAACGTTCTTTTATTTTAATTATTGAGAAATAATTATGAATCAAATTAATATTTTTCTTTCACCTTTTTAGACATTTTTTTAAATCAATTTAGGATTTGTGTTCATCGAAAATAAGTGTTCTATAGCCATTGGTTATTTGGTGGTGTATTGGTGGTGTATGATAGCGGAGGAAGGGCGGTGGCGTTACCACCAATGAGCTCACAACACTGTTCCTTTTTATGCATCTTATAATTTACACAAAATCTTATAGACGGCACATATCCGTTTATAACTAAAGATATGCCAAATACAATACCACATTCCAATAGGACAAACAACAAATAGGGTGGTGGGGGCAAAAAATGTCACCACTTACAAACTATTTGACCCGTCTTTAGCTATAAACAGATATCCGTCTATAGCAAAACTAGCTTATTAATTTATTCGTTTTTCCGTTAAATTCATATTTTGGGTAATCCCGCTTCCTGTAACCGGAAAAGAAAAACCATTAAGCTCACAACACTGTCAACACTAGGGAAAGGGGTTTCTTCTCTTTTCTTCCGACACTGTCACGCTTTCGAGTTTCGAATTCCTACCAGAGATTTTTTTTTTTTAAAAATTTAAAAAAATGAAGAGAGCAACAACCAAATTAATTTCATGCTCCAAAATCACAACTTCCTCAACTTCAATTTCTGGTAATTTCACCACACAATTCACAACTTCTTCATCATCAATTTCCAATTCCCCAATTCAACAATCATGTACCCAAACCCTAAAACCCTGCTCAAATTCCAATGCTTTATTCTACAAACCTTACAAAACCCACCATTTCCACAACAACCCATCTCAGAATTACAGTACCCATGTTGGAATTACCCCTTATTTTCCCTCTAACCACAGTAACAACAATACCCATGTTGGAATTACCCCATATATTCCCTTTAACCAGAGAAAAATCAAGAAAAGCTCAAACATTGCGGAATTTTTGGAGACGGCGAAGTCGGCTGAAGAAATGCTTGAAGCTTTTAAGAAAATGGAGGGTAACCTTGATGAAAGTGAAATTGGTTTTGCTTGCATGTTAATAAGCTTTCAACTTAATCAAGAAGGTAAGGATCCTGAAAAGATTGTATCTTTTGCTAATAGAGCATTATCTGTTTTTGATAAAGAAGGTGAAAATAAATGTTATTTATTTGTTGCTTCCATTTTACAACTTTTGGGTTCTATTAATTATAGTTTAAGGAAGTATAATGATGCATTAGGGTTTCTTAATAGAGCTAAAAACATATTGGTTAAGTTAGAGGATGATGGTAAGTATGATTCTAAGGATATTAAGCCTTTACTTCTTCATCATGTTCTGATGATGTTAGCTGATGTTTATGGTGCTAAGGGTATGATTGAGGCTTATATGGATAATTTGAGGAAAGCTTTGGAAATTAAGGAAGTTTTGATGGGGAAGGATAGTAGGGAGTTTGGTAATGCTAATAGGGATTTCGCTATAGCGTGTGTCGGGAGTCAGGACTTTAAGGATGGGTTGTTGTATTGTTTGAAGGCGTTGAAGATACATCTGGCGTTGTTGGGGGAAAACTCTGTGGAGGTTGGTCATGATAGACGGGTTCTTGGGGCTATTTATAATGGAATGGAGGAGTATAAGAAAGCGTTGGAGGAGTTTCAGTTGGCGCAAAAGGTTTATAAGAATTGTGGATGTAGTTCTTATTTGGATCGTGCTGTGATTGATGCTGCTAATGTGAATATTGCTCTTGGGAGGTATGAGGATGCTATGAATACATTGAAGGGGGTTGTTCAGGATAGTGAGAATCAGTTCCATATTCTGACTAGTATTGGCGCGGTGTTGATACATCAGGAAAAGTTCGCTGATGCAAAGAGGTGTTTGGAGAATGCTTGTAGTGTGCTTGATAAACAGGATAAATCAAAGCCGTTTCAGGTGTTTGAAGCGTATTTGACGCTAATAAAGCTTTATGAGGCTATGGAAGAGTTTGAAACTTCGATTTCTTTGTTAAAGAGAGCACTCTCTTTGTTAGAGAAGTTACCCAACGAACAATCTTTAGAACTGGGTGTATCGGCCAGGATAGGTTGGCGTCTTTTGTTGATGGGTAAGGTGACACAGGCTATACCTTACTTGGAGAGTGCGGCTGAAATTGAGAAAGTGACGTTTGGGTCCAAGAATTTCGTACTTGGGTATGTCTATAACAACTTGGGCGTGGCTTATTTGGAGTTGGAGAGAACACAATTGGCCGCACAAATGTTTGCTGCTGCTAAGGACATTATGGATGCGTCGTCTCTTGGCCCTCATCACAATGATTCTATTCAGGCATGCCAAAACCTCTCAAAAGCATATGCTGCGATGAAAAGGTAAATTTATGTCTGTTTTCTGCTGTTATTGATATGCTGCCGACTTATGTAAAGGGTTTTTATCATGTGATTTATGATGCTCTAGTTTTTATTTATCTGTTGTGTGCTTTGCCATCCTCTGGCTATTTGTTGGAAAAGGGAACACTGTATAATTGACATTAATGTTGCGTTGTTTTTCAAGAAAGCGGCTTGTCATTCCATTAGGTAAAGAAAATACAAAAGAATCCTTACAAAGAATCACCAATTAAGATATCTACACGAAACACACTGGCTAGTTAAAGCATGAGCTATGTCTTCAAACATTTCACTATTAGCCCCCTTTTGCCAGGCACACAGCCTAACACACGCTACATATTAGACCTCAGAAACAATAAGCTAGGTAGACTTCTTTTGATTGCCAAACACACTATTGTTCCACAGTATAGTAGGAAAGCAGCCTCTGAAAATGGAATAAAGAGACTTGAGTTGAAACATGTACTGACCTTCCGACAAGTGCTTAGCATTCTGAATACCGCCACTTAGACATATCAGGCAGACCAAAAGCATGGAGGATAGCTTTGGGGAAATTCCATTCTAGTTAATCAAAGGCTTAATTAATACGCCCTCTATACTTGTGGGAGCGGGTTGGGGGAAACACACTGGTAAATTTTGCAGGAAAATGACTGACTTCAGGTTCCCCGAATAACACTCATCCGAGATTATCAGGTGTACCCTTGAAATATGGCATACCTAAGATAAGATCCCTACATTTTTATCCTCTGGTGGGCGAAAAACAATTGTACTATCACACTATAAACCTTGAACCGACTGTAGAACGTAGAACCGAACGTTGCTCTTAATTTTTATTAGATTCGACCTATCTGGGGTTTATTCCCCCAACCCAGATTCTGAACTAATAAGTTTCCACATTCTGTATTTCTGTGGTTAGGAAGACCGCAATCACTGAACGTTATATTCTTGATTTTGCTCATCAATTCACCCAGTGTGTCCGTCTCAAAAACGAAGAAGAGTTGTGTTGTAGAGGCCAATTATTATGCCTATCACATGTATCAGTTTAACATTGAGCATCGGTGTATTGTCGCCACTGGCCAACGTTTTTTAGGCTTAACTATGCAAATTATTATGAGAAAACAAGTTTTAATCATGTATAAGTTACAAGTTTACAACTTACAAGCTACGGAAACAAATCATGTAAAGTATTATGCAGAACTTTTCTTTTGGTGTTAACTCCTATCATCTTTAGGAGCAGTTTTCTTTGCTGTATTAACTGTTGTATGAGCAGTTTCCCTCAGAGTTAGGCCGCACATCCTTCCATTATCTTAGAGAATGAGTGGCATAAAACTATCTAACTGGACTTGAATATCTGAAAACCAATTTTCTCGTGTTGGCGATGTGAATAAATGTTGCACAGCAGGATTAGTTTATGGAACTTTTAATCAGTTTATGGTACTTTTACAAAAATCTGTATACTTAAAAGTTAGGGTTTTTTGATAATTGCTACCACGTATAATCCAAATTTTACCAACTGCTACCAACATAATTTTTCTTTAAAAACTGCTACCAAAGTATTTGGCTCGGATGACAAATCACTACCAACTTACAACGAACCTCTTTATTGTGCCTGGGTAGACAGGAATACCCCTATTTTTACACTCCCCTCACTCATTCCTTCACTTTACCCAAACATCACTCTTTAACCTAAAATTTACCTTTACTCACCAAATGTTCTTAAACCTAATTACTACCAACTTACAACGAACCTCTTTATTGTGCCTGGGTAGACAGGAATACCCCTATTTTTACACTCCCCTCACTCATTCCTTCACTTTACCCAAACATCACTCTTTAACCTAAAATTTACCTTTACTCACCAAATGTTCTTAAACCTAATTACTTCCAATTAAATTGGGGGAAATCAGAGAATCATCCTAGTCTTTAACTTTCTTCCCCAAATTTAATACGGCCTTAGGGTTTGCATTTAATCTCAATCCCCAATGGTTTCCAATCCCAGGTAAGTAAGTTTTCATCACTGGCTTGTTTTTATCCCTCCTTTTCATTTTCTCGTTTTTTATACCATTGTTTGCTAGATTCACATTGTTTATTAGATTGCATCCTTGTCTTATTGTTATATTCTTAGAACTTTTTTATTTCCTAAATAAGATTATTCTATTATCCTTCTTTCTAGGAACTTGATATATTAACTTTGTTTCAAAATTAACAAGTTTGAAATTAATGGTTAAATTTAATAGTGGGAGTTAAGAAAAGAGATAGAATGATTATCTGAACTTGAAAAATAAAGATGAAAGCAGAAATGGAAATAAGAATAATGCAGTAAGAGAATTGAAATTAATGATGAACTTGAAAATAAGTGGGGGAAATGAAGAAGTATTAATGGAGTAGTAAATGTAGTAGAAGAACATATAAGGGCGAGGGTAAGGACAAATAAGGAAGTGAAAATATTACTTAAAATGAGAATTTGAAATGAATGGCACAGATCTGATCTTTCTGGCTTCGTCTATAAGTTGGTAGTGATTTGTCGTCCGAACCAAATACTTTGGTAGCAGTTTTTAAAGAAAAATTACTTTGGTAGCAGTTGGTAAAATTTGGATTATATGTGGTAGCAGTTATCAAAAAACCCTAAAAGTTAAAAGCTTGTTTGTTCTATGACAGCTATCCCCTAGCAATAGAGTTCCAGCAAAAGGCAGTCGATGTGTGGGAAAGTCATGGACGTAGTGAAGAAGACGAGCTTAGGGAAGCACGTCAACTCTTGCAGCAACTGAAGGCGAGTGCTCGTGGCGCTTCAACCAAAGATTACCCTACAAAGACCGTGCCTCTACCGTACGTTAGAGCTGATAGGAGAGACTTGTAGGCTCCTCAACCCAGCAGTGAGAGCAGTCCCAAGCAATTATCTGGTTAAATTGAAAGAAAGTTGTCTCAGGCACAGTAGTTAAGTTCAAAGACATTTTTTGTTGGTCTAATCTAATATATGCGGCCTAAAGCAGGCTAATTCGGGCATTTCAGGCTAATTGGGGATTATACCCTTTTGTATCGGTAATACCTTTGAAATCTCCATTGACTCTGGAATTAGATAGTATTCCGTACTTTGTTATGAAGATTGTATGTGGGAAGTTATGGATGTTATCTTGTTAATATACGAACATGACGTAGATTTTATTCACTTTCTGCCTCCTGTGATTGCTTTTAAACAAACTTACTGCCTGATTTTGGACATAATGTGGTCAAGTGGTTCGATGGATGAACTTTCACTCTTACTTTTGATGATTTTTTTTTTTTTTTTCCAGTTAGTCTTGCTGAAGACGGGTCGGAGCAAGTGACGGATAATGCCACTCACAAAACGGATATGGGGGACAAGGTGGGGCATCCCCATGTGCTTCCCTCTCTCCTCTATTTGGATCATTTGTGAGAGGAAATGGTATCCGTCACTCCAAAGTGACGGATACGTGTCGTTTTCAATGAGATTTTGTGTTTTTTTTTCTTTTTTAGGCTCGAAATCTCGTTTACTTTTAAGTTCTAACGTTGGTAAAGGATGTGGCGCTGACTGGTGAAATTGCGGAAAGACATACGAGATGCAGAACAGACGCACGACGAAGTCCAAAAAATCATTACTTGTGAGAAATAAAATCCGTTGTTTATTTTCGTACTACATTTTTTTATGTTATATAGTAGTATTTTTTTAAGTTTTTACTAAGTACTTATTTTACATATGTATACCCCTGACACAAAAACATTCGTGTTAGAATAGTCAAATTTGTTTAATTATGGATGATAATTTGAGTAAAACGTACTTATATTTTAATTATTGAGGAATAATTATGAATCAAATTAATATTTTTCTTTTACCTTTTTGGACATTTTTTTAAATCAATTTAGGATTTGTGTTCATCGAAAATGAGTGTTCTATAGCCTTTGGTTGTTTGGTGGTGGATTGGTGGTGTATGATAGCGGAGGAAGGGCGGTGGCGTTACCAACTTACCACCAATGAGCTCACAACACTGTTCCTTTTTATGCATCTTAATTTATTCGTTTTTCCGTAAATTCATTACTTTGGGGTAATCTTGCTTCTTATAACCGGAAAAAAAAAAACCATTGAGCTCACTACACTGTCAACACTAGAGAAAAGGGTTTCTCCTCTTTTCTCCCGACACTGTCACGCTTTGGAGTTTCGAATTCCTACCAGAGAAAAATTTTAAAAAAAATGAAGAGAGCAACAACCAAATTAATTTCATGCTCCAAAATCGCAACTTCCTCAACTTCAATTTCTGGTAATTTCACCCCACAATTCACAAATTCTTCATCATCAATTTCCAATTCCCCAATTCATAAACCATGTACGAATCACAACCTAAAACCCTGCTCAAATTCCAATGCTTTATTCTACAAATCTTACAAAACCCACCATTTCCACAATAACCCATCTCAGAATTACAGTACCCATGTTGGAATTACCCCAGATTTTCCCTTTCTCAAGAAAAGCTCAAACATTGCGGAAGTTTTGACGGCGGCGAAGTCGGCTGAAGAAATGCTTAAAGCTTTTAAGAAAATGGAGGCTAACCTTGATGAAGGTGAAATTGGTTTTGCTTGCATGTTAATAGGCTTTCAACTTAGACAAGAAGGTAAGGATCCTGAAAAGATTGTATCTTTTGCTAATAGAGCATTAGCTGTTGTTGATAAAGAAGGTGAAAATAAAGGTTGTTTATTTGTTGCTTCGATTTTAGAACTTTTGGGTTCTACTAATTATAGTTTAAGGAAGTATAATGATGCATTAGGGTTTCTTAATAGAGCTAATAACATATTGGTTAAGTTAGAGGATGATGGTAAGTATGATTCTCAGGATATTAAGCCTGTACTTCATGCTGTTCAGATGAACTTAGCTGATGTTCATGGTGCTAAGGGTATGATTGAGGCTTTTATGGATAATTTGAGGAAATCTTTGGAAATTAAGGAAGTTTTGATGGGGAAGGATAGTAGGGAGTTTGGTAATGCTAATAGGGATTTCGCTATTGCGTGTGTCCGGAGTAAGGACTTTAAGGATGGGTTGTTGTATTGTTTGAAGGCGTTGAAGATACATCTGGCGTTGTTGGGGGAAAACTCTGTGGAGGTTGGTCATGATAGACGGGTTCTTGGAAGAGTTTATAATGGAATGGAGGAGTATAAGAAAGCGTTGGAAGAGTTTCAGTTGGCGCAAAAGGTTTATAAGAATTGTGGATGTAGTTCTTATTTGGATCATGCTGTGATTGATGCTGCTACTTTAAATATTAATCTTGGGAGGTACGAGGACGCTATGAATACATTGAAGGGGGTTGTTCAGGATAGTGAGAATCAGTTTTATATTCTGACTAGTATTGGCGCGGTGTTGATACATCAGGAAAAGTTCGCTGATGCAAAGAGGTGTTTGGAGAATGCTTGTAGTGTGCTTGATAAACAGGAGAAATCAAAGCCGTTTGAGGTGTTTGAAGTGTATTTGACGATAACAATGCTTTATGAGGCTATGGAAGAGTTTGAAACTTCGATTTCTTTGTTAAAGAGAGCACTCTCTTTGTTAGAGAAGTTACCCAACGAACAACCACCTTTAGAACTGGATGTATCGGCCAGGATAGGTTGGCGTCTTTTGTTGATGGGTAAGGTGACACAGGCTATACCTTACTTGGAGAGTGCGGCTGAAATTGGGAAAGTGACGTTTGGGTCCAAGAATTTCGTACTTGGGTATGTCTATAACAACTTGGGCGTGGCTTATTTGGAGTTGGAGAGAACACAATCGGCCGCACAAATGTTTGCTGCTGCTAAGGACATTATGGATGCATCGTCTCTTGGCCCTCATCACAATGATTCTATTCAGGCATGCCAAAACCTCTCAAAAGCATATGCTGCGATGAAAAGGTAAATTTATGTCTGTTTTCTGCTGTTATTGATATGCTGCCGACTTATTTAAAGGGTTTTTATCATGTGATTTATGATGCTCTAGTTTTTATTTATCTGTTGTGGGCTTTGCCATCCTCTGGCTATTTGTTGGAAAAGGGTACGCTGTATAAATGACATTAATGTTGCGCTTTTTTTTTTGGCAAGAAAACGGCTTGTCATTCCATTAGGTAAAGAAAATACAAAAGAATCCTTACAAAGAATCACCAATTAAGATATCTACACGAAACACACTGGCTAGTTAAAGCATGAGCTATGTCTTCAAACATTTCACTATTAGCCCCCTTTTGCCAGGCACACAGCCTAACACACGCTACATATTAGACCTCAGAAACAATAAGCTAGGTAGACTTCTTTTGATTGCCAAACACACTATTGTTCCACAGTATAGTAGGAAAGCAGCCTCTGAAAATGGAATAAAGAGACTTGAGTTGAAACATGTACTGACCTTCCGACAAGTGCTTAGCATTCTGAATACCGCCACTTAGACATATCAGGCAGACCAAAAGCATGGAGGATAGCTTTGGGGAAATTCCATTCTAGTTAATCAAAGGCTTAATTAATACGCCCTCTATACTTGTGGGAGCGGGTTGGGGGAAACACACTGGTAAATTTTGCAGGAAAATGACTGACTTCAGGTTCCCCGAATAACACTCATCCGAGATTATCAGGTGTACCCTTGAAATATGGCATACCTAAGATAAGATCCCTACATTTTTATACTCTGGTGGGCGAAAAACAATTGTACTATCACACTATAAACCTTGAACTGACTGTAGAACGTAGAACCGAACGTTGCTCTTAATTTTTACTAGATTCGACCTATCTGGGGTTTATTCCCCCAACCCAGATTCTGAACTAATAAGTTTCCACATTCTGTATTTCTGTGGTTAGGAAGACCGCAATCACTGAACGTTATATTCTTGATTTTGCTCATCAATTCACCCAGTGTGTCCGTCTCAATCACGAAGAAGAGTTGTGTTGTAGAAGTAGAGGCCAGTTATTATGCCTATCACATGTATCAGTTTAACATTGAGCATCGGTGTATTGTCGCCACTGGCCAACGTTTTTTAGGCTTAACTATGCAAATTATTATGAGAAAACAAGTTTAATCATGAAAGTTACAAGTTTACAACTTACAAGCTACGGAAACAAATCATGTAAAGTATTATGCAGAACTTTTCTTTTGGTGTTAACTCCTATCATCTTTAGGCGCAGTTTTCTTTACTGTATTAACTGTTGTATGAGCAGTTTCCCTCAGAGTTAGGCCGCACATCCTTCCATTATCTTAGAAAACGAGTGGCATAAAACTATCTAACTGGACTTGAATATCTGAAAACCAATTTTCTCGTGTTGGCGATGTGAATAAATGTTGCACAGCAGGATTAGTTTATGGAACTTTTAATCAGTTTATGGTACTTTTACAAAAATCTGTATACTTAAAAGTTAGGGTTTTTTGATAATTGCTACCACGTATAATCCAAATTTTACCAACTGCTACCAACATAATTTTTCTTTAAAAGCTGCTACCAAAGTATTTGGCTCGGATGACAAATCACTACCAACTTACAACGAACCTCTTTATTGTGCCTGGGTAGACAGGAATACCCCTATTTTTACACTCATTCCTTCACTTTACCCAAACATCACTCTTTAACCTAAAATTTACCTTTACTCACCAAATGTTCTTAAACCTAATTACTTCCAATTAAATTGGGGAAATCAGAGAATCATCCTAGTCTTTAACTTTCTTCCCCAAATTTAATACGGCCTTAGGGTTTGCATTTAATCTCAATCCCCAATGGTTTCCAATCCCGGGTAAGTTTTCATCACTGGCTTGTTTTTATCCCTCCTTTTCATTTTCTCGTTTTTTATACCATTGTTTGCTAGATTCACATTGTTTATTAGATTGCATCCTTGTCTTATTGTTATATTCTTAGAACTTTTTTATTTCCTAAATAAGAGTATTCTATTATCATTCTTTCTAGGAACTTGATATATTAACTTTGTTTCAAAATTAACAAGTTTGAAATTAATGGTTAAATTTAATAGTGGGAGTTAAGAAAAGAGATAGAATCTTATCTTTATTAATTCAGAAGACAATACTCAATCCAGGGCGTGTCAAGTCATTAATTCAGTTTTTTTTTTTTTTTTTGGAAATACATGTTATGGTGGGACCCGTTAGTGTGCAATGTATTTATTTCTTCAGAATTCCGGCTATACAAACCTGCGACAAATCCCGTCTTAGAACAAATACTATGAAATAATACTATGATATAATTTTATACATTCCGAATAAATGAAATTAATGGCATATAAGCGGAATGAATTACAAATCGGAATAAATGAAACTAATTACAAATAAATGAATTACATAATTTAAAAAAAAAAATTAAATAATAATAAAATTACATAATTACGAGAAGGAATTACATTTTATTACGGGATTGAATTACATATAATGCGAATAAATTACATGCATAATTTATAAAAACTAGATAGTACGATATTTTTTAAAAAAAAAACATCATTTGTTATTTCCTTTTAAACCATTGCATGTGAGAACACGTATTTGTAACAAGTTTAAACATTAATTATGTAGATCGCTGATTTAGACCAACTAGAAAAGTAAAATAAAAATGCAAAAAAAAAAAAAAAATCATCCAAAAACATTAATACCGGCTCAAATACATACCCGTGCAATTTTGCACGGGTTTAAAACTAGTGATTATCTGAACTTGAAAAATAAAGATGAAAGCAGAAATGGAAATAAGAATAATGGAGTAAGAGAATTGAAATTAATGATGAACTTGAAAATAAGTGGTGGAAATGAAGAAGTATTAATGGAGTAGTAAATGTAGTAAAAGAACATATAAGGGCGAGGGTAAGGGCAAATAAGGAAGTGAAAATATTACTTAAAATGAGAACTTGAAATGAATGGCACAGATCTGATCTTTCTGGCTTCGTCTATAAGTTGGTAGTGATTTGTCGTCCGAACCAAATACTTTGGTAGCAGTTTTTAAAGAAAAATTACTTTGGTAGCAGTTGGTAAAATTTGGATTATATGTGGTAGCAGTTATCAAAAAACCCTAAAAGTTAAAAGCTTGTTTGTTCTATGACAGCTATCCCCTGGCAATAGAGTTCCAGCAAAAGGCAGTCGATGCGTGGGAAAGTCATGGACGTAGTGAAGAAGACGAGCTTAGGGAAGCACGTCAACTCTTGCAGCAACTAAAGGCGAGTGCTCGTGGCGTTTCAACCAAAGATTACCCTACAAAGACAGTGCCTCTACCGTACGTTAGAGCTGATAGTAGAGACTTGCAGGCTCCTCAACCCAGTAGTGAGAGCAGTACCAAGCAATTATCTGGTTAAATTGAAAGAAAGTTGTCTCAGGCGCTGTAGCTAAGTTCAAAGACATTTTTTGTTGGTCTAATCTAATCTTTGCGGGCTAAAGCAGGCTAATTCGAGTATTTCAGGCTAATTGAGGCTTATACCCTTTTGTATCGGTTATACCTTTGAAATCTTCATCGACGGCTGAATTAGATAGTATTCAGTACTTTGTTATGAAGATTGTATGTGAGAAGTTATGGATGTTATCTTGTTAATACAAGAACTTGACGTAGATTTTTATTCACTTTCTGCCTCGTGTGACTAGTGTGCTTGCTTTTAAACAAACTTAGCGCGTGATTTTGGACAGGATGTGTTTGAGTGGATGGACGAAGTTCCACTCTTAATGAAAACGTTTATTTTTCCTTCTTTAGGCTCGAAATCCCGTTTACTTTTAAGTTCTGACGTAACGTCAAGGGGGGAATTGAAGAGAGGATATTAGGGTAAAGGATGTGACCCCGATAGGAGAAATTGCAGAAAGACATACGAGATGGAGTTGAAAGGTAAATGATTACTTGTGTGAGAAATAAAGTCCATTATTTATTTTCGCAATACATTTTCTACTTTTACCTATTATTTTCCATTTGTATACCCTTGAGGCCCTGTTCTTTTGACTTAAAGTCACCTAATTTCAGTTCACTTCAGATTCTATAAGTTCAGTTTAGTTTAGTTCAGATCGAAAAAATGAGTTTGTTAACCTTTCTGGTACAGCAAAATTCAGAAATGAGCAATTGCCAATTTTGATAATCTTAGGAAGCAGGAATGATGAATCTCGTCTCAGTAGGATTGACCAGTCGTACGAGACCCGAAATCAGCCATCAGTAGTTACTTCTTACGGAGTACATAGAAGCCTTATAAGCGTTGGATACTTGGATGACGACAGTATAGGAACTCTAGTCAGGGCAACAACTCTTTCAGGTTGGTCATCGCGTTACATAATTACACAACTGTCTGTCTATCCACAGGAAGGCCATTCCCTGTATGCTTCGACAATGGCATTCTATCGAAACCAAACAAGATTTTAACAAAAATACAAAGCAACAGGCCAGCATTAAGGGTTTCAACCTGGATTCCAAATCCATTCTTATTCATCAATTCAAAACACAAATACACACTGACACAAATACAGTAATTAAACCCTACAGCTCTCAATGCTTCAAATTACAGCCGCTTTCTCTTCCATTTCTTCAAGTGATGACCTCAACGTCTGAAACTGACAACATACAATCTTAACTCATGTCGAAACCCCAAACTGAGACTTGACAAACGAAAAAGTGGAATGCAGGCTTCCTTGTATGCTTCAGCTACCGAATCATGGGTTAAAGTGAATGCCAAGCTCATCAAAAACAACCTTCATACCGCAGTCTACCCGAAACAATTGATTCATGATCAGCAAGCCACACTTCAAAGACATCTTTCAAAGGAAATCAATTCAGAACAATGCTGAAAACGCCCAATTGAAGCACTCCAAGCTCCAAAACACCATCTTTCGAGCAAAACGAATACAATGCAATGCTAAAATACTCTACAGTAAGCTCCATTCTCCAAAGATACCACCTTTCCCCACAAACACAAACTTTGTCCCACCAAAAACTAACATACATTAACTAGCAGACAGGACCGTCTAATAGCAAGTTCAAGCCGCAAACTGTTTAAAGTCTAATTTGCTAGCTAAATGTCCACGTTCGAGTACCATCTACTAAAAAAATAAGTTTTTCAATTATACAGCGCCTCAAACGGTCTTTTGGAACCGGGCCTGATTTGAAACCCAATCAACAATTACCAGAATCCTACAGAAAATGGCACAGATCTAGCAATACACTAACCAACATCAAATAAAATTGAAAACCCAAGTTCCATAATAGTTAAAATCTAGCAGTTTTTCGTGTACAAGTGAAAAGGGAGGTGACAAAGGAGGTGAAACTTGAGAATGAGAAGAATAAAGACAGCAATGAAGATAATAGAGATTAAAACAGCACATGGGCAAAGGAATACCAAAAGAAAGGAACATTTAGAATTTTCCGAGGATGGAAATTCTTCTTTGACGCTGTAATCATCCCTTACTGTTGGTGGAGCGTATGGAGGTCGAATTGTTGAAGCCATGGAAGTTACTGTTCACACTCTACACAGTTGAGCAATTAGCACTAAGGCCTATTTTTTGGATTTAATTTCAATTCTGATCGATTCAGTGTAGGATGTTTCAGTCGAAAAGAACAGGACCGGTACTTGTATAATTCTAAGTAGTTTGATGGTTGTTTATGGGATAGACTGGGGTTAAGTTAGTTTAGTCGGGTTTGGATTAAGGAGTCGTTATAAAGATAATCCAAGCTCTTAGGCGAGCTTAGAATAGAGGATAAACCAAAATAAATACTCCCTCTTATTGAAGGATTTTTTAAAATTAAGTTCAAAAATAAAGTATTTATTATTTTGGGTTAATTTTTAGGGATAATTGATAATCACTACCAACTTTAACAGTCTTTTTCATAATCACTACCAAGATAAAAAAAAGTTTCATAATCACTACCCTAAAGTCTTCTCCGACTTAAAATCAATACCAGTTTGCCTGAAAACGTCATTTAATTCTTGAAATTTAAAAATCCCGCCTAAAATCCTTTATTTCATTCCAATTTTGCCCTTCCTCTTGTTAATTATAAGCTGTTGTTCTTCCCTTCCCCTTCATTTCTTCTTGTTGTTCTTGTTTATACTTTAGGTATGTATGCTTCCTCTTGTTCATTCCAATTTTCGTTCTTCTCTATCTTTTTTCTTAATTTCTTCTTCTTTCTTCTTTTCTCTGTTTCTTGGTTTGTATTTATCAAAAATATTTGCGTCTGAAACAGGAAATGGAAGGCCAAATGCGGACTGCAATTAAGTGCCATTGTCGTGTCCCATGTGCTGTCATGAAGTCATGGACAAGGGAAAACCCAGGTAGAAGGTTCATGACTTGCAAATTTCGTCATTGTGATTTTTGGCAATGGTTAGATTTTGATCAAAGTGAATGGCAAAGGAATGCTATTAATCAAGTTATGTTGGATAAGCAACTTTTGGCTAGTGAGAAAAATTTGCTCAAGTCTGAAAATGATCATTTGAAGGAGAACAACGAGAAGCTCAAAGCAGAAAATTCATTGCTTAGGTCGAAGATTATGGAGCTTGAAAGGGATGTGTTCTTCCCTGCTTATGAGAGTAGTGGCCCTAGTTTATTGAGAAAGGCTTTTTATACTCTCATATTTGTCATGCTTGTGTTGTTTTTGATGTATGGCAATGTATTTTAGGCCTTGTTTATCAATTGCCATTATCATATGTAAGAAAAGTAGGCATTTGCCATATCAATGAAAATTCGGCTAGCTTGGTTTAACACACATGCTTTAATTTAACAACAAATTTTCCATGGAAAGCAAGTTCATCATTTTCATTCATCAAAGAAAAAATAGTTCAAAGTCTTGACAACAAAGTAAAAAAAAAATGGTATCTTAATACATCCTGCTTGCTTAAAACACACACAACAACACATACAACAGGAACTTAATACATCAAAGTCTTATTGTCTACTTGTCACTAAACGCTAGTGCCCTTCTACGCTTCATTCCCGCCCTTAAATCGCCTGTTGTCCCTGCATATGAGAGTTTCGGTGTTGGTAGGTTGTGGTGCGAGTTGACTCTTGACTTGGTTGAGTTTGACTTCGTGAAGCTACAAATTGAAGTACCTCAAAGATCATGAAGTCTCTTTGCCTTTCTTTTGTCACTGCAGTCCTTACCAGATTAGTCCATTTCGATGTGGGTCAGTGCGCTTCATTGGAGCCCTAGCAGTGCCCTTGCATGTTTTGACATTGTGCCCTATTTCTCCACACTTTCCACACCTCCTTTGTAACCCTTGTTTTTGTTGTTGGTCTGTACTACCTTTCTCACCAGCCTCTTTTCTTCTCTTTTTTAAACTTGGTCTTCCTGGCAATTTTCTATAAGGAGGTGGTAAGGGTTCAACCATATCCACCCTTTCCCATTGATCGATTCCAGGCATTGGAGGTATAGGGTGTTCATAGGTCGCCATGTACTTCTCCTTTGTATATGCCTCATGAACAAAATCCTCATAATTTGCCCTCTGGTTATTGATGGCAGCAATTGCATGTTGGCATGGAAGTCCACTAGCGCAATGACCACATGAACAAGTTTGTGTTGGCAGATCCACCACATACTCTTTGCTCATATACATCACCTCAAAAGAAAAATTAGATGATGCCCATACATCACAACAATCAGCCTCATTCTTAGCCCATTTCAAAAACTTATCCACATAAGGCATCACCTTACCATCAAAAACTTTCACACCTTCTCTTTTCTCATAATGTCTTTTCATGACATATCTCCTAATCCACTCCATCATGGTTAAAATTGGTTTATCCCTTACCTCTTTCAAAACAGCATTGAAGCTCTCACACATGTTGTTAGTTAACATGTTTGACTTGCAAGATGTGTTAAAAGCATGCCTGCTCCAGTGACAGGCTCCAATGTCATCCAAGTACTTCCAAGCTCTTTCACTTAAGCTTTTCAACCCTTGACCATTTCTCTCTTAAATTCTGCCTGTTACAATGCAAGTAGAAATGCTCAAATGAATTGTTCTACTTAAACACTTAAATGCTGTGAAAGTCTACTTGTTAAAATCATTACCTCTGTTGATGCTCTAGCTGCATTCCAGAATGTCTCTTTGAAGATTATCCCTGTAAACTGGAGTTTGAAGTTGGCCCAAATATGTCTCACACAATATCTGATATGAGCTTTAGGGGTAACAACTTTGAAAGCTTCCCTTATTCCCTATGCAACAAATAACAATAGCAGTTAAAATACAGATGCAACAAATTTATAGCAACAACAGATGCAACAAATAACAATAACATAAAGAAGACAAACCTTCTGTCTATCTGACATGATTGTCATGCCTTGCCCTTCTTCCTTGCCAAGATCTTCCATTAACAGTCTAAGGAACCAACTCCAACTTTCTCCATTTTCAATTTCCACAATAGCCCAAGCAATCGGGTAAATATTGTTGTTTCCATCCATCCCCACAAAGAACTAGGCAGAGCCCTGGATATGGTCCCTTCAAGTGACACCCATCCACCCCTATAATAGGTCTGCATCCACTTAAGAACCCTTCCTTGACTTGTTTCAAACATATAAACATCCTCTGAAAATAAGGAGGTGGTCTTTCAATGTTGTCAACCACAACAATAGCAGTTGATCCTTCAATGAACTTGCCTATTGCTGACACATAGTCCCATACCCTCCCATATTGTGCAGAGCAGTCCCCATAAATAGTTAACTTAGCCCTTGCTCTAGCCAACCAACACATCCCATATTTTACATCAACACCTAAATCCCTCTTAATCTGTTTTTGCCATTTATGGATTTTCATGTTTGGGTCCAACCTCCAATCTTCCAGGTACCTTTCACCAAATATTCGAACTAACCTTGTTATTAACCCCTTGAATACACATCTATGACTCAAGTCAACAGTTCTAAGTCGGACCCCATCATTCCCCATTGGAATTGCATAAATAGTGTAGGTGCACTTTCTAGTAGATCGACAAATACACTTACCAAAATTGGTCCTTTTTTTGTTCCACTTACACAAACACTTGTGTCTACAGTATGTTGTTAACCTTTTGTTGCCATTGTGCTCATAATAAAATTCATACCTATTTTCAATGGCATGATGTTGGAGAGCCTTCTTCAATGAGTGCTTGTTAGGGAAATTTAAGCTCGCTTCTAAAGAAACTGGTTTCTTGAAGTCAACCTCGGGGTTAAACATTGGCCATAATACCCTCCCTTCATCATCGATCCATCCAAACTCCTCAAATCATCATCATCATCAACATACTTCTCATTTCCAACTACTGGATCCACATCCTCAAAACCTCTAACTACCCTAAAAAGTGACAGGGACTTGTCAACTTTCTTAATTAATGACCCCTCTTGGTGATAGAAATATATCGGTTGCCCTTAAATCTTCTTCCCCCAAATTGAAATCGACATCAAAATGGTCATCTTCAGAGTCCACATCATTTACCTCAAAATCATCCTCCCACTGAAGCTTATCAAGTTGGTTTACTATGGCAATCGACTTCCTCTTTCCCTTACCCTTCTCAACAAACGACTTCTCTCCTTGCCCTTGTCAATGACACTGAATATTCTCCTTTCCCTTGCTAACCACTTCAAGTATTCTCCTTATCTATTGACTTCTTCTTCCCTTTCCCTTTGAACTCCCGAATCTTCTCTACTTCAACCGACTTGCCCTTAGCTAGCCCTTCTTCCTCACTATTCCCCTTGTTTGCTCTTCTCCTTGGTTGGAGTTTCCCCTTAGTCTTAACTACCTTATCAATGACAATATGAGGAGTGGGAGATGATTTCTTGGACTTTTTCTTATATGTGTGGCGGTGTTAGTTTTAGGAGCGGGAGATTTAGGAGATATAGGAGGAGTAATAATGGTTATCTTTGTTGCTATTATTAGGGTGATTTCGACTACTTCTTCTTGTAGCTATAGATGGATAAGACTTTATCTTTACTTCAGTTTTGGAATCTGGGGGTAGATTTTTGGGTAAAGGGGAAGCATGTGAACTTGATGCATTTTGTGCCTTTAAAGAAGGATTATTTGGGACCACATTTGGAATAAAGTCAGGGAAGGTCTTCACATACAAATCTAGCCTATTCAATTTATCCCTTGACTTTATTACCTCAACCATATCCTCATCCCTAGCAATTACTACCCTTCCATTTGTAAGATTCTTCCCAAACTGCCTATAATATATTATAGGAACATAGTTTTTGCCAACTACCTTTCTGGCTATGTCATACAAAAACCTAGGGCTGAGCAAAAAAATTCCGATCCGAATTTTTTTCCGAATCCGATCCGAAATCCGAAAAAAAAAATCCGAATATATGGATACTATTTAAATTGGATATCCGATCCGGTTTTTTCCGAATAAACTGGATCGGATGTGGATTGTGATTTTCTTAAAACCGGATATCCGGATCCGATCCGAATTTTAAAAAACTTAAAAAAAAAAAAAAAAAAAAAGTAAAAACGTAATTTCACTCCATTATATATACTCTTATCCATCCATAAAAACCCTAAATATCCATAACTTTCATTCTCTCTACCTGCCGCCATCATCTATTTCCTTTCTCTCTCTTAATTTCCGACCACTACAAAACTCCAAAAACAACGATCTCCTTCGACCTCCAACAACAACCAGTCACACTAGTCACATACCTCTTTCAAACTCATCAAATAGTCAAATACCGACCCTCACCTTGTTGTCTACCACCATCGGCCTCCGCCGTGTGTCCTCTGCATCAGTAAGCACCAGATCTATAATCTTTCATGGCTTCCGTCGTCTATATTATAACAAATTTGTTGCTAAACCTGGGATATATTTCACAATAAGTATTAATTCGTCATGGCTTCAACCTTTTTCTTCTTAACCTGAAGATCCTAGCCGTTTTGCTCGGCTTCTTACTCAGAAATGGCAAGAAACATTTTCCATTTTTTACATATTTTACATCTTTTAAAGATATATTAAACATTCATTCCCTATTAAAGATATATTAAACATTCATGGGACTCGAGAAAAGACGCTACACTACACTACACAGAAATGGCTAGCAAGAGTATTTTAATATTCTTACTCAGAAATGGCTTCTTGCTCGGCCTCTTCATATTGTATTTTAAAGATATATTAAACATTCATTCCCTATTAATATTGTATTTTAGATCTAGTGATTGTCTGATTGATGTTGTAAGTATCATAGATCTGATGTTTAATGATATAATTGCAATTGGATACTCTAATCTGCATTAAAAAATAGATCTCGTATTATAGATATATTATCATTCCTTCCTCTACCATCAACAATTCAACGACCAAAAAGAGAACGAACACTTAAATCTGAATTAAAAAAACCGGATCGGAATTCGGATCTGAGAATCTGGATATCCGAATTTTCGGATTCCAGATATTCGGATATCCGGATTATTCGGACCGGATGTGGATCACGAAAATTGATAATTTTAAATTCGGATATCCGATCCGGTTTAGAAATTCGGATCGGATATCCGGATTTGCTCACCCCTACAAAAACCTATAACTCATTTGATTTGAATAAACCTCAGGTATAACATTAGTCTCACCATTAACATACTGAGTTTTGCGATTCGCATATTTAAAATCACCCCCAAAATGAAGCCTAATGTTCATTCTAAAAGGTGCCACGTCCTCCATTCTACATAAAACAATTGATTAAAGTGTGATTAAAATAAGAAAGCAGCATTAAAAGCAACAACTGGGTAAAATACAAACATTTTAATGGGTATTAAAATAGGAACTGAACATCCAAATCAACAACTTATTTAAAAACAAACACAAAATTTGAATTAAACTAAGAATTTCAACATCAAAACCAACAACTAATTCAAAAACAAACATGCAATTATTACAGTAGATGATTAGTAACAGAAAAACAAGAAATCGAAATAAAATTGCAATAACATCACCTAAAGAACAATAATTACAATAGGAGATTTGAAATTTTACCTGGGATAGACGAACAGCTCAATAACAAACACGGATTTATTGAAGAACACGAGAAACCAGAAAGATTGAATCAATAATTGCAGAAAAGGGGGAAATTTTTTGGGTTTAGTAAGAGATATGAGGAGAAGATGGATTTGTCGTATGAATGAAAAAGGGAGTTGAAGAGTGGAGGAGTTGAAGAGTGGAGGAGATGAAGAGTTAGTTAGAAGCAGGGGTAAACTGGTCACTTTTTTGTAAAATTAGACGGAAAATGCAAACTGGTATTGATTTTAAGTCGGAGAAGACTTTAGGGTAGTGATTATGAAACTTTTTTTATCTTGGTAGTGATTATGAAAAAGACTGTTAAAGTTGGTAGTGATTATCAATTATCCCTAATTTTTAAAGTATTTGTCTAAATGCCAAAATGGTGTCCACGTAAGCACGAGTTTTTCAGAAGCTGAAAGACGGAATAAACACGGGCAATGACGTGTTTATAGGACTAAGAAAGACATACTTACATAAGCTTTTGCAAAATGCAATGAACTAACACTCCAGACTCCACTGAATTGGCGTGTTTCCTACTTTCCTTCACAAGACTTGCCATTGGGAATGTCATCTTAACTTAGGACGCTCTAAAGTACTTTCTTATCTTAGCACAACAAGAGATTAACATGACCCAACACGACACGACACAGTATGGATCATGGGCCGAAGTTCGAGAAAAAAATATTATGCCTAGGTTAGGCAAAACATGCTTTGGCACCCTCAAAATACGAAGAAATAAGGTTAAAAAAGGAACTGCTTGGGCATGCCCAAGCACGACACGACACGAGACTCATCTTCCCCTAGCTGAGCCGTGCCATTTTATTACCCGTGTTTAAAGATGGAAGCGGGTCGTGCCTCGTGTCGGCCCAACGCGTTGGGAGGATAACACACGAGGCACGACCCACCCCCACCAAACAATTTTTTCAAGTATAAATCCATTTATATTGTATCCAAGTCCGCTAATGATCACCTCTAGACCCATAGAGAGTAGACTATTTATGAACTGAAGTCTGAACCCTAGGTGGCGTGGCTAAACAATAAACAATGGAGTCGTCGATTGGTTTGAAGAAGTGTTTGATAACACGTTAATATGATGCATTTAGCAAATCCTCATCAACCATGTACCCTTGATAACTGTAAAGTGACAGTCACAAGAGCATCCGATTCACTTCATTTTATTTAGGAGCTCGATGGCTGTAGCCTGTAGGCCTGTAGACGTAGCTCCATCTGATTTATATACGTTTTACAAAACATAAGTGAGCGTAGTTTTAATGAAATCTATGTGTGAGTTTGTTTGAAAACTGAATGCAATATGTCAGTGATCTAAATATAGACAATCTATGAAATAAAAGACGTAGCTCAGAACATTAACATTTCTTGCAATATGTCAAAAAGAGCTAAATAAAAATTACAATTTACAACAAGGTGAACATTTAACATTTCTTGCAATATGTCAAAAGACCTAAATAAAAATTACGAATACAATTTACAACAAGGCGTCTGGTTTTGACAATTGCTCAAACATTTCTTGCAATATGTCATAAATACATTCAAAAATTGGTCGACGACTTTTGCTGCAATTATACACCTCGTTCAATCCTAATCCGCAGTCCGCACAACTTCTTGCGATTCATCAAGTCAAAAACTTGTGCTTACAAAGACTATCGATTATCTTTGCATACTCTTCACCTCACATATAACATTCGATGCCCATAGCAATTTTAGACATTGACCTACCTGAGCATATATAATAATCAATTCAAAAGAATGGACGACAAAATACTTCCTGCTAGTGCCTTCACGTTGGTTGCGAAAATGGCTAAGAAGTTGTTGAGCCTACAAGACAATGAATTAAACTCGGGTTAATTCTTCCGAATTTGTTGGTATTGGGAAAGAAAGATTAAAATCAAAACACATTGGATATTAGTCCTCACATCGGCATATGATGAAAAGTAAAACCGAAGAGTTTGTATTCCAGTACAATGTATGCGGTTTTTTTATGTAGGAGTCCATTTTATGTAGGAGTTGGTCTGTAAATAACGGAATTAACATTTCGTCTAGACACATGCATAAGGTTGTGTACCATATACACCCTTTGGAATAAAGCAAATGGTTCAATACAAATGTATGCGGTTTTTAATATGTAGGAGTTGGACTACAAATAACGGAATTAACATTTCGTCTAGACGCATGGTTTTGTACAACCACCCCAACACCACCAGGGCGTTAGCGCAATGTTGCTAGAAAACACATTGGATCCCACAATTGAGCTCAGTAGCTTCCAACATAACCTTTAGAGAAACCAAAAGTTGCCATTCAATATAAGGTTTCGCCATAGAGAACATATACGTATAGGTGTTGGAAACAGCATTGGTACTAGGCCAACAATCCCATTGCTAGAAAGGGGTCAACTGGCTTAAAATGAGTGGCAAAGCATTGTGTAACGAGTGGCGTATCATTTGATGCAAAATGGCAAAACACCCAAAACTTAAAACTTAAAATAGACAAAGAATATCTTACTCCTCTACAGACAAACCACCACGTAGGTAAAGTGAGTGCTGGACCGTTGACATGAAATGAGAAAAATATCCATTGACAATATACCATGTATCTTCTGACTGATAGATCTGTTAACAGGAAACATCAAACAAAATCAAATATCCAATTTGAATTTGTAAAATGCACAATTCGATATAATTCAATAACAGGAAGGGCTAGGGCGACACTAGCCTTCTCAAAATAATCTCAACTATTGCTTATCCCAGAATAATCTGATTTTAGCCTATCTTCTAGTGGTTTAAGCGAAAGACAACCTGTTCAGTAGGTTACCCCTTATTATTTAGTCATTTAAAAATTCTTTTACTTCACTTAATCTTATTCCATTACTCTCACTCTTTATCTCCTTTACCCCATTGATTGTACTGTATGCCATTACTCCATAATTCATCTTCATCATTCATCTCCATCCTTCGTAAGTCACCATAGCACAAGTACATCATAACAAATAGATATTGCCAGCAAGAACAACAAGGCAGCAACCAACAATACATGTATGAAACAAGGAAATGTATGAGCGCATCAAAATTAACATCCTACGGAAATAAAATTAGAAAAAAAAATTACCCCTAAGAACAAGCAGAAAAACAAAGAAAATGACAAGCCAAGCATAAATGGGGACGCAATCCTCGAGCAAATACTAATTCAAAAACCTTAATATACTAGAAACGTTGGCCAAAGGAGATCCAAATTAATTGGAGTGGGTTTGCTTAGAATCAACCGTGGAAAATGAGCATCAAAATCAATTGAAGAATCTATAAATGGATTTATTAGATTAGGATACAACAACAACATCAGAGACTTAATCCCAAAATGATTTGGGGTCGGCTGACATGAATCATCCTTTAGAACCATCCATAGGTGAACACACTTTTGAAATGCAAAAAACGGAAAAGAAAAAGTGAAAAACAAAAGGGGAATGAAACCACTGTGTCTAATCCCATCTGTAGACACGGAAAAATTATACAAGTGCCACGTCTGAAGTCAAAGGTCAAAATGTTGCCACGTCTGAAGTCAAAGGTCAAAATGTTGCCACGTCGAAAGTCAAAGGTCAAAATATTGACCCGTCAAAGGAAATACGAAATAATGTAATTAATTTGGACGAAATTTAAATAAAGTAATCCATTTTAATTATTTTAGTCGGTCCGACTCTCTAAAGTGATAAAATCCGACAAATGGGTCAAACTCACTAAATGGGTCAAATACATTCAAATGGGCCAAAATAACTACCAAGTCCATTACAAAAATACCAAGACTACCAAGTCCACTTACGATGGAAACCAAACCCCTCCTTTTTCTATAAATACAAGCATTAGCTTCAAAATTTCGGATGGAGAAAAATTACAAAGAAAAATCACACTACAAAATAAAACCTCTCTACAAAGAAACCCTCTCTACAAAAATCCTCTTCCAAGAGAAAAGCTAGAGAACAAAGAAGACTACTCTTCGATCCGACATCAAGCGTTCATCGCCGTCAACTGAAGAGAAGCAAATCAAATTCATGACAAGGAGAATCAAGTCTTCAAATCAAGACCCTCCTATTCATCCAAGCGCGGAAATCGAATCAGTAGAATAACTAGAAGATTGTACCCGAAATATTTAAATTAATAAAATTATTACTTTGTTGCATTCTTTTGTGTTTTATCTACTTGTTTGCAGATTAACACAAATTTGTTGTTACAAATTTGGCACGCCCGGTGGGACGTCTCTACTACTCATCTCTTTTTCCGCACAATCAAGTTTCGCAACAATCATTTCAATGGCCTCTAACGAAAGCTCAATCCGTCTCGGTGGGTCTCTCGACAGATCGCCCGTTGGTGTTTCTACAAGGAGCAGGACAAGATCCATCCTCTTTCGTACCGCTGCAGCGAGACTCCGTTCTGCATCCGTGCCTACGAGACCTCGCAAATCCAATGTCACTACCAATGCTCCAAGGGAATCATATGGTGCCGGCAACTCTAGGCCATATGAATATCCTGTGTTCGGTTCATCTTCTCCCATCCAAGTCGACGACCCTCAGCTTGTCTCGTCAACATTTCGAGAGATAATGTCCAAGCACTTTTGAGGATATGATTTGTTCACACTAGCCCTTTGTTTGAGCCATTCACCGTCGAGGATGGCCGGAAGTAGCGCGGGTTCGTCTCGTCGTCACCACGAAGGCGTAACGAGGAGATGTCAAGCCAACCGTCATATTCCATGGTGGCACCCGTCATGGTCATTGAGGGCGACAATATGGAAGAACAACTTAATAAAATGAAAGCTATTCTTGAAGACCTCCAGAAGGAAAACGAAGAGAAATCAGCGATTATTGCCGCCTTGACGAAAAAGTTGGAGAAGCGGCCTATTTCGTCAATGCAAAATGAAGATAGTGACTATGCCAGCGAGAACGAGGATGATCGTGATAAGGATAAGTCGTTTCTTGCTAAAGACGTCAAAAGATGATCGCGGAGGCCTTCAAAAGTCGATTTGATGGAAACTTTCGCTCGTCGGCAATCACCGAATTACGTCAAGCCATATAGTAAGAAGATTGACTATTTGAGGATGCCTATCGGCTACCAACCACCGAAGTTTCAGCAGTTTGATGGAAAGGGCAATCCCAAACAACATATTGCCCATTTCATTGAAACTTGTAACACCGCTGCGATCGATGGCGATCTCCTTGTCAAGCGGATTTGTCCGATCTCTCGAAAGGGACCGCCTTTGATTGGTACACGGATCTAAGCGCCGAGTCAATCGACAGTTGGGACCAAATGGAAAAGGAGTTCCTTAATCGCTTCTACGATACCAGGCGTCTTTGTAAGCATGACGGAACTAACTAACACGAAGCAATGGAAGGACGAACCCGTTATCGACTACATAAGTAGATGGCGCTCGTTAAGCCTCGAATGTAAAGATCGTTTGTCGGAGACTTACGCTATTGAAATGTGCATCCAGGGAATGAATCGGATCTAGTTTACATCCTCCAAGGCAACAAGCCGATAACATTCCAGGATTTAGCCACTCGAGCTCACGACATGGAGATTACTATCGCTAGCCATGGGGGACGACTTTTTACTCATTCAGAACCGAAGACGGAGAGAAAGGAGTATAAGAAAAACGACAAGGCGTCCAAGAGCACTTCGAAGGAGGTTATGTCAATTTCTACTTCTAATCCAGTGAAAATCTCGGCGCGACCTAAAACAGAAACGAAGGCGCCAACCTATTCAAAGGATGCGAGAAAGACACGACCGACTCTAAGAGAGCTTGAGCAAAAGAAATACCCTTTTCCAGATTCCGATCTAGCAGGAATGTTAGATGATCTTTTAGAAAAGAAGGTGATCGAGCTTCCCGAATCTAAACGACCAAGTGAAGCTGGACGCACGACCGATCCGAAGTATTGTCGATACCATAGGGTTGTGAGTCATCCGTTGGAGAAATGCATAACCCTCAAGGAGAAAATCATGCGTTTGGCCGAAGAAGGGAAAATTCTCTTGGATCTAGATGATGTCGCTGAATCCAATTGCGTTGTAGCACAAGTGGTTGCCGAAAGTCATAAGCCACATCCTCATTCAACAAGCGAAGAATGTGCATGGATGATTCAGTTCGGAACTCTTGAACCGGTAAGCATCGGCAAGCCTACGGAGTTTAAGTCCATCTTATCGACAACTCCCGAGAATCGAAATCACAAGGAAGACGACGAAGGGTGGACCCTTGTGACTAGGCGTCGACGAAAGAATCAAGGTAGAGAAGTGTCGGTACCCCAAGTGCAAAAACGTCAAAAGTCAACTCGTCAGAAAGTGAGGAAATCTTCATTGAAGAAAGATAGAAGGGTCGTCATGGATTCTTTGCCAGATGTCACGTCGTTTAAGAAAATTAAGTCGAGATTACATCAAGTTGTGACGTTAGAGGATTATTTTCCCAAGTTCTACCTTGCTAAAGTTTTGGTGAATACCGTGTCTTCTACCGTCATTGAGGAAGAAAGTTGTAAAGATGATGTGGCTAAAAAACCTCCCTCAAATTTGATCGATGGTGCAAAGATTGATGCAATCTTAGACGCATTGCCTTCGCGTATGGGATGGCAACAAATGTTCCACTTGCCCGAAGAGATGCGTCAACAATTGTCTTTGGCGATTCTTCAACCGGAAGCGTATGCTGATAAACTTAAAGCCGCGGGAGAGCCTGCAGACCAATCCAAAAAATGTGTCACTTGCAATGTCGCTCTCGCTTTTAGTGATGAAGATTTGTTACTTGGATCAAAATTGCACAATCGCCCTTTGTTTGTATCTGGATACATTCGAGAGAAGAAGGTGAGTCGCATCTTGGTCGACGGAGGTTCAGCCGTCAACATAATGCCGAAAGCCACTATGGAAGAGCTAGGGATTTCTGTAAACGAACTAGCCAAAAGTCGCTTGATGATCCAAGGATTCAATCTCGGTGGACAAAAGGCAATTGGCATGATCCGTGTCGAAATATCGATGGGAGATATGTTATCCACCACACTTTTCCAAGTTATTGATGCCAAAACATCATACAAGTTGTTGCTTGGTCGACCTTGGCTTCACGAGAATGGTGTTGTAGCGTCAACTCTACACCAATGCCTAAAATATTACAGAGATGGCGAAAAGAAGATAAATGGTGATGTGAAGCCCTTTTCTACGGTTGAATCGTACTTTGCCGACGCTCGATTCTATGAAGAGCAGGATGCGCCAAGTGAGATGTTGCCATCCTCGATCATTTCAACGGGAACCAGAATTTCAAAAAAGGTAGACGATTCTAAAGTTCCGGAGGCAAAGGAGTCGACGACAGTCGAGAATCACGAGAGCGTTTTCAAAAAGGTCAGTCAAACAAATGTGAACTCTGCCGAAAAGAAAGATTCTCTAATCACGCAGAAAGCGACGCCGATTCTTAAGTACGTACCAAAATCAAGGCGTAAAGAGGGAGAGACACCTTTCGCAGAGTGCGCACCTCTAAATGAAGCATCCACATCAACTAGAACAATTGACGATAAAGATTTGCAAACTCTGAAAAACAATGTCATCGTTCCAGTTGCAAGAACAAATCACTCTACAGCGAGTAAACAACCTCTACCCGGTTTTACGACAGCATCGAAGAAAGGGGACCAAACGGGTGCCGAAGAGTCGACAAAAGGACGATTCGATCCAAATGCTTACAAGCTCATGTCGAAGTCCGGGTACGATTTTAAGAATCCATCTCCATTGGGGCAAGTGATTGAAGTCACCCCGTATGGTTTGAATCAAACACAAAAGAAGTTGCACCAACAAGGTAACACACTTGAAGTCGGAAAATTTGGCATTGGTTTTTCGCCTCCTGAACCCATTAGAATTTCTGCACGACGTAAGGCGAAGCACGCTTCATCACAATATATTGCTGCAGATCTCGCAGAAAGTGAAGGCGAGAACAATGAAATGCTTCCGCAAAGGTCTGTGTTTGACAGGCTAGGTCGACCAACTTCTACTCCTCACTCTTCCGTATTCAACAGGTTGGGAGAAAGGGAAGAGACCATTCGCGTGCAATTAACTTCAGGTCCAGAACAACAAAGACAAAGTGCGTCGGTGTTCACTCGCATTGGAAGAAATGAGGCGAAGAAATCAGTTTTTAGTCGCATTGGTAACTCCAAGGTGCAGAAGAGGCGCCGACAAAAACAAAAGAAGTCTTCGAAGACAAAAGTTGCTATTGACCTCAGCAAAGATATCCACAGTATCATTCCCTCTAAAATGAAACGTCGTCATGAAGTGGAAGTAACTATGGATAAGTCGTTAAAAGTAAAAAGTCGTACTGTTATCTTCACAAATCCACAAGAGGAGTCGAGTCAAAGGAAAATCGCTCGGGATTTTATCTCGTCTAACCATGTGACGGCACAAGAATGCCCAGATTTAGATGACGAGATAGAGGTTGGTGAAATTCCAAAAACTCTTGAAGATGGAGTCCAAGCGACGGTTGATGACTTAAAAGAAATCAACCTAGGCACAACTGAGGAGCCTCGACCCGTCTATGTAAGTTCCCTTCTGACAGATCAAGAGCAAACGGAATATGTTGAGCTTCTATCAGAATATAAAGATGTGTTTGCCTGGAGCTATCAAGAAATGCCCGGCCTGAGTCCAAAAATCGCAGTTCATCGACTCGCAATAAGGAAAGGTGTTTCCCCAAAGAAGCAACCACGAAGACGATTTCGGCCGAAATGTTGCGAGAAATTGAAGCGGAGGTAAACAAATTGATCGACGGGGATTTATTCGGGAGGTCAAGTATCCGACGTGGATTGCTAACATTGTTCCGGTAAGAAAGAAAAACGGACAACTCCGTATTTGTGTCGACTTTCGAGATTTGAACGATGCTTGTCCAAAGGATGATTTCCCGCTTCCAGTTACGGAGATCATGATTGACGCCACGACCGGGCATGAAGCATTGTCATTCATGGATTGCACCGCTGGATATAATCAAATCCAAATGGCGCCAGAAGATGAAGAAGCAACTGGGTTTCGTACACCAAAGGGCATATTTTGCTATAAGGTAATGCCCTTTGGGTTGAAGAATGCAGGAGCCACGTATCAGCGAGCAATGCAGAAAATTTTCGATGATATGCTACATGACATTGTTGAGTGCTACGTCGATGATCTTGTTGTCAAATCCAAGAAAAGGATCGACCACGTGAAAGATCTTCGAATGGTTTTCGAGAGACTACGAAAGTGCAAGCTCAAGATGAATCCTTTAAAATGTGCTTTCGGTGTTAGCTCTGGCAAGTTTTTGGGTTTCATCGTACGCCACCGAGGAATTGAGATAGATCAATCCAAAATCAAGGCAATAAAAGACATGCCTGAACCGTCTACACTTAAAGATCTTCGAAGTCTTCAAGGTCGTTTAGCTTACATACGCCGATTCATTTCCAATTTGGCGCAGACGATGTCACCCGTTTAGTCATCTAATGAAAAAAGGTGCTCCTTTCGAGTGGGATGAATCGTGTCGGAAAGCTTTCGATGACATCAAGAAGTATTTGTCAAATCCTCCAGTATTAGGAGCGCCAATTCCTGGGAAATCGATCATTCTGTACATATCGGCCCAAGAACACTCGATGGGGGCATTATGTGCTCAAGAGAATGAAGACGGCAAAGAAAGAGCCCTATACTATTTGAGTCGCACACTTGTTGGAGCCGAATTGGGATATTCGTCCATTGAGAAGATGTGTTTAGCTCTCATCTTCGCCATCCAAAAGTTGCGCCATTACTTTCAAGCTCACACCGTCCATGTCATTTCTAAAGCTGATCCGATCAAGTACATTTTGTCGAGACCAGTGCTCTCGGGACGACTCGCCAAATGGGCCGTGCTGTTGAAGCAGTATGACATAGTTTACATTCCTCAAAAGGCTGTCAAGGGACAAGCGTTGGCAGATTTCTTAGCGGATCATCCAGTTCCGGGAAAATGGAGCTTCTCTGACGAACTTCCCGGAGAAGGAGTCTTCTACATTGATGTTCTTCCTTCTTGGCAGATGTACTTTGATGGAGCCGCTCGTCAAGATGGAGCAGGAGCCGGAGTCCTATTCATCTCGCCGGAAAAACATCTCCTGACATATTCATTCATACTTCCAGAGTTGTGCACAAATAACGCCGCTGAATATCAAGCTCTGATCATAGGCGTACAAATGGCTCTCGAATTGGGATGCAAAGATCTTGACATCTATGGTGATTCCAAGTTGATAATTAATCAATTGCTCGGCGAGTACGAAGTCAAAGAAGAAAGTCTTGTGCCATATCATAAATTAGCTTCCGGGTGCCTACAAAAACTTGATTCGGTCTTCTTAGGTCATATACCAAGGAGTGCCAACAAGATGGCCGACGCCGCTCTCGGCAAATCTCGCACCACTTTGGCATGGGGCAAGTATTCCTTCTTCAATTCCGATTTGCAAAAGATGGGTAGTCTTTGCCGAGAAGAAGAGGATTACGATTTGACAGAAGACGTCAATGCAATTTTGGTCTATGTAATCAACAAAGAAGATTGGCGTCAACCGATCATCGATTACTTGGAGCATAAAAAGTTGCCGAATGATCCCAGACACAAGACAGAGGTGCGACGTCGCTCTGCCCGCTTCATCTACTACAAAGATATTTTGTATCGTCGATCGTTTAATGGACTTTGGTTACGATGCCTCGATGAAGATGAAGGTATGCACACCATGGAGGAGGCACATGCCGGCATATGCGGCGCTCACCAATCGGGACCGAAGTTGTGCGATCGAATCAAAAGAATGGGCTATTATTGGCCGACAATGGTACAAGATTGCATGGAGTATGCGAAGAAGTGTGATGCTTGTCAGTTTCATGGAAACTTCATTCATCAACCGCCTGAGGTGCTCCACCCTACAGTTACATCGTGGCCATTTGAAGCTTGGGGACTCGATGTAGTTGGACCCTTACCAACTAAGTCGTCTGCCGGACATCTATTCATCTTGGCGGAATCGATTATTTTTCGAAATGGGCGGAAATTTGTTCCTCTTCGAGAGGTGAAAAAGGAGAATGTTGCAGATTTCGTGCGAACGCATATCATATATCGGTATGGAGTGCCAAGGTATATCATTACCGACAATGGCAAAAACTTTTACAACAAACTCATGGATGCATTGATGGAAAAGTTCAAATTCGTCCAACGAAATTCTTCGATGTATAATGCGCCAGCCAATGGTCTCGCCGAAGCTTTCAACAAGACTCTTTGCAATTTGTTAAAGAAAATGGTTTCAAAATCAAAGCGTGATTGGCATGAGAGGCTTGGGGAAGCACTTTGGGCTTATCGCACCACGTATAGAACTCCAACCCAATCAACACCTTATGCCTTGGTTTATGGAGTAGAGGCGGTCCTTCCACTTGAATTGGAAATTCCTTCTCTTCGTATGGCCATACAAATGGGTTTGGCGGAAGGCGAAAATGAAAAGCTGCGTTTGGCTGAGCTTGAAGCTCTTGATGAGAAAAGGCTCGATGCGCAGCAGAATTTGGAGTGCTACCAGGCTCGGCTATCAAGGGCGTTCAATAAAAAAGTTCGTCCTAGATCTTTTCAAGTTGGCGATATGGTCTTGGCAATTCGAAGACCTATCATAATGCCTCGTAAAGCCGGAAGTAAATTCACCTCCAAGTGGGACGGACCTTACGTTGTGCAAGAGGTCTACACCAACGGCGCGTACAAGATTGTCGATAGTGATGGAGTACGTATTGGTCCGATCAACGCCAAGTTTTTGAAGCGCTATTACGCGTAAGATGACGATTCTGTAATAAGCTCCTAAGCCCGAGCCTAAACTGCACACAAAAAAAAAAAAAAAAACAAAAAAAAAAAAAAACAAAAAAAAAAAGAAAAACAAAAACAAAACAAAACAAAAAAAATTCAAAAAAAAATCCCTTTAAGGAACTACGTTGGCTTGATCTCGTAAAGTACATTCGTTCGTCCTTTATGAGTACCTAGGCAGCTGAAGTAAACATCTTGCTTTAGTCCAGCCACACCAAAAAAAAACCCTCTCACTCCTCGCCCATAAGAGTATAAACTATGTATGGCAAAGCAAAATGAATGTATGAGATTGAGAAATAAAAAAACTCTCAACTTATTATTATTCATCCTTCAAAAAAAAAAACACACACTCTTAAGTGTCAAAAGAAAAACATATCTAAAACAAACCAAAAAAAAAAAAAAAAAAAAAAAAAAGAGGAAGATACAACAAATGACATCATAGAAGCCACTGCAAGTTCTTCAAAGTTTCAGAAGCATCAGTGAAAGCTTTCTCAGCATGTTCAACCTTCCCGACTTCTTCTTTTGCAGTCGTCATACGTGCTTCCAAAGAGGACTTATCGTGAGTCAAAGTCTTGACAATTGAGGAACGATCGAGTTTCTTCTTTTTTGCAGCAGCTATAGACGCAACTGACTGTTGTTTCCTCGCCCGTACTTCTTCCAATTCCTTCTTCAACCGCTCTTCCTTTGACGCATCTTCCTCGAAATTCCTTTGAAAAGTCTCGAGTTCTTTTGTTGCTTGATCTTCCAAAGATGCAGCACTCGAAACACGATCGTCGATATCCTTAATCTGTTCCTCAAGCTCCAAAGGATGAGGCTGATTCATCGTGTATTCTCCTCCCACAACTTGAAGTTGTAAAGCAGCCTTAAAATAATTCTCCACATGGGCACGAAGAGTGGAGACATCAACATTCTTTGACCTGAAATACTCAAAGACGGCTTCACAGTCCTTTTCAAGTGCTCGAATCCCGGCAATGGGAGATGCCAACAACTTTGCTCGCAACTTGTTCGCCATGGACAAATATGCGTGTCGCTCAGTTTCAAGGATCATGTTTTCTGCGAAGGAAACTTCTTTGGTTGGACTCATAATGGCATTAAACATCGCTTTCTCTGTAGGACTATCGGGATTTAGTACAACATGAAGGTCTGAAAAATCATCAACGGTGCTCAACAAAGGCATGAAACCCTGCAAAAAAAAAAAAAAAAAAAAAAACGGGGTTTAAAAAAAAAAAAAAAAAAAAAAAAAAAAAAAAAAATTACCTCTTCAAGGACAGGAAAGTCTTCAGTTGAAAGAAATCCGTTTGCTTCAGGAAAGTCGTCAAGAAGGTGCCGAATACTAGGTTCCTCAGCCTTGTATCCAAACGATCGAGTGCTAGTGGGATTTTCTTTTACAATCTCCCTCACAGGAAGAGCCTCTTCGTCCAAAGACGAACGAGCCAGGTTAGGAGTAAGCTTCACCTTCGAGGGAACCGACAAAGACGTACAAGTTGCATCATTGAAATTTGCGTCGTTCGAGTTGCTCTGACCCCTTGGTGGTGATGGCCTCTTCGTCAAAGTTTGATCCACCTGACTTCGAACACGTTCCGCTTTCTTCTTTGACTCTGCTACGACATGACCCTCGGATGATTGGAGTGAGCTCTGTGTAATCTTTACCTTCAAAGGACGTTTCACAAAGTCATCCGAGCTCATCAAGCCTTGAACTATGTCTCGCTTTCTTTTCATAATTAGAGTGGCATCCTCGTCGTCGGGAGACTTGGAAGATTTTCTAACCTCGTTCGGAAGCGGAGACTTGGAAGATCTTCTAACCTCGTTTGGAGGCATTAACATAGAAATTCCCTTCAACCAATTAGCATAAGCCGGAGTGACTAAAGTTCCATTTTTCAGGTCTTTTCGCGGAATGATGAACTTTGATTTCGTTCCTAAGCATGTTGAGGACGTAAACAATTGAAAAAGGCGTTCAAGGTCGCCGCTGCGAATGTCACGAGTAAGCGCACCTGGAACATCCTGACGAAAACCCAGTTGCCGAGCGAAACGGTGAGGACTATACGGTTCAATGATGTAGTTGTCCTCATGTCTTAGAGTTAAGAAACTCGACCGCGAAGCAATGAGAAAGTCTGTGGGCCGACGTATGTTACGACCATTATCTACGTGTTCCGCATCTCCCTTGGCTCCATTAAATGTGGAGAGCCATGAAACCTGGTTACCAGACTGAATTAGTCTCCTAGCCTCTTCGGAGCGGAAAGTCTTGGCGGCATCCAGACCCTGAAACTCAATCATGGTTCCTTCAACAGACGAGTGGCTAGTGGATTTATGCGAATGATAGTATTTGGCAATCCATCCATAAACATAGTCGCGACAAAGTGACCGTGATCTTTTCCGGGCGTTGCTGAAGTAGAAATGTCATTCAGACCGCGATAAATGCTTGCTAGCACAGGTATTGCTAGAGAGACCATCTGATTGTTCGCTAATAGAGAAGAAACCTTAAAGACGCTTGCTCGGATGTGGCCAAGGTCGCGAATAGGGAGAACGAACGCGCAAAGCCAACAAGAGATAAAAGCTGCAAGATATGTTTCTCGTCTTTCTGCCTCGGGAACACCTAAAATTGCAAAGAAGTCATGAGTAGTTTCATCCCATTCAGAAGGCTCTCCGAAATTTTGTCGTAGTGTCGGGAAATTTTGACTCGTAGACGAGGGAAAATACTTGTGCGCGCCTTTAAACCAAAAGTGACACCAGTCTGAAAATGAGACTTTGCCGTTCTTCTTTGCCGAAAGAGCAATCCGATGAAATGCTGAAAACAAATGCTTGCAGCTTGGGGGCAAATGCGCTTTGCCACTCTCATCGGAACCTTGGAGTTCTAAAACCGAAGGCACTACTTCGTCATAAAGTAAGCCTGTTATAGGAAGACCTGTGATTGATCGAATATCCCAAAGACTGATCGAAGTTTCTCCTTCCGCTGTTAGCAATGTGTTTGTCTCCGGGCACCAAAAGTCGCAAAAGGACTCAACTAATGAAGTGCTGCGACGATAAAGGAAAAGCGAAGCACAAACTGCTTCATAGATGTAGACGGATTTCAGACGGCTGCGGCACTCGCGAAGAACGTCCTCTAACCATTCCCAGTAGCGCGGAATGTAGTGAAATTCGGATCCAAAGTGAAAACTAGCACTGCGTTGAACTTCACCTCTGGAGATTCGAGAGTGTAGCAACTTAGAGAAAGTCGGCATGGCATCAGTGTTATTATGGTGTGAAGAAAGTAGCACCGGGCACGAGTTTTCGACTTCTTGCCACCAGGATTTCAGGTTCGGTGGGTATATCAGCGGTAACCATGATTCGGCAAAGGGACCCGTCGCAGAAGGAAAGATGGCGTGTTTGACTCCCTTATTCATGTCGCTGACATCATCAACCGTCACTAGGTACTCTTTGCCGGTCGTCGTGGACTTGCTTGCTTTGAAATGCACCATATCGTCTCCTAAGACAAAAAGGCAAACAAATTATTTTATTAAAAAAAAAAAAAAAAAAAAAAAAAAAAAAAAAAAATATTGCAAGTGTAGTGTGTCATGTGGTGGGGCACGTGCTCCATTTAAACAAAAGGAGTATAAAGGGAACAAGACTCCAGCAAGCTATACATCAAAAGAAAAAAAAAAAAAAACAACAAACAAAGTCAAAACCAAATAAATAAATAAAAGCCTGCTTGTCAACATAAATTCAATTCTGCGGAAACTCAATTTGTCCACCAAATCAAGTTTATTTCCGGTAGTTGTCGTCGAAGCCGCATGCCGAAGATGACAATTAATTCGCTTATGGGTCTATTGGCACACTCGGCTTTCGGATGTCAGGCGAGTCTTTCAATTGACGGCTGGTTATTTGTCGTTGAAACAAATCGTCGACATGTTCTGGTGGCAGTTCGGATCACCACAGCAGCAGAAATTGACGATGACGACGCTATTAGTAGGTGTAATTCCAGCGGCTTTGGGATTCGAGGAGTCTGGCATTGGGTTACGTGCAGCCAGTCGTGAAGCAGCGGTTCGGTGTCGAATCGTCAGAGGTCAGGCCGTGGTCTCAGGAAAACAACAACGTACGGCATCGGAAGAAACATACTGCATAAATACAATAAAAAAATGGTTAGTAATCGCAAACTTTGCTCACCTATAAACCCGGAAGTTTCGACTCGTTTCTGCGTGAGAAGGGCTTCCCTGGCGCGCTTCTGAACTCGGTTAAGGACGTCGAGTGAAGAAGGATTCGCGGCAAGGTCATGTGATTCGGCTTCTCGTCGTCAAAAAAAAAAATTGAGGCAAACTCGAGCTTTTCCTTTTTGGTGGGAGAGCGGAAGAATTGATGTTGAAAATGATGTTACTGTACTATAGATATAGAAGATTCCAAAGTATTCATATTACTAAATTATTATTATTATATAGGAAAAGGGGGGCCTAGCTTAAAAGTTGGTTTACTCTTTCATAAGTGCTGAGACACCTTTTTGTTTTAAAAAAAAAAAAAAAAAAGAGTCTATCATTAGCTAAAAAAAACAAGTTGTCCAGGAAGTGCACAGTGCACTAAATATCCTTTATCGAAAAAAGTTGGCCAAGAAGGAAGTGTGCACTTATTTTATTCATAGAAAAACCAAACCATCTAGCTTTTGTAACCAATTTCATGTCTCTCGAGATAAAAGAAGAGAAAATAAAAAAAAGGGGGCATCCGGCCATTCCAGCCATGAAAGGCCAAAGTCTGGCGAGAAGTAAGGCCAGTATTTGTCGAAAACGGGTGATATTTACAAGAAAAATGGATTACCTCTATGAGAAATTGAGGTGCTATCAACTTCCAAGTCAAAGCCAAAATAAATCGAGACCCAGCCACGTCAAGACACTAAATAGTGCACGTGACAAGGTCCCGAGGGGGCAATTTGTAGACACGGAAAAATTATACAAGTGCCACGTCTGAAGTCAAAGGTCAAAATGTTGCCACGTCTGAAGTCAAAGGTCAAAATGTTGCCACGTCGAAAGTCAAAGGTCAAAATATTGACCCGTCAAAGGAAATACGAAATAATGTAATTAATTTGGACGAAATTTAAATAAAGTAATCCATTTTAATTATTTTAGTCGGTCCGACTCTCTAAAGTGATAAAATCCGACAAATGGGTCAAACTCACTAAATGGGTCAAATACATTCAAATGGGCCAAAATAACTACCAAGTCCATTACAAAAATACCAAGACTACCAAGTCCACTTACGATGGAAACCAAACCCCTCCTTTTTCTATAAATACAAGCATTAGCTTCAAAATTTCGGATGGAGAAAAATTACAAAGAAAAATCACACTACAAAATAAAACCTCTCTACAAAGAAACCCTCTCTACAAAAATCCTCTTCCAAGAGAAAAGCTAGAGAACAAAGAAGACTACTCTTCGATCCGACATCAAGCGTTCATCGCCGTCAACTGAAGAGAAGCAAATCAAATTCATGACAAGGAGAATCAAGTCTTCAAATCAAGACCCTCCTATTCATCCAAGCGCGGAAATCGAATCAGTAGAATAACTAGAAGATTGTACCCGAAATATTTAAATTAATAAAATTATTACTTTGTTGCATTCTTTTGTGTTTTATCTACTTGTTTGCAGATTAACACAAATTTGTTGTTACACCATCAACTATTAAACTTGCTAATTCTTCCCTCCATGAATCAGACCTTGAAGCATCCGCCATTTTTGCACTAAAAAAAACCTTCAAATCATCAAATGTCTAATAAAGAGTTAAAAAATTATAAGTAAGTATTTGTCTAGAAATTAACAACTGGGCATAATCTCCGGCGTCGCCATCTCATTCTTCAATAATAGAGCTAACCAAACACCATAATTCGATATTCGAATTCTTAATTACATCAAAAATTAAGAGAGATTTCGATGAAATCTTACCCGATATGCAAGGTGATGAAGGGCGTTTAAGTTTGGGTTTAACGGATAACCGTTTAGGCGATACGTAACAACATTGTGCATTGGAATCCCATGTTCACAACAGCTCTCCGGTCCAAAGAATTCTCCTGTTCATATCTCGTGCAAATAGTGCCCGTGATCCAGTTCTTACGTCTCAAGATCTAAAACGACCATACTCATATTATCGGCTCGGAGATTGTGTGAAAGCCACATCACAGGATTCTTTCTCACGTGGGTTTTCTTCTGCAGCATAAGCATACAATTACAAGAAACAGAGTTGATTACCATCAACTACCACTAAATTCCCATCCTCAGATACCCTTACTCTCTAGATCATTATGAATAACGCCATTGAAAAACGGTGCAAGTTTAAGAATTCGGCAAAAGACCCCGAAATCGTAACGGCTTAGGAGGCAATTACAAATAGCGAGGATGGGCATGGAACACATATCCGATCGGGGAACCGGGTAACTCGAGATCTCTGACCACGACGGCGAATATAGCCGGTTAAAAATGATAATCAAAGCTCACCACAGAAGAAACAGCAGATTTAGGGAGTTTGGAGATTTGGAAACAGTAATTAAAGGAGATGAAATTCCAGAAATTGCAGATTGAAACAGCAAATAAAAAGGGGAAAAAGAGTGAGTACCAGATGTGAGGAGTGAGGACTAGGGATGGCAATGGGTAGGGTCTGGGTAGGGTCCGCCTAGACCCGGACCGACCGAGATTTTCCTGGGCCCGTCTCAACCCTGGGCCATGAGGTCTAAAATTTGAGACCCATACCCAGGACCATGGGTAAGGGTAGAATGCAAATCCCATGGTCAGAGTTTTAGCCACTTTAATAATAAGATTAACGGTATGGGGTCTATAATATTAAAAAAAAAAATTCATACTACTTTAACATTATGAGTTTATTAATGTAGTTAATGGTGGTTGTCGGTCGTAGAAATTTATTAGAGAGGTGGTTGTCGATCGCGTATCAGTCTTTGTGGTGGTGGTTTTCTTGTGTCGGTGGTGGAGTGGTGGTATTGTCAGAAGAGTTTGGTTGGGTTTTATCGCTTTATGGGATGAGGGAAGAAAAGAGGCTTTAGTTGGGTTTCAATCTAAGTATGAATTGGAAAAGTTGTAATTTTGATTTTTTTCTTTAATAAAGGGTCTAAGGGTCGGGTATGGGTCTCATAACTTAGACCCAGGACCAGGACCAAATATTTTCTTAAGACCCATACCCGACCCATACCCATTGGGTCTGAAAAAATGAGACCCATACCCGACCCATTAGGGTCCGACCCTCAGGGTCTGGGTCGGGTCCCCGACCCACTGCCATCCCTAGTGAGGACTCCAGAGTTTTGTGGTAAGATTTGGTGGGAGGTGATTGATTCGACAATTATTTTCTTTAAGAGTAGGTAATAAAACAGGTATAAATTATGGTTAATGATAAAGTAGGTATATTTATTATGTAAATAGGTATGAAATTACTATCTCACATTTTCACGATCAACAATAAAAGGTGTATGAAATAAAAATAAAAGCGTACGAAAGATTGGTCTCTCAATAACTTAGTGAGAAGTCATCTCTTCTAAATTTTAGTGTTTCTTTAATCAGTAAGTCTTGTGAGAGACCGTCTAGTGAGACATAAAAAGGGAAATGGCAAAACTCCAACTTGTTCACCCTATCATGAGGGAGGGGTGTGAGAGGTCTTTCAATAATATTATTGAGAGACCGTCTCTCCAAAGTCTTTATATTCTTTAATTTATATAATAGGAAAAAGTAGATCTCATATTAGGCGGTTAGGTCCATAGAACTCGTATATAGTAGGAGTACTTTGTTGTAAGTAGGGTTGTTAATCATACCAGCACCCGGTCAAAACGATTCACTCAATCCTAAAAGGCGATTGAAAATTCGACTTGAAAGATGATGAATGAAATGGGTGACGGATGGATGGTGGGTTGAATGAAGACATCTTACCCACCATCCCTCCACCACCTGATATTAATAATTTTTCTTTTAATAAAATTTACGTAAAATACATTTTTGAGATGTAAAATATTCAATTTTTCTAATTTTCTACCCTCAAAATTAATAGTTTCTTTTACTTTTCTTAATTATTTTGCAAATTTATGGAAATTTTAAAAAATTATTATGAATTTAGAGATGTTAGAGTATATTATGCTATATGGTAATATAACTACCACCTAATGTTTATCGTATTTTACAAACTACCACCTAGTATTTCGTTTATTACAAACAACCACCTACTTTGCACCATATATATCTAGACTCCCACCGTATTTAATTCCCGACTATCATTTAACTTAATTCCCGACTCATTAAGTTACTACTCCGTAATAAACTAGAGAAAGACCAAAATAGCCTTACTTCAACTAGCTTAAAACACATACTACCACTAAAAATAAAAGATCAACAACTACATCACCAATCCCCTAATAATTCTTCATCATCATTCATCACCATCAAATTGCCCAGTTAAAAAAAATATTCTTAATTTACCAAATTTTATTACTCCACCATCACCACCAACAACTTCGGGCTCCGTCCTTATTAACCCCTAAACAACTCCGAACAGCAGCCTCGACCACCATGGTCGACCATTGAGCCTCTTCCATTGAACCACCAGCACATAAAAAAACCCAGATCGACAACCAACTCGTCGAAACTAAAACCACTTGGTACGACACCAGCAGCAATTCGAAGGCAGCCAAGTCAAGAACCACACCAAATTCCGAGCCGAATCAAGTCAAATTTGGGGTCGTTTTGGTTCGAGCCCTACGAGTTCGATGTGTCTCAGGCGAATCCATTGCCTACTGACCCGACACATCCGTGCTTACGAGCCCAGAACCACCGTGGTCAGCGTCATGCTGCTCGTCATCTTCGGCAGCAGCAGATCGAGGATGGAAAAAGGATGAGAAGGAAAGAGGCTGATATAATGGTCGACGATGGCATGATTGGCGGTGGTCAGGTGGATTAGAGGGGGTGGTGAAGTTGTACGGAGTATTTTGTGAAATGTTTATAGCAATTCAATGTAAATTACATACAAATTCGTTGTTGAGATTGTGTAAGATGGATCATGAATGATTGTTGCTTCTCTTGAAACATGAGTTTTGATTATTGGATTTTTATTCTTAAAAGATAAAATAGATTTTGATTGTACATTGGGTTTAGGTTTGATTTTGTTTGTCTTTAATTAGATGGTAATGACTAATGAGTCTTTGGAGTTAGTAAAAATAGGGGTATTTTGGTCACTTTATAGTATATTCACTTAATGAGTCGGGAATTAAGTTAAATGATAATCGGGAATGAAATACGGTGGGAGTCTGGATATATACGCAGGGGCGTCTTAAATCATATGGAGGCTCGGTGCGGCATGGAAAAATGAGGCCCCAAATATAAATGCACAAGTACATTATACTTCGAGATTTGTATTGAACTTCATTAATAAAAGCTCGTAATACGGTGACCAAAAGTGGAGGCCCGGTTCCCACGCCCGTGGTTGCCCGTGGCCTTAGACACCCCCGTATATACGGTGCAAAGTAGGTGGTTGTTTGTAATAAACGAAATACTAGGTGGTACTTTGCAAAATACGATAAATAGTAGGCTAGGTTGCACGGACACTTCTCTTAATCAGCTGTAACACCCCGGTTTATAAAAGAAGTCCTCGTCAAGACATTCTCTAATAAAACGGACTGTTACCATCTCGGTTTCCCGAGGTAGTGAATAACAAATTAAACTCCAAGGCAATTATATAATACTTTAACTTATTATTACAAAACCTCTTTTCAAATTAAATTACAAGAACTGACGTAAATAAAAGTGAAGTGTTCTAGATGATGGTCTAGCTACTAGGTCGTCTGATCCAGTGTCTCACGCCCATCAAGCTCCCGTCCTATTTCTTAAACCTGTCAAGTCTGCTCCCCATAAAACGGATCATCACAGGTGTTCACGAATACACAGGGTCAACCACGAGGTTGAGTAGGGAAAACAAAATAAGTACGACAACAAAATACATAACTCCATTTCCAATTCGTCACATCCTCCACCTCTCCATATCACACTCGAATAATCTCCACACCGTATCACATACTCGAATAATCTCCACACCGTATCACATACCCCTGAATAATCTCCACACCGTATCACATACCCCGAATAATCTCCACACCGTATCACATACCCCGAATAATCTCCACACCGTATCACATACCCTGAATAATCTCCACACCGTATCACATACCCTGAATAATCTCCACACCGTATCACATACCCTGAATAATCTCCACACCGTATCACATACCCTGAATAATCTCCACACTGTATCACATACCCTGAATAATCTCCACTCCATATCACCACAACATCCTCCAACTCCAATGCATATGAATGCTCAAAAGAAATTGATGCAACACATTATCCATATAAATCAATTAAATGATGAATCATGAAATCATGCCAGTTATCCGATATTGTAATATCATACTCAATATGATCAATTCGGTCAATGACCTTTCCGAATGTAAATGATAACGTAAATCAACCACGAATCCAACCAACACAATTCAACAACAACGATATTAGGACAAGTGTATTTCCCTACCTCAAAGTGCCAAAGCAATTCCATTAAGCGATTTAAGCGGTAAATAAAGCAACGAATCTGATTATCGATCCTTCACGAACCCGTCACCTAAAACAATTATAATATTTATAATTACTAACTACTAAATATAGCAATCTCCCAAAATAGAAGCTTTCCCGACATACAATCCCGACACCAACTTGTGCCCAACTGTTAACTAAAATAACCCGATTAATATTTAACCCAACTTCCAAAATAGGAAATTATTAAAGTATAATTTCTTAAAATGGAAACCTTCCCGATATAGTAACCTTTTCATTTTAACAAACCCGTCTCAAAAACCCGACTCGAATTATTTAACCGACTCGGGAATTAGCTTGGATAACTAATATGATAATTAATGAATTATATGATTTATAAATACCCGAATCAATTCCTTAAACAACTCAAACAATCCCGACTCAATCCCTTCTCTAATTATATTAAATGATTCGGGGATTAAATTAACTAATCATTTAAAAGACTCGGGATTTAAATTAATTAATTAATGTGGTAATAAAATATTAAACGAATTACACGTTTTAGAAAACCCGAATCAACATTACACAACTCAACAACCCGATTCCAAACCCGTCATTAATTATTTTAATGTACTCGGGAAGTAATTAATTAATTTAGAATACAATAGCTTGAACGATAATAAACGAATCAAACCCGACTACAAGCGCATCCCCTTCAGCTCGACACAACTCTTAACCACAACCACCAGTACCCGCCGCCGACCACCAGGCTCGACACAGTGTCTGGCCTGGTCACCTCCGACCACCACCAACGTGGTCGACCCACGCCGGTGGTCTGAACCACCACCACCAATACCCCCCGCCGCAACCTTGCCGCCTCAACGGGCCATTTTTGGCTCGACACCCACCACGACACACACCTTGCTCCCCGCCTAACCACCACCCTTGACACCACCGTTGAGCAACGAATCTGACCTACGTGGACTCACTATTTCGACCTCACCCACGTCCACAGTGACGCCACCCAGAAACCACCCTTCCAAACCCGTCTTTACCATACACAAAAACCCGTTTGTTAACCCATATGTCGAAGCCGTCTATTACTGTTACAATCACCACCCACAACCACCGTGACCACCACCACTACACTCACCTCACAACCTACTACTCCCCTGCCCTGCCAACCACCATTCACAATACCTATACAAGACACGAATCAACAACCAAAAACCGACATTAAATGAAAACAGTGGAAGTGAGTTGCTCTTACCATCTTTCTGCCACCACAACGGCCACCACGGCCACCCTAGGTCGTCGCCAAAGGTCCCTAGCTCGTCCTTGCTGCACCACCAACGCTCATGCTCTCTCTCTCTCTCGTTTTGCGCAGATGGGGTGTGTAAAACATGGAGGAAAAAGGGGTGGGGTTGTCGGGTTTAAAAGGAAGAAGGGGAGCAAGGGAGTATGGGTTGTTTTGGTGTTGGTGTAGGCGTGGGGTATGGGGTGTATAAAATAGTCAAGCATGTCTTTTGCTTGTCCCATGGCACGAAACACTACCACAATACAGTTTCCCATAATTATTTTGGGTCCGATGTTTAATTATTTAGTTTACCTTTCGAATCCTTATAAACCCGTCTTAATTAACTTAGCTCCATAACTTAACATAATTCTCGACTAACAATTAACCCGACATAACTAGTAATATAAATGTATAATAATTAATATAAAATAATATCCGTTTAATTAATTTTATTATATAAAAATACGGGGTATTACAGTCTTCCCCCCTTAAAATGAACTTCGTCCCGAAGTTCGCTCCCATACTCAAACCTCAAAAGGGTATTGTATATCGTACCAACAGACGTCACGCATTTCTAACTCGGTTAACACACTCTTTTGACACATCAATTAATCATAACAAATACGGAATGTTACATTCTGCCCTCCTAAAAATAAACTTCGTCCCGAAGTTTGACTCGTCTTTTCTTAACCCAACTAATCGCAACTAATAACTACCGAGAACACAAATGTATAACAACTAAATACTCATCTGAGAACACCATCATCTTCCATCTAAATTCCGATCTCAAACTCAACATAAACTCATCAACCATGGTCGCACTGGACCGTAAACATAACTCGGCACAAAGACCCCACAACTCATAACTCAATACCAGTAGTTTAATCACACTCTCCTTTCACACATCAACCAACTATCAGATGTAGGAACAACACATATAGGACTCATTTTCAGAGGCAACCTCACAACGAAACGTCCACTTGATCAAAACTACAATCTACAACAGGTGCAATTCAAGCATTAAGATTTTACAATCCTACCCAACTAAAAACATGGTTACGTCCTCGTAACCTTCATTATTATAACTAAAGTTCTCAAACTACCGCTAACAACTGAAAGAGGATAAAAGATTCACAACACACGCTCAAGTTAGCTAATCTTTACCAAGGACAATCAATATTCAAACTCTCTAAAGGAAGCTACCGTTACCAGTAAAATCATTAGTAATTATCCATTTTACCAATCGTTGTAATTCCATACTTTAGAATATAGGGGATCAATCATCATAAGGAAAGAATTAGGGTCAACACTTTGGTAAGTCGATCTTATTAAAATTTATAACCTAATAGGTCCAATCTAACTTTCCTTCACACAATTGTACAAATTCAGGTCACAACACAGAATCACCGATAACAATGAAGACAACCAGTTTCGCAGTACTCATCGTCCCAGAAATATTTTCAATCCTCATCGCAAAGGTCTGGTATATTTTCATAAATGACGAATGCACATTGATTGGCAAATTTTATAACTTATTGGTCGAGTCACACAAGTGATTAAGCAACGATATTGGAAAGGTAACATACAAGACTCATACATAAATTTTTGTTCTTTGTATTAATATATTTAAACTGCACCCAACACAATGATGTACAAGGTTAATGTATTTAACGACACCAATTTTACAATTATTCGTTACCTGTCATGCTAATATCAACTTACCATGTTAACACGTAACTCACTTAAATCACCACATCACATTTCCGTTTCGACATTCGTAACCAACCACAATCCACCAATTCGCTACATGAACGAACAACATGACTAACTTGACCCACCACTTGTAACTCCGTTCTAATTTCATTACTCCAGACTTAGCAACTATCACGAAACCATTCAACCAGACACTAGCTGGAAATCTCATTCCAATTTTATACTTACATGACAAAGTTTAACTTCATTTTCAAAACCTTTACGTTCATATTGGACGGTGATTAAATTCTTAATATACTTCTTATAACATAGCCGTCTATAGAATTCCTTTACAACTTACTACGAGACTCAAACTCAGGTAACTTAATTCAATTCCTTCCAACAAAACAAGCTTAGGTGCCGACTCATATATCATAATTTACAGGTTCATCTTATTCATTTCAATCCTATCTTTACTAATGAACGTCTATTACCTCAACATCAGGGTTTTAGTTGCACTTCTTTACTCAGTTATATTCACGACTCAATTAAACGTACTTTAACGAGTATCCTTTAAACCAACGTGTATCATGTGAATCATCACAGGGTTATCCCATTATAATATTGTCAACATAGTTATCATAAACAATTTTTATTAAAATATATAGTTGATAGTAATGACTCGAGAATATAATATGCCAATCGTCGTATTATATCAAACAATTTCCTTTATATCATGCTCCTACAATTGCAAGAATCCTCTTAGCATTTTATGACGATATAGTGATGAACATATCTACTAAGAATTAACAACACTGTTTATTATCATGTTATAGGTGTAGTTCCACTGGAATAGATTAATGCAATGTAAGTAATAAACATACTTTAGGCATACCGACTCACGTGAAAGTCTTTAAACTCAGATGACCTCCTATATGGGTGGGCATTTAGACACGGTTATTACTACCATCCATGTGCAAACATTTAAACATAATTATTATCATATTCATGCGAGTATATTAGAACGATCAAATTGACTTTTAACGCCATTGACTTTACTACGATATGACACTGTAGTTTATATTTTATATATTCGACCACTATGTAATTATGATGAACACACCAGAGATATTACAACATACCCATCATATATAAAACATGTAACGACTGGACTCGTATAAAATATTTCACCCTCGATTACGAATCAATTTAATTTATTCAATTTTACTCATACCATCATGCCAACAATGTTATCAACTAAACTTCAATTTTTATCACTGGTTGAGATACGTAACTACTGAACATGCCTGCTACTATCATCATATAAGGACGTTATAAATTCATATTATTAAAGTTCGTGAATTAATCAAACACCGTATGAAGACTCAACCTAGAACACACATTTTACAAGTCATGTTTCACGTTGTAACTTTCAAAGATCACGAATAAATAACCGTTCGATTAAAACTTGATTCATATTACTTTTACAAAACACGGAGAGTTAAAATCACAGGGAAAAGAATTAGGTTCAAAGCACAAGAATACCATTTTTAAAGAATATTACAACTCAGTTGGTCCAAACAAACATGTGGCAGCAATTGGTCTTAAATTTGGGTCAGTTTCCCAAAACTTATTATTTAATAAAGTGACATCAAGAATTTTCGGGGCTTATCAATTTGAAAACATATGTGAATTTTACGATCGTTGGAGTTGGAATTATGCAAAAATTATTAATACCATTTAAATGAGGATTTTCACAAAATCGTTGGTCAAAATATCAACGCCTGAGAACTTCCTAACCACGACTCACCAAAATAATTATTACTCCTAGTCTGTATATCTTATAAGCGTGAAACCAACGCTAAATGAATACTAACTGACGAGGCTACCTTTCATAAAATTTTCATTGATAGGCAATAAACAGGAAAGAAATGGTAGTAAGGTCAATTAAAGGATAACATCAACCAAAACAAGTCTCATCACTAAGTCAATTCATTTTATATGTTCCAACACTTTCAACCACACTATCGTTACTAACCCATACCAACTTAGATCTCACACTGTACTTACGTAAACATATACCCTATAGAACCCCTTCGCATCTCGATCTACTCATTACATCTACATTACGATTGCTATGACTAAAAACAGGCAATTCAACAGCGTTTCTTATTACTATCACATTATTATACTAGCATGGCTTCGGGATCACACAACCGCATATTACTTAGTCACATTAGTACTATCAGCACATCATTCAACATCCACCTAGGTAATTATCATCGACTCGTAATTATTTTCATGCTCACGACTAGCACAACACTTCATTGATTATTAACCTGAACTCGAAAATTTATTTCTCATTTCTCAACATTATATGATCACGTCATCATTCATACAAAATACTAGAAATCTCAGGTTCAATCTCAAGCAACTTTTCTACCCTTTTCTCTCGTATACCCTCAGGTTGTCCGAGTCAAACTGAGAGGGCCACTGGTTCGGTGTGAGGGGGCCCCTAACTCAAACCTTACCTCGGTGTGCTCTATGTTCTATCCCGGTGTTCATTTTATTTAGACTCTTCCTATGTTCATTGGGCTCATTGGTTTAGGCCTGAGGATCGTTCGCTCTGATACCACTTTGTAACACCCCGGTTTATAAAAGAAGTCCTCGTCAAGACATTCTCTAATAAAACGGACTGTTACCATCTCGGTTTCCCGAGGTAGTGAATAACAAATTAAACTCCAAGGCAATTATATAATACTTTAACTTATTATTACAAAACCTCTTTTCAAATTAAATTACAAGAACTGACGTAAATAAAAGTGAAGTGTTCTAGATGATGGTCTAGCTACTAGGTCGTCTGATCCAGTGTCTCACGCCCATCAAGCTCCCGTCCTATTTCTTAAACCTGTCAAGTCTGCTCCCCATAAAACGGATCATCACAGGTGTTCACGAATACACAGGGTCAACCACGAGGTTGAGTAGGGAAAACAAAATAAGTACGACAACAAAATACATAACTCCATTTCCAATTCGTCACATCCTCCACCTCTCCATATCACGGACCACCGAATAATCTCCACACCGTATCACATACTCGAATAATCTCCACACCGTATCACATACCCCTGAATAATCTCCACACCGTATCACATACCCTGAATAATCTCCACACCGTATCACATACCCTGAATAATCTCCACACCGTATCACATACCCTGAATAATCTCCACACTGTATCACATACCCTGAATAATCTCCACACCGTATCACATACCCTGAATAATCTCCACACCGTATCACATACCCTGAATAATCTCCACACTGTATCACATACCCTGAATAATCTCCACTCCATATCACCACAACATCCTCCAACTCCAATGCATATGAATGCTCAAAAGAAATTGATGCAACACATTATCCATATAAATCAATTAAATGATGAATCATGAAATCATGCCAGTTATCCGATATTGTAATATCATACTCAATATGATCAATTCAGTCAATCACCTTTCCGAATATAAATGATAACGTAAATCAACCACGAATCCAACCAACACAATTCAACAACAACGATATTAGGACAAGTGTATTTCCCTACCTCAAAGTGCCAGCAATTCCAATTAAGCAGTTAAGCAGTCCAGAAATAAAGCAACGAATCTGATTATCGATCCTTCACGAACCCGTCACCTAAAACAATTATAATATTTATAATTACTAACTACTAAATATAGCAATCTCCCAAAATAGAAGCTTTCCCGACATACAATCCCGACACCAACTTGTGCCCAACTGTTAACTAAAATAACCCGATTAATATTTAACCCAACTTCCAAAATAGGAAATTATTAAAGTATAATTTCTTAAAATGGAAACCTTCCCGATATAGTAACCTTTTCATTTTAACAAACCCGTCTCAAAAACCCGACTCGAATTATTTAACCGACTCGGGAATTAGCTTGGATAACTAATATGATAATTAATGAATTATATGATTTATAAATACCCGAATCAATTCCTTAAACAACTCAAACAATCCCGACTCAATCCCTTCTCTAATTATATTAAATGATTCGGGGATTAAATTAACTAATCATTTAAAAGACTCGGGATTTAAATTAATTAATTAATGTGGTAATAAAATATTAAACGAATTACACGTTTTAGAAAACCCGAATCAACATTACACAACTCAACAACCCGATTCCAAACCCGTCATTAATTATTTTAATGTACTCGGGAAGTAATTAATTAATTTAGAATACAATAGCTTGAACGATAATAAACGAATCAAACCCGACTACAAGCGCATCCCCTTCAGCTCGACACAACTCTTAACCACAACCACCAGTACCCGCCGCCGACCACCAGGCCTGACACCAGGTCTGGCCTGGTCACCTCCGACCACCACCAACGTGGTCGACCCACGCCGGTGGTCTGAACCACCACCACCAATACCCCCTGCCTGCAACCTTGCCGCCTCAACAGGCCATTTTTGGCTCGACAGCCACCACGACACACACCTTGCTCCCTCGCCTAACCACCACCCTTGACACCACCGTTGAGCAACGAATCTGACCTACGTGGACTCACTATTTCGACCTCACCCACGTCCACAGTGACGCCACCCAGAAACCACCCTTCCAAACCCGTCTTTACCATACACAAAAACCCGTTTGTTAACCCATATGTCGAAGCCGTCTATTACTGTTACAATCACCACCCACAACCACCGTGACCACCACCACTACACTCACCTCACAACCTACTACTCCCCTGCCCTGCCAACCACCATTCACAATACCTATACAAGACACGAATCAACAACCAAAAACCGACATTAAATGAAAACAGTGGAAGTGAGTTGCTCTTACCATCTTTCTGCCACCACAACGGCCACCACGGCCACCCTAGGTCGTCGCCAAAGGTCCCTAGCTCGTCCTTGCTGCACCACCAACGCTCATGCTCTCTCTCTCTCTCGTTTTGCGCAGATGGGGTGTGTAAAACATGGAGGAAAAAGGGGTGGGGTTGTCGGGTTTAAAAGGAAGAAGGGGAGCAAGGGAGTATGGGTTGTTTTGGTGTTGGTGTAGGCGTGGGGTATGGGGTGTATAAAATAGTCAAGCATGTCTTTTGCTTGTCCCATGGCACGAAACACTACCACAATACAGTTTCCCATAATTATTTTGGGTCCGATGTTTAATTATTTAGTTTACCTTTCGAATCCTTATAAACCCGTCTTAATTAACTTAGCTCCATAACTTAACATAATTCTCGACTAACAATTAACCCGACATAACTAGTAATATAAATGTATAATAATTAATATAAAATAATATCCGTTTAATTAATTTTATTATATAAAAATACGGGGTATTACATCAGCCGTCCCGTGTCCGACACCGTGTCGGACACCGACACTCCTCGGACACACGCCTAAACGTGTCGGACACCTATAAAGCCGTGTCTAACTTCCTACTTTTATTTGGGCACGTGTCCGACGCGTGTCCATGGTATTTGGGCACGTGTCCGACGCGTGTCCTTGGTATTTTGACATTATTTGAGGTGAATGATGTTCTTTAGACGAAAAATGAGATGTCGAAAGAGATTGATTAGAATATATGATTGGTTGGAAATGAAAATGAGTTATAATCAAAACCAAATTTTACCTTCACATATTTAAATTTAATATCAAATACTTTACAAAAATAAAATCAAACGCTTATAACTAAAAAAATACATATTTTATTAAATTTAAATAACGTGTCTCGTGTCCTAAATTTCATGGGATGCCGTATCACGTGTCCGTGTCGTGTCCGTATCCGTGTCCGTTTTGGTGCTACCTAGATAGTAGGTGGTAATTTGTAATTTTTACTTATAATAATATTATAATGATATGAATTAGCTTCTAGAAGATTCTAAACCGATTGCATAAGATAATATCCTCAACAACTAAAGAGCTAAAGCAAAATAATACTCTTTCAGAATATTAAACGTCATCATTTTTAGCTTTAAACATATGTATATGTTATCACTTTTTTTTTATAGGAAAGGAAACTAGCTCAATTAAAATTGACCCAAAACATCCTTGCAGTTGAGAACGGTTGTTAAAAACAAAGAACTTTCAACAAACCCAAATCATAAGAAAAAAGGAAACAAAGGGTACAAAACATAGTCTTGTGAAACTTTGCTCCCAAACGCCAAAGAAGAAAAATAAAAGAAAGAAAACTAAGGATAGGCAAAAAAAATAAGGAGAACCCCAGAGAAAGCAGATCTCCAATCTCCAAGTAACTAATAAAAAATTTACAAACTTTCGTTAATTGTTAACGGAGAGGTTTAAAGATTCAGATCTCCATTTCAAACCAACACTGAAAATAAAAAAAGAAACCCAAAAACCAAATACTTTAAAAAGGTTACTAACCGAGATTTGCTAAAAGTTATTCATGAGAAATCTTAATCTCATGAAACTTTTCTGTTTAAATTGATATGCAATCACTTTTTGACCACTCAATCCATCGCCTTTCATCCGCGAGGAATGGATGGATAGTTAGTTTTACGGATGACGAACTTAAAGTAACAGATGGATGAAGGTTCACCCAATCCGACCCAAACCCACCCATTGTCATCCCTGATTGTAAGTTTGTAACCCTCACAAATTGCTACAATATGTACCAAAAAATAAAAACAGTGAGAAATTATAAAAAAGGATCTTTGTGTCTGAGGATGTCACCAATATCCTCTGAATCTCTACCATTTGCCCGACTTTGGATCCCATAATTATTTTCCCTTCTATTACTCACCACTGTCTGGAGTTTAGCTCTCCTAGACCAAACAGTTAAGTGTGTGTTCTAATTAGTCAAGACTCCGGTAAGGGTGGACTGTGAATAAACTAATCACTAGTCAAGACAATTCAGAGGTGATTCCAGAATTTGATGGACGGGGGTGTGTAAATTTTTCTAACAATAAAAATATCGAGTTTTATGAAAAAAAAAAAATTCTTTTAGTTGGCCAAAATATAAGGTGATTAGTATTGTTTATTTTTTTATTTTTTTTGGTCTCCCGAAACGCGCGCATAATCGCATTACATTTACAATTATAATAAAGGGGAAGGGGGATTCGAACCTGAGACCTATTGTCCACAATACCTCCGTCTTAACCACTAAACTAAGATATCTTCAGTAGGCGATTAGTATTGGTTAAAACTTAAAAATTGTTCTAAGCAAGGATTGAACCCATGTATCTTGTTTTGTGCATGTACCATGCCAAAGTCTTAACACACATTCGTTAGTCGTTACTCTTTAGTGGGTCACAAACTCACAATATCCTTTAGATTTTGTCTTAGTTATTCGCTATACGCCTAAACAACAAATACGTATAATTTGTTGCGGGTCTTGGCTCTTCATCGGACAATCTTCTTGATTACTATTGCTTTACATACAATGTACAGAGTAACATATAAAGAAACACATACAGAGTAGTATAATACTGTCTTACACGAAGTGCATACTATTAATTTCTTGATAAGCACTATCATTTCCGCGCTTAATGTAGCTATATATACTGTATTCGCAAAATGTAGAGTGTGACCTCCATAGTTTTATACGGATTACTAAAGTTATCTCAATTAAATCATTGGCTCACGAATGATTGGGACGGAGGGGACGATTAAGATTTAAGATTACGAACGGAAAGAAGATACGTACAAGGAGCGCGACAGTTTTGCAATATGAAGCGAATCTATCTATGGCTGATGAGCATTCTGCTCCAGCTAACATGTTTGGATTTTCGAGTTCTTCATCTGTTCTCGGGTCTTCTAAGCTTCTTCTGTACCATAAAAACTAAAGTTATTTGTCTTTAGGCTTGTTGCATGTGTTTACTGATGACTCTACCATTTTCCCAGCCATTTTCTCTGCATCCTGTTTGTCTAAACACCGTGCTAAAGTCTTCACACTTTTTTTTACTCTAAATTGGGTTACCATATCCTTTAGATACTGATGTTTAAACTTATTCGCTATACGCCTATACTTGTCTGACGAATAAGTTTAAAATATTACTGTGCACAATACCAAATAGATGACTGATATAGTAAGAAGCCAAATGATAGCATACACAAGATATCAGTCACACCCATCAACATTTCCAAAAAGACCGGCACAGAACAACAAAACAGCTTCGAGAGTAATTTGACATTAGGATTAAAAAAGGATAAAAAAGGATATTATAATTTCCATGTAGAGTAATATTTTAGGACCATGTACCCTTGATAATTGTATAGTAGGTGACAGTCACGAGAGCATCCAATTCACATCAGTTTATTTAAGAGCTTGATAATCGTGTAGTTTTAATGAAATCTATTAAACTCCATTTGATTGTATACGTTCAATCATATACGGGGAGTGTTGTTTTGAAAACTGTATGCAATTAGATGGAACAAATGAAAAGGTTAAAGACTTAACATTTGTTCCTAAAAATGGAGTAGGTCTCCTGAGAGACGGTCTCTTAATAAGCTTTATTGAGAGACCATTGTACAATTTTAAGAAAAAGTGGTACTAAAGGTAATAAAATAGGTACAAATCATGATTAATGATAAAATGGGTACATTTATTATGTATATAGATGCAATTTCTTATACTCGCGATCAACAATAAAAATGGTACGAAATACAAATAAAAGGGTACGAAAGATTGGTCTCTCAATAACATAGTGAGAGACCGTCTCTCCCAAGTTTTAGTGATAAAAATGAGACTACAATTTACAACAAGGTGACAATTGTTTTGCACAATTGCTCAAACATTTCTTGCAATATGTCAAAAAAGACGATCAAAATATCAAAATTTACAATTCTAAGGCAGTTATAAGTAAGTATATTAGGTATTACACATCTTCAATCCTTAATCCGCATAATAATTTAAAATCATCATCCATCCATCTTTAAGCTATGAGGCATTGCACGTCGTTCAATGCTAATCCGCATAATAACTTGTAATCCATTTTGGGGTAATAGCCTCCAAAAGATTGCAAATCTAGTTGGGACATATAAAAAACTTTGGAAGTGTTCTACAAAGGTCTTTTTGATGCTGCAACTGAATCAAAAACTAGGTGACAAATGATCCTACTTTCATCAGAATAATCGACATCAAGTCGATGCTACAACTGAATCAAAAACTAGGTGACAAATAATCCTACTTTCATCAGAATAATCGACATCAAGTCTGAGATGGTGCATGATTCAAATGGTAGCATGCAAGGAGGTCATGAAATTTTCTGTTATCTACTGTTTGATAAATGTGTTTAGCTTATTATGGGATGGTGCATGATTCAAATGGTAGAGATTTTCTCTTATATGTTGTTTGATAAATGTGGGTAGCTGTGCGCCACTGTGCGCCAATGTTTATGATTCAAATAAATTAATTTTTCACTATTTCAACTAATCAAATATATAGAAAGAGGGACATGGTCCCATTGAAAAAGCGCGGGAGTTCTTGTTTGTTGAAGACGTCATGTCCGAATGCAATGATGCAAAAGCGGGAGTGATGAGGGTGAATCAGCAAGTGCGAGATGAGACTCGAGTTGCCGGTTAACCTAACATGACTTGCTGTGGGAAACAGAAACTCATGCATTTCGACCATCAATAGATGGTGTATGACAATATCGGGCGTAATAACCCCTACCCTCTAGATCATTATGAATAAGGCCATTGAAAATGGCGATAGACAAAACTAACACATACTCAAATGTACAACAAAGTTTAAGGATCTTGGCAAAAACCTTGAAATCGTAACGGCCTAAGAGACAGTAACAAGTAGCGAGATTGGCCATAGAACGCATATCGGATCGGGCAGCAGGTAACTCTACATCCCTAATTATGACGGCGAAACAGCACTCGGCATAATAGATTTAGGGGAGTTTGGAGAATTGGAAACAGTAATTAAACTTTCTTTACGGAAATGAAATTGGAAAGGAAGTTAAAATAGATAAAAAGGAGATGAAATTCCAGAAATTGCAGATTGAAACAAGAAATAGAAAGACTACCAGACGGTGAGGACTCCAGAATTTTGAGGCGAGATTTCTTTGATTTGGTGGGAGGCGATTCCTCCGTTCAACTATTTTCTTGAATTTATAGCAAAATCAGACCTAATAATATTAGGCCCGTAGAACTATAGAACTATGGCAAACAAGCCAGTCGGCCCGGTTCGGGTTAGTTCATGACCGAGTTAATTCATGACCGAGTTATTTCGGATTTTGGGGTTTTTTTTTTTTAAATGTTGGTCGGGTTAATTCATGACTGAGTTATTTTAGTTTATTTTTTATTATTGATAATATAAAGGGTTCTTAAATTAGTCCTTTCAAGTTTTTTTTTTCGACTAGAGTTATGTTTTATCGTGACATTTTCAGGCCGGGTAGTTTTGGATTGAGACATTTCGGGTAGGGTCAACAAAACTCGGGCCACGTTCGAGCCCAATTCGGGTTTCAGGGCACACATTCAGATCTATGCTCTATAAGATAATAAGAGAGGTTTATAGAAATTGAATGTGTATTGATAATAAAACTGATGTACAGGTTACATATTTATATATACAATTGACTAAAGCTAGGTTACTATTAATTATGGAACAAACACCTAATACATGTGCTAAAGAATAACTAAAATAATAAAAGCTTAAAACAAGAAGTTTGGTTTACGGGAGGAAAGCTAAGCTTTTGTTTTCTTTGTAGTGGAAAGCTAGGTCTTTGGTTTCTTTGTAGTGGAAGCTAGGTTGTTGTTTGTTCAACACTCCCCCGCAAGATGGACGGTCGGAGACGAAGACCAATCTTGGAGGAAAGATCAAGGAACCTGGACTTGTGCAGCGGTTTGGTCAATGTGTCGGCTAACTGATCGGAACCGTTAATATGTTGAATACGAAGTAATCCTTTCCGAACTTGTTCTTTGACAAAATGAAACGAAATAGCCAAGTGTTTCATTCTCGAATGGAATACCGGGTTAGCCGAATAGTGAGTCGCAGATAGATTATCACAATAAATAGGCGGCGACGAAGGGTGAGAAATGCCAAGTTCTTGTAACGGGGATACAAGCCACAATAGTTAGTTGAGACAGAGCAACACTCGAAATTCGGCCTCGATGGTTGAGCAAGATAATGCTGTTGTTTTTTGAAGACCAGGATATGGGATTTTTGCCATAATAAACGATAAACCCGGTTGTGGATAGATAATCCGTGGAGTCTCCAAAGCCAAAGTCCACGTCACGTAAGCATGGAGGTGAAGAGGAGTTGAGTGATGAAGATGAATACCAAGATGAAGTGTACCATTAAGGTAGCGTAAGACACGTTTGAGAGCGTGCCGGTGTGTGTGGTGGTTGGGTGGGTTAAAAATTGAGCAAGCTTATTGACAGGGAAAGCAATATCGGGGCGAGTAAGAGACAAATATTGGAGACTGCCAACTATTGCCCTGTAGTCATTTATATTGTCAACAGGATTATGCTGTTCTTTCGTAAGAGGTGGGTGTGCGAGCATGGGTGTGGTGGCAGGTTTGGACTCATGCATATTAAATTTGTGAAGTAAGTCGGAAATGTATTTGGTTTGGTTAAGGTGAAGACCGTGTTTGGCCGGGGTTACCTCAACGCCAAGAAAGAATGACAGTGGACCGAGGTCCTTTAGAGAGAACTTACGTGAGAGTTCATCAATAAAGGTTCGGATATGTGTCGGGTTGGGTCCGGTGATGACTATGTCATCGACATAGACAAGGACAACTAATGTTGTTGGCAAAGTTTTTAAAATAAATAGGACGGGTCGGACACGGAGTTTGTAAAGCGTAAGCGAAGAAGGTATGTTTTGAGCTCGGTGTACCAGGCTCGTGGGGCCTGTTTTAAGCCGTAGATGGCTTTGTGAAGGTGACAAACATGGTCGGGGTTATCCGTGTCTATAAACCCCGGTGGTTGGGTCATGAAAACTGAATCAGTGAGCTTACCTTGAAGGAAAGCGTTGTTTACATCGAGTTGGTGGAGAGTCCATTTGTGTGCTACAGCGATGGACAAAACAAGACGAATTGTGGCGGGTTTAATCACAGGACTGAATGTTTCCGAGTAATCGACACCGGGGCGCTGATGAAAGCCCTTGGCGACGAGTCTCGCCTTATACTGTTTTAATGAACCATCCGGATTGTATTTCACGCGATAAACCCATTTGCAACCAACAACATTTTGGGCTTGGGAGCTAGGGACAAGAGACCAGGTTTGGTTGCGAAGAAGGGCTTGGTGCTCATCAATCATTGACAACGACCCTTGAAAGGTTGCGGGCTGTGTTGGTTAAGAGGCGGTGCAGGGTGTTGGGTGCGGCTAGAGTTGGTCTGGTGGGTACGGTTGGTGGTATTGTAGGCCGGTGGATTGTAGGTGGTGCGATTTTGGTTATAGTTGCGAGTTGCAACATTGGCGATGAGGTTGAAAAAACGGTGGTGGTGGGTGCTCTTTTTACCACAAGTTCATGTTGAATGAAACGTTCATGGAACGCCTCAAAGGAAATAGGGGTGTCACGAGCACGAACGCCATCAATGACGTCTTTGTATTGTGCAGCAGGTAAACCGCTTATAATTTGAGCGATGATATCTTCGTCATCCATGGGTTTGCCAAGGTGCGCTAATTGGTTTGTGCACGATTTTATGGCAAGCATATAGTCGGAGATGGTGCCGTCAGCAAGAGTGATGTGACGGAGACGATCCTTGATTTGAAGGATGTGTCCCCGAGAAGGGTTGGCATAGGTAGTAGCTAGGATTTTCCATGCTTCAAACGAGGTATTAGCATCTAGTATAATGGTTGAGACGGACTGATCTAAGGTTCCGGCTAAGGCTCCTAAGATGAGATTGTCTTGTTTTTTTTTTTTTTGGTAAAATGTGAGAATATATAAATTAAAATTTAAGAGGTTACAAGAGGTTAGCATACATCACTTAATCATTTAGTCACTTAACACATACAAATTTTTTTGCCTTAGCCAATCTAAATCCGTTTTGGTTATGACCTTGTAATCCCTTCCTCGGACTCTTGCTTTAACTTCTTCAATCACTTGTTCTGCTACCCTTTCCGGCCTTAGGAGTATTCCTTCCATGTTACATCTGTTTCTTTGCTGCCAAATATGGTATATCACACCCCACACCATAGCCGCTTGCATTCCTTTTTGCAGTGTCGTACATGTTCTTTGCGTACACCATACTATCATGTCATTCACTGGGAAATTAATCCGCATTTTCTGACTGAGGGCCTGTAAGACTCTTTTACTGTAAATGCATTCACCTAGGAGATGCGCAGTACATTCAATCTCCTGTGCACAAAGTAAACATTGATCATCAATGTCCATTCCATATCCAACAAGCTTATCTCTCGTCCTCAATGCTCCATGTGCGACTAGCCAGCCTGTGAATTGGTGCTTTGGAATAACATGGTCATTCCAAAGACATTTGAACCAGGCCATCTTAGGATTAGAGCCCTTGAACCATTCATAGCATTCCTTTGTAGAGTAATCAGACTGTGCACCCCATATACCAGTCGCATATCCAGGGAGCATCTCCTCCTTTACTTTGCATAGATTGTCTTGTTTGAACCAAGTAAGGTAGGCTGGGTTTGGAATTGGGTTCGGGTTTGGCTTGGCTTCAGTGGCGGGTGGGGTAATCGTGGTGGGTGGTTCTGGTTTGGTGCCGTCGATATAGGAAAAGAGGCCGTAACTTTTGAGCAACCTGGTTATTTGATATTGCCAGGCTCGGTAAGTGGAGGCGGTAAGCTTGACGCAGGTTGGAAAGGAGATGGATATGAGTGGGTTGTTGGGTTCATCGGTGTTTGGAATAACATTGTTGTGGTTGTTCGACATGGTTGCGTGAAAACAAAGAGGATGGTGGTTAGGATCGATATAGGTCTTGATACCATATAAGATAATAAGAGAGATTTATAGAAATTGAATGTGTATTGATAATAAAACTGATGTACAAGTTACATATTTATATATACAATTGACTAAAGCTAGGTTACTATTAATTATGGAACAAACACCTAATACATGTGCTAAAGAATAACTAAAATAATAAAAGCTTAAAACAAGAAGCTGGTTTACAGGAGGAAAGCTAAGCTTTTGTTTTGCTGTAGTGGAAAGCTAGGCTGTTGGTTTGCTGTAGTGGAAGCTAGGCTGTTGTTTGTTCAACATGCTCAACCTTTTTGGGTTCGGTTGATTTTGCCATATCTACCCAGAACTCGTAACCCAAAATTAGTGACTTGCATTAACTAAGGTAGACACGTAGACAATAACTTTAAGCACTAACATCATCGTGAATTCGACACCCTATTCCCTTTTACTGCCCTTTAGGTCGTTAGGTTTCTGTGTGTAATTCAGAGGTTGACGATTTTACCCTTATCACAAACGAACTATTAGTGTTTGTTCTAATTGGTCTAGACTCCGGTAAGTGTAGGATTGTGGATAAAGTAATCATCACTAGTCAAGTCCAATATTTGAACCCATGGTTTAAGGGTAGACAACCAATTTGTTGAAAGTTGAAACACATTATTATTCTTGCTGTTATTGGTTTAGTAAAATATAGAGTATTACACAATTGACATCTTTATCATTGACCAAAATTAAATCATTGTTTTTCCTTCCTAGCCTAGTTTTTAGGCTTGTTGCATGTGTTTAGTTGTTTACTGATGTTTCTACCGTTTTCCCAGCCATTTTCTCTGCATTCTGTTTGTCTACACCATGCCAAAGTCTTCACACACATTTTTTAACTCTAAATTTGGACACATTATTCTTTGGCAAGATACTGATGTTTAATGTTATTTTTTGAATCTTTAAATTTGTCTTAGTCATTCGCTATACGCTGATTCTTGTCAGATGAATAAATTCTATTTGTTGCAGGTTCGGCATTTCATCGGACAATCTTCATCCGACAATCTGTTTGTTTACTACTGCTTCACTATATACGAAGTAACATATAACACAAATTTTAGGACATTGTCGTATACGAAGTACGACCTATAATTTCTTGAAAAGCAGTTTCATTTCCACTGAATAGTGATGTTAGGGTACTGGCTCCACTCTCCGGTGAAAAGCCCATAGGCTTGAATCTTCGTAACCCTTCACCGAGTACATTAACACCACATATCAACCCAGCCCATGGAACAAAACCGAGCCTTGACCAGTTGGACAGGTAGTGCAAATGACTGATATAGTAAGAAGCCAAATAATAGCACCCAGCAACATTTCCAAAAAGACCGGCACAGAACAACGAAACAGCTTCAAAAGGAATTTGACATTAGGATTAAAAAAAGGATATTATAATTTCCCTTGTAATATTTTAGGACCATGTACCGTGTACCCTTGATCATTGTATAGTAAGTGACAGTCACGAGAGTATCCGATTCACCTCATTTTATTACGAGTTCCATAACTATAGCTATAAGACCCCTTTTACAAAAGTCTTTACTCATTGTATTATGTTTCATCAATACCAACTCCATTTGATTGAATACTTTAACAAAACAATGTTTCATCAACTCCAACTCCATTTGATCGTGTATACTTTAACAAAACAGTGTGTAGTTTTAATGAAATCTATTTAACTCCATTTGATTGTATATGTTTAACAAAACAGTGTGCAGTTTTAGTGAAATCTATTCAACTCCATTTGATTGTATACGTTCAACAATATACGTGATTGTTGTTTTGAAAACTGTATGCAATTAAATGGAACAAATGAAATGGTTTAACCATTGATAAATAATCGACGTTCTAAATCAGAGACGTAAGATTTATTGGAAGATGTAAAACATAAATAAAAATCAATTGTTTTGCACCATTGCTTATTGCTCAAACGTTTCTTGCAATATGTCAAAATGACATTCAAAATACCAAAAATTACAATTCTAATACAATGTCTCTTTCACTGCGTCTCTTTATTGAAGACATTTGTAGCAAACGTCTAGAACATTAGACACCGCCATTGAATACATTGTTGAACTTGATAGTTCATCATGATTCAGATGTGATTGAATGATTGATTTAGGAAGATGACTAGAGAGAAAACGAGAGAGAAATTATAAGAGAGATTATGAGAGAAATTGCTGTAATTGTATTATGAGTAAGGTAAGGTACAATTGATGAGATTACAATCTATTTATACTAGAATTAAACCGACTTATGAAGAAGTAACAACCTCTAACTAACTTCTAAACTAACCTAACAAACTTCTAACTAAGTTTGTTGGTTTATATTCCATCACCCCTCCTCAAGTTGGAGGGTGTGAAAACAGTCCCAACTTGGATTGAATGTGACCATCGAGGACCCGACAATGCTTTAGTGAAAATATCATTTGTTCTTTGTTTTGTTGGCACATATGAAAGACTGATCAAACCCGCCTGTAGTTTTTCCCGTACAAAATGGCAGTCCAAATCAATGTGCTTTGTACGCTCGTGGAAGACAGGGTTTTTAGCAATGTGGATTGCAGCCTGGCTGTCACATTTGACAGGAATACGAAGAATGTCAGTCACATCAAGCTCATGTAAAAGTCTGCTTAACCAGGCTAGTTCAGCTGTTAGCCGTCTGAGGGACCTATACTCAGCTTCAGCTCATGACAAGGACACAGTCTGCTGTTTCTTAGATTTCCAGGAAATGAGTGATCCACCTAAGAACACTATAAAGCCACTGACATATCTCCTTGTTACAGGGCAAGCAGCCCAGTCAGCGTTACAAAAGCCTTCAAGATGATAATTTGGTGTATTATTCAAAAGAATTCCTTAGCAAGGGTCCTTGGAAATATATCTTAAGACATGTATAGCAGCTGACCAGTGCTGATCTCGTGGAAAGGCCATGAATTGGCTTAGTAACTGGACTGAAAAAGCTACATCTGGCCTTGTGTTGGTTAAGTAATTGAGCTTACCAACAATTTTCCTATAATCTGCTGGGTTGTCTATCAGATTTCCTGATTCAGCAGTTAACCTCAGTGTGGCATCCAAAGGGCTATTGACAGGTCGTGCATCTACACAGTTGAACTCTTTCAATAATTCTGTAGCAAACTTCTTTTGTGTTACTACCATTCCATTGTGAACCCTTGTAAATTCCATTCCCAGGAAATAGTGCAGGCTGCCTAAATCTTTGATTTTGAATGCATCATCTAAATATTGCTTGAGACTATCAATTTCTTGTAAATTGTCACCAATCATCAATATGTCATCTACATAGATAGCCAAGTATACCACCTTTCCATTAGTTTTCTTTGAAAAGAGGGAATAATCATTCAAAGACTGTTTATAGCCTTTGTTCCTGAGTGCTTGACAAAGCTTGGCATTCCATTGCCTAGAAGCTTGTTTGAGTCCATACGAGGATCTTTCTAATTTGCAAACAATGTTAGCTTGCATCGACATTAACGGCATGGGAAGATGGTAAGACAACTGATGGGACCGCGACCTCGAACTCCTTAGTGATCGCGGAACGTAGTAACTTCTCGAATCCTGCAGCGAGGAATCACATTTTTATTTGCTGATCACCGAGTCTTTCGAGATAATAATTTCTGAATTATTAAAGTACTAGTTGTTTTCCGGTTATTGTTTGAACCGAATTATGAGTATCTAGACTCACTCTACTTGTTGGTTTATATTCCATCATACATTTGTAGCAAACGTCTAGACTTCACTAACGACTCTCTTTAGAAATTGATGCATCTCTTTAGAAATTGATACATCGATTGCTTCTCTTCTCCTCCACAATTTATCAAGATATCTTGGCATACAAATTTAATAGTAATAATCTTTTTCTTGGCTAGGGATTCGAATGCAAGTCTATGCTTATCGGAAATAAGAGTTACCTCCGGAAAATCAAAATCTTCAATTGCACAATCTCCGGGAGAGTGGTTTCCTTAGCTTGATTGGCATTTGATTGAAATTGGAAAAAGAGAGGAGCCTTCAAGCCTATCTACTTGAATGAAACCACCCATGACACCGACTTTGAAGACATTTGTAGCAAACGTCTAGATCATTATGAATAAGGCCATTAAAAATGGCGATAAACAAAACTAAAACATACTCATAGGTACAACAAAGATTAAGGATCTTGGCAAAAACCCCGAAATCGTAACGGCGTAAGAGACGGTAACAAACAGCGAGATTGGCCATGGAACACATATCGGATCGGGCACCAGGTAACTCTAGATCCCGGATCATGACGGCGAAACAGCATTCGGCATAAGAGATTTAGAGGAGTTTGGAGAATTGGAAACAGTAATTAAACTTTCGTTACGGAAAACAAATTGGAAAGGAAGTTGAAATAGATTAAAAGGAGATGGGAATCCAGAATTGCAGATTGAAACAAGAAATACAAAGGAGAAAGACTATCAGATGGTGAGGACTGCAGAGTTTTTAGGCAAGATTTCTTTGATTTAGTGGAACTCAGTGGAAGGCGATTCTTCCGTACAACTATTTTCTTGAATTTATAGCAAAATCAGACCTAATTTTAGGCCCATAGAAGTATAGAACTAGACTCGGCAAACAAACCATCGGCCGGGTTTGGGTCAGTTCAATTCGCGCACGCCATATTTTTGGGTTAATTTAAGTCGGGTTGAGTCATTTCAGATTTTGGGTTTTTTCGATATGTTGGTTAGTTTAATTAAGGGTCGAGTTATTTTCGGATCAATGATTAAAAAAAGAAAAATTAAATTTAGGCTTATTTTTTTTATGATTGATTCTTCATTAAAGTAAATAATATAGAGGGATTTTAAATTAGTCCTTCCAAGTTTTTTTTTTCTTCGACTAGAGTTATGTTTTGTCAGGACATTTTCAGGTCGGGTAATTTTGGACCGGGATATTTGGGGTCGGGTCAACAAAACTCGGTCCATGTCCGGGCCAATTCGGTTTCAGGGCCACATTTGGAGGGTTGTAGTTCAGGTCTCTATGCTCAACCTTTTCGAATTGCGTTGGATTTACCAGATCTACATAGAACACGTATATTCTAACCCAAAATTAGTGACTTGCATTAAGTAAGGTAGTGGTAGACACTTATAACTTTAAACACTATCGCCCTCGTGGATTCGATACCCTATTCCCTTTTACTACCCTTTTAGGGGTTGTTAGGTTTCTGTGTTTAACTCAGAGGTTGACCACTTTACCCTTATCACAAACGAACGGTTAGTGTTTGTTCTAATTGGTCTAGACTCCGGTAAGTGTAGGATTGTGGATAAAGTAATCATCACTAGTCAAGTCCAATATTTGAACCCATAGTTTAAGGGTAGACAACCAATTTGTTGAAAGTTGAAACACATTATTATTATTATTCTTGCTATTATGCTTATAATTATTGGTTCAGTAAAATATACGGAGTATTACATTATTAGTCAATTGCCATCTTTTTCATTGACCTAAAATTAAATCTTAGTTTTTCCTTCCTAGCCTAGTTTTTAGGCTTGTTGCATGTGTTTACTGATGTTTCTACCGTTTTCCCAGCCATTTTCTCTGCAACCTGTGTATATACACCATGCCAAAGTCTTCACACACATTTTTTAACTCTAAATTGGGTCACATTATTCTTTGGCAAGATACTGATGTTTAATGTTATTTTTTGAATCTTTGAATTTGTCTCAAGTCATTCGCTATACGTTTCATTTGCTGCAGGTTCGGCATTTCATCGGACAATCTTCTTGAGTTCTTGTTTACTACTGAATTACAACGTACGGAGTAACATACAAAAACACAGTATAACACGATCTTATAAAGCGCAATTTCATGTTCTTCGGAATTCATGTGTGCGCTTAATTACATTTAAGAGACTTAATGTAGTTCTATTACTGTATTCGCAAAATGTAGAAGGTAGATTTCTTCTTCTACTAAAAATAAGGAGAAGATTTCATATCCTCTTTGTATATCCTATAGATAAATGTACCCCGATTTTCTTACAAACTGAAAATTCTGTAATATTTAGTAAGTCTCCTGCTATCTTCGAATTGCTTGCTCTTCGTCACTACCCTCTTCAGTATAGTTGTCATTGTGAATAAGAACATCCTATTACAAAAATTAACATAACAACGATTAGCTCATTGAATCCAATCCAAGTTCGTCAAATATTCTAACTTGCAGTCCTAAAACTTACATGAATATTACGATGTTGTCTAATGCTGTTCTGAAGTGCTGATATTGTCCGAATAATAACGCACATAGGAATAATTACTCCGCAACCTCTCAGTATAATAATCTGCATCAAGTAATCAAGTAAAAAACTTAATATAGATGAAACTGTAAAATTCTGAGTAGGTAAAACTGAAGGTCTGATGCAGCTACTTACTGTTGTAGGTGAAAACGGGTAATGTCCGGTTCCTGCTAAAACTTCTAGCAGATGTCTCAGTAACAAAACCGCGGTAAACTGTAATTTTACACAAGATATTTAAGCATAAGTCAATGCTCCAAAAATAATGTGTGCGATATTTCGATCTGCCACATGCATTTAATAATTATTGTTTAATGGTGTTGTGACAACACTAAAAAGAAGGGGCCATTTTCTGAGGGTGACCTCCTTTGTTTTATACGGATTACTAAAGTTATCTCAATAAATCATTGGCTCACGAACGATTGAGACGGAGGTAGTATTAATATTTAAGATTATGAACTGAAAGAAGATACGTACAACGAGGGCAACTGTTTTGCAATATGAAGCGAATCTATCTATCGCTGATGAGCATTCTGCACCAGCTAAAATGTTTGGATTTTCGAGTTCTTCATCTGTTCTCGGGTCTTCTAAGCTTCTCCTGTACCATAAAAATTACAGTACTTTTGTTATTACGGAGTACTTCTGCATTATATATACAATGGTCTTATTTGAATTTTTGCGACGAGAGATAGAAAGACTATTAGTATTATGACTACTATTATCATTCTTGAAATGTGAAGTATGCAGAAGTCAAATTATAATTACTAGATGAAAATTTAAAAGACAAAAAAAATAATTAATTAAAAAATGAAAGGAATGAATAAGGAAATAGGAGGAAATGAGGAATAATCTACCTGATAGTGACAACTTCATCTTGTACCACTATTTTCTTTGGTTGTTTAGCAATAGCTGTGTATCCTGGTTCATATTTCTGCATCAAATTATATACTGTTTCATTAATAATCTGTACAATAAACTGTTATTTACAAAAAAAATCTTACAATAAAGAGAGTATGATGAGTACCATCTTAGAAAAAAAATGGTCAAACTATGGTGAATAATCTCATTTATGCCCAATTGCCTTATATTCTTGGGAACGGTATTTTAATCAGGTAAACAAATGATTGGAACGTAAGAAGTAATTAAAATTCTCGCTTTACAAGTTAAAGAAAAAATTAATTAAATTATAATCTGAAATGAAGAAATAAACTCAAATTCAATTGATTTGAAATAACAATTGTTTGGTTTATTGATAAATGAATTTAAAACAAAAACAAAAACAAAAAAAAAAAAAAAAAAAAACAGGGAAAACAGAGGAATTGAAATATAATTAATTAAAGACAAACCTGTAAGCATATTTCACAAATTATATCTCCTTTCTCATCACACCATCTTTGTATACATTCTCTGTGAGCATACTGCAAGTAAAACATCACCCAATTATAAAATCAGATAAAATCGGAATCGAGACGGGTTCGAGAAACCCGAATTGAATTTGAAATAAATACCTTGACAGTACCAGCACAAGCACAAGGAGTTTCTAATTTTCTACAACTTTCATACTCAGCTTCATGACAAATTCTGCAATAACTTGCATATGAATTTGAATACGATTCATCAATAAACAATACAACTTCTTTCATCATCAATTTAAAATTATTATTTTTTCCCTAATTTTCTGGGTTTTGAATTAAATTTTCAGACTTTTGTGTGTGTTTTTTTCCTCTGTTCTGTCTCCTTGCAACTTTGTTGTCACTCAGTTTAAATAAGAATAAGAATGTTAAGGGAGGAAGGAAGGAAATACCGAAAATGCCCTTAATTAATAGTATTATGAAATGTGGATAGGTGTTAATTATTCTGATCCACATTGGCAATCTTAGCCATTTAAAAATAGTGTATCTTTCAATGGAAAGGCCAAAAGAAGTTCGTAATCTCGGATGACTTGGATTCCTTAAAATACTCCCAAATTATTATCAATTGGATGATTAATGTAGCAAAAGCCAAAAAGGATACTAGTTACATGGATAATTTTTAGTCTTATGTGTCACTAATGTCACCATATTATTATACAGTACTCTCTAATGATTCAAATGGTGAGTTTACATTTGAATCAACACAAAAATTAAATAAATTTTTGTAATGTCTTAGTTTATCTATCTACTTTTAGTTAAAATATTTTTTTTACAATAAATGATAAATGATTGTACCGGCCAGACGAACTAATACAATTATACTTATGTCACCATGTTATTATACTCTCTAATAAGTAGAGTTTCTTTGCAAGTTGAATAAACGGATTATTTGGGTGACGATCAATTAATAACCTTTAAGCAATTGTATTTCTAGATTCATAAATCCAAGATCTTTGGTTAGAAGAAACCCTTACCAGGGTCGAACCCCTGGTTAAAGGGGGACAACTAACGACAACTTGACAATCTTTTATCAATTAATCTAAGTGTTTAACTGCTTATAGGTAAAAAATGAATTTAGATCATCTCCATTTATTTCTCTCCATTTCCTCTCTAATATAACTATATTTTAATATATTTTCTCTCACCATTCATTAAACCTTTATTTTTATAAAACGATTACAAGCGTTGGATCACCACAATATTTGATCCCGTCCGTTGATAAGAAATGGAGGTCCATTTCTTTTGAGGAAATGGAGAGAATCTGGACCGGGTAAAAAATGGCCTTGATATAACTCTATAAGGTTGGAACCAAATCACGTGCAAGTTTGGACATGATACTTATCGCTAAGCCCAGGTGTGTTGTAGACATAAAAATTATGGAGTAATTAATATCATACATACTAGGTTTAAATCAGTGAAATTCACGGGCTGTTCTTATCTATGCTATATATAAACGATGTTGAAATTATATTTGCGTTAAATACAATAGTTATATGAGCAGCGTCCACCCACCATAAAACCAAATAAATTTTATCACAAATCAACACTCTAGAAGTCTTTAATAGTGATAAAACAATTTCTTAATTCATTTCCAATTTATCCTCTAAATTAATGGCAAGTGGTCCGAATTAATTAAAAAGAAGGTGCTTAAGAATATTTGTGGTTCTATAATTCGTTAATCTAGTTGTAGACATGCATCCAGGCATCCAGCTACCCTTCCACTAATAAAAAAGTTAAAGCAAATTTTATGTGATGAATTTGACTTGATTAATTTTCGTTTGAGACATCATTAAATATATATGGATGTAAGTTAATAGATTATTGAAAAGAGGGTACTAGTTGTAGTAATTAGACGACATGTCGACCACTGAATCCGTCCATCCGCAGCATAACCTTCACCCGTACTCCATTTAATACGAGTCACTTACAATTTGTTTCTGCTATTTTGTACTCCATTTGTCAATGCCCATTCATGACCTTTCATGCTACCACGTTACGAACTACTGTACTTCATATACTAAGTCAGCTATATGCATTAAATCTCTCCGCCTCCCTTCTGAGTCTATTTTGAGTCAGAATATACGATTGATTATATGAGTATGTAAATCATAATAAAACAGTAAAACACCGTCTTATAATTATCAAAAATTCTCATTATAGACGGATCATATCCGTCTATACGTATAGACGGATACCATTTTCCCTCACAAAATATCTATTTGCCATAAAGTGGGAAGCACATGGAGGGTGCCCCACCTTGTCCCCCTACCCATTTTATTAGAGGTCTTTACCCGTCTGTTCGCCTCACCCGTCTATACCAAGACCTATTGTATAATTATACTCATCAGTTTAGACGTGTAGTGTTTTACAAATTTAGTACTTCTATGAGTCATATTATAATTATTATGGTATAAGATCGTCTTATAATTTTAGTGTAAATAATTTGTGCAAAATTGATATGAGGAACGAATTGGGGAAAAGCAATTCTCTTATTTTCTGTGTCCTAACTTCATATACAAGACGTCAAGACGTTATATACTTCCTCCATTCAACTCCACTCTTCCACTTTGCTTTTTCACGTTTGTCAATACGTGTTTTATGCGTTAAATATCATTAGCTACGTATTTACAAAAAATATAAAAGTTAGATATTTTTAATGTACGCGTAAAGACGAATCAAATAAGATCCCACATGAATATATTTTCACTTATGTATTGAGAGAAAATCAAAATTGAATGTGCATTTGTAAATAGTGTAGAAATTGGAAATATGTAGAATGGAGTTGAATGGAGGAAGTATATGTTACATTATGCCCGAAACCCTATATTTGACCAACACAATATAGACAACTTATGGTAACTTAACCATAATAAAAGATATACAAATATACGAGGATCAAAACCGTATCAAAAATATATCTCGTAACACCCCCCCTCAAGTTGGAGCGTGGGGATCAACGACGCCCAACTTGGATAGCAAATGCAAGAATTCGCGCACGCCTAGAGTCTTCGTGAGGATATCAGCAACTTGATTAGACGTGTGAACATATGTCGGAACAATCAAACCATCTTGTATCGCATCGCGCACGAAATGACAATCAATCTCAATATGTTTACTTCGCTCATGAAAAACGGGATTGCGCGCAAGATGAAGGGCCGCTTGATTATCGCAATACAACACCGCAGGATGTGGTATAGGTACCCGAAAGAATTGAAGAATCCCACGTAACCATTTGACTTCACAAGTTGTTGCGGCCATGGCTCGATATTCAGACTCGGCAGAAGAAAGGGACATGGTGTGCTGTTTCTTTGTCTTCCAAGAGACAGGACAAGCACCCAAAAACACACAATACGCGGTCAACGATCTACGGGTCAAAGGACAACTCGCGTAATCAGCATCACAATAAACAGATAGCTCAAGTGGGGAGTTAGAACGGAACAATAATCCTTGTCCAGGACTAGTTTTCAAATATCGAACAACCCGTAGCGCTGCATTCCAATGAGTCTTGCGTGGCTCATGCATAAAACAAGATAAAATGTGCACACTATATGAGAGGTCCGGCCTGGTATTGGTCAAATAAATGAGACGACCAACCAGGCAGCGATAAGAATCTGGCGCCTCAAGTACGTCATCAGTAGCTAAAGCGAGTTTGTGTTGTTGTTCAACGGGTACAGTGGCTGGTTTACTCCCAATCAAACCTGTCTCGGTCAAGATATCGATCGCGTATTTTCTTTGGCAAAGGAAAATACCATCAGAGTTTCTCGCAACTTCAAGGCCCAAGAAATATTTTAATGCACCGAGGTCTTTCATATAGAAACACCAAGGCCCAAGATAGTCCTTTACCCGGCGTATAGCTTCTGCATTATTGCCTCCAATGACGAGGTCATCGACATAGACCAAAATGTATATCTCGACTCCAGAAGCAAAATAGGTAAATAAAGAGTAATCGGATAGACATTGCACAAAACCGTAGCTAACTAGTGATGCCGAGAGCTTTTCAAACCAACTATGGGAAGCTTGTCAGAGATCGTATAAAGACTTTTTAAGCCGACAAACTTTACCTGGCGCATCAACCGAATATCCAGGAGGCAATTTCATGTACACTTCTTCTTCCAAATCGCCATGAAGAAATGCATTGTGTACATCCATTTGATGCAACTCCCATTATCGAGCAACAGCAATGGCAAGAAAAGTACGGACGGTAACCATCTTTGAAGTAGGTGCGAAATTTTCAAAAAAAATCCACTCCATCTTTCTGTCTATTTCCGAGCACGACAAGTCGTGCTTTGAACCGCTCAACGGATCCATCAGCGCGCAATTTTATTTTGTATACCCATTTATTACCGATTTCGTTCTTACCAAATGGCAAGTCAACGATGTCCCAAGTTCCATTTCGGACTAAGGCATCAATTTCAAGGCTCATCGCATCTTGTCATCGCTTATCTTTCATGGCTTCACGAAAGGTAGAAGACTCGACACAGTTATCAACTGCAGCAATAAAAGCACTGTGTGGCATAGAAAATTTATCACAAGATAAAACGTATGCTAAAGGATAAGGCATACCTGAAGAGGGCGTATTGATCGAGGAACTAGAGGAAAGGCTATTTTGAGTATGGAGAACACGAGCACCACTAGAAACTTATTCATCACGGCTATATTTGGACCAGGGGATGTGTGCACTGTGTCCTCGCCCATACTCGTTGTGGGAAGCAGGCGGTTCCTGCTCAGGTGGCTGTGCGTTAATCACCTCGACTGCAGGCCCCTCTTGCACCTGTTCAGATGGCTGTTCCTCGGATGTCTTCGTGCCAACATCACCCAATATTATCTCGGCATCATCACCCGAATCGTTATTCACATTAGATGGTTGAAGAGGAACGGAGTTAACAGATAGGAAAGGAAAATTCGACTCATCAAAAATCACATCTCGTGAAATAAAAAATTATTTCGAGTCCAAGTCATACACTTCCCAATCTTTCTTTCCGAAAGGATAGCCAATAAAAATAGACCGCCGACTACGCGGCGCAAACTTGTCACCATCCTTGCGTGTGTGCTTGGCATAACATAGACAGCCGAATACTCGTAAATTATCATAGACAGGTGACTTGCCAAATAACGCTTCATAAGGCGTTTTCCCTTGTAAAAGGACCGAAGGAGTTCGGTTAATTAAGTAACCTGCAGCTAAAATACATTCTCCCCAAAATTCAATTGGTAAACCAGCTTGGAGACGTAAAGCTCTTGCCACATTAAGAATGTGACGATGTTTTCTCTCCACACTGCCATTTTGCTGCGAGGTACCCACACACGAAGTCTGATGAATAATTCCAAGACGGGAAAAATAAGACCGTAAGCACATAAATTCCATACCATTATCAGTACGCACGATTTTAACGTCCTTATTGAATTGACGTTTGGCCATGGCAACGAAGTTTTGTAGTAATTGAGACACTTCATTTTTCGTTTTAATTAAATAAACCCAAACAGCACGAGAAAAATCATCAACGATGGTAAGAAAATAATAACTCCCACTAGACGAAGGTGTACGATAATCGCCCCATAAATCGCAATGCACAAGCTCAAAAATAGTTGTAGCTTTATTCTCACTAATAATAAATTTATCTCGTGTTTGTTTCGCTTTCAAACAAATATCACAAAGTGCCGTAGAATGTTCAACACATTTATTGTTAATGAAAGACAATAAACTGACTACCCGTCTTGAAGGATGCCCAAGTCTTCGATGCCAAATTTCAACGTCGCCATCATCTTTTTTAGCCGTCATCGAAGCGTGTCTCGTGTCTCCTCCAAGTACATATAGCCTTCCCTTTTGTTCACCCGTACCAATTGTCCTCTTCGTTGCGCGGTCCTGTATAACACAAGTTTTATTAGTGAAATGAATGTCACAATTAAGCTCGATACTGAATTGAAAAACAGATATAAGATTGCATTTGAAATCGGGAACAAATAAAACGTTTCGCAGTTTGAAATTCCCGCCTAAAGTCACGCATCCCTCCTGAGATGCCATAGCAGACTTCCCATTAGGAAGACTCACAACACAAGGATTAATTTTGCGTATATCAGTCAAAGCTTCGAAACACCCTGTCATGTGATGGGTAGCTCCGGAATCGAGTAACCAAAATTCAGAATTATCCGTCTTACCATTCATCCGCACATTAGAAGAGGAAGCTTTGTTTTGATTTTGATTCACATATGCTTCTCATTGCTCCTTGGGTACCATCGCATAATTATCTTTGGAGTTAGTATTCGTGTCCATTGTCGCGGTTTGCGCCATGTTCGCAGAAGTAATGCCTCTCCCTTGCTGATTATGGAAACCACCACGACCTCCTCGGCCACCACGACCTGCTCCTCTGTCACGCCACCCTTTCGGATAGCCTATAATCTCAAAACAACGAGCAATGACATGCCCATATTTCTTACACTTTTCACACCAAGGCCGTGTTGGGAAATGTGTCCTCAACAATAGTGCGATCACATGATTTAAATATCATTATTAAATCTCATACTAAGAATACGTGAGGGATGATTCTTTTTACAGTCGACTGACCGTCATTAATCGGTAATGATTGGCTAACTAGAGTTTGACATTCCGTCGTGTGATGAGTGGTGGTCAGTTGATCCCTTTAGGTCACACCTATAGAATGAGGCCCAAATAGATATTTAATTAATTGTATGCGATACAGATTAATTAATTCCTTAATTATGGGAGTGAAATTTTACGTCTTATTGAAATGTGATTAAATAAGATTTAATTTAGTAATTAAGTGTTAAATTACTAAATTAGTTGAGGTTTTAATATAAGTTTTGAGGTAGAAGTAATTAGTTATTTAAGGTTACAAGAAGTTGTAATTTTAACTAACTAGTAATTATGGGACCCATTATATGTTGATACAATGGTAGTATACTACTCAAAAAGTGGAGTGTATATTATATTATTAATTGTAATATTTAAGTGTTAAATGATTATATTAATAATTAATTATGTAAGATAGTTAAACATATGACTTATAAGCATTTGTGGGACAAATGACAAAAGGCAAAAATGGACCAAAATGGGTCCATAATTTCGGCCATGTAAGAGAGCAAAAGATGCTCTTTTGTCTTTGTTGATTTATGATTAAAGCATGAAAGTGACATTACATACTAGCTTTAATCATACCTACTCTTACATTTTACTACCTAAACTAAACAAGAGAGTAAAAATAAAAGCCATAAGATTCCCTTCAAGGGTAGAGGCCACCGGTTTTTGGCCTTAAAAAGAGAGCATTAGTTGCTCATTTTCTAGTGTGTGCTTTTGTTGTTTTTCTCTCTAATTTTTTCCTCACATGCTATTGCAACAAACTCTCTACAATACTAATACTCTCCAATCTATTACTAGAAGTAGTAATACTAGAAATATTAGTAATATTAAGAGAACATATCTACTACATATCTAGTTAATATTAGTAGGAATTTTTGGGATTAATCTTGGGTGCAACTTATTGGAGTGTCTTCTATACTTGGAGTCTTAGGAGGATCATCCATCACATTAAGCTCAAGAACAAGTGAAGGACGGTGACCTTACTTGTGCCCATATATTTCGAACCATATAGCAATGTAAGGGACATTGTTTTTCTTATAAATCTTTCATTTTGTTATGCATGCACTAGATCTAAAGAACAAATTGTAACACCCCCATATACAGAGGAGCCTTAACTAGGCCTTCCTTAGCATATAAGGGCATTACCATCTCGGTTGCCCGAGGACAGTAATAATCAAATGTCGATAAAAGAACTATTAAGTTATATTACAAGTGATTTAAAACCAACTGACGATATACAAGATACAACTCAAAGGCTACTCGCTATAACTATCAAATCTCGTGAAGACTCATCCCTGCCCGAACTCTAGCTATCAACGATATCAACACCTGCTAAGACAGACTGCTCACCATAAGGGATCACGACAGACACATAAAACAACAAGACAACCACACAAGGTGTAATACCCCGTATTTTATATCGCTAATTGAGTCAAGTAATTGTTTAGTCGTATTTGATATCATAAGATCGAGTTATTCGTAAACTTGTTGAGACGGGTTTAACTGAACGAAGTCACGATAATTAATTCTTTTACCAACCACGCTGACCCATGACTTTTACCCGTTGACCCAGGCCGTTTACCCATGACCCAATTAACCTTTTAACCTAAGTTTAACCTAATTCTACCCTAACACAAAACGCCCTACTCCCTCAACCCGCCACCCTCATTTCAGCAACACCAATCCCCATCTTCACGCAATTCGAGAGAGAGTGAGAGGGCGTGGGCATTAGCGGCACATCAGGGATGAGCTAGGGACTGTTGGCGACGACCGTGGGTGGCCGTGGTGGCTGTTATGGTGGCGGAAAGGTAAGAACTCAACCCCTTGTTCCTCTGTTTTGTATTTATGTCGTGGGTGTTGGTTGTAGTTTCGTGTCTTAAGGAGGGGATATGGGTGGTTGGTGTCGGGGTATTGGTAATGGGTGGTCTGAGTCGCCCCTTTTGGTGGTGGTTAGGTGGGTGTTAGGCGGTGGAAATGGCGGCAGGGGGCTTTGTCGACGAGACTTTCGAGACGGGTTTATAATATGGGTTTTCGGGCGGTTTACACGACTATGTTGGGTGGCACCACCGTGGACTCGGGGAGGTCGAAATGGTGGTGCCATGACGTCCGGGTTCACGGGTTGACGGAGAGTAGAACAGTGGTGAGTTGGCAGGTGGTGGTTGTTAGTCATGCGGTGGTGGTAAAGGGAGAAAATGGGACGGTGGTGAGGCACGGCTTTGAACCAGGCCAAAAGACGGCCATGGTTGGGCTCGCCGGAGTCGACCTGATGGGGGTGGTTGTTGGTGGTTGGGTCGAGTGGGTGTTGGGGTGGTGGTTGACACGGCCTCATGGTGGCCTGTGGTGGCGGGTGAGTGCGTGTGAAGGGGTGGTGTTGATGTCGAGTTGTTTTAGTTTTGAAACGGGTTTTTTTTCTATAGTTTAATCGTTGTAACTCGTAATTGGTCATATTATTAATTAATTAATTTAATTCCCGAGTCTCCTAAATAATTTATTTAATTTAATTCCCGAGTTATTTAAATAATTAAGGACGGGTTTGAGTCGGGTGGTTGAGTTGTTCAATGTTTGATTCGGGTTGTTCTTAATCGCATAATTCGTTAACCCTTTAATTATCATTTGACTTTAGTTCCGAGTTACTAAAATAAAAATAATAATTAATCATAATTAATTATTTCGAGTCGGGTTTGTTAAAAGAGAAAAGTTACTATATCGGGAAAGTTTCCATTTTAAGAAATTCTACTTTAATAACCTTCTATTTTGGGAAATTGGGTCAGATACTAATCGGGTTATTTTAGTTACCAGTTGGGCATAAGTTGGTGTCGGGATTGTATTTCGGGGAAGCTTCTATTTTGGGGGATTGCTATATTTAGTAGTTAATAATTATAAATATTATAATTGTTTTAGGTGACGGATTCGTGAAGGATCGATAATCAAATTCATTGCTTTATTTTCCTGACCGCTTAAATCGCTTAATTGGAATTCTTTGGCACTTTGAGGTAGGGAAATACACTTGTCCTATTATCGTTGTTGTGAATTGTGTTGACTTGATTCGTGATTGTTGATTTACGTTATGATTCATATACGGGAAGGTGATTGACTGTATTGATCGTGTTGAGTTTGTTATCACAACATTCGGTAGCTGGCATGATTTCATTCATTAATATACATATTGTGTTGCATTATTACTGTTGAGCATTTCATATGCATTGGAGTTGGAGGATGGTGTAGGAGTGACGATGTTGAGATACGATGTGGATTGTGATAAGGCCCAGGCGGGTTCTGCAGGACTTGCCCTGGTGTCCTCAGCTGCGAGCTGGAAGATCGGCTACGGTCGATATATATATATAGTCTACCGGGGATCGGTATGGCTGGGTTGTCCGGGTTATGAGATATGAGAATGAGATATGAGATATGAGTTGAGATGGAGGTGGAGGTGACGGAGGATCATGCATATCATATTTTGCTGTTTAATTGTTTTCCCTACTCAGCTTCGCGGCTGACCCTGTGTATTCGTGTACGCCTGTGATGATCCAATTATTGGGGAGCAGATTGTGTGTATTTCGTAGACCGATGGGAGCTGGCCGGGAAGAGAGCTTGGATGACGGACTTAGTACCTAGCCCACCTTAGTCTTATTAGTAGTTTTATCAGACTTTATCTTTTGGTCATATTTTTGGAGGCTTTGTTTTAATTCCAGTTGTAATCTCACTATAAACATTTTAATAAAGTGTTGTGTTTCTTTCCTTTGTATCTCCGCCTCGGGTTTCCGAGATGGTAACACCGTCATTTATCTGAGGAGTCCTAGTTCAGGCCCTTAAATAAGTGGGGGTGTTACAAAGTGGTATCAGAGCGAACGATCCTCAGGCCTAAACCAATGAACCCAATGAACATAGGAAGAGTCTAAATAAAATGAACCCCGGGATAGAACTGTTAGGAGCACACTAAGGTAAGGTATGAGTTAGGGGCCCCTCACACCGAACAGCGGTCCTCTCGTTTGACCCGGAAACCCTGAGTGTATATGAGAGAAAGGGTAGCAAAGTTGCTTGAGGTTGAACATGAAATTCTTATATCGTTGCCTAAGTGTTAACTGATTGATACATTGATTATTGCATAACCGAGTGATGTATACCTTGCGACACATATATTCTAACCATTCTGCAGGACAACGCTACGGTAAGTATTTTGTATGAATGATGACGTGAGCATATGATGTTGTAGAAATGAGAAATAAAATTTTCGAGTTCAGGTTAATAATCAATGAAGTGTTGTGGTAGCCGTGAGTATGAAAATAATTGCGAGTCGATGATAGTTACCTAGTTGGATGTTGAATGATGTGTTGATTGTACTATTATGCCTAGTAATATGCGGTTATGTGATTCCGAAGCCATGCTAGTATAGTATTGTGATAGTAATTAGAAACACTGTTGAATTGCATGTTTTAGTCATAGCAATCGTGATTTAGATGTAAGGAGTGGATCGAGATGCGAAGGGATTCTACGGGATAGATGTTTGCAAAAGTGCAGTGTGAGATTTAAGTTAGGATGAGTTAGTATCGATAGTATGGTTGTAAGAGTTTGAAACGTAGAAAATGAATGACCTAGTGCTGAAACACGTTGTATGATTTTACTCTCGACTTGATCTTACTGCCATTTCTTTTCTGTTTATTGCCTAGGAATGAAAATTTTATGAGAGATAGCCTCGTGAGTTAGTGTTCATTCGGCGTTGGTTTCATGCTTATATGATATACGGATTAGGAGTAATAAATATTTTAGTAGGCTGTGGTCAGGAAGTTCCTGCGCAGTGATGTTTTGACCAACGATTTTGTAAAAATCCTCATTTAAATTGTATTAATAATTTTTGCATAATTCCAACTCCATCGATCAGAAGATTCGCATATGTTTTCAAATTAACAAACCACGAAAATTCTTGATGTCTCTATATTAAACGGTAGGTTTTGCAAACTGACCCAAGTCTTGGACCAATTGCTGTCACATGTTTGTTTGGACCAACTGAGTTGTAAAATTCCTTAAAAATGAAATTTTTGTGCTTTGGACCTAAATTTTTTTTCCCTGTGTTTTAACTCTCCGTGTTTTATAAAAATAATATGAATCAAGTTTTAATCGGACGGTTATTTATTCGTGATCTTTGAAAGTTACAACGTGAAACATGACTTGTAAAATGTGCGTTCTAGGTTGAGTTTCATGCAGTTGTTTGAATAATTCATGAGCCTTAGTAATGTGAATTTATAATGCTTTATATGACGATAGTAGCACGCATGTTCAGTAGTTATGTATCTTAACAAGTGATAAAATTAAAACTTAGTTGATAACATTGTTGGCATGATAGCGTGAGTAAAATTTGATAGCTTAAATTGATTCTTAATCAAGGGTGAAATATTTTATACGAATCCAGTTGTTGCATATTTTATGTATGTTTGGCATGTTGTACTATCTCTAGTATGTTCATCATATTTGCATGATGGTCGGATATATATAAATATAAAACTATGTTGTCATACCTTGGTAAAGTTGATGGCGTTAAAAGTTAATTGATTGTTCTAATATCCACGCATGAATAATTATAATAATTATGTCTAAATGTTTACACATGGATGGTAGTAATGAGTATGTCTAAATGTTCACACATGTAGAATGCATCTGAGTTTTAATGTCTTTCATATGAGTTGTGTGCCCATAATTATATTTATTAACTTCATCGCATTAAATTATTTCAGTTGGACCTACACCTATAACATGATAATAAACAGTGTCGTTATTCCTTATTGAATATGTTCGTTATTACAATGTCATAAAATGCTAAAGTGAGTCTTGCAAATGTATGGGTGTGATATAAAGGAAACTAGTGGATATAACACGACAATTGGCATACCTATATTCTCGAGTCGTTACTACCGATTATATTATAATAGAGATTGTTATGATAACTATGTTGACAATTATAATAAGATAACCCTTTGATGATTCACATGATATGCATTGGTTTAAATGATAAGTCATTATAGTTACATTTAATTGAGCCTACGAGTTGCCTAATTATTCAATCATGCAAATCAGAGAAGTTGTTCAAGTTGCTAATCTTTTATCATAACTAGTGTTATACAAAGTATATGATGGCAAATATATGTTTAAACTATTTATATAATATCTCTTCTTTTTCTTTGAAAATGAATTATACTAAGTTTCTTTGGACACAATTGAATGATATGGTTGCTAAAATGTGAAACATAGGTGTGATATGGAAGTAATGTTGTCGTTGTCATTGATCATATGTAGTTACTTTTATTAGGAAACATGTTTTTTAATTGATATCGTGCAAACAATTTTTATAATTTAAAATATGAATTATGAGTATGTTGTTGATTGCTTAAATTCATCGACCTAATTCGTGACCTAAACCAGTGAGTGAGTAAATGGTTGTATGGTCATGTCAATAAGATCCTGTGATTGTGATAAATAGTAGTGGTAGATCTATTTCTGTGATATGTTTACAAATGTGAGAAGTTCTTAAATTGTTTTGTTGATTTTGCTCTCGCTCGTTCATAGTCTATAATTGATCATCAAATTTATTAGTTGTGAAACCGTGTAAACCATGATTCTTTTCTTGTTGTTCTTTTAGTTGATGTTGTGTTTTTAAGTTACGCATGAGCTAGTAATAAATGTTACGTGTTGACCTTAATGTTGATGCGCAATCTCCTATCATGCATTCTTTCCTGTCACGTGTGGTTGATAATGATTTTGTTGCATAGGTATATGAAAATTTGAAAAGAGGTTACGAGGACGTAACCATGTTTCTAGTCGGGTAGGATTGTAAAATCTTAATGTTTATATTGCACTTAATTGTAGATTGTAGTTTTGATCAAGTTGATGTTTCGTTGTAGGGTACCTATGCAAATGAGTTCTATATGTTTTGTTCCTATACGTTAGTTGGTGGATGTGTAAAAGGAGAGTGTAGTTAAAGCGTTGATATTGAGATTGAGATTGGCCACTAGTATTGAGTTGTGGAGCCTTTGTGCCGAGTTACGTTTACGGTCCAGAGTGACCATGGTTATTGAGTTACTTGAGTTCGAGATCGGAATTTAGATGGAAGATGACGGTGTTCTCAGATGATTATTTAGTTGTTATACATTTGTGTTCTCAGGTAGTTATTAGTTGTAGTTAGTTGGGTTAAGTGAAGATGAGTTAAACTTCGGGACGAAGTTCATTTTTAGGAGGGCAGAATGTAACATTCCGTGTCTGTTATGTTTAATTGATGTGTCAAAAGTGTATGTTAACTGTGTTAGAAATGCGTGACGTCCGTATGTACGATATACAATACCTTTATGATGTTTGAGTACGGGAGCGAACTTCGGGACGAAGTTCATTTTAAGGGGGGAAGACTGTAATACCCCGTATTTTATATCGCTAATTGAGTCAAGTAATTGTTTAGTCGTATTTGATATCATAAGATCGAGTTATTCGTAAACTTGTTGAGACGGGTTTAACTGAACGAAGTCACGATAATTAATTCTTTTACCAACCACGCTGACCCATGACTTTTACCCGTTGACCCAGGCCGTTTACCCATGACCCAATTAACCTTTTAACCTAAGTTTAACCTAATTCTACCCTAACACAAAACGCCCTACTCCCTCAACCCGCCACCCTCATTTCAGCAACACCAATCCCCATCTTCACGCAATTCGAGAGAGAGTGAGAGGGCGTGGGCATTAGCGGCACATCAGGGATGAGCTAGGGACTGTTGGCGACGACCGTGGGTGGCCGTGGTGGCTGTTATGGTGGCGGAAAGGTAAGAACTCAACCCCTTGTTCCTCTGTTTTGTATTTATGTCGTGGGTGTTGGTTGTAGTTTCGTGTCTTAAGGAGGGGATATGGGTGGTTGGTGTCGGGGTATTGGTAATGGGTGGTCTGAGTCACCCCTTTTGGTGGTGGTTAGGTGGGTGTTAGGCGGTGGAAATGGCGGCAGGGGGCTTTGTCGTGAGAGACTTTCGAGACGGGTTTATAATATGGGTTTTGGGCGGTTTACACGACTATGTTGGGGTGGCACCACCGTGGACTCGGGGGAGGTCGAAATGGTGGTGCCATGACGCCGGGTTCACGGGTTGACGGAGAGCGAGCAGTGGTGAGTTGGCGGTGGTGGTTGTTAGTCTGCGGTGGTGGTAAAGGGAGAAAATGGGACGGTGGTGAGGCACGGCTTTGAACCAGGCCAAAAGACGGCCATGGTTGGGCTCGCCGACGGAGTCGACCCGGTGGGGGTGGTTGTTGGTGGTTGGGTCAGAGTGGGTGTTGGGGCTGGTGGTTGACACGGCCTCATGGTGGCCTGTGGTGGCGGGTGAGTGCGTGTGAAGGGGTGGTGTTGATGTCGAGTTGTTTTAGTTTTGAAACGGGTTTTTTTTCTATAGTTTAATCGTTGTAACTCGTAATTGGTCGTATTATTAATTAATTAATTTAATTCCCGAGTCTCCTAAATAATTTATTTAATTTAATTCCCGAGTTATTTAAATAATTAAGGACGGGTTTGAGTCGGGTGGTTGAGTTGTTCAATGTTTGATTCGGGTTGTTCTTAATCGCATAATTCGTTAACCCTTTAATTATCATTTGACTTTAGTTCCGAGTTACTAAAATAAAAATAATAATTAATCATAATTAATTATTCTGAGTCGGGTTTGTTAAAAGAGAAAAGTTACTATATCGGGAAAGTTTCCATTTTAAGAAATTCTACTTTAATAACCTTCTATTTTGGGAAATTGGGTCAGATACTAATCGGGTTATTTTAGTTACCAGTTGGGCATAAGTTGGTGTCGGGATTGTATTTCGGGAAGCTTCTATTTTGGGAGATTGCTATATTTAGTAGTTAATAATTATAAATATTATAATTGTTTTAGGTGACGGATTCGTGAAGGATCGATAATCAAATTCATTGCTTTATTTTCCTGACCGCTTAAACGCTTAATTGGAATTGCTGGCACTTTGAGGTAGGGAAATACACTTGTCCTATTATCGTTGTTGTGAATTGTGTTGACTTGATTCGTGATTGTTGATTTACGTTATGATTCATATACGGGAAGGTGATTGACTGTATTGATCGTGTTGAGTTTGTTATCACAACATTCGGTAGCTGGCATGATTTCATTCATTAATATACATATTGTGTTGCATTATTACTGTTGAGCATTTCATATGCATTGGAGTTGGAGGATGGTGTAGGAGTGACGATGTTGAGATACGATGTGGATTGTGATAAGGCCGGGCGGGTTCTGCAGACTTGCCCTGGTGTCCTCACAGCGAGGCAGATCGGCTACGGTCGATATATATATATAGTCTACCGGGATCGGTATGGCTGGGTTGTCCGGGTTATGAGATATGAGAATGAGATATGAGATATGAGTTGAGATGGAGGTGGAGGTGACGGAGGATCATGCATATCATATTTTGATGTTTAATTGTTTTCCCTACTCGGCCTTCGCGGTGACCCCGTGTATTCGTGTACGCTTTGTGATGATCCAATTATTGGGAGCAGATTTGTGGTATTTCGTAGACCGATGGGAGCTGGCGGAAGAGAGCTTGGATGACGGACTTAGTACCTAGCCCACCTTAGTCTTATTAGTAGTTTTATCAGACTTTATCTTTTGGTCATATTTTTGGAGGCTTTGTTTTAATTCCAGTTGTAATCTCACTATAAACATTTTAATAAAGTACTGTGTTTCTTTCCTTTGTATCTACTGCCTCGGGTTTCCGAGATGGTAACACCGTCATTTATCTGAGGAGTCCTAGTTCAGGCCCTTAAATAAGTGGGGGTGTTACACAAGGTCAGTACTGAGATAAGACACAACAATGCCAACAACACCTAACAATACAATACAACACAATCAGTCACACACAAGCACACCCACACCGATCAATCTCCGTCACCGACTGTCCACTGGACCAACCCTGCCAGTGGGGGACCGCAACCGTACCCACCAAATCCTCGCTCATCATATCGAGCGATAACCCTGTCCCAATAATGTGCACATTCCCTCCCGTGGCGGGTTCCACGGAGGGCGAAACTAAGGCGTGAAGCCACTCCCGCAAGTGACTCCACTCAGCCGAGAACGCATCTCGAGAACCAGAGACAAACAATCACAACCATCAACAACAATCAATCAACAACCGTATATATGCTGCCACACAAACACAACCAAAACACAACAACAACGACACAACGATCGACACACTAGACTATCTACAGAAACTGAGTAGGCGAACCTACCTTTAAGCAACTGCAACCAATCCATGCCAACATATGACATATCCAGCAATCAAGCAAAGCCTATAACCACAACACAAACATCTATTACTACCAAGCAAACCCTAACTGCAAAGACAAAGATACGGATGATGATTACGACATACCTACAAGGAGAAACCCGGCAAAAGACCGCTACCCGACTCAAGCTATGCTCTCCTAAGGCACCAGGACCTTCAAAAGGCTTCCATGGAGGTTTTATGGTGAAGGGAAGGGAAAGAGGCGACTAAAGGATAGAAAGAATGAGGCGGAAATGATTTACGGATTTAACAAAACGCAATTAAAAACCCTCGCTGAAAACCCGGTACTCGATCGAGTGTCCCTCATACTCGATCGAGTGACCCCCTACTCGATCGAGTAACCACGCTACTCGATCGAGTAGCCTCTACTCTATCGAGTGCCACCCCTAACTCGTAACCCAAGATAGCTTACTCGTAACCCAATATAGCTTTGGCACGCACATCTAAGAACTATTACCGCTCCTAAGGTTAGTCAACGCTGGTCAAAGGGTCTCTAAAAGGGCGGGTATTACACAAATAATTAACAAGTTAATTAGTTCACTATTAGAGGAGTCTAATAATAGGTATATGAACCTAACAAGTGGTATCAGAGCATAAGGATGTTGCATGCATAATCGGTTATTGTTTTTTTTCCGAGTTAAAAGTTTAACATATAAAACTAAAAATTTGTGATTTATAAGTATAAGCCACGAAATCACCATGCATGTTATATATTCTGGTCCTAAAATTTTTTTAGGTCATTTTTATGATTTATGGAAATTTATTGCTCATTTTAATGATTTTTAGTCATTTTATTACATTTTTATGACTAAAATGGGAATTAAAATGCTAAAAATAGTTAAACTAAGTTTATGACCTTGGAAATTTTTTATGACCTAACATGCATATTTTAAAAGTTGTGTGTAAAAGGTCGTGGTAATTTGATTAATATTGCATGATTTATGATTTTTATGAGATAAAAATGGATTAAAAGAGGTAAAATGGTTAAAAATAGTTAAATTTCGAATTAAGCCATGATTTTTTAATATGATGTCACATGAATAATTTATAGGGAGTATGTAAATTTCTAGATTAAAATATTTCTTTTAGCATGATTTATGGATTTTAGAGTAAAAATGGCATAAATAGTGACTATTTTAGCAAAAATTAGCTAAAACGTATTGCATGGCTTGAGAAAATTATTTTATGTTGAATTAATATCCCAATAATCAGATCTAAGGTTGTAAAAATTATTGGAGTAATTTTGGATACTTTAAAGATTTTATGAGATAAAACCGATTATATGCAACTACATTTTCTCAAAATTAATTCGAAAATTTTAACCATGATTTTTGAAATTATGAGTGTAATGGAATTATTCTATAATGTTCAAAAATTTAAAATTCAAATTTTGAAATTTTTATAATTTGATTTGGATTTATTTCATATATATAATGATTTTAAGGTAAAAAATGAGCATAAAATTAAATCAAGTTGAATTATTGTCAAAAATTATGTGATGAATAATTTTTGAGTCCTAAAAAGTGTTAGGATAATTAACTTGAGCTTAGATGTGATTTAAGTGTTAATTAGTGATTTTAAAAGGTTATTATCACGCATTTCCATAAAACCGGGTTATATGTACGACATAAGTTAAATAGGGCGATTTGGCACATCATTTGGCATGATAGGTATATAATATAATGCTGCATATTTCAATTGTTGAATGTCTTTTATTTATATAATTTTGAATTATGTAATTTTATCTTAGTATGGCCTTAGTTTTAATCGATATTACCCGTAATGAAAGGGAATATTGATTCGGTTGTAATTTAATGTGATCTCGTATCACTTTTATTTTTATTAGTTTTTCCATTTGTACATTTGTATAATAGGAATAGCTTTGTATTTTTATTATTATTTGTAATTATGGAGCATCTTCAAAGACGGTGCCATTCGGAAAGGTGATCCGACAAAGACGGTGTCTTGGGAGGCGTGACACTTGAAGATTCAAGGGACCAAAGGAGTTGGTTTCCGAATATGTAATAGATTATTTGATTTTCTATTTTAGGAAGGCCATACTAGGAATTTTATTTATTGCTTTGCATTTCTCTTAATATGTTACATGCATTGCCAAATCGCCATAACAACACATGCATATCATATCGAGTCATCGACCGTGTCAATTATTATTATCGTAGTTCACCGCTTTAGTTCACTTAAAACATGATAGATAATAAATTGACAAGACCTCTCACATATAATAATTGAGATAAAGCCTTACCAAATAGTAGAAACCCATGAAGTACCAATTTCATAAGGGAGTTGAGCCGACTTTATCGTAATACATACAAACCTTGTTATGTTGGCGAAGTGGGGTAGTAAAATGTTATTACATCAAAATTTGGATTGAGCTCAACGGAAGTATTCGTGACCGTAGTCGCATGTGTTCCGGGCTAAAGATGAAAATTAGAGTAATTTTTATCGACTGAGAGTTCTAAAAGTAGAATCGATTAAAGAGTTAATCCACTGAGTTATATTAATAAGGGATGAATCGGCTCACCGTGCCCGAGTTGATATGAATTTGGATCTCGGAATCATTTTTGTAGTTGGGTGGAGGTCACTATATAATTGCAATGCTTGTAGTTAAATTTACGAGTATTATTAAAACGATAGATGATAATTAATTCCTTCATTTCCTATTTTGTAGTCAAATTTGTTTTATCAACCGCAATGACAACTCCAATCACGTCCGCATCCACTAGTTCCACCACGCTTACCAATGTGTCATGGCTCCGATCCTTCATGGATCGATGTAAGTTAGAAAAGAATGGGTCTAATTTCGCCGATTGGGACTCGCAACTTCTCTTGGCCGCGCAAGGTGACGACAAGTATCATTACCTTACCGAGGCATATCCCTCCGAACCTAATGCTAGGTCCACCCCCGCCGCTAGGCAAACCTATGAGGTTTACCAAAGGGAGTCGGCCGGGATAAAAAATGTGTTGATCTTTGCTATGGAGGCCGAACTCCAACGAAGTGCTATAAAGATTAGCACCGCTCATGAGATCTACATGAAGCTTGTGAACATGTTTTCACGAGCTCCTAGGGTCATTCAATATGAGGCGGCATCCGCATTCTTTGATCTTAACATCAAAGAGGGTCAAAAGGTGAGCCCTCATGTGCTCAAATTGATGGAGCATGTTGAGACCTTGAAAATGCATAAGGTGGAAATTCTCAATGAACTCGTAATTGATCGAATTCTTCATTCCCTTAACAAAATCAAAGTATATGTTCAATTCCTGGTGAATTTTAATATGCAAGATAAGAAAGTTTTCCTTGATGAGTTGCACAAAATGCTTGTGCAAGCCGAAAGGGACATAGGGTTAAGTGTTAGCACCACCAAAGATGTGCTCAATGTCAATCATAAGAGCAAGGGAACCTTCGAGAAAGGCGGGAAAATGGAAAAGAAGCGAACTCCCAACAGGAACAAAGCTAAGACTTATGAAGCAAGCTCCTCCAAGCCCAAGTACAGTGCCCCCACCGGGGACAAGTGCCACTATTGTTGTGGTGTTGGGCATTGGAAGAGAAACTGTTCTAAATATCTTGGCGACATCAAAACTGGAAAGGTTATTCCAGTAGGTATATGACTATCCCTATCTTTTATGTTTCAATCTCAACCTTGGTATGATGATACAAGTTGTGATGATTACCCTTTTTATTGTAAATAGGGCCTCCTACCAAGAACAAAGGCAAGGAGAAGCAAGCCTAGAGGATCATGTGGGAAGCTAGAGTAGCCGACCGTGGTGATGGATCAATGGAAGATTGGCTTTTATTTGCTTTGTCTTTAAATTTATGATGTATTTGATGTTTTTAGAACTATTTTGATTTCCTTGTGTGACTTAGAAATTGGTTTGTATCCTTTAAACACGGGTTGTATTTTGGATATTGGTGATTTGGTTTTCAACCCAAATCACTTGTTTTATTATGTTATTTGTTCTAAAATCATCATCATTAATTACTTGCGTAGAGAAACATTAGATAAACAACTCAAATTGATCAAATAGACGATTATGATGATGAGATCATTATATGTCCATAAGCTATGAATTTGATTCTCCTTATATCTTTGTTACTTAAAGTAACAACTTACTTATGTAAGATCAATTAAAGTTGTAATGAGTTTTTGAACTCATCAAGTAGGGAATTCACGATACTATAAGGACACATTATTCTAAACGGATGGTCAACCATGAGATACCTAGAATAGAGAGTCTATTAAACAGATGACATGGATAAGACTCGTATATTATCAAGCTGCCATGTTAGGATGGCCTTTTGAAAGCTAATACATAGTCTAAGTAAAACTCCTAATACTCCGTTAAATATATATGTTTGTGACTCACAAAGCTATCTCTCATGAATATTGATATATTTCTGTGAGATAGAGTGGGAGTAGATTGAATCGTCACAAATATCTCTTATAGTTGAAATGTTACTTTGTGAAAGTAATAGAATTATAGAGTGGGAGTTGGCATTGAACTGTAATCTATCAAGATAGTATGAGAGCATAGTTCAGTGTGAGTTTATCGCACATGTCTTATTGTTCAAAAATATTACTTTGTGAAAGTGATAGTATCATGACCTTGTTACATACGAGCCAAAGCATTACAATCCGAAAATTGTTGTTCATGAGTAGATTTACTTTAAAGTGAGGGTCTCTTTAAAGGTAAATAGAGCTTTAGAGTACACAAATGCATAAGATTTACATGAAGATGTTGATCAAGATAAATTGTGTTAGGAATTGCCGCATTTCATTTTAATGAAAAATGGCAAATAAAAATTCGCTTTTCTAAAATGGGAATTTAGAGAAGGAAGTGTTTGAAACACAAAAACTTAGATGAAGATTTAATAATCCTAACATATTATGCGTAGCTATCTTAAGGGATCACAAGATGGACTTAAGCTAGCATTAAAGGATTATACTTTTCGTTCATGTGATAATAGTGGATGAGTTCATTCACATGATTGAAGAACCATGTTTATACATGAAGTTCAGTGGGAGCAATGTTGTGTTCCTAATATTGTATGTGGATGACATACTACTTATCGGAAATGATATTCCAATGTTATCCTCTGTCATGGAGTATTTGGGAAATTATTTTCAAATGAAGGATTTAGGAGAAGCACAATGCATACTAGGTATCCGGATCTATAAAGATAGAACCAAAAGGATATTGGCATTAAGTCAAGAATCTTATATTGAAATGATTCTTCGACGTTTCAGCATGGAAAAGTCCAAGAGAGGCTTGATTCCTATGGGTAGTGGAATCATTTTGAGCAAGTCTCAATCTCCTTCCAAACCCGAAGATGTTTAACGCATGAAGTTGATTCCTTATGCTTCCGTTGTTGGATCAATCATGTATGCCATGATATGCACTCATCCAGATGTCTCGTATGCTTTGAGCATGACTAGTAGATATTAAGAGAATCCAGGTGAGAGTCACTGGATAGCTGTGAAGAATATCCTTAAGTACTTGCGAAGGACTAAGGATTCTATCTTAGTGTTTGGAGGTGACTCCGAGTTATGTGTTAAGGGTTACACAGACACGAGTTTTCAAACAGATAGAGATGATATGAAATCCCAGGCTGGATTTATATATATGCTCAATGGTGGTGCCATAAGCTGGAGAAGCTTCACAGAAACTGTGATTGCGGATTCTACTACGGAGGCTGAGTACGTTGCATAAAGATCGAGGTCGCTAAGGAAGCCGTGTGGATTAGACAATTCATGGAAGGGCTAAAGGTAGTTCCCACCGCCAAAGATCCTATCACGATCTTCTGTGACAATAGTGGGGCGATCTTTTAAGTTAAAGAACCCAAGTCTAGCAATAAATCTAGACACGTACTTAGAAAATTCCATGTAATTAGGGATTTCGTTGAAAGAAAGAAAGTAGCGATTTGTAAGGTTGGAACGGATGACAACATAGCGGATCCATTGACCAAACCTTTATCGCAAACAAAGCATGACCATCATGTTGTATCCATGGGTCTAAGGCTTATGCCAAATTTGTATTAGATTATAAGATATGAAATAAAAATCTGAGTTTTTGGTTCATATATGATAATCGCATTTGTCGTTTGAGTTTATTTATACAAACTCGTTTATTTATAACCTTGTTCTATCCAAATGGGTTGTGGAGACAAATTGAACCCCATTAAAGTGAACTGGATTAACATGGTATTCGCCCATAGTTACTTATATGAGGTGATGTCTCGAAGTGACTAGAGTGTGATGCGATTGATGGCAAGTTCAAGTGCCATAGAGTCATATGGGATGACTAGTCGATCACATAGGCAGACTATATGGGACAATGTGTCGGGCAGTGACCGCTTATTCTGGTAATTCATAAAGCCTGGTCGTGGCAAGAGCTACTATAGTATTCTTATGAGTCAATTCTTTTTACTAGAAACTATTCGCCCAAGTTGGCACAACTTCTGATTAGCTTTGATTTATACTCTACGATTTCGTAAATGAGGTCAAACTGGGTATATTTTGGGTTATGATGGACTGTGGCTGAATGAAGGGAATAGGGCGATAGGAATTGTCCACCCCTTGTCAGGGTTGTTTGAAATCTCAAGGCCACTCGAGGAGTAGTTAACTGGAAATGCGTGGCCACGCTCGGAAGGTATCTTTGATAGATAATTCCGGTCAGACAGTTAATCTCCAGATCGAGAAAACCACTCAAGATATGATCAAATGTAAGTACGACCTGCAAGACACCTTGCATTGAGTGGGAGATTGTAACAGGAAAATTGGTGACGCACACTTGTTGAGGATAGGTGGGAGATTGTTGGGAAATGTGTCCTCAACAATAGTGCGATCACATGATTTAAATATCATTATTAAATCTCATACTAAGAATACGTGAGGGGTGAATTCTTTTTACAGTCGACTGACCGTTATTAATCGGTAATGATTGGCTAACTAGAGTTTGAAATTACTGTCGTGTGACGGTAGTGGTCAGTTGATCCCTTTAGGTCACACCTATAGGATGAGACCCAAATAGATATTTAATTAATTGTATGCGATACAGATTAATTAATTCCTTAATTATGGGAGTGAAATTTTACGTCTTATTAAAATGTGATTAAATAAGATTTAATTTAATAATTAAGTGTTAAATTACTAAATTAGTTGAGGTTTTAATATAAGTTTTGAGGTAGAAGTAATTAGTTATTTAAGGTTACAAGAAGTTGTAATTTTAACTAACTAGTAATTATGGGACCCATTATATGTTGATACAATGGTAGTATACTACTCAAAAAGTGGAGTGTATATTATATTATTAATTGTAATATTTAAGTGTTAAATGATTATATTAATAATTAATTATGTAAGATAGTTAAACATATGACTTATAAGCATTTGTGGGACAAATGACAAAAGACAAAAATGGACCAAAATGGGTCCATAATTTCGGCCATGTAAGAGAGCAAAATATGCTCTTTTGTCTTTGTTGATTTATGATTAAAGCATGAAAGTGACATTACATACTAGCTTTAATCATACCTACTCTTACATTTTACTACCTAAACTAAACAAGAGAGTAAAAACAAAAGCCATAAGATTCCCTTCAAGGGTAGAGGCCACCGGTTTTTTGGCCTTAAAAAGAGAGCATTAGTTGCTCATTTTCTAGTGTGTGCTTTTGTTGTTTTTCTCTCTAATTTTTTCCTCACATGCTATTGCAACAAACTCTCTACAATACTAATACTCTCCAATCTATTACTAGAAGTAGTAATACCAGAAATATTTGTAATATTAAGGGAACATATCTACTACATATCTAGTTAATATTAGTAGGAATTTTTGGGATTAATCTTGGGTGCAACTTATTGGAGTGTCTTTTATATTTGGAGTCTTAGGAGGATCATCCATCACATTAAGCTCAAGAACAAGTGAAGGAAGGTGACCTTACTTGTGCCCATATATTTCGAACCATATAGCAATGTAAGGGACATTGTTTTTCTTATAAATCTTTCATTTTGTTATGCATGCAATAGATCTAAAGAACAAATAATTAACAAGTTAATTAGTTCACTATTAGAGGAGTCTAATAATAGGTATATGAACCTAACAGGCCGACCTTGTCCCTCTGTTCTTGCTTATTCACATCTTCTGACCGTGCAACCGCCATTGATGGCGTGGAACGTGCTGCAAAACCCATTGGCTCAGCCCTGTTTTCGCTTCCTCTGCCGCCTGCAACGTTTACGGTTTGCCCTTGAACCCCTTCTTCTTGAATCAGAGTCGCATATGCTCTATTAAGAGAAGGTAAAGGTTCCTGTAAGAGCAAATTGGAAGCAACGGTAGAATAGGCAGTGGAAATACCCAATAGAAAGTCATGGACTTTGCTTTCATCACGCTTCTTGTCCAATTGCTTATTGATCCCGCACTTACAACCACCGCAACTACATGTCGGATTTCGATCGTACTTGTCAAGTTCATCCCAAAGTTTCTTAAAACGGCCAAAATAATCGGTGACCGTCTCGTTGTCCCCTTGCTTGCTAGTAGCTATTGATCCCTTTATGCGATGTAATTTTGGACCATTCCCAACGCTAAACCGTTGTTCAATATCGTCCCATAATGCCTTGGCCTCTTCAACGTAAGTAATCGATGATCCAAGACCGGGCTCAATTGTGTTGAATATCCAATTAACGATCATGGCATTGACCATGTACCAATCTTCGATGTCCTCGGAATCATATGTCGGCTTCTTGATCGTGCCATCGATGAAACCCGTCTTTTTCTTCGAACGCAGTGCGCCCCGCATCTTAACCGACCATTCATCATAATTTTCTCCTTTTAATTCAACCACAATTAACTTATCTCCGGATTTATCGGAGGTGGAAAGGAAATATGGACTAAGCTTCTCACCTTTAGTCATATCGCTTGACTCAGAATCGGAGTCTGCGTGGGAATTGAAATCACTCTCGGAATCGGAGTGTTCTTGAAAAAGCTGCGAAAGACCGTCGTAACTGTCTTCCTTATCGCTCATAAGACGCTAAAAAAAACCTTGCTCTGATTACCATGTAAAATTAGTGTAAATAATTTGTGCAAAATTGATATGAGGAACGAACTGGGGAGAAGCAATTCTCTTATTTTCTGTGTCCTAACTTCATATACAAGACGTGATATATATAGGTTACATTATGCCCGAAACCCTATATTTGACCGACACAATATAGACAGCTTATGGTAACTTAACCATAATACTTAAAAGATATACAAATATACGAGGATCAAAACCGTATAAAAAATATATCTCGTAACATATAATATGAGATGGACAACATAAAAATATTTATTTATTAATAGTAATAAATGAGTGTTTAACTAATAAGTGTGTGTTTGGCCTAGTTTATAAAAGTGTTTTTGGACTCAAAAACACTTTTTAACCAAACACATCGTTTTTTAAAAGTTAAACAAAAATTTTCAAAAGCTAAAAATCGATATTTTTGTCATTAGAAATAGAAGCAGCTATTTGTTGTTTCTGTTTTTGAAAAACACTTTTGAAAAATTAAGCTTGAAAAATAAAAACTTATTTTTGAAAATCAAGGCCAATCGTGCTCTAAAAATGATCATATTACATAAAACAATTTTGTTTATAATTTGTCACAAGTTCAACGCAATTAATTGACTTATTATAAATTTTTTTTTTTTTACAAACATTTATGGTTCGAACCTACTCCGTATTAGAATAGAATTTACGACAAATGGGATCTTGTAGTTTAGGACTTTAGGCCGTAGAAGTTAAGGCTAACATGACCAATTATATGATATATTCAACACAAGTCGCATGATGATGAAATAAGTCAAAACATTTGGGGTATAGTACTAGATTACTAAAGTCTAAAACCATCTCTTTAATGACTTTCAACGACGTAAAAATGCATAGGGACATTTATTGGCGCCATTTCTAATAACCACTACAATGCAAACAGGGGCGAACCCAGAAATAAAATTTAGGGGTAGCGAATTTTTCTGATGTTGTTTTACACTTATGTTATGGTGCATATTTAAAAAAATTAGGGTAGTAAAAGTCGATAATCTTAATCATTTTCTAGGAATTTGGGATAGCGAGTGCTACCCTTTGCTACTATGTAGGTTCCCCCTGAATGCAAAGTATAAATGAAAAACAGGACTTGGCTACCAATTTGTCTGCTAACAGTCAACTTGGATTGCAATTTCTACTCAAAATAAAGTACATAAGATTTATACATACAAATATCATTTCTTGAGTGAAATAGGTCACTCCTCACAAGTGCCCCATAAGGATGGTATAGTTACAAATGAGTGGGAGCAAGGTCCCTTTCATAAATCATATTTGAATGGAAGTCACTAAGGAAGTAAGGGCCTATCTTTGTTAGAACAAATCTCCAATGCCATTGTTTTGCGATATTAGTTTCTCGAAAGATTGTTTTATTTTTAGTGTCAAATGAGCTGGCATCATCATAATTGCTAGGCCGAAACCTCTTCGATAGAATAGTAAGTTAGTAACCCAACATGTAAGTTAGGAGTTAGTTCTCCATTGATTATAAGTATAGATGTTCATGGGTCATCCTGCCTATTAGGCCCGCCCGTCCAGCCCGCTTATTACGTGGGTTTGGACAAGTATTTTTTACCCGAAAAAATAAGAGGGCGGGCCAAGCCCAGCCCGCCAAGTTAAATGGGCGGGTATGAACAACAAGAAAATCCCGTGGACCGGCCCATTAGGCCCGTTTACTATTTAACTTTTACTCTTAAAAAAAGACATGTTCAAAGAAAATTGTATCAATTTTATATGGATGTGGAACACTAAACTAATACGTAAGCTATAAAGGTTAAAATATAACGAAAATATTTATATAAGGTACCCTTCTATATTTTAATTAATAAAACATTTAAATTGAAGTTTCGTGTTACGCCCATTAGCCCATGGGCCGCCCGACTTTTGACTAAAGGGCGGGGCAAGGGCAAGGATAATTGACCCATAATTAAGGCCCGGCCCGCCCACTAAGGTCTTAAAGGGCAACTTTTTCTTTCACAACCTGGCCCATGTCCGGACCAAGCCCGCATTTGAACAAGTCTAATTATAAGATGTGGAGTATAATTTTTTAAAAATTTAGAAATTAAATATTTTATGTTTATAACCTAAATTGTGAAGTTGAGAATCACTTCATAATAATAATAATAATAATAATAATAATAATAATAATAATAATAATAATAATAATAATAATAATATGAAGTCATGGATTATACAACTAGTTGTACGGTATAGAATCCGAGTTTTGTAATAAAGTATCCGAGCTTTATGTTAAAGAATATGAGCTTTATTAGAAAGTATCTGAACTCATTCATTTACACATTAAAAATATGAACTTTAAATTAGCTCAAAAAAATATACATATAAACTCAGATTCTTATATCTTAGTTGTACAATGCTCTATATACAAATTGATGTATAAACTTATTTGTGTATTTTTTGGAACAAATATCTTGACAAGTGGCAAAGTAGGATGGGCAAGAAAAGACCAAGGCTAAGGATTTGGGCCTTTAGAAAGTAAAAATGGCCAAGTTGTGCGCAACCCAATCCGGAGACAAGTTGCACTAAAGCTCCTTTTGCCCTACTGAACCCATTTCCAACATTTTCCTCTTTTTTTTTTTTTTTTTTTTTTTTTTTTTTTTTTTTTTTTTTTTTTTTTTTTAATATATCAAAGAACATTTTCCTTTATTAGTTGAATTCATTATTCTTCCTTCGATTTTTGTGCGTAGCATTGTCCGTAAAAATGGGTTATGGTCTTTCAGGGAATATACTCCTAGTAGTTATGGTGAACCGTATTTAAGTAAATGACGGGTTGATACTTGATAAGATGTATACGCATACGGACCTAGAAAAATTAGTTTTTAAGTTTCATATAATATTCACAAATGTTAAAATTAATAAATACCGAATATTAATACTTTCTTCATTTTTAGCAAATACACAAAAAAAATCCATGGAGTCCTAGGACAACATGTCCTAAGGCATGATTCCACCAATGGTGCATTCCAAGTGTCATAGAACCATATCTTGTTAACCAAGACATTAAAGACAAGTTATGGTCAAATGACTTTAAAAAGTTGATTAATTACAAGGTCAAAACTAAAGGCAATAGCAATGGGAATAAATAAGAAGTTTAATACTTCGTATCTTACAAGGAACTCCTTATCCATTGCTCTACCTAATAAAAAGTTTCTTATATGAAACCAATTTCTACCAATTTCTAAAGTAAGAAACTCGTTTCATGTTAGAAAAAAGAGAGGAGAAGGGGGGTCAAGTAGAAAATATGGAACTTTACCATTGAGAATAATTAAAAAGTTTCATAATTAATTATTTGGATTGATCTGTCAATAATGTAAAAATTAAGTATGGAACTTTAACCATTGTTATTGCCCTAACAAAACACGATACTGTGTCAATAACCTTTGACATGGACCATATATATATATACTAGTTTCGACTTCAATCAAACTAGCCTATGTGCCATAACATAAAAGGCAATGTTGTCTGCGTCTATAGAGATCTGGTCGTTTTTATGATCCTTCTTTTTCTTCTATCTCCTTAGCCAAATTGATGACAATACTAGCTTCCTCGATTATGAGTTACTTATCGGAGTTATAGCTAAGAGTAACAAAAATGTCTATCAATGGCTCTATGCTACATTGCAAATCTAGCATCCCCCGCTTTAACATGCTTAGTGCATGCACTTAATTGTGCAAACATATAACCATCATAAAAGGGCCAAGTTGATAATACCAATCAAATTGGCATAATCTGGACGAATATCTAAGGAGGAGTCCACATGCAGATGCTTAAACTACACCTCAATACAATATTTCACAACTCAATTTATAATTACTACTCATACTATTAACTAATCTCCTTAGCGCCCGTTAATTTGCTTCATTCCGTCATTAAACAATTAAGTATTTTTTGTTATTAAATTCGCACATGGACGACACATAGGAATGTCATTGGGGCGGGACGGTGGTGGATATAGGCTCCCCGTACCCGTACCCACCAAGAAAAACTCGTACCCATCCCCGGCCCACCACCCGTGGGTACAAATTTCCAAAACCATCTCCGCCCCAACGGGTAAAAATATAAAACCGTACCCGCCCCGCCTATCTATTAACCCGCTACACCATAATTTTATTCGATAAATTTTTTCATAAAAGTTGGTTTAAACACTATTAATTTCCATTTTTTTGAGTTTATCTTTATAATTTTAATTTTTCACTAAATAAATTAGTAAAAAACTTTATAAAATAGCTATTATTATCATTATATCTTAATTATAACTAAATAAAATTTATAAAATTATCATAATCCTACTAATTTTTTTAATGATTGGTGGGTAGGCGGGTATTTTTTTTTTGATTAAAGACGGGTAGAAACCCGAGACCTACAGAGAGTAGGGTCTCAAAACAAAATACAACAATAAGACCAAAGAAAACAACTATCAATTGGCCTCATGACCCATGACGGGTACAATTTTCATACTCGCACCCGCCCCACCACCCGCCAAAGCTCTACCCATCCCCGCCCCAATTGAGGCTGGTGCGGGGCGGTACCCACTTGTACCCGCCCCGCTGACATCCCTAACGACACACCCATCGATTGAGCAGGAGAGAGTGTACACATTATAACTCCAACTCGTCAAGTAGCTAGGGTCCGTCCCAAATCAATTGGCCTTACTTTGATTAAAGTACTCCCTAAATCATTAATTTTGTCCTCTTTGTTTAATGTTGGAGACTTGGAGGTCTTTGCATCATTGCATGTGACATCTTCATACGCCTCTTTTTTTAAACCTGTTTCATAAACGAGAATGTTGTCGTTATTTAAACTCGTAAAAAAAATGGCTCAATTTCGCCTCCTAACCCAGGTGACACAACCATGGATTCTCATGGCTTATTAATTCATATTCGCACATGGCCATATGGGTCCAGGCCACGCTCGTCAAATAAAGGAGAGCGTCTGTTACTCCACTTCATAAATCAAAAGATTTAATCCCAAAATCAACTGGCTATGGGTGAAATGGCTCATTAATTTATCAAAGCGTCTTGCTTTGACGGGATTGAAGACCTCTCACAAAAAGGTAGACGGGATAATGTGGGGCACCCTTCATGTGCTTCCTCACTCACCTCTCATGGATATTTTGTAAGAGGAAATGGTATCCGTCACAACTTGTGACGGATATCGCCGTCTTTAATGAGATTTTGTGTTAATTTATATGGTCAAAAGAGATTATGAATAAACTATGCAATAATGCATCATGGCTTCAAGTGACAACATGGCTTATATTATGAGAGAATGTTAAGCCAAAGCCAAGCAATATCCTCGAAAAAATCCATCACACGCACTTACAAGTTACAAACACTCAAACAACACAATAATGTCCAATTACACTGCTTTTTCCCCCATACATACCACATTTCCTACTTTTCTCCACTCCTTTTCAACAGAATTTTTTGGTTTATTGGTGTTATTTAGCAAAATAATTAGGGAAGTAGTGTTCGTTTGATAGTATTTGGACTTATGGTGTCCACGTCATCACTTGTATTTTTTTTTTTTCGTGTTTTAGGTAAAGTTCGCAAGAACCTTGGCGCTTTTACAAAACGTCATCGTCCAAATATTTGTATCTCGTTAAAAAAAAAAAAAAAAAAAAAAAAAAAAAAATCTAGGAAAGCCGCTAAGGTCCTTAGCGTTTTCCACAAATTTTCACAAATTTCCAACAATTTTACAAGGGTACACTACTGATATGACAAGAGGTAGGTTCATTAAGATTCTTAGCGATTTTGCCTTTTATATAAAAAAAAAATCTTAAGTTTAAACCGCTAAGATTCCTAGCGGTTTCATATAAAAATTGGAAAAAAATAAAAAGTGATGACGTGGACACCATAAGCCCAAATACTTTCAAACGAACACTACTTCCCTAATTATTTTGCTAATCAACACCAATAAACTAAAAAATTCTTTTCAACACCAACACTTCAACTATATATATATAACACAAAATCTCATTTAGTCTACATCATCGTAACAAATAAACACATACGAGTATAAGATCACTAATTAAGTCGAAAGTTTGAAACTCGTCAACATCAAAATATGGGTAATTACAACTCGTGTGTTAAATCACAATCGTCAAAGCTGGCCAAGTTAGTAGACTCACAAGGGAATGTGAAACTAATTGAGCTCCCTACAACAGTTGCTGAAATAATGCTAGAGAATCCCGGCTTCGCCATCGCTCCGGTTGAGCAACTCTTGCGAACCCGTCGTATTACGATGATGAAGGCTGATGACATGTTACTTGGTAGGAAAGTTTACCTGCTGGTGCCAGTTGAGAAAGTCAACTCTAGAATGTCTGACTTGCAACTGGCTGCTATTGACTCTTTAGTTTTTGCACGTGAGGGAAAGGGAGTAGGAAGGACACGTGGCAGTTCTAAAGTGTCTCCGGTTGTGGAGATTGGTTTATGTAGTGGAAATGAAGTTATAGAGGAATTGGTGAAGGATTTAAATGAGAAGTGTACCGGATTAGCCGGTCAAAAAAAGAAGAGAGTTTGTAAAGATTGGGCACCTGTTCTTGAGCCCATCCTAGAATAGAGTTTGACTAAGTTTAGATGTGTAATTGTGTATATTTCTGTATTTTGACTTTAGTTAGATTAACATTAATACACATGTTTCTTAATCTAGGGGCCAAAGCTAAATTAAATAAATAACAGATTTGATTTTATATTAGAGGTGATTATGGATCGTGCCTGATGTTTGACAACAGATGTGTACCGGCCGAAGCAACTGCGGCTTAGCCTATAAGTCTAAATGGTCACCCAAACCCGGCCCATTTCGCCTAAAACAAGATTTTCGGACCTTTCACGCGTAAGTTTATCATAACTAATACGAATAGTCGTTTAACTAAAGGGTAAATTAAAAATTATACCCTTATATATAAAACATTTTTCTAAACTTGCTACCTTATAAAAACAATTTCAAAAATTACTACCTTACAAAGCATATATGCATACAAATTGCTACCATAACTTCTTTCCGGTGACTTGTTTCGTGCAATGACCAAAACACCTCTCATTTAAATACCAACACAAACACAAATTCTGTAAACACTGTACAAATTTATTTTCACCTCTCCATTTGGCTCTTTTCATATCCCTCAGTTGTTATTCTAACAAACATTTGCATCAACATTTGCAAATTGACTCTCATCAACTAATGAAGTGTGTAGGCTTAATTAAGTTGTTAATATATACGGAGTATATATTTCTTTCTTGTAATTTGATTAAATTAGAACCCCATTATTTGTTTCACTTTTATAATAAGAAACTCTGATTTGCATTTATATTAAATTATAAAATTATAACTTTTTTTGATAATTGGAATGTGGTAGAGGAATTGTTTAGTAAAGACAATCAAAATCGAATATTAGTAGAGTTCAAAAGAGCTTCAGTTTTGAAGGTGAACATGTCAATGGCATTAACTTTGGGGGTGTTAGAAGTTAGAGGTAAGTGTCTTTTGAAGAAAATGATGAAGATTCAAATGATTTGAGAAGATTCTATGAGCTTTGCGACATTTTTATGTACAATAAACAACCGTTCTTGCTAAATTGAATAAACCCCCAAAATAAGAACCCTAACTCAATTACGAATAAAATCAAACTGCAAATTCATTACTATTTCTAAACATAAACCAAGGAATAAAGGAGAATTAACCTTCAATTGTGAAAGTTGATGATTAGTGATGTTGTTTAAGTGATTTGTTATGGGTAAGACCGTAAGATTGAAGAAGAAGATGAATAGAACAAAAAAGAGTGTAGGAAAGAGGTAGAAGAGGAAATTAGAAGAGGGTATTTTGGTCCTGAAATTTATATTTTAGGGAGAAAATTCAAAGTAAGCCGGAATATTCCATTTTAAGTCACCGGAAACTGACTTTGGTAGCAAGTTCTATGCACATATGCTTTATAAGGTAGTAATTTTTGAAACTTTTTTTTATAAGGTAGTAAGTTTAGAAAAATTGTTTATATAAGGATGTAATTTTTAATTCACACTTTAACTAATTAACATGATGATTAATAGGTCTTTTTTTTTTTTTTGAAATCCCAAAGATGGGATTAATTCATTCCATAAGAATCAAATTGAACAAGATCAACAACGTAGCGTGGAAGATCGCCAAGATCCCAAAGTTTACGACCGCTATGAATCGCACTTAACTGAGCTAACTCGTGCGCTACCCTATTTAAATTTCTACTAACAAAAGACCAAGAGACAGACTCAAAACTATCACAAACTGAAAGAATATCGTCTAACAACAAATGAAAATCACTTCGTCCCTTTTCCTTTGTCAGCAACGCATCGACTAGAGGCTTGCAATCGCTCTCAACAGCTATCTTCGTGTATCCCCGTCTTCTTGCTTCCTGAATTCCGATCACCATAGCTTCAGCGTCTGCCATCCGCACCTCCATCATCTCCTCTCTATGTTCGCTCAATCCCCACAGCACCTCACCCTCATTTCCACGGCAGATGACCCCAAACCCCGAGCCCCATCCCTCTTTTACCCCTGCATCAACATTTATCTTCACCACCTCTCCATCTGGTTTTACCTACTGCCTTCTCCCACTTCCATTTCCCTCCCCTGTGTACGTACTTCCCTCCTCCTCACCCATCTCCCTACAAAGCTCCATAATTCTCCTCCGTACCTTCTCGATGTCTACACGTGTATTTTCGAAGACCCATTTATTTCGAGCTTCCCATAATGCCCAGCAACCCGTCATAAATATTTCTATCTCACCATCCTCCAACTCCCTCCACACATCCTCCACCCACTCCCTCACCCGCTCATACCCATCCACCATCCGCACCTCCATTCCCAACCTATCCCACAGCCCACCCGCAACCCCACAACCCCGAATAAGATGAAGACTAGTCTCCACTTCATTCTCGCAAACTGGACAGCCAACACCAAACCCGCGAACCCGAGTAGCTAGATTGTACTTCGTGGCTATGGCATCATTACAGAGGAGCCACATGAACACCTTGATTCTAGGCAAAACCTTCGCTTTCCAGATTCGATTCCACAAAACTTTGTCCTTCGAGTTGTCAGACGGACCCCCTTCATCCTCCCTTCCATTTGTTAGCGCTCTATAGGCAGATTTGACGGAGTATTCACCATTCTTTTCGAGTTCCCATGTCCAGGCGTCCTCTGGCTTTGTGAGACTAATACGCATACTAACAATCCTGTCATATTCAAAAGGGAGAAAGTACTCACGAACCTTATCCTTATCCCATGACGTACCATCCGGGCTCCATAAGTCAGCTACCATCATGTTTGCATCCGCATCCCGTCTTGGTGAAAGAACCCTCCTCGTCTGCGTGTTTGCAATCCATGGGTCAGTCCAGACTTTGGTGCTCATACCATCTCCAACCCGCCTTCTTAACCCCTTGAACAACACCTCCCTAGCCTCTATAATCCCCCTCCACGTATAGCTCGGATTAGTACCCATACTAGCACTCATAAAATCACCCGCAGGAAAGTATTTACCTCCCATCACACGAGACATAAGGCTGACCTTATTTGTGACTAATCGCCATGCTTGTTTTCCTAAGAGAGCCATGTTGAACATGTGGAAATCGCGAAAGCCCAATCCTCCCATGCATTTCGGTTGACAAAGCTTTGACCACGCTATCCACGGGATCTTGCTTTTCCCGTTCGTTGACCCCCACCAGAATCGAGACACAATTGACCGTAGTTCATCGCAAAAGTTGGCCGACAATTTGAAGACACTCATTGCATAAGTCGGGATTGATTGGGCCACAGCCTTTATCAAAACTTCCCGACCCGCCTTCGAAAATAATTGTCCTCGCCATCCCTGCAATTTCTTACATAATTTATCTCGAATAACACTAGCCACAACTCTCTTCGAATGTCCAATAACAGTGGGGAGCCCGAGATATCGCTCTTGTACTTCAACAGTTCGAACACCGAGTCTTGCAGCCACTAAATTTCTATCAGTCTCCCTAGTACCGCGGCTAAACGACACAGTGGTTTTGTCGAAATTAATGACCTGCCCAGATGCCGCAGCATACTCCTGAAGTATATTTTGTACGCAAATAGCTTCCCCTAGCTTGGCTTTAATGAAGAAAATGCTATCATCCGCAAAAAACAAGTGTGAAACAACAGGAGCAGTCGGTGCAATTCGAATCCCATGTAGCGATCCATTTTCAACAGCACGCCTCACCAAACTCGACAAAACTTCGGCACACAATATAAAGAGGTAAGGTGATAACGGGTCCCCTTGTCGCAGCCCACGCTCCGGCCTAAATTCCTCCGACGGGCTACCATTAATCAAAACGGAAAACGTGACCGATGAAACACACATCATGACGCGATTAACCCACCTCGAATCAAATCCCATACGTAATAAAACCCGTTCCAGAAAATGCCATTCCACTCTATCATACGCTTTGGACATATCGAGTTTTAACGCCATATGCCCATTTTTATTTCTTGAGTTCTTCATAAAATGGAACAATTCAAAGGCAACCAAAATATTATCCGTAATTAACCGGCCTGGAGTAAACGCACTCTGATTTTCTGACACAATATCCCCCAAAAACAGCTTGAGACGATTAGCTAGAACTTTCGAAACTAGCTTATAGACCACATTACATAAGCTAATTGGGCGGAAATCGACCATTTTATCGGGTGCCTTCTTTTTTGGGATAAGAACAATATGGGTTTTATTGATGCCCTCCGGAAAAGGTGCTCCTCTCAACACACTAAGCACGGTACGGACCACCGCATTACCCACAATGTGCCAGTAGGTTTGGTAGAAGAGTCCATTCATCCCGTCTGGTCCCGGCGCTTTCAATGGATGCATTTGATTCAGCGCATTCACAACTTCTTCCTCACTGTAATCACATCGCAACAACTCATTCATCCTATCCGTCACTCTCCCCTCAATCCCATCTAGCATATGCTCGAAATTTCTTGGCTGCCCAGAAGTGAACAACTCCGCAAAATAATCAGTAGCCACTTTCGAAATATCCTCCCTGCCTTCTCTAACCCTCCCATTATTGTCGATTAGTCTAGCAATGTGATTCCGTTGCTTTCTTTGCCCCGCCTTTTGATGAAAATATTTGGTGTTACGGTCTCCCTCCTTAAGCCACAGCGCCCTAGAGCGTTGTCGCCAAAACACCTCCTCCTGTTTCAGCAAGTAAGCAATATCTCGAACCAATCTCCTCCTCTCCTCTACTTCCCTCTTCGTTCTGCCACCCTCATTTAGACGGGTCAATTTGCGTCGTTTAGTCTGCAAGTCTTTCATGATTTTGCCTATACTAATCCCCTTCCATTTCTGTAGATGGTCCGCACACCGAGACAAAGCTGCCACAATATCAGTATCCCCACCCTCCCACGCATCCTTCACCGTCTCCTCACACCCCTGCTCTCCCAACCATATCTGTTCAAAACGAAAAGGCCTACGAACCTCTCGCTCCTCCACTTCCCGTCTGTTCAAACGGAGTAAAATAGGGGCATGGTCAGACCATTCCCGAGTTAAATGATACAACTTTGCTCTAGGATAACGATCAGCCCATGCCTCATTACATAAAGCTCGGTCAAGGCGACATTGTCTATTATCCACTCCTTCCTGGCCATTGTCAAACGTAAACGCATATCCCTCAAACTCAACCTCCCTAAGAGCGCAGTCATCCACAGCCTCCCTAAAATTGTTCATTTGCCACTGAGCCCGAACTCCCCCTTTCATTTCTGTCGCGAAGAGAATCTCATTAAAATCACCTATGCAAATCCACGGATCATTCGACTGGCCCCCCAACTCCCTAAGTAACTCCCACGAAAGGTGCCTATCAGCTACACTAGGCCACCCATAAAACCCAGTCACTCTCCAACTCCCCTCATCTCCTTGTATCTCAAAATCCATGTGATGAATGGATGCCGATCTAAGAGAACAGTTTAAATGCTTCTTCCACATAAAAGCAAGCCCACCAGACCTCCCAGCACTATCCACCTCCATACCCTCATAATCAACTAAACTAGCCCTAACTCTCCTAAATTCATTACCGCTAAGTTTGGTTTCGGAGAGAAAAACCATAGCGGGGGCCTCTCTCCGTAATAAATTACGGAGACCGCCTACTGCATCGGGGTTGCCCAGCCCCCTGCAGTTAAGGCTAAGGATATTCATTGGGCCCGGTGGGGTTGAGTGCCCTCAACCTCCGCCTCAGATGAACATACATCCATGATTTTACGACTCTTCAACACACCCTGCTCTTCAACACCCACAACCATTGCAAGCCCTCGTTTGCTTCCCACTTCCCCGTCCCTCAAACCTCCTGCCTCACTCTCCTTCGTCTGTTTCCCCACCTCCTCCGTCCTTTTTATTCTTTGCCATGTTGACATTCCCCTACTCTCATTAGAACCTCCTCCCCTTCCACTCTTCTCGGTCACACCAGCTCCCTCCCCCTTCTCATTACCATTGAAAGAATCCGGCCCTATCACCTTCTCCCCCCACACTGCAGACTCCCTCCCTGGATTAGTATCGACACTAACAAGTCCCTCCATCATACCCCTCATAGTTTCAGTCCCCACCTCCTTCTCTACATTTTGTGCCCTACCTTTCTTGCTCTTTGATAACAACGAGATCTGTTGAAGTTTAGCAATCATCCTCGACACATCCTCTTCTTCTTTACGACGATACTCATCTTCGAACACCCCACCCAAATCCCTCGAGCATTTATAACTCACCTCCACAACCGTTTTAACCACCCTCCTAGGAGATGCTCTCAAGCTTTCACTATACCGTAGTTCCCCTTCCTCGTACGGTCCATCATCGCAATCTTTCTCGCCATGCCCTAGAACACCACAGCCATAGCAAAAGATAGGAAGTCGTTCATATTTCACTTCGAAGTCAATCGTCTCCCCTCTAGCCATTCGAGTGTGCACCATATCCTTCAACGGCTTCCTCACATCATGTAACACTCTGATTCTTATTGCCCGTTCCAGCTCTGGCAGTGGTACTTCATCTAATTTAACAAAATGACCAAGCTGCATTCCAATCTTACTCACGTTCGAAAGATTTGATCGACCACGGAGTGGTAAATCATAAACCCTAGCCCATAATGGTACTTGATTTAACGGCGTATCCGACAGTTTCCCTTCACAAATAGGATCATTAAAGCACCAAATATACTTATCGAAGTGCCACGGCTGTCCGTCCACGACCTTCGCTTTGTCTATTTCCATGGCGAATTTAAATAGAAAAATTTTGTTTTTCGCATCAATAAGATTTCCTATAACCGTACCTTTCGTGCTCCAAAGTTTGATCATAGTGTCGACCGCCGCCTTAGCATTGATAGCCTTTGAAGACCAGATTCTGCCTACGAGTAGAAATTCAGTTATTTCCTTCTCCTTTTCCGCATCCCCTACGTCCCACACAAAATCATCATCATGCTCCATAGTCCTCTTATCCAACCGGCGGCTAGACTCAGCAGACGAATCCATTCACACTAGCCCTAACCAACCAGCCTGAAGCAAACTAAACAAAAGTAACCAGAAGAAACCGCCAAAGCCACGAAAGAAATAGAGAAAGACCTTCAAAAACAAGGAGGATCTAAAGACTAAGAGTAGACGGAGGCTCTCATAGGCTAAACCCTAGAGAGAATCGTATGCCCCTCCACTTTAATAGGTCTTGGTATAGACGGGTAAAGACCTCTAATAAAATGGGTAGGAAGGACAAGGTGGGGCACCCCCATGTGGTTCCCACCTTATGACAAATGGGTATTTTGTAAGGAAAAGTGATATCCGTTTATACGTATAGACGGATAGTTTCCGTCTATTATGAGAAATTGTGCATGATGATATGTCTCAAGTCAAAACAGTGGAAGATGGAATCAAATATTTTATGTACAAAAAGTAGTACAAGTGTCGCCACTGTAATTGGTACACATGGTCAATATTTTATTTTATCATATTGCTTTTAGTTTAGGTCGATAATTTTTAATTTCACGTAAATTTGTCATTTCAACTGTATTAATTACCATAAGGTAGTGTTTGGATATGTGGAATTGATTTCATTTCCATGATTTCAATTGTAGAAATTGAAATGTTTGAATTAAATTTCAAATCCAATTCCAAAATTACGTTTGGGAAACCCGTGGAATTGAAATTGGAATTTGAATTGAATTTGGGCGAGACGGGTATGGGTCGAGACCGTTGGATGTTTTATATTTGAAAAAATTAAATATTGTCTCGAAAAATATTTGCGATCGGAAAAAATATCATAAATAAAAATATTGTGACAAAATTTGCGTCACAAAATAAAACGTAAGAAGTAAATAAGTAATGGAATTGAAATGACTAGTATATGGTAGGTATTTGAGAACCCCAAATTTTAACTAGCTTGAAATTGATAAGAAATTGAGTCAAATCCAATTCCAAATTCTAAGAGTTTCCAAACACTTGAAATATTTCAATTTTGGAATTCAATTCCAATAAATTTATATCAAATTTTTGATGAATGTTATATGAAGTCGTTAAAATAAGAATATTACTCCCTCCTATTCTAAATAACTCTCCATATTTCCTTTTTCGTCTATTCACAATACTCTCCCCATTTCCTTATTTGGTAAACTTTTATACTTATTTTAATCATCCCACCCCATAACAATACCCTACAATACTCATATTTTATCTTATTTTAAGCACTTTACCCCACAACAATACTTATTTTAATCACCTTACCCCATAACAATACTTATTTTAATCACATAACGCCTTCACTCTCTCCAATCTCATACCCCACTACAATACTTCACCATATAATACTCCTCTCCCTTAATTTCCGTGCCCTGCATGAAAGGGGAAGGTTATCAATAGTATATATTAAATCCAGAAACCAAGGGACTTCAATGTAATTAAAGAAAGTTATACAAATTAATTATACTATATAGTTTTAAATCACTAGCACCGTGATGGACCCGATTAAAGGATCTCAATGCAAATATTATATAGTTTGGGTTAAAATTAAATTATATAGAAGCTTGGTAATTTTCCTAAACATTTGTAAGAGACTAAAACATGGTCAATTTCCTTAAAATAAAATAATTAATTAAGATGTCAATTTCAAGGAGACTAAAAGAAAGAAGATGTTTGGTAATTTTCCTAAATATTTATAGAAGACTAGAAGATGGTCAATTTCCTTAAAATAAAATAATTAATTAGTATAACCATGCGCACTTATGGTATTAATTATTATCATCATAAAATTATATATTAAATTTAAAATCTATGCAATTTTATTAATTTTTATAGTTTATTAGATGTATAGAGATGTTAATTATTTAACATACAAAAATATAATATAAGTAGGTTATAAATAATTCAAGTTAATTCCATAATATATAATATTGAATAATTCTTTCGATTTGATTTAATGCATATATGTAATATATTTATATAAATACATAATTCTCTTAAAATTGCATGCCTAAGTAGTAACATTGGATATAGTTATATGATAGTAATCACTCATTTGAATAGTAAAATTAACAACATTATCAGGGAGATTAGTGAAAGTGGTAGAAACAACAACGGGAGTTGTGAAATAATCAATATTAATGCGGCAATAGTGAAAGTAACAATAATTACGGCGGGAGTAGAAAATTATTAATATTTATACGACAGTAGTGACAATAACAATAATTACGGTGGGAGTAGTGAAAGTAACAATGATTACGGGCAAGTAGTGAAATGTTAATACTATTGTTTCATTAATAAGAGTAAAATATTAATAGCGGGAGTAGTGAATTTGTCTCAAAATTTATTTCATTGTAATTTTAGGATGTCATAGAAAAATATATTAATGATAAATTTATGGGTTATGCAACTTTAATAATCTTATTTAATGAAAAAAAATTTAATGGTAAGTAGAGGTAGTCCGGGCGAAGCCGGACACCAATACTAGTTAAGAATAAAAGAGAGTACAAATTTTGGATTATTAAAGTGAAAATACCTCAACCCGAAAATATTAAAAATAAACAAATGAAAAGATAAGTTATAAAATCAGCTCAAAACTAAATTAACTACTATACACTTGAAGCCAAAACCCGATTATGGTATAATGGATACGAGTACGTGAGAAGAGCACATTCCAGTCCAAGAATTTGTGCCGTCGTCTTAGTTGGGCTTGAATTAGTCGTGCAAGCCCAATGACCCTATTTACCCATCAACATGGTCCATGCCGAATCTAGTCTCACAAATTTTAATGTTTGTTTTGGAAAATGATTATGAAACATCGAATTATAATTTTTGAATATATTTTTACGGAGTATGAATTACTCCATCTTTTTTTCCCGGGGAAAAAATATTCGACTTTATTAATCTCCGTTGCTTGTGATTATAGATGAAAGTGGGCCGTACCGAGTCGTGTTTCATTTCATGCCGACACACCGTATCTGGAGAAGAAAAGGGCATGGCCCAGGCACGAGAAAGTGGCCCTTCCCGTGTGTCGTGTCGTATCATGTCAGTGGAATGAAAATGGCAGCCTAGACAAGGTCCATGACACATGGCGACATGGCGTGTCGTGCTTGGCATGTCAACGCATTTCCTCCACTTTTTTTTTTTTTTTTTTTTTTTTTTTTTTTTTTTTTTTATGCCCAGGTAAATCGTGTTGTGTCTAAGTTAGGTATGGCCCATGGCATGGTGATGCTAGGCCATGTCAACTTAATGACCCACGTCTCACTTTTACTTCTATTTGTGACTTCTATCGATGTGCTCCTATAATGTACTTCGTATTTTACTACCTTGCCAATCTCAATTGGTTACACTTTTTAAAACTTGAAAAATATTTTATAGGCACCATTTTAATGTCAACGAGATTTATTTTGTACCGGTTTACAAATATCCTCATCTAACTATTACTCTGTCTGAACTAATTAGTTAACTAACATCGGTCTAAACTCTAACATATTTAATTAAGTATAAATATCAAGTGCTTAAGTAATATTCTCTCTATCCTGGTTATTTGTTTATCTATTAAACTTTAAAGTGTCTCAGTTATTTGTTTACTTTCTATATTGGGAAGGTTTTGAATAGTAATTTGATGATCTAATATATTGTCTAATTCTCATCTATTACCCGCAATCACAAATGGTTCACACTTTTTTTTTGTCTTTATGCCAAAACAAAATATAAACACATGATCGCGACAAACGAAATACAATGTAGAAAGCAGTGGTGGAGCTAGGGGGTTAGCAAGGGCGCTCCCCCTGGCCTGGATGAGATTTTCGACATTTCTAGTTAAATTTTTCGAAATTTTTCCAAGTATACCTTATATTATTACTAGTTCACCTCCCTTATAATTTTTCATTTCCCCTAAGTTCAAATCCTGATTCTGCCACTAGTAGAAAGTATACAAATTAGTTTAGATCGAGTGTAAACCACAAAACTACAATGAGGCGACACATGCACTTGAGGAGTTGAGGGTCTAACCCTAACAGGCTGTTAAGATTAGTTATGAAAGATACTCCATAACAGCCTAGTTAATTATTTCAAGGGTAATGCTAAATACAACCCACTGGGTTGTATTTAAGCATTAAATACCTTCTAGTTTGGGTATTAACTTAGGAATTAAGAACTAAATTACACATTAACCAATACATTTAATGTATATATCAAGAATTTATTTCCTCTTTTGGTTTCTTAAATACAACCCAGTGGGTTGTATTTATCATTACCCTTATTTCAATGATGATAAGGTACCGAAAGATAAGTGTATGTTATTTGTTGCTTCTTATCTTAGAATGAAAGTTGGTTCAGTATGGTAGTCTAACTAACTAATTAACCACTCAAGTCGCGTCACTCGCATTATTAGATGATGATACAATTAAGTCTTACGATTCTATGATTGAGGCAACCCACACGAATATCATAAATCAAGGCTGCCCTACGCCAACTAATTATTTACCAATTATCCTTTTACTAGTACGTCTCAGTGCCATGCGTTTTTGTTCTGTTATCCTTATCCATCATTATAGCTTTATAAGCCAGCAATGTTGTTACTATCATCCGATGTGTCATTCTAATTTCTAATACAGTACTTTTTTTTATATACAAGTATATATGATCAATATGACAATATAATATAATATATATGTCCTAAATCCTAAAAAATCTTTAAGCATATGATAATTGGTTATTAGTCTTATCTTGTTACATCCTACTCAGCATTTATCTTCTTGGTCTTAATGAGTATTACTATTTCAAAATACAAACAAATTTATACGTTAAGCAGTTTTACACAAATGTTATTGTAAAAAATAAACAATAGCTAACTGAATATGAATAACGCACTGTTATTTTCGGTCAAATTGAACTGAACTGGACATAATTTAATGGAGCTGAACTAAACTGAAATAAAATATAATTTCTGAAGAGATGAGCTGAGCTAAATTGAATAATACAAGTGAAATTAAGTACAAAAGAAAAACACAAATTCTCATTATAGACGGACACTATCCGTCTATACGTATAGACGGATACCATTTTCCTTCACAAAATACTCATTTGCCATAAAGTGGGAAGACGCGTAGAGTCCCACCTGTCTCCTCTACCCATTTTATTTAGGGTGCTTTTTACTCGTTTATACGCCACACCCGTCTATACCAAGAGACCTATTGAAAGAAAAAAGCCTAAGGACATAATTAAGTGAAATGGAAATAATATACTCTCTTTATCCTTCATTTATTTACTTGTTTTTTATCCTTCCCTTCTCCTCTCCCACTACAATAAAAAGAAAAACATCTAGAAGAAGATATTCTTTAGCCTAGACTTCCTCACAGAAGAACGGAGCTATATATTTTCGACAGAAGTGTGGGAACATGGTGTTGTTCTTCTTACATTAACGATAAAAATGATTAAACAGAGGTTGATCATATAGCAGATTGACAGATATGTTGAAGGTATAATGGGTCGACTAATTAATTAAACTAGCCACTCGTGCCTGTGTTACATCACAAATTCTCATTGAAGACGGACACTATCCATCACAAATTAAAGACAGATGGTGTCCTTCTCATAAAATGCAAATGAATAGTGTAAGTGGGCCGTCTTCAATGAGACGGACTGGTGTTACGTATACGTAAAAAAGTCATGGATTCAGTTGATCGGAAAGACGTGTGACTTGGTTCATCTCATAAAGTTGTACAAGTAGTACTCGTATATGTCTGAAATTATCCAATTACTATAGATGTGCGATGGGCCTACAAAATTATACGTTGGCCCCAACTACTAACAGCTTACTTGCCACTGTTATGGGCAGACTCCCATACTTCACTTGCATTGTATTCATCTCTATCTCATATTCTCATGTGATGAATTACTGTATATGAGCATTAGAATAATTAAGTTCATTAAATAAACTTTCCCTATATATTCAAATTCCTTGCATTCCCTTATTTCAGACATGGTCCTTACGTATCATTCGGATCAGCCCTGATCGCATCATTTCGGATTTAATATAATTTCGGTTATTTTTGTAGTTTGTTATTATCAAGTTATTAGGAACACGAGTCAAGACTGTATGCACCAATAAATTAAACATTTGGATCGGTCAATTTAGGTTACTGGTCGTATCGGGTCCTCAAGTTGGGTGTCGGGTCAGTTATAGGATGAGTTATGCAAGTCTAATAATTCGAACTCGATCAATTTTGCCAAGTTTACCTTTGAAGGATGACCAATTTTAAATGCAAAGTCCTACAAGCTTATATACTCCGTAGTATACTTTAGTCATTTTCCGTATTTTACATGTTATCAAAATGAAGCTTCCGAAAGTATGACCCAGGTTACTCAACTTTGAGTCTTTGATGAATTTTTTTTTTTTTTTTTTTTTTTTTTTTTGGCAACAAGCGATGAATAACTTACATTATTTCAAATGTTACAAAGTAAGCTATTCGACTAGGTAACACCAGAGACCTAACCACCAAATCTAGTGTTACCAAGCCAAGACTAAAGATTACATAAACATGAATAAGGGTAACAACAGCCAGAAGAGCATCAAGGGCATGATGGTGAATGCAAGCGAAAGAGCCACGGGCCATAGAACGAGCTTCATAAACACGGAAGACCTCCAAAATTCGTCGATACATACGAGCCACGGAGTGGCAATAGCAGAGTCTTTGATGAATCTGAAACAGTCCTATTCATTTGAACTTATTTTTCCTGAAATTTTCTAAACTTTTTCCTAAAATTTTCTAAACTGAACTTAAATAATAAATATGAGTTGAACTCAAGTTTTCTAAACTAAAATTATTAGATGTGAACTTTTTGAACTGAACTTATAATAGAATTTAAACTTTTCTGAAGTGACTTTAAGTTCAAAAGAGTAATACCAATAGTCTATTTGTTACGAGTTACGACACTTGAATTGTATCTCAAGCAAAAACAAGAAGATGAAATACTAATTGAAGGATAATGCATTAAAAAGCTTGATACTACTCCGTAATTGATAAGATTAACAAATTGTGACAAGCATTGTTAATGAATGCTTCACGTATAATTCAATTCAAAAATCTGGAAAGGAAAACCAACTAACATACAGTCGTCCAAAAAGGAAAAGAAAAGAAATCCAAAACTTGAACGCCAATCCTAATCATCCAAACATCCAACACCCTAAACTTCCTCTGACATCAACATCACCCCATTTCTCCATACTACTCTGTTATCCTAGCCATACTTACCTCTATATACATTCTATAATAATAATAATAATAATAATAATAATATAATAAATGTGTCTCCTAATATATTTATTAAAAATAAAATCCGAATCTAACATGATATGGTAGATAGCTCACACTATAAATATGCACACATTTTGTTACTCCTTCATTCACAAGTCTTAAACAAACCTCAATAACAACCTTCCCTAAAAATAAAATAAAATAAAATGAAACAATCCCAAATCCACATTTTATTATGTTTATTACCAATCCTATTATTATTATTAGACGGGTTTTATTTAGAAGTTGAGGCTCGAGCCCCATTTGCGTGCAACCCTAAGCACGCAGGGACCCGAGCCTACCCGTTCTGCCAAACAACATTACCAGTGGCAGAACGGGTTCGAGACCTTATAGGACGACTGACATTGCCCGAAAAGGTGTCACTCTTGGTGGACAATGCGGCGGCCATACCGAGACTGGGCATTAGCAGCTATGAGTGGTGGTCGGAGGCGTTACATGGGGTGTCAAATGTGGGACCCGGTACTAGATTTGGCGGGAAATTTCCTGGAGCAACTAGCTTTCCTCAAGTTATTACAACTGCTGCTTCCTTTAATACTACCTTGTGGGAAGAAATCGGACGGGTAAGATTTCTCGTTCGCTTTTACTTATTTAATTTTGAGTAACTCTCACGAGTAATAACAATAAACAAATAATTGAGACGGAGTTTTTTTTTTGTTTAGCCGAATGTCATATTGTCATGCAACATGGTAGTGTACTCTGTTTTTCTTGTTCAAGGTGTATTAGAACGTAAGTTCAATTGAGTTAAAATTTTTATTCTTTTCGTTCCAATTATTTTTTTCACCTTTTATATTTTCTTCTTGACGAATATGTTAATCAAAGGTAAAAAATTATTGGAACCAGGCTTTACATCCTTAATTTATTCCTATGAATTCATGCACGTAAAATTCGAACAATCTTATTTATAAAAAACTAAAAAAAAATATTTTCTTTGTTATGCGAAAGCAATATATCCATTTTAAGAAATTTACGAAGATAAATTAGTAAAGACAGATTTTACGTTAGAACAAAAGCGGGAATTTTCAGTTAAAACATAATAGTATGGGGGTGTACGTGCAATTTTTGTTAAAGGTAGGGAAGAAAAATACAACATTGAAGGATGTAATAGTAGGCAGTAGTTATGAGATGTTGTAATAACAAGGGTATCATTGTCGCGTATAAAGTAAGAAAAGAAATTAGCAGCTAAGATTATGGTTGGCGGTCGAGTTTATATGTCCCCGATTATGATTAGGTTTTAGCTCAAATCGTTACTCATTAGCTAACTGATACTCTGACATACTTTCCAGTAATTAGGTCCACTAACATGCTTTTGTTGGTTAACTACTCAACGACTTAAGCTCTACTCCCTCGAGAAAAAACTACGTTAATTAGCTGTAATTAACTTTTATCTCTATTAACACTATGTGGTAGAATTTGATTCGTTTTGAGATTTAAGGCGGTATTGCGTCCTCCGGAAATGATCTAAAGACAATCGGCCAAATTAAATATTATAAAGACTTAGATGTTAGAAGTACGATACACCCGAATAAACGAATTTTTCCGTTAATAGTAATAATAGAAGAGTACTTTAATAAAAAGTGGAGTGGAGGATGAGGACATTTACAACCACTTATGGCAACTGGTGATTAAGATTAGGAGGTCCACTTCTTTGTTATAACGGCGGTATCTTTTTTTTTTCCGGTCCGTTTTTCTTAAGACCATTGTTTTTGGTCTGAAATAAGACGGGTAACATGTTATCATTTTACAATAAAATGTTGTTATTTTTTGATAACATGTTACCATTATTGTTCACATCATTTTCAGGGTAAAAAATGACACCTTTAGTCATAACATTTTGTGAATTAATTGGTTATATTTTCTTAAAAAATGGCAACATTTTATCCGTCTGACAAATAAGACCAAAAATGTCCGTCTAAAACAAGAATTTGTGTTTTTTTTTGGGGTGGTGGAACATCAAGACATTTAATTACGGAGGTCCACTATAGCGATGCGTTATAATACGCTTTTTTGGGATTGCATGTCACGGGATAGTATTAAGTTACGTGTTCAAAAAACTTATAATCTATATTGAGGCATTTAATTTCTATATATCAAACTAACTCATTTAGATATATTGTTGTTAAAAATGATCGAAGGACTTTAAGTGTTCAATATATATAGAGCTAAACAGGGGCGGACCCAGGATTTAAAGTTTGGAGTAGCAAAAATAAATTTAGCACATTTAGCCCATATATATAAAAAAAATTTAGGATCGAGAAAAATATACAGTACATAACTTGTTTAATCTAATTCACAATATGTATAACGAGTACAATGATCGCCTACCTAATAACTTAAAATTTTGTTACTTCCCAACTAAAATAATCAACTCTTGTTATATTAATTAGTTTATTTTTGTTTTCTAATTCATCGACTACATTTTTTATCTTGGAGTTTAACGAATTTCTATTGCTTTCGTTTAGCATCAATGCGTTAACTACAGATATTCTACGCCTAAAAAAGTACTTCGGCCGTAATTATATGATGTTTCCATTTAACTTTTTGAGATCAAAGTTTGTGAAAATTAGAAATTTAAGAAATATTACGATAAAATATAAAGTTATTTACATTTGCTCGAGAAAATGCTTTACGCCGTATAAAAATCTATTTTTAGCAAAAAAAATGTACTAGTTGTTAAACCCCCCTCTCTCTAAAAATACTCTCTAAAAACCCTAGCCTCCATCAGTTATACGCGGGGCCTTCATTGATTATCACTCGATGGTAAGCCCCAAAATTATTTCATATTTCAATAAATAGTAAGTATGTAGATCTATTTTTTATTCAATAAAATTCTCTTTTGGTGAAAATCGTTTTTCTGTCCCTTATTTCAGGGTTTTTCAGTTTATTCGCAGGTTTAGTCTCGTCGGTAATATAGTCAAGCGTAGTTCATCGATGGTTCGTAGCGTGTTCTATTAAAGGGACGAGCCGAATTGTCAGATGACGTTTTAATAATGAATTGTTATTTTCTTTCAAAAAAAAAAAATAATAATAATGTACTTCGTATTATTGTATACATTCCGTCTCAATGAAAACGGCTACTATCCGTCACACGCTAAATACGCATAGTGGCCCTCTCACAAAATACAAGTGGGAAGGCAAGTGGGGGTATCCATTTCCCCTACTTGTACTATCCATTTGCATTTTGTGAGAGGGACACTATCCGTTTTCAGCTTGTGACGGATAGTGTCCGTCTTTAATGAGAATTGTGTAAAGAAACATGATAAAAGTGTCATTTAACCAATCGTGAAAAGTCAAACGGGAATATCATATAATTACGCTATATGTATAATCATGTCATTTTTTTTATTAGTGTGGACTATATTATTATGAGTTTTTTTTTTCTTTTGAGTTTTGAAATTGAAAAACTTTAAGAAAGCTAAAATGTGATTGGTTAAAAATGAAGGTGGTGTCTGACGAAGGAAGAGCAATGTACAACGGAGGGATGGCAGGTCTGACATACTGGAGCCCAAACGTGAATATATTACGTGACCCAAGGTGGGGCCGTGGACAGGAAACTCCCGGTGAAGACCCTGTTGTTGCCGGTAAATATGCAGCTAGTTACGTTAGAGGTTTACAGGGTACTGACGGTGACCGGTTGAAAGTTGCTGCTTGTTGCAAACATTATACCGCTTATGATCTTGATAATTGGAGTGGCGTTGATCGTTTTCATTTCAATGCTCAGGTATTTCTTTGTCATTTTCTTACTTTATGATTTTATTCTATTGTATATATGTATTTGGAATTTGGGTTAGATAATCTAAATTATTCTGTGTTTTTGAGTTAATCTAGGTTTATTTTACTAAAAGCCATGCACATGTTGGCTATGCACTAGTATAGTGCTTGTTGAGAATAATTGTCCTTCTTAATTCATCAAATGTAATACACATACATGCTGATCCGGTAACAATCTGCAAACTACGTATACATATTCAAAATCTATAAGATATAACTTTAGACTCTCAGTCTCAAATCATACATACGAAGGAGTAGTTAATAGGGAGAACATAATTATCCATTTTTTGGGCATTAGTTATACATGTGAATATGTGATCGTTGTATGATATGACGGACAAAAAATGACCACTTTATGATAAACAACTAACATTATATGTTAGAATATGATTACTTTATAATAATAAAAAATTTACCACTTTTTAACACAAGTTATCAAAAAATGGTTATTTTTTATGTAATCGCACTATACAAAAATCTCATAGGTAGAATATGCGATTTTTTTTATAGAAATGTCGCCCAATAAATAAGAACTAATCCACTCCTTGCAACACCAATAAAGTGAGTATAAACTTTGAAGTTTGAAAGTACAATCCACGAGATAACTGCGATGGGCGAAAGTGCAAAACAATCTGACATATAGTAGGTCTCCCTTGCGACGGGTAATATGTGAGTGGAAATGGGTAGAGGGGACAAGGTGGGTACCCACCCCATGTGCTTTGTCTCTCACCTTTATGGGTTTTTTGTGAGACGATATGGTATCCGTCGCAAGTTTGCGACTGATACCCTCCGTCATAAAGGGAGATTTTGTGTCTGACATAAATCAAGATTTTTGGAGGAGTACTCCAATGAACAGAGAATTATTAGATTGGACTTTTATGGTTCGTCAAGTATAGTACCAAAGGTACTCACACAATTCAACCAACACAAATCTTCTGCAATAACTACAGTAACGTCACTCTCAAGTCTTGGCTCCAACTTGGCAACTTGCCATTGGATTTATGGTAGGCGACCAATCAAACCGTGCGTTGTCCATATTCCCTATCACAAATTCTCATTTGTGACGGAGGTATCCGTCGCAGTTTGTGACAGTGATTTTTACTCGCCTCTCACAAAATACCCTCGGCTTGAGAGATGAGTGGGAAAGCAACGTGGGGAAGTCCAATCTTATCCTCTCCTTTTTTGTTTTGTGACGTAAAATATTCGGGATTAGCGACATCATAAAAAGTAAATTGATTCCCTATATTTATTGATTCGATCATGATGAATGTTTCATACGTAGATATGTTATTGAATTAATTGTGTTAGATCAATTTACCTTACCCTAATTTTTATTATATGATTGTTGTATGTGTGACGAAGAAAATGTAAATGAGAAAAAAAGATATATATTGACAATTAAGTATAATTATTAATGTGTGCATGATATTATGAATGGACAGGTTAGTAAACAAGATATAGTGGATACATTTGATGTGCCATTTAGAGAATGTGTGATGGCAGGCAACGTCGCAAGTGTAATGTGCTCCTATAATCAAGTCAATGGCATTCCAACTTGTGCGGACCCTAGACTCCTTCGTACCACCATCAGAGGCGATTGGCGTCTTAATGGGTATTAATCTCTACCTCATGTTTTGCATCAACTTTTTATTAATACCATCTTTCGTTAAAACGCACCCACAACCAATTTAAATAACATAAATATAAGCAAGACCCACAGCCAATTAATCAAAATGTTCATTTGTTTGTACTCGTATACCTTATATTCATCACGTATATTATTAGCCACGAAGCTAAGTTTGGACGGTCTTATACGGTGAGAATTGAGATTGACTCGTGTAGAAATATTGGTTTTTCTTAGCGTATAGAAAAACAAAACAATTATTTTATTAAAAAATTATACAAAAATGCGGCTAATGGAATCGAAACTAAAAATGCATCTATAATGAAGTTTGAATTAAAAAGACGATCGTGCTTACTTTTTCATCTTCCTTTCGAACAGCTATATTGTATCAGATTGCGACTCTGTTGGGGTTTACTATAATAACCAACATTATACGTCAACTCCTGAAGAAGCCGCAGCAGATGCCATCAAAGCAGGTAATCACAAAGTATCGAGTTATTAATTCCATAAATACAAGCATTGTCATATATTGATGATAATCTATTAGACTTGTCTAACTATAAAACGGTCATATAAAAGAGTTGATGTACTTTGAATGTACTTCTAATATTTGTCACAAATTTTTTGGGCCCTAAACATGTCCATGTTGCTTGTATTACAGGTTTGGATTTGGATTGTGGGCCTTTTCTAGGAATCCACACAATAAATGCTATAAACAGAGGATTAGTAACTGAAAATGATGTAAATAACGCTTTAACAAACACATTCACTGTACAAATGAGGCTTGGAATGTTCGACGGCCCACCATCGGCCCAACCATATGGTCATCTTGGCCCAGCTGATGTCTGTACTCCGGCCCACCAAGAACTAGCCCTTGAAGCTGCCAGACAAGGCATTGTCTTGCTCAAGAATCATGGCCCAAGTTTACCCCTATCCCACATCCGACACCGGACCGTTGCTGTTATTGGGCCTAATTCGGATGCTACAGTGACGATGATCGGTAACTATGCAGGTATATATCTTATAAAGGTTTTTCTAACATGTGCCCTTATTAAATTAATTAGAAAAACTTTGTTGAGAATAAATCATGAAAAATAGATATATAAACTCACATTTACCATAAATAGTTAAATATTCTCAACAAACTTTCTATAATTAACTTATTAACATGTGTTCTTATAAAATCCTTTGGGTAGGACGGTCTTACACTATAATTGGAACGATAATGGATCGTGTATTTGATATTCGGATATCCCGACTTGATTTGTAGGTATTGCTTGTGGATACGTTACGCCGCTACAAGGAATAGGGAACTATGCCAAGACCATACACCAACAAGGCTGTGAAAATGTGGGTTGCAACGACGATAAACTATTTGGGCCAGCAATCAACGCGGCAAGTCAAGCAGACGCGACCGTCATCATAATGGGCCTTGACCAGTCCATAGAAGCAGAGTTCAAGGACAGAGTTGGGCTGCTCTTACCGGGCCGGCAACAAGAGCTAGTCTCCAAGGTTGCTGCTGCCTCAAGAGGTCCAACTGTTTTGGTCTTGATGAGTGGTGGGCCTGTTGATGTGTCCTTTGCTCAGAATGACCCAAAGGTTTCCGCCATCTTATGGGCTGGATATCCTGGTCAAGCGGGTGGGCAAGCCATAGCCGATGTCCTCTGGGGAACAACTAATCCAGGTATATACTAAAAGAATAAAAATTCTCTTAGTTTTCTCTTTAAATGTTTTTATCTAAATAAAGAAACAATTAAACTTTTTTTCTTTAAACTATTATCCTTCATTAAAATATAATCTTATAATTAAATTCAAAATTATGATTTTTTCATCAAATTAAAATAAAATTGATGTTAAACTATAAACTATTAGTTGATAAATTTTTCATTAGATACAATAATTATAACTTTAGAGAATAACTTGATACATACTTATCATTAAACTTTGTGACAAAAAAAAATTCATTAAAATAATTGGAGAAAATTTATAAAATAAAATCCTTAATTTTATGGTAAAAAAAATATAGATTTCATAAAATAAACCTTTCATAAAATTAGTTTTCCATTATAAATAACACCCTAAAAAATATTCTATAAATACCGCGCATTGCACGAGATCTATACTAATTACTTAATATGTGTCCGATTTTAACACGAGAATACTTCGTTCGAAAGAGAATCGGTTTGAAAAGGACTAATTTGGACCTAATACATCTAAAAAAAACTCTAATTATGACCTTAAAGTGAATGACGAGCCCATAAACTCGACTTACATGATATGTTCGATAAGTTTACTTGTCCTAGTATCGAACATTTTTCTTTTGTATTTGTTATTGTAGGCTTTAAATTAACAAGGTTTACCTTAACGAATGATGTCGATGCAACAGGTGGAAAATTACCGATGACATGGTATCCACAAGAATACCTCAACAATCTTCCGATGACCAATATGGCAATGCGGTCCGGGCCAGGCTACCCTGGAAGGACCTACAGATTTTACCAAGGCCCAGTGGTGTACCCTTTTGGACACGGCCTAAGCTATACTCATTTTACCCACACTATAGCAGGCGCCCCGTTGGAGGTGATGGTCCCGTTGGACGGCCACCGTAGGACCAATTCAAGTGCGTGGGGGAAGGCCATCAAGGTTACCCACGCTCGGTGTGGCCAGCTTTCCTTGGCTGTCCATGTTGATGTTAGGAACATGGGGTCCAGAGACGGGCCCCATACCCTACTCGTGTTCTCTAGGCCACCAGCGGGACATTGGGCCCCACAGAAACAGCTTGTTGCGTTTGAAAGGGTCCATGTCCCAGCTGGTGCCCAGCAACGAGTGAGGGTCAACATACACGTGTGCAAGTACCTAAGTGTCGTGGACAAAGCCGGCATTAGAAGGATTCCATTGGGTGATCATCATATTCATGTTGGTGATGCCACACATTCCATCTCCCTTAAACCCGAAACTTTAGGAGAGATTAAATCCTAATTTTTACACCATTTTTTTACTCTCTTAAACCTGATACAACTGATCCGGATAAAGGGAGTGATTTTTATTATCACGTGATTAGCAATATGGCATTGCTCGAAGAAGTGCAATGCCATATTGCCATGTGAAAGGTATCATTATTGAAGCATTCATATATTTAGGATTGCCTTAATTATATAGGAAAGTCATCAGTTATGGCTATAGGTATCAAATTACACAAATTATAGGCTTCTTGAAGACCATATTATTGGTGGGTGTATTCTTTTGAAGCATGTCTCTGTGTTACGGAGTACTATTATTTACGTACTCCCTATAGATTTGTTTGTAAGATCACTAGTGTGATCAAGAAAATTGGAAATGTACTTATATATGATGAAGCCAGATTATTACTTGGCTTGTTATACGCTTGAACTCCCTATTGTTACTCTGTTGAGCAAACACCTTAAAATGAGACTACTTTAAAGCCAAAGTTACTAAATCCTCCGCACAACTTTTCATTTAAGACGCGCATATCCGTCTTAACTTTCAAACGGTTCAAGTATCACGCATAAGACAAAAACAAAATGTATTGAAATTAGTAAAAAGTTTATCTCATCTATGCAATAGGCTGTTATTTAACCGTTTTAAGGAAGACCTACTCAATCCTCCATGAAAAAGCATTAATTTAGTTACGAGTAGTTTTTAGTGTGTTTAATATATAGTATGTCTCCGTTCTCACTAGGGGTGTTCAGAATAAACCGAACCGCAATAACCGAACCGCAAAACCGAAAAACCGTCCATTTTTAAGGTTCGATTAACCGAACCGTTTCGACAAAGCGGTTCGTTGAACCGAACCGTTAACTTTATTATGGAAAAGGTTCGGTTAAGGTTCGCAATTTTAGATAACCGGTTAACCGCGAACCGAACCGTTTCACAAAAAAGTAAGCAAAAAATTAAAATATTATATAAAAAACTGTTCTTTCGTTTAATTTTCTTAGTGTATCCAAATTTAAAATTTCTTAAATTGATTAATGCTAATGTTTAGCTTATTAACTTTATTGTTGGATATAATATATAATGAAAATTTAATTAAACTATTAGAAAAAATTAAAGAAAACTGAAAAAAAAGTAATATAGAACGATTATCGGTTAACCGGTAACCGAACCGCTAATAACCGTTTAAAGTGGTTAACCGAACCGCTTCTAACGGTGAGGTTTAGGTTCGGAGTTTTGCCGAACCGAACCGTCTGCGAACCGAATTAAATTAGAGGTTCGGTGAACCGAACCGCGAATGAACACCCCTAGTTCTCACACTAATTTAGGGGTTTTTAAGGGACACACTAAATTCGTGTTAAATGGTATTTCAATAGACTTACTCATGTAAAAGAGGGAATGTTGGTCAACCCTCAAGAAGACTTCCGTATTCTAAGGATTCCAATTCTACCCTTTTTATTAATTTGATTTTACAATTGCGCCATTCATATTACGTGAGAATGTATATTATAAGAATGTTCTTTGTGAAATTATTGTGGATTTAATTGGGAAAAAGCGGGTCGATTATTGGTTATGTGCATATTCGATTTAAAGATGGTTAATTTTATACAATTCTTTGATCTTGGACAATGCTTGCTTTGTTCTTTTATGTTAAAAGAAGATTAACTAATCTGACTAAATACTTGTGTTGGGCCTCTGCTGCATCTTTGTCCACAAAGACATAATAGTACGATATTGTCTGTTTTGAGTCAAGCCCTCACGGATTTACTCTTGGGCTCCTTCCCAAAAGCCCTCGTACTATTATATTTTATAAATACTTATAAAGATGATCTTTCATCCTTATTCTACCGATATGAGACAAGAGTTTGCACTCTAATAAAAAGAAATATTTTATCTTAACTCTTTCTAATCATTACTTTTTGTTCCGGGTGTAATTCCAGAGCAAGTATTGTTGCCACCCGTTGCTTGTAGAATGATGTCCTTGGTTGGATTCTCCTTCTTGTGTTTATCGTTCCTCGCGGCCTCTCCTGCAACAATGAACGAACTGGGGGCTTGGCTTTGTGCCAAGCGTACTCACTCCGACGCTCAAGTCAGTAAACTTAAAGGATTAAGTTGTGTTACTTGGCTAAGTATGTATTGTAGAGAGATAAGGAAGATAATACCAGATGAATATTGTATTTAGGTTTAGTTGTGTATATGTTGGATGATCCTTTCCTCAATGAAGGTTGAGGAGTATTTATAGGCTTTCACCTTTTGTCACGTAGTGGCCAAGTGGCCAAGTGGCTAGCAGGTGGAAAGACTGATCTACCCCTCGGCCGCGGGACCTATGGCAGGCCGGCGGGCCCTGTTGACTTACCGCCGAGGGGTCTTGGATATGAGTACGCGGGTATGTGTCCCAGGTGGTGAGTTGTCATGCCGAGACCAGCCGACCGCCGATGGGTGCATCGGCTAAATTTACATCTAAGTCGTTGACTTGACGTGGATATCTTTGACCTTGCTCAATATGTTGACTTGGTCAGCGGTGCAGAATATGCCCCATCAATTTGCCCCCAGCGTAGTCTATGCCGTGGTATGGGCTCCGATGTTCGTCTGAGCGTAAATTCTGCGCAAGTAATTTTCTGCATCGGCTTCTTTTGCGGAGGCCTGGTCATTATTAGGCCGTACCATATCCCCCCTCCACATGGATGTGTAAAGGGCATCCGATGTGGAAAAGAAAGTGACGCTGGCCGAGACCAGGATTGAGTGTGCCGGTTGTTTTTGATTGCCCCCGGCCGGCGCTACTTAGCTTGGTTGACCATGTGGCCGGCGGAGAACAGATGCTTGGGAATTTGTTGAGGAAGGTGAATAGGCGGAGAGATATGAATGGGCGTGTTGAAGACGTTTGGTCACTTGCACTGATTGACGTTCAATGTTGCAACGATTGACATTCCGTGGTCGCATGTCGCACGTGTCCGTTCGCCGATTGGTTGACGCTTCATGGGTCAGTTTTCGATTGGTCCTTCTCTATGGGCTTTTCCCTATAAATAGGGTAGTTGCTCCGTGAAATTGGCCACCAATTTCATTCTCCCCAGAATTTTCTTCTCTCTAAACTCTAAAGGCTTTCTTTGTCTTCCAATTTTCAAAGTTGCTATTCCGGCGAGTGTTTTCTTTAAGGTAAACAAACAAACTTCCTTCTTATTTTGTTAAGTAATTATTGCTGTCATGTCTTCTGTCGACGCCGGGGCTAGTACTTCTGCGCCGGGGGGTTCCCCGTTGCGTCTTGATGAGGAGGAGATACTAGAGGCCATCCCGATAAGGTTTGGGGGCCGTAGGTCTCCTCCTACCGTAGTTGATCCACCAATTTTGGAGGAAGGGGAGGATGAGGGTGATGATGCTGATGATGACGAGAGGACTCCTTCTGATGGTAAGAGGCCGTCTATCCCGGATCATGGCGAGCCATGCACGACTGGTCTTGACCGTGCTTGGTCCCATAAGTTCGCCAGTTGTTCCGGCGATACTCTATTCGGAGGTCATTTCTCCTTTGGTGAGGGGTACAAGATCGTCATCCCTAAGAAGGGTCAAGCGGTCTGTTGCCCTCCACCGGGTCACACCGGCGTGTACATCAGGCATCTGGAGTATGGGCTGCGGTTTCCTCTGAATAAATACGTCATGGCCATCATCAGAGCTATGAACGTCGCGGTGGCCCAACTACATCCGCTGGCCATGAGGACGATAGTTGGCTTTGTGTGGCTTTGTCTCTTTAGGGGGAAATCCCGACAGTCAACTTATTCCGCCGACTTCATAGCCTTCGGCCGTCCATCGCCGGTAAAGTGGGGTGGTACAGCGTACAGACGGAGCCAGGCTATGTCTCCGTGAACAAGCTTACTTCTTGCAAAGACTGGCAACGGCGGTGGGTGTACGTCCAAGTGCCGGAGGATTACCCATTGCCCCGGTCTTTCCAGAGCCCTGTTTACTTGCGGTGTGAGAACCGGGAAGAGTATGAGGAGTGTACCTCCCGGGGTAAGGTTAAAATGGACGCTTCGTTGGTCCCTCTTACTGAGGACGAGAAGCGGGCGATGCAACTATTTGATGCTGAGAAGGGATGGCTGCCCCCGACTCAGATCATTCTTCAGGATGAGCTGCTCTGCCGCGTCGGCCTCATACCGGCCCTCAGCCAGGGTGAGTGGGGTCGGTGTGAGGCCCATCTGTGCACGTTATGCTCCTGTTTTTAGAGCTATGTTTTATTTCTTTCATGTAATTCTTGTTTGGTTTCTTGCAGACCGGTTTGGCCAGGATCTGTCCGAGAGTACCTTGAAGAGGATAGGCCTTGATAAGGACGGGAAGGTCGTTGAGCAGCATCCTACGGCTGAAAAAGGTGATCGTCGACCGTCTCCCAACGAACTCATGGATAAGGAGATGAAGTATTTGGATCGGCGCGGCCCAAGCGCGGGTTCTAGGTGGCGTCGAAGAGAACAAAGAAGGCGGCGTCCGGTGGCGAAGGCGTCGGGTCGACTCCTCGACCCCGGTGGTTCGAAGGAGCTGTGGAGGTCATTGATATCCTTTGGGGGTCGGTGGATGTTGCTAAGGAGCCACCGCTAGCTTCCACCGTTGTCGGTGAGAAGAGTAAAGAACCACCGTCTGCTTCCACCGTTGCCGGGGAGAAAAGGAAAGAGCCACTGTCTGCTTCCACCGTTGCCGGCCCTCGGACGAAGAGGGTCCAAACTGGTACGGATCTAACTTGTGGTTCGGATTTAGCTGGTTCGCTGGACATCCCAGATGACCGGCTTTCTGATGTGTCAATGCAAGGTGACATGGATGCTCTGTGTAAATTTTTTGTAGATCCTCCTCGGCAACCGCCGTTCTTGCTGAACGGCGATCGGGAAGCGACACTGAGAAGGCTATTGAGAGGGCGGGTGACGGAAATGTCATCGTTGACTCCTCGGCTCAGAAGATTTCTGCCGACGAGCTTGTGGCAGAGGGTGCGAAACTGTATAAGAGGCTGGGGAGGTGGACCCAACTGGCCGGCTTCTACATCACGGAGCAGGAGAAAATTATGGCCCAAGCTGCGCCACTGCTCGCAAAGCTTAAACTGGATCTCTCTGCCGCAAAGGGGGATGCGCGAAGGCTAAGTGGATCTCTTTTACGCCACGAAGCGCGTGGGGGAAGTTGAGAAGCTCGCTAGGGGCCGAGAGGGCCAAAGTTGAGGAAGGCGATGCCGCCACCGCCAAGATGATGGAAGAGCGGGACGGGTATAAGGATGCTTATGACGCCGTGGTTGCAAGAGGATCGGTGGAAGGATGCATTCGACAACCGGGCGGAGGAGCTCGGGGACGCGCAGGCTGCCATTGCCCAAAAGGAGAAGGATATTGAAATGCTTCAAGATGATCTCCTCCCTAAAATGTGTGCCCAGTTTCGGGACCGGGCCGAGGAGGCGACCAGGGAGGCAATTAAGAATTGCCTGCCCGACGGCACCTTCCCGTGGGATAAATTTGACCACACGGATGAGATGGCGATCTTTGCGGAAGCAGCGGATGCGGAGGCGGCGAAAGGCGGCTCGGATAGTGAGGCAAGGTGGCTGTGATGCGAGGTGAAGGAGGGTGACGGGCTAAAGGTACTTGAAAATGTCGAGCCCTCTTCTGAGCCGGCCACCGAAGAGATGCTGCTGGCGATGGAGGAAGCCACGGCATAGGGGAGACGGGCGGTCGTCACCGGACTCACCCGGCGTCTCGGATAGCTTTAGCTGTTCGGGGGCCAATTATTGAGCCTTCTCTCCCTGCCATCTTTTGGCGCTTCAAATCCCAAGTCTGTAACCTTTTGTTTTTTTGTTTCTTAGCTTTTGTAAAGCTTTGGTAGGTAGAGTTTAGGCTATCCCTAAGGGGACGGCCGTCGTCTGTACTCTCTTTGCAGCCATTTCCAATAAAGTTTTATCTCTTTGGTCCTCGGCTTGGCCGGGACTTTGATCACGATCCTTTGCTTATCTTCTTGCGTTTATTAATTGAGTGCTTCCGTTTTTACCGTCGGCATGACTAGGGTAATTTGAATGCATATCTCAACTGTGTCTAACGTCTTTAGTGTATTGCTTGATTGGCGTCTCAGCTGCACTGAGTCTATGTTCCTGCTAGCATATCGGTCGTTGTGTCCCCGTCACTCTCGGCTTTGGCCGAGGTAATCGGGGTTACGGCTCGATAGCGCGTATCGGTCATTGTGTCCCCGTCGCTCTCGGCTAAGGCCGAGGTAATCGGGGTTATGGCTCGATAGCATTCGTAACTGTAGGCATATTGACCGCTAGATTTGCGTCTCAACTGCACTGAGTATACGTTTCTTCTAGCGTATCGGTCGTTGTGTCCCTGTCGCTCTCGGCGTTGGCCGAGGTAATCGGGGTTACGGCTCGATAGCGCATATCGGTCATTGTGTCCCCGTCGCTCTCGGCTAAGGCCGAGGTAATCGGGGTTATGGCTCGATAGCATTCGTAACTGTAGGCATATTGACCGCTAGATTTGCGTCTCAACTGCACTGAGTATACGTTTCTTCTCTTTGGGTGACCGCCCGGTGGCAATCATGGAGGGGACAAGCACTTTGATGGAAAACTTGGGTGATTCATTTGTTTGCTACGATCGTGCGCTGGGGTGTCCACAATGGGTTTGGACACCTCCTCCGCTACACAAAGTACTTCCTTAAGTTATCGGTGTTCCAATGGCTCATCAAAGGCACGCCTTCCATGTCTGTCAGCCGGTATGTACCCGGCCTCATTTCTTCAATCACTTTGTAGGGACCCTCCCAGTTGGCCGTTAGTTTACCGTGAATATTTACTTTGTTGGTGGCAGCCGACTTCCTTAGGACTAGGTCTCCCACTTTTAAGTCCCTTTTGTGGACTCTCCGGTTGTAGGCTCTTCTCATCCTGTTTTGATATACGGCCAAGTTGAGGCGTGCTGTATCTCGGCTTTCTTCGACCAGGTCAGGAAGTTTCGGGCCTTCCTCGTTTTCGCCGGGTTAAAGGTAGCCGTTCGGAATGTTGGCACCGTTGCTTGATTGGTAGGACGCCGGAACCGTAGACTAGGTGGAAGGGGGTGTACCCGTTGCTTCTTTCTCCGTGGTCCGAAGGGACCACGGGACGCCGGGTAGTTCATCGGCCCACCTTCCCTTAAGGTCTTCCACTGTCTTCTTCAAACCGTTGAGGATTGTTTTGTTGGTGCCTCACTTTGCCCGTTGCTCTGTGGGTGGCGAGACGGAGGAGTATGCAAACTTGATGCCAAGCTCTTCTAACCAGTTCATTATCAGGTCGCTCCAAAACTCTCGGCCGTGGTCAAATACCATAACTTGGGGTAACCCAAAGCGAGTTATGACATTTTCCCATTACTTTTTCGACGGCATTTGTGGTCTTGGCTGCATCGCTACGGCTTCAACCCATTTGGTGAAGTAATCAACGGTGACGATTAAAAACTTCCTTCCTCCGGAGGCCGTTGGGAATGGCCCTAGCATGTCCATCCCCCACTGTGCGAAAGGAAGGGGACTAAGCACCGGTTGTAGGTCCCGGGAGGGAGCGTGTATTGACACGGGGCATGCATCGACGGTTCGTGCACTTCTTGGTCTTTGTCTGGAATCTGAAGCATGGTGGGCGAAGTAGCCAGCTCGGAGAGCTTTGTGGGCTAGTGTTCTTGCTCCCATGTGGTGTCCGCAGAGCCCTTCGTGAATCTCTGTCAATATCGATTTGCGTCATTTGGACCGACACATTTCAAGAGTGGTCTTGTTACGGATCTTACATACAGTTCACCTTCGAACACCAAGTATCCGCGGCGATCCTTTTATTTTGGCCGAGGGGTTGCGGTCCTCGGCAATTCACTGTAAGTTTGTACTTCATTATCGGAGTCATCCACGTTGCCTCGGTCTCTATGTTACCCACCATGCCGACGGTCTCAGTGATGCTCTTCGCATTCTCGATATCTACCAAAGACGGCCGGTTGGTGACATTCTTGATGGTTGGTGGCAAGTTTTGAGAGTGCGTCGGCCGGTTGTTCTCGGATCCGGGGACGCATTGGATTTGGAAAGATTTCAAATTTATGTCGGCTTTTACCCTCTCTAGGTACCTCACCATTCCGTCGTCCCGAGCCTCAAACTCCCCTCTGATTTGGTTAGTAACCAACGGTGAGTCATTTTCAACACGATGTGCTCTGCTCCGTGCCCCTAGCTAGCTCGACTCCGGTTATCACCGCCTCGTATTCGGATTCGTTGTTCGAGGCCGAGAAGGTGAATTTCAAGGCGTACTCAAACTCGTCCCCGTTTGGGCTGATGATAAGGATGCCGGCCCCGAGTTTGTTCGTCGTGGAGGAGCCGTCGGTGTAAACTTCCCATACACCTGGGTTTGGCTCTTCTTGATATGTGCATTCGGCCAGAAAATCTGCAAGTGCTTGCCCCTTTATCGAAGGTCTCGGTTTGTCTTGGATGCGAAACCGGAGAGTTCCACCGCCCATTTAATGAGCCTTCCGGATTGTTCGAATTTTTCCAAGGCTTTCTCTAATGGCTGGTCGGTTAGGACCGTCACGGGGTGTGCGTCGAAGTAGGGTTTTAACTTCCTTGCGGCGATGACGACGCGAACGCCGCCTTTTCGATTAGTGGGTAATTTCTCTCGGCGGGCAACACGTATGGTGACAAAGTAGATTGAGTCTTCTTTGCTTGTCTTCTTCCTCGATGATCACTACCGGACCGTGGCGGAGGTAATCGCTATGTATAGGTATAGCGTCTCCCAAAGAACGGCCTGGACAGAGTTGGGAGAGTCGAAGATGAGCTTTCGATTGCTTGAAAGCGTGTTTATTCCTCCCCAGTGAAGTCTTTATTCCCTTTCAATACTTTGAAGAATGGGGTGCTCTTGTCGGCTGATCGAGAGATGAAACGGGCGAGAGCCGCCATTCTCCCGGTCAACATCATAACCTCTTTTCGATTCCGTGGTTCCGCAGGTCTCAGGATTGCTTGGATTTTGTCCGGATTTGCATCGATGCCTCGGCACCGACAAGTACACCGAGGAATTTACCGCCGGACACCGAAGTTGCATTTCATTGGGTTGAGCTTCATCTTGTATTTCCTTAGTGAACAAAATGTTTCGTGTAAATCGGCCAGTGCTCATTTGTCGGACTTGCTTTTCACAATAGCATCGTCGACGTAAGCCTCAATGTTTCGTCCTTTCTGATTTTGGAACACTTTGTCCACCAGTCTTGTATACGTGGCGCCGGCGTTTTTCAAACCAAACGGCATCATTTTGTACATGTATGTCGTTAGTGATGATGATGAATGCGCATTTAGGCATGTCCTCCTCGCCATGAATACCTGGTGATACCCGAGAAGGCGTCTAGCGAGGCTCGGCATGGTGTATCTGCCGTGGCGTCGATCAAGCTATCTATTCGAGGCAAAGGGTAACAATCTTTGGGGCATGCTTTATTAAGTTGGGTAAAGTCTACACACATTCTCCATGCCCCCGATGATTTCTTTACCATCACAACATTGGCTAACCACTCGGGGTAAGTGCAGGGCATAATAAAGCCCGCCGTAAGTAGTTTATCTACCTCGGCCTTGATGGCCTCATCTTTCTCGACTGAGGAGTTCCTCATCCTTTGCTTGACAGGGCGAGCGGTGGGGAGTACGTTCAGCTTGTGAATAATTACTTCCCGGCTTACGCCTGGCATCTCGGCCGCTGAGTAGGCGAAGACGTCCTTATTTTTCCTTAGCAGGTCCAGGAGTTCGGCTCTGAATTTCGGTTCCAGGTTGACACCGACGGTCACGGTGCGACCTGGGTCAATCTCCACCTCCTCTGTCTCTGCTCCTTCAACCATGCTGATGGTTCGGTCGATCTCGGACCTGGGAGTGTGCTGTATCTGGAAGGATTTTAATTTTGAGGCGACGACTCTCACTCTCTCTAGATACCTTGTCGTCCTATGGTCCCGAGCCTTGTGCTCTCCTTTGATCTGGTTGGTCAATAAGAGCGAAGCCGTTTTTACCACGACATGCTCCGCCCCGGCGGTTCTGGCTAGCCTGACTCCGGTTATTACTGCCTCGTACTTGGATTCGTTGTTTGAGGTCAAGGAGGTAAGCTTCAAGGTGTGCTCGAACACGTCTCCGCTTGGGCTAAGAATAACAATGCTGGCCTTCAAGCTATCCGTCGAGGAAAGGCCGTTGGTGTGTATCTCCCATACGCCGGGTTCCTTCTCGTTCTTCGAGGCGAGCTTATGTGCTTCCCCCCGGTCTGAGACGTATATCAATGTCAGGGCCCGGATGGAAATTACGGCGTCGGCTTCACTCAAAGTGACCCGGCCTATGAGCACGTTGTGGGCAGATGTGCCGTCGATAACTATAAATTCAGACATAACATTCTTGGCTGCAGTTCCCTCGCCGAACCTCACCGGCAGTCTGACCGACCCCAGGGGTACCAGGCCGACCCCAGAAAAGCTGTACAGCGGGTTGGTGCAGGGGCTCAGATCTTCGACTCTCAGACCGAGGCTGAGAAAGCATTCTCTGTACATAATGTTTGTGTAGGCGCCTGTGTCAATCAGGCACCTCTTCACCAAGTGGTTGGCTATGTCCAGGTGGACCGTAAGTGGGTCATTTGTGAGGAGCGACGACTCCCTCGTAGTCCTTCTTCCCAATGGTCATATCGGGGATATTGGAAGCGGGGGTGGCTGTGTTGGGCACAAAGTTGATGGTCTGACACGGTTCATTCAGGTGCCGTTTGTGCCCATTAGCGGACCCACCATTCTCGTTGCCCTCGATGATAGCATGGATTACTCCTATCCGTTCGAAGACGGACTTGTTATGCGACCCGCCGGCATCTGGTTTTTGGCCTCCGGCAACATATTTGCCGAGGCTCCCCTTTCGGATCAGTTCCTCAATGGCATTCTTCAGATGTCGGCAGTCGTTGTTTAAGTGACCGGTGTGGCCGTGGTACTCACAGTACTGGCTCGTGTCACCGTCACTCCTCGGCCTAGGGGTCTTTCCCACTTCGGCCCTCGTTCTTTGCTCAACGAAGACCTCGGCGGCCGATACGACTAGGGGGTGTGGTCATCGTACCGTTTTTGTAATCGTTCCCGAGCTCCCCCCGGCATCCGCCGAGTTCTGTTTCCTGGCAGGTTTGTCCGACCGTGACCTATTATTCTCATGGCGTCTTTCGTCGGACCGTGACCCGTTGTTGCCACGGCGTCTTTCATCCGGGTTGTCCTCCCGGTGGCTTTTCTTTTCGGAGGGCTCGGCCTCGCTGGGGCCTTCCCATGTCTTGTGATAGTCTTCTACCTTGATGGCCTGGTCGGCCATCCTCCTGGCGGCATCCAAGCTCAGGCCCCCGCACTTGATGAGCTCATCTTTTAAGTCTCCCCTTGGGAGGCCTTTCATCAGCGCGAAAGCCGCCAGCTCGGGATTAATTTCTCGAATCTGCTGGACCTTTCCGTCGAACCTCTTCACATAGCTTCGCAGAGACTCGCCCCCCTCCTGTTTGATAGTCAGGAGGTCCGATGTCTCCACGGCCCTTCTCTTGTTGCAAGAGTACTGGGCTAGAAAGGCGTCTCTTAGGTCGGCGTAATAGTATACCGAGCCGTCGGGAAGCCCCTTGTACCAACTTTGAGCCATCCCATGCAGAGTTGTTGGGAAGACTCGGCACCAGACCTCATCGGGCTGCTCCCATACCGACATGTAAGACTCGAAAGCCTCGGCGTGGTGGTGGATCACTTGTCTCCTTTGTATGATAGAGGTGGCAACTTGAGCTTAGTTGGCACTGGACGTCGGGACGTAGGCGTTGAGGGGCCGTCGACCGCGTATCGAACGGCGCGCGGCGATCGGCTCCTCGCATTCCTAGTCCGGCCTCTCTCCTCGTAGCGGGAAGGACTCCTTCTTCGATTCGGACTTCTTCTCCAACTCTGCTGAGTCGGACTCCTCTGGTTCCTCCGGGGTAAACCTCGTTCGTGTTGCGGGGACGCTGTCCTCCCATGAGTGCGGGAAGGACTTAGGTCTACCACGCCCACTTTGGGCTCCCCGCGACTTGGTGGTCGACTTCTCCCAATGCTCCGTTCAAATTTCTCGGAGTCACGTTTTGGGCCCTGGTTTCTGGCGTCTTCCGCCGCTCTTGTCGGCGTGACAGTGTGAGCAGACGTATTGCTAATTAGGTCCAGGACCATTTTCAGTTTTGCTATGTCAACCACGTGTCCCATGATGGTGACCTGGTTGGCTGGCAGCGGTGTGTCCGGCATTATTGGCATGCCGAACTCCGGTTGGATTACCCCGCCGGTGGAGGGCTGCACGACTCCATAATTGTTGAAAGTATCATCGTGGTAGAATGCGGTTTCGTCGGTCACGACTGCGTCTTGTTGTTTCGACATCTTCTTAGCTTTTTGGGTGGGTTTTTGTTGTTTTTGTTTGGGAATGAATGTGACTAGCTTCTAGTGTCTATCCCCACAGACGGCGCCAATTGTTCCGGGTGTAATTCCAGAGCAAGTATTGTTGCCACCCGTTGCTTGTAGAATGATGTCCTTGGTTGGATTCTCCTTCTTGTGTTTATCGTTCCTCGCGGCCTCTCTCTGCAACAATGAGCAGGCGGGGCTTGGCTTTGTGCCAAGCGTCTCACTCGACGCTCAGTCGATAAACTTAAAGGATTAAGTTGTGTTACTTGGCTAAGTATGTATTGTAGAGAGATAAGGAAGATAATACCAGATGAATAGTGTATTTAGGTTTAGTTGTGTATATGTTGGATGATCCTTTCCTCAATGAAGGTTGAGGAGTATTTATAGGCTTTCACCTTTTGTCACGTAGTGGCCAAGTGGCCAAGTGGCTAGCGGTGGAAAAGCGATCTACCCTCGGCCGCGGGACCTATGGCGGCGGCGGGCCTGTTGACTTACCGCCGAGGGTCTTGGATATGAGTACGCGGGTATGTGTCATTTGGCGGGTTGTCATCCGAGACTCAGTGACGGCCGATCGGGGCGTCAGATTTAAACATCTAAGTCGTTGACTTGAGCGTGGATATCTTTGACCGCTTCGATATGTTGATATGTTGAGCAGTGCGGTGCTGAGAATATCCCATCACTTTTTATAAAGTATTAAAGTATTACCAAAATATAGTGTTACCCCCATCGCACATTCGCACCCCGTAAAAAAACACATGGTATCCCAAAAATTGGAAAATGGAAGTTGGTATAAAAGGAAGACTAGAAAATTGGAATATGGAAGTTGGTATAAAAGGAAGACTAGAAAATCTCTTGCAACAACAAGAATATAAAAGCAGCAGCAAAACATCGCCGCCGTAAATCAAAGTGAACCGACTACACTTGACTTCACTTGTTCAGTTGTTCTACTTTGGAGTTACTTTGTCTTTCAATTGAAACTCAACTTTTCCTTCAATTTGTTTCCAAGATTCCCCTTCTCAGTTCTCACACATTCTAACCCACTCTTTTATCTTATTTGTTTATGTTTCTCCTTCACTTCTTCAATTTGGTATGTCGCTCTCTCTTTATATTCTTCTTCTTCTTCTTCTTTTCTCTTCTGCTTCTTTCTTTGTTATGCTAATTAGTAATTACTGATATTCCTGCTTATTTTTGTAGGAAGACTGTTATTTTAGATAAAAGAAATTAGAAAATGGGTGATATTGGTTTGGAAGAATACCAGCTTCGAGTTAATCAAGTTTTATCTCAAGTCGATAAGGTTTGTTTTATCCGATTATCTTCCTTTCTTTATGCGTTTTTAATTGTTGCAATCAGCTTGTTTACGGCTCTGATACGTTCGCGGAAGCGAAAGAATCTGTTTCTGTCTTGTTTTTCTCAAGGGAATAAAATGGCAGCGGAATTAGGATTAGGAGTTAGTTCATTTATAATACGTCCCGTATTCGCCATCAGACTCGAGCGTTTATGTTGTTCCTGTCGAATCGGAATGCTCTAATCAATTTTAGCTAGCTATGGATGGCGGATAAGAATGGCTCATTACTCTTAGACAATGTAGATACGAGTTAGGACACTTCAACACTTCATTTTGCCCAAATACCGTGATTTTTTTGGATGTTAACTCTATTATGATTGTGTGTGTTAGACACGTGTTTATGTTGACCTTCTCTTTTCTACATTTTCTTACCTTGTCCTCTCGTAGAGTAATAAATAACGGTGTGTTTGGATAGCAGAAGTGGAGGGAAAGGGAGGGGAAGTGGAAGGAGGGAAGGGAAAGGGAGAGAAAGGAAGGGGAGGGGGAATGGGGTGTGGATACTATTTCCCTCCAAATCTTGCTTATTGTGGAGAGTTTTTTATTAGGCTTGGAGGAGGGAAATTGGATCTCTCCAAATCTCTCCCCCTCCATTTCCCTCCACCCTCATTTCCTATACAAACAAGGGATTTTAAATCCCCTATTCCCCCCTCCTTTCATTTCCCTCCAAATCAATTGATGGATCGTTCTATTAGAGAGAGCATTGGAGATATCAGATATGATCTGAAAGAGAAGGTCCTTAACAAGACTTGTGTTTTGCAAAATATGCGATGAATGTCTTGTTTTGGTTTTGAGCATCAGTGCATTTGTTTTGTTTGCAGATAGAGCAGAGAGTTATTGAGATTGATCAATTCTACGTCAACAACAGTAAAAAGCTAGCAAATACTCCTAGAGGCGGATCTGCGTCTAAGGAGAAAGATAAGGATAAGGAAAGACTTGTTGCTAACGGAAAAAAGCAAGATGTAACTAGTAAAGAAACTATTGCGACTAAAAGAATGCAAGAGCTAATACGCCAGTTTGGAACAATATTAAATCAGGTCGCTTTTGATAATTGCTTATGTTTTATACATTAATTGTCTCTTGGTCTCTGTGTAGTATTAGTTAGTTGTTGCAGTTCTATTATCGGGAATCTGACAACGCAAGGCTAAGGATGTGAACATATAACCCCCTTACCCTGCCATAGGTAGGAGTCTTTGAAGCTCCGGGGTGATGTTGTGTAGCTGTGTAAACACCATTCATTATTGTCTATGGTCCTAAATCCTTATTATGAGTGCACTCACGGTTCACCTGGTGTATTCTTGGTTTGTTGGGCACTTTCTTCATGGCCCTTATATGTCTCCGCTTGGGATATTGAGTCCGTGAGATTATTATGACCAAATAGGATGTTAAAAGGCCCCTTTGCGGCTAGATGAGTATCGTTTAATTTTTCTTTAGCTTGCTGCTTGCCAGGGATGAAATTTGCTACGAGATACAAATGATTGTGTTGGCATACATATTGTTCATATACCATTTTTTGTGTTTTTCGTGAAGAATATATGAAAAAAAATATCAGTTTCCGCCTTTCTGAGAGTTTGAAGTTATGGGGCAATATCCTTAGAAAAGGCAACTTCAACTCAATAAAAGCAAATTGCAACTGGATTTCCAACTGTTTCGTAACTTTTTTTTCTCTTTAAGAACTTTTTTTTCAATAGCAGCTTACCGCTGAAGCAATTGTAGCAGCTCCTGGTAACTAAGAGGCTTGTGTTTCAATCCACGGTTAAAATGATGTGAACCTGTACCCTTCTTGTAACTCCTCATACCATTGTGTAGATAAACAGGAGCCCAATAAATTATGATCAATATTGGGATGTTGTTTGGGTGCTCTGATTTGTAGTCTGATGTGGCTATTTCTGTGGAAGTGGACTTGAGTCTTGACATTTATTTGTTGCTCATTTTGGTTAAAAAGTCACTCTTATTTTTCCCCTTTGCATCTTCTCTTAGCCCTCTTTCTTAATGTTTTCCCCGTTTCTGTTTATTTACTTCATTGTTGTGCTTACACTTTACACACTTTCTTTTCCTCTTTTTCCTTGGGGTTTTGCCTCATTTAGTTCCTTCTCTTTTGCATTCAGTTTTCTTCGTTTGCTCTTTTTTACCTCCTTTTATTTTTATATATTTTTTTATTTTTTTCCTTCCCGCTTTTATTTGTTTACCTTGACACATTGATGGTTCATAAACCTTATGACCGTCTTAGCCCATCCCATGTTTCTTTTGAGAAAAACTGTGGTGGTACTCTGGGAGTTCTAAAAAATTCATGAATCTAGCTTAGGTTCACTTGGTTCTCAAGGATTCAAATAGCTTGGTAAAAATGCTTCTTCTAGGGGTTTGACGTGTTTAATTGCTGTATAGAACTCCTTCAAAGTCTTCGCTTTTCTAATGTGCTGAATTCAGGGTTTTTGGTGTTTTTGGCTTTTAGATCAGTAAGCACAAGTTTGCATGGCCCTTTATGGACCCTGTTGATGTTAAAGGGCTTGGCTTAAATGATTATTATGAGGTACAAATCTTATTCTTATTAATTTACTATGTTTTTTGACGTTTTTGTTAATTTATTTAGGCCTCTTCCCCTCATAATGTTAAAGTTTTGAAAGAATTATGACCATTAATTATCATCTATAGGGTTTTTGGGTGATTGAAATGTTTCCTCCATTTATGTTGCCCATAAAGTATATTTTGCTTCGCTATTGAAAATTGATGCCTTAAATTTGCTTTTTGTTTCAACCAGATTATTGAAAAGCCTATGGACTTCGGCACGATAAAGAAAAAAATGGATGCTAAGGATGGTAGTGGATATAAACATGTTCGTGAGATTTATAGTGATGTAAGGTTGGTTTTCAAAAATGCTATGAAATACAATGATGAAACGAATAAATTTCATGTCATGGCGAAAACCTTGTTGGAAAAATTCGAAGACAAATGGAGACAATTTTTGCCTAAAGTTATAGAAGAGGTGAGGTTCTCATCCATGCTAAAACTGTTCTTCATAAATTTCCCCTTTGGTGTAAACATTACCAAGACAATCTGTGTACAATTGCAGGAGAGAAGGTACGACGATGAGGAAGTTGAGGTACAGCTGAATGTACAATTAGCTCAGGAGGCCGCTTATGCAAAAATGGCAAGAGATATAAGTAACGAGGTGAGTTGTGACCAGGGAAATCTTTTTTGCTTATAGATAATTTTCATATGTTTGTGCATGGTATCTTTTCTATAAGTTATCATCTGCTCCTCGTCTTCATGCCTCTATGATGGACCACTTTACATTTCAAGTGAACTACACCTTTTATGGGTTTTGCTTGGTCTACTTCCCCAGCCTCTATTTAAAGTTGACAAACATCCCCAAACTCTAAATCGTACTATTCTAGGACATCTTGGACTTTTTTTTTCAAACTTCAAACGCCCTGCTCAGAATCTGCTAGCTTTTGAAAAGTTATTAAGCCTACGAGCTTGTTTGGATCGGAGTTGATGGAGCTCAGCAAATGAGAGAAGTACGAAAAATGAAGGCAGTGAAGCAACTATTATTCCCGTATGACGGTAATGTCCTCAAGGGAGGTGGGTAACTAACATTATGTCCTCTATCCACCACCCCCACTAATTCCGACCTTCTTTTGTTTTCCCATATGGCGGTAATGTCCTCAAGGGAGGTGGGTAACTGTTACAATTATCATTCACTAACCCTGACTTTAACCTTAACCCTTCCCTCATTCTCTCTCCTCGCTCACAGATGTCACAAATTCCCAACCAATCGACCAATTTCACAGCCACACATATTGACATCCCTCTCTCTTCTTCTTTATAAATCTGGTGGGCTGCAAGGGGAGAGAGGTGGTTGTGGGGGTGATAGAGGATAGAAGGGGGAAAGTGGAGGAAAAAGAAAAAAAGAAAGTAAAGGAGAGAGAGGAGGTGACGAGTGGGAGATTGGCGCTCTTTGGCAAAGCGTTGGTTGGACCAGCGGTAGGGGAAGGGTGGCCGGGTTTAATGGGAGGAGGATAAAATAATGGGTTAATTAAGAAAATAGATTAATTTTAAGTCTTGTAAGTAAATTAGTAATTGTAAAAACTGTGCAAAAGTAAAGTGAAACACAGTTGCGATGGCGAAAGTATTTATCTTGCTTATAAGGCCACAATCCCGCTGCTGATATTGGTAGTTTTTCTGATTACAATGCATATTTATTAACTCGTCTTCCCCTTTCAACTTGAAAATGGACCTCATGCCTCAACCCTCCTTGACCAGAAGACCATTTCACTATCCTTGACTCTCACCGGAACCCCGTAAAAAAAAGGGAAATGTATTGCTGACTTAGGCACCGAATGGGTGTTCCCAGAGTAACAACATATACTCTATAACATTCTTGATCATTTATAAAAAGCAGTTTAAAATTCTCATCAGCTAGAGACTAGAGAATTAGACTGCTTATTGGAGTGTGGGGTTGTCGCATCATGCCAGAGTAGATGAATACCGTTTTAATTTTTCTTTAATTCTGAATGCTCTTCCAAGATTGTTTTGACTAAGGCCAGAGTAGATGAATACCGTTTAATTTTTCTTTGAACATTTTTTTGTATCTAATCCGTTACGCTTTAAGCCACAGTGTTTCTTCTGTTGCCATTGATAAAAAACAATGTGACTTTTTGGTTTGACTACCTCCATCGGTCCATCCCATTTCAATTGCCCCAATTTGATTATCGTGGTAGATTAGTGTCAACTTTGACCTTTACTAAGTTGATATTTTTGTAGCACTAAGTCACATAGGAATAACATGAATGCCGAAATGGGACCAAAAAATTAAATTATAAGAACTCATTCTTTGTTTCAGCTTTTTGAAGCCGACATGCATCTGGAAGAGCTCAGAGAAACTTTGGTTCAAAGGTGCAGGTAAATTATCCACGCCCTTGTGATAGATTAATTATGTATAGTTTTTATAAAATGCAGCAGTTTTTTTGATCTGCGAGGCTACTATTCTTTGTCATTTGAATTCTGATATAGGATGTCTAATTTATGATATCTTAGTTAATTATCATCATGATTTCATGGTAGCGTGATCAGCCGTGACATATAATGTTTTTCTTAAATTCTTACTGACAGCTTAATTGTAAGTTGTAACAAGGGTTTTTTTGTCAAAAACTACCTTATATTTAGGTGTATTTGTAAAAATACTACCTTATATTATTATTTTTGTTTTCAACTACCTTTGTTTTCTTTATTTTTGGTCAATAACTACCCACGCTAAGAATCTAGACATATTTGGTCTATTTTCCGGCTTTAACATATCTCACATGACTCTTTTATGTTTTAATCTTACTAAGGCCCGATTTTGGGAAGTCATAAAGTACTTACGCTAAACTTTAGTAGATGTTTGTAGTTATTATTGAAATGTGAAATTCATTAATTTTGCTTATCTGAAGTTAAATTTTGGTTTGGACGCAGTTGATCATTGTTGTTTGATGTTAAGAAAGTCATGTGAGATAGGTTAATGTCACTAAATTGACCAAATATCGCCATATTTACAGCGTAGGTAGTTTTTGACCAAAAAATGAGAAAACAAAGGTAGTCTAAACAAGAAAAATAATATAAGGTAGTTTTTTTACAAATACCCCTAAATACAAGGTAGTTTTTGACAAAAAAACCCTGTAACAATGCATAATCTTCCACCATAATCCCGGGCTATACAATTATCCAACAGAAGACTAAAGTTTCTTTTGGTCATTTGGTTTCTCTGAGTGTAGAAGCTTCAGCTGTAGAGCATCTTGATATTATACTCGTATATATTTAGGTGGCACCAACATAGTTAAGCTGCTATATTATTACTATACAGTTGAACATTGCAATGGGCTTAAGAGCATATTCTCTTGTGCATTTTGTTTCTTTGAGAGTTTGAGCTTAGAAGCTTGAGCTAAAGGACATTTATTTCAAATTTCCTTCTAAACGTCAAAGGAAAAATGTATATATAACCAGTGAATAAGGAAGTAGTAATCAATCTTTGAACTACCGGACTCTGTATTTACTATTTAAATAGCTTTCCACTAATTTTTGCAAACCTCTGATATCTCGGATGATAATTCCATTTCATGAGTTATATATATTTACTTCTATGCTTACAGTCTATAGACAATAGATTTGCATTTGCTGAGCTTGATTTGTCAATTTTCGGACTACACATTTCACCTAGATAAACCAATGAACAGCGAATTGAACATCTTTTTTTTTCATATGTTGAATGATGCTTTGAATTTGTTATATAATATTGTTCACGTTCCATCTCCCAAACGACAAGGTGAAGTAACACTTGACAGTTCTCGAACATCCTGTTATTACCTGATTTATAATTGATTGTAATCCAATTTCAGGAAAATGTCTACAGAAGAGAAAAGACAGCTCGGTACAGCTCTAACACGGCTGTCTACTGATGACCTGAGTAGAGCTCTAGAGATTGTTGCTCAGAGTAATCCTGGGTTCATAGTGAATGCTGAAGAGGTCGACCTTGACATTGATGCGCAGGTAAATTACCTATTACCCCTCTAGCTTTAACATTGCTATTGAGTTTGGGTCGGTCATTTTCAAGTTGTGGCTATTACCATTTGTTTGGTAAGGGAATTTGGAGCGAAGGGATTTGGAGGGGAATAATTTCCTTTGTTTGGATATTAAAGTGGAGGTGTAGGGATTTGGAGGGGAATAATTTCCTTTGTTTGTATATTAAAATGGAGGTGGAGGGATTTGGAGGGGAGGGAAAATGAATCCTTTGTTTCCCTCCTACAAGGCAGATTGTCTCCGTCCTTCCGTTGCCTATTGCTCTTCCTGTTCCCCTTGTTTTCTTTCCCTTCTCTCTTCCCCTTTCCCTCGCCAACCGTGCTCTCAGAATTACCAAGGCCTTGGCCTAGAATTCTACAACATCCCTTTCTTTGACTATAGCTCTGCCACCCCTTTCCCCTCCAGTTCTCATGTCCAAACAGAGCTTTGGATGGACGGTTTTGGAGGGAAAGGGAGGGGAGGGGAACGATACAAGATCCATTGTTTGGATAACAAATTGGGTAGGAGGGAAATGGAGGGATCAATTTTCCCTCCTCCAAGGCAAACCAAAATCTTTCCACCATAGGAAAGATTTGGAGGGGAATTGTATCCAAACAAGTAAACAACCATATCCCTTCTCCCCTCCCCTTCCCCTCCCTTCCTTTCCCAAATTTAGCGAGGGGAGAAGGGATAGGAGGGATCAACCTTAGGGCTTGTTTGGATAGAAAAATAGGAAGGAAAGGGAGGGGAGGGGGATAGGGGGATAGGGGGAAAGGAAAGGGGTGGGAGAGAAGGGGAGGGAGAATGGGATGTGGTTGTTTGGATACAATTTCCCTCCAAATCTTTCCCATGGAAAGATTTTGATTTGCCTTAAGAGGAGGGGATGGCTCCCTCCAAATCCCTCCCCCTCTATTTCCCTCCACCCTTATTTGGTATCCAAACAAGGGATGTTAAATCCCCTACTATCCCTCTCTTTCCTTTCCCTCCAAATTCCTCAATCCAAACACACCCTTAAAGGTTTTTGTTTTCAGTTAGCCAATTTGGCGAAGGTCATTTTCTGAGTGGGTTTGCTTTGGTGGTTCTTCTGAGGTCTGGGTTTCGGTTTCGGTTTCAGTTGGATTAATTTGGGTCAGGTTAGTTTTGTGTGTCGTACTCTGAGTTCTGACTCGTCACCTTCAAAATTAACCCTAGGTATATTATTAATGGTAAAATAATCCCGACTGACTTGACTGCAGAGTGAATCTACACTGTGGAGGTTAAAATTCTTTGTGAAAGATGCGCTACAAGCGCAAGGCAAGCCTTTAGCAAGCACTGCTGCCGACAACAACAACAATAACGAGAAGTGCGAGAACAACAATAACAATGTCAATAATAACTCAAAACGAAAGAGGGAGATATGTGATGCCCTTGCCAAGACCACCAAGAAGAAGGCCAAAAAACTTGGATCGTAATGTCGAATAGAACTATTCGTCCGCAAGCTACACTGAGAAGTTGAAATGTAGAGTAAGAGAAAGTCCCCAACAGGCACTCTTTGCAATTGTGAAAAAATATGTTAGCTGTATATCCTAGACATTGTATTCTTAGCACCGGTTCAAATTTAGAAGCATATGTAATTTCAGAGTACATCGCGGCTTATAGCTTTTGTTAGAAATTGATATGTTCAAATTTTCCTAGAAAATATGAAACTAAAATTTACCCTCTTTATATCTTTCGATTTAGTCTGTATTTGAGCAAAATGGAAAATGTCTCTTAAATTGTACTCGTGATATGATTATATTTCACGGAATAATACTCGGGACTTACAAATTACCCATTAGACCATTACCGTCGTTTTTCATTGTCCAGTTGCCATGGGAGAAAAGTCAACACTCCCTTTATCCCGGTCAATTCTTTACGTTTTCTTTACGTTTTTCTTACCTGGGTGTCTTGGTCATTCCTCTTAAGTTCTCATTTTATGTATATCATTTTTGTATTTCTTAAAGCATATGTCTTTTCAATCCTTGATTCGTGTCAAAAGTAAACATAAAGAATTTTGATCGAGTTCGAGATATGCGCAGTTTCACTCATTTAGCCAGTAGGAAATGCAGTGAACATGACTGTTTTCTGATTTGTCGAATAGCGATTGTTTGATTAGCAAGTTATAAATCTCCTTTCCTTAAACACAAAGTGAGTTAGTCGGATTGCACGTGTGAAACCAAACATGACGCCATTAAGTTAGTAATTAAACACAATTAACTCCTTAATTAAATGATTAAAGCTGCCAAAATGAGACGTACAAAATGGCTTTGTTCTCAAAACAGAACGCATAATAGTCAGAAAACTCCTTACTACTTTGCAAAAGACTGACTCATTTATTGTGGGCTCGATAAAGATGGAACTGTTTTAGGTCTTAAAGAATTACTACTTGATTGCCCAAAAGTTTAGTTTTGTAGATCTCAAGAAAGCCCATTTCATCTACATAAAGCCCACTTCATTGTCCTTCAAATTCTTTTTAATGACTGGTTTTCTATTTTCTTAAAAGACTTCAAAATTGAGCTTTTTTTCTGAATCCATTTTTGAAATAATGGTGAAAAATAAAAAATTTGTCGTTTTGGGTCGGTTTTGAAAATATTTGTCAAAATGTTGTCCACGTAGGCTCGGGATTTCTGGACCTAAAACTTGCCACTACCAATGGCGTGTTTATAATGAGTAGGGAAAGAAACTTCATTAAAAAATGGACTAAAACAAACACACCATTGGGAATGGCGGGTTTCGGAGGGGAAACACGCCACCCCTAATGGCGTGTCTTATGTAATTTTTTTTTTTTTTTTTTTTTAAAGTTCAGTCAGTTGAAAAAAATTGTTGTAAAGACACGCCACTACTAATGGCGTGTTTCCTTCACAAAACACGCCATTAGTAATGGCGTGTTTCAGGTCTAGAAATCCCGAGCCTACGTGGACACCATTTTGACAAATATTTTCAAAACCGACCCAAAACGACAAATATTTTATTTTTGACCATTATTTCAAAAAAATTTTTATTTTGGATGACGAGGGAATTCGCAATCGTTACGTTTTAGTGTGCACTGGTTTAAACTTCGAGTATATGTGATAGCCTGCAAACCACATATGCCAGGTCAACCATCCTTTTTAGGAGTGATAGACTCGAAGTCTAAAAGAATAATGCCACACCATTTTGGTTATCTACGATTGCTTGTACTATACCCTTGATTTTTGTATGAATATAAAAAACTTAGACGACTATATGTATACACTAGGGTAGGTTTCTATGATCTCTCTTTTGAGCCAGTCTGTTGCAAGACCGTGTAGAATATAGTTAATGGTAAGTGATAACATATAAGGAATAAGTTACTCAAACTTTTTCGATGAAATGTTATCGTTAAATCCATAGCTAAAAGTACTTTCATAGAACTAGTATTTCATACCGAGATATATAAAAAATAGTTATCTCAGATTGTAAAGCGAAAATGTATATAGTATTTGGGTCGATAATTTACGATTACTAACAATAACGCTTATATAAGTTAATTTTCCCGGTAATTGGGTGCAATTTTTATCGGTCAATTGACAAAATTCCGTTTACCATTGAGCTACCTTGCGATACGAATTAGATTTAGGCCAATTAAAATACATTATACTTAACATAGAATGTCTTTATAATTAAAAAACACCACAACTAGCACACTACATACTACATATTTATTTAGTAATTAAAAGTACTAATTTAATTCTCCCACTCATAATCGAGTGCAGACTGTAAATCGAACTGTGACAATCGCATATAAGCTGGCCATTTCTTGGCCATCTTTGAGGTCTACTAACAACTCATACACAAAAAGTGGACATCCATCTTTAATTAATTAATTAAATTATTATTTCGTTTGCCTTGTTTGTTTTACATAGGATCCAAATAACAACACTTGTAATTTTATATTTTTGTTTTCAGTTATTTGGTATTTGAATTAAAGTTCTTCTAAATTGCTTCATTCCAAAGTTTCAAGCTTGAGAATAAAATCCACAAAATATCCTAGCGATGGTATCTTGGTCCATGGTTGAATATTATCGGTTGCATATTTAAATTCTCGCTTGTAAATGGATTGCCGAAGACATAAAAAATTTAAAATAATATTTCCTCTTTAACATATTCGTCATATTTTAACATTAATTAAATACTTGCGGTTTCACTTACTATCTCGATATTCTTTCTTTTTTTTTTTCTTTTTTTTAAGAAAAGGTAATAATCGCTGGAAAAAACTTTGAGTTTTGAGCCAAAGAATAATTCGATTTGAGAGTTATCCGGTTAAAAAATAGTTTATAGATTTACAATTTTATTACATATGATTACTTAGGCCCTATTCTTTTGGACTGAATTGGCTAAATTGAACTGAATTGAACTGATCCAAACTGACCTGAACTGAACTTATAAGCAGTAAAAATTGAATCGACCTGAACTAAATTGAACTTATAAAACTAAAAATTAAGTCCAAAGATTCTCAATATTGTTTCGTTATCATCCAATTGGACCCAAAAACTTTGAATTTTCTTTAACAAATTATAATTTATAAATCAGTTTTTCTATCCTATGCCCACTAGGCATAGGATAAGAAATCCAAAAGGGAAAGAATTAATGATGTTTTTCTTATAAAGTGATAGGATATTGCAATTTCCCATAAAAACATCATTAATTCTTTCCCTTTTGGGTTTCTTATCCTATGCCTGGGATAGAAAAACCCTTTATAAATAATTGAGCTAACTAATTAACATTGAACTCGATATGATCTCATAGTTGCGGCTTAGACCGTTAGACGTCTCAAATGGCTGGGATCAGAAGACAGTTGTACCATCTGTACCCACGTGATATAACATCCACTGGTCACGTGAGATGCACTAACCAGATTAAACAGCCCATTATCATAACTATAAACAATGTAATCCATAAATCTGTTAAAGAGTCAAAACTAAGACAAGTAACAACAAAATTAATCAACTCTTGCATGCATTGGTTAATCTGATGTAACACAAAACAGTGTATGATGAATCATAACCATTTATTACCTCAATTAATGTAGTTGTTATTGTTAATTGTACATTATTTAATAACTTTATCCTGTTATCCATATATAGTTATGTGTAATAACAGAGTATCTTAAGTACTACTTCACCATTAATTAAACTCCTTGGACCACACTTTCATCTCTTGATTATCAAATGATCAATCGGTAATCGGTATTATCTCTCCCATTCGACATATTCTTTACGTGTTTTTTTTTTTTTGAAGAGTATTTTAATCAAGTATAAAGAATCTATTAAATGGGACGGAGTACTACTTTAACTATAATTCCCCTGATGTTAATTAATTGAATATAGAGATACTTTAAGAATTAAGATTCTCTACTCTAGAAAATTTATGACTCCAGAAAATAGTTACATTTTAAAACAGAGTTAGTTTTAACATAAAATAACTAATTGACGATCAAAAAATCCTCTATTTACTAAATGATTAGGCCATTCCACAAATTTTCCCGCCTAACATTATTAACCTAAATTTGGGCCTTCTCTACTTAACACAACATGGGCCGAAATCTTTGCTAAATAAAAACTAACTAATCAATTGCGGTTTTTAGTATATAATAATTTATTATTATTTATTACTTCAAATAAAACCTAAATTGATTCCAATCAAACATAATCCATTGCTATAATTTGCCCAAATCTTTGCTACATAAAAACTAACGTAATCAATTGCTATAATATCCTGATTCTGTTAGGGACTTTTGTTTGGGCTGTACTATAATGGTCAGGTACTATCCAAATAAGTACCGAGTATTGTAATGGTTCCGATCTTTTATAATTATATTTTATATAATATTACCTCTTAATAAAACATTTATATTTATTAGATTATAATAATAAATTAAAAGTATATTTAATTTATGCAAGTAATTTAATTGAGAATCACTCTATATAACAAAATCTTAAAAAAGCCGTGCTTTAGCACGGGATCTACCCTAGTTGTTTATTACTCGAGAAAAAGAATTAAAGAAAAACCATCTTTCTAGCTTAAACACTAATGCATATTGATATCGTCAAATGAAAAGTGTATTTGCGATGGTTTAACAAATAAATTCAACAAGATCCCTTTAATCACTAAGATTACTGTTAGGGTGCAAACTCATGTCCCATATCGTAGAATAAAAATGGAAGATCATAAGTGTCTACAAAATATAATAGTACGAGGCCTTTTGGGAAGGAGCCCAAGAGTAAATCCGTGAGGGCTTGGCCCAAAGCGGACAATATCGTACTATTATGAGTTGTGGACACAGCTGCAGCAGGAACCCAACACGTGCAATTACTCACTTAGTAAATGTACTCTTTAATGTGCTTCCCACTCACCTCTCAATGAATTAATTAGTTAAGAAAATCCACAAGAGTGCTTCAAAGTTGACAAAGAAAAGTATACTTGCCAACAAATGTTGTAGATGGCAAGCACTTGGAAATTTAATCATAGATGGCTTCATACCTTACTAGCCTCAGGTATATTCAAAAGTCAACATAGTAAGCAAAGAGAAGACTGTATACATTCATTTTAATAATCGAAATAATAATTGGTTAATGTGGCAACAGAAACTTATAATCGTATAATAATCAAAATAATTGGTTAATGTGGCAGCCGGCAACAAGGCATGAGGTCTTCATTCGGGCGTTACATCATTGCAAAATTGCATCCACCTCATTTAAACATCTCCATCATTGTCTACGCAATATGAATGTGACAAAGGTGTATACGTCTTTAATTTAATACAGGCGAAATAGTCTGAATAAAATATACATAGTACGTAGGAAAATGTCTAAAAAATTTATCTTAAATGAAATGATATTTAACCTATTTTAATTTTAATACTAAAACAAATACTTTTATATTAAGGAAGACTAAGCTAACAACATGCACAATGACAACAAGAGAGTTTTAGTCCTCATATGATTTGAAGTTGTCGAATACACATATGAGTGTTTTAGTTCTCTTAATAATCTTCGCTACTGTGAAATGAAAAGTTACACGGCTATGATGAATTTTTGCTTTGTCAAATTATTAGAGTTAACAGCTGACCAATAATTATTACGAAGTAGTTATTTTTGAAATTCCCTTGTAAAAATACTTTTAACTATATACAACATATGATTTTGTTGCCGTTCAAAAAATAATCTTAGCTTATACCAAAAAACAAGTATATAATTGAAAATTCAAGTTACCGATTATTAATATTATTATTTTTCTATTATCTCAAGTTAACGTATTTCATTGGGTATGTACGTTCCTCATACATACACAATCTCATGATATCGAAAAAAGTATTTGAAACTGATGGGGCATATTCTGCACCCGCTGACCGAGTCAACATATTGAGCAAGGTCAAAGATATCCACAGCAAGTCAACATATTGAGCAAGGTCAAAGATATCCACAGCAAGTCAACGACTTAGACAGCCTAACCGACGCAGCCTGCCGGCCTGTCTCTTGGGCCTCGGCTGAGACAACTAGCCAGCCGGGGCACATATCCGCGTACTCATATCCAAGACCCCTCGGCATGGAGTCAACAGGGCCCGCCGGCCTGCCATGGGTCCCTCGGCCGAGGGTAGATCAATCTTTCCACCTGCTAGCCACTTGACCACTTGGCCACTACGTGACAAAAGGTGAAAGTCTATAAATACTCCTCAACCCTCATTGAGTTAAGGATTCAGAATCTTAGCTAAAACTCACTATTCATCTGGTATAATCTCCCTTATCTCTCTACAATATACTTCGTCAAGTAACATACAACTTAATCCCTTTAAGTTCACTGACTTGAGCGTCGGAGTGAGTACGCTCGGTGCAAAACCGAGCCCTCAGTTTGTTCATCGTTTCAGGAAAGACCGAGAGGAAGAGTCAAGGCAAGGAAGGACATCCATTCACCAAGCTTGCGTGGTAAACAACACTGCTCTGGAATTACACCCGGAACAGAAACCATACATTTTTTTTATATATATTTGAAACGAAAACGGTGTAATGATTAAGACGTAAATGGTACTTGTATAGTTGTATGTAGCAGTAATTCCATATTATAGGTTTGAGGTTCGGATCTTCCTTACAGAGTAATTGATGTAGCAACATGGACTCTATTAAGCCAAATAACTATAGGGAATACTACTACTACTATACTTACTAACCTATAGAGCTAACTACAATCATAAATGCACGATGGAGCTACCTATAGAAGTTGAGATGATCAAAGCCTACACATTTTATCCTTAAAAAATCAATATTAAATATTCTTATACACATAAAGTAAGCTCACTTTACAATCCAAACTCACATGTAAAAGTAATAGTAGGGGATTAAATTAGAAGCAACAAATTAAACCAATTGAAAAGATAAAGCATTTGAATGCTAATTAAAAAGGGCTTCTTTATTTGTTGGTTTATTCTCTCTTTTCTTTTTAAAACGTTTTCATCTCCTTTTCCTCTTTGATATTAAGGAATAATCTAATTGAAAGAAACACAAGGAAGGAATACAACCATGTGATGACTATGCAAAAAAAAAAAAAAAAAAAAGGTTTGGTTAACTATTTTTTTTAACGTGTATTCTTAGGTCACAACAAGTAAAGAAGCTAACTAGAGAAAGATTTACAATATTATTTCATTATTAATTATAATTTTTTTTTTGGTACAAATTATTAATTATAGTAAAATGAGTTTCTACATCAATTTTTTCTAATATATTCTTAAAAAAGTCTATCTTTAATTAGCTTATTAACGTGTGCCTGAGGACATATGTTAGAACACCGTCATGAATAATAAGTTTGTAAAAGATTTCGATGGGATTGTATTTTTATTTCTTAGTTAGAAAAGTAGAAAATTGTTCTTCATACTAGAAGTAAGGTCATATTTATTCTTCTTCCACATACGGAGTATGATTTTGTTTTTGTAGTTTTAATAGATACGGAGTAATATTTATTCTTCTATCAGATATGAAGTATGATTTTGAAGTTTTAATAGATACGGATGAGTAATAATTTGAAAAAAAAAAATGAGGCTTTTTCCAAACATGTATGATGAGTTGCAGAACTACATACCTATGAAAATATAGTACGAGTACTAGAAATTAAATTTGATTATTTATTACTAGAGCTACAAGCTCATTATTAAAAGTGAAAAAAAAAATCCCAAATATTAGGACTATTTTTAGCTCAAATGATTACAAATAATATAAGAATTCAAAGAGTGAATTGCTGTTTTATTTGCATTATTGTAATTATTGATATATATATCAAAACAAGCTAACCAAACCATGATTGCCAATAATATGGGAATGCCAGCAAAACTAATAAAGGGTTGGAAAAAAAGGAAAACGTCCAAAACAAAATTGAGTGTTATCAAAACACCACATGTTAACTACTCGTATATACTTCCCTTCATCCCGATCATTTGTTATATATTACTTTTAAAAAAATTATAAAAATTAAGAGATAATATAAAATAGTTTAATTATTATTAGTATTTCATCTATTTGCACATTTCTAAAAAAATTGTTAAAATTGAAAATATATTAATATTGACTAATACATCGGTAAAATGAAATAGATAACAATTTCCGAGAGAGGGTATACTCTAATAATTTTCTAAGAGTTTATCCAAATTGTCTAGGCATGCTTTAGCTTTCCCACATACCATACTATATTGCGTGCTGATCCTACATGCAAGTAGGGACATTGATCTAATTGCATGTCATGTAACAACATTGTAATAATATACCTTTCTCCTAACTTGTATGAATGTAGATATTGGTCATTTCCATGTTTAAAAGAAACATGTATTTGGGACAATGCATGTGTTGATAAGTATGGCCAAAAACTTAAAGAGGATGATAATGTTCTCTTCTCTCCAAGCTAGCTAGTATATGTAGCTCTAAAAGCAAGATCATAAATGAAAGTAGATGGACTTGCTAGAAGACACATATGAATGGTGCTCATAATCTCATATAGTAGTCATGTTGTTGGTGGAGTCCAGCATGTTTTACGCAGTGGCGGTGCTAGGATTAGCTTTTAGGGGGGAGTGGAAGCGAAAATTTTCAACCGGGACGAACGGGTAATTAATATCATAAAGTAAAGTTGAAAAAAGAATTTTAACTAACGGGGGCTAGTTCTAATATAAGCTGGTAATCTGCACTGAACTTGGGACACGATCTTAAATAGTTTTAGACAACAAAGAAAAGAGCTTCTTATTTTTTTACTAGATGCGCCGAAACCTGCCTTCTTTTCTTACAATGGAATGTTTAGTCTACCTTACTTATTACTCATATTGATAGTACGGCTAGGGTTTTTGGAGCGTACTCCCTATCATAAAACAGGCTTAAGTTATGACGTATGAATTCTTTTAGACGAATATAAACCTTCAAATAAATGAAACACGCGCATGAAATACTCCAAGTAGATATAGTACTCATCGACTACTCATAAGTCATAACTCATAAGTCGTAACAAATTACTTAGACGAATAATTACTAATCGACCTAATTATAATTGGTAGGACTTTGTAGAATTGTACATGCACGTTGCTTGGGCACGACGCGTCTGGTGGGTGACTATCCTACTGGGGCAGGCCAGGCCAGGCCACCATCTTCAGACAATACAATTATACATTGCTGCTGCGTTAACTACAATTGGATTTGAGTATTATTAAATTACTCCATTTAATGTTAGTTAGTTAATGACCAAATCTTGTTGGTAGACTTTGATGCTAATCCTAATTTGCTGTTAATAAATTAAGAGTTGATTGATTTGATTAAGAGGTTAAGTTCGAATCTTGATGTACAACTCTGCACAATTAGTATTAAAAATCACTGCATTGCAAAGCATTGCGTCATTCATCCAATGCTCCCTTGAAAGAGGACATGTCTACTAATTGGGAGCCAATAAAATAGTTCTACTCCCTCCATTTATCGGTTTTCTTTCCGTTTGATTGTACGATTTTCAATGCGATATTTTAACATGAAAATAAATTATTTGTGTTTAAGTTCCGTGGGTATTTATTTACCTTGGATTGAATGAGATTACCAATTGTTATTGTTATAACAGACGCGAAAAAATAAATAAAGAACGATAAAGAAGGCAATACGCAAAATTACGTGGTTTAATAACGGTATGTTAGCTACACCCACAAGGCAGCAAGAGGAGAGTTTTATAGATATTAAAGAGTATTACAGATTCGGATTCAGATTGTTATGATATGCATAACTGCTAGGGTTTATGAGAGTTTATATAATATTCTCTAAGACCGGTATAGAAAGACCTAAAAGGCGCAAAATAGAAAACCTTAACTACCCATTCAGATAACGAATACTGTTTGGCAACACCCCTGTCATAGTAGTTCGAAACGGCGACTAACAGATTCAACGGTTATTATGTTACATATATAAGGTCATGCATGTTCAATTACCAATAACACATTGACATTTCGAAACATAACACTATAAATTTAATTGTACCACCACAAAAAAAAGTGATTAGGTCAATTTTTACTAAGATGATATTAAATGTGGTAGCAAATATAGGCAAACAAATCATTCAAGTTGGAAGACGTACAAGGTTACAAAATATAAACGTTTGGCTATAAACAGGCTATTGAAACTGTTAGTTTTAACTTTTAAGAGCAGACTTTTGCAAAGATAGTCATAAAAATATGAAAATTGTATCTTCAAGTAGCTAGGCAAGTGCATTAATGGTTTTGAATTCAGAGAAATTTACGTGCTACCCAACCAAAAGAAATTACTCTCTCTGTTGCAGAGTGTATATAACTCAATTTACTCCCTCACTTTAATTAAAACCTCAAAGCGTCTTGCTTGTGACGGGTACATTTCGTTATAAGCTGAAGACGGGGTAAAATGTGACCCATTTAAGACGAAAATGTAACCATTTTACCTAAAAAGTTACCAGAACAATTTCCTAAGCTATAATAATTTGTCATTAAAATGGTCACATTTTGTTGTTAAAATGCCGATATTTAGCCCGTCTTCAGCTTGTGACGAAAAGTGTCCGTCTTCAATGAGAATGAGTGTTAAACCCTAGATATCTAAATTGGAATTTCCCATTCAAATTTTCGCCTAGGCGCGATTGGGTGGATCGACCAAGTTAAATACGAGTGTAAAATGTATATTAAATTAGAGATAATATGGTAAAAACGAAAGTATAAAGAAATGACTGAGATATGAAATTACGAAAAGCCTAATAATGATTGGCCACGTTATCGTCGAAGTGGTATATACGTGTTTTATTTTGTTATACTCAATGGCGGATTTATGGGGTAACACGGCTGTCGCCCTCGCTGGATATTGGAAATTTCAAATTTCTTAGTTAATTTTTTTAAAAAATTTCGAGGTTTACTTTATGTCATTTTCAATTCACCTCCGCTAGAATTTTTAAACCCCCCCTAAGTTATACTATACATAGTCTAATAGTGAAGTAGTTATAAATTGTTGATGATGAGTCGTACTCGTAGGTTGAGATTCCCTCCAGTTAGTTACATTCATTATAGTGGAGAAATGATCTCAAATGTCATTATTATTGTTATTAAGTTTCCTTAACTATATACGAAGCATTATAATTTTAAGAGAATTCTTAAATTATTACTAACTTTGTTATCTATTTAAAGAATAATTATTACCTCGTTCAAACTCGATGCTTTAATAATCGACAATCATTTTTACTCATCATACACTTACTATGCCAATAACAATAAGTTTGTTATACTCTATAGAATAAACCTAAATTATGTTCTATTTAGAGAATTGTTACCTCGTTCAAACTAGATGCTTTAATACTCGACAATCATTTTTACTCATCACACACTTAACCCTAACAATAAGTTTGTTACACTCTAATATAGTATAGATTAAAATTAATAAACCTAATTTCTTTTCTTTATAAAAAGAATATAGTATAGTGTTCTTGGGCCCTTGGCAATGCCGCAATTGAATTATTGAAACAAAAGAGCTTTATATTCGTAAGATGTTGACTATGTGGAGCAAAATACGAACGACATTGCCCTACGACACAAGGGCAGACTGGCGATGACGAATTACAAATTCTTATTTGTAACGGACAAATGTGACCATTTTACAAAAAAAAAATGTAATTATTATATTATAAAATAATCACATTTCATTGTCATAATTTGTGACTCGAAGACTAATAAGGTCATGTTCTTTTGGACTTAATTTCAGTTCATTTCAGTTCAGTTTAGTCCAGTTCAGCTTCATTTAGTTCAGTTCAGCGCTCTTCACAAATTAACTTTTATTTCAGTTCAATTCAGCTCAATTAAGTTCAGTTCAGAGAGTTTAAGTCCAAAAGAATAAGGCCTAACCGATGCTGTGATTGGTAGGGGATAAGAAAAAGAAAAAGAAGTGAAAGAAACTTTTAAGGCAAACCAATCTGGCAATGTATCCATATTCATGTGCATCCAATAAAAACTAATTATATTTGTATGTGATGTGATTCCTTACCCTTTAAAAAGAGAGGAGTTGCTATACTGTAGCAATGAATAGTACCTGCTAAAGACACTCCACTGCCGTTGATTTTTCAGCCTTGTAATCCCAGCCCTCCATCTCTCTTTCACTCACAACCACATCTTTTCCCATACTTTCTAACGCTCTACTCCACCACTTCTCATCCAATTTCTGCTCCTCACTCCTCAATACAACTCCCTAAGCAAAACCCAGCATCTCACATACTCTCCAAGGTATTAATTTACTCTTAATCCCATCTTTTTTGTTTATTTCAATTTTATTTCGTTATTATTATTGTTACGGGGTTACGATGTTGATGCTCTGCGAACTCGATTTTCGTAGTTTGTTTAGATCCCTATTTTGTCGAGTGAATTGTTTCTGTTTAGGGTTTAGGATATTGTAACTAGGTCTTGATTTGGAGATCAAGTGTTGTAGTGTTGTTGTCATTGATGGTTTATTGATTTGATATTGTCTCCTGGAGTTTGGCTTTATGGCGCTGACCTTTGTAGCTTATAGCGCAGCCATAAATTTTGGCCTGCTTCTCGGTAAATTGTCTTAATCTGTTTATGTGCTTTTAGGTACTTGTAGTATCTTCAAACTGAACTGATTTACTTGTGGTGTCTATATGCTGATGGTTTCCTGTTTTAATTTGTTTCCATATGTTTTCCTTGGTTTCGTGTTTATTACTTTGATATTACATCTACTGAACATTGCAGTTGCAGCTGTTATCTTTGTTGTCTTTGCGATTGTTTATTGTGCCTTAGGATTCAGTTTTATGCAATAAATTTGGTATTTTGTGTGATTAATTTTTGCCGTTTTCTGGGTGCTGTGTATCTTTTGCTTGTTATTATTATTGAACTGTGAGTTTAAGCTTTAAGGATCATTCTGTTGTTCTCTAATTTTCTTTTGGTTGGGGGTGAAGGGAATAAGAATCAATGGTGGTGTGGTGTGGACTTGTGGATATTGTGTTTTTTAACGCTTCTTGTACTTTGTATTGTTGGTTGTCTTTTTAGGCAGTGGCGTGGGGAATGTTTAGTATTTATCGCCGAGATTTTGCTGGGGTATTAAACTGATCTATTTGTTGGCCCTTTGTTGAGATACGATGCTTTGGTAGCTGTCTTAGTGGCGGGTTTGTTTGTACTCCTTAAGTGTTTTGTGAACCCATATACTGCGTTATAGTTTGCTCTTTTAATTGGATAAACCCGATCCTCTCGCCGTGTCAAGGGTTCGAAATTATGGGCGTGGCGAGATCAGTTGTTTTCTCGTGTAGGTTGTTGTTTAATTGGTTTGCTTCTTTAACTGTGTTTTCCAGCGTGGGGCGCTTTTGGTTCGGCCGTCGATGGTGGGTTCACCGGCTTGGTTAGAGTTCCAAAGGTTTATTGTTGATTATTGTATTTCATGGCTTTGGTTATACAACTGTTTCTCTCCCTTTTTTGATTTTAATATTACTAATATTTTATTCCATGGGTTTTGGCAGACCGCCTGCAACATGTTATGTAATCTGGGTTATTGACGACATTGTAGTGGTTGGAGTGTTTGCGGGGGCTGAGATGATTGAATCTCTTCAAAGGTATTTACTCTTCTTATAAGCGATTTTGCATTCCATTCATCTTTCTGTTTAGGCTTTTGGAGTTTCTAATTATGTGCTGATTTTGGACCATTACTTCCACCAGTATACTGTTACTCAATCAATCTATATTAGGTTTAGTTTGCTGATTCATTATTTTTTTCCATCAGGTCTTCGGCGGCTGGAGTTCATATTTTTTTGGGCGTTCAATTACAAGCCTTGCTGCGATTGCTGAGTTGGCGAAGACGGATCATCTGATTAAGGACATCTTAGAGGAGATCCGTAGTTCTGCAAGTTTTTTTCATTGTTTAAGTTTTTGTTTTATTCCGAGACATCTTAATAGTGTGGCTCATGGCCTGGCTCGGCAGGCCATTAAATTGTAGAAACTTCCTTTACAGTTGTCAAAAAAAAAAAAAAAAAAAAAAAAAAAAAAATTACAAGCCTTGCATTCCAACTTCTGCATAAATTTGCTCTTTGTATGTGCTGCTCATATTATTGTATTCTTGGTTTTTTAACGTGGCTATGATTAAGAACATCTCCTACCAAAGGTTTTACTCTTTCCTTATATAGTGTGGCGTTTATTTAGGTTTCACCGGAGTATTCCGAATATGCTGCTTGACCTTGTTGATTATTTTATTTAATTGTGTTATGGTGTAAGTTGCTGATGTGATTTGCTTGTTTAATACATAGTTGTGGTTTGTTTTCCAGATCGTTCCCACTACATGATATTTGATCTCTTTGCCTTTTTGAGCTCTTATATTATGCGGGTTTTAGAACAATCTTTTCAGATTATATCCCGGAGTTTTGAAAACGATTTGTTCAGTTTGTATTGTGGTTTTTTTTTTAAAATGATCTATTCACAGTGTTTCTTTGCGTTTTTAAAACGATTTAATCATATTGTATTATGAGATTTTATCTATACCCTTTAAAAAAAGAGGTATGCGAGTACTTAGCTCTTATGAATCGTCCATTGATCTCCTTTCTCAGCCATTGATCCTACCCTTTGCATCGCTGCCTCCACACTCTCACAACTTTCATCCACTCATTTCCGTCTCCCTCCTCACTTTGTAGCGTTCTCACCCAACCATTCCCATCTCACTCTTAGAAACCCGTAGGAAACCTAGCAAGTCTGAATCTCCTCGAATGTGAACGGTTATGCGGCCCATTTTAAGTTGTTGTTTCCATTTTTTGCTGTTATTGTTGTTATTATTACCACTATTGAAGATCTTGGTTTTGTTTTTAGTTATACCCGTTTCAATTTTTTGTTACTGTGGTTGTTATTATTGATATTTTCTGAAGATCTCATTGTTTTTTTTTTATTAGTTGTGCTTCTAACTAATATTACTATTTATACTGAATATTTTAAACTTTTCGTCTTTGGGTTAGGATTTCTGATGAAGGATTTCCTTGAAGGTGGCATATCCTTTTTCTAGGCGGTCTTGGCTTCCATTTATTCAAGGTTTGTTTCAGGAGGACCTCATTTCATTGGTAATTTCATTAGTTTTGTTCATTTTTAGATACAATTGTAGGTCTGAAAATGGTGGGATATGAGGCAAACCTTGGCCTCCTCTCAATTAGCACATTCGTAAACCCCGTTAGCTAAATTAATTACGATTCTAAACTTTATCAAGCCTTGAGAATTACCGTTAGATTAACTAAGACAAGTTGGATCATGTCTAGGAAATCTCATTTAATTATAAAAGCTGATATCTGTGACCGTTGTGAGCATAATTAATTAAGATTATATACTAAAATAACTGAGAATTCTAGGTGGTTGAGATTTATTTTATTCCTTTCTTCTCTATGTATATAATCCATTACGTGACGCGGTAGTTCATCATCTTCGTATGTGATGAGGACTTTTATAGCAAATCTTACGGGGGAAGACTGGCCCAACATTCGACACATCCCCAATGTTTCAATTACTGATCAGTGAACTGATGTGTAATGACTTTCAATTTGTTTTTGCAAGTTGAGATGTACACTTCTGAAGTATAGTGCTTGATTGCAGTGGTGTTGATGCAACAATGCTGGCTTGTATTGCATTTTCGTGCCCAAACCTGGAGTCGTTGGAGAGATTGATCTCAGAGTCATTAGTCAATCGGATAACTGGGAAATGAAAGGGAGAAGCCTTAAAAAAAAATGGTTTCAACTTTAGCCCCACCGGTAATTATATATTTTGATCACATGCTAATTAATGATTGTTTGATGGCTTAATTGCATTGCATGCGCATATCTTCTGACATTTAGTTAATATCATTTGACACGTTATGATTGAATATTATGACTACTTTCTGATTATTTCACTTGAATATTATGACTACTTTGGGGTCACGTTTCATGGTAACTTGATCGGCGTTCTCCCTATTGTATTTGATCATTGTTAGTGTCAAAGTGTAGCCCTAAAAGAAACGATTTTCGCTGCTATTAGTTGTTGAAGAGAATGGAAGAAATGTATGGTTCCATGTTGTCTGCTTCAAACTGCTCGGTTCCCAGCTCTGCAACCAGACGATTTGACCTTGCTGATCTATCCTCTCAGTTATCACAGGCATGTTCATCTCTTCGTTTTTAACCAGTCATGAATGATCATAATTATAAAACTATTTGAAAATTCAAAATTCGGAGGGGTATTATGTCAACGGTAACACCGGGCGGGGAGGGTTTGGGTAGCGGAAACGGTTGGTGAAAGTAGAAAACTGGCTACCCCTTTCCTTGTATAACACCACCCTTATTTCCCAATTCAAAAATCTTAAATCTCAAATCTCATCATTTCACACAAAACATACACCGAATTGTTTACATATCCGCCAAATTGTTAAATCCTTAATTTGTATGTGATTCTACGTTTGGATTGAGGATTTAAGCTTGATCTTAATCTGAATTGACCATACCCAAATAAGATAGTGGTATAAACTAATGAGATCAGTCCACGTCCAATAATAGATATGGTCACTGCACATTGGGAGGAACATTACTGATGAACAATTTGCATAATCCCATAGCAAATATCAACACCATAGTTCCGGCTAATGATGTTGAATGCATAACTGTGGAGAGTGTGGAAATGGCGGATGGTAGTAATATGCTGATTGATGACTCTGAGATCAATAATGCTAGCTGTTACACAGGAATAATTTTGATGACTCTGAGATCAATTAATCCAGTGAACCAAACAATTGAACCAATCAAATACAACCCACGACCAAACCGTGATGACTGATGGCGGCTCGGTGCTGACATATCAATAACAACTAACAAGCCAAATTGTTTTTCTCTAGCCTTCATTTTCAACTTTGAGATATTGATTGATTTGATTCTGAACGACTGAATATAAAATCTTTACTAACTCCCCTGATATTCTATGAGAATTTGGGATTTGATTTTCATGCATTTTTCTCCTGACATTTATTGTTTTCTTGAAAATTCTTCTCCTTTCACCTCCTACATCTCTCCCTCAACTTACCCCTACCCTCACCCCCCACGCCACCCCAACCTGGCCACCAGGACACCACCCCTACTCCCTAACTCAAAAACTAAGCAGGCCTCCCATGAATAAGTATAGCCCATAACTTACCTGAAAAAGAGACGTAACTGATAGTTGAGATGGCCCAAGATCGAGCGCATCTTTGATATAGGAATTTGTGAAAGGCCTATTAAGCTATTAGAAGCCAACTTAATGACCACAAGTACATATGGAGAAGGCACTATTTGTTTGAGAAACTTGCAGCCTGTAACACATTTACTATTCCGTTAATATGCCGGTCAACTCTCCTTCTCCACCTTCCTAAGGTTGTTTATGTACTTGTCATGTGTGTTTCGTTTTATTCCTGATTCTCTGTTTACCATCTTCACATGTATAGGATAGTTTTTGTACAATAAGAGTTATTTATCCTTCATTATGTTGTATGGCATATCTCTTAGATGCACATATGAATTATATGATACTAGCTTATATGTGAGGTGAAGCATATGGATCAACTCTCCTTTTCCACCTTCCTTCGGTATTGATGGATTAAGCTGTGGCAATGGAATTTGTGAATAAATATGGATTACTTTGGAGTTACTTAAGCTGGAATATTAGTAATTTAGGAGCTCGGAAGATTGGGTAGGCACTACTTGTAGAATTTGTGGATGGTTTATGATGGGGAACTGAATTGAGATGTTACAGAATTTAGATCCCTCTTTCTCTGGAAACATTTATATTGGAAGGGGCGATTGATGTTTATGTTATTGAGTTATTGGGGGCTTATCGCTTCAATCTCGTAGTATCATAACAAAAAATCCTGAGTTCTGATTTGTCTTAAAAAATCACAGCATTAATTTTAGAGATTGTTGTTTAATTGTAATATGGGGTAGTGTGAAAATGGTGGGAGCCAGATCCAAGTGAGGAGGAGAGGGAGAGCGTATGTATGTGCTTGGTTTTGTTAATATTGAGGGGCAGGGGGGTGGATAGATGGTCGGGGTTAAGGAGAGGAAGGGTAGAGGAGAGAGGGGAAAGAGAATTGAGTGAGGGAGAGATTACCTCTGCTTTATTTTGTTGTGATTGGAAGGACGGAGGGTGAAAGGAGGGAGAGGTAGTCTATACTTGATTTTGTTCAGATTGAAGGACGAGGGGGGTAGGGTGATAGAGGAAGGGAGAGATAGTCTCTCCCTACAAACTATCGAGGACTTTAGTTAATGCTATCTATGATTTTATACAATTTAATCGCATATAGAAATTTATTTTAAATGGATTTCAGAGGAGTGCAGAACTATTTCCCTCTTACCATTCATAAATTTGTATATGTGAACCTCCAGAATTAATTAGTTCAGTGTGTTTTGGTGGTTGCTGTTTTTTGGGATCATCATTTGGGCTATGTATTGATGGTTAAAGTTGCTACAATAAGTTTATTAACAAGTATGGCTGATTTTGGAGTTACTTAGGCTGGAATATTAGTAATTGGGTAGGTGAGTAGATTGGGTACGCCAACTTTGCTTTATTTTTAAATAAATAGTTTCTCCTTTATTTGGTCGAGGTTGGAGGAAGGGGAGGGGGTAGTCTATGCTTGCATTTTGTTTAGATGGAGGGGCGGGGGATGAAAAAGGAATAGATAATGGGAGAAGAAGTATTTACTTGATTATATTCATATTGAGAGGGGTGGGGGCGAGGAGAGGAAAAGAGGGGCAGAAGGAAGAAAGGAAAAGTTTGTGTGTTTGATATTGTTAAGATGAGAGACAGGGAAGGGATGAAAGTAGTAAGATGAAGGGTGGGGGAAAGAGGAAGGGGCAAGTAATACACCAAGGGAGAGATGGTCCCTTTTTTCCATTGTATTAGGGAGGGAGGAACAAGGGGAGTGACAGATTCTGTTGAGATTGGGAGGCGAGGGCGGATGGGGGAATAGAGGGAGGGGGAGATAGTTTCTGCGTACTTGGCTGCGTCCAGATTCGTTCAAACCATAATTAAAAGGATGAGCTTGAGGCGTGCTCGGGGCAGTGTAAAGCCATAGTTAAACGACCAATGTAACAGGCCAGGGTTGAGATGCAACACTGGTCTTATATGCAAGAGACGTTAGGTCTGTTTAGGGATGAGATGGACAAGTTTTGCGTAGTATTTTCACTTTGATTGTTTTGTCTCGGGGTTGTGGTAAAATTGATTGTTTCTTTTTTCAAATAGTTTATAAAACACTTATATTCATTGCGCCACATTTATTTAAAAGTTGAATTTATTCATAACTTATGAGGCCTGATGTTGTCATTAAGATGAATGGGGAGTGCGTAGATTAAGTAACACTAAGACAGTTGGAACTTCGAAGGATAATCAAACCTGTAACCCATTGTTGCAATTTCTGATATATTCCTTTACTGGTTTCAATTAAATACAGGTAATGAAGTACGACCATAAAGTCATGAACTACCAAGCCCACGTAATTGCAATAAACGGTTCTCTGCCTATATTCTAGACAATGCATATCGACTTCTCGCTTGCCAGAAATATTTTGCATTTGCAGTCCATCTAGCAGTAGTCGGCTTGGGTAGCGCCCTGCTATACAACATACATATGCAGCTCGCAATCTATTCATTTAAATTGGCTAAGGATTGAGTCAGCTCAGGTCAGTCATTCGAGTATTTGACACTTTGGTAGATCTTATTTCATGTGTGCTATTTTCAGATTATTTCGTGTCTCAACTGTGATGTTGTCTCATCTCTGTAGTTTTTGTTTACTACTCCCTCCATTTTTTAATGATGTTCTGACGAGTATTTTAATAAAGTGGGAACATCAAAAAAATATGGAGGGAGTACTATATTTGTTATGTAGATTTACTAGAGCGTAATTTCAACTTATTAATTTCGGTAAATTTAGGTGTCTTCTGGTAGTTTTGATGTGATTATTTTTGTGCTGATCCATTTTGGAATGGGTCAACAGTGTCCAATAAATTTCGGGACAATATTAATTAGTTCGTCTCAATTGCCATATAGGCCCATTCTCGTATAATTATGCTTAGGTCTCATTCGGTCTCGCGTCAGGCCAGTCTTCCCAATCTTCTGTGCGGCTGCTGTGCTTCTAGCTGTTACAACTCTAAGTTCTCGCTGAAATAGCTTATGACCGGTAATGTTATGGGAAGGCCTTTAGCTAAAATTCTATTCGCATCGAAGAGATTTCCAAATTTAGAATGTGAAAGTATAAAGCCATCAACATCGTTGTTCACTGTGCCAACCAATTCTCACATTTAGTTTAGTATATCTATCTATACACATTAAAAAACAAGAAGCACTCTTACAGTATATCTTATTACTTCTCTTGTACTTTGTACCAGCTTCGAGTTCTGAACTACAAAAGGGAAAAGCAGTCAAACTTTGAAAGACCATTGCTGGGATGTTCTTTACCGAGCTTCAGAGTTACAGGGTATGTGAAGCATGGATGCTTGGGGCACCAAGTTTCCGAGTTTGGTCCTTCTGTGCTGCGAATAAGGAAGCTCGAGTGTCAGAATGGTTGGATGGCAGTGAATGGATTGTGGGGAGGGTATACGAAAGTGTATTAGGAATTGAAGTTAACGAGATTACTAAAATTCCTATATGCATAGGCCCGGGCGAGGATGAACTGATATGGCATTATTCCAGGGATGGGGTGTACTCGGTGAAGAGGGGTTTTGCTTTCATTTGATGATGGATGAGCCGTGAAGAAACCTCAAGAAGCAGTGACAGAAAAAGACCCCATCTGGAATGCTATTTGGAAGATTGAAACCCCACTGAAGGTCAGATCTTTCCTGTGGAGCGCCTGCTGGCTGTTGTGACGCTCTTCCTTGTGGCACAAATTTACTAAAGGAGAGTACACGAATTTAAACCTACCTACAGCCGATGTAATTTGACAAATGAGTAGGAGGTACATGCTCTAATTCAATGCCTTTTTACCAAAAGAGTGGGAGTCTTTGGCCATTGACACGGATGAAGCATGGAGTCGATTCAGAAGTAATGAGGAATGGAGCCGAAGTAATTTAAAGATAAAGGATATGAAGGAGTTCAGTAAAATGTTGAGAAATGCAATAAAATATTGGAACAATTATTTGGAATTGGTGTATAATGCAGGCACTGAACTACTAAAGTAGCTGCAACATATAATGACAAGGGATGTGGTATAAGGGGTTGTGGTGCGGGATCACTTGGGATATGTAGGGCGCGCCACAGTTCAGCAGGAAAGACATCAGTGGTGCGCTAATATAACGGAGGTGAAAACGGCGGCGTTGGGTCTGATAATGGCAAGGCCGTTGGAAGTTCGTTCAGTAATTCTAGAGTTTGACTTCCAGCAATTGATCCGAAAGCTTGAAGCACAAGGTACCCTTCCCAATGACACGGGAAATGTTAGTGAAGGAAATTCTTGAATTAGGAGCGAATTTTGAATCAGTAAGTGTCAATATAACATTGTTATAGTGTTAGCCGGACTACTACGAATGCTTTGCATTACTAACTTCATCTTACTCCAACTACACGTAAGCTAAGTTATATAGTGTCAACTGTGTTCCATGTACGTATATGTTCGGTTGTTGAGCCGTGTTCGTTCATAGGAGTATATGACAATGCCTCTGATGTGTTTTGCTAAACTATGTTGTATTGTAGGTATTTTACAATACTCCCTCCTATTCACCATTTTTTTCCCTATTTCCATATTCGGAATTTCTTCCCTATTTCCTTTTTTGGGTTGATTTGTGTGGTTCAAATTAAATTACATTGTAGTGTGGGTAGAATAGTTCTTGCTATCTTCGATACGGATTTTGGGAAATGTAAATCGCAATATCCATTTCCATTACGATGCTTATTAATGAGGTCACCTACACGATTAACCAAATTGGGGCACCGCGCCCGGGAGGGCGCGGAGCAACGACTAGTATTAAAAAAGCGAAAGCAACCTCTTCTTAAGGTAGCCTTCCTTCCTAAAGTAAAAGACTTGATTCTTGTGTCTTACGAGAGATAAAGTTTGTTTTCTTCCTTCCCTTTTACTTATTGTTTTACCTTATTTTTACATAAAAACTACCATTTTTGTACTACATCATTCAATTCTTCTTCACCAAGTAGGCAAGTACTCCACTCCGTATCAACTTACGTAAACCATTCATTTTCGACATGTGTTCGTATATCATTATTTGTACTCCGTAACCTAAAAGTATAATTCTTTGATAAGGTATTCGAGGGTAAAATTGTATTGTATGATGTACAACCGAAGGAATAATACTTTGAAATTTCGAACTTAAAAGGTCAAAGTTGTACGTTCAAAATTAGAGAGGTACAATCATGTTATATTTGGTGAGACGGTTGTATTAGATAGTTATCGTGTCTATTAAAATCGAGATTTTGGATAGATTATCGTTCTAGAAGTTCAAATTAAAAATATTAATGTTATATAATTAAAATGTGGTTTAAAAATGCGTCCTTATAAATTTTCCACACAAAAAACAAAAATTGAATGACATATGGAGGTGCAAGGAGCACATACATCTTGAATACTTCTAGAGGTTCAAATTAAGAATTACTAAATCATAATTTCTCTAAAAATTTTGATAAATAAATTTAGAAATATGGTAAGCTTGATATTGATCGCTTAACAACACATTATTATTTTTTTTCTCAATTTGAGTAGTGTGGAATTGAAATGTGCCATGTTTGATAACATATCTTAGTTTATATTAATTGACTAGTCTCATGTATTTTATTTTATACTGCTAAAATTTATGTTTGATTCAATCAACTAAATGAATATCATAATGTTTAATTCAAATTCATGTTATTCTTGTTTTAATGATTAACTAAAAATTATAATCATAATGTTCTCCTACAACAACTTCACTTTATTATAATTTGAGAGGGAGAGATTTCATAAGACAATTACTCGTATGTTATTGATAGTAGTTGTTGTGACTACATTACAATATACTTCATCTGTTATGATCATTTGTTTACTTTTAATTTTGATACAAAGCCCATGAAAAGGGGAGGGAACCACTTGTGGTGGTCGACTGGTCGTTAGTGGATGACAAGTGGATCATAATGAAGGTGTATAGTCAAATTATCATAAAAAAAACATTTATAATATAAAAAAGGTAAACAAATGAATGAGACATTGTAAAATAAAATAGGTAAATAAATGACCAAGTAGATAAATACTGTTTGATATAACTCTATTCCAAGATCACAGAACGGGCATAATCATTTGTGCTGTAAAAAAAAAGGTACTAAAAAGTAGTGAGGGTAAAGAAAAGAACAGAGTGTAAATGAGCTGAAAGTTACAGAGTAGAGAGAGAATCTTGATTTATGACTGATGAGGTGTGGCAGCTATGAAATTGAATGATCGACGCTTTATTTGAGTCAAAGCTGCTATGTTTATGCCACACCCATGCTCCTACAATAATAATACTCCTATTTCATGGTTTCTCATTTCTCAAAAATTTGACTAATATCGTGTATAAGACAATCTAATACTCGGACATGTTAGACCATCCCCAAGCAGAAGGTCGATATAATCGGGTCACCAATATTTTTCCTCTTAATCACACCTTAATTATCTCGACCCATTTTTATCCTCCCAAGCAGAGGGTCACGACCTAGGTCAGCAACCCAATTATTTTCCACTTTCCAGCCAATGAGAGACTGCCACCTACCGGGTCACCATACTCAACCAAAGGTCACCTTCCCTTTGTTTTGACGGTTGTACTTTTTTTTTGTTTCCAACCAATGGGAGAGCGCCATCTACCGGGTCACCAACAAGGTCACCAACTCAACTCAAGGTCACCAATTGACCCTGAGTTATTCAAGGTCACCAAATTACCACCTTAATACTCCTTAATTACCATCATTAGCATGACCCAACAAGGTCACGACCCAGTTGGTGACCTTGCTTGGGCATGGTCTTACTCGATATAGAATCCTTATTTAAAATAAGTATATCCGTCTTAAGTACCCTTCATATAACATCCGATTTGTTATAATATTTCGTATATTGTATGTATACCACATATGTATACTCCATACTTAATTATTCTTTTCCTTTTATCAGTGTTCACAAATATTCTTTACTTTTGATAATTATTCTAAGTGAATATATTCTTAATATGGAGTATGAATTTATCCTCTTAATACATGTCACTAAAATCCAAGTAAACTACTTTTGTTACCAAATTAAATGAAGAAGCGCAGCTTTTACAACTTTCATAAATTCTTGTTTAAACCTAACATACCTGTCTTAGATTTAAAATGAATAAATATAGTACAATTAATAAGATAAAAGGAGGATGTTTATGAACTAACCGTAACAAAAGGTTAAAAAGATGGATTATCACATACATAATGAAAAAGATAGGATACAAAACATCCACTGAGGTGTTAATGGTAATGGCCTAAGACCATCCCCAAGCAAGGTCAATTGCTTGGTCATGACCTTGCTTTGTCATGGTTAATGGGGTAATTAAGGTATTTAATTGGTGACCAAAGTTGTTAATTTGTGACCAAAGGTCAATTTGTGACCAAACTTGGTCACTTTGGTCACAAATTGACCACTTATGTGACCTCCTATGTGTCCAAATTTGATTGGTGGAACAATAAAAAAATAATAAAAAAAAGTATATAATATGATAGTGGGTATGATTGGGAATGTTGTGAAGTGGAAAATGATTGGGTTGATGACCTAGGTCGCGACCTTCTGCTTGGGAGGGTGAAAATAGGTCAAAGTTAATAAGGTGAAATTAAGAGTAAAATCGGGTCGTGACCTAGTTAGCGTGACCACTGCTTGGGGATGGTCTAAGAGCAAGTCCAAAGCTCACCATTTACCACTTCACTTTTTAAGATAATTTATTTTTGAGCTATCAATTCATTTTAATAGTTTAGCCTAAATTTTAACTAATTTGACTGATACTCTTAATTAATCAAACTAATTTTTAATGGTTGTATTTTTAAGTTCCCAAGTTAAATAATTGGACTTGCTCTTGCCATTAGTGAAAGTCCTTTTAATACATGTTAAGATTATGAATATAATCTTGCAAATAATTATATTTCTCTTATAGGATGTGATATACGATTAATTTACCTCTAATTCCCTCTTTCTTTTATGCATACCGACTCATATCGAGTCGGTTTCGGGTGTTTTTCCTTGCATATTGTGCCCAATACCCGTACTTGTTACCGTGTGTGTCCTTTTGTAGGAAACGACCCAAGTATGGAGAAATTGGGGCAAGAAAGGCACCCCATTGCCTTTACATGAAGAAGAGGGGAAGAAATGGTGAAGAGTGTGTTTTCTTGAGCCAGGCCGTCAGTCTGCCACCGCAAAACACACCCAGAGAATCATCAAGTTTTTGAAGAAAAGATGAAGATCTGTGTTTTGCTTGGAGGCGACAAACCGCCCACCGGTAAAAACAACAGCAAGTGGAATTAATTGGAGTTTTGGTGAAAAACAAGCTTGACCTCGGCATTGGTAGGAGAACATGGCGACCGGTCAACCGGCATTTCACACATCAACAAAGAAGAAGAAGTCTTGAAGAGTGTGTTTTTTGCCGGCAGGCGGCAGCCGCCCACCGGCAAAACACGGATGCGGATATTTTAATTCATTGCGGTTTTGCGGTTGGACCACCGGCCGGTCCCACCGCAAAACGCAGCATGACAGAAATGATTTTGGGCTTTTCTCCTTTTTCTTCCTCTTTTCTTCCTAATCTTGTACAAGCCTATAAATACCCCCTCTTAAACCCTTTTGTACACACAACCCTAGATCCAGAATTTTTACCCTTTCAAGCTTTAAACTTTCTTAATCTCTTTGTTAATCTTTCTTTAATTAGAGAAGTTCTTCAATCAATTAGTGATTGAATTTGGGTTTGTAAGAAGATTGAAGGATTTCCTTCTTTATTAATTTTATCCCAATTCCTCTTTCACTACTTTGTTGGTATTAATTCTCTCCCTATTCTCATTTGTTTACATTTTGTTCTTCTTTTATGTTTGTTAGATTGTTTATGTTAAGATTGTTGGTGTTTTAGCAGGATTTTCCTGGAAGGATCCGGCTTGATTATATAGTAATCAGGGTATCTAGTTCTATATGACTGGAATAATACAAGTAAATAACAAAGGAAGATTTAAGTATAAGAAATAACGTTTTTATTATCTTGACAAAGTTGAGTACAATAGTGTATGTATATCCAGGATATTCAAGAATAAAAGAGATAAAGTGTAAATAAAATTGACTAAGATTGAATGCCTTTACAATTGTTAGATTCTGCTATTTATAGTTCTACAAATGCTACCGTTGCCTTTTTCTTCAACGTCTTTCTCCATTATAGGAGCAGTTCTTAGGATTAATAGGGCATGCTTCCTATTTACTCGCTTGACCCGTTCCAATCTCAACCAATTTATAGCCTTTCCTCTTCTTTCCGTTCACATTCATAGATTATATAGTTTTAGGTTTGGACTTGGTCTTCCTTGAAAATAGGGCACGGTTATTTGACTTATACAATTATATTTCTTGTTTATCTTCTTAATCACTGCTTCAATACTCGCAAGCTATTCCATACCGTCCATCAGGCTCTTCTTCCAGGATTTAGTGGTGCGCTTGTTATAATATCTCTCAATGACTAAATAATGACTAGATTTGTCCGGTCCTCGTCTCAATCAATCGACCTTGTTAAGTCGGGCCAGGTTATGGTCGAGACCAGGCTAAACTGGGCCTAACAATTGCCCCTTGACATTTTACCCGTCTTTGGATCCGGCCAGGGGGGTGAGATATCAACTTTCAGGGTTAAACAATAAGAAGAGTCATATTTATTCGGTGACTCTTAGACTCCTACTTACCGTTGAACACCTGCAACGGCTAAGTGACATCATCTTTGACAGTTTTGCAATTCCTAGGTTTTTCATGCCGTTATTCATCTCCTATAAATACGGTATTTAGGGCAAGGTTATTTTTCATCAAATTTCCTCCACTTTCTTTCTTTGAATATTCTTCGAAATTCTTCCAAATTCTTCCGAAATTCTTCCCTTCTTCTCGTAATCTTGTTTCGTTATTTTGTATTTTCTCGATAATTTCAATTATAATAAATCAAACACTTAGAAATATGGGAGCCAAAAAACGTCCTGCATCCCAGAGAGCTGCTGCTGCTGCTTGAGCTGAACCCACAGACATCCAAGAGGAGGAGGTAAGGAAATTGACCCTCCCGCTCGTCTTTGTGGCTTTCAAGTATCAGGATTTTGTTTTTTTTGCTCTTCAATCTTTGGATCCTTACTTTCTGAAGAGAACTTATTGAAAACAAATTATGACAAGATACTAAGGGAGAAGAAAATAATTCTGAGTCGACCGAGGTATGGATTCACGAGTCTTGTCGATCGAGCTAATGGGTGTCACCTGGTTGGTTCGTATTTTCGAATGGGCATTCAAAGCGGTGTAAGTTACCTTTTACTCCCTTAATGATTGACACCATTCGTGCTATGGAGGTGTCACCTTTTCAGATTATGCCGATGGTTTGGAAACTTATCCATTCCATAGAAAATTTATGTGCTAAACACAATCTTGTGATTACTCTTAATGATATCAAGCGTATATCATTTTAAAAATCCTGTTGTTGGTCGTTTTAATTTGAGAATTAAGTCAAAGATGTCTCCATTAATTACTAACCTGGACTCAGGAGATGACAAGAGTTGGGCAAAGACTTTCCTGTTTATCCGGATGAGACTCGGGATCGGGCTTTGATTATCGAGATATCCTCCTTTGGAGAGTGGTAGGTTTCTGTACTCTTAATTTGTAGTTATATTAAATGAGAGTGAAGCATATAAGTCTTACCTGTATATTTTTTTTTGTAATGTTTGTAGCTCCTGATTGGAATCATGATCCTCTTGACGAGGAGGTCACATTGCAAGGATAGATGCTTTCCTCTCTATTCCGGAGGAAGAGAGGACTTGGCCACTTGTTTGGGGGGGAATTGTTGCCCGGTATATGAAGACCAAGTGACCTGGGGTCAGAGTACCCAAAGGCAAGCCTAGTTTCTTTGCTCTTTCTGTACGTCTCCGTATGCTTTTATGTTGACCGTTATCTTCTGTTGTTCTTTGCTTGATATTTACGTATATGTTTTTTATATATTCAGTATTTAGGTCTTTCGCTAGGGTGGCTAGCTTTTCTGCGAAGGATTTGAAGGCTGGGGTGGCTAGGATTCTTTGAAGCAGTCCAAGAGCCGGGGGAGGCTAGTGGGAGTGACAAAACATTGGATATCGCTTTCGATGTCCGGCCTCCTCAAGATCCACCCAGGGGTAGTGTCACAGGGGGTCGTCCGGGCTCAAAAAGAAAGAGGGAAGATGATATCCTGGAAGAGGAAGAGGGAGAAAAGGTGCCTATCCAAGCTCAACCACTCAGGAGTATAAGGCAAGTGCCTGCTAGGATTGATGACATGGATGATGCCCGGGCTCGGATAGATGAGTTTTCTGCAAAGATGAGCGACCAGCTATTGTCTGCTAGTACCCTTGAGTCGTCTACCAGGGTGGTTTCTATTTTGACTTCTCTTGTAACAAGGGTCTTGAACTTGCTTCCCAGGCTAGGGAGGTTAGTTGTAAAGGGATATTTTTAATTGTTTATGTGCCTTTTGTTTTACCTTGTATTTGGCTAATTGATTTTGTATGTATGTAGGGGTTGTATGCCGGGCTGGCTACTGCTTGTCAACTTAGGGACGCCCAGGCCAAGGTTACTAATTTGGAGGAAAAGCTGGATAGGCTAAACCGTGACCTGCACACATCCAGGGGTAATGAAGTGGTACTTCAATCTCAGTTGGGGACAGCTAAGGAGGCGGTTAGGGCTGCTGCGGTTTGTGAGGTAGCTGCAAAGAATGCTGAGAAGGCTGTTAGGCAGGAGTTGGAAGCTGAGAAGCAGGCAATGCAGGATCAATTAAGAAAAAACGAGGAGCTTGCTGCTGAAAAGAAGTTGGTGGAGGCGCGGTTGGCGATCTTTGCTCGTGCTTCTTCGGGAAAGGCCGGGTTGATGCCATGAGAGATCCGAGAATCGGCCGGGCTAACTGGAATCCGGACCGGGATGAGATGGCTTTGGACGCTCGTATCTGATTTGGCAAGTATGGGTCAAGAAGAAGAAGTGGATTCTCCTCCTTCCAAGGCAAAGTCCGGTGATCAGGAAATGGTGGATGGCGTGAGTCGATTCATGGCTCAAAAATAACTTAGTTTTTTTCTTTTGGGTTTTGGTCTATCCAGGGGGAATGTCCCTGGAATGAATATTTAGAGTATATCAATAGATTTTTTGGCTCATCCGGGGGGATGTCCTGGAATGGATGGTTATTAGGTGGGACCAATTATTTTGGGTGAATAAATATTTGGTCTTTGTTTTGTTTCTTTTTGTTGTTTTGACAAGGTACTTTTGTGATGTTGGATGTGTATCTTGGATCTGGCCGATTATTCGACCTGGATCAGGCGATTTTATTTGGATCGAGCCGTTTTTATCTTTGGATCTGGCGATTCAATGTGTTATGGGTGGGGTTATTGCACATGCGGAGGGCTTATGTCCCTTGCACATGCGGAGGGCTTATGACCCATTTATGTCATCTGATCTAGGAATAGATTTTCCAGGTTTGTATGTTATGTTGAGCTCAATATTTAAAGGCTGTTTTGCAATGAATTTTGAATATCAGTTGAATATTTGGTGGGGTGGCCCCCAATCTTTAAGATTTGTTTTAAATAAGATGCAATATGTAAAACAAGTGTTGAAGATTTCACTAAGTAAATATGAGAACATAGATAAGTACTTGGGCACATAATTTGAAGAAATCATATACGGCATTTATTCATATAACTGCAAGTATCATACATGTAGTTTTCAGGCAAGAAGTATTTGAAGTAAAAAGTTATACCTGGATCGTGCGATATATTCTATATGTGAAATAATTTTAAATGTGTAATATTCCAGGCTCTTGGGATCATTTCGCCGTCCAGGGTCTGTAATCTATAAGCTCCCTGGCCGACTATTGAATCAATCAGATAGGGGCCTTCCCAGGTTGGGGCCAATTTGCCAGCATTCTTTTCTTTTGTGTTTTGGAATACTTTCCTGAGAACAAGATCTCCTACCCTGAATACCCTGGCTTTGACAGTCTTGTTGTAGCTTCTCGCAACTCTTTGCTGGTATGCTGCTAATCTGATGCTTGCTGCATCTCTTAGCTCTTCTGTTAAGTCCAGGCTATCCTCCATTAGAGGTATATTGTTTGTTGTTGTGTTCAGGCTACATCTGGCTGATGGAATGTCTACTTAATTTTGGGATTATCGCTTCACATCCATAGACCAAGGAGTAGGGGTTTGGCCTGTGGATGTTTTAGGCGTGGTTCTATCGACCCCAAAGGACCAGGGGGAGTTCTTCAGCCCATCTGCCTTTCCTTTTTCCACTTTTTCTTTATGCGGTGATTACCACCTTATTCGGATTACGCTTGACCGTTGGCTTTTGGATATCCTGGTGTGGATGTTACCAGATTGATGTTCCATTGAGCACGGAAAGGTCATTGTTCTTTTTCCCACAAATTGCGTGCCATTATCACATATTATTTCAGAGGGGATGCCATATCTGCATATGATGTTGTGTTTAATGAATGCTATGACGTCCTTCTCCTTAACTTGCCCGTATGATTCAAACTTCTATCCATTTGGAGAAGTAATCAGTCATTGCTAACATGAAAACCTTTTGTCCGGGCGCTTGGGGTAGTTTTCCTACTATATCCATGCCCCACTTCATAAATGGCCATGGTGCGGATATGGAAAGTAGTTCCTCGGATGGTGATGGATATATGGTCCGTGAATCGACAAGCTTTGCATTTAGAGCTAAAATCCAGGCAATCGGCTCTCAAGGTAGGCCAATAATAACCTGGGTTCGAGTACTTTGCTTGCCAGGCTTCTTCCACCTTTGTGATTTCCACAAGATCCTTCATGGATTTTCGATAATATCTGCTCACTTCCTGTGGTTCCAGGCATCGAGGTAGGGCCCACCTGCGATTTCTTAAAAAAGCACGTTGTCAATAATAGTATATGAAGCAGCTTTTATTTTTAGTGCTCTGGCATCTTGCTTATTTAAGGGAAGGATTCCCTGTTGTAGCCAGTCATAGTAGGGTTTTGTCCAAGAATTAGCAATGTAGATTGGGAAACTCTCATCTTGTTTATTTATTGCAGGTTCTAATAAATGCACGATGGGTATTTTGTCGAAGTCAAGGGGACTAAAGTTGGATCCTAGGCCGGCTAAGGCATCGGCCTGGGTATTTAAATCCCTGGGAATTTGGTCAATATTAAAATTTAGAAATTTTGATTTTAGCATTTGAACAACATCTAGATAAAGCATCATTTTGGGGTCTTTTTGCAAGTATATATTCCATTTACTTGGTTGGAGATGAGGAGGGAATCGTCACGTACCTTTAAGTTTTGCACACCAAGGTCAACACATACCTTTAATCCGCTATCGGGCTTCATATTTCGCCTCATTGTTGGTGGCCTCAAATGCACACTGACTTATAGCCTGTACTATCTTATCCCCCGTGGCGATTTTAGTACTAATCCTAGGCCTGTGCCCCTCGTGTTGGCTGCTCTATCGACAAATAGGGTCCATTCTAGGTCTGTTTGGTCGTTGGTCGGTTTATTTACTTCTTTTATTAGGTCGGGTTCTAGGGTCGGACTAAAATCAGCCACAAAGTCTGCTAGTGCTTGTGACTTAATTGTTGTCCTTGGTTCAAATGTTATATTGTATGTGCTTATTTGGGTGACCATTTGCACATTCGTCCAGGACAATTCTGGTTTCCTAAGTACTGATTTGATAGGAAGATTGGTTCTGACTATTATAGGGTGACTTTCAAAATATGGTCTTAATTTTGTGCAACTCATAATTAAAGCTAAAACATATATTTCTAGTAGGCCATACCTGATCTCTGCATCCAGTAGACTTTTACTTACATAATAGACAGTCGTTGTTGTCGTCGCTTCTTTGACCAGGATCGCACCGACAAAGATTTTGTGGATAGCAGGTATCTTTGTCGGGGTTCATCTTTGACTGGTTTTGCCAGCAAGGGGGGAGAGGAAAGATATATTTTCAGGTCTTCAAAGGCAGCCTGATGATCAGGGGTCCATTGAAAGTCCTTGTTCTTCCTTAGCAGGTTATAGAACGATTTGCATCTTTCTGATGATCTTGAAATGAATCTGTTCAGGGCCGCTATTCTTCCAGTCAGCTTTTGTATGTCTTTGACTGTTTTTGGTGGTTCCAGCTCTAGGATAGCTTTGATCTGTTCAGGGCTGGCTTCTATTCCTCTTTTTGTCACCATGTAGCCCAGGAATTTGCCTCGCCGAGACTCAGTGGCATTTTTGTGGGTTGAGCTTCATATTGAATTTTTCCAGTATTTGAAAGGCTACTTCCAGGTCTTTGACGTGGTCTTCTGCCTTTTTTGATTTGACTACCATGTCATCTATATAGACTTCCATGGTGTCTCCTATTTGATCTTTGAACATCATGTTGACTAGCCTTTGGTAGGTTGCTCCTGCATTTTTTAATCCAAAGGGCATAGCAGTATAACAATATATACCTCTTTCAGTGATGAAAGCTGTGCTTTCCTGGTCTGCTGGGTGCATTTTTATCTGGTTGAATCCGCTGGAGGCATCCATGAATGTCAACATTTCGTGGCCTGCAGTGGCATCTACCATTGCATCGATGTGTGGTAGGGGAAATGGATCTTTTGGGCAGGCTTTGTTTAAGTCGGTGTAATCTACACAGACTCTCCATTTGCCATTTTTCTTTTGGACGACTACCACGTTTGCAAGCCAGTCAGGGTACATTACTTCCCTGATCATTCCCATGTCCAGTAGCTTGTCAACTTCTTGGTTGATGATTTCATGCCTCTCTGCAGCAAATTTCCTTCTTTTTTGCTGTACAGGCTTAAAGGATTTGTCAATGTTCAACTTATGAGTAATAATATCAGCATCTATACCAGTCATATCAAAATGTGACCAAGCAAAACAAGACATTTTAGTTTTGAGAAAGCTGACCAGATTTGGTCTGATTGAGTCGGGTGCATCTGACCCTACAAGTACTTTCCTGTCAGGGAATTCTGGATCTAATGTGACTTCTCCTGTTTCCATCTGTGTTTGTGCTATATATTCTTCCCTGACAGGTGACTTTAATTGCTATGCAAGGGACTTACCTGACTTTGAGGGTTTCAAAGCCTGAGTGTAACATTCCTGAGCCGTCCTTTGTTCTCCTCTGATGGTGGTTATCCCCCATTCTGTTGGAATTTTCACGCATTGATGGTATGTTGATGGGATTGCTTTGACATTGTGGATCCATGGTCTGCCCAGGATTACATTATACGAAGATAGGCAATCCATTACTCCGAATCTCTCATATGAAGCCACGTCGTCCACATAGGTAGGCAAGCTGATTTCTCCCAAGGTGTTCTTTGTTTCTCCACTGAATCCAACCAGGACGCTGGATTTCTTGATGATCTTCCCTTCGTCTATTTTCATAGCTTTAAGGACGTCAAGCATCACCAGGTTGATTGAGCTGCCTCCGTCTATCAGGATTCTTGACACCTTTGCTGTGCCGATCTGCATGGTGATTACCAGGCTGTCATGGTGCAGATCTGATATTCCTTGTAGATCCGAGTCATCAAAGGTAATAGCAGGCAATGACTTGGGCCTGAGAGGAGGTTGGAGTCTGGATTCCCTGGATATTCTTTTGGCGGCTGAGCTGGTCAGACCACAGATTTCTGATCCTCCATTTATGAATTTGACTTCATAGATGGGAGGAGGAGGAGGAGGATCTCTGCTGCTTCATGGGTCTCTTTTGTTTTGTCCTTCATCTTTGTTCTTTGGCTGCTGGATTATGTCTTTCAAGTAGCCTTTCTTTAGAAGATATGCCACCTGTTTCCTGAGCTGGATGCATTCTTCTGTGGTGTGTCCGATGTCCTGATGGAAGTCACACCATCTTGATGGGTCTTTCCTGGGGTTGTCGGATTTCTTTGGCCATCTGATTTGTTTCTCCAGGTTTTCTAGGCGTTTGATTAATCCTGCAGTATTAATAGAGAAGTTATATTCAGGAATAGTTGGAAGGCTAGAAAGGTTACCTTTATGTTCTTGTGCCATATTGACTTCGGATCTTTCAGGCCTGGAATAGGGTGCTGATCTGGGGTTGCCTCCTTTCTGGTAGGAGCTTTTCCTGTTAGTGTGTCCATAGCCTTGCTTTCCTCCGGATGAGTTCGTTCTGAAGTTGAGGTCTTCTTCTAATCTGACATGCTCTAAGGCGATGGATTGAACAGTGGCAAAGGTTGGACATGCTTTCTTGGTCAGGTCTGCATAGATGTCACTGTCAAGCAGGACTCCTTGTCTGAATGCTTCTACCGCTGTTTCTTCGTCACATCTGGGGATGGCCACCTTTTCTTTGACAAATCTGGCCAGGAATTCTTTGAGAGATTCTTCAGGAAGTTGCTTTACCCTGAACAGGTTACTGGGTCTCTTGGCCATATCTCTGCTACTTGCGAATTGTTGATTGAAGGCATTGATCAATTCTGCAAAATTCTTGATACCTCCATTTGGGAGATTGATGAACCATTGTAATCTTTGCTCCGGTGGGGTTGTACCAAAGCCTTTGCACATGCAGACTTGCCTGAGTTCACTGGGTATTGAGGCAGCCAACATTTTTTGTTTGAATATGGCAACATGATTTTGTGAATCAGAGGTTCCATCATAAGTTCTCATGGATGGAACAGTAAATTTCTTGGGAAGATCAATCTTTGCAATTTCATCTGCAAAGGGTGAGTCTGCAAAGCTGTCAACTTCTACTTCAGTCACAGGGTCTGGCACTCCGGGTATATTTTCTATTTTGTTGTGGAGTTTTTGGATTTCCTGAAGCATAGCCATCATTATTCTTTGCTTCAGATTTTGTTTGTCTCATCATTGGGAATGGTCGGAGTCCGGATAATGTATCCTTCTCGGGGTTCCAAAATTAGAGAAGTCTATATTTTTGATAATGGATGAGAATGGGGTTCCTGGTTCAAATGGTCCTGGAACCCGAAGCCTGATTTTCCAATTTCTTTTTCAGGCTAGACTCAGATTCCTTCAGCCTATTGATTTCTGCTTCAGCCTGAGCTGCCCTTTCTTGGATTGTTTCCAATTCTTTGATCTTGGCCAGGGCAGCCGCTAATTGTTGTTCTGCGGTGAGTTCCACCATTTTTGTGTGTGAATATTAAATGAAAGATGATAAGGAGAATTTTATTGATTGTAGAACTAGATGCCCCACGGTGGGCGCCAATTGTTTTAGCAGGATTTTCCTGGAAGGATCCGGCTTGATTATATAGTAATCAGGGTATCTAGTTCTATATGACTGGAATAATACAAGTAAATAACAAAGGAAGATTTAAGTATAAGAAATAACGTTTTTATTATCTTGACAAGCTGAGTACAATAGTGTATGTATATCCGGATATTCAAGAATAAAAGAGATAAAGTGTAAATAAAATTGACTAAGATTGAATGCCTTTACAATTGTTAGATTCTGCTATTTATAGTTCTACAAATGCTACCGTTGCCTTTTTCTTCAACGTCTTTCTCCATTATAGGAGCTGTTGCCGGATTAATAGGGCATGCTTCCTATTTACTCGCTTGACCCGTTCCAATCTCAACCAATTTATAGCCTTTCCTCTTCTTTCCGTTCACATTCATAGATTATATAGTTTTAGGTTTGGACTTGGTCTTCCTTGAAAATAGGGCACGGTTATTTGACTTATACAATTATATTTCTTGTTTATCTTCTTAATCCAGCCTGCTTCAATACTCTGCCAAGCTATTCCATACCGTCCATCAGGCTCTTCTTCCAGGATTTAGTGGTCTGCTTGTTATAATATCTCTCAACAGCTAAATAACAGCTAGATTTGTCCGGTCCTCGTCTCAATCAATCAGCCTTGTTAAGTCAGGCCAGGTTATGGTCAGACCAGGCTAAACTGGGCCTAACAGTTGGTATTGTTTGTTTGTAGTTGTTAATTTCATCATTGTTCACCTTTTCATTGTTCATCTTTCCTTTGTTTCTCTTTCATTAGTTCATCCTTGGGTAGTTGTCCTCAAAGACTTAATCTTTGAGTTGATTTGGTTAAAGATTGTGTCTTTAAGTTTAATCACCCTTGTTATTAGATTAAATCATCTTTCCTTACACCTATTGTTAGATTGTTGCATGTTTAGTAGTGAATTTCATCTTCCCACCATGTTTGTGACCAAAGTTTCCATCTTTATTGTCTATTTTGCAATTAGGACCATGATTAGTGAGTAGTCTCCCACTAGGGCTCGGTTTGACCCAACATGAGTAATTTCACTAATTGAATTTCATAAAGGCTAATTATTTGGGGAAATTGGTGAGGGTAGTTTAGAGGATTGACATGGTTTATGGGTCGACTTTTGGGTAGTGTTGACTTACGACCCTTGACCACCAACGAGAGTTGGTTAGGTTGTGATTTGGATACCCGAGACTTGACCCTATTGTTATCCTTGGTTGAGACCGAGAAAGGAGAACCGGGGTAGGACACCTCTAAGCTAGCGTTTGAAATCGACCCTCGAGAGAGGGAGTGGGATGACCCGGGAATTGACGGAGCTTAATGACCTTAGCAAATATTGGACTACCTTGGGAATAATGCATGTTTTTGGGGTAGTCGGGTATTGAGTTAGGGATTCCGACCTTCGAACCCGAGAGGGGGGTTGGTGGGTAGTACTAGTGTCCTATTTCGAACCCGAGAGGGGGTTTTAGGCGAATTAGAGTTGTCACCTCCTCACCTTCCTACCCTTGTGATTAGCCTAGAGATTTGATTGTGTGGAATTACGAATTGTTTGGGAAGAACCGAGTCTTAGGCCTTTTAATTATTTGATTTACAACTTAGTTCTATCTTGCTCACTTTTTATTCTCTTGTTTAATTGCATTTCATTTTATTTTGTCTAATTTAGTTATTAGATTAATTCTCTCTTCCCTTATTTTCGACTTAGCTAAACGATAGGATTAGAACAATTAGTAGTCTTCTCAACTCCTTGTGGGATCGACCCTTAATAGTGTACAACGATAAAATCGTGCACTTGCGAGGTATAGCTTGATACCATCAAGTTTTGGCGCCGATTCCGGGAGTTTGGCTAGATATTAATTGTTTTCGTTCTTGTTTAGACTAAGTCTTTTGTTTCTAATCCCTCTCTTGAGTGTGTAGGATTTCTTGCATGGTTAGGAGAGCTCGAAGAGGTCAACCAATACGTCCGATTGACCACGAGATCGAAGCAACCGCGAGAAGACTAAATTCGCTCCGTAGAAGAGGACTTATAGAAACACCGATTCCTCAAGAAAATCCAGTAATTGAGAACCTTCAAGGGGAACCACGGGTCTTTGAAACTTTCGAAAATCCTTTTGCAACACCGGAAACGGAAGTAACAATGGCCGCGGTCCCTATGAGAGATAACTTGGCTCCGAAAAAGGTGGTGAATCCGAGTATTGTGAAGCCACCTATTCAAGCCAACAATTTTGATGTGAAAGCCACCTTGCTACAACTTGTCCAAGGGAATCAATTCGGAGGGGGAGCCACCGAAAACCCCAACGAGCATCTCAACGAGTTCTTGGATAGTTGTGACATGTTCAAGGCCAATGGAGTCACGGAAGATGCCGTACGCCTTAGGCTTTTCCCTTACTCTTTGAGGGGAAGTGCCAAGGAATGGCTTAAAAGTTGTGAACCCGACTCTCTTCGGACTTGGGACGATGTCTCTAAGGCTTTTCTCAACAAGTATTTCCCACCCCAACGAACCGCAAGAATCAAGAGTGAGCTCCAAGGGTTCACCCAACAAGAAGATGAGACCCTTTATGAAGCATGGGAGAGGTACAAGGGCCTCCAAAGGCTATGTCCTCACCACGGTATTGGGGATGATGAGCTCATCAACAATTTTTATGAAGGGTTAAACAATGAGATGAAGATGAACCTTGATTCCGGCTCGGGGAAGGGAGCTTTGGATAAGATAGACCACAAGACGGCGAAAGAGCTTATTGAAGAAATGGCTTCTCGTACCTTTCATTGGAACAATGATAGGCACAAGAGGAAGGGGAAGTCAACGGTCGAATCGGCCAACAATGTGGAAGTGAAAGAGATGATAGAAGAGCTTAAGCAACAAGTTGCCTTGATGAGCTCAAGCAAAACATCTAGCAATTCTTCTATGAGGAACCAAGTCTATAGTTGTGAGCTTTGTGGAGACCAAGGACACCCACCCAATGAGTGTCCTTTGGTGGTTGGAGATGGCAATTGTATGGAGCAAGTGAACGGGATATGGGAGTCTAGTCCGGCCAAGCAAGCATTTAACAACAACCAATATCACCCCGGATTGAGAGCCCACCCAAACTTCTCTTATGGCTCTCAAAATGTCCAAAACCCAACCTTCCAACAAAAGTCACAACAACCAAACTTCCAAACTCAAAAACAAAACACAACATTCAATCAAGGTCCACCGGGTTTCCAAGGAAGAACCTTCCAACCTAGACAACAATTTCAATCACTTAACCCACCAACCACCCAACCATTCCAACAAACCACCCAACCTTTCCAACAAAATTTCCAACCATTCCAACAACCCACCCAACCAAAGTCAAACATGGAACTCATGATGGAACAAATGATGAATCATCAAACACAATTCATCAACCATAGCACCCAAAAACAAGAAGAGACAACCACATCCATCAACCAACTTAGAACCCAAATGCAAGCCTCTCAACGAATGACGGACAACCAAATCTCCCAATTGGCTACCCAAATGAGCCAACTACAAGCCTTCCAAGGTAAATTCCCGGGTAAAACCGAGGAAAATCCGAAAACCATGAATGCTATTCATTTGAGGAGTGGTAGAGATTTGGAAGACCGGGAATTTGTCAAGAAAAGGAAGAGTAGTAGACCGGGTAATGTCATTGAACCTCAAATTGTGGTTGAACCTCCTAAGGTAATTGAAGAAAAGGAGGGAAAAGATGAGCTTGTGGAAATTGTTGTGGAAACTCCAAGAGTGATTGATGAACCAACAAGGGTAGTTGAAGAGCCTCAACAACAAGTGGTACGAACTTATGTACCACCGGTTCCCTTTCCACAAAGGTTGGCAAGAGCCAAACTTGAACAAAAGTATGGGAAGTTCATGGATATGATGAAGGGTATCAACATTACTATGCCTTTCATTGATGCCGTAAAGGAGATTCCAAGCTATGGCAAGTTCTTGAAGGAGCTCATCTCTAACAAAAACTCCTTGAGCCCGACAACCACGGTGAACTTATCCAAGGAGTGTAGTGCAATTCTCATGAATGAGGCTCCTCAAAAGCTTGAAGACCCGGGGAGCTTTTCCATACCTTGTAAGATTGGGACCGTGCACATTGAGAGGGCTTTGTGTGATTTGGGGGCAAGCATTAGTCTTATGCCCCTCAAAATTTTCAAGAAGTTGAAAGGGTATGAGCTTTCGCCAACAAGGGTTTCTCTCCAACTCGCGGATAGGTCGGTAAGATACCCAATTGGTCTTGTGGAGGATGTCCCACTCAAGGTGGGGAAACTTGCATTTCCATGTGATTTCTATGTTATGGACATCCCCGAAGACTCAAATATTCCCATCATATTGGGGCGCCCATGCCTTGCTACGGGGGGTGCCATGATTGATGTGAAGAATGGGAAGCTTTCTTTGCAAGTGGGTGAAGATAAGGTTGAATTCTCCTTGAACAAGGCTATGAAAGAGCCTTCGGAAGAAAGGTCTTGTTATATGATTGATGTGGTCGAAGAATGGGTTGATATGAAGAAGTTTGATGAAGACAAGGGTTTGCAAGGGTTCCTTGAGGGCAAGGTAAAGGATTGCAAGGAGCACCGGGAGTATGCTTTAGCTATGGAAGCAACAATTGAAGAAGACCCGGACAAAGAATTTGAAAGCTTGAGAGGAGATGGTAAAAAAGAGGAGAGATCCACGCCTCCTCAAGTGGAGTTGAAACCTCTTCCCTCTACTCTTAAACATGCTTTCCTTGGCCCTAATGATACTTACCCTATTATTGTCAATAGTGCACTCAATGACACCGAACTTCAAAAATTACTTGATGTTGTGAGAAAGTACAAGGATGTCATTGGGTACTCAATTGATGATATTAAGGGGATTAGCCCTTCTTTTTGCACCCATCGCATTCATTTGGAGGATGAGGGTGCATCTTCCATTGAGCCTCAACGCCGCCTTAACCCCGCTATGAAAGAAGTGGTTAGGAAGGAGGTGTTGAAGCTCTATGATGCAAGCATAATTTACCCTATCTCCGATAGTGCATGGGTGAGCCCGGTGCATGTTGTGCCAAAGAAGGGCGGGGTCACGGTAGTCACCAATGATAAGAATGAACTAATTCCAACAAGAGTCACAACCGGGTGGAGAATGTGTATAGACTATAGGCGCCTCAACAAGGCAACTAGAAAAGACCATTTCCCCCTCCCTTTCCTTGACCAAATGTTGGAAAAACTTGCCCAACATTCTCATTTTTGCTCCCTTTATGGGTTTTCGGGGTTTTTCCAAATCCCGATTCACCTTAATGACCAAGAAAAGACCACATTCACGTGCCCATTTGGCTCTTTTGCTTATAGGCGCATGCCCTTTGGGCTTTGCAATGCGCCGGCCACATTTCAAAGATGCATGCTAGCTATATTTTCCGAATATGTTGAGAATATCATGGAGGTGTTTATGGACGACTTCTCGGTCGTAGGCACCTCATTTGATGGATGTCTAGCTAATTTGGGTAAGGTCTTGAAAAGATGTCAAGAGAGTGGTCTAGTCTTGAATTGGGAGAAATGTCACTTCATGGTGACATCCGGGGTTGTTTTGGTTCATGTAGTGTCAAGTAAGGGCTTGGAAGTTGATCAAGCCAAGATTGAAGTGATCAAAACTCTACCCCCTCCCACTAATGTTAAAGGAATTAGGAGTTTTCTTGGGCATGCCGGTTTTTACCGGAGATTCATTAAGGATTTTTCTTTGATTGCCCGACCTTTAACTTTGTTGCTTGGAAAAGATGTGCCATTTGAATTTACTAATGAGTGTTTGGATGCATTCAATAGGTTGAAGTAAGCTCTCATCACCGCTCCAATCATGCAACCTCCCACTTGGGGAGAACCTTTCGAGTTGATGTGCGATGCTAGTGATGTGGCGGTGGGAGCGGTGCTTGGGCAAAAGAAGAATGGCAAGCTCCGTGCCATATATTATGCAAGCAAGACTTTGGATGAAGCTCAATCACACTACACTACCACCGAAAAAGAGCTCTTGGCGGTCATATATGCCATGAACAAGTTTCGCTCCTACCTAGTTGGCTCTAAAGTAATTGTGCACACCGATCACACGGCATTGAGGCACTTACTAATCAAGAAGGAGTCGAAGCCACGCTTGATTCGGTGGATACTATTGTTACAAGAGTTCGATATCGAGATTAGAGACAAGAAAGGTGTAGAAAATGTGGTAGCCGATCATCTTTCTCGGCTACTCCATGTCAAGGATAAGGATGGATTGCCAATTGATGATACATTACCGGATGATCAACTTTTCGCACTAGCTTTGATGGATACCCCGTGGTACGCGGACTATGTAAATTATTTGGTATCCGGGGTCATCCCACACGGTTATGATTCCCATAAGAAAAAGAAATTCTTCCATGACCTTAAGCAATATTTTTGGGAAGAACCGTGCCTCTACAAAGCTTGTGCCGACGGGATAATTAGAAGATGCATCCCCAATGAAGAAGTCCAACCCATAATCTCTCATTGCCATGACATGCCAAGTGGAGGGCATGGTAGTTCACGGAAAACCGCCGCGAGGGTGCTCCAATGTGGATTATTTTGGCCTTCCCTATTTCACGATGTGGCCACCTACGTCAAGAAGTGTGACAAGTGTCAAAGAAGTGGTAACATTTCAAAGAGGCATGAAATGCCAATGAACTACATACTTGAAGTGGAGGTATTCGATGTATGGGGGATTGACTATCAAGGCCCTTTTTCCCTCATCAAATGGGAATGAGTATATCCTTGTTGCGGTGGACTACGTGAGCAAATGGGTTGAAGCAATCCCAACAAAGACTTGTGACGCAAAATCAGTGACCAAACTCATGGAGACAATCATATTCCCATGGTTTGGAGTTCCACGAATTGTGATTAGTGACCGTGGAACTCATTTCCGGGAAAGGACTCTTGATGCTCTACTCAAGAAGCATGGGGTGCAACATAGGCGGAGCCTTGCCTATCACCCACAAGCTAACGGCCAAGCCGAAATCTCTAACCGTGAAATCAAGATGATCCTTGAAAAGACCGTGAGCCGGTCAAGGAAAGATTGGTCTACCAAGCTCAATGATGCATTGTGGGCGTACCGGACCGCTTTCAAAACACCAATAGGAACTTCACCATTCCGGTTGGTGTACGGGAAGCCTTGCCATTTGCCGGTTGAGTTGGAGCACAAGGCTCATTGGGCCATCCGACTCCTTAACTTCGACTTGAAAAGCGCCGGGGAAAAGCGGCTACTTGACCTCAATGAGCTTGAAGAATTTAGACTAGAGGCTTATGAGAGCTCTAGATTGTATAAGGAGAGGACCAAAAGATTCCATGACAAGGCCATCCTCCGGAGAGAGTTCAAGGAGGGAGAGTTGGTTCTCCTTTTTAACTCAAGGTTCAAGTTGTTCGCGGGAAAGCTCAAGTCTAAGTGGTCGGGGCCCTTCACCGTGGTCCGCGTCTTTCCACATGGCGCCGTTGAAATATCCGATGGAGATCAATCCTTCAAGGTGAACGGGCAAAGGCTCAAGCACTATGTTGCCGGAACCCCTATAATCAAGAATGTGAGCTCCATCGCCACCTTCCTTCTAAATTATTGATTGTTATTCATAACTCCGTCGAGCCTACGACATAAAACAAGGGCGCTTCATGGGAGGCAACCCATGCATCTTTGTAAATAACTTGCATTCTAGACTAGTAGTGAGAGATTTGGAGTCGTATTTTGTCTATTTGGATTGGTGACGGAGGTCACTTTTGAAGAACACAAGTATTTATTTTCGTTGACCCGAAATCCCGGCATCATGCGTCGGAGTAGTTGCGGAAAACAAGAATCCCGGGGTCAATGAAAAAGCTCAAAGTTGAGTTGAAGAAAAATTGAGCAAATTTGAAGAACACAACGAAAAATAGCTGTGTGTTGTGCTTTGCCGGTGGACCGGCAGCCGGTTGGTCCACCGGCAGCGAGGCCAAAACAAAATTTTTGGAAATTGAAGAAGTGGTGTGTTTTGCCGGTAGGCCGGCAGCCGGCTCACCGGCATAACACACCTGGCAAGATGAAAACACGAAGAATTGATGATTGGGAGTGTGTTTTGCCGGCAGGCCGGCAGCCGGCCCACCGACATGACACACCTGAAGACTTAGAAGATTTTGGAAATTGGTGAAGATGAGTGTTTTGCCGGTAGGCCGGCAACCGGCTCACCGGTAAAACACTCATGCTATGAAGCTGGGAAGTTGGATTTTTGGGTAGGAGTGTGTTTTGCCGGCAGGCCGGCAGCCGGCTCACCGGCAGAACACACCTGGTTTATAGGAAAAATTCTTGAGGAGAGTGTTTTGCCGGTGGACCGGCAGCCGGTTGGTCCACCGGCAGCGAGGTCAAAAATTTTGGGGGAAAAAAAATTCGAAAATAGGAAATTTGGGAAGTGCGTTTTACCGGCCGGGCCATTTTCGCCAACCGGCAAAACGCACCCGCAGAACACAAATTATAACCCGTGAACCCCTCTTTCCCAAATCATTTCTTCACTTCTCCTTCATCACTCCTCCTTAATTTTTCCCCCTTTTCAACCCTAACTCCATTAAAACTCAATCAAACTTCCTCCTACCTTCACCAATCTCCTCCAATCATCAAAATGGCCGAAAGAAGAACAAGGGCCGATATAGCAAGGGACCAAGCGGCATTGATTGCTCAAGCGGCAACCGATACATACCCCGATCCGGACTTCCCTACAGTCGAGTTTGCCACACCAACTCAGAAGGGTAAGTTTATTCTCTTTAAAAATCGCCCCCTCACCCCTACTAAGTTTCTTCATCATCCATCTTTGTCTACCCTTGGGATTGCTAGGGAGACGGAAGCTTTATTTACGGGGTGTGGTATGAGGGGGATATTTACCATGCATGAGTATACTTACCCTCGGATCACATGGGAATTTTTGAGTAGTCTTAAGATTACCAAACACCGGCAAACAAACATGGTGGCTACCCTTAGCTTTAGACTCATGAACCGGGAACATAACATCACTTTGGGTCAGTTGGCTCAAATCTTTGGGCTGGAAAATGCGACATCGCACACCCCGCCCATTGACTTTCACTATTCCCGTGTATGGAAGGCGATTTCGGGCCTTGATGATCAACCTGGGGTAAAAAGGCCCGCGATGAGTTGCCACAATCCCGTCATTCGGGTGTGGCATAGATGTATGGGGTGCACCGTTCTTGCGGTAGATGAGCCATGGGTGTTTAGGACCCACGAGCTTGAAATTTTGGGGTCCTACTTGTTCACGAAACCCACCCCCTTCCGAATTAATGTGGCTCACTACCTAGCCCTTAATCTATCCAAGATTGCTAGTTCTCCGGGGCATAGAACCCCGATACATGTGGGTGGCATGATCACCCGAATTGCCCGCAACATGGACCGTCCGGTTGACCTTTCCACGATGAATTGGATACCCGGGGACACTTACTTGACAAAGCACTACTTAACTACAAAGCTTGAGTGGCTCAAAGAGAACCCCAATGACGGCCTTGAATATTGGCAAATCAATCACAAAAACTCCATCCGGCTTCCAAATGTTACCGCGGTAAAAATTGAAAAGGACAAGGAGTCCTATCTCCTTGATACTGAAGAAGACCCTCCCGCCGACCAACCTCCTCCCAATATTCCACGGGTTTATTCTAGGGACCGTAGACGCGACACTACCTCCTCCTTACGATACGCCGCGCCGCAAACTCATCAACCTCCACCGTGGCAATTTCAACAAGGTGAGGGGTCCTCCTCGAACCCTCCTTCCTACCCTCCCTTACCACCATCTCTCACCGAGTGGATGGAGAGGATGGACATTGCCACGGCGAAAGCCGCTAGTGAGAGGGACATTTTGGGGCGAAAGTTGGACCGGATATATTATGATCAAGCTACCGGTACTTATCCCATCTATGATGATTTTTGTCGACGGGAATACGTGGGTTATGAGCACCCTCACCCCTCCTACTTCACTTGGCCCGATGGGAACTACTCGAGAGAGGATGGGAGTATGGTCCGCGGAGGTCTTAACCTCCAACCGGACTACTTTGCGCGACCCGTTTTCCCGCCTATGCCCGAGTCTAGACCGGAGGGGCATGAGGCCCAATGGTTTGGGGGAGTTCGGCCCTATTTTGCTAGTGATGCGGGTGCGTCGGGATCCGGTGGTGGTTTCACGGGAGGAGATAGCGGCGTGATGAATATGAGCGGAGATTTCACGGATGGTTTCCCGGGTGTCGGCGGTAGTGGAGGTAATTTCACCTTCAACCCCGATGATTTGATTCAAGGCTCCGACATTAATACCGGAGATAACAATGATGAAGATGATGATGATGAGATGGGGTCTTAGTCCCCGAGTTGATGGTCTTTATCCTCCCTTTTCAATCCAAGGCCTTTGGTATGCTCCTCAAAATCAATCCAAATGACAAGTACGATCCCTCCCTTTTATCCAAATTCTCTCCTTCACGTTTAATTTTCGCATGCATTTAGTTGATAAATCATTTAGTTGCATCATATAGGATTGCATTAGATTTCAATTTTGTAATATATTGTCACATTTAGTAATTGCATTCACATAGCATAATTTGCATTGTCATTTCAATTATGCATATAGAATAGAGCATGCATTGCATTTTCAAAATAAAAAAAACCAACTAAAAAATTGAAAAATGACAAAAACCACCAAAAACATGTTATTTTCTTTCACTAAAATGCCCTCCCATGTCTATAAATAAGTGTGGGGAGGGCCTAAAAAAAAAACAACAAAAACATGCTTTTAATTTGAATTCCCTCCACACATTTATTTCCATTTGGAAGTAATATAAATAAATAAGTGTGGGGAGGGAGTTCTCATATCAAAAACCCAAAAATATGTTTTTTTTTTAATTTTTCAAAACCAAAAATCACAAAAATATGTTATTTTCCCTTTGAAAAATCAAAAATCAAAAAAAATATGTTCATTTCTTTTTCTTATTCACTCCCTATGCTTTTGTCCATTGAGGACAATGTACATCTTAAGTGTGGGGAGGGAAATATCACTCTTGTGAATATTTGTTTATAATTGTAAATGTTTATTAAATTAGATAAAACGCCTAAAAATTGAAAATTTTCTGAAAATTCAAAAAATTGCATTGTATATATATGTTTTGTCTAACCTTTTGGCTTGGCACATTGACTACTTGAGGCAAAAAGGAGCTAGAAGACCGCTCGGTATAACCCTTCCTATCTCTTGCTCCTTTTACTATTCTTTCTTTTTGGTATCTTGGATATTTTGAAGGAGAATGGGAATTTTGTTGCTTTGGGTGTCTCCTTGGGAGACCGTTTGGAATCTTGGTGTTGATGTGCTGCTAGGTTTAGCCAATTTGTTGCACGTTTCATTTCATGTTTGTTTAAATTTCCGCATGCATTTGTTCACATTTAAATACTTGTTGCATTTCTTTCTTTTGCATTTGAGTTTGTAAATAAGTTTTTAAGGAAGAGCATGGTCAAAGGAAGGGAACCAAGTACCCCCATGATGAACTAATGTGCCCAATTGTGCCTTTCCCCTCCTCGTGACTCACGCCCGTGGCCTCTTAGTTAGCCGAGGAAGGAGGGCTTGACCAATGAGTTTAGACTGATCTTGTGAGACCTAGGGCCGTAGACTAGACCTTTGGCTCGACTTAGCTACTCAAAGGTAAGGGTAGAGCCTCCTAGGGCGGGTACATTCATACCCCGCCCTCATCTAGGTTCGAGAGTAGGTCTCCTCGCGAGGCGTGTCACATCATTACGCATAAGTGTGTCGCATTGTCCTTAGATCATGAAATTGCATTACATTTTTGTGCATATGATATGAAGCAAAAATCAGTTTATATGAACCTCACATAGCCAAATAGCCTTGTTTTATTCCCTACATTGTTTCCCTTTTTTATTCACCCCCTTGAGCTTAGCCCTTTTCATTTGGCAAACCCACCTAGATAGCTACATTCCCATAACCACCCTTCCTTAATCAAGAATTGGTCGGTTTTTATAGTTGTGTTGTAGGAGGTGATTTGGGACATAGTGATGGATAGTATACATATCCATTTGGGTCGGAATTTGGTATGATTTGGCTTTACATACAAATAAGAGGTTTTGAAAAAAAAAAAAAAAAAAAAAAAAAAGGAAAATGAAAAACAAAATAGAAAAGTGAAAAAGTCATGAAAAATCAAAAAAATGAGTTGTGTTGTATATATTTGTTTGTTGTCAAGAAAAAGAAAAAGGCAAGCAACACCCCTACTCATCATTTAAAGGGGTAGAAAAAAAAAGCCGTTGCTAAATAAAAAGGGGCAAATTAATGTTTTTCCAAGGATGAGTCGGGTTTGCACATTTTTTGCATGGCTTGGGAAACCGAGTCGTTGTTACGGTGTAGACGTTACCATTTGTTGAAATAAAAGGAGTTTTGTCAAATTTTTCCTACTTGAGTTGGGTTTATGCAATTTTTGCATAGTTTTGGTCATCATTGCTATGTTAGGGCATAGACGTGTCTCATGTGTTGCAATAAGAGATGGGATGTGATGTGTCGACGATTCTTGATTTGAGCCCCACATATCCAAACGGTGCTTGCACCAATCCCGTTTCGACCTTCTCCTTAGCCCCGTTGTAACCCTTGCTTCATGTTTTGTGCATTTTCCCATTGTTTGCATTTCATTGGACATAGGACGATTTTACACACTAGATTGCGGGCACGTTTTCGCTAGTCGAGTTAGTTGAGTGATTTTGGTTACTTTTTGTCACAAAAATCACCCTGTTCTTTCATTGAGTGACGAGTGAAAACCGTGAGGATGTCGTTGCCTTGGTCCCCTTAGTCATGGGTCCTTTGGTTGAATCTTGTGTCGGTTTTGTAATTCTCGGCGGACTTGCCCTTTCTCCCCTTACCCCGCTCTTGAATTAGTTTCTTGAGCATTGGTCACACAAGGGTTGCTTTTGTCACAATTAGGGGGTTGGCACCTCAATTGGCACTTCTGAGACGGTACTCCCGACTGAGACCATGTTTTGTTGTTTGAAAAATCCGACCACTTAGATGAGGAAAGTGGATCATTTTGTTAGATGCATTCTATTTGTTGATTACGTGCTTTCATGATGAATGTGTCGAAAGTTTTGTAGCAAGACCCAACTTGCCTTGCAATAGGGCGCTCTCCCCTCATGAGTGTCAAATTGTGAGTTGAAGGGGCGTTGAGTGCGCTAATACTCGATCGGCTTAAGTAGTAGTTTAGTTGGGTGATGCTTATATTGTGCATCCACTCTTCATATCCATCATAATAATGCTTTGTACATTTGGTTTTGGGACTTACTCGGGGACGAGTAAGGCTTAAGTGTGGGGAGGTTTGATATACGATTAATTTACCTCTAATTCCCTCTTTCTTTTATGCATACCGACTCATATCGAGTCGGTTTCGGGTGTTTTTCCTTGCATATTGTGCCCAATACCCGTACTTGTTACCGTGTGTGTCCTTTTGTAGGAAACGACCCAAGTATGGAGAAATTGGGGCAAGAAAGGCACCCCATTGCCTTTACATGAAGAAGAGGGGAAGAAATGGTGAAGAGTGTGTTTCTTGAGAGACCGGCGGGCGGGTCTGCCACGGCAAAACACACCCCAGAGAATCACTGAAGTTTTTGAAGAAAAGATGAAGACTGTGTTTTGCCGGCAGGCCGGCAACCGGCCCACCGGTAAAACACAGCAAGTGGAATTAATTGGAGTTTTTGGTGAAAAACAAGCTTGACCTCGCTGCCGGTAGGAGCACCGGCAGCCGGTCAACCGGCATTTCACACATCAACAAAGAAGAAGAAGTCCTGAAGAGTGTGTTTTGCCGGCAGGCCGGCATCCGGCAGCCGGCCCACCGGCAAAACACGGATGCCAGATATTTTAATTCATTGCACGGTTTTGCCGGTTGGACCACCGGCAAAACGCAGCAGCAGCGGATTTTGGGCTTTTCTCTTTTTTCTTCCTCTTTTCTTCCTAATCTTGTACAAGCCTATAAATACCCCCTCTTAAACCCTTTTGTACACACAACCCTAGATCCAGAATTTTTACCCTTTCAAGCTTTAAACTTTCTTAATCTCTTTGTTAATCTTTCTTTAATTAGAGAAGTTCTTCAATCAATTAGTGATTGAATTTGGGTTTGTAAGAAGATTGAAGGATTTCCTTCTTTATTAATTCTATCCCAATTCCTCTTTCACTACTTTGTTGGTATTAATTCTCTCCCTATTCTCATTTGTTTACATTTTGTTCTTCTTTTATGTTTGTTAGATTGTTTATGTTAAGATTGTTGGTATTGTTTGTTTGTAGTTGTTAATTTCATCATTGTTCACCTTTTCATTGTTCATCTTTCCTTTGTTTCTCTTTCATTAGTTCATCCTTGGGTAGTTGTCCTCAAAGACTTAATCTTTGAGTTGATTTGGTTAAAGATTGTGTCTTTAAGTTTAATCACCCTTGTTATTAGATTAAATCATCTTTCCTTACACCTATTGTTAGATTGTTGCATGTTTAGTAGTGAATTTCATCTTCCCACCATGTTTGTGACCAAAGTTTCCATCTTTATTGTCTATTTTGCAATTAGGACCATGATTAGTGAGTAGTCTCCCACTAGGGCTCGGTTTGACCCAACATGAGTAATTTCACTAATTGAATTTCATAAAGGCTAATTATTTGGGGAAATTGGTGAGGGTAGTTTAGAGGATTGACATGGTTTATGGGTCGACTTTTGGGTAGTGTTGACTTACGACCCTTGACCACCAACGAGAGTTGGTTAGGTTGTGATTTGGATACCCGAGACTTGACCCTATTGTTATCCTTGGTTGAGACCGAAAGGAGAACAGGGTAGGACACCTCTAAGCTAGCGTTTGAAATCGACCCTCGAGAGAGGGAGTGGGATGACCAGGGGAATTGACGGAGCTTAATGACCTTAGCAAATATTGGACTACCTTGGGAATAATGCATGTTTTTGGGGTAGTCGGGTATTGAGTTAGGGATTCCGACCTTCGAACCCGAGAGGGGGGTTGGTGGGTAGTACTAGTGTCCTATTTCGAACCCGAGAGGGGGGTCTTAGGCGAATTAGAGTTGTCACCTCCTCACCTTCCTACCCTTGTGATTAGCCTAGAGATTTGATTGTGTGGAATTACGAATTGTTTGGGAAGAACCGAGTCTTAGGCCTTTTAATTATTTGATTTACAACTTAGTTCTATCTTGCTCACTTTTTATTCTCTTGTTTAATTGCATTTCATTTTATTTTGTCTAATTTAGTTATTAGATTAATTCTCTCTTCCCTTATTTTCGACTTAGCTAAACGATAGGATTAGAACAATTAGTAGTCTTCTCAACTCCTTGTGGGATCGACCCTTAATAGTGTACAACAATAAAATCGTGCACTTGTGAGGTATAGCTTGATACCATCAGGATGTAAATCAATTAGTATTAGTATAATTTGTTTCTCTTATCGTGAAAAGTAGATTAATTATATATATCATTAACTATTAGTATCTAGTTATTTTCTGCAATTCCATAATTGAAAGATGATTGATTCCCAAAAAAAAACGATAATGATAAGAAGGGAAAATATATTATGCCAACTTTGAAAATTATAAATTACTCTAGATAAGAGTATAAAATTGAGAACAAATTTTATTATTTAGGTCATTTTATATGAGCCTATTTTCTCTCCATTTCCTAAAAAGAAATGGAGAGGCAAGTTCTTATTAATGGTCCGAATCGTATTTTGTCATTTAATGGTTCTAAATTTACGCATAAAGAAAAAGGAAAATGAGGATGATAATGGAAATTATTATTTAAAGAGATTGTGAGAAAAAATAGAGAGAAAAGAAATGGAGAGGATCATTTCTATTTATAGGATCTTTGATACCATTGATTTATTCCTCTCTACACCATATAGTCATTATTTACATTCCCACCCCCCAAACCATAATCCCTTCAACAAACACCCTTCCCCTCACTCAACAAATCTCCCCAATAATTTTCCATATATATAACCTCCCCACCATACTCCCATTTTCTTCTTTGACAGCCATCTTTTTTCATTTCATACACCTTTATAAATGTCTCATTATTTCTAGAGAGAGAGAAATAAAAAAGAAGAAATAATTAAAAGAGTTGAATGTTGTTTGATCAGACATTTATAACAACCATGTCTACTTCTTCTTCTTCCTCTTATTCTTCTACTTCTTCTACTTCTCCTCATCTATCTTCTTCAGATAAGAAGCATTGGTGGTTGAATACCAAAAAGGTTACATTTTTATCTTTTACTAATTCTTGTTTAAGACGAGAATACCCGTCCTAAACTTAAAACGAGTCAAATAACATTGAGAAGATAAAAGCAGACTATTTGGTCCGTTTTAATCTTGAGACGGACATTTAAAAGAGACTAATAGTTCAAATTTTTACATTTTTTTAATCTGGGCAATTCTTAATTTTCCTTTTCTATAATGGGTATTTCTCAAAATATTAGTTTGATGATTTTGATCTACATGGGTGTTTTCAAAGATCATTTTTTTTACTTTGATGTGTTTTTTTCTATACATTACAATAATTTGTTTAACCGCAGATATCAGCTAGCTTAATTAGTAACTCGGGTTTAAATACCGTCAGCATCAAATTTACCCAATCAGTATTTCATGCAAAACCATAAATTTGTCAAAATATTACTGGATTTTCATAAAAGATTCAACATTTATCTGATTCTGATTGGTTGAATATTAACAGATGGTTGACAGATATGTAAAAGAAGCAAAGGTGATGATCTCAACAGGGGAGCAGACCGAGTTAAACTCAGCACTGAGTCAACTCGATGCAGCATTATCACTCTCACCTCGTCATGAACTCGCTCTTGAACTCAGAGCTCGTTCACTTCTCTACCTACGAAGATACAAGGATGTTGCAGACATGTTACAGGATTACATTCCGAGTTACAAGATGGATGACTCGTCCGGGTCATCGTCCGATAACTCGTCTCATTCCTCGTCTAGAGAACGAGTCAAGCTGTTGGGATCGTCTTCGTCGAATAACAGCACTGAGTTCGATTCACCGAGTTGTGATTACCCTTCTTTTAAATGTTTCTCTGTTTCTGATCTTAAGAAAAGAGTCCTCTCTGGATTTCACAAGAATAATGATAAAGAAGGCCAATGGAGGTAACGAATCGATCTCTCTTTCGACAAATAATATAATGTAGATTTATTTTACGAGTTAGTCTTGCTTAATACCGTCTTAAACTTACAACATAATCATTATAACTAACATTAAATAAGTCATGTTGGACCGTTTTATTGTCAAGTAATATTCATTTTATTTTACACTGTGAGACGGTTTATTCTATAAGTTGTGCATCACATGGAAAGAGACGCTTTAATCTTAAGACGGTCTCAAATGAGATTCTGCATACTTTTACATGATGTAGCTCAAAGTTCAAAACTTTTGCTAACTAACAAATTAACTAAGGTTAAATCCATACATTAAATTTAGTAAATTTATGACAATTACTTTGCTTTTATCGAAAGAAACATGATCTTGTGCATTACGCTAAGACATTATGTCCACCACCCTCACTCTGTTTTTTTTGTTATTGGATATCTCATATAATTTCCCATTCCCCAAAAACTTTTTAATTTGGAAAAAATTGGACCTAGTAAAAGTGCAAACTTTTCAAACTTTTATTTGTAATGTCGAGACGATCTTACATTGTGAGACGGTTTATTTGTATAAAAATCCCTCTTTTATTGTTAGCCATAAATCAATGAATTTTTATAAAGAGAACCGTCTCACGGTATTAGGCCGTCTTATTTTACAATTTGTGTGTGATGTGGTGTTGTAGTCTTGTAGAGCTAATGAGATTGATCTAAGTCAAACATTAGTTAAACAATTAGTCTCCCTTAAGACGATAATTTACGCCTAATTTGTAATGTAATTAGATGAAATTTTGAAAAAAAGAAGCTTAACAAAAATATAATGTGTTGCACAAATTCTACATTGTTAGACCGTCTCACCTAATAATTACTGAATGTGTTGTATTCTTGTAGAGCCATTGAAATTGATCTAACTCGAACATTAAATAAATAATTTTACGCTGAATTTGTAATATAATTAGATTAAATTTAAAAATTCATGGCATTTGAATAAACATTGTAGTAGAAATCCTTGATTAAATTAGTTTTGTTTGTGAATTTACAGATACTTGGTTCTAGGACAAGCATGTTGCCACCTAGGATTAATGGAGGATGCAATGGTGCTTCTACAACACGGCAAACGCTTAGCTTCCGCGGCTTTTCGCCGCGAAAGCATATGTTGGTCTGACGACAGTTTCTCCTTCACTGTCGACTCTGAGTCCACGTCATCATCAGAGTCAGCCGTTAATCACCGCCAACCGCTAACAGAAATCGAGTCAATCTCCCACCTTATAGCCCACATTAAGCTCCTTCTCCGGCGTCGAGCAGCTGCAATGGCTGCCTTAGATGCCGGTCTATACACTGAGTCAATCCGCCACTTTTCGAAGATTCTAGAAGGTCGCCGTGCTGCTCCACAGGCTTTTTTAGCTGAGTGTTATTTACACCGGTCTGATGCATTTAAGTCAGCTGGCCGGCTCGTCGAGTCTATAGCTGATCTGAACCGGACTCTTGCTTTGGACCCGTCCTCCACTACCGCACTTCAAGCACGTGCCGGTTTGTTTGAAATGATTGGGTGTATAACCGATGCGGTTCATGATCTTGAACATGTAAAATTGTTGTATAATTCCATTTTAAGGGACCGTACACCGGCCGCTCCAGCATGGAAACCGAAGTCGGTTTCGTATAGGGAGATACCGGGAAGACTTGTTACTCTAGGGTCAAAGATGAACCAATTAAAGCAGAGAATTGCAATGGGGGAGACCGGGAATAATGTCGATTATTATGGTTTGATTGGGTTGAAAAGGGGTTGTTCTAGATCGGAATTGGACCGGGCACATTTATTGTTGGCTTTGAAACATAAACCGGAAAAGTCAATCAGTTTTATAGACCGGTGTGAATTTTCCGATGAAAAGGATTATGATTCGGTCAAAGATCGGGCTAGAATGTCAGCTGTTTTGTTGTATAGACTTCTTCAAAAGGGTTATACTAATCTTTTGGGGTCAATAGCGCAAGAGGCGGCAGCCGAGGGGTGCAAGAAGGCTGCTTTGGCCTTGCAACAAGCCCAGGCCCAACACCAGCAGCAGCTAGAAATGCAAAAGCATAGAGTCCACGTAAATGAGGTGGAATCGGAGCCTAGTCCGGTGGCTAAAGCCGAGGTTGATCAAACCGAGGATAGGCTGGATTTAGGGTTCTCGTTCCAAGGGGTATTTTGTAGGGACTTGGCTACGGTGGGAAATTTGCTATCACAATCCGGGTTTAACCGGCCGATTTCGGTCAAGTTTGAAGCCTTGAGTTGTTAGAGTCTTAGAGAGGGTGTGGTACAAATTGCAGGGGTGGTTATGCAAAATTATGAAATTTGGGGGGAGTTGTTTCGGGTTTTTGAAACATGTGGGGAGTATGGTGGGAAGGAAAATCAACTTCGGGGGTTTAATCATAAATATTATGGACCGGCGGATGGACGGAAATGTGATGAATATTGATGTTACTTTCATGTACATAGCAAAAAAAAAAAATGAAAATAACAAGGGAGCGAAGGAATTTAAATTAAATGGACTGCCGGAAAATTTTGGGGCCTTGATATTTAGTTGTATAGACTTTTTGTTTCGAAAATTCAGTTTTCTTTTCGCTATCTTAGAATTATTAATGAAATCTATCTAATATCTAGCACCATCTCATATTTATTTCTAATTACACTAAATACTTACTACGATGTAAAACATGTCGAAACAAAGTTATAATTAACACTGTCTACGCCTACAACGCAAAACCTGTCGAAATAAAGTTTTATTGGTTAGGAAGTTAGGATTTCTTGGATGCGCATCGAGCACAATAAATATAGTCTTACAAAAGTTGAATCTAAAAGATTGACAAACAAAAAAGGGGAAAATGGTTCTATATTAAAAGGGTAGGAAGATCACAAGATTTTGGGTGGAATTTAATGATAATTGGTTGAAAAGAGAAGATGTGTGTGAGTGTGATTGGGCACTAGATAGTAAATACCATGTATTTTGGACCTCTTAATTATTCCACCCCATGCCTTTTGCTATAATATCTGTTTTTACTTTTGTAGTTTGTTAGAAAATAAGACTAACATTAATGCATATGCGATCCAATCGTTGTTTCACTAATTGTCAGCTAAACAACTACCATGTCAACGTAAATTCAACATGATTAATAATGTAGATTGGAATACGGTAAGTCTTTCTACGACGGTCTTAAATTAAGACCTTATAGAATCTCTCTTTCATTTTAACATCATTTAAAACGGTTTTAAGTGCTGTCTTAACATAAAACGGTCTTAAATAAGAATTTGTGATTTGAATAATATCATTAACCTTCAATATAACCAAGACAAAAGTCAATTTACATCTTAAAATCTTATGTAGTTGTATGAGAATGATCTTATCTAATTTTATGCATCAATTCTTATTTAAGACGGTTTTTAACTTAAAGCGACTCTCACACCCGAATTCATTTATGTCAACCCATTGACGTGGGATGCAGAGAAACACATTCAATTAGCCTATATGCTCCCTAAATAGCAGAGCAGAGCCGAGCGTTGGATTCCCTGAGGTTGTGTTGACAGTACTCGAAGCATGCTAGTAGATTTTTTGAAAGTTGGCGGGTAACATTAATAGAATCAGTCATTTATTAACAACTACTCTGTAGATAGATAGCTACGTACAGAAGGTTACTACTGTTAACGTAACTTACCGGAAAAAGAAAGTTGGGAGTAGGTCTAGCTGGCTGATAGCAACAAAGGATGGGTCTAATCACCCCCTCAATTGCACCCATTTAAAGCTGTGTTCATTCCTTTATTGCACACTAGATTAGCTTTAATACGAGTAATGTTTTATTAGTCCCGTTCCAGCGAATTAAGACCATCCCCAAGCAAGGTCAATTGGGGGTCAATTGGTGAAAGGTCACCTTAATCCACATTTAAGCAAAAGATTAGGATGACCCAAAGGTTGAAAAGGTGAGAAGAGGTCAATTGGTGACCTTCACTTGCTCAAATTGACCCAAGAATTGACCTTACATGTGTCAAATTGTAATTGGTTACAATATTTAAAATCCAATAAAAAAAAACTAATATATTAACATTAAAAGTACAAAGAGTATGCGGTTTTTTTAATGTATGCGGCTTTTTTAATTATGTATGCGGTTTTTTTAATTATGTATACGGTTTTTTTTAATGTATGCGGCTTTTTTTAATTGCTCAAATTATGTATGCGGCTTTTTTAATTATGTATGCGGTTTTTTATTGTCAATGAAATCGTCTTTTCGATTATTAAATTTTAACTTTGTTATTTAATAATTTTTTTCCGAAGTGTACGTCATTAAATTAATGTTTAATATATTGGATGAGTACTTTTATTTTTTTACAATTACAATAAAAACTTGTGTATAATTAGTTAGTAAATAATAATTGAAAAAAGTAAGAGAGAGGTTTTAGTGGGGTAGAGTGTAGAAAATGATTGGAAATGTTAGAAAGTGGAAAATGATTGGATTAATTGACCCAGGTCGTGACCTTTTGCTTGAGAGGGTGAACATGGGTCAAGTTAATAAGGAGTCATTAAGAGTAAAATTCTAATTGACCCGATTAAGTCGACCTTTTGCTTGGGGATGGTCTAAGATCCTCTCCATTGTTCTAAACGGTGCAAATAAAGATATCAATCAAATCTCAACCGTTGGTTATTGAGAAGGTAATGAAGGGGATCCGAACTCTATTCAGACCTGTTTTCAGTTTATGGGTAGACCCCTCCAGACTCCGATCATCCCAAGTTCGATTTTTTTATTCGCAAAAGATAAGAATCAAATCCGGTCATTACTACTCACAAGTCATCCCAATCAACTTTGGTATAATCTAGTTATTTTATCAGAACTCACGAAAATAACTATTAGAACAAAATTAAGAGATTCAAATTTTAATAGATCAAATAAAGAAGGTAATGCAAGTAGTTTTTACGATTTTTTTCTTGTTTTTTTTATCATCAACGTGTTCAAAGACTAACCAGAGAAATTTCGCCTAATTTCCAGAAAGTACAATATAACACTTCATATAAAGTCATTAAAATCAACTTTTAATAGCATTAATAATTGTTGTGAATGTTTGGGAAAGGCTTTGCATGAAAATGGCAAGAACCTAATAAATCATCAAAGATTGGAGGCATTATATTTGGATTCATTATATGCTGAAATGCAATTAAGTCACAGACTAACAGGGCATGTACAGGATAATAGGAACCCAAGGCCAAGGCAGTTGTAATTAGTGCTTGGCCAATAGCGCAAATTATAAAGTGAATAGTCTTTTTGTTTTGTTTTTTTTATCAGAAGTATTCTCTACTGATAGTTAGGGCAATTTCTTTGGAGATACTGAACGCAATTTAATGGGTTGACCCCTTGTCCTCTCCCAAGTTTAACTTTTTTATTCGCAAGAGTCAGTTATCAAACTCCTGATCACTCACACCAGCCACCGTTGATATAAAGTAAATAGTTATCATTTATTATAAAGTGATTATTTTTTATTTGTTGTATTAAAGAGTGATCACACACAATAACTATTAGGTGAATAATGTCATTGTTTTAGGACCCATTTGCTTTTCGGATCTTTTCTTGGATTCCTTTCTTTTGTTTATGATGGAGTCTGTGTTTTTGCAAAACTCAAGATAGTGAGATTGAGTGTTACTTGTGCTCATTGTTGTTCTTTAGGTGGTCCTATTTACATTTTCACATGTAATTGATGACTGTAAATTATGGGCATCCCATTCATTGTAAGCATGTATACATACATTGCATTGGGGTTGTTATTGCCTTTTTGTGTGCGACGGTCATATGGTTATCTGTGTAAAAAATGATCATTTTATGTTAAATAGTTACATTTTATACTAAATGTGACCATTTCTAAAAAGTGGACATAGTAATTAAAATTGGTCATTCTTTAATATAAAATGATCAATTTCTACCATAAAATGACCATTTTTTATATGGTCGCATCATATAACGGTTTTATAGTATAATTTATGTATAGTTTTAATGGTGCTACCATAGTTTTCCTTTGGAAAAAGTTATGGTGTGATTTACACGAATTTAGTCACATATTTTTGAGCGGTACTAAAAATAATACAAATATACAATATTGTAGTGTAAGCCTGTAACTCATTTAAATAGAGATTATTCAACGATTTTATATCTACTCCATTATTTAACTTTAACGGTCTTATATCAGGACCGGAGTTACTATTTACATTTACACAATGAAATGAAATTTTTGTTCATAGATTAATCATAAGGAAATCCTAGCAAAAGAAATTAAAGTTTTATTAAAGTCCAATGGCATTATATTACCAAAATACTTATTTAAACTTGCATTTGATATTTTTTTTATCAAAAATACATAATACTCAATTTATTTACAGTAAGTCTTCCTTGTGACGGGTATATCCGTCACAAACTTATAACGGATCAAATATCACCCACATAGGTAAATAAGACAGAATTTAGGGTATTTAGGGAGTCACAAATGACTTGTCTTTATCTAATTATGTGGGTGATATTTAACCCGTCACAAGCTTGTGACGGATATGCTCGTCCCAAACAAGAATTTGTGATTTATTTTTGCTAAGACATCATTTGTTTTAGTCGTTTGGTCGAGTACTACTTTTATTCACTTCAAAAGTATATTACAAAGTAAAATATAAGCAAGTTGGTTGGATTGTTCACGTAAAAACTTACATGCAAAATTTCACATTTTGAGGAAGCAAAGTAAAAGAGTGAAGAGTACTTGAAGAGAAAGACTGGCATTTCTTAATAGATAAAGATACCCTTGGGCAAATAACAAAGGAACCCTTACAAAGAAAGTATCTTAAAGGAGATTAAAGCCAAATCTAGTGATAGTTTTGCACAATTTTCTACATTACTCTTCTAAGAAATCCCAAAAAGTCATGAAATAAAATAGGTTCTTGTTCACTTGTACATTAGTGAAACTACTTACACTTTTTTCCCCTCAAGTTTAGGAAGTTTTCTTCCCTTACAAGTGATTTACTCTTTACATTTTTTATTTGTTCTTTTCCTATAAATGGTACCTAATTTAACAAGTCACACTATTTTTTAAGCAAGGTCCACTATTGCTTTCACTTGTTTTTTCACATTCTAATCTTGTGACATTTTGTTAGATTTTCATTATTGCAATAGATAAAAAAGGAAAATGAGATGTCGCAGGTCACCATCAGATGATAATCCTGATATCGAATGTTAGTAGCATCATCTTACATAGTCACATTATAATATGTGGAGTTTATTAAAATAGTTGCACCTTATTATTATCCGATTTTATAAAAAAAAATACATTGAGAACTCTATTTTGTGATGTAGAGAAATTTGTTAAGTCGATCTTTACCTGATGAGTTTAAAATTGTTTTAAGTTTTAATGTTTTTTTGCACCACAAAAAAAACCTTTTGAAAATGTCAAATGTATTGTTGAACTTTAGATTTTACAAATCTCATTTGTTAAGACATTGTTTTCAAGAAATATATATTTATTGTTTGACTTTGCAAGAATGAGACATTATGTAGAAGGAAAATAAGAATACGAAGCAATGTCAATGTTGAAAAGTGAGTCCAACCTACCAAAGCATTTGAATTTCAAGTTGACAAATTGAATAAATAAACTCATGATTTCTTTATACAAAATGACATGACATTAATTTATAAGTGACACCATTTCAACAATGACATTAATCCAATATTTCTCTACTACTCCCTCCATTCAACTCCACACTACCATTATCCTTTATGCACAAGTTTTAAGAAGAAATTAAAATAGTATTAAAAGGACAAATGTTTTATACAAAAAGTTCTTTATTAATGGTGAATATGAGTCTTGATGGGAATTATTGTGGGCCATGTGTGGCATTTAGTGTAAATATGGTGTTTTAATTAGGACAAAATAGGGTATTATTTTGCCAATTATAGAAAGTAGTAGTGTGGAATTGAATGGACCAAAATAGAATAGTGGTAGTGTGGAGTTGAATGAAGGGAGTATTACTAATCACAAAATCTCATTAAAGACGGGCACTATCCGTCACAACCTGAAGACTGATTATGCCCCTCTCACAATATGCAAGTGACACTATCTATGAGGTACTCCATTTGCCCCCTACTTGTCCTCCCACTTGCCTTATTGTGAGAAGGGCACTATCCGTTTTCAGCTTATAACAGATAGTGCCCGTCACAACCAAGACCAACTGATTAATTACTAATAACAATAAATAATAAATTCACGTTTAAAAAAAACATTATAGTAATAACAATAATAATAAAAACCTGCCTCTAAGGGTAAAATATAATGGTTCAAATTTACGAGAGATTTCCAAGAGTTTAAGACTTGGGTTCAAGGCTTCAAACACCACCGAGAGCAATTTTCTAAAATTTATTTATGACCTGATTTTAAACTTTGATGTATATATACTCGGAGATTTACTTAACCCAAACCAAAAGCTACGGTCGTAGGACTAGATACCTCCTCATCTGAAACAGAAATAAATAGATACCAAGTGACGTCCTATAATATTAATTTATCATTCATTAATCTTTTACTCCGTATTAGTTAAGTTCCAACATTTTGAATTATACATCCACATGGAGCATAATACGCAGAGAATAAATGGTTTAGCTGGAAATACAAGGCTAATGGTGGAGATAAAATGGACTAAAACATGCTATCACATCTTAGATAGCCTCTCCCCAGTTAGTAAACGAGTATTTTATTACTCCATGCTCCGCATTAAATCGTTTTTTTCTAAAATGTGTCGTAAGGACACATATTAGAGTATTAAATGAAAAGTTTTTTGACTATAAAATGACATAGGAAAAGGAATACGGCATTATCAAACTTTCTAGTCAAGTCTCCTTATCAATTATCATATTACCTTATGTCACATTTTAGAAAAACCGTTGCTAAATTTTACTCATAACATTGTTAATCATATAACTAGTGCATCAAAGTATGAACCCTAGATAGTTTATACTCGTAATTAGCAGCTGTTGTTCTCTGTTATCAACTGTTATCATTGGCCATTGAACAAATCTTTTGCAACTTGTTAAAGAGTATTATACTCTTAAATCTCTTATTATGTTATTAAATATTTTGATTAATTAACAATTCCCTTGGATAACGTTTTATTATAGGATAGTGTGATTTGATTTTTGCCGTACCAAATTTACGTAGTCAGAGTATTTGGAGCATCTGCACATTGGACTTTATACTCCAACTCTTTAAGCAATGTTGCGATTAGTCAATTTCTTAACTTTGTATTTTGTAATTATTCTCAAGTTTCAAACTTTGCAATGAACTTGTGCCAGTGTATGTCAGTAATATTTGGACTTCCTAGAATTATCCTACTGTAGATAATGGAGTATATGTTGTACATTGAAGTCGACTTTCAACCGTTCATTGATAGATCGTATAGTAAGAACTAAGAAGTATAAATTTGAGGTTTACAATGTGAGAATATTAACAACCATTAGTTTGAACTTTTAATTGACATAGTATCAGAGTTAGCATGACTAAAAGGTAACAAGTTCAAATCTCACCATTTCTCATTTCTAAAGTGACATATTCCCTCCTAGTCTCTATTTTCTTCCTTTTTTTTTGTTGGCACAAGTTTTAAGGAAATGAATAAAATAGGAGTAAAAGTGGTGGGTGGGTTTGGTGATAGGAGAGACATGAATAATTAGGAGTTAAATAATAAATTGTGTCGCCAAAACATTAAGGAAAGTAATAAAATATGAGTAAAAAAGTTGGTGGGGTTTGATGATAGGAGAGAGAGATGAATAAAATAAGATTAAAAGTTTCTAAAAGAAGAAAGGGGAAGAAAACCTAAATAATCCGTTTAAGGAAATAGGGAAGAAAATAGTGAATAGGAGGGAATATTTAGCATCAGGTATGAGTATGCATGCATGCGTTGCCTCCAGACTTCAAGCTAAGTCCAATAATAGACATTCGTGTGAGAGGGCGTGTTAGAATCTTGATTAAGGGACTCCAACCATCAGATTAAGCTTAACAAATAAGTATGCGTTTTTGTTATCTCTTAAAAAAAATTTACGAGTCTTTTAAAAAACCTTTATACAATAAAATAATATAATTGCTAAAAAAACAAAATGGTGAAAAAACTATACAAATATTTCTACCATTAGCACAAAATGTTATGGTACATAAGATTTCTTACATTATCATTTTAATAAAATGATTATGAAATTTTGAAAAAATATTCGTATTAATTTCTTCCTTTTTATACTCGGAAATATTACGTTCACATGAAATATGAAATATTGTAAATATTAAAAATGAAATATAAAAAGAAAAATGTGTAGGGATAATTTTGGAGATAAACTAGAGGAAAAGAAAGGAAAAAAATGAGGAAGAGAAGAGAAAAGATAGAAAGGGAGTAAGGAGAACACGTGATGTTTGAATGTTGGGAACATCGGAAAGAGGAAATGTCGTGGCCAGATATGATGATGTCAGTGCCAACCATGTGATGGAATAATACATCTACTCTTTTTTTTTTTCTTTTTTTTGGTTATTTTTAAATATTCCCACAAATTATAGAATAAACCGGTTTTTCTATCGTAAAATGATCCTTTTATATAAAAAAAAAATAGCTCATTTATTACTTTCAACAAATGAGAAATGAGTGATTGTTTTATAAAAAGGGATAGTGTCCTGTAGTTACTGCACAAATTCTCATTAAGATGAACATAACCGTCTTAACCTAAAGACGGGTCAAGTATCACACATAAAATAGAACAAAAACAGAATGCAGAAGGTTTGTCTCATCTATACAAGCAGTCTGTCTCATTAAAGACGTACACTATCCGTCTATAATTATAGACGGATAATGTCCCTCTCACAAATAAAAATGGGTAATGCAAGTGGGGTATCCATTTCCCACCCACTTGCACTACCCATTTTCATTTGTGAGAGGGACACTATCCGTCTATATCTATAGACGGATAGTATCCGTCTATAATGAGAATTTGTGCTATACAAGTTGGGTGTTATTTTACCCGTTTTATTCTAAAGATGGATATATCCGTCTTAAGGAAGACTAACTGAAATACATGTGGGCTTTTGGGCCTTGATGGTTGGGTCAACCATGATTGGTCCATGAGGTTGGGAAGTTAGCAGAAATTCTGACACTTGAGTTTGACGTTTTAGCTTGGGCTTTCTTGTTTGCATATCAACTTATGCTGTCATCGTACGTTTTACTAACCTTTTACTATTTCATTCACTCTGTTTCCTGTCGTTTTAGTTTGAATCAACTTCTTGGTCCAACAAATAATTTGAATTGAACGGTGATTAATTTAATTATTTATCATCTACATTATTGTACTTGTATTCTCGTATTCGATTATAAACGCAAACACGAATCTCTGATAATTTTACCCATACAGATGTTGAATGAGCTAACAATTAGAGTTAAATATATGGCTTTGGATTTCGATTTGAGTAAAGGTTCACCAAATTCAATTGAGGGGTACAAACTTTTTAGGTTAATAACTTAAGACCATGTTCTTTTCAGCTTATCTCAATTCAGCTCACTTTAATTCAGTTTATCTCAATTCAGCTCACTTCAATTTAGCTCTATTTATCTCAACAAATTTTATTTCAATTCAGCTCCATTTAGTTCAATTCAATTTAGCTTCATTCAGCCCAATTTAATTCATTTCAATTCAGCATTCAGCTCAATTCAATTCAGTTCAATAAAGCTTCATTCAAACCAAAAGAACAGGACCTTAAAAATGGGTTTTAGTGTCAAGAAACAACCCTACAAAATCAGAGTTCAGGTAAAATAATATCGCTTCGACCTTTTCAGGTTGCAGCAACATGACTAGTATAACAAACACCTAAAGACCCTGTGACGACTTTTGAGGCTTGACAACATGGTAATTGGAAAAGCATTATGCAAAATGATAGCTTGATGTCAAATATGGTACATAAATTCATCAACTTCAACAGAACATAATTTATTTTACACACCATTGACTCGTGTAATGGCAGATTTTCTATAAGAAAATATCTAAAGCTAAATCCACTACACGGTTTTTTTCGTCTTTTTACAGTTCAGTGGCTCTTACCATTGCACCCAAAGGCAAAGTCTAGGCTCCGGCGCCATTGTTGCACTTGCATACGAGTAATATACATCATTAGCGGCAACAGTCACATGGTGCAACCCCTATCGTGTTTTCTTTGACACCGACTTTATCTTAATACTTTCAGAGGGTTGAGTTTTAGACTGAGTACACTTTGGACAAAACCAATCTTCTCCAGGAACTTCTTCGAGTGGGGGATCGCAACAATCAATGTGAGTTCCTTCCCCACAGCCAATTGAGCCGCTTTCATCACCACAAACCAACATCACGTCTTCTCTATCAGTGAACCCGCAAACTTGACATGCCAGGTCATCACTAACCTGACTTTCTGGTGTTCCTGCATCAGCAACTGACTCTGTTGACAGGTCCGAGAGCCTTGAAAACGACTTAGCTGCCCATTCATGGGTGTTGTACTGAACATGTCTATCAAGGGAGTAGCCGGGCTTGCATACATACTCCACTAGATAATCAACTGAGACGCAAGGAATTTCATGTCCAAGAAACTCCTGAACCCATTTGTCAGCACGGGTTATTCCTGGACTAACAATGGCGAAATCAAACCCAGATTTGAGAAACCGGGTGTAGGGTGGACAAGTTGCAAGGATAGTTCCATCTCCGGCCTTTACAGCGCACTTTAATGTACCCTGGTATAGACAATGACAAAGAAGTTACAAATCTACCCTGGAAAAAAAGTTACCCCTATGGTGAACATACAGGTTATTTACAGAGGGGTGATGACAAATGGGTTCAAGAGTTTCTTAGACATGAAATTCCTTGCGTCTTAGTCGATTATCTAGTGCACAATACAATAAAAGAAGGGCAAACAATCCTTAAATCGTTTTGCCTTGATCCATCATATTTAGTATATCAATGAATAGCGAGTTTTTGGAACCAAAACAATCCTTAAAGCGACTGATGGAAACACAGCATCTCTATGAAGCATAGAGAGTTGTGGGTATCCACCTTGTATCCTTAAAACTGAGCTGAAACTAAAATGTGGAATTTTTATGGGACATATGAGCTCTAAGTATCTATCTTCCAACCCAAAATTCGAAGTGTAAAAGTGAAAACGAATAGAAGGAGAAAGATACCAAGGTTGGAGCAATGCATTCTCCGTATACTACAATGTTCATGCCATAAAAAGCACCATGTCCTGTCTTCTCCCTCAGAAGACGCCATTTCCTAGGAGCCTCGAGACTAATGGAACCGTCTTCAGTAAGACCATTCTTATGCCATTCATAAGGTTCTTCTGGCAAGAATTTTCCAGCCTGACTACATGCTGTTAAATAATCAGTCTTCAGGATCCACCTGCATTTGAGATTAAAATAATTGATAACTCCTTAATTTCGTATTTCAACGGGTACATATTCTTCCTACAAGAGGTAAAGTATATGGTGGATACTGATGATCTGGAAGATCGTGGATACTGATGATCTGGAAGATCAAGACATGGATTAGAGGACGAAATGAAATGTCGGGTCATAACTCATAATTTATTAATAAAAATTATTGCATCATATGTGTCATTTTAAAAAAGTTAACTATGTACATTATAGGAAATTCTTTGTCAAGCTAAACATCTTTTGCCTTTGCTTAAAACAAATGGGAAATATATATAAATGGGGTAATGGGAGTAATTATAACATACCTGCCTGAGGCAGCAGCAGCAAAAAACTTTTCTGTTCGGCGGATTGGCTCGGGAACAATAAAATGTGTAGCCTGGTAAGACCAATGATGAGAATCTCTGCAATGTTTTCCTTTGAGACCCTTAATGACTTGATGGAACTCCTTTCTCTGTAGTCTATGGCCACTAACTATAAACCAAGCGGGTTCATTTTTAACTGCTGTTGAGTCATTTTGATTGTTTGCGGCATCTGAACTAATAGAATTGTCCTTCACTGTCAGGTCAGACTTAAGAGCTTCACCTTTACTCGTGTCTTCATGATCATGAGAAACAGGCACATTTTCCTTGTCCATTTCAGTTGTCTCCTCGGCCTTGCTTAACAAAAGAGTTCCCCGCCTCTTCTTCCCAGCTAATTTCTTTCCCTTAATTCCACCTTGATCATTACCAACAACAGAATTATTTGAAGGCACATTTTCTTTACGCTCTGAAAGAGGATCCTGTGGCTTGCTTAAAAGTAAAGTGCCACGCCTCTTCTTTCGAGTGTGTTCCACACCAGTATCAGTACATTCACTATTAACTGCAGTACAGTCATTCTTATTTGCAATTTCCGTCAGCACCTTTGTCGATATGACTGTACCTGACAACTTCTGAGGCTGTTTACCTGCATCACGTTGACCAACTTCGACAGGAGTGTCTTTTTTATTTAACATTAAAGTCCCCCGCCTTTTTTTCGATGCCAAGGTTTTCAAGCTTTTACTGTCATTGGATACACCCGGTCCGTCACAAGAAACAGTCTCTTTTACCAATTGCTCACCCTCCCGTTTCTTTCCAGTGGCGCCTAAAGTTCGTTTTTTCACGCGCTCTTTTTTCTCACAAGCTTTACCACATTCATCCTCAACCACTTCCTTCGGTGCACTAAGAAAAATATCCTTAGCCAGACTAGAAATACCCTTCTTTGGAACCAAATTTTGCTCGCCATGCTCTATACCTTTAGATTTAGCTTCAGGCGTTTTCTGCTTGTTGGTATTGTCAGTAGGTGAATAGGTCACTTCAGCTTCCTTTGCATCATTGGAAGGTTTGGCACAATCGTTGATATCATAAACAAAGCTTTGAATACTCTTAGCCTCCAAGCCAATATCCCCTTCTACTGTCGGAGAAGCCACGACTTCATCAGTAACAAATGGATTTGGATCATCATTTTGGTTGCTCTGATCAGCTTGATGCAATCCAGCATTAACTCCAGAATTATTTCCACCAAGAGAGCTCTTCTGATCAACAGCAGTTTTCTTGCTTATTTTAGGTCTAGTTCCTAATGTTTTCCTAGCAACCATTTTCTTTCTTCGTGAGTTTGAAATTGAATTACCAGTTTGATCATCAGAGTTCAGCGCATGGTTCCCAGAATTTGAAGCCACTAACTTCTTTAGCTCCGGAGAAAAGGATGCATTTTCTGGTATATTCTGTGGCTTATCCTTCGTAGTTTTGACACCTGAAGAAGCAACACTACCAGATACAGGACTGGTTTGAACGTCAATGTTCTTAGATTTACCGGCTTGTTGCTTCTCTACATTTGACTTGACAGATGGAAATTCAGTAGATAACCTATCTACAGATACTCTAGCAGTTTCACTACCTGTATGACCGCTGATAGGGGAACCATTATTGTTTTCCTTGCGAGAAAAACTCAGCGGGTTCATAGGGTCTGATGCACCAATTCTTTTACTACTGGAGGTAATTAATTTCTGCAATGTAGGGGTTATGCAAAAATCGTCAGGTTGACCAGCTAGTTGCTTCGTGTGATGTATAGTAAATAGACCATCCCCATCAGGTAGAACAGCTTTGTCGTTTGGTGCGTCAATAAGATCTTTAGCAGATATCTTGTCAGATTCTATAGTGCAAGCACCTACAGCTGGAATTACCTTTTCAGTTAAATCATCTTGCAGCCTTCCTTCTGGAATGGTTAGTCTCGCCTCAGACTGCAAGGCGAGGCTAGGCTTTCTAAGCGTTCTTCTCGAGCTTAAAGGACTATACTTTTCAGCATTGACCTCAGATAATCCTTTCGAATTAATTGCTCCACTACTTGCTGATGTGGTTTTCGCTCCATTTAACTCCGAAATAGAGTTCCTTGTAGCATCAAATTCTAAATGCTCCTTTGTTTTTATATTTTCAGATTTCGAATCGCCTGACTTCCCTTCATTGTCATTGGAAGTTTTTGGCATTATATTGGAGTTCATTGGACTAGATTGGTCAGTACCAGAAACTGCTGATCGTTTAAAGCTTGTTCCACTTATGTTCGCCAAATCCTCTAAAACATATATCGGATGACCGGATTTCACTGGAGTCTTCCTGACATATTGGTCACCTTTGTTCTGGCACATTGGTGACTGCTTGTTAATGCTGTGAAGATTTCTTGACTCTGACACTTGCTCTGGCTTTTCTGGCGACCTTGCCTCGTTCATTCTGACATTTTCGGAAAGTTCTTGGACAGATGGGATGGAAACCTTACTTGCAATCACGGGATTATCAAGGGATCTCCCAGATTCTTTTTGTACAATTGGGATCTCATCCTTAACCCTGTGATCAGTTAGCCTTGCGGTAGTATCTATCGTCTCATCTTCAGAATCATGAACCGCAGTCTCCATCATTTCCAGTTCATAGCCACTGCATGAAATAAAAGAATGTATATAGAAGGATAAAAATATGAGACAAAGGAGGAAGAGTACATCACCAATACACAACAGCCAGAATAAGGTTTTGCTTTAAATATTAAGGTAACATCAACAATTCTAAGTTCACGTTAAGAAATGATATATGCAACAGCTGACTAGCTAACCTCATTGTATAATTTTCCTCTGGCATAATTTTCCAGGCCTTCAAACTGCAAGACATATAAATAAGTAAGAATTCTAAAAACAAACTGCATTTTGATATACCTTGATGGAAGTAGGGTATTTGGTCAAACGTACCAATCTTCCAACCATTGATGATTTACGAGTTTTATTGTTGGGCACTTCTTACCCACATCATATTTCTCCCCTGTAAAAATGATGAATGAGTTTGTCACCTAGAATTGGTTTGCATTACATACGACCATAATAAAGAAAAAATAAAAAGTATTTTGCAAATCACTATCGCTTGGAGAAATTGCTGCATAACCAAGTATGAATATCAATCCTAATCATCATCCAACTATCATATCATGATACTGGATGACGATAACCAATGAAACTATATGCTCTTGGATTTCTAACAAAATATAACCTCCATCAACCAGAACAAGATATATGAGGAAGGGGGTTGGATAAAGGATCATAACCTTCAAACTTGTAGCACACAAGATGAGTAATTTTGCTAGGCATCAGTGACTTGGAAAACTCTGCTCCCATCAACTCAGTCATTGTCTACAAAGAAAACAAGTAGATATTATCAGTCACATTTGTGACAAATAACACCTCTAGATCTCCATGTTTCGTGATCATCAGAGCTCGGAACAATAAAAAGCATACCATTATGTCTTCTCGTAGATACCGAGGATATCCAGTCAAACAAATTACAAGCTCTTCAGCGCCTGGAATCCCATTCAGATCCTTCAATGGCCTATACATAATCTTTGGGTGAACGTAAAATCAGATCAGTTGAAATATCCAAACAGCACCAAAGAGCATTATCTAACTAATAAAAGGTCTGCATTACCAAGAATTAAAGGATACGAAGTCAATAAAAAAGCAACATAACCCAACTGCCTCACGGGTTCCCGCAATGGGCTTTGATATATGCAGCCTGCCATGTGTAACAACACAAAGAGGCTGTTTCTGGTTGATCCATAATGATTATTGTGTTGAGAATTGCATTGGAAGAATAGTACTTTAGCGTAAAACCTTGATATGCTACGAAAACAACCAGTTTACATCATATTGCTTCATTCCATCGCATCAAAAAACCAACGAGTAGGTATTTATTGGCTCCATTGAATGAAAACCGCAAGAGAAGAGCAACACATAAAGGAAACAAGGACATTCAAACTTTTTTGTAGATTATGCATCAGAGAACTTACATTATAACCATCAACTAACACTCCAGTATCTATGCTATGATCAATCCATAAACTTGAAACAAGAATCTTCTTATCCCGTCTTGCAGCAACGCATATAGGATCATCCTACACGTATTAAACAACGCCCGTGATTTGTTATTCAAACATGATCTCTCTAAATGAAAATTTGATTTCTACAATTAAAATTAACTAACTTGCCAAATTCAACAAATCTCTAACTAAGCACCTCACTCAAACTTCTTTTCTACAATTATTATCCCCTAAGGGTATGTTTGGATTGAGAGATTTGGAGGGAAAAGAAAGGGAGGAAGAGTAGGAGATTCAAAATCCCTTGTTTGGAGAAAACAATAAGGGTGGAGGGGAAGGGATTTGGAATGATCCATTTTCCCTCCTCCACGGCAAATCAAAATCTCTCCATAATAGGCAAGATTTGGAGGGAAATTGTATCCAAACACCCACTTCTCATTCCCCCTCCCCTTCCCTCCCTTCCCTTTCCCTACAATTTTGCTATCCAAACACATCCTAAAGGACTAAACCCTAGCTAAATCAATCAAGGGTTTCCGCCTTCCGGAACAAACAAATCGACAATTAATCGCAACCAAACGCAATTTTACACCCTAACCTAAATCAAAAGCCGTAACTGCTTCATTCCATGAACAGCAAGACTCCTCTCTAAACAAAATCAAATCGACCGGAGAAAAAATTCACAGAAAATTAACAAAAAATACAATAATAATTACCAGGATCAATTCGTGAACAATAACATGAGTGCAATCAGAAGGATACTTAGCCACATAAACTCCTCCTTTACTTACTATCTTCGATTTCACCTATACATTAATTAATACTCGTATCAAACATAGCTGATGTTAACTACGGAGTAATTAACTACGCCATCCGTCTCAATCATTTATTTACCTTTGATTGAAATACCGCTTACAAAGAATAGAAAAGTAAACAAATGATTGAGACGGAGGGAGTATGAATTAAAAAAATGAAAGCAAATTAAATTAAATTAACCTCCTGGTGTTTAATCGGGTCGAATCCGGCGAGGAAGAACCGGATACCGTCGAAAAGTCTGGGATCGTCGTACTCCATTTTTACTGGCGAAATGTAGAGAGGGAGAAATTGGGGATTTTTTGGGGGGTTTTTTAAGAAGTGGTCTTTTTTGGAGGGTGTTGTAGCGGGAAAGTGAGCGGAAATTTGAAAAAAATGAAAATTTGTGGTTTAATAGAAGACATACGTGGGTTTGTAATGGGCTCTTTGGTCATCTTGTTGGATCACTTTGGGTCTGGTGGATTATTTCGATTTGGGTCATTTTCGAGTTAGTTATTGGAGTATCAATTTATTGGTGGATAATAATTAATCAAAATTTACAACAATAAATATTCGGGTCGGGTTAATTCGGGTATGTTCTAGGTTGGGTTAATTGGGTCAGGTCAATTTTGTTAGATCTAACCAGATCACTTCTAGGTATAGAGTACTTGTCAACTAAAATCATGAAACAATTTAAATTAGGAAAATTCTTACTTTGGTGGTCTGAGTTTTGGGCTAATTACAAGTTAGTGTATTGAGTTTTAGATAATTCTATTTTTAATGACCTATGATGATTTTGATTATTTTCACCGTGGTGAGCTGACGTTTGAATAAAATTTTATTTTGGGGACTTAAAACTTAAAACATATATTCGTAATAGTTAACTTTTATCTTAATTAATTACATTTTCAACATAATAAAGTGCAAAATATGATATTATTCACATATTAACATAATATGAGCAATCCTCTATTTACTAAATGAATAGATGAAACTTGAGATTTTTCCGCTCAAATCATTTCACCTATAAATTGGGCCTAATACTTTGGTTAATCTATATAAATATTGGGCCTTTGTAGTAGAGAAAAAATATATTCAGTAAAATATTTTGGACTACCATATATACTTTATATGTGTTAGATTCTACAAATATATTGTCAAAATAATATATTTTGCTCATATTATGTCTGAACTTTAATCATAAATGTATCTTAGTTAGTAGTACTCCCTCCTATTCTCCATATTGTTCTCTTTTTCTAAGGGCACAAAGATTAAGAAAAAGAATAAAATAGGAGTAAAAATGTTGTGTGGGGTTTGGTGATAAAAGAGATGGATGAATAATTAGAAGTTAAATAAAGAATGGTGGGACCAAAACATTAAGTAAAGTAATAAAATATGAGTAAAAGATGTGGGTGGGGTTGGTGATAGGAGAGAGGAATGAATAAAATAAGAGTAAAAGTTTCCAAAATAAGAAAGAGGAAGAAAACCTGAATAATCCGTTTAAGGAAATAAGGAAGAAAATAGTGAATAGGAGGGAGTATTATATTTTAAAATCTTCTCCATCACCACACATATGAAAATACATCACGAAAATATAAATACTATAATTTTTACCTCTTTATACTACATATAATAATTGTAGACTATAACACTTAATTTAAAGTTTAATTACTAAATGTTAATTTCTCTACACACTACAACCTTAAAAAATCCGTGCATTTGCACGGGATCTACACTAATATATTATCTAATTATACAAGTTCGAGCTGCTCGCGAGCTTTTTGCGTCGAGCCAGCGTTAGCTCGGTTTGACTCGTTAAACTCTCAAGCCGAGTTTTAACCGAGTCAAGCTCAAATTGCTCGTGAACTATATCGTCTTATTATCACCCCTACCCGTACCATAACCAACATTTGAAGCATACACATATAGTCATATAGTCATATACTCATACGTCCTCATAAGTGTTATGCATACCTCACACGTCAAGGGACCTAAAATAGTATTTGCAAAATGCAAATTAAGCAATAGCTAGCTGAACTTGTAAAAAACTCCATAAGATCATAACTAATTACGCAAATTTGAAATTACTGCACTCCAATCAATGAATCAAATACCTTTCTTACCCACAAGAATACATAATTGCAGAGATGATGGCAGTGGCGAAGTCAGAATGTAAAGTTAGGGGAGCGAAAAATTTCAGCGGAGGCGAACAAGTAATATCATGAGATAAACTCGGAAAAAAATCGAAAATTTTAACTAAAACTAATGACATTTTCATTTTTCAGCGGGGACGAGCGCCCCTAATCCGCCACTTTATAAATATGGTAATAATTAGTTGTTGAGTGAAAACAACTACGAAATGGGAGTACTATATATATAGGAAAATATATAAACATTTTCCAAACTTTTACAACTCATTTTTGTTCAGTAGTCATTACACTTCAATAATGGGATGGCTTTCAAGTTTCACAATGGCAGTTGCATTTTTAGCTGTAGGATTCATATTCTCACCTGAAACATTCAAATCAAACGGCGGCTCAGACGATTCATCGTCGTCACCGGCTCTCATCGAGGCAGTTAACCTCTCCCACTTACTTTGCTTCTCTACTGCATGGGGTGCCGCTTTATGCACCTTCATCGGTGGCATCATCATGTTCAGGTATTTTTATTATCATTTTAGACTTTAAATACTTGAACTCTTGACTCTTGTACATACACAATAGTGGTAGACTTGGGTAACCTCAAAACTTGCAAAGTCAAGAATTGCGAGATCTCGTGTTTGAACCCACGGATGAGCAATGCATGCGGTTATCTCGGCGGCCCCAATTGGGGTGGTTTACATTGTCCAGGTGGTGACGCCGGAATGCCTGGGCCGGGGGAATAAACCCCTCGTCACAAAAAAAAAAAAAAAAAAAAAAAAAAAAAAAAAGTTGTACGTATATTTTCCGTGTAACTCGAATGACATAGTATTAAAAATTAAAAAGTGATGTGACAAAACCATAAAACACAATAATAATAAATTAAACAAAAAGAGAAAAGGAAAAATAAAATAAAAAGAAGTAACCACCTGCAAGGGGTCTCACAATCGCATTATCATGAAATTGTCTCATAGAAGTAAGAACTAGTGTTACTTAGATATAGTTGTACGTATATTTTCTGTGTATAAAAACACGACTAGCATGGTACTCCGTACAATTAGTAGATTATACAACTGGTTGTATATGTAGTTTATGTACAACCTTTTCAATGTTGTCGAGTTTTGTTATAAAGTTGTCGAGCTTTACTAACAAAATTGTCGAGTTACAATACAAAGTTATTGAGATTAAGAGGAATAATTATTAAACTCAATAACTTTTTAAATTAGCTCAATAACTTATAAAATAGCTCGACAACTTTGTGTAAAGAACTCAACAACTTTGAGGCGGTTGTACAATGCTAATATACAACTGGTTGTAAGATAGTATTTGTGTACTCCGTACTCCTATATTTTAGAGTGACATTAATGACTTCCATTTAGCCCGAATTTACACAAATAACATTATACCTCCAGTGGTACAATAGCATCATACAACCAAGTTATAACTTATCGAGCTTATTTGTAATTTTTTTGAGCTTTCTTAAAGTTAATTTTTTTATGTTTTAGTGAGTGAGTTCAGAAATTTTATGGTATAGCTCGACTTCTTTAAAACAAAACTCGAAAACTTTATTATATAACTCGGGTTCTAGAGCATACAACTGGGTAAAACTGGTTGTAGGATCTATTAACTGCCGAATTTACTTGCTCCTCTTGGCAAGTACGTATTCCCCCATGGATTCTGGCCGTGGTGCTAATATTCTCGTCGCCGTCATCACATTTAGAAAAATTCTTGGGTACACCAGGTGTACGAGATTATCGTACACCCTAGCCAATGATAAACCTTTAATTATATTCCACTCAGATTTTGCTTTATTATTTATGGAGAGTGTGGGTAATTCTAATATTCTTATTGGCTAGGGTGTACAATGACGTGGTGCACCGGGTGTACCTAAGAATTTATCATGATTATGCGATCTTTTGTCAAAATGGGGATGACAATTGAGGTAAAAGCTTGAAAATTTAAAATTCATACGTGATCGACTGTTTAAAAACTTGTAACTAAATTCATACTCAAAAATTTGAAGAAATTCATTGTTGATCCACTCATGCCTAGAGATGGCAATTGGATCCAGATCCTACCCGGATTCGTCAGACCCTATATCATAGGGTCGGATCTGGATCCCATTATTTTGGATCCTTAGGATCCGGGTCGGACCCATATCCTTATATGAGTATGAGGGTCCGGATCTGGATCCCACCACTGAGATCCGGATCCGACCCTTGGACCCTTTTATAATTTTTCTAAGTCTAATTTTAGGCCCAAACTCATTCTTTATATAGCTAATATAACTCGTCTATCGTTCATTTGTTCCTCAAAATTAAAAACCCTAATTTTCAATCTCTATCAGTCTAGTATTCTCCCACTCTGGCACAATGTACTTCGTCCATCTCAGACGTCTCTTCTTCAACAGTTGCTTTTTACTCCTCCGTCCATTTTTCTAAGACTTTTTGCTTCTTTTGGACTATGGTTTTTAAACCAGTGAAGCTAATGGAAAGTCACTTTGAGTGAAATATGGTTTCTCATTGATAAGTAGTAGTGTTGTACTGTATAATGTTTACTTGTACTTCAGTGTATTGCTGAAAATTGACGGATCTGGATATTACCCGGATCCTACCCGGATCCTTAGGATCCAGATATGGATCTAGAAATTTCGAACCCTAAGGATAAGGGTAGGATCTGGATACGCTATGGTAAAATGGATATGGATCTGGATCCTATAAGATCCGGTCCAGATCCTACCCGTTGCCATCTCTACTCATGCCCAAACTCGATCCAGTTAATGTTGTTTAAAAATGTAAGCTTTATTAAAGTCAAAATTTCCATTTTTGTCTCGTAAAATGATTTTTAATATATTAACTTTGCAGTAAACTTACATTACGATGATGAATAAGAATAAATATGCGATCTAAGTGCAAACTGCCTTTCCTATTTAGAGAATGCTTAACATAGTCAAACATATTGTAAAATAAAAACATCCCGTGAAATTCACTAATAGCAAAAAGCTAATTATTTGTATGAAAATCCAAATATGTTAGTTCTGTGTTTTAGTTTTTCATACATAGTTTTTTTTATTCCGTATGGCGTTAAAGTTTTGAGACTTTAACCTTCTAATAGTAACTAATCTAGACCTCCCGCAATAAATACACGGTATATATATATATATATATATATATATATTACATTTTAGTGAATTAATTATAAATTTTAGATTGACACCTCATTAGTCTTCATCTTTCCGCTCATTGGATTGTGATTTGAAGAAACAAAAAATAATCTCTAAGACTATGAAAGAGAAAACGCCATGAAAATATTTTACCGATTTTTTTTATAATAGACAAATAAAAGATTTATTATTTATAGTTTATAGTTTTATACCAAGTTTATTTTATTTTATTAAAAAATATTGATTTTATTAAAAAAAATATTAAATAATAACCTCAAATTTATTGATTTCATTTTATTAAAAATTTCAAATTATTTTAAGGAATTCACTTTTTGCTGCAAAGATAACATTAACAATCTATAATTTTGTTTTATACGAAATAATTACGCGTCAAGTTTTTTATAATAGACATATAAAATATTTATCATTTATAGTGTACTCGTATAATTTTATACCAATTTTATTTTATTTTCTTAAAAATTATTAATTTTTATGAAAAGATTAGTTTAATGAAAGAAACTCTGATTTGTTTTCATATTTTAGAGAGTTCATTTAGGAGGGAAAATCTTTCAGAATGCTTATTCTTTTAGTTTGCAGGGGGAAAACTTGGGGAATTTTTTTTAAAACACTTATTTTCTTAGTTTATAGGGGATTATATAGTCTACGAAGGAATATAATTTTATTTTAATTTTTGTTTAACCACAATTTTTCTTAACACATACCCGTATTATAACCAACATTATTAGGAACATGTACTCATATTATTGTTATATCATAAGTCCTTATTTAAGACAACTATATCCGTTTAAGTTTAATACGGGTCAAATAGTTAGAATAAAACAAAAGCAATGCGCAGGGAAAAGTAACAAATTTGTCTATATATACAAGTTGGATGATATTTGATCTGTTTTAATGTTAAGATGGATACACCCGTTCTTAAGGGAGACTAATTATTGTTATATGAATAATGAGTTAGCGCCACCCGGTGGCGCCCAATCTCGGTGCCACCCTCTCACATGCAATAAGTGGGGACTCGCATAATAATGAGTGTACACATTAATATTAAGTGGGGACCCCAATAATAATAAGGGGTGCATGTGAGAGGGTGGCGCCGTATCATTATCCTTGTTATATATAGTCGTCTATTCTTAAATCCTCATATGTAGTTCATATTTTTTTTAACCGAAAAAACTAATTAGCTATAATGTGAGGGATAGTCGCCTAAAAATGTCTTCTTGTAGAATAGGGCCGAGACCGGAAGGTGGATAATCCAAAATAACAAAAACTTGAGTTTACTCCTTAGTCTAGTCCGATCGATTCGCTTCCCGATAGGAATGTTCTAGCTTGAATGACCATGAATCATCCTAGATCAATTTTTTGCATTTTCAGACAAGAAATTTGAGGCAATTGCTAACCAACTGTTAGTCATTAACCAGACGGATGCACCAAGATTGATTATCCATATGTATGATAAGCTTATTAAAACGAAGCTTTCTCGCGCACTCCAAACCGGCTTGTCCGGCTAAGAGGGCCAATAACTCGTCTTTCATAGAGGAGCAAACTCCACACGAAAGATAATATAAGCCGGCAAGAAATTACCCTTCTCATCTCTAAATATTCATCCATTATGTATTTGAATTACCCTTTGATGCTCCGTGTCGGTATTAAGGATAATCCAAAGTACGTAGTTACTGCTTCACAGTCAGGATCCAAAGTACGGTACGTATTTGCAAAAATGCAACGTACAAGTAATTACACAAATTTGAAATCAGTGAACAATAGTACCACGGTACCACTTTAAGGCCCCTTTCTTTTCGGCCGAACGGAGCTGAATTGAACTTTATAGAACTGATGAGTTAAAGTGAACTTAATTAAATGAAATTGAGCTAAATTGAATAGAGTTAATTTGTGAAGAGATTAGTTGAATGAATTGAACTGAATGAAACTGAACTGAACGAAATAACACTGAGCAAAAATGAAACGAGCTGAAATTAAGCCAGAAAGAAGAGGGCTTAAATAGCTTTCTTAACCAAAAGATCAACAAATAAATAATACAGAGATGAGGGTGGTTGTTTGTTGAATGAAAACAACTTCTGTACTAGAAACATGCATGCACCTTCAAAGCATTTCACAAATCATTGGAGTATTACTGTATGTATTAGTTATCAATTACCCTCAACTCATCTAAATTCGACATGTGATTTTCTTATTTAAACATCGTTTATATTAAGTATCACTTTTCATAACTTTGTCAATTAACTCACGAATTCAAAACTCGTTAACATCAAACAACTCACAAATTATTCATCAATAATACCCTCAACGTAAACTATCAAACTTTGGTAACACAAACAACAATGGGGTGGCTATCAAGTTTCACAATGGCAGTTGCATTCTTAGCTGTAGGATTAATCTTCTCACCTGAAACATTCAAATCAGACGGCTCAGATTCGTCGTCACCAGCTATCATCGATGCAGTTAACCTCTCCCACTTACTTTGCTTCTCCTCTGCATGGGGTGCCGCTTTGTGCACCTTCATCGGTGGCATCATCATGTTCAGGTATTTTCATCATTCAAATCTATCTTTCCACTCGTTTTACGAGGTGAAGAGTTAGGAACGATAAACACCTAAGAGGGGAAGGTGGTGAATTAGGTGTACCTATTTTACATTTTGTTCTTAACTTAGTTACTTGTTAGCTTAAGTAAAGAACCTTGAAGTACAAACCTTGAAAAACTTAATAGAATGTAAGTTCACAAGATGGTACAACCGTTTTATGTCACAATATAGCTGACTGTGACACAAAACTTGATTGGATATAAGCGAGAAATAGCAAAGTGAAAAACGTAAAAGTAAATGAACAAACAAACGACATTTAAAAATTGGTTCAGCTTCTATTCCGAGGCCTACGTCCAATCGTTATTTTATTACTTGTTTAGAAATTTACTCAAACTTACTAAACCCCTTACAATGAAAATAACTCGCCAACCTACTCCGGTTGCACTCAAACTTGAAGCTACTCCGCTTCAAGAGTTTATGTGTTCTATCTCAAGATGTACAGAATCTTTAAATCTCAAGAGTCCACTTGATGAACATGATATTACAATTAAGACTTAACACGAGAATCATGGAACAAGCTCATTATGTCACAGTACAGCGAACTGATACTTGGAGGTTTACAGCTTTTCGAAAACAAATGAAGACTTTAAAATTTGAAAAACGTTTTGCAAACACTTGAAGAACAAAGCCTTAAATGCACAAATGATTTGCAAGGTTTTACAATAAATGCTTTGGAAAGTCTTGAGAAATAAATGAGACTAAGGCCCTGTTCTTTCTGGCTTATTTTCAGCTCACTTCAATTCAAATTTCAACTTTATTCGATTCGATTCGGCTCGATTCGATTATTTATTCTATTGATTCAATTGATTCGGCTCCATTGATTGCCATTTTCGGCTCACTTGATTCATCTCCACTAAATTCAACCAATTTTAATTTTGCGAATCTTAAACTTAATAGTTTTTATTAATATTATTATTATTATTATATTTATTATTATTATTATTATTATTATTATTATTATTATTATTATTATTATTATGGTTGTTATTATAATAATAATTATTATTATTTATTATTATTATTATTATTATTATTATTATTGTTATTATCATTATTATTATTGTTATTGTTATTATTATTATTATTATTATTATTATTATTATTATTATTATTATTAATATTATTAATATTAATATTATTATTATTATTATTATTATTATTATCATCATCATCATTAATTTATTATTAATTAATCATCCTCATTATTGTTATTATTATGAATATTATGGTTATTAAAATCAATACTATTCATATTAATATAATTAATATTATTACTAATATCCTCTTTACCCTAAGCAAGAATGATGGACAGAAGTGGGCAAGGCCCCCCAAGGCGAGGGGGGACGGTGACACAAGCTTGATTTTATGAGTACCACGGCCACACCGCCATAAACCGACAACAAATCGACATCTAAGGAACGCCATCGAAGAGCTAATCCGAAAGGGGAGCCTCAGCAAGTATGTAGCCGGAGGCCCAGGAGCAAGCGCAAGACGGGCGAATAGAAAAACTGTCTTCCAACGGATGGGAGTAATCGAGGTTGTCATCTGGGAAACGAGAACGGTGGGTCGACTAATGGGCACAAACGGACTGAATGAGTTATACCAAGCCATCAACTTTGTGCCTAAAACAGCGATCCCCGCTTCCACCATCCCCGATATAACCATTGGAAAGAAGGATTACGAGGAGTCGTCGCCGCACAACGACCCGCTTGTAGTCCACCCGGATATAGCCAACCACTTGGTCAAAAGGTGCCTGATTGACACGGGCGCCTACACAAACATCATGTTCGGGGTGCTTTCTTAATCTCGGTCCAAGATTGGAGACCGAGCCCCCGCATTAACCCGCTATACAACTTCTCCTGGGCCAGTAGGCTGGTACCCCTGGGGTCACTCAAACTGCCGGTGATGTTCGGCCAAGCGGACGCGGCTAAAAATGATTTATCTGAGTTCGTGGTTATCGATGGTTCGTCTGCCTACAATGTTCTCATAGGCCGGGTCACTTTGAGCGAGGCCGATGCGGTGATGTCCATCCGGACCCTGACATTGATGTAAATCTCGGACCGGGGGGAAGCACAAAAGCTCGTCTCAAAGGACGAGAGAGATGAAATAGTCAACATCCAAGTGTCTGCCAGGGGGTGCAACATGCAATCCCTCAAAGTGGCGAAGAAATCGGAGAAAGGGAAGAGCCCATCCTTGCAGCAGGAGGGCGATCCGATGAATACTAATGTCGGCATGGTCGAAGGAGCCGAGATTGAGGAAGTGGAAATTGACCCAAAGCGCACCGTAACTGTCGGTGTTGACCTGGAGCCAAAATTCAGAGCCGATCTCCTAGACCTACTGAGGAAGAACAAAGATGTCTTCGCATACTCAGCTGCCAAGATGCCAGGCGTGAGCCGGGAGGTGATCGTTCACAAGCTGAACGTACTCTCCACCGCTCGGCCTGTCAAGCAGAAGATGAGGAACTCCTCGGCCGAGAAGGATGAGGCCATCAAAGCTGAAATAGACAAATTATTAGCGGCGGGCTTTATCATGCCTTGTACTTACCCTGAGTGGCTAGCAAATGTTGTAATGGTGAGGAAGTCGTCAGGGGCGTGGAGGATGTGTGTTGATTTTACCAATCTTAATAAAGCGTGCCCTAAAGATTGATATCTCTTGCCTCGAATAGATAGTTTAATTGACGCCACGGCAGGCTACACTATGCTAAGCTTGTTAGACGCCTTCTCAGGGTATCATCAGGTATTCATGGCCGAGGAAGATATGCCTAAATGCGCATTCATCACCATTCACGGCACATACATGTATAAAATGATGCCGTTCAGTTTGAAGAACGCTGGCGCAACTTACACCAGATTGGTGGACAAAGTGTTCCAAAATCAAAAAGGGCGAAACATCGAGGCTTACGTCGACGATGCTATTGTAAAAAGCAAGTCTGACAGCGAGCACTTGGCCGATTTGAGCGAGACATTTTGTTCACTAAGGAAATATAAAATGAAGCTTAACCCAAAAAAATGTAACTTCGGTGTCCGGGCCGGCAAGTTCCTCGGCGTGCTTGTCAGCGCCAGGGGAATTGATGCCAATCCGGAGAAAGTCAAAGCGATACTAGACCTACCGGAGCCGAGAAATCGAAAAGAGGTTATGACGCTGACCGGAAGGATGTCGGCTCTCGCCCGCTTCATCTCTCGGTCGGCGGACAAGAGCACTCCGTTCTTTAAAGTGCTGAAGGGGAATAAAGACTTTAGTTGGGGGGAGGAACAGAGCACGGCTTTCAGGCAACTGAAAGCCCACTGTGACACTCTCGACCCTGTCTGGCCGACGCCGCTGGGGAGACGCTATATCTATACTTAGCGATTACCTCGGCCACGGTCGATCTGTAATCGTCGGGGAAGAAAATAGGCAGAATACCCAATTTACTTTATCAGGCATACATGCTGGCCGCCGAAAGAAACTACCCACTAATCGAAAAGGCAGCCCTCGCCGTCGTCGTTGCGCAAGGAAGCGAAACCCTACTTCGACGCACATCCGTGACGGTCTTAACCGACCAGCCATTGGAGAAAGCATTAGAAAAATTCGAAAAATCCGGCAGACTTATCAAATGGGCGGTGGAGCTCTCCGACTTTGGCATTCAAAGACAAGCCGAGGCCTTCGATAAAGGGCAAGCGCTTGCGGACTTCCCCGGCCGAGTGCACATATCAAGAAGAATCACATCCGGCGTGTGGGAAGTGTATACCGACGGGTCCTCCACGATTTAACGGCTCAGAGCGGAATCCTTATCATCGCCCTAACGGAGACGAGTTTGAGTACGCCTTGAAGTTTACCTTCTCGGCCTCAAATAACGAATCCGAATATGAGGCGGTGATAACTGGAGTCGGGTTAGCTAGAGCTGCCGGGGCGGAGCATATTGTGGTGAAAACAGACTCGCTCTTAGTGACTAATCAAATCCGAGGAGAGTATGAGTGTAACACCCCACAGTAATTGGAGAGGTTCAATGATAGGCTTAAATGACTAGTGCTTAAAGGGATTGAAAGTACTACTCATATCAACAAAGTGCACTTTCTTTTATGGTCATCCATGCGAAAGAACTCCAAAATTAAGCGTGCTTGACTGAGAGTAGTCTTAGGATGGGTGACCTCCTGGGAAGGTTTCCGGGATGCGCATGAGTGAGGACAAAATGCGCTATAAAGGACCCGTGTTGATCTGTGGGCCATGTACACAGCCTGGTGAGCTATCATAAGTAACCGCTCCCGACCCGGTTTGGGCCGGGGTGTTACAATGAGACTCGAGACGATGGGATGGTAAGGTACCTGGAGAGGGTAAAAGCTGACACCTCAAAATTGAAATTCTTCCAAATACAGTGCATCCCCAGGTCTGAGAACAACCGAGCCGACGCTCTCTCAAAAGTTGCCAGTTCAAGCATCAAAAATGTCAGTCGAACCGTGCTAGTGGATATCAGAAATGCTAAAAGCATCACTGAGACCGTCGGCATGGTGGGCGACATCGAAGCCGAGACGACGTGGATGACTCCGATAATGAAATACAAGCTGACAAAAGAGTTGCCGGAGGACCGCAGTCTGTCTCAGAAGATAAGAAGAATCGCTGCAAGGTACTTAGTGTTCGAAGGAGAATTGTACAGAAGGTCCGTAATAAGACCACTCCTGAAATGTGTCGGCCCAGCCGACGCGGAGCTTATACTGACAGAGATTCACGAAGGCATCTGCGGGCATCACATGGGCGCAAGAACGCTAGCCCACAAAGCTCTCCGAGTCGGCTACTTCTGGCCTACCATGCTGAAAGATTCCAGGGCAAAAACCAAGAAGTGCAAGAATTGTCAGATGCATGCTCCGGTAATACATGCATCTTCCCGAGACCTGCAACCAGTACTTAGTCCCCTACCATTTGCACAGTGGGGGATGGATTTATTAGGACCATTTCCGACGGCCTCCGGAGGAAAGAAGTACCTAATTGTCGCCGTTGACTACTTCACCAAATGGGTCGAGGCTGTCGCGGTACCTGCCAAGACCACGGCGGCCGTAAGAAAGGTGATTTGGGAGAACATCATAACTCGTTTTGGGTTACCCCAAGTCATTGTATTTGACCACGGCCGAGAGTTTTGGAGCGACATGGTGATGAATTGGTTGGAAGAGCTCGGTATCAAATTTGCATACTCCTCCGTCCGCCACCCTCGAGCAACGGGCGGCGGAGGCGGCCTAACAAAACAATGCGAATGGGTTGAAAAAGAAGGTTGAAGATCTAAAGGGAAGATGGGTTGATGAACTACCCGGCGTCTGTGGTCCCTTCGAACCATGGAGAAAGAAGCAAAGTGCGATCCATTCCACCTAGTCTATGGGTCCGAGGCCGTCCGCCAATTGAAGCGGCGGCGCCGCAGGCATTGAACGCAAACCTTTAACCTGCACGAAAATGAAGAAGGCCCGAGAGCCTCCTAGACCTGGTCGAAGAAAGTCGAGATACGGCACGGCTCAACTTGGCAGTATATCAAAACCGAATGAGAAGATCCTACAACCGTAGGGTCCACAAAAGAGACTTGAGAGTAGGAGATCTAGTCCTGAGAAAGTCGGCCGCAACTAACAAAGGAAACATTCATGGTAAGATGACGGCCAACTGGGAAGGACCCTAAAGGGTGATTGAAGAAATGAGGCCGGGGACATACCGGCTGACAGACATGGAGGGTGTGCCTCTAATGAGCCACTGGAACACAGACAAACTTAGGAAATATTTTGTATAGCGGCGGAGGTGTCCGAGACCGTTGTGGCACCCCAACGCGTGATTATATCTTATGAAGAGTGATCCAAGTTTTCCATCGAAATGCTTGTCCCCTCCGTAGTCGTACCAAAGTAGACGCCACGGCCAAAATCGGGCAGTCACTACAAATGCAGTTGATACTCGCGAAAGCGACCAACATGCTTAAGAACGTATAAGTACAGTAGAGAAACGCAAATCTGACTGCCTCGGCCAATCCGGGAGTAGCAGAGGAACCGATCAATATGTCTATAGATATGAATGCAGTCGAGCCGTAACCTCGATTGCCTCGGCCAAAGCCGGGAGTGACGGGAAAACGACCGATATGCTAACATGTTTACAACAAATGATTGGAAGCTTAATCGACCGCCTCGGCCAGACCGAGAATGGAGGAGGAAGCGACCGACATGCCAACATGTTGCTAAGCAAATTGGGAAACGTGAATCTTGCTACCTCGGCATGTTCAAGTGCAGCAGGAGGGCACGACCAATATGCTAAAAACGTTTAAGTACAGTTGAGATACGCAATCTAACTGCCTCGGCCAAGCCGAAGGTAAAACGAAAAAGCGCTCAATATGTTTAAAAACGTAAGAGGACAACTGAAGGGAGGATGAGATCAAAGCCTCGGCCAAGTCGAAGGCAAATAAACAAACTTTATTAAAAATGTTTACAAGTGAGACAAAATCAAGTCGACGGCCGTCCCCATTGGGATAGCCTAAGCACAACCTACCAAAGTTTAACAAAAAAAGAAGGAACAACAAAAGATTACAACATTAAGACATGAAGCGCCAAAAGGATGGCAGAGAGGAAAGGCTCAATAGTTGGCCCCCGAACAGCTGAAGCTGTTCGAAGGGCCGGGTGAATCTGGTGACGACCGCCCGTCTCCCTATGCTTGTTCTTTGCTCGCCACCGTGCAGTAGAGCAAAGATCACCAACGTGGGCGGCCCAGAGAGGACGACTTGGCAACTTCACTTGCCTTTGCTCTCTCAGCCTCCTCTCTAGCCTCCTTCACCTTATCATCATGGGCCGCCTTGGCCGCAGCTTCCTGAGCAGCCTTCGTCGCCTTCGCCTCGGCCGCGGTCTTGGCCTCCGCAGCAGCCGCCTTCTCATCCAGAAGCCTGTCAAAATCTTGCCACGGAAAGGTGCCTTCAGGAAGGAGCTCTTTAATCGCATCTCTGGTAGCATCTTCAGCTTGGTCCCGGTACCGGGCACACATTTCAGGGATGATGACGGTTTTCAGCATCTCAATATCCTTCTCCCTCTGAGCAAGGATAGCCTTTGTGCCCTTATGTTCCTTCGCCTCGGCCGAATGCAGGGTCTTCCATCTTTCCCTCTGCTCAACCATGGCCTTATAACCGCCCTCAAATTTGTTTCTCTCCTCCCCACTTAGCCTTAGCATCGCCCAACGCAGACTCAACCTTAGCTCTCTCGGCCAGGACCACCTCTCAGCGTCCTCCTTAAGCTTTCGCTCAGCGAGGAAGTCCTTCATGGTGGCCAGGAAGTCCTTCTTCGTCTTCTCGGCCTCCGCCTTAGAAGCGGCAAGCTCAAGCCTAAGCCGTTCGAGCGCAGGGGCAGATTGAGCCACGAGCTTTTCTTGCTCGAGAAGATAAGTGCCGGCAACTTCAGCCCACTTCACCAGCCTTTTGGCCAACCTTATGCCGTCCGCCCTGAGCTGAACGAAGGAAACCTTCTCGGATAAGGAGTCGGCGGCGACATTTTTATCGCCCGTCTGCACAGGCTGCTTCTCCAATTGCCGTTCGGTGAGAACAACAGCTAGCGACGGCTGATCTATAAAAAACCCAGACAAAGCGTCCATGTCAACATTCATCGACATATCAGAAAGCCTGTCATCAGGAATGCATAAGGAACCTGCTAAATCCGAGCCATGGGTTAGATCCGTACCAGTCCTGGCCTTCTTGGATTGAGGGTCGGCTGACCCCTCCTCTTTCCTTGCCTCGGTAACAACAGCAACAGCAGGCGTTCTTTCTTTCCTCTTATTTGAAGGAGGAGGACCCTCCAGAACGGTGACGTCCTCGTCAATATTGACGACCACCTTATCCTTTTGGACTACGGGGATTGGAGATCGAGTTGGAGTTGACGTCGTAGCCGCCGAAGACATTGCTTTTGGTTTCGGCGCGCACGTTCCGCCAATCTCGCTGGGTCGCCCCACATCCATTGCTTTCAACGCCTGCTCCATGAGTTCGTGCGGGGCCTGCCTGCGATCACGCAACGCGGCCTTAGGGTGCAGTTCAACAACTCTCCTGTCCTGGTCAAGTCCCAACTTGCGGAGGATGGAGACAGAGAGATCCCGGCCAAATCGATCTGCAAAAGAAACAAAGCAAGAGTTAAGCAAAAGAAGTAAACCGAGGCTCAAATACAAAAGCATAAAAAGCAAAGGTGGGCCTCATACCGACCCCACTCACCCTGGCTGAGGGCCGGTATGAGGCCGACGTGACAAAGCGGCTCGTCTTGAAGGACGATCTGCGTCGGAGGCATCCATCCCTTCGGCGTGCCATCCCTCTCAGCCTCGAACATGCTCATCGCCCGCACTTCGTCGTCCTTAAGATAGACCTTCTTGGCGTCCATCTTAATCTTGTTACGGGAAACATATCTTTCATGCTCCCCCTGACTCTCACAGCGCAAATTGACGCGGCGCTGGAAGGACCGGGGCAGTGGAGAGTCCTCCGGAACCTCGACATATACCCACCGCCCTTTCCAGTCTTTACCGGATGTCAGCTTGGAGACGGTCACATAACCCGGCTCGGTCTGCGAGCTGTACCACCCCGTGCCGCCTTGGGTAGACAGCCGAAGATGGTGGAGCCGGCGAAAGAGGTTCACCGTTGGGGCCTCTCCCTTAAAAAGACAGAACCATACGAAGCCAATAATCGTCCTAATGGCCAACGGATGCAGTTGCGCCACGGCGACATTCATGGCTTTGATTATGGCCGCGACGTGTTCATTAAGAGGAAAACGGAGTCCATACTCCAGGTGTCTAATATACACGCCGATACAACCTTCGGGAGGGCAACAGACTGCCTGATCACCCACAGGGACAATAATTCTATACCCCCTGCCGAAGTTGTAGTGATCTTCAAAAAGTTCAGGCCCGGAGACAGAAGCGAACTTGTTCGTCCAAACGCGATCAGGTTTGATCGAGCAGGCTTCGCCGTGCCACAAGTAATGCGGCCTCTCTGAGTCAGATTGGGTCTTTTCATCATCATCATCATCATCAAAATCCTCGAGATATTTCTCGTCGATTTCAGGAGAAGACGACTTGCGGCCCCCGAACCCTATCGGGGTGACAACCAGTGGCTCCTGTTCATCGGGACGCGACGGTTCGCCCCCCGGGGTTGAGGTACTAGGCGAGCATCGGCGAAGAGACATGGTGACAACAAATACTTAACAAATAAAAGTTGGGGAAGAATTTGTTTGTTTACCTTGAAAGAAAGTGTTACGCCGAGTAACGCTTCGAAAATTAGAGAGAGAAAACTCTTCGAAAACTAGAGAGAAGAAATTTTTTAAGAAAAAGAAGTTTGCAGGTCAAAATGAGGGGCATACTGCTCTATTTACTGCTCTATTTATAGAGCAAAGCCCATTCAGTGGACCAATCAGAGCAAAGCCCATGAAGCGTTCATCAATCAGCACCAGGCCACGTGTCAAGCATGCAGCCACGGAATGTCAATCGAATGTCAATCGACATACAGTGACCCATCTTCTTCGACACGCTTCTTGGTATCTACTTGCCAACGGCCAGCTAATCAACCAAGCTTGGCAGCACCGGCCGGGGGCAATCAAAAGCACACGACACTCCCAACCTTGGTCTCGGCCAGCGCCATTTCCTTTTCCACATTCGATGTCCATTACACAACAATGTGGAGGGGGGATATGGTACGGCCTGAACAAGACCAAGCCGAGGAAGAAGTTCGACATGCACAGAATGCGCTCAACACGCATCGAAGGTCCATACCACGGCATAGACTACGCTGGGGGCAAATTGATGGGGCATATTCTGCACCCGCTGACCGTGTCAACATATTGACCAAGGTCAAAGCCAAAAGACAACAAGTCAAAGTAAAAGCGACCTAACCGACGAAGCCTGTCGGCCTGTCGCTTGGGTCTCGGCTCGGCAGCTAGCCGGCCGAGAAGCATATTCGCGTACTCACATCTAGTCCCCTTGGCATGGAGTCAACCAGGCCTGCCGGCCTGTCATGGGTCCCTCGGCCGAGGGTAAGACAATCTTTCCACCTGCTATGCCACTTGGCCACTTGGCCACTACGTGACAAAAGGTGAAAGTCTATAAATACTCCACATCTCTCATTGAGAAACTAACTGAATAATCTGGTATAAACTCTCTTATCTCTCTACAATATACTTTGCCAAGTTAACATACAACTTATCTCTCTAAGTTTACTGACTTGAGCGTCGGAGTGAGTACGTTCGGCCCCAAGCCGAGCCCTCAGTTTGTTCATCTTGACAGGAAAGAGTGAAAGGAAGAGACGAGCAACGACATCATTCTACAAGCTCAAGTGGTCACAATCCTGCTCCGGAATTACACCCGGAACAAATATGAATATTAATTAATAATAATATTATTAATAACATTGTTAATGTTAATATTACTATTATTAATACCTTTTTCATATACGAACTTTACTCTTTCACATACACTTTTTCATAACGTTCTATTTTGTACCTTTTTCACCTAAAACTGAACCAAGTGAACTCTTAAATCAATATTTTTCCCTAAAGCTGAATTTAATTGCTCAAATGACTTAAAACTTACAAGATGGATTCTAATTTATCAAATAATAAATTAATTTACTTGTTATCAGTTATTAATATTATTTGTTGAGTTTTAATTAATCAGCCAAATTTGATTTATTTGTTAAAGATGAAATTAGGGTATGTATATTTTTATTTATCTAATTAATTAAATTAGGATTGTTGGTGCTTCGTGATGACTACCTAATCAGTCAAATTAGGATGATAAACGGCTAGACTTTGAACATCAATCTAGCAAATTGGTGCTCAATTATTTCACCTAATTAGATTGATGGTGAACTATGGTTCATGATGGCTACCTAGTTAATCATTCAAATTATTATTATTATTATTATTATTATTATTATTATTATTATTATTATTATTATTATTATTATTATTATTATTATTATTATTATTATTATTATTATTATTATTATTATTATTATTATTATTATTATTATTATTATTAATATTAATATTATTTCAGTTCAATTCAGCTCCAATCAGCTCCATTCAGTTCAACTCAGCTCCATTTCGGTTTAGTTGATTCTCGGCTCATTCATTCGATTCGACATTCAAATTTCAGCTCCATTCGATTTAGTTGCTCATTCGATTTGGCTCGATTCGATTCGGCTCTAAAAAGCCAGAAAGAACATGGCCTAAGACACTCTATTTATAATGGATTTGATCACAAGTAAGTACAACTTAGGTAAATTAAATCCAATATAAAATTAGTAGCCTTTGAGTGATGGTAAGGGCGTGTTTGGATAGGAGGATTTGGAAGGAAAGGAAGGGGAGGGAAAGGGAAGGATGATAAATCCTTTGTTTGGTTAGCAAAATGGAGGTGAAGGGATTTTGAGGGGAGGGAAACTGGATCCCTCCATTTCCCTCCTCTAAGCCAAATTATTTCCTCTCGAACAAAGGCAAGATTTGGAGGGAAAATTATCTCCTCCATTCTCCCTCCCATTCCCTTCCATCCCTTTTTCTTCCCTCCTTCTCCCTCCCCTTCCTTTCCCTCCACTTTTGCTATCCAAACACACCCTAAGTGTTAGGTTTTAGGCTTGGGGCTCAAGGCATTGATAAAAATCAGAAAACATAGACCAAAACACTCAACATGTGACATTTTACCAAAATGGCAAAAAACTTTTCTAGCTTTAAAAGTTTGACAAGTTCAACTTACTATTTTGGTAAAAGGTGAATGCACAAATCTAGAGGTTTAATCAATGTGGATTTGTGACTTAAAAATTCAGATTTGTTTTCAAACTTTGAAGATTCAAATGTTAAGTTCTCTCAAAAAAAAAAATGTTAAGGTTTGAAATTTGTGAAGTTTTAACACTTAAACATTTCGAGTAAAAAGGATCCTCCATACGGTAGTATCAGAAACCACAGTGCAGTGCACTGTTACATGGTTTTGCAGCTACTTGACATAATGAGAGGGTTATACTTACTCTTACAATTTTCGACTAAAACTAGGATAATATCATGTAAGAATATTGGGTCTAATATTATTTATGTGGACACACTATTATACAGATTGTATTTGTTTGCTATCGTTTAAGTTTAGCCCAATATAGTGATCCATCTGGATAATAGAATACGGGCATATTAATTGCGTCTTATAAAGTATGGGCCGGATATCTTAATTGTGTAGATACCCATTAGGTTACTAATGCATGATGGGCGCATTAGATTAAGGAGACTATATATAAGTCACCTGGGTTATGGTCCCTGGTAGCTCACAATAACCTAATCTCCCCGCATCCCATCAGTAGAGAGATCCTCATGGTTTGTGTGTCTACTAGAAGACCTAATCCTGAAGACCGTCCCTTCAGACGGTTTATTCCAATCTCTCTCGTCATGTAATCAGGTACGCTTCCGCTCTTCAGTTTATACCGAGTAATTTAGTATGAAGTTTATGGTCTCTATTCGGATTGATTCTAACAAGTGGTATCAGAGCCACCTTCATATTAAATTATTTGGATCGGTATTTAGGTTTTTTACATATTTCGGTGATGTGCGTTCAATCGGTGTTCAATCGACGCAGTTATATGTGATTTCGTTGTAATCAGAACCTACGCACAATTTGGCAATTAGTTAATAACATGGTAATAAAGTTCCACCGTCATATAGACATATATATTGTCTAGTGTTAGTCATGATATGCTTTGGTCATGGATTAACTTTTAAGTGATTGGTTGTTGGGACCTTGGGTCTTAAAGACCTCATGTCGGCTAATCAATATTCTGGCAATTTAAATTTACTCATGGCTACAGTTGGATTAAGGAAAAACAGATTATCAATATGTGGCAATTAGTAAGATTTAGTCATGTGTTCAATTGTTTGTTCTGCCACTTATTAACATATTCGGTTGACATGTTGGTTAATGGTAATTGTATGCCACTATGGCTATGCCCATCATAATTATAAATGTGTTTGGTATGTTTAACATTAATTTATGGATGCAAGTGATTTCCGTAACTTAAGATTCATTAATTGTCATGTTACGGCAAGAATAATTATATAACTGATGTTTAGGTATAATAATCCAGTTACAATTTGTGTAAGATTAATTCTTATTGCGGCTATGGATGAAAAGTCAACTTTATTCTTGCACTCTATGGTAATATGGCTGTTTAGGATTACGGAATTATATTTGATCAGTTGACATGCTATGAATATTGTGTTCCGCGTGTCATGTGCATCGGATTTTATGATTGTATTGGGCTTGGTGTCTCCAAAGTTACCATATTGTTAATCTGGTCATTGATTTATTGGCTTCCACCTGTCAAAGTTGAGAATTGAGATAATTAAGTCCTTGCTGACTTTCGTTTGACAATGAGGCTTGTTCGCATGCTTGGTAATTGTTATGCGTATGGTGTATATCAATTCAATTTCGTCCAGTGATAAATTATTCTTATTGACTAAAGATAAGTCATTGTTTTAAGAATTTGGTAAATATGGGAACTTAATTGAACTTGATTTATTATGTATTGGTAGTTTGACAAGTGGAAGATAAGTTGATGTATATATAAGGTTGAGATATTACAAATTATCACTAAAGGTTAAGTCACTTCATCGATTAAAACTTGTGTTTTGATTTAATAATTGGCCAAATCGGATTTATAATAACGGGTCTACTATTTTAGGTTGTTTGATCGACACAATAAGTTGCCAAAGTAACCTCTATTGTGTAAGTTGAATGATTTAGAATATTATGACTACAGTGTGTGATTGAGTTTCATGCGGATAATGGTCATTTTAAAAAGGAAGGCTATTATTTGGCGAAATTCAGATCATGCTTGTGGTGGTAAGTATGTAACAATTGTAAGGTTTCCATGTGAATATTAAGTCGGCCCAAAGGAAGGCTTAATGTTTTGAGGAATTTATTGTTAATCTTGATCACTACACCAAGATGACCACTTACAAGTTAATTTTATGTCCAAAGACTAAACTTAATGTTGTGCTAGGTGTCTTGTGTTGATGGGGATGCCAATATTTGAATCTGAAAATCAAGTTAAGGGAGTGTCATTATGTTTACGACACTCATAAGGATTATGCCCATACAGTTTGTTAGGGTGAATAAATTCAAATGTTCAGTTTAGTGTGTGTAATTCATGCGAGTAATGATCGGCCCAAAGGAAGACCATTATTTGGCAGAATTATATACACGTAGGGTAATAAATATGTGACGATTATTCGGATTTTCATGTGATTATTAGGTCGGCCCAAAGGAAGGCTTAGTATTCGACGTTAGTGTATCGTCAATATTTGATTACAATTACTAAAAAGTAGTGTCTTTAACTAGTTAATATTTATGTTCACTAACTAAATATTAATTTCGGAAAGACACTTTAATTATTTGAATTTATTCAAAATATAAGGATGTTGTTTTGTTCATTCAGTTTGACATTTATGGTTACTATATCTGTCATTTCAGTTACATTCTCAATTCGGATGAAACTATTTATTAAATGAATGGTAAGAGAATGTGAATTTTATCTTTGTTGCTTTGATCTTACCTTGCTTTAAGAATGTATAATTCTGCTTCCCATAAGGTAAAAGTTTTAAGAATGTATAATTCTGCTTCTCATAAGGTAAAAGTTATCGTAAGGACTAAGGTATGTAACTTTGAGAAGTATTACATTCAAAATGCATGAGTTTAGTGATTATTCGAATTACGGAAATATTTAAGGGCATTGTTTCAGTTAATTCAGTTAAGTTAATTCAGTTAATTAAGAAGCTGCAAAAGTCAAACTCAAAGAAATAACAACAAACATAAGGTTGGACTTTTTTTTTAGTCGTTAGTTTGTTAAGAGTTTGGACACATAAGGAAAATCTAGTACCAGTTTTAACGCTTGGCGTGTCGGTAAAGTTAAACTTCTCATTCGGTTTGTCTAAGGTTAATTTTTATATCCAATCATGTTTGGTGGGTGAATTTGGTTTTTCCACCCACATAAGTATATTGATGCAAGTATAATTGAGATGTTACAAGCCAATTGATGATGAAAGATTCATCTATTTGGGGGCATGTCATCATCTAAGTTATTTGAGATAGTCAACTAATTTAGTTATCATTAATGACTTGTTCCTTAATTTGAATTTGGAAAATTCTTTTTGGTACCACCTTAGGTGGAATTTGGATATTTTTCATATGGGTAAATTTGGTTCTTTGTCCATTGAGAAATAATTAATTTTGTGTTTTCCAAATTCAAATAATGATGAATCCATCATTGTTGATAGCTTTATATAGTTTAGATTTTAGTCTCTTTCAAGTAAGCTTGCATTCATGTTCAGTGGATATAAAGAAGAAAATAAACTACAATTCTTTTCGGTATGACACATTAAAAGGAAAATTAAAGTTTTGTGTCAAAATGAAATGGTTAGTCCCTTTACTTCGGATATTCAAATTTAAGGGGATAAAGACAAACTAAAGGGAGATTAGATATGAAGTGATTTCAGATGTCTTACTATTAATATATATGGATAAGTGAACCATTTTATACTTAAGTATTAATGGTTTATATTATTATGTTAATTTGTAGACGGAATTTAGGCATGAATATCTAAATCTCATTTGTCAGAAGTTTTAATTTATTGATGTTTTTAGTACATATTTAACTGAGTTATTTTACTCGGTAAAGGAATAATTATGTCATCTTTGATCTCAGTGTTAATACTTTGGCAAATGACTATTAAGGATCACAACGTCAAGGTTATTTTTTTAAAGAATTTATAGAGGAGTTTGATCTTGTATTTGATATTATTACACCATATGAGGATTCTTAATATGGATGGTGTAGTATGTATGCAAACAAGATCCTAAGGCCTGGTAAGGAGTGTGATTATTCATACTCTTTTCCATATTACTCTAATTATAAGTTCTTAAGAGTGCAGCTATTTCTGGATAAATTTCTAACAATACAATTGACTATTTAATTATAGTGTAAATAATGTACACATCCGGTATGTCCAACTAATTAAGGTTGAGGTTTAACAAGTCATAAGGTTAATAGTTGGACTTAAGGATAGTCAATGACTATTTTGTTGGATAGTACTTAAAGTTTTAAGGGTAATAAAGTAATGATCCCACAATAAAGCTATTTAAGACGGAAATTAAGGGGTTCATTGAGAATATTGAGTTTGAGTGGGAGAAAAGGTAATTGACATTGTTTTAAGTCTCCTTATACATGATTATAAGATCAATTTGGTTAAACAAACTCAAATATCTCAATAACCAATTCATTAGAAGATCCACATAATAAGGTAAATACAACTACATTAATTACATTGTTTTCCTATATGGATAAAAATGGACAACAATGTAGTGACGGATTAACTAGTTGTAATAAGAGTTAGATAATGGAATGGTAAAGATGATTTAATCTCCTTTTGCCAAACCATTGAAGGTCCTAACTCATATAAGTGGATTGATGCCATAAAGAAAATAAGTCATTTAATAAATGATGATATTTGGACTTTGTTCCATTACCTAAAGTTGTGAAATATATTGGTTTCAAATATTCATTTGTTACCAAGAAGGGTGTAAAAGGTAATGTGACACAGGATCATCGTGTTGACTATAAGGACTTTTGGGCATATTCGGTTTTTTGGTTATATTGGATGAATGTTAAAGGTTTGTTTTGCAATTGTGACATTGATGAAACTATTCAGTGCAGTAACTAGAACTTTGATTCAATAGATTCAAAGTAGATTTTTACGCAATAAGGAATTCATCCAATAAAGCTCAAGTAAGGTTTTCCGTCATAAAGATTGCAAATCTACCTTGCTGTCATCTTATTTGTTTTAGATGAATGAGTAGATGATTGTAGATACTCAAGATTCAGTGGGAGTAAGTAAATATTTCTAGTTAATACCCTTTCAGTAATGGAGACAAATTAGTCTCAAATGCCCTAACGAAAATATTCAGAAAAATTCATTAATGCTTAAATTCATGTATCTCAGGAAATATTTAATGTGTTTAAGTATTATGGTATAAATTTAGCTTGTATGCGTTTAGATATTGCGTACATTCTAAAGTTTGTTGGACAGATATTAAGGCAATACGGATTAGGATCTTGGATCCACTAAGGGCAGCCAAATATATTGTTGGTCATTTATATTTGGAACAAAACATTATTTATAGGAGATCGATTCAGGTTGAGATCATTTGGTATTTCGACTCCTAGTTGGTTATGAACATTTGTCATGAGACTGCAAATTCAGTACGGTATTGAAAGACCATTTAAGTTATTTTGCGACAAATGTACAATTTTAAAATTTCTAATAACAATATAAGTGATGTATTGTTTAAGAAACAATTCAGAGTAAAAAGGTGTCAATTATACATGTTGATACAAACTCCATTTTGCGGATCCGCTTACTAAGGAATTACCACCCACGGTCTTTCTTGAGCGTATTGCTCAAGTGGGTGCGTTAGTTTTAAGGAACTTCAGTTTAAGTGGGAGTTTGTCATGTTAGACACATTAAAGTTTACGGTTATTAAGTTCTGCAGAAATAAGGATTTCGGTTTTCGGTTTCACTCTGTATTATTTTGGTTGATCTCACTAAGGTGGACCAGTTGGAAATATGCATATTTGGATCACATTCGGATGCTATTTTCATGCTGCACTCCCATGCTCGATTCATGTCGTTGGTTATATTGACATACGTGACCATTGAGGGTTCTGTTACGATAAACTGTAGCAAAGGCCGCTTTGATCCTATGTTAGTATGATTGATGGACCGAATTGCATAAGACGGTTGGATTATTGATAGCACTGTTGAGCGCATAAGGTTATAAAATGAATACTGATGGGGCATATTCTGCACCGCTGACCAAGTCAACACACTGAGCAAGGTCAAAGATATCCACAGCAAGTCAACGACTTAGACCGCCTGGCCGATGCAGCCCATCGGCCCGGCCCGGTTCTCTGTCTCGGCATGGCAACCCGCCGGTAGGGGCACATATCCGCGTACTCACATCCAAGACCCTCTGCCGCTGCCGCCGTAGGTCCATCGGCCGAGGGTAGAACGGTCTTTCCACCTGATAAGCCACTTGGCCACTTGGCCACTACGTGACAAAAGGTGAAAGTCTATAAATACTCCTCAACCTTCATTGAGGAAGGGATCCCACAACTAAACCTAAAATACACTATTCATCTGGTAATATCTCCCTTATCTCTCTACAATACATTCCTAGCCAATTAGTATACAACTTATACCTCTAAGTTCACTGACTTGGGCGTCGGAGTGGGTACGCTTGGCACAAAGCCAAGCCCTCAGTTCGTTCATTGTTGCAGGAAAGGCCGAGAGAGGCGATAGGAGCGAGAAGGGTTCAACCAAAGACATTATTCTACAAGCCACGGGTGGTAACGATACTTGCTCTGGAATTACACCCGGAACAAATTGGCGCCGTCTGTGGGGAGAGACACTAGAAGCTAGTCACATTCATTCCCAAACAAAAAAAAAAAAAAAAAAACCCACCCAAAAAGCTAAGAAAATGTCTAAACAACAAGATGCGGTCGAATCAACTTAAAGCGCATTTTACCAAGATGATACTTTCAACAATTGCGGAGTCATACGACCCTCCACCGGTGGTGTAATCCAACCGGAGTTCGGGATGCCATCAATACCCGACACGCGCCGCCATGACCAACCAGGTCACCATCATGGGACGTGTGGTTGATGTAGCAGTGAAAATGCTCCTAGACCTAATTAGTAACACACCGCTCACACCGTCACGCCGACAAAGCAGCGGAAGCTGTCCGGGAGACCGGGGCCCAAAACGTGACTCGAGAAACTTGAACGGAGCACTAGGAGAAGCGACCCGGCCAAGTCGCGGGGAGCCCAAAGTGGGCGCGGTAGACCTAAGTCCTTCCCGCACTCGTGGGAGGACAGCGTCCCCGCCGCACGAACGAGGCTCACCCCGAAGGAGCAGAGGAGTCCGAGCTCGGCGAGTTGGAGAAGGAGTCCGAGCCGAAGAAGGAGCCCCTCCCGCTACGGGGGGAGGAGCCGAGGTTAGGGACGCAAGGAGCCGATCGCCGCGTGTCGTTCGGCACGTGGTCGAGCGCCCCTTAACGCCTACGTCCTAGAAGTCCCGGTGCCAAATAAGCTCAAGCTGCCACCCCTGTCATACAAGGGGGATGGTGATCCAGTCGACCACGCTGAGGCCTTCGAGTCTTACATGTCGGTATGGGAGCAGCCCGATGAGGTCTGGTGCCGAATTTTCCCAACAACTTTGCATGGGATGGCTCGGAGCCGGTACAAAGGGCTTCGATGGCTCGGTGTACTATTACGCCGACCGAAGGGCGCCTTCCTAGCCCAATACTCTGCAATAAGAGAAGGGCCGTAGAGACATCTGACCTCCTGACTATCAGACAGGAGGGGGGCGAGTCTCTCCGGAGCTATGTGAAGAGGTTCGATGGAAAGGTCCAGCAGATTCGAGAAATTAACCCCGAGCTGGCGGCCTTCGCACTGATGAAGGGCCTCCCAAGGGGAGCCTTAAAAAACGAGCTCATCAAGAGCGGAGGCACAGGCCTCGGACGCCGCGAAAGTTGGCCGACCAAGCTATCAAGGTAGAGGACTACCACAAGACCTGGGAAGATCCCCGCGAAGCCGAACAATCAGGAAAGAAGAGTCACAGGCAGGACAGTCAGGACGATGGACGCCGCGACAACAACGGCTCGCGGTCCGACGATCGACGCCGTGAGAATAACGAGATCACGATCGGACAGATCCGACCGGAAGCAAGACTCGGCAGCGCGCGGGTGGAATTCAGAGAACGTACCACCGAGGCGGTATAGTGAAAAAACCCCTCTCGTCGTATCAGCCGCCGAAGTCTTCGCCCTGAGCAAAAACGAGGGCCAGAAGTGGGAAAGACCTCCCAAGCCAAAAAGCGACGGTGACACGAGCCAATACTGTGAGTACCACGGCCACACCGGCCATTTAACCAACGACTGCCGCCATCTAAAGAATGCCATAGAGGAGCTGATCCGGAAGGGAAGCCTCGGCAAGTACGTTGCAAAAGGCCAAAAGCGACGCCGGCGATTCGGATAGGAAGTCCGTCTTCGAGCGGATAGGCGTGATTCATGTTGTCATCGGGGGCAACGAGAACGGAGGGTCCGCTCATGGGCACAAGCGGCACCTAAACGAGCTATATCAGGCCATCAACTTTGTGCCCAACTCGAGGATCCCCTCTGCAAGCATCCCCGATATAACTATCGGAAGAAAGGACTACGAAGGGGTCATCGCCCCTCACAGCGACCCGCTTGTAGTCAATTTGGACATATCCAACCACCTGGTCAAGAGGTGCCTGATTGACACAGGTGCTACACGAACATCATGTTTAGAGAGTGCTTTCTCGGCCTCGGCTTTGAAGATCGAGGACTTAAGCCCCCGCACCAACCCCTATCTGACTTCTCTGCGGGGCCGGGCTGGTGCTGGGATCAATTAGACTCCCGGTGACGTTCGGCGAGAAGAACGCGGCTAAAAACATCCTAGCTGAGTTCGTCGTCATTGACGGCTCGTCCGCCTACAACGTTCTCATAGGCCGAGTCACCCTGAGCGAGGCTGACGCAGTGATGTCCATCCGGGCCCTAACAACGATGTATGTCTCGGGGGGGGAAGCGCATAAGCTTGTCTCCAAAGACGAGAAGGATGAGGTGGTCAACGTCCGGATAGTTTGCCGAGGTGCAACATGCAATCCCTCAAAGAGGCGAAGAAGTCTGAAAAAGGAAAAAGCCCGTCCTTACAGCAGGGAGGCGACCTCATGGATACGACTAGTGGCTGATTTGGGGGATGTACCTGTGATGGGCCGTTAGGGCATTGGTAGTCTTGTAAAATTTTATGTAGCTACGGAGGTGTCCAAGATGGCTGTGGACACCCCAACGCATGTTTTTACCTAGTGAAAAACCATCCACGCCTTCCATCAAAGCAAAATTTTCCCCTCAGTTATTTATCAAGAAATAGACGCCGGCTCACACTGTCATACCGACAAGAGCGGCGGTCTATATCAAGAAAAGACGCCGCTCACCTTTGTCATACCGACAAAGCGGCAGTCTCCATCAAGAGTCTAGCGCCGTCGCGATCACCCCAAGTAGTAGACGCCACGGCGATCACCCCAAGAGGTTTGATGCCGTCGCGATCACTCCAAGTGGTAGACGCCACGTAACACGCTATCAAGAAACAGACGCCGGCTCACACTGTCATACCGACAAGAGCGGCAGTCTCCATCAAGAGTCTAGCGCCGTCGCAGTCACCCCAAGTAGTAGACGCCACGGCAATCACCCCGAGAGGTTTGATGCCGTCGCAGTCACTCCAAGTGGTAGACGCCACGTAACACGCTATCAAGCTTGTACGCCGCTCACAGCTTTGTCATACCGACAAGAGCGGCGGTCTCCATCAAGAGTCTAGCGCCGTCGCGAGTCACCCCAAGTAGTAGACGCCACGGCAATCACCCCGAGAGGTTTGATGCCGTCGATCCTCCCAAGTGGTAGACGCCACGTAACACGCTATCAAGAAACAGACGCCGGCTCACACTGTCATACCGACAAGAGCGGCAGTCTCCATCAAAAGTCTAGCGCCGTCGCAGTCACCCCAAGTAGTAGACGCCACGGCAGTCACCCCAAGAGGTTTGATGCCGTCGCAGTCACTCCAAGTGGTAGACGCCACGTAACACGCTATCAAGAAACAGACGCCGCTCACACTTTGTCATACCGACAAGAGCGGCAGTCTCCATCAAGAGTCTAGCGCCGTCGCAGTCACCCCAAGTAGTAGACGCCACGGCAATCACCCCGAGAGGTTTGATGCCGTCGCAGTCACTCCAAGTGGTAGACGCCACGTAACACGCTATCAAGAAACAGACGCCGGCTCACACTGTCATACCGACAAGAGCGGCAGTCTCCATCAAAAGTCTAGCGCCGTCGCAGTCACCCCAAGTAGTAGACGCCACGGCAGTCACCCCAAGAGGTTTGATGCCGTCGCAGTCACTCCAAGTGGTAGACGCCACGTAACACGCTATCAAGAAACAGACGCCGGCTCACACTGTCATACCGACAAGAGCGGCAGTCACCCTCATAAGGCGGATACCACGACAGTAGCGGTCATCGCACACTACACTCGCAAAAACAGACGAAGTGTCTTGGAAGCGTTGAAACACAGTTGAGATACGCACTCTAAAACGACCACGGCCAAGCCGAGGCAGAAACAAAAGGGGCGCTCAATTAGGAATACAGGAAGACAATTCTGACAAAGATAAGATAAAGACCTCGGCCAAGCCGAAGGCGAAAGAAACGAACCATTATTAGAAGATAAGTTACAATTTACAAGTGAAAAGAATACGGACGATGGCCGTCCCCATAGGGATAAGCCGAAACACAACCTACCGAGGTTGTACAAAAAGAAGACAAAAACTACTATTATGTTCACGTACAAGGAGATAACGGGAGGAAGGGCTGAGTAACTGGCCCCCGGACAGCCGAAACAGATCTGCTGTAAACTTGTTCTCATCAAGCCGCATCTTCTTCGGCGGGCAACCCAGCAGCTATTCTAGCAGCCTCGGCCTCGGCCGGCGGCCTGGTTTGCCCTCATCCTTTCGGCTTCTTCCTTAGCCACCCGAGCCCTCTCAGCAAGAGCTGCTTTCTCAGCGGCCGCCTCCCTCTCCGTCTTTGCCTTCACCGCCTCCTTGGCCTCCTCCACCGCGGCTTTCTCCTTAGCCTCGAGCTTGTCATCAAGCAACGCGTCGAACCTGCCCCACGGGAAGGAACCATCAAGAGGGAAAAGCTCCCCGATAACTTCCCTAGAAAGCATCTTCGGCCAAATCCGGAACTTGGCGCACGGTTTCGGAAGCATGTCGGTTTGCGGCATCTCGATGTCCGCCTCCTTCGCTTGATGACGGCATCTCGCCCCGAACCACCTCCGCCCGAGCCTTAAACAGTCCGGGACTCGTTCCTGCTTAAGGTAGAGGTCGGCGCGCCCCTGAACGAGCTCACATTTCCTCAGCAGATTCGCAGCTTCGGCAGCCGCAGTCTCGGCTTTAGCCCTCTCAGCAAGGACCTCCTTTTCGGCGTCCTCCCTAAGTTTTCTCTCGGCCAAGAGCGTTTTCTCAGCTTCTACCCTAAGCCTCTGTTCATTAAGAAGACCCAACTTCGCCGCTGCAGCCCACCTGCTTAGTGGCATTACGCTCATGAAACGGCCCGAGCCACGGCCTTCTCTTGCTCCCCGAGACGAGCGGCGGTAGCCACGTTCCACCTCGCCGGCTCCCCTAATAAGCTTCGTGCCCTCCTCTATAAGCTCGGAGACGGAAGCCTTCTGGGATGAAGGGACGATGGTGGCAATTTGGCCACTAACTGCGGGCCGGGAGACGAAAGCCTTCTAGGATGAAGGGTTGACGGTGGTGCCTTGATCACCAACCTGTGCAGAGGACCCCACCGCCTGCTGCCCAACGTGAGCAATAGCCGATTGCGGCTGATCTGCAGGAATTCAATTAAAACATCAGTATCAACACCGACTTATCAGAAACACCTAATGGTTCGGCTAAATTTAGGCCACAAGCCAGATAGGTACCATGTTTGGGCTTCTTGGCCGGAGGAGGCACTTCCTTGCCCGCGGTAGAAGGCGTGTTCTCTTCCTCCTACGAGATAAGAGGAGATCCCCGCATCGAGTCCCCCTCATCGGGAATTTCAACAACCTCCACCTTCTTAGGGGAGGGGATGGGAGGTGGAACCGGTGTGTCGACAATTGTCGCCCGTGAAGCGTTGTTTTCCGCGTCCGACGCACCACACCGCTAACAACCCTCGCCTGCGCCTCCTCCTTGCTCAAGACCTTTAGCCGCTTTTCCATAAGTTCACTCGGCGACACCCTGCGGTCATCGGCTGAAGCCTTGGGATGCAGGTTAGCGACGGTTTTATCTTTGTGCAGCCCCATTCTCCGAAGAAGATCCTCAGATAGGTCCGGTCCAAAGTGGTCTACAAAAGAAACAAAGCAAGAGTCAAGAAGAAGAAATGAATCGAGATTCGAAAATAAAGAAACATCAAGAGCGGCGGTGGGCCTCACACCGACCCAACTCACCCCGTGCTAGGGTCGGTATGAGGCCGACATAGCAAAGCGGCTCATCCTGAAGAATGATCTGCGTCGGGGGAATCCATCTTTTCGGCACCCCACCCTTGTCCACCTCAAAGAGCCTCATGGCCAGCTTCTCATCCTCCTTCAGAAGGACCCTGCTAGCATCCATTTTAAGACGCTTCCGAGTGACCCATCTGTCATGCTCCGCCCTAGTCTCACACCGCAAATTAACCTGATGCTGGAAGGAACGGGGCAGCGGATAGTCATTCGGCACTTTAACATACACCCACCGACCCCGCCAGACCCTTGCAAGAAGAGAGTTTGTCAACAGAGACGTAACCTGCTCGGTTTTATGTTTGTACCATCCAACGCGGCCGGGGAGTGACGGTTTGAGATGATGAAGACGGCGGAATAAATCCACCGTCGGGGCCTCTCCCTTAAAAAGACAAAGCCAGACGAAACCAATTATGGTCCTCATGGCGGCGGGTGCGGTTGGGCAACAAAGAACGTTCATGGCTCTAATTATGGCCACAACGTACCCATTCGGTGAAACCGGAGCCCGTACTCCAAATGCCGCAGTACACGCCCAGGGCCGGCGGAGGGCGATACTGACTGACCCTCCCAGGGATAACAATTTCGTATCCCCTACCAAAGAAAAAATGATCCTCGAAAAGTTTCCCGCCGGAACAACGGGCAAGCTTACGGGACCAAGCACGATCAAGGCGGATCTTACAGACATAGCCGTGGTCCATGACGTACCGTCTCCCCTCACTAGGACGAGACCTTTCCATATCATCACCAAAATCATCACCAAGATCACCAAGAGAGTCAGAATCCTCCCATTCCTCCAGAATTTGAGGATCAACTTCAGGAGAAGGAGACCTAGGACCCACCGACGCAGGTTTACTAGGCCCAGCATCAGCAGAAGACATGGTTCACAACAAATTATTAGCAAGGAAAATAAAGAGTTTGCTTGTTTACCTTAAAGAAAAACACTCGCCGGATCAAATACTCCGAAGATTAAGAAGAAGAAAACCCTTGAAAGTTTGGAGAGATGAAGATTTTAGAGAAAATTTTTCGAAAATAAAATGGAGGCCAAAATCACGGAATAACTACCCTATTTATAGAGAAAAGCCCATGAAGAAGGACCAATCAGGGCACAGCCCATGAAGCGTCAACCAATCAGCGAACACACACGTGTCAAGCATGCAACCGCGGGATGTCAATCGTCGCAACAGTTGAATGTCAATCAATGCAACAGTGACCAAGCGTCTTCAACACGCCTATTCACATCTCTTCGACTGTTCATCTCCCGCGAGCAAATTCCTAGGTATCCAGTATCCGCCGGCTACCGACCAACCAAGCCATGGAGTACCAGCCGGGGGCAATCAAAATCAACCGGCACTCCCAGCCCTGGTCTCGGCCAGCGTCATGTTCTTTTTCCACATCGGATACCCTTTACGCATCCATGTGGAGGGGGGATATGGTATATGGTGCGGCCTAACGAAAGCCACGCCGATACACAAGAAGACGCCGATACAGAAAACTTTGCGAAATTTACTTAGTGCAGAATATATGCTCAGCATACATCGGAGCCCATACCACGGCATAGACTACGCTGGGGGCAAATTGATGGGGCATATTCGCACCGCCCGACCAAGTCAACACACCGAGCAAGGTCGAGATATCCACGGCAAGTCAACGACTTAGGCCTTTGGCCGATGCGACCCATCGGCCCGTCTGTCTGTCTCGGCATGGCACCCGCCCGGCCGGGGCACATATCCGCGTACTCACATCCAAGACCCTCTGCCGGCCTGCCGTAGGTCCATCGGCCGAGGGTAGAACGGTCTTTCCACCTGATAAGCCACTTGGCCACTTGGCCACTACGTGACAAAAGGTGAAAGTCTATAAATACTCCTCAACCTTCATTGAGGAAGGGATCCCACAACTAAACCTAAAATACACTATTCATCTGGTAATATCTCCCTTATCTCTCTACAATACATTCCTAGCCAATTAGTATACAACTTATACCTCTAAGTTCACTGACTTGGGCGTCGGAGTGGGTACGCTTGGCACAAAGCCAAGCCCTCAGTTCGTTCATTGTTGCAGGAAAGGCCGAGAGAGGCGATAGGAGCGAGAAGGGTTCAACCAAAGACATTATTCTACAAGCCACGGGTGGTAACGATACTTGCTCTGGAATTACACCCGGAATTGATGGACCGAATTGCATAAGACGGTTGGATTATTGATAGCACTGTTGAGCGCATAAGGTTATAAAATGAATACAATTTTTCAGGTGTCACACAGTATCTGTATTTGACCCAAGTGGGAGATTGTAAGAATATTGGGTCTAATATTATTTATGTGGACACACTATTATACAGATTGTATTTGTTTGCTATCGTTTAAGTTTAGCCCAATATAGTGATCCATCTGGATAATAGAATACGGGCATATTAATTGCGTCTTATAAAGTATGGGCCGGATATCTTAATTGTGTAGATACCCATTAGGTTACTAATGCATGATGGGCGCATTAGATTAAGGAGACTATATATAAGTCACCTGGGTTATGGTCCCTGGTAGCTCACAATAACCTAATCTCCCCGCATCCCATCAGTAGAGAGATCCTCATGGTTTGTGTGTCTACTAGAAGACCTAATCCTGAAGACCGTCCCTTCAGACGGTTTATTCCAATCTCTCTCGTCATGTAATCAGGTACGCTTCCGCTCTTCAGTTTATACCGAGTAATTTAGTATGAAGTTTATGGTCTCTATTCGGATTGATTCTAACATATCATTGTCTTGACTTCTTGATTGCTTCATCTTGATCATCTTGAGCCATCATTGAGAGTCCATTTGATTGCTTCAATCACTAATCATTTTCAACTAAAAACAAACAATCAAATAACAAAGGGACTTGACATCATCAACCAAATGTGTTCTAACACGAGGGCATTACGTGAAGAGCAAGTTTTTCGAGAGACAGTCTCATGTAAAAGTAATTTGAGATAAGTATATTTCCGAGAGACACACTAACTACGGAGTAAAGAAAAAAGGAAAAAAGAAAACGAAAATAAAAGAAGTATATTATCATGAATAGTATTATCATGTACTCGACTAATAGGAAAATTGGGAGAAGTTTTTTGGCTTAGTAGGGTGTTATTTGACAAATTAATTGGTATTTTGGGGTCGATTTCAAGCTATTTATTACCAATGAGTGCATGTCATCACTTTTTTTTTTGGTTCGGATTTTAAATAAAGACACCGGCTGAGCAAGTGGCTTCACTCCTTCTCATTAGCATAGAACTTATTGTAAGTTTATGATGATGCAACATACAAAGACGCTAGTTTACATGGATAATGATAGGATGCCATTGGGTGGCGCTAAGATTGGGCGGCACTCTCTCACATGCATCCTTTATTGAAGGGATCCCGACTTATTGCATGTGAGAGGGTGACGCCGAGATTGGGTGCACCAACTTATTTTCCTTGTTGGTTTGATACCCTTCACAATAGAACATGTTGTTTGCTCATAAATCAAAAAAAGGAGGTAAGCCGCTAGTTTAGCTAGCGGCAGGCTTTACCTTTGTCATTTTCCTCTTCAAATACAAGACAGTACGGAGTATATGTGAATGGAGTGGGCGAGTGGCAGCAAGCATGTAGTGCGCAGCTACCACAGTGGGCGCAGAACTTGTGTCACCAAAATGGAAATATTTTTTGAGAGCTTTTTTTCATAGGTAATGTACACCGTTTAATTGTTAGTAGGGATGATATAATTGAGGTTGAACCCAACCTAATTCCACAAATAAAACAATTTAAACTCAACTTTAAAACTCATAACCTATTGACCTTTTAAAAACTCATATCTAAATCTATTTAGAAAAATCCAAATGAAACCTTTACCTATCCACTCATACTCAAACCCGATCCAATTAGTGTTTTCTCAAATCTTAAACTTTATTAAACTTGAAATTTCCATTTTTCTCATGTAAAATGATTTTAAATATATTCAAATTAAGTTTCGAATGGGGTTTTTGATACATAATATTGTGGATCGTATGAATTCCGATGAGATATAGTTTTGAAGAAAATATAAATTATCGCATATGGATTAAAAGGTTTGGATATTGATCGATAATCCAATGAATATGTGGATTGAGTTTGGATCTTACAAAGCCCGATCAACTGTCATCGCTAATTGCAAAAGTCCACACTCAAATTTTCATATTTTATACGAATTTTTTTCAAAAATGGGGTCAAATACAAACAAATTAACAAAATGAGTTGAGTTTGAAAGTATTTACCCAAAATGGGTCCACGTCATCACCGAAGCTAGGCTCGAATTCAAGTCGCTCTCCCGCTCAACGACCTTACCCAAAGTCTCACTTAAAGTCCACTCAAACCTTAGTATGGTACTTCAAGGCAAGTCGCTTAGGGAGTGAGCGATTTCAGCTCAAATCGCCCTCCCCCACAACGATTTGGGTCTTTGCAAACAAAAAAAAAAAAAAAACAAAAAAAAGCTGTTAAGCGGAATCGAACACATGATCTTCAACAAAACAAATACTTATCTTGTAGAAGCTAACCGCTAATACAAGCAAATTAACATGTTAAAGTTCAGTGCTTAAACATTATAATTAGTAATTATTATTCAAATCCCAAACAGCTATTAAATACTCTTAGCATTAAATATGTATTTTAACTACCATAATGAGTCAATACATTATGTTGGGCATTATGGTTAGGGGTGTGAGTGTATGAATTCAGATTGCGGGTTCGATTCCTATCAACTTCTCCTTCTGTTTATCTTTTTTTCTTTTTTTTTTTTTTTTTTTTCCGGCTAAGTCGCTCAGCCGCACGGCGGTTTGGACTCAAGTCGCTCTCCCGCTGAGCGACCTTAATCCCGATCCTAACATCGCCAAAACCAAGCCTACGTGGACCCATTTTTGGTAATTAGTTTCAAAGTCGCCCCATTTTGTTAAAATGTTTGTTATTAAACCCCATTTTGGAAAAAAAATTCATTTTATACCCTAATAAATTTCACACATAAGTCTTGTTCTTTCGGATTTAAAGTCACCCCTTTAAAGTTCAGTTAAGCTCTTATAACTTATAAGTTAAATTCAGAAATATTAAGCTTCAAGTTCACTAAAGTTTAACAAAATTAAGTTCAGAAAAAGTAAGCTCTATAATAAGGGTATGATTATTGGTCAGACTTATCAAAGTCTAAGACTCTGTCATATCAGCTTTTCACTAACTTTTATTATTATTTTATTGTTCAGACCACCTCAGACTCGCCTCGAACTTGCCTCGAACTTTATACATTATCTCTCATACTTACCCCATATTCTACTTTTCCACTACACTTTTCTTATGGGGTTATAGATAAAAAAGAAAACAATAATAGTTTAACACATGGTAGCCATTTATTGGTTGTCATTATAGAAAAATGTGGGGTCAAGACTCTTGTAGAGTCTTAAGTTGAGTTTTGGATTTCCAAGATTTAACTTAAGACTTTGTTAAAACTTAGGTAGATTATTGGATGTCTTGAGTGAGTTTGAGTCTTGTCTCAAGACCCATCAATAATCTTACCCTAAGTTCAGTTTAGCGAAATTAAGTTCATAAAAGTTAATAAGCTCTATAAGTTTAGTCTAGTTCAACAAAAATAAATGTAGAAAAATTAAAATTAAGTTTAGTTCAGCTTTTATGTAAGTTTAGTTTAAAAAAGTTAATCTTTAAATTGTTCTTTGGTATGAAAATTGCAGGACTTTGCCAAGGCATCAATTTGGAAATTTGAGAAGTAAAATATTTCCAGCATACTTTGCAATGGTGGGTTTTTGTTGTTCAATTTCGATAGCAACATTTGGGTATTTGCATCCATGGAAATCGGCTTCGTCTACTGAGAAATACCAGCTGGGGTTTATGAGTTTCGGCTTTTTCTTTAATCTCTCCAGTTTGTTAATCTTCACTCCTATGACTATTGAGGTACTTTCCTGTCTGACCGAGTACGAATAACAGTAGCCAGTGCACGCCGGCCCATTGGTTCATGTACATATTTATGACGTATTGATCGCTCTTGTCGTTGATGGCAGATGATGAAGAAAAGACACAAGGTGGAAAGGAAGATCGACATAGGAGAGGATGTAGGATCGTCAAAGAGCAGAAAAGTAGCAAAGTCGAACCCACAACTTGCATCGATCAACAGAAAGTTTGATATCATACATGCCTTCTCTGCACTTGCATACGTCTTAGCATTTGTGTGCCTTACTATGCATTCCTGGTATTTGGCTCGTAAACTTAACCTTTGATCTGGAACCAAGACCGACGCAATTTTCGTGAAACTATCAAAGTTACCCCAAGAAGGAAAAATATATGTAACATATTACCCTATAAATTTGATACTATACGTAATTACTGATTAGGCTACTCTTTAACTTGTAAGTGGAGCTCTATAAATTTGTATGAGCCCCATCTCAATTTTTTAACAATGAAATTTATCAAAATGAATGTTTTATTATCATTGAAAATTAACTAAAAATATTGATAGAAGATAATTTCTAGATCACAAAATCTCATTAAAGACGGGCACTATCCGTCACAAGCTGATGACGGATAGTGCCCTCTCACAATATGCAAGTGGCACTATCCATGGGGAGCTCCATTTGCCCCCCACTTGCCCTCTCACTTGCCTTATTGTGAGAGGAGCACTATCCGTCTTCAGCTTGTGACGGATAGTGCCCGTCACAAGCAAAACCAACTGTTCCTAGATACGTAACTATTAGTATTTTTTTTTTTGGGAGCTGAGAAAAAAGAGTGTTTTACATTTAAGTGGTACGGTTCACTAGACCATACCTATAAACTACAACATAAAACACCAAATTAAAGTAATACTAATAGCATAAACTAAACCAAGGAGGTAATTGCATCGGCTAACAACCGCGTGTTGATGGCAAGCGACGGATGTATGAGCACGGACTTCAAAATCAACATCCAAAACAAACTTTAATGGATGAGCAGCGCTGGCTAAAGGAAAACACCCACCTTTACTTGTCTTGATTGATGAAGTTTTAGAGAAATACCTACAACAAGACCCAAGAAAGAGTCTCGGAGATTCATCTCCTTGGCTGTGATAAACTTCCTCAGAAAACCAACGAGCCCCCATAAACTCATCTTTAATCATCATAATCGATACCGCTTCAGAGAAATACCTGCAACAAGACCCAAAAAAGCGTCTCGGAGATTCATCTCTTTGGCTGTGATACATGTCATATGGAAACCAACGAGCCCCTTGACCCGGCCAACGAGAGAGAACAAAGTGCACTTACGCCCCAAGGACGTAGAAAGAAAAGGCGGAAAGCATACCACAAAAATCTGTCTCCAGGGGAGGGTAAAACTCCAACACTTGGAACACAATAACCCCCGCTGACCAGAACCTCGTAGCCAAGAAAAGCGAGTAAAAAGGCGGGTAATAAAGGAGAAAACCACTTGAACATCCCCCTATCAAAACCATCTCTGGAGACTGCATAGAACTAGGCTCAACCTAGATCCGATGCAATGTACCAATCGTCCTAATTAACCCGTGGATAAGGGGACAGGACACTCCAAACCACAAGGAGTTTGTTATTTGAAATAACATAGAACACGATAAATACGACTTAAACATCAGCTACGGGTGAATCCCACCGCATCCGACCCGAATCAACAACACTGCCAAAAAAACACCTGACTCCACCATATCACACACATCTCAAACAGAAACCCCCAACCTTGACCTCAGTCACAAAGAAAGTGGCGGAACCAACGGATTCACCGAAACCAAGACCAATGAATCAGAACAAGCTGACACCCCAGGACCATCGGCCAACATGCAACTAGATCAACCATAAGGGACGCACATACAGAAACTAAAAGGACCCGGAAATGGGACCAATAGGTGGAGCGAGGGGAAGGGGAACACCAAATCGGCCCAAATCCACGAATATAGATGAGCTATACTCATCGACACCAAACGACATTAAAGAAAGGAAGATTTTTACCAGGAGTGGGGGAAGGGGCTGGGGGAAGGCGGGACACCCCTGGGTTGCATGCAGAGTTTTCAATGACAAAACAAAGAATCGTAGGAACGGAAAAGGCAGAAGATCAAACCCGATAGACAGCAGTTAAGAGTTAAGACCATCGGACTGTCAAGCCAGAAACCGAACGTCGTCAAGAGGGACGAAAGACGAGGTCAAATTGGAAGGGAAGGAAACAGAGATGAGATGCGATAAATCGCCGGAGATAGGCCTTGGGATGACTCCATCTCCGACGATTGGGTAGGGGAGACGGGAAAGGCGGTGTGTGGTCAGAGGAGGCGGCGAAGCAGATGAGGGTTTTGTTTTTGAGTTTTTGGGGAAAAGTTAGAGAGAGGAAATTTTAGTCAGAGAAAGATTCTTTAACTATTAGTAATTTAGTATAATGCATATCTCAATATATTTTTTTTACTTGTTTATTTTGAGATTAAATACTCATCGCGACATATGAGATTCTTTTGATTAAATTTAAGGTGAAAGAAATAATTATTTTTTATTTAAATACGTTTGAATTGAATTTTCGTTGAATATTGTAAAACTATATTATATATAAGCTTTAATAGACACAATTAAAATACTTTGTATGTTGACATGATAACATTTTGTTAAAGAATGGGTAGAAAATCAAATTATACATGATTGCACATTTTTGGAAACTTTTGAAGTTAAGGCTCTTACTTCATTTGAATTAAGTTCAATTCAGTTCATTTGAATTTTAACTTATTTTAGTTCAGTTAGCTAAACTCAATTCACTGTAGTTCTTTTCAAATTAACTTTTACTTCATCTTTATTCAGTTCAGTTCAACTCAGCTCCATTCAGTTAAGTTCATCTTTTTTCCGTAAAAGAAAACAAAGTTTAAATTGGAGTTAAACTTACACTACAAGAAAAACTAAAACAGGCGACCGAAATTTGGCGACTGATATATTTAGTCGCCAAATTGGCGACTGATTTTCAAATTGGCGACTGAAAATAGTCGCCAATTTGGCGACTGGCGACTGAAACGCGTAGAAGATCGACTTCAACAATTCCCAGCAACACGTATCAACCGGGAATTATTAGTCAACTTCAAAGTCAAATAAGAGAGCGTGATGAACGTGATGCCAAACGTGATGAAGAACTTGCCAAACGTGATGAAGAATTCCGCCAAATGAAGGAAAGAATAGAAATGTTTGAGAATTGGTGGCAAGGTTGTAACCCCGGACCTAGATCCAACTACGATCCAAATGATCCGCATGGTCCACATGGGGGGAGTGGAGCCGGTGTTGGCTTCCAAGTAAGATGATTTTAGCATGTAAGCTTGTAAAACTTGAACTTTAGACTTGAACATTAGAATAGCTTAGCTTGTAAAACTTTCATTTTCAATATATGAAATGAAGTTTGAGAAAATGGGAGGTGTTGGGTTGAAATGTATGGTATTGTGTGTGTTGAAATTTGGGATGTATGGTGTTGTGGAACATCGGTTTGTATGTAGGTTGTAAATATTTGGCTAGCAATGAAAACGGAAAAAATCACCAAAACATACAGTGGCTTTGGCGACTGAATTGGGATTTGGCGACTGAAATTCAGTCGCCAAATTGGCAACTGATTTAGGGTAGTCGCCAAAATGGCGATTGAATTTCAGTCGCCAAATCCCAATTCAGTCGCTAAATTTCCTCAGCCAAACTGGCTACGTCATCCAAATTTGGCGACTGAATTGAGATTTGGCGACTGAAATTCAGTCGCCAATTTGGCGACTACCTCAAATCAGTCGCCAAATTGGCGACTACCATATCAGTCGCCATTTTAGTCATTTGGCGACTGATTCTTCAGTCGCCAAATTTGGCGACTGACTTTAGTCGCCAAAGTTAGAAAAGGCGACTAAGCTCCGCGACTGATTTCAGTCGCCAAATTGATTTTGGCGACTGATTTCAGTCGCCAAAATCAGTCGCCTGTTTTAATTCTTTTTGTAGTGTTAAGGGCTAATTTCCACATAATATTTAGGAGCATGTATTAGGCAATTGCTACATCCCCGGGTCCAAAAGTTTGGACTTCTTGTTTTTTTTTTTTGAAATTGTCATCTCATTAATAATCAACTAAGCGTAGGTTACAATGAAGATAACAAATAGACAAAGGAAAATCAAGATTGCTAACGTAAAAAATACATTCAAAATAATTATCTAAATATCGGTAATGCGCTGTAGCTCCAAAATCATAAATTTCTTGAATCTATGAATAATCGATGTCTTTGCATCCTTCTTGATGGAGGGAAACAGTGTAGCCGTCTTGATGTATTCATCCACGAAACAAATCTGATAATCTCCCCGTCGATTAAAACTTATTATATTGAAAACAATCCCACGAAAAAATGGAAAAACCCCGAAAGAAGGGACGGAACAACAGATCTCACCAAAAGGGAGACTATTATTGAAAATAAGATAGATCTGCATAATATTAGTTGTTTAAGAAAGCTTTTGTGGGGCTTACCATCGATGGATGATCGATGGAAGCCCCCGAATAATAATGGAGGCTAGGTTTTTAGAGAGGGTTTTTTTAGAGAGAGAGAGAGAGAGGGAGACACGTCTTTCTTTTTTGACTTCTTGTTTGTTAGCTTAGATTGACAAACATGTTAGCTGGGTCGGTTACGGGTCAGGTTAGCTTTGTATGTGTTTGAGTGTATTATACATTCAAGGCGAGTTTGAATCAGATCATTTTGGGTTTAGATTATATATATTTCGTGTTTCAGTTTTGTTTTTGGTTAATCAGGTCGAGTTATTTTGGGCTAACGATTAAGAGATGTTTTATTCATTAATTTGACAAAAATAAGTTTGGAGAATTGCTTATCTTTAATTAAATTTGGCTTGAGTCAATGTTTCCGAGTCAATCAATGGGTTAGATTGGTTTTTTCAGGTCTACTTGTGGTTATATTGGGCTAAAGTAAGCTTTCGTGAGTCCCGACATTTATGGTTTTGGTTTGGTTTTGGGTAGGACTTGTCCACTTTCTTTCCCCTTTCTATTCGTCATCTTATCGGGTCCATTTATAAAACGAGAATCGAGAGTGGTAGATGATTTCAAAATAAATTATACTAAAATTGTTTTACAATTAGAAGTAAAAATATTTTGGTATATGCTGGTTATGAAAATATGTATGGAGTGAAAATATGAAAATATATATTTGAGTTACTATAAGTCTATCTGTAATAAAAGGGTTAAGTAAAATACAAAAATTAAAATGGGTATTTTAATAACTTAGTAAGAGCCATTTTTATAGATATTTATCTATATAATTGTGTATGCAAAACAATCCCCTCTTTTGTTTATAAATTTATAATGATCCCATCTTTTTTTGTTGCGATTTTTTTCCAAACCCATGTTATTCCCACAAATAGGATTATACATCCAGTTGTACCATAAGCATGGTACAACCAAGTATAAGAATCCGAGCTTACGTGTATTCTTTTTGAGCTAATTTAAATTTCATGTTTTTAATGTGTAAATGAATGAACTCAATATTTTCTAATAAAGCTCATATTCTTTAATATAAAACTCGAATACTTTGACACAAAGCTCAGGTTCTACACCGTACAACATATACAACTGGTTGTATAGTCCATGAATTATGTTATTCCTCCCTTATTTTGCAAATCTGTTTCTCCTTTTCTAATATTTGTGCACCAAACAAAACATTTTCATATTTTATTACCTTTTTCTCCTAATTTGTTCTAAAAATAACTACAATGCTAATTAAGAGATAATATTCTTGACACATTTGAAGCCTTGCTTCGTAGCTTTTGGCACAAATATTAAGGTTCATTCATGCATGGCCTAAGATCAGCCTTTGAGAGGGCGGGTCAGGCTCTCGATAGTGTTGATTGGCCCGACCCGAGTGATGGGCCGAGCTGAGCAGAAGGGTGGGCTCACTGACTGGTCAAAAGTCGACCCACCAAACTACTGGTTAGGCCTGTGCTTTTGTGTTTCACTAATCACAAAAGTAAATTAAACGTTGACATGATTTAAAAGTCGGTTATAACTCATGAGTATCATCTCTCATAACTTCACCTGATAGGCTTTTTCATTTGGACTTAATTTCAACTTATTTTAGCTCAATTCAGCTTATTTCAGTTCTGTTCAGTTCATTTCTTCACAAATAAACTCTTACCTCAGCTCAGTTAAGCTCCATTCAATTCCATTTAGCTCTTTTCAACCGAAAAGAACATGGTCTTAGACCCTGTTTGGTAAACAACATACCGAGCGAAATTAGTAGATTCAGTCTTAATTAGTAGTTTGACCAAACAATCTACTATTTTTATGTGTTTGGTAAACGGCGTATTCTGATAGCATATGGGTCAGAATCTACTGTTTTTGAATATGCTGCTAATAGCAGAATATTGCATTAACATATTCAATTTATTCATTAAACCATTCTAATTATCCTAAAATCTGCTGATTACCAAACACCCTTTGTAATTTTGTCAATTTATTTGATAGTTAAACTTGCTACTAAAATTTGCTAACCGTATTCTGCTAACGTTATCCACTATCATGAATCTGTTTTTGCTATTTATCAAACAAAGCCTTAATCTAATTGACTTTTACCGTCAATAAAATAGTTAACCGCTCATAGATTCGAAACCCGTTAACATCCCAAATTAACTTCTCTAGCCAAACCAACCAAAAAAAACACTTCAACACATAAAGGCGCAATTAAATTTTGTTATTTTGGTTAATAAAAACAGTACTCTAAAGTCCAAACATCCACCAAACAATTAACAACAAATCATTCATTAGTTCATTTCCCACAACCAAACCTACCAAGCTCCGTTCTCACAACAACAATGGGGTGGCTATCAAGATTCACAGTAGCAGTTGCATTCTTAGCCGTTGGATTCATTTTCTCACCTGAAACATTCAAATCAGACGGTTCAGATTCATCCTCACCAGCTCTCAACACTGCGCTTAAGCTCTCTCATCTTCTTTGCTTTGCAACAGCATGGGGTGCTGCTTTATGGGTCACCTTCATCGGTGGCATCATCATGTTCAAGTATTCTACTCTTTCTTCCCATTATTTTATCTTCTAAATTCAATCTTTCGTAAATTCTTGTTTAAGACGGAATATGATATTCCGTCTTAAACTATAAAACGGGTCAAATAGATGGATGGGACAAAAAGAACTCCTCTTGTCTGTCTTTTTTTCCTTTCATTTGCATCAAACTTCAATCTTTTTTGCTTTCTTAGCATCAAAATTCAATCCTTTTTGTTTTTTCAGCATCAAAATTTATTGTTTTCATTAGAATAGCAGTAAAATTTAATCTTTTTTCTTCCAATAGCATCAAAATTCAATCTTTATTCTTCCAATAGCATCAAAATTCAATCTTTGTACAATTATTAGCATCAAAATTCGATTTTGTTGGTGCCCTTGTGATGAAAATTTGACTTTTTTTTTTCAGTAGTAGCCAAAGAATTGTAATTGTTGATAATTGGAGTATAATCTTTATTTCATTGTGGAATTTGATTTTGTGGGGTTTTTTTTAAAATAATTATATTGTTTGGATTGAAAATGATAGGAATTTGCCAAGGCATCAATTTGGGAATTTGCAGAGTAAAATGTTTCCAGCATACTTTACAATGGTGGGTATTTGTTGTGCGGTTTCAATGGCGGCATTTGGGTATTTGCATCCATGGAAATCGGCTTCGTCTACTGAGAAATACCAGCTAGGGTTTTTGGGTTTTGCTTTTTTCTTTAATCTTACCAATTTGGTGATCTTCACTCCTATGACTATTGAGGTACTTTCTGCCTCCTCACTGTTATCTTTCGTTCTTGCTCATGAATTTTGTTGATTTGCTTAATTGTTAGATTGTAGAATGCAAATGGTTATTGGTGTGGCGATTTGAGTTAGCCTCATTTGCTAAGCATATGTGTGAATGTTGAAGTTAACGACTGTTTGTTTGAGCGAAATCATGATAGAAATGAAGTATACTTTCATAAGCTACTGATTGAAGAGACACAAATTCTCATTATAGACGGGAGATATCCGTCTATAGTTATAGACGAGCCAAATATCCACCCACTTTAAGCATAAGACAAGCAACAAGTTGCATGGTGGGGCCCAAAAATTTCACCACTTCCAAGCATATTTGACCCGTCTTTCACTTTAGACGGATATATCCGTCTATAGTGAGACTAATTGTTTGAGATATATGTCAAATTTACTAGTTATATGCATAGCATACTCGAAATTCCTTTTGGTTATGTTACTTTGGTCTCTTAGGACTCCGCCTTTGTTTTACATCTGATACGGGCGTGGGATCCTGAACACTCGCACACAGGCTCATTTTGTGCATAAAATTTTGCTGGCGTAAATAACCGGTCAACACCCCCAACTCACCTATTGGTTCTCCATCTGGTGAGGTTGAGCATATTTTGTGGTGGTTTTCCCGGCATTAAAAAGGCCTTGAATTCGCGGCAGTGTGTTAACAAGGGGGGCATAATATTATGGCACAAGAGGTTTAGTTTTGGTCCGTGCTAACCTTATCTGAAGCAGTATTATCACCAGTGAGCAGTTGGTGATATGGTGCTCTTGCTATTTTTGTGTGCTAATTGTGGTAGCTTGTGATCTGACGGACCTTAAAAAAAAAAAACTGTACTCCATCTGTGCAAGACTACAAGCCACTAGTTTGCACTTCTTTTTTGATACATTTTTCGTTATGAGTCTTCCGGAAACCAGTACGCTCATACAATCTCCTTACCCCGCCATTTGAGGCAATGAGTAATTTTTTTGTTGTTATATAAGCATACAAACATTGTGTGAAGAATGTTCTTTGTCCATTTGATAGTCGTAGCATACAACCTGTTATAGGTCTTGCCGTCTTGCTTAGAGCAAGGCAGGTGTAGGTCTAAGGACTCCAAGTTTTAACTATTCCTCTCCTTTGAATCCAAGTCCCCAATAATTTTAAAGTCTGTTTCACAAAAAGTGTGAGCACAGGCACTTGGATTTGAATGGAGGGAGTGACAGGCACGTAGTCACTAGTTAGTGTTGTTGTCTGGTAGTTGTAGTTGCGATTTGATAATCTTATACTCCCTCCGTTCGGTCAATTGTCGTCCTTTGGTTTTGGCACAAAGACCAAGGAAAGAGGAGGGGGGCAATTACTAGATGACAAGTAGACCAAATTGAGTGTGAATGATCAAATTGCTCATCAAGTTCATTCTTAAAATAGAAAGGACAACAATTGACTGTGACACCCCAAAAGGGAATAGGACAACAAATGACCGGGACAGAGGGAGCAACCTTTTGTCAGAGGCGTGACAAGGATTTCGGGCATTAATGCAATTTTGCTATAGATGCTTCTTGTTGAAATTTTTGCTGTGAATTTATTAATTTGTCCTGCCGTTCACTTCTGACTCTTCACACTGCCTCTCATACTCATGTACCACCGATACTCAAATATGGGTATCAGGGTATTTCATTTGTGATTTGACACTTCCACCTCAAGCTAATAAAATGAAGAGTTTTCATGATTTTATCGAATAGCCCAGTATGGCACTTGAATATGCACCTGTGCGACCAAACTTCTGACAAGTACGAATAACATTAGCTGGTGCAGTGGTGCACACACATTGATTCATGCATAATACTTCCGCTTCTTTTGAACGATGAGATTTTCACTTGGATATGCTATTTGATGACGAATTCGTTTCGTTTTTTGTCGATTGCAGATGATGAAGCAAAGACACAAGGTGGAGAGGGAAAACAATGTAGGTGAAGAAGTAGGATGGTCAAAGAACAAAGAAGTCGCAAAGTCAAACCCACAACTCGCATCGATGAACAAGAAGTTCGGAATGATACATGGCTTGTCTTCGCTTGCAAACATTTTCGCATTTGGATGCCTTGCAATGCATTCATGGTATTTAGCTGGTAAACTCGACCTTTGATCTGGAATTCTGCAAGAGAGGCCAAGGCAAACTATCAAAGTTACACACATGATTACAGAAGTCTGGAGTTCTCGTGGCTTAATGTTTTTTCTGCTTATTTGTACTCGAACTAGCTATTCCAAGTTTCATATGAGAATTTGTGTCCAAAATTTACAAGTCTTGAATTGCCAGCTCCATTTCGTAAATAACAAGTTTGTATTAATTGGATTCATATGGCGTGCAAACATACTTCGGAGTTTTACTGGCAACTGTTCGCATGCTGAATGATAGCTTTACCTCAAATATTGGAGAAACTAAAAGATTTTAAAGTCGGTACGAGATTCACTAACCGCAACTGATAGCATTCACTGATGCTCTTTGGCAGTACCTTTGATTAGTAGAGTTAAGTTATGACTTATGAGTAATGACTTGTGAGACATGATTTCTGAACTAGCGAGGTTCGAAGCCAAGTACTGAATCAATCAACTTCGGTCATTGCGACAATTGAACCCGACCCGACCCAACACAAAAGACCAAAGAAAGAAAAAAGAATACACCAAAATGCAGGTGCTGCAGCAAACATTGGTGGTTGTTTCTTGTTGTAAGTGAATGCAATGAATAGACTCAGAAATAACGAATAATGAAACACTTCATATATTGACGTTTCTAATTGAAAACCCGACTACCCGAGCTTGACCTATAACCCAAATGACCCGATGCAGGGCTCGACCCGAATTTTATTTATTGCACACTAACTATTACCCTTAAATAACTTATAAAATAACAAACACAAAAATGATTTGAATTCAGAATGACCGAAATTCTAGCAAACCCAAAAATAACAAACCGAACTATCCCAACCAGCACACGTATCGGTTGACTCGTTTGCCAGGAATTGTACTCACTCGGCCACCCCTAGACCTGGGTAAGTTGACCTGATACGATAAGGCTGGTCCAAGATCCGAAAGTACCAAGAATTTGCGCGGCCTGATTATGACCTTAAACCCCACCCGAACTTTGATTGACCCGACCAGAGGTGACTTGACCCGAAACCACCCGTCCCATAATTGACTGGATTGGAAATGATCCAAAGTGACCTAAATGACCCGAAATTACAAATATAAGTTATATTAATGTTGTTTACATCAAAATAAAGGGGTTCACGGGTTGCAACGTTAAAAAACAAATAACTAATTTTTGTAAGATACTCTTAGTCAATCACATCTATATCTATCTATCTATATTAATAAAGGAAGTTTTTTTCGAGCGATATTAGAGAGTCCATATTTTACGAACTACCTAAAATTAATTAACAATTAAAATTTAGAAAAATACTCCTCTTAGGTATTAGCTACACATACGTGAAATTGGGTTTTTAATGCCTATTTGAGTTGTTTATAAATTAAAATTCTACGAGAATAAGAATACTAAGAAAACACTATTACCTAAATGTGTATATATATACACTTCAACATTACCTTCAGGCTCCATAATTTCATCAATTATACGTGTTAGTTTTCCGTTTCTTCTTATTGTTGTTTCTCTAATCCCCCTTACTACTAAGAGAATAAAAATTCTCAAAAGTTTTCCCTCCAAACTCCACCTACTTATATAAGGAAAGAAATAAAATTTTCCCATTAAGCTATAATCTTTTTCTTAAAGCATGACTTTTTTTTATTAAACTCTAAATTATAATTATATAATATTTTAATCAAAATAAAATAAAAGGAGTATAAAATTATAAAATACAAAATCGTTAATTTTTCTTCGAAAATGACTTATTGCATACTTAAACTATATAAAACAATAAAACAATATTATTAGCAACGTGAAAAAAACTCATTTAAGATCATTTAAGCAAAGTTATAAAATAAAATCATTAACTTTATGTTAAAAAAAATTCATGACATACTATGTTTGTTATGTATTATTATATATGAGAGAATGACTTGACATATTTTGTATAAAACAAAATATTAAATTGATATAATTAGTTTCATCACAAAAAAAATAAAAAATCATTAACATAACTTGAGAAAATTTATTATTTGTAATCATTAGTTTTATGTTAAAGAAAAAAATCATTAAACATATTTTATAACTTTTCTAAATTCTCTTGATTAGTTCATAGTTCATTTTTTTCTCATATCGAAATACGATGAGGTAAATGAAAAATTAAAAATGTATCAATTTAAAATATTTAAATAATAACTAAAAATAAAACCTCTATATATACCGCAAATGCGAAGGATTTACACTATTAAATACCAATAGTATAATTGTTACATTCTCTAATATCCATATCTAAAAAACCGCGCATTTGCGCAGGATCTATACTAGTTATCTACCACTTGGTTTTGTTTTGTAGGTATAATACTCCCATCTACTTTTTAAGGTACGAATACTACACCTTATTAATACTGCGTATGTAGTACATATACTATGAGAGAGATTTTTAGAATTTTGGAAGTGCTTTTTTTTTCTTTATTATTGGAATATAGTATATATGCAATTTCTCATAGTTGCAAATTTGAAATTACAGGTTGAAATATAATGCATTCATATTGTACTCTGACTTGCGTTGTTTCCCTCGGTATCTCTTTCCTTTAATTGATTCATAATGTTTTAAGTTTATAATACATACCGTATAGATACTATTTAATGTACGAATACTACACCTTATTAATACTGCGTATGTAGTACATATACAATGAGAGAGATTTTTAGACTTGCGTTGTTTCCCTCGGTATCTCTTTCCTTTAATTGATTCATAATGTTTTAAGTTTATAATACATACAGTATAGATACTATTTAATGTACAAATACTACACCTTATTAATACTGCGTATGTAGTACATATACAATGAGAGAGAGTTTTAGAATTTCGGAAGTGCTTTTTTTTTTTCTTATTATTGGAATATAGTATATATGCAATTTCTCATAGTTGCAAATTTGAAATTACAGGTTGAAATATAATGCATTCATATTGTACTCTGACTTGCATTGTTTCCCTCGGTATCTCTTTCCTTTAATTGATAATGTTTAAATTTATAATACATATACAGTATAGATACTCTTTAATGTTTTATGAGTCTTTTACCGTTCGTCATCGTCTTTGTTAGTTCGTTTCAGTTGTACGTCATGTTAGTACTCATTTCTATATAAACATGCGAAGTTAGCAGAGGCCGGACCCTTCTCAACAACACGATAATCAACCTGAATACAAAGGGAGACCAAGAAGAATGGTCGTGACTATTTTTATTTTGTTTTTTGAATCGAAGGAACAGTTGCATTAAAAACCAAAGAGGAAAGGTAGCAACCAGAAAGTAAGTTGAATTGGTAATGTCATATATGCAGTAAAAGATGTAGTAGTGAAGCGCAGAAAGCAATATTGATGAGACGAAGACGAAGTGCAGAAAGTTACGTGCCAATGAGAGGCCAAAGACGAAGACGAAGACGAAGTGAAGAATATTAGTAAGTGTTCGTTTTATTATAATTGCATCGTCTTTTCTTTACGGTTGTTTGTTATCTAACTTATTTTCATGTTTAATTCTAACACAATTTGGTTTCTATGATGGAGTTTGTTTGTTTCAGTATTTTGTTCAAAGAGAGCTAAAAATCCAGTTATGATATTGATAGTTAGGTTGCATGAGTAAACCTCTAATTAACCTAGGAAAAATTAAGCGAAGAAACTTTTTAAAGTTCTAATTAATAAATACAAATTTATAAGGCTACGGTAATTGATAGTCTCATCTCCACCATACGGTGTTTATACTCACAATTATAATTATTGAATAATAATTTATAAAATACTAACACGAAATGAACATATCAACTTCGTACAACTATCCGCAATTTTGGAAATGTACTTTGAGCTAGCTATTGCCCGAGACTTGAAGTTTTAATTTTCTTCCTTATGTATTTTACGTCCCCCGCTCTTATAATAGCATCGTTTATACAATTAAATTCTAAAATGTATGTCATGTCTATTTTTTATCAGTTGTTTTCATATATGTAAAGACTCACTAAGTTAAAATATACACACATAAAAGTTATAACTACGAAATTAAAGAATATTAAGTCACAATCAACGATAAAAACGGTACAAAAAACACATAATATTACGAAAGATCGTGGTACGTATTTCAATAAGTTATAAGAAATCGTCTTTCTAAGTTAGGGATATATAATTAGTAAGAGTGTGACATGCAATAAACTTTGAGTAGAGATGATGACTTGCAAATAAGGAATGTTTCTTCATTATTTTTAACACAAATTCTTATTTAAGATGGGTGCATCTGTCTTAAGCTTAGGACAAATCAAGTAAAAAGGATGAGACAAAAGTAGAGTCCCGTGTTTTTAATCAACAGTTACGCTGCACATTTATACGTATACGTATATATCAATACACGAAAATAGTAATTGAGCCTCTTAACTTTGATCAATTGTGACATCATAATAGTACATACTCCATAGAATATTACAAATAGGCTCGTGCATCGCACGAGTATTAAATCTAGTATATATATAAAAGAGAGTTTTTTCGAGTGATCTGAGAGCGTCCACTTCATCAAAAATAAATTTAGGAAAATATAATTTTTGATGTAAAAAATAAAGTGGAGAATCTTTTAATTATTATAGTATGTATATTTCCTAAATTATATTCAAGTGATATTTCCAATTTTTATATCAAACTTTTACATTTCATTTGTCAAAAAAAATATCGTTAAAAAAATTATGAAAATAATATAATTAGCTTTGTGTTAAAAAATGTTATCATTAGAGTATAAATTTCATATTATTTGCACGTATTAAAGATGGTGTACTTCTTAATATGAAAAATTGTGTACTTTTTAGTATGTTTTGTCCCACATTGAAAAATAAGTAGGTGTGGTGAACATACTACATATAAATAGTAGAATTATCCCACATTGAAATATTAGTATAAGGTGATGTGCTCCTATGATTATAAATAAGATGCATATTTGGAATTTATGTATCCATCCAAAAAATTTCGAGTCTCATAAATATTGTTTTAAAGAGCTCTTAAGATTTTCTATCATTATCTACGATATGATATAAAAAATAAAGTGGAAATCGTTGGGAACTACCCAGGAAAGAGTTAAGAACATGAACAAGAAAATCAAAAAATAACTAAAGGTTTTACTAATGATAGTCTCCTAACACAATACAAAACTAAAGATTTTACTAATGGCTGTCTTCTGAATGCAGTAATAGAGCGTTAATGAGTCGTTATACGTACGATATAGAGATCCATATCTAATGATCGAGACTAAGTGGGTTTACCTTCAAAGAAAAATAATATGTATACAATAGTGGTTTTTTAAGAAGAGACATGTATTTCTTGGTATGTTATATCTTTCACATTGAAAAATAATGTAGGCATTATGTACATACTACGTCTAAATAATTAAATTATGTATCTCACATTGAAATAATAGTATACGGTAGGGTGATTCTATAAATATAAATAGGAGGCATCCTCGAAACTTAGGTATTAATCCAAATTTTTTTGATATAAAAGATATAGACTTTTTAGTATGTTATATGTCGCACATTGAAAAATAATGTAGGTGTTGTGAATATATTATGTATAAATAATAGAAATGTCCCATATATATACATTTTCTATATTATATTAAAGTGATAATTTTGATATAAAAACTTTATATTTCATTTGGAAAAAAAGTATCGTATGAAAATTATATAATTAGATTGTGATAAAAAAAAGCTATCATTAGAGTGTATATTGTATTGTATTGTATTTTCTCATTATTAAATCCGGTTGTTGTCAAAGTAGGTGCAAAAAAAATGGTGTACTTAGTATGTTATATGTGCTACATTGAAAAATAACGCAAGTGTGGTGAATATACTATGTATAAATATTAGAATTGTCTCACATCGAAACATTATCATAAGGAATAGTGATCTTATGATTATAAATAGAAGTCATTACCCAAAATCTTTTGATTCCCTTAAGTATTGTCAGAGATAACTCTTAAAAGAGTTTGTATTACTGTCTCTACAATAATGATTTCTAACCTAAGTTAATGTTTGGAAAATCTTTTAGTTATTATAATATATACTATGTATTTCTTATTTTATATTCAAGTGATGTTTCTAATTTTTATATAAAAACTTTTAAATTTCATTTGACAAAATAATGTCGGTAAAAATATTATTAGATTCATGGTAAGAAATGCTATCATTAGAGTATATATAGATTTCATATAATTTGCACATATTAAAGATGGTGTATTTCATAGTATGTTATATCTCTCACATTGAAAAATAATATAGGTGTGATAAATATACTACATATAAAAAATAAAATTTTCCCACATCGAAATATAGCATAAGGTGGGTGATTATATGAGGATCCTTGGAACTTAGGCATCAACCCAAAATCTTGTGAGTCGCTTAAGTATTGTCTTGGAGAGCTTTTAAAAGTTTATATCATTATATTTTCTACCTATAGATTTTATATGTTCCATATTGAAAAATAATGTAGATGTGGTAAATATACTATGTTTAAATAATATAATTAGAATTGTGTTAAAAAAAATATTCAATCATTAGAGTATAGGTTCTTATCATTTGCACATATTTTAATTATGATAAAAAAATAGAAAACAAAAGTCCATGGTAGTATGTGTAATCTATCAAAGTTCAAGGTTATCATGAGAAATTTCCCATATTATAATGATATAGTTAATTAAATTTGCATTTAAAAGAGAGATATCCGTACCAATAAAACAATAAAGGGGATATTATTTTTTAATTGTTATTTTATTGCCACGCCATCAAACTTAACGTTCATTTAACAGGCTTTACATTAGGGGGTACCATGGGCAACAAAAAAAATGGAACCTCAAGGGTACCATAGGCAGATTTTTAAAAGTGGAGTAACATGGAAAATCTAACAAAATTAAGGGGTACCACGAGAAAGTTCCGTATCTCAATTATGTTAAATTTTTTTTTGAAGAAAAACAACGTACAAATATTAATGGAGAGTACTTGAAGGTGTAATTCTGAGTATGTTATTTGTCCACATTGAAAAATAATGTAGGTTTGATAAATATATATCACGTATAAATATTAGAAGTGTCCCACATCAGAAAAAAAATCCAATTTTTGTGAATATATTACTTATAAATAGTAGAATTGTCCCACATCGAAAGATTAGTATAAGGTGAGGTGATTATATGATTATAAATAAGAGTTAAGTCACGTATATATTAATTTTTTATTTTTTTGAAAGAGATATTTTAATAATAGGTAAACAAATCATTAGACATATAATGTAAACATTAAACTTAATAACGTTTTTTTTTTTGCATTATAAATAAGCTAATTACCCCGTTGCAACGCACGGACATTCAAACTAGTTAATACTAATTAAAATTAAAATGTTTTTAATCATTTTCCCTCAAAAAAACTGTTTAACCATTGACCCATTCCAAAATGATCCAACCATGACCCATCTCAAAATGACCCGACAACTCAACACCGAAAATAACCCGAAATTCGAAATAATCTGACGTACCCAAAATAACCCGACTCAATTAATCCACCCACACATGATCCGATTGAGCCATTTACCGCCTCTACGGTTACCCCGTCACGGCGTCACCCGTTCATCGTTTAATTGCAACTCTTAAAAAAGGGAAAACTGGAAAACTCTCGTAAACTGAAAATTGAAAGACGAGGGGAAAAAAAATGAGCGGAGGAGGTGGAGCAAGTTCTTCAAAGCAGAAGATTGAATCCTTAAAACCAACAGATCCTCCTTTATTTAAACGTAGACGTGGTGTTTTCCACAAAGATTGTGAGTTTTTCCTTTTTAATTCATTATCTTCAAGATTATAATTTATGTTGTCTAATTCATACTGTAATTAATTAATTAATTAGTTTTTTATTTAAATTGGGCAGTGCAGCATATGATGTATGGTTATGGCGATGATCGAAATGTAAGTTCATTTCTTTTTCTTTTTTAGTCATAATTTCAATTAGAAAGTTTTCTCGTGTCTCTTGTGTTTAATTTTGAGCTGTTAGGCAGTTTTATGAGTAATTAAGGATGAATTTTGATTGAATTTGTTGATGGGTATGCTTGAATTTGATTGAACATTAGTTTTAATGGAGTTTTCGTCGAAAGATTTGATTTTGCTCTGGTTTTGCTGTCAGAATTAGGTCTTTGTAGCTTGTAGTTTTAACAGATCAGTTTATAATAGTAGTTGTTGCTCCAAGATATCGATTCACTGTTGTCGCTCTTGTTGCAAATTTGAGCTTAATCTTAGCTTCAGTGAGTGGCAGCGTAAGGGGTTGGATTAATACAACCATGTTATTTCGTGATGATCCATAATGAAAATTATATGTAAGATGCATCGAGTGATGGGCATTGCTATGGGAATTAGAGGGGTCGAATGAGCACAACCATGTTGTTTTCTGACAATCCATAATGAAAATTATATGTAAGATGCATCGAGTGATGGGCATCGCTATGGGAATTCACACTGCGCATTTGAAGTAGATGTAATAGCAACCTCCATTGGCATTCCTCGTAGTTATGATCATATTGACTCATGCCGTATTGAACATACCTCAATAATAATTGGGAATATGAATGTTTGATGGGAAAATGAATATTGTGGCACAACTATACGACAATTTACAATGTGATGTGATGTGGGTATGGCAAGAAAATTAGTCATATTTACAAATTGATAACGGAGATTAGCAAAGCTAGCAATTATTTGATACAAAATTATTTTCTCTGAAGAAAGTTTTAAATTGGAAAAATTGGAGTATATATTGTTGCTGATCATTTATTCACATTTAGAATACACAGCACACGTTTTTGCAAGTCCATATGTGTGGTAATCCTCATCTAGACATCGTTGTGGAGCATCTAAAATTATCTTCATAATTTGGAGCTTCGAAAAATGCTTTCATCTGTAACAAGCTCGAATAGTTTCCATTATTCCATAGACCATCTTCGTGCTGCTCTAACATCTGTTATGCTTATGCAGCCACTTCCAGAGACTGTGGCTCTTTTGGAGGACATTGTAGTAGAGTATGTAACTGATCTCGTAAGTCTTCTAATTCTTGTGAAATTTAATGCAACAAGTGCAAGTCTTTCAATTTTTAGATGTCATACCAGATCTCATCTATCGTAACGACATTTTACTGTATTTTAATGTAGGTTCATAAGGCCCAAGATGTAGCTTCAAGGAGAGGGAAGCGTATGACAGAAGACTATCTGTTTCTTGTTCGGAAGGTAAACTCTTCAGAATTTCTTGACATAGAACTATGATTATATGTAGATTTTCATGACGTACAGTACCAAACCATATGCATGGGACTGGTTAAGTGGTTAAGTAAAGTGATCTCGAACTGCCCTTCACTTGATGAACAAATTAAATATGCATGTGTGATGATCTCTTTGCAAGATTGTCATGAAACCGACCCATAGAATGGGTAGCTATGACTTTGTGAAAAGGTTTTAGTGCTTAATGGGTAAATGGGTGGTCGGTAGAGGTTTTTACTTAAATGGGTTGGCCTCAGGCAATAGAAGAGACCAACGGCACTTCATAACGGTGTGATGATCTGCAGATTTTGATTAATACTTCAGTTGGCCACAATTAAATTTCGTCGAGAATGTTAGAATGACTGTCACATTGGCACATTGCTATGGAAGCGATGGGTTATTAAGTTATTTTGAAGCTTCATTAATCATGATAGCCCCTCCGAGCATTGATTACTGATAGTAGTATCAGATGTCCACAACAATGATTGACTCAGTCATGACCATTGAGGGGTAAACTGTCAACTTTTTAAGTCTGCGAGCAAAAAATTTATAGATGAAAACAAAAAATTCAAGTATATATTCATGGAAGTATTGAAGTCGAGACCTTGGAGCATTTATTGCATTCCAGTTTTCCACTCATGAATCATGACTATTGATCCAAGTTATTTTACACGCAGAAGGATAAAGCAAAAAGAAATAAAACCATACTTACGCGTTGTTTTTTTGGATTGAAACTATATGAACTGGACTAAACTGCACTAGAGTTAAGTGCAAAAGAACGTGGTCTTAGCCTAGCCACTCGTCCTCTTGCTCTAAAGCAAATTTTACTTTCCACGACTTTTTTCAGGATTTGCCAAAATTGAATCGTAGCACAGAGCTGTTAGCTATGAACGAGGAGCTGAAACAAGCAAGGAAGGCTTTTGATATGGATGACGAGAAACTGGTAAATGTAGACTGATTGCATTCGACTTCAGGTAGACAGATTAGCGAAGGTTCTGCTGGGCTTCTGAGTTGGTTACTAGTTTCATACTCGGCATCTTATATGTGTAACATTGTATTTGTATTTCTACGAAGCCATAGAATGCTTAATTGTTAATCCTTGTTGATACGTTGAGGAAGAATTCAAATCATCATAATTTTCCGTCACATTTGTTTGTCAAACTTATTGATTTCTGTAACGACATATTCAAGTCTCTTTGTTATTCAAAAGAGAGTTCCGTGAGGAATGACTCCTCAGATTAAGACGACTGTGAAATGCGATAGGGACTAGCGCAGGTTTGCCCACACGGCTTACTATTTTGTAGATTGCACGTAAGTGCCTCCAAATAACACGAAGAAGTCGTGCAAAAGGGTGGTGATGAGCTTTCATAAGCCCTTGTTGGTTAGCTGGGTATAAGACTTGCAGTTCACATTCAAAGTTGTCCCTCCACAAACTCTTGGTCTGAATTGGTTTCCTAGGCTTGTTTGTTTCTTCTCACGTCACATGTGTTTGCGACTTTGCGTTTCTCTGTGTTATTTCTAATTTTCTTTTCTTTTATTAGTTAAACTGTCACGGTCTCATTCATATTAGGCAACCATGCATCGCTTTTAGATCGTAAATTTGTTGCATTATAGCTTAATAATTACTCGTTTGTTTTTAAAGTAAACCACGTAATTACTACCCGAAGATCTTTTTAGACCGTGAAAATTCTATTTGCCACAAAAATATTACCCTGCAACACACCATTTTTCATAACTTTCTTGTAAATCTCATGAATTACATCCATGTCAGGATTTTAATTTCGGTGTAGCAAAATATATACTCAAGGTAAACTGTATAGATAATTAATATAAAAACAGTAAATATTAGTGTAGCAAATTTTGCTTTTGGTGTAGCGGCCGCTACACCACAACATAGTGTGGCCTCCCCCTGACTACATCAAAAAGAAAAATACACAATTCAGTTTTTTTTTTTTGTTTTTTTTTTTGTAGGGGACAATTCAGTTTTCTTATGGTCAAATACTCAAATTGTAAAAATATCAAAATGTAGACGGCCATGGATTCCTAAACTTTCCAGTTATCTTAACCTTGTACAATATGATTTAAGCAACAGTTTATTTGTTTTAAAAACGAGTTTAAAAAATCACGTAAGTATTTACAAATCCAAACTCATTGAAGACGGACACTTTTCGTCACAAGCTGAAGACGGCCTAAATGTCGCCATTTTAACAACAAAATGTGACCATTTTAATGACAAATTATTATAATGTTCTGATAACTTTTTAGATAAAATGGTTACATTTTCGCCTGCCTTAAATAGTCACATTTTTTCTTTCGTCTTCATCTTGTGACGAAACGTCATCTCGTCAAAGAAGTTAAAGACTTTGGTTAATTTTAGGCAAGAACAACTTGCAATACAAAAGCTTCCAAACTAAAACTTTGCCAACCCAAAAAGGTACGAGTTGAGTACTTGTGTATTATAAGGTTGACTTGTGGTCAAACTCGACATCCATTTGAGGTTCATTCAAATCTGTACGTGAATGTGCAAACAACTTGCATGTGCAGAACAACATGCCTAGTTGGATGGGGATTTGGTTCATTGGATAAGGTCCTATTACCATTGAGCCTAAAGAGAGACGCTATAGGGGTCGCTTGGGTTGGAAGTCGGTTCTTTTTCACATGCTAGCTAGTAAATTTAGGTTCTGTTTGGCAAAACTACCTGAAAAGGTAATTTAAAACCTGAAAAAGCCTAATTGAAATCGAAAAGGAATCGATAAGGTAGTGAAAATTAAAGCGATAAGGAATCGATTATATAAAAATGTGTTTGAGACACTAGCTGAAAAGGTAACCGATTTTGATAAAATGACATAAAAGATATGAAAATTATTTAATATTATAGAATAAAGGGGTACAAAATGGGAAATAAGTCATTTCAGGTACCTAATTTCTCAAATGCTACCTGAAGTAACATTTCATTTCAGGTACGACCAAATAAGCTACTTGCCAAACACTTGCAAAAAAATCAAGTAGCTAAAATTTTGGTCAAATAAGCTACTTTGGTCAAATAAGCTAGCTGAAGTGTCGTGCCAAACAGAGCCTTAATATCGTTAAAAGAGAAATGATACTTGTGAGTCGTGACTTGGGTACAAAGACCATCGGCTAGCTGACATACAAAAGATACATACTACGGACTAAACCGTATTTGCACTACTTCTCATCAGCAATATGGAAATAAATGATTAGAGATTCGAGATTGAATAGTGACAGATAGCGAAAATTAGCTACTAATTAGCTGAAATTAGCAAAGACTTGAAACATCCACAACAAAGACAGTTGCTTGCTAAACTCAGCTACTCTTCATTCTTAAATTGATTGAACTAATAAGTAACAACAAAAAAGATACCCTAATAATTCATGTAATTTGACAAACAAGAGGCTAACATACGTAGCTTAAAACTTGTTCAAAACTAAAAAAAATCTGTCCACAATAATTATACGTGTATGATTACAACTTGCAAGACATAGATATCTACTTGCAAAAAATTAAGGATATTATTTTTTCTAGAAAAAAGGCAGAAGGACTGAGTACGAGAAGAGGTGGTTTCTATCTCAATGTGCAACTCTCTTTGATGGGTTCCTATCTTCTTAAAGTTTCTAAAAGAAACAAAGAATTAAAATAGGTTTATTTTTGGTTCCTAATATTATCCACTTTTGTTGCAATCTTAGTCCTAGTTTGCATCAAGTATTTGGATAGGCACAAAAACTTACCTTAGGCATTTCCATGTGAGTATGTGACTCATGCCCTTGTTTCTTCTCAGGTCCTACAAACACACCTGAGCCATATACACACAGCACCTTTCCTCCATTTTACTATTTTTGGAACAAACATTATGATCGGTTTTAATATTATTTTTTCATATATGGGTTTTTCTAACGTGTGTCCCACGTTAATAACCTAAATATGGTAAGATTTGCAAGAGATTCTTACTAATTATGGTAAAAATGAGTTTAAACTTGAATATTTGATGAGAATCTCTTACAAATCTTACCACATTTAGGTTATTAATGTGTGCCCTAAGGTCACACGTTAGAAAACCCTTCATATATACGATGTATAAGGTCACATTTCACCATGCTCCATTTCTTTACTTTTAATTATGTAAAGAATAAAAATTGGTTTTTTTGGGTATAAACGTCGTTTACAGCCCGTAACAGTTATTTCGCAGGGGTCGGAGGGATTCTAATTTCATAGCACAAATTGGCTAAATGGGTAGATAATCAAGATCATTAAATAAGGTATTCATGAATTTCCTCAACTAATGACTTTTAACTAAAGAAAAATACAAAATATTCGCTTCACAACAATCTAAATAAAGTACGATTAAAATACTCTTCAGAAAGAATCTAAGCAAAACAGGTGCATAGAAATCAGGAAGAACAGCAGCTTAAGATCCATAGAAATAACCTATGCAATTGCGTAGGGCAACTCTTTATAATAATATTTGAAAATTACACATTTGCAATTCTTTGCTACAAAGTATGACAATTTCTTTCTTTCTTTCTTTCTTTTGGTATACATATTAAAACTACCGTATGGCGATAAATTCCTACTGTTTTTTTTTATAAGAATCATATGGAGCTTCTATTTTCCAACCAATGAATAAAGAATTTGATACCCAATTAATCAAATTATGTTCCCAATCACCACCTGTACATTTCTTGATCTCCATGAACCAATTGTAACCTAATTTTCGGCAAATTATCTCGGAATCACACTGTAAGCACTGATGAGCAGAAGCCTGGCAGGAAACAGGAGCACAACAAGCAAATGCATATGTTGTGATGCAATAAGCCTACTGAACCTTTTCACTGATTCTCTTCCTGTTCGAAGGGCACCCGCAAAATTGAAATGGGCTGAACCTCCTGTTCTCGGAGTCAAAGTGGTCCCAACAACAATACCAGTCTCGATGACACGAGGCTTGATGAGAGGCCACCAAACCTTTCGGCGCCTCTCCCTCTCTGCTTTCCTACTCCGGTTTAGCTCATGACGGATCACACCCCTAATACATTTTAGATATGAGTTCATGTCGTGATCTCGTTGGATAGTCCCACCACTTCCGTAGGCCGCGCGGTCACTTAAGATCTCGAGAGGGTGAGGAGAGTTTAGGAATGTACTCTTCGCTGCTCTGAGTTTCTTTTCTGCTTCTCTAGTATCTCCGACCTTGCAAGTTAGTAGATATAGACCGCTACCAGAAGGGAGGAGATCGTGTCTTGGCGAGAATTTTGCATCTGGTTGTAGGATTATCATCTCCCCCATAGGTGCATACAGTAGTTTCTGCAACGAGATAGTGAAGGAAATGTCAAATAACTCGCAATTCTGGCTAAAAGTTCTAAGGTTGATTCAACCTGAAACCCTAACAATGGCTAAAATTATTTAATATCTATAATTTCTACATAGTAACATCTTATAAGTTCCAATTATTCAATTGAACCCCATAACCAAAATATTTTATAAAATTATTCATTGGTCTAAATCCTTATATAAGTAGTCTGATCGCACGGGGAATTTATTTTTTACCTGGCTATTTAGACAAGGGTGATTCCGGAAGCTACCATTGACCGCCTTAAGAAGTTGTGCGGCAGGCTGTGGATAGTGGCAAGAGAAAGCTCGGGGCACAATATCTCGATGCATCACAATAGCTTGAACATGACTCTTTGGTAATGCCAACTTGCGAAGCAGTTCATCTCCCCCACACATGACACAGGGTGATCCATATGTGATGACGGGAAGAAGGGAAGCATATGGGACCTCCCCTCGCATTAGGAGCATGAGATTAATGAGCATCGATAAGCTTCCTCCAAGAGAATGACCCGTGAACCGAAATTTGGCCCGACTACCATGAGTTTTCATATAGGCTTGGACCTCAGGCAACATTTGCAGATACATACCCTTTGCAGCTTCATATATGCCTCGATGTACAAACACATCCAGACCCTAAGGAGAGCAAAAAAAACTGATAGTTTAGAATGGATTCTTATAGTGTTGGCCGTTAGGCTATGAGCTTTGTCGTCAATCCCCAAAGCTGGATATTATTTTAGTTTCCACATTAGATTTATAGAAATAAGCCTATAAATGGATAAACACCAAGTTACTCTTTCTGGTTCTAGATTATATAGAAATAAAGCAAAATAAAGCACTAAACTGGTTGTCCTTAAGCTGTCATTCAATGCGATTCCCGACTTCATTATGGACTAAATGGAAACAATTTTACCCTGTGTTGTTAACACAGGGGTATGACTGCATTCATCTGGCTAGCCCCTTAAGAAAGTAGGATAGTGTAGTTGTATGAAGATAAATTCTAAAGAACCTCTAAGGCTCGAACTCAAGAATTCGATTGATACGTTTGGGACAAAGCAAGGGAAAAAAAAAAAGATCTTTCCAGGAATAGAGTATAAATAAAGCATTACCTCGAACTGTGTTGGCTCAAAGAGTAGATTAGCCTGCCAAGACGCCAATGTCTCAGATCCCTATACATGAAAGAATTTACAATAGCTATTAGATGGATATTTAGTTTAAGTACTCGAATACACCGAGGAAACAAATATCCTAACTAATGAGACCAACATGATTAAGGTTACCTGAATGACAAACAATCTGGTGGTACTCTTCTCATCATCACAGACAAACCACTCGCAAGGTGATGAGCTTATTGAGCTTAGATCATCAGCAACAGCCTGCTTCACTTCCTCTTTTGCGGCAACAACGGCTGTCACTGAATCAGTGGTAGCCATCAGCGAAGCCATCTCGGAATTAATACTACGATTTTTTACGCTTTGATCCATTTTGTCATTTGAGGACTTGGAAGGAAGAATGGCTTGGGTTCGAGAATGCAAATAAGAAGCAGCATTGGCAGCGATCTGATAAGCAGCTGATGTTCTTACATTATTACTTTGATCATCACCTTTTGCTTCTGTTTCCATTTGTGAACCTTCCTGATTTTCAGATTTAGCATTGGCCAACTGTTCTTCCTTTTCTGCCTCGGCCAATTGTTCCCTCTTTTCGATTGAAGAAGTTACATAAAGTAGTCCGTGGCGTTTCAAGAGATTTTCCGGCTACATAAGGAAGGTGAAGACTAAGTCTCTCATAAAAAAAAACGAAAATTGAAAAATCTTGCAAGGACTAAAACAACAATACACAATGTTTCAATGGCTAAGGGGTCAAATGTACTCCGTCTTATTCCACAATATTCCCAAGCATGGTTACCGGATTCGCTCGGTACCCTACAAATCGCGAATTGTTAAAAGCGAATTATATCATGTTGCTTACTGAAAATATATACAGTGAAACACATATTCTATAAGAGCAAATCACGAATTGGCAAAGACGTATTCATAGCGAATTCGGTAACCATGTAATCCCAAGCCGAATATTATGGAGTGAGGAGTCTTTGGACTCGTTGAAAACGAATTAGAATATAAAACAGTTAATGATTAAGAGACATAACAGCCTGAAATGTAATAAGATATAATTTCAGGGAATGATAGATTTGCAACTGGCAGTGACCTGCCCAACTGGTAGCAGCTAATAATAGAAAACCGCAATTAACCAAAGAAAGTAAGCTAATTAATTGGACCACACAAGAGAAAAGTACAGAATACTCTTAATCTGCCAAGAATTAGCTGACCTCAACCCTTTCCCAATCAATACAGATATTTGGGTTAATGGGTTACTTGAAACACATTATTAGTTGATAGATTAAGTTCCACATTATATCACGCAATCCTGATTGAAACAAGAGAATATCGGAGATTCATAACACGGTTCTTTGATGTAATTTCCACCTTTCTTCCGCCAAACACGCCACACGTTATATTCACCTCATTCAAGAAATGCTCCCACAACATTACAAACCATCAACTATAGTACTCCCTCCGTCCCGGTCAATTGTTGTCCTTTAGTTTTGGCACAAAAACCAAAGAAAGGGGAGGGGGTCAATTACTAAATGACAAGCGGAACAAATTGAGGGTGAACGATCAAATTGCTCATCAAGTTCATTCTTAAAATAGAAAGGACAACAAATGACTGAGACATCCAAAAATAGAAAAGGACAACAAATGAACGGGACAGAGGAAGTAGTTGGCAACTTAGCAATCAACAAACCATCAATCCCAACACCCCGAAATTATTCCAATGCCTCTATAGAGGCTTAATAATAAGCAGGAGCGAACGCTCATACGTACACAACCTTACTACAAAATCCACAACTCGTACTTCTTCCATACCAATTATATTGTCTCTATCTGACTTTTATGTAGGATCAACTTTAACAAGAACTTACTGTAATTTTATGTGCATGTATAATATATAAAAATTTGCCGAATTTGAATTGGCAAAACAATTACTCCCTTCGTCTCAATCATTATGTGCGAAAATGTCGGTCCAAATTGTGTGATCAATTATCCCTCAAAATCAAGCATGGCAATAAAAATGGGATGAAAGAGCATTTCTTTATAACAATTTGACAAAATATATCAATATATCAATATATATCATAAACAACAATTAAATTAGCAAAACAAAATGTAAAATTAAAAAAATTGGTACCTTTATACGAGGAATATCATAAGCCAAATTGCCCAAATAAGAAAATTGAGCATACAATTTAGCTTGACTCAAAGACACCTTCTTCAACAACTTTGCAAACGAATCTCTATCAAACTCCTCTACATTTTCATCATCATCATCATCATCATCAATTACTCTACACCCATCACACCTATCATCATCACCATCAACACAACCACCACCATTGTCACACAACGACGACGTCGAAACATTAAAATTACCATTCTGCCCCTGATCACCTTCTCTTTCCTCTTCCCAAAGAGACCTCACATGCAAGATCTTCAACACCCAATTACCATTCTGCCCTCCTCCTAATTCACCAACATCATTCTCTCTCTCCTCCATCAAAACGGCGTCGTCTAAAGCCACCCCTTTGTTGGATCTCACCTGTTTACTCCCACCAAAAAACAGAGATTTAAAAGGGTAATTAAAAGATGACAACTTTGATGACAATGATGTCAACGGAGCCCTGCCCACGGCCGGGAACTGGGTCGGGCCGTTAACAGGCCGGTCAGGCCCACTACTTACCGTTATTGTGGGTCCCATCAAACCATGTATCCCACCTCTTACACACAAACTATCCATCCAACCTTCAATCTTTTATATTAATATTTATTTATATTTATTTCTCTGTTTCTCTCTGTTTTCTGATTTTTTTTTTTCGATTTTGTAGGTTATGTATGTTTGATTGTTAAAATGAAGAAAAAGGGAGTATGAGTTTTTATAGAGGAAAAATAGCGGTTGAAAAACGGGGAGCTTGGATGTTTGAAAATTGTGAAATTTTATGATTTAAAATGGAGTGGGAAATAAAAAGAAAGGAGAAAGGGGGAAGTTTTGTAGGAAACGGAAAGCCAAAATGGGTAAAAGAAAAGTAAACAGTTCCCAATCTATGTGGGAATTTTCTGATTCTGATGTTACTCTTTTTACCACGCCCACCTTCTTGATATTTGTTGGGGGGTTTTATGGCAAAAAGCAACAGAAAATTGATTTGGGATGGAATTAATTTATCACAAATTCTTATTTCAGACCGTCATATCCGTTTGAAATTGTCAGACGGATACCATTTTCTCTTACAAAAAATTCATTTAGGGTGTGAGTGGGAAAGCACATGGGGGTGTCCCACCACCCATGTGCTTCTCCCTTGTGAGAGGTCTTATTACGGTCTGAAATAAGGCGATCTGAAGCAAGATGGACTGTTAATTTATTTTACTTACACGTGATTTAAAATGTAGAGTACAATGTGGACGTATGTACGGAGTAACTTGTTGCCACACAAACTCTAATCTAGATAACATGTGCCATATACGGTTTACGTCACAAAATTTTATTAAGATGAGAGTGTTCATTTTAAATTTAAAATAAGATAAATAATATAGATAAAATAAAAGTAAAATGTATATATATTAGAAAAAAACTTGTATTATTTACATAATAAGTGACATGATATTTGATTCTTTTTAATCTTACACATATATCTATCTTAATAGAGACTAATTGATTATAGATATCAAAAAACGTTCACATTAGTTATTTGAAATGTATTAGACAAGTCCTCGATAGTCATGACACTAATCTACTATTCAAATTTTTTGTCCTTCATTTACGGTAAATCCTGGCTCCGCCACTGTTTGGAGGACAATTTTTTGCCCTTCATCTAGGGTAAATTTTTTGTCCTCCCTAAAATTTTTTGCCCTCCTAAATTCAAATCCTGGCTCCGCCATTGTTTGAAGGTCAAAATTTCCAAACTTCGACGGTAAATGAGTTGGAGAATAAAAACTGTATTTATTTATAAAACTAAAACATTTATATTTAATATTAATAAATTTTTAAGAAAAAAAATCGACAAAATAAGTACTTTGTACCATATAGATGTCGAAAAATCACAAAATCTCATTTGTGACCAACAATATCCGTCACTTCAAAGTGACGGATACTATTTTACCTCACAAAGTACCCACTTTTTCTCTCTCTGCAACACTGTTCATGTGGTCCCTTTTCTCCACTAACCCATTTTGTTACCATTTTATCTCACAAAATATCCGCCACAAATGGTAACCCGTCACAAGGGAGACCAATTGTCGAAAAATACGGTTAAAGATACGTTTCGGAGACCGCAATAAAGCATATGAGAAGAAAATACGAAAATGGAGTAGTGTATTTACAAAACATGGAATTTACGAAAATAGACTACTAGACTCTAGACTAGTACCGTACTCTAACAAAATCATTGAGTATAAACTTGTATTGTTGTATACGATGGGGTGTATTTCTATTATCTTGTTATCTTTTAGTACAAGTATTAAATTAAAGATTTTAATGAGGGGTTAGATGAATCGTTGGGAAATTGGTATCCAACATTCAGCTAATTGAGAATTTTACAGAAAACAACGAAATCTTAACTCTTAAGAGTGCGGATTTCTCATTTTCATCATCTAATTCTTATATTCAACATTATTATTATTAAATCGGTGCGCGTTGCTTCAAACGGGTATTTTTGGTCTGAAATAATAAGACGGGATTTTGTAATAATTTACAGTTAAATGTGACTAATATTGAAAAACCAGTTACCATAAACTATAACACTACATATACCATTGTGGTTACATTTAATTATAAAATAATCACATATGCCTATCTGAAAAATAAGACGAAAAGTATCCGTCTGAAATAAAATTTTGTGTTATTAAATTATTATCGTAGTTATTCGTCAAACCTGTATTTCCAACGTCGAAAGTAGTCTTCACATATGCCAGATGTCATTTATACATACCTAGAGAATTCATACGCATACGATACGCCATTCGCCCATTCCCCATATTTTAATGACCTCAAAAACTCATAAATATTGCTGATTACGACGCCTAAACGACGTCGTTAAAGGGGACGAAGAAGAACACCGTGTAGGGCAACGAGCACGTGGCCAGAAATCTGGGACTACAAAAGTAACGAATGAGTCAGTAATTATTTCACACGATTTGAACTCCGATTTCAAGTTGCTTCGCGTCGGCTTCCTGGTTTGCCACGTCATAAATTAAAATTGAACAAGGTTTTAAATTATCCGTGGTGGATTTTTGTTTTTCATGTTTATCCATCATACTTTTTCTCTTGCCAATAAAACAAAATAATATCTTCCACGTCAAATTAAGGGTCGACTATGTGAACTTTCTATAAATTTTGATATATTTTGTTTTATCTCACATATTTGCAGCATGCTTTAATTGAATGAATAATAGTTTACGTATTTTAATCATTTGGAATTTAAAAAATTTAATCTTTCTAAATACATTAAATCTCTTATAAAATGGTTTTACAATAAAACATTAGTAAAATCATTCAACAAAGACCTTAATGCCTTTATCATGGAAAAGTAGTGGTTGATGAAAGTTATTTTATTAGGGAATTTAGACTGTACATCCGATTTATTACCACTAATTGTATAGTTCTTAAATATTATAATAAAGTTTTTAAATTTTGTTTTAAAAATTATGAGTATTACTATAAAATTTCTGAGTTCATTCATTTAAACATTAAACTCAAAAAATTATAACAAAACTGAAAAACATTACACATAAGTTTAGTTAAATTTGAGTTTTGACGTGAAAAAAAAATTAAAATCTAACTTATAATAAATTTTAATAAGCTCAAAAAAATATACATATGCTCAAAAGCAAATAAATTTTTTGAGGTAATAAGCTCAAAAAAGAAAAAATATCACCCAATTTTATAATAATACTTGTGTAAACATACTAAAGCTATTGTCAGAATAACTTATTTTCCTTGTACAATATTGTACAAAGTTTCTTTAGTACTCTAATAGAATTTCCCGAGTAACTTATAAAATATAGAAGGGCCGTTTGGCCGAGCATTTTGCTATAAATATAAGCGGCATCACGAGCCCCGACATCATCAGACACAGAAAATTTCTGAATCCGCTTGAGCAAGGCAACAACATCTCTATCTATTTCCCTCAGCGAAGAGAAAGAGAAGGGTAAGAAACCGTAACCAGCCGCGATTCACAAATCCCGGTACTTGACACGCTCAACAACAACACGATCGGGCACAAAATCAGAATCCCAGTCAAAGGGAAGACCCCATCAAATCGAGGCACACACATCTCGCCCCTTTTCCCAAGAATAAAGTAACAAATACGCCGGACGAATGGGCTTGTAATGCCCATCAACCAAACCGATATCAACTTCCTTACCGGGAGAAATCCCAGACCTGAAGCAGATATCCAATAGGGTGTCGCAAACGAGGTTATATCGATGTTTAATGTCCACAATACCAGCACAAGAGACAACATGATCGTCATAGACCCGAGAACAAGCAGGACAGGACCTAGACAACGTGAACAACGGAACACCCAGTCGATAGCTAAACACGCTACGGTAGGTCCTATTCATAATCTGTCCTAACCAAAAAATATGTACTAGGATTCCTGCACGCAACCAATCAGAGAAGTGAGCATCTTGTTGAGACTTTCATAATGCCACCTGCGGCTAGGGATGGCAACGGATCCTGGATCCGGTCCAGATCCGCTAGACCCTACCCTGATGGATAGGATATGGATCCTAATATTTCAGACCCTACGGATCCGGATCGGATCTGGATCCACGAGTTTAAAAATGGATCTGGATCTGGATCTGGTAGGCTAGACCCGGATCCGACCCTAAGACCCGTTTTAATATTAATAAAAAAAATTAAGAAAATGATGGCCCGACTTTTAAGTTATGCGTAAAACCCGTCTCAAACCCGTTTATTGACACAGTAACACAATTACACAAGTACACATTAACATTCCCTCCCTTGTTCAATCTAATCCCTTCCCAGTCCAAAAACCTCCCTTATCCCGCATTCCCGCCGCCTAACACCAACAAATCCAGCGCCGCTTCTCCCCAACGGTCGACCTAGCCAATAACTATCCCCGACGATCGGCAAAGCGAAGGTACCTTTTAAATTTGTAATAATTAGTCGAATCTGAAGTATAGGGTCAGCTTACCAAGATAATCTCGCTGATATTACCTCCACTTCAAAATCCGATGTTAGAACCCAATTATTATCAGTTTTGTTGTTGTAATTTTGTTGTGGGTTGTTAGTTTCGTGTTTCGTGTTTGTTAATTTCTTGGTAATTTCGTGATTGTTATTGTCATTATCAGAATATGGGATGAATTGAGGAAGCTTAAAAAATTGGATTTGAAGCTTATTTCTTATGTCTTTTGTTGAGAATTGACAATGAAGATGGATGAACGGAGGAATAGGCCACTGATTCATGCTACTGGCAATTCAATTTTATTTTTTATTTTTTAATATTTTATATATGGGACCCGCGGGCAATCTGGACCCTACCCGGATCCGTAGGATCCGGATCTGGATCTGACGATTTTGGACCCTATGGATCTGGATCGGATCTGGATCCCGCTTTCCCGTCACGGATCTGGATCCTATTGGACCCTATCCAGATCCGGCCCGTTGCCATCCCTACCTGCGGCGGAGTAAAAAAGAAAACAGTGTTCGATGTAGCAGCAACTTTTGCGAAATATATATCTGCCAATTTTTTCATAAGTTTAGGGGCAACGATTTTACTAGGATCACGTACAAGATCAGAACCCGTGGTCTTTTTAAAACGCACAAAACATCGTCAACCAACAACAATGATACGAGAAGGACGTAGGAGTTTAGCGTGCAACTCAACAGACTACAAACAGGATGCCGGAAAGGCATAATATAGTACATCTCCAGCAATATAACCTCAAGCCCACCAAAATTAAAAAGGGAATGTGGCAAGCCGCCACGACCAATCACCAAAACCCAGCCCAGACGCAGTGATAATACGTTCCAAGTTAGAACGAAGTGCAACATCAAAAGAAAAACGGGCCGATCCAAAGACACGTGGAGAACAAGTGCGCAAGACAAAGTAAAGTTTAGAAATACCAGTACAAGCCCGAAGCAGAAGCAACTCGTACTGTGGGTCGTCACAAGGTAGCTGCAGAAAACAGGACACACACTGACAGGACCACCCAGAACTGTGACACCATACAAAGGCCTAGCAATAGGGGGGAGACACCAGGAAGCCGACTCTTGGGGTCTTTCGTAGACTAAAAAAACCTCAGTCTTATCAACATTAAAATGAAGGCCAAATCGAGGATCATCCTCCATAAGCATATCTAAGACCTTCCCAACAACCAAAGTGTCCCAACAACAGTGTCATCATCCAAGTACCAAGCCTGCATACTCAGGTAAAAAGAGTCTTTGATCTTACACACCAAAGGACGCTACACCAAAGCAAAAAGCAAAAGACCCAAAGGATCACCTTATTCAACTCCACGACAAGATCATAAGTTATGTTCTCCATAATACAACCGGGCAGGACTAGAGTATTAAAACTCCACCCATCGGGATAGAATCGGGCAGTGACAGAGAGCTTCCTAAAACATGGTCACACAATCAACTAAGTCGAAAGTATTCTGTAAGTCGACCAACAACATAGAAAGACCCACTTCACCACCACGAGTCTCAGCGAACCGATTCAAGGCATGCAGGATAGCCTCACCTCCATCGGATACGCCGACCCAAACTGAAGAACAGCAAAATAACCAGATAAAGAAGGATCAACCAAACAAGCACTACTACAAATCCAGGCAACTACAACGCCCCTTTAACAACGATTATTCACGAAAATCACAATAGACGTTGTAGAATGTATGGCGCGAATTTTACTAAACTAAATTACAACGGGTATGGTTATAAAAACCGTTGTTATTAGTTTTAACAACGGGTCACCCATGCACAACCGTTGTTAATAATTTGGCGCAAAATTGGCGCAAAGTTAGTGAAAAGTAATCACAACGGTTATTTTTGAAACCCGTTGTTAAAACTTATTTAACAACGGGTGTTTTTTACAACCGTTGTCAAAACATATTTCACAACGGTTGTTGTTTAATAACCGTTGTCAATACCTTCCATACTATAAACCACACAAACACAAGTCTCTGCTGCCACACAAAACACAAACCTTAATACACAAACACAAACCCAGCAGAAAAACACAAACACAAACACAAACACAAAAAACACACTTTCTCATCGTCTCTTTCTCTCTTTCTCATCGTCGCTTTATCTTCTCGCCGTTGATTTCATCGTCTCTTTACGTACGTTCTGTAATTATCAGGTTTGTTTCATCGTCATTATTTTATTGTTCTAATTATTTCATTTCAATGTATGTGTTTTTATCGACCATTAGGTTCCGTTCAAAGATCTGCTAATTATTTCATTTCCATGTATGTGTTTCTAATTATTTCATTTCCATCTTCTTTGGCGTCCTTGAAGACGGATCGAGCATGTTTTAGCGAGTTAGGGTTTGGAGAATATATTGAGATAATGGAAATGCATGTTAGTTGAGATAATGCAATGTATTTATACTAATGTGTGGGTTGAGTTGTTTTTTAATTAATATATATGTTAGGAAGTTGTGCCATATATGTTAGGAAGTTGTGCCATAATCAGATCTTGATGATGACTGATAGATCTATGGAGTTGAAAAATGGAAGCAAATCAAACAAGCATAACTCAACACTTTCAAAATGATCATTTCATTTAATTTTAAACCAAATACATTACAAAGAATTATCGTAAATCAAAAGATGTATAATAAGCGGAACAACCCGGTTAAGCGTAAAAAGCGCTTCTCAACCTGCCACCAATCACGCCACTCGGGTATACCGCTAACTTCCGGGTCATTGGCTTCATATTTTGCAATAACAGATTGAATATATGCAAGGACACGACTTGCATGTGGAGATAAGGTTGGAAGAGTACAACTCAACATATATCTCGGGTCGTGACCAAGTTGAAAGTAACAAAGCCGACTAGGGTATGAAGATGATGAGGCTTTGTTGACAAGCCGGACCGCTTCACGCCTCTTAATCCAATAATTCCGTTGATGTTCAAGGGATGCTTTGATTAATGGGTGTTGATCGGGAAGCCCTACGAGAACCTTCCCATCATCTTCAATCGTTTGTGTAAGCCATTCTTCGTTGTTGATAAAATTAGGGTTCATTGCCATGTTGTTTCAATTAATGAATGTTAGTAAAGGATGCTTTAATATGTTGGTAAAGGATGCTTTAATATTTATAGCTAGTAATATTTAATTTAATTTTTTTTTATTTTTTAAGAACAAACAACAACGGTTATTTACAAACAACCCGTTGTCTTTAGTTATAACAACGGTTTTGTATATTAAAACCCGTTGTTATAACTTTCCTCCCAAAATTGAGTCACACTTTCCACAACGGGTTTTTATATTTAAAACCGTTGTTAATAGTTTTAACAACGGTTTCCGTAAGAAAACTAACCGTTGTTAAAACCTTCTACAACGGACGCTTTAACAACGTCCGCTTTTTTATATAACAACGGTTTTTGACCGTTGTTATAGCCTGTATCTGTAGTAGTGAAGCACCAACCTTAGAGACAAGACGCCTCCAAACAGTGTCAACACCTATAGGACGTATACTACCAGCCGGTTTATCAAGCGGCGTGAGCAGAGTACATACCCAGTGCCTGCGGACATTAGCCCTTGAAGAAAAGATTAACCACTCGAGTAATGGAGGCGATCAAATCATCCAAAATAGCAAAAGCAGCTCCGCCTAAACAATCGACAAGATGCTAAGCACAGAACCCAACCCTCCCACAAGACGTGCCACGCGGGAAACTCCGAATCATACCCAAATCAACGGCCAAAGAGGAAACGAGGGGAGGGTGATCAACATGCAAAGGCGACAAGGTAGGAGATGAGGCAATGGCGTGCTTATGCCGCAGGGCCGCAAGAGTGGCATCAGAGTAAGGAGTAATGCCAGATGAAAAAAGGACCCGAACAGCGGTAGTGTAGTGACCATCACAATCTTCTTCCGACATTGCCGGAGGTTAAGCTCGCTCAAATCAAGGTCTTCCTCCACACTAAAAGAGGAAAAGGTCCTTGTCCAACTTTGCATGCAGATAGTCGCAATTTTGTTGCTGAGTGCGATGCTTGTCAAAGATCGAGGAATATTTCAAAGAGACATGAGATGCCACAGGTAGGCATTCTAGAGGTTGAGATTTTTGATGTCTGGGGCATTGATTATCAAGGACCTTTTCCGAGCAGTCAAGGTAATAAATATATCCTCGTAGCTGTAGATTATGTGTCCAAATGGGTAGAAGTTATTGCTACTCCCCATTGCGATGCAAAAGCCGTGATTAAGCTATTTAAAAAGATTATTTTCCCTCGTTTTGGTGTCCCTAGGGTTGTCATTAGCGATGGTGGAATGCATTTTAAAGAGAAACAACTTAGCGCTTTATTGACTAAATTCGGTGTCCAACATCGTAGAGGTTTGGGGTATCATCCCCAAACTAGTGGTCAGGTTGAGATTTCTAACCGAGAATTGAAAGAAGTTTTAGCTAAAGTTGTTTCTAAATCACGGAAATATTGGAGTCTTAAGTTAGATGATGTCTTATGGGCTTATAGAACCGCGTTTAAAACGCCAATTGGGATGTCACCATTCCGATTGATTTATAGTAAGACATGTCATTTACCTGTAGAGTTGGAGCGTAAGTCCCGGTGGGCTATTTGTGATTTGAATTTGGATCCTAATCTCTCTCGTGAGAAACGTATGACACAGCTAAATGAGCTGGAGGAATTTAGGCTGTTGGCCTATGATAATGCTAGGATCTACAAAGAGAAAACGAAGCGCTGGCACGACAAGAGAATCATTAAGCGCGAGTTCCATATTGGCGATAAGGTACTCTTTTTCAATGCTCGTATCCGTTTATTTCCTGGTAAGCTGAAATCCAGGTGAACTGGCCCTTATACGGTCACAGCAGTCACAAAGTTCAGATCAGTCGAACTGGAGACCTCTGTTGGAGAAAGGTTCAAAGTTAATGGCCAATATGTGAAGCATTATCACGGAACAGATGAATTCGTTGGGAAAGTCGAGGTATTGTACTTCGACCCGTTATCGGATGATGCAAACTGAGGTAAAAAGGTCGTGCAGGACCTCTTAAACCAGCGTTAACCGGGAGGCAACCCGGCTTGTAAATTTTTTTGTAATTGGGATCTTTACAGTTTTATTTCATTTAATTTGCATTAGGAACTTTAGCTTATTTCATTTTAATTAGCAATTTCTTGGTTTAGAAAATGTGCGCCTTTGAGAATTTTTTGCAGGTGATTATTTTATGCAAAGTGCGTAGGGTGATTTACTGAAATTTTGTGAGAGAAAGACGGGAAATTGAAGTGGCAAAATAAATCTTTGACGTAAATAAGATTAGTTGCCAGTATCTGCAGTCGGTCGACCAAGCACATTCTGAGAAGAAAAAGGCAGAAGCTGTTTCATAGGGAGATTGGTCGATCGACTGGACTTGATAGTCGATCGACCACCACGCGATATCAGAGAGCTGTAATAGGGGAAGACTGGTCGATCGACTGGGCCTGATAGTCGATCGACCCCTGCGCGAGATCAGAATGCAAGTTAATAAGGGAAGTTTTACTTCTTTTCTCATTCATTCATTCATACACTTTCAATCAAAAAAATAGAAAAAACCCTTGTTCTTCCCCTTTTCGCGATTTTCCTGCCAATCTATCCTTTTACTTCGATTTTTCTTGCTCAAATTCCCGAGTTCTCATCAAAGGTATGTTTCTAATCCTATTTTCGTCCTTTGAATTCAATTCTCGCTGAACTTTTATGCCCAAATTTCGAGCATTGCTACCTTGGGTCGAAAAAAAATCGATTTGGGGAAAATCGATTTGGGGTTGATTTCTTGTCAAATTTGTTCTTTATTTGCTTTTTGCTATCCTTTCCCCTGATTTTCGTGACATCTTAGCAACTAGGAGGTGCTTAATCCCGTTTTCCCAAAGTTTTCGGAACCCTAATTTCGTTCCCAGTTTCTGAGTTTGTTTGGGGTTTCCTAAATTGTCATTGTTATAGGTTATGGGAAGCTAGTTGTTGACTTGTTCATTTTGTAGGAAGCAACAATGACAAAAGGGAAGCAGACGATGTACGGAGGGCAGTCCAGTCAGGCAGCTGCTAAACGGCCGCGGGGTCCGCCGTTGATGATCGAGGCAACTACGGATAGTCTACCTGACTATCCGCAGGTTACTTTCTCCACCTCTACTCAACGTGCTAAATTCATTAACATGGTCGAAAAAAGTAAAAGTTCAGGCCACTCGTTTTCTTCATAGGCCAACTTTAGAGAAATTAGGGTGTCTTGAATCTGTCGTGTCTCTGCTAAATGGGACAGGGATGTCGGGACTGGTGGACATGGCTGAGTTCACCTACTACACTCTTACCCTTGAGTTTTTCTCATCCTTTTCTTTCGACCAGACCACCTTTGAAGCCAATAGGAGTAGTTCTTGTATTTCTTTCAGGCTATTCAATGTCACCTACTCCTTGACATTATCGCGAAAGATGAGCGAAAGCTTTGAGAAATTCTAGGGAATTAGAAGACCGTAAGGTTAAATTTGAGCATTGATCGAAAGACTTGCTCATATTCCCTGAGACCGTATCACAAGACCTCTGCTATCTTTTTGACCTCTTTTTTGACCTGACCTTAGCCATGGTGAACCGAAGTTCCTGATCTCTCTTTTATATTATTTGAGAAATTTCTTATTTTGTCAATTAGTATCTCGAATAAAACAAATTCAAAACCCCCATTTAATTGTTACTTCAATAGATTAAAAATTAGCAAATAGAATTGATCTTGTCTCTCTGTGGTTCGACCCTTACTATCACTAGCTATAGTTTTAGTTTGGATTATAAATTTAATTTTGATACAAAACGACGGTATCAAATTTTGGCGCCGTTGCCGGGGAGACGGTGTAATTCTGTTTGCTTTATTTTTAGTTTATTTTTCTTGTCTCAAGGAACTTTGGTTCCTTGAGGCCGTTGCTTACTCTTACTTCTAGTTTTGCTTTTGCACAGTTAGAAGACAGATTTTTGAGAGGAAGGCTTGAGTACTCTCCGTTTCGCGATAATGTCAAAGAGTAGGTGACATTGAATAGCCTGAAAGAAATACAAGAACTACTCATATTGGCTTCAAAGGTGGTCTGGTCGAAAGAAAAGGATGAGAAAAACTCAAGGGTAAGAGTGTAGTAGGTGAACTCAGCCATGTCCACCAGTCCCGACATCCCTGTCCCATTTAGCAGAGACACGACAGATTCAAGACACCCTAGTTTCTCTAAAGTTGGCCTATGAAGAAAACGAGTGGCCTGAACTTTTACTTTTTCGACCATGTTAATGAATTTAGCACGCTGAGTAGAGGTGGAGAAAGTAACCTGCGGATAGTCAGGTAGACTATCCGTAGTTGTCTCGATCATCAACGGCGGACCCCGCGGCCGTTTAGCAGCTCCCTGACTGGACTGCCCTCCGTACATCGTCTGCTTCCCTTTTGTCATTGTTGCTTCCTACAAAATGAATAAGTCAACAACTAGCTTCCCATAACCTATAACAATGACAATTTATGAAACCCCAAACAAACTCGGAAACTGGGAACGAAATTAGGGTTCCGAAAACTTTGGGAAAACGGGATTAAGCACCTCCTAGTTGCTAAGATGTCACGAAAATCAGGGGAAAGGATAGCAAAAAGCAATTAAAGAACAAATTTGACAAGAAATCAACCCCAAATCGATTTTCCCCAAATCGGTTTTTTTTCGACCCAAGGTAGCAATGCTCGAAATTTGGGCATAAAAGTTCAGCGAGAATTGAATTCAAAGGACGAAAATAGGATTAGAAACATACCTTTGATGAGAACTCGGGAATTTGAGCAAGAAAAATCGAAGTAAAAGGATAGATTGGCAGGAAAATCGCGAAAAGGGGAAGAACAAGGGTTTTTTCTATTTTTTTGATTGAAAGTGTATGAATGAATGAATGAGAAAAGAAGTAAAACTTCCCTTATTAACTTGCATTCTGATCTCGCGCAGGGGTCGATCGACTATCAGGCCCAGTCGATCGACCAGTCTTCCCCTATTACAGCTCTCTGATATCGCGTGGTGGTCGATCGACTATCAAGTCCAGTCGATCAACCAATCTCCCTATGAAACAGCTTCTGCCTTTTTCTTCTCAGTATGTGCTTGGTCGACCGACTGCAGGTACTGGCAACTAATCTTATTTACGTCAAAGATTTATTTTGCCACTTCAATTTCCCGTCTTTCTCTCACAAAATTTCAGTAAATCACCCTACGCACTTTGCATAAAATAATCACCTGCAAAAAATTCTCAAAGGCGCACATTTTCTAAACCAAGAAATTGCTAATTAAAATGAAATAAGCTGAAGTTCCTAATGCAAATTAAATGAAATAAAACTGTAAAGATCCCAATTACAAAAAAATTTACAAGCCGGGTTGCCTCCCGGTTAGCGCTGGTTTAGGAGGTCCCGCACGACCTTTTTACCTCAGTTTGCATCATCCGATAACGGGTCGAAGTACAATACCTCGACTTTCCCAACGAATTCATCTGTTCCGTGATAATGCTTCACATATTGGTCATTAACTTTGAACCTTTCTCCAACAGAGGTCTCCAGTTCGACTGATCCGAACTTTGTGATCGGCTTGTGATCAGATAAGGGCCCGTCCACCCGGATTTCAAACTTTTACCAGAAATAAACGGATACGAGCATTGAAAAGGAGTACCTTATCGCCAATATGGAACTCGCGCTTAATGATTCTCTTGTCGTGTGCCGCTTCGTTTTTCTCTTTGTAGATCCTAGCATTATCATAGGCCGCCACCTAAATTCCTCCAGCTCATTTAGCTGTGTCATACGTTTCTCACGAGAGAGGTTAGGATCCAAATTCAAATCACAAATAGCCCACCAGGACTTACGCTCCAACTCAACAGGTAAATGACATGTCTTACCATAAACCAATCAGAATGGTGACATCCCAATTGGCGTTTTAAACGCGGTTCTATAAGCCCATAAGACATCATCTAACTTAAGACTCCAATCTTTCCGTGATTTAGAAACAACTTTAGCTAAAACTTCTTTCAATTCTTGGTTAGAAATCTCAACCTGACCACTAGTTTGGGGATGATACCCCAAACCTCTACGATGTTGGACACCGAATTTAGTCAATAAAGCGCTAAGTTGTTTCTCTTTAAAATGCATTCCACCATCGCTAATGACAACCCTAGGGACACCAAAACGAGGGAAAATAATCTTTTTAAATAGCTTAATCACGGCTTTTGAGTAGCAATAGCTTCTACCCATTTGGACACATAATCTACAGCTACGAGGATATATTTATTACCTTGACTGCTCGGAAAAGGTCCATGATAATCAATGCCCCAGACATCAAAAATCTCAACCTCTAGAATGCCTACCTGTGGCATCTCATGTCTCTTTGAAATATTCCCCGATCTTTGACAAGCATCGCACTCAGCAATAAAATTGCGACTATCTGCATGCAAAGTTGGCCAAGGATCTCATCTAAGGTCTTCCGCACAAGCACAAGCTGCAAACTGCCACCAGGCATACCCCAAGGAATAATGCATTGATAATACTCACCTTCGAACGCTGACTCTTGACAGCTGTCCTAATCTCCATATTACTCATCGGGGAAAAGGTCTTAAGTATACAAAAAGGCAACACAAGCAAGCGAATTCAGCAGAAGAGATCACCAGGAGAGTTAGCCGCATGATCTAATGCGCCTTTCAGAACCCGAGAGAAACCAAGGCGACACTTAGGAGGGATGGATTTCAAGGTACGGAACCCCATAGATAACAACCGATCAAGCAAAGATATAGTCAAACCAATAGGCACAGCCCCAACATTAGATAAGGGAGCTGACGAAGACGGAGATGGAGGTCTAGGAATATCATAAATAATAAAGCGAACAAGGCCATCACCACAATCCGGAGGCGCTACAGAATTGTCCCGACTATGCCAACACTTAGAACGAAAGGTGTGAGTTTTAAGACACAGCCCACATAACCAAACCCACATACGCTTTAAGGTAAGCTCAGCATCAAAACAAAAAAAAAGTCAAACTATCAAAAAGATTTTGACGAGTAAGTACCTGAGTATCGTCACTACAATGACGATCATGAAGGTGCCGTAGCAGGGCCGCTTTAGTAAGACCTCTTCCACCACCAGCATGACACCCACAAAGGCCCACAAAAATGCAATAGTACATTGTTAGTGCTCTGCTCACACCGCTTGTGAAACCAAGTGATAGTATATGTCCTACTGTTGTTGGCACTATTTGGAGGCGCCTTGTCTCTAAAGTTGGTGCTTGTTTGGTCGATCCTTCTTTATCTAGTTATTTTGCTATTCTTCAGTTTGGGTCGGCGTATCCAGTGGAGGAGAGGCTATCCTTCATGCCTTGAATAGGTTCGCTGGGGCTCGTGGTGACGTGGGTCTTTTTATGTTGTTGGTTGACTTCCAAAATGCTTTCAACTTAGTTGATCGTGTGACCATGTTGCAGAAAGTTCACCGACACTGCCCGATTCTATCCGGATGGGTCGAGTTTTGTTACTCTAGTCTTGCCCGACTGTATTATGGAGAGCATAGATTATGGTCTTGTCGGGGAGTTCAGCAGGGTGATCCATCGAGCTCTTAGCTTTTTACTTTGGTGTTGCATCCTTTGGTGTGCAAGATCATAGACTCTTTTAACCCGAGTCTGCGGGCTTGGTACATGGATGATGGCACTTTTGTTGGGACACTTTAGTTGTGGGGAAGGTCTTATATCCGCTTATGGAGGATGATCCTCGATTTGGCCTTCATCTTAACGCCAATAAGACCGAGGTTTTTTTAGCCTACGGAAGACCCCAAGAGTCGGCTTCCTGGTGTTTTTCCCCCTCTATTGCTAGGCCTTTGCATGGTGTCACAGTTCTAAGTAGTCCCATCGGTGTGTGCCCTATTTTCGGCAGCGACCTTGTGGCGAATAGAGTGACTAGGACCATATAGCTTATGGATTTTGTCGCGAGGATTAATGAGCCACAGTACCAGTTGCTTCTGCTTCGGGCTTGTACTGGTATTTCTAAACTTTACTTTGCCTTGTGCACTTGTTCTTCACGTGTCTTTGGGTCGGCCCATCTTTCTTTTGATGTGGCACTTCGTTCTAACTTGGAATGAATTACCACTGCGCCTGGGCTAGGTTTTGGTGATTCGCAGTAGCAGCTTGTCACCTTCCCTTTTCTATTTGGTGGGCTCGAGTTTTATATTGCTGGAGATGTCCTATATTATGCCTTTTTAGCATCCCGTTTGGAGTCTGCTGACACTACTACAAATCCAGGCAACTACAACGCCCCTTTAACAACGAATATTCATGAAAATCACAATAAACGTTGTAGAATGCATGGCGCGAATTTTACTAAAATCAATTACAACGGGTATGGTTATAAAAACCGTTGTTATTAGTTTTAACAACGGGTCACACATTAACAACCGTTGTTAATAATTTGGCGCAAAATTGGCGCAAAGTTAGTGAAAAGTAATAACAACGGTTATTTTTGAAACCCGTTGTTAAACCTTATTTAACAACGGGTGTTTTCTACAACCGTTGTTAAAACATATTTCACAACGGTTGTTGTTTAATAACCGTTGTCAATACCTTCCATACTATAAACCACACAAACACAAGTCTGCTGCACCCACAAAACACAAACCTTAATACACAAACACAAACCCAAAGAAGCGGCCCAAACACAAACACAAAACACACACTTTCTCATCGTCTCTTTCTCTCTTTCTCATCGTCGCTTTATCTTCTCGCCGTCATTGTTGATTTCATCGTCTCTTTACGTACGTTACGTTCAGAATTATCAGGTTTGTTTCATCGTCATTATTTTATTGTTCTAATTATTTCATTTCAATGTATGTGTTTTTATCGACCATTAGGTTCCGTTCAAAGATCTGCTAATTATTTCATTTCCATGTATGTGTTTCTAATTATTTCATTTCCATCTTCTTTGGCGTCCTTGACGGATCGAGCATGTTTTAGCGATTAGGGTTTGGAGAATATATTGAGATAATGGAAATGCATGTTAGTTGAGATAATGCAATGTATTTATACTAATGTGTGGGTTGAGTTGTTTTTTAATTAATATATATGTTAGGAAGTTGTGCCATATATGTTAGGAAGTTGTGCCATAATCAGATCTTGATGATGACTGATAGATCTATGGAGTTGAAAAAATGGAAGCAAATCAAACAAGCATAACTCAACACTTTCAAAATGATCATTTCATTTAATTTTAAACCAAATACATTACAAAGAATTATCGAAATCAAAAGATGTATAATAAGCGGAACAACCGGTTAAGCGTAAAAAGCGCTTCTCAACTCGCCACCAATCACGCCACTGGTATACCGCTAACTTCCTAGGGTCATTGGCTTCATATTTTGCAATAACAGATTGAATATATGCAAGGACACGACTTGCATGTGGAGATAAGGTTGGAAGAGTACAACTCAACATATCTCTGGTCGCAGACCAAGTTGCGAGTATCAGCCGACGAGGGTATGAAGATGATGATGATGATGAGGCTTTGTTGACAAGCCGGACCGCTTCACGCCTCTTAATCCAATAATTCCGTTGATGTTCAAGGGATGCTTTGATTAATGGGTGTTGATCGGCGGAAGCTTGGCGAGAACCTTCCCATCATCTTCAATCGTTTGTGTAAGCCATTCTTCGTTGTTGATAAAATTAGGGTTCGTTGCCATGTTGTTTCAATTAATGAATGTTAGTAAAGGATGCTTTAATATGTTAGTAAAGGATGCTTTAATATTTATAGCTAGTAATATTTAATTTTTTTTATTTTTATTTTTTAAGAACAAACAACAACGGTTATTTATAAATAACCCGTTGTTATAACTTTCCCCCCAAAATTGAGTCACACTTTCCACAACGGGTTTTTATACTTAAAACCGTTGTTAATATTTTTAACAACGGTTTCCTTAAAAAAAACCAACCGTTGTTAAAACCTTTTACAACGGACGCTTTAACAACGTCCGCTTTTTTATATAACAACGGTTTTTGACCGTTGTTATAGGTTGTATCTGTAGTAGTGTGAGTTGCAGGCTAAGCTCCTACGTCTTTCTAATATCATTGTTAGTGGCCCCACTTTTGACGATGTTTTGCGCGTTTTTAAAGAGACCACGGGTTCTGATCTTATACGTGATCCTAGTGAAATCGTTACCCTTAAACTTATGAAGAAATTGGCAGATATATATTTCGCAAAGGTTGCTGCTACATCGGACACTGTTTTCTCTTTGACTTCACGACATATGGCATTATGAAAGTCTCAGCAAGATGCTCCCTCCTCTGATTGGTTGCGTGCAGGAATTCTAGTTCCTATTTCTAGGTTGGGGCAAACTATGAATAAAAAGACATGCCGTAGTGTGCTTAGCTATCGACTGGGTGTTCCGTTGTTCACGGTGTCTAGGTCTTGTCCTGCTTGTTCTCGGGTCTTTGATGTTGATGTCTATGGCGATCATGGTGTCTCTTGTGCCGGTACTATGGACATTAAACATCGACATAACCTCGTTCGCGACACCCTATTGGATATCTGCTTGAGGTCTGAGATTTTTGCCGGTAAGAAGGTTGATATCAGTTTGGTTGATGAGCATGACAAGCCCTTCGTCCGGCGGATTTGTTACTTTAATCCTGTGACAAGGAGCAAGATTTGTATGTCGATCTGACAGGGTCTTCCCCCTTGACTTGGTTTGGGATGTCTGATTTTGTGCGGTCGTGTTGTTGATGCTGCTCAGCATTAGTGTGCTAAGTACCGGGATTTGTGCATGACGGCACTGGTTATGGTTTCCTACCTTTCTCCTTTTCTTTGGTGGGGAAGCTAGTTACGGATATTGTTGCATTGTTCAAGCGGATTCAAAAATTCTCAGTGTCTGAGGATGTTGGGGCTCGTGCTGCCGCTTACAGTTTTACTAGACTTAGCTTTGTTATCGCTAAGGGAGTGGGCGTCTATCTTGTATTTCGGCTGCCTACTAATTTTTTGTAAATAATAATAATAACAATAACAATAACAATAACAATAACAATAATAATAATAATAATATACGTTTTTATATTATGTAGTAATCGTTTCTTTTCCTTGAAGAAATATATCGTATGCTCAAACGGAGCTTTAGTGAATTTTTTAGAGAACTATATTGAATGGCAACCAAAATCCCATCAAATTTCTTGTCTTGTTGGTTGGGTTACAAACGTTTGCACTTGCAAGCCATTGACATTGAAGTTGGTTGTTTTTGTGCATGAGATTGCCACACTCAACGTACAATAGAAGGGATATACAAAGTAGTTAGAAGGTGGGCGGACCGTGAGGACTGAGTCCATGAGGCTTAGTGCTCAAGTTTGTCCAATGCTCACTGAATTACTCTCGCACCAGGGCACCACCCCAAGAGCTCATCAGAATTGGGATAGACAAAGTGCTTTTGTTTAGATCTAGCTAACAAGTATGTAAAGGCTTCGTATTCATGTCGTCTACAAACACCTTTACAGTTTACACCTGTGATCTAGTCACGCCTTCTGTTTTTCTTATGACCCTCGGCTAACCCATTTAATTCAGATTTGGAAGCCACGTCACATAATTAGATCCCAACCTTAACTTGACTCGTTCATAAAATCATAATCCAAAGTCACTAATTTCCGTATGTATTTGTGTAGTTCATAGGGTATTTTACGGCTATTTGCTTCACATAAACGTCACATAGAACAGGATCTTGAAATTCTTTCCGAATTTTGCTACCCGGAATTGGATAATCCATCTATTCTAGTATTCTACCCCTATGATCGGAACTTCTAGGACAAAACAAACTTCATAGATAAGGGAAGATTAAAATAAAAGAATCTAGTGCGACTTGTACTCACAGAAGTCCCTCTTTGGGGTACCTAACCAAAGATTTCCGTTTCTTTTCCCTTTGCTCTTTCTTTAGTAGAGAAGGAAAAGAAACAGCATCAAAAAGTTAAAGGTGATATAAAGATTACCTTTCTTGTTGCTCAAGTGCAACGCCATTCCTTCTCTTTTAAACTTCCTCGGTTTGTTCAGCTCCTGAAGATCATCCAAATTTGCCAAATTAGCAATCACTTATTTGGGATTCAGAGTGCTACAAGTAGTTTCCCTACCGTCATGTTATAAGATATGGGGACCGTGATACCGCTCTACGACTGAATTAAAGTCATTTTGACCACATTCTAAGGTGACATTAACCACATATATAGAGTATAACAACGGAGAATCGGAGATTAGGCCGCAACCATTAAGTTCGAGATAAATTTTCAAACCAAGATTTTAATTCTATACCAAGACTGCAAGGATGAGGATTGAGGACTAATCATGGTGGTTAGAAAGAGGGACCGGATGCACAAATCCTTGACCTTATGTTAAACGAAGTTGCTTCCCGATGAGCCATGATGAAATTGCATCAAGAATTGCATTGGGGGACTGATATTATTACAATAAATGGCAAGCAACGACAATTTAGTGAACCATATTGCTTTATCACATCATATTCTAAAAAAAAAAAGAGTTTTTTTAGCTCCTGGGGGATAAATGAAGCTGGGCAGCTGGGTTTTCAGGGCCATTAGGAGTTTAGGAGCGGGTGTAATTTTTTTTTTTTTTTTTTTTTTTTTTTTTTTTTTTTTTATTAGGTAAGAAAACTAGATTGATCTGCAGGGTAGACCAACCTATCTCATCCTTTTCAACGAGGGAGGTAAGTTGAAGCCACCAGGCTATCAAACCACCTCGAAAGAGTTGGACAAGAATGTCCAATAGAAGCCATGAAGTCAAAGAACCTTGTTGTTCACGAAAGAATGTTTAATTATCACTTCATCGAAAAAATGGGTCTAATTTCACATCCTTGATAATACTAGAAATTTCCCACGGAATTTTAAGACTCGAATCGAGTCAATAACACATAAGTTATCACCCTCCACAATTAACTTTGAGATTCCTAAGTATTTAGCTGCTAAAATACCTTCTTTTAAAGCAAGTGCTTCCGCAACAAGGATACTATTGGATCCGCACATTTTTGCTCCCAACAAAACGACTTTACCATTGTGATCTCTTATAGAATATCGGAGCGGGTGTAAATTGATCGATCAAATTAAGTCTGAAAAATAATAGAGTAACTAAAATTGAGCAGTAGCATAATATGCTTGACAGAAGCAACTTAATGGACTTGAAGATTGTGGGTATACCTCATACCTGCTCCATTATCTGCTGCTACAGTTGTGGTTTCCTTGTACTGGAACAGGCTTTATACTCCCTCCGTCCCGGTCAATTGTTGTCCTTTCGTTTTGGCACAAAGACCAAGGAATGAGGAAAAGACCAATAACTAAATGACAAGTGGAACAAATTGAATGAGAATGATCAAATTATTCATCAAGTTCATTCTTAAAATAGAAAGAATGACAACAAAATCGGACACACCTAAAATGGAAAAAATGACAACAAATGAAAGGACAGAGGGAGTAACATTTTTCTTCCTCCAGACCTAAAATATCCACAAGGCAGAAAATGTGCATTACTAAGTTGTCCGTTATATTGAAATGGAAAACACCAGGCATACAGCAACCAAACAGCTATCACATCCCATGCAAATCATCCTCACTTTAGTCTGAACACACCCGAGCCATGAGCCCGTGATGAGCTAAATGTAACACAAAGGACACAAACAAGCTAGTTTTAACCATTCATGAAAACTGCTATTGAGAGCGGACTTTCTATTTTTATCCAGCTGTGCCTCATTCCAGGGGCAACCAGGAGGGGTTAATCTATCAGTTAAGCCACTTTAGGCAGTTAAATAATTGAATAGGCATATAGGATATAGGTCATATAGCTGATTTTAATTTCCATTCAAACCTTGTTGCATAACTGTGCCATAGCCAATACATGCAGGAGAGTAGGAGACCATACTTCAAAAGAACAAAAAATCAAATAAGGAATTCAACAAGTATATCAACATATTGCTACCTTGAGCAACCTCCTATATACAAATCTTCCAATAGGCTTCTACCTCTGTGAATTTGTGATGTCATCAACCCTTCTTGATCAGTACTTTATGCTCCTCATTCTCCTCCATACCGCCTTCAAAGAATCAAGAAAAGGCACCAATTTTTGAAAATTAACAAGCAAATAATTTGGATAGAAATCAATCTTTCTTGTTCCAGATTGAACAAGTTCACATACAAACAATAATCAGAAAACTATGACTGACAACAGAAATCGTACGCAAGATATGAGGAGAGCAGAGGAATAGTCAGAAAAGAACCCAATGGATATCAGGAAAGCTGAGGAATAATCAGCTCTCTAGGAATCAGAAAGGATATCATCAAGACACGCTTAAGGATTCAACAAATAAAGTAAGAAAGTGAACGATTAGCAACTTGGTAGATGTTAATTGTGTTTTGAAATGGATATAAATTAAGGACAATGCATCCTGCAGGAAACTGACTGTCAACCACTTAACCCTCTGGTCAGGTACATGTCAGTAAAATTTAAGATAATTTTACAGGTTCAGCACATCTTGCAGTCTTGCATTTTAACATTTTTGTTGTGCTAGCAGAGTAGCAACGAGCTGGGTTAACAAATCCTCTAAACCCTTAGCAAATTGCAAATAGTCAGGACCTATGTATATGAGAATGTTTGCTTAGAAATCTGTACTCCGTTGCAGATACTGAAATAAGTTCATATTGTGGGTTACAGAGAACTTACAGAGTTCTATTTACTCCTCGCACACTCGCAGCCCGCCATAATGAATTAATGATTCTAAATTCTGATGTATTAAGGCAGATTGTAGACTACTCCGTACAAACAATGCACAGTGATGCTCTACATAATATTTAGTTGTCTTTTGCATCGTTTAACAAATTTTCATCACCAATTCATACCATGCTTAGTAAATTCCATCAACAAATCACTCTATTCCAACAAATCTTTTAATCAATATCTTGAATGTCTTCCTACTTCTTCCTACTACTCCGTAGCACTACCACCACCGTCACCTTCAATATTCCTTTTACATCCCCACTGTTATCACTTCAATTAATCGCTAATACCAACACAACTAAACGTGAATGGAACGACCACAATTCCACAAAGAAATTATCAATTCTCTCAACAATGCTAATTAAATACGAAATACTCCGTAGCCAAGTTTTTCTGTACCAAAAACTATTAACCAAATCTATAATTACTCGAAAGCATACGTAAAGTTACATCATAATTACATACTTGATAGTTGATACTCCAATTCATCAACATTATCATATCCAGTATCCACAAACTAATACCGAGTAATCAACTTACTACAGAAAATGTCCAGAGCATTCATTCAAATAACCATTCCTCTCAATCTATCATAAGTTTTCCGGATTCTCGCTATTCGATAGAATAGCATAAGTTGTAGAAAAGCATATTAGATCAAATTCATACACAAACTTAAACCTAAACCTTTCAGATAACTGCTAAGCATAAATAAATCAACTAGAACTAAATTAAAATTTAATCAAATTCAAATTACCAGTATTAATCTCGCATTATTGTTAACTTCTTCGTCGCCTTGATTTTTAACAGCATCATCATTTCAACGCAAGGTTTCTACGACGCGCCTTTCTACATTTGCAGAATAATCTGAAATTCAATCAAAAAAATTGAAATTCTGCAATTTTATTCATTCATTCAGCAATTTAATTCTCAAAAAAGAGAGAAAATTATCTTACGCTGTAACGGAGCTACGAGAAACAACTTCTTCAATATTTACGCTTATGAAGTTCTACGGCGATGTTTGTTGTTTCTTGACTGTGTTCTTGCTTTGGTCTTGGATTTCGAGTTTTGAACCCATGGGCCTAAGATTTTGAACAGTATGGTTACTTTATGTGTAAGCCAAGAGGTTTCTGAAGACGAGTTATTTGAGGCATGAAGCCCAAATTTGCTTTTGAACTATCAAGGTGTTGTTCTTTATGACCGATATGCAGAGTTAAACTAAAATTATACGGTAATAATTCTGAAACAATACTATATTATAAATAATTAGTTTTGTAGCTCGTGAAAATTACGGGTTTGGTTGTTTCGATTTTTTTTAATCATTGTGGTGTTTGTGAAAGTGTAATTCTCTTATTGTTTGTTGTGTAATTCAGAGGATCGTAATCATATTGATAATCAATCTCGGTGCGAAGAATTTTAATAATGTTGCGATCAAACCGTGTTCGACCTTCTGCATCAATGGCGTAAGACAATAATCTCAGTTATCAATGGCTGACGGGGTTCTATGAGAATTAGGTACTCAGTTTGGGGCATCGTCTTTATAGCAACTAAATTTAACTGCTAGTGCTACTAGAAAAAGTGAATAAGGGTTAATGGTATAAGTAGATGAGTATTTTGTTGATGGTTCGTCAAAGGTCTTTCTAATTGATAACATTGAATTAAACGAATGATTCCCTCAAAAGTTACATCAAGTTAACAATAATACGAGGACATGCCGAATTGTCTTGTCAAATCCGCAGTTTTAGAAGAGGAATTTATTCGTTGGTATCTATAAGATTTGTTTTCAATGTAACATCGTTTGTAAGTGTTATTTTAGCGTGTTTTATTAATGAACTTTTTTTTCAAAAGTTATCTTATGCATTACGTATATGTTTTCTCCTGCTGAAATTTTCACCCCTAGCAATCTGGCACCGTCAACTGCTAACACTCATAAATTATCATTATTTACATCTTCACATTTCAGAGTTGAATAAGAGGTAAAATCAATGGAAAAACCATGTTAATAATTAAGTGCTTGAGACGTTGAATAACAATGCAATTAAAACATTTGAATTGCGAATGGTTTGTGATGTTATCCGATTGCTTTCTAAGAGGGGGGCAATTCTTCAACGTAGTAGACATTAGCTATATATCTTACTTAGGTGGCGGTTGGTATGTAGAGACTTGCGGAGTATTATAACTTACCAGATCATATTTGTTCATATTTTATATCAAGGCTTCGTTTGACACGACATTTCAGGTAGCTTATTTGACCAAAATTTCAGCTACATAACTTTTTTGCAAGTGTTTAACAAGTAGCTTATTTAGTCAAATAAAGTACCTGAAATGAAATGATAACTTAGGTAACATTTGAGAAGTCAAGTACCTGAAATGACTTATTTTTCATTTTTTACCCTCTTATTCTATAATATTAAATAATTTTCATATCCTTTTACGTCATTTTACCAAAATCAACTACCTTTTCAGCTAGTTTGTCAAACACATTTTGATATAATCAGTTATCTTATCAGCTCCTAATTTTTCAGTTACCTTATCAATTACCTTTTCAGGTTTCAGTTAGCTTTTCAGTTTTCAGCTACCTTTTCAGATTTCAGCTACCTTTTTAGTTACTTTTGCCGAACTGAGCCTAAATTTAGTTTTATAATGTCTAATGCAGTAATGCCCCTAATAATTAACCGATTTTCTATGGGACAGTATATTTTTTTTCTTGGTTATATTGTATACTTGGGCCTCGTTTGGTTGCTTACCCAATTAATAGAAATTCTCGAATCCCGTGAATTGAGATTTTTAGAGGTTGTTTGGTTACCCCATTATTTGTAAAATGGGGGGAGTTTCAAACTCCTAGGAGTTTCTAATAGACCTGACAAACAGATCGGGTCATGTCGGATTTTTGTTTGTGTCACATGTAAACGGATCACAAACCTTCAAACCTAAACCCGACCCAATTTAATCTCGTGTCGACCCACTTACTTAAATGGATCATAAAGCCTCAACCCTAACCCGTTAATTTCGTATCGGGTTCGTGTCGAGTTTTCGTGTCATGTCCATATTTGGAAATTTTAAGTATATTTATGTGATGGAGGATCAAGAAAAATTAGGATTAATTTAGTAAACATGTCATTCGTGTCGGGTTCGTGTTTAGAGAACTCAACCCAAACTCAACCCAATTAAATGTCGTGTAGTGTTCGTGTCGACCCACTTACATAAATGAGTCATTAGGTCTCAACTCAAACCCGTTAATTTCGTGTCGTATTTTCGTGTCGTGTCACTATTTGTGAGCTCTAGTTTCCAACTCATACATGATGGAGGAATTAAACTACCTATCCCCTCATGGTCAATTCTTAGGAAAATAGAACTCCAACATAACAACCAAACAGATTATTGTAATTCACGTGAATTTTAATGTAAGAATTAAACTCTAATGCATTGCAAATTAACACATTAATTTAATTTCTGTATTAATCAAACGAGGTCTTACTTAACAAATCATTCACACTCATAACTAGTGACGGAGCAAAGAGGGTTACGAAAACTAAACTAATTTTCCGATGTTGCAATTAATTCTACGCAAATTCAACACGAAAGACAGTAAGACACTTATTTGGTCAAGGGTTTAATTAGTACTGTACTATGTATGCATGATGTGTTTAGTCCAACACAATTCATTTTAGCTCTACAAAATGTAGCATAATTAGGTTTAATTCAACCGATTAGGTATGAAAACTATAATTAGTGAGTAGGCCTATGAAAATGAACTTGGACAAATTAATGTAGATGGTAGATCATACATAAATATAAGGGGAATACATAATTCGTCAAAGTTCTATCCAATTTGTTGGCAATCTCACAAACACTGTTTATTATTGTCTTTAATGAATTAACTAGTTTTACTTCCGTGAAAAAAAAAAAATGCACGGGTCGGTTTTAAATTATCATATACGGACCTTGTATGAATATAATTAGATATAATATTTATTTTATCAATAATTAAATTATAAAAAATATGAATTGAAATTAAATTAGAGAATTGACATTGAATTAAATTGAAATGTAAATAATGAATTAAATAAATTACCTAAACACATTGTAGAGAATTTGTTGGAAATTTTAATTAATTTATGTTAAGATCATGGTAGGCTCCACATTAGAAAATTACTTTTTTACTCCTAAAATCAGCAACCAATCACAATTCACCAAAAAACTTGGCTCTTATACTACGTAGATCATACATTTTAATACATGTAGAAATGTAGAAATCTTTCCCCTTGGTCTCTACTTGTCATGACCTACGGCTCAATAATCCATGTTCTTATTAATACACAGTAAATAAATTTCTACAACTTACACCAACTACCGTCTGACTTTGTTAGTCATTTGAGTAATATTTTTAGGTCTTTCTGAAGGATCATTAATATGCGTAATTTCGCTAGTTCCACTTAAGAATCTACCATTAGTATCATACAATATACGAGTTATTAGTAAAAAAATGTCAATAAAAAAGAGTATAAAATGCATATAATATTCGAAAAATACATTTTTTATTATATGAAATGAAAGTAAATAAAGGTAGATAATAATTTGAGATGCATGCAATATGATAAAACCCTAGCTATATCGTATGGAGTATATTATACCCCTCGGTATTGCTTGTGTTTCTTAGTTTAAAACTATTAGAATATAAAATCGATCTTAAAACTTCAACTCTTAGTTTAAACTATAAGTCGAGATGGTTATTATGGTATCTGGGGGCCATGTGAGTTGTGACTAAAAGGTTACAAGTATAAATCTCACCGCCATCCATTTTTAAAGTGGAATATTAATGGCGTTTTAGAGTATAAAATCGATGTTGAGAGTTGAGACTTCAACCATCTTTGACCAATCATGATTTACCTTTTCGTGAAAGCACCCTCAGCAAGAGAAATTATAGACGTTTGACACGGTTTACACCAAATACAATAAACAATATATACTCCGTAGTACATTACATTTTTATAGTCGTCAGCTCATCAAAGTACATTATGTTTCCTCTGTCTCAGTCATTTATCTACATCTAATTTAAATATTTATTATATAAAAATCGTATGGTAAATATATATTTTTTTTATCTTCCCCTTTCTTTTGGGCACAAAAATTAAGAAAGGGGAAGAAAGAAAGAATAAAGTATTGTAAGTTGTGAAATTTATAGGGAAGAGAAAATAATAAAGAATAAATAATGAATAAATAATAGATAAAGTAATGGGAGTTGTTGATTTTTTAGAAGAGAGAAATTAATAAAAAATGAATAAAACTTACCAAAAAAAGAAAAGAGGGAACATAATTAAACTTGTGTGGAAAAGGAAAGAGGAAAGTTAATAGAAAATTGGAGGGATTATACTGTAATTAAAATGGAGGATACATTACTCCCTAAAAAAAAAAAAGAAATTAAATGCCATCAAGCTAGAGCAAGTGAGCAACGTGGTGGATGGAAACCCCTTTCACGAGGCTTTGGACCCTAAAAAGTCCACGTCACATCCTACCGACGTGGCCAAATCTCCTGCCGTCTATTCTGCGTGGGTCCCATTTCATGCCTATTTTTCACAAACTTCCTAAATTTCGCTTTTCTTTTTTCGGTTACACGGTGAAACCTCTAGTATAAAACAACAACGAGTGACAACCATTTTGTTACGTAGTACTCCATTCCTTTATTATTCTGCATTCTCACTAGTTACTACTTAACACAACAAATAATATTTCACTTTCGAATAAAAGTTCACCCTCCGTCTCAATCATTTGTTAAGTTTCGAGGGCAATGGGACGAGCGCCGTGTTGTGAGAAGGTAGGGTTGAAGAGAGGGAGGTGGACGACGGAGGAAGATGAAAAGCTCACCAACTATATTCTACGTCATGGTGAAGGGGGTTGGAGATCATTGCCTAAGAATGCAGGTTTTTTCTTACACCAATTAATGTCCAAAATCTAAGAAGAGAGCTTTTTTTCTTCTAACAAATGAATAACGAGTAGTCCTTGGGTTTCAGTCAATAGTTTACACTTTCCCCTAACAAAATAAAATAAGTGTAAATTATTCATTGTGACAGAAATTAGTTATTATTGAGAATTTTTTTAAATGGTGTTTAATTAGAAGCAAATAAATTAACAAAAGTGGTGAGATTGAAACAAATTATCGAAAATGAGTCTCCACATATTTGAGCCGCTAAGCGACCCACAAATATTACCCTACAAGCAGTTGTATAGCAGTATTGTTCAACCGCCTTAAAGTTGTTGATCTTTTACACAAAGTTGTTGAGCTATTTTACAAAGTTATTGAGCTTAATAATTATTCTGTTAAGCTTAATAATTTTGTATCATAACTCCATAATTTTGTTAATAGAACTCGATAACTTTATTATAACAAAACTTAACTGCATTAAATAAGTTGTATATATAACAAGTTGTATAATAAAACGACCTCACCATAAATCACAACCAACTTTTTTGTTTATGGAAAATGTCTTTATAACATGCTCAAATCATCCTTTGGTTAAGCGATTGGGCTCTAAAGTCACCGAGCAATCGACTCAAGTACTCAACGATTTCCTCTACATCCTATGTCTTGATCAATTGTTATCCTTTATTTATTTATTTATTTATTTTCGTATTAGGTTTATTTAAGTGGACATGTGAATTTATAATATGGGCAAATAAACATATGAAAGAATTCTTTAATTCAGAGTATCATTGTTTTCTTAGGCTTTATGCCAAAGTGAATATTAAATTGATACTCCATAACAAATAACCGGGATATGAGAAGTATGAGAGTTTTTAATATTTTAGGCCCTAACTATAAATCTCTCTCGGTCACTTTTTTTTTTTTGTCTTGGCTTTTAAGTTCCATCAAGTCTCTTCTTGTCGATCAGTTGATCAGAATAATTTAGTTACGTCTCTTTCCAACATTTTTAATCTTCTTGTGATGTAATTTTGTTGAATTTATCTATTTTTATTATCATTATTTTGAGTTTTTCATAATATATTGTATAATATAATGTAAAAATGGTTGAAAGTTTACAATCAAAATGAATAAATATGATATACAAGAATCCTGTAAGATTTAACACCAATTCTAATTTAAAACTGTAACTTAATACAGCCCTCGATTTCTCACACCCGATTAAATTAAATGTGGAAATGAAAATAAGTTGTGTGAGATTTTAAATTAAAACGACCTTATGCCAGACCGATTTAAGACCATCTCCAAACAAGGTCACGAGGGAGGTCGCGACCTTGTTGGGTCGCCTTAACCAACAATTAAGCATGAGATTAGCGTGATCTTTTGGTTGCTCTTGACCTTATAAGGTCAATTTGTGACCTCTTTGGTTGCTCTTGATCTTATTAGGTCAATTGGTGACTCAATATGTGTCAAATTATCATTGGTCGTAATAAAACAAAAAGGGTTGGAAGGTGAAAAATGATTGGGTTGATGACCTAGGTCGCGACCTTCTGCTTGGGAGGTGAAAATGGGTCAAGGTTAATAAGGTGGGATTAAGAGTAAAATCGGATCGCGATCTAATTAGCGCGACCATTGTTTGGGGATGGTCTAAATAGGACGTAAGAAGAAGGACTACAGTAGTCAGTCGATAATAAAATTGATGGTGATGGATAATGCAAGGTAAAAGTGAACTAATTGTTCTGTTTTTTCACGTAGAACAAGAATGTCTGTATGCCCGGCTCTATTGCTAGAGTGTAGTCTCCATCACTTTGACGGCTATCTGCCTATCTTTATGTTTTCAAATAAATCGAGTTTTGACTTTTGACCTCAATATTAATGGTACACGGGAATGTATCTTTACATTTCCTCTCACAATCTCCTTACACCCTCATTTTTCTTTATTTTTATGCATAAATTTAGAATTGTTAGATATTATCAATATGTAATCTGAGCTATTAATAAGTACTTGCCTCTCCATTTCTTTTGAGAAAATGAAGAGAAAATGGGCTCAATTTCACACTACCCTGTTAAAGCCGTTATTATGTATGGTGATGTCTTTGTTTTTCGATTAGTTTCTCTTCAGGAGAAGGTATAAATTTTAACATTAAAACGGACGAATTATTATTTCACTTAAAAATATAAGATAAATCATTTATTTTTCTCCATGTATTTTGTCTCTTAACCTGTCTTAAACTTAAGAGGATACATCCATTCAAAAACAAGAATTCGTGCTTATTGGTTGTATACTCGTATGTGATTAACTGTATATAAATTATTGTCTAAACAAAGATATTCGTTTTGAGGGGAGCACTTACTGGCCACGGTAATAAGTAAAAGAAAAATGATAATTACAAAGTACCCACTTTTTAATAAAGTACTCCATAATAATAATATTAATAATAATAATAATAATAATAAATACTCATCACTATTTATTATAAAATGATCACTTTTCTATTATCATGTGACGGTTGTAGCTAGAGGAGATTTGTCGATTATTGTAAAAATAACAATATTAATGTTGCCCACAAGGGTGGAGTTTTGTGGTTAAAACTTGGGTGAAATTCCCAAGAGACCCAGGTTCAAGCCTCTCCAAGAGCAAAATCTTGTGGAGCATTCTTGGTCTGAGTCCATGCCTAATAGACTTCGAGCAAGCCACCCTCGGGTGGTTACCCAGTGCGCACCAAAGATAGCGGCTGCGGGTTCCTTGTTACCAAAAAAAAAAAAAAAATACAATATTAATGTTTGAGTTAAAATTTTAATTTGAGATATGATAGACGCTTAATTCTGTTAGAAAAATAAATTGATCGTTTATAGCTCTTTAATTCTAAAATGCCTAACTGTCGTTTAACCCGAATTGCAAATAATTATGGTTGGAAATGTACGTATTTAGGGCTTTTGAGGTGTGGGAAGAGTTGCAGATTAAGATGGATAAACTACCTGAGAACCGACTTAAAGAGAGGAAATATAGCACCTCATGAAGAGGATATCATCATTAAGCTCCATGCAACTTTGGGTAATAGGTTAGTAATTTTGTACTATTGTTTAACCGTTATTATAGTATAAGACACTCGTTATTTTTCAACGTTTCATTAACTTATTTATTCTTCACCAAAAAAAAAAAAATTAACTTATTTATTAATAGTAATAAATGAATGAATTTTATTTTAAAAGGACCGTCTTACGGTGTAAAGCCAACTTATTCTTGAATTTAAGTTAACGGGTAAAATAATCTTATAGAATACAAAAAAAAAACGTGAATTTGATATATACGAAGTATTTGGTACGCCGTATATGATAAAGTCGTCATACATCGACTTAAGTACAGTCTTATTTGAAAATTAAGGAAGCTAGCTTTTTAAGTTAGCTTGTCTTTTCCTATATTAACAATGCCTTTGTTTAATTAATTAGAGTGCTAAACTAACTTTTAATTATTTCTTTAAAAAAAAAAAAAAAAAAAAAACCTTTGAGATATCAAGAAAGATACAGTATGAAATTAAACACAAGTTCTAATACAAATCTTCCTAGTCGGTATAAGTGAAATGATGGCCATTTTTCTAACACAAACCAATTGTGGTTGAGAAACCATTTTAATTGCATTTGTTTCGTAGGTCCATGAAGTTCTGTCACCTAATAATTTGGTAATTTATGTACTTAAATTAAAGACAGACTCACAGACCACTATATCGAAGAAAATATGTAAATGTGTGGGCGCGGAAGCGTTGATATCCGTTTGTTAGGCCTCTATTGCTCTAAGTTCACACGGTCTATAATAATACGATATTGTAACCCTCACAAATTTATGAAAATGTATTACACACTTACAAAACATCTTTACACTACTTCCGATGACCGATGTGAGACTTCAGTTTACACCCTAACAGAAACAATTAACCTAAAAATGAGTATGAAATGAAGTGTATTACAAATGTGTGTATATAAAAGAAAGTGTTTGATAATATACGTGTAGCAATTACTTGACTCAATTTACACACGATTAATTGATTTTGACAGTAATTTTTTTAATAACTAATCTCTTTTAAGACAGGTATATCCGTCTTAAGATTAAAACAGGTCAAATACATTAAATAAAATAAAATGCCTAAGGAATAACAAGCTGTTATTTTAAGCTTTAGACGGACACTTGTTTGTCGTTTTTAATCATTTCTCTAATCAAATTGTTTGGATATTCCAAAAGTACCAGAACAGCTGTAATTTTTTTTAGGTATGAAAATTAGATTGATTATCTGGGATAGGACCAACTAATAGCCGTAGTCCCTGTGTACGTACTATTGAATATCACCAATTCTTATTTCAGACCAAGGTATCCGTCTTATTAATAAGACGGATACCATATTCTCTCACAAAATACCCATTTAGGGTGAGTGGAGAGCACATGGGAGGTCCCACCTTTGTCCCCTCTACCCATTTCCTCTCACACAATGACCCGTCTTAAAATCCAACCCGTTTTAAGCAAGACTTACTCATTGAATATAGATTAATGTTATCAAACCCAACTTTTCCTTTAGCCAAATTGAGCTGAACAGTAGTACCGTCTTCAAAAGTATTGGGTCGTTACATAAGATTCTGAATTTTACAATAACTGTTACCTAAATGTTAGCTAAATGCCAGAAAATTTGATCTATATGTATCAAAATTTATTCGTCATGTGGGATTCTTACACCGTTTCATTTTTTCAATTATTATTAGGTGGTCCGCTATAGCCGCACAATTGCCAGGACGAACAGATAACGAAATTAAGAATTACTGGAATTCTCATTTGAGCAGGAGAATACATACAATTAGAAGACCGAACGGTGAAGAAAAAATCGTAAACCTAACCCATGTAAGCGCGCCACCTAGACGTCGAGGCGGTAGAACGAGCCGAGCTGCCATGCAAAGGAACAAAACCAACAATACCCTAAATAATAGCATTGTGAATCCCATTTTAGCAAGAAATGAAGGTAATTTAGTACTAGTAGAAGACAAAACGATGTTGTTTGATAAAGAGTCAGAGTTGTTGGAAATTGAAGACATAATCATGAGCCTTGATGGGCCACTGTATACAACAAGTGAGGTCAATGTGATGGGAACTAATGTCAGCCCTATTGGGCCCAATGACATTAATGGGCTCATGAATGTGGGCCCACTTAAGGATTCTCAAGAACAAAGTTGCTCAAGTACATTTAATGGTGGGGGAGGATCAACACCTTCATCATCATCTTGCTTTGATCATATTGATTGTGATGGTACTAAGGAAATTGAGAGGGTTAATGATACAAGAATTGAAGGTATAGGTAATGATAAAGAGCAAATTGTTTCTTGGTTGTCGGAGAATAATGATGAGAATTATTTGGAAAATCGAGTTTTTTCTGACGTGGCAGTGAATGTGGATGCCGAGTTAGAAGAAGCTATGCTTGAATGGCTTCTCTCATGAGTTAGTAGAAGTAAGAGTAATTAAAAGTTAGGAAGGTGTACCCGAAAAATAATCTGTTTTTTTGGTGAAGGGGGCTATAGCCTATAAGGCTGTTCTGAATATGATGTTAACCGGGTTTGAACTCTGGTTATATAAGTATTAACCCTCATGACTTGACTATCTCAACAAGTTGACATTTCGGAAAAATAATCTCGTCAATGTTGGTGTTTTTCGGCTGGCTTGAATCGCATTTGGAGAATGTAGAATTGTATGGAGTAATTTTTTCTCATTTGGAATGTTGGAAAACTCACATATTTCCTCAGTATTGACTATTGAGTGATGAAATGAAATTGTAACTCCTTTTTTATTGGTTGGAATACATAAATCACAAAAAATACTAAATACAACGTTATTAAATTGACAAAACTTAACTTGGCAAGTGATTTATTCAAGTTACTAAATGAATTTGTCCAAAACAATTAGTTTTAATGATCATTGCCTTGAATAAATCAATTTACTTGAATAAATCACTTCCCTCTTTGTTGGAATTTTTTTTTCCAAAATGGGGCGTAAACACAAACAAATTAACGAAATGGGTTGAGTTTCAAAGTATTTACCCAAAATGGGTCCACGTCATCATCGAAGCTAGGCTCGGATTCAAGTCGCTCTCCCGCTCAACGACCTTACCCAAAGTGTCACTTAATGTCCACCCAAACCTCAGTATGCTACTTAAAAGGGCAAGTCGCTCCGGGAGTGAGCGATTTTAGCTCAAATCGCCTTCCCCCGCATCGACTTAGGTGTTTGGGGGGGAAAAAAAAAAGGTTGTTACGCAGAGTCGAACACATGACCTTCCACAAAACTAACACTTATTCAACATTACCTAACCATCCGTCCAAGAAAGTTTATATGTTAAAGGAAAGTGATTAAAGATAATAGGGTAAATTGATATCTTATACCTAAGATAACACACATTTTTGAATTTTATACCTTAGATAATTTTCTTTTAAAACTTATACCTAAAATCCTATTTTTTTCCTAACTATATACCAAATCTCAGATAATGACATAAATTGACGGTTTTGCCCTTATTAATTATTAACCCACACCTCCCAAATATTAACCCCTAACCTCTCTCATCCATAGCACACCCCGCCCCCACCGCCATCACCACGACCGACATCCTCCCCGCCGACACCACCACCGATTTTGGACTACCATCATAAATGTCCTCCGCCGACGAGTGTTCTCGGTGCCACCGTTAAACACCCACAACTGTCAAAACCCAAACCCACAACATCCATCTATACCACGAACTTAAACCAACAATCAGCACCACCCTCACTTACAAAACAACCCCAAACCCACAACCCCACGTTACCCCCCCACATTTGTCACATCACCCATCACAACACCTTCCCGCCCCATCCACGCGTTACCTTTTGAGCTCGCCAAAAACTCAACAACCCAAAGCTCTTAGCACCATTATCTACCCTATCACGCACTACCCCACCACCGAAACCCCTCCCCCACCCTTACAAATATCGGATCTGGTGTATTTAAGTATATGGGAGGGTTATCTTGGATAAGGGGATGATGGTCATTTTTTGGGGATTCGATGGGGATGGCGAGGGACTACGCCGAGGGTAGGTCATACGGGGGCAAATGATGCCGATGTGGCACTTGTGGTGGCGGTGGTGGTACCGGCCGGGGAAGAGGTGAGTTGTGGTATGGTAATGGGGTTTATGTGGTTAATGTCGATGTTTAATGGGTTAATGTGGTAGGGATATGTAATTAGTAAGAGCAAAAGATGGTGATGGATAAATTAGTAAGGGCAAAATGGGGAATTTGTAAGATTTGGTATTGAGTAAGTAAAAAATGAGGATTTTAGGTATAAGGTTTGAAAGAAAATTATCTTAGGTATAAAATTTGAAAAAGTGACTTATATAAGGTATAAGTTATCAATTTACCCAAGATAATATTAAGTAATCTTTATTCAAGTCCCAAAACACATTTATTGCTGTTAGCATTAAATATGGAAATTTAATCCCCTTAATAAGACATTACATTACATTTGGTGTTATGGTTAGGGGTGTGTGAGAAATGTTATTAGATTGCATGTTCTATTCCCATTAGCTGCACTTCCCTTCTCTTTTTTTTTTTTTTTTTTTTTTTTTTTTTTTTTTTTTTTGGCTAAGTCGCCCAGCCGCTGAGCGTTTTGCCCTCAAGTCGCTCTCCCGCTGAGCGACCTTAATCCTGAACCTACCATCGTCAAAACCGAGCCTACGTGGACCCATTTTGGTAATTAGTTTCAAAGTTACTCTATTTCGTTAAATTGTTTGTTATTAAAACCCATTTTGGAATTGCAAAGAAAAGGAGAAATGTTCTTACCATTTATTGTAAAGAAAATGAGTATATTTTTTTGCTACTATATTTCCTTACACAAAAATTTCAGAGAGACGGTCTATCAATAACATTACTGAGAGACCTCTCAAATGATGGGGTGATGGACCCACTAAATTTTATTTTTCTATTATGTCTCTCACTAAATTAGTGGGAGACGGTCTCTCATGAGACCTACTGTTTTCCTTAGGGTGCACAGTGCACTGCGTTTGTAACAAGTCCAACCCCTCACAAAGTCTCAAATCTTAGGTCGGGAATTACAAGATCAAACAATTAATTATGGCCTTAATCAATAATTTGCAGTTAATAGATGCAATTACGATTTTTAGCAAAACAAAGAGACCAAATAATAACTTATTAAGAGAAGGAGTAATAATTGAAAGAAGTAAACGAAAGCTATCAAGAGTGTCTATGTTAATTCTGTGAAGAATATAGATTGATGCATTAAATAAGTCAATAGTCCGTTAAAGTGTTAGTTACAAAAGTCTAACTAACTCAATACTACATAAGCATGAATGTGATACAATTACATACTTTTGTAATAACAAATTATCAATATAATATTATCTCTGTATGTTAATCTTTGCTCTCTGTATTCTATTGCAAGTTTACAACAACATTTATCATATTCATCATCTTCATCAATCCTGAAGATCATTAATCAATTGAGGTTAACTTTATATGGTATCAGTTGAGGTTTAATTCTGCAATTGTTCACCAAATTCCGCGATAATTACTTTATGGTTTGCTTTTGCGATTCCATATTAGTTTTTTCCTCGTGTATCTTTAATTCTTCCAAAGAGGGTTTTTTCAGGGTTCAAAATTGAATGATGAAATACGTTAAAATAATATGTAGTTCATATATATTAAACCTTGTCTAATCAAAACACGACTCTAATTATTAAAACGCTCAACAAAAGCGACCCAGATCAAACGACCAAGGACGCAAGTCAATCGACCCAGGCTTCAGGTCGGTCGTCCTACACCTACTAAAACACGTTTTTCTTCTCTTCTCTTCGTTCCAAGCTTTGGTAGTTATTCCGTTACCTCTCGACCTCTTTTAGACAATTCCCAAGCTCCTTTAACAACTAAAACTTAGGTTAAGTATCTTCAAAAGTTCAAATCCCTTCATGTCTCGGACACAACTAAGTAAAAACATAATTTGAACTACATTTCCCACAAAACCAACATACAAACTCAAATTATGATCATATTACACATATCTCAACAATAACTTTTAGTGCTTTTACAATAACACAAGGCAATCAACGCATGCACTTGTTGGTAGTAGACACATGAAGTAAGTCAGTAACCATGCATGTAGTACAAGTTGACAAATAGAAGACAACCCCCATAATGAACGTCAACCTCAAAGGATCAATATCCACAGCTAACAAGATATAAAATGGAGTGACAACATTTATACAAGAAATGGGGCGCAATTAATATATAACCATTGCATATATGATATATGTGACCAACAACAATCATAACCTTAACATTTTCCTAGGTACAAATTGAATTATATGCCTTTTGCATGGCATAAAACAGTGCATATATTAATTATGATAGTATATATTAATTATGATAGTGAAATCAATTTGAAACACCCCTTCCTACACGTTAGTGATTCCCCGTTTTAATCAATAATTTACAATTATTTTATTCACCCTTATAAAATAAAACAAGTATAAATTATTCACTGAAACAGAGAGAGTAGCTATTAAATCTCTACTCTTTTTGACTTAATTTTAGCTTACTTTAGCTCATTTTAGTTCAACTCAACCTATTTTAACTTTATTTATCTCACATAACTTCAATTCAGTTCAGCTCACCCAAGTTCATTTCAGTTCAGCTATATTCTACCCAAAAAATCAGGGCCTAATTATATGTCAAATAAAAAAATAGCGAGATATAACATATACTCCCTCCTATCACTCATTTCCTCCCTCTTTCCGTTTTCATGGTAGTCGTATTTTCTTCCCTCTTTCCTTTTTTGGAAGGTTTTGTGTGGTCCAAAATCAATTGTATGTTGGGTAGAGTGTTTTGTGTGATCCAAATTCATTTTCTTATTTCTTGTGCAAAATGGAAGAGAAAGAAATAAGTGAATAGCAGAGAGTAAGATGAAACACGAAAATGGGATAAGAAATCCACACTGCGAGCTAAGATATGAATTTTGGGTGTAAAAATGGTGATGGAAGTCATGGAACATTTTGGGAGACGTAATAGCAATGAAGCATGTAGTAATAGTAATGTTGAAAAAGACGAAAATTAAAATAGTCCCACAACTCCATAATACAATTTTTCTCCGATTTAATTTATTCCCCGTCAATTCAAATAAAAACTTATGTGAGATTATTATGTACATTCGACGATATATTTAATGTCCTATTTATAGTCGTTTAATAACAGTGTTGACAATTTGATTATATGATTGGTTTCACACAAAATTTGCTATCCAAAATTATTAACTCTTCCTAATTATTTTGTGGTTGTCCATACGTTTATCACAAATTCACAATCAAAATAGTCCATGTCATCCTTTAACCTATAATAAGACAAATTTAATTACGTTGTGAGTGACGGTGAAAAAATTCATAAATCTTGGTGAAATGGAGCCAAATTAGAATTCCGTCGTCATCAATAAATAGTGTTCATACATGATACTTATGAATTTAACCTATATATTTGCTATATAACAATGAAAAAACATTTTACAACCAAATGGAATATTATACTCCATGATAGGGTTGTAAAACGAGTCGATTTGACATTTGAGCTCGAGCTCGGCTCAAAATTTTTAGCTCGAAGTTCGTCGAGTCTAAAAAATTCAACTCAAGTTCGTTTTGTCATTATTTTATTTTCACTTTCTAACCTTTTGAATCTAATTAAATATATATTTTTTAAAAAATAAATAAGATTACAAAATAGTAAAAAAATTTATATTATAGTATACTTATCAATACTTAAATAACCTATAATTTGAAATAAAATTAATATTATAGTATAAAAATAATACAAAAAAAAATTATAAACGAGCTTTCGAGCTGAGCCTTGCTGAGCTTGGGCTCGACTCGTATTTAGCCAAGCTCGACTCGAGCACGAGTCAAACTTTGACTCAGCCAGCTCAGATCATTTATAGCCCAACTCCATGAGTCCATGTCACACTACAGCTTCATCTGTATAAGTAGTTATGACTGGGTATATGAACATTAATTTTTTTTTTTTTTTTTCAAATGAGCACACTTATGTCGCAGGTGAGAATTCAACCCCCAACTTCAAAGTTGGAGTGGCCTTGTTCTTTTCGGCTTAAATGAGCTGAACTCTATTGAAAGGAGCTGAGCTGAATGGAGCTGAGGTGAATTAAATGCAACTGAAGTAAGAGTTAATTCTGTTAACAGATGAGCTGAACAGATGATTGAAGTTAAACAGAACTGAACTGAATAAAGCTAAACTGAATTGAAATGAGTTAAAATTAAGTCAGAAAATCAGGACCTAAAAGAGTTCTTACTACTTGAGCTAACTCTTATTCTCTCACATTAAATATTAAATACTACTCGTATATGTCTTACTCTTGTAATCATGACAAAAAATAATAAGTTTCAGGTTTAAATTCACCTCCGCTTCTAAGGCCCTTAGCTTGTGCTCGTTCAATACAAGAGCGGAGTAGGAGTGTAGGACTATATGAGCGCGTAGAGTTGTTCATGGACGGGGCATTTATTAGGCCCGTTAGAAAAGCGGGCTTGGATAATGCATTTTCCAAAAATTTATAAATGCTCGGCCCATAAACCCGCATGTTTGTGGGTTGAAAAAATCATGCTTACCCGGTTTACGTCCGGCATAAGTTCGCATTTGACCATCTATGTGCAGTTTTATAACAACGGTTAGAGCCCAAGTTCAAAAGTGTCGGCAGTTTTGGAGCTCAAGTTCAATACTCAGTAATTGATTTATTGGCCCAATTCGGGGCCCAATTCACTCCATCTCTTCCGTAAAGTTGGGCCACAAATTTACAGCCCAATTTCAAAAAAAGCATGGAAAATAACTAAAATCAAATGCCCCTTTTAACTCTTCAAGTTTCAACGAGCAATACAAACAAGTAGCAAGGCCCTTTTCTAAAGAGCATTTAATTGAGATATATTTTATGTAATTACTCCCTCCATTCAACTCCACTTTCAGACAAGCTTTTTTGCACACTATTCATGTTTGACATTCAACTTCAATTTTCTCTCGATACATAAGTTAAAATATATTCATGTGAGATCTTATTTGATTCGTCTTTAAGTGTACATTAAAAATATCCAACTTTTATAATTTTTGCAAATACGTAACTAAAGATATTTACCGCGCAAAAGTCGCGTTGGCAAACGTGATAAAGTAAACATGTAAAGTGGAGTTGAATGGAGGGAGTATTATTGTAAAATTGCTTCATATATAACATAAAACTCATCTTACAATTCTTCTTAAACAACAACAACAACAACAACAACAACAACAACAACAATTATCCCAGTGCCAAAATGGCTCCCGCAAATTGCAGGGTAAGGGGGTCGAATATACGCAGCCTTACCCTGGTGTTAGCAACACAAAGAGGCTGTTTCCGAGTGACCAAGATGAAAATTGCGTCGAGAACTGCATCGAACGACCACTACTTCACAATTCTTCTTAAAGCTTGTAATAAAAATTGCTATTTGGGGTAAGCATTACATGATTTCACAAAACTCCTATCACACAAGACTAACCGAGTAACCGTTAGTTGACTTATATTCCAAGTTTATAACGGATCCGTAATAAAGTTAACATGAATATTTAAAACAAATTGGTATTTTGGTCTCTTACAAATTACAAACAGATCCAGTTAAGTTGTCTCATGGATTTACTACTACCTAATTTCATTCAAAAAGTAGAGTACATTTCTTGATATTTGTTCCTTACATAGATGGTATTCCTGAATTTGAGGAAATACTCAGTACTACTATTTATCAATCGACTTATTTTCGCATTATACATAGGACACCGTAAATGCATTTCTTTGGGTCTGCGACTGCCACAGGTGAAGTGAGAAGTGCAGCACAGGGTGGCTTGGTGGGACTTGCATATCCGATGGATGCGCTTCACCAAGTTATTTACGTACTGTCGATTTCCTCTAAGCAGCTAGCTTGATCGTTAAGGTCTCTCTTTCCCCTCCAAAGTATAATTTGCTCATCTTTGAACAAGATTGGAATGCAAGGTACCAAATCCTGTACTCATTTAACAGCTTTAACGTCTAAACCAAACCTGATTACACCATGAAGAAATTTAGGAAAAGAAATTTACCCTTAGCTTAACACCAATCCTTTTGCAGTCACTGGTTCCGACATGGGTGCAATCCAATCTCACCACCTCTTCAGTTTGGAAGGCATCCTTCACTTTTTGCACCACATTCAAATACACCCCATTCCGAGCTAAACGAATAACATGATTCAATCAGAAACACAATCCCAAATGACAATTGCAGCGTCTATGATTGTATTTAGTTGAGTAGGTAGCTTTTTACTGTTCTCAATTATAATAGAGCAAAATGGTTTAGTTCACTCATAAAGTTCCTTTTACTAAAGAGGTGATACTGTGATACTCATTGACACAATTCTTTGTTTTAAAACACGGGTAATAAAACTGTATACATCTGATCCACCTACCTCCCCATTTATAAGTGTTGATGAAGTACATTGAGGAAACGACGTTGATGATTTTGTAAAGCATATTCTCATTCACCAGAAAGAAAGAAGTAACTTACTGAGTTTCATGAGTGGGGCAGAGTGCAAACCCCGGTTTCTAAACGCTTTGGTTTCTTCAAAAGTCAAGCCCTCAGCCACATTTTGTACAAGCTTGGGATATATCGGAGCACGAGGCTTCCAGAGCATTAAAGGAACCAGAGGTCGATTTTTGGAATCATAGTGTCTACCCCGATACAGAAGTAGAATATTAAGATGACGATAGATAACTTTCCCACCCGATTTGTCCTGCATAGAGAGAAAAAAAATGAAGACGTGAATCACAATGACGAATTTTGATAACTCTGACATAAAAAAGAGGCAGCTAAGAGCCAAAGATAATACAGCCACACATTAATACCTCAAGATGAAAGCAAACATTGTCCATATCAAGAGTTGGTAACCCCAAGCATTTGATTCTCACAGCCTCAGCCCTACGCCAATGATTGTGAATGTCATCCAGCATGTTATGCGTAACTCCATCCTTCCCTGGCCAAAGATAAAAAGAAGAGGCCATTCTCAGTAAATCTAAACGACACTATATTAATGATTCATAAAACACGAGACAAGCTTATTGGGCAAGGACTATGAAAAGAATTATGATGGTAACTACAATATACACCCTACGTCTGGATCATTTGTTTACCTTAAAATACCCTTCACAAGGTTTATAGAAGTAAACAAATGATTGGGACGCAAGGACCGAAGGAGTATAATGGTAAGAGTTCAAGACTAATGGTAACTGGTTGCCTGATACCCAGAATCCTAGGTGAATAATACTCCGTCTCTCATAGTTCTTTTGTGTACGACACCACTCCTTTTCCCACTTTTTCGTTAAGAAGGCGATCATTCAGTATGAAATATGTATATTTATCAGGGAATTTCAAAGATGGAAATCATTTTTTTTTCCTTTTTGCATTATATCTCTTACATCAGTTACATGACCTGATTTATGATGGTACTATGGCAAGAAACAAATACTGGTGTCATCTCCTCCTAATTTCATAATCCTAAACAGTAAGCTTAGATCTTTATTTCACCTGTTACTAGTAGTTCACAATTACTAGTTTATTATACCTACCTGCTCATACACTTTCCTCTTCCCTTCTTCTGGATACTAAAAGAGGGTGGGGAATAGCCAATCATGTTCCCTCCCAAGTATTTCCTACGTTAGAAAATGTATCCCTCCGTTACCCTCGGACCGCAGTTGCTAGCCAAACAAGGGATATTTATCCCCTTTCTTTCCCTTCAAATCCTTCCATTTAAAGACAGTCTTAGTTTAAAAAGGTGCGCCTTGGATGAGGCACTAGCCAAAACGCCTCGGTCCATTTTAGGTGCGCCTTTTTAGACAAGGGTCACGTAACAAGGCTAACTAGTACGCACTTTCCGTATCTTTTAGACAACGCTCACCATTTGTTTTCTCCGTTATTCCTAACTTTACTCCTTCACATGTTAGCCTACTTGAAAACTCCTAAAAAGGCTATTGTTGCCCAAAATTTTATTTGAAAACTACAAATTTGTTATCAAAAATAGGGTGCCTCGCGTCCAAAAGGCGCGCCTTTGCATTGGGCTTCTTTGCCTTGGGCCCTTAGCGCCTCGGCAAAACAAAGGCTTTAACGTTTACATCTACGCATCTGAAATATTGATTGCCGTGTTATTTCCATAGCCCGAGAATGCAACATTCTTAAATGACAACGAAAGAGAAGGGACCAATTATTAAATGACAAGTGGAACAAATTGAGTGTGAATGATCAAATTGTTCATCAAATTCATTCTCAAAATAGAAAGGACAACAATTGACTGATACACCCAAAAATGAAAAAGGACAACAAATGACAGAGTGAGTATTAGTGTAAAACCGAGACTTACCAATGTTAATCTGTCGGTTGCAATCACTATGCCGATACTTTTCAACAAGCAAATCAACCTCTTCCTCAGTCAACGCCGCACCCAACACCCTCATTTTCTCCTCCTCCCACTTCACCGTCACTGAATCATCCCCATCCTCGACCGGAGCGCACGTGCCGGTCCATTTCCGCTCAAGCCTTCCCGGACCGAACGGGGAAAACCTGGGCGCTTCACGGAAGCTGATGGGCTTTACTGACGGGTCGGACTCTGAGTATGAGTAACGGAAGTCAAAGGGCAGGTCTGACTTAACGGGAATGTGAGGGCCATTTTGGGGATTTGGAGGGTTTTGTAGGAGAGAGAAAGGAGGGTCTTCGTCAAAGGAGAGAGAGTGAGAGGAGAAGGTTTGGAGAGTGACACGACGTCGTAGTGATGATGACAGACGTAGCATTGGGTTTGGAGGTTGAAGATCAAGTTACGTCCGACTGATGGGTCTTAAGATGTAACTATGGGCTGTGTGGCCTCTGACATGAACATAAATTAACTCTTTGGGCTCAAAATATCTAGGGAACTGCTAGGGCGACTCCGGGTGTTACCGAAACATTAGAAAAAACTAAAAAATTAAAAAGTAATTTTCGTTTTGCGTCAATATCGTAGGGATAAAATTGTAATTCGCAATCTATTTATATCTAATAAAATAAAATATAAAAGATACTAACTAAAACTTAACTATATCCAATATTCCTAACAATGTGAAAACTAATCTATCTCTTTCATTTACCCAGTTTAATTTCCATAATCGCTAAGACACGTGAAGAAGAACACCATTGTTAATGTACACAATTAGTGTTATTCTCCAAATCATTGAATATTGTTAGCGTACACAATTTTTATTTGAAGATCTTCATTGAATATAGAAGATCTTCATTGAATATTCATCAGGTGCCCAGTTCGGCAGTTCTGGTGATAATGGAGTTCGAATGTTTACAAATTGGCGTGATAACAAATTGATATTTTAGTTATTTCTCAAATCTTTAATTATTGTATAACTAATAATACTAGCCAAAGTTCCTAAAGTACCCTTCATTAGTATTTTGTTTGAAATTCAAAATAGGTAATCAAATTACAATATTATCCCCGGTGTTACTGAATTTGAGTAACACCCGGTGTCGCTATCTCATTTTCCAAATATCTTTAATAGTTAGTTGATTATGATTACCTTCAAGTTAATTCTCTATATATATTCTTAATAAACTGAAAGTTATATTTGCTAAAGTCAATCTTATATAAATATAAAACACAACTAATTAGAGCTGATTTGAGTATATTAGAAATGGTTATGTGTACAATTCTTATGCCATATTAATTCAACTAATTGATAAGTTATGAGTTTGATTTAAAACATGATTAAGAAATAGACCTGTCATATTTTGACCCGACCTCACCCATTTTTTCAGGGTAAAAACCCTAAAATCTTGACCTGTAACTCGTTCGACCTGAAGCCGAAATGACTTGTTAATTTAGGGTGAAACCCGACCCGAATGGGTTAAACCGTTGCCTCAAAGATAAATCAAGATATTTATTAAAGTATTATTATTTATATATTATATTTGAAAAAATTATTAAAAAATTATTTTCAGTACTTTAAATTTCAAATATAGTTAAAAAATCAATTTTATATTTTTATAACCTTTAATAATAAAATAATTTATAAAATAAAATTATTTCTATAATTCTTTCAGTATAATAATTAATGTAAATATTGAATATGACTAAAATATTAAATATGCTTAGTTTAAAAAATATTTTTCTTGATTATAAAAAGCATTACATATTAATTTGTGACATGTATTATGACTCTAACCCAAGCCATGACCCGTATAACTCGACCCATATCTGACCCTACCGCTATTTTCGGACCGGTGCAGTTAGTCTTGCTTGTGATGTTGTTCAGCTAGTCTTGCTTCTGACGGGCTAATCCCGTCACAAGTTTGTGACCTCTTACAAAATGGCAGAGGGGACAAGGTGGGGCACCCCACATGTGCTTCCCACTCACCTCTCAATGGACATTTTGTGAGAAAAAACGGTATCCGTCATAAGTTTGTGACGGATATCGTCCGTCTTCAATGAGATTTTGTGTTGTTAAAGGAAAGGGTCCTGCTATACGTCGTCGACAATTTACTAATTGTCGTCGACAATTAATGTAAATTTCCAAGTTTGCCCTCCATAACATAACTCCATTTCCGTCTCACTAAAATGCAATTTCCGTCTCACTAAAACACAAGTCAATTTCCGTCTCACTAACGTCTCACTAAAATCTTTCAAACAAAAAAAAAAAGACGGTTTTTCAAAAAAAAAAAAAAAAGCGGGATTTGTAATTAACAACATGAACGAGAACTTAGCGACTATCGATTACCGCACCAAAAATTAATCTAAGTCAGAAAATGATTTTTTTTTTCAAAAAAAAAAAAAAAATGAAAAAAAAAATTCCGGACGAAAAACATTTTCGTCCAGACCAAGGTCCGGACAAAGAAAATTTTCGTCGGACCATGGTCGAACAAAAATATTTTTCGCCCGGACCGGGTCCAGGCAAGAAAATATTTTCGTCCAGACGAAAAATATTTTCGTCCGATTTTTTTTTTTTTTTTTAAAAAAAAAAAATTAATTTTTTTTTTTTTCCGGACGAAAATATTTTTCGTCTGGACCTGGGTCTGGACGAAAATATTTTCTGTCTGGACCTGGGTCTGGACGAAAAATTTCTTTGTCTGGACCATGGTCTAGACGAAAAATTTCTTTGTCCGGACCTTGGTCTGGACGAAAAATTTCTTCATCCAGGCTCTTTTTCAACAATTTTTTTTTTAAAAAAAATTATTATTTTCCGTCTTAAATTAGTTTTGGGTGCGTGGATCGATAATCGCTAATTAAAATAAGTTTCAATAAATTAAAAAATTAAAATAAAACGAACTATCCCCGAACGGGGTTTATTAGTAATTATTAATTATTTTTTTACGAAAACAAAACAAGTCGGAAAAAATATAAGGGGGAGTGTGAGGGAGGGGTAGTTTTGGAAGTTCATTAAAATTGTCGACGATAATTAGTAAATTGTCGACGACCTTTAGCAGGCAGGTTATGTTTTTCTCAAAGATTTGGCTACGCAGTTCATTCTTTACGACCGTAGCCTATTATAAAAGGCTACGGTTATTAATTACAACCGTAGCCTTTACTATTAGCCTAATATACTTTTTCTACTAGTGAATCAACTTTTATGGTTTTTGTGATTATTTAGTATCTCATTTCCATGCTTTTATTGCATATTTTCATATTTCAATATTTTATATTTCTATTTTGTTTTCTTTTTTATGTTAAAGGTATTTAAAGAGGTAACAATAGTAATAATTAATAATAAAATAATTTGTTTCCTTTTTTAGTCTAATTTTTAGCTTAATTGACGTCTGGTTGTTTGTTTGATGTATTGGACTCTTGACATGATGTCATGTCATCTTTGATTGTATATTACTCTGCCATGTCAGCATAGTAGATAGAAGATTAATATTATATAGAATAGAATGATTGATAAAAATCATTTCGAGTTGTAAAATTACACTAGTGATTAGTGGTGCATCATTTTGACACCTAAACAATAAACCGCAATCAATCGGAAAATAGTGACTTTAGTTTGAGATCAAAATATATATAAAAGAAAATATCAAGAATTCAGGATAGTAGAAAATTTGGACTCGATAGGCCAAATACCTTATAAACAAGTAGCGTATAAAAGTGCGTTGTCGGTCAAAACATTATCATACTATCAACGGAGTATTAACATTTTGAATTTAAAGACGAAGAAATTTACTTTTTTTTTTTTACATTGAATGATTCTGTATTACGTACTCGTACTAAACTATTGTAAGAATCTTATTATTATAGCAAAAAAGCAATTAGTTGTCCTATTGCTTGTGAATGGCAAAGAATATGGTAAATTTAATCATGGCATTATTTGAGGCTGAGGTAGACGGACAAGAAGAATATGACAAAGTTTGATGCCTTCCTTTATTTGGTTCCGATAAGGCGATAACTATCACAAATTCTCATTATAGACGGACATTATCCGTCTATACGTATAGACGGATACCATTTTCCCTCACAAAATACCCATTTGCCATAAAGTGGGAAGCACATGGAGGTGCCCCACCTTGTTCCCCCTACCCATTTTATTAGAGGTCTTTACCCGTCTGTTCGCCCCACCCGTCTATACCAAGACCTATTGGATAACTATACTGCTATACTCCTATACAAGCTACAAATATAATGTACATGTAAATATGTAATAAAAGTTAGAAAAAGGTTCGACGAACATGTCTATTATGGTTAAAAACTTTTCAGAGGTATCGAAGTTTGTCTTTCAAGTCAGCACGAGAATACTGACTTCCCCAGGTGGCCAGGTGTACTATAATCTATCTATACTCAATACACAAATTCTCATTATAGACGGACACTATCCGTCTATACGTATAGACGGATACCATTTCTCCTCACAAAATACCCATTTGCCATAAAGTGGGAAGCACATGGGGGGTGCCCCACCTTGTCCCCCCTACCCATTTTATTAGAGGTCTTTACCCGTCTGTTCGCCCCACCCGTCTATAACAAGACCTATTGTACTCAATAACACTCAATTTGTACATGACAATAAAACCATTCAAGTATCATCTTACTTACGTATATAAGATACATTTGTTACTTTTCTTTATATATTCTCTTTTGTTTTATTCTAATTATTTGACTCGTTTTGAGTTTCACTTAGTACACAAAATCTTATTTGTGACGGCACGTATCCGTCATTTTAGAGTGACGGATACCATTTTCCCTCACAAATGACCCAAATAGAGGAGAGAGGGAAGCACATGGGAGTGCCCCCACCTTGTCCCTCTATCCGTTTTGTGAGTGACATTATCCGTCACTTACTCCGACCCGTCTTCAGCAAGACTAACTGCAGTTAGTATTGTATGAGACGAGCTATTTTGGCCGGTTTGAAGCAAGAAGACGGAATTTTGTAACCATTTTATAGCCAAATGTGACTAATATTGAAAAACAAGTTAGAATAAGCGGTAACACTGACTCTACCATTGTGGTTACATTTAATCATAAAACTAGTTGAGATCCCGTGCTAAAGCACGGTATTTGTGAGGGTTAAATTAATTGAGTTTTATTTTTTACATAAATGACTTGTAGTTATAATAGTATGTTGTAATCTACTCATTATAATGTTAGTAATATTATAAAAAAAGTTTATTATTCAAAGGACTTTTAGATTAAATTATTTTTGTGTGAATTTATTTTTACTATTAAAAATAATGATAGCATCCTCTTTTTATGAAGAGAATATATAAAAAAGCACAAAATAACAATAATAATATCACATTTTTATATTGGACATTAAAACATGTTAGCTTGTATAGTTGTATAAGATGGAAATATTGAAAAGAGCGAAGTTGACACGTTTTATTTATATAATCAGTTGATTTTTTTTTTACTTGGATTTAATCAAACTTAGTTTTAATGTCAAAAGTTATTTATACATCATAGCTAATTTTTGTACTTTATTTAAAAAGGCAAAATTTATTTATACATCAAAATTTATTTATACATCATAAGATTTTGGAGATTTTATTTGTATTAATTATAGTCTTTAATTATACTCTATAATCTATATTATACTTTATACAAACACTATAATGTTTAGAGCTATAACTTTTTTGTATATATAAATATAAGATAAGATACTAAATATTTTATTTGTGGCAAAGATTGCGCATATAGTTATGGAAATTCTATTATTATTAAATAAGGTAATATTAATATAAAATATCAATGTTTGGGGCCCACCGAGTTTCTTGTTTTACAGAAAAAATTATACTTACTCATTGATTTTTTGTTGGCCCACTAATGTATTGAATTGTAGTGAGTTAAGATGACCAAAAAATAGGCCCATTTATAGGAGAATGCATTTATGCGGGAAAAACATTGAGTTTTCTTATTCTTTTAGTTTAGTGGGGATGGTCACATATATCCGTTTTAATTGTGAATTTTGTGCACAAAGGACTCTATCTCTTAAGAGTCGAGAGTCAAGATCACATTCATTATGAGATGGTGATGTTTCTTTATCATAGTTTCAGAATTACCCTCATCTATTCTCCGTAGGTGTCAAAAATAACCATTTTATAATTGAACATTTTAGGCACATATAAAATTACAAGATAATATTATACAAATATTTCTGAAACTGACTTAATTACCTCCAAAAATCATGATCTATATTAAAGGTGGTCATTTAGACAGGATGACCCAACCCAATCCGGCCTGAAAAAATATTATTAAGTTCGCCTGAGCCGTAGGGTTTGACTCGGCCACATGTCTGAGCCCCCAAACCTACCTTTTTGTATGTGTCGATCCAATCCCAACCTATGATCATGTCTACTATATATATTGAAAATAATAATTATAAAACCACCCATTCTTTTTATGAAAAATATGCACTCCGTAAATTTGTATAAGACCGCCTTACGAGTAGACCCGATAAAGCCGATTCTACCATGAACCTAAAATTGACCCAAAGCTGTCTGACCAGTATATATCCGTAATCCGAACTGCGTAACCCAACCCAGACTCGAAACGAACTTTGAGTGACACAATGTTTACCCGATCCAAAACCACTAACATGAGCCGAAACAATTAGAAGTGACACAAAATCAAAACTCCATAAATTACCAAGTGTTAAGTCATATTGATATTATATACTTCGTATAACAAAATAAAGAGCTCATTAGTGACAAGTTACAACGCTCTATAATATTTAATTTATTTTAAAAAATACACGTTAGTAGTCAAATAAATACTAATTCGTGTTTTAACTTTTGACCCGAACATGGCCAACCCAAATGACTTGTAAGTTATACCCGAAAATGACCCGACAACATGACATATGAAATCGACTGAAAAGTGAAAACTAGAAATAACCAGACTTAAAACGAAATGAATTGTATAACTAGACCTAGCAAACGAGTCAACCAGGACGGAATAATTTCGGGTTTGCTGGTTTTAGGTCGGGTTCGACTCAGCCTGAGTTATTTCTGGTTCGTGTCATTTTTGGGTCAATTGTTATCAAGTTATTCATGGATACTAATTAGTTTGTAACAATAAACACAAGGATCGGATAATAATAAGTCGGATCAAACTCGGGTATTGACTTTTGAGTTCAGTTACTAGGTCGGTTTATTCGAATTGAGTCAATTTTGCCAGTGATGGGGCATATTCTGCACCGCTGACCAAGTCAACATATTGAGCAAGGTCAAGGATACCCACAGCAAAGTCAACGACTTAGACAGTCTAGCCGATGCAACCCATCGGCTCATCCATCGGGGTCTCGGCCGACAACCACCAGTAGGACACATATCCGCGTACTCATATCCAAGACCCTCGGCCGGCCTGCCATAGGTCCATCGGCCGAGGGTACAACGGTCTTTCCACCTGATAGCCACTTGGCCACTTGGCCACTACGTGACAAAAGGTGAAAGCCTATAAATACTCCTCAACCTTCATTGAGGAAATGATCCAACTAATCCACAACTAAACCTAAATACACTATTCATCTGGTAATATCTTCCCTCTCTCTCTACAATATACATTTAGCCAAGTAACACAACTTAATCCTTTGAGTTTACTGACTTGAGCGTCGGAGTGAGTACGCTTGGCACAAAGCCAAGCCCTCAGTTCGTTCACTGTTGCAGGAGAGGCCGAGAGGAGCGATTAAGACCAAAGGAGAACCCTGCTCAAGACATCATTCAACAAGCCACGGGTGGTAACTATACCTGCTCTGGAATTACACCCGGAACAATTGGCGCCGTCGGTGGGGAAAGACACTAGAAGCTAGTCACATTCATTCCCAAACGAAAAAAAAAAAAAAAAAAAAAACCCACCCAAAAAGCTAAGATGTCAAAACAACAAGACGCAGTCTTGACCGACGAAACCGCATTCTACCACGATGATACTTTCAACAATTCTGGAGTCGTGCAGCCCTCCACCGGCGGAGTAATCCAACCAGAGTTCGGAATGCCAATAATACCGGACACGCCGCTGCCACCCAACCAGGTCACCATCATGGGACATGTGGTCGACGTAGCAAAACTGAAAATGGTCCTAGACTTAATCAGTAATACGCCCGCTCACACTGTCACGCCGAAAAGAGCGGCAGAAACCGTCCAGGAAACCAGGGCCCAAAATGTGACTCCGAGAAATCTGAACGGAGCACTAGGAGAAGATGACCCAGCCAAGTCGCCGGGGGAGCCCAAAGTGGGCGTGGTAGACCTAAGTCCTTCCGTACTCGTGGGAGGACAGCGCCCCGCAAAGACGAACGAGGCTTACCCGGAGGAACCAGAGGAGTCCGACTCAGCAGAGTTGGAGAAGAAGTCCGAGTCGAAGAAGGAGTCCTTCCCGCTACGAGGGAGGAGCCGGATTAGGAACGTAAGGAGCCGATCGCCACGTGTCGTTCGGCACGTGGTCAGACAGCCCCTCAACGCCTACGTCCTAGAAGTCCAGGTGCCAACTAAGCTCAAGTTGCCACTCATATCATACAAAGGAGAGGGTGATCCAGCCGACCACGCTGAGGCTTTCGAGTCTTACATGTCGGTATGGGAACAACCCGATGAGGTCTGGTGCCGAGTTTTCCCAACAACTTTGCATGGGATGGCTCAAAGTTGGTACAAGGGGCTTCCCGACGGCTCGGTATACTATTACGCCGACCTAAGGGACGCCTTTCTAGCCCAGTACTCTTGCAACAAGAGAAGGGCCGTGGAGACATCGGACCTCCTAACTATCAAACAGGAGGGGGGCGAGTCTCTACGTAGCTATGTAAAGAGGTTCGATGGAAAGGTCCAGCAGATTCGAGAAATTAATCCCGAACTGGCGGCCTTCGCGCTGATGAAGGGCCTCCCAAGGGGAGACTTAAAAAATGAGCTCATCAAGTGCGGGGGCCTAAACTTGGACGCCGCTAGGAAGATGGCCGACCAAGCAATCAAGGTAGAAGACTATCACAAAACCTGGATAGGCCCCAGCGAGGCCGAGCACCCAGAAGAGAAGAGCCACCGGGAGGACAACCCGGATGAAAGACGCCGTGAGAATAATAGGTCACGGTCGGACAAGTCTGCCAGGAAACAGAACTCGGCGGACGCCGGGGGAAGCTCGGGAACGTACTACAAAAAACGATACGATGCCCACACCCCACTGGTCGTATCGACCGCCGAGGTCTTCGCTTTGAGCAAGAACGAGGGCCAGAAATGGGAAAGACCCCCTAGGCCGAGGAGTGACGGTGACACGAGCCGATCGTGAGTACCACGGCCACACCGGACACTTAACCAACGACTGCCTACATCTGAAGAACGCCATCGAAGAACTGATCCGGAAGGGGAGCCTCGGCAAATATGTTGCCGGGGGCCAAAGATCAGATGACGGCGGGTCAAATAGCAAGTCCGTCTTTGAACGGATAGGAGTAATCCATGTTGTCAACAGGGGCAACGGGAGCGATGGGTCCGCTCATGGGCACAAACGGCACCTGAATGAACCATATCAGGCCATCAACTTCGTGCCCAACACAGCCACCCCCGCTCCCAGCATCCCCGATATGACCATCGGACAGGAGGACTACGAGGGAGTCATCGCTCTTCATAGCGACCCACTTACAGTCCGCCTGGACATAGCCAACCACTTGGTGAAGAGGTGCCTGATTGACACAGGCGCCTACACAAACGTTATGTACGAGAGAATGCTTTCTCGGCCTCGGATCGAGGATTGAAGACCGAGCCCCGCACCAACCCGTTGACAGACTTTTCCGGAGCGGTGCGGTACCCCCGGGATCGGTCAGACACGGTGAGGTTCGGCGAGGAGGCGCGGCCAAAAATGTTATATCCGAATTCGTGGTCATCAACGGCACGTCCGACTACGACGTTCTCATAGGACGGATCACTTTGAGCGAAGTCGATTATTTGTGGTATCCATCCGGGCCCGACATTGATATACGTCTCGGACCGGGGGGAAGCGCATAAACTCGTCTCGAAGAACGAGACGGATCACGGCGTATGGGAGATACACACTAACGGCCCTTCCAGGACGGATAGCTCGAAAGCCAGCATCGTTATTTTTAGCCCAAACGGAGACGTGTTTGAGCACGCCTTGAAGCTTACCTCCGTGACCTCAAACAACGAATCCAAGTACGAGGCAGTAATAACCGGAGTCAAGCTAGCCAGAACCGCCGGCGCGGAGCATGTCGTGGTGAAAACAGATTCGCTTTTATTGACCAACCAGATCAAAGGAGAGTACAAGGCTCGGGACTATAGGACGACAAGGTATCTAGAGAAGGTGAGAGCCGGCGCTTCCACATTAAAATCCTTCCAGATACAGCACACTCCCAGGTCCGAGAGCGACCGAACCATCGGCATGGTTGAAGGAGCAGAGACAGAGGAGGTGGAGATTGACCCAGGCCGCACCGTAACCGTCGGTGTCAACCTGGAACCAAAATTCAGGGTCGAACTCCTGGACCTGCTAAGGAAAAATAAGGACGTCTTCGCCTACTCAGCGGCCGAGATGCCGGGTGTGAGCCGGGAGGTAATCACCCACAAGCTAAATGTACTTCCCACCGCTCGCCCCGTCAAGCAAAGGATGAGGAACTCCTCAGCCGAGAAAGATGAGGCCATCAAAGCCGAGGTGGATAAACTACTTACGGCGGGTTTTATTATGCCTTGCACTTATCCTGAGTGGCTAGCCAATGTTGTAATGGTGAGGAAATCATCGGGAGCATGGAGAATGTGTGTAGATTTTACCAATCTTAATAAAGCATGCCCCAAAGATTGTTATCCTTTGCCTCGAATAGATAGCTTAATCGACGCCACGGCAGCTACACCATGCCGAGCTCGCTAGACGCCTTCTCAGGGTATCACCAGGTATTCATGGCGGAGGAGGACATGCCTAAATGTGCATTCATCACCGCTAACGGCACATACATGTACAAAATGATGCCGTTTGGCTTGAAAAACGCCGGCGCAACCTACACAAGACTGGTGGACAAAGTGTTCCAAAATCAAAAAGGGCGAAACATTGAGGCTTACGTCGACGATGCTATTGTGAAAAGCAAGTCTGACAGCGAGCACCTGGCCGATTTACACGAAACATTTTGTTCACTAAGGAAATACAAGATGAAACTCAACCCAATGAAATGCAACTTCGGTGTCCGGGCAGGTAAGTTCCTCGGCGTACTTGTCAGCGCCAGGGGAATTGATGCAAACCCAGACAAAGTCCGAGCAATCCTAGACCTACCGGAGCCAAGGAATCGAAAAGAGGTTATGATGCTGACCGGGAGAATGGCGGCTCTAGCCCGTTTCATCTCTCGGTCAGCCGACAAGAGCACCCCATTCTTCAAAGTATTGAAAGGGAATAAAGACTTCAGCTGGGGGGAGGAACAGAGCACGGCTTTCCAAAGAATCGAAAGCCCATCTTCGACTCTCCCAACTCGTCTGGACCGATCATCGGGGAGACGCTATACCTATACATAGCGATTACCTCGGCCACGGTGGCGCCAAGTGATCATCGGGAAGAAGACAAACAAAGCAACACCCAATCTACTTTGTCAGCCATACACTGTTGCCCGCCGAGAGAAATTACCCACTAATTGAAAAAGCAGCCTTCGCCGTCGTCGTTGCCACAAAAAAATTAAAACCTTACTTCGACGCACACCCCGTGACGGTCCTAACCGATCAGCCATTGGAGAAAGCTTTGGAAAAATTCGAACAATCCGGCAGGCTCATCAAATGGGCAGTGGAACTCTCTGGCTTCGACATTCAGTACAAACCAAGGCCTTCGATAAAGGGGCAAGCACTTGCAGATTTCCTGGCCGAATGCACATATCAAGAAGAGCCAAACCCAGGCATATGGGAGGTTTACACCGACGGCTCCTCCACGACGAACAGCTCAGGAGCCGGCATCCTCATCATCAGCCCAAACGGAGACGAGTTTGAGTATGCCTTGAAATTCACCTTCTCGGCCTCGAACAACGAATCCGAATACGAGGCGGTGATAACCGGAGTCGAGCTAGCTAGGGCTGCCGGAGCAGAACACATTGTGTTGAAGACAGACTCACTGTTGGTTACTAACCAAATCAGAGGGGAGTTTGAGGCTCGGGACGACGGAATGGTAAGGTACCTAGAGAGGGTAAAGGCCGACATAGCAAAATTAAAATCTTTCCAAATCCAATGCGTTCCCAGATCCGAGAACAACCGAGCCGACGCTCTCTCCAAACTTGCCAGCTCAACCATCAAGAATGTCAGCCGAACCGTGCTGGTAGATATCAGGAATGCGAAGAGCATCACTGAGACCGTCGGCATGATCGGCAACATAGAGACCGAGACAACGTGGATGACTCCGATAATGAAGTACAAACTTACAGGTGAATTACCGGAGGACCGCAATCCCTCGGCCAAAATAAAAAGGATCGCCGCCAGGTACTCAGTGTTCGAAGAGGAACTGTACAGAAGATCCGTAATAAGACCACTCTTGAAGTGTGTCGGTCCGCCCCGACGCAGAATCGCGCATCGACAGAGATTCACGAAGGCATCTGTGGACACCACGGGGGCAAGAACACTAGCCCACAAAGCTCTCCGAGCCTGGCTACTCGGCCCACCATGCTTCAAGATTCCAGAACAAAGACCAAGAAGTGCACGAACTGTCAGATGCATGCCCCGGTAATACACGCTCCCTCCAGGGACTTACAACCGGTGCTTAGTCCCCTTCCTTTCGCACAGTGGGGGATGGACATGCTAGGGCCGTTCCCAACGGCTTCCGGAGGAAGGAAGTTCCTAATCGTCGCCGTTGATTACTTCACCAAATGGGTTGAAGCTGTAGCAGTCCCAGCAAAGACCACAGCGGCCGTCAGAAAGGTGATTTGGGAAAATGTTATAACCCGCTTCGGGTTACCCCAAGTTATAGTATTTGATCACGGCCGAGAGTTTTGGAGCGACCTGATAATGAACTGGCTAGAAGAGCTTGGCATCAAGTTTGCATACTCCTCCGTCTGCCATCCACAGAGCAACGGGCAGGCGGAAGCAGCCAACAAAACAATCCTCAACGGTTTGAAGAAGACGGTCGAAGACCTAAAGGGAAGGTGGGCTGACGAACTACCCGGCGTCCTGTGGTCCCTTCGGACCACGGAGAAAGAAGCAACGGGGTACACCCCCTTTCACCTAGTCTACGGCTCCGAAGCAGTTCTACCAATTGAAGCAACGGTGCCAACATTCAGAACGGCTACCTTTAACCCGGTTGACAACGAGGAAGGCTTGAAAGCCTCCCTAGACCTGGTCGAAGAAAGCCGAGACACAGCACGCCTCAACTTGGCCGTATACCAAAACCGGATGAGGAGAGCCTACAACCGAAGAGTCCACAAAAGGGACTTGAAAGTGGGAGACCTAGTCCTAAGAAAGTCGGCCGCCACCAACAAAGGAAATATTCACGGAAAACTGACGGCCAACTGGGAGGGTCCCTACAAAGTGGTCGAAGAGATGAGGCCGGGTACATACCGGCTGACAGACATGGAAGGCGTGCCTTTGATGAGCCATTGGAACACCGATAACTTAAGGAAGTACTTTGTGTAGCGGCGGAGGTGTCCAAACCCATTGTGGACACCCCAGCGCACGATCATAGCAAACAAATGAAACACCCAAGTTTTCCATCAAAGTGCTTGTCCCCTCCATAATTGCCACCAGGCAATCACCCAAAGAGAAGAAACGTATACTCAGTGCAGTTGAGACGCAAATCTAGCGGTCAATATGCCTACAGTTACGAATGCTATCGAGCCATAACCCCGATTACCTCGGCCTTAGCCGAGAGCGACGGGGACACAATGACCGGTACGCTAGAAGAATTGCTATCGAGCCATAACCCCGATTACCTCGGTCTTAGCCGAGAGCGACGGGGACACAATGACCGATACGCTAGAAGAATTGCTATCGAGCCATAACCCCGATTACCTCGGCCTTAGCCGAGAGCGACGGGGACACAATGACCGATACGCTAGAAGAATTGCTATCGAGCCATAACCCCGATTACCTCGGCCTTAGCCGAGAGCGACGGGGACACAATGACCGATACGCTAGAAGAAATGCTAAAGACGTTACGCAGTTGAGATGTGCATTCTAACTGACTCGGCCATGCCGACGGCAAAAACGAAGACACTCAATTGATAACGCAAGAGGATAAGTAAAGGTTCGTGATCAAAGTCCCGGCCAAGCCAAGGACCAAAAAGATAAAACTTTATTGAACGACGGCCGTCCCCTTAAGGATAGCCTAAACTCTACCTACCAAAGCTTTACAAAAAGCTATAAAACAAAAAAGCAAAAGGTTACAGACTTGGGATTTGAAGCGCCAAAAGATGGCAGGGAGAGAAGGCTCAATAGTTGGCCCCCGAACAGCTAAAGCTATCCGAGATGCCGGGTGAGTCTGGTGACGACCGCCCGTCTCCCTATGCCTGTTGCTGCCCTTCACCGGTAGCAGCAGCGTTTCCGGTGACCGGCTCTGAAGAAGGCTTGACATTTCCAAGCGCCTTTAGCCTCTCATCCTCCTTCACCTTTGCATCATAGGCCGCCTTGGCCTCAGCTATCTGAACCGCCTTCGTCGCCTCCGCCTTCTCTGCAGCCGCTACTTCCGCAGCATCAGCCATCTCATCCAGGAGCTGCTCAAATCGATCCCAAGGGAAGGTGCCATCGGGGACAAGCTTCCTGATTGCCTCCCTGGTCGCCTCCTCAGCCTGGTCCCGGAATTGGACGCACATTTTAGGGAGGAGTTCATCTTGAAGCATTTCAATATCCTTCTCTTTTTGAGCAAGGATAGCCTGTGTGTCCCTGAGCGCCTCCGCCTGCTTCTGGAACCGACCCTCCCACTCGTCCCTCTTGGCAACCACAGCGTCGTAGGCACCCTTATACCTGTCCCGCTCCTCCATCATCTTGGCCGTGGCGCCATCAGCTTCCTCAACTTTGGCCCTCTCGGCCCCTAGCAGCTTCTCAACTTCCTCCACGCGCTTCTTGGCAGTAAAGAGATCCAGTTTAGCCTTCGCGGCTTCCCCCTTTGCGGCAGAGAGATCCAGTTTAAGCTTTGCGATCAGCGGCGCAGCTTGGGCCATGGTTTTCTCCTGCTCCGTGATGTAGGAGCCGGCCTGTTGAGTCCACCTCCCCAGCCTCTTATACAATTTCACACCCTCTGCCACAAGCTCGGAGGCAGGAATCCGCTGAGCCGAGGAGTCAACGATGACATTTCTGTCACCCACCTTCTCAACAACCTTCTCAGGCTGCTTCTCTGGTTGCCGTTCAGTGATAGCGGCGGCAGCCGAAGGAGGATCTACAAAAAATTTACACAGAGCATCCATGTCACCATGCATTGACACATCAGAAAGCCTATCATCAGGAATGTCCAACGAACCGGCTAAATCCGAACCACAAGTTAAATCCGTACCAGTTCGGACCCTCTTAGTTGAAGGGCTGGCTGGGGCAGGCTTCTCCCCGGCAACGGTGGAAGTAGGCGGCGACCCTTTTCTTTTCTTTTGAGGAGAAAGATCCTTAGCAACAGTCACCTCCCCCTCAATGATGTCGATAACCTCCACATGAGCCTTCTGCACCACTGGAGTCGAAGAGGGAGAAGACACTGACGCCGTCGTCAACTTGGACGCTGCCTTCTTTGACCTCTTCGGCACACCTCCGAGAACCCGTGCTTGGGCCGTCTCCTGATCCAACGCCCTCGTCTGCTTTTCCATAAGCTCGTTGGGAGAAACTCTACGATCGCGAAAGTCAGCCGTAGGACGCCGCTGGACAACTTTCCCGTCCTTATCAAGCCCTAACCTCCCCAAGTCCTTCTCAGACAGCTCCTGACCAAACCGATCTGCAAGGCATCAAGCAAGAGTTACATAAAAGAAGTAAAACAAAGCTCTAAAACGGAACATAACAAGCAAGGTTGGGCCTCACACCGACCCCACTCACCCCAGTTGAGGGCCGGTATGAGGCCGACGCGGCATAGCGGACTCATCTCGAAGAATAACCGAGTCGGGGGAGCCATCCTTCTCAAAGCATCAAACAATTTGCATTGCCCGCTCCTCATCCGCGGTAAGAGGGACCGACGAAGCATCCATCTTGACCTTACCCCGGGAGATACATTTCTCATACTCTTCCCGGGTCTCACACCGCAAGTGAACGGGGCTCTGGAAAGACCGAGGCAATGGATAGTCCGCCGGCACTCGGACGTACACCCATCGCTGTTGTCAGTCTTTGCAAGAGGTAAGCTTGTTCACGGAGACATACCCTGGCTCCATCTGCACGCTGTACCACCCCACCTTACCGGCGATTGACGGCCGAAGACTATGAAGTCGGCGGAATAAGTTAACCGTAGGGGTCTCCCCTTTATAGAGACAGAGCCACACAAAGCCGACTATCGTCCTCATGGCCAACGGATGCAGCTGGGCCACGGCGAGGTTCATAGCTTTGATAATGGCCATGACGTGTTCATTCAAGGGAAACCGGAGCCCGAACTCCAAATGCCTGAGGTACACGCCGATATGACCCGGGGGAGGACAACAAACTGCCTGACCCTCCTCAGGGGTAACAATTTCATACCCCTCACCAAAGGCGAAATGACCTCCGAAAAGGGTCCCGCCGGAGCAGCTTGCAAATTTATTGGTCGGACCGGTCAAGGCGGTCGTGCGAGCCTCACCGTGATCCGGGATAGTCGTCCTCTCGCCATCAACGGGAGTCCTCTCATCATCATCATTAGCATCATTAGCATCATCAGCATCATCCTCATCCTCCAACTCCTCCAAGAGGGGCAGGTCAACTACGGGAGAAGAAGACCTAGGACCCCCAAACCTTAGCGGGATGGCATCTAGTATCCCCTCCTCGTCAAGACGCGACGGGGAACCCCTCGGCGCAGAAGTACTACACCCGGCGTCAGCAGAAGACATGTTCGCAACAATTACTAACAAAATAAGAGATGAAGAAGTTTGTTTGTTTACCTCGAAGAAAAACACTCGCCGGATCAAAGACTCCGAGGATTAGAAGAAAAGGAAGCCCTCGAAAAATTAGAAAGATGAAGATTTTAGAGAAAAATTTGAGAAAATGAAATTAATGGCCAAAAACACGGAATTATGCCCTATTTATAGGGAAAAGCCCATGAAGAGGAACCAATCAGGACACAGCCCATGAAACGTCAGCCAATCAGCGAACAGACACGTGTCGGACATGCGACCACGGGATGTCTATCGTTGCAACAGTTGAACGTCAATCAATGCAACAGTGACCAAGCGTCTTCAGCACGCCCATTCGTATCTCTCCGCCCATTCACCTTCCTCAACAAATTCCCAAGCATCTGTTCTCCCGGCCACTCACAACCAAGCTAAGTAGCGGCCGGGGCAATCAAACACAACGGCACTCTCAACCATGGTCACGGCCAGCGTCACTTTCTTTCCACACCGGATGCCCTTTACACATCCATGTGGAGGGGGATATGGTGCTGACCTAAGAAAGACCAGGCCGAGGTAAAAGAAGCCGCCGAGAAGAAGCCGTCTGTAAAATTTTTCACATTACTTACGCTTGAGAATATACGCTCAACATACATCAGAGCTCATACCACAAGATAGACTACGCTGGGGCAAATTGATGGGGCATATCTCGCATCCGACCAAGTCAACATATTGAGCAAGGTCAAGGATACCCACAAAGAAAGTCAACGACTTAGATAGTCTAGCCGATGCAACCCATCGGCCACACATCGGGGTCTCGGCGACAACCACCAGGGACACATATCCGCGTACTCATATCCAAGACCCTACGGGCCCGCCATAGGTCCATCGGCCGAGGGTACAACGGTCTTTCCACCTGATAGCCACTTGGCCACTCGCCACCACGCGACAAAAAAGCCTATAAATACTCCTCAACCTTCATCGGAGGAAATGATCCAACTAATCCACAACTAAACCTAAATACACTATTCATCTCAGAATATCTTCCCTCTCTCTACAATATACATTTAGCCAAGAACACAACTTAATCCTTTGAGTTTCTCGACGAGCGTCGGAGTTTGAATAAAGACGCTTTGGCAAAAAGCCAAGCCTCGCCTGCTTCATTGTTGAGAGGCCGAGAGGAGCGATTAAGACCAAAGGAGAACCTGCCAAGACATCATTCAAATTCTACGCCAGAATTATAATCGCTTTAATTACACCCTTAATGAGCCAGGTTTATACAACTACCCAAAATAACCAAACCCAAACCCAACCATCCGCCCATTTGTCACCTCTATTTACGAGTTACGCCCGTATTAGCGACTTTCCACTCTTCTTCCCTCAGGTACAACAAACTCTAATCTTCTGTGTTGCGGCAGAATCAACAAATTTTTACCAGAAATTGAAGAGAAAACGGTGACTTTGACTTTTAACAGTTTTCACCTTTTCACAAATACACACGAACTCATTTCATTTCTTATGTTATTTTGTTAACTTCCCTCTTCAACACAAAAAACCTGCTTCTTTCTCCCCCTTTTTTACATTAAAAAACCTCCCAACATTTCTTAGCCGCCATTGTTATACTTCTTCAAAAGCTCAAATAAATTACCAAAAAAATAGTTAATTTAAATTTAAAAAATGAAGTATGTGTTAGTAACAGGAGGAGTTGTGAGTGGATTAGGAAAGGGAGTTACTGCAAGTAGTATTGGTGTTGTTCTTAAAGCTTGTGGTCTTCGTGTTACTTCTATTAAGATTGGTGAGCATCTTTATTATTTACATTTCTTCTTCTTCATTATTATTATTAATTTTTTTTAATGTTATTATTGTTAAATTTTTCTGGGTTTTGCTTAATGTTTAATGGGTATTGCTCAAGTTTTAATCTTTTTGATTGTTTAGTTTGTTTTGTAGGGTTTTTTTGAGTGTTTTTGAATAGTGTTGATTGTATTTTTTATTTATTTATTTGTAATTAGAGGGGTTTTGGTATTTGTTGGTACAAATTCTCGTGTGAGACGGTCTTAAAGTTTGCTAGATTTATCAATGATGAGTATCTCAATTGGTTGCCATGTTGTTGCAAATGCATGTGTGGTTGATGTAGTGCGAGGTTATTTGGTTGAAAACCCGATTCTTCATTGGTGGATAATCCCATGGGTCATTTGTTTACCTTTGTTTTTGGCAAAAAGACTAAGAAGGAAGAGGGGACCAATTGTGGTTGCTGATATTGTCATCAAGTGGATAATAATGGATGTGGAAGATTAAATTACCCATTAAAAACAGTTCTAATATAGAAAGGTAAACAAATGAAAGAGAAACCCAAAAATGGAATAGGTAAACAAATGACCGGGATAGAGGGAGTGGTTTTTGTATTAATAAGGTTTCAATTAAGTCTCATTAGAGTATGTAATATGTGAAAAATGGGTTGGTTTTCTTCAGGATGTAATCTTGTTTCATTATCCTAGTTATTGCATGTGGATGGATTGCAGTCAGAAGTATGTTGATTTTTCTGCCTTTTGTGATTAGTTAAGGTTGACGAAATGCGCCTTTTTGTGGAAAAGAATACTTGTTGAGTTTTCTTGCATTTGTTGTATGTTGGAAGCTATTGGATATATTTGTTTATTTCAAAAGTTAATTGTGTATTGCAGATCCTTACTTAAACACTGATGCCGGCACTATGTCTCCTTTTGAGCATGGAGAAGTTTTTGTACTAGATGATGGTGGAGAGGTTTACTTCCGTCTCTATCTACTTCTTGTCTTGTTTTGGGATTGTACACTAGAACACTACAAAACATGATAGTAGTGACCATATATGATAGTCACATTTAGTTAGTATACCCGGTCTTTGGCTTCCGTGTGTTTTTTAAGCAAGTAGCAGACATCTGATGATACCTTTCCGCTTTATTGTAGTTTTTTCATCATTTATATCTGCCTTGATATTGATAGGTTATACTGGTATAAATCAATATTAGTCCTTTAGCATTTTGATTTGATGCTATTCTGTTTTTGGTTACATGAAGGTGGACTTAGATTTGGGTAATTATGAGCGCTTCATAGACGTGAAACTTACAAGAGACAACAACATTACTACTGGGAAGATATATCAGGTGAATTATAAGTAAACCTTAAATTTAAGTTTCGTGGCTACAATTTTTGTTCTTTACTAACTCATTTACTTTATTTCAGTCTGTTCTTAATAGGGAGCGTAAAGGTGATTATCTCGGGAAAACAGTACAGGTGATTCTATATTCCATAGCTCTAGCTCTAGTGCCTTGATGTGATGAATTTTATTTTGGACTCGGCCTCTTCCTCATCCATTTACATTTGCAGGTTGTTCCACACATAACTGATGCCATTAAAGAGTGGATTCAGTCAGTTGCAGCAATCGCTGTTGATGGAAAAGAGGGGCCTGCTGATGTTTGTGTTATAGAATTGGGAGGGACTGTTGGTAAAGGAGCTGCAGTTTTAGATATCTGTGTGCTTTTCTCTTACTTCGTCGATCCTACTTTTATTGTCCACATTTGACTTTGGTGATCAAACAAAGTTGACTTAACCACTACCAAAGTCACGAGTACAATAAATTTAGGATAGAGGTAGTATGTTACATGAACTAAATGTGACGTTTTCAAATGTGAAGGTGACATTGAGTCTATGCCGTTCATTGAGGCTCTACGTCAATTATCTTTCACAGTTGGTATGTTTAAACTTCTGCAATGCTTCTTAATCAGAAAGTGTTGAGTTCTTTCAACTTGTCTTTGGTTTCCACTCTCCCCAGAAAAGATATAGACCATCCAAAAGACAGTTGACTGTTTTGTGCATCTTTATACAGGGAAAGAGAACTTCTGTCTTATCCACGTGAGCCTCATACCTGTTCTGGGAGTCGTGGGAGAGCAGGTACAAAAAACATTCTCCTTTCAACTCTATCAATTTATTTTCTTTCTTAATGGATTTGTTGGGGACTTGGGGATCAATTTTATATGCTGCCCAGTTTCTCCCTTTTTCATTGTCTTCGCACCTTAGACTAATATTTCCATATGACGATTCATGTTAGCCGAACTCAAATAATTTTTAACTATTGTTGTTTTTGTTGCTTTTTTTTTTTTTTTTTGCAAGTGTACTTGTACAATTACCCATTTTTCTTTTTTAGACGTAATGTTGATTTCTCATCCTTCATGATTTTGCATCATGTAATTTACATGCAGAAAACGAAGCCTACTCAACATAGTGTTCGAGAACTCAGAGCCTTAGGCTTAACTCCTCATTTGCTTGCATGTCGATCTGCACAGGTTAGTAATTTTTGATAATCACCCAATCAACCCTAAGTAACTTTGCAGCTGTGATTTTGATGGATGTCAATTGTCAAGCTGTAATAACTAATAAGTGAATACTTAAGTACTAGAGAGGTCATCTTTTTTTTAAAAAAAGTATTAGAGAGGTCACACCCTTACATGGAGTAAAATACACAGCAAGTAACGGAGTCCATGTACTGCTGATCTATATTTGTGTTTGGGACTGTTGAATGACCAATGCCATTTGCTGAATGCAGCCTTTACTAGACAACACTAAGGAGAAGCTTTCACAGTTTTGTCATGTTCCGGTAAATGGCTGCAAGATTCTTCAATGCTTTGTTTTTTTAGGAAATTTTCACCACAGTTATTGTTATGGCTTCTTGCCTGACAATCCCTTATGACTATCTGCAGGCAGAAAATATTCTTAACATCCATGATGTTCCCAACATATGGCATGTTCCACTTCTTTTGCGGGTGGGTCAATTGCTCATAGAAAATATTCGACAATGTTGGTCATATTGCGGTTGTTCTCATACTATATACCGTCATTTTTTGCTCATTGCAGAACCAAAATGCTCATCATGCTATATTGAGACAGCTAGATTTATTGAAGTAAGTATTACTTTCTGACATGTAGTTTGTATCAGCTCCAATGCAAATGTGTCTGTTGTTCTAAAGGATGATTTATGTCAGCCGACCCCAAGTCATTTTGGGATTAAGGCTCTGATGTTGTTGTTGTTGTTGTTGTTGTTGTTGTTGCTTTGTCCTTGTGAAAGCTCTGTTTAGAATAATATTATACGTCTTTTGTCTCCTATTCTAAACCTTTATTCTACTGGGGAAGTTAGATTTGTTTTGGAGTTCCAAGATTGGCTTCTGATCATCTCTTACTATCCTGTTTGACCATGGTATTTCAGTGTTGCTGCATCTCCTGATTTGCAAGAGTGGACCAACCGTGCAACGACTTACGATAATCTTACCAACTCTGTTAGTATTTAAGTGCCTTAATCTTGTCTAATTCTTCCACCATTTCAAATTTATTGTCCACATTCGACTATTGTGATTCACCTATTTAAACATTAACCCTTTATTTATTGTTTCAAATATATGGAAAGATACATTGTGAAATTTACCAAAACAACTAGTTTTCGTATTGAAAAGTTATACATTGTATATTCTGAGAAAATACCGTTAAAAACTAACATCCTTGACCACAAACATCAAATGTTGACAATACAAGTGGGATGGAGGAAATATGTCTGACGCCCCTCGCTTAAGTAATTGACAAAAGTCTTATGCTGGCAGGTTAGGATTGCTATGGTTGGGAAGTATGTTGGTTTCCAAGACTCCTACTTGTCTGTGGTAAAGGTGAGTCTTTTCTTGCTGCTAGTTCCGTTGGAGCTTCTACTATCTTTGACTTGCCGAACATTTTGTTCCTCGTTTATTGTCGTCATTAATATTCTTTATTTGAAGAAACATTGATACAGTGATGAACCTTTTTGCAGGCCCTTTTGCATGCTTGCATAGCATGTTCCCTAAAGCCTTCAATTGATTGGATTGCAGCTTCTGACCTAGAAGAGGAAAGTGCTAAATTGGTATCAACCATCTCTTTCTAGATCATGTTTTATCTTTTGGTTTTTTTTAAGGAATTCGTGGACTGTATTGCTGTTAGATTACGCACGTCCATAAATTTTTCTAATTATTGTTTTTCTTTTGCAGACACCAGAAGCCCATGCATCTGCTTGGCAGACTTTGAAGGTGAGCCATACTTATTGACTTTGACTTATTGTTGACTTTTTTGCATCTGCCCGCTTTCCCTCTACCATAAACATTGCCATCTTTTGTGCACGATGCCGTAGTAAAACTTGCCATGGCTGCCACTCTAATTTTTGTATGTACCGATTGGTTTCTGATTGTTCTTGGGAAAGTCTTCCTATTTGAAGATTATCCCTCATATACAATCTTTATCATGACATTTTTCCGCTGCTTTTGCGTCTTTCCATTCATTTTCAGCTTCCTTGTGTTATTGGCCCCAAATTGTAATATCTTACATTTTCTACTTGTGCTTTCCTTGGCGATAAAGACCATTGGGCTGCTCCTTGTGTTATTTATATATTTTACTTTCACATGTCAAGAACGCTTAAAAATCTGTATGTGTGCAGAACGCTTCATGTGTACTGGTTCCTGGTGGATTCGGTGATCGTGGAATAGGAGGAATGATATTAGCCGCAAAATATGCCAGAGAGAATAATGTACCATACTTGGGTATCTGCTTAGGAATGCAGATATCCGTGATTGAATTTGCCAGATCTGTAAGAACCTGTAGAATACCTAATTTCTTGCCTTTTCGTTACCATTATTGTTGTATACGAGTTTCACTGACCGACTATATGTGTAGATTCTGGGTTGGCAAAATGCTAATAGCGAAGAGTTTGATGATAAGGCTGCGAATCCCGTGATCATATTTATGCCTGAGGTATGTTTTATTGCTTATTAGAAAATGAGTGAATGTGTGGTATTTTCTTTACTTTTCTTTGGTTCAGGATTTTGAAGCAATAAAGCAAAATGAATCACTAAACTAGTTGTGTTTTATTAATCGCGAAATACGTCACTGAATGTAATTTTTGATGCAATTTTCATAATGTGTCATCCGAAAAAAACCTCTTTATGTTAACAGCGCAGGGTTATGCCTGCGTACATCCCCCGTCATTTCGGGGAGTCCTTAAGCCTTTACAGAATGTGTGATTATTAATATATTCCTCTAAACTATCAGTTATTTGTGCCTTCAGGGATCCCGAACGCACATGGGAAACACAATGAGATTAGGCTCACGAAGAACGTTATTCCAGACACCAGATTGTGTAATTTCTAAGTTGTAAGCTAGACACGTCTTTCCTTCTTACACGTCTTGATACACATTCACTCTTCTTGATACATAAATTTGATACAGCAATGAGTGACAATGTCATGTCACATGGATGCCATACTCTGTATTTCATTTGGTCCTGCACTGCATATTCATTTTTGTTCCGACTATAACAAAATTATCTAAAACATGGCCATGCTGCTCAGCATAGCAAATGAAGTCCCTGCAATTTTGGGGTTCCTAATGTTCTTAAGGAAATATTTGCTGATGCCTGGGCTGCGGTACGACCTATGTGAGGCCGTATAGTATAAAACTTGTATGAGACGGTCTTAAATATGACGTATAGTATAAAACTTAATGTGTTAGTCTTAAATGTTAGACCAACCCATTAATCTTATTACTGAGTGAGGAATACTTGATGATATGGGTTGGTCTCGTATACAAAGCTGTTTCATAGAAGACTCACGACTAACTACTTTGTTTAATTCATGCCGTTTGAAGTATCAAAATTTGCTTAAAATGCTGAAGATCTTTGAATCCGTGGTTTTATGAAATAGCATCTTATCTATCGATTGTTTAGAAGTTAGTGATTCCCTCTCGTCCTATTTAGCATTTTAACGTATTGAAGAACGAGCCACTTGTACTTTATCTTAGCTGTTTTTAAAGTAGCATTTTTGGATTTATTTATGTATTTTTCTTTTATTTTTTGGGGATGTATAGGTATCACAACTCGAAGTTTGTTGATGAACGTCACCGCCACAGATACGAGGTTCATTGTTCGGATCCATGCTTTATTATACGAGTATCTTATTATCATATTATTTCTACAAAATAATCTATAATCTAATGCAGGTGAATCCAAATATGATTTCTCCTTTAGAAGAAGGTGGCCTAAAATTTGTGGGAAGAGATGAAACTGGAGAAAGAATGGAGGTATATTTACTACATGTTCGACAATCAACTTCTTTTGGTGTCGGGTTCTTCTGAGAATCTCTCAAATCGTAGCCATCCATGTAAAACTTTTCCGTCATTTGCGTTGCATAATATTTCACATCATCGTAAGCACTAGTTCATTTGGTACAGATCTTGGAACTGCCTGGTCATCCATACTATGTGGGTGTCCAATTCCATCCAGAATTCAAATCAAGACCAGGGAAACCTTCAGCTCCGTTTTTAGGTAAATTCCTATACACTGTATTCTAAAAGTCGGTCTCGTGATAATAGTGTAAGACCAACACATTTACTAAAACTATACTCATCTTTTATTAATTTGTCGATACTTATTTTCTTCAGTTAGAATCAAGGAATTCTCTGGCGCTTACATTTTATCGTTCTTCTTTCATTTGGAAACTCTTCCTTCCGGTCCTTGACGTTTACTGCTATTACAGGTCTTATATTGGCAGCAACTAAACAGTTAGAAGGTTATCTAAAGACTTGTCAGAATGGGAGCTAGCTTGCTTGCCTGGACAAATCTGTCATTCTTTCATATTAGTTCTCGAAATGGTAAGCATCGGTCTCACACAAAATTAAAATGGGAATTGTTTCATGGTTATCATCTACAATTAAAAATTTATCTATTCATGCAGGCAGAGTGTTTGTGAGATAACCGACTGATAAACGTTTTGATAGCGAGATTCCTTTGTGGTTTTGATGTTGAGACACTTAGACAGTTCTTGCTGAAATCGGCTCAATTTGGGCAATTTCCTTTTTGTTGAATTCGTTCTATAGGAAGCATTAGATAGTCGGGCCAGGTTAAAGCAGATCTGGAATAACCACTGAAACGGGTTCCAAAGAGCCTATGATTTGGCCAGGATGTTACTTTGTTTTTCAACTGTAATATTTCAACTAAAATTTCATTTTCGTAGCATGTTCTTTCAGCTATATTTAGAGGGTTAAAACAATGATTTCGGTTGCATAGCTCATGTACCGAGTAACCTTCTTTCATATCATAACCGAGTTCCGATTCTGACTTTTATATCAAAGTTTCTGGCTTAATAGGGGGACTCCTGTATTAATTTCTTATGTACGTGGTGCTAATTTTGTCGAATTATTAGATAGATAAAAAGTTGGGTTCCTTGAGGTAATAGAATGAGATCCCCCAACGAGAAAAAGGATTACGCATCTGAGGTAGTACCTCAGACTTTGTAGTTTTTGAGTTTATACACATTTTTTCTGAGCATATTACCATTTATAAATATAGTTTTTGAGCAATATTATATTTTTTTAGTTTCCAACCAATATTTTGTTGCTGCCGAGGTTTAAACTTATATTCCGAGCCTTATTATTCCTTATTATTCCGTTGTTTTTATTCTCCTATAAATCGAATTTTACGCAAATGTGTAGAATTGTTTAATCAACGTGTTGAAATGTGATGAACTTTGTCGGAGAAGAGTATTGATTTTTCAAACGAAACTTCCTCCAACTTTACTACTTTAGGTACATGTCGCTTAGTGTAATATGCATGTACATGTCGCCATTAGTTCAACTTGAGGGTTTCAATTGCCACTTTTGCGAATAAAAAAGAAAAAATGTGTATATGTTGGCATGTTTGATATAGCGTAAATGAATCCAGAATCTCACGTGTGAACCTCAATTACAAACCTTAGGCTTTTCAAACTAATATCAACAAAAATGTCTAGAGAAACTCAATCCCCATCTATTATTTTCACATTATAGATTGATAGAATAGAGATTATCATTTCCTATTTTATATTTTCCTTAGTAGACGGGTCAACGGGTTGAAGTCATTTCAGGTCGGTTAGATGCGTTTTAAAATATATTCTCTTTGTCCCCGTCATTTGTTTACCTTTACTTCTGGCATAAAGATCAAGGAGAGGAGAGAAGTCATTTGAGGGTAGTATTATTAGATGGCAAGTGCACAATAATGAAATTGGATAATCAAATAACCCATTAGAAGCATGCTTAATTTAGAAAGGTAAAACAAATGAATGAAAACACCCAAAAATGAACCCAAAAATGAAAATGGTAAAAAAATGACTGGGACGGAGGGAGTACATCACTCGGTCATATATGGATTCGAGTTAATTACAAAATTTTGATCATGTACTACATACCCTCTATTAAAAAGTGTGTTCTGTGTAGAGTTATCGGGTTTACTTAGGCCTTGTTTGGTTGCCCCCATAAAAATGGGTGAATTGGAAAATTCCATGATTTTGAAAATTGGGGGATGTTTGGTTACCCCAAATCATGGGATTTTCTTTTTCCCATGAATTTCCAACTCCTCCATAATGGGGGAGTTTAATTACCTAGCCCCTCCTAAGTAATTGGAAACTCCAGTGTCAATTAAACTCCAGAATGTCAGCCAAACGAGTTTTGGGCATATGTTTTGTAAAATCATAGGAAATTAATTCCCGTATAGCAACCAAATGAGATCTTAAAATGGCGAATTATTCGATCGGGCTCACAGATGATCACAAGTCATAACAATAATTTTGTGACATGTTCCATTTGAATGAATCAACTTGAGATCAAATTACCATTTAACATAATATAAAGTAGAAGGTCCATTCCACATATGAGTATTACACGGTTCAAAAGGACGAATTACTAGAAGCAATGCTACTTGTCAACGTTTGAGTTTTGACTACCCAAACCTGCTTCATTTTTTATATTTTTGTTTAATTATTACTCCGTAACTAATTAATCTCCTTTAAAACGGTTATATCCATCATAACTCATAAGTATAAAAGAGTCAAAAACTACCAAATATAGATAGATGGAACGAGAGTTTGTCTTTCCCTAAACATTCAGCTTCTTATCTCATCCATCTATTTGAGCCGTTTTATTGTTTAAGCTGGATATGGCGTATTAAACAAGAATCTATTAATATGGGTATATAAATGCTTAAAAGTCAAACATTTCTCAATCTTATTCACCATCATAATTCATATACAGGGGCGAAGCTAGGCAGTGGCAAAGGGTGGCCGCCGCTACCCCAAGCAAAAAAATAATAATTGAGAAATCGATTGCTGCTACCCCAACTGTCATAATAATAGAATAATTACAAAGAATAGCACTATAATGACAATGAAGGGTGTGTGTTCTAGTGGTAAGGTTTAGAAATCTCATGCAGCAAGTCCAGTGTTCGAAACCCACACGCATCTTTTTTTTTTTGAATTGTTTTCGACTTTTTCTCATCACTCTCATTAAATGTTTCTTAATTATTGATGGAGAATCTCAAACAAATTCATTAAAACCCCTCTTTAAGATAATTATTTTATACTTGATTTATAATTATTTTATACTTGCCTTTTTTTTTTTCTCTAATTGATTATTATTTTTATAAAATTTTCTAATTATTGATGTTTAGTTCTAGAATCTTCTTTTTTTCTCTTTAATTGAATCAATTGAATTTTTTTTTGCCTTAGTAGTTTTCTAAGATGATAAAAATTTTTTATGATTGATCTTAGCAATAAAAACGAGGTCACGAATTATAGATAAGATTGTATTATACCGTGATAAGACGGTGTATTTTATAAACAAAAAAAAATCATTTAATGTTAATAATTGAATTGTATTTTATATAATGGGACCCTTTCATTCAGTTACAACTGAAACGAGATAAAAAATATGGGAAAATTGGATATCAGGTTTTTGTCGCGGTTTATTGTTTGTTTCTTTCGTGTTAGGTTGTCATAATTAGAAATCATGACTTAAATTTATTCGCTCGCGCCATGAATTTTACTTTATTTTACGATTATAATATATATTTTTTCGCTACCCCATATTTGGAATTCTGGCTTCGCCCCTGTTCATATACAGACACTTGTATTATATATAAGGGTCTTTCTCCAAAGTTTAATCTTTCTTGCTCCTTACTTTCTCGATTCTAAAATAATTGTTTAAATATAACTCGAATCTTTTTTAGTTCGAGTTATAACTAAGAAGAGATAAATGGGGCAGAAACAATCCAAAGATCGTCTGTTGTATCAATACGTTGTTAATGGTGATATTGGAGGCATACAATTTCTTTCCAAACAAGGTGCTAGCCTTGAGGTACTCTATTTCCTTATTCTAACTCGAATAATATTAAATCTCGGTTTTAGTCTTAAATACTCCGTACATGATTAACGTCTATCTTGCTGTTGTCATAAAATCGTAAATGCATGATTAAACTCTTTGTAAACCAAAGGCATGGTCGAATTTGAATAGTCCTACCGAACTGAACTAACAGCGCTTTTTTATGGAGACGGTATTACGTACTAATTATAATCTTGTAATTAGTGGAAAGATAAACAAGGGAAAACACCACTTATCGTCGCAGCAAAAGATCCAGGACTGTATGATGTTGCGAAAACTTTAATTGAGTTAGGTGCTAATGTCAATGCATTTTGTAAAGGTACGTACTTGATTAAACTTTCCATTTTTGCAACTTTAAAATTTAAATGCATGTAGTCAAATCGGATTTTGGGTTGGTTTAATATTTACTAGTTCTTTTTCCCATAAATGAAATACGGAGTAGTTTTAAAAGAAGAGAAGTACTCAGTTCCTAGACAGTGGCGGAGTCAGGATTTGAAGTCAGCGAGGACGAAAGGGTAATTTTATAAAGGGACCTTGAATTTTTTTTTAAAGTTTTAACTAAAAATTTTGAAAATTTCAAACGCCAAGGCGAGCGCCCCTGCTAGCCCCCTCGCTCCACCATTGTTCGTAGATATGTAATACTATTATAATCATGTAAAACATTCTTTGGTTCCGGATTATGGTGATATATATACAAGGAAATGACTCACGACATTCACTGTTTTTTTTTTTTTTTTTTTGTGTGTGAAATTAATCATCCAACATAGTTTTCGACACAATTTTCGTAACATTGTAGGTAGTCATGGAGGAACGCCTCTTCATTATGCAGCAAAAGAAGGGATTGAACGTACTGTTGCATTACTTCTATTACACGGTGGTATGTGTAACTTCTACAGAGTCTTGTAATCTGCAATGCTAACTCTCTTTGTCTCAGTCATTTATTTACCTTTATATATTCATTATGCAGCAAATGCGTTTGTCAAAAATCACGAAAACCGAACACCACTTGATGTTGCCAGGAAAAATGGGCGTAATCTTGTTGTCCGTGAGATTGAGGTTTGCTACTCTATTCCAGTAGTCTAGTATTCCCTCCGTCCCAATCATTTATTTACCTTTTTTTTTTTTTATTAAATGGGAGTATTCTTAAATAAATGATTAAGACAGGGGAGTATGCTATTCTATAGCACGAAACAATCAGGACTCTGAATAATGTTTATATCTTCAGGGACGCATTTGTTATTTTTCCGGGTACATTCGTGAAACATTTGGACCAGGCTTTTCTGATGCAACATCTCTTCAGATGTCCTCAAGAGTAATGTCAGTAAAAATCATCCTCTCATCTTTAACTGTAGATGTTAATTTTTTTTTCTTTTTTTTTGTCAGCCGTAAAAAAAGGTTGTTATACAGATGACAAGTGACTCATTTGGTCAAATGCACTTCTTTTAGTACATGTTTTCTTTTTTTGACAATTTTTTTTAGTAGATGTTAATGTGCATACTAAATGCATTTTTTTTTCGTATATTATGTTTTCGGTTAGTTGGTTGTTTTGACTGATTTAATTATCGGTCTTTGTGCAGTTGGGTTGTGGTGGTGCCTCGCAGTCTCCACAAACCACCCAAGCGTCCTGAATTGGAGTTGGTTATCTACTCAACTCCTCAGGTTTGCAATCAGCCTAGCTGCACGCCTGCACTACTCTTTATCGTAAAGTAGCAGTCAGTCGATGTAATTTGGGTTATATTTGTTGTGAAGGATGCTGAGCCGCGCAGGATTGTGCTTCTGAGAAAATCTAAGATCAAGGAGCCGAGATTTGATCAACCTAGCCCTGCCATGAACATTTTAGACAAACGGACTGGTGAGTTCGTCTGCACTTTTCATTTTCTACTCTCAATTCCTTTCACTGTAATATACTACTCCGTATTACAGTAAAATTTTCTCGAGTTTTTCAGATCCTCGTTAGAGGCATGCTTTCATTCATATTTGTTTCGTTTTCAGGTATTCGATATAAGTTTTCGCCTGTGAGCTACAGTGATAAGCAGCAACTTCGAAGGCTGTACAATGCTTGCAAAGGCATCTCTCAGGTATTTCTTGATTTCGATTATTGCATTAATCGAAATGCACTCCCTGGAAATCCAACTAAATCATTTTTGGGATATTCTCTCGTGTACCCCTCAACTTTTTCATTTTCTAAGATGTACCCCTCTTTTCTTGCAAAAAAACATTGACCATCAATCACTCTTAGTCACAAGTTCAGAATACGATAAATTTTTTTTTCAAATTGACCGTCTTTAAGAGGTCTTCAGTTTGAAAAAGAATTCACCGACGTCTCAAGTCGTAGCCGGGAATTATGGTCGGTCAAAGTTTATTCGTTAAAAAAGCTTTGACCAACCATAACTACCGGCTACAGTTCAAAAAGCGGTGATTTTTTTTTTCAAATTCAAGGCCTTGACAGATAATTGTTTTGAAAAAAAAATCCGTTTTCTGAACTCGTAACGGAGAATTATTGTCTGTCAAAGTTTTTTTGTGAAAAATAAGGGGTACACCTTAGAAAACGAAAAATTTGAAGGGTACACGAGAGAATATCCCATCATTTTTTCAAAAAGTACAAGTTAAGTAGTTACATACATGAACTGATTAAAATATCTGATTAAAATTTCTGAATTAAATGATGATGCAGGTAAAACCAGCATCAGCACAAATGGGTGTTGAACCATGGGATTCATCAGTACAAAATTCAGAACCACCTCGAAACAGTTGGGATCATACAATCAGCAGTCCTACTACCTGGAGGACACCAACTAGACCATCACCTCCTATGACACCCATCAACAATCCATGGGCCCAGGAATCGCCTCGGATAATGAAAAACATTCCTGGATCTTGGTCTGCTCCACATTTATCTCCACTGCACACTGATATCAGACATTCTGAAACCATTGTTCCATCAGCTCCTCCTTTAGTTCCTGATACAGAAACAGTTCAGATTTCTGGTAAAGATGTAGCGGGATCGTCGTCATCATGTGTAGTATGTTGGGAAGCTCCAGTTGAAGCAGCATGTGTTCCATGTGGGCATGTTTCTAGTTGCTTGTCTTGCTTACAGGAGATTAAGAGCAAGAATGGGGTTTGCCCTGTTTGTCGGGCGCATATTGATCAAGTTATGAAACTGTATGGTATCTGAAACCCGCTTGAAAATAACCACGAAGTTGTCTCTAAGGCGGTTTTACACTAAAATACAGTAAAATCACATGCTATGCAAATACCCTTATGAAGAAACTGAGTATATTTTAGGTAAAATCGTCTTACGCAAGTACTTGTGCTGAAGCCGAACATATTAGCTGTTCCAACTGTTGAGAGAGAGAGGCGAGTTTTTAAGGTTTTAGGACGATTTTACAAGGTCACCTTGAATCCTAGTGGCTCTAGCAGAACATCCTTTCAGCATGTACTCCGTATATGAGTAACAACAATGCCTTTATCTGTAAATTATTTTTTTTTTAATTATTTTTTTTATCTGTAAATTATTGTTGCACCCATCACCTTGTCAATATTTTGAGATTTTTTTTTCATCTCATTTTTAGTATGTTTCAACTCGTCACCACCGTCCACCACCCTCCCCTGCCCCCTTCGGGCCCTTCCTCAAGTCCAATAGATTGTTTTGTAACTTTTGGGGTGCTATAATCACCCTTTTTCCTTCTGACAAAAAAAAAAAAAAAAAAAAAAAAAAATCGCAAGTTGTGAAATACACCACAGGCAAAACCGGATTCTCAGTAACTTAGCATAAGCATAAAAATTTGCTCGGGGTGGTCTTTCAAGTTAGCACGGGTTATAGTGCATGTTAACTTGTTAACGATGGTTCATGAGGACGATGCCTGACATATTCGCGTTAGCTCTGATAAATGCGATTACCAGTACTTTGAACTTGAGGAGCCTGACTAGATATTAGGCATCTGAAATCCAAGATTAGCATTGTATTCCTAAAGTTTACATAATTCATTTCTTCATCACCAGGAAGAATAATTTAGTACATTTTATGATGCATATTATCACACGAACTGTGAAGGCATCGCGACTAAGATAAATAATGATTCAGTGATATGCTTTTTCCTGATGGCAGAGCTTCTTGGCTAGAGGCTGAAGACGCCAACTCCATTTTCCGAGATTCTAGATCAGCAATACATGCGTCAATATCCCAATCAGAGGACGATGATGAATTCCTATCATCACCAGAATTTTTCAAAATGAACTTCATTGCTTTAGCCTCGAAATCCTCTGAAAACAACTCTTCAGGAGCCGGTTTCTTGTCCTCCCATTGAATATTTGATCCAAAATCTTGATTTTTTTCAAGAGAGACGGCTCTTATATTAGATGCCTCACAAGCAGAAGAGGGGTTCTCAAATAACCCGTTTTCAACTTGATTTGGGTTATCCCATTCTAGGGGCGACCTTAGATTTTCCCTACGCCAATATCGCATAGCAGTTATCTTACCTTCTACAGCTTCCAGAAGGAGACTCAACTCGTCGATCTGATATCGAAATAGAAAAAGTTTTTCAATCCAGGGGCAAGAACAGAGAAGCTTTGCATGAAGAAGGCATGAATACTTGTTCGGGTTGCATGAACAGATTGCAGCTGACAAATATAAATCATAATAGCAGAAACTGCACTCCTTTTTATGCCCACTGGCATCAAAGGATTTGTCCATCTTCTTCGATTGTGAAGCGGGTGAAACATATTCCCTGCACCTTGCTTCAGAACTAACTCTTGCCTGCCAAGGAAAAATGAACCACCTTATTAACCAAGATTTAACATTATATGCTGTTACTCGTGATTCATGCCAGTTTCTGTAATGTCTATAAAAGCTTAATACCGCTTAAAGCTAAATGCATTGGTCTCACATTATATTGATATGAGACCGTCTTTCAAGAGATTACAACAACAACAACATCAGAGCCGTAATCCCAAAATGATTTGGGGTCGGCTGACATGAATCATCCTTTAGAACTGTGCATGGGTGAACGCACACCTCAAAATGCGAACAAAATAGAAAAGGAAAAATGAAAAACAAAAGGGAGAGTGAAACATAATACACAAAAGTCAAGGTAAACTTATAGGTTTCAAAAATCGAAGTCCGTACTTCTTTTATAAAAACTTAAAATTTAAATCGAGAATAAAGATTTGAAAACCGAAGTAAAATTTAAGGGTCCGGCATACCTTAAAAGTGAACCAAGTAAAAATATATAAGAAGTTGTTGATAAAAAAGTGTAATAAAGGCGAGAAGAACAAATAATTTTTTTTAAAAAATTAAATAAAAACCCTAAATAATTACTTCAGAGATTAATGGTACATAATTACTTAAGGTTTAGAAAAGCATTAATCTTTTAACAAAAGAGTAGAACTTCTCTTGACAGCAAGGTGTAATGTATCTTGGGGGCTTACCCTCAGAGCTTTTGTTATGACGCCGTCCTTCCCGGATGCTTTTATCCAAGTCGTAACAATTGATGATTTCGGACCTTTCACTATATGTTCCCATCTGGCTTTGACAACTTCATTAGCTGCTCTCAATAGCAATTTATCATAAGAGATTGATGTCTTCCTTTTACTCTCACGATAAAGCTCAGTGGAAGCCAGCCCATAGGGAAGCCAGACTAAGGGGGCAAAAACTGTTGATGTGGAACAATTGAATCCACAATCAAAACCTGAGTGATATGCCCTTGGAAGAAATAGCATGAAGTCCCCAGGACGCTGGATGCAACGATAAACTGGAATGCCCTCAGATTCCAAAGTTCCAGGAGATAGGTGAGATCCCTGCAGTTGGATAGAGTTGTAAATATTCAAACATATTGCAAAATTGAATTTATCTATTTTTATTTTTGTATACTGATTTTTGCGTTGGGACCCTTCCCCGGACCCTCGCCTAGCGGGGACACCATCGTGCACCGGGCTGCCCTTTTATTCTGAGTTTTGTGTTGATTCCACTTTGGTGTTCTGAGATTTGGCTACTTTAATTTTAGTGACATGAGATTTGAGCTATTTCCCACTTTAAATGAAAAATTTTCCAAACAAATTTCCAATTAGCACCTTATTTGTGCCTTCAACTCTTCAACAGTTTAATCCGTAAACAAATAAATAATTTCTCAGCAAACGAATAAACTTGATGGCTAAAGTAGAGGAATACTAACCGGCTTATGAAATAACTTCAAATGTTTTTCCAATGATTTAGGAGTGTGCTTCCTTGTAGCGGCTTCAAATTCATGTGCATCATCTCCAGATATGCCATACCATATTCTGGGAGCACCTAGGTGCAAATAGTGCAACTTGTACAAGCAATGCTCCTGAACATCCTGAAGGTTGAACATATAAGAAGACGATCACATAAAAGGAAGACCGAGTTCAAACAGTACTGTTCCAAAAGGACACTTAGGACAAGGAGCAATATTAACACTACCCCGGTGCCTCAATGGGTCCTGTCTGTAACTCTGTATCAGGGTAAGAGGGTCGAATATATAGCCATTCCCCTATGTTCAAAACACAGAATGGCCCATAATGAAAATTGTGCAGTAAAAATGCATCGATGTTATGTTGCTTCTCAACACAAGAAGTATAGAGTTTAGTGAGCCATTTCACTTTTATTCCATCATATTCTAGAGCAAACGAATAGACTATATGCGTACAAAATATGAAAAGGTTAGGAGCCAAAGAATGTCAAGCTTAGGCACATTAAGCTGAAGTTAGGAAGCAGAGTTTAACTTCTTACCCAAGGAGAAGACGAAAAGCACATTCCAATATGTAGCTGAGGTCCAAGACTACCAGACAAATCTGATTTCTCAAACAAGAGCAAGGAACCGGGCAAACTGGAGATGCAATTTAGGTTCCAACCTGAAGCAGGTCTATTCAGAGATTCAAATCCCAGCTCAGTGTTATTTGGGTCTGAAGATCCATGTCCAAAATTTCCAGTCGCATAAAGCACCTTCAACAACAAGACAGACAACAGTTTAAGTTGCTGAAAAACATATTGAATGATCCACATATATAATGGCTTGATATAAATATTCTCACATACTTCTATATTTTCAGTAGGCTTTTCAACAATACGCCAATATTCACCTTCAATATCCTCCTCAGACGGATCCTGTTTTAGATTCGTTGTTAGAACCTCAGGGAGTCTGGAAAAATAGCATTGTTTAAAATAATCGGCTTGTCTCTTGAAACCTATGAGTGTAAACTTAGGGCACGGTTCCAATTTCAAGCTCTCAGCCTCATGGCATTCACCAGAGCTAAAATTTGCTGCACAACCGTCGCTAGACTCACGGTCCAACTTTCTTCTTTTGATTTCTTTTATGTCATTGTCAGCAGGTGTTTTTGTATGGGAAAGGTGATTATGTAGTTCAGTAACTCTTTGCATTTGTGGAGTAAATCTAAAGTTTTGCCAAATGTCGTCTTCCTCAAGGAAGCAAGGGAATTTCCACGAAGGCGGAGGTACAATACGGCAAAACCCATAAGGCTCCACTTGTTTACGTATGCTGTCTACGTACTTCGCCGTGTCATTTAATTCCTGCAATTAAATAGGATATGCTCAAGCATTTACATACAGAAGGCTTAACTAACCAAAAATAATTCGAGTATGATGAAAAGCAAGAGAGTTAAACTGACATGCCTCGTAGCTAGGATGAAATACAGGTGCTTCTTTGAGATCATAGGTGCATGCTGCAGCTGGATCCCACTTGGCCGTAACCTATTTAGAAATAGTAAAAGGAAAGTAACCTGAGCAACATGATTAACAATGTAGCCAAACATCTCAAGTGAGAAGAACGGGCCAGCCTACAAATGAGGCAAGCTAATGACGCAAATACACCACCCAATTGTCAAACAAAATGGCTCGCTAAACTAGATGCACTTCTTTCCTTTTTAATGTGAAGTTGTCATTCAATACAATTCTCAACCCAATTTTCGTTACAGGTTATCTGAAAACAATCTCTCTTACTCTTATCCCAAGTAAGGCTACGTACATGCAATCCCCCTCCCGCATCCCCCCACCCTGCCTATTGAGAGAGCCCATTAAGGCACTGGGCCAAAGTAGTTGTTGTCAAAACATGTCTACAAAAACACTTTCTTGAGGATCAATCAATCTATGGACTAGGAACAAATAATGATCACGACAGCTTAGGGCCTGAAGGTATCATGACATTAGCAAACAAAACAAAAATTAAGAAAAAAGATGACTATGGACTGAACTGAAATAAGATTACCTTTTGACAATCACTGCATTCTGAGCATCCCCTAATCACACCCTTTGGAAGGCAAACATCAGAAGGCAAGCTCTGAAGAAAGAATGAAACAAGTTGAGTCAACATGAGCACAAACCTATGAAGGGAAAAATAATTCTATATCCTGAATCCAGTCAAGTTCAGAAAGATGGATGCGAAATCAAGCAGTAATCTAAACATACATACAAATCGTCATGAAATCATGAAATTATTTAAACATAACAAGAAAGAAATGTTAATAGGAACATCAATACATGTATTAATGTGTACAAGCTAACATTCAAACATGCCACTTCATGCCAAGAAGTATAGATGAGGCAGCGAAAAGGGAAGAGATCTTTGGAAGAACAACTTCAAAGTATACCGATTTCTACGTTTTGAATATTAAAAAGCACCAAATCTATGTATTGATCAGAATAAAAAGAAGTGCACAAAATTGCCATCATATGACTGTAAAGGTTCCGCGCTAATGGAAAGGTGTCATCAGATGCAAACAATCTCCTGAATCTCACTCAACAACTTAAGAGAAGCTTCTAGCCTTCTACAACCTTAGCCTTACTCATATTATTGTAAAGAGGTCATTTCCCTTTGCCTTTGCTCCAAAAGACAACTAACAAAACAATTGCCAATGCCTCATATAATTTACCAACAGTTCATTGGGACAATGGTTCTTTAATTCTAACTGAATATTTAACTTTGTCGAATAATGAAAAGCAGATAAAAATGAATCCAACCCTACAAAGACCTAATATCACTAATGCAACCTCGTGTTTTTCAGGCAATGTCAACAAGGTAATTCATAAAAGGTAACAAAGGCTTAGTCAAGCACTCAAGCAGTTTGACAATCTGAACAATTCACACAATCTTCCTACATTTGTCTTTATAAACATGTTATCGGTCTTTAAAAGGGTCTTGCTATAGCAATAATAACAAGTTATTTAATACTGTAAGAAGAAACAAAATGACCATATTAGGCAGTTTAGCGTTCGATTTCCCTAAGCTATAAATGCCTACAATAGCACCTCTGCAATAGCATCCTTGCCAATCAATACAGACAAGGAAATGATAGTATGATGGTAAAGGCAGCTCACGGCACAGTACAACCTAAAATGGAACTAAAATCACACTCTTATCTTATTACGTGGTCTCTTAAATCTTAACCATTTTGTGCGGCTCTAACAACAATTTTCGTCACCATTACCATAACAAGAGCAACCGAATTAATAACCATGATACGATTTACGTCAGCTGAACCAGCTGAAAAATAATATGCATTCAAAACACACGACCTTGTTAAAATGGTCATCCTCTGATTTCCCTTCCCTTTGTAAGTTGTCGTAAACTATCCAAGGTCTAGATTGGAGCTTCAAGTTCCTCCTCATGCCTTCAATGTCATCAGCAGACGGGTTTAGCAGAGAAGATATATCCAAATTACGGTGCCTTTTGTGGATCATTGCATCTTTAATAACGTCCACTCTCTTCAAAGCAAAACTCGAAAGGTCAGGAAGCTTCTCCTCTTCTCGACACCTCTTGGTACCAAGATTGATGCTTTCCGTCACCATTAATGCATTAACACCTCACAAATCCTATTAACACAGCACAACCACCTATTATTCCCAAAAATATTGAAATTCCAATTTTCTACACAAGCTAAACCCTACTTCTCAGTAAACCTCACAGCATCTCTACATTTACACCTTTAACGAACCATATAACCAAGCAGAAAATTTAAACAGTTCTTATTTATTCCTTTGTGACCGTGAAGTCACGGGTTCAAGTCCTTGCCTCTTGCAAAAATGGCAAGGGAAGGCTTGCCCCTATTACACCCTTGTGGTGGGACCCTCGCCTAACGAGGACGCCATCGTGCACCGGGTTGCCCTTTATCACCATCATACTCAGTGACGGAAGACGGAACCAGAAGTAGCATCCCCAGAACAATGAAAAAATCGACATTTTTAGTTCAAAATTTCGAATTTTTTTTTTTTTATAAATGTACTCCCCGTCCCAATCATTTGTTTACCTGTGATTAAAATACCCCTGACATTGAATATAAAATGTAAACAAATTACTGAGACGGAAAGAGTACAAAAGTGAAAATTTTCACTCCCTCTCTCAACGTCAAATCCTGGTTCCGCCACTTATTATACTAGTAGAACAATTTCAGGTCCAAAAAACGCACAAAAAATGAGCATTCTTAATTAAATCACACTACTTATTTCACAATGTTTAATTTCGGAATTGAACAGTATTAGCTGAATATCAACTAGTAACACGGTATCGTCTCAATCATTTATTTAACTTTGATTAAAATACGAATAAATAAATGAATGAGACGGAAGGAGTATTATATCGACTACTTTTAGACAAAGGAAAGAAAGTTGTGAGACATGAGAATTGAGATGCGTAATTGCGTACCTTTTGAAAATCTTGGAGAAAGGGAAACAGGAAATGGTAGAAGTGGAGCAAAGGATGTAGTTCAAATTAGGGAGGAGAAAGACAGCAGTTAAAGTGGAGTACTGAAAAGTTTCGGAAAATAGTCAAAATATATGCACTTAAATTTCCATCATGTTGTAAAATATTACTGAAACCATATGTTTGACAAGGCATTTCAGGTACCTGATTTGACCAAACAACCTGATTTGACTAATATTTCAGGTAGTTGTTTTAACTAGTGCTGTTTGTTAAAGCCATTTCATCTACCTGAAATGAAAAGCTACCCCAGGTAGCTTTTTAAAGTTTCAGGTAGTTGAAATGTTCTACTTTACATATTTACCTTTTATTTAAATTAATTTATTATAATTATTAATGTCCTTTTATGTCATTTTACAAAAAATCAGTTACCTTTTCAGTTAGTTTTACCAAACACTCTACAACTAATCAGCTACCTTATCAGACCATCTACAACAACAAAAAATCTATGTCTAAACATGATATTTTTACGCTCATCACCATACAGCAACAAAAAGTATTAATCTAAAAATGACTTTTTGTCACTCTCATCCAAATGTGATGAGTTTGACGATGAGAATTGTAGGTGTTGGTAAGTATTTTTTTTAATTTTTTAAATGTGATCTTGTTGTTGAGTGGAGGTAAAGACCAATTTAACATTAATTGTTGTTGTGTAAAGTTTTCGCAAAAAAATCATCTTATGATAAGATGAGATGGATGGGTTGAGGACCCACAAAAAACAACAAAAAGTTTTTGTTGTTGTGGATCTTCTCGATTTCAATTTTTTCAATTAATTTTTTTAGTCTTTTTAATTTGATCACCTTATCGGGTTTAGTACCTTTTTCGGGTTCAGACCTTTTCGATTAGTTTTACCAAACAGAGCCAAATTCCTAAATAATTGACAGATCTCAACTAGTTTATTTGATAAAGAAGTGTACTTAATACCCTAAATTTTGTATCGGAAAAACTTTAAGAGACCATAACTCGTGTTTACGAGATCGGAATGTGACGATTTTTTTTTTCAAATTGATCGTCTTTTCAAGAACTACGATTTGGAAAAAAAAATTGTGGAGTTTTTGTATATCAAAGTTTTTTTTACTGAACAAACTTTGAGTGACCATATCTCTTGGTCACTAGTTCCAAACTCGATTTTTTTTTTCCAAATCGTTGTTCTCAAAAAGACGATTTATTTGAAAAAAAATTGTCACACTTCGATCTCGTAAGCACGAGTTATGACCTTTTAAAGTTTTCCGAAACAAAAATTTGGGTATTTCATTGTAAAATGGCAAACCTCAAAAACACTGTGTGCATTTTCCCTAATACTTATGGTCTGGGTTTAAATTCCACAATTACGAATTATGCCTTACCTTGATTGATGTTTTACCCTTTGTTGGGTGAGAGTAAGGATCCTCTCCATTTCCTCGAAAATGGAGGTTTATTATTTTGTAAATACACTTGAGCAGAAAAAGGTGAATAAATAAAAACGAGATATAATATAGTTAGAGAAAGGTGAATAAATTGAGCAAGGTTTATTAGAGAAAGGTGTATATAATATAGTAATATAGATGTATTAGAGAAAGGTTTATTAGGATTGTAGACCACTCTCTCTCTCTAACATTTCTCTCTAAAAAACCCTAAAAAAACATCCTATTGCTCCGCCGCCATCACCTTCCCCACATCGCCAACCCTTCTTCCTCTTCCTAATCGCCGGAGATGGGTCTTTCCCATGGCCTATTTCCGGCGATTCTCTTCTTGTCCCTCGGTTAATGCTCCTCCGGTAAGATCTCACTCCCTCGTCGGCGGTTTAGTGAGCGGATCAGCCCGTGGCTCTTGCTGTGGGTTCCATCGACAATCTGATGGATCTTTCCGGGCAGGCTCGCATCAGTTTTTGTAAGTTTTTGGGACCCGTGTTCATGTTCGGGTTGAGACTGTCGACAGACGACCTGTCCCTCCGGATCCTTGTCCTGTCACCGTTTTTGTTGCATGCAACCCAGGTGTGATCCCCCATTCCCCCCACACCTGGTTCGTGTCTTTTAGTTTTTGTTGTCGGTTTGTTTTAACCCAGGGGTGATCCACCCATTCCCCCCATCCCTGGGTTGGGTCTTTTCATTTGTTGTTGTCGGTCGGTTTGGTTTTGATGGGGTTTGTTTTCGTTCCATTTTCTGTCTGTTATGTTGGTCATGGTAGGCTTTGTTTTGGTCCTGTTGCATGTAAGGCGGTGGTCCTGGGAGGTTTCGTTAGGTGAAATGGGTGTCTTTGGTTTGGGCTGCTGCGTTTTTGTGAAGTCACGGATGTCTCCGCCACCGTTTTCGTTTGGAGTGAGGTCTGATTGTGAGGGTTACACTTTCTTTGTTGGGACTGGTTGGGGAAGCTAGGGTCTGGTGGTGATGGTGGTTGTGTCGATTGCGGTGGTCCCCCTTTTTTCTAATGTTTAATCAATGTCTGTGTCTTTTATTTATTCAAATAATAACCTTCTGTTGGCTGAGGGTGTCTTGTCCCTTAGCCATTCAGGGGATAGTTTGTCACCTTATTCGGGAGTCAATAACAACAAATGTAATTTTGCATCCGGCTGGTGTTGTGTCCATCTCTTTCCGGCTTTTTGAGATGGTTTTGGTTAGGGGTCTGTGCAAGTTGCTTACTTTATCGCTGGTTACATACTTTCTCGCTTTTCTAGGCTACGAGTTTCTTGTCTATAGGGATTGTCCTCTAAAGTGCAGAAGTTTTTGCTCCTTTGGAGACAGATTTTGGCCTGCTTTCCGCCTCTTCCTTCTACATCCTAGTGGCGTAAGTGCACTTTGTGCTTTCTTGATGGTTCAAGCTTCTCGTTGGTCTTCAGATGCCCTTTATCATAGCCAAGGGGATGAATCTCCGAGGCACATTTTTGTGTCTTGTTGCAGGTATTTCTCCGAAGCTTTGTCTGTTAAGATGAGAAAAGGTATGATCGACCATTTGGCCAGCTCTAGCTGCCCCTTCATGAATGATGGGGATGTTGAAGATAATCTTTGTGTGCAGTCAGCCGTACGCCATCAACATTCTTATGTTAGCGGGTGTAGCTACTTTGTTGTCTTAGCTTATGGTGGTATTACTAAAATAAGTGCAATTGACGAAATGAGTCAAATGCCATCTGTATAAATCCTAGTTGGGTATATCTTTATTTACAGCTGCCAAAAAAAAAAAAAAAAAAAGGTTTATTATCTTGTAAATACACTTGAGTGAAAAAGGTGAATAAATGAAAACGAGATATATAATATAATATAGATGTATTAGAGACAAAATGGAGATGATCCAAATTTGTAGGTTTTCTAACCGGGATTAGTTTGAGTCATTTTTAGGTTTGAGTTTCGTGTAGTTATACACGAGACACGACCCATTCCTATTCTTAACAAATTAGGTTTGCGATACAAATTCTTGAACGAAACTAGTTAATTATGATACAAAGCTTATGAATTATTCTCGCTGTTTAATTGGATTAACTATATATTTACTTGTTTCCTTTTAAATTCGAAAATTTTATAAAAACAGTTAAATCTAAATAAATTGAGCAAACGTATAATGTTGTTAAGTCAGTAGGTTTCAAAAATCATAATTATATCATAGGCATGCAAAAGAGAGATTAGATTTCATATTTCATCTAGTGAATAGCACGGTTATGCTTAGTGTGTTCTACGATATTTTTTTGTGACAGTTAAGTTGCACAACTAAATTCCACTAGATATTGTTAAAAGCATGTCGTCTTGAACGTTGAAGGGTAATAGTTACTATGATTTAGAGTTCTGAACATCATGATGATGTTCAGAACTCTGAATCATAGTAACCATTGCACCTAAACGTTATGGCCACCACCAACACACACACACGGCCACAACAGATCATTGTTGCCTCGTCTCCAAGTTCTTAATATAACATAATCTCGGAGGAATTAAATCTAAAAATGCGTTTCTCCCTGAATACAGATCTCCTTTCAAGAAATTAGTCCATAAGAACATCTGCAGCTCTTCCATTTATTAAAGACAATGCCAAATTACAACAATTCCTTGTGGTTTCAAATTAGAACTACAAAAATACTCCTAGATGTTCCGATTACAATTACATCATCAAGAATAAGCGTAACTAAGATAAGTTCACCTTTGTTTAAGAAAGAATTAATGTTTAGTCTACCTGAACTGTCAAAGCACGAATCGATCAGCAGGCAGAAGTATAATTGCTTTGAAAGAATGCAAGAATGGGCACCACAATAGATTTGGAAGTTACAAACTGCGCAGCAGAACTCAAAAGGTAATTAGAAGCATTGCCTATTATGCTTGGAACTATCGGTTGTCAGGGAAGATTGTGAAGAGCTTAACAGTGCCACCTGAAAGCCGAGACGTGTTCAATAAGCTTAATAAGGCAAGTATCACAAGCATCACGGCCATTCATAGGTTTGGAGCGGTAGACTCAGTCTTTGGCACTTGTCCAAAAAAGTTCAACTTCTAGGTGACTATAAACTCCATCGATTCTAGTCCTTTACTGCTCGTACAAGTAAGCCAGAAGGTGTATGAACAGTTCGGAGGTGACCAGAGCCTATTAAATCACGAAGATGAAATCGCACATCAAGTGGGGAGAAACGAAGACGCTTCTTTTCTAGTGGAGCCAACATCATCTCCTTGTACTTTCTACGGTTCAAAAATGATAGCAATTCCTTTCTTCCCTGAACATGTAGCCAAAAGGAACATACTAGCACATTAGTTAAGTTCAAAGGCTTTGGTTTCCAGAAGTACATTCTACATAGTGAAGTAAAAAACGCACATACCTGAGAGAGACCCTTAAGGATCGAACCGATATTTGGAATTGCAAACCAGTACATGCTTTGATCAATAAGTTGTCGAATCTACAATGCAAATGGAGCATTATAGAAAGGGTGGGTCACTCAAATGCCAAATCAAGAGGAAACAATAGTCAGAAAATTATTGTTGTGTGAAGAGAGGAAAACTTCATAAGCAGGCCCTCCCTCAACCAACAACAACGTCAGTGCCTTAATCCCAAAATGATTTGGAGTCGGCTGACATGAATCATCCTATAGAATCGTCACTGAGTGGTCGCACGCCTCAAATGCAAAGATATAGAAAAGAAGTGTAAAAGGCGAATGAGAGGTGAAATATAAAACAAAAGTCGAGCTAAGCCTATAACAAAAAAATCAGTTTTCTTTTAAAAAATCTTCGGTATATTGAAAATATTAAGTAAAAATAATGTCTGAAAAAAATGCAAAGAAAAAAAAAAGCATGTAGCTGCAAAGTGGCAGCTCATATAGAGAGATGACATCAAAAGCATCATCTTTAATCCACAAAATGCTACGCTTTAATATGATTCAAGCCAAAAGCCATACAAATGCGCATGCCTGCAATTTTTAATAATTGTTTGAAATTGTAAAGGCGGCTTACAACAAGAAAAACACAGAACTTTAAGAGCGACATCAACATGCAGAATTACATACTAGAGATACAACAAATAAAGACATCACATGTAGCAAAAGTTGTCGAACCTACCAAATATTGGTCAGAGCTCAAATTTCATATGCTAGGGGACAGATCCAAGACTTCAAACAGTTTTTTGTGTTTTCTAGTTTGTACGATAAGTCGATAACAGACAACAGCAAGAAAGCATAATAGACTTAAAAGATTGTATAAAGGCATAGTCTCACTTACAAGAACTCCTGCATTAATCAAGAGAGAGATGTGATTATCTTTGACTCTCCCTCCCACTGATAGTAGTGACCACTGCAACAGAAAAGAGAGAAGGGCACATAGCTAACATCAAATAAAGAAGTGAAAGAGAAACAAGGTTCATATCACATTGAACAGCTACTAGACTTGTAAGTCACAGGAGCAAGATGATACGATAAAATTTTACAGAATTTATACACTAGGCGCCAACTAGACTGTATTGTGGTTCAGTGAGGAGAATTACTTTAGTGGGAGCCCGTGCGCATTAATTTGAGATACATGACGAATAACAATATCACAGATCTCAGATGTATCATGTATAAGGGTTGTATTAGCAAAGTTTGGAAGATAGTTCATTTGGCTCTTTGATGTTTTACTTGGATCAAAGGAAACCATCAAATTTTTTACGACTTGCTTTTAGGCGTCAAGAGTTCCAGTTCTGCTTTTTACAGATATTATATAGTCAGAGTCTAACACTACATTCTAGTCAAAACTCTTCTCTTTATAAAGAAGAATACTGGTGATAGCTTGAGAGCTTAATTTTCTTGCTCTATTTCTGCTTATAGAGTGGACGTCACCCTCTTGGTGTATTTTCGTACAAGGGCGTCCTTCCCTTGGTATCCTTTGTTTGAGATTCTATCCAATATTTACTTCTTAAATAAAAAAGTTTTCCATACAAAGAAATCCTTTAAACACAAGGCCCGCCCCAAATGAAGGAAAATCCTACAATAATGAAGGATAAAAAATTGTGCCTAGGTATCACTAGAGGGGAGCCAACAAACGGTCAATCAACTCAAGACCCTGCACCAAAAATCCCAAGCTCCTACAAGGCTACAAGTGATAACTAAGACATTCACATAAGCTGCTGTAATTTTACCTGACGATAATAAAGTAGGCTACAACAGAATATTAAAAACAAAGAAAAGGGGGAAAAGTGGCTTACAAGTTCTTGATGTGAAATGCTCGGCTCCAGCTTGGACATAATTACATGTTTCTTGAACCAACCGAAAACAGCAAAATCACCTTCCTTATTAGACTCCATTTTCTTCAGAACACAATCTATCTAGAAACAAGTATACAATGAGTATACAAATGACATACTAGAGCCACATCTTACAACTTTTAATCATTTGATAAAATACTTGTTAGGAAATTGAGTTATATGAGAAATTTTTATAAGCACATTGATTCACAGAAAACAAAATTGATCTTTTTTTCTTACTTTTAGTGACACATAAATCACAAACAAAAACAAACAACACAAGAGTAGATAATAGGAGTATAACCTGTTGTATATAGTCATCAAGAAACATAATTGCATGATCATCTTGCCCAGTATTGAGTTTGAAAACCCTCAGGACTCCATCTCTCTTCAATGTCTGCAGATAAAAGTGGCAATGGCTTTTATGATATCAATAATGAAGCGGACTTTACTGTCCAACAGTAATTCCAAAAACACCATCCCTCCTAGATATTGTGGGGCATGAATGTATATTGATTCTAAACGCGTGCATCGGATAAGTTCCAATAGTGAGATACATCTTTTTACTCATTGTGACTTTGTGCATTTTTTGGGCTTAGGGCAATCCAAATGGGAAAGAGCAGCAGGCGCACCCAAGTTCACCATTGGATATTTTTTCACGAGAGGTGTATGAGAGTAAGGAGCAGCAAAGAAGGAACTTTTTTATGATGAGGTGTAAGACATCATTGCGGAGGCCTCTTTAAAACATTAGCACTTTCACGTTGATGCACGTAAGGCGGGTAAGGTAGAGAGTCTGAACACTGGCACAGATTATTCTATAATGTTCAGCATTCAAGGACGGAAGTCGGAAGGTTCAGGTTCATACCCCTACGGAGTATAATGTTAGAGAATAGCATTTTTAACTTGCAGCCATCGACTTCTGCTCATTTTGGTTCGCAAGGCAAATTAACTGAACAGATGGCTAAAAGGCCTACATCACAGCTGCTCTATATGAAGATCTTCTACGACGCAAAAACGAGGCATACCAGGATTCGTGGCGAATAATTTAATACAGAGAAACATTAAACATGAGAGAATTGAAAATAAATGGTTATACAGAAAAAATAAAATACAAAGTAGTTGTCACGAAACCAAACCTCAAGATCTCGGTCAACCTGTGTCCGATCCTTTACACTGCTATACAACTGGGAACGTAAAATAAAGGGCAACACTGAAACCTAACCATAAGAAAGCAATATGACAACTAGTTAGAGAAAGAGCAACCATAAGGCCATGGGAAATTTTCTAAACATTCCAATGGTAAAAAAATTCATAAACTTGGTAAGCAAATTCTCTATCGTAATTCGTAAGTTGTAAAACGGAGGTAAGGCTGCATAAATCGGACCTCCTCTCCTTATCTGCAATGGCATAGCCACTACATGGGTGAGTTATTTCTACACCGAGACAATATTTACATCTAATGAGTATGATAAGCTTTAACTAAAACCGATTTGTGAGCTCTACATGGGTGAGTTATTTCTACACCGAGACAATATTTACATCTAATGAGTATGATAAGCTTTAACTAAAACCGATTTGTGAGCTCACATAGAAAACACTCTCTCCCTCCATCCGGGTCATTTGTTTACCTTTGGTTTCGATCAATTATTAGATGACAAGTGGAACAAATTGAGTGCGGATGATCAAATTGCCCATCAAAGGTATTCCTAAAATAGAAAGGTAAACATTGACTGAGACACCCCAAATGGAATGGATAAACAAATGACCGGGCGGAGGGGAGTATCTAGCAAAATCCTGTAGATAAGGTCGTAACCATGAATTAAGACTTTTAGGGTGTGTTTGGATAGCGAAAGTGGAGAGAAAGGAAGGGGAGGGGGAAGTAGGGAAGAGAAAGGGAGGTAAGGGAAGGGGGTGTTTGGATACAATTTCCTTCCAAATCTTGCTTGTAGAGAGATTTTGATTTGCCTTGAATGAGGGAAAATGGATCCCTCCAAATCTCTCCCCCTCCATTTCCCTTCACCCTTATTTGCTATCTAAACAAGGGATTTTAAATCTACTCCTCTCGCTCCCTTTCTTTTCCCTCCAAATCACTCAATCCAAACACACCTTAAGGGTGTAAAATTGTAGGGAAAGGGAGGGAGGGGGATGGAGGGAAGGGAAAGAGAGGGGAGGGAAGGGGAGGGGGAGTGGGAAGTGGGTGTTTGAATACAATTTCCCTTCAAATCTTGCCTATTATGGAGAGATTTTGATTTGCCGAGGGAAAATGGATCCCTCCAAATCCCTCCCCCTCCATTTCCCTCCACCCTTATTTCCTATTCAAACAAGGGATTTTGAATCTCCTACTCTCCCTCCCTTTCTTTTCCCTCCAAATATCTCAATCCAAACATACCTAAGAGGTCCAATTAAACCAACAGAACAGCAACTAGAGTCTGCATAACAACTACTCCCTCCGTCCCAATCATTTATTCTTCATGAGGACTATCTTAATCAAAGGTAAACAAATGATCGGGACGAAACAATACACTTACGGCATATAACAATGTGCATTGAAAATACGAGAAAATAAAAGGACACTTTAAATTAACAAGAAAACCTTATCAAGCTTGGGGAATTGAGCGCGCATCATTCGAAGCGCGACCAAAGTGTCGCTAAAAGTGAGACTCTTCTCCAGAGATAGAACATCGTCGTCATCGTCCACGTCCTCGTCGATGTCGGCGGTGGCGACGTCGTCGACGGCGGCAGCAACGGTAGCGGCGACGGCGAGTGAGTCGTGCAGAGTTTCAGTGACGCGTTTACGTTTCCTCTCGGCGGAGGATGGGCCTGGTTTGTCGTCCATGTTAACTTAATGAATCTACTTAAATTGTCGCCTCAGAAAATTAAGGGTATTCCGGGGATATCTAAAGATGGTCGAGACATTACTTTGAGTCGCTTAGGGCATTAGCAATAGACAAACCTTCAATAGGGAGTCGTTTGGTTGATCAAAGAACTTCAACTTCCTAAGAACTTGCAATTCATAGGAATTAAGTTCCATTATCTAATTCGGGTGAATTTGGCAAAATTGTTTGGTTGCCCATGTAAAAATTAAATTCCACAGGCATTTCCAATGACCAAGAGGGGGTAGGTAAGCCACTTCCACATCATGTAGGCATTGGAAATTCCTGGGAAGTTCCAATTCCTACCTTCTCCTCAAAAAATGGCAACCAAACAACCTCCTTGTTTTTTTAAAATCATTGGATTTTCTAATACCTGTGTTTTTCAAGTGGTAACCAAACGACTCCTAGGTTTGTTCTCATGCCACATAAGATAATTGCAAACTCGCATTTACTCACAAATCTCATACCAACAATAGATAAACATCTTCAAGGTTCATAACATGGCTCACTATACTATTTATTTTCTCACATTCTTTCTCCACAAACCTGCATACTAATTTGTAACCCCTTTCATCCATGAACCTCAACCCTCATCACCAACAATAGAAGATTTGTAGACAAACCTCTAGAAATATGAACATGTCATCCTACAAACCTCTTGATGAACCTCTATTGCTAATGCCCTTAGACAGTGAAAGGCGGGTCCATTTAGATATACAGAAAATTGGAACTTCTATATTATTGCTCGGTAAGTTGGTTACATGTAGAGTTGTAGGCCTTGCAAACGGCTCAATTGGACGGTGAGGGATAGGTCAATATAGAGAGTCATTCGGTTTTGTAGATATGTATGAGTTAAACTGAGTTGGATTAGGTCATTTTGAATATGTTAGGGAGCTGATTTTCATTGACGACGTTTTCATTACAAAAGACAATAATGTCTTTTGTAATTTAAGAGAATTATTGCGTCTTCCCGGAGGACGTCCTCCCTACACACAAAAGAGGATCATCAAAATGAGAATTAAATATTATAAAATCCTCCTTTAAGTGTAGAGAAAACCTCCTCCGAGTACGAACCACTAACTGTGAATTGTGATCACGCACAACATCAATTAGTTAAAATGGCCATTTCATATCAAAAGAATACGTAATTTTGACAATATTGAACGTGTATTTTTAATAGTAATCCGTATTTAGATATCGTTTTACAATTGACTGATATAAAACTATTTATCCAAGATTTTATATGTAATCTCTTTAACAGTATTACTGATATCTGGCTTACAACAATGTCTTACAAATACAACGCAATTGAACGCTAATATGATAAAGGAAGGGTGTATCACCCTATCAGGCTATCACCCCGAAAAAAGGTGTTGGTTGGGTTGGATTTATACCTTCGTTGTAAATAATAATGGAAGTAAACAAGAATTTGTGATTAAGTAAAGTAATTGACGATTTCTCAAAACTTTTACGTGCAACCGATGTATAGTTGTATACCTTAATATGATAAAGAGTTTTAATGTTTTATCAACTAAAACTCATTGCCAAATTTAGACTTATAGCCATCACATAAAGTCATCACAAATTGTGCACCTTAATAACCACAAATTCACAATATGCATATTAGCCAGATTTAACGATCTCACCACGTCAAACATGAGTTTAGTACACTTAAGAATTGCAATCGAACATCACAATTGATATAATGAAGGACGGGCACAGTTTAATCTTAAGTCAAGTCAATCTAACAAGGTTAGCTTACAAGTTCACCTATGTGAATCGTATGACTATATGAGTATATAAATATGAACTCAAAACACAATATAATGCTGTCAACGATTAAAATTTATGGTTTGAACAAACAATATTATCTGTACAATTAGCAAAGATTTACTTCAAATCGACATTTGAAAAGTAACATAACTTTAACAAAAAAAACTAGTTTTATACCCGTACAAAAAATGTACGGGGCGTAATAGCAGGCGCTATCATTAGATACATGAGCATATAATTGAGCGTGATTTAAGCGTTCAATACCGTGACAATATAAATAGTCAAATTTGGAGATTCGAATATTTGATAAATATTAGATTTGAATATCAGATAATATACAACCATATTTTATTAGAATTATATTTTAGGTATTTGACATGTTAGGCCCGTTGAATGTATGTAAATTATAACATTTTATGTAAATTGTGACATTTTAACTTATGTTTTTAACATAAGTAGTTAAAATATGAATAAAAGATAGAAATGAGAGGAATTGGGTTTAGGAGAGAAGATAATTAAATAGAGTAGAAAATATGGGGGAACCCACATGTTGAAACTCAACAACTAATGTGAATTCTTTAAAGAAACTCAGCTTTTATACTATGTAGATTGTTAACGGGCATATTTAAAATAGGAGGAATATGAGAAGGAAGTAGGTAACATGCAAAAACGGTTACAAAACATGTTAACTCCAAATCTCCATTTTAAGAAAAGACGACTAAAAAATAATTACAAAATCATTGACTAAAATAAAATTAGAAGTTGTGGCCATGTTCCCTAGCACTTTTTGTATAAATAAAAATAAAATAAAATAAAGCCAGTAGTTACTTAAAACAGTCATTTCTTGTACTCTGAAGTAGCTGATAACTTGGTAGTTGATTGTTCTTTCTACATTATTACATTACGGAGTATTAGTTAACTAAAGGGCAAATGAAAAATTAAAGTTCATGTTTCAAGGGTTTCAATGAGTTTTAACAAAACTATGACAAACGAAAAATTAAAGTCCATGTTTTGAGAATACGGGATGGATGTTCGGAACTTCAAATATCATCACAACTTGATATGTAGTATGAATGTGGTTTTAATTGTCAAGAGATATGAACAAATTGTTTATTATTCTTTTATTTATAAATATAATTATATGAATGTGAATGCAAGTATTGTGATTTCCAGAAGTTTATTTGATGATTTCAATGTTGTTATTACTTTTTACTCAATTATTTATTTACCTTTTATATTATAAGTTACGAATTTCATAGAACGATTAATGACTTTAATTTAAAAAATATGACGTTGGCATACAGGGGTGTATATTCCTATTACTCTCACATCACATGATAGTTGAGTACCATTATAATAACATAGAAATTTGAGTTACTACTTAATAAAAAGTAATAAAACAGAAAATAAGTTAAATAAATTATTATTTTAACAAGTGGTAACAAGTGTAGATAATTTTACAGAGCAGATCCTCTGTCCCATTTTATGTCCCATCTTGTGTCCCATCACCTCTCCTAATGACACATTAGCACTTTGATATATAATATTACCATTTTTATTATTTCGAGTGTGATGTGTCAAAATCTTAACGGAATGGGACACAAGATGGGACATAAAAGTGGGACAGGTGATCTCTACTGATAATTTTATACTACAATCGTGATATAAATGGTAAGCCTACATGTTGCAAATAATAACTACAAAATAGGGGAAAAAAATCTATTAAATTTAAGATGAGCTGAATTATAATAACAATAACGAGGATGATTAATTAACAATAAATCAACAACACACTAATAATAATAATAATAATAATAATAATAATAATAATAATAATAATAATAATAATAATAATAATAATATTTGATGGAGCATATTCTGCACCGCTGACCAAGTCAACATATTGAGCAAGGTCAAGGGTATCCACAGCAAAGTCAACGACTTAGACAGTCTAGCCGATGGAGCCCATCGGCTGTCCTGGGTCTCGGTCTCGGACAACTAGCCAGCCGGGACACAAATCCGCGTACTCATATCCAAGACCCTCGGCGAGCCTGCCACAGGTCCATCGGCCGAGGGTACAACGGTCTTTTCACCTAATAGCCACTTGGTCACTTGGCCACTACGTGACAAAAGGTGAATGCCTATAAATACTCCTCAATCTTCATTGAGGAAAGGATCCATAAATTGACCTAATAACCACTATTCATCTGGTAATATCTTATCTCTCTACAATATACTCTTAGCCAAGTAATAACAACTTACCTCTCTAAGTTAACTGACTTGAGCGTCGGAGTGAGTACGCTCGGCCAAAGCCGAGCCCTCAGTTTGTTCATCGTTTCAGGAAAGATCAAAGGAGAATTCAAGCAAGGACATCATTCTACTAGCTACGAGTGGTAACAAATATCTGCTCTGGAATTACACCCGGAACAATTGGCGCCGTCTGTGGGGAGTAGACACTAGAAGCTAGTCACATTCATTCCCAAACAACAAAAACAAAAACACAAGAAAAAACCCACCCCAAGAGCTAAGAAGATGTCGAAACAACAAGAGATAGTCGCAACCGACGAAGCCACATTCTACCAAGATGATACATTTCACCATTCTGGAGTAGTACAACCCTCCACCGGTGGAATAGTCCAACCGGAATTCGGAATGCCGATAATACCGGACACACCGCCGCCCGCCAACCAGGTCACCATCATGGGACAGGTGGTTGACGTAGCAAAAGCGAAGACACTCCTGGACCTGGTGGGAGTACACCGGCTCACACAGGCACGCCGACACGAGCGGCGGAAGCCGTCCAGGAGACCAGGGCCCAGGGCGTGACTCCAAGAAACTTGAACGGAGCACTGGGAGAAGCAGACCCTATCAAGACGCCGGAGGAGCCCAAAGTGGTCGTGGTAAACGTAAGTCCATCTCGCACTCGGGAGGGGACGGCGTCGCCGCAACACCGACGAGGCACACCCCGGGGGAACCAGCGAAGCCCGACTCAGGAGAGTCGGAGAAGAAGCCCAAGTCGGAGAAGGAGTCCTTCCCGCTACGAGGAGAGAAGCCGGACTAGGAATGCGAGGAGTCGGTCGCCGCGTGTCATTCGACACGTGGTCAAACAGCCCCTCAGTGACTATGTCCTAGCCACCGCCGTGCCACCCAAGCTGAAGTTGCCGTCGCTCACATACAAAGGAGATAGTGACCCAACCGACCACGCCGAGGCCTTTGAGTCTCACATGTCGGTATGGGAGCAGCCCGATGAGGTCTGGTGCCGGGTATTCCCAACGACTCTGCATGGGATGGCTCAGAGTTGGTACAAGGGGCTTCCCGACGGCTCGGTATATTGTTTCGCCGACCTAAAGGACGCCTTCTTAGCCCAGTACTCTTGCAACAAAAGGACGGTCGTGGAGACGTCGGACCTCCTAACTATCAAACAGGAGGAGGGCGAGTCTCTACGAAGCTATGTGAAGAGGTTCGACGGCAAGGTTCGCAGATTCGGAGATCAACCCCGAAGGGCGGCTTTCGCGATCGATGAAGGGCCTCCCAAAGGGAAGCTTAAAAGACGAACTCATCAAGCACGGGGGCCTGGGCCTGGACGCCGCAAGGAAGATGGCCGACCAGGCCATCAAGGTGGAAGATTACCACAAGACCTGGGTAGGCCCCAGCGAGGCCGAGCCCTCAGAGAAGAAAAGCGCCGGGATGACGGCCGGATGAGACGCCGCGACACTAACGTGTCGCGGTCGATGAGAAACGCCGTGACAATAACAGGTCACGGTCGATAGATCGCCGGGAAGCGGGGACAAGACGGGCGCCGGGGAGTTCGGGAATGTTTTACCAAAGGCATTACCATGATAAAACCCCTCGTCGGTCGCATCGCCGCCGAGGTCTTCACCCGAGCAGAACGAGGGCAAAAGTGGGAGCGGCCTCCCAAGCCCAAGGGAGACGGTGGACGCAAACCGATCTGCGAGTACCATGGTTGCGCCGGCCACCTCATCGACAATCGCGCACACGAAGAACGCCATTGAAGAGCTAATCCGAAAGGGTGCCTCGACAAGTATGTGGCCAAAGGCCGAGGAAGCGACGCCGGCGGCTCGGATAAGAAATCCGTTTTTCAACGGATAGGAGTTATCCATGTAGTCATCGGAGGTAACGAGAACGGTGGGTCGGCTCATGGGCACAAACGGCACCTGAACGAGCTGTATCAGGCCATCAACTTTGTGCCCAATACAGCGACCCCCGCCTCCAACATTCCCGATATGACTATCGGAGGGAAGGACTACGAGGGAGTCATCGCCCCTCACAGCGACCCACTCGTAGTCAACTTGGACATATCCAACCACCTAGTGAAGAGATGTCTGATAGACACAGGCGCCTACACGAACATCATGTTCGGGAGTGCTTCCACGACCTCTACCGAGAATCAAGGACTTGAGCCCCGCACCCATCCACTATACGACTTCTCCGGTGGCCGGTACCCCGGGTTCAATCAGACTCCCGGTGATGTTCGGCGAGGGGAATGCGGCCAAGAATGTCCTAGCCGAGTTCGTCGTCATCAACGGCTCATCCGCCTACAACGCCCTGATAGGCCGAGTTACTCTGAGCGATGCCGACGCAGTGATGTCCATCCGGGCCCTGACACTAATGTATGTCTCGGACCGGGGGGAAGCGCATAAGCTCGTCTCCAAAGACGAGAAGGACGAGATGGTCAACATCCAGATATCTGCCAGGGTATGCAACATGCAATCCCTCAAAGTGGCGAAGCAGTCGGAGAAGGGGAAAAGCTCATCCTCACAACCAAAGGGCGACCTTATGGATGCAACCGACGGCCTGACGGGGGAAGGGCGCCTCTAATGAGGCATTAGGAAACTGATAGACCTTGTATAGCGCCGGAGGTGCCCAAAACAGCTGTGGGCACCCCGACGCATGTTAATATCGAATGTAAAATCGACCAAGTCTCTCATGAAGATGTCCATTTCCCCCATAAATCACCAGCAGGAAGAAAGAAGCCGACGCCGTCTCATACTGTCGATTCGACAAGAGCGGTAGTCGTTGAAAGAAGCCGACGCCGTCTCATACTGTCGATTCGACAAGAGCGGCAGTCGTTGAAAGAAGCCGACGCCGTCTCATACTGTCGATTCGACAAGAGCGGCAGTCGTTGAAAGAAGCCGACGCCGTCTCATACTGTCGATTCGACAAGAGCGGCAGTCGTTGAAAGAAGCCGACGCCGTCTCATACTGTCGATTCGACAAGAGCGGATCGTTAAGAAAAGAAGCCGAATCGTCTCATCCGTCGATTCGACAAGAGCGGCGATCGTTGAAAGAAGCCGACGCCGTCTCATCTGTCGATTCGACAAGAGCGGCGATCGTTGAAAGAAGCCGACGCCGTCTCATCTGTCGATTCGACAAGAGAGCGATCGTTGAAAGAAGCCGACGCCGTCTCATCTTTGTCGATTCGACAAGAGCGGCGATCGTTGAAAGAAGCCGACGCCGTCTCATACTGTCGATTCGACAAGAGCGGCGATCGTTGAAAGAGGCCGACGCGTCTCATCTTGTCGATTCGACAAGAGCGCAGTCGTTATGAAGAAATGTAGCGCTGTGGCGATCACCCCAAATAGTAGACGCTTGGCGATCACTTAAAGTGGTAGACGCCGCGTAACACGCTATCCAGGACGCTGACTCACACTGTCATAGACAAGAGCGGTGGTCCCCATGAAGAAATGTAGTCTTTGGGGGTCACCCCAAATAGTAGACGCTTCGGCAGTCACTTAAAGTGGTAGACGCCGCGTAACACGCTATCCGGACGCCGACTCTTACTGTCGTACCGACAAGAGCGGCCGTCTCCATCAGAAAGCAGACACCGCGACAGTCGCGGCCAGCGCAGTTGATAAACAAATCAAAATGCCTTAAAAGCGTTAAAAACAGTTGAGATGCACACTCTAAACTGCCTCGGCCAAATCAAGGCTCAAACCAAAAGAGACGCTCAATTAGTAACGTAAGAGGGCAACTCGGACAAAAACGAGAAAAGACCTCGGCCAAGCCAGAGGCAAAAGTGGAAACACTAAATACCGTTGAGACGCTCAAAAGAAATAAGAAAAAGACCTCGGCCATGCCGAAGGCAAAGGAAGCAAACTCTTATTAATAATAACGGGTTACAGGTGGAAAGAATGCAGACGACGGCCGTCCCCATCGGGGTAAGCCGAAACACAACCTACCAAAGTTGTACAAAATGCAAGGAAAGAAAGGCAAAAAATACAAATATGTCATTTGAAGCGCCAAAAGATAGCAGGGAGGAAGGCCTAAATAATTGGCTCCCAAACAGCCAAAACAGATCTGCTGTAAACTTGTTCTCATCAAGCAGCACATAGTAGTGTATGAGGAGCTGAAGCAGATCTGCTGTAAACTTGTTCTCATCAAGCAGCACATAGTAGTGTATGAGGAGCTGAAGCAGATCTGCTGTAAACTTGTTCTCATCAAGCAGCCCATGGTATTAGTGAGGAGCTGAAGCTATCTGAGACGCTGGCAGAAACCGCCCGCCTTCCTATGCCTGTCGCTGCTCACCATCGACAGCGGCAGCCACATCTTCTTCAACAGGCAACCCAGCAGCTTCTCTAGCAGCCTCCTCTTTGGCCTCAGCGTCATCAGCCGCCCTCATTCTCTCAGCTTCCTCCTTGGCCGCCTTAGCCTTCTCAGCAAGAGCAGCTTTCTCCGCGGCCGCCTCCTTCTCAATCTTCGCCCTCACCGCCTCCTTGGCCCTCTCCGCCACGGCATTCTCCTTAGCCTCGAGCTTATCCTCAAGCAGCTCGTCATATTTGCCCCACGGAAAGGAACCATCAAGAGGGTAAAGCTCCCCGATCACTTCCCTAGCAGCTCCTTCGGCCAAGTCCCGAAATTCAGCGCACAGGTTGGGGAGCATGACGGTTTGGAGCATCTCAATGTCCTCCTCCTTTTGCTTGATGATGGCCTCTTTGCTCCGGATCACCTCCGCCTGGGCCTCAAACAAGTCCCTAAACTCGTTCCTCTGCCGAAGAAAGAGGTCGGCGCGCCCCTGAACAAAGCTAAACTTCTCCGACAGCTTCACAGCTTCGGCTGCCGCAGCCTCGGCCTTCGCTCTCTCAGCGAGGACCTCCTTTTCAGCGTCCTCCCTGAGTTTTCTCTCAGCCAAGAGCGCCTTCTCAGCATCTCCCCTAAGCGTCCGCTCATTGAGAAGATCCAGCTTTGCCGACGCAGCCACCCGCTTAATGGCATTACGCTCGTAAACAGCTCGAGCCACGGCCTTCTCCCCGCTCCACGAGACGAGCACCGGTAACCACGTTCCACCTCGCCAGCTCCCTAATTAGCTTCGTGCCTTCCTCTATAAGCTGGGAGACGGAAGCCTTCTGGGATGAAGGGACGGTGGTGACATTTGACCACCGACTGCGGCGGGAGTGGGAAGCCCTCTGGGATGAAGGGTTGACGGAGGCGCCTTGATCACCAACCTGCGCAGAGGTCCCCTCCACCTGATGCCCAACGAGAGCAGAAGCCGGCTGCGGCTGATCTACAAAAATTTAATAAAGGCATCAGTATCAACATGTATCGACGTATCGGAAAACAAGTCATCAGGGGCACCTAATGACCTGGCTAGATTTGAGCCACGAGATAGATAGGTACCTTGCCTGGCCTTCTTGGCCGGAGGAGGCACTTCCTTGCCAGCGGTAGGGGCTGTCCTTTTCCTCTTACAGACAAGGGGAGATTCCTCCGCATCGGAGTCCCCTTCAGAAGGAATATCAACAATCTCCACCGTCTCCTTCTTGGGGGGAGGGATGGGAGGTGGAGCCGGCGTTGACGTCTTCGCCGCCGAAGACGTTGTTTTCCGCGTCCGACGCACTACACCGCTAACGACCCTCGCCTGAGCCTCCTCCACGCTCAAGCCCTTCAGCCGTTGTTCCATAAGATCACTCGGCGACTTCCTGCGGTCGTGGGCTGAAGCCTTGGATGTAAGTTAGCAACGGTTCCATCTTTGTGCAGCCCCATTCTCCGAAGAATATCCTCAGACAAGTCCTTTCCAAAGTGGTCTGCGAAAGAAACAAAGCAAGAGTTAGAGCAGAGGAAATAAACCGAAATTCGAGGAGCAAGAGCATTAAGAGCGGCGATGGGCCTCACACCGACCCCACTCACCCAGTGCTAGGGCCGGTATGAAGCCGACATGGCAGAGCGGCTCATCCTGAAGGATGATCTGCGTCGGGGGAATCCATTTTTTCGGCACCCCACTCTTGTCCACCTCAAAGAGCCTCATTGCCAGCCTCTCATCCTCCTGGAGATAGACACTGCTGGCATCCATTTTGAGCTTCTTCCGGGAAACCCATCTATCGTGCTCCGCCTGAGTCTCACACCGCAAGTTAACTTGGTGCTGAAAAGAGCAGGGCAACGGATAGTCACCCGGCACCTTAACGTACACCCACTGGCCTTGCCAGTCCTTGCAAGAAGAAAGTTTGTTGACAGAGACATAACCCGGCTCCATCTCCACACTGTACCATCCGACACGGCCAGAAAATGGTTTAAGATGGTGTAGCCGGCGGAATAAATTCACCGTTGGAGCCTCTCCCTTGAAGAGACAGAGCCAGACAAAGCCGATTATGGTCCTAATAGCCAACGGGTGCAGTTGTGCAACGGCAACGTTCATGGCTCTAATAATGGCCATGACGTACACATTCAGCGGAAACCGGAGCCCGAACTCCAAATGCCGCATATACACGCCAATGTGGCCCGGTGGGGGGCAACAGACGGCCTGACCCTCCTCAGGGATAACAATTTCGTATCCCCTACCGAAGAAAAAATGGCCCTCGAAAAATTTCTCGCCTGAACAACTGGCGAGCTTATGAGTCCAAGCACGGTCAGAACGGACCTTACAGGCGTCGCCATGATCCATAACATACTGCCTCCCTTCATTAGGACGAGGCCTTTCCACTTCATCACCGAAATCATCACCAAAATCACCATAGGAGTCATCATCCTCCCATTCCTCCAAAATTTGAGGATCAACTTCAGGAGAAGGAGACCTAGGGCCCCCCGACGCAGGTTTACTAGGTCCAGCATCAGCAGAAGACATGTTCACAACAAATTACTAGCAAGATAAAAAAGAATTTGTTTGATTACCTTGAAGAAATACACTCGCCGGATCGAAGACCGAAGATTTGAAGAAAAGAAAGCCCTTGAAAGTTTAGAGAGATGAAGATTTTGGGAGAAAATTTTCGAAAATTTGAGGAAATGAAAGTAATGGCCAAAATCACGGAATAACTGCCCTATTTATAGGGAAAAGCCCACAAAGAAGGACCAATCAGGGCACAGCCCATGAAGCGTCAACCAATCAGCGAACAGACACGTGTCGGACATGCAACCACGGAATGTCAATTGTTGCAACAGTTAAATGTCAATCAACGCTACAGTAACCAAGCGTATTCAACACGCCCATTCACATCTCTTCGCCTGTTCATCTCCCTCAACAAATTCCTAGGTACCTGCTCTCTGCCGGCCACATGATCGACCAAGCCAGCAAGCACCGGCAGGGGGCAATCAAAAATAACCGGCACTCTCAGCCCTGGTCTCGGCCAGCGTCACATTCTTTCCCACATCGGATACCCTTTACGCATCCATGTGGAGGGGGGATATGGTACGGCGGCCTAACAAGAACCACGCCGATGCATCAGAAGAAGCCGATACCAGAAATTTTTCCAAAAATACTTACGCAGAATATACGCTCAACATACATCGGAGCCCATACCACGGCATAGACTACGCTGGGGGAAAATTGATGGGGCATATTCTGCACCGCTGACCAAGTCAACATATTGAGCAAGGTCAAGGGTATCCACAGCAAAGTCAACGACTTAGACAGTCTAGCCGATGGAGCCCATCGGCCTGTCACCTGGGTCTCGGCCAGACAACTAGCCAGCCGGGACACAAATCCGCGTACTCATATCCAAGACCCTCGGCGAGCCTGCCACAGGTCCATCGGCCGAGGGTACAACGGTCTTTTCACCTAATAGCCACTTGGCCACTTGGCCACTACGTGACAAAAGGTGAATGCCTATAAATACTCCTCAATCTTCATTGAGGAAAGGATCCATAAATTGACCTAATAACCACTATTCATCTGGTAATATCTTATCTCTCTACAATATACTCTTAGCCAAGTAATAACAACTTACCTCTCTAAGTTAACTGACTTAAGCGTCGGAGTGAGTACGCTCGGCCAAAGCCGAGCCCTCAGTTTGTTCATCGTTTCAGGAAAGATCAAAGGAGAATTCAAGCAAGGACATCATTCTACTAGCTACGAGTGGTAACAAATATCTGCTCTGGAATTACACCCGGAACAATATTAAATAAATATTAATAAAAACTATTAAGTTTAAGATGAGCAGATGAGATGAGCTGAATTTAGTGGAGTTGAGCTGAACTAAACTTAGCTGAGCTGGGCTGAACTAAATGGAGTTGAACTGAGCTTAACTGAGCTGAACTGAATGGAGCTGAACTAAACTGAACTGAATGGAGCTGAGCTGAACTGAATGGAGCTGAATAGAGCTTAGGTGAGCTGAAAATAAGTCAGAACGAATAGGACCTTAGTTTTTTTTTGTTAAGAAAAAAATATATGCACATAATAAGTCACATAACTTACACACAGGTAGACAGGCAAAAGCAACTCGATGCGATTGACTCGATCGGAAAAGGCTGACCCGAGGCTCGAAATTGACCTGAATTACATCACCCAAATGTGACCCAAAACTCAAATTAACCTGACCGGCCCAAATTCGAGTCATGTAGGACAAGATCATTTTTCAAACAACAGTTAATTTATGATGAAGAAGATTTTTTTTTGAAACATTCCCACATTTAACAAAGGGTTAGACATGCCCATTTATCTTAGTAAAACTAATATTAAAAATTATACATGTCATAAATTGTTACAAGTAATTTTTATCATGTCAATTTTGGACGGATAAATTTCATATGAAAATGATTTTACCCTGCTCCTTATACTTTTTTAATATTAATCACACAAAGCGCCTAAAACACAAATAAATAATCGCTATAAAAATACCCTTCTATCATCATAAATTCCCGAAAGCTAATATAACGATATTACCCGGGCAACGCCCGGACTTGAAACCTAGTATATACAAATACGATGGCACAATTTTCCTATTAAAATTAGGAAATAATTAAATATTATTTACAATTTTTCTATTAAAATTAGGAAATAATTAAATATTTAAAAAAATTCCTATTACAACTTAGAAAATTATACACTTATTATTATTATTATTAAAATAAATTATTTATTTACAATTTTTTAATTAAAACTCATTTTATTAAAATACTAGTTTGAATGCCCGTGCGTTGCAACGGGGTAATTAGCTTATTTATAATGTAAAAAAAAAACGTTATAAGTGTTTAATATTTACATTATATGTCTAATAATTTGTTTACATATTATTAAAATATCTCTTTCAAAAAAATAAAAGATTAATATATACGTGGGTTAACTCTTGTTTATAATTATATAATCACCCCACCTTATATTAATCGTTCGATGTGGGACAATTCTACTATTTATAAGTAATATATTCACAAAAATTGAATTTTTTTTTATGTGGGACAATTCTAATATTTATACGTAATATATATTTATCAAACCTGCATTATTTTTCAATGTGGGACAAATAACATACTCAGAATTACACCATCTTTTTTGCACTTAGTTCGACATCCAACCAGATCTCGAATACCGAATACAGACAATTGTTACTCATTATATCTAATAGTTATATTTAAATTTAATAATATGATCAAGTACTTTCCATTAATATTTGTACATTGTTTTTCTTCAAAAAAATTTAAAATAATTGAGATACGGAAATTTTCCGTATTACCCCTTAGTTTTGTTAGATTTTTCAGGTACCCCTACTTTTAAAAATCTGCCTATCGTAGTTTTGAGGTTCCATTTTTTTGCCCATGGTACCCCCTAATGTAAAGGCTGTTAAATGGACGTTAAGTTTGATGGCGTGACAATAAAATAACAATTAAAAAATAATACCCCCTTTATTGTTTTATTGGTACGGATATCTCTCTTTTAAATGCAAATTTAATTAACTATATCATTATAATATTCACTACTACAAATCCAGGCAACTACAACGCCCCTTTAACAACGATTATTCACGAAAATCACAATAGACGTTGTAGAATGTATGACGCGAATTTTACTAAAATAAATTACAACGGGTATGGTTATAAAAACCGTTGTTATTAGTTTTAACAACGGGTCACACATGCACAACCGTTGTTAATAATTTGGCGCAAAATTGGCGCAAAGTTAGTGAAAAGTAATCACAACGGTTATTTTTGAAACCCGTTGTTAAAACTTATTTAACAACGGGTGTTTTTTACAACCGTTGTTAAAACATATTTCACAACGGTTGTTGTTTAATAACCGTTGTCAATACCTTCCATACTATAAACCACACAAACAAGTCATCTGCTGACCACAAAACACAACCCTTAATACACAAACACAAACACAGCAGACAAACAAACACAAAACACATACACACTCTCTTTCTCTCTTTCTCTATTTCTCTCTTTCTCATCGTCGCTTTATCTTCTCGCCGTCACTGTGATTTCATCGTCTATTACGTTCGGTATTTATCAGGTAAATCTCGCAAAATCCTTTCGTTAGTTTCATCGTCATTATTTTCTTTTTCTATTTATTTCTTTTGCATGTATGTGTTTTTATCGACCATTATGTTATTTGTTTAAGTATTGTTCGCATAATTAGTTAGTAAAACAATGAAGAAGCATGATGAAGAAATAAGATAAACATAATTAATATATATATATATATTTATAAATACATAAATTAAAAAAAAAATTACATAAGTAAAAATGCAATTCTTATATTTTCATAGAGGATCTTATTCTGCTCTATCGTATCCGTCCTCTCCTCCTTGGCTATTTGGAGGTTCCGTTCGGCAGATTGCTATATCGTCATATAGCCGCAATCGCTGCCGCTCCAAATCAAGCCATCTTCTTTGGCGTGCTTGGTGCGGATCGAGCATCCGCAAGGTAGCTCCTGAAACTTTCCTCAATATGGAGGAACCAGCGGATGAAGTTGTTGTTGTTCTCGATCATGGTAAGAGTCTTAAGGATGAAATCATTCATTTTGTTGGAGTTTTTTGAGTTTGATTTGAAAGATTAAGTAGAGTTTGTTTTAGCAGTTAGAGTTTGGAGATGAATATATGAGATAATGGAAATGTTAGTTGAGATATGCAATGTATTTATACTAAGCAATGTGTGGGTTGAGTTAATTGCTTTTTAATTAATATATATGTTAGGAAGTTGTGCCATAATCATCATCATATCTCTCAATAATGCTGCTTCAAATCCTATTACTAACCCTTCTCATTCCATATTATCCGTTCATATGTACAGTGATGTCAGTAATAATGCATGCATCGGAATTCTAACAGGCCGTAATTATGCATGCATCTAGTAATATTTAATTTATTTATTTATTTATTTTTTAAGAACAAACAACAACGGTTATTTTAAAACAACCCGTTGTCTTTAGTTATAACAACGGTTTTGTATATTAAAACCCGTTGTTATAACTTTCCCCCAAAATTGAGTCACACTTTCCACAACGGGTTTTTATACATAAAACCGTGGTTAATAGTTTTAACAACGGTTTCCTTAAGTAAACCAACCGTTGTTAAAACCTTCTACAACGGACGCTTTAACAACGTCCGCTTTTTTATATAACAACGGTTTTTGACCGTTGTTATAGCCTGTATCTGTAGTAGTGATTGGAAATTTCTCATGGTAACCTTGAACTTTGATAGATTACACATGCTACCATGGACGTTTGTTTTCTATTTTTTTATCATAATTAAAATATGTGCAAATGATAAGAACATATACTCTAATGATAGAATATTTTTTAACACAATTCTAATTATATTATTTAAACATTGTATATTTACGGATTTACCACACCTACATTATTTTTCAATATGGGACATATAAAATCTATAGGTAGAAAATATAATGATATAAACTTTTAAGAGCTCTCCAAGACAATACTTAAGGGAATCAAAAGATTTTGGGTTGATGCCTAAGTTCCAAGGATGCTTATAGAATCACCCACCTTATGCTATATTTCGATGTGAGAAAATTCTACTTTTTATATGTAGTATATTTATCAGATATATATTATTTTTCAATGTGTGAGATATAACATACTATGAAATACATCATCTTTAATATGTGCAAATTATATAAAATCTATATATACTCTAATGATAGCATTTCTTACCATGAATCTAATAATATTATTTTCATAATTTTTTTACCGACATTATTTTGTCAAATGAAATTTAAAAGTTTTTATATAAAAATTAGAAACATCACTTGAATATAAAATAAGAAATACATAGTATATATTATAATAACTAAAAGATTTTCCAAACATTAACTTAGGTTAGAAATCATTATTGTAGAAACAGTAATACAAACTCTTTTAAGAGTTCTCTCTGACAATACTTAAGGGAATCAAAAGATTTTGGGCTATGACTTCTATTTATAATCATAAAATCACCATGCCTTATGGTAATATTCCGATGTGGGACAATTTTAATATTTATACAAAGTATATTCACCACACTTACGTTACTTTTCAATGTAGGACAAATAACATACTAAGTACACCATTTTTTTGTACCTACTTTGACATCAACCCGATTTAATAATGAGAAAATCCAACACAATACAATATACACTCTAATGATAGCATTTTTTTGTCACAATCTAATTATATAATTTTCATAAGATATTTTTTTTTCAAATGAAATATAAAGTTTTTATATCAAAATTATAAACATCAGTTTAATATAATATAGAAAATGTATATATATATGGGACATTTCTATTATTTATACATAATATATTCACAACACCTACATTATTTTTCAATGTGGGACATATAACATACTAAAAAGTCTATATCTTTTATATCAAAAAATTTTGGATTAATAACTAAGTTTCAAGGATGCCTCCTATTTATATTTATAGAATCACCCTACCGTATACTATTATTTCAATGTGAGATACATAATTTAATTATTTAGACGTAGTATGTTCATAATGCCTACATTATTTTTCAATGTGAAAGATATAAGATACCAAGAAATACATGTCTCTTCTTAAAAAACCACTATTGTATATATATTATTTTTCTTGTAAAACCACTTAGTCTCGATCATTAGATATGGATCTCTACATCGTACATATAACGACTCATTAACGCTCTATTACTCCATTCAGAAGACAACCATTAATAAAATCTTTAGTTTTGTATTGTGTCAGGAGACTACCATTAGTAAAACCTTTAGTTATTTTTTGATTTTCTTGTTCATATTCTTAACTCTTTCCCGGGTAGTTCCCAACGATTTCCACTTTATTTTTTATATCATATCGTAGATAATGAAAGAAAATCTTAAGAGCTCTTTAAAACAATATTTATGAGACTCAAAAAATTTTGGGTGGATACATAAGTTCCAAATATGCATCCTATTTATAATCATAGGATCACATCACACTACTACAGATACAGGCTATAACAACGGTCAAAAACCGTTGTTATATAAAAAAGCGGACGTTGTTAATGCGTCCGTTGTAGAAGGTTTTAACAACGGTTGGCTTACTTAAGGAAACCGTTGTTAAAACTATTAACCACGGTTTTATGTATAAAAACCCGTTGTGGAAAGTGTGACACAATTTTGGGGGGAAAGTTATAACAACGGGTTTTAATATACAAAACCGTTGTTATAACTAAAGACAACGGGTTGTTATAAAATAACCGTTGTTGTTTGTTCTTAAAAAATAAAAAAAAAATTAAATTAAATATTACTAGATGCATGATAATTACGGCCTGTTAGAATTCCAATGCATGCATTATTACCGACATCCTTTGTACATATGAACGGATAATATGGAATTAGAAGGGTTAGTAAACGGATTTGAAGGAGCATTATTGAGAGATATGATGATGATTATGGCACAACTTCCTAACATATTTATTAATTAAAAAGCAATTAACTCAACCCACACACATTGCTTAGTATAAATACATTGCATATCTCAACTAACATTTCCATTATTATCTCATATATTCATCTCCAAACTCTAACTGTTAAAACAAACTCTACTTAATCTTTCAAATCAAACTCAAAAAACTCTAACAAAATGAATGATTTCATCCTAAAGACTCTTACCATGATCGAGAACAACAACAACTTCATCCGTCGGTTCCTCCATATTGAGGAAAGTTTCAGGAGCTACCTTGCGGAAGCTCGAACCGCACATCAAGCACGCCAAAGAAGATGGCTTGACGGAGCAACGATTAGATTGCGGCTATATGACGATATAGCAATCTGCTGAACGGAACCTCCAAATAGCCAAGGAGGAGAGGATGGATACGATAGAGCACAATAAGATCCTCCATGAAAATATAAGAATTGCATTTTTACATATGTAATTTTTTTTTTTTTTAATTTATGTATTTATAAATATATATATATATATTAATTATGTTTATCTTACTTCTTCATGCATCTTGCTTCTTCATTGTTTTAGTAACTAATTATGCGAACAATACTTAAACAAATAACATAATGGTCGATAAAAACACATACATGCAAAAGAAATAAATAGAAAAAGAAAATAATGACGATGAAACTAATAATGACGGCGAGATTTACCTGATAAATACAGAACGTAATAGACGATGAAATCAACAGTGACGGCGAGAAGATAAAGCGACGATGAGAAAGAGAGAAAGAGAGAAAGAGAGAAAGAGAGTGTGTGTTTTGTGTTTGTTTGTCTGCTGTGTTTGTGTTTGTGTATTAAGGGTTGTGTTTTGTGGTGCACAGCAGACTTCATTTGTGTGGTTTATACAAGATATGGAAGGTATTGACAACGGTTATTAAACAACAACCGTTGTGAAATATGTTTTAACAACGGTTGTAAAAAACACCCGTTGTCAAATATGTTTTAACAACGGGTTTCAAAAGTAACCGTTGTGATTACTTTTCACTAACTTTGCGCCAATTTTGCGCCAAATTATTAACAACGGTTGTGCATGTGTGACCCGTTGTTAAAACTAATAACAACGGTTTTTATAACCATACCCGTTGTAATTTATTTTAGTAAAATTCGCGCCATACATTCTACAACGTCTATTGTGATTTTCGTGAATAATCGTTGTTAAAGGGGCGTTGTAGTTGCCTAAATTTGTAGTAGTGTCACCTTATACTAATCTTTCGATGTGGGACAATTCTACTATTTATATGTAGTATATTCACCACACCTACTTATTTTCCAATGTGGGACTAAACATACTAAAAAAATATACAATTTTACGTATTAAGAAGTACACCATCTTTAATATATGCAAATAATATGAAATTTATACTCTAATGATAGCATTTTTTAACACAAAGCTAATTATATTATTTTCATAATTTTTTTAACGATATTTTTTTGCCAAAAGAAATGTAAAAGTTTGATATAAAAATTGAAAATATCACTTGAATATAATTTAGGAAATATACATATTATAATAAATAAAAGATTTTCCACTTTATTTTTTACATCAAAAATTATACTTTCCTAAATTGATTTTTGATGATGTGGACGCTCTCAGATCGCTCGAAAAAACTCTCTTTTATATATATATATAGATTACTTTATATTAAAAATTAACCACTTTTCATTATTATGAAGTTACCACTTCTAAGTTATAATAAAATTACTTCATTTTAACATATAACCATCATTGTCAATAAAATGATCACTTTTTCTTTTATCTTTTGCACCATACAATTGTTAATCTGGTGTAAAACGGTCTTTATACATGTAACGGTAAAATAGATCCAAATACAATTCTATGAATGAATAAAAGTTGTTAAAAAGAATTCAGTTTTACAATTAATTTGTGTAAATCGTGTTCATAAGTATTTGTGTTTTAATTGATAAATAATTAATAATGTAACCTACAAATTTGTTAAAGTTTCTAAAAAATCTTTATACACCGAGGTAATAAGCAATCCGAAATATTCTCTCTAAAGTGCAATCCGTTAAATAAGGAAATAATAGAGGTGATCATGGGTCGGGCCAATGCGGGCTTGGGCCGGGCCTTTCTAACAAAAGCGACCCATTTGTGTGGGTTGGGCCGGGTCGGGCCAGATGCGTGTGCTTATTTAGCAAGCCCAAACCCGGCCCTTATGGACTCATGCGGGCTTTTGGGCCTAAATGGGCTTTTTCAGGCCCTAAAATTTACGACTTACCCTAGGAAATAATTAGCGTAATACCTTCAGTTACAATTTTTAAAACATACATAGTGTATAAAATTGCACAAAATGTGATGAAATGCATATGAATTGCTCTCTAAAATAAAATAATGACAAAAATCACCACTTTAGAATGTTTAATCATGCATTCTTAGATATGATTTATGTTATGCATACTTTGTTTTATAAATCTAAAAAAATATACTTGAGTTTAGGGGTGAACAAAAAGTGGTCCGGACCGGCAAATCGGACTGACTCGGACCGGCCGGTCCGGTCCGGTCCAGACCGGATACATACCGGTCCGGTCTCCGGGTCCCAAAAAATATGGTGACCGGTCTCCGGTCCGGTCCGGTCCACATTAAAAAATCAAACTAAATTTGCCTTATAAATTAGTACCGGTCCGGTCCAAACCCGGAAAAAACCGGACCTAAAGGGTTCCGGTCCGGGTCCCCTTTTAACCGGTCCGGTCCGCGGTCTTGGGATATGTGGTTATCCGGTCCGCGGGTTCATCCGGTCCGGTTTTAGACCGGTGAACACCCCTACTTGAGTTTGTAAAGAGTTTGGTATAACTTTAACGCTATTTTAATAGGTTTTATTAGAAAAAATATTCATTATTAATAAATATGGGCCGGGCCGGGCCAAAATTTGGGCCAAACGCTTGGCCCAAACCCGGCCCCAAAATATTTTGGGCCTTTTTAGGCCGGCCCATGGGCTTTTTTGGGCCAAAACTAAAGGCCCAAACCCTTCAAAAACCGGGCCGGGTAGGGTCAATGGGCTTGGGCCATTTGATCAGCTCTAGGAAATAAATAAGATTTTCTTTGTTTAAATTATTATTATCCTGAGACCGTCTTTCCAAAGTTTTAGTGATACAATTTTTATTTTATTTTTTTTGTGATGAGGAAATTCGCTGCTGCTATTTTCGGTACATACTAGATAAATTCTTAGATATACATGATAGTTTGCAAATAGTTTGTAAATAATATATATCAGATAAGTCATTCGAGAGTGACAGACTCAAAATTTAGGAGGCGTGATTATTATACGTTATTTATGGGGCTAAACTAAAACAAAATTAGAAGTGTCCAAGGAAGATGCAGTCAGTGATAAAGGAGAAAAGAACGCAAACGAAAAAAACTCAAATTTTGACAACACACACTTATTTTCTAACTGAAATGTTACGTGACATATCTTCCCCTTCGTTCTTCATTTCTATTGCATCATACAACGATCCACTTATTTTTCTGTTTATTCATCATCTCATTTACTATCGATTGCTTCATAATCTTCTCGATACATATTTTGCATCTGTGTTTTAATATCATCAACAAGGTATATATTTAGTTTACTTTATTATCTAATATTCAATGTTCATGATTTTTAAGTTCTTATTAGGCATTAATCACACTATTTAATTTGCTTGTTTCAAATCATGATTGGTATTGTCACTTTGATGTTACATTTTTGTAAATCGAGTTGTAGTTACATAAATATCAATGCTGACGAGTTTTGAACCCGGGCCCATTTGAGTGCTGTACTTTTTGATGGTACATTTTTCTCTCTTTAGAAGGAAATGATATACTGTATTGATTGTCTTTTACAACTCATCCGAATTATCCACACGAGGATTTGATAATGTAATTGATTATAATAACGTAAAGATAGATGTACTTTCTCTGTAGTAATCAATAGTTTACATATAAGTAATATTTTTTGGAGGTTTGTAAACTATTGACAAGGATAGAGGAAAATATGTTAATTACAGCAGTTGGTAACATCAAAATCTAGAAAAATGTAATTTTTGATGTTTGATTCAATGATGTTTTGTTATGAGTACTAACTCAATGATTGGGTGAAAACTAATCATGGGTGTAGGGTTGGCCTTTATGTTTGCACATATTCTAGAATAATACGGTCTCATATGTAAGACGGTCCTTTTGGTAATGTTTTTAACACTCTCATGAAGTGCATTGTTTTCTGTAATACTGTAGAAATTTAACTAGTTGAACAACTGCTTATCAATTTTACTGTCATATTCGAGCTGCAGTCGGCTTACATACTTGATCAGACGAATGTTCTTTTAAAATTCATTAATAAAAGGGTTGTTTTCTACGATTTCTACAGATTTGTTCAGACGATCTTAAGCATTCTGTTTACTTCTGCTGAGTATAATATCTGACTTCCTGATTGAATTCTGTTTCTTGTCTCCAGTGTCACACTGTAAGTCGATTATACTGTACTGCTACTCGAACATTCTCCTGTGAATGGGTTTTGAGGCGAAGATTTGTATATGACCATTATGACAAATTGAGAATGTTCAATCTGCAACAAGTATAGAGGAGTCATAACTTGAATTTCTGAGAACATGTCGAGGGGAAGAGCAGAAGGAGGTCAAAGGGGAAAACTCATACCAATTCTACTAATTACACTCGTTCTTGGTTTGGTTTACTATTACTCGCGAAACCATGGTAGCTCACTTGAGTTGGGACGTAAATCACTACAAAGGCTGGGAAATACATTCAGCGGGGAAGATGAAACTGATTCTTCAACAAATGCTGGCAATGAGGATCATAGTTTAGTGCTGAAGAGCATTCCTGTGAGTCCAATATTTGATTCTAGATCCTTTATTTTTAGCCTTCCACTTTTGGGCAAGACGGAGTAGCCTGAAATTTAACTCGCTGCCTCTAGGCTCTAGCCTAAAATGTTGGCCGAGACAAAAAGGAGTAGTAAATTGCCCTAAGATAGTTTTACCGAAGTTTTGCCATTTTTAGCATGCCTGTGATGAAAATGCTGATTTTACTGTCATTGGTTTTCCTCTTGAAAGGTGTGTGATGATCGACATTCCGAGTTAATTCCTTGCCTAGACAGACATTTCATATACCAAACAAGGTTGAAGCTTGACTTAGCCTTGATGGAGCATTATGAACGACATTGTCCACCTCCTGAAAAGCGTTTCAACTGTTTAGTTCCACCACCACCAGGTTACAAGGTATTTGTTGTTTCGGATACTTTCAGACTGGTTTCACATTGGCTTAATTTAGAGTAAATAAACCCGAGTATTTTGAGAGACCGCCTCATGCAATCATGTGTAATTTTTATGGGTACAGGTACCTATAAAATGGCCAAGAAGTAGAGATGAAGTATGGAAAGCAAATATACCTCACACTCATCTTGCAACAGAAAAATCTGATCAGAATTGGATGGTTGTTAGAGGTGAAAAGATTGCATTTCCTGGAGGAGGAACTCACTTCCATTATGGTGCAGACAAGTACATCAGAGCAATGGCTAATGTAAGACCATCCATGCTCTATTCGCAATTCATCCATCAGTTGGTTACGAGTATAAGATTCGTTTTCTCATAACTTAAAAATAACCCGGACTAACTTTTCGAGTGAAAATTAACAGTTCAACAATGTTACTTTTAGGGTGTGTTTGGATTGAGGGAATTGGAGGGAAAAGAAAGGGAGGGAGAGTAGGGAATTGAAAATCTCTTGTTTGGATAGCAAATGAGGGTGGAGGGAAATGGAGGGGAAGATATTTGGAGGGATCTAATTTCCCTCCTCCAAGCCTAATCAAAATCTCTCCATAATAGGCAAGATTTGGAGGGAAATTGTAACCAAACACCCACACTCCATTTCACCTCCCCTTCCCTTCTCTCCCTTTCCCTTCCCTCCTTCCCCCTCCCCTCCCCTTCTCTCCACTTTTGCTATCCAAACACACCCTTAGGGTGTGTTTGGATAGCAAAAGTGGAGGGAAAGGGAGGGGAGGGAGAAGGAGGGAAGAGAAAGGGATGGAAGGGAAGGGGAGGGAGAATGGAGGAGGTCATTTTCCCTCCAAATCTTGCCTTTGTTGGAGAGGAAATAATTTGGCTTGGAGGGGGGAAGTGGAGGGATTCATTTCCCCTCCCCTCAAAATCCTTCCACCTCCATTTTGCTAACCAAACAAAGGATTTATCATCCCTTCCTTTCCCTCCTCTCTCTTTCCCTCCAAATCCTCCTATCCAAACAGACCCTTAGTTTAACTCGGCAATTCTTTTCCTAGGATTTTCCCATTCCTACCTATTTCGTCTTCTGAATGATGATTGGTTGTTCTTTCCTTGTAATTCTAGATGCTCGAGTTTCCAGATGACATTATAAACAACGAGGGGAAGGTACGGACAGTGTTAGATGTCGGATGTGGAGTCGCAAGTTTTGGAGCATACTTACTGAAATATGATGTGATAGCAGTGTCATTAGCCCCAAATGATGTGCATCAAAACCAAATTCAGTTTGCACTAGAGAGAGGAATCCCGGCCTACCTCGGTGTCTTAGGAACAAAACGACTCCCATACCCGAGTAGATCTTTTGAACTTGCACATTGCTCACGTTGTAGAATCGACTGGCTTCAAAGGAATGGCCTTTTACTTCTGGAGTTGGATAGGGTTCTTAGACCAGGAGGCTTTTTTGCTTACTCCTCTCCTGAAGCTTATGCTCAAGACGAAGAAGACTTGAGAATTTGGCGAGAAATGAGTGCTCTTGTCGAAAGGATGTGCTGGAAAATTGCTGAAAAAAAGAACCAAACTGTGATTTGGGTCAAACCTTTGACTAATGATTGTTATATGGAAAGAAATCCAGGGACTCAACCTCCTCTTTGTAGACCAGATGATGATCCTGATGCAGTTTGGGGAGTAAACATGGATCCTTGCATTACGCCTTATTCTGACCGTAAGTACTCTGAATTTTGCACTCTTATTTGTTGATAAACCTTGAATTCTCATATTGTCCGATCATACGACTGCCATTTGTATTTTTTCTTCGGCGTGATTATTGGCAGTCCTTCCACATTTTTGGAACTTTTTCCATTTCTTCTGCAGGAAACAGGACTATGTCATATATATTGTTTGATTTGTTTCCGTTCCAAGAACTCATGACATGGGTTTACTGTCACCGTCAAAAAAACGGTGAACTGAATTCTTAGGCTTTAACTTCATTGCAGCCTGAAGTGCTTAAAATGTGACAGTCCAAACTCTGATGTACTGTGTTGTCTGTGTAGCATTTGCTTGCTAGAGAAAATGACTTATTACATCTTCAAATTAAGTGAAGTTTGCACCAAAACTGGTCGGTGGTCTCTTAAAAAAGTTGTGCAAGGTTTTGATTCCTAACTCTTGCGAATCAAAAATGGAAAAAACGTCAGAAGGGGTTTAACCGTCATTTAGCCTGCAGTATCCTTGAGGAGACTGCTTCACATGTCAGTATGATTAGCAAGTTAGGGTCTTTATATGGTCTATAGTTTTATACTTCATAGATCAAGTTCTTATCAACTCTGTATCAAATTAGATGATCATGGAGCAAGCGGAAGTGGATTGGCTCCATGGCCGGATAGACTATCCTCTCCACCGCCTCGTTTGGCTGAACTCGGCCTCTCCCCTGAGATGTTTGAAAAGGACACGGTAATCCATCTTATTTAATTTTTTTATTTAAAATTAATGATTGAATGCATAGTTTCTTCTCCATTCATGTCGATAACTGTGGTCATCCGGTCCACCATTTTCTAAGATTCCGGTTTCCGGTCCAGTCCGGGACCGGGTTTTTTCTGGTCCGGACCGGTTTGGACCAGAAAGAACAGATTTAATGTTTTGTATATTTTTGTTCCTTGAAAATATATTATAATCCGGTCCAATGGACCGGAATTTGAAAAGGTACGCAAATTATGTCATATTCCGGTCCAACCGGTCCGGTCTTGGACCGGAATGTTTCCGGTCCGGTCCCTGGTCCGGAATTTTTGTAATCCGGTTCGGTCCCGGTCCATATTTTTTGCCGATTCCTATTCCGGTCCTATTTTTGTAATTCATGGTTTTAGCATTTGCCTTATATATGCAGGATATGTGGCGTAAAAGACTTCAAGGTTACTGGAATATGTTAGGACCGAAAATCAGACCCGATACCCTGAGAAACTTGATGGACATGAACGCCAACATGGGTTCCTTTGCGGCCGCTCTCAATGACAAACCTGTTTGGGTTATGAATGTTGTGCCTGAGGATGGACCAAACACCCTCAAGATTGTTTTTGATCGAGGCCTAATCGGCTCTATTCACAACTGGTATGCTTATTTATTTATATGGTCAACTGATTCTTCTTATGCTGTCAAAAAAAAACTGATTCTTCTTATAAACTTGTTATATCTTAACATTGCAGGTGTGAGTCATTCTCAATCTACCCGAGAACATATGATCTACTCCACGCGTGGGCTGTGATATCCGATACTGAAAAGAAAGGTTGCAGTGTGGAGGATTTACTGATAGAAATGGATCGTATTCTTCGACCTGAGGGTTTCATTATCATTAGAGATAAGCAGTCGACAGTGGAATACATCAAAAAGTATCTCCCACAACTACAATGGGAGGCTGTTGATTCTAGTCCAGGCTCGGATGAGGAAGAAGATTCGACTGTTTTGCTTATCCAAAAGAAGCTCTGGCTTGTAAGCGAGGGTGTCACCGATTCTGGGTAGATTCCATAAGTTGATTCGTTTATTCTTTGATTGATTCTTGACAGCAATCGTTCGTGTTCTTTGCAATTCTTCTGAAGTTTAATAATCTACGAAGTTTCTGCTTCGTACATAAGAGTAAATGCTATCGAACAAGAAATGCAGTCACATCTGATTATATTTTCCGGATGTGCCCTTGTCAGCTAATCTAGTTCAGGTCATTAAGTGATTGTACTCGTGATCTAGGTTCGGATACAAGATGTCAAACTACCAATTACCCTTCTAGCTCCTTGATAGCAGAACTAATATCAATTATATTCTACTGAATTGGTCAGTTATTTTGTTGTCTTCTGTAACAATTCCTGGTTTCATACACCATTACAAAAGCAACAACTCGGGAGGTCTCAGCCGAAGCCTACTCTATTTAAGCTTATATGAAACTGATCACAGTTCACACACTTCTCTAGACATAGCTAACGGGTCAGTCAAGCACAGGTCAAGTTCCGGATTAAATTTACTTCTTCAAGTTGTTCTTTTGGAGTCCGAGTTAGTAAACAGAACAGTTTGAGTAATACACTAACTTGATGCAGTGAAAGAATAGGATGAATGAATTGAAACGAGAGAATCAAAAGAAAACATAGTTTTGACATTTCATAATAGAATGTTAATACTTACTTGCGGTCCAAAAGCCAAAGAAAATTACATTTAAGACAACTAACAACAAGAACGCCTTCTGGTTTTCAAAGCTGTGCTTCTAACTAGCAGGCAACAAGAAAACCCAAGCTTCTTCGTAACTTAATAACTTCAGTACTTTTTAGGGGGTTGTTGGGTTGGCAATAGTCGAAATCGCTTCTTCAAGAGAACTCGTTCCCTTGAGTACTTGTCATCAGGTGAAAAGCGAGCTGCATAGTCGATTCACTAAAAGATTAGAAGATGCAGCAAGAAAAAATATGCAGACTGCGGAGGCAGTACAATTACACAGCATAGACAGGAGTTAGCTCTATAACACACACATTCCTACATCCAAGCCATGACTACAAGACATTATCACACTCTCTGTGGAATAAGCACTAACTTAACAGACAACACTAAGAAAAACTAACGGACAATTTTAGAAAGGCTAATCAATTTACTAGCATAGGTAAACAAATTCCTTGTTCAGTAATACATAGACGATTTACACTCCCTCCGTTCCGGTCAATTGTTGTCCTTTAGTTTTGGCACAAAGACCAAGGAAAGAGGAGAGAGCCAATAACTAAATGACAAGTGAAACAAATTGAGTGTACATGATCAAAATGTTCATCAAGTTCATTCTTAAAATAGAAAGGACAACAATTGACTGAGATACCCAAAATGAAAAAGGACAACAAATGACCGGGACAGAGGGAGTATATGTTTCTAATTTTCATGATCAAAGCATTAGCAACAAGTGAAAGCGCAGTGAAGTGAATGCGTAGCAGATTGCAGATGCACTACAATTACAATGCAGTATATAGGAGTTGGCTCTAAAGAAAGACAGTCACCCAGGCTACGACTTAACAGTTAACAATACCAAAAAACAGCGGCGACTTCAGAAAGGCAGTCAATTTACTGGCATAGACATAAACATCCTTGTTCATTAATATATCAATAATTTGTACATGTTTGGCCAAAGCACAGTAAAGTGAAAGCATAGAGAAGTTATGCAGGTAGGAAGCGATGCCAAGGTGAACTAAAGCGAGGCGAAGGGAAGGCGAAAGCGTAACTCAGCAAGAAACCAGCAAACATCGTATAACAAAGCAATTTAATTACTTCGCATCAAATACTGCAAGGAATTACCATACATAAGTAGAAGTTTGAGTGTACCTGGATGAGCTGATTCTGTGGCTAAACCAAGAGGACTTTCCTTCTGCAATAACATATTACATATAATCAAATTTCCAGTTTAATTAAAAAAAAATAATACTTCCTATGTTTCTTCCTTCACGGTTTTTAAAATCCGCTCACATATTTTGAAAAACGTATACAACTCAATGGAACGGAAAATGGCAATAAATTAACAAAAGAAATACAAATAATATAAGGAATGAGAAAAAAAGAGGGACCTTGGTGGTGTAAACTTTGTCGCCATTGTCGTTGATGTAAAACTGGAGATACATTTTCTAATTGTTTTTAATGAGCTTAATCTGCAACAAAGGAGAGCAAGATTAACGATAAAGATAATTTGTAATTGAAAAGCTAAAAAAGAAAAAGAAATTGAAAATTTGAGGAGGAAAGAGGGAAGAACAGAAGTTTGTTTACCTGAGTGACGACTTTGGGAGAAATTGAAAACCCTAATTTTGATTTTTCAAGGCGTGTGCATATATGATGCGTTCGCGGGAGTTTTATGGGCCGGCCTCTTACTTCTCCTCTTAGCTAAATAACGGCCAGTAGTGTTATCTTATTGGCAAATTTAACCCGATCCGATGTTTTTAACATGAACTATTTGAAGTTTGATGTAAAATCCTCCCTATTACTAAGAGAATAAAAATTCTTTTAGTTTTTTCTCCAAAAAGCATCTAGCTAAATAAGGTAAAAAATAAAATTTTATTTCATACCCTTCAAAAAAAAAAAAAAAAAAAAATTCTTTCATTATATTATTATTTTTTCAATGAATATATATTCTTATAAATAAACTCTAATTTTTTAAATAAATTCATAATTATGATTTTTTCATTAAAATAAAATAAAATAAAATTGATATTAAATTATAAAGTATAAGTTGCTAAATTTTTCAGTAATGCAATAATTATTACTGTAGAGAATAACTTGACACATGCTTACTATTAGCTTCGTGACAAAAAAACATTCACTAAAAAAAATTCACAACTTAAATAAATTTTTTTATTTATTAGTTTTCCATTTCAATTCTTTTGTTTCATATCAAAATATAATGGAGTGAACTGATAAATATTAATGAGGTGCAAATTTTAAAAGTATAAATACTCCTATATACTAAGAGAATACAACTTCTCTAAAGTTTTCCCTCCAAAGTGCTCAAAATTATATATGAAAACAAATTAGATTTTCATTTATTAAACTAATAATTTTCTATTTAAAATAATCTATACATAAAAACCGCATCTCCTATTATTAACTTCGTGACGAAAAACGTTTTTTTTAAAAAAAAATTGATGTAGTTAAAATATTTTCATAAAAAACACAATTCATGGAATTATTCAATTCTTTTGATTAATTTTAATATTAGTTATTTTGTATAAAAATTCGCGAGATATAAATCTAAAATCTATAACTAATACACTAAAAATTAAAAGGTCTATATTTACCGCGCATTTGCGCGGGATCTACACTAGTGGATAATCAATAAGGGGATGTCAAATAGAAACTGAATATTTGGTGAGCTAAAAGTAAGCAATTTTATACGTACGATCATAGACTTTTGATCTCATTTATTTTCTAATTCAAAATCTACTATTATGTGGAAGTACGATCATAAAAGGCTAATAAGAGAAGGTATTCTGCATGGTAATATGATTTTTAAGAGGTCAATAGTTACCTGGTCGATTACATGTGATAATTTTTACCTTCTCAGATTGAGGGATTAAGATTTTATATGTTTTTAACATGTCAAAGATTCGCTTTATCATACTATATATTAATCCTCTAACTCACCGCTGACATGACACTCTATATAGCAAGTTGAATTGACATGGTAATCAGAGAATTACGGAGGGAAAATAAAGTTATTGAGAAACAAATCTTTGTTATATAAGGAAATAAATATTTTTTAATTATCAACAAATATATTAATTTTAATTGGCAATCAGAGACATATGAGTAATTAAGAAAAATAAATTATTATTATATTTATTTTATATTCAATTATCATACACTACATTCAATTATCATACATTTTTAGTGGCAATTAAAAAGTTGAAAATATTTTTCTAGATTGTAGAAAAGTAAAATATTACAATTCCATTGTTTTTCTGGGCTGGAGTTTATCCTTTTTTTTATTGATAAATGAATATTTAAATTAAATAAAGGAAAAAAAAAAGTAAGAAAAACCAAATTCATATAACTAATGAATCATAGTTCGTTGTTAACATTATGACCATATATATTGCTTCAATCTAAACCATCAACTAACAAAATTTAATATTTTCTGATGTAATTTGACAAAAGATAAATAATAGCTAATAGATGAGTGAAATTTTATTCAATGAGCATAAATCACATCCCGAATTTTTTCGCACACAAGAAGTTGATAAATTAAGATTTGAATAGTTTTTCAATAAATATATCAAGCAAATAAAATTTTTTATTAAACTTTAATAAAATAATCAATTTAATAGATTAACGGGTAAGTGGTTATAAAACAGGAACAAAAACTCCATCCTCTCCCATCACCTATAATGGGTACAATATTTAATGACCATAATTGTTCCACCGACAACTCTTTATAGCTTTAACGATAGTTGGCAATATATAAGTATTGTATTCATACAAATATAATTTTAAAATCATTTTTATATAGCATAGATGAAAACAACCCGTGAATTTCACGGGTTTAAACCTAGTTCGCCTTTATTCACGGATCTCTTCGATCTTCGTTTGATAATTCATGTATGCACTGCAAGAGATTTTATGTGAATTTATAGTGAAAGATGAGGTAATACCATAAAAAAGGAAAAAAGTCATTGGTCCAATGACTATTACCTAATACTAGGTAGCATCTCGTGTTTTGCACGGTCTGTTTGTATATTTTATTTTTATAATTGAACGAAAAATAATATAACTGATATAATATGACATTTAGTATTTTACTTAAAAATAAGGGGTTGATTTTCGCAGTAGAGGTTTTACTCATTGCAATACACTTTTGACCCTTTTACCCCACATTTTCTCTCTTATCTACTTTTTCATTGTACTGCATAGAGAAAAAAACTCATGAACATGCACTACTACATTGTGATCCTGTAGCAACACTTCGCTATTGTTGCATAATGTCGTATAAATGTTGCTTTAGAGTTTATGTAACACTTAATGAAGTGCTACATAAAGTCTTGTTGCATTAGCTCAGTGCAACACTTAATGCAACACTTTTCAAACTAAAGCAACACTTTTATAAAGTGTTGCATATGTTATGCTAATGCAACGCTTTTTTCAATTTCAAAGGCAACATTTTTATTTGCTAATGCAACACTTCTTGTGAAAAAATAGCAACACTTCCTGAACTAATGCAATACTTTTCATGTTGAAAAGCAACACTTATAACAAACAAATGCAACATTTTTATTTTGCAAGCGCAACACTAGTTACGTTCAATAACAACACGTGTAATAAACAAATACAACACTACTACTTTATCCAAAGACAATACTTAATTGTAATTCTCACTGATTGTGCATTCAATTGCAAATCATTCCAAAATTACAATAGATTCAGTCTAAAAATGAATGTCATTACATTTCCAAAAAGAATCAAAAGTAGAACTTAGCAAATGTTTAAGTAGAAAAAAATGTAGCAAATGTTTAAATAGAACAAATGAGTAACGATTATTATATTAAAAGTCTTCATTGTTGTACTTTGGACCATATGTATGTTGCCACCCGAACAGAAAATCAACCCACGGCAAAATAATAATACCTCAAATGCAACCTGTAACATAAAAATGGAACAATTAGATTTGAGGATCGCGGAATATTTAAAGGTATGCCTACAATCATAGCCATCTCAGCCAACAAGTACTGTGAACGTCACTATAAGGTATGCCTAGGCTGCCAAAGTAAGATCACATTGAATAATAACAAATGCACTTCCTGCCCTCCAATTAATAGAGCTTTTGCAACTTTGGTCAAGCATAAGCCATGTTAAATGTGACAAGCCTAGCCAACAAATCAGAATGTTAAATCTGATCTTTAACCAATTCTAAATGAAAAGGGTACACTTTAACCAGCAAAATGTTCCCACATTAAAACAAGGGGGCAATTCTCATCAATAACTCCTCACATTCATCGACAAGACTTATGGGAGAAAAGAGAGAAAAATAAAGAATCAGCAATGAAGAAGATATATACATACCTCAAGATAAGTACTCCTTGACAACTTCTGGAGGTAGCCTTTCTAAAAACTTTGTTAGTATTTGCTCTCTCATTAACTCTCTTTCATTTTCAATATCTTTTTCCATGCTTTCTAACTCGGCCTTCCTCTTGAGATATTCTTCTTCCTGTTCTTTATTTCGTCTACTCATTTCGTAGTCCATGTCTTTCCGCAAATCTTCACGTAAACTAGTCTTTAGAGACTCCAAAATTTCCCCTGGAACCACATAAGACGTGTGTACCATTCACCTCCTTTAACTTTTTATTAGACACGCTCCTGCCAAATAATCTACGACGACCGTCATATTCCTTGCCCATGACACCCAAAAAGGGGTCTGGTTGGCATTACCCATCATCAGGTACATACGTCTTTATTTCTGTCTATAATTAGACAGTCACTCGTCAAAAATTTTTATCAAAGCATCATAGTAACTATAAACATGACAGGATTGATTTACTTACTATCTTTCTTTCTATATCGTCATATGACTCTTTGTACTTTTTTCCTGTTTTTCTTTCACGAGTATGCTCAAACATCTTAGCAAGAGAAGGTGGCTCTTTGTCTGGATTTTCATTTGTCTTTAAATTGAGCAAAACTTAATTTATGCTTCAGTTAATATTATCTACGGTTCATATAACTGATGACAGCCATTAAAATTACCAGTTCCTCGCGTATAACTGCAAAACGTTTTGGGCCAGCGGTGTGCATATTTTTTTTAGCCAACCGACGATCACGGTTACGAGAGCATCGCCTCTACACATTAGAGCAATGCATAGATATTGAAACATACTAGTGTAATTAAAGACGATATCTATAGCATATTAAGCTAGGCAAAAAAATTTCAGATTAATAAATTCAAGTATAAGGGGTTGAATATCACCTTCTCAGATTTCTTTTTCCATGTGGCAAGTAATTTTAGAAAGTCGTCATCAGGAACTAGGTTAGATCTGTTTCTCCACCTACTTTTATCATCTTTATGCCTGTAGAAATGCTTCTTCTTGAAACGACATTTATGGACTCTCCAAGCATCTCTAACAGTCTTCATCACCCAGTCTTTACCTTCATCTGGTACTATATATTTTGTCTGCATAAAATAAAATGATTTCGTATAAGTTTGAAAAAAAATAAATGGGCGCTACTGAATTCAAATAAGTTGTAATTTAAAGGATGCATACCAAGACATATGCCCAAAATTTATCTTTGTTAGGGACTTTCCGCCAAGAGTCAAAGACTAAAGGTGCATAGGTATAATCTCGAGCTAATGTACCTAAAAAACGAAAAAATTCACCTACAATGTTTTGTTTTTGAACTATGAGACCAATTGGTTGCCCAAACTCATTTATGAACATCCAAGGTGGCAAATTGTAATTGACCAACACAACGGGCCATGTACTGTGACATACACTCATAGTTCGAAATGGATTGAACCCATCAGAAGCCAAACCTAACCTTACATTTCTAGGTTCATTAGAAAATAAAGGGTATAGTGAATCAAATTCCTTCCAAGCTGACCCGTCAGCAGGGTGTCTTAGATACCCATCTTTAGGACGTTTATCAGCATGCCATGAAAATAAAGGGTATAGTGAATCAAATTCCTTCCAAGCATGTAAAAATAATACATTTAGTATTTTAAATTTAAATAATAATTGTCTATGATTGCAAACAAGAAAAGTGGTTCATATATAATTCCAAACAAGAAAAGTGGTTCATATATAAGTCTACACAATGAGGCTTAACCAAAATGGGGACTCCCAACAATGAAATAGTTAACCAATCGTATCATCTTAGATCCTATCTTAACTGGTAGTGCAACAAAAATTAGTCAAATAGAATTACCAGCAATGGTCCAGCATTATATAAGAGCTTAATCCTAAAAATAAGCATGTTACTTGACAATGCTAGCTTTCACATATTTTGCTATACTTACTTAATCTATGAAATGAAAAATCCAAGGATTTAATGACACAAACACAAAAAAAATAAGCTAACAAGAAATTTCCACGGAATCCCGAATACTCAGCTATGTCTCAGAAATGGCTATTTTTTTCAAAAATTACATGTTTTTCGCCTAAATTAAAGTGGTGTCTTCTAAATGTTCTAAGTTGAATAAGCAATGAGTCGAGTTTGTACTGTGTAAGTTACTATTTATACTCCTGGCAAAAAAAAAGAAAAAAGAAAAAAGAAAAAAAAAACTGCCAAAGTAGATACCTGAGAGGAATCAGATAGTACTTCTCGTTGCTTTCTTTGTAGTGCTTAGCCTGATCAATTGAAACACGCAAAGCATAAGAATACATCTAAAGACTACACATCCTCCATAATGACGATCTTTCTTTTACTCTTACACTGATCAATGCTCACATTCAAATTAAATTTCATATCAGAAGAGGATAAATAAGATTGCTCATGCATTGTCAAATACAGAAAACAAATTGTTGATGGCAAACTAAATTGACCAAAATAGTCTTTGACAACTAAAACTAAATACAGAACTACCTATCAAGTCATTCATCGTTAACTTAACCAATCTACCTATCAATAGAACGTATCAAACCATACATAGATCTACCCCTTAGCAATTGGAACTTGGAAGAACCATCCACAGTTCATAAATTCTGTCTAGTAACCAAAACCTATACATAAATCTTACATCTCCATTCTAAAACAGTCACAAATGACTTGTGCCAAACTGACCAAGCAAATTCGGGAAGCAAATGACCCCCATCTCCTACAATTGAACATTAATTATCCCTTCTGACACAAAATTCGGATCGAAAGCGAGCATAGGTAGAAAACAACCAAACTCACTTACTCACATGAGTGATGCTCGTCTATGTAGGTAAATATTATAGTTAGACAAAGTCCAGATTTCAGACCTTCTTGAGAACCAAAGTTGAAATCAGCTCAATAAAACCAAACAAACCAATCTCAAATACACTACTGCAACTACAAGTATTTCTTTATTATTCATAATTTTGATTAATCACACCTTTATTACCCTCTAAGCACAAATTTCAACGAACCAAGTCTACCTGCTTATTATGGATTAATCTTCAGCCAAATTGGTACCAAAGTAAAATCTAATCTAGATGATAAAGTGGGTAGTAACTACTGTAATTAAACTGGACAATTGATTAGTGGCATCATGTATAAGATTAGGTTTTAGGTTTTAATTAATAATTGATAAAGTGGGCATGAACAAGCAGAAGTTACTACATTATATCGAGAACAAGCAGCAATTAAACTAAACACAAAGAAATTGCGCTTCCTGAGGAACTTATTAATTAAACAACGGTGACAACAACAACTGTGACGAAAACAAAGACGACTACGACGACAGCAACAACAAGAACATCAACGCTATCAATTAAATTTCAAAAGGAGGAAAAAATTGACCTAAAACAGTACTCTGAGCATCGCCATTTGAATTCGGTGAAGCTTCAAAATAATTAGGTTTACAATTCTGAACATTCGGTTGTTGCGAAATTATCATAAATCGCAGGTAAAATTGAAGAATACTAGAATAAAGTGAGCGAATTAGGGATTTAGGGTTTATTGGTGATTTACTAGGATTCACTATAATTAAATTGGATAATTGTATCCTCGAGCATTAAAATAAAATCAAGATGCAAATAAACAAACATACCTTTTGTTTTGCAGATGATGAATTTCCTTTGATCTCACCGATGGATTAGTTAATTTGCAGAAAATGTGCTACAGATAAGATAGAATATAAGGTTGGGTTTTAGGTTAGAAGAGAGAAAATAAATTAAGCATTTTTTTAAGAGGTAAATTGATAAATGTGCGCCAGATTGAAAAGTATTTTTAAGAAACGTAATGTAATTATAATGAGAGAATATTTGATTCCTTTTTTATTTCCTTTTAATTGAGCTTTTGATGGTTAGTATTCCCAAAAGTAAAAAATGGCGCCTGATTTTTACTATTACAAACAATAAGGCGGTAAATGAAATTTTCATAAGAGTATGTAACACTAGTGTTGCTCAAGTGTTGCGACAAAATGCAACATTTGTTTCGAAATGTTGCACCCATAGTAATAGCATGCAACATTTTTCTTAAAGTGATGCCTTATATAGATAAAAGCAACATTTTTGAATAAAGTGTTGCATTATTAACACAAAATTGCAACATAATCACAATGTGTTGCAAACGAAATGTTGCATTACATCCAAATTTGTAGTAGTGATGTCGTACAACAACCCCACCTTCCCACCATGCGCCCTAGGCCAACCACCAGCCCCACCCCAGCCATCACCAACACCACCAACAATTTGCAGAAAGTATGGTTGATTGTTTATGGGCGAAGAAAAATCACGCAACAACTTTGCTTTTCAGTTTGATTTTTTGATGTTTTCGTGTATTTGGATATAGTATTAGCATTAGGTATGATTGACCATAAATTTATTTCGAATCATGACCCTCGTCGCACATCATCCATTCTCTGCAAATCCACATCTTACCTTCTAATTATGTGTAGCAGTGTTTTGATTGAGAGGAAAATTCATGTAGCAGCCACTAACAATACACTTGCTTAATGCCCGTTCTCCGGATTTGTCTCATCCATGAATAATTTGCAATTAACAAACAAAATACATGTTTTAAATTCAAATTATTGATGACAATTGGAAAAAAAAGATGATTAATTTGAGAGGTTGTTGGGTTATGAATTGAAAGAATTACGATTAAATTTTTTTAGGTAGGGATATGATAAAGGGAAGTTTTGCGCAAAAGTACTGAGATGGAAATCGGGTCAAGCCGGGTCGGGCTTGGTCGGGTCAATCCGGGTCATATCGGGTCAGCCACCCCTTTCGAATCGGGGTCGGATCATTATCGAGTCGGGTCATTTCGGGTCAAACGATGTCATCCCTAGTTACACACTTACATTAGTACTCAAATCCAGGTTAAACCTGACGTAATATACCAAAAACAAAAGTAGCCCAATCCATTACCATTTAAGCACTCTATCTACTTCACTTATTCGGATTTGGGAATATCAACTGTCTCTCAACGCAAGCAACTGTTAGTGGTTGGCCAATTGAAGAATTTTGTTGCATTAATAAAATCTTATGTAACAAATTAGAAAAGTATTCATTACATGTATGTTAATGTTGATAACGTAGTTTCCTTTGAATCTCCTTGCCTCCTTGGACTTTCATAAATTTTTGAGATTTTTTTGGTATCCTAATTTTTGAGATTTAAAATAGACTTTTACCGAGTAACAATTAATCTATTTATTACACGAGCTTAACAAACTTGCAAAAAACTACATGAAAAATAGTTCATCGATCAATAATTCTTCTAAGATATGTCCTCTGATTCATTAATTTGAGTTAATTTTATTCGAAGTCAAACATCCGTAATGAGATACTCTCTCCTTTCAAACCAAATGCTAGGGCTCGGCATACTTGTGAAAGAAATTTAAAACGTGTAAGTTGTTAGACTATAAAGAAGGTAAATCCCCCTACTACTAAGACAACAAGATTAATTGGGCCTAGTTTTCTGGATACTACTAACACAACAAGATTTGATGGATTGTATGTAAATTGTGGACCTTATACGTAACCCACTTTTTTATCTCATCTATCAAAGTAAAAGTTATTAATAGCCCATAATTTTGGACTCTACATGTCATATTATAAGCTAGATGAGTGAACTTGATTTCGTATAAATTTATATTATATTTATATGTTACCTCTTTTGTAAGAAATCATCAGTTATTTATTATGTAAATTTTTGTCTTAGTAATATGGACTATTTTTTGAATGATGTAAAAACACTTATGTATTTTCTATTAGAAATAAAAAAGTGAAAACATTATTTTAATAATTCGTAAATTGTTTTTTCGTTTTAAGGTCAATACGCGTTTTAATAAAAATATACAACTAACTTAATAATCTTATCTATATAAATTCAGAAGACAATACTCATCATACAGAGTGCCACGTTATTAATCCAATTTTTTTTTTTTTTTTTTTAAAATCCAGGTTATGGTGGGACCCTTGTGTGTGCAACGTATTTAATTACTGAGATATCCGTGTTTTAAAACATGCGGTCAAATCCGTCTCGCAACAAATCTTATAAAATCAGCTTACGGAATACTTCATCGAATTAATATTATGATGAAATTTTATACATTCCGTGTAAAAAAAATGAATAACATTTATGCACAAATAATTACAAAAGCGAGTTAACGTAATTGAATTACATAAATTTTAAAACAAAATTACACAATAAAATTACATAATTTCAGGAATAAATTACACTTATATACGGATCAAAATACATCGAGATTGAATTACAAAATGAATGACATGTATTTTTCTTACGAATAATTTTACCATGCAGTAAAGTTAATCAAAACATAATTTTTAAAAAAAAACAGTGGACCGATTTTTTTTTTAAAAATATCAATAATGACGGCATTTGTACTTGGAATATAAAACTCGGCATTTGAATTACCAGCCGCGCACCCCGAAATTGGTAGGTGACAATGATAGGAAACCGAGTTAATATAGACTTCAACAAGCATTGAAAGCTATTTTTAATTTTCTTTTTTACTCTACAAAAACAAACAAATAAATAATCAATGTCAAATCCCCGAGAATCACTATCATGAAAATTTTCAATTTTTATAATAATTTGCCTATGTTAAAGTTGATTATTAAATTATATTTTTTCTTTCGGGATGTAAAGTTTTTTATATATGCAAATTTTATTTACAATAGTATATCACGTTATTTCCTCTTAAACCATTGCATGTGAACACGTATTTGAAACAAGTGTAAACATTAATTATGTAGATCGCTGATTTAGACCAACTAGATAATTACAATAGAAATGCAAAAAAAAAAATTACATCTAAAAACATTAATACCGGCCCAAATACATACCCGTGCAATTTTGCACGGGTTTAAAACTAGTTGTACTATTAATGTCATAAATTAGTTGAATGTAACGGTATAAAATTATTGTGTTATTTTTAATAGTAAAAAAATAACTTAACTTAAAATGTCTTCTTATGGTAGTAAAGTTTTTTTTTTTCAACCTCTTATTAATATTATATTTAGTAGATTATAACATTAAATTAAAAGTATACTTTATTTATGCAAATAATTTAATTGATAATATCTCTTTATAAAATAAATCTAAAAAATACCATGCTATAGCACGGGAACTACACTAGTACTTCATTATGCAGTAAAAATAATGAGACAAAGTTGGTTTCAAAATGAAAAAAGTCATATTGACAATAGATACAAAAACTGGTAACCTTAAATTAAGCGAATAAGAGAAGCTCAAGGGATAAGAGTTCTCTTACTCCAACCATGAAGTTGGGAGTTCGATTCTCACCAGCCATATATGTGTGCGCACATTTAAACAAAAAAACACTAATGGGGTGTTTGGTTGGCATCATTAAAATGGATAGGAATGGATTTGATCCATTCCAATGTTTCCTAATAATTATTTGAAGTAATTTTACGATGGTTAAGACTCGGGTTCAAATCTCTTCAAGAGCAATTTTATGAGTATTTATGACCTGTGAGTCTGAGACTATGCCTTCATGCAACGGGTTCTTTCGTCACCAAAAGAAGGGTTTTTTGTCAGAAACTACCTTTTATTTAGTGTTATTTGTGAACAACTACCTTTCATTTTATTTTTGGCTTTCAACTACCTTTCATTTCTTCATTTTGCGAAAGACTACCAAAAATCCACTTCCGGCGAAAAAAAATCAACTTTCCGGCATTGATTTGCTCTTTTCTCTCTTTTTCAGACATATTACCCATATTTCTGCCTTTGTTCACCCAACAAAAACCGAAAAAACTTCTCTCCATGCCCAACACCTTATAAAAATTTGTTCAAAGTAATACCAACGCATCAACCATCTCAATCTCAATCTCCATCTCCGTCGTCACCTTTACTACCACTTTCACCTTCACCCTTACATTTCAACAACCTTATAAACTACTCATGATTCATCAACCTACTCTCCATCTAAGTCATATTAAAGTACCTTCTCTCTCTCTTCATGGTAAGATGGTGGGTATACGAAAACTAACGAGTTAGTAGCACACAAGTGATCCTAAGAGTGAATCCATGTTATTTTCGAATAGTTAACACTAGGAGTTAATTTTGCCAACAAGGCCATAATAGATCATTATTGTTGAAGAATTATTTACCATGTTAAGATTAATATCATTGATGATTTTGGTTTGGTGATTAGGAATTTGATTCGGGTAAGAGATAGACGAATTGAGGTGATTAATGTTGGGTTTAATCAATCTTTATCATCGATTATTGAGGTTATGAAGTAAAGAGTTAGATTCAACATGAAATGGTAAGTCAACACCGGAAAGTCGACTTTTTTTCGCCGAAAGTGGATTTTTGATAGTCTTTCGCAAAATGAAGCAATGCAAGGTAAAAGATAGTTTCTGACAAAAAAAAACCCCAAAAGAATAAATTGCATGATTTAAGAGGAGCAATTAATTAAAAAAAAAAAAAAAAGCGGGACCCATGTGAGAATATGATCATATAAATTTCCCCCGTAAAACCAAATAGAAATTCTATTCAACTCGATCATGCGGACCACCATTTTCACTCTTCCGAATTCTTCGCTTCGCTGATTTCCTCTCTCTTCTGTTCTCTCCAATTTTTTTTATTCGTTTTTCCAATTTCCTTCTGCAAATTCGTGATCGCCATTGCATTTTCCTCTCCGAAGTGCGAATTTCTCACGGTATCATTTCACATTTTCCCTTTTTTTTTTTTTTTTTTTTTTTAATTTGATGCATTGAAGTATTAATTCGAATATTATGATCAATTTGATGTTATTAGACTGTATAATAATTTATGATTACTATTTTTCGTGAAAATCGCTTGCGAATTTTGCATTGCGATGTTGAATTTATTGTTTTGTGTATGATTAGATTGCGTACATTGACTTTTGAACTTTTTTTGGTTAAGAATTTTGGAATTTTAAGTCCTGTAATAAATAAGTTAGCTTAGTTTCTTTGAATTTTAGATTGCATGCATTGACTTTTGACATTTTTGTTAAGAATTTTGAAAAGTTTTATGATAAATTATGTTAGCTTAGTTTATTACTTATTAGAATATGAAAAATGTTGTGTATAAACTGTATAAGTCTAGTTTTAGGATTGTCGTTTCGAGTACCGGAACAATATGATTATTGACTGCCATGACTGGCCGGTGTTGACTATTGTGGATTCGTGCAGTTGATTATGATGAGATTGGATGAAGCCGTTGAGGTTTTTTGTTAAGAATTTTGAACTAAATTTATCTGTTTTTTGTCGATTTTGGCGGACTTTATTGACATATGTTAGCTCAGTTTCTTTAGATGTGACAAATATTGTGTATAATCTTGTTTTAGGATTGTCAATTTTAGCATCTTAACATTGTGATTATTGATTGGCCGGTGTTGACTTTTGTGAATTCGAGGTGTTAGATTATGATGACGTTGAACGAATCGTTGAGGTTTTTTGTTAAGAATTTTGAACTTAATGACCTTGATTTTGGACTGTAATGACATATAATAGATAGATTTCTTTGAATTTGACAAATATTGTGTATAAATCTTGTCTAGGATTGTCAGTTCGAGTATCTTAGGTTGTGATAATTGATCGGTATTGGTTATTGTGGATTTTACGTGTTAGATTGTGATTAAATAGAATCAAACATTGAGGTTTTTTTCTGTTAAGAATTATGAACATAATTATTCCGTATCTGTTTTCTGTCGACGTTGGTGGACTTTAGTGACATATGTTAGCTTAGTTACATTGAATTTAACAAATATTGTGTACAATTCTTGTGTTAGGATTGTCAATTCGAGCATGTTAATAATGTGATTATTGATTGGCCTGTGTTAATTGACTATTGTGGATTTGACGCGTTAGATTGTGAAAACTAATGAATCATTTAGGTTTTTTGGTGATATTGGTGGACTATAGTGACATATAATAGCCAAGTTTCATTGAATTTGAAAATCTGTGTGTAAGTAGGATTGTCACTTCGAACACCTTGACATTGTGATTATTGATTGGACGGTGTTGACTATTGCGGATTTAACTCATTAGACTGTGATTAGATTGAACGAAACTGAGGGTTTTTGGACCAAATGTTATTTAGCAGGAGTCGCGCTTTGTGATGGTGATAAATCATGGACTTAGCTGCTGAGTGTATTGTGATGCTTAGTGCATTTTCTTATTGATTTTAGTTGGCCATTCAGTAACTAGTAGAGGCTGTAATTTTGAACCTCCCGTGTCACGAAAGAATGCTCACTGTTTTTATATAGCCTGCCTTTGACTTTGTTAGTGAAATGTGATCACTATTTTATGACCATATACAATAGTTATAAGTTTTTTAAAAGAAAATATGAAAATTGTTGTTTTAATAATCAAATATGACTAACATGACACTGTAAAAGGTAGCTTTAGATATATGTGACTTTATGATCAACCTCGAGCGTCAGAGTTAATAGTGGATAATATAAACGGGATGAGTGTAGTTATGGAATGAGGATTTTGGAGCTCAAAATCTGAGTAAAAAGCTTTTTGATTCACTGTTGCATACTTGCAGGTAACTTGATTTAGGACTTTCCTCTTTTGCAAAATGGCGTAAGATTGATTCACTTTCAACCGTTGCAAATGAGGAAGTTTGTGGTAGGTTTCTTGAAACTTTCTTAACTCTGTTAATGCAATGCTGACAAAATTAGGAAACCACTGAATGTTTGTGGATACTTGATACAGTGAAGAATATGGATTCAGCCAAGAGTTGGTTGCATAAGTTTCAGCCCCGTGATAGATTCAGGTCTACGTCTAAGAAGAAGGATTCTGGAATGGCCGGCAGGGAAGGTTCACCTTCGATGTTAGAGGATGACACACCATCAAATATTACGAAACAAAGGGTTGCTGCGGCAAAACAATATATTGAGAAGCATTACAAGGAGCAGATGAAGAATCTGCAAGAGAGGAGAGAACGGTATGTTATAAAAGGTGATTTAAATACTTGATTACATGTTCCTCTGTGATTAGGATTTGTATTAGATGTGAACTTTAGAAGACAAAAAGTCCACCGTTTAGCGGCATTTTGATGATTTTTCATGGTAATTTTGAGCAGTCGGAGTGTGCTAGAGAAGAAGCTGGCTGATGCTGATGTGTCTGAAGAAGACCAGAACAATCTGCTCAAGTTTTTGGAAAAGAAAGAGACTGAATACATGCGCCTTCAAAGGCACAAAATGGGTGCTGATGATTTTGAGTTACTGACGATGATTGGCAAGGGTGCATTTGGGGAGGTATGCAACTCTTCTCTGTTCAAAGTCATCTACGGAGTATTATATTTGGTTTCTTTTGTTTCTCTTTGATGTCATTAGTAGGTAATACTTTCTTACTGCTTTGTAGACATCTGTGCCAAGGCCCTTGTGATCCCTTGTTAAATTTCGTTCTTGATTAATCTCTAGGTCAAAATTGTACCTTTGGCATTTACTTTAAAATCTGAGATTTTATCTCTTGCGTTTCTACTGGTTTCCTTGTTTTTCCCGTGTTCTAGTTGATTTTAAAAATCTAGTTTATGTGTTAAGATAGCTTGAAGCTTTCAGCATTGCATGATTCTTATCTATTTAGGACATTTGTTTGATGCAAAACTTATAAGTGAGTTGTAATTGTTGGTCCTAATTTTATGTGGCAGGTCAGAGTTTGCAGGGAAAAGACTACTGGCTCCGTATATGCCATGAAAAAGCTGAAAAAGTCAGAAATGCTTCGTCGGGGACAAGTATGTTTATCTCGATTCAGAATCTATTTGCTGATATGCGTAGCACGCATGTTCAATGCACAGAATATGGAGTATTTGCTTTTGCTTGGGTAGTGCTATGTTTCATGCACAGATGTTTTTGAGTAGAAGTCATTTAAGAGGCAATTGTATTGGTGTATGCTTAACAATTACTAGCAGGCTCCCAATATTTTTTGCAATAGTTATTCCAGTAGTTAGTACTTTATTAGTAGTTTTTCTATCAAAGTCTAGTTGTTGTACAACACGCAGTACAGTAACCCTAGGCTAGACGTGAGTATAAAGAAAACAAGATTAATTTCCAGAATCACTTGCTTGAAAAGCAAAGATACCCATCATGTCTTATTGTTGAATCCTTGGTTTAGTAAATAACTTTTGAATTGTAGGTGGAACATGTGAAAGCAGAAAGGAATCTGCTCGCTGAAGTCGACAGCAATTGCATTGTGAAGCTTTATTGTTCATTTCAAGATGAGGAATTCCTGTATCTTATCATGGAGTATCTTCCTGGTGGTGATATGATGACTTTACTTATGAGGAAGGACACATTAACAGACGATGAATCGAGATTTTATGTAGCAGAGACTGTGTTAGCGATAGAATCTATCCACAAACACAACTACATTCACAGGTTTATGAGTGATCTCTTTTAGTTTTAGCTTTGAGGGGTCGATTGATTTAGCAAAGTTGACCTTCAACTATATCTTTTTGCAGAGACATAAAACCCGACAACCTGCTGCTTGATAGATTTGGGCACTTGAGGCTGTCTGATTTTGGTCTTTGTAAACCATTAGATTGCAGTACCCTTGAAGAGAATTTTGAAGTAGGCAGTGGAAATGGAGGATCACCCACTGATGATGGCTCTTCAAAACCTAGGCGTACTCAGCAAGAGCAGCTTCAGCACTGGCAAAAAAACCGTCGAATGCTTGTAGGTTGACCTTGCTTTCGTTGGAAGACTAATATTTGCTTCATTTATGATATTTTCCTTGCAAGTAAATGCTTGAAGTTTGTTCATGCATGCAAATTTTACATGCAATTCCATTGACAAATGTCTTTCTAAATAATATATGGCTTGATGTTGCCATTATGGGGACATGCAGGCGTTTTCCACCGTTGGCACACCTGATTACATCGCACCAGAAGTTCTACTAAAGAAGGGTTACGGAATGGAATGTGATTGGTAAGAAACTAAACTAGTTCTTTTACCCAATGTTGAAAATTTGGGAGTTTTATCATGTCCAACTTCGTGATTATTCTAATTTTAGATTATTTTCGCTGTTAATCTGGTCACACAAGCGCTGGTAGGTGGTAATTGATTATGCTATATCAATAGAAATGTTCTTTGGTGAGGATGTTTCCTTTTATTCATTTCACTTAGATTTTGTGTTGTTATAAACACGAAGTGTTGTTAATTCCATTTTTCTCGTTGCCAAATTGTGTATAAAGTTAATAATGCCTTACATATACCTTTGATGTTCCTCTGTGAGATTTGGTCATTTGACCTGTAGCCTTAAATGTTTCTCTGGACTTTCCTTTCACAGGTGGTCGCTTGGCGCAATTATGTATGAAATGCTCGTAGGATATCCCCCTTTTTACTCAGATGACCCTATGACCACTTGTAGGAAGGTAAATATTGAAATTCACTTTCTTGTATAGCTTTATGACCCAGTGATCATATCAGCAGCTTTTATTAACTGTAACCCTTAGGCCACTGATTAATCTATTTGCTAACTGGAATGTTGCTGCTAATTCCAGTTATCTTGGATTTTGTAATATTGTAAGCTTACATGCCAAATTCCAAAAATTTTAATATTTAAATTCTAAAGTAGAAGTTCCTCTTTATGCACTGTACAGATAGTAAATTGGAAAACCCATTTGAAGTTCCCTGAGGAAGCGAAGCTAACTCCTCAAGCAAAAGATCTTGTTAGCAAACTGCTGTGCAATGTCAATCAAAGACTAGGGTCGAGCGGTGCGGCTGAAATAAAGGTGTTGTATTATATTGTTTAGTGACACTGGAAAACTTTTATAAATTTAGAAAGATAAAGAAGAGTATATGTTTTTTTGTTAACATCAGGCTCATCCCTGGTTCAACGGTGTGGATTGGGAAAGAATATACCAAATGGATGCTGCTTTTCTCCCTGAGGTTACTGATGAGTTAGACACACAAAACTTTGAGAAGTTTGATGAGGTAATATCATTTCTTGTATTTTTTTTTCTGGAACCGCGGACCCTATTGAATGTGGACATTCCTGACTTGCTGCAAGTTTTATACATTTGAAGGTCGACAATCAATCGCATGCAACATCAAAGGGTGGTCCTTGGAGAAAGGTGAGCAGATTGGCTCTGGTTTTGCTCTTTTGTTTTTGGTTTGAGCCTGGATCCTGATTATCTTTACTTCATAGTTGAGTAGTCATCCTCATGGATGAGCTTTTTTTTCCTCACACTCCAAAATGAGCCCTATCATGAGCGTCGTCTATGCGCAATCTGCGAAAAATCAGAAACATTGATATTCATTATCTTATGTAAACATCGCTTTATGTAGCTGGTCTCATAATCTAATGTATTCATTGCTTTCAGTAGCCGGTCATTAAATGTGTCTCTTCAGACTTTTGTATGGGTTAAATGGTTGATTGACCTGTTTATTCTTGCCTGATTATTACCCCTTTGTGTTCTGGTTCTGCAGATGCTATCGTCCAAGGACCTTAACTTTGTGGGCTACACGTACAAGAACTTCGAAATTGTGAATGATTATCAAGTTCCTGGAATGGGTATCTCTTTTTTTACCAATTCTTTTGCACAGTTCACTTCTGTCTGCATTTTGCATCTTATTATTGTACGAGTTTGACAGAGATTACATTTTACCTGTCAACGGGAATTGGTTAGCCCCATGTAGTTTAGGTATCCTCGAGCATAGAAAATGGTACTAGCCGTATTACATTGTAACTCTTGGTTTCATGATTATAATTGATATTTCTTCTATTGATGACTATGCAGCTGAATTGAAGAAGAAAGACGCCAAGTCTAAGAGACCGTCGATCAAATCACTTTTTGGTACGCTTACATTTATCAAAGTTTTGGTTGATATATGCTGTCGGCTGTCCTATTCTTGTATTGATACTAGTCATTTATATATTACATGTCTTGTTGCAGAGGAAGACTCGTCAGATACATCAGAAACGACGACTAGTGGTGATCAATCTGTTCAAGGGAGCTTTCTAAATCTCTTACCTCCGCAGTTAGAAGTGTCCCAGAGTCAAACAGACGCCTTACTTCAGAAATTCTCCTGACTGTCCCGAATGCTAAGGTACAAAGACTACACGCATGATTCTTTTGGTTGTCGATTAAAGTTACGGACATTGTTTCAGAATGTTCTCAGTCGACCCTTTCGTACAAAAAGGAATAAAACTTGGTGATACCATGTTGCATTTTTGAGGATCAACCTAATTACTTTTTTCGTCATTAAAAAGGAAAAAAAGACATTTTCACGATTGTATATATTCCATGGCAAGGAAAAATGGAGTTGGGAAGTAATCTTTGTGAGCTCTCATGCTTTTAGCCAATTGCGTGTTGCGAATTGCAATCCATATTTCATAGAATTTACGGCTTTGGTGACTATTTGTTGAACAAGATTAATGATCTTCATCACTTGTCAGATTGAATTCTGTAGTTAGTATACACTGTATACTCAATTACTGTAATTGATTAAGCAAAATCCAATTTTGTAATATCCGGAGTATCTTTTTTCTTTCCACTGTTCTTGATTTTTTATCTGGCATATGCAGATCCAGTTTCATACAGTAGTATAAATACAAGTATGCTACATACAGACTGAGAAGAACCAAATGTTTGGTGTGGTGGTTGCTCACCTCATCCCTTAACCATGAGGTCAGGGGTTCGATCCCTGCCCATGGGAATGGAACAAACTCTTTGACCAGCTGTTTACCTCTTCGTGAGAGCACCCGCGGCGAGGGGATTATACACTGTTGTCGACGGTGGACACCCCGGTTTACACCAAAAAAAAAAAACATACAGACTGAGAAGTGAAATCTTCGACATAAATGGAAGCCTTAAATATTAAAAGTGGCTGTCAAAAAAAAAAAAATATTAAAAGTGTCATCTATAACAAAATAATTTAATCATACTGCAGCTGCAATTCTGTAGAATTGCATATAACAGCGTCATCATCCGCTAAGTATGATTTATAATTATACTAGATCTGCCCTGAGCAATGAGCATGGGGGACTCATGAAAACATTTTTTCCTGATCGTTTTCGGGTTTGGGATTGAAATAGGCAGGGCTTACCTAGACGGCTAGACCTGTCAAAAATGTCTCGACCCGAAAAATCGACCGAAACCCAGCCGAAAATCACTCGCTCTTTTTAACCCGAAGACGGCCCGACCTGATAATAACCGGCACATTTAGTGTCAAAACCCGCCAAACTCGTGACCCGACCCAAAAATAGGTAAATTTATTAAAACTTTGTATATAATCAAATGATAAAAATTATTTTACCATTAAAAATGGAATAAAATATGCTTATATTTATTTTAAAGCATTTTATCACCTGATTAATTACTCAAATTATTAACATATAAATATAGTCACCGTTTCTCACGTACGCGTAACAAATGGTCGATCCAATATTTCGTATAGCGTTGTGATATTCAATATATTAATAAAAAACTGTTTAATCTTACTAATGTCATTTGCTCCGTATTAAACAAACTAAATAATTATAAAAATTAAGAATAATTATATGTATATATTTAAAATTAAAGAAAATAAACATTTGTAAAAAGAAAAAATTAATCAGACCCATTTCTAACATAAAATCCGACTCAAAACCATTTTTTAAGTAACCAAGCGTTTCCACAGAAAATATACCGATTATAATCTGATCCCAAATCCTACCCTAAACTTGTTTGTTGTGTTTATAATCAGTAAATTTCGGGTTAGAAACATACCAACCAAGCGTTAATCAAACCCTTTGTTTATAATCCGACCCAAAATCCACCGATTATAAACATACCAAACAAGTTTAGAGTGGAATGCATGGTTCCATAGAAATGATATTATCTTTGATAATGTTAATTTAAGTATCAACAAACTTATTACTTTATGTAATAATAGCACTAAGACATGGAATGTGACTAGATTTAAGGATCTCAACAATCCCGAGGTAGAAGAGTCAGCTAGAAACAATTCTAGTAAGGAAGAGATTTGGTGGGAAAAACCTACAAACGGTTTCCTAAAGCTAAATTTTGACGGATCGAGAATAGAAGGTAATAAAGCTGCTTTAGGATATTCTATAAGAGATCACAATGGTAAAGTCGTTTTGTTGGGAGCAAAAATGTGCGGATCCAATAGTATCCTTGTTGCGGAAGCACTTGCTTTAAAAGAAGGTATTTTAGCAGCTAAATACTTAGGAATCTCAAAGTTAATTGTGGAGGGTGATAACTTATGTGTTATTAACTCGATTCGGAGTGACTTGGCAAATTAGTGGGAAATTTCTAGTATTATAAAAGATGTGAAATTAGACCTTCATTTTTTCGATGAAGTGATAATTAAACATTCTTTTAAATGAAGCTGCCCAACAAGGTTCTTGACTTCACGCTACATTGGGCGACATTCATGTCCAACTCTTTCGAGGTGGTTTGATGGCGGGTGGCTTCAACTTACCTCCTCATTCGAAAAGGATGAGATAGGTTGGTCTACCCAGAGGATCAATCTAGCTTTTCTTACCTAATCAAAAAAAAAAAAAAAAAAAAAAAAAAAAAGTTTAGAGTGGTATGGAAAACGATCGGTGGAATTTTTTTGACGAGATTGTTCAAGTAACCAAGCGGTTCGTTCTACAATAACCACCGTTAAACCGTTTTACACCAAAATTTGTGTACCATTTCTTCGGCTCTTCTTCCTTCACTACCTCTCCCTCCTCACTGTCACAAGTCTCACAACCCTCTCATCACACCATCATCAAATCTCACAAAACCTTCACCAAACCCTAGAAATCCTTCAAAACCATGGACAAATCAAAATTAGCAACAATAGGAGAACGCCTAAAATCAAGCAGCGCACAAATGTCAAGAATCGTAACCCTAAAAATGAATCAAATGAAGGAACTTCTCCAAACTCCAACTCCTGAATCTCGAATCGTCGATCAAGCAACTTCACCATCGTTAGAATCACCTGATTGGGGTCTTAACCTCCGTATATGTTCCTTAGTCAACGGCGGCGAGCTTGGCGGCGCGGAGATAGTGCGCGCGATCAAGCGGAAGATTGTTAATTGCGGCGACGATGATGATGAGGGGAAAGCGCAGCAGAGACTGGCTTTGGAGTTGTTGGAAGTGTGTGCGATGAATTGTGAGAAGGTGTTTTCGGAGATCGCGGCGGAGAAAGTTGTGGAGGAGATGGTTGTTAGTGTTATTGATAATCCGAAAGCGGATAGGGAGGCGAAAGTTAGGGTTTTGGAGTTGGTTAGGGCTTGGGGTGAGTCTGAGGATTTGAATTATTTGCCTGTTTTTCGACAGACTTATGAGGTACGGTTTGTTAGTTTTGTGTAAGACGGTTTTATGAAATTAGATACGAATGTACTCGCAATTTCCTATATTCACTTGCCTGCCTTTTGATAGACTTGCCTGTTAGTTTTGTGTAAGACGGTTTTATGGAATGAGTACATTGTAGTTTCTTGAATTCAGTTACCCTCTTTCAACGGATTTACAAGGCACTCCCTCTGTGCCGGTCATTTGTTGTCCTTTTCCATTTTTGGTTGTCTTAGTCAATTGTTGTCTTTTCTATTTTAAGAATGAACTTGATTAGTAATTTGATCATTCACACTCAATTTGTTCCACTTGTCAACTAGTAATTGGCCCCTCCTCTTTCGTTGGTCTTTGTGGCAAAACCAGGATAACAATTGACCGAGCCGGAAGGAGTACATTTTGGTTTTATGACTGTTGTATGAAATGAGACACATTGTAGTTTCCTATGTTCACTTGCCCCTCTTCTTATGAGGTACAGTTAGGTTTGTGTGAGACCGTTGTATGAAATGAGACACATTGTAGTTTCTTATATTCACTTGCTCATCTTTCGACAGACAGGCTTATGAGGTACAGTTTGTTAGTTAGTTAGTCTTGTATGAGAGGGTTGTTAAGTAAAAGATAGAGTTGTGTATCCTATATTCCTATTATAGAAAACCAATTTTCATATGAGACGGTCATGATCGTAGTATGAGACCTCTTACAGGATAGGTAATTACGGTGTACTTTGTTTTATTTTGTCAGACTTAGGAGGTACGGTTAGTTAGTTAGTTAGTTAGTTAGTCTTGTGTGAGACGGTAATTTACTTAAAAGATTCAGTTGTGTATCCTGTTATAGAATGAGACCCATTATGTATGCAATGGTACATCACTACATTGTACGGAGTACTTTTCTATATTAGCTTACATTTTGATTAAGTAGAGCATTTGAGGACTAAAATTACTTGCCTGTCTTTCAGAATTTATGAGGGTGTTTTCTCTATTAGCTTACATTTTGATTAGTGAGCTTGTTTTCGACCAAATTTTGAGAGGTTAGGTTGTTGATAGAGTTTAAATTGATTTGACTAATGTTCGATTTACAAACAAGGTCATGCCATTCAATGAATTTACTAGCTAGCTAATGTGCTGTAGTGGATAGAACTGGTGGAATCCATTTTGTGTTACTCTGACTCTTTGACACCCGGGTGTCGAGTGTCAGATACGGCTATTTTGTGCAAATTTTTCAATGTTTTGGTCTTAACTGAAGTGTCGTGTCGGTGTCGGATTAACATAGTCATTTTTCTCCCCTCCCTCCAAGCCAATCGAATTTCTTCCCGCATTATTTGGAACGAAGACATCATGCGCCATTTTCCTCTTAGTCTCCCCTCTCTTCCTCTCCATGCGCCTCCCCCCCCCCCTCCCTCCCTCCCTCTCCCCTCCCACTGATGATTAACGTTCTACCCAAATGGTGTGAACTGAAAAAAAATGTTGATTTAAACGTTGATGAATGGCGAGGATTTGAGGTATTCGACAGTTTCCAGTGTTCTGTGTGATGTATTTCACACATCCTTGTGTATCAAACTCAATCAGAGTATCTTGTATAATTTACTACTCCGTATATTTCTGGCAGTACTCTTGTGAAAAAAGAGAATGATCCTCAACTGAATTTTCTTATGTACTGACAGAATCTGAAAGGAAGGGCCATGTCGTCACACGGAGATGATGGAACTTTTCCAGCCACGCAATATTCGTTGGAGTCATACATTGACCAGCAGCCAGTCTCACCACCTGCGAGCTATCCCATGCCTGGTACAGAGCCTGATGGAGGACCAGAAGTGCCTTACCACTATGGCAGCCTGTCAGTAGAACAAAAGAAGGAATTTCTAGAAATTACCAGGAATAGCCTTGAAGTTCTCTCTAGTCTGTTGAGCTCCACGTCAGATCCCAAAGTTGTTGAGGTAAATTGCCCCACCTTTTAGGCCTTTTCATGGCTGCTATTTGTTTAACCTGTTGAGGGGGAACCACCAAAAGTTAATCTATATTTTGTTTTTTTCTGCCTTTACATTTTACTGAAGTCTTTAGATATTTTATGGCATGTGGGATTAGCTTGGATCATTAGCATACTTTGGTGATCTGTGCTGACAGCTAGTTTTTGTATATTATGATGGTGACGAACTGACGACTCAATATGGCTTATTGATGTATCTCTCAGACTATAATTCATGTTTTGTTTTTTGTTTGTTAGTTTTCTCACTGATTAAACATGTTTGGCGTCCCAAAGCCAGGTGGGAGTTTCAAAAAAATTTAGAAACTAGAACTAGACAATGGAAATACGAAATGGGTTTGACTTTTGCATTCTACAGGTGGTTGTTATGTCAATATTAGTCTTTTGTGGTATGCATTCAGTTATTTGTTCATCAATCAATTGTGATTCACTTTTGGTTTCATTCTCTGTATAATTTTTTTGAGCCTGCCGCGTATATTGGGTCAGGGGCGTGGGTTGGTGGTGAAAGTAGCAAGTATGCGTCTACTGTGGAACTTGCTGAAACGGCCACATTTGTAATTTCTTGATGTTTGGGATGGCTGGTTTTGCAGTCTATGATTGCTTCTAGCTGTAAGCGAAAATGTTAAAATCCTAATTTAGCAGTATTTATTTGGTCTGCACCACTGGTTTAGCGCGGACTTAATGCTGTTAGGTTTATAAGAGGCACGCTTTCCCTACTGAATTTTAAAAGTGCTGTACCCTTAGGCCTCCAACTCAACATTAGCAGCTTATCAGTTGATCTAAGTGATCAGGGGTTCCTAATCTGTTTTTAAGCGTTGTGCTCATTGGAGCTTAGTTTTCTCTTAATTCTGCATCCTTTGTTTGTTAGTTTGATTGCCTTTCTGTGATATAATAGGATGACTTGACTATCAACATGCTGGACAAGTGTAAGGAGTCTCAACCTGTGCTCCAAAGAATAGTCCAGAGCACAACTGACGACGAAAGCTTGCTATTCGAGGCGCTGAATCTGAACGACGAGCTTCAGAAAGTCATTTCAAAGTTTGAGGAAATGCATGTCTCAATCGAGCCAAGCGTGCAACAATCTGAGGAGCCAAAGGAATCAGAAGTCATTGACGCCCAGCCGCTTGTTGTAGTAGAAGCTTCAGATGTGAATGACTTGATAAATTTCAAAGACGACAATACCAAACTTGATGGAGCAAATGTTGTCAAAGAAGATACGAGTAATTCGAAACCTGATGTAGCAGATCTTCTCAAAGGGGACGCGGAATGCAGTGAAAAAAGCAAGGGGCCTACTGATAAACTGGGATGAGATCCTTGACTTTCTCTCGTTTTCTCTTCTTCCACCACTGATCCTGAAAAAGATTGCTAATAACATGTTACAGTTCCAGCAATGTATCATTTTTTTTCTTTTTTTTTTCTTCCCTAAATGATCACAAAAAATTTCGTTACTTTGACAGCTAGAATTGGGTTCCAATTCTGGCGAAAAGGGATCCACTAAAGCAGTTTCATGTTGTTTGATGGTGGATTCCATGAGTATGTTATCGTTACCACCCTGTCAATTATTTATCAGCGAAGCTAGCTAACATTTTTAGCCAGTATTACATTGGTAACACTTACGCTTGGGTGGTATGATAACCATGCTCTTCGTTCATCACTCGTGAGAGTGACACTGTAGTTTCTGTTTTAGGTTAGGGTTGGTTTTCATTAGTCTATTTGGCTCCACATGAGTGTGTTTGGCCACTGTTTGTGCTCGGTGATTGCTTAACTGTAGCATGCTTGTGTAAATAATCTGTGTGGCTACCTTGTACGATTTTTACTCTGAAATAGTAGTCGTTTTTGTTGAGATGATTGTCTTGTTATTGTGGTTCTTTAGGTACGTTTGAGAATGATTGTCTACGCCACTTGATCAACAGTGAAATTATGCATAGGGTTGGTTAGCCAATGTTCTTCATTAAGGGGATTAATTAGTTATCTTGTAGTACATGAATTTCTAGGCGTATGATGTCACAAGTTGTGTTCGACTCACGGCCAAGACCAAAGAGAATAACATTGTGGTCTGCAATCCCCCCTGGCTGCTAAAGAAATCAAAATTATGAACCATTTGATCCCACATGTAGTCACCGTTGAAAATAAACCGACATGAAATGATCGTATGAGAAATAATCTAACAGTTACAACTAGAGCTGAGCATCGGTCCAAGACCGGACCGGACCGGACCAAACCGGACCGGACCGGACCAAACCGGACCGGACCGAAGACCGAAAATAAATTTTTGTGGACCGAAGACCGGACCTAAAACTTTCGGTCTTGGACCGGACCAAACCCGAAATATTCGGTCCGGTCCGGTCTTAGACCGAAATGGACCTAGAACTAATTCTTTCACTATTTCGTGTATGATAATTACATTTAAATTTCACTAAATTAAATGTTGATGAATAATTAGACGATTGTTTTTGAGAAAAAAATACTCAATATTAATTTATAATGTCTTGTGAAGACAAAATGGTAATTTAGTTTATAATATTCTAATAATAGTCTTTAGAAACATAAAATTCGGTCCATTTGGTCCGGACCTAAAATATCTGGGTTTGGTCCGGACCGGATCAAGACCAAATCAAAAAACTCAAAAATGAGGACCGAGGACCGGACCTAAAAAATTCGGTCCGGGTTTGGTCCAGACCAAATGGTCCGGTCCGGTCCATTTTTCCGGTCCGGACCTAAACTTGCTCACCCCTAGTTACAACTAGTATAAAAAAAATATGAACTCGAAATAACTCGATCTGATCAGACTCGGAATGCTTAAACTTGAAAGTGGCCCAACCTGAAATCATAAAGACGTATACTCGTATTTAGGACTGGGCAACGATTATCCCAAACCGATCCGAGAAACCGAGTCGAATCCGGTATCTGAAACCCGTTGAACCATTTGTCCATTTGTAATGTCTAGTTGTGTACTCATTTTACTCTCTTTATTCCTTAAGCCTCCGAAGGCCGACGCTACTCTTCCCTCTCTTCACTATTCTCCACTTGCACTATCGTCCGCCATTGAAGCTCTGAAGCTAGAGCTTTCCAGCCAAGATTCTTCGTCTGTATCTTTTTCTTCAGTTTTTCGAGCCGAATAATAACGTACAACTCTTGAACAATCTGTGTTAAATTCAGCATTTTCTAGGGTTTGAAGCTATTGTTTGTTATTCGCGGAAAGCAAGATGAAGAATTTGAAGCTATCTTCGGAGATTTCTGTGAGCTTACAACTTCAATCTGAAGATGAACAACTGCTCTTTTCCGCCATTGATATCGAGCGCAATCGCTTCTTCTTCGCTTCTTCCTCTAATCTCATTTACGTTGCTCAGTTCCCTTCGCCACAAGTTAGTCTCATTATCTCCTTTCTTCAATTTTGCAATTTTTAGGTTTCCTTGTTAATTGTCGTCTTTTCTATTTTGATGTTTGATAGTTGAGGTGTGTTATTTGTTTCGTGTTTAGAATGCGTATTTATGCTTTCTGAGCCTCTCGTCGTTGTTCGTTAAATGTATTGGCTTGATTTCCAGTAGAACTTCGTAGTTCAGCTCTACGTATTGTTGATTGTCATCTTTTCTATTTTGATAGTCGAAATGTGTTATCTGTTTCATGTTTAAAATGCGTATTTTATGCTTTCTGAGACTCTAGTCGTCATTTGAGAAATGTATTGGTTTGATCTCCTGCAGCACCTCATAGTTCACCTTTGCGTACTTTTATGTTTTATAGTTGAAATGAGTTACTTGTTTTATGCTTAAAATCCGTATTTTATGCTTTCTGAGACTCTGGTCGTCGTTTGAGAAATGTATTGGTTTGATCTCCTGCAGCACCTCATAGTTCACCTTTGCGTACTTTTATGTTTGATAGTTGAAATGAGTTACTTGTTTTATGCTTAAAATGCATATTTTATGCTTTCTGAGACTCTAGTCGTCGTTTGAGAAATGTATTGGTTTGATCTCCAGCAGCACCTCATAGTTCACCTTTGCGTACTTTTATGTTTGATAGTTGAAATGAGTTACCTGTTTTATGCTTAAAATGCGTGTTTTATGCTTTTTGAACTTCTTGTCGCCAGTGGTGAAATGTATCAATTTGATTTCAGTCAGAACCTCCTGTAGTTGATGTATTGGTTCACCTTTGCTGAAAAATGAGTAACCTTTACAAAGTGATTGTGATTTGTGACTGACTGATAGTTGAAATGTGTTACTTGTTCCATGTTTAAAATACGTATTTAATGCTTTCTGTGCCTCTAGTCGTCATTGGTGAAATGTAGTGGTTTGATTTAAGGCAGAACCTACAATGGTAATGTATTTGATCAGATTTGCTGAAGACCTAGTAACCTTTACAAGTGATTGTGACTGACCAATGCCGCTATTGGTACCGTGCCTATGCCAGTATGCCCTATAGTACAGTTCATATGTACTCCATTCAGTGGCTCTCATTGAGAATGTGGGAAGTTATTTTTTATCCAGTAACTATAGATTTGAACTTTTAGCATGATAATAGAATTAGATAGATGAATGCGCAAAAAGGTTGTTTTCTGGTGTCTAGGAACGCCATGTCCTTATAAGTAGATCTGCCAATAGTTGCATTGCATCGGAATTCTTCCTGACTTGTTTTTTCTTTCGTTTCCTTTTTTAATCTTTTTTTTGTCAGAATGCCAAAGTACAGAGTGGAGTTGTATTGCCGGCAGAGGTTCAATCACTTGATTTGGAAGTTGAGGATCTTATCACATCTTTTGATTATCTCATGGAAAAGGAGTCCCTGATCATCGGGACTTCAAGTGGACTCCTATTGATGCACATGGTGGACTGTAATGCTACGGAAGTAGTTGGTAAAGTTGATGGTGGAGTGAAATGCATCTCCCCTAGTCCAGATGGTGATCTTCTTGCAGTGACCACTGGTTTGGGTCAGCTGTTAGTTATGACTCATGATTGGGACGTGTTGTACGAGACAGCATTCGAAGACCAAACTGAAGGTATCGTCCTGAGTGAGGACCTCGTATGTTGTTTAGAACTATTATTACGTATTGCTTTGGTTGTGTTTGCAATTTGTGAATGCAGTACCTGCTGTTTTGTGTGCTGTATCTATTATTGCCAGATAATAACTGTGTCAGTTTCTTGTAGGTGAACTTACCTATTCTCATGGTAGCTCTTGCGGGAGTCCTATCTCTTGGCGTGGTGACGGAAAGTATTTTGCTACATTGAGTACGGTAGAAAACTCAACTAATCTGAGGAAGATTAAGATTTGGGAACGTGATTCGGGGTTGCTTCATTCCTCTTCTGATCCAAAGTCTTTAAATTATAAAACTTTAGAGTGGATGCCTAGCGGAGCTAAAATTGCAGTTGTGTCTGACCGACAAAGTGAGAATATGTGTCCTTCAATAACCTTCTTCGAGAGAAATGGATTGGAAAGAAGCTCGTTCAGCATCAATGAACCATTTGATGCTACAGTAGAAGCCTTGAAATGGAATTGTAGTTCTGATCTTCTTATTTCCCTTGTTAGTTGTGAAAAATATTACTCTGTGAAGATTTGGTCCTTCAGCAACAATCATTGGTACCTGAAACAGGAAATTAGATACCCAAAGCAAGATAGGCTTCAGCTGATGTGGGACCCTACCAAGCCATTTCAACTGATCTGTTGGACTTCGAGTGGGAATATATCAGTGTATAATTTTATATGGATTACCGCTGTTATGGAGAATTCAGTGGCATTGGTAATTGATGACAGTGATATACTTGTGACCCCCCTTTCCCTTTCTATAATTCCACCACCCATGTTTTCATTTAAGCTGAAGTTTACAAGTGCTGTCCGTGAGATGGCATTTTATTCCAATAGCTCAAAGAATCTACTGGCTGCCTATTTGTCAGATGGAAGCTTCAGTATTGTCGAGTTTCCTGAGCTTTCATTCTGGGAGGACTTAGATGGGAAAGTATTTGTTATTGAAGCTTCAAATTCCGATACGTCTTTTCCATCTCTTTTGCATCTTCAATGGTTGGATTCTAATGTACTTCTTGGTGCTTCTCATTTTGGGTTCCATCATAAGAAGTGTTTGTCGCCTGGTGCATCGTTGAACCAGGAGGATCTAGGTTACCAGTTATTGGAAATTGAGAGCATTTGTTCTGAAAATCATGTCCCAGATTCAGTTACTTGTTCAGGCTGGAATGTGAAAGTTAAGAGCCAGATCTCTGTAGAAAAGTTAGTGATTAGCATTGCCTTCAATCCTGCTAAGAGAGGCGGGGCATTTGTGCAGTTAAATGGTGGTGATATCTTTGAGTATGTGTCACAGGCAAGCAACCCCCAAAAATTTGCTGTTCCGCACTTTGTGAAATATGATGTGAATCTCTCATCATCTTGCCCATGGATGACAGTGACTTATGTTAGCAGAGATGGACAAATGACGCCTCTTCTTATTGGGCTCAGTGAACACGGTGTGCTTCATGTTGATGGGGGGATATTATGCAACAACTGCAGTACCTTTACCGTGTATTCTGATTCTTCGGACCAGATTTGTACGCATTTGATTATATCGACCAAACAGGATTTGCTGTATATCATTGACATCACTGATATATTGGATGGAACTGCTGAAGTAAAATACGAAAACTTCTTGTTCATTGCTAAAAAAAGAAGGGAAGAGGATCCTAAAAGCTTTATTAATATATGGGAACGTGGTGCTAAAATAATAGGGGTTCTTCATGGAGATCAAGCTGCTGTCATACTTCAGACAATTAGAGGAAACTTGGAATGCATCTATCCAAGAAAGCTGGTGCTAACCTCAATTATTAATGCTTTAATAAAAACGCGGTTTATGGATGCCTTACATATGGTGAGGCGTCATAGGATAGATTTTAACATAATTGTCGACTATTATGGCTGGCAAGCCTTTCTTCCATATGCTTCTGAGTTTGTAAGGCAGGTAAATAATCTGAGTTACATTACTGAGTTTGTATGTGCGATAAAAAATGAGAATACAACTGAGAAGTTGTACAAAAATTATGTCGCGCTGCCTTCTTTAAAGGATGTGAAAGATCTGCATGCCGGGGTTATGGCGAATGTTGATTCTAACAACAAAGTGTCCTCCGTCTTATATGCCATTAGAAGGGCCCTTGAAGAACAAGTGTCTGAAAGTTCTTCCAGGGAGCTCTGCATCTTGACCACCCTTGCTCGAACTGAACCACCAGCTCTTGAGGAAGCGTTAGCAAGAATTAAGGTTACTAGAGACCTGGAACTATCAGGTTCTGACGACAAAAGACGGTCGTGTTATCCATCTGCTGAAGAGGCTCTGAAGCACTTATTGTGGCTATCTGATTCTGATGCTGTGTTTGAAGCTGCACTAGGCCTCTATGATTTGAACCTTGCTGCTATTGTGGCATTAAATTCTCAGAAGGACCCAAAGGAATTTCTTCCCTTCCTACAGGAACTTGAAAGCATGCCAACTCTTATTATGCAGTTCAAAATTGACCTTCATTTACGGAGGTATGAGAAGGCTCTTAGACATATTGTCTCAGCAGGAGAGACATATTATCCAGACTGCTTGGCTCTTTTGAAGGATCAACCTCAATTATTTCCTCTTGGGCTTCAATTATGCACTGACCTTGCAAAGAGAAGTCAGATTTATGAGGCATGGGGTGATTATCTCATGGGTGAGAAATGCTTTGAGGAAGCTGCAACGACATTTTTGTGCTGTTCCTGTCTAGAAAAAGCTCTCAAAGCATACCGTGCTTGTGGTCTTTGGGGTGGAGTAATGACTGTTGCTGGTCTTCTTAAACTAAGAAAGGAGGAGGTTCTTGAGTTGGCACACGAGCTTTGTGAAGAACTTCAAGCACATGGTAAACCAGGGGAAGCTGCCAAGATAGCTTTAGAGTATTGTGGAGAATTTGTTTCTGCAGTTAGTTTACTTATTAGTGCAAGGGAATGGGAAAAAGCTTTAAGGATTGCATTTTTGTATGAAAATGGAGATCTAATTGAACAAGTGAAAAATGCATTGGTGGAGTGTGCGAGCCTATTGGTAGGTGAATTTGAGGAAGGACTGGAGAAAATAGGTAAATATCTCACACGATATTTGGCTGTTCGCCAGCGGCGATTGTTACTTGCTGCAAAGCTTAGGTCTGAGGAACATTCCATTAACGACATTGATGAAGATACTGTTTCGGAAGCTAGCAGTAACTTCAGTGGCATGAGTGCATACACTACCGGGTATGCTCGACGTTCTCCCTTTTCTGGATTTGTTCACGTGCTTTGTTATATGTTTAACATCTGCTTTTGATTATCTAAAACATTGTCTGATCTCGTCTCTGATGCGGAGCTGATTAAAAAGTGCTCTTTACTTCTTCATTTGTATGCATTTATATTACGTTTTCACTTTGTACCTCCCGTTTTTCTGCTTACCCCTACTTTTTTTTTTCTCCTTTTACTTCCTTTTTTCCTCTCTTACTTTTCTTTGTTTAATCTCTTCGATTACGAACTTATATCTGGTGGCTGTTGACTGTTTCGTATGTGTTAGCCAACCCAAATCGTTTTGGGACTAAGGTTTTGTTACTGTTGTAGAAATGGAAACAGCAATTGAAGGTCGCTAGAATGCTATAAACCAAAGCGCAGTAAGCAACTAAGCTCAATGTTTGGATAAATTCCATTCATTTAAGAGGCTTAAAAGCAGCTTGAACTTAAATCTGTTCTTAGGTCGAAGTTGTAATTTGTGTATATTTGTCTGCTCAATATCTTGTGATTTGTAAAATCTATGTAAATCCCTTGAAGCTGAACAGCTGAAGGGTTCCCATAGTTACCAGATTTGTGTTTTCTGATTAAAACTCTCTTCAGGAAATACTGTGTTTGTTGAAATCATGCTGAAAGTTGCCTAATGCGGCACTTCTGTCCCGGGTTTAAACTTTAAACACTAAAATATGGCTCTTGGTTTTCCTGCATATGCAGAGGCAATGTATTGGGTGTTTGAGATGATGATCCTTTAGGATGTGGGAGTCTGAATTGCTTTTGTTGGTCTTTCTAAGTGATGATTTACCCAAGGCTCCCTCTTTTTCGTAGAAACAAGGTGAACATTGGATTACATGGGATAACCTTGCATATTTAGGCGGTTTCCTTTTTCGTTTTTGTGGCGACCCCTTCATCTTTTCAAATGACAAACGAACTAAAGAGGCAGTATTACGTAAGGCATAGCAAGCAAGTGAAGGAGTCTTTTTAAGTGTGATGTTGGATTTATAGATGTACCTTCGTGATAGTCTCGGTTCTAGAGAAGTACCTGTGTGCTTGTTCGATGAGATAACGTACCCTTTGATCATGAGTCATGACGAAGGAAAAGAGCATTTGACATGACAAGAAGCAAAATATTGCCTATGTATTAACTTTTTGAAAGTAGTGTCCTTGTGTGAAACTCTTACTGAATTTATTATCTATGCACTTTTTTTTATTAAAGATATAATAGTTATTAACATTAAGGTTGTGTACTTGTGTTATTATAAGCTCCTTTCCAGTTTCACTAGGTGGTCTAAAGTAGTGTCCTTTTTAATAAAGTATGTGGTTCATAGTATTCTGTTCTCTGAATCCCTTGTGTTGTGCTCCATGTGGCTCGAGTTTTTGAAAGGTCCTTATGCTGTCCTAACTCCTAACTATTGTAGCATTTTACGAGTCGTACTGGTTGCTTTACGCTATTTGGATCTTCCAAATACTGATATTTGTCCCATTTGCCTCATGATGCTCAATTTTATCCGACAGGACAAGGAAGAGTTCTGCTGCTTCTGTTAGTTCAAGTACTCTTAGCAGGGCTAAAGAAAGTAAGCGTAAGAAAAATAGAGGGAAGATCCGTGCTGGCAGGTACTCAATATTTTGTAACTATTGACTTCCTCCTATTTTGCACTTTCATCTAGAGTGGTATCTCACTGGTTGCGATATAATTTTATGAGGTAGTCCTGGTGAAGAAATAGCTCTAGTAGAGCATCTCAAGGGCATGGCTATGACATCTGGTGCCAAGACTGAACTGAAATCCTTGCTGTCTACTCTTTTGATGCTTGGAATGGAAGAAACAGCGAGGAAAGTGCAACAGATTGGTGAAACTTTCCAGTTTTCTCACATTGCAGCTGTTAAACTGGCCGACGATTCAATGTCTACGGACATTGTAGATGACCAGGTATATTCCCTGGATCGTTACCTAAAAAAGGCGAAGCAAGAAGAGCAGGACTCCGAAGCCTTTTCATGGCGCTCCAAAATATTGATTTCGAATAACAGGCAAGTCTAAGCACTTTTGCTCATATACTTAAATGTGGTGCGTGTTTTTATTAACTTTTGCAATCCAAGTTCTAGGTGATACATACATTTTTTAACTACTTGTACATTTTTTTCATAGCGGTATTATTTTGTTTTGATTCAGAATATCTGTTCCAAGAGTTTTGAGAGGTTTTGACGGTGGGGGAGGTTGGTGGTAGGGTTGTCCCTGAGTGATTGGTAGTGGGATCAGGGTAAGCTTCCAATTGTTAATTTATCTAAAAAGGAATGTAAAAATTCCGATTGTGACCCGACCAAAATGGAACATGTAACAATGGATAGGGACAAAGAGAGCATAATTTTGTATATGAATATCATCCTTCTTCTATTAGGAGAGTAATAAACTTACTATGATCCTTTATATTGACAGCTAGAAGTTGAAAGTAGCTCAACTGGTAGTTCTGCTGGCATTCTGACAGTCGGAGCATCAATTCTTTCAATTCCGACGATGGTTGATCGACTGACCTTGAGCAATTGGGTGCTCACTGCTGCTGTGAAGGTTAAATTATGAGAAATTGAGAAGTGCTGTTGAAGTTCAAGCTTATTTATACAGCAATTAGGGTTAGAACTTAAAAATTGGTGATTTTAGTTTACTGCCTCGCTCGTAGCCATGGAGCGTTGTGTTTACAGTTGAATTGCACACACTGTAATCCTTTTTGAAACTCGATATGATGTAATCAAGAGTGATGATTTTCAGTAACCTATTTTGAAGAAGGGCTTATCTTCTACAGTAGCAACTAGCAAGTATTAAGTTGGTTGTACCATGTTTCGGTTCGAGTTTCCCTCCATATAAGATGAGAGGGTTTGGGTTAGGTGATAACCTTTTTTTTTTTTTGACAGTAGTGATAACCTAATTGATACGTGCTTTTGTTACTAATAGTAATAATAACATGTGTAGCAAGGAGCAACCTTCTATAATCACGTGCTAAATCACTACAAAGTACAATTATTTGAAAGAGAGATAGGAGGAAACAATGAACTCCTACCAGAGTTGCCACTGCTTTTCAAATTCATCCTGAGCACAGATGTCACAAATCACGCAAGAACAGCTGAATGAGAGGGTAAAAAAGTGTTCAAAGTTTTCATGCACCGCCGCATTTTTGTAAAACGGTCATATCTCTATCGTTTTTTGTCTGTTTTGGACGTATGACCTACCGTTAGAACTGTAAGAGGATAAGCCATCACATCCACTGGAATTACTTCAATATCATGTCTAGAACTTAAGTTATGCCAGTTTAAAGTTGACCATTACTTAATATCGATTCGTAAGACTAAAATGCGACGATGCAGGGAGATATCGTCATATGCTCAAATTGATCACGAGCACACTTTTTTTTTTTTTTTGATTAAAAGGCGGGGTAAACCCCGAGACCTACAGCGAGTAGGGTCCCAAACAAGTTTACAAAACTAATTAATTTCTTCCCTTTGATTTTCAGTTTAGTAGACAACTTTTATATATATGGATTAATAAAACTAATTAATTTGCTTCCAATATTTTACCTAACCACATTATTAATCATCATTTTAGGAACATGGAATAAAATAATTAAAATAATTTGTGCAAAATTTTGACTAGAGCATCAAAATCTTGCATAAAACTTGCAAATATATGAACTAACATTTTTATTTCAATAACTTAGTATTTTTAAATTGAAAACTTGCAAATTCAAATATGCTAGTTTTACTATAAGAATTTAAATTATTAAAATAACATCAAAAATTTAATATACTTAAATATTAAATTTGAATTTGTTATATTAAGCCCGTCACACAGAGTAATTAGCAGGACGATTCTATAGAAGAATTGTCGTGAATGGTTCCAAAAATGAAGAAGGCACAATTGTCCAAAAAAAAAAAAACGAAAAAGGCCCAATACGGGCAATGTCTTCCTCATCACACTAAACAAACCACGAGTACCATTGTAGAAGAGTGAGTTGGTGATCTTCTCTCTTTTCACTTCGCCCGCCATTTCGCTCCTAAAAATCTAAAAACCCTCTTTTCCCAAATTAATTCCCCGCTCAATTCACCAAAACTTTAAAAAAACTCACACTCTCTCTCACTTCATTTCCCTCTCTTTCCAATTTCCCCAAATCTCAAAACCCTAGAAATCAATCGAAACAATCAATCAATTATCAATTAATCCTCCAACCCTAAAAGATGCCGGCGTTAACATCACCGGGAAAAATCCACAGATTAGAGCTAGAAAACTTCAAATCCTACAAAGGTCACCAAATAATCGGTCCATTTTATGATTTCACAGCAATAATCGGTCCTAATGGCGCCGGAAAATCGAACCTTATGGACGCAATTAGCTTCGTTCTCGGTGTGCGTTCCGGTCAACTTCGCGGTGCGCAATTGAAAGACCTAATTTACTCTTTCGACGACCGTGACCGCGAACAACGCGGTCGTAAGGCGTTTGTTAGGTTAGTTTATCAGTTAAACGACGACGTTGGGACGGAGATTCAGTTTACGCGGAGTATTACTGGCGGTGGTGGTAGTGAGTATAGGATTGATGGTAGGGTTGTTACTTGGGATCAGTATAATGATAGGTTGAGAGACCTTGGTATTCTTGTTAAAGCTAGGAATTTCCTTGTTTTTCAGGTTTGTTTTTCGGATTTTCGATACGGTTTTTGTTTAATATTGAGATCGATAGGCTGTATAATGAGTAGAAACTGTACTGATTTGAGGCAGAGAATAAAATAATAGCTCTTGGTTTCATTGTTGTTTGCTATTTTTAGGATGTAGTACTTGGAGTAGTGAAAATTGAGTTTATTTTGATGGTGAAACTAGGTTAGGAAGCCGAAGTCGCTGAGATTTGTGTGACTTGTTTATCGATTTATGTATTTTTTTGCTGTTTTTGATTGAGAGATTAGTTGTAGTGAAACTTGAAGCTTGTTTTGTAGGTGAAAACTCGGTTAGCTAGTGGAATTTTCTCGCAATTGTGTGATTTTCTGAAACTGTGGTGTTGGTTAAGAACAGTAAAATGAGCTCCTGGCTTTGTTGTTGTGTGCATTTTTAGGCTGTAGTACATGCAGTTAGTCAATGTTGAAGCTTGTTTTCGAGGCGAAGAACAGTTGGAAGGGAAGTGGAATTAAGCCGGGAATTGTGTGATTTGTTTTCCTCTTGTACATTGTAAAATGTTTAAATTCTTGTAGTTTTGGGTGTAGATAGTAGGTCATCAGTTGAATTTTGGAGTTTTGATTGGTGTGGTTGTTTTGTAAGTTGTTTTTAGTGAAAATTGAAGCGTTTATTGAAGGTGAACTCGATTCAGGAAGTGAATTTGTTTGTAATTGTTACTCAGTTTATATATATATATTTTTTTTTGTTGGGATTCTTTGTGTGTTTTTGATTCAGAGATTAGTCGTAGTCCTAAGTGTTTAAATTGCCATAACTTTGATAGTGAATAATAGGTTATAGCTCGATTTTCGGAAGAACGACTTAAAGTTCTGTCAAGTTGTTTAGCCTTGTGCTTCCTCTTTTGTATTTTACGCTAGAAGTCACTAGTTAAAGGATTATACCACTCTTCGTATCAGGTGGCTACATATTGAGCTCCTTCACAATGCTTTTCAGCTTCTTTGCTGACCTTTTAGTTGCTCACGAACTTGGTAAAGGAGCTCAAAAATTGGAGAGCTCGAAGACTTTGTCAAGGAGCTCAATAAATAGTCGCCATTATATATACAACCGCTGGTATAATCCTTTATGTGAAGCCACCTATGTTCCACATAAAGAGAAGAATTATGTTATTTTAAGGTAAAATAGGAATATCGATAAGAATTTTCTTTTTGGTAGTGCTCTTGTTACAAATTCTGAATTATAAGAGAAATGATTAGTTTATGTTTGTACAAACACAGGGAGATGTAGAATCAATTGCGTCTAAGAATCCTAAAGAACTTACGGGACTTCTAGAGCAAATTTCTGGTTCCGAGGAGCATAAAAAGGACTATGAGGAGCTAGAGGAACAGAAAGCCAGGGCTGAAGAAAAATCGGCTCTTGTTTATCAAAGGAAGAAGACAATTGTCGGGGAGAGAAAGCAGAAAAAGGAGCAAAAGGAAGAGGCAGAGAGACATCTTCGTTTGCAAGAAAAATTGGTAATGAGCGATATTTCTGCATTCATTTTTTCTTTTATAAGGTTTCTAACTTTCTATATGTGATCAATCAGTTTGTTTACTCCCTCTGTCCCGGTCATTTGTTGTCCTTTTCCATTTTGGGGTGTCTCAGTCATTTGTTGTCCTTTCTATTTTAAGAATAAACTTGATGAGTAATTTGATCATTCTCATTCAATTTGTTCCACTTGTCATTTAGTTATTGGCCTTCTCCTATTTCCTTGGTCTTTGTGCCAAAACCAAAGGACAACGATTGACCGGGACAGAGGGAGTATTATTCTTTGGGAGTTCTAGAAGCAAAGAACAGGGTTAAGCTGTCCTGGATATATTCACTCCTTTTCTTTATCTTATGTATGATTATTTCTCCATCCAACTTCAAATGATCGATAGTATGTCCATTTTGTCCTGTCACAAAATATTTGGTATCTCTCTATACTCGGTAATATAAATAGGTGACATGCTTAGGGAGTTGGGGTACTAGACTACTCAGTGCATGTTCGACCTGCTCCTGCATAATAAGATATAAAATAGTAGTAAAATGAGTCCTAATCTTTGATCTGTTTGCTGCAGTTAATTGGTTTAAAAAGGTGAATAATAGATAAATGTGTCGATTTTGCTGTTGTTTATGTGTAGGGATTTTAATGTGGTTCAACCTCTTTGATTCACTTGTAATGATGCAATGTCTTTCTGTGCAGAAATCGTTGAAGACAGAACACTTCCTGTGGCAAATATATAACCTAGAAAAGGATATAGACAAGACAACTGAGGAACTTGAAGAAGAGAAGGGAAACTTGCAAGAGCTCGTACAGGAACAAAATAAGTACGAGCATGAGAAGCGTGAAAAGGATAAAGAGATGGCAAAGTACCAGAAAGAGATAAATAAGCTTGAAAGGAAGATCATGGACAGGAGTACTAAACTCGACAAGAATGTTAATTTTCTTACCTGTAAATCCTCTTTAATCAATCAATTTTTCTCTGATTTTTGAAGCTAACTGTGTTATCTTTGTGCAGCATGAACTGCTTAAATTGAAGGAGGAAATATCACGTATAAAATCAAAAATCAAGAGTACTAAAAAAGAGATCGACAAAAAAAAAGAAGAAAAGAAGAAACATTCTGGGAAAGTAGAAAAGCTTAAGAGGGACTTGTCAGTTCTCACTCAAAATTTAGCAGACATGAATGAAAATGCGCCTGATGCTGGGGGAAAATTCCAGTTGGCAGAAGATGATCTGCAAGAATACTACCGAGTGTAAGTTGTTTTAATCACTTGACGTGCTTTACGATTTTCTGTTATACAACATCTGCTTCTTTTACCATGTGAAAATCTTTTTGTGCCACATTTGCCCTATTTTGTTTCATAAAAGTTACATTCAGTTTTGAGGAACTGAGGTTATTCATATACAGAGTAAATAGCAAAAAGCATCTGCTAGTGACGGATAAAAGCATCCAAAGTTTCATTATTGTTGGCTCAGTAATCTAGCAACTGTATCTCGACTGAGGCTTTTGTAAAAAAAAAAAAAAAAAAAGATTCCGGAGAGTGGGTGATACATAATTGATAAGTATAGAGAGGTTAAAGTTATTTATCTTTTAGCGGCTTTTGGGTTTTGCATTAGAATCAAGTTTCTTAAGATGGGAGGTTAAAAAGAAGAAAGTGTGTCTCAAGGAAGTTAAACCGTACCTCACTTGGTGACGGTAGACTCGCAAATGTAGTGGAAATAAAGACGCTGATGGAGTTTAGAGCCACTTTATAAATTAACTGCTGTGGTCTCTGTGCCATTTGTATGCTCTATGGACCCCAACATACTGAAAAAAAATCTAAAAAGGAGATGATGAATCATTAGTTGTTAGTACGTGGCCTGCTGTCTATCTTTTGCATGTTTGAGAAGTTTTACTGTGTGTTTCTGTTTATGGTCACATTGGTCAGCAACTTATGCTATTTAATTTTGGATCTTGCGGGCTTCAATGAACTCTCTATCTTTATAGGTGACCATAATACAAAGTTATTAGTCTTGACAGGTATTTTTAAGATGCAAGTATCCAATTAGTGGGCTAGGTAGGGTACTCGAGGAATCTAGTACTTCAAAATCTGACTTGTGAATATGGATTGAATGTAATACATGCTGCTATTGCAGAAAGGAGGAAGCAGGGCGTAAAACAGTTAAGATTAGAGATGAAAAGGAGGTTCTCGATAGGCAACAGAAGTCTGATGTAGAGGCCCAAAAAAATTTGGAAGAGAATCTTCAGCAGTTAAAAACCAGGTTAGAGGAACTGAACTCACAGGAGGAGGAAATGAAACAACGATTGAAGAGGGACCGAGAAGCATCAAAGAAACATGAGGAAGAGATGAAACATTTGAAAAAAGAACGCGAAGAGATACGCAGCAAAGCTCTAGAATCGAAGTATGATATCTTACTGCTATTGATTTTCATTTCGTCTTGTTATGACTTTATGTGATCCTATTTTTGTTAATTCCGTTTTATGTACTACCATCAATATCTACCTGCTCAAATACAGGCATAAATATGAATCCTTGAAAAAAAAGATTGGCGAAGTAGAAGAGCAGCTGCGTGAATTGAAAGCTGACAGACATGAAAACGAGAGGGACACTAGGCTGTCTCAAACAGTTGACACTCTTAAGCGCCTGTTCCCTGGTGTTCATGGTCGAATGACTGAGCTTTGTAGGCCAACTCAAAAGAAATATAACTTAGCTGTAACTGTTGCTATGGGAAAATTTATGGATGCAGTGGTGGTACAGGACGAACAAACTGGAAAGGAATGTATCAAGGTATCTATTCTGAATGAATGTTTGCCTTTATTGTATAGGGGAGTGTTGATATGCTTAGTGTCTGATATTTTCCTAGTAACTTATAATCCATATAGGCTTCAATGTCGGTATGGTTTAGTGTCTAATCTTTGTATTCTTTTCCCAATAAATTATAATATACAAAGGTTTCAATGCAAGATTTCGAAGCTCTGTTAGTTTTGGTCCTTTTTTTTTTCTCTTCATCACACTTGTATTGAGGGTTGTGTTTTCACTGAGATAAGAAAGGCAAGAGCATATTAACCCAGGGCTCTCTTTATATGTCTTACTGACCACACCATGTTACTCTTTTGCATTTCGCTCATGCTGAACGATGCATTCTGTGTGGGTTATTCGTAGTTTGCTTTGATTTGCACCTTATGCGGTTATGCCAGCTGAAAGCTGGATATTGAGCGCCACGACGACCAAACTTTCACTTATACTGTGTCAAGTAGAATGATCGCCTACTAGAATTTTGCTGGTTTAGTGGTTGAAAATGGCACGACCGCAAACCTCTAACTCTAAAACTATCATATCTATTTTCTCCGATGCCAAAAGTCCTGAACCCACAACATTAGTTGGAGTTCCCATACTTTTCCCAAGCACCGGTGAGTTCCTTTCAATAAAGTTTAGGCGCCAGACATTCTGTTGTCATGTATTTTCTTGTTTTGGGGATGGTGGGGACTTATTTCCATATTTCCAATGGAGCCAAAGACTCATTATTCTTTAGTTCTGGATTATGATGGAATAAATCAACATGGCTCACTAAAGTGGTTGCGCTTCTTTCTGTTGTGAAGTAGCGGTCCTTCGCTACAGTTCTTGACGCAATATCATCTTGGATCATTTCGGAAACAGCCTCTGTGTATTGCTAACTCAAGGGTAAGGCTGCGTACATCCAACCCCCTTACCATGCAATTTGCGGGAGCCATTGAGGCACTGGGGTAATGTTGTTGTTTTTGGGGACAGTGGCGACTCTTTGTTTGTGTAGAATCTGTAGATGTTTCCTGTTCTTGATGTCTGTTGATTCCCCCTTTTAGGTCTAACACTTGACTTTTTATTTTTCAGTACTTAAAAGAGCAAAGGATTCCTCCTCAGACTTTCATACCTCTTCAGTCAGTTCGTGTGAAACCAATCATCGAGAGGTTGCGGACTTTAGGTGGTTCTGCAAAGTTGGTCTATGATGTGATACAATATCCTTTTGCAAACCTGTAATCATTTGTGAGCTGGTAATCACTTATATCATGCTTAAAATTACAATGTATGGTTCTGACAATAAAGCACAAGGCTTTAACTTATCAAATAAATAGAGCACAAGAGTATAAGACAGTTGTAGCGTATTCACACTAATGTTTAAATTCCCTTGTCAGGAATGATCTTAGTTAGTTCAGATTCATCTCAGGCCAACTCACTGAGTCACTGTTGTGGGCTCAGTTGTTGTAAGAGAAGAGAAAGAAATTTCCCCCCTCTCAAGTGTGTTGTGCAGGCTTGAACCTGGGACCACAAGGTGATTAAGTGTTGTTTAATGTAGTCTTTGTACACAACTAATCTACCTATGTATCAAGTGTTGTCGGTTGGTAGTCTCAAGTAGGTTTGGCATTCACGAGTTGCTGGATATGGTCTTATGATATCTATACCCTGTCTCTCATCTATCATGTTTCTGGGGGAATGTCCTTTCAAAGATTTGACTTTAGTATCCATAGGTCAAGTTAATCCCAATAGTTGAATACAATCTGTTGCCCTATAATAAACATACTACATTTAAAGTTCAGACAGGCACTCTTGAATACATTTATTTGAAGGGCATCTGATTGTTGAGGGGGTGGCATGATCTAGACGTTGCTGTACAATGTGTATTGGTTTTTATTCTCCATGGATGCTCAATAAATGAAATTTGTATCCTTAATAATAACAAGTTTGACCCAGTATTGGAGAATGCTATTCTGTTTGCTGTGGGGAATACTTTAGTGTGTGACAATCTTGATGAAGCTAAGCGCCTGAGCTGGACCGGGGAAAGGTTTAAAGGTATATTTTTTATACTTATTTCTGCATTAGCATTTTTGGTGTCCTATTTAATCATATTTAATCACATGTGGTATGCTGTGTTAGTTGTAACTACTGATGGAACTCTCCTCACTAAGTCTGGTACTATGACTGGTGGCACAACTGGTGGAATGGAGGCAAGGTCCAATAAATGGGATGAGAAGAAAATAGAAGGTTTGTATTGTGTACTAGATCCAAGTGTTTTATTTTTATTATTTGTGTTTATTCTTATTATTTTGTAATGTCTTCTATTATTTCCAGGGCTCAAGAAAAGGAGAGAACAGCTTGAATCAGAATTGGAGGCTATTGGATCTCCTAGGGAGATGCAGCAGAGAGAAACAGAGGTATCTGTAAAGATTAGTGGCTTGGAAAAAAAGGCGAAGTATGTTGAAATTGAAGAGGTATGTCATACTCATTATGTGGTTATTCACTTATTCTGTGTGGCAATTTTATTATGCTGCTCATTTTCCTGCATCCTCAGCTACGATTTCATTTTAGCAATTCTGTGCTTTGTTAGCTCACTGTGCGGTATACTGATTTGTTTGGTCTTTATGCAGAAAAGTATTAAAGACAAGCTTTTGAAATTAGGGAAGGAAAAAAAGAATATTGTAGTAACAATTGGCAACATTGAACCAGAATACGCGAATGTATGCAAGTTTTCTGTCACTGGGTAATTTCTCGATGAATTTAATTTGCTCTATATTTGATATTTATGTTTTTCTTCTGCAGTTAGACAAGTCTATCAAAAATAGGGAAGGGAAAATCAAGAATTTAGAGGCGAGAATAAACGACATTATTGATCGCATCTACAAAAATTTTAGTGACCGTGTTGGAGTTGACATCCGTGCATATGAGGAGACACAGCTCACAGCCGATGCAGAAACATTTGAGAAAAAAGTTACCTTGCGCAACCAAATCTCGAAGTTGAAGTACCAGTATGTATTTTAGCCTTCTTTTTTTGCAGCTCTATTAATGTGGCACAGTTTGAGTTTCTGTAGTGCTGGTAGCAACAATCTTGAATCGGGAGAATACACCTATGTTGAAAGTCCTTGTGCTTTCCTCTCATGTGTCTGTATTGGACTTTCTAATATTGTGGTTTTTGGTTGACTTGTGTCTTGTATTGTTTGGATATATGTCAAGGTGATGGCAGGGAAAATTATTGACCACGGCATAGACTCATGCAGTATTTAACCAGGTGCTTCCACGACCACAATAAAACATTGCTAGGGGTCCAAACAAAACATGTTGAGCGTCCAACTGTTTATTATTATCATTCGGTGAAGGCTTTGACACTTGATGATTTGATGAGTTGGACCTTTATAGATTTTTTCCCCTTAGTTTTTCACCTGAGCGCCTAAGGCACTGTGGTTATGTTGCTGTTGTGTTATTGTAGTTTTTTAATGTCTTTGGAAAAAAAAAGGTAAAGTAAAAAGAAGAGCGTTCCATAGCAAATTAGCAAGGTTTTAGATTATTGAATACTTGGAAACTGTTTTCTAGATATATTTTCAAAGGAAATTGATAACAAGGAGTTGTGATGAAGCTAATGTTAATTAATCGATTTCACCCATTCACCTTTTTTCTTTGGTGAACACTTGACTGGAGTATGTTGATCTATCACACTGAATTGCAAGTAATTTATGGAGCTTCTTTATCACTTCTGTGCCACCCCTTCAAGTTTCTCTTTATATCACAGAAAGATAGGTTATATAGTCTTTTTGCTGCTGTATTTTGCTTCTCGATGTCATGAGAACTCTCTAAACTCAAAAGACACCTGCGAGTGAAACTGGCAGTTGCTGGTTGTCCCTCTGATTTTCTTGTAAGAAAAAACCAGTTTCTTTTTAACTTATTTTTTTCTGGAAAGCTCTGTGCCTGAGTGACAATTATTTGCTACGATTACTCTCTCTGTAAGAATAGTAACATACTAGCATATCAAGCATGCAATGTACTTCTATGTTGATTGAATTGTCTTCCACAGTGCGTACATTGCTTTTTTAAGGGATATGGTTACAGGCTCGACAATATAATTGCTAGTGAGCAACTCTGAACTTATTTTCTTAAATTTACAGGCTGGAATATGAGCAAAACCAAGATCTTGAATCACAAATGGCACAGATCCAGTCTTCACTTAGCTCTTTAGAAAGTGATCTTACACAGATTCACGAGCAAGAGGTTGCAGCTAAGTTGGAGATGGAGAGTATTACCACTGAAATCAATCATATGAAGGATGAATTGCAGGGTGCGTTTTGCCTTCCTTCTCCATTACTTCAAACATTATACTGCAATACAGGGATCTGTCTAGTCTACACGTATTGTTGGGTATCCCTTTCTGTCTATTGGTAATTAACTTGCCTGTGGAATTTGGGCCTTCATAAGTTGAAAAGCGGATATCCACAGAGAAAGAAACAAGAGGATCCTGGGGGTGAGACTCAAAACCTTGCTCTATGGTTCTCTGGGGCTAGGTGGAACCTCAACCGTTGAACTCACTTCATTCTATAGTCTATACCCCCTTATTTCAGGAACTGATAGATTTAATCCTGAACCCCAAAACAAGTTGCTAATCCCTCCCTTCTGAAAACATCAAAAGAGTAAAGTTGTATAATTTATAGTTGTATGGGTAACTGGCATACATAATTTGTAAAATTTGACAATTAAATTCCCCGTTGCTATTAGAGTGGAAGTCCAAGCTGGAAACATGTGAACGTGGCAAGCAGGAAATCATGAAGAAGATCTCGAGTGGTATGACAGGTGTAGATAAGCTGAATCGTCAAATAAATACAAAGGTTAGTAGTTAACTTTGTCCAATGTTTACTGTGATTTCACTAGTTTCACGAGACCTTAGTTTGTTCATCCTACTTTTACCAGAAAACGCAAATTGAAAATCTAACAGCAAGGAAGCAGGAGATATTAGAGAAGTGTGACTTAGAACAAATAAGCCTTCCAACAGTTTCAGATCCAATGGAAATTGATTCATCCGAAGGTCCAGTTTTAGATTTTAGTCAGCTGGACAGATCATTGCAGAAAGATATGAGGCCATCTGAACGTGAAAAGCAGGAAGCTGATTTTAAACACAAGATGGATGCCCTTGTATCAGATATTGATAGAACAGCTCCAAATCTGAAGGCTCTTGACCAATATGAGGCTCTAAAACAAAAAGAAGATCTTGTGAGCAAGGAATTTGATACAGCTAGGAAAGAAGAGAAAGAGATAGCTGACAGATTCAATGCCGTCAGAGACGAAAGGTACCTTTTTCGCTCTGCTGGCTATGTGTAATCCCTTATCCTGTTTATAAGTTGCCGAACCTTTGACCATTAATAGCTATTATTATGATAATAGTTTTGATAAATCAATTATCACAAATTCTTCAACATAACGAGGGACTAATAACTTTATACTGATTAATCACCAAAGTCAAACAAGGACAAATTTAAATGCGATGGAAGGAGTGTTATTTATTGAGGTATTTGAGTATATCCTCTTAGTTGAGACTTAAGAGTATGAGAGTTTTTACTAGTGCTATAACGAACAATAACTAATTTTTGCTTTTTCCTTCTCCATCATTCTGAGAGAATGTTAATTTGAGCATTTGGAGCATCATATGTGCTGTTCCTTGAGTTTCTGCTGACCATTGACATTAGCGTGCACATCTAAGATATGATTTTTTGCATTAAAAAAAAGAGAGGTTGTTCTTGCATTCTTATTTAATTATTGTTGGAGTTTAATAAATTATGCTTTAATTGTCCTTGGCTGAATTTGCTGTATTAGCATGACAGGTTATAAATTTAACTGGAAAATGTAAATGGATTTGGCTGCGTATAAGAATCCCATAATTTAATTTTTGGAAATGATTAGCAGCTGTTTTCCTAACTATTGTTTGTTTCTGTGTGCACCTTGATGCGAGCTTTCAGCCAATCTTAAGCAGTATCGAGTTGACTATACAATATAGAATTTTAGACCACATCTAGAAACGATGCCCTGAGTGAGCTGTAGCAAAGTTTCAATCTTATTCCTGCAAACTATTAAGCAATATTTGTTCTAGGAAGTTCTGTTCCTGAAAACTGTTACCTGATCATTGCCCTATTTCTCTTGAACAGACACAAGAAGTTTATGGATGCCTTCAACCATATCTCAAGTAACATTGACAAGATCTACAAACAGTTGACTAGGAGCAGCACACATCCTCTTGGCGGAACTGCATATTTGAATCTGGAAAATGAGGACGAACCTTTCTTATATGGCATCAAATATACGGCAATGCCTCCAACAAAGCGTTTCCGTGATATGGAACAACTGTCTGGTGGTGAAAAGACTGTAGCTGCTTTGGCATTGCTATTTGCTATCCATAGGTTTGTTGTTTAATACTTTGATTCAATTGAGCCTATTATACAGTGATATTGCATGAGCCTAAGCCCATTCTTAATTTTTCTCATTCTTGAAAATCATCTGGCTGGTTGGTAGTAAAAACGATAAGATGTTTCTTCATGATAATTGAAGAGCATGATTTTCTTTCAAGATGTGTTTTTTTAGAGAGGGGAGGGGAGGGGATGGACTCATGGAGCTTTGTAGTTGTGTGATAACGCAAAATGGAGCAAAAGACTCGCGGTGTTTTTGTTGTTGTATACTTGTATGTACTATAATTCTGTGCAATGCTTTTCAATAGCTGAAATTTTAAGCGTGGATTTTTACTACCTAACAATGTTTACTCTCTATGGTTGAACATTTCCTCTTTTCGTATATGCAATTGTTTGGAGGTGTTGATTGTACTTGGAATTAGGGACGCTTTCAACGTCAAGTATCATACATTCATAAAAGCATATCTGGATATCTAGCTATCATAATCAGTAATCACCTGTAGTTGTGAACTATGACACCCATTTGAATTGTGTCTCTGCTATGCAGCTTTAAGCCTTCGCCATTCTTCATTTTGGATGAAGTTGACGCTGCTTTGGATAATTTAAATGTGGCTAAAGTAGCTGGTTTTATTCGATCAAAATCTTGTGGAGGTGCCAGACAAATCCAAGATGCTGATGGCGGGTGTGGCTTCCAAAGCATTGTAATTTCTCTCAAAGATAGTTTCTATGATAAGGCTGAAGCTTTAGTTGGGGTCTACAGAGATTCTGAGAAAAGGTATGTCTCTGTCTTGTCATATCTTCCATTTTTTCCGAAGTATAAAAGGTAGTTTGTGTTTGCGCGAAACATTGGATTTTTCCAGTCTCTTAATACCTCCCATCTCAAATTTATTTTTGATGACCGTGATCAATTGATGTGTACCTTGACCATTCAATTAGCCAAATATTTGTAGAGATAGAATGTAAACTTTACCATGCTAGATTTATCAAAACATTATTTTAAAATTACTGTATCATTTTGTAGAATTCTAGTTGTATAGTATCAGTCAAAAATAAGTTAAATGCTGTCAATAAACGATTGAATGTTTTGAGATTATGACTAATTTTTGTGTGTGCAATTGCAGTTGTTCCAGCACGTTAACATTCGACTTGACAAAATATCGAGAGTGATTCCAAGAAGCCATGTATATAACTTTTATGAAGAATATTGGCTGAAATTTGCGTGGTAACCAGTGTCTTCCTTCCTGTCCTTGGAACTGACCTGTCTATTCGCCAACCAGAAATCCTGTATGTAATGCACATACCAAAATTGAAGCTAGTAGTCATTTTAGTATTAGATATGTACTAGTAGAGTTAATTATGAATGTTTTGTAGCTTTCTTCAATGTCGGAATCTCTCATAGTTTTAAGTGTGAATTACTTTGTCCAGAACGGTCTAAACTGTTGATTTAAGTAAATGAAATTGGATTTGCATCTGAGTTTTGCTCGGTGCATAGTTCTTGATCACTAAACTTGGAGATGTCACCGGCAAGCTTAGCGTATGAATGATAAAACATAATGTTTCATGGATCAGTTCAGATATCGGCACTTTTTTGGGCAGTTCTGGAAACTGAAATCAGAATGGGATGTAATTTTTACGATCAATACACACTTCAATTTTGTAAAATTGTCCAATTTTTTGAAATTTGTGATTGGATTTTTAAATAAATGTGACAATTGCAAAGAATTGAAGGGAGTATGATTCCCCTCGGCCATTGTCATGTAATTTACTTGTTGGGGTGGGTTCTATGATTCTATCAATGCTAGCTTAATTCCCGTGTGTTGGATTCTATCAGTACTAGCTTAATATCTAAGCAAAGTGCAATAGCATTCTCAAATTTCATTGAAATGTTTTGATGAATAACATTTAAATAGTTAAGCTGATAATCTTACTCTAACCACTGACCAAAAATGCTTAACTAATGATGAACTAGTTTAGCTCCCGTGTAATGAATACGCTGTATTTATAGAGTTTTTATTTTTGTATTAGTTAATCATGCTAAATTAGCATCTCATTAATTTTTTATATTTTATGTCATTATATTTTGATGAGAAAAAAATATTGACCTATAAAATTATTCAAGAAAACTGAGAAGTGGTATCAAATTAATTGTTCATTGTCGTTATTGTATTTTGTTTCGAGAAAAAAAAAAAAAAGAAAATTAATCCAAGAGAATTGAGTAATATGCTAAAAGCCTAAAATATATTTTTTATACCACATAGGTAATAAATTCCAATTTATAAATTCTCGTAATTTTTTGTTATAAAAGTAAGTGTAGGATTGAGTAAAACGTTGGGTTAGAAATAGCAAGTCCCAATAAAATCAAAGCGTCTTGCTTGTGACGGACAATATCTGTCACAAGCTGAAGACCTCTTATAATAAAGCAAGTGGGTTGGCAAGTGGGAGAGAAAATGGAGCACCCATGCATATTGCCACTTGCATCTTGTGAAAGGGGCACTATCCGTCTTCAGCTTGTGACGGATAGTGCCCGTCTTCTGAGATTTTGTGTAATAAAATTAGGATGAAACCTATGCGCAACAGTGATACTGAATTGAAGTGTAAACTTGCCAGGTATCAGTATTCTAGTATACGTGCCAACACAACAGTTGGTTAAACTGCATGCAAGAGTTGTGTATTTAAATTTGCATGAACAAGAATAACGTCACCCTCTCTACTTTGCCAACTTCTATCTTATTACTTCACTCAGCCCAACAGAAAGCAAAAGTCATCCACTCTTGCATATAGTTGTAACCAAATAATGTCAGGAGCCCAAGGAGCGCAACCGCCGGGGTCATTTACGGCGACAACATACGAGTCTGTGCAGGAGGCAGATAACCGCGTTAGGACTGAGTTGAGATCCAATAAGGACGATAAGGGTATTCAGATTGACAAGCTCCAGGATAAGGTTGAGGATGCTGCTGGCCAAGGCGGACCGGTTTTCGGACCTGGCAAAGATGATCCTCCCAACAAACAAGACCTTGGGGTTACCGGCACTGCCTAAGTCGTGGTTACTCAATGCAACAAGTCATAATAAGAGAGTCTGATAATGTAAATTTAGTACTAAAATCTCATCTGTAGTGTAATGTATAACGTGAGGTCATATCATTCTAATGGATTATATAATATATACCATGCATGTGTGTATGTGTTAGATCTAATCGTCAAGTGCCTGGTGCTACCTAGTCAAGTAGCTTACTTTGTATTTATTACAATAATGTAAATTATTCAACCTTCTGTCAAAAAAAAAAAAAAACCATACACGGTTTTATGCAACCAACACATCCCCTATCTACTAAAAAAATAGGTGAACTTATAATTTTTTACTCTAAAAAGCATCTTTTTAAATGAGAAAGCTACTGATAATTAAATTGTATTCACTAAATAAGAAAATTAATAATTATTATATATTTCATTATATAATCCTTTTCATTAAAATTAATTTTTTTATCAAATTATATAATTTTTTACTAAACATTAAACTATAATATTTTAATTAAAGTATAAATAATATAAAACTGGCGTATAAACTATTAAATCTTTTATTAATGTTATTATTTGAGAATAACTTGACTCATACTATTCATACTATCTATAAACAAAACTATAAATCATTTTGATTACAAAATTCCAACCTTTTCCGACTTTGCCCCTCTCATTTCATACACCCATAAAGAAAAAAAAAAGAGAAGTAAACCCAACTCAAATCCCACACAGTCGTTCCGTAATTCTCCATTAATAGATCCCAAAATGGACAATGAGTTAACAATGCAATTTATAATCGAAACAACAATATGGCAAAATTAGTGTGTTTTAATTTCATAGTAACACCACACAATTTGCAAAAGAAAGAATAATTAATGAAGAACACAATAGGTCGAAAGAATTGCAAGGGATAAGGGAAGAGGAACTTTGACATAATCATCAAAAAAGTTAACGAACTTCAATGACGATTGTCTGAGCAACTCAGCAATGGCTTTACCGTCAATTAACCTGGGAGTGGTGGTCGTCGTCGGTCTATGGCGACTAACCATGGTGGGTTGGGGTAAGAAAGGGAGGAAGGGGTGATTGGGGTTGGGGTTTGAATTAGGTTTTTTTGGGTGTGTGTGGAATGAGAAGGGCAAAAACGAAAAAAGTTGATAATTTTGTGTAGGATTAAGTAAAGTGTGTGTAGGATTTAGCAATTACGATTTTATTTTGGTTCTCACCTTATCAACATTATTAGGCCGTGTATTGTTAGAGCAGACAAGTCTGATCCGTCCTATCCGAGCAAATTCGACCCGATAAAATTCGAGAGTTTTGCAAATCAAAATCGACCTGTAACCCGACATGGCCCAAACCCGACCCGACCCAATGTTGACCCAACCCGAGATTGCCCGATTAAATTAATGACCCGATAAGTGTTAAGCTTAATATTGATCAAAATGAAAGTGATGGAGTGTTTAGATTGATACGTAAATAATGGCTAAAAATATAAATTTAATAATCAAAAATTGAATTAATACGATAACACGATAATGACCCGACCCAATACATGCATTTGACCTAAAATAACCCAACCCTAACCCGACTCGACCCGAAAGAGTAGACTGACCCGATATGACCCGAACCCATTATAACCTAACCCAACTTAAGCCGACCCAAATCAAACACGACTACCCCGATTGCGGCCTGTAATATTATTACTAGTTTAGATCCCGCGCATTCATTGCTCGGTATTTTTAGAGTTCTTAATTTTGTATTAGTTAATCATGCTAAAACTAACACCTTATTAATTTTTCATATTTCACGTCATTATATTTTGATATCAGAAAAAAATGATGAAATGTAAAATTATTCAAGAAAACTGAGTAAAATTGAACTGTAAAATAATAGTAGTATCTCATTAATTGTTCATTTTTCTCGTTAATGAATTTTGTTTCGAGCAAAAAAAAAAATTAAAGTTGAAAATTAATCTAAGAAAATTGAGTAATGGGCTGAAATGTATTTTTTAGAAAAGTGTTTTTTTTTTGTGTTACAAAGCTAATGGTTTATAGCTTTATATCATTTATACTTTAATTAAAATATTATAGTTTAGTGTTTAGTGAAAATTATATAATTTTGATGAAAAGATTAATTTTTATGAAAAGAAATATATTATAATTATTTAATTTCCTTATTTAGTGATTACAATTAAATTATCAATAACTTCTTTATTTAAAAAGATGTTTTTTGGAGGGAAAATTTGTGAGCTCATCTATTCTTTTAGTAGATAGAGAATGTCTGATATTAATTACTACAACTCGATTAAAAAAATATATTATTTTAACAATGTATTGTACAACTGTTGAATACTCAATATCTTATTTATTAAAAGAACAACAAGTAGGCTAATTTGTCATGCAATCCTTAAAAGTAGGAAACTAAGGGACCACTACTACTTTACTTTGGGAATTAATTTCTTGGAGAATAGCACTCATAAGAAATTAAAAGTTACATCATGTAATGCAATATGGTTGGTTTACGTTTTTATAGAAAGTTCATATTTTAAAAAAAATATTTTGTAGAAATAACTACCCCACGTTTGTTGTTCATAATAATCAACATGGTTAATCTGTCTAATGTCTGATTAAACTGATTTTCTTAATAATTATGAAAAAGCGATGGTTAATTATTTAGCGGAGTTATATAGGTAAAGTATCACTTGATTTGACAATAACATTTGAATCCGTCCCGTCTAAGTTGATACCATGTTAAATTCAATAACATGCCTTGGAGAAATTAGGGAATTTTTTTTTGGCAAATAGGTGTTGATTAGCAAAATAATTAGGGAGTTGGGGTTCCTTTCAAACTATTTTGCCCAATGTTGTCCACGTCATCCGTTTTTATTTTTTCTTCCAGTTTTTATAGTAAGCCGCTAAGTTTCAAAGCGGCTTAATTTTTTTTTTTTTTTTTAAAAAAGTGAATAGTAAAGCCGCTAAGAAACCTAGCAGCTTCCCTTTTTTTTTTTTTTTCAAAAACGTCACCTTCAAACCTTCCCTATTCCTCTAATACCATGTTGAATCATGTAAACGGGTCTAGGACCACACCCAAATGAAGGACAAAGAATCCACTTCATAAATCAACGTGGTTTTACTCGAAAACCAATCGACAGTAAAGAGATTAACCCCTTGCCTTATGTAGTAAAATGTTGTTCTCTAATTCAAGGATATATCAAAACGGATTCAGTGATGAGTGATCTATATCCTACCTTCATGCAAAATGCAACATTCAGGTGTATTCATGCATGTACACATCTATAGACAAACCAGACACTTGCCTAAAACCACAGAAATTATGTGTAACATTTACAACCCTTCAACTCCATGCAACACGAAAAATGTCCAAAATTACATGCAAACACTTTCTTCACACTTCACTCTTAACCTATGTACGTGTCACTCATTTTCCCCTTTCTCTTCTCCTATATATACTCTCCTCTCTTACGTTCTCTATTCGCCACTTACACAGTTACACTAAAATAACATCAATAAATTACTCACAAACACAAAACACAAAAAAAATGGCGAAGTCGAAAATGTTGTTAGTAGGATGTTCTTTGTTAGTTTTGTTTAGTGTATGTTTCGGAGAAGGAAGACAGGAGTTTAAGGGAAATGAGTGTCAGATTGACCGGTTAACGGCGTTAGAACCGACTAATAGGATTGAGGCTGAAGGTGGTGTCACTGAGTTTTGGGATTCAACTGACCCGCAGTTCCGGTGTTCCGGTGTGACTGTCATGAAGCGGACTATTCAGCCTAATGGTCTTCTTTTGCCTAGTTTTACTAGTGCTCCTGAACTTGTCTACATTGAACGAGGTAACTAATTTCATTGCAGTAATATGTTTCGAGTTAATAATACTTCTTCCGTCTCAGTCGTTTGTTTATCTTTTTATTTACTGTGAGGATTATTTTAACAAAGGTAAACAAATGATTGGGATAGAGGGATATGCACATTATTATTCACTCCGTCCCAATGAATAGTTTATGTTTGCCGTTTATTTTTCCTTCACAAAATAAAGTTAACGTATAGATTATTCACTGGGACTAACTCTTAAGCACATTATTACTCCCTCCGTCCCAATGAATAGTTTACGTTGTTTGCTTTATTTTTCCCTCGTAAAATAAAGTAAACGTAAACTATTCACTGACAGTGAATAGTTTACATTTGCTTTATTTTTCCATCACAAAAATCAAGTAAGCGTAAACTATTCACTGAGACATTGAGAGTATTAATGTCACACACAAATACTGAATATGAGAGAAAATTGTAGGAAGGGGATTGATTGGGTTGATGATCCCGGGTTGCCCGGAGACATTCGAGTCAATCTCGCAACAATCATGGCAAGGAGAAGAAGAGAGGGGTCAGCGATCAGAGAGAGGCATGAGAGGCAGCTTCCAAGACCAACACCAGAAGGTACGGAGATTCCGTCAAGGTGACGTCATAGCATTGCAAGCTGGAATTGCTCACTGGGTGTACAATGATGGAGATGAGCCCATGGTTGACGTCATCCTTGTTGACACCTCCAACAACCTTAACCAGCTTGACCAGGATGTCCCCAGGGTAAGTACCTAAATTGTTATGCATATATATATTTCCTGATAAAATGTTACAATCGGTTTTTAACAAGTGACGATATTAGTTATAACATTTTGTCATTAAATGGTACTTCCTATTAAAAAATATCTACATTTTCTGCAGAAAATACTAAGTATTATATTTTGTACAACCATAATCAATCTAATTGAGGCTATGTGTTTTTTTTTTCGAGTTTCTATAATTTTTTATTTTTTGATAACAAAAATTAAAATCTAAATAAGCTCATGTATATTATTTTTTGAATTTCATTGTAATTTTTTAAGTTTAATATTTTTATAATAAACCTCGGATTCTTTCAAATAAAATACTTAATTTATAAGTCTAAGCTAAAGTAAACACATTATAAAACTCAAGTTCTATTCTATACAACAAGGTTGTATAATTTACTTACTGCATTTTCTGGACTTAAAGATAAGACCGTCTTAGGGAGACCTATTCATTACTTTTATCACGGAGTATATGTTTAACTAGTCTTTTATGTAAAAGTGAAAGTAAAACCGTCTCATATTCTCATTTAAAATGGGCAGAGATTCTACTTGGCTGGAAAGCCACAACCAGAGCAACACCAAGGAAGCAAGGGACGAAGAGGCCAACGTGAAAACAATGGAAACATATTCAGCGGCTTTGAAACCCGCCTTTTAGCCGAGTCATTCGGGGTAAGTGAGGAGACAGCTAGAAAGCTCCAATGCGAGGAAGACGACAGGGGTAACATCATCCTTGTGCATGAGGGCCTTCAAGTAATAAGGCCCCCAAGAAGGGTTGACGAGAGGGAGGAAAGGCAAAGCCAACGCGGCCGTGGTAGCTCAAGGGGTATGGGTAACGGTGTTGAGGAGACAATGTGCTCTGCTAGGATTATTGAGAACCTTGACGACCCTGAGCGCGCTGACATTTACACGCCACATGCAGGAAGGATAAGTACCCTTAACAACTTCAACCTTCCTATTCTTCAGCTCCTCCGCTTGAGCGCCGAGAAGGGTAACCTCTACAGGGTAATTTTCGATATTTAAATTCAAATTCTCATTATTGACGGGAGATATCCGTCTATAGTTATAAACGGACCAAATATCCGCCCACTTTAAGCATAAGACCAGCAACAGGTTTCATGGTGGGGCCAAAAATGTCGCCACTCTAAGCATATTTGACTCGATTTTAACTTTAGACGGATATATCCGTTTATAGTGAGACTAATTGTATCTATATATCTAAACATCGAAAGAAGTTGACTAATTGCCTGTATGAATCTAACAACAGGATGCAATCATGGCCCCTCTCTACAACCTAAATGCCCATGACATAATGTACTGTCTCCAAGGCCGAGCCCGAATCCAGATAGTGAACGACCAAGGCAACCAAGTGTTTGACGATGAGGTAAGCCAAGGTCAGTTGGTGGTGGTGCCTCAGAACTTTGCGGTAGTGAAGCAAGCTAGGGAAGAAGGATTCGAGTGGATCTCCTTCAAAACCAGTGAGAACGCCATGTTCCAGACCTTAGCTGGCCGCACCTCTGCAATCCGAGCCATGCCTCTTGATGTCATCTCGAACATCTACCAGATCCCTCGAGAGCAGGCACAACAACTCAAATACGGTCGACCAGAGACAACATTGTTCCGATCTAGGAACCCTCAGCGCCAAGGGAGAGCCCTTGATGCTTAAGACATGTAGTAGTCGGGTTTTCAAGTAGGGGAAGGCGTTTAGCTTGGGACGAAGAAAAAATAAATAGGTCTGTATGGTGTTGAATGGAATCCAGACGAGATATGCATCAATGAAACGTAGTTTCGCCAATCCTCGAGTTTTCTTTTGTTTTTGGCTTCTAGGTTAACTTTCTGTAGTCTTGTTGTGTAGGGAGACCCCGAAGTGTAACTGGACACGAGCCTTAGTGTGTTCGATAAATAAAGACAAATAAAGACACGATTCCGTCTCTTGTCAAACTCATAGCGTGTACTTATCGACGAACCTAGATTCATTTTGGTCCTCAGACAGACAAATAAAGATGACAAACATAACAAAAATGGGAAAATGGGACGGAGGGAATAATACGGTAGGGTACTCATAAATCCAAGGAATTTTAAATTCATGACCAAAATGCCCCTATATATTTACCATCATCAAAATTTTCAAATTAAACAGTGTTAGGATAGTCATGTTATACTTCCTCCGTCTCACTTATTGGTTTACTTTTGACTAAAATACTCCTCACAATAAATATAAAAGGTAAACAAATAACAGAGACGGAAGGAGTATGTATCATGAATCCACACTTGACAGAGTAGATTTGTCCCTCTGATTTATGGTTATTCTTGCTTTACATGGGGTGCTCATAAGCTTGGGACTATTCATCCTTTCTACACTGGAAAAAGATTAGGCCATTGTTGTCGATCACTTCTACGTTTACTATAAGCGACTATCTTCATGATTCTAACTTCGAAGATACAAAGGAGTGCTAAGCCGTGTGAATGATCATTAGAAGAAAAGGAGAGCTTACAGGAATTCTTTCATAGGATCATCATGATGAACCTTCTTCATTCTATATGCTTCCATCTCTTCTGGCGTAACACTGTCATCATAATTAACATTGAACTTCCTCTTCCTTTCATCCGTCTCTTCTCTCTTCCTTTTATCCTCCTGACGATGTAGGCAAAAGAAAGAAATAGGTAAGAACCAAAACTAGCAAGTCTTCACGGAAACGTCTACATTTAATAGTGAAATGAGCAGTAGTCACCTTCTTCAGAGCTTCAGCAAGTTTCTTGTCGTTAAGAACCAAATCATCAGGTACATCAGTTCCCCAAGTGGCTAGCCGTCTCTCCTCAACAGCAGCTGGTCTATCTGTAGTCCATGGGAAAGCATATGTTTTAGTGAAACATTTTAACAAAAAAATGGTCGCCATAGAGACGGTTTCATACAATTCAGCTAACATCCCCGCCCGTGAATAAATACTCCATAACATTGGCCATTCTTGGACTGATTTTAGCATGAAACAGTTTCATATAAAAATTTAATTAAAACAAGGTTAACTGTACATAGTTTGCGAGACTGATCTTTTATAAGAAGCTTAAGAAAGGTCCGTCTCAAACTCTCAATTGAATGTCAAAGAATGGAAACCAAGCATTGCATCAGAGCACATTCAATCTAATTTACAAAGGCCATTCCTTTCAGAAGTAAAATAAAAATGCAAAGGCCAGTGAAACGAACCTTCAGATGCTTCTTTACGTGCAATGTTCGCTTTCATCAGGTCTCCCGATGCTTCAGCAGCCTCAATGCCAGCAGCACCTGTGCAATAGCTGTTTCGAATTGTCTGCTTGCAGCATTTGTAGCCCCATTTGAGGTCTTTCCACCATGAACCCCAAGCACTTGTATGATTATTCGTATACACATCTTCTTCGTATTTACTCTTGGGAAGTGCAATTTCCTAACAATGGCACAGTTCACACACGCAATAAGCAACCAAACAATGTCTTAACCTCATTCTACTACATCCGTAAATACTTGTAAAAGGTGGATTTACAAGGTCTTAACCGCATGTTATTTATACACACACCCGCAAAAGGTAGTTACTACAAAGTTCATTTTATAGGGGTATCAAAGCAAATAGCATGCGATTTTACAATGATCTTAGATCAGACTTCAGAGTAAGCTAAGCAACAAATTAATTTCAATGCATTACCTGCCCCTTGATTATCCGTCCAGCACGATCATATTCAACTTGTTCCTCACTTTGACCATGTAAAAGTTCTCGTGGAATCTCCTCCTCAGTTGCAGCAGTACCATACTTCTCCTCGATAGTCTCCTTAACATGAGATTTCAACTGGTAATTAGCAACCTTAAAATTCTTAAAACACAACTCGGCTTGTGATGGAGCTGCTTGCATGTGAACATCTTGGCCCTTATCAAATGCCTCCCAAGCATGTAAATTTAGCTGCTTGAACTCCATGGACTGACCAGTCAGCCTGTTTTGATTATCACCCTAAACAGGAAAGCATGTCGTCAACAAACCAATGAAAAGTGAAATCAATTGTGAAGGAAGACAAATCAACCAAGATAACTTACTGCATAAAACTTCTCACTGGAATCAACATCTGGAAGGGGATCTTCACGCATGGATCGAGTTTTAGGATCGTAGTAGGCGGAATTAACATCAAGATTCAAGAGATACTTGGCTGTATCCTCCCGAATACGCAAGTTTCTAAAATATTGAAGAGACGCCAAAGTTAGAAACAAGAAGTACATTGAGTTGAAATTGAAATACGCGTCTACTACTATAGTGTATAAACCCAATTCAGTGCTTGTGCAATGACAAAAGTTTTGGAGGCAGAAATTAGGGAATAGACACAAAGTTAAGCTTTTTGGTGAAAAGGGACCAAATGCTTGGTGTGTTTTACATTTGACACCAGCATGAGATACTTAGAAGATGAACAACTCACCTTACGGTTCCAGTGCTTCCTCCACCAGTTGTACGAACCCGTTTCTCAATTTTCGCAAAGTCCATCTGCTTGCTCTCATCAACCTTCGCCTCGTCAACTTTCAAGTCATCCCCGTCATCTTCATCGTCAGCACTGAGTTCAACCTCCTCAGCTGTCTTGTTCTTCTCCTCGAGCTTTCTCAACTGTTGTTCCTTCAGAAACTTTTTCCGAGCTTCCTCCTTAGCCTCGTGGCGATGGACATCATATGCATGAGTTGAGGGATCATAACCATTCCATCTATCACGTTTTCCATCGTAATCCAGTTCAATTTCCTCTATTTTTTCATCAGCAGCAATGTGTTTTCCTGTGAATTTCGCTCCCAATTTTCGAGGTCTATCCACGCACGATTTAAAATCATGGGTCATGGCACCACAACTGCAGATGAATTGGAGAAAACAGGTGCATAAGAAAAAAGACTTAAACCATAGCAAGCTGAGTTATATTAATTTTCAAAAAAACATAGAACCGAAAGAGTACATAAAAAAATTCCGGTCCTTATCCCACAAAAATACAGAATAGATGATTCTCCACACGAAAAACATGTGCTTTTCTAAGACCCATAAGACAGAAACTGAGAGAGGTCGGCGGGATCATTTCAATTAACATAGAATACAGGATTTAACACAGCATACAGTCATACAAACCCAAATTAGAACAAGAAAACATTACGCAGATAAAAAAAAATGAACTATAACCTTTAAACACTTGTCGAACAAAGCAGCCATATACGGTAAGCACACAAAACCCGAGCAGGTACAGGCAGGAAAACATGAAAAATAGAACTTACTTTGAACAAGCACCCTTCCGATAACTGGTAGCCTGATAACCCTTTTCACCTCTATTATACCATGACTTGTTACAATTATGTTCGAGTTTCCAATTCTTTTGATGATCCAAACCCTGAAGGAAACACGAGATAAGAACTTGTCAGTACTTTAGATTCCATACCACACAGCGAAATTATAGACAAATAAAGAACGATCTGTATGCATATATGTATGGGTAGATAGCTTACCGGTTGTTTATCTGCCTTAAGGTACCAAGGAGCAGCAGACATAAACTGTGGAATGTGAGGATTAATTTCTTTTCCATTTGCATCAACCTCAGCAGGCGCAAGCCCAGCTTTACGAGCTTCCTCCAATTCCAACTGCTTTCTGTGGTCTTCCCTGGATTTAAATGCCACTGCAATAGATTTCACAGAACGTAAATTAGAACCTCTATCACTTCAAAACTTCACTTTAGCAATGTGTTGCATGTCCGATGCTCCAAGTCCAACATACAATACAACACAAGGCTTTCACAAAAAATAGCCGGTCCATAGCTTAGTCGAAAGGGAGGAACATAGTTCAAGATTTTGTTCCACTTTGTTAGCACTCCCTCTGTCCCGGTCATTTCTTGTCCTTTTCCATATTGGAGTGTCTCAGTCAATTGTTGTCCTTTCTATTTTAAGAATAAACTTGATGAGCAATTTAATCATTCACACTCAATTTGTTCCACTTGTCATTGAGTAATTGGCCCCTTCCTCTTTACTTGGTCTTTGTGCCAAAACAAAAGGACAACAATTGACCGGGACGGAGGGAGTAATAAACAGCAGATGACACATTTACACATACTCTTACAGTCTTACTACTATTTCGTAATTCGTATCTAACATTTTCATCAAACAATAACATAAGCAATGCCGATTTCTCTAAAAGCTCCCAGCATCGCAAACCTCGATTCCAATACTACAAATCCCCTTAGAAAAAAATCCCAATTAAAAGCATTGATTCAGTTTATACTACAACAACATTCGCAAGAACTCTTACAAAATTCAAAAGAACTGTTTAATTTAGGTTTCTCTGCAGAGCAAAGGGTAAATATACGCAAGTCTATATTACTCCGATACTTCACTTTGGCTCTTGTGTACGATATTCCAATTTAGACCAAAAAATTGAAAACTTCGCACAAAATAGCTGTATGACCTGTATCCGACACTCCGTACACCGTGAGCTAAGTGCAAAAACAATGTTTGCACAAATTGGAAACCCTAAGTTCGTAATTTGAGATGAATTATACATTAGAAGCTCAAATTTAGGCATAAAAATTTAAAAAATGAAACAAATTGAGAAAAAAATCGGATAACAATGGAATTGAACACATACCTGATGCAGTAGCCATGTTTGATCGGAAAAATTAAGTGATCTTTGATTTTAGTTAGGTTTGATTTGTAAGAATTAATCTAGAGAGAGAGAGCGATGAACCCTAAAATTTGTATTTGCTGATTTATATATGAAAAATAAAGAGGGCAAAATTAAGGCGGTTAATCGGTAGAATTACTTGAAATCAGTCTCGGATACACAACATATTCCTCCGGGTTTGGACTTTTGGAGTATATTAATTGTACGCAAAATCTCATTATAGACGACACATATTCGTCTATAACTAAAGACGGGTCAAATACAATACCACATTCCTAATAGGACAAGCAACAAGTGGGGTGGTGGAGGCGTGGGGCCCCAAAAATGTCACCACTCTCAAGCTATTTGACCTGTCTTTAGCTATAGACGGATATATCCGTCTATAGCAAGACGAACCAAAAATAAAGTAGCCTCATATAAGATACATAAATTGTTCTATAAGACCGTTTTATACATAAAATTAACCCAATTATAAAAAAGTTGAATTAAATTAGTTATCAAAATTTGAAAGATTTTTATTTGGATAACCAAATATTTAACATAAATAAATAACTTGCAAATTTAGATAATGTTAGTTTTTATTTATCGTAAGATATAGAGTTATTAAAAGTTACTCGTAATTATTACTGTTTGCGTGTTTGGTGAGTCCGTTCTAAGTAGGGGTTTATGATAGGCTATCGCACACTTATGTAAAGATAATATTTATACCCTAGCAAAACAAATGAATGTAGTACGTAGGGGTCGAACCACAGAGAGACGGAAGTTGTTAATTAGTTGTTATGGAGTGAATTTTACCTTGAGGTCGGTTATCGTTTGTTGATTGGTTGGATTATGAAAGAAAACAATAATGACAAAGAAATAATCTAGGGAGGTCGGGTCACACATGCAAATTATGTAAATGCTCAAATTAAACATAGGAGTTGATAAATCGTTAATTGTTTAGGCATAAAGATACCCACCTTACGATATTAGTGTCAACCATAGACCGAGTCCTAGAGAAACTCTCGTCCATAGTCGTCCTACTACACATGCTTAGTCTAATTCAATTCGTTCCGTGCCTCTCGACTTTAGAACGAATGAACAAACTTAATCAATGAATAAGGCCTTTAAACAAAGATTAAACATTAAGGTGCAAACATGTGATAGAAACAATTAGACGATATTATATCAACCTAATTTAACATTTTACAAATACTTTTTATGCATGCTCCCTTCATTCCCTAGACAAAAGAAACTACTCTAACATGGTGGAAATGTAAATTAAACTAATGATAAATGAAAACATAACTAGTTTTGTGACCCGTGAAATTCACGGGTTCGGTTTAAGGATCGTTCATGCATTTTCCCCTTTAGTTTTTTTGATGATTTTTCCATTTTTCATTTGTGGTCTATCTCTATAATTATTTTAGCCGTTCATATTTTAGGTATGTTTTACTGAGCTAGAAAATGAGTCGTTTCTATGTATCGATAACAAAAATAAAGTTGACACGTGAGACCCTCCACGATATCTCATACTAATATACTCATATTTTATAAAAGTAAAAGATTGGAATAAAAGAACTAATAAAAGAATTTATGTAGGGTTCTAACTATTGCAATATTATGGCAAATTAATAAAAGAATTAAAAGTTAGAAAAGATGGAAAGACACACAAAGTATTTGTGTAGGGTTCTAACTATTGCAATATTATGATTGGGAAATTGAAAGGATGGGGTGTGGTTTATTTAATAGGAGATAACATATTGTGAAAGTGTAAGAGTTAAGCTCTAACTTTTCATTAATTTGTTGGCGTAATTTTTTTTTTCTACTTTTTGTTGTAGCTTGATATTCAGTTATTTACGATTTTACGTCATTCTTTATTACTGTTTTGTTTTTTTATTGTAACCTATTATTTTGTTATTCTCATTCTCATTACTTTTGTAACCAAATGATATCATTTTTGTTCAACGTCAAATTTGATATTTTTGTTAGTCAACTTTATTGAAATGATGATATTCCGTATTAATTAAAAAAATAATAAGTAGTATTAAACATAGTTTATATACCTCTTTTTTTTTAGTTTGGACATAATGATGATATTTAAGACTTTAAATATTCTTCACTCATTTTTTTATAACTATTGTAACGTTTAATCAAATAAAAATAATTTAAATAAGGTGGGTAAATAGATAAAACATCCATTGTCACATTGAAAATTAAAAGTAAAAAAGATATTCTACTCATTAGTATTATGTTGTTTTGGGATAAAATATAATTAATTATATTAAGAGAATTAATATAAATAGATTATCGCAAGTCAATATATATAATATACTTTCGCCATCTTATCATCAAAGCAACAATAAGACAACAAAATCAAATGTATCCTATCTCATCTCATTAGTATTCAAATCATAAGAAAAATATAGGTTTACCCATCTAACCAAATTAATTAAATATATAGAGAATACTATATTTACACCAACTTGCCCTAGTCATATTTGTAATTTGTTGTTAATAACAATCTTAATAAATTTATTACACATTAACAATGATGAATATATTAAAAACATCCGCAAAACAATCTATCACTATTGAAAATAGATTATAAAAACTAAAGTTACAATTTAGTCAAGTTATATTACTACGAAAACGCGGGTTACAGACGGGCAAAATCCGTCAGTAACAGCCTTTTTCCGTTAGTAATTCGCTGATTATTTCCTTCACCAAAGTTTGACCACCATTCGCTGATGATATATTCAATCGTCGACTATCTCAAGTGTTTTTATATACATTCGACAATGCCTAAAACAAACTATATAATACAAATGCTTGTCGAATTCTCCACTTTTCTTCTGCTTCTCTCTTATCTCTTCATTTCCTGTCCATTTGATTCCTACACACCACAAAGTAAAGATATGAGAATTGTTGAAAAATAAATCAAATAAAATAATTAGGTGAAAATAAACAAACTTTTTCATTAATTTGTTTTTGCTAGGAATGTGCTAGAATTTTTATCAGTTTATTTTCTTTTATAGGTGAAATATTTTCATAAAAGTAGAATATAAACAGATTAGCACTAAATTATGATTATTAAGTGGAATAATGCATGATAAATAAAAGTGTTTAAATAAGATGAGTAATTAGTCTATTGATTACTACTTTGCCTTTGCCTTTTCATTTTCTATTTTTACTTTTTTTTTTTTAAATAAAAAATAAAAAAATTGATCAAACATGTAAATGTAGCTCGTCACGTGTTATTCTAGTAACTACTCAATCTAGGATTTTTATGTTACTTTTCATTAATTTTTCATTAATTTGTTTTTGCTAGGAATATGCTAAAATATTATCAATTTATTTTCTTTTATAGGTGAAATTTTTTCATAACGGTAGAAGATAAAAAGATTAGCACTAAATAATGATTATTAAGTTGAATAATGCATGATAAATTAAAGTGTTTAAATAAGATGAAAAATTAGTCTATTGATTACTACCTTGCCTTTTTATTTCCTATTTTTACTTTTTTTTTTTAAATAAAAAATAAAAATTAATCTAATATGTAAATATTGCGCGTCACGTGTCATTCTACTAACTACTCAATCTAGGCTTTTATGTTATTATATAGATAGATATCTTGAAATTATTAACTTATACTTAATGGGTATTTTTTTATTCTAGTTTTTTTTAGTTAATTAAGTTTAAAGCTGATGAAATATGGATGGATTTTTAAAGAAAATAAGTGAATTAAATTAATGCAATATAATAATAAATTGATAATCCGTGTCATATTCATTTGCCAAGTCACATTGTTATTATGTACGTGGCTTTTTTTCATCCCATGTGGCATTGTCTACGTGGCATTTTTAGGCTAGCCTTTTAATAATATTTATAGATGAAAATATGAATAAGAAATTACCTTGCAATTGGAAATGGAAATGGAAATGGAAGAACAATAATTGTAATATAAATAACTTGTAAATGTGAATTGTTTTATAACTTGAAATGTAAATGCGAAATGTAAATAACATAAATAAAATTTAAACTAAACTAAACTAAGAGCTAATTTAAACTAACTATTAAATTTAGAGAGACTTATGAGAAATTGTATATGTGAATAGTGTGTCGAGTCCCCTTTATATAGGACTCAAGTTGAAACGTAAAGAACCAAAAATCACACGTTCCCGATCGGGGCTGGCAACCCCGATCGGGGTTACCACTATCCGGGTAATTCCCAATTAATGCATGATTAAAGTCTTGTGGAATCCAAAGTTTGTTGTTAATGTGCATCACATGTTGAGAATCCTAGGAGATTTGTGTAGACTTTGTATTTGGGCGTGACTTCCTTTGACTTTGATTTCCATTTTTTCTTTTCAATCCACAACATTTGTTCATGCAAGTTCAAGCATCACTTCAAGTTGGTCCATCTTACTTCTTTGTTAGCCAAGCTTCTAGTTTACTTGCAAATGTGTAGGATTAAGCTCCTAAAAGCTCTTCTACCTACAAAACATGACAACATACAAGTAGAACTAGAAAGCAAATATTAGCTCAATACCACTAAGGTTAGTGCATAATGACATGTAAATTGGAGCTAAAATATGAGGATAAAATGTATATAAATTGGACTTATCAAACTCCCCCAAGCTAAGCCCTTTCTTGTCCTCAAGCAATAAATCATCCTAACATTGCAAATCCCAAAATAGCTAACAAACAAAATGATTCAAATCCCTAAACAACATGGGCATAAGGATAAGCAACATCATGGTTGAGATTTACACGATGGCGTAGCGTGGTCGACTTCAAGTAAAGTTTTCGGCTCTTGCATGATCTTTTGACTTTCGGACTCTCACGATCCACTCATAACTCAACTTTGTGTAAAAGGACATTTTGTGATTAATCACTCAACAATCCTCGACTAATGAAAGTGTGCCCGCAATCTAATATGGTAATCAATCAAATCATAAGCCAAAACAATCAAACGCAAGCAAAATGTGAAGCCAAAGGGTAAGAAGAAGGCTTTTTGTGACATGGGAAATAAGAGGGAACAAAAGAATTATGATATGTGGAGCTAAGGTTAAGCTAGCAACAACCATAACAAGATGCTCAATCCAACCCAAATAACCCAAATAGAAATCAATAAATTGACAAATGACTTCTTACATTACTAATCATGATAAATTCTCCATAAAATATTGATAAACACATGAGAACTCTTAATAACACAACCTCTTCTTCCTTTCTTCCAAACTACAATACTTTATTCTTTTTCATTTTTTTTTCTTTTTCTCCCCCTTTTTTTTCATTCTTTTCGGACTCTTTTTTTTTTTTTTTTTCTTTTCTTGCTCCAATTCTTTCTTTCATAACTCCTGAAAATAATGACGTATCCCGCAAACCAATTTCACAATGATATAGATTTTAAAGATCATCCCAATTTTGAGCATCCCATCACCAAAAGAACTTAGCTACTAGCTTAACTAGGGTAGGCTATTTATACGTAGCTAGGAAATAAGAACATGTGAAATGGGCTAGAAAATGGGCTAATTTATCAAAGTGAAGGGCTTCAAAAATGCATAGCAAAATGAAAGCAATGCTTAAAGAGATGAATTAAAGACCGTACTTGTGCGTTTTGATGTAATACACACCATAAGGAGACCTACCACTCACCTAAGTGAGACCGGATATGGATGCGTCGGCCTAAGGAAGCTCTACCTTACCATGTTGTGGCTTGCCAAAAGTCAAGATCAAGCTTACTTGGTCCAAAATCCATCTTCCACCTACTATGTCAAGACATCCTCATGCATGCTAAACCCCGTCAAACATAGTGAATCAAAAGCTATCAAGCTAAACATGGGATAAACAAAGAGGCATAAGTAGGACAAGCAAAGAATTAGAAGCAAAAATTCACATAAATTTTTCAAAAATTCTCATTAAATCTATACTAACTAAATGCAAACTAACTAATATGTAAATGCAATCTCCCCCCAAGCTAAACATAACATTGTCCTCAATGTGCCAACAATTGAATTACCCAACATAACCTGACTGGAACCCTTTAAGTCCGGGTTTGAACCAGACCGGCTTTACTTTTATGGGTATATTGAGCTTTTTTAACTGTGAACCGCACTGAAGACCGGTCACCATATTTTTGGGACAGAGACCAGACGGGTATGTATCCGTTCTGGCCCAGACCGGGCCGGTCCTGTTTACCTATCCGGGCCACCTTTTTTTTCTTCTTTTTGGAACGTCCGGGCCACTTTTTGAACACCCCTAGTTTTTACATTGCAGGAAGGTCTTCTAGAAGAGGTAAGGTATAAGAATATATCGAGCAGTGGAGTATACATCTACATATTCCTTCATGATGAGTTTGTTGACAATATATAAAATCTTATTAAAAAGTTAACCTATAAAATGTCACATGACAAGTTTAATTGTGATGTGACAACTTTTAATGTGACATGGCAAAAAAAAAAGTGATATAGATTACCAATTTAAAAAAATTAAAAAATATAAGTTAAATTTTTTTTAAAAAATAATAGGTATAAACACAAAAAAGAAAGAAAAAAAATATTGTAAACCATTGATCTTCTCTTATAATTTTTGTTATTTATTTACTTTGTTTATTTAACCATTATTTCTTTTATTTAATGAAATGACATTTTAACTTTCCTTTCATCATTACTATATATATACTCCGTATTTATATAACATATTTTTTATTTCCCTTTCATTCATAAAATTTTGAGAGAATTAGTAATAGAATAGAATTTTTCATATATAACTATTATATTCGCCTTAATTTTCAATTTTATTCAAAAAATAGCACCTAAAGTATACATAGAAAAGTAAATTATTTTGTTATTATTTTTTGTGTTTGTATTAATATTGCAGAAGAATGAATTTTCAACTTTATTCAAAAAATTGGTAGGTAAGGTATAATAGAGAAGGTTTTTATTTTTATTATGTTTTGAATTAATTAGAATCTTATTATTTTTTTTTGTGTTTTTGTATTAATATTATAGGAGGATGACATACTCACGTATCAATAACAATGCACGAGATTGGAAAAAATGGTTATGGATCTTCTTTACAGATTTTTACTTTGTTTGGATGACTCTTTCATTTTTGTCGGTTTTTCTTTTTTCTACAATAGTGTGCTAAGCTTACATGAGCAAAAAAAGTTGCCACATGGCAATCTTTAATTGGCGGGAAATTTTCTTTAAACTATCAAAGTTTTTTTGGTTTTAAAATGATTATTAACTTAATTTACCTATTTACAGAATTTAAAAAATATTTTGTTAATCATAATTTTTTGTTCTCTACAAATAAGAGATCACACTTAATATATTTTAGAGCTAATTTTAATTTTATTATTTTCTTTTAAAGTGGCCAAGTGGTATATATTTTTCCGGTTTTAATCATAAATATATTTATAACTATTATCAAAATAAAATTATGATGTAAGGATATAATAAAAATACGTGATGTTAAGTAGGTTAAGGGGGGGTTGCAGGAACAACTGATAAAACAACAAAATTAAGAACTAGGTCTTAGCTTGTAAGTAGGTTAAGAAGTATATATATTTGTATTTTAATGTAGGAAGCAGGTCTAAGTAGGGCTGCAGGAACAACTGATAGACATGATGCGTCCCTTGGAAGAGGCGCAGTGGTTACTGCGTCTGTTCCTGAGGTGAGTTCTGGCTGTGAAGTCAGAACTGCGGGTTGTTAATGTTCGTTTGTGAATTTAATGATTGATTATCGATTTTTGACTTGGGTGAAAGTGATTTAACATGGTAATAACATATGAAAACCGTCATAAAAGCGATAAAACGAATTAAAACGGATCGAAACGAATTGTAAACGAATTATAACTAATTAGGTTAATTACAAAGACGGGAACGATTTTGAAAGACGTGATAAACTGGAAATAAACGATAAAAATATATACAAAGGACGAATCCCAGAAACTTGATATGAACAAATCGAGTCTCTAAAAATCCGGGTTTTGATTTGATGGCGAAAACCCGCAAATATCGATTATAAGGGATTTAAACCGAAAATAAAACATGATAATTATTAAGAACGAACAAAAAAATATTATGTATGAAGAAAAGGGGAGAAAATAAGAAAAGAAAACAAAAGGGAACGAACTAGCAGAGAACCGAGGAAGAAGAAGAAAAGCATGAACTGCGGCAGCCTCTGAAAGAGGCGCAACAGATGCCGCGTTCCTTCTCTAGGTCAGTTTACTGCTGATCCGTAAAAAAAGTTTAATAATAGGGTTTTAGAAATCGGTTTTAAGCATGCTTTTGACGTAAATCTTACATTAATTGGTACAATAAATAAAAATACAATAAAAGATGGGATTTACACCCTCAGACTTACATGTTTGACGAAACAAGATTAACTAAGTTAACGTATAGTGATTGCTCAACTCGAATGTATGTAGAAAGTGCTCTCGTTAGAGGATTTAGATTAAATTGATTGATGTGTAGTGGTCAAATTGGTCGGTCATGCAACGTGACTGGAACTCAGAATGATCTGAGTTTACTTGGTCGATTGATCAAGCACGTAGGCGTCGAATGCTTAGAGGCTTAGAGCACGGTCTTAGAATGCAAAGGGAGAAGAGAACGGCGGACACTCGCGTGTGGAATGAAGGTCCCTATTTATATTAAAAAATATGGAGAGTTATGGAATGACTCAAACTTTGGAAAGAAATCTCGAAAAAAATCTGAAAACTGGCAGAAAATGGCTGGGGAAGAGGCGCAGCAGCTGCGTTATTTCCCCAGAGGTTTCCTCCTGCGGAAAAAAGAATTATGCGTTTCTTTTATGGAATTGCGGTGGATCTCTACTTCCTTATTCTTTAAAATAAGATTTTCGGGATATATTTTACCAAAAGATATAAAATTAATTTATGGAATAAATATCCGGAATATTTCGACTCGCATTTTTAAGGGTTTCTTAGAAAATGAAGCGGTTTTTGACCCGGACTCCAAATGAACTCTAATTATTATCAAAACGACCGTATTGGCGCGTAGATGACGACCAAGGGGTAGACACAAATATTTGAGCTATCACTTGGCGATAAACTTACGGACTGTCATAAATCGTTCCGTGTACCAAACATGCGGCCCAATCATCACTAGGTGGATGGCGGGAGGTGCAGAAATGAGGTATCTACAACTTTTGATTACTATGCCTCGGGTAACCGAGATGGTAGCATTCTCATGCATTAGGTGATCTTGGTAAGGCACCTTGGTGTATGGGGGTTTTACACTACCCCTTTTAGTCTATTTGTCGACTTCAATTGAACTCGAGAGAGAGAGAACTCAAGGAGGGTGCTCTTACTTAATAGGCGAATCTTTAGCTTACAATTAGGGAATCGATTTACGAACCCGAGAGGGAGGTGAGTCGATATTACTAGTGTCCTATTACAAGTTCGGGATGGAGTTAATAGGCGACCTAGAGGCGTTTCCACCCACTTTGACTACCCTTGACGACTAGTTGACGAAATTAGATGGTTAATTATGATTGTTGGTGGTTAATTCGTACCCTAGTCTTTAATATATTTGAGTAAAACCGTATTTTATTATCTTGTCTTCTCATCGTAGCATTTACACTAATTTACTTCATTACTTAGTAGTTAGCATGGTTCATTTAAATAATCATTCATCCAAGTTTCGTTTGACTTAGCTAAACATTAGAATATACGAAGTAACAATTAGTAATCTTCGTGCTCGTGGTTCGACCCTCATCTAGTGCAACGAATCTCGTTCACTTCCAAGTTTCGCTTTTGACTTAGCTAAACATTACAGTAGAATAGAACATTTTAGCGTACTCTTCTTGGGATAGAGTATCACCTTTATTTTTGTTTAAATGAATACTAGCTAGGATCATATGAAGGCTTTACAAAATTTTAATTTTTTTTAAAAAAATTCAACAGACTGTGACTGATCCAGACACAGACACAATTCATTTCTGGTCCTGGTGATCTCATTTCCAAGAATTACATTAGCCTCACCTAAATCTTTCATATCAAAACACGAGCTTTGATAATTTTTTAATCTATACAAAGATTTCACAAGTTTACATACCTTATGTTCCCACCCTTGAACACCGCGAGCTTCGTTTTGTTTCATATAGATTTCTTCATTTAATTCCCATTTGGAAATGCAGTTTTCACATCCATTTGATGCCCAATTAAATCATGAATAGATGCAAGGGCAGTTAAGCTTCTTATCGTAGCAATTTTAGTTACAAGAGAACAAGTATATAAAAAAAATACCCCTTTTGTTTGACGGTTTCCATACGCTACCAATATTGCCTTATATTTACCAATTGTGCCATTAGGTTTAAGTTCATTTTTGAAGATCTATTTGTTGCTCGAAGGTTTACTACCCCTAGGTGGTTCGGTTAGCAGTCACATGTTTTTATTCACCGTGGTTTCTATTTCACTGTTTATTGCCTTGACTCAAAAGTTATAATCAATAGAACTTATTGCTTCCTTATATGTCCTAGGATCTTCTTGCTTCCTTATATGTCCTAGGATGATTTTCTAGCACAAAAACATTTACATCATGCTCGTTCAAACATTCTTTCTCAACTAAAATATCAGTAATAAAAATAAATGCGTACTCAATAACCAACCATCACGATCTTTACATCATGCTCGTTCAAACATTCTTTCTCTACTAAAAAATCAGTAATAAAATTAAACGCGTACCCAATAACAAACCATCACGATCTTTGGTCCAATTTTATTTCTTTGAAAATCTGGAAGACCTATTTTTCCTAAACATCCCCACACTTTTAGATAACCAAGTGATGGGGCATATTCTGTGCCGCTGACCAAGTCAACATATTGAACGAGGTCAAAGATATCCACAGCAAGCCAATGACTTAGACATCCCAGCCGATGCAGCCTTTCGGCCTGCCAGCATGGGTCTCGGCATGGCAACCTACCAGCCGGGGCACATACCCGCGTACTCATATCCAAGAACCCTCGGCATGGAGTCAACCAGGCTCGCCGGCCTGCCATAGGCCCCTCGGCCGAGGGTAGATCAGTCTTTCCACCTGCTATGCCACTTGGCCCACTTGGCCACTACGTGACAAAAGGTGAAAGTCTATAAATACTCCTCAAACCTCATTGAGGAGGAGATCCAGAATCTAACCTAAAGACCACTTAAATTGGTATTATCTCTCTCATCTCTCTACAATACACGTAATCAAGCTACATACTACTTAATCACAGTAAGTTCACTGACTTGAGCGTCGGAGCGAGTACGCTTGGCACAAAGCCAAGCCCTCAGTTTGCTCATTGTCGCAGGAGAGGCCGAGGAGAGCAGTCAAGGCTAGAAGAGGCATTATTCGACAAAGCTAGCGTGGTAAACAAACCTGCTTCGGAATTCATACCCGGAACAATTGGCGCCGTCTGTGGGGAAGTTAGATACTAGAAGCTAGTCATTCCCAAACCAAAACAAAAAACCCACCCAAAAAGCCAAGAAGATGTCAAAAGAACAAGAGGTGTTCGTAACCGAAGAGCCCCTCCACCCAGATGACACCGTCCACAGTTCGGAGGTTGTGCGCCCTCCACCGGCCCGGATAATTCAACCGGAGTTCGGGATGCCAATAATGCCGATACGCATTGTCCGCCGACCAGTGTCACCGTCATGGGGCGTGTGGTTGATGCAAAGAAAGCCGGCGCTCCCGGACTCGATTGTCGCGCCGGCTCACACTGTCACACCGACAAGAGCGGCGGGACCCGTCCAGGAAGCTAGGGCCCAAAAGGTGACTCCGAGAAACCTGAACGAAGCACTAAGAGAGGCTGAGCCTACCAAGACGCCGGGGGAGCCCAGAGTGTCAGTGGTAGAACTAAGCCCTTCCCGCACTCGCGGAAGGACGATGTCGCCGCGACGCCCACGAGGCATGCCCCAGACGAGCGAAAGGAGTCCGACTCACCAGAGTCGGAGAAGGAGTCCGACTCACCAGAGTCGAAGAAGGAGTCCGACTCACCAGAGTCGGAGAAGAAGCCCTTCCCGCCACGGGGAGAGGGGCCGGACTAGGGATGCGAGGAGCCGATCGCCGCGTGTCATTAGACACGTGGTCAGACAGCCCCTCAGTGCCTACGTCCTAGAAACCCAAGTGCCGCCAAAGCTAAAGCTACCGTCTATATCATACAAAGGAGAGGGCGACCCAACCGATCACGCCGAGGCTTTCGAGTCTCACATGTCGGTGTGGGAGCAACCTGACGAGGTCTGGTGCCGAATTTTCCCAACGACCTTGGTTGGAATGGCGCAAAGCTGGTACAAGGGGCTACCCGATGGGTCGGTATACTCCTATTCCGACCTAAGAGACGCGTTTTTGGCCCAGTACTCCACCAATAAAAGGAGAGCCGTTGAGACATCGGATCTCCTGACCATCAGGCAGGAGGGAGGCGAGTCACTCCGAAGCTATGTGAAGAGGTTCGATGCCGTGGTTCGGCAGATTAGGGAGCCGAACAACGAACTAGCGGCCTTCGACCGATGAAAGGCCTCCCCGGCAGGGGACTTGAAAAACGAGCTCATCAAGTGCGGTGGCCTGAGCCTTGAGTCCGCCAGGAAATTGGCCGACCAGGCCATTAAGGTCGAAGACTATCACAAAATTTGGGTAGGCCACGGCGAGGCCGGGCACTCAGAAAGAAAGAGCAACCGGGAGGACAAGCCGGATGAAGGGCGCCGTGACAATAATAGGTCGCGGACCGACAGGCCCGCCGGAAGCGAACCGGGCCGGACGCGGGAGTTCAGTCCGTACTACCATAAGAAGTACAAAGATCACACCCCCTTGGTCGTATCGGCCGCCGAGGTCTTCTCCCCGAGCGTAAACGAGGGGCGAAGTGGGAAAGGCCCCCAAACCTAGGGGGACGGTGACACGAGCCCGTATCGTGAGTACCACGCCACACCGGTCACTTAACCAACGATGCCGGCATTTGAAGAATGCCATTGAAGAGCCGATCCGAAAGGAGCCTCGGCAAGTATATTGCCGGGGCCAAAAGCCTAACACCGGTGGCTCGGATAAAAAATCCGTCTTTGAACGGATAGGAACAATTCATGTTGTCATCGGGGGAAACGAGAACGGCGGATCCGCTCACGGCACAAACGGCACTCGAACGAATCGACAAAGCCGCCAACTTCGTGCCCACTCTGGCGGCCCGCGCTTCCAATATCCCGAACATAACTATTGGGAAGAAGGACTACGAAGGAATCATCGCCCCGCATAGCGACCCACTCGTAGTCCACTTAGACATAGCCAACCACCTGGTCATGAGATGCCTGATTGACACGGGTGCTTACACGAACATCATGTTCAGGGAGTGCTTTCGGGGCTCGGCACGAAAATTGCGGACCTTAGCCCATGCACCAACCCATTGTCAGACTTCTCGGGGGGGATTGGTCCCCCGGGGGTCTATCAAGTTACCGTGATGTTCGGCCGGTCCGACGCGCCAAGAATGTGATGTCCGAGTTCGTGGTCATCGACGGCTCATCCGCATACAACGTTCTCATCGGTCGTGTCACCCTGAGTGAGGTCGATGCTGTAATGTCCATCCGGGCCCTGACACTGATGTATGTCTCGGACCGCGGGGAAGTTCATAAACTCGTCTCAAAGAACGAAAAAGACGAGGTGGTCAACGTCCAAATATCGGCCAGAGGATGCAACATGCAATCCTTCAAAGTGGCAAAGAAAGAGGAAAAAGGGAAGAACCCGTCCTTAAGACAGGAGGACGAACCGATGAGCACCAACCACGTCGCCATGGTCGAAGGGGCTGAGACCGAACAGATAGAGATTGATCCGGGACGCACCGTGATCGCTTCGGTGTCGGCCTGGAACAAAATTCAGGGCCGATCTCCTAGACTGCCGAGAAGGAACAAAGACGTCTTTGCGTACTCAGCCGCCGAGATGCCAGGTGTAAGCCGAGAAGTCATCGTTCACAAGCTGAACGTACTCCCCGGCGCTCGCCCTGTGAAGCAGAGGGTGAGAAACTCCTCGGCCGAAAAGGAAGATGCCATCAAGGCCGAGGTTGATAAGTTGTTAGGTGCAGGCTTTATCATCCTTTGTACATACCCTGAATGGCTAGCTAATGTTGTAATGGTTAAAAAGTCATCAGGGGGGTGGAGGATGTGTGTTGATTTTACGCAACTTAATAAAGCATGCCCGAAAGATTGCTACCCCTTGCCTCGGATAGATAGCCTAATAGACGCAACGGCAGGCTACACAATCCGAGCTGCTCGACGCCTTTTCAGGATACCATCAGGTATTCATGGCGGAGGAAGACATGCCTAAATGCGCATTCATCACCATACACGGCACCTACATGTACAAAATGATGCCGTTTGGTTTGAAAAATGCCGGCGCGACTTACACAAGACTGGTGGACAAAATATTCCAAAATCAAAAAGGGCGAAACATTGAGGCCTACGTCGACGATGCTATTGTCAAGAGCAAGTCCGACGGCGAGCACCTAGCCGATTTACACGAGACATTTTGTTCACTAAGGAAATACAAGATGAAGCTTAACCCAACAAAGTGCAACTTCGGTGTCCGGGCCGGCAAATTCCTCGGCGTGCTTGTTAGCGCCAGGGGAATTGATGCCAATCCAGAAAAAGTCCAAGCAATTCTCAAACTGCCGGAGCCGAGGAACCGCAAAGAGGTTATGATACTGACCGGAAGGATGGCGGCCCTTGCCCGTTTTATCTCTCGGTCAGCCGACAAGAGCACCCCTTTCTTCAAAGTGTTGAAGGGGAATAAAGACTTTTTTTGGGGGAGGAACAAAGCACGACTTTCAAACAATCAAGGCCCATCTCGCAAACTCTCCCGACCCGTCCGGACCGACGGGGAAACGCTATATCTATACTTAGCAAGTAACCTCGGCCACGGTCGATCTTCGTGATCGTCGAGAAGAAAACAAGCAAGAAGACCAATCTACTTTATCACCATACATTTGTTGCCCGCCGAGAGAAACTACCCGCCGATTGAAAAAGCGACCTTTGCCGTGGTTGTTTGCCGCAAGGAAGTTGAAACCCTACTTCGACGCACATCCCATGACGGTCTTAACCGACCAGCCGTTGGAAAAAGCATTGGAAAAATTCGAACGATCGGGCGAGGCTTATCAAATGGGCGGTGGAGCTATCCGGCTTCGCATTCAATACAAACCGAGGCCTTCGATAAAGGGGCAAAGCGCTGGCGGACTTCTTGGCCGAGTGCACGTATCAGGAAGAATCGTGTCCCGGCATGTGGGAGGTATATACCGATGGATCCTCCACAGCGAACGGCTCAGGAGCCGGCATCCTTATCATCAGCCCAAACGGGGACGAGTTCGAGTACGCTTTGAAGTTTACCTTCTCGACCTCAAACAACGAATCCGAATATGAGGCAGTGATAACCGGAGTTGAGTTAGCCGAGCCGCGGGCGTAACACATCATTTTGAAAACGAGACTCTCTCTTGGTGACTAACCAATACGAAGGAGAGTACTGGCTCGGGGACGATGGGATGGTAAGATACCCGGAAAAGGTAAAAGCCGAGACCTCAAAATTGAAGTCATTCAAAATGCGACACATCCCTGTGTCCGAGAACAACCGGCCGACGCTCTCTCAAAGCTGGCGTTCAACCATAAAGGATATCAGCCGAACCGTCTTTGGTGGACATCGAGAACGCTAAAAGCATTGACGAAACCATCGGCATGGTGTGCGACGTGGAAGCCGAGACGACATGGATGACTCCGATAAAGAGGTATAAACTGACACATGAGCTACCGGAAGACCGCAATCTCTCGCAAAAGATAAAGAGGATCGCAGCAAGGTACTTGGTGTTTGAAGGAGAGTTATACAGGAGGTCCGTGACAAGGCCACTCTGAAGTGTGTCGGTCTGGCGATGCGAACTAATGCGTGAAATACACGAAGGCATCTGTGGTCATCACATGGGGGCAAGAACACTAGCCCACAAAGCTCTCCGAGCCGGCTACTTCCGGCCCACCATGCTTGAAGATTCCGAAACAAAACCGGAAAATGCAACTTGGTATCGGATGCACGCTCCGGTGATACACGCACCTTCCCGAGACCTGCAACCAGTGCTTAATCCCCTTCCCTTTGCACAGTGGGGAATGGATCTACTAGGGCCATTTCCAACGGCATCCGGAGGAAGAAAGTTCCTAATCGTCGCCGTCGACTACTTCACCAAATGGGTTGAGGCCGTGGCAGTGTCTGCGAAAACTGCGGCGGCCGTAAGAAAGGTGATCTGGGAAAATGTCATAACTCGCTTTGGGTTACCCCAAGTCATGGTGTTCGACCACGGCCGAGAATTTTGGAGTGACACAATAATGAGCTGGTTGGAAGAACTCGGCATCAAATTTGCATACTCCTCCGTCTGCCACCCCCAGAGCAACGGACAGGCGGAGGCAGCCAATAAAACGATCCTCAACGGCTTGAAGAAGACAGTTGAAGACCTCAAGGGAAGATGGGCCGATGAGCTACCCGGCGTACTATGGTCCCTCCGGACCACGGAGAAAGAAGCAACGGGGTACAGTCCTTTTCACCTAGTCTACGGTCCGGCGATCCTGCCGATTGAAGCAACGGTGCCAACATTCAGAACGGCCACTTTTGACCCAGATGAAAACGAGGAAGGCCTAAAAACCTCCCTGGACCTGGTCGAAGAAAGCCGAGATACAGCACGCCTTAACTTAGCAGTATATCAGAGCCGAATGAAGAGGGCCTACAACCGAAGAGTCCACAAAAGGGACTTAAAAGTAGGAGATCTGGTCCTAAGGAAGTCAGCTGCCACCAACAAAGGAAACATCCATGGCAAGTTGACGGCCAACTGGGAGGGTCCCTACAAGGTGGTTGAAGAAATGAGGCCAGGTACATACCGGCTGACGGACATGGGAGATGTACCTTTGATGAGCCATTGGAACACCGACAATCTCAGAAAATACTTTGTATAACAGCGGAGTTGCCCAAAACAATTGTTGGCACCCCAATGCATATTCATATCTAATGAGGAGTCATCCAAGTTTTTCATCAAAGTGTTAATCCACCCCAATCAGAAGGCATACTAACATATGTACAAAGTGAGACAGAGCAAAACCTCGATCATCTCGGCCTTTAGCGGGAGTGACGGGGGGACGAGCCGATATGCTAACATATGTTCAACGGCGGTCAAAACGTAAACTCCGTTGCCCCGGTAACTGGCCGGGAAGAGACGAGTGAAACGCGACTGCCCTCGGCAAATTAAGACCGAGTTTAAAGACGTTAAACACAGTTGAGATACGCATTCTAACTGCCTCGGCCAAGCCGAAGGTAAAGACGAAAAAGCGCTCAATTAATTAACGCAACTACCCTCGGCAAATTAAGACCGAGTTTAAAGACGTTAAACACAGTTGAGATACGCATTCTAACTGCCTCGGCTAAAGCCAAAGGTAAAAACGAAAAGCGCTCAATTAATTAACGCAAGAAGACAAGTGAAGGAATAAATCAAAAGGCCTCGGCCAAGCCAGAGGCAAAGCAAGCAGAATCTCATTAAGGAAAAGATAACGAAGTTACAAGAAGGAGAAATACAGACGACGGCCGTCCCCTTTGGGATAAGCCAAGACTCTACCTACCAAGGTCTTACAAAATACAAAGAAAAGTAAAGCAAAAGGTTGCGGACTGGTTCTTTGAAGCGCCAAAAGGATGGCAGGGAGAAAAGGCTTAATAGTTGGCCCCGAATAGCCATTGGCTATCCGAGACGCCGGGTGAGCCGGTGACGACCGCCCGTCTCCCTATGCCTCGTTGTTGCTTACCCTTACCGCCATCAGCAGCGTTACCCTCGGTGAGCAGCTTAGATGCAATCTGGGCAGCCTTAGCATCCTCAGCTTTCTTGGCAGCCTTGGCATCCTCAGCTGCCTTATCCGCCGCAGCTTTCTTAGCAGCCTTCGCATCCTCGGCAGCCTTATCCGCCGCAGCTTTCTTAGCAGCCTTAGCATCCTCAGCTGCCTTCAGTCTAGCGGACTCCTCCTTGGCCTTCTCTGCAAGGGTCGCCTCGGCAGCGGTCGCCTCCTCCTCCTTCTTGGCCCTCGCGACCTCGCGGCCTTATATCCGCAGCCTTCTCTTTGGCCTCAAGCCTATCATCGAACAGCTCGTCAAATTTTGTCCACAGAAAGGAGCCATCCGGATAGACCTCATCTATCACCTCCCGAAAGCTTCTTGGTCGGGTCCCCGTGATCGAGCACACATGCGAGGGAGAATCGTGCTTTGAAGTGTCTCAATATCCTTCTCCCTTTGGGCAAGGATAGCACTAGTCTCCCTATGCGACTCTGCTTGGAGCCGATACGCCCTTTTCGACTCCTCCCTTTGGGCGACAACAACGTCGTAGCCGCCCTTGTACCTGTCCCGTTCCTCCTTCAGCTTGGCGGCGGCAAATTCAGCAGCCTCTAACTTGGCCTTCTCGGCCGACAGCAGCTTCTTAGTTTCCTCGACCCGCGCTTGTGCGGCAAGGAGGTCAAGCTTAGCCTTCCCGGCCTCCCCCTTTGCGGCAACAACGTCGAGCCTCAGCTGCTCTATCAACGGTCCCGTCTCGGCCAAGGCCTTTTCTTGCTCCCTAATACGAGAGCCGGCCAGATCGGACCAAATCCCAACCTTCTTGCTCAGCTTTGTACCCTCCGCTATGAGCCGGTCGTTGGATATCGACGCGAGTACGGAGTCGGTATTTTTTCCCGCCGTCTGCATAGGCCTCTTCTCAACTCGCCGCTCGGTAATTGGGAGATGCGCGCGGGTTGATCTACAAAAAATTCAACCAAAGAGTCCACATCAACGTTCATGGACATACCAGAGAGCCGGTCATCAGGTATATCTAATGAGCCGGCTAAATCTGAGCCGCAAGTTAGATCTGTACCGGAGGGCTTGCTCTTCTTGGCCGGTTGACCCGTTTCCTCGGCGCTGGCATTAACATGAGCGACGGAAGCAGAAGCATCGGCGACATGGGGAGATCTTTTCCTCTTACGCCTAAGCGGAGACCCCTCAGCATCGGAATCCTCTCCATCGACAATATTAACGACCTCCACCCACGGTGGAGGCGGGAATCGAGGTTGACACCGTCGCCGCCTTAGACTTGGCTTTTCGGACCCGGCGAGGCAAGGCAGCAGACTACCTTGGCACGGCCGCCGTCTCGTCCAAGCCCTTCAGGAGGTCAGTAGGCGACGGACGGCGGTCATTCACATCGACCTTCGGATTCTTCTCCGTAACGTTTCCGTCTTTATCCAGCCCCATCTTCTCAAGGAATTGCTCAGACAGAACGGGACCAAAGTGCTCTGTAAAAGAAACGAAGTGAAACTTAGACGAAGGGGCATGTCAAGATACAAACAACGAAAAACATTAAAGCAGAAATGGGCCTCACACCGACCCCACTCACCCTGTGCTAGGGCCGGTATGAGGCCGACATAGCAAAGCGGCTCGTCCATCAAGATGAGTTGCGTCGGGGGCAACCAAACCTTCGGCAACCCATCATCATCGACCTCGAAAAGCTTCAGTGCCTGCTTCTCGTCCTCATTAAGATAGACATTCGCGGCTTCCATTTTATTCTTGCCCTTGGGGATCATCTTCTCACGCTCCCCTTTGCTCTCGCACCGCAAGTTGACGCGATGCTCAAAGGACCGAGGCAACAGATAATCATCTGGGACCTCGACATACACCCACCGTTCTTTCCAGCCCTTGCAGGAGGAGAGCTTAGACACGGTGAGATAGCCTGGCTCAGCCGGGACGCTATACCACCCCGGCCGCCTTGAACATTCATTCGAAGGAAATGCATCCGGCGGAATAAATTTACCGTTGGGATCACCCCCTAAAGCGACACGGCCACACAAAGCCGACTATAGTCCTAACGGCGAACGGGTGAAGCGCGCCACCGCAACGTTCATCGCTTTGTATTATGGTAGAGACGTAAATATTAAGAGGAAACCGGAGACCATACTCCAGGTGTCTCATATATACGCCGATGTGACCCGGGGGAGGGCAACAGGACGGTCGACCCTCTCTAGGGATGACAATGTTGTACCCCTTGCCAAAAAAGAAGTGCTCTTGAAAAATTGAGCCGAGCAATGGGCGAGCTCATCGGTCCAAGCATGATTGGGGCCGATGGTGCAGGCATCGTAATGATGCAAGACTGTCGCCCTCTCCGCACCGGAAGGATTCCTTTCCTCATCATCATCCACATCGTCATCATCCTCCCACTGCTCCAGAACTCTGGGGTCAACTTCAGGGGAAGGAGACCTAGGGCCCCTCGACCTTAACGGAATTGCGGCTACCGCTTCCTCCTCATCAAAACGCGACGGGGAACCCCCCGGCGCACGGGTACTTGGACCGGCATCAGTAGAAGACATGGTTCACAACAATTACTTAAACAAAACAAAAAGTTGAAAAGGTTTTTTGGTTTACCTTGAAGAAAAGTGCTACGCCGACGTAAAAATTCTGAAGATCGGAAGAGAGGGAAAAAACTTGGAATTTTGGAAAAGAAGAAAATTTTTAGAATGAATGAAATTGTTAACCAATTTCACTTCAAAGACCTGGTATTTATAGGCAAAGGCCCATAAAGGAGGACCAATCAAAACGCAGCCCATGAAGCGTCAGCCAATCAACGAAGAGACACATGTCAGGCATGCGTACACGGAATGTCAATCAACGCAACAGTTGAATGTCAATCAAAGCAACAGTAACCAAGCGTCTTCAACACGCCCCTTCATATCCCTTTGCCTATTCACCTTCCTCAGCAAAACTCCTAAAGTATCTTTTCTCCGCCGGTAACACGACTAACCAAGCTAGGCAGCACCGGCCGGGGGCAATCAAAAATACACCGGCACTCTCAACCTTGGGTCCGCCGGCCAGCAGCACCTTCTCTTCCACATTTTGATGTCCATTACACATCCATGTGGAGGGGGGATACGGTACGGCCTATACAGAAGTAAGCCGGGGCAGAAAATTTTCACTTGCACAGAATATACACTCAGCATACATCGGAGCCCATACCACGGCATAGACTACGCTGGGGGCAAATTGATGGGGCATATTCTGTGCCGCTGACCAAGTCAACATATTGAACGAGGTCAAAGATATCCACAGCAAGCCAATGACTTAGACATCCCAGCCGATGCAGCCTTTCGGCCTGCCAGCATGGGTCTCGGCATGGCAACCTACCAGCCGGGGCACATACCCGCGTACTCATATCCAAGAACCCTCGGCATGGAGTCAACCAGGCTCGCCGGCCTGCCATAGGCCCCTCGGCCGAGGGTAGATCAGTCTTTCCACCTGCTATGCCACTTGGCCCACTTGGCCACTACGTGACAAAAGGTGAAAGTCTATAAATACTCCTCAAACCTCATTGAGGAGGAGATCCAGAATCTAACCTAAAGACCACTTAAATTGGTATTATCTCTCTCATCTCTCTACAATACACGTAATCAAGCTACATACTACTTAATCACAGTAAGTTCACTGACTTGAGCGTCGGAGCGAGTACGCTTGGCACAAAGCCAAGCCCTCAGTTTGCTCATTGTCGCAGGAGAGGCCGAGGAGAGCAGTCAAGGCTAGAAGAGGCATTATTCGACAAAGCTAGCGTGGTAAACAAACCTGCTTCGGAATTCATACCCGGAACACCAAGATTTGGTTTATTTGTCACAAAAAAATGAAAAACCAAGATTTTATTTATGCCTTATTCATAATTTACAAGGTGTTTTGTCTATATGGTGCAGTTGCATCATATATATATGATATCGATGTGGGACAAAACATTCTCGAACTTAAAAGCATAACATTCATTGTAGTGGTGCAGTTGCTTCTTGTATAATATAATACCGATGTGGGACAAAATGCAAACCACATTAAAACTGAGAATGTAAAATTTTGGGCCAGTCAGATAGTTTATAGGAAGGTCACGGACCTTACGAGTTAGACGACCTAGTGCATATATAAAGGTGATATAGTTCATTCATTTTGTCGATGTGGGATGTAACTACAACAAAGACTTTGAATTTGACAATGAGTACTAGAGTGCGCTTGGGTAGAACGGACCAAAGAACTTGTTTTTGAGACATTTATTTCCAAACAAATGCCATATATTTTTCCTTCTAATGTTAACATTAATAAAACTTGTCTTAAAATTAATGTATGTTATATGCAATAGTTAAACTAAAATAAAAGGGAGAATTAATGAATTGAGGAATATGAGAATTATACAACTTATTATAGATAATAATAAGGATGTTACATTACATCTATAAAATACTATTAAAAGGCTAGCCTAAAAATACCACATAGACAATGCCACATAGGATGAAAAAAAGCCACATACACAATAACAATATGACTTGGCAAACTAATATGACATGCATTACCAATTTTTTATTATATTGCATTAATTTAATTCACTTATTTTCTTTAAAAATCCATCCATATTCCATTAGTTTTAAATTTAATTAACTAAAAAAAACTATAATAAAAAAATACGCATTAACTATAAGTTAATAATTTCAAGATATTTCATATGAAGTAGTATTATATGTATTCGAAATAAAAAAACTGAATATATAAGAAATTAAGAACGAAAAAGAATAAATGAAGTTAAAAAAAATTGTATTGTCACTAATTCACTATTGTTTTTTTTTTTATAAGGTAATAAAACGTTTTTTTTTACTAGAAAGACATTAATTCACTATTGTTATTCCTAGAAAAAAAAACAATAATATACCATAACTTTGTTGTATATAGAAGATGTTTTACAGAACTAATTAATCAACAAATGAGTATTAAAGATCATATAAAATATTTTCTTAGGAAAATATAAAATATTTGGAAAATAAATATTTATTTAATTTAAGTAATTTACATACAAATTTTGTAAATACTTAACTGAAATTATAGACTAATAATAGAATTTTAAAAGGGTAGTAATACCATGTATTTAGTTCATGAAATTATTTCACGTAAAGGATAAGGTTTTATAAAAAAAAAAAAACACAAATTGCATTGTTTAGCAATATATTTAGTAAGTAAACTAAAATAATTATATTTATAATTTTGTGTTCATGGTGAATTTAAACGAGACATTCTCCATTCCAGTTTTATTGTTTAATTATCCTTTAAAATTTATTCCAAATTAATTGTTTTTTCGAAATCTATACAATAATACAAAAAGCCTAGATTGAGTAGCTAATAGAAAGACACGTGACGTAATACAAGTTATACAATAACATAAAAATGCTAGATTGAGTAGTTACAATTATATGCTAGATCAAAAATTAATGAAAAAATAAATTAAAGACAAAATACAAAAAGACAAATTAGTAATCAATATATTATAATTATTTATCCTACGTAAACTTTCATCTTCCAAACATTACTCTATTTCATAATTACAATTTATTCCTCTTTAATACCAAACTTTTCATATTCCATAATTATGAAACCATCAAAAAATTTACCTATAAAATAAGATTAGTAGAAGAGAATCTAGCTTACCTATTTGTTTTCATTTGATTGAACTTTTTTTTTTAAAAAAAAACTATCTTTCTTTTGTGGTGAAATAAACGAGAAATGAAGAGATAAGAGAAAAATAGAAGAAAAGAGAATGTATAATTAACAAGCATTTATATCGTATTGTTCGTTTTTGGTGTTGTCGAATGTTGATGATGACACTTGAGATTATTGATGATCGATGATCGAATATATATATCACCATCCATTGTGGCGATAGAATGTCCAACTTTGGTGAATGAAACTCTAGCTTGACCAAATTGTACCCTTAACTTTTTTGTCTCACACATTCTTAAGAACAATGTAATGTTTCGGGATTTTTTTTTTAATGTATTCATTAATTAATAATGTGTAGTTAATTTGTTGGGATTAACAACATATTACATATGTATTGAATAAAATTTATATTTTGCTCGTACTTTGACTATCAAATAGTAACATATTTTTTTATTTTTGAATTTTTGAAGTGAGAATATTGCAGTAATATCGATGTTTTTTTATCTCGATCTATTATATCCATCTCATTTAATTTTTTTTATTTGATTAAATGTTACAACGGTTAAGTGAAAATGAGTGAAGAATAGTTTAATTTTTCAATATAATTATTATTTTCAAACATAAAATATAACTATGGTTGATGTTACTTACTATTTTTATGATATCATCATTTTAATAAAGTTATAAACTAGAAAAAAATATCATTTAAATGTCGAATAAATACAATATCATTTGGCTATAGATAACAAATAAGAATAATATAAACATGATGCAATAACAAATAAACAATAAAGAATGATGTAAGTATCAAGACACTATAAGAAAATAAAAAAAATTACGTGAGCAAATAATTATTAATGACGAGCTAGAAAAGTCACGTGATTTTCACGGAAAATCTATACAATATTTTAAAAAGATAAAACTAAGCATTTCACTAAGTAATGTCTCCTATCAAAAGTCATCTTGAATTGTAATGTGTCACATGCATATAATTAGTGAAAATAAAAATAAAATTTATGTTGTAGAAAAGAATATAAATGTCAATAAACTTTTTAGTTTCCTCTTATCTTTATAGCTATTAATAATTAATAATTAATTTACTCTACTACTTTGATATCTAAATCCTTTCTTAGTTGATTTTTGGCTTCTCTCTCCTCATTTATACTACCTATACACATTGTCATATTTTTGTCTACAATTATCATCACTTGCATTACCACAATGTTTCGACTTCTCTACCTTAAACACTTTTGAGATTTTATTTTGAAGATTTTTCATCTTTAAGCTTCCACACTCAATTCAAAATTTTTTGGTTCACATAAAATCCTAATTGAATTAATCATTTCAACTTGACTTTATAACAACTTTACGTAGCTACAATATATTTTATATTCTTATTTAATTGTAGCTCATTCTACAGAATTAAATTAATTGTTTCAGTTTACATACATTTCATTATTATAGTTTGATTGACTTTTTTATTTTTTGACAGGTACTCCTTTTATACTATGTAGTATGTATAATTACATATAGTAGTATAAATCTCAATGAAGCCACATAAGACATTACATCCGCCAATTCTTGGAAGATTTTTTGTCAAAAGTTTGTGAATTCTACCCAGTTTATCTTTGTTGCACGTAACACCTTTTTTTCCTTAATTTTTTTTTGTTAAGACTTCAATTAGTCACAAATAAAATAACTCAAAGTGTGTAAAAGATTATACGAGTAAGTCAATAAGCTTAGACATTTTTGCCAATATAGTTTAAGGAGATATTTTTAAGTTGTAGCTAATTATTTTTACAATGTATAAGAATGTGTATTTATTTATATTTTTGGTTGAACAAAGTGGAAACGCCTACGTGACATATTGTATAGACTAAATATTTGTTATGTGTGTCATTCATAAGATGCATAACTAATTTTGCTCATTTTACCAGTAATTGTTCGAAATTCTAAAGTTATACTCTTTTACTTCACTCTCTTACTATTTTCCATAAATCTATTGTACGCGAAAATAATTTGTGACTCAAATTTTTTACTTATTTGGTGTTACGGGGCATTCTACATATTTTTAAAATATGACAGAAATTTTTTAAAAGTATAAAATCCATTGAAATTGAGGGAATATAAAATTGTTGTAATATACAAGTATATCCATTATTAGGTACTGAAAATTTAGTTCGTACTTGCAACCCATACACAATAATTTTAAAATGTTACCTTAAGCAACTTTTTTTTATCAAATATGCAATTATTTTCACTATCCATCTATAATTAAAGGTGTAAAAACTCTAATTCATTTAATCAAAAAAGTGAAATTAAACTAACGCTTAAATATTTGTTGGTTAAGAAAAACATTTATATTGCATAATCTTTAAGCCGATTAAAACAATAAATTATTAACGATCCCGTGATTTTCACGGGCTCCAAAACTAGTGTATATATTAAAGATTTGATGAGCTAAAAAAAAACAAAAAAAGATGTAATTTACCAAAATTCACATAAAAGTTTTATAATTTACAATTATATTTCACATTTTAATTGAAATTTTTGGAAGAGAACATAGATGTTAGTGAATCGGTTAAATTTTTTCATATTAACACAACTCATAAAATTAAAGTATATATTTATTTATTATTTAAAATCTATATAATAAATAGTATAAAAAGGCTACCATTGAGTACACTTTTAAATGACATTTGATATAACCACGTGATTTCAAGAAGCCATATTACAAGTCAATTTGCTAGGCGGGTATAAAAAGGCTACCATTGAGTACACTTTTAAATGACATTTGATATAACCCATGTTATGATAAATTTTTAATCTTCTTCCTCCACATGATTTCACCACAAGCATTTAACCATAGTTTTCATATTCTTTCTCCTTAACTCATTTCTCAAGTTTCTTTATAATGATTCATATTTTTAGTTTACCTTAAATCTTTTGTTGATATTATGACTTCTTAACTACTACTTTTTTTTTCTTGAGATGATAATGTTTATTCCATGAACACAACAATAGACATGCATTTTTATTATAATTTTTTATCAGCCTACAGCTCATTCGTTTTTCTCATGTTCTCTTTTCCATTATAAGATTTTACTATATTGGTCAAACTTATTTGATAATATTTTAAATATACTCGGTATATCTTATGCAATTTTGTATTTCGTTTACAATTGATTTTGGCATAATACTAATTTGTACAATTGATTGAATTTTCAGGAGCATGGCATACTTGGAGATCAATACGTGCAAATGACAATCGACAAGTATGTGGATTTTTTAAGAGGTAGCATAGTATTTCTCATTTTTTTTCTTGGAATTTCTTTTTTTTTGGGAGATTTTTCTATTTTAATTATTAATACAAAACTCATTTGATAATGTTTTACATATACTCGGTATATCTTATGCAATTTTGTATTTTGTGTACAAATAATTTTGGCATAATACTAATTTCTACAATTGATTGAATTTTTAGGAGCATGACATACTTGGAGATCAATACGTGCAAATGACAATCGACAAGTATGTGGATTTTTTTTAAGAGGTAGCATGATGTTTCTCATTTTTTTCTTGGAATTTCTCTTTTTTTAGAAGATTTTCCTATTTTAATTATTAATACATGACAATCGGTGAGTACAAAACACAATTTAAGAATTATCAATTTTTTTTTAATTTAGATATTAGTTCAATATCAGATAACACGATATTTGATGTTGGAGGATGTGTTCATATGGATGATCAAATCTGAAGCTCTTGAATGGAGTAATCACCATATTGAGGATGTATTTTTATGTCGTTGACATTTTAATTGATATTAGCCTATCTATTTTTGTTCCAATAATTATGCTAAGGTTTTTAGCCTATTAGTTATTCTTGGCCTTTTAGTTGTAGTGATAGTATCGACACAACATCGACGGATAATCTTACAAGAGAAAAAAAAAACATCAAATGATAATTAAATTTGAAATGGAGAGACACGTATTCAATGTATTCAATTACTATATTAGTCTTACTTCATTTACTTTGTTAGGCTATTTTTCTTTTACCTATTGAAGGAGAAAAACTTGACCGCCTTTGGTAAATTTGCGGTTAAGAAAATCTTCAATCTCCGGAGCACCAATATCTTGAAGTTACATAATACATAACCCATGTATAAGTATTAATCATTGATTTCTATATAAACAACTTATGTCTATATACATGTAATTAGACTATTTAATTTGAGTATGATGAATTGAAAATGCAAATTATTACTGAATTTACGAGTTAGCATAAATCATGAATCATCAGAGCAATGAGCAACGTCATTCGTTCAACATATACATTCAAAAAAACTCTCTACTAAATGCCTAAATCCCATAAATTTACTAGGTTGTTAATAGAGGAGAAGAAGAGTTACTCATGATTATATTTTTTTTGTATCTTTTACAAAGACCCACATTTTAACGATAAATACAATGCCTCTATTCCCCCCTAATCTCATATTATTATTGTTTATATTACCGTGTTATTATGTTCAATCTCGTAATTTCCATCCTATTTTATCGTCTGCAATGTTTCCAAATCAAAATCTGTTTTATACAAGTAGTATTAATAAAAAAAGAAAATTTGTATAGGACCCGTGATTTTTCACGGGTTTCAAAACTAGTCTACATTTTAAAGAGGACTTAACCACTACTCCAACGAGTTACAAAAGTCTTAGTTCAATACCATATTAGCCTAGGGTGTTGACATACATGTCAACTATTAATTACAATCTCAATTAAACTAAATAAAAAAAGGGAAATGATAAATACAACTCAGTGGGTTGTATTTAAGCATTTAATACCTTTCCACATTTGGTATTAATTTAGAAATTAGAGAATAAATTACACATGAATCAATGCAATTAATGTATGTATTAAATATTTATTTTCTTTTTTAGTTCCTTAAATACAATCCACTGGGTTGTATTTAGCATTACCCATAAAAAAAACGTACAACATAATTAACTAATTAATACCCTAATACAAACAATAAACTAGCTTAGTCAAGTGATCAAGCTTCATGCTCATTCTTTTCTTCACCATTCTTCTCCTTCTCTTCATCATTCTTTTTCTCTTAATCATACACCTCTTCCGCTTTATCACATGCATCAAAAATTAAATTTAGGATTAGAAACAACTCCACAATCTATGCATGGTGCAACTTTGATGAAGAATTTCATCACATTCTTCTTTAACCTCCTTAAACACCACAAGAGGGCTAATGCACCACAACAAGTAGCCAGCACTCATGGTAGGTAAGAAGGAGTGGGGCTCAAGTATTTGGATTTCACAATTTTAGTAGTGAGCTTAGAGATTTTAAGAGAAGATAAGAAGGATGGTGATGAAGATGTTATTATCTTAAGTGGAAGTTTTTTTGAAGTGTAAGGATCGATAATAAGAGATGGTTTTTTGTTGAGAATTTTTGGTTGCACTAATGCAACTTTTGATGACAATACATTAACAAGATTTATAGAAGCCATTGATAAAGTAACTTAAGTAAGAAAAAAATGGAAGTTAATTTAATTAATTAACTAGTTTTATTACCCGTGAAATTCACAGAATTAGCTATGTTATCACGTTGGTGGTGTTACGCAAGCCCAAATTTGAGGTCGGACTGAGCTCTGATGACAAAAGAGACTCGTAAGAAAAAATATTATCAATCAATACCTATATTGGCATAATATATCGTCAAAATATATTTTCACAATTTACTAAACATTCGACACAGATTAATAGTATTTTGTTACGGATATTGTTATGTTTATTAGTGTTTTATCATGATTATTGTTATTATTATTATCTTCATTTTTTTAGTTACGTAATTAATTCAACCTAAAATAACCTTTTCAAAATAGAAATTTTTTTAAATTTATTTATAAACTATAATTCAAATTAGATTAAATAGTTAGTATTGTGTTGAAAGATTATTGGGAGAATTTTTTTTTGACAGTTGGGGAGAATTATAAACGCTGAAAAAATAAATGATGATAAGATATGAAAAATAAATGATGATAAGATATATTATCGTATAGATAATTAGATATATTGATTTTTTTTAACTTATATGTTACAAAATATATACGAACACCTTTGTAAGAAATTTTAGTAAATTTAATATATATGTGAAAGGGTTAGTTTAATAATTCTACATGGTTGTGAGTTGGCGTCATAACAAATTAAAAAAAATGAAAATTTTTGTCAATTAAACACAGTACATGCCTTGTAATGTTATCATATATATTGATTTTACTTTTTAGTTTATTTTTCTTACAATATAAAACACAAATTTTAATATTTATTGTATTTTAATTTGTATTTAATGCTATAATTTTCATTTTTTTTTTAAATAATAATGATGAGATGACATGCTCTAATGATCTTAAAAGATGAATGATAAAAGGTAATGTTTAATCTTGTTTTTTATATTATATATAGATATGCAAAAGAAGAGAGAAATGAAATAGTGTGTGTGTAATTTTTAATGGTGAAATAAAGTTTTTATAGGCATACAATGGGTGGAAAAAAACGTACATATAAAACGGAAATTTTAATATTTATTGTATTTTAATTTGTATTTAATGCTATAATTTTTTAATTTTTTTTAAATAATCATGATGAAATGGCATGCTCTAATGATCTTAAAAGATGAATGGTAAAAGATAATGCTTAATCTTGCTTTTTATATTATATATAGATATGCAAAAGAAGAGAGAAATAATATATTGTTTGTGTTATTTTTTATGGTGAAATGATGTTTTTATAGGCATACTATGGGTGGAAAACAAACGCCATGCAAGGGGAAATTTGCACAAGTTGTTTGCACAAGCATGCTAGGTTATTAAAACCTTGAGTTTCCAACCTTGACATGCAATGTTGCTTGTACATAATTGATGTATAAACAAAACTAGTTTTAAACCAGTGCAAAATTGCACGGGTATGTATTTGGGCCGATATTAATATTTTGGATGTATTTTTTTTTTTTTGCATTTCTATTGTAATTATATAGTTGGTCTAAATCAGCGATTAAATTGCACGGGTATGTATTTGGGCCGTTATTAATGTTTTTGGATGCATTTTTTTTTTTTTTTTTTTCGCATTTTTATTGTAATTATCTAGTTGGTCTAAATTAATTTCATTTATTCCAAAGGTAAAATTATTTCATAGTATTTTTGCTAAGACGGAAATTGTCGCATGTTTGTATTGACGGACGATTTGAAGAAATTAATTCTTTGCACAGCAACGGGTCCCACAATAACCTGAATTTCCTAAAAAAAAAAAAAGAAAAGAAACTGTACAAACGACTTGGCGCATCCTGCATTCAGCATTGTCTTCTGAATTAATAAAGATAAGATTTGGACAACTTGTTTTGTCTATATGAAATAGGTAATGAAGGAATCGTTTAATTTGTTTTGAGTTTTTTTGTCTATAATAATAAACTTCATCGCATGCTCTTTATTAGTACAAAGCAACACTAAACTTGTGGATTATTTTAGACAACATTTGGTTCTTTTGTGTTTTTGTCATGATCCTAATTATGTTACGTGGTAGCGAAATTGATCTACGAGTACTGTCATTTATAAATGAGACCAAGTTCACCATATTTTGATAGCGATATTACTTTGACTAAGTGTAGCTAGTCAAGTGAATTACGGTGACGGCCGTACCAAAATGTTATTAAAACGTGGTACATAAGCTATTAAAATGGGACGACGATATTGGTTGTTTTGTGAGATCTCATTTTTAGTTGATCACTTTGCATAAAGGGTCAATAATTAGGGACTTGGTCATAAAGTCGGTTGACAGGATGAGCTTAAAACTCGTATATAAATTGTTATCGATAGGATACCCAATTCCCTTCTAATACAATGATAGAGATTGATTCAATGTGGAAGGCCTATCGTTGAGACATTAAAGCACACGATAATTTATATTTCGGGGTGTGTGCTTAGACTTGCATATTGTAAGGTCGTTGAAGTCTAGCTTCTTAATTGTTCTTTTAAAAAAGCCTACGTCTTTTAATTAATTGAGATGGAAAAAAAGAGAGAAATGAAATACTAGTATTTGTGTAATTTTAATGGTGAAATGAAGTTTTTATAGGCATAAAATGAGTGAAAAAAAGCGTCATGCAAGGGTTAATTTATGTAAAGCATGCTTAGGTCATTAAACCTTGAGTTTTCAACCTTGGCATGCAATGTTGCTTGTACATAATTGAAGTATAAACAAAATTTGCACAGTTTGTTTTGTCTATATGAAATAGGTAATGAAGAAATCGTTTAATTTGTCTTGAGTTTTTTGTCAATAATAATAAACTCCATCGCATGCTCTTTATTAGTACAAAGCAACACTAAACTTGTGGATTAGGAGCTCTCAATATCCTAAATTCCGGTACTGTGCTTAAGGATTTCAATAAAACCTTTATTGTTCTTATTCCGAAAAATGATTGCCCGGAGAGAGTTGGGGATTTTCGGCCGATTAGCCTCTGCAACGTTATTATGAAATTCGTCACAAAGTGCATTGCTAATAGATTAAAAGGGGTTATGGATGATCTTGTTAGTCCTTTTCAAAGTGCTTTTGTCCCTAATAGAAGTATTGCTGATAATATTGTCATTGCCCAAGAAATTCTCCACACCATAAATCACAGGAGTTATGGCAAGATGGGTATGATGGCTTTAAAGGCTGATATGAGTAAAGCCTATGATCGGCTAAACTGGAATTTCATTAGAGGGGTGCTCTCTTACTTAAATTTGCCGGGCTCTATGGTTCAGCTTATTATGAGTACTATTGAATCTGTTTCTTATGAAATTCTGATTAATGGTGCTCCTATGGAAAGAGTTGAACCTGGCTGTGGGATTAGGCAAGGTGATCCTTTATCCCCCTATATTTTCGCGATTTGCACGGAAGTCCTATCCCAAATGGTTCTCTATGCCCAGGATAGCAATCTCATTAAGGGTATCAAAATTTGCAAGAACGGGCCAGAAATCTCTCATTTATTGTTCGCGGATGATTCTCTCTTCTTTATCCGTGGTGACTATGAGAATTTGGATTTTCTAATGAATATCATCGATGAATATTGTTCTGCCTCCGGACAATGCCTTAATAAAGATAAGTCCTCTATTCTTTTCAGTCCAAATTGCTCTCTTATGACGGTCAAGAAGTGCTTGACAGAGTTTAAATTTGCTCCTAAGCATGATCTTGACAACTATCTTGGCCTACCTACGAGTATTGGGTCTTCAAAAAGGGATTTATTTAAATTTCTTGTTGACAAGACTAAGCGAAGGCTTTCCTCCTGGAATAACATTCTTCTCTCTTCGGCTGGTAAATTGACTCTTATTCGTTCTGTTCTATCTTCACTATCTCTTTCCTCTCTATCGGTATTTCGTATACCGGTAAGTGTAACATCAAAACTTCAGTCCTTGATGGTGCATTTTTGGTGGAGTGGAACTAGAAATAATAAGTCTATTCATTGGTGTAGTAAAGACTTCCTTAGTAGGCCTGTGGGTGAAGGGGGCCTTGGACTTCGCAATATTGGTTGCTTTAACCAGGCTCTTCTTGCCAAATCTGCTTGGAGAATCTTGTGTGTTCCGGGAAGCCTTATTAGCAAAGTTATTGGTCCCAAGCTTGGTGTTCAGGATGATATTTTATTCCAGACCCGTTGGAAGGCTCCCCAAGCGTCGTCTTGGGCTCTTAAAAGCCTTGTTTGGGGATCCGATCTTATCTATAATAATATTGCTTGGACTATTGGATCTTCTTCTCGTCTTAATGCTTGGAAGAGCAAATGGATAGAGGGTTATAGTCTTCAAGATCTTTGTGGGGATTTTATTGATGCTCCTATTGATCCCGAGTTACTCGTTGGTGACCTTCATGATAGTCATAGGAGATGGGATCTCTCTTCTCTTGGTTTCGATCCGGGTGAGGGAGTTACAAAGAAAATCCTCGCAACTTATATCCCATGTCAATCCTCGGATGACTCTTTCTATTGGAAATTCTCTAAACATGGTGCATTCACTGTCAAGTCCGGATACTATGTCGCTGCTATGACCTTAACTAATGGACCCACATCGCCTACTGATCTTTCTAGAATGTCTGCAACAATTGTGGCTTTTTGCAGGTCTAAGCTCTGGAAGTTGCCTATCTCAAACAAACTAAAGGTGTTTTTATGGAAATTTATGGCTAATGCCCTTCCAGTGGGCTCTGAATTTCTCAAACGAAAAATGAGTTGGTGCTCCTCCTGTTCTCTTTGTGATAGCTCATCTCCTTGTGTGGAATCTATTTCTCACATGTTTAGAGATTGTAGCTTTGCAAAGGCTTTATGGTTTGGCTGTCCTTTAGGACTTAGAATCACGGGAGGGATGGACATTGATGTTAGGGTTTGGATCATTAACTGGATTACTTATTTCCTTATTGGCCCAGATCCTAACTCCCTCCTTTTTCCCCTAATCGCTACCCTCTGGAGAATTTGGTGTTGCAGGAATGATATGGTCTTCAAGAATCGTCGTCCTTGGCCTATGAGTGCTCTTCTTTCCATTCTTGGTGACATTCAATGTATGAAGGAGGTTGTGTGCAGTAAGGATGCTAGCCTCCTTCGAGCACCTCAGCTGGACTCCTCCCCTGGTTTTGGGTTAGCTAAGAGGATTAGAAACTCCTTCCCCTATTGGATTGTTGGTGGACCTGGGTGCGGAAATGTTTGCACTGTCAAGTGTGATGCTGCTTGGAGGGCTGATAGAAGTGCTGGCATGGGGTGGTGCTTATTGGATGGTAATGGGACCTTAAGGAACTCTGCTTACGCTCGCTCATTTGCCTCTTCTGCCCTGCATGCCGAAGGACATGCAGCTTTTATGGCGCTAAAATGGGCATTGGACGAAGGGTACCTTCATGTTAGACTTGTTACGGATTGTCTTATCTTGGTTTTGCAGGCTGCGGGAGCGGAGAAGCCGATTGCATCTATTAGCTGCATTATCCATGATATTAAGTCTATTGCGTCTCAGTTTCATTGTTGCTCTCTTAGTTTCTGTCCTAGGGGAGTGAATAGGATAGCTCATAATCTTGCTCAGAGAGCTCTTGTGTAAGCTATGCTATTTATTGCTGTCAAAAAAAAAAAAAAAAAAAAACTTGTGGATTATTTTAGACAACATTTGGTTCTTTTGTGTTTTGTCATGATGCTAATTATGTTACGTGGTAGCGAAATTGATCTATGAGTATTGTCATTTATAAATGAGACCAAGTTTACCATATTTTGATAGCGATATTACTTTGACTAAGTGTAGCTAGTCAAGTGAATTACGGTGACGACCGCATCAAAATGTTATTAAAACGTGGTACATAGGGGTGATTTGAAAAATATTTATCAAAAAAGATGGTCCATGTATACTCGGAGTATGGTAATTGGTAAGTGCATGGTATGAGACTCTGGGAGTATGTACACTTAGACAGGGTGTCAACGCCTTATTAAGCGAGGCTTAAAACCAAATCGTCGCAATGTTCAGATTGAGCCGACCCAGTGGTGTAGCCAGAAAATTTGACCAGTAGAGTCTTAACGTAGATTTAATAACACCCATAAAATAGAGGGGTCTTACGTAGAAAAAAAACAGTACAATTATACATATATTGGCATACGATAAGGTAAATTTACAAAACCTGTGGATCCCATTACTCATAAGGTGCTACACCACTAAGCCGAACGTATTTTTATTCAATATTGTAGATTTTACTTATGTCGGCGTACAGATTCAATTAGTAGCACACGGTGATAATAGGGACAAATGTTTTTGACATTTTCTTTTCATTTCATTTTACCAGCAGAAACATGCTCTATAATTAAAATCTCGAGCTCCTAAATTCTACTCCCTCCTATTTACTATTGTTCCGGGTGTAATTCCAGAGCAAGTATTGTTACCACCCGTGGCTTGTAGAATAATGTCTTAAGTTGAATCCTTCTTTCCTTAATTGTTCCTCTCGGCCTCTCCTGCAACAATGAACGAACTGAGGGCTTGGCTTTGTGCCAAGCGTACTCACTCCGACGCTCAAGTCAGTAAACTCAAAGGATTAAGTTGTGTTACTTGGCTGAATGTATATGGTAGAGAGATAAGGAGGATATTACCAGATGAATAGTGTATTTAGGTTAAGTTGTGGATCCTTTCCTCAATGAGGGTTGAGGAGTATTTATAGGCTTTCACCTTTTGTCACGTAGTGGCCAAGTGGCCAAGTGGCTAGCAGGTGGAAAGACTGATCTACCCCTCGGCCGAGGGACCTATGGCAGGCCGGCGGGCCCTGTTGACTCACCGCCGAGGGGTCTTGGATATGAGTACGCGGGTACGTGTCCCGGCTGGCAGGTTGCCATGCCGAGACCCATGCTGACAGGCCGACAGGATGCATCGGCTAGGCTGTCCAAGGCTGTGGATATCTTTGACCTTGCTCAATATGTTGACTTGGTCAGCGGTGCAGAATATGCCCCATCAATTTGCCCCCAGCGTAGTCTATGCCGTGGTATGGGCTCCGATGTATGTTTGAGCGTATATTCTGCGCAAGCTATTTGTAAAAAATAATCTGCATCGGCTTCTTCTGCGCCTGGCCTCTCTTAGGCCGTACCATATCCCCCCTCCACATGGATGCGTAAAGGGTATCCGATGTGGAAAGAAAGTGACGCTGGCCGAGACCAGGGTTGAGAGTACCGGTTGTTTTTGATTGCCCCCGGCCGGCGCTATTTAGCTTGGTTGATCATGTGGCCGGCGGAGAACAGATGCTTGAGAATTTTGCTGAGGAAGGTGAATAGGCGGAGAGATATGAATGGGCGTGTTGAAGACGCTTGGTCACTGTTGCATTGATTGACGTTCAACTGTTGCGACGATTGACATCACGTGGTTGCATGTCCGACACGTGTCTGCACGCTGATTGGTTGACGCTTCATGGGCTGTTCGCTGATTGGTCCTTCTTTATGGGCTTTTCCCTATAAATAGGGCAGTTATTCCGTGAAATTGGCCACCAATTTCATTCTCCAAAATTTTCTTCTCTCTAAACTTTCAAGGGCTTCTTTGTCTTCTAATTTCCAGAGTTGTTACTCCGGCGAGTGTTTTTCTTCAAGGTAAACAAACAAACTTCAGTTTTATTTTGTTAAATAATTATTGCTATTATGTCTTCTGCTGACGCCGGGACTAGTACTTCTGCGGCGGGGGGTTCCCCGTTGCGTCTTGTTGAGGAGGGGGAGTTGGACGCCCTTCTGATAAGACCTGGGGGCCCTAGGTCTCCTTCTCCTGAAGTCGATCCTCGGATTTTGGAGGAATGGGAGAATGACTCTGATGTCGATGATGACGCAGACGATTTTGGTGACGATCTTTGAAGAGGCTCGTCCCAAAGTGGGAGGCGATGACGTTATGGATCACGGTGACGTCTGCAAGGTAGGCGTTGACCGAGCTTGGACCCATAAGTTGGCCAGTTGCTCTGGTGAGAAATTTTTCGAGGGTCATTTCTTCTTTGGCAAGGGATACAAGATTGTTATCCCTGAGGAGGGTCAGGCCGTCTGTTGCCCTCCGCCGGGCCATACTGGTGTATACATGCGACACTTGGAGTACGGGCTCCGGTTTCCGCTGAACGAGCACGTCCTTGCTATCATCAAAGCTATGAACGTCGCTGTGGCCCAACTGCATCCGTTGGCCATGAGGACGATAGTCGGCTTTGTGTGGCTTTGTCTCTTCAAGGGGGAAGCCCCGACGGTGAATTTATTCCGCCGGCTTCACTATCTCCAGCCGTCAATCTCTGGCGGCGTTGGTTACAAAGATGTGCACATGGAGAAGGGTTATGTCTCTGTCGACAAACTTACTTCTTGCAAAGACCGGAGAGACCGGTGGGTGTACGTTAAGGTGCCGGATGACTATCCGTTGCCCTCTCCTTTCAAAGACCAGGTTAATTTGCGGTGTGAGACTAAGGCTGAGCATGACAGATGGGTCACCCGGAAGAAGCTTAAAATGGATGCCAGCAAGGTTTTTCTTAAGGAGGACGAGAAGCTGGCGATGAGGCTTTTTGAGGTGGACAAGGGTGGGCTACCGAAAAGATGGATCCCCCCAACGCAGATCATTCTCCAGGATGAGCCGCTTTGTCATGTCGGCCTCATACCGGCCCTAGCACAGGGTGAGTGGTGTCGGTGTGAGGCCCATCACCGTTCTCATTGTGTCTCGAATTTTGATTTATTTCTTCTTAACTCTTGCTTTGTTTCCTTCGCAGACCACTTTGGACGGGATTTGTCTGAGGATATCCTCCGGAGGATGGGGCTGCACAAAGACAAAACCGTTGCTAACTTGCATCCCAAGGCTCTGACCCATGACCGTAGGACGTCGCCGAGTGATCTTATGGACCAGCGGCTGAAAAGCTTGAATGCGGTGGAGGCCCAGGCGAAGGTTGTTAGTAACATGCCGCGCCATACGCGAAAAACAAAACCTTCGGCGGTGATGGCATCGACATCGGCTCCGCCTCCCATTCCCCCTGTTCAGAAGGAGACGGTGGAGATCGTTTATATCTCCAATGGGGATGACTCCGATGAAGAGGAGGGGTCTCCTCTTGTCCGTAAAAGAAAGCAGACAGCCTTTACCGCTGCCGTTGCTTCTGCTGCTGACGAGGAAATGCGCCCTTCGGCCAAGAAGGCCAAGCACGGTATTGATCTATCCTGTGGCTCAGACTCAGCCGGTTCATTAGGCGCTGCCGGTGGAAGGCTTTCCGGCATGCCTATGTATGTTGATACTGATGCTTTCTTTAAATTTTGTAGATCAGCCGCTGTCAGTCGCCGCTCTTATTGGGCAACAAGTGGAGGAGAAACCCGCGCAGGCTGATGATCATAACATCGCCGTTGGCTCTTCATCCCAGAAGGTTTCCCTTTCCCGACCGCAGCCTAGTGATCGAAACGCCACTGCTGACTCTTCATCCCAGGAGGTTTCCCCCTCCCAGCTCGTGGCGGAAGGCGCGAGGTTGGTCGAGGAGCTGGCGAGGTGGAACGAGCTGACCGGTGCTCGCATTATAGAGCAGGAGAAGGCCGTGGCTCAGTCCGCTCTTGAGTTTGATGTCACTAAGAAGGTGGCCGCGAAGGCGAGGCTGGATCTCCTCAATGAGCAAAGGCTTAGGGGAGATGTTGAGAAAGCGCTCTTGGCTGAGAGAAAACTTAGGGAGGACGCTGAAAAGGAGGTCCTCGCTGAGAGAGCCAAGGCCGAGGCTGCTGCGGCCGAAGTTGCAAAGTTGTTGGAGAAGTGTGACCTTGTTCAGAGGCATGCCGACCTTTATCTCCAGCAGAGGAATGAATTTAGGGGCAAATTTCAGATCCAGGGGAAGGTGATCCGGAGCAAGGAGGCCATCATCAGGCAAAAGGAGGATGACATTGAGATGCTCCAAACCAAAATGCTCCCTGACATGTGCTCTGAATTCCGGGATTTGACCGAAGCAGCTGCCAGGGAAACAATTGAGGAGCTTTTCCCTCTTGAAGGTTCCTTTCCGTGGAGCAAATTCGTCGAGCTGTTTGACGATAAGCTCGAAGCTAAGGAGAAGGCTGTGGAGGAGGAGGTCAAGGAGGCGGTGAGAGTGAAGATAAAGCGAGAGGCGGCCGAGGAGGCAGCAGCTATCGCTGAGAAGGCTAAAGCGGCTAAGGAGGAAGCCGATTGGGCAAGGGCAGTTGAGGCTGCCGAGGCTAAGGTCGGGTCCTTTGAAGCCGATCTTGCTAAAGGGAAGCTAGGGTTACTCATCGAAGAAGGTGCTGCTACCGCTGCTGATGGCGAGCGATAACAGACGTAGGGAGATGATGTCTGTAACCTTTTGTCTTTCTGTCTTTGTATTTTTGTAAACTTTGGTAGGTTGTCTTTTTGGCTCAATCCTTATGGGGACGGCCGTCGTTTGCGTTTATTGTAATTTGTTGAACATATTTAATAAGAGCTCGCTTCTTATGCCTCCGGCTTGGCCGAGGTCTTTACCTCATTCCTTTCTCGTGCTAACAGTTGAGCGTCTCGATCTATACTCGACGTTTTCACTTGCCTCTGGCTCGGCCGAGGTCTTTTCTCGTCCTTGTCTGAGTTTTTCTCTTATGCTATTAATTGGGCCTCCCCTTTGTTTCCTGAGGGTGATTGCCATTTTTGCCGGTGTGGCGGTGTCAGCCGGTGTGCGTTCCTTGTTATTGACTGCCGTGGCGTTTACCACTTGGAGTGACTGTGACGGCGCCTGCTTCTTGATGGAGACTGCCGTGGCGTCTACCACTTGGAGTGACTGCGACGGCGTCTACCTCTTGGGGTGACTGCCGTGGCGTCTACTACTTGGGGTGACTGCGACGGTAGTCTGCTTCTTGTTGATGACTGCCGCTCTTGTCGACGTGACAGGGTGAGCCGACGTCTATTTCTTGATGACGGCCGTGGCGTCTACCACTTGGAGTGACTGCGACGGCGTCAAACCTCTTGGGGTGACTGCCGTGGCGTCTATTACTTGGGGTGACTGCGACGGCGCCTACTTCTTGATGGAGACTGCCCCTCTTGCCGTTATGACAGTGTGAGCCGACGTCTGTTTCTTGATGACGGCCGTGGCGTCTACCACTTGGAGTGACTGCGACGGCGTCAAACCTCTTGGGGTGACTGCCGTGGCGTCTACTACTTGGGGTGACTGCGACGGCGCCTACTTCTTGATGAAGACTGCCGCTCTTGCCGTTATGACAGTGTGAGCCGACGTCTCTTTCTTGATGACGGCCGTGGCGTCTACCACTTGGAGTGACTGCGACGGCGTCTACCTCTTGGGGTGACTGCCGTGGCGTCTACTACTTGGGGTGACTGCGACGGCGCCTGCTTCTTTATGGAGAGTGCCGTGGCGTCTACCACTTGGAGTGACTGCGACGGCGTCAAACCTCTTGGGGTGACTGCCGTGGCGTCTACTACTTGGGGTGACTGCGACGGCGCCTACTTCTTGATGGAGACTGCCGCTCTTGCCGTTATGACAGTGTGAGCCGACGTCTGTTTCTTGATGACGGCCGTGGCGTCTACCACTTGGAGTGACTGCGACGGCGTCTACCTCTTGGGGTGACTGCCGTGGCGTCTACTACTTGGGGTGACTGCGACGACGCCTGCTTCTTTATGGAGACTGCCGCTCTTGTCGTTATGACAGTGTGAGCCGACGTCATTTCTTGATCGATAAAGCGCCGCTCTTGTCGGTGCGACGAGTGTGAGCCGGCGTCGCTTTCGCTTCCTAGCGACTATGGGGAAAATGAACATTTTGATGAAATACTTGACGATTTTTCATTAGATAAAAACATGCGTCGGGGTGCCCACAGCTGTTTTGGACACCTCCGTCGCTACACAGAGTTTTCCCGAGATTGCCAAAAGCACACCCTCCCGGTCAGCCGCTAGTTGCATCCATGAGGTCGCCCTCCTGTTGTAGGGATAGACTTTTCCCTTTCTCTGATTTCTTTGCCACCTTGAGGGATTGCATGTTGCATCCTCTGGCAGCTATCTGGACGTTGACCACCTCGTCATTCTCGTCTTTGGAGACGAGCTTATGCGCTTCCCCCCGGTCCGACACATACATCAGTGTTAGGGCTCGGATGGACATCACTGCGTCAGCCTCGCTCAGGGTGACTCGGCCTATGAGAACGTTGTAGGCGGACGAGCCGTCGATGACCACGAACTCAGCCAGGACATTCTTAGCCGCATTCTTTTCGCCGAACGTCACCGGGAGTCTGATTGATCCCGGTGGTACCGGCCGGCCCCGGCAGAAGCTGTATAGTGGGTTGGTGCGGGGCTCAAGTCCTTGACTTTCGAGCCGAGGCGAGGAAGCACTCCCGAACATGATGTTCGTGTACGCGCTGTGTCAATCGGGCACCTCTTGACCAGGTGGTTGGATATGTCCAAATTGACTACAAGTGGGTTTTGTGAGGAGCGATGACTCCTTCGTAGTCCTTCCTTCCAATGGTTATATCGGGGATGTTGGAAGCGGGGATCGCTGTGTTGGGCACAAAGTTGATGGCCTGATATAGTTCGTTCAGGTGCCGTTTGTGCCCATGAGCGGACCCTCCGTTCTCGTTGCCCCCGATGACAACATGGATCACTCCTATCCGTTCGAAGACGGATTTCTTACCCGAACGTCGGCGTCGGTCTTTTGGCCTTTGGCAACGTACTTGCCGAGGCCTCCTTTCCGGATCAGCTCTTCAATGGCATTCTTGGATGCTGGCGGTCGTTGGTTAAATGGCGGTGTGGCGTGGTACTCACGATCTTGGCTCGTGTCACCGTCACTTTTTGGCTTGGGGGGTCTTTCCCACTTCTGGCCCTCGTTTTTGCTCAGGGCGAAGACCTCGGCGGCTGATACGACGAGAGGGGTTTTGTCATGATACCGCCTCTGGTGGTACGTTCCTGAACTCCACCCGGCGCCCGTCGAGTCCTGTTTCCTGGCAGACTTGTCCGACCGTGACCTATTATTCTCACGGCGTCTTTCATCGGATCGTGACCCGTCGTGGTCACGGCGTCTTTCATCCGGGTTGTCCTCCCGGTGGCTCTTCTTTCCGGAGTGCTCGGCCTCACCGGGGCCTACCCGGGTTTTGTGATAGTCCTCTACCTTAATGGCACGGTCGGCCATCTTCTGGCGGCATCCCGGCCCCAGGCCTCCGCATTTGATGAGCTCATTTTTAAGTCTCCCCTTGGGAGGCCCTTCATCGCCGCCAAGGCCGCCGATTCGGGATTAATTTCTCGAATCTGCTGGACCTTTCCGTCGAACCTTTTCACATAGCTTCGTAGAGACTCGCCCCCCTCCTGTTTGATAGTTAGGAGGTCGGACGTCTCCACGGCCCTCCTCTTGTTGCAAGAGTACTGGGCTAGAAAGGCGTCCCTTAGGTCGGCGTAATAGTATACCGAGCCGTCGGGAAGCCCCTTGTACCAGCTTTGAGCCATCCCATGCAGAGTTGTTGGGAAAACTCGGCACCAGACCTCATCGGGCTGCTCCCATACCGACATGTAAGACTCGAAAGCCTCAGCGTGGTCGGCTGGATCACTATCTCCCTTGTATGATAGAGGTGGTAACTTGAGCTTGGTTGGCACCTGGACTTCTAGGACGTAGGCGTTGAGGGGCTGTCTGACCATGTGTCGAACGATACGCGGCGATCGGCTCCTCGCATTCCTAATCCGGCTCCTCCTCTCGTAGCGGGAAGGACTCCTTCTTCGACTCGGACTTCTCCTCCAACTCTGCTGAGTCGGACTCCTCTGGCTCCTTTGGGGTAAGCCTCGTTCGTGTTGCGGGGACGCTGTCCTCCCACGAGTACGGGAAGGACTTAGGTCTACCACGCCCACTTTGGGCTCCCCCGGCGACTTGGCTGGGTCAGCTTCTCCTAGCGCTCCGTTCAAATTTCTCGGAGTCACGTTTTGGGCCCTGGTCTCCTGGACGGTTTCCGTCGCTCTTGTCGGCGTGACAGTGTGAGCAGGCGTATTACTAATTAGGTCCAGGAGCATTTTCAGTTTTGCTACGTCAACCACATGCCCATGATGGTGACTGGTTGGTGGCGGCGGCGTGTCTGGCATTATTGGCATCCCGAACTCCGGTTGGATTACTCCGCCGGTGGAGGGCTGCACGACTCCAGAATTGTTGAAGGTATCATCTTGGTAGAGTGTGGTTTCGTCGGTCACGACTGCGTCTTGTTGTTTCGACATTTTCTTGGCTTTTTGGGTGGGTTTGTTTTTGTGTGTTTTTTGTTTGGGAATGAATGTGACTAGCTTCTAGTGTCTTTTCCACGAGACGGCGCCAATTGTTAGGTGTAATTCCGAGCAAGTATTGTTACCACCGTGGCTTGTAGAATAATGTCTTAAGTTGAATCCTTCTTTCCTTAATTGTTCCTCTCGGCCTCTCCTGCAACAATGAACGAGGCGAGGGCTTGGCTTTGTGCCAAGCGTACTCACTCCGACGCTCAAGTCAGTAAACTCAAAGGATTAAGTTGTGTTACTTGGCTGAATGTATATGGTAGAGAGATAAGGAGGATATTACCAGATGAATAGTGTATTTAGGTTAAGTTGTGGATCCTTTCCTCAATGAGGGTTGAGGAGTATTTATAGGCTTTCACCTTTTGTCGCGTAGTGGCCAAGTGGCCAAGTGGCTAGCAGGTGGAAAGACTGATCTACCCCTCGGCCGAGGGACCTATGGCAGGCCGGCGGGCCCTGTTGACTCACCGCCGAGGGGTCTTGGATATGAGTACGCGGGTCGTGTCCACCGGGAGGTTGCCATGCCGAGACCCATGCCGAAGCCGACAGGATGCATCGGCTAATTTTGTCCCAAGGTGTGGATATCTTTGACCTTGCTCAATATGTTGATTTGGTCAGCGGTGCAGAATATGCCCCATCAACTATATTCTTCCCTATTTCCTTATTCGGATTATTTGGATTTTCTTCCCTATTTCCTTTTTTGGGTTGATTTGTGTGGTCCAAATTAAATTGTATGTGGGGTAGTGTGTTTTGTGTGGTCCAAATTCACTTTCTTATTTCTTGTGCAAAAAGGAAAGGGGAAGAATATAGTAAATAGGAGGGAGTACATGTAACGTTGTTTTGTACACAATGAGACTAACAAACAAAACCAACACAATTGGTTTGCCTTCACAAAATCATGAACAGTGATATTCTGACAAGATGAACAGTGATATTTGAGCCCCCTAGAATGCTTTGACTTGGCTAATGAGCTACTTTTTCCTTGCCCAACACATCAACCTGTCCGACCCGTTACGCAAACCGATTTGGTATAAGGTTGCCCTTTTAAGCGTAGTCCGCCCTTAATTGGCTTGCCGTATGGCCCATTTGAACAGAAGCCTGGTCTCGATCACGGGCCAAAAGAGACGTTGAACTCATAGTCGTATCCTACGACGTCTGTAATGTATTCCCTCCCTTGTGCTTTCCCATTTTTATCCATATATTGCATCTAGAATTTAAGAGCTAAATTAACTGACGTTAGTTTGCAAGAAAAACGTCATAAGAGATCCATTTCAATGCGAGATGATCAAGGTTACGAGTGCTCACGGAGTCACAGCCAACATGACTAGACAAACTAAACTAATTCGTGGAAGAACATGGTCATAAACTCATAATCAACAAGAGAGTTATGGCCGGGATGTAATATCAACCTGTGTTAGGAATTCAATAATATTAATTCAAAATCATCGTAGTTAATGCCTTTACACGAAAAAACAAAGTACAATGTAAGCAGTGCTTTTGCTGTAGTTGGACGAGGGCTAAAGTAGTGAAGTGAAGGTAAACAATGTCTTCTCAGATAGAGTATGCTATTTCCATTTTGCCAGCAAATGGCGCTTTTGATGCTACTCAAACACTGTAGGGAATTAGCTGACTCATACTCCTTGAGGATAGAAAACCGCTACAATTCAGTATCGTCATCATAATCAAAATCTTGATCACTATGTTTGATTCGCTTCCCTTCTCTTGCTCCTCTTCCTTTCTTTGGTTTCCCCCTATGATTTTAATAAAACATAAGGCCTCATGTCAAGACTGTTTTCCGAGAATAACCTATACATCATTATAACACAGGCCTGACAAAACTGACTTGGAACATGAATAGACTCAACCGAAATGACCCGGCCCTAATACACATCCGATCTAAAATGACCCAAATTGACTAATTTGGAACTACACTGAAGTTGATCCATGTAATAAAATAACACACCAAAACAAACCCGGATCCAAAATGATCTAACCCAATCTGAATTGGTAATAAATCCGCGATAACCCATCCCAAAACTGAACCGACCAGAATACTTTTAGCTGGTCTAATGTAGCAAGTAAGCAACAACACAGGCTGTTGCAAGTTATGATTTTGAACTTGGTGGGAGTCTAAATGTGGTCTAAATGTGGTGAATTCCATTAAAAAACGTGTCCGCTTTATGAAATACGAAAATAGCACTTACGGTCCAGTTCCATAATAACCAACACCCTTGTACCGACCTGGCCCCGAGTCAAATCTTCCATCTACCAATAAATGCAGAAGTGATCAGAACACAACAACGAAATTATGGTTAGAAGATATTGTTCGTGTAAGAAGTCCCGATTCAAAAAATACACCTTCTCTTCCAAGTGCTTGTTCTTCGGCCTGCAGTCGTATAAAACACATCAGCATGAGAAACTCAAGGATATTATCAATCTCATCTTAGACTGACAAAGCAAGTAGCTGAAAGGCGCCCAAGATCAGAAGGATTGAAAACCAAATTATAACCTACTGATAAATTTAAAATGTGATATCTCTCGTCATTTCGGCAGTTAAAAGCCTTGTCCAACCCAGCACTTCGGTTAGCAAATACATAAAAGGATGCTAAACATTACAGAAGTAGATGAAGAGAGGCTTAATGAATCATTTTCATAAGATTTTGATCATTTCAGGACACAATTCCAAATTTTCCCTTCATTTCAATTTGAAAAACTCGAAATTTCATACTGGGCATGTACCCATACCTGTACTGCTGTAACTGCTAGAGTGACCCAGCAGAAACAAAACTACAAACAAAGTCGTCATAACAATAAATTTAATTGCCTAGAGTCCAATTTAGTTTACAGGAGCTAAAGAGGTACCATCTACCTGATCTACAATTTTCCCATTCTCTCGAGTAATCCGTAATATACAACAACCCCAGTCTATTTCAGAGTGAAGACTGAAGAAGCAACAAAAAAAGTTTCAATTCTTGTTCTAAGAAAAGCCACACCAGTACATCCAAAATAATGGACAAGATAAATGATGGCAAAAGCAAAGTCTCCAAAGCACATATATAAACTCATAATGAACTCATTCCATTTAGCATTCACACGTGAAAACTAATTGCTCATCAAAGAGGGAAAGGAACAAACTAAGTCTTCCTCATGATGTGTCTCATTGTGGTGCTCGGATTACTAAAAACTATTATCGATGAACTCCCGACCCCTTTCATTGATACCCACTGTTACTGAACTTGGAGAAAACAGTAAGTCTTATCTCAGACAACCCATCCTTGGTTGAATATAGCGTTAATGGGATGATCTAACAAGTAAGTCGTGCAAGTTTTTGAACACCGAATGACTCAGAGTTGGTTCTATCACACACTATTGTCTTTCTTCTGTATTTTTACAATGTCACATGCTACAACTTACGGAGTACTACTTTTCTCTTCTTTATCTCCCTGATAAATATATATCATGCGTACAATTGACTGAGAATCTGAGATGCCCAAAAATGGAATAGGACAACAAATAACCGGGACAGAGGGAGCATAAGATACAGAATACACACCGCTGGTGAAGTGGTGGAAGACAAGGAGAATAGCCTGTCCTCAGGTTGAAATTTCCGGGACCGCTTCAACCTACTCAGACACACAAGAATATGTCAACTTCGCCTGTCAGTACACTAACAAAGGCCAAACTAATACGAAGTACCAATTAGAATGCAACAGTTTAGAAACTAAAGAAAGTACTGAGGAAAGGAGTCTTATATTTTCCAAGCCAAACCAACTTGAACTCGTAAGTCACACTCACCCTCTTTAAATCATGAGCTTTCAGAATAGAACATCTTTAGTTGAAGAATTATCGTACAATTCTACAGCAATAATCTGACTTTATCTTTTGAAGATCAAAAGTAGTTAAGTCTTTAAGATCAACAGTGTTACGCACAATATTCACAGTTAGCCTGAATGAATGAAGGAATATTGATCCCCATCCCACAAATAGGGGTCATTCCTAAACATCAACAACCCCATCTTATCAAATTATCTTAAACCTCTGTAATATTTACCGCGCAAACTTTAAGGACTTGCAACATATAGAGATTCAATCATAGCACCTAGGATATCAGTATCCTTTCCGGAAATATGGACCGTGTGAAGCTCAATGTTTTGTCAAGTTCAAAGGCAACAGAATTTTAGGCCGGCCTTACCTATAAGCAATTACTAATAATCTCAAAAAAAAAACATATATACCTCTGTCAACAACAATGAGGGCTGTTTGTCTGAAGACAGCAAAGTGATGGACTAAAAACAGAAAAAAAAAAAACATATAGAAAAATGACAATGGGAATGAGTTACGAGTACATTGTAGTGCTCTTTGTGGTAGATAAGAACCCTTCATAACCTTTCAATACATTTCCACATTGGCTTGGATCTTGTAAATAAGTTGTCTCCATGTCAAAAACCTGCATGTGTAGCAATGCCTCCGTCACACATTCTAAAAAACCAGTTAACGGCAAAGATGACACGAGAACATGGAGTACACCCAACACTGCAAGTGGCAATTAGTGAATTTTTTTTTGATAAATTTCTAACATGTTCCTGCCACACAACCGTTAAGCTTGTACTCCTTCCTACAAGTTAAGGCATCATTAAATGCAAAGACTGAAATTCTTCTTATTATTACAAATTAACCACTTAGTCCTAGTTTACCAAAATCCCAAGATAGCTCAAAAGACAACCTTGTTAATTATCGAAATCACAGGTTAGGCGCTTGAGATATACTGGTGAAACAGGATCGCTTTCAAAACACGAAATATTTCAAATTCATAGCTACATTACAAAAATGTACACATGCACCAGCATTCTGATTTTAGGATAGAGTCCTGTGTTACAAAAGTTGAGTCATTTCGAATCAGACACTTGAATACACACTGTCTCTGGCATGTGTATAGTGTACCTAAGTCCGAGTAACATAGCACAAACTCAACAATCTAAAGCCAAAAATCTCCTAAGATTGCCAATGCATAACCTCATCATCCCAATACGATTTCAACTTAGTCCAATCCGAAGGGCTTTTGAACATATCGAATCAAATCATCAATTAACAAGAATATGCAGTACCAAACACATTCTAACATCAACAACTAGCATCAAAGATCACTGCCAAAGCATTGAAGAACCATTTGTTTACCTTTGATTAAACTAGCCCTCACAATGAATATAAAAGGTAAACAAATGAGTGAGACGGAAAGAGTACAATATATCATCCACTCAAATTAAACAACATTGAATAAAATGCTGAAAACAATCAACAACAAAAAAATCACTATGTTTTATGATGATCAAACAACAATTAACACCCACATTATATTCCACTTAAATTAAACAACATTGAATAAAATAAGTAAACAATTAAACAAAAAAACAATCACTAAGCATAATGATGATCAAGGAATAACCTGTTTCTCAATGTTTCTAAGTTCTTCATGAAGTTTTGCCCGTTTAGTCACCAAAGACGCCAAAGCTACAGATGGGTTTGAAGAATTTCTGTGACCTGCAAATCAAATACCACATTATTACATTCAATCACCAAATACTGCCTCCGTCTCAATTATTTGTTTGCTTTTTTTATTCCTCGTGGGCAGTATTTTAATCAATTATAACAAATGATTGGGACGGAGGGAGTAGACGGGATCAACAAAGTTTTAATCTTTTTGATACCCATTATTATACCTTCAGGGTCCATGTTTATTTACTCCGTATTTAGGAGGGAAAGTTTTGAAAGACAGGTGGGAGATCGAAGAAGTTCTGCAAAAAGGGTGTGTTGTTTGGTTTTGTTTGATATGTAGACTGCAAAATGTAAGCAGAGAAAAACAGAAATCAGACCTGGGTGTACCATGTTGGATTGTTGTCTAGGGCTTTCAGACTTTGAGTAGTTCACAAGTTCCAATTTTGCCTAATTTTTAACGTAAATTTGATTGTGAATTATTCGCAATAGGTTTTTGTATCAGACCCGTCGTTAGTCGAAAATTTTAACTTGAGTATTTGTTGATGGTTCAAGCCCATAAAGGTGATGTTGCGCAACCAAAGTTGGCTGGTGTGAGTGGTAAGGTCTGTCATCTCTTAAACAAAGTGATCAGAGGTTCAATTCCTGACTCTTGCGAATGAAAAAGTCAAACTTGGAATGAGTCAACCCATTAAATTACCTTCAATACCCGAATGAGATTGCCCGAGCTGTCATCCTGCCGTAGTGGATAGTACTCTTGGCCAACACAAAAAAAAGGTCATATTGCGCAAGCTTCATGATCAAATAAGAGAAAACAAATGTCCCTACTAATTATAAGTCACGGGTTCAAAATTTCAAATCCCCTTTCACTTGTATTGTAGTGGCTTTACGCTTTATTTAAAAAAAAACTGCTAATTATCATGGCTGAGGTCGAGGAGGAGATTCAGGGGAACAATATATTATAGGTTCGAAACTCATAGGTTTAATATTGTGTTGGCATTGTGACTTCTTTTATACTAAAAGCAAAGGAGTAATTGTGTTACATGGCTTTACATAAGGGTGCAATTATAAGAAATGGATATTTTAAGATCATGCAATTATTGATTCATCACTATGTTTTTGTCTCTTGTAATACCGATTTTTATTAATATTGTTTAAAGTGGATATACAAATAACCCATAATCATATAAGTTTATTTGATGGAAAACAGTTACAAAAAATCGATTTTACACATATCAAACGCCTCTAATCAAGGCTTTGTAAATAATTACAACAAAACTTAAAATGTTACATGTAAATATTGTATTATAGATGTTACACATATCGTGGAGTCAAATTCAATTCGGTGCAAACAACATTGCTCTTCACACTTTGCTACATTCACAAGTTCTAAATTTTTGCAATATCAACTAGCTAAGTTGGTCTTATAACCTGAGTTCAAATTTCGTCAGCTACAAAATCGCTCTTATGACTCCCTCCACAAAAAAAAAAATAACAATTTCTAAATTTCTGTAGGCAAGACGGTATTAGCACACTAATAATCGGGTATGGATATGGATCGAATGAACCCTCTTAATGTTAGAATCCTAGATTTTGTCCAATACGATGCATTTTGCCCCTTTCAGTGAGGATACTCTGTCCCATTTGGTGTCCCACTCCATACACATTTTGACACATCAACACATTACCACCTTTATTGTGTAATTTTTATTTACAACAAGTGATGTGTCAAGATGTGTATGGAGTGGGACATAGAATGTGACACAAAAGTGGGACAGAGGAACCTCACCGTGGCCCTTTAATCCGGTAGCGAGTAACATCAAGATATTGCAATGCAATCATCTTTTAATGAACCGTCCAAGATCAGATTTTCGGGTGCAGATAGACAAAGCGTTATGCAAACGCACCGACCGTTTTATTTTAACAAATCCACTATACGCATCGCATATAAGGATTCTCAACCAAATGGTGGAATATAAAAAGTTCCGTTTCTTCTTATCTTGGCCATCTACTGCCAACTTGGTTGGGAAATACTCTGTTGTAGGTTTATTAGAGCAAATAAAATATAATCTGATTCCATGCCGACCCGAATCACATGAAATTGCCCCATTTCAATATGAAACTATTTCTACGATAATGAACCTAATTTACCTTGACATGTTACCTATTGACTACTTAATATGAGGTTCAGTATATCTAAATTATCTCGACTCGAAAAATGATGTTGACCTAACAAAACTCAAGTCATATAAAAACCACCACCAACAAACCCCATCATACTACATTAATTAGCCCTTAATTAATTTAAACATAAACCCTAATTAAAAAGGAACAAAATTATAAGAAATAATCCCTTCAATTATTAATATAGGATTAACGAATTAAATACCTACTCTACAGTCGAATAATCGTTCATAATTGAAGAATTTTAAGGAGGTTGAAGAAGGTTATGGTTTCATAAATTGAGAGAAGATAGAGAGAATTAAGTTTGATGATTTTTAACGAAGGGTAGACAAATGGAAAATTTAGTGTAAAAAGTACTATAATGAGTAAAAATCGTACTGCGAAAATAAATTACATTATGTCAAACCAATTGCGAGTGATCATGTTGACACCTTTAAGTTAGAGTTTCATCACTTAACTTTTCTTAGTAGTCGGCACTCGGCATTATAAGGAAGAAAGTTTCTATTCGTATTTCAGTTTATAAACTAGTCTTAATCTAAACTAATAAAAAAAAACAAATTACATCATATACATAAAAACCAATTTCAAAACCATTGAACTCGATACATTTAATTTCCTTTTAGTTAATTCATTTATTAACCAGATATATTTAATTAAATACAAATTATAAAATAAAACGGTCTTATCCGAGCTGAGACGGTCCTTTATATTGGACGCATCAAGCCACATAATAAGTCTAAGTCCTCATTATTTTCCTTCTTTCACATGAGTACTTGAACCTCTGTTTGTTTACTACTCTTACAACAATCCTATATCCTCGAGAAATCAGAAAACAATTGCTTATTTCTACAAATCATCTCTAAATAAACTTTATTATTATTACACAAACAATTATCTCAAAAATAATTAAGGGTCTAAACAATTTCAATAATAAAATTTAGTAGCAGCCATGTCTTTTAGAAGGGTATGTGTTTTTCTCCATCTTTTTATAATTCTGCAATTGGTTCACTTTTTATTTATTTATTTTTATTTTTACTAATAGTAGTTATTTGTGATCGTGATTAAAATTAAAGTTGCTTGATTTTATGTTCATTGTTAACTTGCTATTAAATTTGATTGCTAATTTACCTTGGTAAATTATTAGTACAATCATGATTATAAGTTGGAAAGATCATAACTTGCATGATCAATTTTCTTTTGAATGATAAAGAAAGAATTTGAAATCTTGGATAATCATATATTTCTATAGAATATAGTTTAGTCGGATTAATGGATACTTTGGCTTAGCCTTGTTAGAGCAATAACAAGAACTCTACATAAAGTTCTTATCTTACCATGTCACATTTCATTAATTCCAATGTTTAAGAACCTATATTCACAATAGATGACATTTTTATCAAGTTCTTAAATGGAAAATAGTAAATATGTAATTGGCATTCACAATTTTCAAAGTCATGTTTATTGGTTCTCAAATTCCCATGCATAATCAACCAAGTTCTTATTTTAGAACTTAATTCTTAAAATTAAGAACAACCTTATAGTTGCAATAGAAGAACTTTTTATTTTAGGTTCTTATTGATAACTCCAAGAATAAGAACCACTATTGCTATTGCTCTTAGAACATACACCCTCTGTCCCAATCATTTGTTTGCATTTAATTAAAATAACTCGAACATAGAATTATAGAAAACGGGTAAACAAATGATTGGGAAAAAGGAAGTACAAGATTAAACTGTAGCTTTGTTTAATTAGATACTCCATCCTGTCAATTATTTGTTTACCTTTGATTAAAATACCATTCACATTCACATCAACGGTAAATAAATAATTGAGACGGATGAAGTATTTTCTAAAGACTGCTTAGAATAAGTTGATATTCACCTTTGATAAGCAATTAAAGTTTCTCTAATAACCTTTTAGTGGGTAAGTACTTTAATTACCAATTTACCAGGACTAATAATAATTAGATTAAACTGAAATTCACCATTGATAATATTTTAAAAAGGCATTATCATATGCACGACTCAGTGGCGGAGCTAGGATTCAAGTTGAGGGGGGCGGAAAATTTTAGGGGGGCGAAGTGGTAATGATATAAGGTACACTCAAATTTTTTTTGAAAATTTTAACTAAAAATTCCGGAAATTTAATCCGCCAGGCGAGCGCCCGTGCTAGTCCCCCTAGCTCCACCATGTGCACGAGTCTTATATGGGACGGTCTCAGTCTCATGTGTGAGATTAACCAAAATACTTGTGTATTCCTAAACGCGTTATTATTACGTAATTGATTGGTGTCCCTTGTAACACTCTTCTCAATTCTCATGTAAGATTTTGTGTGTATTCATGAATTTTGCCCACATACAGTCGAATTCTCTGTCTGGTTTATCTATCGCGGACCATAGCAAAAATGCGTTTATGGAACTAAAAAGGAAGAAAGGGCATCGCTACGTGGTGTTCAAGATTGATGAAAAGAAAAGGGAAGTTGTAGTTGAGAAGACTGGCACTCCAGCTGAGAGCTATGACGATTTTGTTGCCGCCTTACCCGGGAATGACTGTCGCTTTGCAGTGTATGATTATGATTTTGTTACATCCGACAATTGCCAAAAGAGCAAAATTTTCTTCTTTGCATGGTTAGTTCCCTTTTCCAGTTGTTTCCTTTCTTCTTGCTGTCGGTTTATTTGCAGTCTATGACTAATCTAAACGCGTAATATCCACATAACGCTTGCACGTTGATTTTGATTATGGTCCCGATTTGTTTGTTATTCTTGCTTGATTTGCAGGGCTCCTTCAACATCAAGAATACGTTCAAAGATGCTTTACGCAACATCCAAAGAGAATTTCAAACAAGGGCTTGATGGAGTTCACTATGAAGTTCAAGCTACTGACCTCTCTGAAGTGGATCTCGAAATACTGAAAGACCGAGCACAGTAAGTATTTACAGTTGCCGAGGTAAATGGTAATCATCACTCATCAGAAAGGCCTACCATTAGTACACAAAACAAATGGAGCTTGAACAATTTTTAATCTTATAAAACTAAAACCTTATTTTTCATCCTTACTGTTACTGCCAAATGTCAATACTTGCATTCTGTACTAATTCTCTTAATGCTACTGCCTAAGCATCAAGTATGAAGTATCAACCGAGTATTCTTCTTTTTTTAAAAGTTTTCGATCTACCTTGTGTTAATTCATAGTTATAGCACAAATATTGTATAAATACTTGTTAAATTAAAGAAATAAATTTTGAAGTATAGTAACACAGCTAATAAAAATTTGATAATCTAATTAATTGAAATTTCGGAACATGCATCATAAGAGTGCTGATTTGAAAAGCTAAATACCGAAAAGAAAAGGAAATCCTAGATAATAGTCCATAGAACATACAATGGAAAGGAAATGCTAGAAACTAAACTAAGCTATCGCTACCAATACTAAGAATACTCGAGAGATGAATTGAGAGTTACGAGACCTTTCCTTCCGAAGCTACACGGCTTCCTCTTCATTTTCCTTTGACATGTCTTCCAAAGATTTTCCCTTTGCTTCTGGTACAAAGAAGGTAAATCCAAAGCCAAAGGCGTTGACTATGGCTAGAACAAGTAGAGCATTTTTAACACCAATACCCGGGGAGTAACCTTGGTCGGTTTTCTTGGGATCCTTGCTTTGAGACAAGGATAGGAACCCGAAAGCCCCAATGATGGCCCCGGCCTTTCCTGCAGCAGCTGACAATCCATGGCAAGTGGATCTTAACCGGGCTGGAAAAATCTCGGCTGGGACTACAAATGTGGTAGCATTAGGACCAAAGTTTGCAAAGAAGAAAGTCAAGGCGTAGATGACTACAAATCCAATGACATGATCCTTGTGAGTCCAGTAGTCATATTTAATTGCTAGAACAAACATGAATATGGTCATAAAAGCAAAACCCATGAGTTGTATAGTAAACCTCCCGATCCTATCGATGAGTAACACGGTGGCCCAATAGCCGGGAACCGTGCTAAAAATGGCTATTAGGGTTTGAGCTCGTGCTATCTTATAGCATTCGTGGACTGCGTTCATGGTTTGAGCCGGTGGGATCCACCCCACGGCGCTAAAAATGTCTTTTTGGAAGAGATTTTGGCTGTAGAAGGCTATGTCAAGCAAAAACCAAGTTGATGTTGTTCCTAGAAGGTGCCAGCCATGACGGCGTAAGAACTCTTTAGAAAATAATCCCCAACTGGTTTCTGAAGCTATATTGTCTACCTTTTGTTGTTCTCCTTCAAACTCTTTTTGCAATACCTTTCCCATATCACTAGCAGCTTTCTCTGCATTCTTTGCTACCAATGCAGTGTACCGTGCCGTTTCCGGCATCTTTGCCCTAGAGTAGAATGTCATAGCTGCTGGTACGGCACCTGCCATTAATATGATTCTCCAAACATAGTCTGCTTGCGGCGGTACAGATGCTATTGGATCAACCTCATATGTTGGTGATGGATACCTGAATGATAAAAATACAGTACAATGTTACAAAACACTCGACATTATTCGTATTGCTGAATGACTATGAATATGATGTATACACATTTTAAAACTTACTCCCTTTTAAAAAAAAATGTTTAAAAATTACACTCAAAATATTGCGAAAATTTAGAAATTGCTACCAAACCCCTATATTTGCATTTTTATGACGAAAATACCTTTTTTTTTCATATTACTAGCCAACTCCATTACAATTTACAACAACCCACCCCTCAACCACCCAAGGACTCCACGGCTAACCACCACAACCCTCCGCCCAAACTCCACCACCGTATTCGTCATATAAGAAATAAAATAAGGGGTATTTTTGTCATAAAAATGTAAAAGTAGGGGTTTGGAGCAATTTCTAAATTTCTGCAATATTTTAAAAGGGAGTAAATTTTAAAAGTGTATTTTAAAAATGAGTTATTGATAATTTACTTTATGATGTAATCAAGACATTTTATGTTGCCCCTCCATAGTTAGAGAAATTCCTAATTCAAATATCATTCAGAATTACAAATATATTTTCGAGTATCTGGTCTTAAAATAAAATGTTTGAGTTGTTCATATTAATCATATTTCATATACATGTCCAAATGTGAAATATCTGACACGAAACACACAATACGAAGAGCAACTATAATGACATGGATTATAATATAAGAAAGTAGGTTTTGATTATACTTACTTGGAATCAAAAATAGCACTTATTATGAGAGAAAAAAATCCAGCACCAAGGATGCCAAAACCTTGCATTGCGAATACTGCAGCAATGAATGCTCCCCTAGTCTTCTTATTAGCATACTCGGACATGATTGTTGCCGAAAGAGGGTAATCACCACCAATCCCAAAACCGAGCCAAAATCGAAAGAAGCATAGAGTGATCATGACGGAGTGAGGAGTACTCCCAAAAGATAGACCAGAAGCCACCGAGCATAGACACATAAGCATAAGTGTAAGACCATAGACCTTTTTACGGCCAAGTTTGTCTCCTAACCACCCGAAAAATAGTTGACCAAATAATGTTCCGACTAGTGCGACACCACTAATAGCCGCGGAATAGTTGGGTGGTAACGTGCCAGGTTTTTTCGAGCCGGGCACATGGAAGTAGATCCGACCCAAAAGTTTCATAACAATTGATATACAAAAGAGATCATAGGCATCGGTGAAAAAACCCATCCCGGCAACTACTATGGCTGTGAAATGGTACCATTGTGTTTTAGCTACGTCCAAAGCATTAAGAACTTCAAGTTGATCCCTTGCCATCGCGCTAACTTTGTACGTATTCCTTTTCCTGTTTCAAGTACCTTATTTTGTTAAAAAAAAAATCTAACACCAATAGTACTTGAATATTTGTACTATTAAACAAGTTATTTTAAAATATAATAATATTTATTATATGGCACACATTTTGTTCTAAGGATCAAAATATAAAATATGGAAAATAGATTATCAAGGTTAACACCAATAAAAAGTAGCACTGTAACGAGGTAAGAAATAACAAGTAAAACGTATACATGAAAGGGAAATCTCCAACTTGTTAAACTCGTTAAAATCGCACGGTCCGTTTATGAAGATTTTAGTAATAGACAAAGCGAAATAAGAGTTACGTACTCAATATTTATTAAACTTGATCATCAATTACTCCATAATAATTTTAAATAACGGGGAGGCTAAATTTAGACCTGGTAAATAGGTCAATCGGTTCGGTTTCAAATTAGGTGAATCAATTCTTGATATTCAATCCGTTCGTTTACGATGACACTTAGGAAAATATTTTTTGGTAATAGCGTTTTTAGGAAAAAAATAAAATAAAATGACACTTTACAATGAATTAACTCATTTGTGTGATAACATACCATGATTTAAGTCTTAAGATACCAAATCACCACCATAACACCTCCATTATTAACAAAATCATAACAATTCTAAATATACATTTATTACATTTTGTGGGTATGTACGTAAATTGTACTTGTAACAAAAAATTGCATTTCGAATCCTACAAAACGACTAGAAGCAATGTATGTATGAAATTATGAACGTTTTTTCTGGCACATATTAATAAGATAATTAGAGAAAATTTGTTGAGATCATGAAAAATTAGATGTACAAACTCACAATTAACATAATTAGTGAAATATTCTCACCAAATTTTCTCTAATTAACTTATTAACGTGTCCTAGGGCACACGTTAGAACATCCGAATCATATTTTTTCGATAATTATGAACTTAACTCAAGAGTTCCGACGACATACAAAAGAAAAACAGAAAAATGAAAAAATACATTATATAATACTAAGGACATAAACAACAATTTAATTAAAGATAAACAAATGATTAAGAATCGAGACAAAGGAAGTACAATATTACCTGAAGTATGATTAAGCAAGAAAGTGAAGAAGAAGAGGAGAAATAATTAACAAAGTGCTCACAACTAATTAAGCTAGATAATAATGAGAGTTTAATTTGTGTGTTTTAAGATGTGAAAATGAAATGAAATTATGAGGAATGAATTGTTTAACTTATATAAGTGGAAAATGTTTGTTTGTAAATATAGGATTTTTAGTAACTAAAGGAGAATATTCCCTTGTTTCTCTCAAAACTAAAACTAATTTTGCCTACATTGTCTCCTTTAATTTCATGCACCAAGTCCAACTTTATTTAGTTTGCAAATGTTTTCTCGAGTATTTTTCAATTGAAAGTCCACCTAAGATTTGCGCCGTATTAAATGGGAAAAATAAATCATGCATGAATGTCAGCCTTTCAATTTTTGAGAAAACTATTTTTTTTTTAATCCAAAATAGAAACAATTCGTTATGATTTGTTAATATGAGTAGGGTGATCGAGTAATTGGTCACTTAATTTGTACTAGTATAATTGTATAAAATGGGTACAAATATTCTTTTTTGGTAAAATGAGTCAATATTTAGCAAATTAAGATTATTTGACATCTTAATAAGCACACTTATGCACATTCAATTATTTTTTGGTTTAAATAAGCGCACATTTAATTTATTGACATTCACACAATGATGAAAATAACAAACTATGAAATACTCCGTATTTGTTATTTTATGAGATTTGCATTAAATGAATAAAACGGGTCAAATACATTTACATATTCGATGATCACTTTCCAATAATAAAAAGGTTTGAATAATTGAATTTACCCCTATTCAAAGGGCCAAATACATTTGCATATAGCTGCATCACAAATTCTCATTATAGACGGACATTATTCATCTACGGGCCAAATACAATACCATTTTTCTAATAGGACAAAAAACAAGTGGGGTGGTGGAGGCAAAAATGTCACCACTTTCATTGTATTTGACCCGTCTATAACAATAGAAGGATATACCCATCTATAGCAAGACTAATTGTAGCCGCATAGGAGTATCTAATTATTTCCAAGGTTTTAGTAAGCTGCATGGATGATTTCAGTATACTACGTACTATTTTCTCTATTCCGGTCATTTGTTGTCCTATTTTATTTTGAGATGTCTCGGTTAATTCTTACCCTTTCTATTTTAAATTTAAACTTGATAGACAATTTGATCATTTACACTTAATTTGGTCCATTTACCATATAATAATTGATTCTCTCCTCTTTTCTTGGTCTTTGTGCCAAAATCAAAGGATAATAATTAACTAGGACGGAGAGAGTACTAGTGAATAAAAATTGAGTATATTGGAGTAATAATCAACAACATTTTTCGATAGTTCACATCTAATTCTCTACATAGGACTACTAATTCCCGTGTGAAAAAATGAGTCGTATATAATTAGTAACTTTAATTACCAACAAATTCATGTACTATAAATTTATTTTTGATTTTGAAATGTCATATTTGTTATCACAAAAATACCACACTAAAACTCAACTAAAATAAATCATAAATCGTTTCACAATACCATCAATTTGTTTAAGGGTAACAACGATAATGACGTTGTATCTTAGGTATGATCAATTGACCATGCAAATATGAAATATATGCATATTAAAAAAAAAAAGCAAGTACAATTATATTTTGCACATACCATTAACCATTTACTACGAGTATGTTTTAAATCTACCAAAAAGTTGAAAAATATAACTAGGCATTACGCATTTACGCACTATATAAAAAACCTTAACACGTAAAATAACCTCAACTTTAAAATTGAAAAGAAAAACATCTAAGTTATAGAAATGTCAATTTATATTATTTCCCACACACACTTTTATTAGGAGTACTAATTGCTCATATGTATGTCAGTTTTACACAAGTACGACTTGCGAGTATATCATAAACTGTATATTTTAAACCACGTTTACATTTATGTGGATCATGATCACCTTTTACATTGGTTCTATTTTACACAAAACTCGTGTGAAGTGTCTTATAAGAGACCAACTGCTTACTAAAAAAGTCCTAATACCTATATGTACATAGTCAATTTGGATCCCCGATTCATCTCCATTTATTTATCACCATTTCTTTTCTAATACACACATTATATTATACGAAGTATATCTCATTTTCATTCATTTACTTTTTCTTACTCAAATGTATTTACAACCCCCCGATTTATCCAGAATTAGATCCAGATCAATGAAAGATAATAAACCTCCATTTATTTTAAGAAAATGGAGAGGATCTTTACCCGTATGTAGTCGATTACTACGGAGTACAACAGTCAATAGTATAGCTTATGTTTAATTTCTTGCCCTATTTTTCTAGGCATGAAAATTTAATTCCTTAAGAACAACTCAAGAGCATGTCCAAATAATCAGCTCCCAAATCTTCAAACACCACCATACTTTCACTTGTAGAAGAAGAATTAATAATCAAAGAAATATCTTCATTTTTCTTTTTCTTCCCTCTTTTTGTACCATTTATATCCTCCATTTCTTTCCTCTTAATCAAATGTCTCCTCTTCAATGCTATAACAGGGGAAACAGTGAAACCCTCATGCTCAATTTCTTGATCCATTTTATTCAATGATTCTTTCACCATTTCCACGGGGAAATTGAGCACTGCCTCGTTTCCCCGCATTGCGAAAGCCGCTTGATCATAGGCTAAGGCCGCCTCCTCAGGAGTGTTGAAGGTGCCTAGCCAAACCCTGACACCATTTCGGGTTGAGTCGCGAATTTCAGCCGCGAATTTACCCCAGGGGCGTTTTCTTACGCCTCTGTAACTCTTCCTCCTTTGTTCTGAGAAGGAAGAGTTAAGGGATGCAGGAGACCAGGGTCTAGGTTTTGCCTTTGCCTGTACCGTGGTCTCCTGCAGGTATTCCTGCTTAGATAAAAGGTTAAAGAGATGTATTTCATCTGAATCGTCGATGTTAAATGGAAGTTGAGGGAGGGTGTTGGGATTGGAATGGGAGTCGACGGAGGGTTCAGACTCCGATGAGGTTGTATGTTGGTGACAGTGGTGATTGGAGTGGAAAGAGGTGAAGGAAAAGGTTGAGGAAGTTGATGAGATGAAAGAAACATCCATTTTGAAACTTAGTGAGGCACTAGTAGTCGTAAAAATGATGTCCATCACACTTCGTTTAAACTCTTTAAATAGAGGACGACTAAGACTTGTAAGAAAATATAAATAGTGTCAACCACTCATAGAATTACAAAAGGGAAAATTGTTGAGTTTATGGATTCAAGTACCTAAGAGGGGGAGGGGGTGAATTAGGTACCCTTTTTAAAATTTTAACTTCAACTTTATTGGATTAAAGTAAGTTAAGTGAACAAAAGAGTTTAGAGGATACTTTGAATAATATTGAAAGATTGAACAAGTATCGCGATGAATGTTTGCTGAAGTATGAAAGCAACAATCGTTCTGACTGTATCTATTTGTCTCAGTTTGTGGAGTATTACTGCAGACCAAATACGACAGTATGATGAACTGTTGCTTCTAAGTTTAAGCGAAACAAAACAAACAAAGTAAAAGCAGCGGAAATAAAGAGAAAGCAATGAACACGAGATTTTTGAATTGGTTCGGCAAATACTCAAGTGCCTACGTCCAATCTACCTTTTTATTACTTTCCTTTAGTGATCTACTCCGACAACTAAAAGACCCTTGTAATAAAAGACGCCAACCTACTCCGGTTGCAAAGCTAGTACAAGAACTACTCCGTTCTTATGACAAGCTAACTCGCAATCTACTCCGATTGCCAAGAGTTAAAGGACTACTCCGTCCTAGAACTCAATACGCACAACCTACTCCGGTTGCCAACTCACAACCTACTCCGGTTGTCAAGAGTTAAAGACTACTCCGTCCTAAACTCTACTAACACACTTAAAATGTAAAGGATCAAGTTTCCACTAACACATTCTTAACAAAGAATAGAGGTGGACAACTTTTACAAGATCAACACTTTTAAGCAAGAGAGTTTAGTATAGAAAAGCAACAAAGTAGCACGATTGTAGAAACCGAAAGACACTTGAAGACTTTTAAAGGTTTTTGCAAATAAACACAACTTTTAAGCTTTAAAAACAATTTGCAAAGATGAAAGAATTATTTCAGAAAAGTCTTGGGGATTTAATGAGGAGGGACACGGTTTATATAGAGGAGGTGAGTGAAGGGGTTGCTAGGGTTTTGAAGGGTCAAAGACCTCACATGTGAAGACCATTTGCAACCACCCAAAACTTGCACCAAAGAGGGGTCTTTTGCAAAGGTAAGAAAAGAGAAAGAAGGTTTGAAAGATAACCTTAAATGCTCATGCAAAATCAGAAAACAAAGGATGTGAGACAAGTCACATGATGACAAGTTAACACAAATATGGCAAAAAGCATTTCTTCTTTTCTTAAAGACCAAAGGATTGAATTTGCATAAAAAGGAAACATTTTGAAATAATTCAAACCACTCTTTAGAGAATACTACCTCCTTAATAAAATCTGATATTTATCTTTGAAAAATGAATCACGTGAAAGCTTTTGAAAGATAAAAAGGATCTTCAAGTTTTTATGAGTTGTGGCATAATCCAAACAAATTTGTTTTGCGTGTGAAAGCAAATCGTGCCTGGACTGTTTCTATTACTCTAATATACTCTACTTTCTTGCTTGTACATTAGATGACACTTGACTAAATACAATGGGATGATTAACAACTTCAACACTTCTTAATCCAAGCTTGATTACATCATTAATCCTGAAAAGGTAAACTAAGAATACACAAATCAAATGGGCATGTTATCATCAACATAAGGAACCCAACAAATTCCCCCTTTGATGATGACAAGCCCCAAACGAATGTATAAGCAATGTAAACACCTTAATTCAAGATTTAAGCAAGCAAGATCAAATGATAGAGAAGGGACAATATTACCTTACCAAGGGCAAAAGCTAGAATCAAACTATCATGACAATTTTACATTGCCCCAAAGCAAGAATCAAGCTAAGAAGGTTAGACAAGCCATTAGTTTAATCAATAAGCAAAGAGATTCAAAGCATGAGTTTACCTTTTCCCCCTCTTGACATCATCAAACGGATAGGGATGTCAAAAGCATTAGAGTGCAGATATTTCACAAGAAAACACAAAAAGACACATGGAATTGTGACAAGGTAACAAGGTCAACATAAACATACGGTTTAAACATAAGTTTACCATAGTTCAACATGGCTAAATAGAGTTTAATACAAACCCAAGCATTTAAATAACAAGTAAAGGAAATAATGTCTTAGAAGGGCACAACACGGGTGGTCAAAATGAGAAGGCAAGGATAAAAGTTTGATTATGGGCAAATTCAGGGTGCGGAAGTTTGGTCATCGTTTTGAGGATAAAGAAGAAGATAGCAAATTGGTTAAGGTTTGACAATGAAGATCTGAGTCACAGTCATCTCTACTGTTGCATTGGACTTTGTATATTGAAACCACCAAGGTATGCATCGATATAGCTTCTCAACATATGATGAAAGAACATCAACTTCTTATAGTTTGCTCTCATTTCATGAAATTTTTGACAAATTTGATCTTGACCTCTTAACGTAGCAACAATTGCATACACTGTTGCTTTCCTTTCTATTTTGACATTTGAGCATTGCAACAGTCGCATACACTGTGACTTCCTTTCAATTTCTTCCAAAATTTTTGCTTTACTTCTTTTCTCAAGACCGTCGCAGTTTTCAATTTCATCTATCTCGTTTCCAATAATCACTTTGACATTTCGCATATTGCCCCTTTTTTTTTTTTTTTTTTTTTTTTTTTCAATTTTCCAACCAACTTCAATTTTCAATTTCATCTATCTCCGTTTTTCTAACCAACTTCCCAATCATCTCTTGATGCATATGTAGAACATGTAGTTGTTTGGTTCTTTGTTTCACATAGACCTTTGCAACATAAGTGGATTGAATGTGAAGGGGTGATGTCTTTGGGTATTGAAAAATGAAGGATTTTGAGCAATTTGAAGAGTATAAGAGACATCCATTTGAAGGTGGTTGAAAGGGTTGGTATTCGTATTGAAGGACGTTTTGACCATGGTGGGTAATTGTTGAGTTTAATGGGTAGGTGAGATGGTAGGATTTGGGGAGATGAAGAGATGGATGGTTTGTGGGTTAGTAAGTTTGGACGGGTAGGAGTAGAAGATGGGTTGAGGGAGTAAATGGCCCAATAAATGAGGGAGGTGAGGTAGTTGGCCCAACTTAAACATATTTAATCACTCGAAATAAAAACGCAAGGTAGCATGTAATAAACGTAAATTTAGATATGAGGTTGAGTGATTACCGACTCACAAATACGGTGTCAATTTTTGGTCTAAACATGATGTCAATGCACTTAGAACACTTAATAACATATATCCAAATTTAATTTAATCAATTAAGGAAATTTGTATAACTCACACTAACAATCACAAGCAATTGATTAACCCAATTTCTAATCTAAATTTCTCAAAATGTTCTCTTGCAAGTGGCTTAGTGAAAATATCGGCAATTTGATTTTCGGTTTTGCAAAAGATAAGTTTAATATGTCCTTTTTCAACATGATCCCGAATAAAATGGTGACGGATATCAATATGTTTGGTTTTAGAGTGTTGAATAGGATTTTTGGAAATATTTATTGCACTCGTATTATCACACATTAAAGGAATGGAGTCAAAAATAATACCAAAATCCAAGAGTTGTTGTTTTACCCAAAGGAGTTGAGAACAACAATGTGCCGCACTAACGTACTCACTTTCGGCCGTAGAAAGAGCTACCGTGTTTTGTTTCTTTGAGGCCCAAGAAGTCAAGCAAGGACCCAAGAACGTTGCAATTCCGGAGGTACTCTTTCTATCCACCGTGCACCCCGCATAGTCCGCATCCGAAAAGCCTATAAGATCAAAAGGACAATGTAAAGGGTACCATAGGTAAAGATTTTGTGTTCCAATCAAATACCGAAGAATTCGTTTAACGGCTTTGAAATGTGATTCTTTCGGATTTGCTTGGAACCTAGCACATAAACAAACACTAAAGAGAATGTCGGGACGACTTGCGGTCAAGTAAAGAAGTGAGCCTATCATACCTCTATACACCTTATCACTAACATTCTTACCGAGTTCATCTTTGTCCAATTTGGACCCGGCTACCATAGGTGTATCATGAGGCTTACCATTAGTCATCCCAAAATTTCTTAAGCATTTCCTTAATATACTTTTGTTGATGGATCATGATTCCATCCTTTGATTGCTTAATTTGGAGCCCAAGGAAGAATCCTAGCTCACCCATCATGCTCATTTCAAACTCCGATTTCATTAGTTCCGAAAAATATAAGTAAAGGAGTTCATTTGTTGCACCAAATATAATGTCATCAACATATACTTGTACAACCAACAGTTCACTGGACTGTTGCTTCAAGAACAATGTTTTGTCAACGGAGCCTCTTTTAAAACCATTTTCAATAAGAAATTTAGACAATCTATCATACCAACATCTTGGTGCTTGTTTTAAACCATAAAGAGCTTTGTCTAATTTGAAAACGTGGTTAGACAAATCATTGTTCTCAAAACCCGGTGGTTGCTCTACAAAGACATCTTCTTCCAAATATCCATTTAAGAAAGCGGTTTTGACATCCATTTGGAAGGGTTTAATGCCTTTGTGAGCCGCAAAAGCTATAAGCAATCGTATGGCCTCAAGTCTAGCTACCGGTGCATAGGTTTCATCGTAATCAATACCCTCTTGTTGGTTATAACCTTGCACCACTAGTCTAGCCTTGTTCCTTACAATTTCTCCCGAGTCATCAAGCTTGTTGCGAAAGACCCACCTAGTACCAATGACGGTACGATTAGGCGGTCTAGGGACTAAGTGCCATACCTCATTCCTTTTGAATTGATTAAGTTCTTCTTGCATGGCAAGCAACGATCTGCATCAGTCAAGGCGACTGTTACATTTGAAGGTTCAATTTGAGAAAGGAACGCATTGTGGGCACAATACTCATTGAGATGAGCGAGATTGTTGAGGGATGATCTTGTTCGAATTCCCGAGTTGAGATCACTTGTGAGATTAGTGAGTGGATGAGAGCTTTGATGTTTCCACTTCTTTGGAACAATGGTTTCTTGTTCCCCCTCAGCAAAGCATCGATCCATGGATGTTGCTATTGGCCTGGAAGGTTCTTCATCCTCTTTGTTTTGGTTTTCTTGATTACGGAGGTAGAAGCAACGATCGTTGGGTCTGTTGCTTCGAGAGAAGAAAATGAGCGAGAGGTGCTACGTGTTCCCCCGAGTTGCTAATTTCCTTTGAAGGCGGCAGTCTCGTATCATTTGCAATTCTGTCGGGAGCTTCTTCATCCGTGAATACAAAGTCCTTTCGAACAAGACCAATCTCAAACTCATCATCCTCATCCTCATCATTATCATCCATGTTTTGTACCTGTCCAAGCACACTAGATTCATCAAAAATGACATGGATGCTTTCTTCAATTAACAAGGTTCGTTTATTGTAAATTTTATAGGCCTTGCTATGATCGGAGTACCCAATAAATACTCCTTCATCACTACGTGGATCGAACTTACCCAAGTTGTTTTTACCATTGTTATGAACAAAACATTTGCTTCCAAAACATCTAAAATATGAAATGTTGGGTTTTCTTCCACGTAACGATTCATAGGGAGTTTTATTTAATATACTCCTTATCATGACACGATTATGAATGTAGCAAGCGGTATTTACCGCTTCGGCCCAAAAATTCTTAGGCAACTTACTAGTTAACAACATTGTTCTAGCCATTCCTTCAAGGGTTCTATTCATCCTTTCCACCACACCATTTTGTTGTGGGGTTCTAGGAGCCGAGAAGTTATGGTCTACACCATTGTCATCACAATAAGCACCAAATGATGAGTTTTCGAATTCGGTTCCATGATCGGTTCTCATTGAAACAAGTTTTAAACCAAGTTTATTTTGAATCTTTCTTAACCAAATTAGAAACTCATCAAATGTCTCATCCTTAGAGCTTAGGAAGAGTGCCCAAACGAACCTAGAGTAATCATCAACAATGACACACACATAACGACTACCACCTCTACTTTTAGTTCTCATTGGTCCACACAAGTCGATATGTAAAAGTTGCAAAGGTTGAGATGTACTCATAATTCTTTTGGATTTAAAGGAACTTCTAACATGTTTACCTCTAGCACATTCATCACATACTTTATCAAAATCAAACTTTATATTAGGAATACCTTCAACTAAGTCAAGTCTTTTAAGGGTATTAAGAGTTTTTGTACTAACATGACCAAACCTTTTATGCCATAACCAAGGATCATTGTTCATTACACTCATGCAAGACATGGTGTGACCGGATAGAGAGTTCAAATTAGTTAGGTAAACATCTTTGACACGTCTTCCTTCGAGTATTAGTTCATTAGTAGTGGCATCAAAAATTCGACACATATTGGCACGAAATTCAACAACATTACCCTTATCACAAAGTTGAGAAATGCTAAGGAGATTATGCTTCAAACCTTTGACAAGCCGCACATTGTCGACACAAAATAAGGATGACTTACCAACTTTTCCAATACCAATTACTTCACCTTTCTTGTTGTCACCAAACCTTACCGTGCCACCATCAAACGCTTTAAGTGAGAGGAATTGGCTTCTATCACCCGTCATGTGACGAGAGCATCCACTATCCAAGTACCAATTGCGGCCGCCTCTCACCAAGCCCTACACAAGATTAGACTTTGAGTTTAGGAACCCAAACAAACTTGGGTCCCCTTTTGTGATCAACATATCTTATGGTGTCTTTCCTAATCCATACTTGCTTAATTATTTTGATGTTCTTGTTAATGTCATGAAATCTTTTTTCACAAGTGTTGAGGGCATGACCATTCTTACCACAATAATTGCAAATAATGTATTCGGGAGGACCAACATACTTCCTCCTTCTAAAATCAGTTTTAGGCTTCTGGATGCAACAGTCAGTCTGACCGTTCCATTTGAAGCCCAAACCCGCAACTTTATCACATTTCTCGGTTTGATTCGTGAGGAAATTTAACACGGTTTGACTTCCTTCCCATTTTTCAGTGATGTTCTTAGCATTAACAAGTTCATTGGTCAAGTATTTGACACGAGAGAGGAGATGCAAATTCTTTTCTTTTTCTCTTTTGAGTTCATCATTGTTGACACTTTCTATGGACAATCTTTTCTCAACAATGAAGTCATGGGTGTGGTTGTTGAGTTTAGACACGAGATATATGATTCTTTCTTTGGACTCTTCATATTTAGATGTCATCTTGTCAAGTCTTTTGTTTAGATCAACGACTTCATCGGATCTATCGTGAGGAGAAGAGCTAGAAGTGCTACGTTCGGGCTTACCTTTTTGAAAGAAGGTAAGCCTATCATGGAGATCTTCTATTTCATTCTTGAGACAAACAACCTCACTCTTAAGACACTCATTTTCATTTTCCAACCATTCACTTTTTCTTTTAAACTTGTCTAAATCGTGGTCGAAAGCAACAGTCTCGGACGCTTTGTTTCTTTTAGGTCTACAATCTCAACCACAAGGTCATCCAATTCATCTTTGAGAGCATCTTTGTCCTTCAAAAGGTCATCACGTTCCTTGGTTAGCAAGGAAACTTGCATCACCAAAGTGGTGTTGACATTTTCAAGGTCAGAGACATCCGTGGAGATCATTTTAAGACACTCAAGTTCTTTAGTCAATTGTTTGTTCAATTTGTTGACTCTTTTTACTTCATCATAAGCCTCAGAGGTGACAGTGACACTGTTTGTTGCTTTCAGTTCATTTTTAAGGTTAAAGTTTTCTTGAGCAATTTCTTCAATTTCGTCTTGCATGACATCAAGCTTATCATTTTGTGAACGACACTTATCAAAGAGTTTGTCAAGAAGCTTACATACCTTTTCTTTGGGGTAAGATCTAACCTTGGCTTTTAGATGTTTTACCTCATTGTCGGAGTCCGAGTCGGAATCATCGGGGTGAGCCATGAGACATCTAAGATGTTCAATTTTGGAAGTTTTTGAGACTTTGTCCTTGAGATGACTTGTAAGACACATTTTAGACTCTAGTTGCTCCTCGATGAGTTCCTCATCTTCCTCGGAGTCGGACATTCCCCAAATTACGGTCATGACTCTATGTTTGTAGTCTCTTTTGACTTTATCTCTTTTTTCTTTTGATTCGATTTCATCCCACTTGGGACATTCTTTAACTTGGTGAGTTTTATCACCACACTTAAAGCATCCCACGGTGGAACTAGGTCGTTTCCTAGGAAAACGTTTTTTCGAGTAATTATTATTGAACTTTCTATTTTCTAGATCATTGACCAACCCAACTAGATTCCTTGAGAACATAGCAAACTCGTCTTCCTCCTCGTCTTCTCCATCGATTGGAGAGGACGTGAGAGCGAGACTCCTTCCCTTTGAAGACTCACTAGAATGCTTATCGAGATTGAACTCGTGAGCCATTAGTGATCCCATTAGTTCATGAGGAGATAGGGTTGACAAATCTTTGGCTTCCTCTATAGCGGTAACTTTGGGTTGCCACTTAGAGGTTAGACTACGAAGGATTTTTCGAATGATGTCCTCGGACTCGAAATTCCTTCCTAGACTTTTAAGCTCATTAATAATACAAGAAAAACGTGAAGAGAAACTATTTATGGACTCGTCCTTTGACATTCTAAACATCTCATATTGTTGCATGAGAAGGTCAATACGGTGTTTTCTTACTTGGGACGTCCCTTCATGGGCAAGTACAAGGGAATCCCAAATAGATTTTGCCGTAGGACATCCGGAGATTCGACTAACTTCCCCCTCACCAACACAACGTTGAAGAATCGACATTGCTTTGGAATTCTTTTCGGCAAGCTTGAAGTCGTTCTCATTGTAATTTCTTTCCTCTTTTGTCTTGGTGAAACCGTTAAGAATATCGGTTTCCTCAATGACAAGAGGTCCATTTTGGATGATGTTCCAACATTGATAATCGATACTTTTGATGTAATGTTCCATTTTGAGTTTCCACCATCCAAAATTCGAACCGGTAAAGACCGGGATCTTGGAGTGTTTCTCGGAATCCATTACCCACGAATCAAACTCTAAGGCGGTTAGCCTCGATCAAGAGCACGAGGCTCTGATACCAATTGTTGAGTTTATGGATTCAAGTACCTAAGAGGGGGAGGGGGTGAATTAGGTACCCTTTTTAAAATTTTAACTTCAACTTTATTGGATTAAAGTAAGTTAAGTGAACAAAAGAGTTTAGAGGATACTTTGAATAATATTGAAAGATTGAACAAGTATCGCGATGAATGTTCTTTGAAGTATGAAAGCAACAATCGTTACGATTTGTATCTATTTGTCTCAGTTTGTGGAGTATTACTGCAGACCAAATACGACAGTATGATGAACTGTTGCTTCTAAGTTTAAGCGAAACAAAACAAACAAAGTAAAAGCAGCGGAAATAAAGAGAAAGCAATGAACACGAGATTTTTGAATTGGTTCGGCAAATACTCAAGTGCCTACGTCCAATCTACCTTTTTATTACTTTCCTTTAGTGATCTACTCCGACAACTAAAAGACCCTTGTAATAAAAGACGCCAACCTACTCCGGTTGCAAAGCTAGTACAAGAACTACTCCGTTCTTATGACAAGCTAACTCGCAATCTACTCCGATTGCCAAGAGTTAAAGGACTACTCCGTCCTAGAACTCAATACGCACAACCTACTCCGGTTGCCAACTCACAACCTACTCCGGTTGTCAAGAGTTAAAGACTACTCCGTCCTAAACTCTACTAACACACTTAAAATGTAAAGGATCAAGTTTCCACTAACACATTCTTAACAAAGAATAGAGGTGGACAACTTTTACAAGATCAACACTTTTAAGCAAGAGAGTTTAGTATAGAAAAGCAACAGTAGCCACGACTGTAGAAACTGAAAGACACTTGAAGACTTTTAAAGGTTTTTGCAAATAAACACAACTTTTAAGCTTTAAAAACAATTTGCAAAGATGAAAGAATTATTTCAGAAAAGTCTTGGGGATTTAATGAGGAGGGACACGGTTTATATAGAGGAGGTGAGTGAAGGGGTTGCTAGGGTTTTGAAGGGTCAAAGACCTCACATGTGAAGACCATTTGCAACCACCCAAAACTTGCACCAAAGAGGGGTCTTTTGCAAAGGTAAGAAAAGAGAAAGAAGGTTTGAAAGATAACCTTAAATGCTCATGCAAAATCAGAAAACAAAGGATGTGAGACAAGTCACATGATGACAAGTTAACACAAATATGGCAAAAAGCATTTCTTCTTTTCTTAAAGACCAAAGGATTGAATTTGCATAAAGAGGAAACATTTTGAAATAATTCAAACCACTCTTTAGAGAATACTACCTCCTTAATAAAATCTGATATTTATCTTTGAAAAATGAATCACGTGAAAGCTTTTGAAAGATAAAAAGGATCTTCAAGTTTTTATGAGTTGTGGCATAATCCAAACAGTTGTTTGCGTGTGAAAGCAACAGTCGTCTGGACTGTTTCTATTACTCTAATATACTCTACTTTCTTGCTTGTACATTAGATGACACTTGACTAAATACAATGGGATGATTAACAACTTCAACACTTCTTAATCCAAGCTTGATTACATCATTAATCCTGAAAAGGTAAACTAAGAATACACAAATCAAATGGGCATGTTATCATCAACATAAGGAACCCAACAAAAATGCACGTGGTGCCCTTGAAGTTTCGAATTTTGCCCGAAATGCCCAATTTTTTGTTCCGGAAAACTTTAAGCGGCTATAGCTCGTGTCTACGAATTCAGAAAGTGATAATTCTTTTTTTCAAATCGATCATCTTTCCGAGAACTACGATTTGAAAAAAAAAATTGTCGTATTTGGATCCCGTGGCTAGGAGTTTTTGTACGTCAAAGTTTTTTTTACCGTACAAACTTTGAGTGACCATATCTCTTCGTCACGAATTCCAAACACGACAATTTTTTTTTTTCAAGTCGTAGGTCTCGAAAAGATAATCAATTTGAAAAAAAAAATCGTTACTTTCTGAGCTTGTAAACACGAGTTATAGCCTCTTAAAGATTTCCGGATCAAAAAATTGGGTATTTCGGGCAAAACATCAAAGTTCAAGGGCACCGCGTGCATTTTCCCATTACAAAAACTCCTAAATAAGTTGTATGTATATAACGGTCTTGTTTTATGTTAATCACCTCAGGAGTACAAGTTTGTCTCTCTGCGTCCATTTTTTTTATTTTTTTTATTTGTTTCGCTTTTGCAATGAACTTATTTGTTCCGGGTGTGATTCCGGAGCAGGATTTGTTACCACGTAAGCTTGTAAAATGATGACTTTGCTTGACTCTTCCTTTTGGCCTCTCCTGAAACAATGAACAAACCGAGGGCTCGGCTTGGCACCGAGCGAACTCACTCCGACGCTCAAGTCAGTAAACTTAAAGGGGATTAAGTTGTGTGTTACTTGGCACAAAGTATATTGTAGAGAGATAAGGGAGTTTATACCAGATTAGTGTGTTTTATTGATTATTTTCGGATCCTTTCCTCAATGAGGGTTGAAGAGTATTTATAGACTTTCACCTTTTGTCACGTAGTGGCCAAGTGGCAGAGCAGGTGGAAAAGACTGTTCTACCCTCGGCCGAGAGACCCATGGCAGGCCGGCCGAGGGGTCTTGGATATGAGTACGCGGATATGTCTCATTTGGTGATTGACCACCGAGACCCAAGTGACAGCCGACAGTCGCGTCCGTTATCTTTGTCTAATACGTTGACTTGCTGTGGATATCTTTGACCTTGCTCAATATGTTGACTCGGTCAGCGGGTGCAGAATATGCCCCATCAATTTGCCCCCAGCGTAGTCTATGCCGTGGTATGGACCTTCGATGAGTGTTGAGCGTATTCTGCGCAAGTAAAAATTTCTTCCCTGACCTCTTCTTCCTCGGCTTGGCTCTGCTCAGGCCGTACCGTATCCCCCCTCCACATGGATGTGTAAAGGGCATCAAATGTGGAAAAGAAAATGGCGTTGGCCGAGACCGAGGTTGTGAGTGCCGTGTGCTTTTGATTGCCCCCAGCCGGTGCTGCCAAGCTTGGTTGAACAGCGGGCCGTTTGGCAAGTAGATACCAAGGATCGTGTTGAATAAGATACGTCGATTGGCATTCTGTCAAGGAGCGTGTTGAAGAAGTTTTGTAACTGTTTGTCGATTGACGTTCCATGGCTGCATGCTTGACACGTGGCTCGGCGTTGATTGGTTGACGCTCCATGGGCTTTGCCCTGATTGGTCCGTTTCATGGGTTTTGCTCTATAAATAGAGCAGTTAGCCCCTGATTTTGGCCGCCAAAAATTCACTTTCTCAAAAAAAATTTCTTCTTTCTAGCCTTCTTTGACGAAACTTCTCTCTAGCCTTCAAAGCGTTACTCGGTGTAACACTTTTCCAAGGTAAACAACCAAACTTTTAAACTTTTAATTATTAAGTATTTGTTGTCATGTCTTCTGCTGATGTTGGACCTAGTACTTCTGCGCCGGGGGGCTCCCCGTCATACGATGAAGAGGAGGCCTTTGGTTGTCACCCGTTAACCGTTGGGGGTCCCAGGCCGCTTTCTCCTGAGATTGATCCAAAATATTTGGAGGATTTCGAGGATGATGGTGATGATGTTGATGATGACGGTGATGATGTTGATGATGATGGTGATGATGAGGAAAGGACTCATTCCGATGAGGAGAGGCCGCATCTCTTAGATCACGGCGACGCCTGTAAGATCGGTCCTGATCGTGCTTGGACGAACAAGTTCGCCAGTTGTTCTGGTTCTGAACCTTTTGAACATCATTTCTCCTTCGGCAGGGAGTATAATATTGTTATTCCTAAAGAGGGTCAGGCCGTCTGTTGCCCTCCCCCGGGTTGTATCGGCGTATACATCAGACACCTGGAGTATGGGCTCCGGTTTCCTCTGAATGAGTACGTTGTTGCCATTATAAAAGCCATGAACGTCGACGTGGCCTAACTGCATCCCTTGGCCATCAGGACGATTGTTGGTTTTGTATGGTTGTGTCTTTTCAAAGGGGAGGTCCCAACTCCCAACGGTGAACCTCTTTCGCCGGCTTCACCACCTTCGACAGAATGTCGTGGGTGGCACGGGGTGGTATAGCATACAGACTGAGCCGGGTTATATCACCGTCTCTAAGCTTACTTCTTGCAAGGAGTGGAAGGGGCGGTGGGTATACGTCGAGGTTCCGGAGGATTATCCACTGCCCCGGTCCTTCCAGCACCGTGTCAATTTGCGGTGTGAGAGTCGGGGGGAGCGTGAGAAATATGTCTCCCGGAATAAGCTTAAGATGGACGCCTTGAAGGTCTATCTCAATGAGGACGAAAGGCGGGCAATGAAGCTGTTTGAGGCTGAGAAGGATGGGACGCCGAAGGGATGGATGCCCCCGACGCAGATCATTCTTCAGGATGAGCTGCTCTGCCACGTCGACCTCATACCGGCCCTCGAACAGGGTGAGTGGGGTCGGTGTGAGGCCCATCTCTGCTTTTAATGTTTCTGTTTTTGAACTTTGATTTATTTCTTTTACTTAACTCTTGCTTCGTTTCCCTTGCAGACCGCTTTGGCCCGAAAACGTACGGTGACGTCCTCGAGAGGTTGGGACTTGACAAGAACGGGAGAGTTGTTGAGTTGCATCCTAAGGCCGCGGCACGTGATCATGAGACCGGCCCCAAACGAACTCATGGATCGGCAGTTGAAGGTTTTGGATGCGGGGGCGGCTCAGAGGAAGATCGCCGGTAACGTGCCGCACCGAAAGCCAAGAGCAACGTCTACGGCGGCGACGACGTCAATTTCAGTTCAACCTTCAATCCCTGCCGTCCAAAAGGAGAAGGTGGTGGTCGTTGTTGATGTCGAAGACGAGGTCACCGTTGCAGAGGAGTCTCCTCTTTTACGTAAGAGAAAAGAGACGTCTTCTTTGCGCTGCTACCGAGGCCGGTAAAGAAATGGGTCCTCCAACCAAGAAGGCCAAGCCTGGTACAGATCTAACTCGTGGCTCGATTTAGTTGGTTCATTAGGCGTTCGATGACGGTCTCTCTGGCATGTCAATGAATGTTGACATGAATGCTTTGTCCGAATTTTTTGTAGATCAACCGCTGCCGGCTACCGGTCCCTCTGAACGGCAATTAGGGAAGCGGCCTGTGCAGACGGGTGATAAAAATGCCACCGTCGTCTCCTCCTCCTCGAAGCCTTCCCCCGCCCAGATTAGGGCGGAGGGCATAAAGTTGTCCAAGATGGTGGCGAAGTGGGCTGACGTGGCCGGTGCTCACATTATGGAGCAAGAAAAGGTCATGGCTGAAGCTGCCCCTGTGCTTGAACGGTTTAGGGTCGAGCTTGCTGCCTCTAAGAAGGAGGCCGAGAGGTCGGCGAAGGACTTCCAGGCTGCTAAGAAAGACCTCCTTGCCGAGCGAAAGCTTAGGGAGGAAGCTGACAAGGCGGTCCTAGCCGAGAAGGCCAAGATTGAGGCTGCGGAGGCTGACGCCGCTAAGCTGCGGGAGGAGCGGGACAAGCTTCAGGCTGCTTTCAACTTTGCTGTTGAGAAGAGGGAAGAATGGAAGTCTCTGTATATGGCTCAGGGGAAGGCGCACAGGAATACAACGGCTATCCTCGCCCAGAGGGAGAAGGACATTGAGACGCTCCAAACTGACGTCATCCCTAACATGTGAGCCCAATACCGGGACCAGGCCGAAGAAGCTACCAGGGAAGTAATCAGAGAGCTCTTTCATGACGGCTTCTTCCCGTGGCAAAAATTTGACCAGCTGCTTGATGATAAGGCGGCTGCTGCAGAGGCAAAGGCTGCGGAGGAGGCAGAGGCTAAGAAGGCCGCTGAGGAGGCTGCGGAGAACGCGACCCATCTTTGAAAAGGTGAAGGCGGCCGGGGGGAGGAAGTGAGAGGGCAAAAGCATTTGAAGGCGCAAGTCGGCTTTCGGGTCGCCCACTGATGGTGATGCTGCTACCGCTGCTGATGACGAGCAGAAGCAGGCTAAGGGAGACGGGCGGTCGTCACCAGATTCACCCGGCATCTCGGATAACCGGTTTGTTCGGGGCCAACTATTGAGCCTTTCCTCCCTGCCATCTTTTGGCACTTAACGTCTTATGTCTGTAACCTTTTGCTGTTCCTTCTCTTTTTGTAAACTCTTGGTAGGTTGTGTTTAGGCTATCCCAATGGGGACGGCCGTCGACTTCTTTCTTGTATTACCTGTAAATACTTTAATAAGAGTTTGCTTATTTTGCCTCTGGCTTGGCCGAGGTCTTTATCTCATTTTTATCTGAGTTGTCTTCTTTCGTTATTAATTGAGCGCTTTTTTTCCGTTTCTACCTTCGGCTTGGCCGAGGCAGTTAGAGTGCGTATCTCAACTGTACTTAACGTTTTTAAACATGTTGGCGTGTCGGTCGCTTCCTCCACCGCCCGAGGCGGTCAGATTTGCGTTTCCCAACCGCCATTGTGAACATGTTAGCGTATCGGTCGTTGTGTCCCCGTCGCTCTCGGTCTGGCCGAGGCAATCGGGGTTACGGCGCGACAGCGTTCGTATCTGTAGACGTGTTGATCGCTTCCTCTTTCACTCTCGGTCTAGCCGAGGCGTCCGATTTGCGTTTCTCAACCGTACTTATACGTTCCTAAACATGTTGGTCGTTGTGGCGAGTAACAACTGCTGTTGGCAAGTCGCGTTTCCTCGTCACTCCCGGCTTTGGCCGAGGCAACCGAGTTTACGTTTTGACTGCTTTCCGTATCTATAGACATATTGATCGCTTCCTCCGCCACCCCCGGATTGGCCGGGTGTGGACAGCGGGCCGCCCACGGGGGCGCTTGGTGAGAAACGAGGGACAAGCGTTTGCATTTTGTAAGGAGTCGCCACCAATTTTTATGGGAAATTGGAACCGTTCGAATACCTCGTGTCATGTCAAGACACAAAGTAGTGACATGAACACTAAGCAATCGTTACCCTTAGCATTCTATGTCTAGAATGACTCTCGTGGATGCCAATGAACACGGGTGCTCACGGAGATCTGGAGTAAGGGGTGAGGGTACGTATTAGGAAGCTCTTTTGATCGAACACCTAATCCCGCCCGCCTCAATAGCGGCCTCTACTAATGATTAGGGAGTTTATTCGTACTTGATATATCGTCGGCTATATGCATGCAATGCAACATCCATTGATTAATCCTAACATGTGAGATTTAACTAAGTCGGTTGACACGTAATTAGCATACAATTATTGTCGAAGTTGGAATTAATGTTGATTTACATGTGAAAATATACAAATGAATAAAAGCAATAACGATAAATATGAATTACAATAATGAAAATTACAATAATTACAATGGAATAGACGATTTATGTCGAAAATACCTTTAAAACGGATAATTAGAGAAAAAGGAATAAAAGAATAAAAGAACTAAATTAAATAAATTACGAGCAGGGATTAGCGTGATATTACGGATAATAGTTAGTTAATACGTAAACTAATTAATCTAGGTCAAGGCAGAAACGGAGTTCAAGGACAGAACTCAACCTGGAACAGCGCAGTATGAGAGATCGCCCTCTGGAAGAGGCGCGCAGCGATTCTTTGCGTCTCATTCAAGGGTGAGTTTCAGGCCGTAGCCGAACGCAAATCGTTAATGTGAATTGATGAATTTAAGGATTGATTACGACAATTGACTCGGATGAAAGTGATTAACAGGTTATTTAGCATATGAATTAGTCATAAAAACAGTAAAACATGAATGATACAGACGTAGACGGATTAATCACATGAAGGGGCGATGTTAATGAATGATTAATTAGTGACATCGGTGAATGGAACAAACTAAACATGACGAATTAACAATGAATATGGATGCAAATGTATCAATGACGAATCTCAGAAACCCAATATGGACAAATTGAATCTCTAAAACCCGGGTTTGAATATTAATGACGAAAACCCGTAAATATTGATTATTTAGGATTTAAGTCGAATTTGAATAATTAAAACATGTTAATGATGAATGAATAATATACATATGATTATTAAACTATCATGCGAACGAATTAAAGAACAAATATATTAAAACAAATAAGAAAAGAAACGAATTACAGAGGACGAAGAAGAAGAAAAGAAGCAGGAACTGCGGCAGCCTCACGAAGAGGTGCAGCAAGAACTGCGCTCCTTAGAAGAGGCGCAGCAGTTGCTGCGTCTTTTCTCGACGTCTGTCTACTGGAAATCCGCAAAAACAGAGTTTTAAAGCACGGTTTTAGAAATCAATTTTAACGGTATATTCGACATAAATCTTACAATGATGATTATAATAATTAAAAGTACAATAAATAAATAAGGATTTACACCCTCAGACTTACATGTTGACGGAACGAGATGAACTAAGAAAATCGACTAGTGAATGCTCGACGCGAATGCAAGGAAAGAGTGCCCTCGTAAGAGGAAAACGATTAATTAATTTATTAAGATTGATTATTGGAGTTGGTCAAATTGGTCGGTCATGCAACGGAGAGGCTGGTACCCGGAAAGATCCGAGCTTACGTGGTCGGAAGTCCAAGCACGTAGGCGCCAATTAGTAAGAACGAAGTCTAGAATGCAAAGGGAGAAGAGAAGGGCGGACACTCGCGTGAGAAATATGAGGAACGAAGGCTCCTATTTATACTAATCACGTGACGGAATAGGGTTTCGGAGACTCTTTGGAAGTGAATCTCGGAAAGATATAAAAAAGATACGTAAATCATGCAAAGAAGGGCTGGGAAGAGGCGCGTGACCATGCGTCCCTTGGAAGAGGCGCAGACTGCTGCGTAGGCTCCTGTTCCCAGGAGGTTTCCTCCGTCAAGAAAGATTTCCGCGTTTGAGTTATGGTAGGACGGAAATAATTCGATTATCTTTTGAATATTACGGGATATTATTTGCCTAAAGATAAAATTTGTGAAATATGGAATAGAAATATCCGGAACATTCCGAACATTCGACTCGGGATTTAACAACTATCGAAAATGGAGACGGTTTTTGACCCGGACTCCGAATATACTCTAATTACTGCCAAAACGACCGTATCGGGACGTAGATGACAACTAAGAGGTAGACATTAATATTTGAGCAAACACTTGACGATAATCTTACGAACTGTCACAAATCGTTCCGCGAATCAAACATGCGGCCCAATCATCACCGGGTGGTTTGCGAGGGGTGCAGAAACGAGGTGTCTACACCGGGGCAGTCAGATTTGCTTCCTCCGCCACCCCCGGGTCTGGCCGAGGCAATCGGGGTTCTGGCATGACTATGGAGGGGACAAGTATTTTGATGAAAAACTTGGATCACTTTTATAAGGTATTAACACACGTTGGGGTGCCCACAACGGTCTTGGACACCTCCGCCGCTATATGAAATATTTCCTTAGGTTGTCTGTGTTCCAGTGGCTCATTAGAGGCACTCCCTCCATCTCTGTCAGCCGGTATGTCCCCGGCCTCATTTCTTCAACCACTTTGTAGGGTCCCTCCCAGTTGGCCGTCATTTTACCATGGATGTTTCCTTTGTTGGTCGCGGCTGACTTTCTTAGGACTAGATCTCCTACTCTTAAGTCTCTTTTGTGGACCCTACGGTTGTATGCTCTTCTCATTCGGTTTTGATATACTGCCAAGTTAAGCCGTGCCGTGTCTCGGCTTTCTTCGACAGTGTCAGGGAGGCTTTCAGGCCTTCCTCATTTTCGATCAGGTTAAAGGTTGCCGTTCGAATGAAAGATCGCCGCTTCAATTGGCGTGGGACGGCTTCAGACCCATAGACTAGGTGGAATGGACTGTACCTCGTTGCTTCTTTCTCCATGGTTCTAAGGGACTATAGGACGCCGGGTAGTTCATCAGCCCACCTTCCCTTAAGATCTTCAACCTTCTTTTTCAGCCCGTTTAGGATTGTTTTATTAGCTGCCTCCGCCTGCCCGAGGGTGGCAGACGGAGGAGTATGCAAACTTGATACCGAGCTCTTCTAGCCAGTTCATCACCATGTCACTCCAAAACTCTCGGCCGTGGTCAAATACCATGACTTGGGGTAACCCAAAACGAGTTATGATGTTTTCCCAGATTACCTTTCTTACGGCCGCCGTGGTCTTGGCAGGTACCGCGACAGCTTCGACCCATTTGGTGAAGTAGTCAACGGCGACGATTAGGTACTTCCTTCCTCCAGAGGCCGTCAGAAATGGCCCTAATAAATCCATCCCACACTGTGCAAATGGTAGGGGGCTAGGTACTGGTTGTAAGTCTCGGGAGGGTGTGTGTATCACCGGAGCATGCATCTGACAATTCTTGCACTTCTTTGTCTTAGCTCTGGAATCCTCAAGCATGGTAGGCCAGAAGTAGCCGGCTCGGAGAGCTTTGTGGGCTAGCGTTCTTGCCCCCATGTGATGTCCACAGATGCCTTCGTGAATTTACAAGTATGAGCCGCGTCGGCTTGGCGACATATTTTAAAAGTGGTCTTATTACGGACCTTCTGTATAGTTCTCCTTCGAACACCAAGTACCTTGCGGCGATCCTCTTTATCTTCTGAGAGAGACTGCGGTCCTCCGGTAACTCTTTTGTTAGTTTGTATTTCATTATCGGAGTCATCCACGTCGTCTCGGCTTCTATGTCGCCCACCATGCCGACGGTCTCGGTGATGCTTTTAGCATTCACGATATCTACCAAACACGGTTGGTGACATTCTTGATGCTTGAATCGGCAAGTTTTGAGAGAGCGTCGGCTCGGTTGTTTTCAGACACTGGGATGCATTGGATTTGGAAAGATTTCAATTTTGCGGTGTCAGCTTTTACCCTTTCCAGGTATCTTACCATCCCGTCGTCTCGAGCCTCGTACTCTCCTCTGATTTGGTTAGTCACCAATAGTGAGTCTGTCTTCAACACAATGTGTTCCGCTCCGGCAGCTCTAGCTAGCTCGACTCCAGTTATCACCGCCTCGTATTCGGATTCGTTGTTTGAGGCCGAGAAGGTAAACTTCAAGGCATACTCAAACTCGTCCCGTTTGGGCGATGATAAGGATGCCGGCTCGAGTTCATTCGCCGTGGAGGACCCGTCGGTGTATACTTCCCAAACTCCGGGGTTTGGTTCTTCTTGATATGTGCACTCGGCCAGTAAGTCGCAAGTGCTCGCCGCCTTTATCGAGGGCCTCGGCTTGTATTGAATGCCGAGGCCGGATAGCTCTACTGCCCATTTGATGAGCCTGCCGGATTGTTCAAATTTTTCCAAGGTTTTCTCCAATGGTTGGTCGGTTAAGACCGTCACAGGATGCGCGTCGAAGTAAGGTTTCAGTTTCCTTGTGGCAACGACGAAAGCAAAGGCTGCTTTTTCAATCAGTGGGTAATTTCTTTCGGCGGGTATCAGTGTATGGCTGACAAAGTAGATTGGTGTTGCTTGCTTGTCTTCTTCTTCGACGACGATTACAAGACCGACCGTGGCCAAGGTAACTGCTATGTATAGATATAGCGTCTCCTCCAGCATCGGCTTGGACAGGGTTGAGAGAGTTTGAATATGAGCTTTCAGTTGCCTGAAAATTGTGCTCTGTTCCTCCCCCAGCTGAAGTCTTTATTCCCCTTCAACACTTTGAAGAATGGGGTGCTCTTGTCGGCTGACCGGGAAATGAAACGGGCGAGAGCCGCTATCCTCCCGGTCAACATCATAACCTCTTTTCGATTCCTCGGCTCCGGTAGGTCCAGTATTGCCTGAACGTTTTCTGGATTGGCATCAATTCCCCTGGCACTGACAAGCACGCCGAGGAACTTACTTGCCCGGACACCGAAGTTGCATTTCATTGGGTTAAGTTTCATCTTGTATTTTCTAAGTGAACAAAATGTTTCGCTCAAGTCGGCCAAGTGCTCGCTGTCAGACTTGCTTTTTACAATAGCATCGTCGACGTAAGCCTCGATGTTTCGCCCTTTTTGATCTTGAAATACTTTGTCCACCAGCCTAGTGTAAGTTGCGCCAGCGTTTTTCAAACCGAACGGCATCATTTTATACATGTATGTGCCGCGTATGGTGATGAATGCGCACTTAGGCATGTCTTCTTCGGACATGAATACCTGATGGTATCCTGAGAAAGCGTCTAGCAGGCTCAGTATAGTGTAGCCTGCCGTTGCGTCAATTAAGCTATCTATTCGAGGCAAGGGATAGCAATCTTTAGGGCATGCTTTATTAAGATTTGTAAAATCAACACACATCCTCCACCTCCTTGATGACTTTTTCACCATTACAACATTTGCTAGCCACTCAGGGTAAGTACAAGGCATGATAAAACCCGCCTCTAATAGTTTATCTACCTCGGCCTTGATGGCGTCATCATTTTCGGCCGAGGAGTTCCTCATCTTCTGCTTGAAAGGGCGAGCGTTGGAGAGTACGTTCAGCTTGTGAACGATCACCTCTCGGCTCACGCCTGGCATCTCGGCGGCTGAGTACGCGAAGACGTCTTTGTTCTTTCTCAGCAGGTCCAGGAGGTCGGCTCTGAACTTTGGCTCCAGCACCGACACCGCGATTCACGGTGCGCCCGGGTCAATTTCTACTTGTTCGGTCTCGGCCCCTTCGACCATCGACGTTGTTGGTGCTCATCGGATCACCCTCCGTCGTAAGGATGGGCTCTTCCCTTCTCTCGATTTCTTCGCCACTTTGAGGGATTGCATGTTACACCCTCCGCGCGATATTTGGACATTGACAATTTCGTCTCTCTCGTGCTTTGAGACGAGCTTTTGGCCTCCCGGTCCGAGACATACATCAATGTCGGGCCCGGATGGATATTACAAAGATCGGCCTCGCTCAAAGTAACCCGGCCTATTAGAACATTGTAGGCAGACGTACCATCAATGACCACGAACTCGGACCAAACGTTCTTGGCCGCATCGGCTTGGCCAAACAAAGACCGGCAGTTTGATTGACCTTGGGGGACTAGGCCGGCCCCGAGAGAAGTCGTATAGTGGGTTAGTGCGGGGGCTCGGGTCCTCAATCTTCGACCGAGATTGAGGAAGCATTCCCTGAACATGATGTTCGTGTAGGCGCCCGTATCAATTAGGCACCTCTTAACCAAGTGGTTGGATATGTCCAGGTGGACCATCAGTGGGTCGCTGTGCGGGGCCACGACTCCTTTGTAGTCTTTCTTTCCGATGGTTAAATCGGGGACGGTGGAAGCGGGGATCGCTGTGGTGGGCACAAAGTTGATGGCATGGTAAAGCTCATTCAGGTGCCGTTTGTGCCCATTAACCGACCCTCCGTTCTCGTTTCCTCCGATAACCACCTGGATCACTCCCATCCCTCGGAATGCGATTTCTGTTCGCCCGTCGGAGCTCGTTTCGGGGCCCCGCCTACGCACTTGCCGAGAGCCCCTTTCGGATCGGCTCCTCGATGACGTTCTTCGGATGCCGACGATCGTCGGTCTTATGGCCGGGCTGGCCGTGGTAATCGCAAAATTGGCTTGCGTCGCCCTCCGCCCTCGTCTTGGGGGGTCTTGCCCACTTCTGCCCTTCATTATTGCTCAGGGCAAAGATCTCGGCCGGTGATTTGACCAGGGGGTAAGACCGTGGTACCGCTTCTGAGTGTATGGTCCCGAACTCCCCCCGGCGCCCGCCGAGCTCGTTTCTGTTAGATTTTTGGCCGTGACCGACATCGTCACGGCGGCCTTCATCGATATTCTCCCGGCGGCTCCTCCTCTCCGGGTGCCCAGTTCGCTGTGGCCTACCCGGGTCTTGTGGTAATCCTCCACCTTCACGGCTCGGTCGGCCATCTTTCCAAGCGGAGTCCGGGTTGAGGACCTCGCATTTGATCGGCTCATTTTTGAGCTCGCCTTTCGGGAGGCCTTTCATCGGTCGAAGGCCGCCGATTCGGTGTTCGTTCACTCACGGATCTGCCGAGCTTTCGCGTCGAACCTCTTCACATAGCTTCGTAGAGACTCGTCCTCCCCCGTCGGATAGTGAGGAGATCCGATGTCTCCACGGCCCTTCTCTTGTTGCAGGCGTCTTTGGGCTATGAAGTTATCCCTTAGGTCGGCGTAGCAAGATACCGAACCATTAGGCGCCCCTTGTACCAACTCCGGGCCATCCCATGCGGGGTTGTTGGGAAGACTCGGCACCATACCTCATCGTTTGTTCCCATACCGACATGTAAGACTCGAAAGCCTCGGCATGGTCGGTTGGGTCGCTATCCCCTTTGTATGATAGGGATGGCGGCTTCGATTTGGTTGGCACGGAGACTCGGGACATAGGCACCGAGGGGGCTGTCGACCATGTGTCGAACGACACGTGGCGATCGGCTCCTCGCACCCCTAGTCCGGCTTCTCTCCTCGTGGCGGGAAGGGCTTCTCGTTGCCCGACTTTGGATAGTCGGACTTCTTTCTTCATTTCTTTGGGGCGGGCCTCGTTCTTTGCCGCCGGCGACGCTGTCCTTCCGCGAGTGGGGAAGGACTTTGGTACGCCAGCGGGCACGTGCTCCGCCGGCGTCCTAGTATGCATGGCTCCTTGTATTGCCCCGGACAAGTTGTTCGGGGTCACTTTATGGGCCCTGGTCACTGCGGGTGTCTTTGCCGTCACCGTCGTTGCGGCGGGGTGATCGGCGTATTACCCATCGAGTCCAGGAATAGCTTCGGTTCATTTTGCATCGACCACATGTCCCATGACGGTGGACGTGGCGTGAGCGCGGTGTTTCACAGTAGTATTGGCATCCCGTACGCCGGTTGGATCACTCGGCCGGTTGGGGACTGCCTGATCTCAGAATTAGGGACTGTGTCGTCTTGGTAGAATGCGGTTTTGTCACTCACAACTACTTCTTGTTGTTTTGACATCTTCTTAGCTTGCTGGGTGGGTTTTGTTTTGTGTTTTCTTTTTTTTTTTCTTGGTAAGGGATTTGACTAGCTTTTAGTATTCACCTTCCCACAGACGGCGCCAATTGTTCCGGGTGTGATTCCGGAGCAGGATTTGTTACCACGTAAGCTTGTAGAATGATGACTTTGCTTAACTCTTCCTTTCGGCCTCTCCTGAAACAATGAACAAACTGAGGGCTCGGCTTGGCACCGAGCGAACTCACTCCGACGCTCAAGTCAGTAAACTTAAAGGGGATTAAGTTGTGTGTTACTTGGCACAAAGTATATTGTAGAGAGATAAAGGAGTTTATACCAGATTAGTGTGTTTTATTGATTATTTTCGGATCCTTTCCTCAATGAGGGTTGAGGAGTATTTATAGACTTTCACATTTTGTCACGTAGTGGCCAAGTGGCAGAGCAGGTGAAAAAGACTGTTCTACCCTCGACCGAGAGACCCATGGCAGGCCGGCCGAGGGGTCTTGGATATGAGTACGCGGATATGTCTCTCCCGGTGGTGATTGACACCGAGACCCAATCGACAGCCGACAGTGCGTCGTCGATTATCTTTGTCTAATACGTTGACTTCTTTGTGGATATCTTTGACCTTGCTCAATATGTTGTTGATTTCGATCCACGGTGCGAGAATATGCCCCATCATTATTAATTTTAGACAGTAATAGGGCGTCACCGGGTGACGCCCAAATTGAGTGTCACCCTCTCACATACATTTTTAATTGAAGGGGTCCCCACTTACCCATGTGAGAGGGTGGCGCCCAAATTTAGTACTACCTAATGACGCTCTTTCTTTTTCCTTAATTTTATAACAAATATGTCATGTCATAATAATCACGACATTTTGTAAGAAAATGTTAATCAGAGGGACAATGTCCTACAATGAAATTTTTATTGACAGTGGTAATATAAAAAAGTGTTACAATTAATCAAACTTTTATAATAAAACTGTTAAAACGTTTGTACAGTAATTTTTTATGCTAAATGCCATTTTTTTTTATAAATATCACAATATGAGATGTTTAACATATAAAAAAACCGTCCCACTTATATGTTCAGAATTACTACTCTAAAAGAATATTAGAGATAATATGATACTCCGTAGATATGAATTATGAATCATTGGTGGGATTTGGGAATATAACTTAGATTCATGGTGATGTGGTAAATGAGAGTGACATTTTGAGAGTATGACTAAGGAGAATGCACAAATTCTTGTTTCAGACCGTCACTATCCGTCTTAAGCTTAAGACGGATAGTGGCCTCTCACACAAATGCAAGTGGGTGGGAAATGGATATACCCACTTACCTCCCACTTGCATTTGTGTGAGAGGCCACTATCCGTCTTAAGCTTAAGACGGATAGTGACGGTCTTAAGCAAGACGGACTGAGGAGAATGTCTTCCCATTTGTGTTTAGATGCAATTGTAAGGTGGGTCTAGTGGGATTTAGTAAATATTTTTAACGTAATCCTTTGGCGCATTGTTGTACATTAATTGCTACAATTGTAGTACGAATGTACGATGTTTAGATTTTTTTTATTTTTTTATTTTTTCAAATGAGCATATTTATGTCCCGAATTAATATTAAACCCTTAACTTTATGATTGAATTAAGGGGTCGTTTGGTTTAAGAAGGTGGAATGAAATGGATTAGAATCTCATACCATAGAGGTATGGATTGAGATCCTCATACCACTCTAAACTTGTATGGTAAGTTTATTTTTTATACTAGGGGGGAATGAAGTTGGAAACTTGGGTAAAAACTTAGGTATGAGATTCTAGGGGGTTGGAATGGAGTTAGAATCCATCAGGTATCTAACTCCATTCCAAAACAAGCCAACCAAACACTAGATTTGCCCAAATCCATTCCTATCCATTCCAAACCTCTCAACCAAACACCCTCTAAGAAAGTTCTTATCACTTAAGCTAACTCTTGTTCTCATGCGAGCCTAGATTATTGTCCTAGGAGTAATAATAGAGTTGCTAAAGTGATAAACGCTTTCTTACTTCAATCATAAAGTGCAATTTGGTATTATGTTTGGAAGTGCAACTTAGTATTATGTTTGGAAGAAATTAGAATGTTCGGTATAAGTTTTGAAAAAAAATTATCTTAGGTATAAAATTTGAAAAGCGGAATTATATCGGGCATAAGTTATCAATTTACACTAATAATTATATACAAATTTTCATTATAGATGAGGATATCCGTCTATAATAAGAGACGGGTCGGATCCCTCTCACAAAGAGGCAAGTGAGAGGCCAAATGGAAAACCAAGTGGGTTACCATTTGGCCTTCCACTTGCCTCTTTGTGAAAGAGATCTGACCCGTCTTTTATTATAGACGGATATCCCCTGTCTATAATGAGACTTCCTGATAATTATAAGATATTTGTTCATGTTGCAAAAAAAAAAAGGATTGAAACATGAGAGAATTTGTTATTAAGTTAAATATGGATTTATCATACTCATTTGCATGATTGAACATACTCGAACTTATTATTAACCTAAATACAGATTGAAACATATGAGAGAATTTGTTTTAATTTCCGGTCAATTTTGACGGGGTTGTTTTTTTCTTCAGCTGACCATAACATTCTGATGTCATATAAATTGATTTTTACGTGACCAAAATCACAGTGCTTGATTCCTGGAAGGTGGGCATGGACGCATGGTGAGAGTGACATAAGAATGTGGAATATGGAGCATAATAATTAACTAGAGATAACTTTTTAGTGGGTAATTTAGTACAGATAATGCGTTACTTATCCATATTAATGTTTTGACTTTTGTTTTGTGGCTACTTGATGCATACCAGATTATATGATGGTCTAGTGTCTAGACTCTAGTGTCACAAACTTCCAAAACTAAGGCGACTGCAAAACGACAATTCAATTGAATCTATAAAACGACACCGTTTTGAGAACCCACCTCATTCAATTCATTGGCTATTTTGTGCGAATTTTCAATATTTTGGTCTAAATGAAGTATCAAAGTATTGTATCGTATTCGACAAAAATGTATCGGATACGAAATACAGCAACTAAGTGAAGTATCAGAGTAACATAGTTGTTCAATGTTAAGAACTTCAGATAGAGCTCCTTCAAAAAAAAAAAAAAAAGAACTTCAGATAGAGCCGGTTGCTTATCTACTTAATGAGTATGGATTTAGGTGTCGGACTCATGAGGACTAAAAACGGATACTTGACTCATCCCAAGTTCCCAACGGCCCAATAAGCAAACTCGGACACTAATTCCAAAGAATTGAATTTGTATACACAGATTAATAAGCTTCATTCCAACAGCAGTACAACAATCATTCTCTCCTTACATCCCCTAGTTATGAATGGATATAATCTTTTGTATTTAAATATTTATAACATTTAATATTTCACATTCTGCACAAATTTAAGGTAAGAGAGCAGAATCCGTTTCAACAAGAGGAGCAATATGCTCAGGAATCGCACCCACCCAAAACCGTGTCAAGTAGTCGATCGGCATTAGATGAGCCATCCCATGAGCCACACAATTGCCATCCCTACGAACAAAACTAAAACGAATACTAGAAAAGGACCTAGCAAACTCGAGAATTTCAAAACCGACTCCGATCTTTTTAGGATAAGGAGATTCTTTTTTTAAAGAGCTTATTGATAAAAATTTATTGATTTTTTATGATAAGAAGTTGGGGCTAAAAAATATGGTATTAGTAAATATTTGTTAAAATTCATCGACTTTTTATTATAAAAATGTGCAGCTAAAAAATATGTTATATTAGTAAATATTTGTAAATTAACATCATTAATTTCTCGGTAAAAAACAAAAAAATAAATTCAAAAAAAAAATACTCATTTTATTACTTCTTGTTGTGCGGAAGCGTGAATATCCTGTGTTGGGCCTCTGCTGCATCTGTGTCCACTGTCCATAATAGTACGATATTGTCCGCTTTGGGCTAAGCCCTCACGGATTTATTCTTGGGCTCCTTCCCAAAAGGCCTCGTACTATTATATTTAGTAGATACTTATAAAGATGATCTTCCATCTTTATTCTACCGATGTAGGACAAGGGTTTGCACCCTAACACTTCTTATGAGTTAAACTTTTATTTATTTCTCTAATCAAAATACATTAAGAAGAAACATGAAAAATAAGTGAATTGTCAATTTAAATTCTATAAATAATATACTAAAAAGTAAAACTCTATAAATACCATGCATATATTGCACGAGGTCTATATTAGTAACTTTATAAATACCGTGCATTCAATGCGCGAGATCTAAACTAGTTCAAAACAAATGGGTAAAATATTGTTACACACACAAAAAAAAAAAAAAAACAAAGAGGACGCAATTCATATATGTCAACTTCGCGGTTTTTTATTAGTATATATAATCAATCAATCAAAGATAACAATGGAACTGTATATAGCTCAGAAGGATCAGGGACCTGTCACTACAGTTAGCAATGTAGCTCTGTCACCAAATCTTAATTTCCGATGTTAAATGCTACTTTACTTTTTGTTACACGAGGTTGATGACATCAAAGCTATGACGAACTTGCTTTAGATCCGACACTGGATAATCAAATAGAGACGCTGGGAATTCCGTGATACAGGAGATCTGATGATCAGCATTCATACAATACACTTCTCTGCAGTTTCGGTGACGCTTGAAATTCATATGGCACCAGGAGAACTGTCAATTTCTTAGGCTGCATCAATAATTTCTCTACAAATGCAAAATAGAGCGATCAAGGATGCGGGTCTGGGCCATTGATATCATTTATCCTCTACTCAACTCGGAGTTCATTCGTAAAGTTTGCAGGAAAACACAATAGAAGAACAATCTGATCCATCTCCATCAGAGTTTTCTAAACAACAAAACAATCCATTGTTCAATACTATACTCGTTTCTCTGTCTTCTCCAAATAAGAGCGATATCTCTGGAATTTCAGAATGGCCCAACCCAAATGGCGAAGTCCAATCTCAGGCCAAAACATTGAGGGACTGTACAAAATGGAACAAGAACTCTGCCACAGAAGAAAATTGCTCAGCCGACTTTCAACAGAAGTCCGCACTATGTTAAGTTACGTTTTTGGGAGATGAAAAGTCCCGCTAATATAACTAATCTAATAATACAATGCATCCAATGCATCTAGGAACTCCTTCTGTAATCGACAGTAATCTGGCTTCCGAAACCAGACAATCAAACAAAACAGAATACCTAGATTGGACGTCATTTGTTAAAGTTGATTGAATAGCAGTAATTGATTTATACTACTGATTGTTTAATATCCTATATTCCAAATGATGAGATTCTCAAAGGGCATTAACCTTAGTTTGAGCTAACAAACCGAAGGCGAAACAAGAGGAACTTAGTGTGTGTTTGGCCTCACTTTTCAAAGTGTTTTTGGACTTAAAAACACTTTTTGGCCAAACACATCATATATTTAAAAGTTAAAAATAATTTCTCAAATACCATCTTTTTGCCCATAAAAATAGAAGCAGCAATTTGGTGTTTCTGATTCTTAAAAACTACTTTTAAACAATTAAGCTTTAGAAACAAAAACTCATTTTTAACAATCTAGGCCAAACATGCTCTTAGCAACAACAATTGGAGGGATAATCGGAGGTAACCCTAACCGTTTAATCTGATTCTGCAGCAGAATCAACCAACAAATCAGCATACCATAGAAAGAGTTATACCTAAGAGAGTTATACCTAATCGGAAGGATAACGATAATCGGAGGGATAATCGGAGGGATAATCGGAGGTAATATCCTATATTCCAAATGATGAGAGTTTTTTAAACACCACCACAATAGAAGGACGGACATAAAATCAATGGCCATAACATTTCATATTATAAATCACAAGTAATCAATAAAACATAGAAAGAGTTATACCTAAGAGAGAGGAAACCGATTCAACGTCAATCGACGATGGCGATAGTTGCAAAGGTCAATCAACAGCGAGCTCAAGGCGGTGTTGTTCAGAGTAAAGACAGACGGAAAATGAAGGTAGGAAACCACGAAACCATTGTGAAATTACAACATTAAGTTAACCCAACGAATCCGATACTGTTGTGAAATCGAAAGATATAGATATAAATCACTCGATCAAAATAACAATGAAAGTTTATATAGCTCAGAAGGATCAGGGACCTCTCACTACAGTTAGCAATGTAACTCTATCACCAAATCCTAATTTCCGAGGTTTAATGCTACTTTACTTTTTCTTACACGAGGTTGATGAGATCAAAGCTGTCACGAACTTGCTTTAGATCCCAACCACTTGAACTGACACTTTGGATAATCAAATAGAGACGCTGAGAATTCTATGAAACAGGAGATCTGATGATCAGCATTCATACAATACATTTCTCTGCAGTTTCGGTGACGCTTGAAATTCATATGGCACCAGGACTGTCGATTTCTTAAGCTGTATCTCCAAAATCTCTCTACAAATGCAAAATAGAACAATCAAGGATGTGGGGTCTGAGCCATTGATATCATTTATCCTCTAATTAGCTCTGACATTCATTCCCAAAGTTTGCGGAAAAATACATTAGAAGAATAATCTGATCTATCACCATGGGAGTTTATCTAACAACAAAACAATCCCTTGTTCAATTCTATACTCGTTTCTTTGTCTTCTCCAAATAAGAACGATATCTCTGGAATTTCAGGATGGCCCAACCCAAATGGCGAAGTCCAATCTCGGGCCAAAATATTGAAGGACTGTACAAAATGGAACAAGAACTCTGCCACAGGAGAAAATTGCTCAGCCGACTTTCACCAGAAGTCCGCACTACAATATCAGGACTTGGTGCAACTTTCATAAACATATTTCTCTCAACATCCACCAAATCGACAAAATTTTTGGTCAAACCATATGCAGCCCCACAAGAATCTAGTATCTTAAGTTCATCCCATTTTTCTTCACAGGATAGTTCAACAGCATTCATAATCTCATTGGTCGAGGTGTAGGCAATACATATCGAGAGCACTGCTTTTGAGTTACCAGCAGTTGCTGCCATGGCTTTCTCAGCAGCTAATCTAACCGGCTCGTCTAAAAGCTTTAGGTCTCCTATAAAGTGAACTCTAACTCCATATTGATTCACTAAACTCCCTTCTTTAACCAACCCTTCTATCTTTTCCCGAATAAGATCCATCAAAGTCTGAACTTCCTCAGGACGTCTTTTAAAATTATCAATGCTAAACGCATAAATAGTTACATATTTTACTTCTAGCTCATAACAATACCTAAGCATAGACATTAGCGCCATGTACCCTAACTCATGGCCTGCACCTTCTTCCAAATTGCATTTTTCGGCATATCTCCGGTTTCCATCCATGATGAAAGCAATATGATCGGGGATTGGACCCACCGAAAGGACACCAAACAAACATCTCCGCAAAACATAAGCCATGTTACTGAACATCGACTCTCCCTTTGTTTTTGTTTCCTCCATATAAATCACTTTGCAAAATGCTCTTTCCGAAGAAAATGAGACAATAAAACCTCCTAAATTCAAGAAACAACATCACAAAACACACCAAGAATCAAATCCACGAATAAATTTAATCAAACCACAACTTAGCCATCAAATTTTCAATTAGTAACACACCCATGTATGGTTTGTTATAATCATGATAACAGCAAGATACACCACAACGGAGATTATCAAAACAAATATACATTCATCAATCCATGCATTAAATGCAACAAAAAATTACTGACAAGCAGAGTTGAGAATCTGCCATAGAAATTGATAAATGTAGGTTTCATTCTCGACGTACAATAATGCAACAAAAAATTAGGAACGACTTTCTTGTTTGTAGTATAGGCACTATTCGTCCTGTGTTATCAAAGAAGATAAGAATGTTCCGATTGCAGTTTCACTGATATTTCAACTTCTACCCTTGAGGTTCTAATTCTATGAATATATTGCATCTATGATCTACCTAACTTATATATGTTGTCTATCCTTGAGGTAAAACCTACGACTGCTGAATAAATGTTACTCCGTATTCATTTGTTCTTTTCTGGATCACTTTTCTAACTCTATCAAATATTACAGCAACATTACCTCAGTGCCTAAAATGGATCCCTCCTATAAAAATTGCGTTGATAAATGGCTCGACGGACTTTCACACAATAAGAACAGACAATTGAACAGATAATGACTGTTTCGCCCGATGGAAATGATATACTCTCTCTAAATTTTACTGTTCTTCCCATTTCATTAAAATACTACTCACATATAATAGAGAAATGGGAAGAACATATATATTTGGAGGGAGTATGAAAACGCAATTTTAAAAGTAAAAAATTATTCACTGTAGCATTTACAGCTTCAGAGACTGCGAAGACCGATTTTAAGGAATGGATCCTCTCTATTTCCTTTCTCTCCATTTCCTCTCACAATCTCTTTAAATAATAATTTCCTCTTACACCCTCATTTTCCTTTATTTTTATGCGTAAATTTAAACTGTTAGATGTTGTCAATATGCGATCCTGGCCATTAATAGATACTTGCCTCTCCATTTCTTTTGAGGAAATGGAGAGAAAATGGGCTCGATTTTAAGATCAAGTCTCAAACCGAGATTTAGAACCATGGGTCAATGGCCTCAGCATGAATGACACAAGCAATAGCACAGAAAAACAATCAAATTCCTCAAACATGCATTAAATTAGATCATCAACAATCAAAACAATCCCAAAAGAAGATTAACCCACCAAAATAAAAGTGAAAAAACTTAACTTAATGAAACTAAATCATGCATATTGCATAAAACATTATGAATAAATCATTATACTTGGGTATAATTAATCAAATCATATAAAAGTAATCATCTTTATAACAAAAAATAAATGAAAGAACATTAAATGTAACAATATATATAATACGATCGGATTACCTTAAGTGGTTAATTAAGCAGATGGTTAGGGAGATCGGAGAAGAAGGGTTTTGGCAAAGTGAGGGAGGAGAAGACAAGATTTGACAAAAGGTCGTTAAAGAAGTCAAAAGTGTTTTTGGACTTCTTGTTAATTTGTGGCTTCTTTTTTTACAACTATCAATTCTAGAGTGCTTACTAGTTACTACTGTACGGAGTATTGGTTTTGTATCGGGATTTTAATGGGTCGGGTTTGGGTATACCGTGCCCTGAAATTCCTTTTAATTGGTCGTTAATTTTTTGGGTGTTGCTAAATTTCGCACAATATTTTACTCACTCCTGCACTTTTTCCCACCTTTTTCCGTTTTTACCCCTCTTATTTCCCACCCACAAATTAAAGAGAGAGAAATTATTAATCAAAAATCCAAGAAATCCCAAAAGAAAAAACACGATAGATGTGGCTGCTCCCACCCCACAAACTGACCGATGACGGAAAGAGGGAACCGGATTGGATCGTCGGTGACGGAGAATCGTCGGCGTTTGTGAGTGTTGAGAAAGGGAGAAGCGAAAGAGGTTGGGTTGTTGGAGCGATGACTAATGCATTTCTCAAATTTGGTGGGTAAATTTCTAGCAATATGGGTTGGATCTAGTAAAACTACTGCTAATCATAATCCTTGAAGACAACCCCCTCTGAATTCACGAACATTAAAAGAAGAAATGATTTTGTGAACTCTATCCGTTGATATGTTCTATCTACGGGGCGAATCTAATTTTCAAACCCTAATTGTTAAAAAATCCCCTTTTTTAAAAAAAGAAAAAAAACATTCATCCAATCGATTATAATTAAGACGATTACTATTAAAATTTGTTGATAAAACGAAGAATATAAGAATTATGATCATGGGTCTAGTGGTGTCCGGGTGTGCCGTAAGGTACTTTCCTCAATCCTTGAGGTCCCGAGTTCGACGCCCTAGACGGGAGCACTGAGGTATTGCACGGTGGCCCTTTGGGTCTGTTAAACGGGGTGCCGGCTTCCCGTGCTGTCGCGTATTCCCGAGGTTTGGGCTTGCCGGACTCTCCTTATGATCTCTGGTGTAAAGACACTCGTCATAGTTCTGACTAGGCGGATCCAATAAGGTTTGAAAGGAAAGTCATTTCCCTTGCTTGCAAAAAAAAAAAAAAAAAAGAATAAGAAACTCAAGAATTTTTCCCGCTCAAATTTTTAGTAAGGAACCTTCTATATTTGGCTATATTATTCTATTGAAATATTCTTTACAAATTGGGCTTAACAAGTGAACATAGGAAGATGATAGAGATACACATGGTGTAATACTCCGTATTTATGAGTCTTGGGGTACTCTATCGAGTAGGCCTTACTCTGTCGAGTAAGGGAGTTTTGCGAAATAAAATAGTTTCTGACCTGTTGGGCACTCGATCGAGTAGCTGGGGCACTCGATCGAGTAGGGGGGGTACTCGATCGAGTACCTTGGGTACTCGATCGAGTGTCCGGTTTTGCGGGGGAGTTTTCTCGGGTTTTGTTAATTACGCGATTAAGGTATTTAAACATATCCGTCATTGTTCTAAATCACTTTTTACAAAACCTAAAACCTGTTTAAGAGAGAAAGCAACTTGTCTTCTTCCTAATCGCGTTCTTGAAAATTCCGGAGTTGACGGTCGGTTCGTATCGTAGTTCGTGTGTCGTTGGATTCTTGCGTCGAGGGTAAGCTTTTAATATAATTTATATAATGTTTTGTTAAGATTGATGAAACCCTAATTTAGGAATTGGGGGTTTTTATGAGTAATATTTGAATGGTAGCATCTATGTGTTGTATGGTAGGAGGAGAATTCGTAGAGGAGCCGTTTTGATCTAATTTGTAGATACCGTCTGCGTGTTGTGCTTTCAGGTAGGATTTCCTACTCAAAAGATTAGTCCCATAATGGGATATTGGTGATGTCTTGTAGTTAGTTGTTTGATATGATGATTGTGATTGTGATTGTGATTGTGATTGTGATTGGTTTCTATGGCTCTCGAGATGCGTTCTCGGATGAGTGGGGTCACTTGCGGGAGTGATCTCACGCCCTAGTTTCGCCCTTCGTGGAACCCGCCACGAAAGGGGATGTGCACATTAATGGACGGGGTTATCGCTCGTACGATGAGCGGGGCTTAGGTGGGAACGGCTGCGGTCCCCCATGGCGGTAGTCCGGTGGACGTCGGTGTTGAGATGATGGGAGTTGGTGTGTGTGTGTGTGTGACGGTTCAATTTGTCTGTGTATCTTGTTATTGTTATTTATATTGATTGTGTGATTAAATCGACCCGGTGTTGTTTTGTAAAACTGCGGTGATCCATTCGGGGATGGTGAGCAGATATTGAACAGGTATAGAGATGATCTTTGGGATATTTGGGATGGCCACGACATGACGATAGAGTCTTCATTTTGTAGTTTAGTATTTATTTACATTACGATTGAGAACAGATAGTTTGAATAATGTATCGTACTTTTAGTTGGTTTCATGGATTATAACTATTCGTTAAACTATTTATAATAAGCGTTGTTTCTGTTTTGTCTATTTGATTATCATACCTCGGGCGACCGAGATGGTGATGTCTTCATACCTGAGTGGTCCTGGTAAGGCACTTGGAGTATGGGGGTGTTACAAATGGTATCAGAGCGACGATCCTGAAACCTGTAACCAATGAACTTAATGAACATAGGGAGTCAATTAAAATGAACCCGGGGTAAAGGTTGTAGGAGCTAATGCAAAGACTTGGGAGACGTCCTAAAGTCGCGAACTCGCCCTACAATTTTGAACCGGTCACCATGGGATATGTGTCGGGATCGTTATGTGCTTATTGTGTGCTGTGTGTATCTATGTAGTAGTATGTTGTATGAATTGATGGATGAAAGATGATAATGACGTGAATTGTATGTTGGTTGATTGTAAAGCATGAAAGTATAATTATTGATACATGTAATTTGACATGTTATAATTATGTAAGGAAAAGTGTTTTGTCTATATATATATATATATATAAAGCGATGTGTAAGTATACATGTTGTTGTTGTCGTGTTAAGTAAAAGTACAGAAGGTTGGGAGTGTGAATTGAACATGTGCTGGGTGAATATGTTGAACGAATATGGTGGATAAATATGTGGTATGATGGATGAATTAGTGGAAAAAGATGAATCATCGTGGTATGATAACATGGTTCCGGATTAAGCATGTTATATAATGGAAGTTATTTTATAATGTTGTTATGCTAGTAACATGTGAATAGGGGACTTGATGTCGTGTATTTGTGATTTTGTTTACGAAAAGTGATAGAATAAAAACATGTGGGTAAGTCATAATTGGCAAGTTAGACAAGCTATGTGCATGATGAATGTTGTTGCTTGGCTTTTGAAAATAGTAACATATGATTATGAATACTGGTTTTATGAGTTTTGGACTGGTTTTGTTTGCTTGGTTGTTGTTTAAGCTGTTTGGAAGTAAAAATCAAATAGTTATGTCGTCTGATTACAGCAAAGTTGACTTTAAACTGTTATAACTTTAGATGCATAAATGATTTTGATGTGATTCCAATTGGAGGTGATAGCTTGTCCTTTTACGATTCTAACGATAGGTCACACGTCCAAAACGACCAAGAAATGAGTGAGTTATGACTGTTTTACGAAAACTGGACAGTGCTGAGAATTGGGGTACTCGATCGAGTATCCTTGGTACTCGATCGAGTAAGGGGGTACTCGATCGAGTACGTTAGTTACTCGATCGAGTAGCCCTGGTGATTTGTTTTACGTGCTTCTGATCTTCACCTACTCGATCGAGTAAGTCCCTTACTCGATCGAGTGGCCTGTACTCGATCTAGTGACCCCTATTTTGGGTCATATGCTTATCTTTTGACTTCGTTGCATATTATGTTTAATTCAAAGGCGTTATTTTGCTTCTTTATGCATTGTTTTACATGTATGTTGGTCTTGACGCGTAAGTTACCCAATTTTGTGGTGTAAAGAGTGGCACCTATGATGAGTATGAGTTCGGTGGGGAGGACATGATTTATATGTGTTGGGATTGGTAAGACTTAATTAAGGCATAGAGCATGTTGTGTGAGACGAGATGAGTGACATGATTGTATGTTGAGTAATGAAAATGTAAGTGAATGTGGGCAAGGCATGATGTAAGTTTAAGGAACGTGAGAATGAAAAGATTGAAAGAAAGGATGTGGATAGTAGCAACCGGAGATGTATAACGAATTAGGGAGGGAGATGGTTAGAAATAGAGTTGAGTAAGAATATATGTAATGAAAGGTCGTTTTAGAGGAATTGAGAAGAGTTGTATATAGCGAACTTAATGGAGGCATGTCGCGACGTAGATTTGCAGATAGTGAGTGAGTTTGGGAAATTTGGTTCATTAAGAAACGAAACTAATGTGTGACTTCCTTGAGCAAGTAAGTCATGAGAGATCAGGGTGAGTAATAGCATGAGGTGGTCCTGGTCGATTTATGTTAAGTGTGAGTAAGAGCAGGATAAGAAAAGATTGATGGTAAGAAAGAGTGAGATGGTATTAATATGAAATGAGGGAAATTGAGTTTTGGAGCAAAAAAAAAAAAAAAAAAAAAAAAAGTAACTGGTTTACTAAAGAGTTAGGTAGAAGGAATAAGGAGTTGAACTATTAATTGGTATTATTGAGTGTAAAGAGAAAGGAAGGATAAAAGTAAGCTGAGGAAAATGTTCACCGGAGTTATGTGATATAAAAGTAAGGAATCATCGAAATGGGTGATAGTATCACGAGGATGTAGCTTATGGTTATATAGGAGTTTCAGGACAACATGATTGATAATGAGTTTCGAGGAACTAAGGGAGTAAGAAGTTGGTGGAGTATTGGAACGATACGAGATATTTGGTGGAGAGTTGGATGACAATACAAATAAGATAGTATTGGAAATAATGTTGAGGTAATTTTGTTGATGGGTTTGATGTTCGTTGTTTGGGATGTTAACCAAAGATAGGAAAGAAATCGTGATGTTTAGAGATGAGTGAAGAGGTTTGATGTCCGGACAGTGGTAGTGTTATGGTTTATGACTAGTGGTTAAGGGTGACGGTATGTTTAGAGATGGTAATTCTAAAGAGGTGATTTTGGTAGAGGCGCATTGATAAGTATGGTTGTGAGGAAGTATAAGACATAATCTTGGGAGGTCAAGTTTCTCATAATGAGTGTTATTTGTATGGTTATGTATGGCGAAGTTGTTGGGTATGCGAATGGAAGAATGTGATGAGGGGCCCTGCACGAGTTAAGCTCGGGTGACAGTAACCTTTGTTGAGTGGTAACTTACGTGATCGGGATTGATTGATTGGATGCGATTATGGGTCTATGTTATATATAAATGTTTGTGTGAGGTTCTGACCTCACAAGAAGTGGTATGGTGTGATAGTTATAATGTTGTTATCTCAATGTTCTCGCAATATATGTTGAACACGGTAATTTAATTGAATGATATTCAAAAGGGTAATAATTTGATTGATCGGCATGACCGGGTTATACTTGTATGTATTCATGATATATGTTGATTCCGTGATGCGGTAAGGGGATGATATTCATGAGGTTATTATCTGTTTAATTCATATAATATGTTGCTTTGTGATTTAGCAAAGTGGATTTGAGTAAGTTTTTCTTGTTCAAGAAGTTATGTTGAGTCAATACTTATGGGATTGTGTATGTTGTAATGTCTATCGATGCGGTTGTGGTGCCTCGGGTGGTGATCCGGGCACGATATTTAGTGTTGCGATGCGGGTATTTTTTGCTGCGGTGTGGTCGTTGGTGGCGGTGTTGTGATGCCGTCACGGTTGTGATGGAGTAGGCGGGATGATTATGATTCGAGTGTCGAAAGTACATACCAATTATACATAGATTGTTGTTTCGTTTGTTGTTGTTTCTGTGAGTTTTGAGTTTGGCCAGATAGACGTCGTCTTGATCATTGGTGTTTTCTTTATCAGGTTAAGTTTGAGAATGAGGGTAGAGTATGATATGGAATAGAGTTGTATATGTCTTCGTTGTTGTCATGGTATAGTGATATTATGTTAATGGAACACGGTTGTGAGAGGTTGTTACAGTAATTTTGATCTTGTTCTAAATAAGGCTTTAGTGGACATGATAATGGCAAGTGATTCGTAGAACATGTGTGGTAATGATCGATATATGCGGGTGGTTCATAATCCTTTGTTGAGACAAAGTGAGCGTAGGGTGTTGAATAATAAGTGTCGTGTTAAGTTATGTATGAGTCTTGCGGTAATGAATGAAAGAACTTGAGGATCTAGTGTGAGTGTACGTAACGAGTGGGGATCGTGAGTTATGCGTTAGGGAGGTAGGTGCTTTACATAGAGAGGTATGTTGTTTTGTAGTAATAATGGAGAGTTAGTATGGTGATTTTGCTACGAGTTTATGGTATAGGTTAGGTGCTATGCCGAATGAGTTGAGGAATGAGAAATGTTTATGTATGGGAGCCTTGAATATAAAAATGGTGAGTGTTTGGTTTATAAACGGTTATCTTGCACATGTGGTGGTAAAGAGGGTAATGAGATGTATCTAGGATTTAGTATTAGTGAGTTACGAGGACGTAACATTTATCTTAAGAAGAGTAGGATGTGATAAAAGAGATTTTGATGGGTGTGCATATGGTAATATATTTGGAAGTTTGAGTCTTGATGTCGAATAAAAGGTTGATTCGTGTTGTGGTTAATTTTGTTAAAGGTCATGAAGACTCGGTAGTAGTTCGATGTTTAGGAGTGTGAGAATATTTGGATAGTGTTGTGAGTTGGATGATGATGGTTATGAGTTCGATAGTCTTGGCAGTTGGATGAGGATGTTTATGAGTGTGAGTAAACTTCGAGGACGAAGTTCCTTTTAAGGGTGGTAGAATGTAACATTCCGTTTGATGTTATGAGTATTTTGGTAGGGTATGGAGTTAGTGTTGAGAGTGATATAATGGAGTTGATACGATATCGTGAGCCATGTTGTGGAGGTAGGAATAGTTAGTGGAGTTGGTGTTACGAGTTCATGTTTGGGTTGGAGTTTTGTTTTGAGTTCTTAGTCACGTTGTTGTGTCTTGATCGAGTTAGTATGTTTGTTTTTATGTATGGGTTGAACTTCGGGGACGAAGTTCTTTTTAAGGAGGGAAGACTGTAATACTCCGTATTTATGAGTCTTGGGGTACTCTATCGAGTAGGCCTTACTCTGTCGAGTAAGGGAGTTTTGCGAAATAAAATAGTTTCTGACCTGTTGGGCACTCGATCGAGTAGCTGGGGCACTCGATCGAGTAGGGGGGTACTCGATCGAGTACCTTGGGTACTCGATCGAGTGTCCGGTTTTGCGGGGGAGTTTTCTCGGGTTTTGTTAATTACGCGATTAAGGTATTTAAACATATCCGTCATTGTTCTAAATCACTTTTTACAAAACCTAAAACCTGTTTAAGAGAGAAAGCAACTTGTCTTCTTCCTAATCGCGTTCTTGAAAATTCCCGGAGTTCAGACGGTCAGTTCGTATCGTAGTTCGTGTCGTTGGATTCCTTGCGTCGAGGGTAAGCTTTTAATATAATTTATATAATGTTTTGTTAAGATTGATGAAACCCTAATTTAGGAATTGGGGGTTTTTATGAGTAATATTTGAATGGTAGCATCTATGTGTTGTATGGTAGGAGGAGAATTCGTAGAGGAGCCGTTTTGATACAGCTGTAGATACCGTCTGCGTGTTGTGCTTTCCGGGTAGGATTTCTACTCGGTATTAGTCCCATGTAATGGGATATTGGTGATGTCTTTGTAGTTAGTTGTTTGATATGATGATTGTGATTGTGATTGTGATTGGTTTCTATGGCTCTCGAGATGCGTTCTCTACCGAGTGGGGTCACTTGCGGAGTGATCTCACGCCCTAGTTTCGCCTTCGTGGAACCCGCCACGAAAGGGGATGTGCACATTAATGGACGGGGTTATCGCTCGTACGATGAGCGGGGCTTAGGTGGGAACGGCTGCGGTCCCCCATGGCAAGGTGGTCGGTGGGGATCGGTGTTGAGATGATGGGAGTTGGTGTGTGTGTGTGTGTGTGTGATTCATTTGTTTGTGTATCTTGTTATTGTTATTTATATTGATTGTGTGATTAGTAATCGACCCGGTGTTGTTTTGTAAAACTGCGGTGATCCATTCGGGGATGGTGAGCAGATATTGAACAGGTATAGAGATGATATGGGATAGTTTGGGATGGCCACGACATGACGATAGAGTCTTCCGCCGTAGTTTAGTATTTATTTACATTGATTGAGAAATGATAGTTTGAATAATGTATCGTACTTTTAGTTGGTTTCATGGATTGTAACTATTCGTTAAACTATTTATAATAAGCGTTGTTTCTGTTTTGTCTATTTGATTATCATACCTCGGGCGACCGAGATGGTGATGTCTTCATACCTGAGTGGTCCTGGTAAGGCACTTGGAGTATGGGGGTGTTACACATGGTGTATGGGATTTCCATACACAAACCAATAGGAAGATTACACGTGTCAAACCCAAGTAAAACTAGGTGAGTTAGTTTAGGGTTAATTATGTAATTTAACATGTTAGGTTAACTAGTTAACTACATGTAGTTAAGTTTTTTTTTGTTTTTTTTTTAATTTGTTCTGATTTTCGTTAATTTCATTAATTATTTTCATTAATATAATTAAATCTATTTGTTCCGGGTGTAATTCCAGAGCAGTTATTTGTTACCACCCGTGCTTGTAGAATGATGTCTTTGGTTGAATCCTCCTTGCGGTCTCCTGAAACGATGAACAAACTGAGGGCTCGGCTTTGGACCGAGCGAACTCACTCCGACGCCCAAGTCAGTAAACTTAGAGAGATAAGCTGTTGTTACTTGGCGAAGTATGTATTGTAGAGAGATAAGGAAGATATTACCAGATGAATAGTGATTCTTAGGTTAAATTGTGGATCCTTTCCTCAATGATAGTTGAGGAGTATTTATAGACTTTCACCTTTTGTCACGTAGTGGCCAAGTGGCCAAGTGGCTAGCAAGTGGAAAGACTGTCCTACCCTCGGCCGAGGGACCCATGGCAGGCCGGCGGGCCCTGTTGACTCACCGCCGAGGGGTCTTGGATATGAGTTCGCGGATGTGTGCCCCGGCCGGGACCCATCTGACAGGCCGACACGTAGCGTCGGTTAGGCTGTCTAAGCCGTTGACTTGCTGTGGATATCTTTGACCTTGCTCAATATGTTGACTGGTCAGCGGGTGCAGAATATGCCCCATCACTATTAACCCGATTTTTTTAGCCTAATTGAATCAATCAAAATCGATGATGAATGAACCCTAATTATTTCGTGTAATTTTTCCCCCTAATTAAATCGTCATAAACCCTAATTCGTTCAATCATGATAAACCGTAAGTGAAAATCAATCCCTAATTGAATTATTAATTCGTGCAATTATTTAACCTTAATCCAATTAATCGATTTTTTTCAATGATGCTAAACCCTAAGTCAAAATTGATCCCTAATTAAATTATTAATTCGGGCTTTTGTATGAACCATAATCCAATTAATCTAAAATGTTCAATCATGATAAACCCTAAGTTAAAATCGACGATCCCTAATTCAGTTAAGTGATGAACCCTAATTGCGTGAATGATTATGAGTTTTAATTATTTTACGTATTATTATTATTATTATTATTATTATTATTATTATTATTATTATTATTATTATTATTATTATTATTATTATTATTATTATTTATGGATTAAAGGTATTTTGAGAAACTATTTTATAAAGTTTTGATCCTTCCTTTTTTGAGAAATTCCATTTCCTTAGTTGAAAAGATTGTTAGCTTCAATTTAGGTAGGATAATAATATTTAATTTTTAAATTGTAAATTAGGTTTCAAATATAATATTTTAAAAGATTTTAGGCATGGTTTTAAGAAATATGATTTTCGAAAATCTTATCTTTTTGTTGAGAGTTTAGGTGGGGAAAAAAAAAGATTTTATTTTTCAGAAGAACGGTTACAAAAAAAAAAAAAAAAAAAAAAAAAAAAAACCCAAAAAGATGGATTTCGATCTTAATTTACCTTGGGAAGACGAGGAGCACGTTAGGGAAGATGGTCTTGATGATATTAGGGTAGATGATGTTGATGGTAATATTGTACATGATGCTGATCAGCTGATGGTAATATTATACAAGGTGAAGATGAAATTGTTAGCTTTAAGAACTTTAGTTTAGACGATTACTTATATGACGATGGTTGCAATGACGATGTTGTTCGTAATGGAACTATCGGTGACGATGAGACTATTCACAATGAGGCTGTTGTCAATGAGGATGTTAACAATGATCTCCATGAACCTCCAATTATTGAAGGGGGGTTTGTGCAAAAGGTAGCTAATATGCTAAACATGGCGAACACTGACGTTGAGGAAGTTGATCCTCCGATAGAAGGAATGACCTTTGCTAATGGTGATGAGTATGGTGCATATTGTTACTTATATGCCTATCAACGTGGCTTTCAATTTTTTATTAGGACTAATAAAATTTTGGATTGCTATACGGAAAAAGAGGTAAAGCGCCATGGTAGTGGGGATAGCGAACCTCGTTTCTACATGATGAGCCGAATCAGACTATGTTGCACAAGGGGGGCGGATCCGAACAAAAAGAATGGGTATATAAACGATCCCACATATAAGAAATGCGAGTGTTTCGTAGACGCATCGTTAAAAGACGATTTTATTGTCATAAAAAAAACTAGTCTGGAGCACAATCATGATGATGTCGATCTCGCTAATAGTCGTCATATGGTGGGATACAGGTTATGGCATGAATATTTTAGAAGACGGGCTATAATGAATGATGAAGCCGGTATCTCAATTGCTAAAAATTTCAACACTTTGGTCAAAGAAGTTGGTGGCCATGCTAATTTACCCATAAAAGAGCGGGATTTGAGGAACATGCTCAATCAAGAACGACGTCGTAGTAGAATTAACGGTGATGCAAATGCTCTTGAAGAAAGATTTATCAAGCTTAGAGAAATCGATCCTGACTTTTATTATTCCATCGAAACGGATAAAGAAGGCAAGCTCCTTAATGTGTTTTGGGCTGATGGACGTTGCAGGGGTATGGCCAAGGTATTTGCTGATGCGGTTTCTTATGACGCTACCTTCCTCTGTAACAGGTAACAAGAAAATTTTAAACTCGTATTTTCATTCAACATTTCAATCGGTTTTTAAATTAATTATTGGTTAAATTAATCTGCCATGCGTTTTTTCAGAAAATGTTCTCGTCTTTGAAAGAAGGTAACCTGATCATTCGAAATATGTTTTGAATTTGAATGGTCATTTGTTTACGTTTTATTGGAACGATTACTATGTAGTTATTTGCTGATGCGGGATTAATTTTAATTTTAATCGAATTGTTACATTTTATTAATCTGCGTAATTGGCTAAAAACCATTAAACAGACGGAGTCAACGGTCACGGTCATTTGTTTACGTTTCATTGGAATGATTAGTACTCAATTTTATTCTATTTTACTCAAATTGTCTCGGTCTTATGCTCAATTTGTATGCTCAATTTGATTAAATTGGTATGTTATGCTCACTTTTATTTTACGGAAATTCAATTATTCAATTAGTATGTTATGCTCAATTTTATTTTTAAGTTTTTATTCAATTGGCAGTAAAGAAAAACGAGAATTGATTTAGTTTACGATAAATCTTAGTGTTCATAATCTATACTTACCTTAACGGCCGTTTAAAATTGACAGGTACAAAATGCCGTTTACTCCATTTGTTGGTGTAAATCATCACGGTAGCACTGTTGTACTAGCATCCGCTTTGATTTCACACGAGGATGCCATTAGCTTTACTTGGGTGTTTAAGAGATGGTTAGATTGTATGGGAAGAGCGCCGTCAGTTATAATCCCGGATCAATGTAGGGGGATTGGAAAGGCTGTGAAGGACGTATTTCCTAATACGCCCCACCGCTTGTGTCTTTGGCACATGATGCGTAATGGAGCAAAAAATTTGGGAGTGAATCCGAGGTACAATGAAATTAAGGCTGACCTTAAAGATGTCGTTTATGAAAGTAAAGATATCCATGATTTTGAGGATGCTTGGGAACTTTTTGTAGTTAAATATGGCTTACGTGAACATAGTTGGGTCAAAGAGGTATATGCAAAAAGAGAAGCATGGGTTCCTTTGTATTGGAAGAACATATTTTGTGTAGGTATGTCATCCACGCAAAGAAGTGAGCAGACGAACCGATTCTTCAAGATTTACTTTAATCCAAATTCATCCCGAACAAGGCAATCGTCTGCCTTTGGCATTGGTAGATACTCCAAATCACCAACTTGACGCCATTTAAGATGGTCATCAGGTAGAATTGCTATATTCTTACCATTATACTCCTCTTCATAAATGTACTCTATATTTTGGCAAGGTACACCATATAGAGCTTTTTCGAAATCCTTCTTTGGAACGATTTCCATCATTGCTTGCACGAACCTTCGTGTCTCCAGAAGCTCCCGTTCGCGTGCTTTCATCTCACGTTCTAAGCGACTCCTCATCACACCCAATTGTAGTTTTAGAGCAATCATTTTTGAATCGTGACTAGCCATTTTTTTTGTCGAAATTGATTTTCTTATGAATGAATTGTGTATTGTGTGAGTTATTTTCTAAAATGATCAATGAGGGGATACTTATATACACAATCCCTTTACAAATTTCCCTCCATTTTTTCCCTCCAATTTTTCCCTCCAAAAACAAATATGCAAAAGACTTTCAACTACTCTACACCCCTAAAAAATCGGCAACAATATATGCAAAATCTTTAAATTAGGAATAATTAAATAAATTAAAGATATGACAAAATATTCTACAAACAACTTTGTTTTATATTTCCTTGAATTAAGCACATTTACATAAATATGAAAATAAAATCTTCATCCATTAAGGAAATAATAATGGCCGTAAATAACCTTTGACTGATTAATAAGAATGACTTATATTTGCGTGAGCTATATTATGAAATGAATATGAATAATGTTTGTGCTAATACCCCTTGCTCAATTGGTTACTAGACTAGCTGCAAAAACTAACCCCCCTTCTAATGCTTCGCGGGTTCGACCCTTACTAACAACGTTTTTTTGCTTTCCTTTTTGCCTTTTTCCCCTTTTTGTAGTTAACTAGTTAACCTAATAAGTTAAATTAAAGTTAACTGCATGTAGTTAACTAGTTAACCTAATAAGTTAAATTACAGAATTAACCCTAAACTAACTCATCTAACTACACTTAGGTTAGACACGTGGCAGCATATAATTGGTTGTTAAAGAATCTGTTTTACCAACTTCTTAGGAAAAACCGTCTTATAAATTGTGATAATTGATCTAGTAAAAAAAAATTCGTAATTGCTAAATCCCGCACACAATTTTACTTAATCCTACACAATTTGCCACTTTTTTCCACCCACCCTTCATCCAGAACAAAAAAAAATAGAAAAAAATTCTCACCCTTCCCTCTCAAGAAAAAGGATTATACATCGGATGTATTACATCAAACTCCATATATATTTGAGTTTTTGTCTGCACATGTTCATTTCATATTGTTTAGAACTAATATTGTTTATTTTCTTTTTTGTGTAACATAGTCTAAAGCGAAATATTACTGAGAAATATTGCTAAGAAAGTCATCCCATCCAAACCAAAGGTAACACTCTAATATAATACTTCCCACGTATATTAGAGAAGTATTACCTTTGGTTTGGATGAGAGGGAGTAATTGATTTTGACAATTATAAATTCAGATTTGTGTTGCTCTATATATTTTGTTATGATTTCTGTATTTATGTTTGCTGAATTCTATGAGATACATGTTTTCTTAATTGTTGAACTTACTTTGCGATCTACTGGTGTATGATGTAGGCTGTAGCAGCGCCGCGGCGGGTCCAGGAATTTTTTTCTCTTGCGGGGTCTTGTAATATACAATGCGATCGGCCTACATCATACTGTTGAGTGTAATATACAATGCGATCGGCCTTGTATATCATAGATCAACCGAGCTCATGAGCAACCACCAATCCATCAAGCACCCAAAGAGGCAAAGACTAGTCATACATTACAAATGACAGAGTGATCAATCTTACAAACAAGATGGCAGTGAGGACGGTATACAGAAGAACAGTCGATAAGAACGAAATTGAACCAGACTTATTTCATAGGAGTATTTTACAGGGTATGTTTCCCAATCTCCCCATATGTGTTACATACAAACAGACTTCACAAATCTCCTACAAGAGTTAAACATGCGCAACAATGATGAATGATTCAAGACACGCCACTACATAGGGCAACATCGGCCATAACCCAATAGTTAAGAGAGGTTTTTGCGGCTTTCTCAAATCCTACAGCTTCCCGACACACTGTCAATCTCTCCAATATAGGCTGCCATAAACATATTAAAAAGTTCAGAATACTGAACACTTCTGTATATTGGAGGGTTTTCTGCATTTACTAGAGCTTTTGCCGGTTCTACGACACAATTGCTCTCAGGTACAAGGAAATAAGCACTAGAAATCCGGGATTGATCTTTGCTGGTCACTACTCGGTGCTCCACACTAGGCAGTTTCCCATTGCTAACAAACTGCATCAAGATGCACAAAATGGCAGCGTAAGTCTCAAACTAGAAGATGTATTTTCCTCAGATGACGACACTAGAAAAATCAATAAATCAGGAATAGATAAGAGGGAAAAGAAATCACCTCTAATACAAATCCTACATTCACAACAAATGCATCGGGAATCACTTCAACACCAATCCATTCTCCATCGTTCATCACTTGAAGTCCCGGAATATCACCTTGGAGAACTATACCGATGAGGCCGGGGTCAGTGTGACTTCGAGTTCCTAGTGTCAGACTAGGATCAGGGCAAGTTGGATATTGATGAACGACTAAAAGTTCTTCCTTGCTCAATTCTTTGGTGAAATAGTTTTTTTCGAGTCCTAGCCCTTCACATATCAGCTCCAAAATTCTTAATGCCAGATTCCGAAGTTCAGTAGTGTAATCTCCTACAATATCTCTGAAAAATATTTACTGGAAGGTGTCAGAAACAGGAATGGAGCTATGTTATGGTGCGCATACTGCAAGGAACATGTCAGTGATCACTTGCTATATATTTCCAGATCTATATAAGGTAATCGTGGATTCGATTCTAGGTAAGATAAGAAAATAAATGAATTTAATTTTGCATCCACATTTTTCTTAATTCTTTTTACATGAATTTATGAATTTTAATGCCTATATACTAATGTTCTTGTATATATTTGTATTATCATAAAATGAACAAATACATGTAAATATTTCAGACCTACACAAGATATGAATTGGCTTTGTCCGTGGTCGAAAGTCGACCAGAACTCCTTAAAGTGCTTTTATTTCGAGCATGTGAGAAGTTACCTGAATCCGACAGGTTTCAAAGGCCACTCTTGTTTGTGTGCTTCTAATGGAGAACCTTTGATTCTTAATGTATCCCTCCAGTTATGAAATTCTTCTTTATCATATGCGACATTGCTTGTTAAAAGTAAGCAGTTTTTGTTTTTGTCCGAAGAACATAAATTTACTTTCTCATCAGCAGGCAGCGCAAAGAATTCTTCAAACACACCTCTTGTATCGTCTAATAATGTGCTTACAACACCATGGTTAATCACCTAAATCACATACATCAACAACAACAACAACAACATCAGAGCCTTAATCCCAAAATGATTTGGGGTCGGCTGACATGAATCATCCTTTCGAACCGTCCATGGGTGAACGCACGCCTCAAAATGCGAATAAAAAAAGGGAAGATGAAGAACAAAAAGGGAGAACGAAAATGTAATGGAAAGTCAAGGTGAACTTAGGGGTTTTAAAATCGAATTCCGTCTTTCTTTTATAAAAACTTAAAATTTAAATCGAGAGAAAAGATTAAAACGATTTTTAAAACCGAAATAGAGTTAAGGATCCGGAATGAACCAGGTAAAATCTATAAGAAAGTGGTTGTTGAAAAAGTGTGTAATAAAGGAGAGGAAAATAAATAAATTAATTTCTTTAAATTAAATAAATAAAAAAACACTAAATCTGTCAAAAAAAACATCAAATACTAAAAATCCACATGTATCCTTTCCCTCCATTGTGCCCTCTCCGTCACCATACTCTCCTCAAGCCCCAGAACTCTCATATCGTGCTCTATCACTCTCAACCATGTCTGTCTCGGTCTTCCTCTGCCTCTAGGGGCCTTTTCTGTACTCCAAGTCTCCAGCCTCCTAACTGGTGCGTCCATAGGTCTCCTTCTCACATGGCCAAACCATCTTAGTCGGTTTTCCATCTTAGTCGGCTAAATCACATACATATGATCATTAAATTAGGAGTATAACATAACCCTAATTTATCAAGGACTTTAGCCACAGACGCGAGATAAACAACATTGCTTTGGTATTGAAAACAAAGAAAACGGCGTTCTCTGAGAATATTTTATCACGCATCAATGCTAATAAGAAATAAAGAAACAAGATTTAACCTGAAAGAATCCAAACTCTTGGCTAGCTTGCATAACCTGTTGAATTATCTCCGAGCGATCAAGTCCAACGGCCTTCCCAATATCAATGACTGGAATATTCTTGGGCGTAGTAACAACCAGCTTCCCTGGTCTTTTTCCAGGGGGAAATACATAATTTTCAGGTAATTTCGTACCATCTGACCAGCTGGATACAAAATTCTCCATGATTTGTTTATTATCTGCAAAGTATGAATTGCATCCATAAGCAAGGTTTCACAGTACAACTTCCAACTGAAAAGTAGCAATGTCAAGGTAAGAGAATTTAGTCGGAATTTTCTGGTAATGTCTTATTCTCTTACGAAGGGTCAAGGGATGGGAAATGACTCCAATACCAACCTAGACATAAACTAACCAGTAAGTCTTGCTTGTGACGGTCACAAACTTGTGACCTCTCACAAACCCTCTCCCACTTGCTCTCCCACCTGCAGTTTGTGAGAGGTCACAAGCTTGTGACGAAAATTGTCCGTCACAAATGAGAATATGGAAAAGAGCAATCTAAGGGCACCCAACATGCAAAGGAGCAAAATTCAAGAGCAAGCTGGCAATGAGAAAAGTATACACAAGAAAAATTGACGAAATAAAAAGGCAGAACAAATATCAGATTACCTGAAACTCTGAAAGTGCTTTGTTGCAAGTCCCAGCTATCAAATCAAAGATGAGCTAAAAGCAGAGATTTCCAGATTCGATCCAATGATAATGGCCGACTTTCTTCTTAAAGTAGGCAAGAGGACAATTTTAACATACAATCATCTCAGTCAGCACTAGTTTGTTTATTCATTCAATTAATTAACTAACCCAATTGCATCAATGACAACTATATAAAACATTATTTAGTTGACTTCAATTCAGTAGTCTAGATTAAGATTACTTTACCTGATTTATTCCAGGAAAGTGGAAGTTTAGGTCTGATTATGAAAATCGATATTTTATTACTTCAATGACATGTAATTATCTAATATTCAAAGATAATGTAGCCCTTTACATGTCACATACAGACAGACTTCACAAATCTCCTTCAAAGGTTCTACTAAAAGATGTGTAGCATTTATTTTAAGAAAGACTGTTACATAGGCTTACAAAAGCCATAGGCCAATAATTATAAGACTTTACAGCTTCTCAAATAGTATAGTTTTCCAACACATTGTTACTCTGTCCAGCATAAGCCACCCAAAATGATTTAATGAAATCTGCATACCGAAAAGTTTTGTATATTGGAGGGTTTTCTGCATTTACAACGGCTTTTGCCGGTTGTACAACACATTCTTTTGCAGGGTTAATGAAAAAAGCAGCAGAAATCCGGGAATTATCTTTGTTTGTCACCACTCGATGCTCCACACTCAGCAGCTTTCCAAAAATATGATTCAGCAGGAATAAAACAAGGCTTAAGCAAATAACTACACACCTGTAACACGTATCCTATGTTCACAACAAATGCATCAGGAATCGCTTCAACACCAATCCATTCTCTGTCCTTAAGCATCTGAAGTCCCGGAACGTCACCTTGGAGAAGTATTGCCATGATCAGGAATCCCTTCAACACCAACAAATGCATCAGGAATCCTTGACCTGAAAGAATCCAAACTCTTGACTAGCTTCTGCTGAATAATTGTCAGCTGAAATTTGTTCTTACCAAATGGGAACAAACTGGAAAACAAGATTGTGCATAGCGATTTTGTCTTTTGAAGGAAGTTGTTGAAACATTTTTAAACACCGACATGATCGGTTAAAATGAGAATAAATTAATGATTTATGTATTATTTTGCTCTTCGACAAATAATACAGAGGTTCATGGAATTAGGATCAGGTTCAGATCAAGTTAGCCTGATCAGTTTAGGATAGATCTACTTCATAATACGGCTTCAGCAAAGGAAAATCATCTTTTACGTAATTAAACCCGACTTATTTCGTAAGAGTATTTTAAAGGGTATTTTTCCAAATCTACCTTCATAGGTTACATACAATTTTACAAACCACCTTCACAAATTTCCTACAAGAGTTCCAATTCAACATGCGCAACAATGATTCAAGACACGGCTTTACTCGGTATTTAAGAGAGATCTGTACAGCTTCTCAAATCTTACATTTTCCCAACACGCTGTCAATCTCTCCAATATAGGCTGCCAGAAACAAATTAAGAAGTTCGGAATACGGAACACTTCGGTATATTGGAGGGTTTTCTGCATTAACAAGAGCTTTTGCCGGTTCTACGACACAATTGCTCTCTGGTAGAAGGAAAAAAGCAATAGAAATCCGGGATTGATCTTTGCTGGTCACTGCTCGGTGCTCCACACTATGCAGCTTCCCATTGCTAACAAACTGCATTAAGATGTATATAAAGGCACCTTAAGTCTAACAAAAAATGTCCTTCCTCAATTAAGAAATAAGAAAAAATAAGATGTCTTCTACAACACAAAACGGAATTTAGGCCAATCATGAAGTCTCAACTAATTAAGAGTGAAGACATTAGAAAAACCGAGAAATTAGGAACAAATATAAGGGGAAAGGAAACACCTCTAATGAGGATCCTACATTCACAACGAATGCACCGGGAATCACTTCAACACCGATCCATTCTCCATCCTTCATCACTTGAAGCCCCGGAATGTCCCCTTGGAGAAGTATAGTAATGAGGCCTGGGTCAAAATGACTTCTAGTTCCTAGTGTCAGACTAGGATCAGGGCAAATCGGATAATGATGAACAAGTAAAAGTTCTTTCTTGCTCAATTCTCTTGTGAAATAGCTTTTTTCGAGTCCTAGCCCTTCGCATATTAGCTCCAAAATTCTTAATGCCAGATTTCCAACATCAGTGGTGTAATTTCCCACAATATCCCTGAAATTTTTTTACTGGAAGATGTCATAAGCAGGAATGGAGCTATGTTATGGCCTGCATGCAAGGGCCATGGCAGTGAATACTTGCTATATATTTCCATATCTAAGGTAGTCATGAGTTCAGCTCTATGTAAGATAAGAAAATAAATGAATTTCTTTTTGCATGAATATACGGAGTAGCTTATACGTGAATTTATGAATTTTAATGCCTAATAGTACTATTATGCTTGTACATTCTTGGTTTAATCATAAAATATCAAATTTACATTCTTACACAAACGCATGCCAAATATTTCAGACAATCAGACATTCAGACCTACACAAGATTTGAATCTGGCCTTCTCTGCCGGTCAACCAGAATACATAGTGTGTTTTTTTTTTCTTTTTTTCGAGCTTGAGAGAAATTACCTGAATTTGACAGGTTTCAAAGGCCACTCTTGCTTGCATTCTTCCAATGAAGAACAATCCATTTTTAATGTATCCCTCCAGTTATGAAATTCTTCTGTATCATAAGCCATATTGCTTGTTAATAGTAAGCAGTTCTTACTTTTGTCCAAAGAACATAAATCTGTTTTCTCGTCAGCAGGCAGCGCAAAGAACTCTTCAAACACACCTCTTGTATCATCTAATAACGTGCTTAAGACACCATGGTTAATCACCTAAATCACATGCATGTGGAAATTAAACAAGGAGTATAGCATAACCCTAATTATTCAAACACTTCAGCCATTGACGAGAGATGAACACCATTGCTTAATTGCTTTGGTATTGAAAACATAGAAAAGGGTGTCCTCTGATAATATTTTATCACACACCGTTATGTTAGTGTACCGTAATTGAATGCTAATATGAAATAAAGCAACAATATTAACCTGAAAGAATCCAAACTCTTGACTGGCTTGCATAACCTGTTGAATTATTACCGAGCGATCAAGTCCCGCAGCCTTCCCAATATCAATGACTGGAACATTCTTGGCTGCAGTAACAACCACCTTCCCTGGTCTTTTCCCAGGGGGAAATACATAGCTTTCAGGTAATTTCTTACCATCTGACCAGCTCGATACAAACTTCTCCATGATTTATTTATTATCTGCAAAGTACAAATGTCATCCATAAGCAATGTTACGGTACCTGTAACTTTCAGGTAATGTCTTATTCTCTTACCAAAGGTCAAGGGATGTCAAATGACTCCAACACCAACCAAAACCAATTCAAGCCGGACGAAAACTTTCAAACCAAACCCAATTTTAAAATCAAGAACTAGAGTCGTTCTTTACCAAATTCACAACCGAACCCGTTACTAAAATTCCAACTAAATTCATTATCAATCTATTGATACCCAAAACCGACCAGATGCAATTTGTGTATAAATTTCTTCAGTTGTAAGCTTTATTGGATTACAGAGATTTCAAGAAAAAGCTATAAGGAGATGGGAGAGCTCACAAAAACAATAAACTGGACTTCTTAATTATGGAAACCAAACTAGACATAAACCTTGGAATGGGAGTAATTATTAAGGGAGTAATGAGAGCTAAAATAAGAAGAAATAGGAGGAGATCGGAGGTTAGTGGTGGTTGTGGAGGGTGGAAAGAGGAGGTGAGGGAGGAATTATTACCTCCATATGGAGGTAATGCATTACTTGGGGGGAGAGGTAGGGAACAATTACTCCCTCCCCTCCATTTTTTAGTTCATTTTAGCTCTATTACTCCCTTAATAATTACTCCCATTCCAAGCAAGCCCTAAATGGGAATGAGTAATCTAAGGGCACCAAACATGATGGCAATGAGAAAGGTAGACACAAGAACAATCGATGAAAATTAAAAAGCGGAACAAATATCAGATTACCTGAAATTCTTAAAATGCTTTGTTGCAAGTCTCAGCTATCAAAGACGAGATAAAAGCAGAGGCTTTCGGATTCGACCATATGATAACGGCTCACTTTCTTCTTAGAGCAGGCAAGAGGACAATTTTAACATACAACCACCACAGTTTGCATTAGTTTGTTTATTCATTTAATTAATTAATTTAGGCAATCACATCAATAACAACTATATAAAACATTATTTAGTTGACATCACTAGTCTAGATTAAGGTTACTTTAGCTGATTTATTGCAGGAAAGTAGAAGCTTAGGTATGACTAAGCAATCATTATTTTATTAATTTAATACTTCTAACATGTAATCATCTAAGAAAGACTTCAAAAGATAATGTTGCCCTTCACATGTCACATACAGACAGACTTCACAAATCTCCTTCAAAGGTTCCACTAAAAGATGTGTAGCATTTATTTTAAGAAAGACTGTTACATAGGCTTACAAAAACCATAGGCCAATAATTATAAGACTGTACAGCTTCTCAAATAGTATAGTTTTCCAACACATTGTTAATCTGTCCAGTATAGGCCACCCAAAATGATTTAATGAAATCTGCATACCGAAACGTTTTGTATATTGGAGGGTTTTCTGCATTTACAACGGCTTTGGCCGGTTGTACATTCTTTTGCAGGGTTAATGAAAAAAGCAGCAGAAATCCGGGAATTATCTTTGTTTGTCACCACTCGATGCTCCACGCTCAGCAGCTTTCCGTTGCTAACAAACTGCACCAAGTTATATACAACAGCTTTTTTTAAGTCAAACTGAATATAAAGTAGTCTCAACTAATCAAGATTCATTCAGCTTAACTGTCTTAGATACTCTCTCCGACTTCAATATTGGAAACTTTCACCAATTACTACATCCCAAGATAACTGATCATAATCTATACTTATAAGAGGTTAGACTAATGTTAGCTCATTCTAACCTCAATCAAACAAACTGAGAGGCATGGTATTAAATTTCAGTTTGAGACTTGGTTTGGAATCGGTCATCGCATGCTGATCTCAGTCCTTGCGCCTTAAATGTGGGTGATACTGCCTAAAAATATGGTCACAGACTCACAGTGAACTTCAAAACCTATCATTTCCTAGTTGCAATGCGGTGTCGTGGCATAGAAATAATACTCCATCCATTTCAATCAATTGCACCATGCTAAGAGGTATCAACTGGCAGGCTAAAGCAAATTCGTTAAGATTGGAATTAAGTCCCATCAAAAATCTGATTCAGCAGGAATAAAACAAGCCTTACGCAAATAACTACACACCTGTAACACGTATCCTATGTTCACAACAAATGCATCAGGAATCGCTTCAACACCAATCCATTCTCCGTCCTTAAGCATCTGAAGTCCCGGAACGTCACCTTGGAGAAGTATTGCCATGAGGCCAAAGTCACAATGACTTCTGGTACCCAACGTCAGACTAGGATCGGGGCACGGCGGATAATGATGAACATTCAAAATTTGTTGCTGGCTCATATCTTTCGTGAAATAGCCTTGTTCAAGTCCTAACCCTTCACATATCAGCTCTAGAATTATTGATCCTAGATTCCTCATTTCGATGATATAATCTCCTACAACGTCCCTGAAATTTCCATTTGGAGATCTCATAAATTGACTAGAATTCATCAATTTTAATTGTTACAACCTTGTGAACAGAGAAGTTACCTGAATCTGGCAGGCTTCGGAGTCCACTCTTGTCTGCATTCTTCCAATGGAGCGCAGATAAGTCTCAAAGAATCCCTCCAGTTATGGATTTCTTCTTTAGCAAAGTCAACACTGCTTGTTAAAAGTATGCAATTCTTACTCACATCTGAAGAACATAAATCTGATTTCTCCTCAGCTGGTAGCGCAAAGAAATCTTCAAAGACGCCTCTTATATCATCTAATAATGTGCTTGGAACACCATGGTTGATCACCTAAACCACTCACATTAGGACAGAACTAATCAACAAATAACGGAAAATAATACTTAGTACTGTATAATAGTGTGAATTCCTAATCCAGGCATTTTTTTATGTTGGGATCAGGACTCAGGTACATGTGCAAGTGTTGTATTAAAATTATATTTTAAACTAAATAAAGTGTAAGACCCTGAGACACTAGTTATATGATGAGTTGGAGTAAAGAAGCCTGGCTATTAATTCTCAAAGCTACACCACTAAGAGCTGACTCGACAATGCTTGACCTGAAAGAATCCAAAGTCTTGACTAGCTTGCATAATCTGCTGAATTATATTCGAGCGATCAACTCCCTTGGCCTTGCCAATATCAATGACTGGAACATTCTTGGATGTGTTAACAGCCACTTTCCCTGGTCTTTTCCCAGGTGGAAATACATAACTTTCAGGCAATTTCTCACCATCAGCCCAGCTAGATACAAACTTATCCATGATCTGGTCATTAACTGCGAAGCATAAAAGAAATTAGATCCACAAGTAAGGTGCAATTCAAGGTTCAATTTCCAGCTGAAATGCACTGTCACGAATGCGCAAGAATTCACCCATGATTGATTAACAAAACTCGAATAAATTACCTTACAAACTAAATCCAAATTCTTTGCCCTGAAAATATGGCTGTTTTCAAAGAAAAGGATGAATCACTTGCTTGGAGAATGCAAATTTCAGAAATTTGTTCTAACCAAATGGGAACAATCAGGAAAACAAGATTGTGCATGATACAATAGTCACTAATTGTACCTGTATCTGCACCTTATATTGAACCAAAAAAAAAAAGCAACCCGTTGTTTCCCAATTTTTTCAAGTCAGGGGGGTTTACCGATTGATGTTCATATGAAGAAAAAAATTTATCATGCAATGATAGTAAAATATTTACATTTGGTTAAGAAAAAGAACTTACCACAAAAATACATCTAATTCAATATATAAACGTGAAACAATAATGTCAAAAGTATTGTCTTAGAGACTGCGTAGAATCAAATCAAATGTGAAGCACATTGTGGCCATAGTCTTTATCACACAGTACTAAAATACAAGACGAATTGAAAGTTCATCAACATCTCCATCAAAATCAATTAGTTGTCGTCAGCAATAAGATAAGCCGGGAATTGAGTTTTCTAATATCTCTTCGGTATTTCTTCATTTACCGTCAAAACCCGATGTGTCACATTCATCATTTTGCATGTTACTTTATCATTACCAAATCTCTTCCATCCAAACCACACGTAAATAGCTACAGTCGAACCATATCACATATATCCAGTGGCAAAACTAGGATTGTCGTTAGGGGTTAAACATGTCCCCCGATGAGTAATGCAATAAGGTAAATTCGAGAAAATATCGAAAATTTAACTAGAAATTTCTTGATTTGTAAGTTTTAATGGATTGGATGACAAATATTAGAGGAAAAACAATAAGGAGAATGGACAGCTCACAAAAGCACAGCTACAGGTGAATGTTATTTATACTCCTTGTATATAGTGGACTTCTTACTTATGAAACCCAGACTAGACGTAAGTTAGAAATGCGAATGAACAAACATTCAAACCAGTAAACTGAAGAGCAAGGTGACAATGACAAAGGCATACACAAACACTACATGAAAAATAACAAGCAGAACAAATATCAGATTACCTGAAACTCTGAAAGTGCTTTGTTGCAAGTCTCAGCTATCAAAGATGAGCTAAAAGCAGAAAATTTCAGATTTGTTCCAATGATAATGGCTGGCTTTCTTCATAATGTAGGCAACAGGACAATTTTAACATACACAATCGTCTCAGTTAGCATGAGTTTGTTTATTCATTCGATTAATTAACCAATTAACGACAACTATATAAAACATTAGATTATTTAGTTGACCTCACCAGTCTAGATTAAGGTTACTTTAGCTGAATTATTGCAGGAAAGTAGAAGCTTGGATATGACTAAGCAATCATTATTTTATTAATTTAATAACATGTAACATCTAAGATTCAAAGATAATGTAGCCCTTCACATGTCACATACAGACAGACTTCACAAATCTCCTTCAAAGGTTCTACTAAAACATGTGTAGCATTTATTTTAAGAAAGACTGTTACATAGGCTTACAAAAGCCATAGACAGATAATTATAAGAGTTTACAGCTTCTCAAATAGTATACTTCCCCAACACGTTGTCAATCTCTCCAACATAGGCCGCCCTAAATGTTTTAACAAAATCTGCATACCGAAAACTTTTGTATATTGGAGGGTTTTCTGCATTTACAATGGCTTTTGCCGGTTGCACAACACATTCGTTTGCTGGGGCAGTGAAAAAAGCAGCAGAAATCCGGGATTTATCCTTGTTTGTCACAGCTCGATGCTCCACACTCAGCAGCTTTCCATTGCTAATAAACTGCACCAAGTTATGCACAACAGCCTTTTTTTTAACACAACAGTATAAAGTAGTCTCAAACTCTCTACTAATTAGAGTAAAGATTCATTCAGCTCAACTGTCTTAGATACTCTCTCCGCCCCTCAATATTTGAAACTTTTGCCAATTAATACATCCCAAGAAAAGTGATGATCATCCATAGTCTACAGTTCTATACTTAAGACTCTAATAGGTTAGACTAACATTAGCTCGTTCTAACCACAATCAAACGAACCAAGAGGCATAGTATAAATCTCAGTGTGAGATTTGATTAGAATAGGTCACTGATCTCGGTCCTTGCGCCATAAATGTGGGTGATACTACAATACTACCTAAAAATATGGTCACAGTGAACTTCAAAACTATCATAACTTAGTTGCAATGCGGGATCGTGGCATAAATTTAATACTTACTCCATTTCAATCGATTGTACCATGCTAAGAAGCGTCAACTGGGAGGTTTAAGCAAATTTGTTAAGATTGGAAATAAGTCGCATCAAAAATTTGATTCATCCAGAATAATAACAAGGTTTAAGCAAATAACTACACACCTGTAACACGTATCCTATGTTCACAACAAATGCATCAGGAATCGCTTCAACACCAATCCATTCTCCATCCTTAAGCACTTGAAGTCCCGGAACATCACCTTGGAGAAGTATTGCCATGAGGCCAATGTCACTATGACTTCTGGTACCCAAAGTCAGACTAGGATCAGGACAAGGTGGATAATGATGAACAGACAAAATTTGCTGCTGGCTCATATCTTTCGTGAAATAGCCTTGTTCAAGTCCTAACCCTTCACATATCAGCTCTAGAATTCTTGATCCTAGATTCGTAATTTCGATGATATAATCTCCCACCACGTCCCTGAAATTTTTCATTGGGAAATCTCATAAGTTGACCAAAATTCATCAAGTTTATCTGTTTCATGCTTGTGAGAACTGAGAAGCTACCTGAATCTGGCAGGCTTCAGAGTCCAATCTTGTCTGCATTCTTCCAATGGAGCGCAATTAAGTCTTAAAGAATCCCTCCAGTTATGGATTTCTTCTTTATCATAGTCAACATTGCTTGTTAAAAATATGCAATTCTTACTCACATCTGAAGAACATAAATCCTCTTTCTCCTCAGCTGGTAGCGCAAAGAAGTCTTCAAAAACGCCTCGTGTTTCATCTAAAATTTTGCTTGGAACACCATGGTTGATCACCTACACCACAACATATGAGGACAGAACTAATCAACAAATAACGAACAATAATAACTAGTACTGTGAAATAGTATGAAGTCTAATGCAGCCCATTCTCTACGTTACTCAAACTCCAATGAATATGTTGGGATAGGGTATATTTTCACCTAAAAGAAAGTCTAAGACCCCGAGAGACTAGTTATATGGTGAGTTGGAATAACGAAGAGCGGCTATTAATTCTCAAAGCTACGCCACTAAGAGCTGACTCGACAATGCTTGACCTGAAAGAATCCAAAGTCTTGACTAGCTTGAATAATCTGCTGAATAATTGTCGAGCGATCAACTCCTTTGGCCTTGCCAATATCAATGACTGGAACATTCTTGGATGTGGTAACAGCCACTTTTCCTGGTCTTTTCCCGGGTGGAAATACATAACTTTCAGGCAATTTCTCACCATTGGCCCAGCTAGATACAAATTTCTCCATGATTCGCTAGTTAACTGCGAAGCACAAAAGAAATTAAATCCACATGTAAGGTTCAATTCACAGCTCAAAGTCCAGCTGAAATACACCGTCACGGATGCACAAGAATTCAGCAATGATTGATTAACAACTCAAATAAATTACGCAACAAAGTAAATCCAAATTCTTTGTCCTGAAAATATGGCTGTTTTCAAAGAAAATGACGAATCAATTGCTTAGAGAATGCAAAATTTTGAAATTTGTTCTAACCAAATGGGAAAAATCTGGAAAACAAGATTGTACATGGTACAATAGTCATTATCATTGTACAATACTAGCAACAAGGGGTGGCTCATTGGTTGGATGTCTATCTCATGACTGAAAGGTAAAGTTTAGCTACTCGCTTGTTTTTGGCAGGCTCATGCACCAAAAGTTCTCCTAGACGCGTATATAATCCTCAAATTAGGAGTAATTTGTCCATATTAACCCATCTTAACAACATTATTCAAGATTTTTCATGTTTTATTTCTAACAAAATAGAAAATATGGTCTCGTATTCCTAATACCTTGCCAATCAATCTTCATGACTCATAACCAGAGATCCGATTATGAATTACAAATTTACAATCCCACCTTAATAATATCAGCCTGTGTATAGTGCACCCTTATATTGAACCCAAAAAAAAAGGAATCCTTTTGATTCCCAATTTTCTTCACGTCAGAACGGTTTACCGTAAAAATGTTGAAAAAAAAGTTACCATTCTAACGACAGTAAAATATTTACATTTGGTTAAGAAAAAGAACTTTCAGAAAAATACATCTAATCCAATATATAAATGTGAAACAATATGGTCAAAGTATCGCTTTAGAGACCACATAGAATCAAATCAAAAGTGAAGAACATTGTGGACATAGTCCTTATCATATAGTACCAAAATACAAGACAAACTGAAACTTCACCAACCATCCCCATCAAAATCAGTTTGTTTTCATTAACAATACGATAAGCCGGGGATCACTAAAACTTGTAAACCGTCACAACCCAATATGTCACATTCATCATTTTCCATGTTGCTTTTATCATAACTCATAACCGATCCCCCTCAATCCAAACCACATGCTAATAGCTACAGTTTAACCATATACATATTTCCAGTGGCGGAACTAGGATTTTCGTTAGGGGGCGAAAAATGTCCCTTTAACGAGTAATGCAAATTGCAATAATGTAAATTAGAGAAAATATCGATAATTTTAATTACAAATTTCAAATTTTTTATCATGCAAGAGCGCGACCTCCTCTGCTAGCCCCCTTAATTCCGCCACTACATACATCTATTTATCAATAAAACAGTAGTTACTCAATTTTTAACATTTTCTCAACTATTTCACCACAAATTACGAAATCGAAACTAACAGCAGGAGAATGCATAAATTAATTAACTAAATAAAATCAATAAATTCAATCAAAAATTCAAAACAATCAAATTAGTCGTGACGGTCGTATTAGTGTAAATATTTACTGAAATAAACCATCAAAAATTCAAAACCATCAATTATTTATTAGTAGTACGTTTACGTCTTCCTACCGAAAACTGCTGACTCCACCACTGAATATAGTTCCTTAACTAAAATACTGTAGTACAGAACTCCATAGTACGGAATAATTAAATTTGAAACAAAAAACATATAAAAGCAATCATCATTAATAACAACAATGTATAAAAATGTAAGTTGAAAAGGGGGATAAATTGGGAATTACCAGAAAGATGAGAATGAAGGTTGAAGGAGGAGTCAACAAAATACAGAAAGAACGTCGGGATTTGTTGAGTTGAAAAACTGAAACTTCTGAAGACGTTATGTTTGTGTCACGTGTTTTCCTTACGTCTTACCAGCGAGGTAGCGACCCTTGTTATTTTGATTTTGAATTTTCGAGACGTGATTAAATGCGGGTTTAAGGAAAGGGACGGATTTATATTGAATTTTTGGTTTTTTGGTCAACGGGTTAGTAGTAGTAGAGCTGTCCATCAGTACGGGTTGACCCGGCCCAGCCTGGACCCGACCCGCCATGGCCCGTTATTTTATGCAACCTGGCTTGACCCGACCCGATCGGGCCTAGCCTTGACCCGCCGTTGGCTCTGGCCTAGCCCGGGTCCTAAAATTCCAGCCCGGCCCGCCATTGACCCGCCATTTTAGCAAAAATATAAATAAATTAGTAAGGCCCGTCAACCCGACCCGCCCTTGGCCCGGACAAGCCCGACCCTCCCCCTGGCTTGGGCCCGTTTGGGGCGGGGTTTGTAAATTTCAAGTTGAGTGAAATAGAACATGAAACTCTAAGCTCTCAAGTAGTGGGAGGAGGCGTCGTGAAAGCTCTGACCGCGTGCCTGTTGACGATCTTCTACTCTTGTTTGTACCAATTAACTTTGGGTTGGGTCAAAATGTCAAATTGATAAAAGACTGATGAACGGTTTGAAGTATAAATATGAACAAAGTGTTTTACAGATTATCTTGTCTTTGATCCTAATCTTTATGATTAATAGAAAGTAATTAACGATGTGTATCGGATTACTATCTTGTGCAAAGCTCGTTTGTCGTGAGTCGAGAAGTAAATGTGAATTGAAATTTACGGGATATGCAATAAAGTATGAGACCAGATTCTTTATTCCATTTTCGTGTATCATGAAGTGATGATAATTCCATATCTTCTTACCCAATAAACAAGAAATCTAATCACAATAACAATTATTTTCATCTAATTTTGATTTAGAAATAGTTTGGCCTGGTGTAGTCATGCCACATTTATGCAGATTAGTTAGTGCTAGTCCCAAAGTTGCATCACAAATTCTCATTGAAGACAGGTACTATCCGTCACAAACTGAAGACAGATAGTGCTCCTCTCATAAAATGCAAGTGGCATTATCCATGGGGTGCTCTATTTTCCCCCACTTGCCCTTCCACTTGCCTTATTGTGAGAGAGACACTATCCGTCTTCAACTTGTGACGAATAGTGTTTATCACAAGCAAGACGCTTTGCATATAACTACGTCATTTCGATACGTCGATACCTATCTAACCATCCGCCCCAATAGTAATTAAGCAATGCACTAAGTATAGTTTATAAATTACGAGTATAACATAATATTCATCACTTATCAATTCATAGCGCGATTAGGATCTCGAATTCGACTTTAGACCTTTACAATTCGAATCTTAGATGATTCATCAAATCATCATAGATCTAATTCATTGTTATCCCTAAATATACTTACTAGAAATCACTAAAACTAAAATGCAATATTCACTATTCAAATGAAAAAAAAAAATTGATGGAATTTACTAGTGCTACTCGTACATGCAAATAGAGCCCAACTTTAGAAATAGAACAATAAAAAATCAAGTATGTTTTACGTAAGTGATAATCTCGATATTACTCCCTCACATTTAAACTAGTGTTTATGATAAGGAGAGTATGGAATCACTTATAAATTCATAGGGCGGTCAAGATCTCGATTTCGACTTTTGACCTCCATAATTCAAATCTTAGATGATTCAAAGATTCAACTCATTGTCATCTCTACATATACAAACTACAAATCAATCAAATGAATAAAACACTATTGATGGAATTTGCATATTGCTACATCCTACATGCAAATAGGTCCAAATCTTAGAAATAGAGAACATTGTTAGTACTGATGGTCTCGGTAATATCTTCTCACATCCAGAACGTAGATACCAATATAACTCATAAAAAGTTCAAAATTAATGAAATTTGCATATAACATCATAAGGGTAGTATGGAAGATGAAGTCCTAGATCCACGTCCATGCCCAAATGAAAAAAATGATGATCTTCTTACCCTACCATTACTACTATTACATTCATCACTAACATTATTATTACTACTACTACTAACCTCATTGTTATTGCTAACAATCTCATTATTATTTTGCCTTAAAATCTCTTGAACTTGCAAGTATAACCCTCGATCGACAGCAGAATCCATTGAAATAGACCTTCTAATTGGTTGTTGTATCGTAAATTGCTCGTCTTTTCGCCTTATATTAATACATTCATCTCCCATCATAGAAAGACGATGCAATTTTCGCGACTTTTTGCCATTTTGATGAATACCCTTTTGCTCTGAAACACTTCTAGGAGTTTGTTCTTGAGATAGCTCAATTACTAAGAAATCTTGCTCATTTTCATTGATGTTAAAGCTTAAATTCCCACTAAATAATGGAGATAACATATCTTGAGGAGAAGAACTTGGAGCAATAATATGATCAATTGGATACTTTGTTCTTCCTGAAATACTTGATCTACAAAGTGGACAACTTGCATTTTTTAATAACCAAACATCAATGCAATCTAAGTGAAAATTATGGCCACATTTTGGAAGATTTCTTAGGATTTCTTGCTCTTTAAACCCATTCAAGCAAACGGCACATCCTCGAAAGCTGTTGCTCATGCTGATGCTGCTACTCCTGCTGCTATTATTGTTATTATTGTTATTTTCCCCGCTTTTGTACTGAAAAGCAGGGATATTATTAATAAGCCACTCGTCAAGACCTCTATGGATACCGACCATAGGGGAGAACGATATTAACTGATCTTCGTCATTTTGCCTTGCCCTAGATATAGAAAACCGTCTCAAAGGGTCGAGGTTTTGCCAATTTAAGCAACATTTGATGACAAAAATGTAGTAACTAGCTAGAAGTAGAGCAACTGCCATTATGGCAAGTAATGCTATTGCAATAGGGAAGTCTGAATTTGAAGAATGCATTATAGATTGAACTTGAGGAATTGTAATGTTTTGTTGTTGGGTTTTGAGAAGAGGGTAAATAGATAGATTTTCATGGTTTTTGGTAATTAGATCCATAATTATTTTGGAATGAACATCAAAATATGCTTAATGAATGACTTTGGTAGTTTAAAGAGACAATGTTTTGAGTAATTAGGATTTTGACTGAGATCCCCTTCTTGTGGTCTCCAATGAGGGGCTTCAAACATATACATACACTTCTCAAAATATATTAGATATATATAAACCGAAAAGACTTATATTGGAAGAAATGGCCATATAAAAATAGTGACAGTTTTACGATAGAAATACTAAATAACACAACTTAATGACTATCAGACTCCTGCAGTAAGTGGATTATACATCTGATGTAGTACATCAGATGATATAGTTTTTGAGCATTATGATAAAGTTTTTGAATTTTAATCTAAAATTTTTGAGTTTTATTTTGAAGTTTTTGAGTTTATATACTTAAACTTTAATCTCAAAAAAGTTACATATAAGCTCAAAAAATTTTGATTTTTGACATCATAAACTTAAAATGTAATTTATAAGCTCTATAATACTCAAAAAAAATACACAATAACTCAAAAAGTCATTAAGTATGATATAGTACATTCGATGTACAATCCTTTTTCTCAGACTCCTGTGATAAGTAAATGCAACATCACTCCTACATTAAACATAAAACGAAACTGTTTTTGAATAACCGATCGATCATTTTAGACTTTTTATCGATCGATAATAATTTTTTTAAAATAAAAAGAAGCACGCAAGATAGAAGAACCTCACCATTTTTCGAAATCCTTATATTTTAGATTAAAATCTCAGACTCTGAGCATTTCCATGATCTATTGATAAGATAAAATGATTAAATAAATATATGAGACGTACGACAATAGTATAAAACAACTAGTATGAAAATAAAATAAAGTCAAAGGCAACAAGCGTTGACTTGCATTAAATGAAAGTGCAGTGGGAATATATTTTTATAATTTTAAATAGTCCAATTGCCTCATATTTGGGAGAACATGGTGGCTTGTTCGTGGGGAAGTCAGAAGTGAGTTGTACAAATTTGTAGTTTAAGGGTCGGTGTTCTAGGATCACTTGGTGAAGCTCAATGGGAACATCAACATTGGGCCCCTCATTGGTCAAGCTCACATTAAAGTTCGCATTTAAACCATTATTTAATTAATCGGTTTATTTAACTCAAGCATAAAAACGATTGACAGAGTCTCTATTCAAGTTACATTATGGCTACCCTTCACAATTCTTAGGCTCAAGCTCAACTTGGCTTCTTTATCCCCCATCCCCTTAATTAAACTGAAACACTCTCATATGAGTTTACTTTGAAGTCGTGTATAAAAATAAATGTATTGAATTGATACAAAATTACGAATGAAGAGACTCTTTTTATTTGTGTTACCCTCTCAAAATTTGTTGATAAACTTGACATACAACAAAAATTGAATAGTACCCTCTCCGATACTTAGGACAAATAAAAAATCAAAATATAAAAGTGGGTAAATTGTGGAGAAATAGGAACATACATCGGATGGAGTACCTCATACCTCATTTGTTATTGAGCATATATATATGTATTTTTTCTGAGTTTTTTAAAGTTTATAACTTACATTTTAATTTTTTGCCGTCAAAACTCAAACTCAATTGAGCTTATATATAATGTTTTTGAGTTATATTTTAATTTTTTGAGTTTAATGTTTAGTTGAATGGACTCAGAAACTTTAAAACAAAACTCGAAAACTTTATTATAATGCTCAAAAACTACAAAATTGATGGTAGTACATCGGGTGTATAATCCACTTCCTGGTAAATTGTGTGGATAGCAAAGTTAAAGAAAAGATGTGAAAACTTAACTAGTATGCCTGAAAGAGACCAATTTTTTTTGAAAATTAACCAGATTGCTTGGGACTACTGGGTTGAGGAGGCTGCAAGCTTCGGCTAGCATCACTAGAGTGCGGTAGAGGCTGAGCCTTTGTAGGGTAGTCTTCGGATAAAGCGCCACGAGAACTCACCTTTTCCAACAGTCGACGTGCTTCCCTAAGCTCGTCTTCTACACTGCATCCATGACCCTTGGGACGGCTGGGTTGGGGAGGCTGCAAGCTTCGGCTAGCATCAGCAGAGTTAGGTAGCGGCTGAGCCTTTGTAGGGTAGTCTTTGGATACAGCGTCACGAGGACTCACCTCCAACAGTCCAGGTACTTCCCTAAGCTCGTCTTCTACACTGCGTTCATGACCCTTGGGACTGCTGGGTTGAGGAGGCTGCAAGCTTCGGTTAGCATCACTAGAGTGCGGTAGAGGCAGAGCCTTTGTAGGGTTGTCTTTGGATGAAGCGCCACAAGCACTCACCTTCAGTTGCTCCAAAATTCGACGTGCTTCCCTACGCTCATCTGCTGCACTACGTCCATGACCCTCCAACGCATCGACTGCTTTTTGCTGGAACTCTATTGCGAGGGGATAGCTGTCATTGAACAAACAAGCTTTAAGTATACAGATCTAGGAAAAGTTCCATGGACCGATTCCATACTGTTTTTACTAGTTTTTAAGATAACCTCGGCATTCACTAATTCAAGGATCAAACTGTCAACCTAACCATGAATTACAACACCAAGTGAGTTACATATACTCGGTATGCTTTGGTGGCCCAACACATCTCAACATCACAAGAGTATCAGGCACGGAGTAGGGGTAATTAAGTGTACAATGATACAAGAGCAGATGTTAATTAAACCGATAAGAATTATTGTTGAGTTACAGTTTGCTGGAACTCTGTAACTCGCAAGTCATGATATGTGCTCAAAGTCAAAACCATCAACACTCATTTTGGTGCCCGTTCGACAGAAAGGCAATAAGGGTAGCATCAAGCAAGCCAACCTAAAAGACTCAAATAGCAACAATCACTTAAAAGCCCAACTCATTTGCAGTAGTCAGTAGGTAAACTATTGCCTTGTACACAAAATTCATTCAGAAATCGACCTGACCGGCATGTACAGTAAAAGGATGGCATAGGGTCGAGACACGCAGTCTCACCACCCGAGAGATTATCGTGGCAAGAAGAACATTCGAGTATGACCACTAGAAGGGGAAAAAAAAATTATCTGGAACTATTTTTAAATTTGATGGAAGCTAATACCCAAAAGCTGATGTTTCAACATTGAAATTTGTTAATGCAGCAGACTAGTTTGCTCTTAAACAGAAACAAGTATTAGTATCGAGGTCATCAAAGGCATTTCAGAATAATTGAAACCTCGTAAGTTTCTCCTTTAGACATTCAGCATTCTCCACCAGCCTTCACATCTCTTACCATAAATGGTGTGCCTTCGCTATTTTAATAAATAACCATCACTTGACTATTTCGTGAGGAGAAAAAAGACAGAAGGGCTTACTGAAAAATGGGGTAGACGATCTGAATGTCTTACTCTCTTGCCTCAAATTAGTTTGGTAGATTCATTGCAGATGGACGCTCATTTGGTTTTGATACTGTTTCAACAAACGTGGTATGTAGGATTGTTAAATGTCTTTTGGGGCTGTCGATGTTTCCAGTCAAATGTTGATAAAAAGGTAAATTTCTACAAGTTTATGGGTGTTTGCTTTGTGTTACTTCTAACACCAACCAGAAACATCATAACATATCAGAATATGTATCTCTAAGCTTCCGTGATCTATCCTTTTACCCTCAGTCGGTCAGGCATCAGATCAACACATTGACTAGTGTAACCGGGGATCTATGGAGCACTGCCACGTTTCTAAATGCTTGAATAGTAGCATAGGCGTAGCAAGCAGGACATACAATACTAAATCTCAATCTTAGATGAATAACTCTTCTACATCTAAGCACGTCTTATAAGATGCAATCTGACAACATGATCACAGAGAACCAGAGATATCACTTAATCTAATTACAAAATTTAAGTTACTAATCACACAACCTAAGACAACAAATACTCGTAATGTCTACTCGACTCCAAATGATTAACTTACCTAACTACAGAATATTGAAGCAAAGACTATAGGTACCAAAGCATATCCATCTTAAAACTGTAGTGTGTGCTGAGCACTAACACGAAATTGCAACATGAATATCATTTATACAGTGTTTTATTTTCCAAGAAATAACCAGAGGATAACAAAGTGCACAAAAGATAGAAATATAGAGCAACATAAACACTTAATAAAAACCCTCTAAATAAGTCACCATATCAAGGACAAAAGAAACCAGACATATATTTACCTTCTCATGGCAGCATATGCTTTTGAGAGGTTTTGGCATGCCTCAATGGAATCGATGTGATGAGGGCCAAAAGACACATCCATAATGTCCTTAGCAACAGCAAACATTTGTGCCGCCGACTCTGGTCTCTCCAACTCCAAATAAGCAAAGCCCAAGTTGTTATAGATATGCCCAACTCCGAAATACGTGGACCCAAAGCTCTCTTTCAAAGTTTCAGCTGCACTCTCCAAATAAGGTATAGCTTGTTTCGCCCTACCCGTCAACAAAAGTAGCCATCCAATCCTGGCCGATACACTCCCTTCAGAATGTTGTTCTTGGGGTAGCTTCTCTAGCAAAGCAAGTGCTCTTTTTAACAAAGAAATCGCAGTTTCAAACTCATTCATAGTCTCGTACTGCATTGATATCTCCGTATAAGCTTCAGAAACCTCCAACTGCTTTGATTTCTCCTTTTTGTTAAGCACACTACAAGCAATCTCGAAACACCTCTTTGCTTCCACAAACTTTTCTTGATGAACTAATGCCTTACCCATCGTAATCAAAATCAAAGACCGATCCTCGTTGTCCTTCTCCATAGACTGAAAAACCCCCTTCAACGTATTCGTAGCAGCCTCATACTTCCCAAGAGCAATATGCATATTAGCAGCATCTACCTCAGCGCCAAGCAAATCAGAAGTACATCCCGAATTCTTCAAAACCTTTTGCGCCAACCGATTCTCCTCCAAAGCCTTCTCATGCTCCTCCATCCCAGTATAAATAACCCCAAGAAGCCTTCTATCATGAGCAACCTCCACCGAGTTCTCCCCCAACAACCCCAAATGTATCTTCAACGCCTTCAGACAATACGGCAACCCATCCCTAAAGTTCAAATTCGCTACACACGCTTCAGCCAAATCCCTATTAGCATTACCAACATCTCTACTATCCTCTCCGGATAAAAACTCCTTAATCTCCAACGATTTCCGCAAATTATCCAAAGCCTCCTCCCTCCTACCCATACCATTCTTAACATTAGCTAACTCCATCTGAACAGCAAGAAGTATACCCTTAATATCCTTAGCACCATACTTACCATCATTCTCTAACTTAACCAATATATCATTAGCTCTATTAAGAAACCCTAATGCATCATTAAACTTCCTTAAACTACAATTAGCAGAACCCAAAAGTTGTAAAGTCATAGCAACAGGTAAAGAAGAGTTATTTTCAACACTATTATCCAAAACAGCTAATGCTCTATTACCAAAAGATAGAATTTTTCGAGGATCATCACCTTCTCGATTGAGTTGAAGGCCGATTTTCAAGCAAGCTAAACCAAGATCACCTTCATCAAAATTAGCCTCCATAACCTTAAATGCTTCAAGCATTTCCTTAGCCGACTTTGCCGCCTCGAAATCTTGCTCAATTTGTAACCTTTGCTTGATTTTCCTCTGCCTAGAGGGTAAATTTGAGGGAATTCCAACATGGGTATTGTAATTTGGAGATGGGTTTTTGTGAAATTGGTGGGTTTTGTAGGGTTTTTGAATTGGGGAATTGGAAATTGATGATGAAGAAGTTATGGATTGTGTGGTGAAATTGCGAGAAATTGAAATTGATGTTGAGGAAGTTGTAAGTTTGGAGAATGAGATTAAATTGGTGGTTAATCTCTTCATTCTTTACTGTTGTTTGACAAAGAATTCGAAAGCGCGCGGCAGTATTTCGAAAGAAAGGAGAGCAAACCCTTCTCTCTTCTGTAGTGCGGCAGTATTTCAAAAGAATTCGAAAGTGCGCGGTAGATGACAGGGTGAACGAGCGACGATGGTAGTATGGGAGAAGGTGAGCAGAGGTGGCCGACGATGAAGAAGGTGGCAGGCAGTGAGGTGACTGACCGTGGGAGAAGAGAGTGTGTTGAAAAGAATTACGAGAAATATCTGATAGAGTAATGAGTAACTAGTTTAGACCTCGTGCAATAAATGCACGGTATATAGAGTTTTTTTATTTTTAATAAATTAATTCATATTTTTCGTCACTCTATCTTGCTTTAAAAAAAAAGTTGAAATTGATAATCAAGAGAATTGAGTAATGTGCTGAAATGTATTTTAAACAAAATATTATTTTATAACGCATAACTAATGATTTCAAAATTAAATTCTCTTAATTTTTGTTGTCACCTAATTAATAATAGCGAATAATAACGTAGTATGGGTTAAGTCATTCTCAAATAATAACATCAATAAAAGATTTAGCAATTTATAATTCTATATAAATTTTTATTATATTTTAATTAAAAGATTATAGTTTAGACTTAGTGAATAATATAATTTGATGAAAAGATAATAACTTAATGAAATATAATATAATTATTAGTTTCCTTATTTAGTAGATGTAATTAATTGTAATTAGCTTCCATATTTAAAAGATGTTTTTGGAGGGAAAAATTGTGAGATTACCTATTCTTTTAGTATATAGGGGATGAGAAGGGTAATGGTAAACGGGTCAATCAGATCGGGTTTGTAATGTTATCAGGTAGTTTGGGGATGGATCGGGTTATTTCAGGTCTCTGGTGTTGTGTTTTTAAGGTATGTTGATCGGATTATTTTTGGATTAAATGGGTTGGGCTATTTTCGGTCAGAGCATTTTCGGGTTAATGATTAAGCGAGAAAAAACACGTTTTGGATTAGATAATTGATTCTTTATTTTAACGTAAATAATACTAATTGTGATTTTAAATTGGTTATTTCAAGTCTTTTAATTAGAGGTATGTTTTGTCCGTCATTTTTTGTTCGGGTGGTTTCGGATCGGACCATTTTCGATCGGGTCAGTTTGGGTTAACAAAAGCTCGAGTAATGTTTGGGTCGGGTCCGGCCAATTCGAGTTTCAAGTCATATAGGATGGTGTTCCTCGGGTCAATTTTGGATATCGGATTTGCTTTTTCGGGTCAGGTTGATTTTGCCGGTCTAGGTGGTTAATGTTGTACTATATGATGGCACTGTTCTTTTCTAACTAAAGGAAATGAATTAAAGAACTTATGACATGTTATTTTGGACTTTATTTAAGTTCTTATAAGTCCGGTTCAGCTTTATTACGGCCAGTTTAGTTCATCTTAGTTTTATTTCAGATAATTTTCATCCAAAAGAACGGGGCCTTAATAAAACTGAATTGAGTGAAGTAAGAATTAATTTGTGAAGAGATAGGCTAAATTTAACTTATTTGAATTGAATGAAACTGAATTGAAATAAGCACGAATTAAGCCAAAAAAAAAATATATATGTGACTCACTTTTTTTTAGACCTTGACTTATAGTTTAGGTTTGGAAAAAGCTCGATTCATATAATTGAACCAGAATCAGCCCAGTCTTGAGGCCCACTTTTTTGGTATGGCATGAAAAATATGTACTCTATTCTTTTTACGGGTTTATATATAGTATATGAAAATACAAATTAGTGATAGTAAGGAATTAATAAATCAATTGTTATCTAGGAATTAGTTAATTAACTCAACGAGTCATTAACCATGTTACAACTTAAGAAGCAAAATGAAAAAAAAATCATCTTTATTAAGAGTGAAAATTCGTCCATCCAACCACTTACACACATTATGCCCAAAATCATGCACTAAGTTTATTTAAAAGCGATTACACACGCAGAAAGTGAATAAAATTTAAATCAAGTTCGTATATTGACAAGATAATGTTCATAACTTCCCACGCTCAATTTTCATAACAAAGTATTACTCCCTTCATTCCAGTCAATAATTTACACTTACTTTATTTCTCTTTTACAAAACAAAGTAAGTGTAAATAATTCACTAAGACGTATGAAGTATATACTTTAGCAATTAATGAAAATTTTAAAAATGTTATCGATACAAAGGTATAAGCCGACTTAGCCTGAAATGCCCAAAGGCCTGTTTTAGCCGCATAGATCAGGTTTGGACCAATAAAAATTGTCTAAGAACGTGGCCTAGCCGGACAATCCATGCAATTGGGCTGGAATTTATGCTTCAATTTGGCTTAAATCCCGCACTAGCTAGTAGCTACGCCATGATCATCTTTGACACAAATAATCGAAATTACTTTTCCAACTATGTACTTTACTCTTTCACATACACTTTTTCATAAACTTTCCATATCATGCCTTTTCTCCTATACCTAATCAAATTAACTCATGTATATTTTCCTTCTAAAATCGAATCTAAAAATTTGAATAATAGATTATAATTAGGTTTAATTGTTAATTAGTGAAATTATTGTATATAAGTCGACTTAAAGAGCATAAGAGAGGCAACACAATTGTTTTTTCGGGGATTAAAGAGTTTGTGGATGTTGATATGATGAAATAGGGGAATTAGGCACGTGAAGTGTATACAGTGCATACTTGCATTAGGTTTACAGCTTTATCAAATCAAACGGACTCATTGACAGGAAATACTTTACTAGGAAAATTCTTACCGTATTGGTGGTGGTGGTAACCGGAGGTGGTATGGGAAGGGAGGGGAGTAGCGTGATAAGGTAGGGCGATGAGAGGAGGTCGGACAACGATTGGACTGACCAAGGAGGTGGTATCCGGGGACTGACTGACTGGAGGTGGTGTAGGTGGTGAAGGGAGATGAAAAACAGGACAAAAAGAAATCAATTAAGTTAGGGAATTTTAAAAAATGACAAGAGTAAAATTGTAAAAGTCGTATGTGAAAGAGTAAAATCCGTATGTGAAAAAGCACATCCCCAAATAATTTGTGTTTATCCTTTAACGTTATTATTCTCCCGCACTAGCTAAGGAAAGGAAACAAATCAAATCCAAAATTTATTGTTTCCAAAGACCGGACCTAAAAGTTTCGGGCTTGGACCGAACCGAACCCGAAATATTCAATCTGGTCCGGTCTTAGACCTAATTGGACCGAAAACTATGATCTGTTACTAATACTTATGCACTAATTGAATTTATTTTCGCCAAATCAAACATAATAAATAATCAAATTATCGTTTTTGATTTAAATAATCTAAGAATATTGAGTTTTTAATGTCTTTTGAAGGTAAATTAGTAAACTATTTCTAAAAATTATAAAGAATAACCTTAAAAAACATCGTATTCGGCCTTTTCGGTCCGGACCTAAAATAACAGGTCTTGGACCAAACCGGACGAAGACCAAAACCTAGAAAATTCGGTCCGGACCTAAAGGTGCTCAGCCCTAGCCTTTGTAGTGTAGTCTTTGGATGAAGCGCCACGGGCACTCACCTTCAGTTGCTGCAACAGTTGACGTGCTTCCTTAAGCTCGTCTTCTGCACCGAGTCCATGACTCTCCCACGCATCCACCACCTTTTGTTGGAACTCTATTGCGAGGGGATAGCTGTCATTGAACAAACAAGCTTTAAGTATACAGATCTAGGGAAAAGTTCCATAAACTAATTCCCCACTGTTTTTACTACTTTTTAAGATAACCTCGTCATTCACAAATTCAGCGAACAAACTGTCAATCTAACCATAAATTTATAACCACAGGTGAGTTTTTTATACTCGGTAGGCTTTGGTGGCCCAACACATCTCAACACCACAAGAGTATCAGGCACGGAGTAGGGGTAATTAAGTGTACAACCAGCACAACGGTACAAGAGCAAACGTTAGTTTAACCGATAAAGTTATCGTTGAGTTACAGTTCTCATAACTCACAAGTCATACTCCGTAGCTCATAAGTCATGATATGTGCTCAAAGTCAAAACCGTCACACCCCTTTTGGTGCCGTTTCAACAAAATTCCAGAAAGGCAACAAGAGTAGCATCTAGCAAGCCAACCTAAAAGACTCAAACAGCAACAATCACTTAAAAGCTCAACTCACTTGCAGTATCAGTAGGTAAACTATTGCCTTAAAACACAAATTTCATTCAGAAATAGACCTGAACGGTATGTATGGGATGACATAGGGTCGGGCCACACAGTCTCACCACTGAGAGACTATCGTGGCAAGAAGAACAATCGAGCATGATCACTAGAAGGGAAAAAAAAAAAAAACAATTATCCGGAACTGTTTTTAAATTTGATGAAATATAATACCCAAAAGCTGATGTTTCAACATTGAAATTTGTTTTCAAAATTCAGCAGACTAGTTTGCTTATAAACAGAAACTAGTTTGCTCATAATCAGAAACAAGTATTAGCATTCAGGTCATCAAAAGCCTTTCAGAATAACTAAAAGCTAATTACAAAATATTGAAGAAAAGACCATAGGTACCAAGGCACGTCCATCTTAAAACTCGTGTGTTCAACGCAGCTAACACGAAATTGCAACATTAATGTCATTTACAGCGTTCCCTTTTCCAAGAAATAACTAGAGGATGGCAAAGCGCACAAAAGATAAATAAAAAATAGAGCAACATAAACCACTTAATAAAAAACCCTCTGAATAAGGCAGCATATAAGGCCCAAGGGCAGTAGAAACCTTTTGCAAGTTTGAAAATTTGCAATTTTTCTTTCTAGTTTACCTGAAACCGGGGGCGGTTGCCCCAAGCAATAAAACTTTGAATTTTTTTAGAATTGCGGTTCTTTTTCTTAGTTCTAGTTGACCGTATTCCATGAATAGTTCGCCTTGCGTGAAAAATTTCGCCCCATAGCTAAAAGTATAGGTTCAGCTACTGATTGGGGGTGTGTATCGTAGAAGTATTGTTTCTTGCTGTTTCTGTGATTTTTTTATGTCGGTTTGAATTGTTTTTCTTCATTCCTATCATATCGGCTACTTCCTCGGTCCATTAATAAACAAGTCGGCTTCTTTTGCACGGGAATTCAGGAGCACTCTAGATAAAAATGAAGGTGACCAACGTCCTGTTATTTTGTACTTCAGTTGTAATTTAAGTACGTTCTGTTAGTTTCCGTCCAAAGACAAGACCTAATTTTATGCTCCAAAATTCTCGTTCAAAAAAGAAGCTTATTTATAGTGTAAGTTGGGTTCGCTCTGAATGAGTGGATCCGAAATCATATTATCATAATTCATAAACAGCACCCAAAACAAGAAGGATTCAGGAGGACAGTTTATTTATAGACATTGCAAAAGAAACGGGGTCCTTTGACAAAGGGATTGTCATGTTTGTGTCTCCTAGAATTGGGTAATTGTGTAACTTCGTTATAATGTGGTTCAAGATCAGCATCCTAACTATATTCTTCATCTTATGTTAAAGCTCATCAAGCTGTTATACTGAAACGGATAAAAATGATCAACCACCATACTTATGTTCAGCACCACTTAAGGTGCACATATAAGGAAATAACCAGAGGATGGCAAAGCGCATAAAAAAGATAAATGAAAAAAAATAGAGCATCATAAACCACTTAATAGAAACCCTCCAAATATCAAGGACAGCAAAAAACAGACATAAATTTACCTTTTCATGGCAGCATATGCTTTCGAGAGGTTTTGGCATGCCTGAATGGAATCGTTGTGATGAGGGCCAAGAGACACATCCATAATATCCTTAGCAGCAGCAAACATTTGTGCGGCCGATTGTGGTCTTTCTAATTCCAAATAAGCCATGCCCAAGTTGTTATAGATATACCCAACTCCAAAATGCTTGGACCCAAAGCTCTCTTTCAAAGTTTCTGCCGCACTCTCCAAATAGGGTATAGCTTGTGTCACCTTGCCCGCCAACAAAAGAAGCCATCCTATCCTGGCCGATACACTCCCTTCAGAATGTTGTTCTTGAGGTAGCTTCTTTAGCAAAGCGTGTGCTCTCTTTAACAAAGAAATCGTAGTTTCGATCTCATTCATATTCTCATACTGCATTGATATCTCCATATACGCTTCAGAAACCTCCAACGGCTTTGATTTCTCCTTTTTGTCAAGCACACTACAAGCAATCTCAAAACACCTCTTTGCATCCGCAAACTTTTCCTGATGAACCAACGCCTTACCCATAGTAATCATAATCAGAGCCCGATTCTCACTATCCTTCTCTGCAGACTGAACAACCCCCTTCAACATATTCATAGCAGCCACATATTTCCCAAGAGCAATAAGCGTATTAGCAGAATCAATCTCAGCACGAACCAAATCAGTTTTACTCCCCCAATTCTTCAAAACCTTTTGCGCCATCTGATTCTCCTCCAACGCTTTCCCATGCTCCTCCAACCCATTATAAATAGCCCAAAGAAGCCGTCTATCATGAGCAACCTCCACCGAGTTCTCCCCCAACACCCCCAAATGTATCTCCAACGCCTTCAAACAATACGGCAACCCATCCTTAAAGTTCAAAATCGCAACACACGCTTCGGCCAAATCCCTATTAGCATTACCAACCTCTCTACTATCCTCCCCCATTAAAAACCCCTTAATCTCCAACGAATTCCGTAAATTATCCAAAGCCTCCTCCCTCCTACCCATAGCAGTCTTACAATTAGCTAACTCCAACTGAACAGCATCAAGTATAGGCAAAATATCCTTAGCACCATACTTACCATCATTCTCTAACTTAACCAATATCTTATTAGCTCTATTAAGAAACCCTAATGCATCATTATACTTCCTTAAACTATAATTACTAGAACCCAAAAGTTGTAAAGTCATAGCAACAGGTAAAGAACAATTATCTTCAGCATTATCAAAAACAACTAATGCTCTATTAGCAAAAGATAGAATTTTTTCAGGATTCTCACCTTCTTGATCAAGTTGAAGGCCAATTTTCAAGGAAGCTAAACCAAGATCACCTTCATCAAAGTTAGCCTCCATATTCTTAAAAGCTTCAAGCATTTCTTCAGCCGACTTTGCCGCCTCGAAATCTTGCTCAATTTGTGACCTTTCCTTGATTTTTCTGTGCGTAGAGGGTAAATTAGAGGGAATTGCAACATGGGTATTGTAATTCTGAGATGGGTTTTTGTGAAATTGGTGGTTTCTGTAGGGTTTGTAGAATAAACCCTTGGAATTTGAGCAGGGTTTTAGGTTGTGATTGATACATGGTTTTTGAATTGGAGAATTGGAAATTGATGATGATGGAGTTGTGAATTGAGTGGTAAATTTGCGAGAAATTGAAATTGATGTTGAGGAAGTTGTGATTTTGGAAACTGAAATTAATTTGGTGGTTAATTTCTTCATTTTTGCTCTTGCTTGGCAGAGAATTCGAAAGTGCAGCCTGCAGTATTTTTCATGAGATGGCTTAGCCGCAGCCCGCAGAGTTGCGTGCCCGAACCGATCTAACCCGATTATTTTTCGTAGTTTCTTTTTTATCTATACCCGTTTTATTATTTTATGTTCTTTTTCCGTTTCATACTCTTTTTAAAAAAAACATGAAAATGTTACGAAATATCTTTAAATATTATAGGGATGTCCATATATTACCATATCTTTAAGAGAAATTCTGTTACCATATTACTATGTACTCTTGCACTATATATACCGCTTACGTGAATAAAACTCATAACTTTTCTGGTCTCTACATTCTCTCTATAACTCTCTATTTTCATAACAAACTTATCAGCACGAGTTTAGCACGAATCTCTAACCCTATTTTAAGTTCTCATTCACCAGAAGAGGTAAGATCTAGTTCTTAACACTTATAAAAAAATTAAGTCCGCCATGTATTGTTTGCCTAACTACATACATATACACTACATGCCTATATAATCAAAACATATGTCTAAACATAATCCATGTATAACCATGACATCATAATATATGTCACGTACGTTTAATTATTTGTAGTATCCATCATATAGACGTGTGTTTATATAGCTTAACTTATGACATAACACGCATCTCGATAATCTTACGTCGTTCATGATTTGTAAAACTTGCATTAATCTTAGGTTTTACCTTGATTATGTTTCGTTGTTTTATTTGTATACTGTATTTCGTTTTAATCGTATTATATTAACTTGGTTTATTTTCTTGATAGTTTAATCACGTCGAATTTGACCAAACTTAATTTTGCGGCCTTGAATATCTCTAAAAATAATTATTCTGAATGGATGTTAGATGCCGAGATGCATCTTTAAGTCTATGCCCTTGGAGATGCTATTAAAGTGGGGAATACAGCATCCGAACAAAATAAGGCCAAGACTATGATTCTTCTCCGTCCTCATCTCCATGAGGGACTCAAATTTGAGTATTTGACGGCGAAAGATCATTTGATCTTATGACAAAATCTGAAAGAAAGGTATGACCATCTTACAACAGTAATTATTCCTAAAGCAAGATATGACTGGATACACCTAAGGTTAGAGGATTTCAAATTGATTTCTGATTATAATTCAGTCATGTTCAAAATTACTTCACAGTCAATTTTATGTGGAGAAAAGGTATCTAACGCGGATATGTTGGAAAAAACATATCAAACATTTCATGGTTCACAATTGCTCTTGTCGCGGCAATATTGTGAGAGAGGTTTTAAAAAATACTCTGAACTATAGTTTCATGCTTCTTGGTGGCTGAATAAAATAACGAAATCCTGTTAAAAACCACCCGTCCCGTCCTTTGCACTGATCCATTCCCATAAATGAAATGCAACAGCTTCTGGTCCATTCCCTATAGTGAATGCGACAGATAAATATTCGGGTCACACTAGAGGTAGTGGCCCTGGACGTGGACGAGGACGAGGCAATTTTTGTGGTGGTAGAGGTGGAAAATTTAAAAGATCACATTCTCACCGAAAGGGGGAATAAAAAGATCGTCCACATGATAAGATAAAGAAAGTTGGTGAAAATCAATGTCACCGTTGTGGTAGTACAAGACATTGAATTAATACTTGTCGTACGCCTCAACATCTTGTTGATCTTTACAAGCAGTCTCTGAAAAATAACAAAGAGAAGAATCTAGAAGCAAATTTTGCTGCTGAGCATGAAAAGTTTGAGACGAGTTATACTGATGGTGATAATTATTCAGGTACCTGAAAACATCGCTTGACATCCTTGAGACGACGTAGCCCAAGTTGATTGATTAGCTTCTCAAATGTCTTGCTCGGAAATGCCTTGGTAAAAACATGTGCGAGATTTTCACTAGAGCGGATTTGTTGAACCCTAATGACACCATCTTTTTATCACCATCAGCATAATTCGTCTCAAACTTTTCATGCTCAACAGCAAAATTTGCTTCTATATTCTTCCCTTTGTTATTTTTCAGAGACTGCTTGTAAAGATCAACAAGATGTTGAAGTGTATAATAAGTATTAATCCAATGTCCTGTACTACCACAACGGTAACATGGATTTTCACCAGCTTTCTTTATCTTATCATGTGAACGATCTTTTTGTTCCCCCTTTCAGTGAGAATATGATCTTTTAATTTTTTCACCTCTACCACCATGAAAATTGCCTCGTCCACGTCCACGTCCAGGCCAACTACCTCTAGTGTGACCCGAATATTTATTTGTCGTATTCACTAAGGGAATGGATCAGAAGCTGTCGCATTCACTTTTGGAAATGGAGCAGTGCCAATAGGACGAGACTGCTCTAATGAAAATCTCGCAGATGTTTTTACCAAGGCACTTCCGAGCAAGACATTTGAGAAGCTAATCAAATCAACTTGTGTTACGTCGTCTCAAGGATGTCAAACGATGTTTTAATGAGGGGGAGTAAATACGCGGTGCACTCTTTTTCCCTTAGCCATGGTTTTGTCCCACCGGGTTTTCCAAACAAGGTTTTTAACGAGGCAACACCTAGTGCGTATTACGGAAATAGCCATGGTTTTGTCCCACCGGGTTTTCCAGACAAGGTTTTTAACGAGTCAACACCTAATACGTATTACGGAGATCGTTGTGCTCTTTTTCTTTATTAGATTTTTACTCTTTTTCTAGTAGAGTAAAAATAACGGAAGTATTGGAACAATGGTATTCTTTCTCGTTTACATGCAAAGGATTCCCTTATAGATTAAAAATATTGAACAGTGAAGTTGAGTTAACTTGAATACGCTAAATTGAACCGAATTTGATGTGTATTCAAAAGACTGTTGCACGTGGGCAAGATCGGAAAAGGTGAGTTCCATGTTCTTGTACATGTTTCGTCTCTTGAATCCTGTTAGAGGCTTGGTTTATGGGTTTCGTGGCGACTAATTGTAATGGTAAAGCCAAAATATATCTCTATGTTAATAAATGGCGGCGGTGATACATTTTAACATTAATGCAGAACACACCAAATAGGTGAAGCAGAACAAAGAGCAAATCAGTTAGGTTTTGCTTATATTACTTTAATCCTCATACATTCACTATGAAACTCAAATAACAGCTGCTATTGAGAGAACATCTTCCTCCAGTTAGGTCCTGCAAAATGTTTCTCCTCCGTAGAAGGAAGGAAGAAAATGCAAGCGCTTAGAATCTTAGATCAACGGTATCTGAACAACTTCTTTCAGCTACCACAAAACAATCACTACTATAGTCCTCTCTCATCCCCTTCATTCTACCTTTTGCGGATCTATGCATCCCATAGCTTAAAAAGTACTAGAACAAAGCATGAAACAACAAATAGGCGCCAAACATATGAGCTAAATTACACTCAGCAAATCCGAAAGCTCCCAAATAGGCGCAATACCTGAAATTCAGTCTAATTGCTTTGAAACTTCCCACCGTTTGCAACCAGTGTTGTTCAGACCAAGGCATATGCATTTTAAGAGCAATCATGAAGCAGAAAAAAATCGAAGGCACTTGATTTGCGTTTAACTTACAAGCGAATGCACACTCAGCTAATACATCCTAACCAATGACTCTTACTACTGTATCTAGACACAAGACAAAAGCACGCTACGGTGCTACACTGCTACCGAACTTCAAAACTGAAACTGGGAGAAGGGGGTTGACCAATTCTGTGACGGTGATGGAATGATAAGGATCAATTCTGCTCTTGATTTTGATTAAGCACATGAATATATAGTTACATGTTTGGGAGATAAAGAGTCCCACTAACGGCTAATACATAAGATAAAGGCAAAAAGCTTGCTCCCTGAACTTCGGTACAATGGACCAGTGCTTAATTGTGCTAAGAAGTGGCATCTCTGAGATTTTTTATGAACTTTCGACAGAGAGCCAAAATTGAGAAATCCAATTGCTCTAACATTAGAAATCCTCAAAATTGCTAAATAGTCAAAATTGACAAATCCAATTGAACATCTGAAATCCATGAACTTACAGACCCAGCATTTCATCAACCAAAATGTCAACAAAATGATATCCTTCCGACAGATTATTACAAAGTAGTACAAAGTAACTAAATGCCCCTTAAATAGGCTATAATGACTTGGGAAAGAAGAAATAAAAGAGATAAATAACTAAGCTACCCTTTAGTCTAAAATTGGTGTGTATCAATACCCGCCTCTTGAAACCGTCCTTGATGCTTGAAGGAAGACGTACCATAACACATTCCAAGTTGCAGAATTGTCACCATACCATCACTAACTTGTATCACAAATAACCCTCCCGGATCAAATACAAATATTTGGTAATCCTTGACCTTGCTCATTGGCTGCTCCACTTAAAAGGGATGTGAGCTATGCTAGGTCCATAGAACATCACAGCCTTTTTCGTTCTATGATTAGACTCCAAATAATGAGTAGGTAGATTTATCTTTTTTATGCTTTTACTTTTGCTTCTCGACTTTTTCTTCATACTAAAATGAAAAGAGGGTGCACAGCAATGGTTCAACTGACTATACCTATAGTTGAAACCTGTAGAACTTCTTGTTCGAGTAGGAAGATTTGGGTTCTTATCGTTCCCTCTCTTCTTCGATAATAAGTTCAAGATCACGGATTGATAAAAATGCCTCTTCATTCTATTGTACTCAGCAAAGTTACTGCCTAAGCATACTTTTTTGTATCTATACTTCTTTGGTTTTTCCAACTCTTTTTCTTGCATAGAAGAATGTAATGATTGCAAATACCGGGATTTTAGTAGTACACGGCATGCTGACTTCTTTTTGAGTAAGACCAACCATTCCCTCTTCTTTTTGAGATGGCGTAAATATGCCTTCTTCCATTCGGAGTTGCTTCTGCGATTATAAGGTGTCCTTATTTGTGGACCATAGCTGTCATTGAATAAACAAGCTTTTAAGTGTACGGATTTAGGGAAAAGTTCCATAAACTGATTCCATACAGTTTTAACGATAACGGCTACTATCTCAATTCTCAACATAAGTAGCCAAAACTAAATCTGATATGTAACATTTGTTCACATCATCAACACGAGAAATAATGGTTTTCAGATATTCAAGTCCAGCTAGATAGTTTTATGCCACTCGTTCTTTTAAATAATGGAAGGGTATGCCCCTAAAGGCCTTAATTACCTTAAGAACCCTGAGGGAAACACCTCGTACAGCAGTTAGTACCCCAAAGGAAATTGCTCTCAAATACGATAGGAGTTAACACAAAAAGATCCGCATAATACTTAACATGATCTGTTTCCGTAGCTTGTAAGTTGCAAACTTGTAACTTACATGGTCATAATTAATCACTAAATAACTTCGGCCACGTGTTTTGTAATAAAGTTTATGTTTTACACACTGATGCTCAAAGTTAAACTGATACATGTAATAGGCGTAATAATTGGCCTCTACGACTACTACACAACTCTTGTTCGTGATTGAGACGGATACCCTGGGTGAATTGATGAGCAGAAGCAAAAATATAACCTTCACTGATTGCAAACTTCCTAACCATCTTTTCAAATACGAAAAGAAAGGTCAATTGTAAAACAAAAGTCATTTCGGTTTCGCATGCAACGAATTCAGTCAAATGAAAAAATAACACCACAGAATGTGGAAACTCATTAGTTCAGAATTAAACCCCAACTCGCTCCCACAACTATTAACAACCCTAACCCGCTCTAACAATATCACCACGGAATGTGGAAACTCATTAATTCAGAATTAAACCCCCAACAGTTCAGAATTAAACCCCAGCAGTTCAGAATTAAAACCCAACCCGCTCCTACAACTAACAACCCTAACCAATCTCGCAATATCACCACAGAATGTGGAAACTCATGAGTTCAGAATTAAACCCCAATCCGCTCCCACAACTAACAGCCCCAATTCCTTCCCGAATTAAACCCCAACCCGCTCCCGCTCCCACAACTAACAACCCTAACCCGCTCTCGCAATATCACCACAGAATGTGGAAACTCATCAGTTCAGAATTAAACCCAAACCCGCTCCCACAACTAACAGCCCCAATTACTTCCCCAATTAAACCCCCAACCCGCTCCCACAACTAACAGCACCAATTCCTTCCCCAATTAAACCTCAACCCGCTCCCACAATCCGCTACCACGACTAACAACCCCAACCCGCTCTCGCAATATCAGAATATGCAGAATATTCATCTCTACGCTTCCATGATCCATTTGGTTCGTTTCGTTCGTACAATCCCAACATCTAAGCACATCTTAACAACTAACAAGATCTGATTGAACATCCAAAACATGTAACATTACAAGATGCAATCTGACAACATAAACACAGAGAATCACAGATATCACACAATCTAATCACAAAATTATTTTAAAGCAACTAATCACAAAATTATTTTAAAGCAACTAATCACACAACCTAACACAGTAAATAAGTCAGCATATCGCAGAAAACAGAGATAAATTTACCTTGTCACGGCTTGAAGTAACAGACCTAAATTTCCCGGTGCTTGTACGGGAATTGAAGCAAGGGTATTGAAATTCTGAGACGGGTTTTTGAGAAAATGGTGGATTTTGTTGGGTTTGTAGAATAACCCATTTGAATTTGAGCAGAATTTTAGGTTTTGAATTGGGGATTTGGAAATTGATGATGATGAAGAATTTGTGATTTGAGTGGTAAAATTGCGAGAAATTGAAATTGAAGAAGTTGTGATTTTGGATGATGAGATTAATTTTGTGATTAACGTCTTCATTTTACTTTTGTTTGACAGAAATCGAAAGAGTGGTAAAGAGATGAAACACTTCTCTAGGGTTTTGATTTATAAGTGATCACGAGAAATGGGCTTAGTTGCTTAGAGTTACTGGCCCGAATCGATCCAACCCGATTTTTTTTCGGAGTTGCTTTTTTATGTACACGTTTTAGTATTTTATGTACTTTTTTTTCCTTTACATTTTCTTTGGAAAATACGATAAAAAATTTTCTAAATCAAAGCATTCCTAAATTCATAAATTATGTAGTTTATTATTTTATACATTAAACAAGTAATTAGTCTAATTTCATCAACAAGATGAGAAATCACTTTACAAGTCTTTTAAATTTCTGAAAAATAAGGGAAGCGTTTAATATAAATAAAATAATTTATAAGTGGATCGTGGTGAACTTTTAATTGTATCTAGAAATTCATTACATATTAGGAAATTCTTGTTACTGTAGTATAAAGGGAACGAGTTTTAAATAGTTGAGTAAACGGTCTAAGCCTCTTTTCAATTTGACATGAATGCGACATTCATACTAATAATTGTGTCTTTATTACCTTTTATACGATTGTCTTTATGTAGTAAGAGCCGTAGCATTACCTATCTTTACTTATGAGCACATTTTCTAAACGGTTCATAATTTAACTTAATGCTCATATGATTATCCACGAGTTCACAACTAGTAATTACCATTAAACACGGATTCATTCCACGATTTAATCAGATTAGTTAGTGTATAGTGTATACGAACTACTTAATCAGTGGAGGACCTTAATACAGCCCGAATTCTTTCCCCAATTAATCTCTCGACTTCTGAGAGTGTAAGGCTGCTGCACACCTTGAATATTTTCAGCAGATGCTCATTTGCTGGTTTACCCTGTTGAGTACAGAAAAAGGAAAAGAGCAACTCAAGCGCGCACAAATAAACACAAAAACTTGTATGAGACTCTCACATATGAGACCAAACCCGCTAACCCTGACCTCAACAACAACAACAACAACAACAACAACAACATCAGAGCCTTAATCCCAAAATGATTTGGGGTCGGCTGACATGAATCATCTTTTCGAACCGTCCATGGGTGAACCCTGACCTCAAGAGTACTTTAAATCAGGCAACAGCACATCATGGCACTCGTCCTTTCCAAACAAGTAAGCAGTATAGGTGAGACGCACAGGGAAGCTGTGGCAGTTCGATAAAACATGATGCGCAAATGGAAATCTACTTAAATGTCGCAATAAGTGGAGGCAAAGCCCCAAGCAGAATATCATCAGAGCACCAAGATGATAGAGGAACTCTGTTTTCAGGCTGAGGCTATGTTCCTTTGACTCGCCAACACGGTGTTAAGAGTGTCAGGCTCGGGTATTATATGACAATGTTTCTTACTTTTTGACCCAAAGTGAAGTGTAAACATTCATGTCAGAATATCTACACATTGAATAGTGCAACCAGAAAATCGCAATATATCAGAATATATATCTTAAGGCTTCCATGATCCATCCTATTACCCTCAGGCCTCGCCTCAAATCTATACATTGACTACTGCAAGCGGGATTGCATACAGAATTAAATCAATCGACTCAAATACACCTGCAAACTGAAAAACATAAGCATAAGAAAAATTGCATACAGAATTACATTATCAATTACAGGATAATTTTTACTAACATTACTCTTGAGGACATCTGATCTGAAGAGATGTTGAATCAGAGAAGCCTGGTCCAAATGGAACACATGCTGCTTCCACTGGAGCTTCCCAACATACAACACATGATGACCACGATCCCGCTACATCTTAATTCAGGAGATTGTGTACTGCTTTTTATTCTAGCCATTTTAAACACATTATATCAAAAATCATGCACTAAGTTTGTTTAAAAGCAATCACACCAAGCAGAAAGTAAATAAAAACTACGTCAAGTTCATATATTGACAAGATAACATCCATAACTTCCCACGTACAATCTTCATCACAAACTACGGAGTACTATCTAATTCAGTAGTTAATCGAGATTTCAAAGGTATTATCGATACAAAGGGTATAACCCCGAATTAGCCCGCATACATCAGGTTTGGACCAACAAAAACTGTCTTTGAACTTAACTAGAGTGCTTGAGACAACTTTCTTTTAATTTAACCAGATTGCTTGGGACTGCTGGGTTGAGGAACCTGCAAGCCTCTCCTAGCAGCTCTGTACGCCCAGTACGGTAGAGGCAGAGCTTTTGTAGGGAAATCTTTGGATGAAGCGCCGCGAGCAATCGCCTTCAGTTGCTCCAAAAGTTGGCGTGCCTCCCTAAGCTCGTCTTCTTCACTACTTCCATGACCCTCCCAATCCACTGCCTTTTGCTGGAACTCTATTGCAAGGGGATACCTGCCATTGAATAAACAAGCTTATAAGTGATAATAGCTACTACTATCTCAATTCTCCACATAAGTAGTCAAAACTAAATCTGATACTTATGTAACATTTGTTCACATCGCCAACACGAGAAAAAATGGTTTCCAGATAAACTGATGCTGAAGGTTAAACTGATACATGTGATAGGCATAATAATATATTGGCCTCTACTTCTACTACACAACTCTTCTTCGTGATTGAGACGGACACCCTAGGTGAAATGATGAGCAAAAGCAAGAATATAACCATCACTGGTGGCAGACTTCCTAACCATCTTTTCCAACACAAAATAAAAGGTCATTTGTAAACAAAAAAGTCATTTCGATTTCGCATGTAATGAATTCGCCATAGCTTATTGAATTGAGCGGGATCCAGGTCAAATAAAAAAATAATACCAAAGAATGTGGAAAGTCATTAGTTCAGAATCAGGGTTGGGGGAATAGACCCCAGATAGGTCAATTCTAGTAAATATTAAGGGCGTGCAACGTTCGGTTCTACGTTCTACAGGTCAGTTCAAGGTTCATAGTAGAATTGTTTTTCGCCCACCAAATGATAAAAAAGTAGGGATCTTATCTTAGGTATGCCATATTTCAAGGGTACACCTCATAATCTCAGATGGGTGTTATTCGGGGCACCTGAAGGCAATCATTTTCCTGAGAAATTTACCAGTGTGTTTCCCCCAACCCGCTCCCACAACTAACAGCCCCTATTCCTTCCCCAATTAATCTCTTGACTTCTGAGAGTGTAAACCACTTACCTTTTCAACTGTTCCTGCAGTCTTAATATTTTGGAAAACATGCTCTGGTGGTTTAATTAGGTGCATATTAACACAACGAAATGCTAGGTAAGAACAGGTTTGGTTCTTCAGACTTGCTAGATGTGTATTTGAATCTATAAGAATCATTGGACCATTAGTGAGAGAAAAAAAAAAGCCGAAAGGCTGGGAAATGGGGGTAAATGATCTGAATGTCTTATTCTCTTGCCTCAATTTAGTTTGAATGATCCAATGAAGATGGACGCTCATTTGATTTTGAAACTGTTTCAACAAACGCGGGATTGTTCAATGTCTAATGGGGCTGTCTATTTTCCACTTTCCAGTAGAAACTCGATGAAAAGTAAACTTCTACAATCTTGTAGGGGTTTGCTATGTGTTACTTCTAGCAACCACCAAAAAATCGTATTATATCAGAATATGTATCTCTAGGCTTCCATGATCTACATATTGATTAGTGCAAGCGGGATTCATGGAGCACTGCCACATTTCTAAATGCTTGAATAGCATAGCCTTAGCAAGCAGGACATACAATAATAAACCACAGTCTTAGATGAATAACTCTTCTACATTGTCGCTTTTCATTCCCTTTGATTCATCCCCTTTGTAGTTTGTACATTCCCAACAAATAACCACAGGATGGCAAAGCGTGCAAAAGATAAATATAGAGCATCATAAACCACTTAATAATAACGCTCTAAATAAGTCGGCATATCAAGGATAGCAGAAAACAGACATAAATTTACCTGTTCATGGCAGCATATGCTTTTGAGAGGTTTTGGCATGCCTGAATGGAATCATTGTGATGAGGGCCGAGAGACGATGCATCCATAATGTTCTTGGCGGCAGAAAACATTTGTGCAGCCGATTGTGGTCTCTCCAACTCCAAATAACCCACGCCCAAGTTGTTATAGATATACCCAGCTATGAAATGCTTGGTCACAAAGCTCTCTTTCATAGTTTCAACCGCTCTCTCTAAGTAAGGCATAGCCTCTGTTACCTTATCCGTCAACAAAAGAAGGAATCCTATCCTGCCTAACACACTCGCTTCAAAATGTTGTTGGTCGGGTAACTTCTCTAACAAAGCGAGTGCTCTCTTTAACAAAGAAATCGCATTTTCAAACTCATTCATAGTCTGATACTCCATCGCTATCTCCATATATGCTGTAGAAACCTCCAACGGCTTTGATTTCTCCTTTTTATCAAGGACACTACACGCAGTCTCCAAACACCTCTTTGCATCATCGAACTTTTCCTGAAGAACCAACACGTTAGCCATACTAACCAAAACACGGGTACGATTCTCACTATCCTGAACAACCCCCTCCAATGTATTCATAGCATCCTCATACATCCCAAGATCAATGTAGATATTTGTAGCATCAATTACAGCATGAAGCAAATCAGAACTACATCCACAATTCTTAAAAACCTTTTGCGCCAACCGATTCTCATCCAACGCTTTCTCATACTCCTTCATGCCAGCATAAATAAGCCCAAGAACCCGTCTATCACGAGCAACCTCCACAGAGTTTTCCCCCAACAACCTCAAATGTATCTCTAACGCCTTCAAACAATACAACAACCCCTCCTTGAAGTTCTTAATCCCGACAGACGCTTCAGCGAATCGCCTATTAGCATTACCAAACTCCCTACTCTCCTTCTCCTCCAATGACAACTCATTATTCTCTAACATTTTCCTCAACTTATCCACAAGAGCCTCCCTCATACTCTCAGTATGAACTACAGGCTTACCATCATTCTCTAACTTAACCAATATCATTTTAGCTCTATTAAGACAATCTAATGCATCATTAAACTTCCTTAAACGATTATAAGTAGAACCCAAAAGTCGTAAAATCATAACAATATATAAAGAACATTCCTTTTCATCTTGTTGATCAAAAACAGATAATGCTCTATTAGCAAAAGATAGAATCTTTTCAGGATCCTTACCTTCTTTATCAAGTTGAAACGCGATTTCCATGCAAGCTAAACCAATATCACCTTCATCAAGGTTCTCCATTTTCTTAAAAGCTTCAAGCATTTCCTCAGCCGACTTCCCCGCCTCGAAAATATGGGGTAATTCCGACATGGCTACTGTAATTCTGAGATGGGTTGTTGTGGAATTGCTGGGTTTTTAGGGTTTTGTAGGGTTTGTAGAATAAACAATTGGGGATTGTTTACTCAAATGTTGGACGTTTAATTTATTTATTTTTTTTGAATTTATTGTTTCTAAAGTGGAGGAGACGATCAATCCGAACTTTATGGTTTCTAGAGTGGACCCGACCCGAACCCAAGAATGTTGCAACCCGAAACCAACTCGACCCGGCCCAATAACAACTCGTGATCCGATAGGACCCGATAATCAATGACCAAACCCAAACCAAAACCAAAACCAAACCCGGCCCGATGTTGACCCGACCTAATATTGATCCAATTAAATTGATGACTCGGCTATATTTAAGATTAATATTGATAAAAATGAAAGTGATTTTGTGTTTATATTGATATATTTGACTTAATAATGAAGTGATTAAACCAACTAATACTTTAGAACTAAATTTTAGTGGTAAAAAATTGAAGTACTACGATAATATAATTGAATCCGAACTGATAAATCATTTTGTCCCGAAATGATCCGACTCTAAGGCTGTGCGATGGGTCGGGCCAGTGCGGGCTGGGCTGGCGGTTTGTAGCCCAAGCCCATGCTAATTAAGGTACGGGTTGGGTCCGGCCGGTCTGGGCTCCATATTGTCTGGCTGGAGCCCAAGCCCATATATTTTTTTTGCATTATTTTTAAAATCTTTACGGGCCAAGCCAGACAAGCCAAAAAAATCTTTGGCACTGGCCCGGCCCAGCCCGGATAGAGGGCGGGCTGCCACGTGGGCTGGTCGGACTAGAAAAAATTGGCCCACTGATGCGGGCTGGGCCAAGCTGGCCCACACTGTTTAACAAGCCTACCCGACCCGAACCTAACAACACAACATCCCAAGTAATCAAATTTCCGTCTTATTAAACGTTTAATTAGGTATTTTTATGAATTTACTGTATCTAACGTGGATACTTCTACGCCATAAAGGTCTAGAGGACAAATGAACTTATCATATTTGTGATTTGTTGATGATGTGCGGGATTTAGCATATCCCTTAATTAAAGGTCATTATATATCTATGGTGGTAATTGTTTCTATCTTTAAACAACAACGATTCTAAAACATCACCGATGGGGTTCAATTATACACATTTTTTGAAGCTATTAATCGTTATTTTACTATTGATAATATACATATAATCTCTCTTTTTGCATTCATCCACAATTGGGGAATACAATAGCGAGATCTAACAAAAGAGCAAACAATAGAAAAACTAGTTTATTTTCGTGGTAAAAGAAGCTTTAACCTAATTCTTTGAAAACCTAACCATACAACATCCCAAGTAATCAAATTTCTTCCATGAAATGATAATTTTACGAGGAGTTGTAAACTTGTAATGTTCTCTACTTCTCTTGTTGGGTGCCGAGAACAGGGTAAATAAATAGATTTTCATGGTGTATGGTAATTAGATCCATAATGACTTTAGAATGAACCTCAAAATATTTTATACTCCTATATAAAACCAAAAAAACTTATATTTGACGGGATGCCCTAAAGAAATAGTGACAATTTCACTAGGAAATAATAAATAAAACAACCGTGTATCACTAAGACGTCTGACAAATCACACACTAGAGTGCCACTGAGACAACTTAACTTGGAAAAAACAAGTTTAGTCATAAAAACATAAAGTGCCTGACACAACTTTCTTTCAATTCCACCGGAATCCTAGGGACTGCTGGATTGAGGCGGCAGTAAAGTTCGGTAGAGGCAGAGCCTTTGTAGAGTAATCTTTGGATGAAGAAGCGCCACAAGCACTCGCCTTCAGTTGCTCCAAAAGTTGACGTGCTTCCCTAAGCTCGTCTTCTGCACTATGTCCACGACTTTCCCATGCATCAACTACCTTTTGCTGGAACTCTATTGCAAGGGGATAGCTGTCATTGAATATACAAACTTTTAAGCATACAGATTTAGGGGAAAATTCCACAAACTCATTCCATGCTGTTTTAACGATATTAGCTACTATCTCAATTCTCAACATTAGTCAAAACTAAATCCGATATGTAAAATCAGTTCACATCGTCAGCATGAGAAAAATTGGTTTTCAGATATTCAAGTCCAGTTAGATAGTTTTATACCACTCGTTCTTTTAGATAATGGATGGAGATGGGTCTAACAGAATGAAATGTTAGGTCTAAGAGCGGGTTTGTTTCTTCAGACTTGCTAGATGTGTATTTGCATCTATAACAATCATTATTTCCCTCACTTTCAAGTAGCACTCCCTTCTCGTCAATAAAGAACAATTATTGACTATTTAGCGAAGAGAAATAAAAAAAAAAAAAAAAAAAAAAGTCAAAAGGGCTTATTGGAAAACAGGGGTAGATGATCTGAATGCTTTACTCTCTTGCCTCAATTTAATTTGGTAGATTAATTGAAGATGGAAGCTCAATTAAGTATTTGTACTGTTTCGACAAACGCGGGATTGTTAAATCTCTTTTGGGGCTGTATATGTTTCAAGTCAAGTCGATGAAAAGTAAACTTCTACAGGTATATGGGTGTTTGCTCTGTGCTACTTCTAACAACGACCAGAAACATTATTATATATTAGAATATGTATCTCTAGGCTTCCATGATGCATCCTATTACCCTCAAGTGTGTGCTATGCAGCTACCACGAAATTGAAACACTAATGTAAGTGTTTCATTTTCCAAGAAATAACCAGAGGATAGCAAAGTGCACATAAGATAGAAAACTAGAGCACCATAAACCCCCTAAATAAGTCAACATATCAAGTGCAACACAGACATATTTACCTTTTCATGGCAGCATATGCTTTTGAGAGGTTTTCGCATGTGTGGATGGACTCGTTCTGATGAGGGCCAAGAGATACATCCAAAATGTCCTTAGAAAGAGCAAATGCCGCCGACTCTGGCTTCTCCGACTCCAAATAAGCTGCGCCCAAATTGTTATAGACATACCCTAATCCTAAATAATTGGACTCAACACTCTCTCAGAGTTTTAGCCGCAATCTCCAAGTAAGGCATAGTCTGTGTCACCTTACCTGTCAACAAAAGTAGCCCTCCTATTCTGGCCAACACAGGCCCTTCTAACTCTACCCATGCTAGGTGTGACTTCTCTAAACAAGCCAGTGCTCTCTTTAACAAAGAAATCTCAGTTTCAAACACTCATAGTCTCATACTGAATTGATATCTTTATATACGCTCGAGCAACCTTCAACGGCTCTGATTTTTCCATGTTTCCAAGCACACTACAAGCAAACTCGAAAAACCACTTTGCATCCGCAAAGTTTCCCTGGTTAATAAATCTCACTCCCATATTGATCAAAATACCATTATAGTCCTCGAACACCTTCTCATGCTCCTTCAACATATTCATAGCAGCCTCATCATTCCCAAGAGCAAGATGCATATTAGCAGCCTCAATCACAGCAAGAAGCCAATCAGAACGATGCCCCCAAGTCTTCAAAGCCGGTTGTGCCAACCGATTCTCCTCAAATGCCTTATCATACTCCTCCATCCCAGCATAAATAACCCCAAGAACCCATCTATCAAAAGCAACGGCCACCTCTTGACCCGGCAACCCCAAATGTATCTCCAATGCCTTCAAACAATACGGCAATCCACCCTTAAAGTTTTTAATGGAGACACATACGTTAGCGAAATGCCTATAAGCATTACCTAGCTTGCTATTATCCAAAAACTCCTCCTCAATCTCTAACACTTTCTGCAAATTATCCAAAGCCTCCTCACTCCTACCCATAGCAGTCTTAACATGAGCTAACTTGTTCTGAACATAATGAAGTAGAGACTTAATATTCTTAGCACCAAACTTACTATCATCCTCTAGCTTAACCAATATTTTATCATCTCTATTAAGACAACCTAATGCATCATTAAACTTCCTCAAGTTTATATAAACATAACCCAATAATTTTAAAGTCAAACAACATACATAGAACATTTATTTTCATCTTCTTGATCTAAAACAGCTAATGCTCTATTAGCAAAAGATAGAATCTGCTCAGGATCCTCACCTTCGCTATTAAGAATATGGTATACTCCAACAGCCCGTATTTCAATTTCAATGTAAGATAAACCAACACCACTTTCATCAATTTTCTTAAAAGCTTCAAGCGTTTCCTCGAATACTTCCTCAATGTTTGACGTTTTCTTGATTTGTCTTTGAATAGGGGGAAAATAAGGATTATCTCCAACAAGGGTAATGTAATTCTGAGATGGATTGATGTGGAATTGCTGGGTTTTATAGGGTTTGTAGAATAAACCATTGGAATTTGAGCAGGGTTTTAGGTTATGGGTAAATGGTTTTCCAATTGCGGATTTGGAAATTGATGAAGAAGAAGAACAAGAAGAAGAAGTGATTTTAGTGGTGAAATTGCGAGAAATTAATGAAGTTGTGATTTTGGAGAATGAAATTAATTTGGTTGTTATCCAAATTAAACTTCATCCATAAAAACATGTGACAAGCTCAAATGCTGCAGCGAAATAAATTTGTTAGAGTGTTGACGGAGTCAGCAACAAATGTCTCACGGCCAAACTTGCACCCACGAACATATGCTGAACGCCGCAAGCCTTTTGAAGCCAACAATTTGCAGAAAAATACACAGGCCTTCTACATTGATTAGTTTCACCAACCCCATCCATTTATCAACACGGCGGGAGAAATAAATGGAATTACTAGTTGCATTGCACCAAACAACCGACAACCCAATTACCCAAATCCTTCATAAACATATCCCTTAGTTGATTAATATCAGGCTCTCCACTGCCTTCTTTAGCAGAAACCAGGGACTGCTACGCAAGTAAGTTATGATCAAAATAAAGAATGGGGTATAAATCGCAGTAACTTTTCCACGCCCTGGATAAGATGGATGCTCAAGCACAATCTTTTGGAAGATAAGATAATAATAATATCTTAAGGATTATAGGCTCCAGTATACATTCTCAATCCTATAAATCTCATTACTATCAGGAGACGCCGTCCTCCCTTATCTGATCGCATGCGGACACGAAAGAAAAAAGAATGTGTTCGGGACATACTCTCTTCGTCTCAGTCAATTGTTTAAACAAAGGTTAACAAAGGAGTAACAACCAATTCTTATACGAGACGGTTTCATAATAACTAAGAAATGAGCTCAAACAAATTAATCTTTTATGCATATTAATTAAGTTTTGATTGATTTGATTTGATTTCAACAGTCGGATAAACTTGAGCTCAAATAATTACAAAATCGGAAATGAAGGTAAATTAAACAAGAAGAGTACAATTAGAGAATATAAATTAAGAGAAAACAGACCTGAGAGTTGAGATTAGCGATCAATTAATTTGAATTAGAATTGAGTACACAATTTGATAATTTAGGGTTTACAATTGGGGTTTTGGGGGAACAGGAGAAAGTCAAACAATTTGATTCGAGAATAAAAAACCCGCGAAAATTAGTTTCCTTTTTTGAGCTGTTTATTAACACGTGTCCCGTGGTGTTCACTCCCCGGTCTGGAGCAGAAAATGGAGCCGAGATTTTTGATTCCGGTTCACTCACAGGTTCATATTTTTCGGTCCATTTCACTCAGGTTCGGATTGGAACGAAAAGACCAGAATTTACAATTTTTTTCCCTTAAGTTAGTTTATACTCTCTATAAGATTCTTTATAGATGTCAAATATGCTTATTTTGTCATTATTATGCGATAATAATATATATTTCTTCATTTTTATATGTTAACCCTAATAAATCATTTATAAAGTTAAAGTAAATAGGGGAGTATGGACAAATTCCGATACAACCAGTATGCTCCGCTCTTGAATTGGAATCTTCAGGCCTAGATTTTTATTCTCACTTGGTCTCTTAACCCTTTGTTTTTTTTTTTTTTGTGATTCTACTTCGTAGTCCATTCTATTTCGGTTCGCTCCGGACCGGAATAGTCCTTTCTCATGAGAAGAGGACTAACCACTGTTTTCACGACTCACACTTGAATGATCCAAAAATAAACATGTATGATTTTCTTATGAGAAATTGAGAGCGAAATTAAATATTCCAATGTTTATGGAATAGAAACTCCGTTTTAAGTTTTGGTGTCATTGAAATATTTACATGAAATATATTTTTGAGGGTTATTATAATTAATCCTGAACATTTTAGTTTTTTAATAAGAACATCAGAACAATAGAGATGATGGTAGATTGGTAGCCTTGCCTTTACCCATTAGGTCATCGAGATGAGTATATAGTGTTATCGTTTATGCTTGTCGATATGATCCATTGTTCATCATAGCATACTTGTTACTTTATATTTTAACTCTATTTCAGATTCCAGATCAAACTTATCGAGTTGGTCAGTTTTATTCACATAATACCAACATGATGCTACTTAAGAAACTAACAAAACAATGAATAGAAAAGTGGAACAATTTAAATATTTTCTTCCAAAACAACTATCTTTAATTTAAACTAGTTGTTCCTCCGCGCGCGATGCGCGCGGAGTTCCAAGGACCATTTCCGTCTATTATGAAAAAATTAGCTTGCATATAACTTAGAAATGATTTTTATATAATATTTGTTTACGTAACGATTGTCTTACGTATAATTCCTAAGGTAACAATTGATAATAATGGCTACATTTTTATTTAGCAAAAATATTATTAGATAATGACTATAGATGTTCGCTCGATTTTCTAATCAGCTATAAATCATGGGTATAGTCTCTAAATGTAGTCGCACGTGTTCTGAATTCTTGTAGTGTGATTTACTAAGTAACGCGCTTAATTTATCTTTTTATTCATTTCATATCAACACTCCGCTTTTTCCATTTTCTACTCGTCTCAATCTTCTCCCTTTATAAACTCCATCCCACTTCCAACCACTACCTATGCTACTACCACACAACCATCAGCCCTTCCCCTACCAACCTCCTCCTTTACTGCAACTGTCATCTCTCAGCCCGACCTGGACTTCCTATTTCGCAACCGTCTTCTCCCACCCTTGCCCCCGACCTTGCCCCCTCCCTCGCTGGCCTCCTTCGACTACACATGGTTACATCTTGTAATACCTATATCTACATAGAACGATAAGTACCTTTAAAAACTCGTAATTGACTTGCTTTGTAATTACCGAGTCTAATGCGAGACAAATCAATCTAAGCATCCTTAACAGCTTACCCGCTGCCACTCCCAAGTCCCTACTCTATAGCACAAACATTAGTGAGCCGATCTTTTCCGTGAAAAAGAATTACATTCTACTGACCAAATTTACCAGTTTAGGTGTATGACTTGTATGCATCCTAGTTTGCTCCCAATTTTAGTAAACAATGTTACAAAATTAGTAAAGGTATGACTTGAAAGTATCCAAATTTGCTCAGACATTCTACTTGCAATTTTCAATTGTAATACATCTATCGTTATAGACATTGTTCACATATGTTCGTGAAGAATTCTGAGCTTATATTCCCTTGAACAATTCGTAAGTATAAATTGTTGGTATTCAACCGTCAAAGCATCAATTGTGGTATAAGCGTACCCAGAACTCCCTAACATTATTTCGTAGACCGAAAGCGCATCACAAGTTATAATCGTAAACCAAGACCATTGGAAACTAAAGCTCCTAACTTAGTCTTGAAATGGAGTTTGTAAGCAGTTTGATAATTGAAGGACGTTCTCATTAATGATAATGATATCTCCGTCGGTATGGTTGTAGGAGAAATTTAATCATAATATAACATTAACCTGCATTCAAAAATTAGAAACAAGTAGCCAAAAAAAAAAAATTAGAAACAAAATTTACACTTAGATCAAGTATACCTAGTATAATAAAGCGTTAGCACTTTCTCAATGGAGTGTTCTGCTAGCCCTCCAGTACAAATCACGAACAAATATTTTGGCATGAGGTGTAAAGTGGATAGGCGCAATTCTAGGTGACAATATGTTTAGGCCAAGGACACCCTTTATTTTGGATAGTTTTTTTAAAACGGGAAATTATGAGGGGGCCAAACAGCTAAACATATAGACAAATCAAACGGAAAAATTGTTATTAATAAGACTACATAATGGTGGGAACACGCCATTGGGAAAGTACTCTTCTACACTAAAGCTACGATGTTATCGTAGTGACACTGTGTAATTTACCTTGGTAGTGTTTAAGGAGTTGTTGATAGTTAACGCAAATTTAAAATGTGAATAACTCACTAAATAAGTGTGTGCGCAGACTTGTTTCCCCTGTCCAGCTTGACATGTGTAGAAAAATCTCTAACTGCTGCCCTTAAATCCTTCAATTTCAATTTAACAATACCTGAAAGCAAAAGAGTCAGACTCAAAAGTAAATTAATAGGAAAGAAATTCTGACCAGGGAACATTATGCGTTCTTGTGGGCTTAGGTAAAGTGGTTAGCGTAGGAGGCATGCCCGAAGGACAGCGGCAGCAGTGTGGTTCCACCCTCTTCGCAAGCAGACAAGAAACAAATGGAAGTGAAGGAACCAAGCTTTTTTTAGCTATTTTTTTATAGGTGCTCTATTTTCACCTATGTCAAGGGTTTAGAAATCCCACATCACACCGTATACTAAGTTATAAAGGTCTTTCTTCGTTTTCTAGCGTATAAAGGATTTTTATCATGTTTCGGTTCCTTTTAGTCTGCCTTTTATTTTTTGGCGATAGACGCTGCTCTAATCCCTCTAATCCACTCCTACTGCGGGAAAAAAAAGAATCCCAATTCAAGTGATGTGAGTCAAGAGCAAGCAATAAAAGAGAACAAAAGAAGCAGGAAGAACCAGATGGGCCAAGTTCAAAAAGTGCCTTACCACAAGCGAGAGATAGGCCCGACAAGAAATTACCTCTGATAGCTACGATGTCAAAAGAGATTTATCACGATCTGTGATAAATGATAATGCATCTCATTTATGTATCATCATGATAAAACTGAATGCAATATTTTTAGCATGCATTTGCATAATAAACATAACCACCTGTGTGTTTTGCTGCTCACCGGAAGGTAATTTCCCCTGGTTCTATGCATACCAAACCTCCAATCATGATATTGCAAGAAAAGTGGATTTAGTAGTTTTTATCAAAAACTGAACATAGCCTAAAAGTTAGGCATCACCTATATCATGAATTCCTACTTAGAATAGTTTCTAACATAATGATAGAGTCATATTATCATGAGTTTTAAACTTGAAACCATCTTCAGAGATAAGTAGTGCATTGGTGAATGTCTGTCAACAAGGGGTGATTTCTGGTGTGTTGAAAGTAACAATGGAATAGACTTGTTAGACAGCAGTATATGAACCATGGTATTTATTTTCGGTCTCATATGGTCAAATGGGCATTAGCAAGACCAGATGGGATATTTTCTGATTCAAGATGCCCAGACGGACTTGGTAACAAATCCTTTATACACATTTAAGAACTAAGAAGAGCTTTCGAGCTATCAATATGTTACTATTTAGTACTCAGTCGAGTGACAGTTACTATCACGGTGCACTCTAACATCAGTGACAATGAAGGTACTTATGTGCCAAAAGAAGAATTTGGATTAAATTGGTCACATTCATGGCACCCGTTAGGGTGTTTTCAACACACGGTTAGATGGCGTACATCCTACCTACTTACCCACCATAGGTGAGAGCCTTACGTCACTGGGACAATATTGCTAATGTGTACAATTGATCTCTACAAATCAATAAATTTTACTCAATTCCCAATCATCAATGCTTACACCCATTAAATTTGTAACCATTTCAGTAGACTCATCACAAATGCCTAGTACACCTATATTACTGTTTGGTGTCCAAAACCTGGATCACAAGTAAACAACAGCTTGGTGGGAATGGTCCAAATAGGTTTGTATCTCCAATAAAACGAATTCTACTTGGACACTAAAGAAGTAAGATGTAAAACATTAGGATGTGTTCACAAGTGCAATATAGTTACAAATTCCATTAATTGCAACATGCTAAAAATCTTATCCTTGAATTTGAAGCACACCTTCATGGTGCATAAGGCCTTCTTCCAGTGTTCCGTAAGAGTTCTCAAGGTGAGTACCTGACCTCCAAAACATAGAAACCTCACTTCATCCTACAATAAGGCCACCTTCTTAAAACTCTGCGTTCCGAGCACACTTCACCAACAATCCAATATACTAAATGTACCGATGTAGTTGTAAAGCTACAAGGGAATCAAACTCAATGAGACACCAAAAACAACCGGGTAACTCAGCTCAAACTTTTTAAGTAGAATTTCATAATGGAAAAAAGGCCAATTATCAGTAAAGCTCATTTCAATCAATTTCGGATAACCTCTTGGCTATACCAGTTCACCAATACTTCTTTCAAATTCTCTCATCGACCATCCGACAATCACTGAATTGCTCGTATCAGGGGAGACTACGCTGTAACCCAAACCAACCAAAAAACTTCATTCAATAAGGTAATATTCGAAAAAGACGTGTGAGGATTAGCTTCACTATTTATGCACTCACATATAAAGACTTATAGATGGACCACGGATTTCTTAATTTCCTTTGTCAAGAACCAGTTAAGGAATTCCTTTATACAATGGAGTTTGTATGTCAGTGATTAAATATATCAAATTTCAAGACATGGTACAATACTACAACCAAAATGAACTATTTAAAGTGACTCCCGTTAAGCAAAAGGACTAAAATAAAAAAGTCGTCTTCATGCTAATCCTATCCAAACCCATTACGAAGGACCTGCTTTACTTGATCTAACCACAAGTCCATAATAATACCTATGAAGTAGGGAGTTTAACTCTATAACAAAATCCACCAAAATTGCACCACTTGATCCGATAAGAGTCATCATACGACACTGTCTTATACCTTCAAACCAGAGAATACAATGCCCTCTTGCCTATTCTCTTCGAATATACTTCCATAGAACTATTCGTTAACTACTTTCATACACACTCCATACGTCTTCCTTTCTCTTATCCGCTAAACCAGCTCCCACAGAATCCGATTTAAAAAAAATCTCAACTGTACTCCTTATCAATAGCTGACCTCCATTAATGAAGATCAGCCCAAATACAGACCTCACCACCCTTCTCCTCTACAAACTCAGCTTTCGCTAAAATAGCTCTTGTTAGTACGCTTGTTTGTGTTTCTGTATAAGTCAAATTTCTTTCGTAAGCTAAACTAATTACAATTAAAGCAAGCGAAACTATGTTAATAAAAACACTAATCAAAATTGTAAAGCAACGTAACTATTGACTATTAAATTCACAAACGTTGGAATCAGCAACAAGAAAAATGACCAGAATCAACAAAATCCAACCCACCATTCAAATTCAACGTCGTGAATCAAAACAACAACTTACTACCAATGGAATTGAAGTGATGAAGAAGATGATACCTTTATACAAGTAACATAAACTCCAGGTGGAAGAGGATCCACCATATGAGAATCGAAAATAAATTAAACCAAAGATGATTACTGACAAACAAAAACCCGAATTGAAGTAACAGCGTAAGGAGAAAGTTGAAGTTAGTAAAACCCCTAAGATACCACCCTCTTCTGACATCAAAATAAACCTATGAAGATTAAAAGGGAAAGAAAACCCCTAAAACATAACAGTCAACCACACGCACACAATTGAACACTCAACACAAATGAAAAACGTATCTAAACCCTAATCAAGCAATCGAAATCATCAAATGAAAAACGAGGAAATCGGGAGATGAAATCAATACCTGTGAATCTGTGATCTAGCGAGTTGTTACCAACTGCACCAAAAATTTCAGATCAACAACCTCTTCTAAGTTCGTGCCCAGATAAAATGATTAATTATAGGAGTTGGGGAGCGATTAAAGAAGAAACGGTAGATGTTTTTGATGGTGATGAAGAGTAATAGCAGCCCAAAGACGGAAGAAACAAATAGAAAGAGGAAAGAAGAAGGAAAAAGTAAAGAAAGAAGAAAGAGGAAAGTAGAAGGTGCTGTTCATCACGCAGAGAGCACGAGAGTTACTGCTCTACTGTTGAACATTTTCCCAAGTTCATACATTTAGAGGGTTTTAGATACATCGACTGACTGCTACTTCCAGATCAAACTATGTTGTATAAAGTTGCACACAGTAGTTGGGAATGTTACAAGTAGCCGACTACAATGATAACAATAACATAACCCAAATACATCGACTGACTGCTACTTTACGATAAAGAGTATTGCAGCAAGGCTGATTGCAAACCTGAGGAGTTGAGTAGATAACCAGCTCCAATTCAGGACGCTTGGGTGGTTTGTGGAGACTGCAAGGCACCACCAAAACCCAACTGTAAGTCTGTAAAAAGGATAGAGAACTAAATCAATCGACTCAAATACACCTGCAAACTGAAAAACATAAGCATCAGAAAAATTGCATACAGAATTACATTATCAATTACAGGATAATTTTTACTAACACTACTCTTGAGGACATCTGAAGAGATGTTGCATCAGAGAAGCCTGGTCCAAATGGAACACATGCTGCTTCCACTGGAGCTTCCCAACATACAACACATGATGACCACGGTCCCGCTACATCTTAATTCAGGAGATTGTGTACTGCTTTTTATTCTAACCATTTAAACACATTATATCAAAAATCATGCACTAAGTTTGTTTAAAAGCAATCACACCAAGCAGAAAGTAAATTAAAACTACGTCAAGTTCATATATTGACAAGATAACATCCATAACTTCCCACGTACAATCTTCATCACAAACTACGGAGTACTATCTAATTCAGCGGTTAATGGAGATTTCAAAGGTACTATCGATACAAAGGGTATAATCCCGAATTAGCCCGCATACATCAGGTTTGGACCAACAAAAACTGTCTTTTAACTTAACTTTCTTTTAATTTAACCAGATTGCTTGGGACTGCTGGGTTGAGGAACCTGCAAGCCTCTCCTAGCAGCTCTGTACGCCCAGTACGGTAGAGGCAGAGCCTTTGTAGGGAAATCTTTGGATGAAGCACCACAAGCAATCGCCTTCAGTTGCTCCAAAAGTTGGCGTGCTTCCCTAAGCTCGTCTTCTTCACTACTTCCATGACCCTCCCATGCATCCACTGCCTTTTGCTGGAACTCTATTGCAAGGGGATAGCTGTCATTGAATAAACAAGCTTTTAAGTGATAACAGCTACTATCTCAATTCCCCACATAAGTAGTCAAAACTAAATCTGATATGTAACATTTGTTCACATCACCAACACGAGAAAAAATGGTTTCCAGATGTAACATTTGATGCTGAAGGTTAAACTGATACATGTGATAGGCATAATAATATATTGGCCTCTATTTCTACTACACAACTCTTCTTCGTGATTGAGACGGACACCCTGGGTGAATTGATGAGCAAGCAAGAATATAACCTTCACTTGTTGCAGACTTCCTAACCATCTCTTCCAAAGCGAAAAAAAAGGTCATTTGTAAAAAAAAAGTCATTTCGGTTTCGCATGCAACGAATTCAGTCAAATGAAAAAATAATACCACAAAATGTGGAAAGTCATTAATTCAGAATCTGGCTTGGGAGAACAAACCCCAGATAGGTCAATTCTAGTAAATATTAAGTGCGTGCAACGTTCGGTTCTACGTACTACAGGTCAGTTCAAGGTTCATAGTACAATTGTTTTTCGCCCACCAAATGATAAAAAAGTAGGGTTCTTATCTTAGGTATGCCATATTTCAAGGGTACACCTCATAATCTCAGATGGGTCATGGGTGTTATTCGGGGCACCTGAAGGCAATCATTTTCCAGAGAAATTTACCAGTGTGTTTCCCCCAACCCGCTCCCACAACTAACAGCCCCTATTCCTTCCCCAATTAATCTCTTGACTTTTGAGAGTGTAAAGTGTAAACCACTTACCTTTTCAACTGTTCCTGCAGTCTTAATATTTTGGAAAACATGCTCTGGTGGTTTAATTAGGTGCATATTAACACAACGAAATGCTAGGTAAGAACAGGTTTGGTTCTTCAGACTTGCTAGATGTGTATTTGAATCTATAAGAATCATTGGACCATTAGCGAGAGGAAAAAAAAAAACCGAAAGGGCTTGCTGGAAAATGGGGGTAAATGATCTGAATGTCTTACTCTCTTGCCTCAATTTAGTTTGGTTGATCCCCTGAAGATGGACGCTCATTTGATTTTGAAACTGTTTCAACAAACGCGGGATTGTTCAATGTCTAATGGGGCTGTCTATTTTCCAGTAGAAACTCGATGAAAAGTAAACTTCTACAATCTTGTAGGGGTTTGTGTTACTTCTAGCAACCACCAAAAAATCGTAATATATCAGAATATGTATCTCTAGGCTTCCATGATCTACATATTGATTAGTGCAAGCGGGATTCATGGAGAACTGCCACATTTCTAAAAGCTTGAATAGCATAGCCTTAGCAAGCAGGACATACAATAATAAATCACAATCTTAGATGATTAACTCTTCTACATTGTCGCTTTTCATTCCATTTGATTCATTCCCTTTGTACAATCCCAACAAATAACCACAGGATGGCAAAGCGTGCAAAAGATAAATATAGAGCATCATAAACCAATTAATAGTAACGCTCTAAATAAGTCGGCATATCAAGGATAGCAGAAAACAGACATAAATTTACCTTTTCATGGCAGCATATGCTTTTGAGAGGTTTTGGCATGCCTGAATGGAATCATTGTGATGAGGGCCGAGAGACGATGCATCCATAATGTCCTTGGCGGCAGAAAACATTTGTGCAGCCGATTGTGGTCTCTCCAACTCCAAATAACCCACGCCCAAGTTGTTATAGATATACCCAGCTATGAAACGCTTGGTCACAAAGCTCTCTTTCATAGTTTCAACCGCTCTCTCTAAGTAAGGTAAAGCCTCTGTTACCTTATCCGTCAACAAAAGAAGAAATCCTATCCTGCCCGACACACTTGCTTCAAAATGTTGTTGGTCGGGTAACTTCTCTAACAAAGCAAGTGCTCTCTTTAACAAAGAAATCGCCTTTTCAAACTCATTCATAGTCTGATACTCCATCGCTATCTCCATATATGCTGTAGAAACCTCCAACGGCTTTGATTTCTCCTTTTTTTCAAGGACACTACACGCATTCTCCAAACACCTCTTTGCATCATCGAACTTTTCCTGAAGAACCAACACGTTAGCCATACTAACCAAAACACGGGTACGATTCTCACTATCCTGAACAACCCCCTCCAATGTATTCATAGCAGCCTCATACATCCCAAGATCAATGTAGATATTTGTAGCATCAATTACAGCCTGAAGCAAATCAGAACTACATCCACAATTCTTAAAAACCTTTTGTGCCAACAGATTCTCATCCAAAGCTTTCTCATACTCCTCCATGCCAGCATAAATAACCCCAAGAACCCGTCTATCACGAGCAACCTCCACCGAGTTTTCCCCAAACAACCTCAAATGTATCTCTAATGCCTTCAAACAATACGACATCCCATCCTTAAAGTTCTTAATATCGACAGACGTTTCAGCGAATTGCCTATTAGCATTACCAAACTCCCTACTCTCCTTCTCCTTCTCCTCCAATGACAACTCAATATTCTCCAACAATTTCCTCAACTTATCCACAAGAGCCTCCATCATACCCTCAGCATGAAGTACAGGCTTACCATCATTCTCTAACTTAACCAATATCATTTTAGCTCTATTAACACAATCTAATGCATCATTAAACTTCCTTAAACGATTATAAGTAGAACCCAAAAGTCCTAAAATCATAACTATATATAAAGAACATTCATTTTCACCTTCTTTATCAAAAACAGCTAATGCTCTATTAGCAAAAGATACAATCTTTTCAGGATCCTTACCTTCTTTATCAAGTTGAAACGCGATTTCCATGCAAGCTAAACCAATATCAACTTCATCAAGGTTAGCCTCCATTTTCTTAAAAGCTTCAAGCATTTCTTCAGCCGACTTCGCCGCCTCCAAAATTTTTCTCTGGTTAAAGGGAAAATATGGGGTAATTTCAACATGGGTATTGTTACTGTGGTTAGAGGGAAAATAAGGGGTAATTCCAACATGGGTACTATAATTCTGAGATGGGTTGTTGTGGAAATGGTGGGTTTTGTAAGGTTTGTAGAATAATTCATTGGAATTTGAGCAGGGTTTTAGGGTTTGGGTACATGATTGTTGAATTGGGGAATTGGAAATTGATGATGAAGAAGTTGTGAATTGTGGGGTGAAATTACCAGAAATTGAAGTTGAGGAAGTTGTAATTTTGGAGCATGAAATTAATTTGGTTGTTGCTCTCTTCATTTTTTTCTCTGGTAGGAATTCGAAACTCGAAAGCGTGACAGTGTCGGAAGAAAATAGAAGAAACCCTTTCTCTAGTGTTGATGACAGTGTTGTGAGCTCAATGGTTTTTCTTTTCCGGTTTACAAGAAGCGGAATTACCCCAAAGTAATGAATTAACCGGAAAACGAATAAATTAAGATGCATAAAAAGGAACAGTGTTGTAAGCTCATTGGCGGTAAGTTGGTAAAGCCACCGCCCTGCCTTCCTCCGCTATCATCCACCACCAATCCACCACCAAACAACCAATGGCTATAGAATACTTAGTTTCGATAAACACAAATCCTAAATTGATTTAAAAAAATGTCCAGAAAGGTGAAAGAAAAATATTAATTTTACGATATATTATACCGTAATCTTCTCTAACAAATTCATAATTATTCCTCATTAATTAAAATACGTAGTTACTCATTCATGAACGGGTTTTACTCTTTCATAAACTTTTTTTTTCATTATTTTTCCATAGTATGTCCTTTGCCTAATTCTCTTTACTTCTCTCTCTAATTTTCTCCCTCAAAAAATTAATCAAATCAACAAAATTAATCAATCCGTCAAATTACACAAGTATGGATTCTAATTCTCGTATCGATCAGGTGATTTCTAATTCTTAATTTTATTAATTATATATTAGGGTTTGTTTCGATCAAGTAATTAAACTCGCAGTAAAACAGCGAAACTAACCCAATTCACAATAGCTGTACATGAACATCAGACAACCAAATTGCATTGTACCCCGAAATCGCATGTTACTCTGAATAGTTAGCACTTGTTCGTTACGTGCATGTTTCACGTACAATTTTTTCATTTTTTGTTATAAATGTTTTGTATTTATTTTAGTAATTTTTACTATTTTCTTTATTTTTATTTCAGGACTCCGACTCAGAGTCGGATAAGTATGAGGAATTTCATGCAAAAATGATAGATACCGGATTTTCAAGGTCGGAAAAAATTTCAAGAGTCACAACGAATTTTAGTTGTTGAACAATTACTTTTGACATTTTTAGTTCTGACGTTATTAGCGTTTTGTGTTGAAAGTTCACAACTGTTTATCTTATGCTTTCGTCTATTCCATGAATAAGATTGTGTTAGACGGGAACAGCTACAACCCAAAAAAACAAGAAGAAAATCGATTCACTGACAAAGAGACAAAACATAGTCTAATTCAAGAATACAAAACACATTCTTATTCAAGAATGGCTGATGGGGAAAAAATGACAGCTTGAATGGAATTGTGATACATAAAATCATTCATCGACCCAATACAATTATCGCAAATATTCATATTAATACACTGATGCTAAACAATTTCTTGAACTATGCCACTCTCTCTTGTTCCTAACACAAACACGCATAGACCGCTATAAACTTCAGCATATAAGCCGTCTTAAGCTTAGCACAAAAAACAATTTTAAAATACGATATGTACGCAACTCTGATTGTCAGGCCATGGTAACACGTAACATCAAGCATCATGGGAGCAATGGCTCGGGGCAGCAGCACGTTCGTTTGGGCACGACTCCGTCATTTCTCGCGCATGAAAACCAGTCTTAAAATAGCGCGAAACATGAGCTCGAACTTATCTTTATACTAGCATGTAACTTGTCAAAATAGTAGCATGGGTATAAAAACCCGTCTCCAAGAAAGCATTGTAGAAGACGGATTTAAGCAAATACATGAGCATGAACTTTGTTGTAGACTTGTAGTTTATTCACTTGAACTTGAAATGGCATAAAACTCGTTCCCCTTAAGTCGGAACTTGTAAAATAAACTATGCACGCCACTCTTTAGCTCCATGGCTCGTAAATAGCTCCGCCTCATTCGGGATTCTTCACAAAAAAAGGAAATTCCACGATAAAACCGCTTCATATCCTACAAAAGACATAAAAGCACACAAAACTCTTCCAAGGTGGTATTAGCTCAAACAATCGCTCTTTTCAAACTCCACAGAGTAAAAACATAAGGGAAGAATGTACCTTGGATTACGAAGAGTGCTTAAATTAGTGTTATTAGAATGGTGTTTTTTGGTGAGCTGAGTAAAGTAGAAATCAGCAGTAGCAGCTTGTTTAAGAGTAACAATGTAAACTCCAGCATCTTCATCTTGGCACAATATTCCACTGGAGCAAGCTTCCCAACATACAACACATGATGACGATGATCCCGCTACGTCTTTATCAGAAACCTGAACTGTCTCCTTATCAGAAACTATAGGAGGAGCTGATGGAACAATGATTTCAGAATGTCTGATATCAGGGTGCAGTGGAGATAAATGTGAAGCAGACCAAGATCCGGGAACGCTTTGTTATTATTCGGGGCGATTCGTGGGCCATGGATTGTTGATAGGGGTCATAGGAGGTGATAGTCTGCTTGGTGTCCTCCAGGTAGTACGGCTGCCAATGTACGATCCCAACTGTTCCGAGCTGGTTCTGAATTTTGTGCTGATGAATACATTTGGGCTGATGCTGGTTTTAACTGCATCATTATTTAGTTGAGTACAACAACAACAACAACAACAACATCAGAGCCTTAATCCCAAAATGATTTGGGGTCGGCTGACATGAATCATCCTTTCGAACCGTCCATGGGTGAACGCACGCCTCAAAATGCGAATAAAAAGGGGAAGATAAAAACAAAAGGGAGAACGAAAATGTAATGGAAAGTCAAGGTGAACTTAGGGGTTTTAAAATCGAATTCCGTCTTTCTTTTATAAAAACTTAAAATTTAAATCGAGAGAAAGGATTAAAACGATTTTTAAAAACCGAAATAGAGTTAAGGATCCGGAATGAACCAGGTAAAATCTATAAGAAAGTGGTTGTTGAAAAAGTGTGTAATAAAGGAGAGAAAAATAAATAAATTAATTTCTTTAAATTAAATAAATAAATAAAAACACTAAATCTGTCAAAAAACATCAAATACTAAAAATCCACATGTATCCTTTCCCTCCATTGTGCCCTCTCCGTCACCATACTCTCCTCAAGCCCCAGAACTCTCATATCGTGCTCTATCACTCTCAACCATGTCTGTCTCGGTCTTCCTCTCGCCTAGGGACCTTTTCTGTTCTCCAAGTCTCCAGCCTCCTGGTGCGTCCATAGGTCTCCTTCTCACATGGCCAAACCATCTTAGTCGGTTTTCCATCATCTTGTCCTCTCTATTTGCGCGCCACTTTAACCTTTTCCCTAATCACCTCATTCCTTAACCGATCTTTCCTTGTATGTCCGCACATCCACCTCAACATGCGCATCTCCGCCACACTCATCTTTTGAATGTGACAATGTTTCACGGCCCAACACTCGAGCCGTAAAGTAGGGCGAGCCTAATTGCCGTGCGATAAAATTTTCCCTTTAATCTTTGGGGCATATCTTTATCGCATAGAAACCCCGAAGCACTCTTCCATTTCAACCATCCCGCTTTAATTCCGTGAGCCACATCTCCGTCTAACTCCCCATCTTTTTGAATAATAGATCCTAGATATCTGAAGAAATCCGAGCCCTCAACAACATTCCCATCGAAAATAATACTCTCCGCCTCTGTCGATCTCAACCCCGCCACCTTAGTGAATTGACACCTCAAATACTCGTCTTACTCTGCTCGGCTGAACCCACGAGTCTCTAAAGTCCGCCTCCACAATTCCAACTTTCTCTCCACCCCTTCTTTTGTCTCATCAATCAACACAATATCATCAAGAAACATCATGCACCAAGGGATGTCATCCTGAATATCCCTTGTCAACTCATCCATAACTATAGCAAAGAGAAAAGGACTAAGTGCGGAACCTTGATGCACCCCGATGGTAATAGGAAATTCTTCCGTTCTCCCAACATTAGTGCGAACACTTGCACTAGCCCCCTCATACATGTCCTTTATGAGGTCAATATATTTTCGCGACACACCCTTTCTCGCCAAAGCCCACCAAAGTACTTCTCTTGGTACCCTATCATATGCCTTTTCCAAGTCAATAAAAACCATATGCAAATCCTTCTTCTTGTCCCGATGGTATTCCATCAACTGTCTCATGATAAAAATCGCATCCATAGTCGATCTCCCGGGCATAAATCCAAATTGGATCATTATTTAGTTGAGTAATTTGAATTAATTCATGTAACTACTTAATTTGAGCTTTTTTAATGACATAGAAACTGAGTTCATTTCGATTAATGCAATTATCGACATAGTTTTCATTTTCGGTCATTCAAAACCAGTCCGTTTCTATTATATACAGGGGTAAGGTTTCATTCATCTAACCCCTTAAACCACAATCAGGGAAAGTCTTCAAGATAAAGAGGATATGGCTTTGACATTTAAGACAAGTTATAAATTTGGAACCCTAAAAGGTCACCCCGAAACCTTGAGACCTCAGTTTGTTACATAAATTGTATAACACGGTCTTATCTGTGTTTTCGCTTAGTAAGCTAGCAGTACTACATTTGGTGACCAGGCTCCTGAGTCAAGAAATACCTGAGAGATGCCTTAGCAAGCATTGTACAGCCTTCGAAGTTGCATAATTTTTCAGCTGGTCCAGCTGTCGTAAATCACAACATGGTTATTAATTCAGGAGATTGTGTACTGCTTTTAATTCTGATCAATACTTGGATTAAGAGGGAAAGTTCGTCAATCTCCTGAATCTCCTGAATTAATATTGACAAGATAACATCCATAACTTCCCACGTACAATCTTCATAACAAAGTACAGACTACTATCTAATTCAGCAGTTAATCGAGATTTCAAAGGTATTATCGATACAAAGGGTTTAATCCCGAATTAGCCTGAAAGCCAGCCTGTTTTACCCCACATACATCAGGTTTGGACCAACAAAAACTGTCTTTGAACTTAAACCAGATTGCTTGGGACTGCTGGGTTGAGGAGCCTGCAAGCCTCGGCTAGCAGCTTTAGAGTACGGTAAGAGGCAGAGCCTTTGTAGGGTAATCTTTGGATGAAGCGCCACAAGCAATCGCCTTCAGTTGCTCCAAAAGTTGACGTGCTTCCCTAAGCTTGTCTTCTTCACCAAGTCCATGACTTTCCAACGCATCAACTGCCTTTTGCTGGAACTCTATTGCAAGGGGATAGCTGTCAGTGAACGAAAAACCTTAGTATACACATTTAGGGAAAAGTTCCATAAACTGATTCCGTACTGTTTTTACGGTGACAGCTATCATCTCAATTCTCAACATAAGTAGTCAAAACTAAATCTGATATATAACATTTGTTCATATCGCCAACTCGTTCTTTAAGATAATGGAAGGGTATGCCCCCATTAAGGCTTTAATGAACCCTGAGGGAAACTGCTCGTACAGCAGTTAGTACCCCAAACGAAACTGCTCCCAAAGACGATAGGAGTTAACACCAAAAGAAAAAGTTCTGCATAATACTTGATTTCTGTTTCCATAGCTTGTAAGTTGTAAACTTGTAACTCAAAAGATTAAAAAAATAACGTTGGCCACAGTTTTTGTAATAAAGTTTGTGTTTTGTACACTGATGCTCAAGGTTAAAGTGATACATGTGATAGGCATAATAATATCTTGGCCTCTACTTCTACTACACAACTCATCTTAGTGATTGAGACGGACACCCTGGGTGAATTGATGAGCAAGCAAGAATATTACCATCACTGGTGGCAGACTTCCTAACCATCTCTTCCAAAGCGAAAAAAAAGGTCATTTGTAAAAAAAAAAAAAAAAAGTCATTTCGGTTTCGCATGAAACGAATTCAGTCAAATGAAAAAATAATACCACAAAATGTGGAAAGTCATTAATTCAGAATCTGGGTTGGGGGAAGAAACCCCAGATAGGTCAATTCTAGTAAAAAATAAGTAAGTGCAACGTTCAGTTCTACGATCTACAGGTCAGTTCAAGGTTCGTAGTACAATTGTTCTGCGCCCACCAAATGATAAAAAACCAGGGATCTTATCTTAGGTGTGCCATATTTCAAGGATCTTATTCGGGGCACCTGAAGGCAATCGTTTTCCTGAGAAATTTACCAGTGTGTTTCCCCCAACCCGCTCCCACAACTAACAGCCCCTATTTCTTCCCCAATTAATCTCTTGACTTTTGAGAGTGTAAACCACTTACCTTTTCAACTGTTCCTGCAGTCTTAATATTTTGGAAAACATGCTCTGGTGGTTTAATTAGGTGCGTATAACAGAATAAATGTTAGGTGTAAGAACAGGTTTGGTTCTTCAGACTTGCTAGATGTGTATTTGAATCTATAAGATCATTATTTGATCATTTAGTGAGGAAAAAAATGTCAAAAGCGCTTACTGAAAATGGGGGTAGATGATCTGTGTTACTGAAAATTAGTTTGGTTGATTTATTGAAGATGGAGGCTCATTTGATTTTGATGCTGGCTTGACAAATGCGGGATTGTTTCCAGTCGGAACTCGATGAAAAGTAAACTTCTACAATTTTGTAGGTGTTTGCTCTGTGTTAATTCTACTAACAACCAGAAAATCGTAATATATCAGAATATGTATCTCTAGGCCTCCATGATTCATCCTATTACCCTCAGGCCTCAGATATACACATTGATCTGACTAGTGCAAGCGGGATTCATGGAACACTGCTACATTTCTAAATGCTTGAATAGTGTAGCCTTAGCAAGCAGGACATACAATACTAAATCACAATCTTAGATGAATAACTCTTCTACATTATTGCTTTTCATTCCATTTGATTCATTCCCTTTGTACAATCCCAACAAATAACCAGAGGATGGCAACACGCACAAAAAATAAATAAAATATAGAGCATCATAAGCCACTTAATAAAAACTCGCTAAATAAGTCGGCATATCAATGACAGCACAGATAAATTTACCTTTTCATGGCAGCATATGCTTTTGACAGATTTTGGCATGCCTGAATGGAATCATTGTGATGAGGGCCACGAGACGATGCATCCATAATGTCCTTAGCAGCAGCAAACATTTGTGCAGCAGACTGTGGTCTCTTCAACTCCAAATAAGCCACGCCCAGATTGTTATAGATATACCCACCTTTGAAATGCTTGGACACATAGCTCTCTTTCACAGTTTCAACCGCACTCTCCAAGTAAGTTATAGCTTGTGTCACCTTACCCGTCAACAAGAGAAGCCGTCCTATGCTGTCTGATACAATCCCTTGTAAAGGTTGTTCGTCGGGTAACATCTCTAACAAAGCAAGTGATTTCATACACAAAGAAATCGCATTTTCAAACTCATTCATAGTTTGATACTCCATCGATATGTCTATATACGCGCTAGAAACCTCCAACGGCTTTGATTTCGCCTTTTTATCAAGCACACTAGAAGCAATTTCCAAACACCTCTTTGCATCAGCGAATTTTTCCTGGTGAACCAACACCTTACCCATAATAATCAAAATATGGGACCGATCCTCACTATCCTCACTATCCTGAACAATCTCATTCAATGTATTCATAGCATCCTCATACATCCCAAGAGCAATATGCATATTAGCACCATCAATCCCAGCACGAACCCAATCAGAAGTACACCCACAAATCCTAAAAACCTTTTGCGCCAACCTATTCTCCTCCAACCCTTTCTCATACTCCTTCATCCCATCATAAATAACCCCAAGAACCCGTCTATCATGAGCAACCTCCACCGAGTTTTCCCCCAACAAAGCCAAATGTATCTCCAAGGCCTTCAAACAATACGGCAACCCATACTTAAATCTGTTACCCTTGGCAAAAGTTTCAGCAAATTCCCTATTAGTATTACCAACCTCTCTACTATTCTCCCCGGTTAAAACCGCCTTAATCTCCAAAGATTTCCTCAAATTATCCCCAGCATCCTCACTCCTACCCAGAGCAAAATGAACACTAGCTAACTCAATCTGAACAGCATAAAGTCTAGTCTTAATAAACTCATCACCATACCTAGCATCATGATCTAACTCAACCAATATGTTATTAGCTCTATTAAGAAACCCTAATGCATCATTAAACTTCCTTAAACTATAATTAGCAGAACCCAAAAGTTCTAAAGTTGCAGCAACACACAGAGAACTGTCAGAACATTCATTTTCACCTTCTTTATCAAAAACAGCTAATGATCTATTAGCAAAAGATACAATCTTTTCAGGATCTTTACCTTCTTTATCAAGTTGAAGGGCGATTTGAACGCAAGCAAAACCAATAACACCTTCATCAAGGTTAGCTTCCGTATCCTTAAGAGCTTGAATCATTTCCTCAGCCGACTTCGCCGCCTCGAAAAGTTCATCAGTTTTCTTGATTGTTCTCTGCTTAGAGGGTTCATATGGGGTAATCCTAACATGGGTATTGTTTCTCGGCTTAGAGGGAAAATATGGAGTAATTCCGACATGGGTACTGTAATTTTGAGATGGGTTTTTGTGCAATTGCTGGGTTTTGTAGGGTTTGTAGAATAAACCATTGGAATTTGAGCAGGGTTTTAGGTTGTGGGTACATGATTTTTGAATTGGGTTTGTAGAAATTGATGAAGAAGAAGTGATTTTAGAGGTGAAATTGCCAGAAATTGATGTTGAGGAAGTTGTGATTTTGGAGTATGAAATTAATTTGGTTGTTGCTCTCTTCATTTTTTTGTTTTTCTTCTCGTAAAAAATTCGAAAATAGAGGAAACCCTTCTCTACTGTGGTGAGTCTTTGTGACCGTTGTTAATTGTGAATTGTGATTAGTGACTTGTGAAATACTCATTTATCCCGCTTATTTATTGTCCTTTTTTATTCTGAGGTTTCTCAGTTAATTATTGTCATTTTTTATTTTAAGAATAAACTTGATGAATAATTTGATCACTCACACTTAATTTAGTCCACTTGTCATTTACTAATTGGTCCCCTCCTTTTTCCTTGCTTTTTGTGTCAAAACCAAAGAATAACAATTAATCGGGATGGAGGGACTAGAAGTATTTAAAAGGTCCTAAATTTGCTTGTCTAAATTGATCATGTTCGAATTCTCTTAGGTCATGACTCATGACTTATATACAATGTTTGGAAAATCTCACTACTCGATTCATATAATTGAACCGGAATTCAGCCAATTTTAAGTAAGGGCCGCATTTGACATTTTGCTACTATTACAAAATAGGGGTAAGAGATCGATCGGTAACCATTTTTAAAATATACTTGAAAACGTCGTGCTCCAACTCGTATGGTTGAATAAAAGAGAATAGAAAGTAAGAACCGTCCTCTCTTCTTTGTCGCGCCCTTTTTAATAAAATATGGTTGTTTGGATATAATTTCTCTCCAAATTTTGCCTATTGTGAAGAGTTTTGATTAGGCTTAGAGGAGGGGAAATTGATCCTTCCAAATCTCTCTCCCTCCATTTTCTTTCACCTCTTTTGCTATCCAAACAAAACTTTTTAAATCCCTACTCTCCCTCTCTTTCTTTTCCCTCCAATTCCCCCAATCCAAACACACCCTAAGGGCGTGTTTGGATAGCAAACATGAAGGCCAGGAAAAGGGAAGGTAGAGAAGAGAAAGGGAGGTAAGGGAAGGGGAGGGCAAATGGTATGTTGGTGTTTGGATATAATTCCCTTCTAAATCTTGTCTATTGTGGAGAGATTTTGATTAGCCTTGAAGGAGAGAAAATGGATTCCTCCCAATCTCTTCCCCTCAGTTTCTCTCCACCCATATTTGCTATTCAAATAAGAGATTTTAAATCCCATACTCTCCCTTTCTTTCTTTTCCCTCCAAATCTCTCAATCCAAACACACCCTAAAAGAATGGTTAAATAAAAGGGAAGAGAAAGTAAGAACCGTCCTCTCTTCTTTGTCGCGCCCTTTCTAATGAAGGGAAAAGAAAACAGTTCTGAGAGGGAACTTTGTAACATAAATTATTGTGAATTATGCACCTACATTTCCTGAAAAAAAAAAATCAATCCAATCTTACATTCACCAACATGAATACATGAATTCCATATGCCTAGATCAATGTACATCAGTTAAACCAAATAATCTATTACACCAGAGATTAAAACTAAAACTACATAAGCCTCATCATCACTTGTTGTCTCCTTAAATTCACTACAATTCCAGTGCTATAAGCCATATGAAAAGGTTAATTATATTGCATAATTACAAAGGTTATAATGATGAGTATATATACTAATACAATGAATTACGAAGTATAAAACAAGAAACATAGCAACGTTTTTTTCATATTATAAAGTTCAAGTTATGTACTATGCAACCAATACAACTGGTTATATAGTCTACCTACTGCATTACATAAGGGGGTAAGTGGGTAACTATTATTTCCTTAATGGCAGGAATATCCATCTATCACCTCGTCTTTCCACCCTCCACAATCTCAACTAACCACCAAATTATCCATGTGAATTTTTTTTACCCTCACAATTTTGTGACGGATATTGTCCGTCACAAATGAGAATTGTATTTTAAAAAATGGAGTAAATTTGAAAATGTGTGTTTTAAAAAGGAGAAATTGATAATTTGCTCTTTCTTTTATCAAATTATGATTATGTATTAATTTAGTAATTGTTCAAAATTTTCAGTACAAGTTCGAGTATATTAATTAGAAAAACTAATCGGAGACGAGTTTGTCTCCAGAATGTAAGACAAAGCGAGTCCACTTTAATGCTCAACTGAGCCCTAGACTAGTTTGTAATAGATCCAAGTCATCCAACTCATACAAGGATAACATCAGAAATATGAACAACCCGTTGAGCACAGTAAAAGGCGCGCCAAAATAAATTACTAGTACTATACTTCGTACGTATAGGTTTGGACCAACTACGAGTGGAGATGAATAGACAACTAGATACAGTTATTATGTGCGACTGTTATATTGTATATTCCCTTTAATCCGCTCATTTGTTTATATTTGGTTTTGATACAAATACTAAGGAAATGTAATTGAGCCAATTATTAGATGATAAATGAATTTAATTGAGTGTGTTTGATAAAACTGTCAATTCAAATGATTAAATTGTCAATCAAAAATCAAAATAAATGGATAAATGAATTTGTCTATTCATCTGAATTAATAATAAATGTATGTTTGTCACATATTTGCTAAATTGCTAGTGACTTCCGCTTATGAATTTGTCAAAAGTGATTTATCCAATGTATAAATATTCCCTTCTATTCAGAATAACTGTCCCATTTGTCATTTCCGTCTATTCATATAATTGCCCCATTTACTATATTTGGACATGTTTTTTGACTTTCCTATCCTTGACTCTTTTCTTTATTTATCACCCCAACTACCCCTAAACCATCATATTCAATACTTTTCATTATTTAACTCCTATATTATTACCTCTATACAATGCTTTTCATTATTTTTAACCAATTCTAATTTTCGTGCCATTGTTCAAATAGAACAGTTATTCCAAATAGGAAGAAGTATTAAAGAGTTTAAAAGGAAATTAATATTTAATATTGTTATTAATTGTCCTAAAAGGTGTATTTAACATTACCCTAGTATTTAGGTGGAAAATTCATTCAATTGGACAAATCACATAGTTTAATACGGAGTACATTCAACACCAAAACCTACGAAAAACGAAAATTGAAGCTACTCGTATTTATACAACTAATTAATTCACTAATCATTAATTTTTCATGCACATAGTCTATGAGTAGGGTTGTTTAAGGGTTCAGATTCGGACCGGACCAAACCGGGTTTGGAGCGGAGACTGGTTAGTTCCTATAACTCAACCCGGAGACCTGACCAGAGCTTAATGGAACCGGACTGGACCCATCCTTAAGTTCGGTCAAAACCCGGAGTCCAGGGATTCAACTTCCCAATGTTTCAGAATTCAGACGAATATCTCTAAATATGTAATCACTTGTTCCTAGATTTATAGCGTTGTAATTCATTCCGTATTTGAAGTATGATAATTATGACAAGCAGTGGACAGCTAGGTTGCACGGACACTCCTCCTAATCAGCGTTCCCGTGTCGGACACCCGTGTCAGACACGACACTCGTCGGACACACGTCAAAACGTGTCGGACACTTGTAAAGCCGTGTCTAACTTTCATCTTTTATTTGGGCACGTGTCTGACACGTGTCCATGGTATTTTGAGCCGTGTCCATGGTATTTGGACACACCTCCAAACGGAATCAAGTTGGATTTAAGGTAAATGACAATAATTGTTATATGGTTGAATTTGGTGGGGAAATAAGCTGATTTGGAGACAAATGTCGTTCTTTAGACTAGTAATGAAATGTCGAAATAGATTGATTATAAGTTGGTTTTTGGTTTTGGAAATGAGAATGAGTTATAATTAACGTAAGTTTTACTTCCACTTATTTAAATTTAATATTCAATACTTTTTCAAAAATAAAATCACACATATATAATTATAAAATATATATTTTATTAAATTTAAATGACGTGTCCCGTGTCCTCAATTTCATGGGATGCCGTGTCACGTGTTCGTGTCGTGTCAGTGTCCGTGTCCGTGTCCGTTTTGGTGCAACCTAGGTGGACAGTGGACAGTGGACAGTGGACATGCCAAATTATACAAGTAGAGTAGTTTTTACAGAATATGCCTTTAATATCCTTTGAATTGATTCCAATCTTTTTTCCAGTAAACTCCAAGATACTCCTCCAAATACGTAGTTCCTAGTGTAACTTTTAGAAGAGTAGAGTAGAAATATAGAAAGCAGATAATTATTTCCCAAAGAAACCAAGAGACATGCACCATCGGTCTTCCCGGGTCTAACCATGTTGACCCGGTTCTGGACCGGGACTAGTCAACGGTATTGAGAGGCATGCGAACAAGTCCAGTTCATCGAGTATGACAAGCTTGAGACGGATAACAAAAAAGAATAATACTCCAATCCTTTAACACTACTCTTTTCATAGATTACTCAATAATAACTAGCTTTCATACGCAAAAGACTTGAACTTAACCCAAGTTTCATGCCACAAAACATAATCATGAATCGTCTCAGAAGTGATGGAATCCGGTTAACTAAATACTTAGGAAAAAAATCCTTCAACAGCCATACTACTTAAGAACATACCTAAAACCTAAAACACCCAAATTTTGTGGTCCAAAGTTCACCACTTAATTAGTTACAAATCATTAAAAATAGATAAGAAATCAAGAGCGTCAACTTGTCCCTCTTACAATGCAAACAAAATTGGAGCTTCACCATAATCACCAAGTAGCATCAACCAGCTATGCCAAACACTCAGAATGCTCCAGAGGACCAGCTTCATACTCCTGACTCCTGAGTTCTAACCCTAAATACAAAATGAAAGAAGGATTTTTAGGAAAGAAACCAAATAGTCCATTCATTTTTATCATTTATTTACCTTTCATTCAAATAAGTTTCATTTGGATAATAAAACAAAAACTAATATTCATTAAATAATAAATTCAAATTTGGATACTTTTGAAATCTAAGGAAATTATCTAGGAATTTAGGGGTATATTAAATACTCCGTATTTTTTAAAAACCAAGGGTATATGGTAAAATTGGAAAAAACGTAGAAATACAAGATAAAAACTCACTAAAATTTAATATTATATACTTAAATTAAACCACATACGAGTATAGTGACATAAACAAACATGATTACGCAACTATTCGCCGTTTAATTACCGACTTATACATTCAAATTTCAGTGATCTTATAATAAATTAATTGTGTTTTATTGTAAATAAGCCCCTTTTATGTACCAAATTTTAAAAATAATCACCTTATTATATGTCCTAGTTTACTAAAACCCTCAATCCTAACTTAATTCATAAATTTAAGGGTTTTTTGTGTTTTACCACCTAATAAGTTCAAAACTTTACAATTTACCACCTAATAAGTTCATCTTTACTAATTACCTCCCAATTTTTACTAATAACCCCCTAATTTTTATGATAACCTTCACCATCCACACCTACTTGGAATTTTAGTGACGGTTTTTCTTAATTACCGTATCGCCTACGTTTTATCGTCTATCGGCTAATTTTAATGACCAAACTACCCTTATGATTATATAAACTATACTCTAATCTCTCTCCTTTAGTTTTTAATGGAACTATAGAAATCAGTCTGACGTCACCTCCATTGTTTCAACGAAATCAATCGACAAATTAAAGAAATCTTTGAGCGTGTTGGTCAATTAACTCAGCCTTCAACAACATCTCCATTGACAAATAATTCAAAATAAAGGTAACTATTTTCTATTTTCCCTAATTTGATTCGAATTTATAGTATTTGCTTATCATCTTCCCCCTATTGTTTCGGATTTCCAGAATTTGTTCAACCTTTTTCCCCAATTTGTTTTGAATTTCCAGAATTTGTTTATCGTCATCTAATTTTTTTTTCTTTTGATTTTTCCCAAATTTTTAAACCCTAATTTGTATTTGTGAAACCCTAATAGTTGAATGTTGTTGTAGGATGTCTGTTCCTAATAACATTGATGTCAATAGCGCTACATTAGCAGTTAGGAGAAGCCCTAGATTAGCAGCAGTAACCTTAAGAACTCCTACTTGGTCACCTGTGGCTAGGGTGGAGAAGCTCCAAGTAAGGAGAAAGCTTGCAACAGTATTTGACAAAGAAGACTCCACATTTATTAGTGAAGAGGGGAATGATGAAGGGGACTTGGATATTGATATTGCTCAGAAGGGGGTTGGGAATTTAAATGGGGATGATCAGGAGTATTGGAGTGAGGACAGTGCTTTTAGCCAATTGGATGTAGGTGACACTGAAGTTCAAGGGGACTTAGTGGAGGAAGAAGAGTTGTTTAGTAATGAGGTTGATGAAATTCAGATTGATGTGGTTAACAAAAATTTAAATCAATCATGTTCCAAGGTTGGGAACTCAAAGTTGCTTGATGTAGATGACTTAGATGTAAGGATTGGTGAGGAAGCTGATATAGATTTTGACGATGACAAAAGTATGGCTGGTTTTGGGGACGAGATTGACATATATGATACTTTTGACCCTTCAGTTGACTTTGGGAGACCAATTGTGCTTAAAAAGGGATTAAAATTCCCTTCTGTTGAGGTGTATAGGAAAGCAGTTAGGCAACATGCTATTGAGAATGGATATGAGCCATATTTCTATCACAACGAGAGTGCTAGAGTAACAATCTACTGTAGATATAGATGTGAGTGTCCTTGGAATTCTAAAAGGTCAAGGTTGCCTAAATGCACATGTTCATTGAAGAGAAAGTGTAAGTATAGGCTTTATGCCACTAAATTAAATGGTGAGAACCTAACATTTTAAATTAAATCATTGCACTTGGAGCATGTTTGTGTATTCACAACAAAGAATAGGATGGTGACATCGGAGTACTTGGCTGAAAAGTACTTAGAGGTTTGGAGGTCAGACCCACATTGGACTTTGAAGGGAGTTCAAAGTAGAGTGAAGTTGGATCTTGGAGTTGATGTAAACTACCATAAGTGTTGGGTAGCTAGAGCAAGGGCAAAGATGATGATAAATGGCAATTCAGATGAACAATACAGTAGGGTATGGGATTATGTAGCTGCAGTTAGGAAGTATAGTTCGGGTTCCTGAGCTTGTGTGAAGGTAGATAGGGTTGATAGACCCCCTCCCATTTTCCAAAGAATGTACATTTGTTTGACAGCATGCAAAGAAGGCTTTGTGAATGGGTGTAGGCCTCTGTTTGGTGTTGATGGCTGTCACTTGAAGGGGGTGTACCCTGGGATGTGTTTAGTGGTTGTGGCAATGGATGGGAATAATAATATATTTCCCGTGGCATGGGCTGTTGTAGAAGTGGAAAATGCAGATACATGGCAATGGTTCTTGGATTTGCTGGTCAGAGACATAGGCTCAGATGAAGGGGAAGGCCTAACTTTTATGTCTGATAGACAAAAGGTATGACCTTTATTTGCTTTTAACATTTTGATATTGTCCTTGTTTTTTAAAAGCTCATATCAAGGGGAGATCCTATTAACAGTTTGGTATTGTTCTTGTATTTGATAGGGATTAATTGATGCCATGAATGTGGTTGTTCCTAAAGCTGAGATAAGGTATTGTGTTAGGCACATATGGGCCAACTTCAAACTTCAGTTTGCTGGTCAAGCATTCAAAGACGGCTTTTGGAAAGCTGCTTGGGCAACCACACAGGTATTCATTTGTACTTGTACTGATGTCTTACCTATAACTTAGCTTCTACTGTAAGACCTACTGATATGTATGCTACTGTACTTCCCAGGTTGAGTTCAAGGCAGAGATGGAAGGTATCAAATTCCTGTCTGAGGCAGCCCATAACTACCTAACTAAAATCCCACTTAGGCATTGGAGTAGACATGCCTTCTTAACCAACTGTAAAAGTAGCATGCTCCTCAACAATCTTTGCGAGTCTTTCAATGCTGTCTTGAAAGATGCAAGGGACAAGCCCATTCTTACACACATGGAATGGATGTGAAGGTATGTCATGAAGAGGAATTATGATAAAAGAGAAGGAGTTTCTAAATATGAGGGGAAGTTTATGCCATACATTGACAAATGCTTCAAAAAGATGTATGAGGAAATAAGGTATGCCACTGTCAACCCAAGTGTAACGACTAACTTTGAGGTAGACTATAAAGGGAAGACTTATAGTGTCAATCTAGTTGAACAGAAATGTACTTGTTTTCATTGGGAGTTAACGGGTATACCTTGCACACATGCCATGGCATGTATTGCTAAACAAAGGCTCATCCCTAAGGATTTTGTCAATGAAGCATATTCAAAGGAAAAATATCTACTTGCATACACCCCTGCAATCTATCCAATGCCTGGAGTAAGCCAATGGGATAAGACTGGCCTACCTGAACCACTCCCACCCATCTCAAGGAGGATGCCTGGGAGACTTTCTAAGAAGAAAAGAATAAAGGAGGCTGATGAGTCTACACGAGTTAGAAGAGTGAAAAAGTCAAATAAATGTGGAAGATGTGGTACACTAGGCCATAACAGTAAGACTTGTAAGAATCCTACAACAGCCCCCAAACAACCAGGCAAAGGCGGTAGACCTCAGTTGAATACACCATGGGTCAAGGCAACAAAAACAAAAGCTCAACAGAAAAGAGCATCAAGGGCTCATAATCAGGCTATTTTGAGTTAAACTGGAAGCCAACCACCTATTGATTGAGCTGCTGGTGGGTAATTGTAGGTTGGGGGTATTTTAGCTTATGATAAGGCTATATTGCAAAAAGAGATAATATATTAGTTGTAGTTTAGAATAACAATTGTTGTTTAGAATATTAGTTGTTTAGTGAACAAGAGTTGTTAAACCTCTTTGTCAGTATTTTGCAAAAGTGGAACATGAATTAAAACCCATTAATTGAACCTTTTTGAGGAAATCATGTTTTTTTTTTTGGATTATCAATTCCCTGATCAAGTTTCGTCAGGTGCTGCGCATAGCTATTTCAGGTGCAAAAGTGGAACATGAATTGAAATCCATTAATGCAATGTTGAATGCACTATGCAACTTTAACATGGTGTAACTCAGAGGGTGCTACACATAGCTATTTCATGTGCGACACAAAATGCTCATAATCCATTAATTGAAAATTGACACAATCCATTTCATAGAAAGTTTGATAGATGATAACATAATCCATTAAAAACATTACAAACTACATAAGCACTACCACCTTAAAAACTACCTTTCCAACTGTCATAATTCATAATCCATTCCTACATACAATTAACACCTTAAATTGAGATTAGTCTAATTTAATAGCTTACTAATGCACATACACAAACACCCACAAACTATTGCACACCAAAGATCACTACACCCTTCACCAGTTCTTCATTTCTCTTTGCCAATTTCCACCCTGGATTGTGTGGTGTCAATGATTTCCTAATGACAGAGCAGGAAGTCAGTAATGTCAGTAGGCATTTTTAGGCAACGCTCTTATGTTCAACCCAGAAATCGAAAGCAATTTTCCATGTAGTAGCATAAATTAAGTATGCATAAACAAAGGATTACACAGTTTTGGTAACCCAGAAATGATAAAAAAACAAAACCTGAACAAAATTAAACAATTGATAACAAAGATAAAGGAATTTGAAAAGGAGAGAGGAGGAGCAGGTATAATAATTGACAACAAAGAAAAATGAATTCGAAAAAGAGAGGGGGAGAGTAGTATATATACCTTATGTTGTATGAAAATTTGAGGAAGAACCCTAAATTCTTAAGAAATGACGAGTTGAGAATTGGGAGTTTGTTTGTATTACTTTATACTGTATGATTTAAGAAGGGGAAGGTGTATTGTATTGTGAGTACCGAGTAGTGTATAAGGGGTAGTTTGGTCATTAAAATTAGCCGATAGACGATAAAACGTAAGCGATACGGTAATTAAGAAAAACCGTCACTAAAATTCCAAGTAGGTGTGGATGGTGAAAGTTATCATAAAAATTAGGGGGTTATTAGTAAAGATTGGGAGGTAATTAGTAAAGATGAACTTATTAGGTGGTAAAACACAAAAAACCCTAAATTTAACCCCCTAATATTGAATAAGTTGACAATTTTTATTTCGCTCAAATAAAAAGTTAAAACGATTTTTATTAAACCCGATGTATTTACGAATTTACGACTTAAAGTTAACCAAGATACCCAAACTACCTTTGTTTAATCCACACAAATCCCCAAAATGGCAAAATCAATTCAAATCATAGAACCCTAAATACAAAATGAAAGAAGGATTTTTAGGAAAGAAACCAAATAGTCCATTCATTTTCATCATTTATTTACCTTTCACTTAAATAAAGGTCATTTAAAATATAAAATAAAATATAAAAAGTAAATAAATAAATAAAACAAATAGTTAAAACAAACGTAATTGCATAACATCAAGGACTCGAACCTCATGTGTCATAGGTTGCTTTACAAAATATTGCTTCACAAATTATAACTAAGAAAATGGAATAGGGGATCCTCATGTTCCATAGTTGTTTTACAAATTATAACTGTTCCACCCTCTAAACACTACGGCCAATTTGGTTGCCCGATTGTAATTAGGTCAAGTAAAGTATCACATTGACTTTGGTAAACATACAAATTTTGTAAACTACACTTTTTATTAAAAAAAAATGAATTTGGTAAACATAGAAAGAATACTTCGTAGTAAAAATTCATGGCAAATTAACATAAACAGTAAATAAACACAATTATATGAGACACACAAATTAGCATAAAATTCGAATAGACCGTAGTTGACCGCTTTACCCGAACCTCATAAAATTTATTCACTTAATTAAGCCACGTACGAGTATAATGACAAAGAAAGAGGGCATAAACATACAGATTTACACAACTAATTACGATTTAAATCTAATCTATTGTTCATTTAATTTTTCCTTCTAAGATGATTCCATAATAGGGAGTAATAACTTACCTCTTCAATGGCGACGAAAGCGCTTCTTTTGGGAAGCTTTCCCCTTTTCTGTTCTCCTCTTGCTTGATGGAAGCACTGCCTTGCCCCTTTCTAAGCCGCCGCCGCCGCAGCTGCCGCTGCCGCTACCACCACCAGCCCTTACATGATAATTGTTCAGAAATGCACGGAGGGCGGCGACGTGAATGCCGAACTCAAAACCCTTGACACCAAACACATGCATGCCGACTATTTCACCTCTCATATTAAAAACCGGAGCTCCCGACGACCCCGGCCCACAAATCATGCCGGCTGCATGAATAATGGGACAAAAAGCCAATAAATTTTGCTCAAAGGTTAACTTCCTTTTATCATTCTTATCACTTCTAGCCCAGTTAAAAATGTCTACATTCCATAAATTACCCATGATTCTATACCTATCTGCATCCGGCAAAGTATCATTGAAATATGTTTCACAGGTGAGGTCATCATTCAAGTCGAATTCCGGATCCTCCACACAAGGATAGACGGTATGTCCGATCATCCCCGAAGCAAAAAAATGCCAAGGGTGACCAAACACCATAATCGTCTCCCCAACCTCCAACTTCCCGGACCCGAACATTCCAACTTCAATCTCTTTTGCACCCTTACCCTCAATTTTCACCAAAACCAAATCACATTCCAATTTTGCAGACACAACACGTCCTTTGAAAATACCATCTCCGGTAAGACACTTTGCCGTTATTTGGAGCTGATCGTAGTCTAACCAACCACCGTGCGCACACGTCATTAGCAATCCAGGCCCAACCGCGAATGCCGTCATGTTCGCATTTCGGTCCGGATTAATGGCTTCTTCAACATACAGTTTCCAAATGTATGGTTTGAGGGAGTTGTAGAAATTTTCGAGATTTCCTTGAAATTGTAGTGGTGCTTGCACAGGGACATTTCCCTGGTGTAGAGGTCCCGGTGCGAGTTGTGCTGGTGGATTATCCATAAGATACAGAGGTTTTTTTTTTTTTTTTTTAGTTGTGGGTGTGTAATTGAAGGGGAGAAAGATGTGAGAGTAAATGAATAAAATGCCAACTTTAGAGTAACAAGTTAAATAAAAATCAAATAATTAAATAAAGTCAAATGTCTCTGACTCTGTCCAACAAGGGATGCATGTATTATTTTTTATTTTTTGAATTTTAATTTTATATATTACATTTCTTCTTTGAACCGACTTGATTAAAAGTACCCTTCTTGTTTTATTATGGACATACTGTCAAATTTGTCATTTACCTTGGAAATTTGAAAATAATACATACGGAGGATTTCATACTCCTATTTGGTTTCAACAGATTTATCAATAAATATTTGGAGTATTTTAGCTTAAGATGAATCGATTTATTTTGGATTGTTTTTAGTATAAGATAAGATAAATTGACAAAGTAATTGATTATTGTATTTATTTCATAATAATTAAATTTTGTGCTGAACAAAATCTTATTTTAGACGGTTATTTTGGTCTGAACAATATAATAGGATTTTGTTCAAATGTAATCATAATACTTCAATTAGTGTTGTAGCTTATTTGTTTTAAAAAGGGTCAAAATTGGCTTTTAAATGGTCATAAAACTCTGTATTATCCTATCTAAAGCTCTGAAGACAAAACTCTTTGGGGGTGACCAGTGATAACATCAGTCTATCATATCATTCATAGAGGTGGCAATCGGGTCAGTCGGGTCGGGTTTGGGTCGGGTCACGTCGGGTCGGGTCATATCGGGTTCGGGTCATATCGGGTCAGCATACCCTTTCGGGTCGAGTCGGGTCGGGTTCGGGTCGTTATCGGGTCGGGTCATTTCGGGTCAACTGATATATCGGGTCGGGTCGGGTTTGGGTCGGGTCATTATCGGGTCCGGTAACTTAATCGCATTACTATAATTTTTTACCATTAAATTTAGTTTTTAACCTATTATTTGGTTTAATTAATCTATTACTAAGTCAAACATATCAATCTAAACTCAAAATCACTTTCATTTTGATCAAAATTAAGCTTAATAATTGTCGGGTCATCAATTTAAGCGGGTCAATATCGGGTCGGGTCTGGGTCGGGTTCGGGTCACTGATAATCGGGTCGTGTCGGGTTACGGGTCGTCATCAGGTCGAGTCGGGTTTGCTCGGGTTCGGGTCGGGTCACTCGGGTCGGGTCAGACTTGCCAGCTCTAATCATTCATATGTAAGAGATCGAGCAAATGGACATACTCCCTATATTTTTAACACTCCATTTTTTTGTCCCCGAGTAAGTAGCAAGTATTACCAAAATGTTCAAATGTTGACGGAATTTTATGTCATTTAAATATTATTATTACTCTGCAAGAAATCCACTATTTGTGATGTTTGATTTATCAACTCTTGCATGAATTGTTAATAAATACACAAAGCATGTGATTAAGATTGTTCTGATCTTTACGTGCAAATTGCTTTAGTAATGGAAATCAGGAAATGTTACTTGGTCCGATTGGAAACTTGTATAGAGTAGTACTCCGTCAAGATCACACGTAAAATTTGATTTATTAAGATTAAAAATATCCCTATAATTCGATTAATTATTAAAAAAAAAACATGGAAATATGGTCGATAGCTGGTTCACAACGGCACACTCCACGTGTTTATTAAGATCACACGCAAATGATGTCATGCGGTTATGTCACGATGGTTGCCACTTGCCACAAAGCATACAAAGCTGGTTCACAACGGCACACTCCACATGTTTTACAGTATAGACCTTAGACCTAGTTAGTAGTGCTACTGTGCTAGTACTAGTTTCTCTTTCATTTTGTTTTGGTGAAAATTTTTGTGTTTCGATGAATTATATACATTTGTTTTACAGTATAGACCAAGTAGTGCTACTGTGCTAGTACTAGTTTTACTCATGCCTATCTCTTTCATTTTGTTTTGGTGAAAAATTTTGTATTTCGATGAATTATATACGGAGTACATTTGTTTTACAGTATAGACCTAGTAGTACTACTGTGCTAGTACTAGTTTTACACTTTTACTCATGCCTATCTCTTTCATTTTGTTTTGGTGAAAATTTTTGTGTTTCCATGAATTATATACATTTGCTTGACTATCCCCAAGCAAGGTCAATTGCTTGGTCGTGACCTTACTTGGTCACGGTTAATCAAGTAATTAGTATTATTAATTTGTGACCAAGGGTGGTTAATTTGCGACCAAAAACAAGAAATGGTCAATTTGTGACCAAGGTTGATCAAAAGAGGGGTCTTTTTGACCTTCTACGTGTCAATTTCTTATTGGTTGAACAATTATAAAACAATAAAAAACAATGATTGAAAATGTTGTAAAGTGGATAATGACCTAGGTCGCAACCTTCTGCTTGGGAGGGTGAAAATGGGTCAAGGTTAATAAGTTAGGATTAAGAGTAAAATCGGGTCGCGACCTAGTTAGCGCGACCACTGCTAGTTATTAATCCTAACTTATTGAATTTATCAAATATTAGGGTGAACTTAACCCAACCCAAATTAGTGAATCTCTTATGATCGATCATAGACACAATCAATCCCCAATTATATATTACTCCTATTGCCTTATTATGAAGATTAATCTTCTAATTTTCTATATAATGGTAAATGACAAGGAAATCACACTTAATCAACCCAACTCATCAACCCACCAAGTAGAAATCACATACATTAGTTCATTAATAAGAAGATAAAGCACGAAAGATCTAATAGAGGTGCTTAAACACAATGAATACAATTAATGAATAATCACAAGTTAATCTCTTTCTTGTTGGTTAAGCTAAGAAGAAATCACATTCATTAGCCTAATTACAAGGCGTTGCAAAGATGAAATTACAAGGAAATCACACTTAATAATTCCAACAACAAAGAAATTAAGGACCTTGATAATATTAAGTAACAAGTAAATCACAATTAATTACTTAATTGTGTAATTAGAAAATAAAACATTGTTTTATTTTCAAAAATCCAACAACTAAACATGAGAGATTAACAATAATAATGATAATTAGGGAAAAATTAGCGTGTCTTACAACTAAAGATTACAGCCATTTGAATTGGATTAAGAGAATGGATTAGCAACCCATTTTAGATCTAATACCCAATTAAAATGATAATTATCCAAAGATTTCAACTTGATTAGAAAGGTAAAGCCTAAGATGCAAAAGATAAGATGTAAGATGAAAAGGGTTCGGGCTAAGTTTGGCAATCATACGAACGGGACCCAATAGACATGATGAATCGAGTTTGGTACTATAAAGCCACAAATACTATCGTACAACGAGTTGTATACTAGCATTGTACAACCGCCTCAAAGTTATTGAACTTTTACACAAAGTTGTTGAGCTATTTTACAAATTATTGAGCTATTTTACGAAGTTATTGAGCTTAATAATTATCTTGTTAAGTTCAATAACTTTGTATCATAACTCGATAATTTTGTTAGTAGAGCTCGATAAGTTTATAACAAAGCTCAACTATATTGAATAAGTTATATATACAACCAGTTGTATAATACATTAACTGCTATAAAGCTGTACAAAGTACGAGTTTGTGTAATTAGAAAATAAAACATTGTTTCCAATTACAATATACTTCCTCCATTCAAATTCACTCTACCATATTTCTTTTTTCATTCATTCAACTCCTGTAATAGGAATATTTATAATAGTTAGGTCTCAACCATCACCTTAAGGTTTTGGTTGAGATAGTCCATCTATCATGGTATCAGAGCCAATGTGACCGAAGGTCACGGGTTTCGGTCACGGGTTCAAATCCTGGCAACCTCAAAACTCCTCAAAAACTCGAAGTGGAAACCCAGCACACGGTATAATATTTATAATAGTTGGGAGTGAGGGAAAGAATGACAAATGACCATTTTATTCTCATACCCCATTACTTATTTACAATATTTGTCACTCATACCAACTGCTTCTACAGTTTTACATCAAACCCCACCATTTTACACTAATACCCCACTTATTTACATCATACCCATTCAACCCCATTCATCTTAATATTTGTGCAAAATACAAATAGATAGAGTGGAGTTGAATGAAGTCGTAAGAATTATACGGATAAAAAGTTTTTTCTAATACGGATTGTGTAAATATTAAAATATCTACGTGAGAGTAATTTGTGAGAGTAATTTTTTTGCTGAAATTTGGCGATGAGACGTGTTCCTTGAGAAAATAAGTCAGATCCAAATAGGTAATATTTGAATCCTAAAGAAGAACTGATGTTGACTAATTGCTTTGTGACCGGCGGAAATCATGTCGAACAGGAGGCCACTACCGAGCAGCTCGTACAAAGAAGTGAACATAACCCAAAGTGGTGGACCACAAAAATAAGGCCCAAGTTCAAATGTTAATACACCATTCCTTGAAATTCAAAGAGAGGACGTTGGCTTTGTCTGTGGTGATTAATAGGGATGACAACGGATCGGGTTTGGACCGTCTATCAAAACCCGAGTCCGGTATCATGCCATTCACCTTGGCCCAGACCCGTCGCAAACCCACACGGGTCTAAAATTAACAGATTCAATAGGTTTGAATAGGGTCTACCAACGTAGGGGCTTCATTGATCCGGAACCGGGACCAGGACTAGGCCAAACTATCTGGACCGAAGACCAAATAAGGGTTAAAAGAAGGTCTGGTCCGGTCTAAACCAGTAAAACACTGGAATTATAAAATGACTCATATCACATATAGAGTCCATTAACACTTAAAAACTCTTGATTCATCAAAGGCACAATTGTCTAACTCAAGTCACTCTCAATTATCCACACGAGTACTCGACATTTTACGGTTTTACTTTTAGTTCACATTTTAAAAATCGGTAAGAATGGAATTGACTATTAGATTCTAAGAACTATTCACTACAAGATTATTATGTTCGAAAGAACTCCACCATCTAGCAAGAGAAGAAATAGTCATAAACCAATAGACTTAACAACACTAAAATTGATACTATCTCAACCAAAACCTATAGGTTATGGTTGAATTCCAACTATTATAATTATTCCTATTACGCTCCCTCACTCAAATGTCCAATGGTCTTGAAGACTGGTTAGTTGTGCACCGGCTCCCCTGTACCGTGTGCTGGAATTCTACTTCGAGAGTTTTTGAAGAGTTTTGAGGTTGCCAAGATTCGAATCCGTGATCAAAGGTCACGATGGCTCTGATACCATGATAGATGAACCTTGTCAACCAAAACCTTAAGGTTATGGTTGAAGCTCAACTATTATAATTAATCCTATTAAAAATAACCCTAATTGACATTGTTATCTAACATATAATCTAGAAGTAATCGAGAATCACCAAGAGCAGTAGCCTTAAAATGAGTATAATTGCAGAAATAACGGGAATTAAATTGAAAATGAAGTTGAAATCAAAACCCTAGTATAGAAAAAGGGGAACACATATTTTCCAGAAAAGGGAGAAAGAGAAGAAGAAATGAATAGTTGAAAAGTAGAAGCTCACCAAATCAAAACCTTAATCGTTGAAATGGCGAGCGATTTATATAAAAGATCGATGGCGGTGTTCCTCATCGTGATACACGCTTTGACCTTCGTCCTTCACTTTCACAAGCCACCCGCTACCACCGGTTGTCCTCATATCAGAGGCATGCTAATGTACAAAATTAAATGAGTAAGAGGAAGGAACTGAAGAGTACATTGCAAATGATCGAAAGCTGAAGATCTGAGCAAAAGAAAACCGTGCATTGATGTACGTGTGATGGGATCGTATTTCTACGTCTATCTAGCATATTTTAATTACAATAAAGCGACATTAGGATGCGGTTGTACATGATTTACGTCACTATTGCCGATTTCCTAGTGCAGGGTTAATAATAGAGTTTTGAGCAATGATCGAAAACAAAGACATGTCGTGAAGTCTACCATGGTACAAAACATTTACAAGTAAGAAGGATGACTAACTAAGACATGAAGGAAGCAATTGAAGATTTGAAGCGTCGTTTGCAAAAGTATCGACTTTTAATGGGTATTTCTTGAGTTTTAGAACTAGTATCAATGCAAGGCCAAGTGGAGGTGAAAGTTTATGTTCTTAGCTTTCTAATAGGAGGTCACACGCCTCATTTGGCCAAGTAACGAAAGAGATATGACCTTCAAAATAAGTGTTGTGCTGTTGTCCAACACAAAAGCGCATCGATAGGGGTGTTAACGAGTCGAGCCGAACCCGAGCTTGGCCTTGCTCGGCTTGTGCTTAATAACCAAAACTCGAGCTCGAGCCGATCTCGAGCTTACCCAAGCCTGAAAAAAATGTGCTCGTTATAAAGCTTACGAGCTTTAACGCGAACTCGAGCCAAACTCGAGCCCAAATCGGGCCTATGTAAAATTGTTTATTTTTCTATTTTTTTGTTCTGATATTTTCAATAATAAGGTTCGAAAGTTATATGTAAAAATGTTTGGCAAATCAGCGAGAAATTTGATACGTGTGATACAAAGATATAATCACGATAAAATATTTTTATAAAATATTGTAACACCCCCATTTATTTAATGGACTGGACTAGGACTCCTTAGATAAAGAAGAGTGTTACCATCTCGGAAACCCGAGGCAGTAGATAACAAAGGGAAAGATAAACAGTACTTTAAATTAAAAGTTTATAAATGTTTACAACTGAAATGAAACATGTCTCAAAACTGGAAATAAAGTCTGATAGCTAAACGGAAATAAAAGTGGGCTAGCTCTAAGTCAGGTCATCCATGCTCTCTCCCCTGCCAACTCCAAATGTCTCAACAACCTGTCAATCTGCTCCCCAGTAAATGGATCATCACAGGCGTACATGAATACACAGGGTCAACCGCGAGGTTGAGTAGGTAATACGATATAAATAAAGAATGCAATGCTATAATCCTCCATTCTCAACTTCATCACACACATCCCCGGAACGCCCATCCATACCGATCCCCGACAGACTATATATCAATCGACGGTCGTCGATATACCAGCTCGTAGCTGAGGACACCAGGGCAAGTCCTGCAGAACCCGCCTGGGCCTTAATCGCAATAATCTCATCTCCTCCAACTCCAACTCCGATGCAAATGCAATGTATGAAACGTATGAAACAATAATGCTCAACAAGATAAATAAGATAATCAGATATGTCATATAATCACCGAACATGCCAACTCTTTATTATCGTAAGAATTCAATCAGTGTATTTCCCTACCACAAGATCTTTGAGTCAAATAGTCGGGTGCTCCAGTAATATTCCACAACAAATTCGCCCTCTGAAAGATAAATAAATGATAAACAATTACTTAAACTATTCCCGTTCCCAAAATAGAAAGTTACTAAAAATAGAAACTTCTTAAAATGGAAAGTTTCCTTAAATGGAAACTTTCCCGATCTAGCAGCTTTTCCATTTTAACAAACCCGACTCAAAACCCGTCTCTAAATATTTTAAATCACTCGGGAATTAAATTAACTAACTAAGAATACGACAAATTAACGAATTATAACGATTAAATCTACGACAAAACCGTTTCAAAACTAAAACAACCCGTCATCACCACCGTCCCTTCACACGCACTCCCACGCGCCGCCTCTAGCCCGTGTCACCACCACCCAAACCCCGGTTTGACCCGACCACCAACGACCGCCCCAACAGGTCGATCGTTTATTCTTGCGAGTTAAACCAGGGCGTCGTTTGGCCTCGGTTCACCACCGTGCCTCACCAACCGCCCCCCCGTTCTCGACTTACAACCACCGCACCATCACCTATCCCCCGCAAACCACCACAACCATGCTCGCCGTCCGACAACACACCTGCACGCCGTGGCGCCGCTGCGTTTCGACCTCCCCGAGTCCACGGTGGCGCCACCCCAATCCTAACCGTCTAAACCCGCCCGAAACCCGTATTTTTAACCCGTTGCTACCCTATGTCGATGCCGCCTCCCCGCCACTACGACCGCCTAAAACCTCCCTAACAACCACTTCAACACCCGACACGTACACCACACAACTCGGATACCCCGTCAACAACCACAAGTCACGCTCCCTAAGACACGCCACAACAATCAAAACCCGACGTAAAAAGCGAAAACAGAAGGGAAGGGTTGCACTCATACCTTTTCTGCCACCACAACAGCCACCAGGATCGCCTACGGACGTCGACAACCACCCTAAAGCCTTCCTTGCTGCGCCGTCAACACCCACACACACTCTCTCTCTCTCTCTCTCGATTTGCGTGAAGGTTGAGATTGATGCCGAGGAAATGAGGGAGGCGGGTGAGGGAGTAGGGTTTTGTAGTGCTAGGGTAAAATTAGGTTAAAGACATGATGTTGGGTGTTGGGTTAATTGGGTTAAACCTGTTATTGGGTAAACTCAAATGGGTCGAGGGTAAATGGGTTAGCTCACATCTCGAATTCCATACAAACCCGTCTCAATTAACTTACGAAACAACTCGATCTTACGATACAACGCGAGTCAAGTAAAATACTTAACGTAATTATCGACTAAACAATTAACCCGACTTAAATAGTAATATAAAATACGGAGTATTACAGTTATGACCAATATCTTATGTAATCACACAAGTTCGAGCCGCTCGCGAGCTTTTCGAGTCGAGCCAACCTTTGCTCGGCTTGACTCGTTAAGCTTCGAGCCGATCCCGAGCTCGAGCTCGCACGAGCTGAACTTGGACCGAGCCGATCTCGAGTTGCTCGCGAGCTGTCTCGGCTCATTAACACTCCTACGCACCGTACGCCCTATTTTCGCCAAATCGCATTAGGCTTGTTATTCGAGGCCCATTACTCCCAATTAGGTTTAGGCTTTAAATTAGGTTACACTTCAACCTCCCATATGATCCTCCCTCTGGATAATCACAAAAAAATACGAGTACTTTGGAAAGACTTTTAGTACCTCAATTTCACTATTTGTATGTTTTTCTCTCTCTTATATTTTCCAACAAATTGATTGAGCTCTTTAGATCTACTTTGATTGTTGTAATAAATTCTCCCTTTTAGCAAATATTTCAACTTTATCCACTTCTTAATTATATTAAAGTTGTTGTTTTTGGTGGTTAATGATTTCACTTCTTTTTGAAGTGATTGAAATCAATGATTCATACTTTTAGTACCTCAATTTCACTTATTTCTAACAAATGAAAATTCAGAAAAGCTTATTACTTTGATATATAGTATTTTCTTTTCCTGGTTTTTTAAAAAGAAGAATTCAACTTGTTTACTTTTTTTTTTTTTTTTTTTTTTTTTTTTCTGGCAGAAGATGGAAAGGGAAGAAGAGCAGAGTTATGACTTCATGGATCAACCTCTTAGTTATGAATTTTGTGAGTATTTTACCTTTATTTCGTTAGTACGTCTTCTAATTTAAGAAATTATAATACTTGTTAATTTTTGCAGCCGAAATTGAGATTAAAAATCTCAAAATCGCGGCTAGAAAACGACCCGAGTTTTACGGTCAGGAGGATTTAGATGAAAACACTAAAGCTTTTGCTCTAAAAGCTTCCTCCTTCGTAGTTTCCCTCGTCTCATTTACTGGTATATATTCTTTCCTTTTTTTAATATTTTTTATCTAAATTTCTAGTCTTTCATTCATTAATTTTTTACACTGAAAGGGAGGAGGGGACTATATATATATATATTCTAATATTCTATGGTCCACCAAGTCATTATTAGGAGAAGTAGTATCTTCGACTTAACTATTGGTAGTTGGCCCGACATCCTCATAATAATGAAAATGTAAACTAATGAACTGGGAAGTGCATAATAAAAATTTCGGTATTTATTGTTGTCGTTGACTATTCTTCTGAACTGAGAAGTTTATACGGCTTCTTCTACTCTCGTAACTGTATTTATTGTTGTCGTTGACTATTCTTTTGAACTTGTACTCTTTCGAATAGGTGACTCCGTGTTGAGTCAGAATTGTGGAGCCATCATTGAAACAGACGGTAACACGAATATTGTAATCACATCTCTTAATTTAACAAGGCAATGTGATGGAGTAGCCAAATTTGGTAAAAACATTATGGCTGATAATTTAAAGGTTGTTTTTTTTTATCATTCGTATTCTTATTATTAAGAGATTTTTTTTTTCTTTTTGTTTGGTTCTCAATTTAGTTTAATACGAGTATTGTTTTATAGGTTGTTGTTTATGCCAACGATGGGAATTGGTACTTGGGAGAAGTATTTTGTTGTGATTATTTCTACAATTTGGCTGCCTTAAAGTTTAATTCAAAAACCATTTTTAAACCTGCAAAATTCTGTATGATTGATGATGCCGGTGTTCCGGAAAGTGATTTTCTCCGTCGTCACTCTACTAAGGCAAAAAAGGGTGATACTGTGATTGTAGTTGGTCGCTATTTCTATGAGCCAAATGCATATATGGCTGCTCCCGGTGTGTTAAGGTAGAACCTTACCAATTTATTTAATACTCTTCTATTTTTTTCTTAAACTCATAGTTTTTTAATGAGATGTTTCTTATTTGTTTGTAGTTTGGACCGGTTTAGGCCCGACAAATATGATTGCAATGAGCTTTTAACAATAAGTTCTCGTTTTACCCGGGTATGAATTTATTTATATTCAAATTTTTTTATTTAGGTTGAATAATTTTTTTTATTTATTTAGATTGAATAAAAGTTTTACAACGTTAAGAATAACCGAGTTGATTTTTTGGCTTGATAGTGTGGGGATGGAGCTCCTGTGATAAACATAATAAACACGAGATGGGTCTGGCTTTACCCGCGGTGGAGGAGAGAAGTCTAACTCACAAGCCCAAGAATGCTCTTATCTCCCAAAACCAATTGGCAATGGGAGAAACACCCCTAGACCTTATAAGATAGACAATCTCTCTCTTTTTCACCGATGTGGGACTCACAAGTGGATTTATACTCCAACAAAACAAATCAGGAGAATTGGTTGGAATCACTTACTTCGACATGAGCACTTCATCACCTATTCTACCAATCAACGTTATCAAGAGGATGTGGGAGGATTTCAAAGAAAACGGGTAAGATTGTTCTGCTTTAGTCAACTTCATAAAATAAACTTACACACTCCTTCCCTTCTAAACACAAAGCTTATAGCCTGCATATTACTTGCAACGCAATGCATGAACTTTGTCAACTTTAATTTGTCCATGAAATTCTTTATAATCCACGCGACGATGTTTTGCCCAATTTGTGCCTCGTTTGATGAGAGAACTTTTCAAGTCAATAGTTATTGTACCCCGTAATAATATAGACATATAGTACAGTACACTATTATTATTGGGATTCAACTTCAGAAAACTCAATACACACTCGTCCCTCTTACTGTGCACTTACAAATTTAAGACGGATAGTGTATGGGTCTTTATAGGAGTAGTAGTGACTAAAGATGCTCTTATTATTTGTTCCACTAATTATTACGCCATTTGGTAACACTATAAGAAACGTGCGAGTTTGAGACTGTCTACAACGACCTCAAACATGTGAAAGACGGTCTCAAAACCGTTTTTGCATCCATGTTTGGTCACACCTACGCTTGTAAAAATCATTATCCAAAGTCACTTTGGAGCTATTTTGTCGGTCTGTAGTTCACAGATGCGGTCTCAAATTTGCTTCCGCTTTTGGTGGTCCAATTTCTTGCTATTCTGGTCGCAAATTAGGCTGAATATAACCATTATATATGATCCTTTTTTTTGGGACTGCTAGCGTCCTCAATATGGAAATAGCAGTCCCATACTCTTGCAGTTTCGCTTCATAGAACCCAGTCACCCACCCATTGCTCCCGTGTAATTACTTTATAGTAGTATAGGTTTTCTTTTCATTTTTGTCCCTCTAATTTATGATTCTATCTGAAATTTATCATGCTTATGTCATCTTTTGAGTTTTGATTAGCATTTTTTCGGAGTTAGAGGGAGTTCCTTAACCATAAAATATGAAAGTTGAGGTCTTATGTCACCCTTTACCCTGGATATAAGTACTAACACTGCAAATCAATCTTTTTTTTTTTTTTTTTTTTTTTTGCAAAATGATTATTTTGGATTCTAAAAATATTTTTTTTTTTTGAGAAAAATGATTATTTTAAATTCAAAAAATATTATTTGATACTCCGTATTACATGCTCAAAATAAATAATGAAATTACGTCGTGACTTTTAGTTAACGGTTTATTTGTTGTGTAAAATGCAAGTGTTGTTGATTTAGATTGACGTGGGTCATTAATCGAGAAGTAATTGTTAGGTCATTAGTAGAAATAGGATATTAACACCTAATAATCTCTTATTTGATAGGGAAATGCGTCATCCTTCATACGGTTTTGATGCGAAGAATTTTCGTTTTGCCCTACTACCCACACTTGAGAAATTTCAGAGGGTATTTCCAAATGTTGCAAATGGTATCATAGTTGAAAAGGTATGTACATTTAACTATTGATAAAATGAATAGAATTTTTAATCTTGAAGTTATGGAAATCTAATCCAAATGTTTTTACCGTGTATTTTACCAATAATTTTAATAGGTATTTGAAGATTACAATGCTGAGTTGGCGGGATTACAAGTTGGCGATGTAATCTTTGGTTGTGATGGACTTGAAATAAACAGTTTCCTACAGGCATGTTCTACACAATTTTCTTTTATGTTCTTAGAGCAAGTCCAATAGTAAGCTAGTTTCAACTAGCTTACCATTGCCACATCACATTTTAAGCTAGTTTATTTTTGAGCTATTAATTCATTTCAATGGTTTAGCCAAAAGTTTAACTAGCTTGACTCATATGTTAATTAAGCAAACTAATTTCTATTGGTTGAATTTTGTGGTAGGGTCATTTAAGCTACTAGCTTAATGAAGTTAATTGCTTGGTTTAAGCTACCCTATATGTATTTGTCCAATGGTTTAGCCACTTGCTTACAGTTTTAAAAAATTGCAAGCAAGTCCCTAAGCCAAACCATTGGACTTGCTCTTAGTTTCTATTAGTTAATAAGTTAAATTGATGAAACATTTCCATCTTTTTACTTTGGTTTATAAGTAAGTTACAGGTTTATTTAGTTGACGTAAAAAGTAGAGTAATAATGACATTTTTTTAATGTAACAGTTGTGGGAAGTTATGTTTGCAAAAGTCGAAAAAGAAGTTGAGCTTGAAGTGGCTCGTGTGGATCTCAAGATTATGAAGAAGGTTCGTTTGCTAATTGGTGAAGCCTCAATTGATGAGGAGATTTACATGTACGTCAATCTTGTTCGTGTTAATATTTTCATTTTTCAATTTGTTTTAATTTTCTTGCTTAAATTGCGCATGCTCGTGGTTGTATTTTCCGTATGATGGAAAGTAATTTATTTTGATGTTTTTTTTGTTAGGTGGCCGCGATATGACTACCGTTGAACTTGTCCAAGCTGTGAAAATGTGAAGTAGGAGCAATTTATCTATGAGATTTTGTTGTAATGTTAACTGGTTAACTACTTTAACTTGAGGCTATGTATGGTTTGGCTGTAAGCCTGTAACACTAATTATTAAACTTAAACACCATGTTATGTATTAACTATTTGGGTATTTTAAATCCTAGTTTCAGATGGATATATTTCCATGCCGAAAACCAGCGAGGGTGCGACGGTTTATTTGACTATTAAATTACGCAAAGTATGATAAGCCCACTCGCATCGACCATAACATCAAGAATTATTTAATGCAAAAGTAAACTGTGATTACAACTATTATCGGAGTACGCCATCTTGTGGCTTTGGGAATAATACCATTGAAGCTCCGTAATCGAATTACGAAGCCAAACGTGGCTCACATAGACATACACACTATGCAACACTAACAATACATGTACAACATGAAGAGTATATATGTCCAATATTTGGGTTGGAGAGTTATCTCCGAACCCCATAGCTTATGGGCAAGAGGGCTAAGATTGAAATATTGTAACGGATCGACTGGCTGTGGGGAACAGTCGTCGTACTTTGTTTTGGGATCATTCCTGGGTAGAAAGTGGATGCTTGTCGAATAATTGGTGTGACGGTTAGTGACATGTGAATTATCAGTTTTTTTTTTTTTTTTTTTTTTTTTTTTTTTTTTTGGCAACGATAAATAAAGGTTCATTACACAAAGCAGACCTGCATCTCTAAGTCAAGTACAAACACTACATTATTATTACAAAAACTGTGTCTTGGAGATTCATCCGCTTGGCTATGATTCTTCTTGCAAATGGTCATTCTCCATTTCCCGTGCACATGACGAGTAGAGGGGTACCTGCAAAGCATAGGTGTAAAAAGGGCGCATGGTGGTTTCTCAAACGAGGAAGTCTTACACTTCTTGGGGCGAGCTGAGAAAATGAAAAGCTGGTGGTCATTAGAAGCCATCTGAGCTGGAGAACAAATAAAAGTAGCCTTTTCATTCACCAGAGAGACAGGGACGCTTAGATCATTAACAACACCCCTAGTGTTATCTTGGGGGTAAGAGTATCAGGAGGGGAAAAATTGTCACATATTGAAGACGCACTTGAAGTCGCGGTCTCAGTAGGGGACGCGTTCCAACTTTCGTTAGGAAAAGCAAGTTTCACCTTGATAATATCAGAGGGAGTCATGTCTTCGTTCATGTCCCTCATCATCTTAGGTTCCCACTTTTTAGAACACTAGTTGTTGTATCGCGCACTTTGCGCGCGATACCCCAAGATATTGTTACTCGTTTAGTTGGATTAGTATTGATTCATAAACGGAGTATGATTGTTTGTTGGATTAGTTGCTTTTATTAAACTTTATCTAATAGGATCAAAATAAGGCAATTGTGTGCCATTAAAAATTCAGCACCTAATAGAATAAGAAGTGAGGTCAAATTAGTTGTCCTAGTTCCAGTTAGTTACGTAATTTTTGTATTCATTATTATATAGATTATTGAGAAGAAAAATTTGAAAACTCAATCAAGGTTTGATCAAAATTCCAGATTTGAGACGGTACTTCAGATTAAGAATATTGAGAACAAAAGTTAAAAAACTCGGTCATGCTTTAATCACAAACCAGATTTGAACGGTACTTTGAATGGTATCACAAAAAGGTAGTTATTCGTGAAATAGGATCGTTGCTTGCAAACATAAGATCGTTGTGTGCAACAATCCAAGAGATACAAACAATATCAAGCTGATTTAACTTCAAAAAGACATTTGACATTTTCCCTAGTCGGAAAATGGAGTGGGGGAAATGGCAGAGGCTCTTCGGCGAGATGAACATTAAGGATCAAGCCTATGAGAATGTGGTGTAAATCTTCAAGTAAGTTTGATCTTTGATTTGGTAAACAGTGAGTTATTTGGGTCCAGAAAAGTGAGCACCTCCTTCTCTACGCAAATTCTTGTTTAAGACCATTTTAAGTTATGATGAACACTTACAACCGATTTGAATAAAACCAAATAAAAGGAGTGATGTGAGACATCTTAAGTTAAAGACGGTCTGGCCTGTCTAGAAAAGCGAAGGTAGGAGAATACGGAAGCACAACTTTCTATGGATGTGCAATCCATCTGCTCATATAATATGAGTTGGAGGCAAAAGCTGCACTATACTATGGCTCGTCATACGGGATTGGCATCAGTGGTCCGCCTTGGGTCTGTCTCTCTCCGACTCATCCAAATGCTTCAATCGGGTAAAGTTGCTGCTAGTTAATATTGGTAGTGTAGCAAACGAGATATATGAGTTCATTAGCTATTCTTTAGTTAAGAGAAGCGGAAACAAAACGGCACATTTTATGGCTCTCTACATGGCTATTGACTACTCCACTCGTGTGTGGGTAGGATGTTAGCAGATATTGTTTTTTCCTAGTACCAATAAAAAAAAAAGATATTGTTGCTTCCGATTACATGTCAGACTACACTGGAAATTAATAAAATCCCCTTTGCTTTCACTAAAAAAAAAAATACCCTAGGAGAACGATCCCCTTGTCACCAAAATACTCTCTGGCAATAATATGAAACTTCACAAGTGCAACAGCGTGGGTTGAAGAACGCTCTGAACTTTTATGCTCATTTTCAGTCATCTCAGGCGACAGTGCACTATTTTATCATGCTACGGGGGTGGTACAAGAAAATGTTGATATATCAGTGATATCACCCGTGGTTGTAGTCTTTTAGAACGATTTCCATAACCGAGTAAATCTACTCTTTGAGTACAAAAGTGAAATACACGACACAAGAAATACGAAAATTCTCTAAAACTTAAAGCCGACCCTCCAATACTCCATATAGCATGTAAGCTCTTCAGTTCTGGTTACCAACCAGAGCTTGCCAACTTCCTGAAGCAAGGCGACAAAGGCAATAAACTCGACGCTCATCATAAGTATGACAATGGGAGATATCTTCAAACCAGGGGCATCATCACTCCTTGGGGCGTGTTTAATGAACGAGAGATGTCATCCCCTCTAGCGTGCCTCTGGTTTTAATATTTACTTTTTTGAGAAGAAACAAATTGATTAACAAATAAAATGTACATGAAACAATGACTAATTGGGGGATTTGCTTGTTAAGAGTAAAAATCACATTGAGCGTGCCACCACCTTCTTGGCAGATGGTTTCGTAAAACCAATGAAGAGGCAATAAACCCTGACCTTTTCTGGCGAAGACTTGCAGCAGCAGCTGCACTTCCTTTTGGTGGAGCAGTGCTGGCCATGTCTGAATTGAGAAAATAACAACACATGATTAGCACATTAACTTATATGAGACTGATAAAATTTGGAAACAAGTCAAACAACCCATCAGCAAGACTTATATAAGACTGACACACATCTTTACCCCATTAACTTATAATTAGACTGTCGTATGTGAGGAACTGAGGAACACATAAGCTTTAGAACTGATCCAACAAGAATATAATAAATGGTTCAGAATTTCATGTTCATAGATCAAGTAGACTATAAATAGTTCACAATTACAAATAAAATCGGCAAAGTTTAAACACGTTTCATGCACTTTGTTCCCATTAACTCAAGCATTTTCTGACCACCTAACTCCACAAACCATTAACCTCGAAGCAGCTCCTGTTCTAGAAAACCGACTATAACACAGGTTGTGTATTTTTTCTCGGACAGCAAATTCAACCAACGACACCCCATCCTTAATAACGCAGTATATAATCCGACAACTGCTAGCAAACAACGTTGCTTAACAGGTAGATGGGCACTTGCATACAACCTGTTCTAATGTTCAAGCCTGCCAAGTGCCAACTACAATTCTTTTTTTCCGATCTGACAACACACTATGCAATAACACAATTGTTACCGCACAAGGCAGCATGCCAGGTAAATGCCAAACAAACTGACCATACTTAACTCTCTTCAAATCAATAAATGACGATTAGACACAACAATTATAACTAAATCAATAAGATGAAACTTAACTACTGAATGAAACTACTTTACCTTGGGAGTACTCCATCCTGATTTTAAAGTGCTACCCAAGAATGAATAAACCAAACAATACGTCAAGAAAGAGAACATCAAACAAAAGTGAATAGCAGTCACAAGAAGCCGCCAAACCTCACTCAGTTTAAGTTGTTGATTTAGAACCAGTAATACTGAGACGGTTTATCCATTCATTTGAAGGATCTTAGACATGTCTGTAATGATAATATGAAACGAAGCTTAACGACAGAATGCCTGAACTCCAAGCTATGACTCTTGGAATCGCCACTCTTGCTCTCGCCATTCCTTCCTCTACTTCTACTTCTTACTTCTCTCCACGTCTTTCCATTCATCCTGCAATATTATGCACACATGCATCTTCTTAAACAAATGGTCCATTATAAAAACGTTTAAGACATGTAAAAAACAAACTTACATTTACAAAACTCAGAACCATAGTAGTTCAAATAGTAATCAGTATTGAAAAAACGATTACAAAAAACCGTTTTATACGAGCTCTTATATGAGGCCAACTTAACACAAATATGTGATTCTCAATTGACCAACATTGATTAACAACAATAAATAAAAACGATTTCAAAGAAAAAAAACTAAACTATGATTAGATATGAACATTTGTCCAGGTTCTCATTCACGAGATTTGACATAGAAAGAAAAACACTTCCACTTCATTAGTCCGACTTTCAAAAATCTAGCTAGAGATGCTAGCAGCAAAACAAGGCTAGGACTACAAGCAACAAAACATCTACTTTGCATTTAAATTACAGCTACCTCTACACCTAGGTCCAGATTATATAAACTCATCACTAATAACCACCTAAGAACGTCAATTCTACATTCCATTAGACATATTTATAATGAACTCCGGAGAAAGTGGCGAACTTTGTACATCAAAATAACAAAATGCTCTCAAACATGTTACAACCCCATTTCATGAGCAAACTTCATCAAACTGGTGCAAGGACTTTAAGTACTACTCACTCGGCCTCAGTCATTTGTTTACCTACGATTAAACTATCTTCACAAAATACCAAAAAAGGGTGAACAAATGATTGGACGGACAAAGTAAGCACTATCATTGTTGTATATAATATGGCTCTTTATTTATTAAATTGTATTTTACATGTGAACCTTAATCAAACTAACCAGCAGCAAGAAATCAATTACTCATAATTGACAAACTACAAAATTACAAATCAATTACTAATCCATAGTCAAGAATTCCTTTATCTCAATAATAGCGTTTCTCCGTAATGCTGGTGAAAACCTATTGACATATATAACATGAAAACAATCACAGGGAAGAAAAACAAATCTAAGATCTAATTATAGCAAACATAGGAATGTAAGCGCCTAATCATGAGCCTTTACTATAACAAGAGGTTTTGGTTTCATTGATAGAACAGACAAACGAAGACAATAATAATAAGGACTACGAGAGATCGAGCAATACTTTTAACACACAAAAGTAATCTACAAGACCAGTAGCAAGCAAAAGTCAGATAAGAAGAGTTACATACTTGCACAGCTCTTATAATATTCTTAATACTCCCAACTAACAATAATGAATCATGGGAGCAGGATGATACAACCATGGGGAACAACACACAGAGAAAGAAGATCGGGTCAAGTAAGATACATGGTTTGATACAACAATAAGAGCTCCTTCTCTAGGTGTTGGATGACCTTTACATTTTAAAAACTGGTATATGCAATTGAATAAATAGAACGGTTAAATATCGGGATACCTTACATTGCTAGGAATAGGTCCGAACTATGGGTAAAACAAGTTGCTAAGCATTGCCATTATTTATTTTGCAAGCATTTCTCATAAAGAGAATAAAGCTTCAATATTTCATGGAAAAAGAACACTTTTTACTACTTCTGAACAATACTTTTAATAAAATTAAGTAGCAAACTCTAAATTTTTTTCCTTTCCATCGAATTCTTTCTTGAAACGATAATGAAGTTCATAACAATCGACATAATTGACCATACAAAAAGTAGCAACCTGATATAGGACCCTTTTGCACCATTTTTCCCCTCTATTTTCATGCTTTCCGACTCCATTTGAGTCGGTTTTGTACTTCCTTTCTCGAATTTCGTGTCCCGATTCCCTTTACTATGACATTGTGGCCTCCTTGCAGAAATTGAGGCGGGAACGGGTGAAATGAAGCAAGGAAGACGGGTTGACTAAGCTATGCATGGAAGAAGAAGGGAATCATGCTGAGAGGTATTCCCAGCCGGTCAGCCGGCTGGGAATGCCAAATGTATACAATTGAAGTTGAAATCAAGCAAGGAGGATCCCCAGCCGGTGGCCCGGCGGCCGGCCAGCCGGCTGGGAGAACAGATGAGCTGAAGAATTAAGGAAGTTACAGGAACTTCCCAGCCGGTCATAAGGCCGACAACCGGCTAACCGGATGGGAGTTCCCCCAAAGCCCATAAGTCAAGATTCAAGTCAAAGTGCCTCCCAGCCGGTCAGTGACCGGCAGCCGGCTGCCCAGCCAAGGACACCTGATGATATCCAAAAATTAATTCAACTTCCAGGAACCTCCCAGCCGGTCAGAAGCCCGGCGGCCGGTTGACCGGCCGGGAATACAGACTCGTGTTTTCAAGCCCATTTACAAATCCTACCCTAATCTTGGTGCAAACTATATATACCCCCTCCCTTAACCATTTGTACACACACTCCCAGATCTGAATTAATTTCCCTTTCCAAGTTTAAACCTTGTTAATTAAGTTGCTAATCTTTCCTTAATTAGACAAGTTCTTCAATAATTACTTCATATTTAGTAGTAGAAATTGGGTTGTAAGAAGATTGAAGGTTTCTCCTTCCTTATTGTTCAATCCAAATTCCTTTGTTGCTTTTGAATTGATATTATTTCTCTTCTTCTTTTCATTAGTTTACATTTGCTTTTCCTTTGAGTTTTGTTTAATTGTTCTTGTTAATTTTCCATCCTTGTTGCTTGATTGTTGTTATTATCACTCTTGTTCATCTTTCCTTTGTTCATCCTTGTTATTTTCACCCAAAGATTGAGTCTTTGATTTTCTTGAGTTAAAGATTGAATCTTTGAGTTGTTTTGTTAAAGATTGTGTCTTTTAGTTTAATCATTCTCATTGTTAGTTTAAATTATCCTTCTTCATAATTATTGTTGGATTGTTGCATGTTTAGAAGTAAAATTCATTCTCCCATTATGTTTATGCTTAAAGACTCCATCTTTATTGTTTCTTTTGCTCTTAGAAACATGATTAGTGAGTAGTTTCCCACTAGGACTCGGTTTGACCCGGTATGGGTAATTTCACTAATTAATTCTCATTTAGGCTAATTTGTTGGGGGAAATTGGTGAGGGTAGCTTAGAGGAATGAATTGTTTATGGATTGATTTTGGGTAGTGTCAATTTGTGACCCTTGTCCACCAACGAGAGTTGGTTAGGTTGAAGTGGGTGCCGGAACTTGACCCTTGTGCTAACCTCGGTTGAGACCGAAAGGGAGAACCGGGGTAGAGTACCTCTAAGTTAGCGTTTGAAATCGACCCTCGAGAGAGGGAGTGGGATGACCCGGAGTATGATGGGGGCTTATTGACCTAAGATGATGCTAGACTACCTTGAGAATTACATGTGTTCTCGGGTTGTTGGGCTTTAGACTTGGGATACCGACTTTCGAACCCGAGAGGGGGGTTAGTTAGGATAGCTAGTGTCCTATTGCGAACCCGGGAGGGAGGTTCTAGGCGAATTAGAGCCATCTCCCCCTTACCCTTCTACCCCTTAAGATTAGTCGAGAGAATTAACATGTGGAATTACGTATATTCGTTGGAGAACCGAGTTCTAGCCTTTCCTATTATTTGATCACTTTTAATTCTCCTTAGCTTGTTCTTTGCTTGTTTAGTTTATTAGTTTTTAAATTGCTAGTTTAGTGCTAGATCGTTACCACTTCTCCATTTTCGTTTGACTTAGCTAAGCTCGAGAACTAGAACGATTAGTAATCTACCTACTCCTTGTGGGATCGACCCTTAATAGTGTACAACGATAAAATCGTGCACTTGCGAGGTATAGCTTGATACCATCAAGTTTTTGGCGCCGTTGCCGGGGAGTTCGGCTAGATATTAATTGTTTTCGTTCTAGTTTAGACTAAGTCTTTTGTGTTACTAATCCTTCTTTTGAGTGTGTAGGACTTTTTGCATGAGTAGGAGAACTCGAAGAGGTCAACCAATTGATCCGATTGACCACGAGATTGAAGCTACCGCAAGAAGACTAAATTCACTACGTAGAAGAGGGCTTATAGAAACACCAACTTCTTAAGAAAATTTAGTAGTTGAAGACTTTCGAGAAGAACCAAGTGCTTTTGAAACTTTTGAGAATCCCTTTGCAACTCCGGGACAAGAAGTGACAATGGCCGCGGTTCCTATGCGAGATAATTTGGCTCCGAAAAAGGTGGTGAATCCGAGTATTGTCAAGCCACCTATTCAAGCCAACAATTTTGATGTGAAAGCCACCTTGCTACAACTTGTCCAAGGGAATCAATTTGGCGGGGGAGCCACCGAAAACCCCAACGAACATCTCAACGAGTTCTTGGATAGTTGTGACATGTTCAAGGCCAACAGAGTGTCGGAGGATGCCGTACGCCTTAGGCTTTTCCCTTACTCCTTGAGGGGAAGTGCCAAGGAATGGCTCAAAAGTTGTGAACCCGACTCTCTTCGGACTTGGGATGACGTCTCTAAGGCTTTCCTAAACAAGTATTTCCCACCCCAACGAACCGCAAGAATCAAGAGTGAGCTTCAAGGCTTCACCCAACAAGAAGATGAGACTCTTTACGAAGCATGGGAGAGGTACAAAGGCCTCCAAAGGCTATGTCCTCACCATGGGATTGGGGATGATGAGCTCATCAACAATTTCTATGAAGGGTTAAACAATGAAATGAAGATGAACCTAGATTCCGGCTCGGGAAAGGGAGCATTGGATAAAATAGACCACAAGACGGCCAAAGAGCTCATTGAAGAGATGGCTTCTCGTACCTTTCATTGGAACAATGATAGGCACAAGAGAAAAGAGAAGTCAACGGTAGAATCGGCCAATAATGTTGAAGTTAAAGAGATGATAGAAGAGCTTAAGCAACAAGTTGCTTTGATGAGTTCAAGCAACACATCTAGCAATTCTTCTTCTATGAGGAATCAAGTTTATAGTTGTGAGATTTGTGGAGACCAAGGACACCCACCCAATGAGTGTCCCTTGATGGTGGGGGAAGGCAATTGCATGGAGCAAGTGAACGGGATATGGGAGTCTAGTCCGGCCAAGCAAGCATTTAACAACAACCAATATCATCCCGGAATGAGAGCCCACCCAAACTTCTCCTATGGTTCACAAAATGTACAAAACCCCACCTTCCAACAAAAATCGCAACAACCAAACTTTCAAGCTCAAAAATCAAACACAACATTCAACCAAGGTCCACCGGGTTTCCAAGGGAGAACCTTCCAACCGAGACAACAATTTCAACCACTCAACCCACCAAATAACCCACCTTTCCAACCAAACAACCCACCTTTCCAACAATCCACCCAACCAAAGTCAAACATGGAACTCATGATGGAACAATTGATGACTTCCCAAAACCAACTTGTTAATACTCAAACACAATTCATCAACCATTCCACTCAAAAACAAGAAGAGACAAACTCATCCATCAACCAACTTAGGACCCAAATGCAAGCTTCTCAACGGATGACGGACAATCAAATTTCCCAATTGGCTTCCCAAATGAGCCAACTACAAGCCTCTCATGGAAAATTCCCGGGTAAAACCGAGGAGAATCTGAAAACCATAAATGCAATCCACTTGAGGAGTGGTAGAGATTTGGAAGACCGAGCATTTGTCAAGAAGAGGAAGAGTAGTAGACCGGGTGATGTGGTTGAACCTCAAATTGTGGTTGAACCTCCTAAGGTAGTTGAAGAAAAAGAGGGTGAAGATGAACTTGTGGAAATTGTTGTGGAGACTCCAAGGGTGATTGATGAACCAACAAAAGTTGTTGAAGAGCCAAAGCAACAAGTTGTGAGGACTTATGTTCCACCAATTCCTTTCCCACAAAGGTTGGCAAGAGCTAAACTTGAACAAAAATATGGAAAGTTCATGGACATGATGAAGGGTATCAACATTACCATGCCCTTTATTGATGCCGTCAAGGAGATACCAAGCTATGGAAAGTTCTTGAAGGAGCTAATCTCAAACAAAAACTCCTTGAGCCCGACAACCACGGTGAACTTATCCAAGGAGTGTAGTGCAATTCTTATGAATGAGGCTCCTCAAAAGCTTGAAGACCCGGGGAGTTTTTCCATACCTTGCAAAATTGGGACCGTGAATATTGAGAGAGCCTTGTGTGATTTGGGGGCAAGCATTAGCCTTATGCCCCTCAAAACGTTCAAGAAATTGAAGGGTTATGAGCTTTCACCAACAAGGGTTTCTCTCCAACTTGCGGATAGGTCAGTAAGGTACCCAATCGGTCTTGTGGAGGATGTCCCACTCAAGGTGGGCAAACTTGCATTTCCATGTGACTTCTATGTAATGGACATCCCCGAGGACTCAAATATTCCCATCATATTGGGGCGCCCTTGTCTTGCTACGGGGGGTGCCATGATTGATGTGAAGAATGGAAAGCTTTCTCTACAAGTGAGTGAAGAAAAGGTAGAATTCTCCTTGCACAAGGCTATGAAAGAGCCTTCGGAAGAAAAGTCTTGTTATATGATTGACATGGTTGAGGAATGGGTTGATATGAAGAAATTTGATGAAGACAAGGGTTTGCAAGGATTCCTTGAGGGCAAGGAAAAAGATTGCAAAGAGCACCGGGAGTATGCTTTAGCTATGGAAGCAACAATTGAAGAAGAACCGGATAAAGAATTTGAGAGCTTGAGAGGAGATGGTAAAAAGGAGGAGAGATCCACGCCTCCTCAAGTGGAGTTGAAACCTCTTCCCTCTACTCTTAAACATGCTTTCCTTGGCCCTAATGACACTTACCCTATTATTGTCAATAGTGCACTCAATGACACCGAACTTCAAAAGTTACTTGATGTTGTGAGAAAGTATAAGGATGTCATTGGGTACTCAATTGATGATATCAAGGGGATTAGCCCTTCTTTTTGCACTCATCGCATTCATTTGGAGGATGAGGGTGCATCTTCCATTGAGCCTCAACGCCGCCTTAACCCCACAATGAAAGAAGTGGTTAGGAAGGAGGTGTTGAAGCTCTATGATGCAAGTATAATTTACCCTATCTCCGATAGTGCATGGGTGAGCCCGGTGCATGTTGTGCCAAAGAAGGGCGGGGTCACGGTAGTCACCAATGATAAGAATGAGCTAATTCCAACAAGAATCACAACCGGGTGGAGAATGTATATAGACTATAGACGCCTCAACAAGGCGACTAGGTGTAGGTACCCAGTATCTGCACCTTCCAAAAACCACCCGATGATGATCGGACTATAACGTGTTTTTGATATGCGTGCGTGGATTGACTATATATGAGATGGTTTAATGCGCTACTCGAATATGAAAAATGATTTCAAAAGTTTTCTAACTTCATTTGCATTAAAATAACACTATTTAGAGTTAAAACCGTCTTCGGACCCATAACCGACTCAAAAACCCGCAACTCGAGTCAACCTGAGTCAACCCGAGTCAACCCAAATCTCAGATGTCAAAAATAATGCCATTAATGTCTTTATCATGTCATTTGCATTAAAATAACACTATTTAGAGTTAAAACCGTCTTCGGAAACAAAACCGACTCAGAAACCCGCAACTCGAGTCAACCTGAGTCAACCCGAGTCAACCCAAATCTCGGATGTCAAAAATAATGCCATGAATGTCTTTATCTTGTCGTTTCCATTAAAATGACCCTACTTAGAGTCAAAACCGACACCGAGCCAAAAACCGACTCGAAATTCAAATCCCGACTCACACGGGTCAAACCCGAGTCAAGCACACAAAACACCTACCTCAAGTAACACCCAAAATCATCTTATTAGATGCCCATATTGTTACACGACATCCTATTTGATTACCACAAATCAATAATAGATGGAGAATAGGCCACGTCCAAATTGAAAGGGACAGTACACCCCATTGAGTCACGGGGTGGCTCGCGCCTCAATGGGGTGTCTGCTTAGTCTCTAAGCAAACACAACCGACCTACCATCCCACATTTCTCTATAAATACCCACCATCACACACTACAACATTCACGCGAGCGTCCGCCCCCTCCTTCTCCCTTAAACTTCTATACTCGACTTCCTAAGTCACAAAATCGACACGTGTTTACGACCTACCGATCGTAAACACAAGCCTTACACATTTTGTTTGGTACCGTCGCCGTGCATTCGACCGACCCATTCGACCAACTCAACATTAATCAACATGTTTTAATTAACATATTTTCAACATATTTTCAAAACAAAATCCTTTTCTAAGGCACTCTTTTAAACTTCTTTGATCGTGAGTAGTCGCAACGAGAAAACCGTCTCTAAAGTGGTCTACGTTGCAAACATCAAAATACGTAAGTTTGAGGGTGTGAATATCTCATTTATTTCATGTCCTTACTGTTTTCATGAGTTTACATGCATGAACAATGCATAACACGATCCAAAACATGGGTTAGACGAGCCAAAACTGAGTTTTGGCCTGAGGCAGAAGCCCCTTATGGTGCACACTGGCTCGCGCCTCTTGTGGGTGTCCAGGTCAGACTCAACCGTGATTGTTCTCGTCTTTCCTCTTTATTTCTTTCTTATTTGCAATCGGTTTTTACCGTTTTAAATGTTTTAAATCGTTTTTATGACAAACTTTTTAACCATAAATCATAATCACCCTTGGTTCTTAATACCATGACGGTTTAATCCGTGTCTCGGTGACATTAATTGGTTAATTACAATTTAAAGGAATTTCTATTCTTTTGCTTACCATTTTAATTCATTTTTATGATAAACATATTTTGACCATTACAAAAATCATCCTTGGTTCATTATACCATGACGGTTTATTCCGTGACTCGATGATATTATTGGTTAATTACATTTTAATGGGTATTTTAACACCCTTTTATTTTATTTACCATTTTTCTCATTTGTTTACATTTGTAAGCATATTAGTCATAATTCATAATCATCCTTGGTTCTTTATACCATGTCGGTTTAATCCGAGTACGATGACAAACTTGACTAATTACAAAGAAATGAACTTAACATATTTAGTTCAAATCAAACATTTTCCTTTTACCATTTTATTATGCTTTTCAAACTCGCAAATCCGACAACGAATATTACTAACGTAATAGTAATTATTTCGAGTCATGCAAACAACATTTGCAAATCTTTCATCATAAATACGGTTTTAAATAACCTTTTCAAGAACCAGGAGACGCCTCCTTAGGTCGCCCCATGGCTCGCGCCTCAAGGCAGCTCTTGTTTTCACATTTCAAAACCTGGGCAGAGCCCCTTCCATCGCCAATAGGCTCGCGCCCCTATAGGGCTGCCTGGCACTGTTCTGTCTTGTTTTTGGCATTTGTCTAGGACGATCCCGATTACGGTTAATCCGAATACATGACGGATCAGATTGACAAGTTTACGTGTTTTTACACTTTGTCATTTGACATCCTTTTTCAAATAAATGGATCGTGTTAAGCATCATAACCCGAATTTGGTAAATGGATGTTTAATTTCCGTTTTCACATGCAAATCAATCTAAATTCAACTTGACAACTTATGCTTGATATTTGGATTAACAAACCGACTTAGAAAGCTCACATGTTAGGTTAACACTTTTGGATGTGCATTCATGCATTTACACCGTCTTATCAACTCTTGCACTTAAACAACCACGATCGATCAGTAGAGGCCGCTAACGCGGGCGGGATTAGGTGTCCGATTAAAGGGCTTACCAATACGTACCCTCACCCCTTACTCAGAACCTTTGGATAGTGGATGGCCTTATCCAGGGCGTACGAGAGTCATTTTAGGCATAGAATGCTAAAAGGGAGACGATTCCTTATCTTTAGTACCTATGTCAAACACCGCTTTTTGCCTTGATTTGACCTAGGTATAAAGTGGATTCGAACGGGTTCCAAGCATCCCACAAATGCTTGGTGGCGACTCCGAACATCTCTACATCGTTTCGCGGCCCTTGCCGAGACGATACCGACCGATCCGAAGCGATCCGGTCGAAAGCATTTTACGCCGCCGAGCGTGGCTTTCAAAGAGACCTATGCATGTCCACAGTTTGGCGGGGCGTGCAGGTGGCCCGTGACTGCGGACCGGTAGGCGGCCTAAATCCGCAGACCGAGACGTGGCCCATGTCCACACTAGGAAAGACCATTTCCCCCTCCCTTTCATTGACCAAATGTTGGAAAGACTTGCCCAACACTCTCACTTTTGCTACCTTGATGGGTTTTCGGGGTTTTTCCAAATCCCGATTCACCCTAATGACCAAGAAAATACCACCTTCACGTGCCCGTTTGGGACCTTTGCTTATAGACGCATGCCCTTTGGGCTATGCAATGCGCCGGCCACATTTCAAAGATGCATGCTAGCTATATTTTCCGAATATGTTGAGAATATAATGGAAGTGTTTATGGATGACTTTTCCGTCATAGGCACCTCATTTGATGGATGTCTAGCTAATTTGAGTAAGGTCTTGAAAAGGTGTCAAGAAACCGGTTTAGTTCTAAATTGGGAGAAATGTCACTTCATGGTGACATCCGGGGTTGTTTTGGGTCATGTTGTGTCAAGTAAAGGCTTGGAAGTTGATCAAGCCAAGATTGAAGTGATTAAAACTTTACCCCCTCCCACTAATGTCAAAGGAGTTAGAAGTTTTCTTGGGCATGCCGGTTTTTACCGGAGATTTATCAAGGACTTTTCTTTGATTGCCCGACCTTTAACATTGTTACTTGGCAAAGATCTGCCCTTTGAGTTTACTAATGAATGTTTGAATGCTTTTAATAGGTTGAAAGAAGCTCTCATCACCGCTCCAATTATGCAACCTCCCACTTGGGGAGAACCTTTTGAGTTGATGTGCGATGCTAGTGATGTAGCGGTGGGAGCGGTACTTGGACAAAGAAAGAATGGCAAACTTCATGCCATATATTATGCAAGCAAAACCTTGGATGAAGCTCAATCACACTACACCACCACCGAAAAGGAGCTTTTGGCGGTCATATATGCCATGAACAAGTTCCGTTCCTACTTGGTGGGCTCTAAAGTAATTGTACACACCGATCACACGACATTGAGGCACTTGCTAATCAAGAAGGAATCAAAAGCACGCTTGATTCGGTGGATACTTTTGCTCCAAGAGTTTGATATTGAAATTAGAGACAAGAAGGGCGTGGAGAACGTAGTAGCCGACCATCTCTCTCGGCTATTCCATGAAAATGTTAAGGATGGGTTACCGATTGATGACTCCTTGCCGGATGATCAATTATTCGCACTTGCTTTAATGGATGTCCCTTGGTACGCGGATTATGTCAATTACTTGGTATCCGGGGTCATCCCACATGGTTATGACTCCCATAAGAGGAAGAAATTCTTTCATGATCTTAAGCAATATTTTTGGGAAGAACCGTGCCTTTACAAGTCTTGTGCGGATGGGATAATTAGAAGGTGCATCCCAAATGAAGAAGTAAAGCCCATAATCTCTCATTGCCATGAAATGCCAAGTGGAGGGCATGGTAGTTCAAGAAAGACCGCCGCAAGGGTGCTCCAATGCGGTTTTTATTGGCATACTCTATTTCATGATGTGGCAAGCTATGTCAAGGGATGTGACAAATGCCAATGAAGTGGTAACATTTCAAGGAGGCATGCGATGCCAATGAACTACATTCTTGAAGTAGAGCTATTTGATGTATGGGGGATTGACTATCAAGGTCCTTTTCCCTCATCCCATGGGAATGAGTACATACTTGTTGCGGTAGATTATGTGAGCAAATGGGTTGAAGCTATCCCAACAAAAACTTGTGATGCAAGGTCGGTAACAAAACTCATGGAAACAATCATATTTCCAAGGTTTGGGGTTCCAAGAATTGTGATTAGTGATCGTGGGACGCATTTTCGGGAAAGGACTCTAGATGCTCTTCTAAAGAAACATGGGGTGCAACATCGGCGTAGTCTTGCCTACCACCCACAAGCAAATGGACAAGTCGAGATCTCAAACCGTGAGATTAAGATGATTCTCGAGAAGACCGTGAGCTGGTCAAGGAAGGATTGGTCAACTAAGCTCAACGATGCATTATGGGCTTACCGGACCGCTTTCAAAACACCGATAGGAACTTCACCGTTCCGGTTGGTGTACGGAAAGCCTTGTCACTTACCGGTAGAGTTGGAGCACAAGGCGCATTGGGCAATCCGACTTCTCAACTTTGACTTGAAGAGTGCCGGAGAAAAGAGACTTCTTGACATCAATGAGTTAGAAGAGTTTAGGCTAGAGGCTTATGAGAGCTCTAGATTGTATAAGGAGAGAACCAAAAGATTCCATGACAAGGCCATACTACGGCGGGAGTTCAAGGAGGGAGAGTTGGTTCTCCTCTTTAACTCACGGTTCAAGTTATTTTCGGGGAAGCTAAAGTCAAAATGGTCGGGACCTTTCACGGTGGTCCGGGTTCTTCCCCATGGGGCAATTGAAATATCCGATGGAGAGCAAGCTTTCAAGGTAAACGGACAAAGGCTCAAGCATTACATTGCCGGGGCACCCATCATGAAGACCATAAGCTCCATCGGTACCTACCTTCTCCATAATTGATTGAATTTCTTGACTATGTCGAGCCTACGACATAAAACAAGGGTGCTACATGGGAGGCAACCCATGCAACTTTGTAAATATCATGCATTTAGGTAGGAAATGAGGAATTTTGGACGGATGATACTTGTCATTTTGATTGATGTCGGTTACAATTGTTGAAGAATTTGGGATTTTGTATGATGAACAAGCGGTTTATTATCAATTGGCCTTTTACCAACGTCATGAGTCGGGTTTCAAAGTCGAAAACACGAAAGTCGAGGCCAATAGGTGATGGGATATGGGACTAGGGGCATATTTGAGAAATTGAGATAGAACGTATTCCCAGCCGGGTGACCGGCGGCCGGTCTTCTGACCGGTTGGGAAGTTCCTGTAACTTTTAATTAAAATGTGACAATTTAAAGGATGAGGAGTCCCAGCCGGCAGCCCGGCAGCCGGTCCACCGGCTGGGAGTACGCTTATATGGTGAAATGTATCAAATTGACTAAGAAGGGAAGTCCCAGCCGGCAGGCCGGCAGCCGGTCCACCGGCTGGGAATGCATTATCAAAGGAATTGAAGGGTGTCCTCCCAGTCGGGTGACCGGCAGCCGGTCTTCTGACCGGCAGCCGGTCTTCTGACCGGCAGCCGGTCTTCTGACCGGCTGGGAGTGTTCTGTAAATCTCCAAAAAAAATTCAAAATAGCCTGTTTTCCCAGCCGGTTGACCGGCGGCCGGTCTTCTGACCGACTGGGAATGTTCTGATCGGGAATTAAACGCAAAATCACCCAATTCATTTTATTTTATTTGACTACTTCCTTCCCTCTACCCTCCCTCTAACCCTAACCTCTCTCCTCCAAACTCACCAACAACCACTCCCACCACCTCCTACCACCTCCCTACCACCAACAAACCACCACAACCACATTCCTAACCCTTAACCCTCCATCCAAATCACAATATGGCCCCAAAGAAAAGAGTGAGAAAGGGAGATTTGGCCCTCCAACAAGCGGAAATGGTGGCGGCGGCGACGAACGATATGAGCTCCGATCCCGACTTCCCGGACCTCCAATTTGTATCCGTCACAATGAAAGGTAAATTCGTTCTATTCAAAAAACGTCCCCTAACCCCGACCCGATTCATTGATAGACAATCCATGTGGGAGTTAGGATTAGACCAAGTTACTTATGAATTGTTTGATGGGGTAGGAATGAAAATGGTGTATGGGATCCATGAAAAAACCTATTCCCGACTCACATGAGAGTTTTTGAGTTCCCTTCGTATTGATAAGCATCGCCAATCCCAAAAGGTAGCATTCTTGCATTTCCGATTGATGAACAAAGATTACTCCTTGACCCTCCCGACCTTTGCATCCCATTTCGGGCTTGACACAAGCCCTCCTCACAAGGCACCCGATACCTTTGACCATGGGGCCTTATGGAAGGCAATTACGGGTTTAGACGATATTCCGGGGGTCAAGAGAGCCGCTAATACTGTCCATAATGCAGCTATTCGGGTTTGGCATCGGTATATGGGTTGGACTATTTTTGGCCGAGAGGAAAATCACAATTTCCGAACGGAGGAGTTGGAAATTCTCGGCTCTTACCTTCGTTCCAACCCCACTACCTTCAAAATCGACATTGCTCACCACTTGGCCCTTACCTTGCATCGCCTTAGCAACTCTCCGGGCCAAACAACATCAATTGTCGTGAGTGGGCTCATCACCCATTTGGCAAAGCGGCTCAATCGGAGAGTCAATTTGAGTGGTATGAGATACATCATTGGGGATACTATGCTTTTCAAGAACTACATCCACCACAACCTCAATTGGTTGAAGACTAACCCGAATGATGGCCTTGACTATTGGCAAATTCGGGTGAACGGAATTGACAGAAATTCTATCCCCCTTCCTAACCCCGAGAAGATGAAAGTGGTGCCTAACTCAGAACATTATTTTCTTGAAATTGAAAGCCTCGAAGATCCCTCCATTCCCCAACAACAAAATCCAAATCTTCGGTACACTCGTGACCGACCAATCATCCCCGCGAGGCCTACCTTGCGGTATGCTACACCGTCTTCTTCTTTCGTTGCCGGGCCCTTCCAACAAGGGGAGGGTTCCTCTAGTCACCAACCACAACAACCACCCCCTCTCCACGCCGACCTCATCTCCTTTATAGAGGATATGAAGATCAACATGGCAAACGCCGCTAGTGAGCGGCATGGGCTTCAACAACGAGTTGACCGGATTTACTATGACCATTCCCTTGGTCAATTACCGGTCTATGATGACATGATGAGGCGCCAATACAAGCATCCCTCCGGCCTTCACCCTTCTTACTATTTATTCCCGGATGGCGGACATCCGGAAGATGGGAGGATCCTTTACGGCGACATAAATATGCAGCCCGACTATTATAGCGCCCCGGTCTTTCCCACCCCGCCTTCCACTCAAGGGGAGGGACACGACACGAGGTGGTTCGGGGGTGCCCCTTCCATCTTCACCGAGGGAGCTTCTAGTGGTGCCGGAGGGAGCACGGAGATGTTTGTTGGCATGAGCACGGGGATGGGGGAGTTTGGTTCGGATGCCCCTTTGAACACGAACGATTTCATCCGTGAGTCCGAGTTCGGGGCGGGTCATGATGATGGTGATGTAGATGGTGATGGTGATGAGACCGAGTACGAGTAGAGCCTAGTAATGAGGGCTCCACTCCCTCCATTTCAATCCAAAATGACAAGTATGCTCTTTCCCTTAATCCAAATTCTCTCATTCATGTTTAATTTCTTAGCATGCATTTAGTTAGAAATTCACATAGTTGCATTCATATAGGATTGCATTAGATTTCAAAATTGTAATATATTGTCACATTTAGACATTGCATTCACTTAGTATACCTTGCATTGTAATTTTAATATTGCATATAGAATAGAGCATGCATTGCATTTTCATTTAAAAAAAAACCAACTAAAAATTTGAAAAATGACTAAAACCAACAAAAACATGCTCTTTAATTTCTCTAAATGCCCTCCCATGTTTATAAATAAGTGTGGGGAGGGCCTAAAAAAAAAAAACCAAAAACATGTATTTTCATTTTTAATTTCCTCCACACATTTATTTCCATTTGGAATTAATGTCAATAAATAAGTGTGGGGAGGAAATTCATATATTCAAAAACCCAAAAACATGTCATTTTAATTTTTCAAAAACAAAAATACCAAAAATATGTTATTTTTATTTTCAAAAATCAAAAATGCAAAAATATGTTCCTTTCTTTTTCTTATTCACTCCCTATGCTTCTGTCCATTGAGGACAATGTACATCTCAAGTGTGGGGAGGGAAATATCCACTCTTGTGAATATTTGTTTATATTTGTAAATACTTGTAAATTTGATAAAAATTCAAAAAAATGCCTAAAAATTGAAAAATTTCAAAAAAATCACAAAAACATTGCATTGTATATATATGTTGTTTGTTGGCTAACCTTTGGCATAGGCATCAACCATTTAGGGCAAAAAGGAGACTAGAAGACCGCTTGGTATACACGTTCCTATCTCTTTCTCCTTTTTCCATTCTCCCTCTTTTATATTGTTGTATAATATGGAGGAGGACGGGTTTTTGTGCCTTGGATGTTCCTTCGGGGAACTATTGGATTGTTGGTGATTGATGTGCTGATAGGCTTAGTTGACTTGTTGCATGTTTCCTTGTTATGTTCAATTCTCGCATACATATGTTCTTGTATATACATGTTTTTCAATTTGAAACCTTGCATCCGTTTGTAAATAAATGTTTTCCATGAACACGGTCTAGGAAGGGAACCAAGTACCCCCATGATGAGTTTTTGTGCCCAATTGTGCCTTTCCCCTCCACGTGACTCGCACCCGTGACCTCTTAGTTAGCCGAGGGAAGCGGGCTTGACCAATGAGTTTAGACCGATCTTGTGAGACCTAGGGCCGTAGGCTAGACCTTAGGCTCGACTTAACTACTCAAAGGTAGAGGTAGAGCCTCCTAGGGTAGGTACATTCATACCCCGCCCTCATCTAGGTTTAAGAGAGTAGGCCTCCTCGCGAGGCGTGTCACATCAAGACGCATAAGTGTGTCATTGCGTCCTTAGACCATGAAATTGTATTACATTTTTGTGCACATGATATGAAGCAAAAATCAGTTTGTATGAACCTCACATAGCCAAATAACCTTGTTTTCTCCCCTACATCATGTTCCTTTTTGATTCACTCCCTTGAGCTTTGGCCTTTTCATTTGGCAAACCCACCAAAATAGCTACATTCCATAACCACCCTTCCTTAATCAAGAATTGGTCGGTTTTGTAGTTGTGTTGTAGGAGGTGATTTGGGTCGTGATGGTGGATAGCATACACGTCCACTTGGGTCGGAATTTGATGAGAATTTGGCATTGTATATAAATAAGAGGTTTTGAAAAAGAAATGAAAAACAAAATAGAAAAGTTAAAAAGTTATGAAAAATCCAAAAATGAGTTGTGTTATGTGTGTATATATATATATATATATATATATATATATATATATATATATATATATATATATATAGAGAGAGAGAGAGAGAGAGAGAGAGAGAGAGAGAGAGGAGTTCAAATGAGTCCACCTAAAATGGTGAGTCCACTAAGTCCTAATCCTAGCCATTGATCAACTAAGATGGATGGTTGAGATTTTAAAATTTTAAGATGAAAACTTTAATGTTTTATAAATGAAACTTTAATTTACGAGTGAAACTTTAATGCTAAAAATTGAAACTTTAATTTTTTTAAACAATTTTTAATATAAAAATTTGAATTTATTTAATTTTACTGATTTTTAAATATAACTTTAATGTTTTACGAGTGAAACTTTAATGCTAAAAATTGAAACTTTAATTTTTTTAAACAATTTTTAATATAAAAATTTCAATTTATTTAAATTTACTGATTTTCAAATATAACTTTAATGTTTTACGAGTGAAACTTTAATGCTAAAAATTGAAACTTTAATTTTTTTAAACAATTTTTAATTTAAAAATTGAATTTATTTAATTTTACTGATTTTTAAATATAACTTTAATGTTTTACGAGTGAAACTTTAATGCTAAAAATTGAAACTTTAATTTTTTTAAACAATTTTTAATATAAAAATTTCAATTTATTTAAATTTCTTGATTTTCAAATATAACTTTAATGTTTTACGAGTGAAACTTTAATGCTAAAAATTGAAACTTTAATTTTTTTAAACAATTTTTAATTTAAAAATTGAATTTATTTAATTTTACTGATTTTTAAATATAACTTTAATGTTTTACGAGTAAAACTTTAATGCTAAAAATTGGAACTTTAATTTTTTTTTTCCAATTTTTAATATAAAAATTTGAATTTATTTAAACAATTTCTAATATAAAAGTTTGAATTTATTAAATTTTCCTAATTTATAAATTCTATGTAAATATTATAATTTGATGAATGAAACTTTAATGTTTTACGATTGTAACTTTAGTCGTAATTTTTGAAACTTTATTTTTTTTTTAGGATTATAGCTTTATAATAATTTGAATTTATGTAATTTAGGTCCTTGGCAAGTATAATTAGTCAACGTAACTTCAGTCCATATAAACGTAACTTTAATTCATATGCCTTGTAACTTTAATCCATGCCCCTAAAACTTTATATTAAAAACCACCCACAACCACCAATACTTTCACTAACCACCATGATGTAACCCTGCAACCGCCTCCACCACCAGCCACCATACGCAAAAAAAAAAAAAAACAGAGATCGGAAAACGAAAAGAAAAAAAAACAAAGAAAGGCAGTAGATCTGAAAATGAAAAGAAAAAAGAAAAAACACCAAAAACAACACCCACCATAGATCTGAAAATGAAAAAAAAAAAAAAAAAAAAAAATTGCAGCGACAGCCGCGACCAAGACCTCCACACGACCCACCAAAACACCACACCACCAATGAAATCTGTAAAAAAAAAAAAAAAAAAGAGAAAGGGGGAGGGATAGAGTCGGCGGCAGTCACAACCACCACCAACCACCCCCAGATACCGCACCATAACACCACCCCACAACCAACAATCAAAACTGAAAAAAAAAAAAGAGAAAGAGTGGTGGCAGCGGCGGGTGGTGCCGAAGGAGGCAGAAGAGAAGAGGAGGAAGGCGGCACGGGTGGTGGCCGAGGGAGGCAGAAGACAGACGACACAAATAAAAGGTGGTGGCGGCGTGGGGAGGAGGGGCGGTGGCAGTGGCGGCGGGAGGAGGGGCGGTGGCGGCGGGTTGAGAGGAGGAAGAGGAGAGAAGAGGGATTTAGAGATTTAGAGAGAGAAGTAGAAATGAGGGAGGCAAATGACTGAATGAATTGTATTAGGGTTTGTTGGTTATATATGGGCTTTTTTTTTTTAGAAATAATCTTAGCCCTTGATTTTGTTGCAATCTAAGGGCTAAAATTAGGACTTAATGGACTCATGTAAGGAGGTGGACTCTCTTGATCCCATTTCTATATATATATATATATATATATATATATATATATATATATATATATAGAGAAGAGATCAACTAAGGCCATTTCATCTTATGAGTCCATAAGTCCTTCTAAAGGCCCTTGGATGAAGAGAATGGAAGGCTAGGATTAGATCTCAATGGATGGCTACAAATTAATCCCTCCACCTTTTCTCTAATTAGCTCATCAATCCTATTAACATACCTCACTAATCATTCATCATCTCATTATCACAACTTCTTCTCATCTCTCTACATCTCAATTCTCTTTCCTCTATAAAAAAAACCAAAAATCAAAACCTCCAAAATCAAAACCCAAAAAATCATTCATTCATCTCTTCCTCATTCACCACCACCCACCACCACCCTCCCGACACCACCCCACCAACCGCCGCCAACCCCACCCCCGCCGCCCGCGCCGCGCACACCACCACTGCGTTTTTTTTTTTTTTTTTTTTTCGTGTTAGTTTTTATGTTTTGAGTTGTTTTTTTCCATTCGTTATTTTTGTTATCTTGTATTTTATTTATTTATTATAATGCATATTTTGACATTTCAAATATCGTCTTATTTTTTATTTTTACAAATGTCGTTTCTTTAGAATTCGTCTTGTTTTTTTTTTTTTTTTTTTACAAATGTCGTTTTTTTAAAGTTATTATAAATTTTTCAGTTATGGGCAAAAGTTATACTTTTATGGACTAAAGTTATACAAAAATGAACCAAAGTTATACAAAAATGAACCAAAGTTATACAAAAATGGACTAAAGTTATACAAAAATGAACCAAAGTTATACAAAACTGGACCAAAGTTATACAAACATGAACCAAAGTTATACAAAAATAGACCAAAGTTATACAAAAATAGACCAAAGTTATACAAAAAAAGACCAAAGTTACACAAAAATTGGACTAAAGTTATACAAAAATTGGACTAAAGTTATACAAAAATGAACCAAAGTTATACAAAAATGAACCAAAGTTATACAAAAATTGGACTAAAGTTATACAAAAAATTGGACTAAAGTTATACAAAAATGAACCAAAGTTATACAAAAATGAACCAAAGTTATACAAAAATGAACCAAAGTTATACAAAAATGGAATAAAGTTATACAAATATGGATTAAAGTTAGACAAATATGGACTAACTTTAGTCAATTTTTGTATAACTTTGGTTCATTTTTGTATAACTTTGGTTCATTTTTGTATAACTTTAGTCCAATTTTTGTATAACTTTAGTCCAATTTTTTGTATAACTTTAGTCCATTTTTTGTATAACTTTGGTTCATTTTTGTATAACTCTGGTCTTTTTTTGTATAACTTTGATTCATTTTTGTATAACTTTGGTGCATTTTTGTATAACTTTAATCAATTTTTGTATAACTTTGGTTCATTTTTGTATAACTTTGGTTCATTTTTGTATAACTTTAGTCCAATTTTTGTATAACTTTAGTCCAATTTTTTGTATAACTTTAGTCCATTTTTTGTATAACTTTGGTGCATTTTTGTATAACTCTGGTCTATTTTTGTATAACTTTGGTTCAATTTTGTATAACTTTGGTGCATTTTTGTATAACTCTGATCTATTTTTGTATAACTTTGGCTCATTTTTGTATAACTTTAGTCCATTGTTGTATGACTTTAGTCCAATTTTTGTATAACTTTAGTCTTTTTTTGTATAACTTTGGTCTATTTTTGTATAACTTCAGTCCTTTTTTGTATAACTTTAGTCCATTGTTGTATGACTTTAGTCCAATTTTTGTATAACTTTAGTCTTTTTTTGTATAACTTTGGTCTATTTTTGTATAACTTCAGTCATTTTTTGTATAACTTCAGTCCAAAATTTTATAACTTTAGTCCAAAATTGTATAACTTTAATGCACGCAATGTATAACTTTAATAGACAAGATGTATAACTTTAATGCACCCAGTGTATAACTTTAATGTTTTAAGTGTATAACTTTAGTCGTAAATAATATAACTTTTATAAAAACCAAATAAATATGAAAAATCGTAATTAATCAACAAATATTAAATCTGAAAAAAAAATTAAATAATAACAAAAACCAAAAAAACTCATAATAACAAAAACAAAAAACCAAATAACAATAATAAAACCAAAAAACCAACAACCCAACCAAACCCGAAATCTGAAATAAACCAAATAACAATAAAAAAAAAACCAAATTTAAATATCGTGTGTATAACTCTAATGCACGCAGTGTATAACTTTAATAGACAAGATGTATAACTTTAGTTCAAAATTTGTGTAACTTCAATTTATACAATGTATAACTTTTAGACATTAACAGTATAACTCTATTTTGATTATTGTATAACTTTAGCTCAAAATATGAAACTTTAAAAAAAACTTGAAAAATAACAAATAACCAAATACCAATAATAAAAACCAAATAACAATAATAACAATAATAAAACAAAAAACCAAACGAAAATTAAAAAAAAAAAAAAATCTGAAAATTGAAATTTGAAATTTGAACGAATATGAGAAGGACTTTGGTGACCCGGTTTAGGGCTTCACTTTTGAAGGGGTTGCGGGTTGGTATGGGTCTGGGTATGGACAGATCTAGGTCGAGGGTGGTGAGAGGAGTCGAGTGGTGGTTCTGGGTAGCCGTGAGGGTGGCTGTAGGTGGCGGGAAATGGGAGAGAAAGAGGGATGTCGGGTTTGTTGTGGTTGTGAGGGTGACAACACCAACGACAACACCAACGACAACGACAACACCAACGACAACACCAACGGCATCAACACCAACACCAACGACAACGACATGAACACCAATGACAACACCAACGGCGGGAAGGAGGAGGCGGCGAATCTGGAGGGGGCGAGGGGAAGGCCGGTTGTTGTTGGGTTGTTGGTTGTTGCTGGTTGTTGTCGTTGTTGTTGGTTGATGGAGGCTGGTGGTGTTGTTGTTGGTTGTTGTTGCTGGATGTTGTCGTTGTTGTTGGTTGATGGTGGCCGACTGGTGTTGGGTTGCGGGTGGAGGAAGGTGGTGGGGGTAGAAGGAGGAGAGGTGTGGAGAAAAGGAGGTGCGGGATCTGGAGGTAGAAAGGTGGTACGGTGGCCGTGGGGTGGTTGGCGGCAGGAGGAAGGACGGAGGTGGGTTTTGTTTTTTTTGGTTTTTTTTGTATGGTTTTTTTTTGGTTTATGAAATGAGAGAAGTGAGATAGAGAGAAGTAGTGTGGTTGTGATAATGAGAGGAGAGGAATGATTAATGAGAAGAATAATTGAGTTGAGGAGGAAATTAGAGTAATAAGCATTTTGTTTAGTGAGATTAGTTTGTAGCCTTTCATTTTGATTGAATCTCATCCCTCCATCCACTATATCCAAAGGCTTCTATTAAGACTTAGAGACTCATTATATATGAGGACCTTATAAGAACCCCTATATATATATATATATATATATATATATATATATATATATATATATATATATATATATATATATATATATATATATATTGTCAAAGAAAAAAAGGAGAAAAAGGCAAGCAACACCCCGCCTCATCATTAAACGGGGTAGAAAGAGCCGTTGCTAAATAAAGGGCAATTTGATGTTTTTCCAAAATGAGTCGGGTTTACGCATTTTTTGCATGGTTTGGGAAACCGAGCCTTTGTTACGGTGTAAACGTTACCATTTGTTGAAATAAGAGGAGTACTTTTGAGTTTTTCCAATTTGAGCTGGGTTTATGAAATTTTGCATAGTTTTGGTGATCCATGCTATGTTAGGGCATATATAGACGTGTCTCATGAGTTGCAATAAGGAATGGGTTATGATGTGTCGGCAATTCTTGATTTGAACCCCACATATCCAAACGGTGCTTGCACCAATCCCGTTTCGGCCTACTCCCTAGCCCCGTTACAACCCTTTGCTTCATATTGTTTGCATTTTACCATTGTTTGCATTTCATTGGACATAGGACGGTCTTACACATTAGATTGCGGGCACGTTTTCGCTAGTCGAGTTAGGAGAGTGATTTTGGTTACTTTTTGTCACAAAAATCACCTTGTTCTTTCATTGACTGACGAGTGAAAACCGTGAGGATGTCGTTGCCTAGGTCCCCTTGGTCATGGGTCTTTGGGTTGAATCTCGTGTCGGTTTAGTAATTCTCGGCGGACTTGCTTTCTTCCCCTTACCCCGCTCTTGAATTTGTTTCTTGGGCATTGGTCACACGAGGGTTGCTTGAGCCATGCTTAGGGGGTTGGCACCTCAATTGGCACTTCTGAGACGGTACTCCCGACCAAGACCGTGTTTTGTTGTTTGGAAAATCCGGCCACTTAGATGAGGAAAGTGGACCATTTCGTTAGATGCATTCTATTGATTGACTACATGCTTTCATGATAGATGCGTCACAATTTTGTAGCAAGACCCAACTTGCCTTGCAATAGGGCACTCTTCCCTCATGGGTGTCAAATTGCGAGTTGAAGGGGCGTTGAGTGCGCTAATACTCGATCGGCTTAGCTAGTAGCGTAGTTGAGTAATGCTTATATTGTGCACCGACTCTCCATATCTATCTTAGTAATGCATTGTACATTGCTTGAGGACTTACTCGGGGACGAGTAAGGTTCAAGTGTGGGGAGGTTTGATATAGGACCCTTTTGCACCATTTTTCCCCTCTATTTTCATGCTTTCCGACTCCATTTGAGTCGGTTTTGTACTTCCTTTCTCGAATTTCGTGTCCCAATTCCCTTTACTATGACATTGTGGCCTCCTTACAGAAATTGAGGCGGGAACGGGTGAAATGAAGCAAGGAAGACGGGTTGACTAAGCTATGCATGGAAGAAGAAGGGAATCATGCTGAGAGGTATTCCCAGCCGGTAGGCCGGCAGCCGGTCAGCCGGCTGGGAATGCCAAATGTATACAATTGAAGTTGAAATCAAGCAAGGAGGATCCCCAGCCGGTGGCCCGGCGGCCGGCCAGCCGGCTGGGAGAACAGATGAGCTGAAGAATTAAGGAAGTTACAGGAACTTCCCAGCCGGTCATAAGGCCGGCAGCCGGCTAACCGGCTGGGAGTTCCCCCAAAGCCCAGAAGTCAAGATTCAAGTCAAAGTGCTTCCCAGCCGGTCAGTGACCGGCAGCCGGCTGCCCAGGCCAAGGACACCTGATGATATCCAAAAATTAATTCAACTTACAGGAACCTCCCAGCCGGTCAGAAGCCCGGCGGCCGGTTGACCGGCCGGGAGGACAGACTCGTGTTTTCAAGCCCATTTACAAATCCTACCCTAATCTTGGTGCAAACTATATATACCCCCTCCCTTAACCATTTGTACACACACTCCCAGATCTGAATTAATTTCCCTTTCCAAGTTTAAACCTTGTTAATTAAGTTGCTAATCTTTCCTTAATTAGACAAGTTCTTCAATAATTACTTCATATTTAGTAGTAGAAATTGGGTTGTAAGAAGATTGAAGGTTTCTCCTTCCTTATTGTTCAATCCAAATTCCTTTGTTGCTTTTGAATTGGTATTATTTCTCTTCTTCTTTTCATTAGTTTACATTTGCTTTTCCTTTGAGTTTTGTTTAATTATTCTTGTTAATTTTCCATCCTTGTTGCTTGATTGTTGTTATTCTCACTCTTGTTCATCTTTCATTTGTTCATCCTTGTTATTTGCACCCAAAGATTGAGTCTTTGATTTTCTTGAGTTAAAGATTGAATCTTTGAGTTGTTTTGTTAAAGATTGTGTCTTTTAGTTTAATCATCCTCATTGTTAGTTTAAATTATCCTTCTTCATAATTATTGTTGGATTGTTGCATGTTTAGAAGTAAAATTCATTCTCCCATTATGTTTATGCTTAAAGACTCCATCTTTATTGTTTCCTTTGCTCTTAGAAACATGATTAGTGAGTAGTTTCCCACTAGGACTCGGTTTGACCCGGTATGGGTAATTTCACTAATTAATTCTCATTTAGGCTAATTTGTTGGGGGAAATTGGTGAGGGTAGCTTAGAGGAATGAATTGTTTATGGATTGATTTTGGGTAGTGTCAATTTGTGACCCTTGTCCACCAACGAGAGTTGGTTAGGTTGGAAATTGGGTACCCGGAACTTGACCCTTGTGCTAACCTCGGTTGAGACCGAAAGGGAGAACCGAGGTAGAGTACCTCTAAGTTAGCATTTGAAATCGACCCTCGAGAGAGGGAGTGGAATGACCCGGAGTATGATGGGGGCTTATTGACCTAAGATGATGCTAGACTACCTTGAGAATTACATGTGTTCTCGGGTTGTTGGGCTTTAGACTTGGGATACCGACTTTCGAACCCGAGAGGGGGGTTAGTTGGGATAGCTAGTGTCCTATTGCGAACCCGATAGGGAGGTTCTAGGCGAATTAGAGCCATCTCCCCCTTACCCTTCTACCCCTTAAGATTAGTCGAGAGAATTAACATGTGGAATTACGTATATTCGTGGGAGAACCGAGTTCTAGCCTTTCCTATTATTTGATCACTTTTAATTCTCCTTAGCTTGTTCTTTGCTTGTTTAGTTTATTAGTTTTTAAATTGCTAGTTTAGTGCTAGATCGTTACCACCTCTCCATTTTCGTTTGACTTAGCTAAGCTCGAGAACTAGAACGATTAGTAATCTACCTAATCCTTGTGGGATCGACCCTTAATAGTGTACAACGATAAAATCGTGCACTTGCGAGGTATAGCTTGATACCATCACAACCCTAAGAACCAGTGTTTATCACAAACACATACACATCATCCTTTTTATTCTCTCCATTTTAGGTTTATGCTCTAAAAGGGCGCTGAATGGTCACTTTAATGGTCAAACATGTCCACAGGTGAGAGCATTATAGCACAGGCAGATGACATTGGTAGAATATACGATCCTAAAGTATGTGCTCTACCTGTCTCCTTTGAATGAGTCATTTTTTTAATCGGCTGGGATTATGTTGGCTTCGCTGGGGGTTCTCTTTCTTGAGTAGTAAATAAATTAGATTAGTGGATGGAGAAAAGAAAACTAATTAAGCTTAGATCTCAGGTCAGCTTTCGGTAAAGGAATCATAGGCACGATCCTTACCTTTCTTTTCTATTAGCGAATTGCCCAATTTACTTCTTCCAAGATTGCTTCATCCAGGTAAGCCACTCAATTTTATTTCCTAATGGGGCCAATGTAATCAAAAATCTGAATAGAAGAATTTAAAAGATGTAAAAAAGGCCTGGAAACAAGGATTGTCTTATCCGTGTTTGCTTAGATGAAACCCACAATATAAAGTCTTTATCCAACCTCATTTCCCAATTTCGGCTAACACCTTTTCTAATAACCTTTATCCAACCTCAATAAATCCATTAACACACTTACACACACTAACTAATACATCAAGCCATAATCCTAAAGCTACAATCTATATAAAATTCAGCTAATTCCCTTTTCTCAAATAAGGGTTTCCAACCTCAATATCTACAAGCTTCATCAAACCAGGATAATAAGGTGAATAGATTTCTTCCCAATTTTCTAGTCTTAACAGTAACCTAATACAATGACATCAAACATAAACCCTAATTTAGGAGATCATCATCAAATTCAAACAAAGAAACAAACTAATAAAATTGAATCCAGTAACCTAATACAATGACATCAAACATAAACCCTAATTTAAGATATCATCAGCATCATCAAATTAAAACAAAGAAACAAACTAATAAAATTGAATCGAATCAGAAAATCGAATCGGAAAAAGGGGGGAAAGTAATTTGAACAAACCTGAAGATAATGAATTAGGGCCAAACTTTGGAGATGATAGTTACCATGACTAAAGGAGAAGATGATAGCGAAAAAGGGAGAAAGGATAATAAAGGAGAAAGGAGAGAGAAGAAGAGAAAAAGGACCAGATATCGTGAGATTGTGAAAGAGAGAGCGAGGATTGGCGTGAGAGAAAGCGAGAAAAAAGAAAAAAAAAGTGGAGAAAGGATAATAAAGGAGAAAGGAGAGAGAAGAAGAGAAAAAGGACCAGATATCGTGAGATTGTGAAAGAGAGAGCGAGGATTGGCGTGAGAGAAAGCGAGAAAAAAGAAAAAAAGGAAAAAAAAAGTGAAGCAACAAAACGACGTCGCTCGACTACTGTTCAAATGAACAGTATGTAGGCTTGGAGACATTTAGAATAAGGTAGGTAGATCTCCTCTTCTTCTTCTTCTTCTTCTTCTTCTTCTTCTTCTTCTTCTTAGATCGTTCTCTTATAGTGTCTCTCATAGTGTCTCTCTCCTTAGTAACCTCACCCTTAAGAATCCGAATTGTTAAAGTTGACAAATCCCATTTACGGTAAAAGCTCACCGTTTTTATAAGATTGTGCGGGGATCCTTAGACGGGAACTACTACTTTCTTTTTTGGAGAACTCAAAAACTGACTTATTAGCACAAGTATTTTGAGCTTCCGTCACCTCCATATCCACCTCCATATCCAGACTCTCATTTTCCTTGAGAGTCACATCACTTTTAGTTTTCATTACCTCCGTGATCACGCTTTTACTATCTTTTATACCCACGTCAGATGCCAAGATATGAGAAGGCTTCTTATTGTTCCCATCCACGTCATTTTCAGTAGCAACCTCCAACACTCTTTTACCATTTTCCTTAATGAGAAGGTGACCTTTTTGTTGGAATATGTGTCCTCCGACAATAATGCAATCACGACTGTTGATCATGATGATCACATGTTTAAGTCTCATTAAAATGAATACAATTGGGAAGTAATTTTGTTACTGTCAACTGGTCAACATATATCGGTAATGATTGGCTGACTAGAGTTTGACATTACTGTCGTGTGACGGTGGTGACCGATTGACCCCTAGGTCATACCTAAAGGGCAATACTCTTAATTGATTATTTAATTAATCGTATAATGTTACGAGTTAATTAAATTACTTGAAAATTGACGGACGATTTTGGAAGTAAAATTTACGTATCATATTGAAATGTGATTAAATAAGATACGGTCTGAGTAATTAAATTGTATAATTACTCGGATGAAATAAATTGTTTAATGTAACAATTAAATTTGAATGAATTGTTATAAATGCAATCTGTTGTGATTTATAAATGGTAAAATATTTTTGGTACAAGTAATTATGATATTACTAAGTCGATTTTGTATATGACGTGTTTTTATTAATACGTTGATTTTTAATAAGTTAAAAATACATAACAAATATATGTGACATGTGACATGTAACATATAGACAATTGACAAAAATAATATGGACACCATATTATGTAAAGTGCCGAAAAAAGGGAGGAGGAATAGACTTAATATTGTGTTTATATTTTAATAAGAAAACATAATGATTAAAAAGATGTCTAGCCATGCAAGCCTATGAACATTGTTAAGAGCAACAAGTCCATGCATTGGCTTCCCTTTCCTTCTCCTCTTACACGGTTTTGGGAAGAAAAATGTGATCATTGTTTTTTCTTTTATTTTGCCTAATAATATACTAAAGGTAGTGTATTATTTTCATTCTAATTCAATCATCCAAAATATAGTTTTAGAGAGAATAAAAACCTCCTAATTATCTCTCTAAAAACCGAAATACATAAGAAGTTTATAAATATTTTGGTTCCATTTTCCTACCTTGATTAATATTATAACTAGTACTTGTAATATTAATTTTAATTAAGAGGAGCCTTGGGTATAATACATAGGGAGAGATCTTACACTTAGATCTTTGTTCTTCCATTGGAAAAGCTCAAGAACAAGAAGAGAAAGGTGATCTCTCTTGTGCCCTAATAGCCGAAATCTATTATGTAAGGACATGATTTCTCCTCTATTTATTTTATTGTTTGCTTGCATAAGATCCGTAATTAATTTTATGACAAATTATTTAGACATATAAGAGTATGTTATAATGTATATGAATTTACATTTCCTTCAATCGGTATCAAGAGCCACGGTTGTTTGCATACAAATTGGTTAAAAGTTTTTCCGAGTTATATGAATAACAAAATAAAACTTGTAAAATTTGTGTTATTATGATATATCACGAAATTATTACATGCATGTTAATATTTCTGGTCCTAAAGTGTTTTAGGATATTTTGGTTAATTTTTCGGATTTTTATTGTTCATAATTTACAATAATGACATTTAAATGTGATTTTATGAGTAAAAATGTCATTTTTGGTCAAAAATTAGCTATACTTCGAATTTTAAGTTGGTTTTTGGATATGTTGTTACATATATTATTTTGAGATAACCTGTAAATTTTCATAATTTTTGCACTTGTTATGCTCGAAAAATGATTTTTTCATTATTAAATTCGGATTTAAGAGAAAAATAGGTTAATATGAGTTAAATTTCGAATCTGGTCATAGAAAATTTATATGTTGTCACATGCAATTTTACAAGATGTGTGTAAAATAATTGGCTATAGAGAAGTCTTTTTGCATGATTTATGGATTTTTGAAGAAAAATAGCATAAATAGTGACATTATTGGTGAAAATTAATAAAAAATAATCTATGACTTAGGAAAAACGTCTAATGTTGCATTTTATTATCTTTTTCAGATCTAAAATTGAAAAGTTAGTGAAAATAATTTTTCCATGTTTTTATGATTATTTTATTAAAAATCGATAAACCGCAACATTGTTTTTCCGGTAAATTTTCGAAATTTTTAACCTAAGATTTTGAACATTATGAGTGTCATGGAATTTTTCCAGAATGTTCATGATTTTAAATTTCAAATTTTGAATTTATTTGAAATTTTTAGATTTATTTGAAGTTTAATGGCTTATTTTGTAATTTTTGGTCCTTTTTGAACAATTTTATAAATAAAGGTTAATTATGGTCAAATTATTAGTGAAGACTATATTTTGAGTCCTAAAAGGTTAGGGTAATTAACTTATGCATAAATATGAGTTTATGCATTTTTGTGATTATAAAATGTTGAAATCACGCAAATCCGTAAAAAACCGAGTAATATACGATATTGGCTAATTAAAAGGCGATTTAGCATAAAAATTGAGCATGTTCATACATATTATAATGCTGCATTTTTCTTTATGATTGTCATAATTTTTATTTATGTAATTTTGAATTATGTAATTTTACTTAGTATGGCCTTAGATTTTAATTGGTATTTCCCGAAATGTATGGGAATATCGATTCGGTTGTAATTTTTATTGTGATCTCGTATCACCGTTTTGTAATTTAATAGATTTTTTTTTTAGTTACAAATGTATAATAGGAAATTATGTAATTTATTATGTAATTTTATTCATTCCGGAGTTCCTAAAGACGGATTTCTTCAAGAATGGCGATACATAAAGACGGTGTTACCTCGAGATGCGTGCCACAACCGAAGTTCAAGGGACCAATGGAGTTGGTTTCCGAATATGTAATAGATTAATAGTTTTTCTATTTTAGGAAAGGCCATACTAGGATTTTTATCTTTATGCTTGCATTTTATTTTATGTCACATGCATCGCTAAATCGCCATAACTAAACATGCATAGTTATTTTATCGAGTTTATCGACCGTGTCAATTCGAATTATCGTAGTTCACCGCTTTAGTTCACTTAAAACGTGATAGATAATAAATTGACATGACCTCTCGCTAAAACAAACAATTGAGACATAGCCTTACCAAATAGTAGAAACCATGAAAACCTATTTCGCGAGGGAGTGCACTCGGCCCTACCGGGGTACAAACCTTGTTACGTAGGGGAAGTGGGTGATGAGTGTTAATCCACCGAGTTCATGTTAATGAGGGTTTCATCGGCCATACCGTGCCCAAGTTGATGTGGATTTGGATAATGGACACATTTATTCGAAATTTGGATTGAGCTCAACGGAAGTATTCGCGACCGTAGTTGCATGTGTTCCGGGCTATAGATAATTATTAGAGTAATTTTATCGACCAAGAGTTCTAAAAGTAGAATCGATTAAAATGTTAATCCACCGAGTTATATTGATAAAGGTTTCATCGGCCATACCGTGCCTAAGTCGATATGAATTTGGGTCTTGGAATCATTTATTCTAGTTGGGTAGAGGTCACTAGAAAAAATGCATATAACTTGTTTAAGTCATACTTTTTACAAGTATTATTAAAACGACAATTGTTTTACTCCTTATATCTTGTTTTGTAGACCACTTCTTATTCATAACCAATGGCAACACCAAATGCTACACCACTCGCTACTTCATCTTGGCTCCGATCCTTTATGGATCGATGTAAACTTGAAAAGAATGGGTCAAATTTCTCCGAGTGGGATGCCCAACTCAAATTAGCCGCCGAGGGTGACGACAAGCTTCGTTACCTTACCGAGGCCTCTCCACCCGAACCCTCCACTAGGTCCACCGCGGCCACGAGGGAAGCCTATGAGACTTACCAAAAGGAGTCCGCCGCAATGAAAAATGTCTTAATATTTGCGATGGAGGCGGAACTCCAAAGGAGAGCCTTCAAAATGGGCAATGCTAATGAGATTTACTCCAAACTTGTGACCATGTTTTCACAAACTCCACGGATCGTCCAATATGAGGCGGCCGCGGCATTCTTTGATCTCGACTTCAAAGAGGGCCAAAAGGTTAGCCCTCATGTGCTCAAACTCATGGAGCTTGTCGAGACCTTGAAGATTCAAAAGGTTGAAATCCCCAAAGAACTCATCGTAGATAGGATTCTACACTCCTTGTCTAAGGTTAAGGCATATGTGCAATTCCGGGTGAATTTCAATATGCAAGACAAGGATGTGTCTCTTGAGGAGTTGCACAAGTTACTTGTGCAAGCCGAGAGGGACATGGGGTTAAATGTGAACCCTCCCAAGGATGTGCTTAACATAAGCACAAAGAGTAAGGGGAAGTTCAAGAAGAATGGGAGAAAGGGTAAAAAGCAAGCTCCCACATTCACCAAAGCTAAGTCTTGTGAAGCTAGCACCTCCAAAGTCAAGAAGGGTCCTCTTGACAAATGCCATTATTGTAATGGCATGGGACATTGGAAGAGGAATTGTTCCAAATACCTTGGTGATATCAAAACTGGAAAGATCACTCCAGTAGGTAAATGACTAACCTTCTTTTATGTTTCTAAATTCAACTATGGTATTATGATGCAAAGTTGTGATAATGTATCTCCCTTTTTATTGTAAATAGGGCCTCCACCAAGCAAAGACAAAGGAAAAGAAAAGCAAGCATAAGAAACCATGAAGAAGCTAAGGATAGCTTTTATGGAGCTTTGTTTTTCATTGTCTTATTTTAAGTTATGTTTTGAATTTTTAGAACTTTAAGTTTCCGTGTTCGACATGGAAAGGTACTTTGGATAATGAGTTGTATTTTGAATGATGGTGACTTGGTTTGCAACCCAAGTCACCCGTTTTATCATTTATCCTTTATGTTCTAAAAATTTCATCTTTAAATTGCTTGCGTTTTGAAACATAAGATTATTCACTTAAAGTGATCTAATAGACAAATATAATGACCGGTTTCATTATATGTCCACATGCTTAAGGCTTGTGTATGATCATTTATGAAGCGATTTTGAGTCTATGAACTCTCTTAAAGGAATGTCAATCACCAAGAACTCATATGAAATCAATAACTATTAGTCTATCTATGAGATAGTTCTCCTTATACTTCAACATCATTAATTTGTGTCTCATATGCTATCTTTGAATGATTAGTGTATTTATTCTAAAGATAGAGTGGGAGAAAAATGAGGACACAAGGCAAAAATGAGGACACAAGGCAAAATGAAACTGTGTACTTGTGTAAATGAAGATCTACGCAAGAGAGAATGATTTGAATGAAGGTATATCTATTTACATAGTATGCCGAATAGATGAGATCTATGATCTCAAGTTAGTTCTATATGACTAAAGAGACCAAGTGTAGTAATCATAAGAGAATTTTTAAGATAACTACACGAGGAGACCAAAAGAAGTTTTGGATGAAAATGACTAATGTAAAGTCTTAACAAGTTTTTGACTAAGTTCTATATGATAATTTTGACCAAATAGTTTCAATCATGAGTTTTACTTAAGAGCCTAAATGAATCATAGTAACATACTAGTTATGATCAAGTTGCAAAGATTGATATTCCGATATCTTCAATAGCCAACGTTTTAACCACGCAAATGTCATTGTTTAACCTCGCTATGAAATGGTTAAACCTCCTTCCGAAAGGGTATTCCGAAGGACCTATTCTAAATATTATTTGTATTTGAATAATGACATTGCTACACATCATTATGACATGAGTGTGTTAGAAATTTAAAATCTCTTTCCGTAAGGTTGAGATGAGACCACTTCAAAATAGGCATTTTGAAAGGATATGATGGGAACATATATGGTTTTATCCTAGTAACTTGGCAAGGCAATTTATATTTATATTCTTGACAAATTTTGATTGAGAAATCAATTTCGAAATATGTTGAATTGAGTGGGAGTTAGGATATTCTCATGTGAAGACATGGAATTTAGTGGGAGCTATCATCCTTGAATGTATAAAACCCATTACTCATTAAAGAATGACGAGCTAATACCTTCTTTCATAAAGAAGCTTTTGAGTTTTCAATTCTGGATGAAAATGGACAATGATGAATCCAATTACATCAGGGATGATTGGATTAGTATTAAGAGATACACATCACATCAACATACACATAGGTTATTCATATGAATGAAAATGGGATTACCATTAGCAGTCATGGTAGTTCATTGAACACGAGAAGCGGTTGATCTCATGATTATTAGTAACTAATGTTTCCGCCATTAGAATAATCATGTACATGTCCAATTTTGAATCATATGCATAAGAGCATGATGATTGGTTGGTGAGCCATAATAGAAACGTCATGAATTCTCGAGTAGAATCCGATGAGTGATTTCAGTGTTTGACGGAATGTTCTATTATGTTTCAAGGAGTTGCACATATTATAGAAAATCCGAGAACAATATGAGGATTTATGAGAATCCCAATTCTTTCAAGCCTAGAAAGAGAAATGAGAAGTTTTTGGAAAGATGCTTGGTTGATTAAGAGGTTATTCAAAAACAATCTTTCCTAGTAAAAGCTAGGACTTATGAGAAGTGCTAAGCTAAATAATCTTGTCAATTGTTACAAGATTCTACAAAACATATACCTAGTGCATTATGTGTGGATGAAATACTTGATCAGTGCAAGTTGTATTATTCATCGCAAATTCGTTCGTTATGAGATAATCGATAAGGAAGTTCTTTCAAGATAAAGAACCGAAACCAAGGTCGAGAACCTTGATGTGTACTTGGTAAGATTCATGCTATGAGAGAGAACATGAATGTGAAGGAAAATGCAAGTGTAAGAAGTTTGAACACATGGACACATGGGATGTTAAACTTCTATTGCAATCAATAAGTGCTTACACTTATGATAAACATCACAAGGTTGTAATATGATATTGACTACCCGGGTGTGATGTCAACACTTGTCGTTTGAGTTATTATTATTAACTCACCTAGAACATTGTTATATCCAAACGGGTTGTAGAGACAATTGAACCCCGTTAAAGTGAACATGGATTAACATTGTTTTTGCCCATAGTTACTTATATGAGGTGACGTCTCGAAGTGACTAGAGTGTGATGCGATTGATGGCAAGTTCAAGTGCCATAGAGTCATGTGGGATGACTAGTCGATCACATAGGCAGACTGTTAGGAACATTTTGTCGGGCCTTATGACCGCTTATAGAGTTCTGGCAAATTTATATAGCCTGGTCGTGGCGAGAGCTACTATAGTATTCAAAATGAGTCGATTCTTTTGACTAAAGGCTATTCACCTAAGATGGCACAGTTTCAGATTAACTTTGATTTGTGTTACTACGACCTTCGTAAATGGGGTCAAATGGGCATATTTTGGGTTATGATGGCTGTGGCTAGTCGAAGGGAATGAGTGCAATAGGAATTGTCCACCCCTAGTCAGGGTTATAACAATATCTCAGGGCCACTCGAGGAGTAATGAACTGGAAATGCGTGGCCACGCTCGGATGGCATCCAGAGTGGATAAATCCGGTCAATCGGGTTATTCTCGGATCGAGGAAACCACTCTCGATATGATCACTTGCAAGTACGACTGAAAGAGACCTTGCATTGAGTGGGAGATAGTAATAGGACAAGAGAATTGGTGACGCACACTTGTCGAGGACAAGTGGGAGATTGTTGGAATATGTGTCCTCCGACAATAATGCAATCACGACTGTTGATCATGATGATCACATGTTTAAGTCTCATTAAAATGAATACAATTGGGAAGTAATTTTGTTCTTGTCAATGGTCAACATATATCGGTAATGATTGGCTGACTAGAGTTTGACATTACTGTCGTGTGACGGTGGTGACCAGTTGACCCCCTAGGTCATACCTAAAGGGCAATACTCTTAATTGATTATTTAATTAATCGTATAATGTTACGAGTTAATTAAATTACTTGAAAATTGACGGACAATTTTGGAAGTAAAATTTACGTATCATATTGAAATGTGATTAAATAAGATACGGTCTGAGTAATTAAATTGTATAATTACTCGGATGAAATAAATTGTTTAATGTAACAATTAAATTTGAATGAATTGTTATAAATGCAATCTGTTGTGATTTATAAATGGTAAAATATTTTTGGTACAAGTAATTATGATATTACTAAGTCGATTTTGTATATGACGTGTTTTTATTAATACGTTGATTTTTAATAAGTTAAAAATACATAACAAATATATGTGACATGTGACATGTAACATATAGACAATTGACAAAAATAATATGGACACCATATTATGTAAAGTGCCGAAAAAAGGGAGGAGGAATAGACTTAATATTGTGTTTATATTTTAATAAGAAAACATAATGATTAAAAAGATGTCTAGCCATGCAAGCCTATGAACATTGTTAAGAGCAACAAGTCCATGCATTGGCTTCCCTTTCCTTCTCCTCTTACACGGTTTTGGGAAGAAAAATGTGATCATTGTTTTTCTTTTATTTTGCCTAATAATATACTAAAGGTAGTGTATTATTTTCATTCTAATTCAATCATCCAAAATATAGTTTTAGAGAGAATAAAAACCTCCTAATTATCTCTCTAAAAACCGAAATACATAAGAAGTTTATAAATATTTTGGTTCCATTTTCCTACCTTGATTAATATTATAACTAGTACTTGTAATATTAATTTTAATTAAGAGGAGCCTTGGGTATAATACATAGGGAGAGATCTTACACTTAGATCTTTGTTCTTCCATTGGAAAAGCTCAAGAACAAGAAGAGAAAGGTGATCTCTCTTGTGCCCTAATAGCCGAAATCTATTATGTAAGGACATGATTTCTCCTCTATTTATTTTATTGTTTGCTTGCATAAGATCCGTAATTAATTTTATGACAAATTATTTAGACATATAAGAGTATGTTATAATGTATATGAATTTACATTTCCTTCACTTTTACCACATCTAATTCCCTTAACACATCCTTATTACTTGGTTCAACAACTAAGGCCTCAACCAAATCGAATTCAGCTAACGAAAACCTTTTCAACTTCATATAAGCAACCGCCCTTCGAAACCGTGTCTTAATATTTCGAGGAAATGTGTCCAAGATCATGGAGCACATACCTGCTGCAGCTTTGTATTCCTCAAGTTTCAAGGCACACGCAACCATATTAGAAATAAGGGAAATAGCAAGGTCAGCTAATGATTGAATTATCTTCACCTCCACTATTTCCCAAGCTTAAACTAAGCAGTTTACAAGCTTCATCGTAGCACGCTGCGGCTATATCAAAGTCATTTCGCCTAAAAAAACAGTTTCCCCTATCTTTAAACTCCCTCACCTCAGCTAAAGCTATCTCAGCTGACCCCTGCATTTTCATAAAATAGCTTAACATCTTATCCCCATCATTGTCCATAAACCCATCGCTAACATGGGCACACGCAAAAGCTTCCAGAAATTTCTGATAATCGTCAATGGATGTCATAGTTCTACAAAAGCTTGAGACCCAAACTCGAGCACTCCAGCAAACCAAAAACCACCCCGGGAAGGAGAGAAAAAAACTTCAAGATGACGATCAAATAGGACACTTAACTTCCAAAACAACTTGAAAACTCAATAAATCTTGCATACAAATGGAAGTATGCACACATACAACCAACCCAGCAAGAGCAACAAAACGGAAGCTACGAAGACGATTAGAAACGAAAACCACCCCAAAAGACAGTAAATCGGAAATGGAAAACCAAGCAGAAACTGGAGAACCTTATTAAACTATACAAAAAACTAATTAACAGAAAAACACAATAAAATAGAAGACGATGTCACCGGTGGTGTTGCGTGGAGTCGTGGACCGTTAATCAGCGACGACAACGCGGTCCAAGGAAATCGCACCACAAGATGGTAGACGCGACATACAATCGAAAAAACGATCAACCTTTATTGCAAAGCCACGAACCGGATGACCATCAAAATCACGAACTACAAAGCCACCGGAAGGTGGTGAGAATCAAGAAAGGAAAGGAAAGGGTTGTAGTAGCCTCGTCGGCGACCTAAAGAGGCGACCGGAGAAGTCGCCGGCGAGATCAATCGATTTTGATTTGGGGGATTTTTTATTTTGGGGTTTTTTATTCCTTTTATTTTGAGAATTTGTAATTCGAATGTAGTGAATTCAGGTTGAAAATGGGATTTGTTTGCTAATTTTTTTAGCCAAAGATGAACTCCTCAAAATTTCATCGGACTCATTGTATTGGAATGGCACCACTCATGGTAGGTTTTCCTTCTCTTGGGATTATTAAATGGGTTGATATTCGAAACAATCCTCATCCGATTAAATGGAGCCATATATATATGGATATTGCCCAACAACAACGTATCCGTATGTTTATTTGGTTGGCTGCCCTTGGGAGATTAATGTGCAACGTTAATCGAGTTATTCGTGGATTATCGGACGACCCATTATGTCCTAGATGCTTGCAAGAGGAGGTATCTACTTGTTGGTGTAAAGTAAACAGTAACAATGTAAAGCAAATAAATCAGAAGAAATATAACCCGATTCGTAGTGCCGTGGTAAGGGAGCCACTGCCTTGAAAACTATATTCCGGTACGACCGTGGTGGCGATCAGCAGATGACCGGTAGTTCCCCAAGGATTTACACTACTGCACTCAGGCATGCCCACTCGAAACTGAGAGCATTGGAACGACGTAATTATCTTTACCCAGAATTATATTTAGAGAGGAAGACGAGAATGAGAATGTTGTGTGTTTTTGAGGAGCAGATCAGAGAGCCAAAAACCGACTACTGCATTGTAGGAGTCAAGGGCTAGAATTGTGGAGTGAGACTCTCACCCACTAACAACATTTGACTAAAACAAACTGACTGTTAGGTTTAACAAATCAGTAGCAAAAACAACTCGGTCCAGGCCTAAAAATATAGGCACAGCTCGCCGCGGGCGATTGCCAAATCCCGAATCCCGAATCCCGAATCACGAATCATGAATCCGGGTCGGGCTAGGCTCGGGCACGGGCACGGCGCGCGTGTGCGAGCTGAATTAAGCACCTCGCAAAGCCTCTACAAAAAGCTCCCTTGACCCACTAGTGATAGTGTAAGGTAAGAGGAGATATATAAACACATAAAGCTCCCTTTTCCTCACTTATGTCGGACAATTGGAAAAAATAGAAAAGGCTCATAAAGCCCCTATTTCCAACAACCCCCCACTAGGGGCGCCAGAGACAATAAGGAAAGAATTCTGGGTAAAGGAAGGATTGGATACTTAGGTATCAATATCTTTCGATTTGAATTGACACTTTAGTGAGATGAGGAAACAACTTACTTACAGTGAGTGAATATCTTGCGATTTGAATTCCTAGCTGAGCTTCGGTCGATACTCCCCCACAACACATATCATACCTTCAGAATTAAGATCGTTCCGTGATTTCAAAGTGCAACGCGCTCTTTAGAGCTATGCGTTTACCTTGGTACTAACAGATGTGTTCACAAGACTTCTCATAGTCTTATGATCATCACACCTACGTAGGTGGCTCAAGTGCTTCTCAATAACACTTCTTGCATGAGCCATTAAGGACAAACGTCCAACCTTGTATATGATTCATCAAGTGCGTCTTAAAAGCACCGCCATTTAAGGCTATGAATCATATAATGCCATATGAATAGAAAATTTAGGCCTAGTCACTCTTGACTTAAGGACTTAAGCCCCATTCCTCTCGACGTTTCAATGACTAGTCTCCTAGTCAACCCTTTAGTAAAGGGATCAGCCAGATTGCTTTCGGACTTCACATAGTCCAAAGCGATCACTCCATTATCAAGGAGTTGTCTAACTGGAGCATGCCTGATTCGAATGTGTCGTTTCTTCGCATTATAGACACTATTCTTAGCAGCGCCAATAGCTGCTTGTGAGTCACAGTGTAAGGAGACCGAAATATTTTGTCCTCCCCACACTGGTACATCTGCCAATAGATTTTTCAACCAATCAGCCTCTTGTCCTGCCAATTCAAGAGCTATGAACTCCGACTCCATGGTAGAGCGTGAAATACAAGTCTGTTTAGTAGACTTCTACGATATAGCACCTCCACCCATGGTGAAGACATAACAAATAGTAGAACAGATCTCATCGTTATCTGAAACCCAATTTGCATCACAATATCCTTTTAACACAGCAGGAAATCTACTATAATGCAAACAAAGGTCAACTATTCCTTTTAGGTATTTTAGTAAACGACGAAGAGCATTCCAATGTTCACTACTAGGGTTATGTGTATTATAACGATTCAATCTACTAACTGCATATGCAATATCAGGTCGAGTACAGTTCATAAGAAACATCACACTACCTAGGATTTTAGCATACTCTTTTTGGGATACACTCTTACCCAAGTTTTTACATAAATGTATAGTAGCATCGTAGGGTGTCCTAGCAGGCACATCATCAAAGCAGTTAAACGTTTTCAACACTTTTTCCACATAATAAGATTGACTTAAAGAAATTCCTTTAGAGTTTCGAATGACCTTGACTCCTAGGATTACATCAGCTTCTCCTAAGTCCTTCATCTCAAATTGTGATGACAAAAATTCTTTGGTTTTAATTATTACTTCCAAATTATTACCAAGTATTAACATGTCATCAACATAAAGGCATATAAGCACACAATCAGATTCTATTACTTTTGAATAAACACATGAATCAGAATTATTTACCATATAGCCATTACTTACCAAAGTGTTGTTAAATTTCCCATACCACCGTTTAGGTGCTTGTTTTAGACCATATATTGATTTATTCAGTTTACACACCTTATTCTCTTGACCCTTTACCACAAACCCTTCAGGTTGCGACATATAAATCTCTTCCCTTAGCTCACCATTCAAAAAGGCGGTTTTGACATCCATCTGATGTATAAAAAGGTTATGAATAGCAGCTAAGGCGACAAGAGTTCTAATAGTCGAAATTTTGGTCACAGGTGAATAAGTATCAAAATAATCAATATCTTTCTTTTGTGTAAATCCTCTAACCACAAGTCTAGCTTTGAACCTTTCTATTGTACTGTCAGGTCTCATTTTCTTTTTAAAGATCCATTTACTCGTAATGGGTTTACTACCTTTAGGTAAATCAGTCAACTCCCAAGTCTGATTAGACACAATAGAATCAAGTTCACTTTTAATAGCATCTTTCTAAAAGTTAGCATCAATGGATTTCATTGCCTCACTATACGTTTTTGGGTCATCTTCTATTAAAAATCTGAAACAAATTCATCACTAGCACAAACAGTGTATCCATGTTCAGACAACAAAGTTGAAACAAAATCAGCTCCAAAGTTCTTTGGACATCTAGGTCTCTTAGTCCTTCTAATACAATGTATTGTAAAACAAGAAACCTAGCAATGTTATTTTTTATTTTTCTTTTTTTCCCTTTTTTTCTCTCTCTTGTTTCTCATGGTGGGGGTGAGAAATGTGAGGGGCAGATTCGGTATAAGGGGAGTAAATGTGCGGGATTTTAGTAAAAGAGTGTGCGTGATTTAGCAATTGCGTACAAAAATTAGAAAAGACGAAATATTAACAAAACTACATACACAAAGCAGTTTGGCCTCGATTTTCAAAAATGAGTTTTTGTTTTTCAAGCTTAATTTTTCAAAAGTGTTCTTCAAAAGCAGAAACAACAAATAGATGCTTCTATTTATGTGAGCAAAAATATGTATTTTTAGCTTTTGAGAATTTATGTTTAACTTTTAGAAAACATGTGTTTGGCCAAAAAGTGTTTTTGAGTCCAAAAACACTTTTACAAATTACGCCAAACACACACAAAATATGATAAATAAAAGACAAACTGGGAAATATTCCTAACATCCGCTACCTTGAGAAAAATTCTTGTGTCCTCCGGGAGGACGGTACTCCTTACACTCAATAGTAATTTATCAAATAGAATATTATATTAGCTTAAGTATAAGAAGTACCATCGGACATAAAAAATTTTCCTGCCTTGATAGCAATACTTACGTGCTGACGCATATCTATCACCATTTTCTGACTTGCGGATGAGATTTTTTAAAGCCGACCTTTTCAACTTTCTATAGATTCACAAGAATGACTCATCTGCAAGAAATTTAAACATTTGTTTACACAATCCAGGCCAATTAGTGAGGAAAATGTCATTTACTCGCATAAAAATGTAACAACACATCGTATTTTCTTCATACCTTCGTTAGTTCTTCACGTGCAAGTTGTAGACAGTAGACACTCTATCTTACGTACTATTAACAATTTGACTTGTCTTTGTATCATTTATCGCCAAAATTCAGATCAAAATTTAAATGGATATATAATTGTGATGATGGTGGAACAAATAATTTGTTTCATGGACCCATTAAAATCCGAATTATGAATAGCTATTCGAATTATATCATTTAACAAGTTTTTACGAGGATCGACTTCATAAGGCCGGGATTATAATGATCACACGCAAAGATGTTTGTGAGATTTTTTTTTTTTTTTGTGTAAATCGGGGTGTCCACCGTCGACAACAGTGTATAATCCCCTCGTCGCGTGTGCTCTCACGAAGAGGTAAACGGCTGGCCAAAGAGTTAGCTTCATTCTCACGGGTAGGGATCGAACCCCTATCTCATGGTTAAAGGATGAGGTGAACAACCACCACACCAAACACATTTGGTAAATTTATGAGATCTGTGAGATAGGACAATATATTGATAAGATAACATACATAACTTTCCGCGTATAATCTTCATAACAAAGTACTTTTATCAATTAATTAAGATTTCAAAAGTATTATCAATATCAAAGGATATATCTTCAAAGTAGCCTGAAATGCTCAAAAGCATGTGTTTAGCCCACATTAGCAACTCCAATGGTATAGTAAAGGGACTTGCTTGTAATTTATGTAAATTGTCAAGCTACATGCTTACCATTGGAACAATAAAAAAAACAACCCGCTTATGAGCAACACTTGCTCCAACAAGCTACATGCTTGAAATTGATAGCTTGCTTTCTATTGGATACTTCGGTTAATGTGGGACCATTCAAGGATTTCAAACTACAAAATGGTTGTAACTTACCATTGGAGAAGTATGTAGTTTATAAGCAATATGGCTAGAAATTTTGACATGACAAGTTAGCTACATGTCCTTGTAGCTTACCACTGTAGATGTTCAGTCATGTTTGGACCAACCAAAATACTCCCTCCTATTCGCTCATTTCTTTCCCTTACCATTTTACACAAGAAATAAGGAAATGATTTTGGACCACACAAAACACTCTACCCCACACACAAATGAATTTGGACCACAGAAACCTTTCCAAAAAAGGAAAGAACATCCGACTACCATGAAAAAGGAAAGAGGGAAGAAATGACCGACTAGGAGGGAATATGTCTTTCAAATTGGCCTAACCCCACCGATCCATACAATTGGGCTTTAATTGATGCTTCAATCTTGCCCAAACCCGGCCTTGCCCAATTCCCAGTAGGGGTGTTCATTGGTCCGGGACCGGATCGGACCGGACCAAACTCTTTGGACCGAAAACCAAAGAAGGGTTAAGAGGTGGACCGAGGACCGGACCATATTAATATTGGTCCGGTCCAGTCTGGACCATAAAAACGCGTGGACCGGACCGGACCAAATGGACCAAAGTGGACCAAATATTATTGTCATAGACATGTTTTAGCATACTCCATAAAATTAGAACTCGAGAAGTTCGTAACGATCAAAATAAACAACATTATTTTCTTACTAGATTTAACTACATAATTACACATCTTATAATACGTGTAAAAAAAGTAGAAAATAAAATCAATAATATTACAATTTAAAAAATTCTTTTCTTACATAACTTCGGTCCACGGTCCGGTCCGCGGTCTATTCGGTTTGGTCCAGGACCGGACCGAAGACCAAAGTTGTGACACCCCCATACTCCAAGTGCCTTACCAGAACCACCCAGGTATAAAGATGTCACCAACTCGGTTTCCTGAGGCAATGATAATCAAAAGACAATAAAGAAACAACATTTAAATAGTATTAAGTTTAAGTGAGTAAATACAATCCAAAACCAAACTGCCAAAAATACGGATTACATGTTCTCAAAACAACTGTCTAACAACTATCAAAACTACAGCGGAAGACTCTATCATCTGATGGCGACACATCCCAACTATCCCTTGTATCTCAACTCATACCTGCTCAACAACTGCTCACCACCCCCGAATGGATCACCACAGTTTTCAAAACAATTAAACGGGGTCAGTACTAATCACACAATTTATATAACTCAACAATACAACAAACAATACAGCTCAATCGTCACAGATATACTCCGAACTCCATCACCAATTCCACAATAAAGTGTGTAGCCCTGCCAGAGCACCCATCGCAACAAGTTACTCCTCGCCGCCAGTGGGGGACCGCAGCCGTTTCCACCTAAGCCACGCTCATCTCCATCGAGCGATAAACCCAAATCCATTAATGTGCACATCCCTTCTGTGGCGGGTTCCACAGGAGGCGAATCATGGGCGTGAAACCACTCCCGCAAGTGACTCCACTCAGCCAGGGACGCACCCCGAATAACACAGACAGATACAATCAATCACAACTTCTATCAACAACCAAATCCAACAACCGTCACAATACGAGTATGATAATATTCAACAATCACAAATCACAACCAACACATCGTGTGACTAATACTGAGTAGGGAAACCCTACATGGAATGCAATACAATCAGACGATCTCAACAGCTGTTATCAAAAAGCCTCCTCTACGAATCTTCCTCCTAACATATGATCACATAATTACTAACAATCACAAAACTAACAAAAACCCCCAATCCCCCAAATTAGGGTTTAAACAAACTTAATAAAATACTATGAAATCGGTACGTAGATCTTACCCTCGACGCAAGGATCACAAGAATGTAAAGGATGATGAATTCCGACCTCTCAAGCTCCGGGATTTGTCAATAATGCGAAAGATGCGAAGTACGTAGGTTGAAATCTCTTTTGAAGTAATTAGGTTTGATAAAAGTGTACTATGAAAGTGACGGAAAGGTTTATATACTAATTCGCATTATTAACAAAACCCGACAAACATTACCCGTAAACCGAGCTACTCGATCGAGTAGCTGACGTACTCGATCGAGTGTCACTTACTCGATCGAGTACCCAGGATGCTAGATCGAGTATCCTACAGGCAGAATACTTTTCTAAAAACCAAAACACCCTTACTCAACAAAGTAAGGCCCACTCGATAGAGTACTCAGAGACTCATAAAACCGTAGTATTACAAAAGTAGAGTAAATAGGTGGACCGTGGACCGGACCAAATAAAATTCGGTCTGGTCTGGTCCGGACCAAATGGTCCGGTCCGGTCTGATCTTTGGTCCGGACCACTGAGTGAACAGCCCTAATTCCCAGGCGATGATCATCTTTAACTAGTTTAGACCATTTGCAATAAATGCACGGTATATATAGTTTTTTTTTATATATTAATAAATGACTTATAAAATAGTGATATTTCATTAATTGTCCATATTTCTCGTTATTGTATTTTATTTTGTTAACATTTAATCAAGAGAATTGGGTACTGTGCTGAAATGTATTTTAAACAAAACATTTTTGTTTTATCCACAAAACTAATGATTTCAATTTTTTAATTCTCTCAATTTTTTTGTAACTTAAGTAAAATAGTGATTTACAGTTTCTATTTTATGTACTCCAGTATGTATCAAGTCATTCTCCAATAATAGTGTTAATTAATAAAAGTAGCAATTTATAGTTTTATATAAAATTTATTTATATTTTAATTAAGATATTATAGTTTAAAGTTCGGTGAAAATAATATAATTTGATGTAAAGATTAATTTTAATTAAAATATAATAATTTAATAAAATAAACATGTAATTATCATTTTGGGATTAAGACTCTAATGTTGTTGTACATAATTATAGATTTAATGCAGGAGTTGAGAGGTCCCGGGTTCGACTACCAGCTGGGGCGATGATCACTTGGCCACTGCAGCCCCCGAAGGGGGTGGCTTACATGGTCCATGTGGTGGTGCGGGAATGCATGGGCCCAGGGGGATTCAACCCCTCGTCATCAAAAAAAAAAAAAAAAAGATTTGTAGATACTTTCCTTATTTAAAATTTTTGGAGGGAAAAATATAGAGAATTCATATTCTTTTAGTATATAGGCAGTAAGTGGATTATACATCCGATGTACTACCACCAATTATATAGCTTCTGGGCATTATAATAAAGTTTTTGAGTTTTGTTTTAAGAATTATGAGTTTTACTATAAAGTTTCTGAGTTCATTCACTTAAACATTAAACTCAAAAAATTACAATAAAAACTCAAAAACATTTCATATAAACTTAGTTAAATTTGAGTTTTGATAGGAAAAAAATTAAAATCTAACTTATAAACTTTAATAAGCTCAGAAAAAATTGACATATGCTCAAAAAAAAAAGTTTTAGGTAATAAGCTCAGAAGAAATACACATTATGCTCAAAAACTATAAAGTCTGAGGTAATACATCCGATATATATTCCTTTTTCTCGTATATAGGGGATGAGTTCATTTTAGACTAAATTATTAATAACTCCCTTTCAAAATATTTAGAGTACACCCAAAATATTCCAAAATTTAGAAATTGCTCCCAAATTCAACTTGTGTGATTTTACAACGAAAATGCCCCTAGTTTATTTATTACTCCATAATTCTAATATTGCTCCTTCATAAGTCCGGCTAATAATCGCCATAGACTCCGTCGCCAACCACCAATAACCCCTACTAGAAGATCGCTTAGTATGGGATAATTATTACGGGAGTAATACAAGCTAAAATAAGAAGAAATGGAAGGAGATTGGTGGTTAGCCGTGATTGTAAATGGTGAAATAGGAGGTGAGGGATGAATCGAGGTAATGCATTACTTACACAAATACTATTATACAATTGGTTGTACAAGAACATTGTATAACCATAACCAATCTAATTGAGCTTATGTGTATTTTTATCGAGTTTCTATCATTTTTTTATTTAATTTTTAATTTTTGATATTAAAAACTAAAATCTAATTGAACTCATATATATTATTTTTGATTTTTATTATAGTTTTTTAAGTTTAGTATTTTTATAATGGAGCTCAGATTCTTTCAAATAAAGCTCGTAATCTATAAGTCTAAGCTCAAATAAACATATTATAAAGCTCAAGTTCTGTACTATGCAACCAATACAACTGGTTGTATAGTCTACTTACTGCATTACTTAAGGGGGTAAGTGGGTAACTATTACTTCCTTAATGGAAGGCAGGGGCGAACCCAGTAGGTAGCAAGGGGTATCAGCCGCTACCCCATTGAAAAAAAATTCAGTTTACGCGTTTCGAATTTGCTACCCCGAGTCTGATAGTAAAAGGATAAGTAAAATCTAAGGCATGTATTAAGCGTTGAAACTTGTGTGGCTCAGTGGTAGAAGCAGTTGGTAACTTGGTATTCTTACTAATAGTCTAGAGTTCAATTCCTTCTGTAGTCATAATGTCATTATTTTTTTCCCTTTTTCCTTCCTGAAGTAAATTTCGTTAAGCTTTCAAATGACGGACATTAATGGTTAAATTTTTCTAAATCGTGTAAAATGAAGATAAGTTCTCGAATTATAATGTGAAAACTTTAGATATTACGGATTTATGATTACACGTTTTTTTTATGAGAAAGCTATATAATAAAGAAAAAAAAATTATAAGTCGAAAATAAAATAAAGGTAAAGTTGTGTTAAAATGAGAATTTTAAGTTAGTAATTTAGTATCAACCGTTCATTTGGTTGTTAATTGTGCGTCGGTATTTGAATTTTTTAGGTTGGACGCATTTTTTCGTGACTTCCATTTTTACTGAAAAATTGTACGCTTACTATTTCGCTACCCCAAACTTTTAATCCTAGGTTCGCCCCTGAATTGGAAGGAATATCCATCTATCACCGGGTCTTTCCACCCTCCACAATCTCAACTAACCACCAAATTACCCATGTGAATTTTTTTTTACCCTCACAATTTTGTGACGGATATTATAAGTCACAAATGAGAATTTGTATTTTAAAAAATGGAGTAAATTTGAAAATGTGTGTTTTAAAAAAGAGAAATTGATAATTTGCTCTTTCTTTTATCAAATTATGATTATGTATTAATTTAGTAAATGTTCAAAATTTTCAGTACAAGTTCGAGTATTAATTAGAAAAATTAATCGAAGACGAGTTTGTCTCCAGAATGTAAGACAATGCGAGTCCACTTTAATGCTCAACTGAGCCCTAGACTAGTTTGTAATAGATCCAAGTCATCCAACTCATACAAGGATAACATCAGAAATATGAACAACCCGTTGAGCACAGTAAAAGGCGCGCCAAAATAAATTACTACTGTACTTCGTACGTATAATTAGGTTTGGACCAACTACAAATGGAGATGAATAGACAACTAGATATACTTATTGTGTGCGACCGTTATATTGTATATTTTCTCTGACTCGATCATTTGTTTATATTTGGTTTTGACACAAAGACTAAGGAAATATAATTGAGCCAATTATTAGATGACAAATGGATCTACTTGAGTGTGCTTGATAAAACTGTCAATTCAAATGATTAAATTGTCAATCAAAAATCAAAATAAATGAATTTGTCAAAAGTGATTTATCCAATGTATAAATACGGAGTATTGTTAAAAGAGGATGTAAATTGTATTGAGAGTAAACTTCATATTATTGAATTGATCAAAACTAAAACTTGAATTATACAGCTTATGACCTCAAGTATATATATTGGTTGTTACACCGACCTATGTAGCTTATAACTAACTTGTAACCAACTGATAACAAACTACTATTTTGTCTTGTAGTATAACTAACTATACTATAGTCTAATATCCCCTCCTCAAGGTGGAATGGATGGAAAAGACAATCCAAGCTTGCGAGATAAGAACATATGCTGATCAAAACCCAATGGTTTTGTCATTAAATCTGCTAACTGCAGTCCAGTCTTGACATGTTTGGTTGTTAAGAATCCTTCTTGCTGTTTGTCGCGGACAAAATGACAGTCTATGCTTAGGTGTTTAGTCCTTTCATGAAACACCGGGTTCTGAGATATATGCTCAGCAGCTTTATTATCACATAGCAATGGGATAGGTTTGGGTACTGTAACTCTCATATCCTGCAGCAAATTTGATAACCATACCATTTCTGATGTAGTGTATGACATACTGCGATACTCGGATTCTGCTGAGCTTTTACTGACAGTGACTTGTTTCTTGGTTTTCCAAGAAACAAGAGATTTACCTAGAAACAGGCAATAACCACTTAAGGATCGACATGAAAATGCACACTGACCCCAGTCAGCATCTGAATATGCTGTTAATTGTAAATCAGATGCTGAACTATAGAAGAGGCCTGTATCAAGGGTAGCTTTCAGATATCTGACTGTATGCATTGCAGCTTGCATAAGTGGCTTTCGTGGTTGTCTGATGAATTGACTAAGGTGCTGAACAGTGTAAGATAGGTCTGGTCTGGACATATTTAAGAATAACAATCTGCCTACTAACCTCCTATAAACCTCTGGCTGATCAAGCAACTCCCCCTCATCAATTGATAACTTTAACCCTCTTTGCATAGGAAACTTAGTTGGTGTAGAATCCTCCATGTTCAAATCAGCTAATATATCCAAGATATACTTTCTTTGATTAATTAGTATACCAGTCTCATTCCTTGAAATCTCAAGACCCAAAAAATATCTCATGAGACCCAAATCTTTTATGGAAAAAGCTGTATCCATACCTTTCTTCACATCAGAAATCTCCTTTTCAGAGTTGCCAGTCAACAGAACATCATCAACATAAACTAAAGCCAAAATAAAAGTATCCATAGCAGAATTATATCTGGTGAACAATGAGTAGTCATGTTTAGACTGCTGAAAACCTAAACTTTGCAAATACTTAGTTAACTCTTTATTCCATTGTCGAGAGGCTTGCTTCAGACCATAGAGGGACCTTTTTAGCTTATACACTTTTCCTTTAGCCACTGTGTAACCTTATGGAGGCTACATATAAATATCCTCATCAACAAAACCATGCAAAAAGGCATTGTTAATGTCTAATTGATGAAAGCTAAGGCCAACAAAGTTCTAACTGTGGTGAACTTAGGAAAATGTATGTGTGTAATCTTTATCTTTAACTTGGTTGTATCCCTTGGCAACCAACCTTGCTTTAAATCTCTCCACCGTCCCCATTAGGATTATATTTAATTTTAAAAACCCATTTAGAACCAATTGCTTTCTGTCCAGATGGTAAATCCACCAACTCCCATGTATGATTCTCTTCAAGAGCTTGAACCTCCTTTTCCATAGCAGCTATCCATCTTGGATCTTTTGAAGCTTGGGTAAAAGTGTATGGTTCATGTTCTTGAAATACATTTGCTAAAGATGCAACATAATCTGAATGATAACCTTGTAAGCTATTCAACACAGCAACCTGATAACTACTACCACTTGGTAGTTTCTGTGGACAATGGAAGTCCTTGAGCAAGACAAAGAGCTGCCTTGGTCTATACTGGATTTCCTTACTTCAGTGACAGGATTGACATTGACAGTTTGGTTCTCATTTTGAAGAGAAGAATTTTGAGACTGAATAAGAACAGGACCAGTGGAATGTTGATCACTATGCTGAGTCTGGTCAGCAGAAGACTGAGTCTCAGGATTGGCCTAAGGAGACTGATCATGAACCTCTCCCATTTGTCCAACATTATTATGAACAAGACTATCCAAGCTATCTGTAGTACTTATAGGAACAAGCAAAGTAGAGGATGCAGGATTGACTATATCTAATGGTGTATTAGTAGCACTTTGATTATCAGAGGAATTTCTAAAATGAAACTGATCTTCCTTAAACAAAACATCTCTAGCAGTGAAAACTCTATGTATGTCTAAATCATATAGTCTATAACCTTTTTTGTTATAAGGATAACCTATAGAAATGCATTTTCTTGCTTTCAAACCAAATTTATCAAATAATGTAGGAGGCATAGTAGCAAAGAATGTACAAGTTACAACCAAAAACTTTTAAAGAATCATAAGATGGAACTGTGCCAAAAAGCAATTCATGTGGTGTCTTCCAGTTTATAATCTTAGAAGGCATCATGTTAATCAAATAAGCAGCTGTGAGTATGCAATCACCCCAGAAATTTATTGGTAGGTTAGCATAAAACTTTAATGCCCTAGCTGTTTCTAATAAATGTCTATGCTTTCTTTCAACTCGTCCATTCTGCTGTGGCCTACCCACAATGCTAGTCTGATGTATGATACCTCTGTCCTTAAATAATCTACCACATGTCTGTTGTACAAACTCAGTGCCATTATCAGTTCTAACAATCTTAACAATAGCATTAAATTGAGTTTTGATATGTACTAAAAAATCTTTGATAAGTCCTGCAACCTGATCTTTGTGATGGAAAAGAAACACCCAGGTAGTCCTGGTATGATCATCAAGTAAGGTCAAAAAGTATTTAGCACCAGATAATGTGGGAACCTTATAAGGGCAACAAACATCTATATAAAGCAAAGAAAATGGTAAACTTGCTCTAGATGAACTCAGAGGAAAAGGAAGCTTATGATGCTTTGCCAAGATACAAGACTCACAATAAAAGGTCTTTCTATCATCATTTGAAATAGACATTACAAGTTTCAGTTTATCCAAGAACATATGACCACTTCTAATATGCATTAACTGAACTTGTTCACTCTTGCTAAGACTAGAAGAACTGCAATTATTAATCAACAACTTTTTATGTAAAGTTTCGTTAACTAGACTAGTTATTGTGTCCATCAACAAATTCTTATGAAACTGTTGTATCCTGTATAGATCTCCTCCCCTTCGTCCAATCCCAATTATTTGATAACCTGAATGGGCCTGAAAAATGCACTTGTTTGATAAAAATAAAACATTGACAGCATTATCATCAATTAATCTACCTACAGATAATAAACTTTGCTTAAACTCAGGAATATAAAAAACATTGAACAATGTGATATGATCAGTTAACTGAATATCTCCAACAGTGTGCACAAATCTAGATGAACCATCAGGTAAACCTACTTGTATAGGGGTAGTCAAATGCCTAATGTTGTAAAGAGAAGAATAATCTGAAGTCATGTGGTCAGATGCATCTGTATCTATGATCCAATTTGGCAAAAGATTATTTCTATTAACAGAATGCACTAAAGAATCAGGAATCATACCTGCAAAATGAGCAGTAGCATTAGAATGAGAATCAGCTATCCTCTTCATAACTTGATCCACAACAAAAGTAACCAGGCCATCAATTACAGCTGGATCAAGTGAAGAAGAAGAGGAGGCTACATTTGTGTCAACCTGAGCAGCAGAACCATGTGAAGCAGACACTGGCACGTAATCTTCTAGAGGAGAATCTTCTGATTCCACCACATCAACATTATTAGCCCTTCGTTTGCCCAGTGAACTTGTTCTTTGCAGAAACCTTACCCTTGTCTTTACCAGGAAACCCATGAATATCATAACACACAGTGATGTTATGCCCTGGTTTCTTACAATGTGCACAAGTGGTATGTCTATAACACTCAGACATATCATGCCCCTTAATCTTACAAGAGGTACAAAATTTTGGTGCAGAAGGTGCATCAACAGACTGCGAATTCTTCCAAGAACCCTGATTGTAACCAGACTGACCAGAAACAACATAAGTATTAGTCTCAGGAATGTTATCAACCATTTCAGCAACCTGCTTTTGTCTCTCAATCTTTTGTAACAAACCCAAGGCTTTACTTATTGTTGGCAAAGGATCAATTGAAAGAATCTGAGTTCTAATGTGATCATAAGCATTTGTTAAACCCATCAAGAACTTAATAAGTTTAGCATTTTGCTCTCTTTCAAACATCCTTTTAACCACAGAACATGTGCAAGAATCCATTTTACCACAAGTACAAAGAGGAAGAGGATCAAGATTATCAAGGGTCTCCCAAAATTTTTTGAACTTACTGTAATACTCTACCAGAGAGGCATTCCCTTGACTAATTCCATCCATATCCTTCTTAATCTGATAGATTTCTATGGCATTGGCCAACCCATAACGTTCGTTCAGTTCTACCCAACGAACTTTAGTAGAACGCACATACTTGAAATTATCCCTCAAAGACTTCTCCATTGAATTCAAGATCCAGTTCAGAACCATCAGATTACACTTTGCCCACTGCCTATACTTCTTATCAGTTTGAGCAGGTGTTGTACAAGAACCATCCAGAAACCCTTCCTTATTCTTGGATGCAAGAGCCATGTAAACATCTTGCTTCCAAGATAAGAAATCATGTCCATTAAACAAGGTTGGACTTAACTTGGCAGATGGCTGATCAGACTGTGAAAGAAACAATTGATCATCATAGAATTCATAGGACGAAACAACAGAGTTATCAACTTCTAGCACTATTATTGAAATTTGTTTGAAAAGATGTGTTTGTAAAGTGTTTTGTTTGAATGTATAAAGAAGACGGAGTATGAAGATATGAAAGAAGAGTATGAAGATACAAAGAAGATGTTGAAGATACAAAGAAAATTTGATTGAATGTATGAATGTATGCGGAAGCGTATTGTATAACAGAATCAATAAAACTTGGTAACTGATACCATGTAAATTGTATTGAGATTAAACTTCATATTATTGAATTGATCAAAACTAAAACTTGAATTATACAGCTTATGACCTCAAGTATATATATTGGTTGTTACACCGACCTATGTAGCTTATAACTAACTTGTAACCAACTGATAACAAACTACTATTTTGTCTTGTAGTATAACTAACTATACTATAGTCTAATAGAGGAAATTAATATTTAATACGGAGTATTGTTATTAATTGTCCTAAGAGGTGTATTTAACATTGAGGAGAGTTTCTCTCCATTTCCTAAAAAGAAATTCATTCAATTGGACAAATCACATAGTTTAATACATTCAACACCAAAACCTACGAAAAACGAAAATTGAAGCTATTTATACAACTAATTAATTCACTAATCATTAATTTTTCATGCACATAGTCTATGAGTAGGGTTGTTTAAGGGTCCAAATCCGGACCGAACCAAACCGGGTTTGGAGCGGAGACTGGTTAGTTCCTATAACTCAACCCGGAGACCTGACCAGAGCTTAATGAAATCGGACTGGACCCATCCTTAAGTTCGGTCCAAACCCGGAGTCCGGGGATTCAACTTCCCTATGTTTCAGACGAATATCTCTAAATATGTAATCACTTATTCCTAGATTTATAGCGTTGTAATTCATTCCATATTTGAAGTATGATAATTATGGTTACAAGCCGTGGACAGTGGGCATGCCAAATTATACAAGTAGTTTTTACAGAATATGCCTTTAATATTCTTTGAATTGATTCCAATCTTTTTTCCAGTAAACTCCAAGATACTCCTTCAAATAAGTACTCATAGTTCCTAGTGTAACTTTTAGAAGAGTAGAATAGAACAATAGACAACTGATAATTATTTCCCAAGGAAACCAAGAGACATGCACCATCGGTCTTCCCGGGTCTAACCATGTTGACCCGGTTTTGGACCGGGACTAGTCAGCGGTATTGAGAGGCATGCGAACAAGTCCAGTTCATCGAGTATGACAAGCTTGAGACGGATAACAAACAAGAATAATACTCTAATCCTTTAACACTACTCTTTTCATAGATTACTCAATAATAACTAGCATTCATACGCAAAAGATTTGAACTTAACCCAAGTTTCATGCCACAAAAGATAATCATAAATCGTCTCAGAAGTGATGAAATCCGGTTAACTAAATACTTAGGACAAAAATCCTTCAAGAGCCATACTACTTAAGAACATACCTAAAACCTAAAACACCCAAATTTTGTGGTCCAAAGTTCACCACTTAATTAGTTACAAATCATTAAAAATAGATTAAAGAATCAAGAGCATCAACTTGTCCCTCTTACAATGCAAACAAAATTGGAGCTTCACCATAATCACCAAGTAGCATCAACCAGCTATGCCAAACACTCAGAATGCTCCAGAGGACCAGCTTCATACTCCTGAGTCCTAACTCTAAATACAAAATAAAAGAATGATTTTTAGGAAAGAAACCAAATAGTCCATTCATTTTCATCATTTATTTACCTTTCATTCAAATAAACTTCATTTGGATAATAAAATAAAAACTAATACTCTCTCAATACCAGAGCAATGGTAACATGGTAAAAAATGGGATTTTTTAAAAAAAAGGGTAAAAGCAGGGGTAAAGAGGGAAACAATAGGTGGGGTATGTAATTGTGGGTTAGTAGATGGGATATGTTATGGCATTTTGTGTAAATATCAAATGTGTATAAGGATAACTTGGTAATGTTGTGGGTCAAATAAAGAATGTTATTATTAGTGCGGTACGACCGTATTAGGTAAGTGTTACCATTGGTTTGGTATGGAGGGACTATTCATGAAATAAGAAACTCAAATTTGGATACCTTTGATATCTAAGGGCATCAACAATAGAGGTTTGTCAACAAAGGTTTGTGTACTTTTTAGAGATTTGTTGACAAATTTCTCTATTGTTGGGAATGAGGTTTGAAGTTCATAGATGAGAATGGTTACATATTTGTATACAGGTTTGTCGGATGACATGGCAAGTGGTGGTCCCTAAAATGTACCCAACATATGAGAAAAAAAATGGATAATTGGAAGTGGGTCCTATAACATGAACCTTAAAAAGGTTTGTCTATTGTTATGTATAGGTTTGTTATTGGAGAGGTTTGTTAATTTAGTGATGTGTCAAGTGAAAAACCTCTTTAGAGTTCATCTATTGTAGATGCCCTAAGGAACTAACCTAGGAATTTAGGGGTATATTAAATATTTTTTAAAAACCAAGGGTACATGGTAAAATTGAAAAAAACATAGAAATACACGATAAAAATTCACTAAAATTTAATATTATATTTAAATTAAACCACATACGAGTATAGTGACATAAACAAACATGATTACATTCGCCGTTTAATTACCGACTTATACATTCAAATTTCAGTGATCTTATAATAAATTAATGTGTTTTATTGTAAAAAAAGCCCCTTTTATGTACCAAATTTTACAAATAATCACCTTATTATATGTCCTAGTTTACTAATAAAACCCTCAATACTAACTTAATTCATAAATTTAACCACCTAATATTGAATAAGTTGACGATTTTTATTTCCCTAAAAAAAAAAGTTAAAACGATTTTTATTAAACCCGATGTATTTACGAATTTACGACTTAAAGTTAACCAAGATACCCAAACTACCTTTGTTTAATCCACACAAATCCCCAAAATCAATTCAAATAATAACCCTAAATAAAATGGTTGTTTATGAGGAAGCTGTTCGCCTGGGAATAAGCAGGTATAATTGGGTTGGATATGAATAATTCCCATTGATAAGCACACACAAGCTTCATTAAACCGAACTCGAAATATTAACTGTTGAGCATTTAATCTCAAAATTGAATTACCTTCAACGATACCTTTGTTTTTTGGGGGGAGCTATCCCCTTCCCCTTGTCCTTGCTTGGGGGAACCACCTCCTTCTCCTTGGAACCGGAACTAGAACCACCACTTTGTTTGGCAAGGTAATTTTGCAGAAATATGTTGAGAGCCGTAACATGAATGCCGATCTCATATCCATTGATACCGTAAACATGCATCCCCATGATTTCTCGTTTAAAGTTGAAGACCGGGGCGCCCGAAGAACCTGGGCCACAAACCATTCCAGCAGCTTGGATAATAGGGAGACGTGCTAAAAGATTTTTCTCCAAGTTGAGATCCCGACGATCATCCGGTTTTTTTTAAGCTCGTTGTTGAAAACCCCTTCATTCCACACATGCCCCATAATCCTATGACGGAGTGGATTTGTGAAAAGAGTAACTTCATAATTATTGCAGATCAGGATATCGTTAAAATCAAAGTTGGTTGGCGTAGTCACACAAGGATAGAAATTTCTGCCGGAACAACCGGAAGCAATAAAATCGTGTGGATGACCAAATACCATAATACCCTCACCCACCTCCAACTTTCCGTCACCAAATTTTCATGCTTGCATCCTTCCCGCATTTTCAACACTTAACAACACCATGTCACAATTAACCTTCCTATCAACAACATTTGCAGTGTAAGTAACATTTCCAGTGAGTGGTTTTGCCTTGATGTCGAGTTTAACCCAGTTGGTCCAACCTCCGTGGGCACACGTCATAAACAAATTATTCTTTAGGCAGAATGCCGTCAGAATCCCATTATCATTTTCACGGTTCTGGTTTATACCTTTTAAATACAACTTCCAAACAAAAGGTTTCACATCATCATTTAACTTCTTAAGATCTCCCTCAAGAGTAGGAGTAGGAGTAGGAGTAGGAGTAGGAGTAGGTGTAGGTGCAGGTTTTGCTAGAGGCAGATTTTGTGCTCCGGATGAAGATCCAGGCTGATCTTCCATTGTAAAAGAATACGGAGTGTGGTGTTGTTAGTTGTAAGGTTTTAGGTCTGTGTGCAATAAAATACAAAATGGAATTATACTTAAATAGGGAAACAGAAGTAATAGCGGCGACGGTTGACGGGTCACGACTCACGGGTCAAGTAATGATTTCGTTAACCAGCTCTATCACATTTTGTGGCAAGATAAAGTAAGAGAATTTGTATTTATTTAAGAATAAACATTTTGTTTTCGAGTTAAGGGAAAGACAAGGACCCGAACTATACAATTTTTTCCGGCTAATGGACTGTACTATTAAATTATCCCGTTAAGGACCTCGTAGTGTCATTCCGTTAACTTTAGCGTGAATGATGAGAGATGCATGATTTGTGCACAATTTATATGGGTCCCACTTTAATTGAAAGCAAATTAACAGCTTTATTCATCACACCACTCCCTTCCTTGTTCATCTACAGCTACATTGAAGTCAATTAACTTATCCCTTATATGATATTTCCAGTTTAAAGATTTTTGAAGAATCCCGACACTGTTGTTTCCCATCAGCGCATGTATTGCTTAAAGATTGTTATTTTAAAAACGCGTTGATTTTGGATGTGTTTAAGCCGTAATCCTAGTTTTACTTGGCCTACTGGCTACTGCCAAGGGTATATTTATGGCGGAGCCGAGTTATTGACTTTGAGACATGTTAACCCACGAAGAAGTTATAACTTCCAAAACATCAGTGGACTCATCCTTGGATCATTTTATTAAAATTACCGACGCTTGTTTCAATGGGTTTGAGTAACGACGGTGATGAAGATGGATAATTAAACGGTGACGAGTATATGGCACAGGAGAACTTCCTAGTTTCTAATCTTTCTATGGTGAACTAGAGAAGGATTTGTCACGCATATGTTTCGATTGTCATCGTTCTCTCTCTCCTTTCTTTCTCACGTTCTTTCTGTCCTCTTTGGAATGCTTTCCTGTAGGATAACTAAGCATTTTTAACGGAGATTGTTAACGGAGTTAGTTTAGAGGTTCTTACCTGGAAACTTTAAAAGTACAGTCCCTTAACTGGAAAAAATGTGAAAGTTGAAACCCTTTTCTTTTGTTTTCGATAGGTCTTTATAAATCTTTTGAATATCTATAATTACCTGGTGTTCGGATGTATACATTAAGGTCTTGATTTCAATGTATACATTATTTTTCACACTATAAGATGATTCCATTATATAAAAAGACTAGTCAATAAATAAGAGGGTGTTTAGTTGGAGCTTTTGGAATGAATTGGAATTGATTCAATCCATTCTAGTGTTTGGTTGGGGTGATTTAGAATGGAGTTAGATACCCAATGGATTCTAACTCCACCCCAACCCCTTGGAATCACATACCCACCCTCCTATCTTGGATTCAAACTCCATTCCTCTCTTTTATAATTTATGGTGAACCAAACAAGATTAGGCAAGTAGGGATTAAGAACCTCATACTACTACACTATCAAACTCCATTCCATTCCACTTCAACTTGTTGAACCAAACGACCCCTAACTGTTTTTATAAAAATGTGTTGTGTCGCAAGATAAGACTATCTTATTCTAGAATGTGTTGTTTTAGCAAAACAATTCCTTTTCAAGAAAACACTAGTTTTAAAACCGTGCAAAATTGCACGGGTATGCATTTGGACCGGTATTAATGTTTTTGGATGTATATTTGTTTTTGCATTTCTATTGTACTTATCTAGTTGGTCTAAATCAACGATCTACATAATTAATGTTTAAATTTGTTACAAACACGTGTTGACATGCACTGGTTTATGAGGAAATAAAGTAATATACTCTTGTAAATAAAAATTGCATACATAAAAAACTTTACATCGGATAAAAGAAATATAATCTAATAATCAAGTTTAACATATGCAAGTTATTCTAAAAATTGAAAAATTTCATGATACACTACATTAGTAGTGCATAATGACTTGTAAATTAAATTAAAATTTATTTGTTTTTTTAGAGTAAAAAAAAATTTAAAATTTGCTTTAAATGCTAGTTGAAGACTAAATTAACTCGGTTGCCTATCATTGTCGCCTACCATTTTCGGTGTGCGCGGCTGATAGTTAATTTGCCGAGTTTTATACTCCAAGTAAATACTCCGTCATGATTGATTTTTTAAACAAATATTTTTGTACCATGTAGTTTTAAAAAATTATGTTGTGATGTTGTTGCTGCATGGTACAATAATATTAACCAAAATACATGAATATTTTATACTCCAAGTAAATACTCCGTGAAAATTTATTTTTTAAACAAAAATTATTGTAGCATGTAGTTTTAAAAAATTATGTATGTAATTCATTTGCGTTTTATGTTCTATCCCGTATATAAATGTAATTCTTTCTCGTAATTATGTAATTTTATTATTGTTTAATTTTGTTTTAAAAATTATGTAATTCAATTTTATTTACTCCCATTTGTAATTCATTCTGCGTATATGTTATTAATTTTATTTACACGGAATCTATAAAATTATTTCATAATATTAATTCATAGAATTTTTTCATAGAATTTTTTGCAAGACGGAATTTATCGCATGTTTGAAAAGACGGAAATCTGAAGAAATAAATACATTGCACACTAACGGGTCCCACCATAACATGAGTTTCCAAAAAAAAAAAAAGGAGGTTGCATTAGTGACGTGGCGCGCTGAGGATTGAGTATTTTCTTTTGCATTAATATAGATAAGATTATTTCATATTTTTATAGACATGGAAGTAAATTGGAAAAAAAGGACGAGATATAAATAACTCCGTTCATATTTTCGATTTTCAAACTTACCTAAGGAGTAAGGATAGGTGAAATTATTATAGTATTCAATTTAAGATTTTATTTCAAAATTGTGTTTTATACGGAATAAAAAACAAATTAAAAAAACATTAGTATTCAATTTAAGATTGGATCAATTGGATGTATGTGGAGTGTGGACAGTGGACACAAAGGCTCTATGGGTAACAGACTAACAGGTAAATGTCATAGTTATCCATGCTGAACAATCATTGCAAAAGAATAAAAGGATTTTGTCTAGCCCAATTAACTAAAATAAGATGATTAACCTTTACTCCGTATTATTTTACGCTTTTTCTAATATGAACCAAACCGTTAACTAATCAGACGAAATCTATGAGATAAATTGAAGAATGTATGTAAAATTTAAGAATAAACTTTCATTTTTTCGATAGGTTACGACAAATTTCTCCTTTTTAATTTAAATATCTATAATTACGTTTAAAAAAAAACAATTGATTTATTTTTTTACCTACACTCAATTTTCATTAACACTATGTAATGTCGTCTACAAAATGCACAAAACTTTACATTACTCCCTACATCATAAGATTTAAATAAATAAAGTTGAACCATGAAAAAAAAGAAAAGAAAAAAAAAAGCAAATGGTACTTCGATCTCTAGACTCTAGGTATTCAGATTTCACAGACGAGACATAATGTCCAAACGGCAGAATTCTTAGTTGCAAAACAGCTAATTACCACCTTCCGAAAGTACAAGTACCAGCTAATTACAAACTTTTGTAAAACAAGGAAAGGATGATGACTCCGTATAAGGTGGAATCCTATGTTCCACTTTTGTATCTCATATTATTTCTCAGTGCCTTAATCGTCTAACACTTCATCGTTTTATATAATCTAAATAATTATTTTTAATATTTTAAGGCTTATTTAGAACACAAGATGAAATACGAAGATGGGATAGTGAAATCCTGACTCGGATAAAATCCCTCCAATCTAAATTATTAATAACATTTATTTTATGAAATATCTTACGAGCAACTTTTAACCGTATTTTTTTAATATGTAAATTATATAGAATATACATGATTTTGGAGAAAAAAAAAAGCTATTTTGTTTAAAAAATTCAGAGTATTCCTTTCAAAATAAAGTACGGGTCTACAATGTTGTTTATCGTAGGGTAACTAAGATGGCATCGCTAGCTAGATTGATTACACCAAATTTATGTTTGATATAACATTATATATTTCCTCTTTCGTTCATAAACATTTGGTAAATTGTTGAATTAATAGATATTATTATTATAGGAGTATGAATTCTGGTTGGTTTATGAGCTTCTCTTAATTGAAATAAAACAAGTAAAATTATAAACTTGGGATTAAGGAATTTTGGTTTATGAGCTTCTTCTAACAACGATTAGGAAAGGGTAGTTGTGGTATATTGGATACTCCGTATGATATACCAACTTAGGAGTCAATGTTGTTTTGTATGGAACTCACTGAAAATTAACAAAGAAACAAAGATAAACTCTGAACTTAAAATCTCAAGCAAAGCATATAAAACTTTAAGAGCAGTGAATCTTATGTCTAATTCAATCATCTAAGCAAATCACAAGGGATTAAGCTAAACTTAAGCCAACAACTAATAAGCAAAGCGCTGTTGAGAAATGTTAACTAAGCAAAGCACAAGTTAACAAGATAATAGAGTAGACATTGGGCATTAGCAATAGATGAACCTCTAAGAGGTTTGTTCTCATGCCACATAAGCTAATATACAAACCCATCTACTTACAAAAATCATCCCAACAATAGATAACCCTTTACGAAGCTCATAATGTGGCCCACATTATTATTCCTCTCCTCACACTCTCTCTCTCTACAAACTAACATACAATCTAGTAACCCTTTTTAACAACAAACACCAGCACCTATGTCTAGCAATAGAAGGTTTATAGACAAACCTCAAAAATAGAGGACATGTCATCTTACAAACCCTTGACAAACCTTCTATTGCTAGTGCCCTTAGTGTTTTCATTCATTCGAATCGGAGTACTACATTCAAATATGAGCTCCCTTTTTAGAGCCATCTATCTAATCTCTACCCTTGATTTAACTAAAATCTAAGGGCTCAAAAAGCCTTAAAAAAGTGGTTAAAAATATAATAAAAGTCTCCTATTAAGTACGGATACAAGACTGATACAAACAAGTTGGTACAACATTAGAAACGCAGCAAAGTACTTTTGTTTCTTTCCTGAAATGGTTAGGCAATTCAGGCTCCTTATGACTTGTGCTTGGCTTCAGAGATGTTTGTTCCCTGGCTTAAAATGCACTACTATGAACTTTCCAACATCCTTATTTAACCTGGAGTAAACTCATACAAAGCAAAGAGTTTTATCATTAACAATGTAAGATCATCTCGGTTAACCCCTCGAAATGTATCCGAATTTGTAAGACTGATTAGAGGACTTTCTCAACCTTATTTAGAAAACATCTTCTAAACTTTTTTGTAGCTTAGACGGAAAATAAGTTGGAGTCCTTGGTTGGAATATTCCTTAAGAATTCTGGTCATTTCTCTTGATTGGTTAGAACTGGCTTTTGGTGGTTTGTTGAGCAACTGAGTGACCCCTCTGGCTACTGCATCATCCTCTCCTGGTTGAAGAGGCTTTGCCCTCAAATCCTCAATGGATTTCTCATCGCTTTCATAGTAGGGACTGAGGTGTCCAACGTTGAAGGTCCCATGAACCCCATACTCTCCTGGAAGATCAATCTTGTAGGAATTCGCTTCAACCTTTTCCGTGACTTCAAATGGCCCTTTCAGCTATTGGCATTAACTTGTTCTTCCTCTTGTCAGGAAACCTCTCATTCCTTAGGTTAATCCACACTAGATCATCTAGCTGGAATTCTATTTTGCCCTTAGGCTTCTTGCTGTTGTTCTTGGCCTGCTCATTGGCCTTCTCAATCTGCTTCCTCACTTGCTCATGTAGCTTAATCATTTACTCCACCTCTTATTTGCATCATAGTTGGCTGATTCCCTTGGGACATTGGTTAGGTCAAGAGGCATAAGGTGGTTGCTTCCATATACCACCTCAAAGGGGCTATGGCTAGTGCTAGAAGAGGGAGCTCGTTTGAATGTAAATTCTGCTTGAGCTAGCTAAAGATCCTAATCCCCCAAGAACTTCTTCACTATGCACCTCAAGATCCTATCCAAAGTTCTAATGCCCCTTCCGCTCTTGGCCGAGTAACTTGAGAATTCGGCCAAGTAATCCGTATTCGACCGAGTAAACTTTCTGTGATAATTTGGGTCAGTTTTTTGAGTCGAGAACTCAACCGATTTGTAAACTATTAATCGATACCGAGGGAATGGTAATTGTAAACTATTAATCGATATTGAGGGAATGGTAATTATTAAATGTGACACATGTATAGGCTAATAGAATGCCACCTGTATAGTTTGTTTACTCACAAAGAGAAAACAATTAAATTTTTTATTTCTTTCTTAAAAGTTAAAATATAAAAAACAAATAAAGTCACTAAAGGACAAGTGGAAGTTTATGGGGTCCCACCACCTTTCCTTGTGGTGTCGCCCGTCTCCACTTATAATTTTTCAACGTTTATCTACTGTCCCATGACACACAATATTATTGAGCAAGGATTCTACTCTTAGATGTCCCATCCCATTCTGATTTAAAACAATGAAACGGATTTTGACCTTTTTTTCAATCAAATGTCATAAATAATTTACTCTTAGGCCCTGTTCTTTTGGACTTAATTTCAGTTCTAATAAGTTCAGTTCAGTTCAGTTCAGCTCCATTCAGTTCAGTTCAGTTCAGTTCAGCTCAATTCAGTTCAGTTCAGTTCAGTTCAGATTAGTTCAGTTCAGTTCAGTTCAGTTCAGTTCAGTTCATATTAGTTTATTTCAACATTACTATTATTATTCTTATTGATATCATTATTATTTTTATATTAATGTATTTACTATTGTTAATGTTATTATGATTATTATTATTATTATTATATTATTATTATATTATTATTATATTTATTAATAATTAATTCGTATTATTTATATTATTATATTTATATTTAATACATTTATTGTTATTATAATTATTATTATAATTATATTATATTTATTATTTTATTAATATATTTATTATTATTAAAATTATTCATAACATATTTATTATTATTATATTTAATATTATTATATTAATAAGTTATTATTTAATACTCCGTATTTATTATTTTATTAATATACTCATTATTATTAATATTATTAATCACATATTTATTATTATTATTATTATATTTAATATTATTATGTTAATAAGTTATTATATTAGACCTATTATTATTATTATTATTATTATTATTATTTATTTTTTAGTTATTATTATTAATATATTATATTATTATTAATAATGTTATCATTTATATTACAAATATATTATTATTATTATTACTATATTTATTATTATATTAATATTTTATTTTTTATATATCTTATTAGATTATTATTATTATTAGATTATATTAATATATTATTATTATTAATGAATAATATTATAATAATATTTATTATTATTATTGGTATTATTTTTATTATAATATTTATTATTATTATTATTATTATTATTATTATTATTATTATTATTATTATAATCTTTTTAATATTATTTGATTGATTGATTCGATTGGATCAGTTGATTGATTGAGATCAGTTGATTGATTCAGCTCCATTAAGTTGATTCGATTGACAAAGCTCCATTAAGTTGATTCGATTGATTCGGACAATTTGATCCAAAAGAACAGGGCCTTATTTATTTTAGAAAATTGTCCGGGTAAAACAAGAATTTGCACAATAATTTTATTTTATATTTTATTGAGTATTATTTAGATCGTTTTAATAAAAATAATCTAAGTCATTTAATTGTTTTTAAATATAAGGTACACAATAATATAATACAGAAGTACTTCATATACTTACAAAAACACAAAGGTTTGTACGGATTTGTGGTATGATTTCCATCGGCCTATTCGACATGATTTACATCGGTCTATTGCTGGGTAACGATCTATTCGACATAATTTCCATCACTGGTTACCGGCGACATGATTTACATCGGTCTATTGCTGGGTAACGATCTATTCAACATAATTTCCATCACTGGTTACCGGATCAATTAGCCAACATCAATTATTCTACTCCGTACTTAGTTTTGAAATAAATTATGGTCAAGATACTTAAGAGTTGAAATATTGTGTCTCGTATTTGAATCAGTATAAAGCTTAAGTATAAAAATTACTTTCCAATAAATTTATACACACAGCTCAAACGGTAAACCCCTTCAGAACCCTAAAATTGGAGACCTTATATAAAGACTCAAAACCCTAACTTTACCATCTGCTCATCCAGTTTGATCCAACAACAACTTTTGGAAAGGTTATAACTTTCTGTATGCTGTTTTTCCTCTAAAATCAGCATTATTTGGAACTTGAAATTCCTTTATTTTTCAACAAATAATCAAGCACTTTGATTATAGCAAAGAATTCAACTTTCTCCACTTCTTAATTTTATTTATTTATGTTTAATTTGTTCGCTTAATTTGAGCTGAAGACCAAGTTTCCTATCTACAACAAGTTTAATCTATGTACTTGAATATTTCCCCCTTTTTTTTCTTTTTTTTTTGGGTGTTCTGTTTTGTATATATTTTTGTAGAGTTGAATTTGGTTAATGATTTCTCTTCTCTTAGAATTGATTGAAACCTAGAATTGTTATTACCTTAATTTCACTTATTTCTAATATAATTTTCAAGTTTTAATTCCAAAGTTTCTTACTTTGATGCAAAATTTTCAAGTTTTAATTTTTTTTTAGTAAAAAAAGCACTTGGTTCACAATTTGACCTACTGGGTTGGCTCGCAGAAGATGGAGAGGGGAGAAAAGCGAAGTTACGATATGATGGAGGATCCACTCATAGCTATTTATGATTATTGTAAGTTTTGTACCATCGATTTTGCAGTAAATCTTTTTGCCTTTTCTATTTTACATGAAACTCTAATGAGTAATGTTTGCTGTAATTTTGTAGCTGAAATGGAGCTTCAATCTCTAAAAGATGCAGCTGAAGAACGACCTTTATTTTACGGGGTTCGAGATTTGGATTGCAACACAAAAGTGTCCGCAATAAAAGCGTCTTCTTTTGTTGTTTCGCTTGTCGCGTTTTCAGGTATGGTTTTTCAAACTTTTTGGCTAAATAGTGTTATTTAGTAAATTAATTAGATTTTTAGGGTTGATTTTAAACTATTTGGGGTGAATGGGTCCACGTCATCGGTATATTTTTTTTTCCAGCTTTTAGATGAAGCCGCTAAGCTTCTTCCAGTTTATAATCTTAGAAGGCATCATGTTAATCAAATAAGCAGCTGTGAGTATGCAATCACCCCGGAACTTTATTGGTAGGTTAGCATAAAACTTTAATGCCCTAGCTGTTTCTAATAAATGTCTATGCTTTCTTTCAACTCGTCCATTCTGCTGTGGCCTACCCACAATGCTAGTCTGATGTATGATACCTCTGTCCTTAAATAATCTACCACATGTCTGTTGCACAAACTCAGTGCCATTATCAGTTCTAACAATCTTAACAATAGCATTAAATTGAGTTTTGATATGTACTAAAAAATCTTTGATAAGTCCTGCAACCTGATCTTTGTGATGGAAAAGAAACACCCAGGTAGTCCTGGTATGATCATCATGTAAGGTCAAAAAGTATTTAGCACCAGATAATGTGGGAACCTTATAAGGGCAACATTCATCCATATAAAGCAAAGAAAATGGTAAACTTGCTCTAGATGAACTCAGAGGAAAAGGAAGCTTATGATGCTTTGCCAAGATACAAGACTCACAATAAAAGGTCTTTCTATCATCATTTGAAATAGGCATTACAAGTTTAAGTTTATCCAAAGACATATGACCACTTCTAATATGCATTAACTGAACTTGTTCACTCTTGCTAAGACTAGAAGAACTGTAATTATTAATCAACAACTTTTTATGTAAAGTTTCTTTAACTAGACTAGTTACTGTGTCCATCAACAAATTCTTATGAAACTGTTGTATCCTGTATAGATCTCCTTCCCTTCGTCCAATCCCAATTATTTGATTACCTGAATGGGCCTGAAAAATGCACTTGTTTGATAAAAATAAAACATTGACAGCATTATCATCAATTAATCTACCCACAGATAACAAACTTTGCTTAAACTCAGGAATATAAAAAACATTGAACAATGTGATATGATCAGTTAACTGAATATCTCCAACAGTGTGCACAAATCTAGATGAACCATCAGGTAAACCTACTTGTATAGGGGTAGTCAAATGCCTAGTCAAATGCCTAATGTTGTAAAGAGAAGAATAATCACTAATACAGATACAGGCTATAACAACGGGTAAAAACCGTTGTAAAAACAAAAAGCGGACGTTGTTAAAGCGGCCGTTGTAGAAGGTATTTACAACGGTTTGGTTATTTAATGAAACCGTTGTCGAAAGTATTCACCACGGTTAAAAGACGTTGTTGTTGCGTGTACGCCGTTGTGGAAAGTGTTTCAAAAATTTGGAGGGAATAATATAACAACGGTTGTCATATGTATAACCGTTGTTGTAACTTTCCCTCCAAAATTGTGAAGTCTTTTAACAACGGGTTTATGCTACATACCCGTTGTTGAAATTGTTAGTAACAACGGTTCTTAGTTTAAAACCCGTTGTTGTAACTTTCCCTCCAAAATTGTGAAGACTTTTAACAACGGTTCTTCGTTTAAAACCTGTTGTTGAATATTATGCGCGGTATTTGTGAAAGGTATTCACAACAGTGTTTCTTTTATTAACCGTTGTGAAAGGTCTTCACAACGGTTTTTTTTAGTAACCGTTTTTATTACGAACTCCTAATGTTTTGAAAAAATAAATTTGCTTCATGTCATTCAAAAACCTGCATATATCAGCAGCACCATATACCAAAGACCAAAGATAAATCACAATTGGGTTCATCAGAACTCAATAGATTCAATTCAACCACAACAGCAGTATCATATATATATATATATATATATATATATATATATATACTTACAAGGAGTTAAATTTACATGAACTAATCAGCATTCCCTAACTTCAACAAAAATTTTACTAATAAGCTGATCTAAACTCTGAGTATCATGCATTTCTATTTTCTAAGAGGTATTTGCCCAACATGTCCCTTACCTCGTCTATATCTACACTTGAGTATTGCTGAATCTCTTGTGGCGCGTTGATTACATACTGCGGAAAAAACAAAGACAAGACATTATTGTAACAACATCAAATACTGCATAGCAACATCATGGTATAGCAGCAAACAAGACAACATCAGCTCTAATTTAAAAAAAGTAATAAACACATTATTAAATTACTAACCTTTTCTGGGATAAGGATATATCTTCGCCTAATAATCTCCAACATGAACCGGCAAACGTAGTATCCACATTGTATGCTATCCGGCTGGCGAGGGGCCTATTATTACATCAAAACAAACAGACGAGAGAAGGCTCACATCAGAATCTTGAACTTTAGGTATTGTATTAGTATTAAACACATATTTTTGCACTTAAGGTATTGTATTTGAGCACGTACCCCTGTTATCGTAATAAAATCAGGGCCAACATCAGAATCTTTCGTGGGTTGATCCTGCTCGTTAGCTCTTCTCTTCTCAAAGGCCCTTTTTTTTAAAAAAAAAAAAAGGAGGCAGAAACACATATTTTTGGGGCAAAAATGAGCTTTTTGCTATAAATAAAAATTAAAACTTAATGTTATTGTAAATAAATCATTATTATAAACTTACTTATTAATCAAGCCCTTAAAAGTCTCGCTTGGTTGTTTATGCAAAGAGTCCAACCAAAAAACTTTCTTCTTCGTCGGCATGATGGCTGCTAGCACCCAATGAGTCCTACGTACATCAAGAGACATCATCATTATTAACAAGTACATAAATTAGTTATGAAAATTCAATTGTAGGGGGAAACGTAATATTAATTTGTTTATTACACTTTTTCATTATAAGCGGCAAAAATCAGCTTCTTGGGTGTCGCCAATTGCTGAGCAATATAATCTACCCGATCTTCGAACGAGAATTGCAGAATAAATAAAGATAAAACATAGGGGCACAGGAATCCGTATTGATCAACTGGAATATTCCTCTCGGGGATCACTATCAATTTCAATATCCTACATTATTACGGTATTAATTCCGGTATTTAATTAAAACACTATCTAGTAGTCAGAATATTAGAATATGAAATTATTTATTAAGAAACTTACTTCATCCAAACAAATAGGTGTTGGACATCAATCAGGTCTAGGCCAGCCCAAATGGCTAGCATATTCCATGACATAAGTGCTTCGCGCTCAACCCCTAGAATATCCTCCTCGAGCGGAATAATTATCAATTGCTCGGTTTCTGCGCGACCACCTCCTCATGCGGTTTCCTCATCGTGGTCGTTCTTACTTTTTGCATGTAATCCTTCCCACTATATTGTGTGTCGTTTAAACTCCTAACTTCTTTCAGGTCGGGGAAATAATGATTCTTTGATTTTGTGCTACTACCACCAGCCTACACATGTAGATAATTAAAATAATAAAAAATCCAAAGGTAACATATCCTAGTTGGAGTAATAAAAATAAAAGCGTAAACTAAATACCTCGTAAACCTGCTCTTTCAATGATGAGCTAGTAGTAGCAGGTATGACTGGGGACTTAGGCTTATCAGTCTTTTTTGTCCCCTACACAAAATTACCATGCATGCTTTTTAGAAATACAGACAAAATATAAGGGAGCGAGGTTTTTTAAAAAATGGAGAAGTTAATTAAATACCTCATCAAGTTGTTGTCTGGACGAGGTAGTTGGCATGTCCGGGGACTTAAGCTTATCCGCCTTAGCCAGCTTTTCTGTTCCCTACATACAAAAAATTTCCATGCTTTTTAGAAATACAGAAACAAAAAAAATTAAAGGGAGGTTTTCATAAAAATGGAGAAGTTAATTAAATACCTCATCAAGTCCCCGGACATTAGGCTTATCCGCCAAAGCCGGCTTTTTTGTTCCCTACAAAAAAAAATAACATATAAATTTAACATATAAAAACATTCAACAATTAAAAATGTAACATATATATAAAGGTATTTCTTCTAACCCCAATCGCTTTCGGTTCCGAGGCGAGACGACCGAGCCAAGTAGAGGTGAGTTTGAGCCATTGGATGAAACTCCCAACCGCATCTCCCGAGAATGGTAATGTCGTCACGAACGGGACAGGCGCAGTTGAAAGTCTTCATGGCCTGGAAAGACGTAGTTATCTCTACTTTTCTATGATTCGGCAAAAGTTTTTCGCCATGAACTACTACGATTCTGCCGCCGATTTGGTTTGCATTTCTACGAGACCCCGCCAACACGCACATTTGGATTTTCGAATTTAGGGTCAGCAAGAATAACTACTAGCCTCTTGTTTACTTTACGAAGAATATACACATACATTATTATATCCCAAAATTTAATAGAATTCATTTAAATTTAACTAATTAAACACTTCATGTATGCATACCTTACCGAAAAACAGGAACCGACTTGAAGGGATGTATCTTTGTTTTCGGCCACTGTCTTCTCAAGTTGCATCTCCTTTTCAGACCCATTATTTACCTAATAAAATTAACCAATGGCACGATGTCAGAAGTTATAGCATTAGAGCTGGCAGGGAACACACCCCCTGATCTTACCCAAAAAAAAAAAAAAAGAAAATTAAGGAAGTATTAAGTGGTACCTGATCGGCTTTAGTTGTTACAGCTTCAGAAGCATTAGGTACCTAATCTTTCTGAATCTCGTTGACCGATACTTCCTTCTCATGTATTGCCAAGGTAGTAGCGGCCTCTTGACCAATCTGTTGTACCTTATTACCCCCTTTGTTAATGACATCCTCCATCATCTTCACTTCTTCTTCGGAAAGCTTGCTTCCAGCATTCAACTTTAGTAGTACGGATGCCATTAACTGAAGCCGCGTGCTAAGAATGTAATGTTTCAGCAATTTTTATCCCAACAATAACATGTGAATTGAACTTAAATGAAAATAATAGAATAAATGGTACCATGTCAGCCTTCTCAGACTTAGTCTTCCTTTTCTTCTTTATCGGGGCAGTTGTCCCATAATATTTCGTTACTCCAACCTGTAACGGGACGCCCCTCAAACGACCTGGATGTTCGGGTCGGCCGATCGCTCTAGCAAGAACGTCATTACGACCACTGGGAGTGAATTTCCCTTCTTCTACCTCTTTCAATACGTTGTCCTATAATATATTAAATAAACTTCAAATTATATTTGTGACTAAAATAATAAAGTTAGTAATGAACTCGTCTTAATAAAATAATGTTTACTATGTTGGCCAACACTTCCTCATCATATTTGTCACGCGACGACCGGGATCCTTTAGGCGTGTGCCCTTCTTTATAAGTTACATGCCGATCCAAGTTGGTCACTCCCTTTGCCACCTACACATTAACATGGTATCATTTATACATGTAAATGTGTATCAATGCAAGTCCAAGTGTGATTAAAAAAATAAAGTCTCACAGGGGAATAATGCATGCTACTTACGAGGTTCTCTTCTATCTTTTCAGAATCGCCTCGAGAACCATACCATTTCCCCTTCTTGCATGAAATGTTAGCATGATTTCTTCTGCTAACGGCCTTCAAATAATTATATAAAAGCGCAAGTAGATGAGATAATAAAAAGATTATATAAAGGACTCATTAATTAAAAAAATGATAGGTAAATCGTTAAAAGGCGAGGATATTTAACCTGAAACTTCTCAGTAGTTCTCATCTCTTTGAAAAGATCCCATTGTTCTGATCGATGGTGGGACACTTGTTTTCCGGTGGGCTCTTACGCATCTCCCCCGTTGCCTTGTCCACATACAACCAATCCCTAGCAACGTCACACCTCCATTGCCTGTGGACATCCGCTGCCTTATGCATTAAATACGTATCATGGCTTTCATCGGGTATAATAAAGCCTTCCTTTACACGAGCCAAGTATAACTCCGCCAATTTTGGATTCAAACTTCTAACATCATCTAAATGGATAGGCACAAATTGTCTTGTGCAACATCCAATCCAACTGGAGAAATAACCCGCATTTGGACCAGTAGGGAAACCCTTCGAGCTCCATGTTATTTGCATCGGCTCTTTAGCGGCTATAGCTGCAAGGACTTTCCGGGACTTCGTAGCACCCCTCTCACCAGGCTTATTATCCTCAGGCTTATTATTCTTTTGACTTCTTTTCCGTTTTTCACCCATGATAATCCTAAAACCCAAATATGAATGATATAGGAAATGAACAACTTAACAACGTACATGCAGAGTATTATCTAAAACCCTAAACCCTAATAGGAATGAAAATTTAAAACAACAGATTGAGCTTCTAAAATCCTAAACCCTAATAAGAGGAGTGAAGTAGATGATGCGGGATGATAAAGATAACAAAGAAGACGAAAAACAAACAGATGCATGAAAAAGAAAAAAGATGATCGTCTTAAAACCCTAATGACGAAACACAAAATTAAAGTGAACATACCTGATGATGATGATGATAAAGAGAACGAGCAGGATGATAAGGGAAGGCAACGGAATCGGGCGTCTAAATCGGGGCGACGGCCGGCAACGAGAATGTAGAAAGCGAGGAAGAGAGAAGAATAAACTCAGAATACCAACGGTTGAACTGGTGTTGTGTGTGTTTGTGATGGTATGTTGTATGTGTTTGTAAATTAGTTTTTTATTAAGACAAACTATTGACAACGGGTGCTCAAAGCAAAACCGTTGTTATATGTTAATAACAACGGGTCAATAAAAGTCAACCGTTGTCAAAACTTTATTACAACGGTTAAAATATACCCGTTGTAATATATTTTCACCAAATTTGCGCCAAAATGAAATATGTCAAAAAAATCAATGACAACGGGTAGGGGTACTACACCCGTTTTTGAAAGTAATAACAACGAGTAATGTAACAATAACCGTTGTTGATTGTAATAACAACGGGTAATGTAACTATAACCGTTGTTGAAAGTATTAACAACGGGTAATTTAAATATAACCGTTGTTATTGTTGAACCTCTTTTTTTTTTTAAAATTACTGTAATTCCATTACAGTCCAAACCTGTAACAATATATATTATAACAGCAGAAGCACCATATACTGCAACATTATTCAGCAATTTTAACACCAGCATCCACATCTAATAATAAGATCAACATTATTCAGCAATTTCAACACCAACACCAGCATATCTAAGCTACAGCAAATTTGGGAATTTTTATTTAACAATGACTATTATTGATTTACCAATAAATTAAACCATCAAATTATTGGTCTGAAAATGACTCAAAGTGTTGGTCGTCCATATCACTGTGTCCTGATGAACTATCTCAGGATCGGGGACGTTTCTTGGATGTCATAGTTTCTTCGTTAACCCAAATACCTTCACCATGGTCATCACGCATATAGATGCTTTCAGTGTCCTCATGATCAGTGTCAACATCGTCGAAATAAGATACAGTGGTAGAGTGATCCATTCCCTCAAAAACGACATCCCGATCATCACCATTATCGGATGGACTACTCCTTCTACTCCTTATAGACATTACTGAAATGACCACTTCTTATCCATAGGATCGATGACATAGAACACTTGTTTAGCTTGGGATGCCATTATGAAAGGATCATCTTTATTATTGCCAACCTTACCCAGATTGACCAACGTAAATCCCATCTTATCCTTTCGGACACAATGGATGTTGTTATCAACCCAGTTACATCGAAACAAAGGCATTGTGAAATCAATGTAATCTAGTACCAATATTTCTTGAATAACACCATAATAAAGGCATTTTCCCCAAATAGGCTTTTTATCTTTTGAAGTAGCAAAGTGCATTGCCTCAAATTCAGAACTCACACCACTATTTTGCATTGTGCTCAACTCATCTTGCTCGCGGGTGTAAAAAGTATATCCATTAATGGCAAAACTGTTGTAAAAGGTGACCCTGTCATTTGGACCTAAACCAAGACGTAGTAACCTAGGAGAGATGTCATCACCAGTTTGATCCGTACACTCTAAGACAATATTCCTAAACCACTCTGCAAACGTCTTCGTATGCTCGTTCGCAATCCACTTCTCGGTCTTGTTTGGGTTATCGTATTTGAGCTCATCTTTGTGTTGTTGAATATAAGGTTGCACCTCATCTTCGTTGTTTAGCACATACGTGTGTGCTAAATGCAACATTTCACGTGTCACAATTTTTTCAAGCCGGCCCCTAATACCTTTTAGGTCATCCGTCACTATGACGATTCTTAGAACGCCAATCAACTCCTCAGGGGAGAGATGAGCGTAACAATATGAAAGAGCTTCGTCTAAAATAGCGCGTTCAGCAATACAACCTTCCGGACGATACCGATTAGATGTATAGTCCTTGTAGACTTTCATCAATCTTTCGAAAGGATACTGGTATCTCAAGTACACGGGTCCAAGGTACAAAATCTCCCTAACCAAGTGAATGGTCAGATGAATCATGATAGTGAAGAAAGAGGGTGGAAAATACATTTCCAACTGACAAAGAGAGGTTACAACGAGGTCCTGCAATGAATCCGCGTCATCGGGATCGATGACTTTTCGCATATGGATCTGGAAGAAGAGACAAAATCTAGTTATAGCATATCTTACCTTTTCAGGTAAAATGGAACGAATAGCCACAGGTAGTAATTGTTGCATCAAAGTATGACAATCATGTGACTTTAACCCGGTGAGTTTTAGGTCTTGCATCGACACTAGGCTTTTGATGTTCGACGAATAACCATGTGGCACTTTAATTCCATTCAAGCATGCACAGAACTCTTTTTTCTCATTCCGTGAAAGGGTATAAGCTGCTGGCGGTAAAAATGTACGATTACCTCTCTTCTGTGGTGCCAACTCTAGCCTAATACCCAGCATTTTCATATCTTCTCTAGCTGCGGCGTTATCCTTTGTTTTACCAGGAACATTCAGAAGGGTATTGATAATATTATCACGGACATTTTTCTCAATGTGCATGAAATCGAGGCAATGCGACCTCCAGTCGGCCAATATGGAAGTTTATCAAAAAATATGGATCTTTTCTTATACCCACGAGTAGACAATTTAGAGCCGCTCTTCTTCCCATAATCTATCTCAATATGCTTTACTTTCTGATAAACTTCATGCCCACTCAAAATTCTAGGAGGTTGACGAAGTTCTTGTCTTCCATTGAATGCTTTCTGCATCTTGCGATAACAATGTTCATGATACAAGAACCTCCTATTTCCCATATACACATTCTTACGAGAAGACTTCAAGTATTCAGAGTCGATATCCTCCCCACACAATGGACAAGCCTCTTTCCCATGAACTGTGTGCCCAGAAAGGTCGCCATAAGCCGGATAGTCAGATATTGTACACAATAACATCGCTCTCAAATTGAAAGTTTCGTTCTTATATGCATCAAATACTTCTATCCCACTATCCCACAACAATCGCAAATCATCTAGAAGAGGTTCCAAATATACATCTATATCATTTCCAGGTTGTTTAGGGCCGGAAATTAACAACGACAACATCAAATACTTTCTTTTCATGCACACATATGGAGGTAAGTTATAAATAGCCAACACTACTGGCCAAGTACTATGTTGGATACTCATGTTTCCGTGTGGGTTCATTCCATCAGTGGACAACGCTAGACGTAAGTTTCTAGGTTCATTGCCGAACTCGGGATACTTAGCGTCGAACGATTTCCATTGCATACCATCTGCTGGGTGTCTTAGCTTTCCATCATTTATTCTTCCTGTTTCATGCCAAGTTAACATTTTTGAATCATCGGGATTCGCATAAATCCTTATGACTCTTGGTATCAATGGAAAATACCACAACACCTTAGCCGGGATCCCTTCCTTATCCTTATAACGCCACAACAAACATTTAGGGCAATTGGTTAAGTTTTGATATAATTTCCGATACAATATGCAATCATTTGGACATGCATGTATTTTCTCATATTTCATGCCCACTCCTCTTATTAGTTTTTTCGCCTCATATGTCTTAACAGGTAGAACATTACCATCAGGAAGCAACTCCTTTATCAAGGCTAAAAAACTAGTGAAACACGTGTCACTCACCCCATTTGCCCCCTTGATATTATACAACTTCACCACAAACGACATTTTTGTGAACTTACAACCAGGATACTGAGAGGTGCTTCGAGACTCACACAACTTCTCATACATGTTGTTAAGGTCATCCCAATTACTAGTGTCATCACCTACATCTTCAAAAGCAATCGACTCATCATCATTCTCTTCATTATCTATAGACCCAACATTCAACTTCTCTACTTCTAACTCTTCCAACTCAAAAAACTCGGCAAACTCAAGATCATCAGTTAGCCTTTCGTGTACCTCAACATCATCTTCTTCAGAATTATTCTCTTCCTCTAATGATTCCCCATGAAAAATCCAACGTGTATAGGATCGACTAAATCTCCACTTTTCTAGGTGTATTTTAACGTCCGGAAAAGCCATATAGCTAATATTACCACATCTTTCACAAGGACATGCAATACTAGAAGAACCTTTCAAATTGTTCGAAACGAATTCATAAAATTCAACTAAACCATCCAAGTTCGAGTCATTATACTACATTCGTAATAATAGGCAACTAATTCAGAAAATACAATAATAAGCAAACAAATAAACGAAATTCAGGAAAGCAATTAAGCTAAATTATCAACAAATTAAATAATAACCCAAAAAATCCTATATCTATAAGCGTTGCTAAGAAACATATATATACCTGATTGATAAAAACGATGAGGGAGAGAAGACGGTGACAACAGTGACGGAGATGAAGACAGAGAGACGATCAGGGAGGAATGGAGGATGATATAGTAGCAGTATATGCTTCTGTTTGTGTTTTGTAGCGTATAGCAGAATAAAGCAATCTGTTGTTTTTAAGATCTTCATAACATTAATAACAACGGTTATTGAGTCTACAACCGTTGTTAAAACGTATTAAAAACGGGTTCTAAACAAACCGTTTTAATTACTTTTCACTAATTTTGCGCCAAATTATTAACAACGGTTAAAATGTAACCGTTGTTATTAGTTTTTATATTAACAACGGTTTTTAAAGTATGACCCGTTGTTAAAACAAATAACAACGGTTAACGACACAGAACCGTTGTAATTAAGTTTGGTAAAATTCGCGGCATCAATTCTACAACGTGTTTTGATGATTTTCGTGAATAAGCGTTGTTAAAGGGCCGTTGTAGTTGCCTGTATTTGTAGTAGTGAATCTGAAGTCATGTGGTCAGATGCACCTGTATCTATGATCCAATTTGGCAAAAGATTATTTCTATTAACAGAATGCACTAAAGAATCAGGAATCATACCTGCAAAATGAGCAGTAGCATTAGAATGAGAATCAACTATCCTCTTCATAACTTGATCCACAACAAAAGTAACCAGACCATCAATTACAGCTGGATCAAGTGAAGAAGAATAGGAGGCTACATTTGTGTCAACCTGAGCAGCAGAACCATGTGAAGCAGACACTGGCATGTAATCTTCTAGAGGAGAATCTTCTGATTCCACCACATCAACATTATTAGCCCTTCGTTTGCCCATTGAACTTGTTCTTTGCAGAAACCTTACCCTTGTCTTTACCAGGAAACCCATGAATATCATAACACACAGTGATGTTATGCCCTGGTTTCTTACAATGTGCACAAGTGGTATGTCTATAACACTCAGACAGATCATGCCTCTTAATCTTACAAGAGGTACAAAATTTTGGTGCAGAAGGTGCATCAACAGACTGCGAATTCTTCCAAGAACCCTGATTGTAACCACACTTACCAGAAACAGCATAAGCATTAGTCTCAGGAATGTTATCAACCATTTCAGCAACCTGCTTTTGTCTCTCAATCTTTTGTAACAAACCCAAGGCTTTGCTTATTGTTGGCAAAGGATCAATTGAAAGAATCTGAGTTCTAATGTGATCATAAGCATTTGTTAAACCCATCAAGAACTGAATAAGTTTAGCATTTTTCTCTCTTTCAAATATCCTTTTAACCACAGAACATGTGCAAGAATCCATTTTACCACAAGTACAAAGAGGAAGAGGATCAAGATTATCAAGGGTCTCCCAAAATTTTTTGAAATTACTGTAATACTCTACCAGAGAGGCATTCCCTTGACTAACTCCATCCATATCCTTCTTAATCTGATAGATTTCTATGGCATTGGCCAACCCATAACGTTCGTTCAGTTCTGCCCAAAGAACTTTAGTAGAACACACATACTTGAAATTATCCCTCAAAGACTTCTCCAATGAATCCAAGATCCAGTTCAGAACCATCAGATTACACTTTGCCCACTGCCTATACTTCTTATCAGTTTGAGCAGGTGCTGTACAAGAACCATCCAGAAACCCTTCCTTATTCTTGGATGCAAGAGCCATGTAAACATCTTGCTTCCAAGATAAGAAATCATGTCCATTAAACAAGGTTGGACTTAACTTGGCAGATGGATGATCAGACTGTGAAAGAAACAATGGATCATCATAGAATTCATAGGACGAAACAACAGAGTTATCAACTTCTGGCATTATTATTGAAATTTGTTTGAAGAGATGTGTTTGTAAAGTGTTTTGTTTGAATGTATGAAGAAGACGGAGTATGAAGATATGAAAGAAGAGTATGAAGATACAAAGAAGATGTTGAAGATACAAAGAAAATTTGATTGAATGTATGAATGTATGCGGAAGCGTATTGTATAACAAAATCAATAAAACTTGGTAACTGATACCATGTAAATTGTATTGAGATTAAACTTCATATTATTGAATTGATCAAAACGAAAACTTGAATTATACAGCTTATGACCTCAAGTATATATATTGGTTGTTACACCGACCTATGTAGCTTATAACTAACTTGTAACCAACTGATAACAAACTACTATTTTGTCTTGTAGTATAACTAACTATACTATAGTCTAATAGCGGAAATTAATATTTAATACGGAGTATTGTTATTAATTGTCCTAAGAGGTGTATTTAACATTGAGGAGAGTTTCTCTCCATTTCCTAAAAAGAAATTCATTCAATTGGACAAATCACATAGTTTAATACATTCAAAACCAAAACCTACGAAAAGCGAAAATTGAAGCTATTTATACAACTAATTAATTCACTAATCATTAATTTTTCATGCACATAGTCTATGAGTAGGGTTGTTTAAGGGTCCAAATCCGGACCGGACCAAACCGGGTTTGGAGCGGAGACTGGTTAGTTCCTATAACTCAACCCGGAGACCTGACCAGAGCTTAATGAAATCGGACTGGACCCATCCTTAAGTTCGGTCCAAACCCGGAGTCCGGGGATTCAACTTCCCTATGTTTCAGAAGAATATCTCTAAATATGTAATCACTTATTCCTAGATTTATAGCGTTGTAATTCATTCCATATTTGAAGTATGATAATTATGGTTACAAGCAGTGGACAGTGGACATGCCAAATTATACAAGTAGTTTTTACAGAATATGCCTTTAATATTCTTTGAATTGATTCCAATCTTTTTTCCAGTAAACTCCAAGATAATCCTCCAAATAAGTACTCATAGTTCCTAGTGTAACTTTTAGAAGAGTAGAGTAGAACAGTAGACAACTGATAATTATTTCCCAAGGAAACTAAGAGACATGCACCATCGGTCTTCCCGGGTCTAACCATGTTGACCCGGTTCTGGACCGGGACTAGTCAGCGGTATTGAGAGGCATGCGAACAAGTCCAGTTCATCGAGTATGACAATCTTGAGACGGATAACAAACAAGAATAATACTCTAATCCTTTAACACTACTCTTTTCATAGATTACTCAATAATAACTAGCATTCATACGCAAAAGATTTGAACTTAACCCAAGTTTCATGCCACAAAAGATAATCATGAATCGTCTCAGAAGTGATGAAATCCGGTTTACTAAATACTTAGGACAAAAATCCTTCAAGAGCCATACTACTTAAGAACATACCAGAAACCTAAAACACCCAAATTTTGTGGTCCAAAGTTCACCACTTAATTAGTTACAAATCATTAAAAATAGATTAAAGAATCAAGAGCATCAACTTGTCCCTCTTACAATGCAAACAAAATTGGAGTTTCACCATAATCACCAAGTAGCATCAACCAGCTATGCCAAACACTCAGAATGCTCCAGAGGACCAGCTTCATACTCCTGAGTCCTAACCCTAAATACAAAATAAAAGAAGGATTTTTAGGAAAGAAACCAAATAGTCCATTCATTTTCATCATTTATTTACCTTTCATTCAAATAAACTTCATTTGGATAATAAAATAAAAACTAATACTCTCTCTCAATACCAGAGCAATGGTAACATGGTAAAAAATGAGATTTTTAAAAAAAGGGGGTAAAAGCAGGGGTAAAGAGGGAAAAAATAGGTGGGGTATGTAATTGTGGGTTGGTAGATGAGATATGTAATGGCATTTTGTGTAAATATCAAATGTGTATAAGGATAACTTGGTAATGTTGTGGGTCAAATAAAGAATGTTATTATTAGTGCGGTACGACCGTATTAGGTAAGTGTTACCATTGGTTTGGTATGGAGGGAGTATTCATGAAATAAGAAACTCAAATTTGGATACTTTTGATATCTAAGGGCATCAACAATAGAGGTTTGTCAATAAAGGTTTGTGTACTTTTTAGAGATTTGTTGACAAACTTCTCTATTATTGGGAATGAGGTTTGAAGTTCATATATGAGAATGGTTACATATTTGTATACAGGTTTGTCGGATGACATGGCAAGTGGTGGTCCCTAAAATGTACCCAACATATGAGAGAAAAAAATGGATAATTGGAAGTGGGTCCTATAACATGAACCTTAAAAAGGTTTGTCTATTGTCATGTATAGGTTTGTTATTGGAGAGGTATGTTAATTTAGTGATGTGTCAAGTGTCAAGCCTCTTTAGAGTTCATCTATTGTAGATGCCCTATGGAAATAACCTAGGAATTTAGGGATATATTAAATATTTTTTAAAAACCAAGGGTACATGGTAAAATTGAAAAAAACATAGAAATACACGATAAAAATTCACTAAAATTTAATATTATACTTAAATTAAACCACATACGAGTATAGTGACATAAACAAACATGATTACATTCGCCGTTTAATTACCGACTTATACATTCAAATTTCAGTGATCTTATAATAAATTAATGTGTTTTATTGTAAAAAAAAGCCCCTTTTATGTACCAAATTTTACAAATAATCACCTTATTATATGTCCTAGTTTACTAATAAAACCCTCAATCCTAACTTAATTCATAAATTTAACCACCTAATATTGAATAAGTTGACGATTTTTATTTCCCTCAAAAAAAAAAAATTAAAACGATTTTTATTAAACCCGATGTATTTACGAATTTACGACTTAAAGTTAACCAAGATAACCAAACTACCTTTGTTTAATCCACACAAATCCCCAAAATCAATTCAAATAATAACCCTAAATAAAATGGTTGTTTATGAGGAAGCTGTTCGCCTGGGAATAAGCAGGTATAATTGGGTTGGATATGAATAATTCCCATTGATAAGGTAATTTTGCAGAAATATGTTGAGAGCCGTAACATGAATGCCGATCTCGTATCCTTTGATACCGTAAACATGCATCCCCATGATTTCTTGTTTAAAGTTGAAGAGCGGGGCGCCCGAAGAACCTGGGCCACAAACCATTCCAGCAGCTTGGATAATTGGGAGGCGTGCTAAAAGTTTTTTCTCCAAGTTGAGATCCCGACGATCATCCGGTTTTTTTTAAGCTCGTTGTTGAAAACCCCTTCATTCCACACATGCCCCATAATCCTATGACGGGGTGGATTTGTGAAAGGAGTAACTTCATAATTATTGCAGATCAGGGTATCGTTAAAATCAAAGTTGGTTGGCGTAGTCACACAAGGATAGAAATTTCGGTCGGAACAACCGGAAGCAATAAAATCGTGTGGATGACCAAATACCATAATACCCTCACCCACCTCCAACTTTTCGTCACCAAATTTTCCTGCTTGCATCCTTCCCGCATTTTCAACACTTTATGGACAAAATCATCATTTATTTTTTCAGCGTTTATAGTTATCACCATATTCTTTCAAAATAATGTTAACCTTTCAATCTACCTTAAATTATAGTTCGCAAATAAAAATATAGAAATTTCTATTTTGAAATTTTTTTTTAAGTTGAATTAATTACATCGATCAATTGTTTTTATTGAAATAAAAATAAAAGATATATAAATGACAGAGACGGAGGGAGCATAATATAAAAAATGGGAAAAAAATAGAAAACAATAATAACTAAATTCTTTGCAAAACACTAACAAACATAACTATATTCGTCACAAAATAATAATAAACCGTGGCAAAATTTAGTAAATTGTGGTCATATTACGTTCCAATAAATATATTTTGATGATATATTATGACAATATATGTATTGATTAATACTTTTTTTTCTTACGAGCTCCTTTTGTCTTTATCATCCAGTGCGATCGCAAATCTAGTCTTTTATAATATCACCACCATGACAACATAGATATTCCCGTGAATTTCACGGGTAATAAAACTAGTGACAAAGAAAAAGGCATAAACATACAGATTTACACAACTATTCGCCGTTTAATGCAGAATTATCGACTAATACATTAGATTCAAGAGGAAATCTTATAATCAAATTACTATTTAAATTTAATCTGTTTTTATTAAATTTTTCCTTTTAAGATCAATGCTTAATAATTTACCTCTTCAATGGTGACGACTTTGCTTCTTTTGGGAAACTCTCCCCTTGCCTACTCTCCCCTTGCTTGATTGACCCACTGCCTTGCAACCTCCTAAGCCGCCGCCGCCAACACCCGTTACAAAATAATTTTCCAGGAGTGCGGCGACGTGAATGCAGAACTCAAACTGTTTGACATCATACACGTGCATGTCGATAATTTCTTCTCTAATGTTAAAAACCGGTGCTCCCGACGATCCGTTCCACAAATTATTCCGGCTGGATGAATAATAGGACAATAGGCTAAGAGATTTTCCTCAAATGTTAAATCTTTTTTTTATCATCCGGGTCATCTGTAGCCCATTTAAAAATGTCTTTATTCCACAAATGGCCCATAATTCTACAGCTAGCTGGATCTGGTAAAGAATCATTCAAATAGGTTTCACAAGTATGGTCATTATTGAAGTCGAATTCCAGATCCTCTACACACGGATATACGGTATGTCCAACCAATCCCCGGAGCAAAAAAAATGTCAAAGGTGACCAAACGCCATGATTCTCTCCCCAACCTCCAATTTCCCAGAGTCGAACCTTCTAACTTCAATCTCTTCCACACCCTCACTCTCAATCTTTACCATAGCCAAATCACAATCCAGCTTTATAGCCACAACATGTCCTTTGAAAGACTGAAAATATCATCTCCTGTAAGACATTTTGCGGTGATTTTGAGCCGATTGTAGTTTAGCTAATCACCGTGCGCACACGTCATAAGCAACTCAGCCCAACTGCGAATGTCGTCATGTTTGCATTTTGGTCCCGATCATTGGCTTCTTTAACACACAATCTCCAAATGTAAGGTTTGAATGAATCATAGAAATCTTTGAGATCTCCTTGGAATGCAAGTGAAGACATTTTGCGGTGATTTTGAGCCGATTGTAGTTTAGCTAATCACCGTGCGCACACGTCATAAGCAACCCAGCCCAACTGCGAATGTCGTCATGTTCGCATTTTGGTTCCGATCATTGGCTTCTTCAACATACAATCTCCAAATGTAAGGTTTGAATGAATCATAGAAATATTTGAGATCTCCTTGGAATGCAAGTGGTGCTTGCACTGGGATATTTCTCTAAGGTGGAGGTTGTGGCTCAGGTGCAAATTGTGCTTGCGGATTATCCATTAGATTACACAGTATTTTTTTAGTTGTGGATTTAAGTAAAATAAAAAAGGGGAGAAAGACTTGCAAGCAAATGAATAAAATACCAACCTTTAGAGCACTACTACACTCATATACTTAATGAGCAAGGCAACAAGTTAAATAAAAATAAAAATAAATTAATAAAGTTAAATGTCTTTGTCCAACAAGGAATGCATGTGATCTGAATATTGCATATATTATCTTTAATTTTTAATTTTACATCACTTTTTTGGGTCCGGTTTATAAACATCGACGACGCTTTAATAACTATCGACGACGTTTAAAAAAAAAGATGATAATTGCCCCTAGTATCTCACAAAACAAACACAATCCTCTATAATTCAAAAAACTCAAAAATTAACTCATCACCTTCCACCAACTTCCGTACTTTCGGCCACAACCATTGCCACGCCGCCGCCGCTGCTACCACCATGCCGCCGACACTATGCCACCACCACTGCCACTAACCGCCGTCCAACACCAAACAAGGTAAGTGAGTTTTCCTTTGTTTTTGTTTTTGTTAATTAGTTTAGGAATTGAATTTAATTGTTGATAACTGAAGTTAAAGTTTGAAGTTAAATGGTTTATAATTGTTTTTTTCCCTTATTGTTGTTGCTAATCGATTTAATTACTTGGATTGGGTTATGTAATTGATTTAGGTGTATTTAGTTTATGTTTTAGGATGTATCCAATTGGTTGAATTATTATTGAATTGATTAGTTGTTTAGTGTTAATTTCTTGTTAATTAGATGTAATTGTATTGTTGTTTGCGAAAATAGGTTGAATTATATGTCGATTAATGTTGTTGTTGGTGTCGAATTTGAGTCGAAGCAATTGGGGAAGGGGAAACCATGGTGAAACGTGGGATCCCAACGTTTCAACCATGGTGAACAATGGAATTGGCCGCTTCATCCATGGAGAAACGTCAGATTCCAAAGTTTCAAGTTTCAACCATGGTGAACGTGGAAACTGGCCGTTTCATCCATGGTGAACGTTGGGCCATGGTCAAACGTTGGATCTCTTCGTTTGATCCATGGTCAAACGTTGAGATTCAACTTTTGTCCATGGTCAAACGTTGAGATTCAACATTCGTCCATGGTCGATTGTTGAATGTCAACTTTTGACCATGGTACGTTCAATTTTTTTTTTTAAAAAACCATGTTTTTGCTAATATTTGCCGATTTTTTTTATATAAGTTTTCTAGTCGATTAGTGTGTTTTCTAACAAATTTTATTTTATTATTGCAGATGGGAGATCGTAATGAGAGAGGAAAGGCCATCATGCAACCTCCGCCTCCGCCACCCGGACACGACCGTACCGTTGGCCGGATTGTTACGATGTCGAAGCGTCGTTTGTGTGTTAAGAAGGCCAACCCACAACCACGCCACTTCGATAGCCGACTCGCATGGTTATGATGTCTACTCCCAGTCACGTCCGTAGTGATTCGAAGGAGGCGAGGTCACGGGAGGTTGCCGGTAGTTATCGACATGTTGGAGAGGAGGAGCCGTCGGATGAGGGATCGGAGGACGAGGATGTTTGAGAGTATCGGGTCCAAGAGAACCCGTCATCCCAGAGATTGTTGACTCAGAGGTTGGGCCGCGATCATAGAGGACACTATTCGAGTGTTAGAGAGACGTCCTCTAGCACGGATAGGTCGAGGAGGTCGAAGAGGGATACTTCTTGGATCCTGAGAGAACCCGTTCTTGGTGGTCCTTGTCTCCTTGATAAGTCATAATCATATACATATTTATGTCTCCCCTTAGTTACTTTTGATACGGTTTTCGTGCTAGTTTATATTAATTACATGCCTTTTATGCTAGAATGTCGAGACTTCCGCTATTTGGTATTTAATGCAGGAATGATGCATTAATGGATCAAAGGAATGAAATGAGCACCGCGGAGTGGACATGAAGGAATACACGGAGCATGGCACGGGAATCTAGAAGAATAAAGGAAGAGAAGTGAAGAATACAACACGAAGAAAAGAGCTTAAACAGGAAAGATACTCAATCAAGCCCAAGTGAACTCGATCAACTGGGAATGTACTCGATCGAGTGCACCCATGCTTGATCGAGTACACACTATTTTGAGGGTTTTTCCGCAATTTCCTTAAGTCGGTTATGTTTTACTATAAATACCCAATTCGTACCATATGTTATATTTACGCTTTATTTTACCTAGCTACGTATAATTTACCCTAGAAACTCTCTAGAAACTCCTAGGTTAGTTCTTTTATTATTGTTTTCGGATCTACAACTCGTTCTACCTTAATTTGCTACGGTATTATTAATCCTTCTTCAATAGTTATTCAATTGTTATTGTTCATATTGCATGTCTTTAATCACGTCTTCTATTATTATTGTTGTTGTTGTTGTTGTTGTTGTTGTTCTTTCTATCATGCGTAGCTAATTTATTCATCTAGGGCGAATGGGAATCTAGGTTGTTAGAAGGGGGATTAATTAATGAATTGATAGTTAAACTAGTGTAGATCCCCGTGCTACAGCACGATATTTTTTAGTTTTGTTTTATAAAGAGACATTCTCATTAAATTAATTGCATAAATTAACTGTATCTTTAATGTTATAGTGTACTAATATAATCTTAGTAAGAGGTAGAAAATGAAAGTTTATTACAATCAAAAGACACTTTAAGATAAGTTATTTTTGTCTTAAACCATTTTTACTTTACTATAAAAATTAACTCTATAATGATATATCATTGCATGAAACTAATTTATGACATTAAATTACAATTAAGTGATGTAAAAATGCAAAATTTAATTAAAATGCGTATAAACCTTATAACAAAAACAGATAAAAACAGTATACCGCGCACTTAAAAAGACGATTTACGAATAATTAGACTAATATTTTTTTTTAATTAAAAAAATACATAAAAATTGTTACGTCCTTTAAAATATACACCATATTGATGAAGGATAATATAAGAAACAGATTTACGTAATTTTAGTGTGTAAGTGATGACAATAATGTTAGAAATCTATATCTCATTATTTCGACATATACATATATGTGATAATCTATTTAGTCATAAAATAAATTGTGATCTTATGCATGAAAACATAAATAAGAATAAAGAAGAAATCGTTTTCCTTACTTTGAGATTTCGGATATATGGGCACAAATGAGTTCTCCTACTCACTTGTTCTTGAGCTTTCCTCTTAAATGGAAGAAAAAGGATTCAAAGATAGAATCCCTCCCAAAGATATATACCCAAGATAACCTCTTAAAGACTAATATTATTTGAACTAGAAGAATATTAATCTTACTAAAATTGACCCCAAAATTATTTTGGTCTCTTGCTTTTTCGGTCAAGAGAGTAGGAAAGAAGGAGAGTAATTTTCTCTCTAAAATTTCTTTAAGTTTTAGATGTATGAAAGAATGAACTAGTTTCGTGACCCGTGAAATTCACGGGTTTTATTATTTTTGTCTTGTGTTTCATCAGAGCACTTTAAACAATTTATTCACAAAGCCTAGAAGTAAAAGTCAACACAAATTATGGAAAAACGTAAAATTGCATTCAAACAGTGGAATATTAAGTTTGCAATCTACTCTTATTTTGCTAAGGCCCTCATTGTCTTTGTCTTTTTTATGATTGTTGTCTTGTTGTATTAATCATTATCGGTCCCCTTTCTATTTTTGTTCCCTTCTTTTTTTTACGATGTTTAGATTGTCTCTGGATTTCGAGGGCGCTTGACTTTGTCACGGTGGTTATTCAGTTCACTCAACATTGACGACTTTTGGTATTCTAGTACTTGATATATTGTCTTTAGTCTTGTTTTGGTGCGTTCTAAGAATCTTGGCCCCATTTTTATCCGGCAAAGAAACAAAAGGTTGGACACTTAAACATCTTTTATTCCGTATTACCTAGTGTATTCTAATGAAAAAAGAAATGTAAAAGAAAGTAAAAATGTAATATAAATAAATGAATGGATAATAATGATCTTTTATAACTGAATTTTACATATGTCTTTAGTCAATTAGAGACGATATGAATAATGCGTATTAAGCGTTCTGTTAAAATACAACTTATGTTTATCTTACTAATTAGGCTAACATTACAAGTTTATTTTCTTAAATGCAAAGGAGTTTGTTAAACTTTTTCAGCAAATAATACATTTATAATTCTTGTCGATTTGTCGGTCTTGCAACATCGTCCTTGTAAATTCAATTGATTTCCAACGTATTGGGAAAAATATTATTGAAATGATTTTTGTATAACGAAAGACCTAAGTGATATACTTAAATTATTAGCAAGGAGTTGATGACATGTGACTTATACAAATAAAATTTTAGAATAAATACGCATTCAATATTTTTTAAAATAAATTTTATGTGAGCAATTTTTGGGAGGATACACGAGAAAATGTATCTGTTCAACAATGACATCATCTAATTTCATTTCTATCTTGTCAATTAGAGTCATCTCTATATCTCTTGTTGTTGGTGAATTTTTATCTGAGAAGTTTTAACACCTATCCCAAAAAATTCTAAAGAAATAAGGATGCACAATTTGTATTATTATACTTTCATTTTTTTAATTATCTGCGCAATAATTAAGATTAGGAAAAAGTTTGCAATTGGTGGAGTAATATGAGAATTTAAACCTTAAACGATGACATTTATTTTGTAATTTTTAAAAAAATTATAAGAAGCATTTGGTAAAAAGCACATCCCAAAGTACAAATTAAAGAAAAAAGAGTGATAATATAAAAATAGACAAAAAAGAGAAGTGGGGTTATAATTAAAAAATATTCTTAACAATTGATTATGAGAAAAGAAAAATATATACAAATCATTACAAAAAAATAAACAATTCTCGAAGAAATATTGGGAGTGCTAGAAGATTATATTTGATGGAAAACAAAAAATAATTTAAAGGTTTGAAAGCATTCAAAGTTGAAACAATGAATTGGAGAATGATTATCGGATTCCAATCAAAAACCATGCAAAATATTTACCTTGATCCACATTAAAAGATCCAATTTATATCCTTGGAGCATATAACTTCAACACTTCCATTAAGACATTTGATTTATAATCTGTTATTGACTAAGATATTTGATTTATAACCTGATTGACAAAATACAAGTTGAAGAGTACACGGAAAACTAATGAAGCGCACGAAAGGGTGTAAGACAATTTGTACAATTTATTAAATTTGTCAATTAATATTCCAAGAGTTGAAATATATAATGTAACATGTCACCAATAATTAGATATTCATACTAAAATTTGATATTGCGCATACACTATAATAATTAAAAAAATGAAAACTCAATAAATATGAAAATTATATTCAAGTCAAAAGATAATTGCAAAGAAATTACATAACCATTATTTCCAGATTTCGTGCAATGTTTTGATATGCGAGTATGTCATCCCCCTGCAATTTTAATACAAACACAACAATAATAATTAAATATGATTGTAACTAATAATTAATTCAAAATATAATAAGAATAAAAAAGTTAAATAATTCAATTGGTTATATATGCATACTTTACCCATCAACTTTTTGGATGAAAATGAGAAATAGGATTGTTGTAATATTTATATAAGAAATTTTTTGTAATTAATTATCTCATTAATTTCAAGAATTTATTTGAGAGAAGAAAAATGTTTTGTGAACTAAGGGGGAGATAAAAAAGTATGGTGAAATAAATACAAAGTATAATAATTGTGAGAAAAAACCAAAAGACCATCTATTAAATAGAAGAAATAAAAATTTAATTAATATGTAGATTAATACCAAATTTATGAGAGGAAAATAAAGAGTTTGTATTAATTTTTTTTGTGTGTTTGCAACTAATATTTGTTATTTTGTTTGTATTTTATAAGTATGTAACACATGGTATTTAGAGATTACTTTTAGTTAGATAATCAAGTAATTAATATAATTGAATTATTATTAACCAATAGAAAAATTACACAAAAATAATAACTAAATATGATTCTAACTCTTAATTAATTCAAAACATAATAAGGATAAAAAATTTAAATAATTCAATTGGTTATATATGCATACTTTACCTACCAACTTTTTGGATAAAAATAAAAAAGAGGATTGTTGTAATATTTATGTAAGAAAAATTATATAACTACTTATCTAATTAATTTCAAGAATTTATTTGAGAGAAGAAGAATGTTTTGTGAACTAAGGGGGAGATAAATAAAATTATGGTGAAATAAATACAAAGTATAATAATTGTGAGGAAAAACCAAAAGACCATTTATTAAATAAAAGAAATAAAAATTAAACGAATAGGTAGATTGATACAAATTTATGAGAGGAAAATAAAGAGTTTGTATTAATTTATTTTTGTGTTTGCAACTAATATTTTTTATTTTGTTTGTATTTTATAAGTATGTAACACATGATATTTAGAGATTACTTTTAGTTAGATAATCAAGTAATTAATATAATTGAATTATTATTAACCAATAGAAAAATTACACGTGGATTAAAAATTAAATGCTTTAAGTATGTTTTTAACTATATTGTATATATTTTCATTATTAGGAAAATTTAATATAGACATAAATATAGAGTAATGAGAAATGAACTATAAAAGGTCTAACTTTTTTTTTTTATGATTTTACAAAATACATATTGCATGAGAATTGTTTAGGGAGTTATCTTCCCAACTAAAAAATGGTAGATATTTTGTCTTCCCTTTTATTTAAAAATCATATTTATAGATTTACATATGTATTCAATTTAATGAATTTGAGCAAGTTTATTACAATAATATTTAAGTAGGAGTTGCAAATATAAATAATTTAAAATTAGAGTGATGTAAATTTTTATTTTTCTTTTAACCAATTGTAGTTTTAAAAATTAAAATGTCAATTTTTAATGTTAAGTATGTTATTATTTGCCCTTAATATTTACAAATTCTTTATTATTTCATAAACGGCGTAAAATTAGAATAATGTGATATTTATTTGTTACTTAAAATATTCTAAGAATAAATGTAGAAATTGAAAATTTAGTATGAATTTTGATTCTTAATTGTTTTTTAGTTTATCTAGAAATTAAAAAAGCCAAAATTTAATGTTTGTTATGCTAATTTATTTTTTATGTAACTAATTTTTAATTTGTGTATTGTTTTAAATGGATCGTTATACGAATATAAATTACCCTCTTAATTAAACATGTCATATTACATGGAGGATTGATGACGTGGAATTTTGGTAATGCAAGGTGGCATTTAGTAGTATGAGGTGGCATTGTCTACGTGGACTTTTAAGGTTACCCTTTTAATAGTATTTATAGATAATACACTAGCTTTCAAGTAGTGTATATTAGTCAAATTATAGAGAAAAACCCTTGGCATTTCTCTATGAAAAACCGGGTAGGGGGGTTATGGCCAATGCATGACCAAGATGCTCTTCACAAAAGCAACTAGGTGTGCATGGCTAGAATTTAGGTTAATGATTATGTTCCTTTTATAAATTATAAAACATAATATAAACCCCAACCCACCCCATAATTTCGGTACACATTGTGTAAAATGGAAAATCCATTTTACACATTATTTTGTCAATTTGTCACATGTAACATGTTCCATGACATAATGTATGTAAAATGTATTTTTAACAATTAAAAATCAACACATTAATAAAATATGTCACTTATAAAGTTAACCTAGTAATTCATAATTACTTGTACCGTAATGGGTTCCCGAATCATAAATTACAACATTCTGTATTTATAATAATCATTTCATTCCGTTTTAATTGTTTCCGTAAACAATAACTTCATCTAAGTAATAAAACAATTCGATCACTTAGACCGTATCTTATTTAATCAAATTACAATGAGACACGTAAATATTACTTCCAAAATCGTCCGTCAATTTTAAGTAATTTAATTAACCCGTATCACCATACGATCAATTAAATAATCAATTAAGAGTGTTACCCTTTAGGTATGACCTAAGGGGATCAACTGATCACCACCGTCGCACGACAGTAATGTCAAACTCTAGTCAGCCAATCATTACCGATATGTGTGGACCAGTTGACTGTAAAATATTACTTCCCACATGTATTCTTAAAATGAGACTTAAACATGTGATCATCATGATCAACAGTTGTGATCGCATTATTGTCGGAGGACACATATTCCAACAATCTCCCACTTGTCCTCGACAAGTGTGCGTCACCAATTCTCTTGTCCTATTACTATCTCTCACTCAATGTAAGGTGTCTTCCAGGTCGTACTTGCAAGTGATCATATCGAGAGTGGTTTCCTCGATCTGGAGAATAACTGATTGACCGGATTTATCTACCATAGATATCTTCCGAGCGTGGCCACGCATTTCCAGTTAATTACTCCTCGAGTGGCCCTGAGATATTGTTATAACCCTGAGAAGAGGTGGACAATTCCTATCGCACTTATTCCCTTCGACTAGCCACAGCCATCATAACCCAAAATATGCCCATTTGACCCCATTTACGAAGGTCGTAGTAACACAAATCAAAGTTAATCTGAAACTGTGCCATCTTAGGCGAACAGTCTTTAGTCAAAAGAATCGACTCATTAGAATACTATAGTAGCTCTCGCTACGACCAGGCTATATAAATTTGCCAGAACTCTATAAGCGGTCATAAGGCCCGACAAGGTGTTCCTAACAGTCTGCCTATGTGATCGACTAGTCATCTCACATGACTTCATGGCACTTGAACTTTCCATCAATCGCATCACACTCTAGTCACTTCGAGACGTCACCTCATACAAGCGACTATGGGCGAATACTATGTTAATCCGTGTTCACTTTAACGGGGTTCAATTGTCTCTACAACCCGTTTGGATGTAACAAAGTATAGGGTGAGTTAATAATAACTCAAACGACGAATGTCGACATCACACCCGGGTAGTCAATACCATATTTCAACCTTGTGATGTATATCGTAAGTGTGTACACACTATTTGATTGCAATAGAAGTTTAACATACCATGTGTCCATGTGTTCGTACTTCTTGTATTGCATTTTCCTTTATATTCATGTTATCTCTCATATCATGAACTTTACCAAGAACACATATAGGTTCCAAACCTAGGTTTAGGTTCTTTATCTTGAAAGAACTTTCTTGTTGTTTATCACATAACCAACGAATTGTGGTGGATGATATAACTTGCACTGGTCAAGCGTTCTACCAGCTCGTAATGCACTAGGTATACGTTTTGTAGGGTCTTGCAACAATTGTCAAGATGATTAGCCTAGCACTTCTCATAAGTCCTAGCATATTAGAAAATATTAGTTTTGAGTAACTTCTTACTTTAACTAAGTATCTTTCCAACTTCTTATTTCTCCTTTTAGCTTGAATAGCTTATGATTTTCATAAATCCTTTCGCGTTTTCGAACTTCAATATGTGCAACTTCTTGTCACATAACAGAGTGTTCTGTCAAACACTAGCACAGCTCATTAGTTCTCCTCGAGAATTCATGACGATTCTTTTATGGCTTACCAATGAGTCATCATGCTCTTAAGCATATGATTCATTATTGGACATGTGCATGATTATTCTAATGGCGGAAACATTAGCAATCTTTAATCATGTGATCAACCATTCTTAGGTTCAATGAATAACCATGACTGCTTATGGTAATTCCATTTTCATCGATATGAATAACCTACGTTTCTCGTTGATTCGATGTGTATATCTCAATACCTATCCAACATCTCATGATGTGATTCGATTCATCATAGTCCATTTTTATCCAGAATTGAAAACTCAAACATATCTTTGTGAAAGATAGTGTTAGCTCGTCATTCTCAATGAGTAATGAGTTATCAATTTTACAAGATGATTGCTCCCACTAAATTCCATGTCTGCACATGATAATTTCAAACTCCCACTCAATTCCACATGTTTCGCAATTGACTACTCAATCGAAACATTTCAAGAATTGAAATACATTTTGCTTTGCCAAGTTATTAAGATTAAAACATATATGTTCCCAGCATATCCTTTCAAAATACTTATTTTGAAATGGTTTCAGTCTTAAACTTATGGAAAGAGATTTTAATCTCTAGCTCATTCATTTTAATAATGATGCGTAACAATGTCATTATTTAAATGCGAATTTCATTTAATACACGTCCTTCTCAAAATACCCTTTTTCGGAAGGAGGTTTAACCATTTCATTTTCATAATGAGGTTAAGTAATGACACTAGCGTGGTTAACAATTAACTTAGCTTTTGTAGATATCGGCATATTTTCTTTTGCAACTTTTAGTCATAAATCTCATTTATTTTTCAAGGATGCAACTTTGTTTCATTTAGGCTCTTAAGTAAAATCAATATTGAAACTCATGGTCAAGTGTTGTTCATAAACTAGCCAAATCTCTTGTTGACACTTTTCATTAGTCATTTTCTTCCAAAACTTTCTTTTGGTGTCCTCATGTAGTTATCTTAAGAACATGTTCTTCCGATTACTTCATTTGGTTTCTTTTGTCATGTAGATCTCATCTATTCGAGACCATAGATCTCATCTATTTAAGTATACTCCCTATATTGGTATACAAATCATTCTTCCTTTTGTAGTTCACATTTACTCAAGTATACAAATTATCTTTGTATTCTTTGTGTCTTCCAAATTATCTTACTTCATTTGGTTTCTTTTGTCATGTAGATATCATCTATTCGAGACCATAGATCTCATCTATTTAAGTATACTCCCTATATTGGTATACAAATCATTCTTCCTTTTGTAGATCACATTTACTCAAGTATACAAATTATCTTTGTATTCTTTGTGTCTTCCAAATTATCTCCCACTCTATCTTTAGAATAAATACACTAAATATTCAAAGATAGCTTATGAGACACAAATAATGATTTTGAAGTATAAAGAGGACTATCTCATGGATTGACTAATAGTTTTAGATTTGGTGAGTGTACTTGGTAATTGACATTCCTTTAGGAGAGTTCATCAACTCATCATCACTTTATAATTGATCATACACAAGCCTTAAGCTTGTGGTCATATAAGGAATCCCATCATTATAGTTGTCTATTAGATCTCTTTAAGTAGATGATCATATGTTTCTATGTGCAAGCATATAAAGACGAATTTTTAGAACAAAGAAAATACGATAAAAGGGGTGACTTGGGTTACAAACCAAGCCACCATAATCCAAAATACAACAATTGTTTAGAAAGGATCAACCATTTCCATGTCGAACACGGAAATTAAAATAGTTCTAAAAATCCGAAACATTACTTAAAATAAGACAATAATAAAAAGCCAAGCTTCATTTGGAAGCTACTCCTAGCTCCTTGATGATTTCTTAAGCTTGCTTTTCCTTTCCCTTGTCTTTGCTTGGAGGAGGCCCTATTTACAATAAAAAGGGGATACATTATCACAACTTTGTATCAAAATACCATAGTTGAATTAGAAACATAAAAGAAAGGATAGTCATTTACCTACTGGAGTGATCTTTCCAGCTTTGATGTCACCAAGATACTTGGAACAATTCCTCTTCCAATGTCCTACACCATTACAATAATGGCATTTGTCAAGAGGACCCTTCTTGGTCTTGGAAGTGCTAGCTTCAAAAGTCTTAGCCTTGGTAGACATGGGAGCTTGCCTCTTACCCTTTTTCCCATTCTTCTTGAATTTCCCCTTGCTCTTGGTGCTTATGTTAAGCACATCCTTAGGTGGGTTAACATTTAACCCCATGTCTCTTTCGGCTTGCACAAGTAACTTGTGCAACTCTTCAAGAGACACGTCCTTGTCTTGCATGTTAAAATTCACCCGGAATTGAACATACGCTTTGACCTTGGATAAGGAGTGTAGAATCCTATCTACAATGAGTTCTTTGGGAATTTCAACCTTTTGAATTTTCAATGTCTCGACTAGCTCCATCAATTTGAGCACGTGAGGGCTAACCTTTTGGCCCTCCATAAAATCGAGATCAAAAAATGCCGAGGCCGCCTCATATTGGACGATCCTCGGAGTTTGTGAAAACATTGTCACAAGTTTGGAATAGATTTCATTAGCGGTGCCCATTTTAAAGGCTCTCCTTTGGAGATCCGCCTCCATCGCAAAAATCAACACATTTTTCATTGCGGCGGACTCTTTGTGGTAAGCCTCATATGCTTCCCTAGTGGCGGCGGCCGACCTAGTATTAGGTTCTGGTGGAGAGGCCTCGGTGAGGTAACGAAGCTTGTCGTCACCTTGGGCGGCTAATTTGAGTTGGGCATCCCAATCGGAGAAATTTGACCCATTCTTTTCAAGTTTACAACGATCCATGAAGAATCGGAGCCATGAAGCATTAGTGAGAGGTGTGGCGTTGGTGTTTGGTGTGGCCATTTGTTATGAGAAATAAAGTGGTCTACAAAACAAAATAGAAGGAATAAAACATTTGTCGTTTTCAAAATAATAATAATACTCGTAAATTTTAATTTAAACAAGTTTTATTGCATTTATCTAGTGACCTCTACCCAACTTGATAAATTATTCCAAGACCCAAATTCATATTAACTTGGGCACGGTGTGGCCGATGAATCCCTTATCAATATAACTCGGTAGATTAACGCTTTAATCGATTCTACTTTTAGAACTCTGGGTCGATAAAATTACTCAAATATTTATCTATAGCCCGGAACACATGCGACTACGGTCACGAATACTTCCGTTGAGCTCAATCCAAATTTCGAATAAATGTGTCCATGATCCAAACCCACATTAACTTGGGCACGGTGTGGTCGATGAAACCCTCATCAACATGAATTCGGTGGATAGACATTTATCACCCACTTCCCCTACGTAACAAGGTTTGTACCCCGGTGTGGCCGAGTGCACTCCCTCACAAAATAGGTTTTCATGGTTTCTACTTTTTGGTAAGGCTAAGTCTCAATTGTTTGTTTTAGCGAGAGGTCATGTCAATTTATTATCTATCACGTTTTAAGTGAACTAAAGCGGTGAACTACGATAATTGTAATTGACACGGTCGATAAACTCGATAAAAAAACAATGCATGTTTTAGTTATGGCGATTTAGCGATGCATGCAACATATAAATAAAATGCAAAGCATAAATAAATCCTAGTATGGCCTTCCTAAAAATAGTAAATCTAATAAACTATTACAAATTCGGAAACCAACTCCATTGGTCCCTTGAACTTCGGTCTAAGCACGTATCTCGAGGTAACACCGTCTTTAATGGATCGCTTTCTCGAGTGGCACCGTCTTCAAGGAACTCCGGAATAAATAAATTACATGATAAATTACATAATTTCCTATTATACATTTGTAATTAAAATAAAATAAATCTATTAAATTACAAAACGGTGATACGAGATCACAATAAATTACAACCGAATCGATATTCCCATACATTTCGGGTAATACCAATTAAAACTAAGGCCATACTAAGTAAAATTACATAATTCAAAATTATATAAAAATAAAATGATGACTATCATAAATAAAATGCAGCATTCTAATATGTATGAACATGCCCAATTTTATGCTAAATCGCCTTTAAGGAGCCAATATCGTATATTAATCGGTTTTTACGGATTTGCGTGATTTAACCTTTTATAATCACAATAATTACATAAATTCATATTTATGTACAAGTTAATTACCCTAACCAACTTAGGACTCAAAATTAGTCTCCACTAACAAATTGAAAATAATTAACTTATATTCCTTAAAATTGTTCATAAATGGACTCAAAAATACAATATTATGTCATAAACTTCAAATAAATTATAAAAATTTGCAAATAAATTCAAAATTTGAAATTTAAACTCATGAACATTCTGGAAAAAATACCATGACACTCATAATGTTCAAAACTTAGGTTCGAGAAAAACAATGTTGCGGTTTATCCGATTTAACAATTTATTACCATAAAAAATATGAGAAAAATTATTTTTCTTAACTTTTCACTTTTAGATCTGAAATATGTGATAAAATGCAACATGTGACGTTTTTCCTTAGTCATGAAGTATGTTTTAGCAATTTTTACTAATTAAAGTCACCATTTATTTGATTTTTCATCAAAAAATCATAAATCATGCATAAAGACTTCATTATAGCCAAATATTTTACACACATCTTGTAAAATTACATGTGACAACATACTAAATTTCTATGACCAGATTCGAAATATAACTCATATTAACCTATTTTCTCATTTAAATACGATTTTAACTTGAAAAATCCATATTTCGTGCATAACAACTCATATTATTATGAAAATATACAGGCCATCAGTAGATAATATATGTGAAAACATATCCAAAAATTACCAGAAAAATCGAAGTTTAGCTATTTTTCGTTCAAAAATGACATTTTAGTCATAAAAATCACATTTTAATGCCATTATTAATTAAAATGAACAATAAAATCCATAAATAAACCAAAATATCCTAAAAACATTTTAGGATCAGAAACTTTAACATGCATAATTAATTTCGTGATATATCATAATAAACACAAATTTATAAGTTTTGTTTGTTAATCATATAACTCGGAAAAACAATAACCGATTTGCATGCAAACAACCTAAGGCTCATGATACCGCTTGTTAGAAATCTATATCTCATTATTTCGACATATACATATATGTGATAATCTATTTAGTCATAAAATAAATTTTGATCTTATGCATGCAAACATAAATAAGAATAAAGAAGAAATCGTTTTCCTTACTTTGAGATTTCGGATATATGGGCACAAATGAGTTCTCCTACTCACTCGTTCTTGAGCTTTCCTCTTAAATGGAAGAACAAGGATTCAAAGATAGAATCCCTCCCAAAGATATATACCCAAGATAACCTCTTAAAGACTAATATTATTTGAACTAGAAGAATATTAATCTTACTAAAATTGACCCCAAAATTATTTTGGTCTCTTGCTTTTTCGGTCAATAGAGGAGGAAAGAAGGAGAGTAATTTTCTCTCTAAAATTTCTTTAAGTTTTAGATGTATGAAAGAATGAATAATACACTAGCTTTCAAGTAGTGTATATTAGTCAAATTATAGAGAAAAACCCTTGGCATTTCTCTATGAAAAACCGGGTAGGGGGGGGGGGGGGGTGGTTATGGCCAATGCATGACCAAGATGCTCTTCACAAAAGCAACTAGGTGTGCATGGCTAGAATTTAGGTTAATGATTATGTTCCTTTTATAAATTATAAAACATAATATAAACCCCAACCCACCCCATAATTTCGGTACACATTGTGTAAAATGGAAAATCCATTTTACACATTATTTTGTCAATTTGTCACATGTAACATGTTCCATGACATAATGTATGTAAAATGTATTTTTAACAATTAAAAATCAACACATTAATAAAATATGTCACTTATAAAGTTAACCTAGTAATTCATAATTACTTGTACCGTAATGGGTTCCCGAGTCATAAATTACAACATTCTGTATTTATAATAATCAATTCATTCCGTTCTAATTGTTTCCGTAAACAATAACTTCATCTAAGTAATAAAACAATTCGATCACTTAGACCGTATCTTATTTAATCAAATTACAATGAGACACGTAAATATTACTTCCAAAATCGTCCGTCAATTTTAAGTAATTTAATTAACCCATATCATCATACGATCAATTAAATAATCAATTAAGAGTGTTACCCTTTAGGTATGACCTAAGGGGATCAACTGATCACCACCGTCGCACGACAGTAATGTCAAACTCTAGTCAGCCAATCATTACCGATATGTGTGGACCAGTTGACTGTAAAATATTACTTCCCACATGTATTCTTAAAATGAGACTTAAACATGTGATCATCATGATCAACAGTTGTGATCGCATTATTATCGGAGGACACATATTCCAACAAATAATTATGTTAAAGACTGCATAAGAAGAAGTTTGCGTAATTTTAGAGTGTAACTGATGAAAAATAATATCTATGGAAATGGAGATGATTGCATAATAAATTATGCATTTTAATGAAAAAGTCATAAATATGATTTTTAATTAAAAGATTAGAGTTTAATTATAACAATATATTAATTGAAAAGATAATAATGTAATGAAAAAAAAATTATTTGTTACCTTATTTAGCTAGATGCCTTTTGGAGGGAAAACTAAGAGAATTTTTATTCTCTTAGTAGTAAGGGATTGCTTATTCGTTGTTGTTCAGTTTATTGTTCTTCATCTAGTTAGTTAATTACTGACCAAAGTTAATTGACTAGTATAAGAAATTGAGAATTTCACCGACCAGGTTAGAATCAATATAGGCTGCGATAATTGAATAAAGATAATTTAATGATAGCTACTGCATGTTAAATTAGATCTAAAGGGAATATTGAATCGACTAATATTAACTTTAGAGATTGATAAGATCAAAGATAATTGTATTGATGTATATTGTGTTTGAAATACATTGCTTTGTTGATATATATACATGTATATATATATATATATATATATATATATATATATATATATATATATATATACACATGTAGGTGATCTTCATATTTACGGAAACATATTACCTCAACAACTATAAAGTTTATAAGGAAACAAATAACAAAGGGGTAAGATTATAGGAGAGCAAACAACTCTCTTTGCAACGGCTCTATTGAGCCGAGTATGGATAGCTAATATCCCCCCTCAAGTTGGAGCGTGGAGATTCGACAAGCGCAACTTGGATAAGAGCTCGTTGAAGGATGGTCGCCCAAGAGATTTTGTAAATATGTCGGCAAGTTGACGTTTTGTATAAACATATTTTGTGGCAATGGTGTCGTCTTGTATTGCATCCCGTATAAATTAACAACAGTCCATCGAATCACCTAATCCTAGCAGGAAAATTAGCTAGACATAGTGATAAAGGAAATAAGAGCGAGAGATAAAGAAGAAATAAGCATAAAATAAAAGTAAAGGGAAAGAATAAATTACAGAAATAAGGATCCAGAAATAAAGAGAAGAAAGTAATAGAAGGAAAGCAGCAGAAAAATGGTGTATGTCGTCCGGGAGAGAAAAAGAGAGAGCTACAAAATGACGACCTACCTTCCTATTTATAAGAAAATAGGATTTATTTGACCTAATGACGAAATAAAACTAAAAAGCCCAAGCCCATAAGCGATTCCACTCGATCGAGTGGTTTAAAACTACTCGATCGAGTAAACCTGAACTCAAACCATTCGATCGACTGAAAAATCTACTCGATCGAGTAAACACTAAATAGACACTGTTCGATCGACTAAGGAAAGTGTTCGATCGACCTATTATTTGATCTAAAACCACTCGATCGACTAGTAAAGTACTCGATCGAGTGATATCTAACTTCAGCAGCTCATATCTTCGTTAGTTTCAGCTTTGACTTGTCTTTTAGCTCCCGAAATGGCTTCACGCATCTCAAGACAGCTATATTTCCACTCCAAATTCACTCTTCCTCCAAATGCATGCAAAACGGACGGTAAAAGGCTTGGTTTCACTACTTTATGGCCATTCCTGCAAATAAGACAAAACAAACCAAAGTAGCATATTCGGGGCATTTCGTAGCATAAAACTACAATAATAGCATAGAAATGCGTGCATAAAAAGGCCAAAAAGGACTATATAAAATGCACGTATCAAATCTCCCCAAACCAAACCTTTACTCGTCCTCGAGTAAACTAAATGCAAACTAATGGAACGGAAAAGATAACTCAGAACTAGCTACAAATGCCCACTTAAACCAATTTAATGCAAGCAAACTAACACTTATAGCAAAGCAGTCAAATGCAAACGAGTTGTAAGATGTTTATAATAAAGCTGAACCGTCGACCTTGCAAGACCTTTAATGATGGACTCTCACGGGTCACTCTTCTCTCATGAAGCAAAGGGTAAGCATATATATATAAGAGAGAAAGAAATAAAGTCGCTCACCTAGACTACGACCCACATAAACATGCATGCAGCTAATATGATAAACAATTCTAGCTACCATACATACATTCCAACCAAAAAAGGTCCGTCACAGCCGAGGGCTTACAAAAGATATGGTAAAGTGAGGCAATGGGTAAGAAAAGGCAAAACATTTATGGGAATGTGGAGGTATAGGCGGCCAAGCTAGTACCTAAACAAAACCATATGACAACATCCGTTTCCAACTCAATTATAGAATTAAGCACATATGCCCTTCATTTGGCACAAAACTCACCAAACCGAACTGAAAATACTCCTCAATAGATAAAAATAAAGCATAGGAGTGAAACCGTCTCCAACAAACAAATTCTCTTTTTTTCTTCTTCTTTTTTCGAATTCGAATTCCTTCTTTTTTTTCGGTTTCTTTTTCTTTTGAATTTTTTTTCTTTTTCACGTTTCTTTTTTTCCATTCTTCAATTTCACGTCATTTTTTCTTTTTTTCATTCTCATCCTCCTTTTCTTCATAAATACCAACTCCAAATAATGCAATACAGACCAAACTTGGAACAATAAATTATATACCGCAAAAGCATACATTATACTAGCTTGACAAGGCAGGCTAAATTTGGGATGTAGCTAAGGGTCAACAGGCAAATTTGGCTAATGTGGAGTTCAATGGGTAAAAATGAAAGAAAAAGGAAATTGTAAGCACCTCCCTGTATGTGACACCAACCACTAACCCGAATGTATGTAGACAAAAAGCAATTGAATTTCATATACGTGCAAATTAATGATACATGATATGCAAGGAGTAACTACTCACAATCCTACATGAAACTGGTCATAAATGACACCAGTTTATACGGCTCTAATTCCTTAGAAATTATAAGTAGGTTGCCAAAATTTCAGGTCAAGTCTATTCGTTCGGCTAAATTTCAACATTAACTCGTAGGTATGCAATAAGACAATGCTAAAAAGATAATAGTTCAATGCAAGGCTTAAGTAAAAAGACAAATGCAGTACAATTTCATCATCGAAATCTACTGTTCCGACTCAACCTACATGCTAAAATAAACGTGAAATTTTTGAAATTTTATCATTTTTTCAATTTTTTATGAGATTTTTGAATATTTATAAGAATAAAAGACAATGCATACATAAATTAAATGTGATAACATAAATGCAATAAAAATAATATGCAGACACAGATATGGATGCATAACCTCCCCCAAACCAAACCGTACAATGCCCCCATTGTACCAAAACATGGAAAGGAAATGCAAACTAAAAGAGAAAGAGAGTAAAAGCGGAAAGCTTACAAGAATACGCGAGTAAGGGACCTCCCCAAACCAGCCAGCAACATGGGAGGTCGCAAACAGCTGCCAAATATCGTCACAAGAAGCAAATCCAAGCAAAGGGCGTCTTAAACTGCTCGATCGAGGAAGAACAATGGTCGATCGAGTGGTCATCTTTTAGCAGGTTCTCGATCGAATGGAATATATGCTCGATCGACTAAATTCATCAGCAATAGTGTTCGATCGAGTTACAAAAGTACTCGATCGAGTCTCCTTAATATATACCTGCAAAGACGCAACAAGAACAGCCCGCAAAACTAATAAAGCAAGCAAAACCGATATAGTTTATGGTATGAAAACCAATTATTACAACGCAATTGAAAAGAAATGTTTGAAAAGCAACTAAAAATTAAAATCTCCGGGTTGCCTCCCGGGTAGCGCTAGCTTCAGACAGGTCCCAGCTCGACCTTCTTTTCTTCGAGCCTCTCTAATCAGACACAATCAAAACAGCTCAAAGCGCGCAGCAACCGATCAAACAGCTGCGCATGTGCTACACAAAAATGTAAGTAGCACCACCGTGGAATAAAGATATAGGAAATAAAAATGTACAACCGTTTAAGTCTAACACATTTCCTATGAGAGCTCCTAAATTTGTCCACAAAATAAAGGAGCTCAGGAGCAATTAATAATGATTTAGGGCTCCATTTCTGATTAACAAGTTTGTGACGATAAGTACGGTGAAAAACTATTAAATTACTCGTCCAGCTAGGAAGGGGTATAGTATTAAAATACAAAGCATGAGTCAAATGAGGCAAAGTACTATTTAAACAAACAATAATAGAATTATCGTCTACTACCTCGGGTTGGTTGCTCTCAATGTCGGAATCATTGACAAAAGAATATATTACCTCATCCGTGTTAGGAGCAATCACTGACTCAGCTGCCTCCTCTGTGGAAACCGTCTCGTAAATCGTAGCCTCAAGCGCATCTAGCTCGGCTTTGAAAAGGGAAGACTCACCATAACCGTTGTCATCATCAAAATTGTCATCTAAAACGAACCCAAGTAACGAATCAATGCTCTCATTGGCCAATCTACTCGATCGAGTATAATTATTACTCGATCGAAGGCTTTCTTCCTGATTTTCACTCGATCGAGTACATTGAACTGCTCGATCGAGTATTCCCTCTAAACAGCTGTTCGATCGAGTGATGCAAACTACTCGATCGAACGTTTCTTCAAGAATTTCACTCGATCGACCACTAAAATCCATTCGATCGAGTGAAAATGCTTGATCGATGCATGAATATTAAATGCAAGCGTCACTATATGATAGAACTTCGTAATCCGAGTCATAGGAATCATCATCAGCATTAGGCAACACGGTTTCTTCATGGGAAAAACCGCTCTCTGCGTAGGTAACGCAGGCTTCCTCTAGTTGCCTAATTTTCGACTCAGCAGCTAACTGAGCTATCTCAGACTCGAGCTCAGCAATTTGCGCACAAACCTGTCTATCATATTCTTGCCTTTTGAGTGCAAGTGCCTTCATCAAAGATATCAGCTCCGCGATCTCTTCTTTCTGCTTATCAGGGGGAGGAGCTTCTTGTTGCGGTGGCCAGATAAATGGAGGTTGTTGGTAGCCTCGTTGATAGGGTAGATGCGGCGGCACAACTACAGAGGAATGGCTAGCTCGTCCACGAAGCCTGAACTCTTAGACCGCGTCATTTTCTGCCATGCAAAAGGCTGCATTGTGCTCAAGCAAACACCACATCTCCGCATGATAAATCACCGCGCCATATAATGGGACATAGGTGACGGGTCAAAGGTACTCAAGCCTTCCCTTTGACGATCTTTTACCTAGAACTGTCTAGGTAGGACCTGTAGGACCTATCAAAACAGCACTCAAGGGAAAAGATAAGAACTGCCTCAAGGGAAAAATTCCCTTGAAGCTAAAAACAGACAAAATTAAACAAGTAAATAAAATAATTGCCTCCCCGGCAACGGCGCCAAAATTTGATACCGTCGTCAGGTACCAAAAATAAAATACCTAGTTACACTAACAGAAGCTAGCAGTAAGTAGGGTCGATCTCCATAGGGAGGCGGTCACTATTCACTTGTCTACTCGGTATGTCTAATGTCACAGTGTGGGGGTTTTAAATATTTGAACTAAACTAATAAGATTAAGGAAAGAGAAAAATTAATAAAATAAATTAACAGAAGAAAGAGGGAACTAGGATATCGGGTCATCAATGAACGTCAATCAATTGCAGTCAAGGTCATAGATTAGTCGATGTGTCGGTCTATGGGGCAACGAATATCTCCTTCCGGTCTCAATTCGCCCTAAAATGCTATTAGCTTAACTTCCGTCCTCACTAAAGCATCCTATTGTTCACTTCAGGTCTCACCCCTTCCAACCTTCCAGTCTAGGTCAAGGCTTACCAATGTTAAAAGGCTAATTGTGTCGACTCAACTAGCAGGATACAATTATAGCAGTGATTAACAACATAGATTACAACAACAACGACAAATCTATAAACCTAATCAGCAATTAACAACAGTCTATCGAATCACCTAATCCTAGCAGGAAAATTAGCTAGACATAGTGATAAAGGAAATAAGAGCGAGAGATAAAGAAGAAATAAGCATAAAATAAAAGTAAAGGGAAAGAATAAATTACAGAAATAAGGATCCGGAAATAAAGAGAAGAAAGTAATAGAAGGAAAGCAGCAGAAAAATGGTGTATGTCGTCCGGGAGAGAAAAAGAGAGAGCTACAAAATGACGACCTACCTTCCTATTTATAAGAAAATAGGATTTATTTGACCTAATGACGAAATAAAACTAAAAAGCCCAAGCCCATAAGCGATTCCACTCGATCGAGTTGTTTAAAACTACTCGATCGAGTAAACCTGAACTCAAACCATTCGATCGACTGAAAAATCTACTCGATCGAGTAAACACTAAATAGACACTGTTCGATCGACTAAGGAAAGTGTTCGATCGACTAGTAAAGTACTCGATCGAGTGATATCTAACTTCAGCAGCTCATATCTTCGTTAGTTTCAGCTTTGACTTGTCTTTTAGCTCCCCAAATGGCTTCACGCATCCCAAGACAGCTATATTTCCACTCCAAATTCACTCTTCCTCCAAATGCATGCAAAACGGACGGTAAAAGGCTTGGTTTCACTACTTTATGGTCCATTCCTACAAATAAGACTAAACAAACCAAAGTAGTATATTCGGGGCATTTCGTAGCATAAAACTACAATAATAGCATAGAAATGCGTGCATAAAAAGGCCAAAAAGGACTATATAAAATGCACGTATCAGCCATAGCGCGGTATTCGGCTTCAGCGGAAGAACGTGATACCGTTGTTTGCTTCTTTGTTTTCCATGAAATAGGTGATGAGCCGAGATAGACAATGTCGGCGGATAGGGAGCGCCTACTAGTGGGACAACTTCCATAGTCTTAATCATAATATGCGTGAAGACGAAGATTGCTATCGGAGCGAAGGAGGATACCTTGTCCCGGTGAGCTTTTAAGATACATGACCACTTGTCGGGCAACATTCCAGTGATCTTTCCTTAGGGCATGCATGAATTGGCCAAAATATGAACAAAATAAATGAGTTCGAGCCGCGTAATTGAGAGATAAATAAGGCGACCCACAAGCCGTCTATATGGTTTAGGGTCGTTTAAGAGCGCGGATGTGGATAAGGCGAGGTCATGATTTGGGTCCATGGGAATGGATGCGGGTTTTGGTCCAAGGAGCCCGGTTTCGGTGAGGATGTCCAAAGGCATATTTCCTTTAAGATACAAAGATACCCGGGCTGTTTCTTGCAACTTCGAGACCGAGGAAATATGTTAGTGCTCCGAGGTCTTTCATATAAAAACGTTGACTAAGATAATTCTTGAATTGGGTAATTATCTCGATATTGTTGCCACAAATGACAAGGTCATCAACGTAGACAAGGACATGAATCTCCGTGTCCTTAGTCGTCATAAAGAATAATGATGAGTGGTCATATGGGCATTATTTAAAACCGTATTTAAGTAAGGCAGAAGCGAGTTTAGCATACCAACAACGAGGGGCTTGACGGAGGCCGCAGAAGGATTTTCTCAAATGTCAGACCTTCCCATCTTTAGAGATATTGAGACCTGGGGGTGGTTTCATGTAAACGTCCTCGCCGAGGTTACCTTGGAAGAAAGCATTGTGAACGTCCAATTCTTTGCGGCTGCGATTGCAAGTAAAGTGCGAACGATGACAAGTTTTACTGTGGGAGCAAATGTTTCATTGTAGTCGACCCCCTCAATATTGGCGATTTCCCATGACCATTAAACGGGCTTTGTAGCGTTCGATCGTCCCATTGGCATTATATTTTATCCTTTACACCCATTTAGAGCCAATTGCTTTCTTGTTGGGAGGAAGATGCTCGAGAGTCCATGTATTATTCTTTTCAAGAGCGTCGAGTTCGAGTTGCATAGCTTGCTTCCATTCATTAACCCGCACGACCTCTTTAAAACAACTAGGCTCGTAATTATTAGTCACGACCGACAAGAAGAATTTATGATTAGGGGAAATCTTATTATAGCTAACATAATGAGAAATCAGAAATTTTGTACCTGAAGATGATGATGATGCGGTGAGATAGTGAGATGAGGGGCTAGGTGATGGTTGCACGAAGTTCTTAAGATTAGAATTTGCGAACTTCAAACGATGGCCGCGACCCAAAACGGGTGGGTCGTTGGGTATGGTTGTCTCGGTCTCAACCTGGCCAGGTGTGGTGTCGGATGAGTGGTGGGTTGTGTTGTCTATGGGTGGTTCAGTGGAGGATACGGTTGAGGAGGGGACCATTGGAGTGGGTGTGGTTTTGTCGGGTGATGGGTGCTCAAGGATGACTTGGTCTATAGGTGTGAGAGTGTCATGTAAAAAGGATGTAGAGGTTGTGTCGGTGTCATGAAGAGTAAGAGTTTTGTATGGAAATTCGTTTTCAAGAAAGATGACATCTCGTGACTCGAAGTAAGATCCGGTGTCTAAATTATAAAGACGTCATCCCTTCTTACCAAATGGGTATCCAATGAATATGCATTTTTTACTCCGAGAAGCAAACTTGTCGCGATTGCGATTTAAACTCTTGGTGTGACAAAGACAACCGAATACCCGAATGTTTTCCATTGGTGGAGGTTTATTGAAAAGCATCTCATAAGGAGTTTTACCATGAAGAAGAGGTGTAGGAGTACGATTTATCAAATGCAAGGCAGTTAAGACGCATTCACCCCAAAAAATAAAGGTAAACTTGCTTGAAATAAAAGGGCTCGGGCAACGTTTAAAATGTGTCGATGTTTTCGTTCGACCCGACCATTTTGTTGAGGTGTGCCAACATTGGAAGTTTGGAACAAAATACCATTTTTGTTAAAAAAATTTATGTGGCATTTAAACTCGTTGCCATTATCACTGCGAAACATTTTGATTTTCTTATTAAATTGTCTTTCGACCATTGCAAAAAAATTTAGTAAAGTTTGTTGTGTGTCACTTTTGTGACGTAAAAAGTAAACCCAAGTGTAATGCGAAAAATCTTCAACGATGGTTACAAAATATTGAGACCCACACGATCCGTTTTCCGAGTGTGGGCCCCATAAATCGCAATGTATCAAATCAAAAATTGAATCAGCCTTGTTCGAACTCAAAGAAAAATGTTCACGCGTTTGTTTCGCGCGAAGACAAACATCACACGTCTTACTATGAAAATGTTTACTAGAATTTTTATTGAGAAATGATAAAAAACGAAAAATATGGGAGGATGGGTGACCCAACCTTCTGTGCCATAACTCGGTGGAGTCGGGTGAACCCACCGAACACGCCCTGGCCAATTCTTCTTGGACACCCGTAAAATATATAGCCCCTTACGCTGCTCACCCGCACCAATCAGCATCTTCGAGGAACGGTCCTGTATTAGACAAAGTTGGTGCGAAAATTGAATGGTAAGTGTGGTATCCAAGAGTAAGCTAGACATAGATATAAGATGACAATTTAAATTAGCAGCGTAAAGAACGTCTTTTAAAATTAGCCGTTTAGATAAGATTATGTTACCACCTTGGGTTGCAAGAGTAAGATCACCATTTGGGAGTTCGACTGATAAAGGTTTAATGGAACGAATATTGGAAAAATGTGACAAAGAACCTGACATGTGATGAGACGCGCCCGTATCAATAATCCAAGACGATAAAGGCATTTGAGAAACCTTACCATGAACACGGTCGTATGTGCCTGATTTGTGGGCTTGCCAGAGACGCGATAGTTCCGTAAGCTTCGTGGGATTAAGAGAATTTAAGTCCACATTATCTATGGCAGGTAAAGATGAAGAAGACGAGGCAGGCGGACTGTGTTTGTCGTCTGTCCGGCAGCCATGTTGACTCGTGGAGTATTACTGGTCTGTTTATTTCGGTCATGCTGGGTGCGAGGACGCACTTCGGGGCGAACAATAATATTACTATGGTATGAGTCATCCACATAAATTCAATCACGAGGACGGTCTCCCCACCATTCGGGAAAATTACCCGTGACCCGGTGACATACTTTATACGTGTGACCAGTCCTTTTACAAGCAATGCAGAACGGACGAGTATGGTCATTCGAAAACGAGGTGTTTGAACCACGACTGACACGGGAATCACACCCTCCCCCCGACTGACGCGAGTTATTGTAAGTACGAGTTGCAAAGGTTATAACATCGGGGTTGTTTTCAGTTTTATTGTGAGTTAAATTACGGACACCTTCATCCTGTAAAATACGATTATAAATAAGATTTAAATTAGGAAGAGGATTGATACCAAGGATTTGAGATCGAATATTATCAAAGCGTGTGTCGAGACCCATCAGAAAATCTCGAACCCGTTTCTTGTCTCTTCTTGAGTCCATAATCGTGACCCAATCACAGTGACACGGGTTGCACGAGCATGGAGGTAAAGGATCGTACTCGAGAATGTCATCCCATAATTTCGTCAACTGGCCATAATACGACATTAAGGACTCAGTTGGCCCTTGGCGACAAGCAATAAGATCTGCTTGTAATCGATAGATGCGAGGATCGTTTCCTTGGCAGAATCGATTTTTTATATCGACCCATACCAATTTAGCCTCAGGACGATATGAAATTGTCCTGCGAAGGCTTGGTTCAATGGAGTTAAAAATCCATGCCGTCACCAAAGCATTTGTGGAGCGCCATGTTGGATAATTTGCTGCGGAATCCGCGGGTTTGGAGACAGTCCCGTCGATGTAACCATCTTTCCCTTTAGCGAGAAGTGCTAGATGAAAAGAACGAGACCATTCATCGTAATTGTTCCCGTTAAAGGCGACTTGGGTAATGTTGTTACCCGGGTTTTCAACGTGAATCAGAGAATAGGATTGAGGTGTTGCGAACTCGGAGGTTTGAATTTCCCCGGAGTTCGTCATATGAAATTATGACAGTAAACAGTGGTTGAGCTAGAGGGGGCTAGCAGAGCCCCCCGGCAGATGAAATTTTCGAAGTTTTTAGTTAAATTTTTTCGAAATTTTTTCAAGGGTGCCTTATGAAATTAGTCGTTCGCCCCCCTTAAAATTTTTCGCTCCCTCTAAGTTTAAATCCTGGCTCCGCCACTGACAGTAAACATGATATTGAAAAACAATGGAGGCAGAGGAAATAAACCCTAGCCTGATACCATATTAACTTTAGAGATTGATAAGATCAAAGATAATTGTATTGATGTATATTGTGTTTGAAATACATTGCTTTGTTGATATATATACATGCAGGAGATCTTCGTACTTACGGAAACATATTACCTCAACATCTATAAAGTTTATAAGGAAACAAATAACAAAGGGGTAAGATTATAGGAGAGCAAACAACTCTCTTTGCAACGGCTCTATTGAGCCGAGTATGGATGGATAGCTAATAACTACATTCTTCAAATAGGAATATGATGGGTTTGCTTGAGCGGTAGTTAAATCGATAATGAGCCAAGCTGATTATTAGACAGCAGCTCTGAATGTAGACCGTTGCACAACCCGGACCACAGTGTTTACCCCACCTACATATTTGCTTACACTTTAATTAAACATGTGATCAATGCATATATGTGGCCAATTAACGTGATCAAAATTTAAGCTAAACACTTTGTTTCGACCAACCAAATTGCGTACCAGGAACATAAAGAAAAGGCCGTTCCAGCGTAGCCTTTTTGTAATCAAATCTGGGTATGGATTGTATATAATGCGCAGTCTGTATTTTACACTTGCCATAACCGTCTTCCATAGCCGATTGATCTGTTTATTTACAGTATACAAACCGTCTATGCGTTTCAGTTATAACCCGGTATTTGACAACTTTTATGTAGGAAAGGGAGGTCTGCCTTGTCCACATTGTAACGAAAATACGGGCTACTCCGTTCTACATTCAGGTCGTACTGACCACGTCTCTTTTCTGAATTCAGGTGCTGAGGTGGGTGTTGGAAATAGGGGCTTTTTATGCCAAGTTTATTTTTCCAATTGTCCCACATTGGCGAGGAAAATAGTGCTTGTTGTGTTTATATATAACCACATTCCTTACCATATCACTAGTGGGTCATGAGAGGTTTTTGTGGACGCTTTGCGAGGTGCTTAATTGAGCTTGCACACGTGCCCGAGCCTGGCCCGAATTCGGGTTAGGCAATCGCTTGCGGCGGGTTGTGCCCATCTTTTTGGGCCGGATCCGAGTTACGTTTTGGGCTGTGTTTTTTGTTAGCTGAGTTGAATAAGTACTGTTAGTGGGGAGAGTCTTACTCCCACTAACTCGGATTGTGGCAAGGTTTCAGGAGTCGGTCTATTCTGCTATAAATAGCAGCCTCCTCAGCACATAAAATACACAACAATTCTATACTCTCCTCCGTTCTCTCTTCTCTTCTTCTCTCTTCTCTTCTTCTCTCAAAATTTCTGGGTAAAGATTAAATCGTTCCAGACTTCTCCAGTCTCGAGTGGGCGTTTCTGGAAGGCATCAGTAGTGTAATCCTTGAGGAACTACCGGTGATTTGTTGATCGTCACCACGGTCGTATCGGAAATAGTTTTCAAGGCAGTGGTCCCCTTCCACGTCACTACTAATTAAACTCGTTCGGTTTCTGATCTCTTTTCTTTGTTACTGCTCTACCTGAATAACAATTTGAAAACTATTTGTCGTGTTGTAACAATGTCGTCTGTTCTGTCCAAAACTCTACCTGATTTGACTAAATTGGAAAAACTAGACGGTCATAACTATAAGCATTGGTCACAGAAACTGTTGATGTTATTTGAAAACCTGGAAATTGATTACGTGCTGTTTAGTGACCCTCCTGCTTCATTCAAGGAGGCAGCTGCTGCTACGTCTGTATAGGAAACCCCGCATGTTATTTCAGTTGTTAAGTCAAATGAAGAGGATATTAAGAAATTTGATAAGGACAATAAACTTGTTAGATGCCAGCTTTTAAACAACATGACTGACACCCTTTTTGACCTGTTTATGGTTCATAAGTCCTCCAAACTGATATGGGAGTCCTTAGAGGCTAAGTATGGGGCTGATGATGCGGGTAAAAAGTTACGTTTTGGGCTGTGTTTTTTGTTAGCTGAGTTGAATAAGTCAGCCAAACTGACTGTTAGTGGCCTGGGGAGAGTCTTACTCCCACTAACTCGGATTGTGGCAGGGTTTCAGGAGTCGGTCTATTCTGCTATAGATAGCAGCCTCCTCAGCACATAAAACACACAATAATTCTATGCTCTTCTCCGTTCTCTCTTCTCTTCTTTCTCAAAAATTTTGGGTAAAGATTAAATCGTTCCAGGCTTCTCCAGTCTCGAGTGGGCATTTCTGGAAGGCAGCAGTAGTGTAATCCTTGGGAAACTACCGGTCATTTGCTGATCGCCACCACGGTCGTACCGGAAATAGTTTTCAAGGCAGTGGTCCGCTTCCACGTCACTACTAAACTCGTTCGGTATTTCTGATCTCTTTTCTTTGTTACTGCTCTACCCGAATAACAATTTGAAAACTATTTGTCTTGCTGTAACAATGTCGTCTGTTCTGTCCAAAACTCTTCCTGATTTGACTAAACTGGAAAAACTAGACGGTCATAACTATAAGCGTTGGTCACAGAAACTGTTGATGTTCTTTGAAAACCTGGAAATTGATTACGTGCTGTTTAGTGACCCTCCTGCTCCATTCAAGGAGGCAGCTGCTGCTACGTCTGTAGAGGAAACCCCACCTGTTATTTCAGTTGTTAAGTCAAATGAAGAGGATATTAAGAAATTTGATAAGGACAATAAACTTGTTAGATGCCAACTTTTAAACAACATGACTGACACCCTTTTTGACCTGTTTATGGTTCATAAGTCCTCCAAACTGATATGGGAGTCCTTAAGGGCTAAGTATGGGCTGATGATGCGGGTAAAAAGAAATATGTTGTGGGTAAATGGCTGCAATTTCAGATGGTTGACGGGAAACCTATTATGGATCAAGTACATGTCTACGAAAATTTATGTGCTGATGTGGTTAACGAGGGTATGAAATTAGATGACATTTTCGTGGTTAATGTTCTGTTAGAAAAGTTCCCTCCCTCCTGGTCTGACTATAGGAACCACCTTAAGCATAAGAAAAAAGACATGTCTCTCCAAGAACTAGTAGGACACATGAGGACCGAAGAGGCAAATCGCCTTAAAGACAAACCTGTTAGTCAATCTGTGAATACTTCTATTGTTGCTGTTAATGCTAATCTGGTTGAGTCTGGTGGTCCGTCTTATGCTGAGTTTTCAAATTGTTATTCGGGTAGAGCAGTAACCAAAGGGTCCCATTGTTTGCTACGTCTGTGGGAAAACTGGTCACAAAGCCTACCAGTGCACTGAAAAGAAAACTGCTGAAGCTAATGTTGCTGTGACTGATAATGTCATTGCTGATGTGGTTGTGGAAGCTAATCTGGTGGGTAATGCTGCTGAATGGGTCTTGGATATTGGCGCTTCCAGACATCTTTGTGCTGACAAGGGTTTATTTGCTGAGTTCGAGGAAGTAGCTGATGGAGAATGTGTCTAATGGGTAATTCTTCATCTCCAATGATCACAGGCAAAGGCAAGATCTTTCTCAAACTCACCTCGGGGAAAACACTTGCTCTCACTAATGTTTTATTTGTACCCTCATTGCGTCGAAACCTCGTGTCTGGTGCCTTATTGAACAAAACTGGTTTGAAACTTTTTTTTAAGGCTGGCAAGGTTGTAATGTCGCGTAATGGGGAATTTGTGGGCAAGAGTTATCTTTCTGGGGGTCTTTTTGTATTGAACACTGATTCAGTTTTTAATAATATTGTATCTACTTCTGCTTATATCGTTGAGTATATTGATGTTTGGCATGGTAGATTAGCTCATGTGAATGTTGACTATATTAAAAAACTTAGAACTATGAGTCTAATTCCAAGTTTGACGAGTAAAGAATTCTCTAAATGTGCTAGCTGCGTAAAAGCTAAATTCACAAAGAAACCTTGTAGACCAGTTAACACTATGAATACGAGTCTTCTTGAGTTAATTCACACAGACCTAGCTGACTTCAAAAATGTTGCAAGTAGAGGTGGAAAGAATTATTATGTCACCTTTATAGACGACTGTTCAAGGTACACCCGAGTATATTTGCTTAAGACTAAAGATGAAGCAGAACAATCGTTTATAAACTTTAAAAATGAAGTCGAAAATCAACTCGACAGAAAAATTAAAAGGGTAAGGTCTAACAGAGGTGGTGAGTATAAGTCTATTTATCTAGCCGACTTTTGTGCTGCTAACGGTTTAATACATGAGACTAGTCCACCTTACTTACCTCAGTCTAACGGTGTAGCTGAACAAAAAAATAGAACTTTAAAAGAGATAATGAATGCTATGCTTTTAAGTTCTGGCCTGTCTGACGATATGTGGGGGGGGGGGGAAGCAATACTTTCTGCTTGTCACATTCTTAATCGTGTACCTCATAAGAAAATTGACAAGACACCCTACGAGATATGGAAGGGCTATCCTCCTAACCTGAGTTACGTTAGAGTATGGGGGTGTTTGGCTAAAGTGGGTTTACCTGACTTTAGGAGACCTACTGTTGGACCAAAGACCTATGATTGTGTTTTTATAGGTTATGCTCAAAATAGTTCTGCTTATAGATTCATGTCTTTGAGTGATCGTTCTATATCTGAGGCTAGAGATGTTGGGTTTTTTGAGCATGTTTTTCCATTACAGAAGAATGTTGACTCACCTCCTAGTTTACCTGTTACATCTATTGATATCTCTTCACATGCTAATAGTAGCACTTCTATTGATCATGTTGTTGAACCTAGAAGGACTAAGGGACCTAGATGTCAAAAGAACATTGGAGCTGATTTTGTTTCAACTTTGCTGTCTGAACATGGATACACTGTTTGTGTTAGTGATGATTTTGTTTCAGCTTTTTTAATAGAAGATGACCCAAAAACGTATAGTGAGGCAATGAAATCCATTGATGCTAACTTTGGAAAGATGCTATTAAAAGTGAACTTGATTCTATTGTGTCTAATCAGACTTGGGAGTTGACTGATTTACCTAAAGATAGTAAACCCATTACGAGTAAAAGGATCTTTAAAAAGAAAATGAGACCTAACGGTATAATAGAAAGGTTTAAAGCTAGACTTATGGTTAGAGGTTTTACACAAAAGAAAGATATTGATTATTTCGATATTATTCACCTGTGACCAAAATTTCGACAATTAAAACTCTTGTCGCCTTAGCTGCTATTCATAACCTTTTTATACATTAGATGGATGTTAAAACAGCTTTTCTGAATGGTGAGCTAAGGTAAGAGATTTATATGTCGCAACCTGAAGGGTTTGTGGTAAAGGGTCAAAAGAATAAGGTGTGTAAACTGAATAAATCACTATATGGTCTAAAACAAGCACCTAAACAGTGGTATGAGAAATATAACAACACTTTGGTAAGTAACGGCTATATGGTTTGTGTTTATTCAAAAGTAATAGAATCTGATTGTGTGCTTATATGCCTTTATGTTGATGACATGTTAATACTTGGTAATAATTTGGAGGTAATAATTAAAACCAAAGAATTTTTGTCATCACAATTTGAGATGAAGGACTTAGAAGAAGCTGATGTAATCCTAGGAGTCAAGATTATTCGAAACTCTAAAGAAATTTCTTTAAGTCAATCTCATTATGTGGAAAAAGTGTTGAAAAAGTTTAACTGCTTTGATGTTGTGCCTGCTAGGACACCCTACGATGCTAGTATACATTTATGTAAAAACTTGGGTAAGAGTGTATCCCAAGAAGAGTATGCTAAAATCCTAGGTAGTGTGATGTTTCTTATGAACTGTACCCGACCAGATATTGCATATGCAGTTAGTAGATTGAGTCGTTATACACATAACCCTAGTAGTGAACATTGGAATGCTCTTCGTCGTTTACTAAAATACCTAAAAGGAACAGTTAACCTTTGCTTGCATTATAGTAAATTTCCTGCTGTGTTAGAAGGATCTTGTGATGCAAATTGGGTTTCAGGTAACGATGAGATCTGTTCTACTAGTGGTTATGTCTTCACCATGGGTGGAGGTGCTATATCGTGGAAGTCTACTAAACAGACTTGTATTTCACACTCTACCATGGAGCCGGAGTTCATAGCTCTTGAGTTGGCAGGTCAAGAGGCTGATTGGTTGAAAACCCTTTTAGCAGATGTACCAATGTGGAGAGGTCGGCAAACACCGGTCTCCATACATTGTGACTAACAAGCAGCTATTGGTGCTGCTAAGAATAGTGTCTATAATGCGAAGAAATGACACATTCGAATCAAGCACGCTGCAGTTAGACAACTCCTTGATAACGGAGTGATCGCTTTGGACTATATGAAGTCCGAAAGCAATCTGGCTGATCCCTTTACTAAGGGATTGACTAGGAGACTAGTCGTTGAAACGTCGAGGGGAATGAGGCTTAAGTCCTTAAGTCAAGAGTGACTAGGCCTATAGTTTTTATTCCTATGGCGTTGTATGATTCATAGCCTTAAATGGTGGTGCTTTTGAGACGCACTTGATGAATCATACATAAGGTTGGACATATGTCTTTAATGGCTTATGCAAGAAGTGCAATTGAGAAGCACTTGAGCCACCTATGTAGGTGTGATGATCATAAGACTATGAGAAGTCTTATAAACACATTTATTAGAACCAAGGTAAATGCATAGCTCTAAAAGAGCTCGTTGCACTTTGAAATCGCGGGATGATCTTAATTCTGAAGGTATGATATGTGTTGTGCGGGGTATCGACCGAAGGTCAGCTAGGAATTCAAATCGCAAGATATTCTCTCGCTGTAAGTAAGTTGTTTTCTCATTTCACTAAAGTGTCAATTCAAATCGAAAGATATTGATACCTAAGTATCCAATCCTTCCTTTACCCAGGAATTCTGTTTCTTTGTCTCTGGCGCCCCTAGTGGGGGATTGTTGGAAATAGGGGCTTTTTATGCCAAGTATATTTTTCCAATTGTCCCACATTGGTGAGGAAAAGAGTGTTTGTTGTGTTTATATATGACCACACTCCTTACCACATCACTAGTGGGTCATGGGAGGCTTTTGTGGAAGCTTTGTGAGGTGCTTAATTCAGCCCGCACACGCGCGCGCGCGTGCTCTGCCAGGCCCGGATCCGGATTCGTGATTCGGGATTTGGCAATCTTCTGCGGCGGGCTGTGCCTATCTTTATGGGCCGGATCCGAGTTACGTTTTGGGCTGTGTTTTTTGTTAGCTGAGTTGAATAAGTCAGGCAAACTGACTGTTAGTGGGGAGAGTCTTACTCCCACTAACTCGAAATAGCAGCCTCCTCAGCACATAAAACACACAACAATTCTATACTCTCCTCTGTTCTCTGTTCTCTTTTTCTCTCAAAATTTCTGGGTAAAGATTAAATCGTTCCAGGCTAACCCAGTCTCGAGTGGGCGTTTCTGGAAGGCAGCAGTAGTGTAATCCTTGAGAACTACCGGTCATTTGCTGATCGCCACCACGGTTGTACCGAAAATAGTTTTCAAGGCAGTGGTCCACTTCCACGTCACTACTAAAATCGTTCGGTATTTCTGATCTCTTTTCATTGTTACTGCTCTACCCGAATAACAGTGGCTACTCAAACAAATATCTCCTATCTAAATTTAAATTTCGGGCAAGCTGGTCGCTTTTGGTCACATTTTGTACCGGTGGAGGTTTGCCAGTACAAGAAAGCAACGCTCTAGGGATAGCGCTCCCAAGTAGTAGCACGTTAAGCGAATAGTAGATAAAATAGGCAGCTAATTACTGGACTTAGATCATAACTAGCCTCACTGCGACATATACGCTTCTCAAACTTTTCTTTAAAATTTTTTTCCAGACTGTATCAGCTTGCCTTTGTCAAGGCTATCAAGCAATGCATATTGTTTTATGTGTGACAACCACACAGCCAAATTGTATGTTCTCACCACTTGCCCTAAAGCATGTCATATGCATTTTAAGGCCAAGCAAGATGGAATGGAATGAGACAGGCGATTACGCTGTAAATGTCGTAGGCCAGTTTAGCGAAACCAGTAATCGGAACAACTCCCAAGTACAATAAATGTTTCATACACCTTTCTTTACCGTTTACACGGTTCAACCGAACATGGACATTTTGTAATACTCCACTGAACCGAGTGAGTTATTCGGGTGGGTAACCTCTTGAAGAGGTCCATTGATTGCCTTAAAATATGACTAGTGCTTAAAGTGATTGAAAGTACTACTGATATCAACAAAATGCACTTTATTTTCTGGTTATCTATGCGAAAGAACTGCACAGCTAAGCACTAGCTAAGAGTAGTCTTAGGATTGGTGACATCCTAGGATGCGCATGAGTAAGGAAAAAATGCGCTGGAAAAGACCCGTGTTGATCTGTAGGCCATGTATACAGCCTGACAAGCTATCTTGAGTGATCGCTCCCGACCCTACGTTTGGGTCAGAGTGTTACACATTTATCCTACAAATAGCGGCCACATGAATGACTCTACTGACATGTTTTATATACGTCTGTGTAGTTCGGAAAATCCATTTCTATTATGATGCTTGCATGTGTGGTTCTACGAGCCCAGTAGCATCCCATGGTATCACGGCCGAGACGACTGATGTGATCCATGTCCCAATGAGGAGGTGCCTAAATTTAAAGCTAAAGTTACAACCAAGAAAGTACCTCTATCTCAGTCAAATTCACAGAAAAAAAAAAAACAAGCAGAATGTCGGTTCTAAAAATAACGAAAAATAGATAATGTTTTTAATAAAGGTATTGTTATTCAAGAACCCTCTGATGTGCCTACTAAACTCCCTGCTTCTCAGACTAAGAATCAGGGAAAAAGGCAAAGAAAAAACGGTTTTTTCCCATGGTACCCTCGAACTTTGTCAGATTATACATGGTACCTCTCATTTTAAGTTTCTACATAAGGTACCCCTGTGTTTACCTTTTTCTTTCCCAAAATATCCTTTAGCAGACTTCCGTCATAACTCCGTTAATACTTTGACTAATGGCCTTTTTTTGTTATTTAATACACTAATCCTCATATCCAATACACTAATTCTAATTTTATACAATAAACTAACTTTAAAATCTAAATTCCCAATCACATTATAATCATCTTCTTCAAAATTACCCAAAATACCTCCTTCTTCACCCACCACCATATGAACCACCATCATCATGGTTTAGCAAATTAATCACCCAAAACAATCCTTGATCCCGCCGCCGCAATCTGCATCATCCTCCGACGTTGGCGGGATTAGCGCTGTCAGAGAGAAACCCACCATCGAATTCCAAATCGATCAATTGAAAACCACCTACCTCGAACCTCCGTCGACGGAATATGACGTGGCAACGGCGACGACAACGAACTATTTCTCGCACCTTCGTCTTCTCCTTAACCAAACCCGCAACGACCTCTGTCTGAATTTGTTGCGTTTTCTGGGTTTGGTTTCATGATTTGTTGCAAATTTTCAGCTTCAAATTTAATGAATATTCTTGGGTTTATTCACTTATGATAGATTAGGTTAATTGGGGTTTATGGGTCGTGATTTCGCTGTAAATTTCCAGCTTCAAATTCGAGTAATTGTTGATTTATGATGAATTAGGTTAGTGGGGTTTTTGTGTTTTTCTGGGTTTTGGTGGTCATGGTGTTGTCGAAGGAGTACGGAATGAGAGAGGAGGGAAAGAGGAGAGAGGCGGTACGGTGGTGGGTGAAAGAGAGGAGTACCGAATGGTGGTGGGTGAAATAGGAGTGCGGAATAAGAGAGGAGGGAAAGAGGAGAGAGGCGGTAGTGGTGGGTTGTGGACTGGTTTGGCGACGTCGGCATGGTGGCGTCGGCGTGGTGGTGGTTGACGAGAACGGGGCAGGTAACCGTAGTTAAGAAGATGATGATGGTGGCTGGTATGGTGGTGGGTGAAAGGAGGAGTGCGGAATGAGAGATGAAGATGATGATTAGAGTATTAAATAACAAAAAAAAGGGTCAATAGTCAGAGTAAAGTAATGGAGTGATGACGGAATGTCAGCCAAAAGTATTTTGGGAAATAAAAAGGTAAACACAGGGGTACCATATGTAGAAAGTTAATTTGAGGGGTACCTTGTATAATGTGACAAAGTTCGAGGGTACCATGCGAAAAAATCGAAGAAAAATGGTGAAAGAAATGGGTGATGCACCAATGGTTTTTAAGTGTACTAATGAGTCGGCTTTAATCCATGTTTCTGTTCTACCCTTTATTCCTGAGAACTCTATCTTGAGCAAGGGGAATAGTGAATCAATTTTAGAAAAGAGAAATGAAGTGGTTGTGTGTGAAGAATTGGCTGTGTGTGAAAAAAGTCCTAATCCACTCGTGTTAGCCGTGATTCCAGCCACTAGTCAAGTACTTGCTACAACTTCTTTTTCTAAGGATATCGTTTGTTCCAACCCATTCTCTCTTCTTGGTGAGGCCTTGGCTACAGATGTGGTATCCCCTGTTGGTATTCTGGAAGATTATATGTATGACGATGATGAGTTACTTGATGACGAGGATGCATTGGCTGAATGCTCCTTCAACTCTATTAAGTCATCCAGTTCTTTTATCAAGAAAACATGTTACCTTGATGTGAACAATGCCAAGTGCACTACTTCATCCAAAGACTTGGGGTCGTCCAAGAGAAAAATGGAAGATACGGAGGAAGTTGACTCGGCTTCAACTTCTTCTAAACGCCCAAGGGCCTGATGACTTCGGTCTTTTTCGTCTCTCCCTTTCAAATTTATTAATGATAGTATACTATTTTGCGTGGTTGAACGACAAGAACCTGATTTCTAGAGTAACCGTCTGTAAACGTCTAGCATTTTGCCTCTCTTTTTTATCTATTTCCTATTGGCTATTTATTTGGGGAGTAGCCTGGGCTATATCAAGGGAGAGAAGTATCTTTTGTATTACGTTTTATTTATAATTTGGTTTTGTAAGGATGCATCCTGGTAATGCATTTGCTTTACTTGGAGTTCTTCAGATTGTAATATATGGTTTCCCAAGGGAGTTATACTCTATTTGTTGGCCTCATTTCTTCTACTGTGATTTTTTTTTTTGCATAGAAGAGATGTACTGTATTGATTGTGTCCCACGAGTCGTTTCTTATCCAAGAAGTTGGGTCCAGGTGAAATTTTCAAATATGGATCTTTTTTGGGGAGAAAGTTTTGTTGTACCAAATCCCACCATTGTTTTTCATTTGTTGGATATTCCCTCTCCATTCTCTATAGCATTTGTTGGGAACAATCTTTCGTTTCGGGTTGTAATGCGCAGCTGGTGATTTGGTTATACACTTCTAAGTGTTAAAATTCTCCTTAACTCTCCTTTTAATGGTTGTCTGCTTTTAGCAATGCTTACAGACTTTGTTGAGTTTTTAACCATCATCTATGTTCTTGGTGCTGGTTTTGTTATTACCTCCTTTTCTTGAGCAAGTTTGAATTTCAATTTTTTAATTTATATAGAAGGCCTATTGCTCAGTTAGAATAAAATTTAGCTTTAATGATTGTAAGCTTATGATAATAATCCGCTACACAACTCACGTAGCTCATGAAATTTGTTGGATATGATTGTCTTTATCGTTAGTAAATAAAGCATATTGTGACATGGCCATGTCGCTTGTGCATCGTTTCTTCTTAGTATATTTTTCATGAATAGTGCTTAAAGGGATTCGAAGTACTACTCAGTACTCATATCAACAAAGTGCACTTTCTTTTATGGTCATCCAAGCAAAAGAACTCCACGGTTAAGCGTGCTTGACTGTGAGTAGTCTTAGGATGGGTGACCTCCTGTGAAGGTTCGCAGGATGCACATGAGTGAGGATAAAATATGCTATAAAGGACCCTTGTTGATTTGTGGGCCATGTACACAACCTATTGAGCTATCATAGGTAACCGCACCTGACTCAGTTTGGGCCGGGGTGTTACAGCTAATGTTAAGATTAAAATTAAGTTTAAGGAACCCAAGAAGTCTTTCTCCCCCCTCTCTCTCTCTAAAAACACAAAAAAAACCCTAGCTTATTGTTGATACGCCGCCTCCACTAACCACACACTCCCCCTTCTTTCCCTACCCGATCGTCGACGATGGGTCCATTCCATGGCCCCTCTCCGACGATCCTCCACATCTCTCCCCTCGTTTGACCCGTTTTTGATCTCACCCTTTTGGTTATCTGTCTTTCTGTCGATTCTCATGTCGGGTTCCGCTGTTTAGCGGGCTGTTCGTGGTCGCCTCTACAACCATGGGGCTCATATCCCTCCGATTCCCATCCTGTCGCTGAAGACCTTACATGCAATTGGCTGCTAAAGTGTTTAATCATTGTCTGGTTTTATTTCTCACTTGTTTTGCCAACGGTCTAGTGGTCAGTTTGGTACCATTGGTGTCGGGTTGTTTCTAGTCGTGTTTGTCAATGAGCGTAGCTCATCGGATCGGTTAGGGACTGATTGGTGATCCCCCATTTCCTATCGGTCCTTAGTTCTTGCTGTGTTTGTCAATTAGCAATTTAGCATTGCTCATCGTGTCAGTTTTGGGACCAATTGGTGATCCCTCTATTTCCCCCACATATCGGTCATTTGTCCTGTGTGTCTCTTGTGTCTGTGTAGGTTGGTTTTTGCATGTAAGGCGGTGGTCTTGAGAGGATTCGCTTGGAGAAATCGATGTCCTTGTTGGTTTTCTTGGTGCGTGCTAGACTGTGTCGACTTTTTGTATGTGTTTGTTGAGTGTTGCTTTCTTAGGTTGCTGTGAGGTCATGTTGATGGGTCTTCCTTTTTTAGATGTAGCTGGTAGGGGAGGAATCGGTTATTTGGTAGTGTCGTTGGTTGGGTCGGATGCGTTGATTTCCGCTTCTAGTCGATGTTTGGTTTTTGTTTACAGTGTTTAATGTTTTTCCAAATAAAAGATTTCCCTAGTTTTATCTTCTTAGCTTTAGTTGTGTCAATAAGAAAGTTCGTAACTTTACATTCGGTGTGTGTTGTGTCCATCTCGCTCCCTACTACTGAGTTGGTTTTGGTTTGGGGGCTAATCATGTGGCTTTTTCTTTTGATCCCTATCTTCATACTCATTTTTCTTGGCTACAAGTTTCTTGTTGTAGGGATTGTTTTCCAAAGTGTATCTCCCCTAGAGGTGGGCTTTCACGGTCTACATTTTGTCTTTCTTTTCTACGTCCTTGTGGCGTAAGTGCACTTTGTTCACTATTGATGGGTCAAGGATCTTGTGGGTTTCGAAATAATCTGTATCATAGCCAAGGGGATGAATCTCCGAGGCATATCTTTGTGTGTTATTGCAGGCCGGTATTTATCCGAAGCTCAATTGATTAAGATGAGTAATGATTGGTTTGATCTCTTGGCCACCTATGATCGACACTTCAAGAACAAAAATGTTGGAGTTGATTCCCATATTGAGCCGTTCGTTCACCATCAACACACTTATATTACCCGATGTAGTTACTTAGTTGCTTTAGATTATGGTACTACTAAAATAAGTCCATTTGACCAAACGAGTCAAATGTCATATGTATAAAAACCCTTTATTTACCGGTGTAAAAAAAAAAACAAAATTAGAATTATACAATTTCTCATTATAGACCGTATTTTCAAAAAGATTGTTCACAATTAGAGTTATTAAATGGTGCGAGCCGCATTGGCCCCGTGGGCTAGTGTTTTCTAACCCGGTCAGCTTGTAGGCTAGCCCATCCCAACACGCCCTTCTAACCGGGCTAAGCCAGTCAGTTCGTTAAAAATAGAAAAAAAAACACTATATGGGTCGAATTCGGGTCCGTGCCGGACAATATGGAGCCTAACACCCCTCTTTTTTAATGTCGGGCTTGAGTCGCAAATCGACAGCCAACCTAGCCCAGCCCGCATTGACCTGGCCCAATGTCTTACCCAACTCACAATAAAGGATGTGAGAGGTCTTTTAGAAAATACCGTCACAGACTCACAGGCGAGATTTAATGTCGGATTTGAGATTAAACCTCGGGTTTTATAATGGATTGGGCATCACAAATTCTTATTTCAGACCTTACAATCCGTCTGAAATAATAAGACGGGTCAAACCAACCCGTATTACTACAAACAAATCAAACAACTTGACAAGTGGGGTAGACAATGCATTTAATGAATCGTATTTTCTTTGCCATTTTGTCTAATATTATAATAATACTTAGTACACTCTCATTAATTGCTTCTTTACAAACTCACATCAAACACTCATTTCTTTCTCTATTACATACGCTGACTTCACCATTTTATTTTCATCAAACACTCAATTCTTCTAACACTCAGTTCAATTTTTCATCTTCTTATTGTTCATGTTCCACTTTCTTGTTCTTCATATATGACGATCTCCGTCTTCAAAAAACCGTCATAGTTTCCTTTTCCATTAATTTAATTTATAACTGAAAAAAAAAAGAGATCAAACTCACATAATGCCGCTGGAGATAATTTGGGTGAGATTATCCCCGTAGAGAATGAACTTGAAGACGTTGTTCAAGCGGGCTCTCATCGGATAATCGGATATTTTATTATCTTTATAACTTACAGTTTTTGATTGATATTTTAATTTTATTTTGCATGACTTGTTCTAGGATTGATTTTGTTGGGAATAAATTTGTAAATATATTTCTCTTATTTGAATCAGTTTCACGTCCCTTATTCTAGCAATACAGTGATTTTTTGATTATATGCAAGTTATACTTAATATGTAACCATTTCATATTGTAATCTTTACATAGTTTTGTCAATCTTAGTTGCTCTGTTTATAAGATTTTTACTTGTAAATATGTATAGTTATAAATTTGTAACATATTACTTTTTTTGTACTTGTTGACAGAACTGTTCACTATGTAACCATTTAAGCAACATAATCAATAGCATCACTCAAGTAACTTGTATTCACAAATAGTTACATATATACATTCATTAAATGTATGTATAGTTGTCCAATATGTTACCGTTTAAACAACATTTTTATCAATTTTACACTCATTAAAATGGTAGGAAATTACATTTTTGAACTTGTTGAAAGAATTGTTCAATATGTAACCATTAAAGGAATACAATGATTAAAATACATTCAAGTAACATATAATCCACAAATGATTACATATATACAATCATTACATGTATGTATAGTTGTCCAGTATGTCGTCATTTAAACAACATTGGTATAAATTTTGCAACCATTAAAATGGTGACATATTACACTTTTATGCATGTTTGACATAATTGTTAAATATGTAACCATTTCTACACTTTAAATCAAATTTGCTTTCATCTGATTATTTACAACCTTCAAATTGGTGTTCGTCGACATCATCTTCACCTTCAAATTATTCGTCGACATCATCTTCGCCTTTGTTAATCACATTTGGCTCTCGTCCATCCTCTACAAAAAACAAAGAAATCAACAATCCTAAAAAATCAAACAACAAACCAAGAAAATCAAACCTAGAAAATCAAACAACAAACACAAATTTACCTAAACCTCAAAATACACCTCAAAATACATATTCAGTATAGAGTATGTCTCATTTACAGTATAACATGTCACTATTTACGTTTTAATAATTAACCACTTTAAAAAACTTGATTAATGAAAACAAATTCGTTAAACAAGAAAATAAAAATCTACTTATTGCATATGTTACCATTTAAGGCACATTATGTTAACACTTCAATATATCATGTTATCATTTATGTTTCCATTGCAATCATCTATTAACATGTTACCATTGTCACTGTCACAAGTGTCCATTTCAGTATGTAGCATATGTTAACATATTTAAATCACTAATGATTAACCTAAAATAATATAATAAATATGTTGCCATTTAGTTAATCAATATGTTCCCAATTATCAGTTTCAATATTAGATTTAAACAATATGTTCACCTAATTGTACAATATGTTACCAATATTTATAATATAAAAGTATATCAATAAAAATCAACAAGGTGAAGACATATTGAACATAAATGATAACATTATCATGATAATGGTTAAATCGTCATGATAATGATAACTACATATAAATCAATTCAATAAAATCTACAAAGTCATTACAAAAAATGGTTTCATAATCAACATTAATGGTAACTTATATCATGCACAAAAAATATTAGCATAAGTAATCATGTTGTCATATTGAACAAAAATGGTAACATAGTTCGCTACAAAATAAGTAATCTTTAATTAAAAACTTCCAAATTAAATTTTTACTTGTAAATGGTAGCATATAACATTAATTAAATTATTTTTCAAATAACGAGACTACTTTTTTATCTTGAACATTTACATGTGAGATCTTCATCTTCTTCTTGGATGGTGCTTTTCACTATTATTAGAAAAATGTAGAAGTTTATTAGACGGTTTTGGTAGATGATTTTGTAGAATATTAAAGTTTTGCTTATGATCATGTGAATGGATTATTTTGGTAGATGATTTTTTTATTTTCCAGAGTGAGGAGGGAGAAGTGAAAGAGGGAGAGAGAAATGAAAAAGGGAGAAATTATGGGAAATGTTGAGTGTGGCAGGTTAAAGTTTGAAAAAATGAATAGTGTGTCTCTTAGTAGATTTGCATGCCTACTATAAGAAGCCCCACACCTATATTAATATTTAATGCCAACTGTCAACCCATTTGCCTATTACTTAGCCCATATTTACAATTTGGTATCAAAATGACCCGTCTTATTAATGAAACGGATAGTGTTGGTCTTAAGTAAGACAAATTGATTTGGCATACCTTAAGCACCCACAATAATTTTTTGTCTAACCTAAGTCCTTAGGTCGAAAATTTCCTTTTTTTTAATAATATTTTCAAAATTCTCATAGACTCAAACACATTCTAAACCCTCAAAATAACCCAAAAAATTAAGTTTGGTAAAATTTATAGCTCGTATGTCCTTTATCTCTTTGGAAATTTCTCCACTTTTTATTTTTCTCTTTGTAGTTAATCTAAAGTCTGGCTTAATTTTACGTAACCTTTTTTTGTTATTGCAAAAGCTTTATTCTTTGACTAAAATATTTCATACTGGTTTTTGAGGAGGAATTCAACTTACTCCATGTAAAAAGCTCTCAACTTATTCTACCAATAATTTCTCACAAAATTTTCAATCAAAAAGCTTCTTACTTTAATTTTGTTCATGTTCTTATTTTTCAATTTTGTAAATATTTATTTTAAAGCTTTTTACTTTGATTTTTTACCTTGAAAGTGTCTCCATGTAAAAGCTCCAATTTTTATACCGATTACTAACAATAAATTCAATTTATTTTTTCCAGAAAATGGAAAGAGGAGAGAAGCGTACTTTTGATCAAATCGAAAAGTCTTCGGCTGTTGTATATGAATTATGTACTCTCCTAATCTCCTTAATCCATTTAATCACCAAATTTTAAGTATGGTTTTGCTTTTGTATGGTTTACTTAAAATTAATTAATAATACAACGATTTACAGTTGAAAACGAGATTAATTATCTCCAAAAATCTGCTGAGGAACATCCCATGTTCAATGGTATTGATAAATTCGATCTCAAGACCAAGACTACTACACTAAAGGCAACGCCTTTTGTTGTTTCTTTGGTTTCTTTTACCGGTAACAAAATTAAAATCTTTAATATTTGGTATATTTGTACCATTATTTTGGTTGACAAATTTTTTTAACTCCGATGACCTTTTGTTTAGGTGAAGAAGTTGTATCGCAAGGTTGCGGTGCTATTATCGAAAGCAAGGGTAGTTACCGTAGTGACTTCTCTAAATCTTCTCCAAAAGCCATCCGATTCCGAAGCCGTATATGGTGAAAATACCTTGGCGGAAAATTTAAAGGTAAACCGGTTTATTACTCGTGTTACACTAAAACTTAGAAGAGACGGTCTCTCACTAAATTATTGAGAGACCAATCTTTCGTACCATTTTATTTGTATTTCGTACCCCTTTTATTGTTGATCGTGACATAGTAATTTCGTACCTATTTACATAATAAATGTACCCATTTTATTATTAATCATGATTTGTACCTATTTTATTACCTTTAGTACCACTTTTTCTTAAAATTATACAATGGTCTCTCAATAAACCTTATTAAGAGACCGTCTTTCAAGAGACCTACTCCTAGTGTTAATGGGTGTGTATTTAGAAGTTGTAGAACCAAACCGTTTTAGATATCATTTCTTATTTACGTGCAGCAACCATAAATCCCATCTTGCGCGCGCTAATTGTCTGTTTTAATTGTTTTTATAGATTGTTGTCCATGCATATGATGACAAATCGTATCTGGGAGAAGTTTTCTGCTATGATTTCTACTTCAACCTGCTGATTATCAAGTTTAAGTCAGATAACTCGTTTCCATCCACAAAATTCATGATGATTGATGATGATGATTCTTGTATAGAGAAAGGAGCTTCATCACGCCATCATTCCTCGAAAGCTAAATTTGTAGATAGCGTGATTGTCTTGGGTAAATATTTCAATGAGCCATTCAATTTCATGGCTACCGCGGGAAACCTAAGGTATATGCAAATATAAAGCTTAATTTTCATTGATAACAATTAGCAATATTTATACAACACGTAGAGTACGGAGAATACAATTGACTTAGCACATCTAGCCGTAGTACAAGTAGAGCAAATACAATAACTAAAAGATATGATAAAAATATATTTACATAATATTATGATGTAATATTCTTATCAATATACTCAATTCCCTACTTGTTTGATTTGATTTCAGTTTGCAGCGGTTTGATAGTGAGGAATATGATTGTAATGAGTTGTTGACAATTAGTTGTCATTTTAATCAGGTATAATTTTTTTTCTATCCCTAATTTTCTACTTCGTCTTAGTTGATTGCAAAGTTTCAAACAGTGACTTACAATTTCTTTCTTACAGTTTTTTTTCATAAAAGTGTGGGGACGGAGCCCCGATAATCAGCTGCTCTGGAGAAATGATTGGAATAACATTTTATCATCTTGGTCGTTCTTCTCCTATCTTACCAATAAATGTTATTCATAGGTGGTGGTGTCATTTCAAGAGCTGCGGTTATTATTTGTTTGCCATTACACTTAAACAACTTTCATTTAGACTTCAAGTTTTATGACGACATATATGACAAACTGATATTATCTATATGACAGGGAGTTTCAACACCCATAGTATGGTTTTGAACTTTTGATGGTAGAAACTTGCATTTAGCTATACTAGTCACCCTTGAGAAGTTTATCAAGTCTTTTCCAGACATTTCCAATGGTGTCCTTGTTGAAAAGGTAATTCGTGTCTCATTTCTTAATTTGTGGCATACTATATAAGTTCTTGTGTTTGAAGTGTTGCATATTCATGCATTTGCGCTCTAGATAAAGTTTTTAGTGTCCATGTTCAAACTCTGATGTCAAGTATCCAATGCGGGTTAAGTGTGCTGAAGCTTAGGTTAGAATAACTATAGTGGTATTGCATTGTTTAGTCTAGAAAGTAATGTGGGATAAAGTGTTCTTGTGTCCAAAATTATCTTGCAAGTAAAAATCTTTCAATGTGTCAGGAGGGGTTAACTTTGATTGGCGGCTGTAGTTTTAGACTTCAATGTTGTATTCTGTTAGCTTAGCTTTCTGGCTGCTAGATTATTATGTACATGAACTATGAATATGAACCGTGCAATGTGACTACTTTGTCTAATGTAAATATATGATACTGTCACATGATAAGTTCTCAATAAATGGGACTTTTGTTTCTTGACAACAAAGCTTCTTCATCTGTTTTTTCACCAGATGTGGCACCATGCTACGGTGGCCATGGTTTTAACTCCTCATGATACGGTGTCCGGATCTCTGAGTTGTGGAATCAACACTGTTTGTTATTTCATATTGTGTTTCACATTGTTTGGATGACGTGTTCAATTTTTTTGATGAAACTTGGGGTATTGATGTATTTGTTTCATTCTCAGTTGGTATTATGCATTGGCTTTCATGTTTCCTTTCCTTTTCCAGTTTATTATAATTGATTGGTAAGAACTTTCTCAAGAATGTGGATATTAATAGTAAGCAACAACAAATCTGTTTGGCAAATAAAATCAAGCTGAACGTTGGTCTCTCCCATTTTGTGCTTACTACCATAGCACGAGGTGAGGGGTTAACCATTTAAGTTGTGCTTTCGAGTTTTCAATTAGAATGTTACTCAATGTCTTACAGAATGTTATTCAATGTCTTATCACTTATGCGCTCGCCCTAGCGTATTGTAAGACTTACAATCTTACTCAAAACCTTCTCTATTTGAATCCTACTTTTATGCAACATGAACTTTTGTCTGAATCTTCGGGCGAATTTTGATATTTTCCCTAACTTGTAGGTTTTCAATGGATACTGTGCTGAAACAGCAGGATTGCGGGTAAATGATGTCATCTATAAATGCGATGGCGAACTAGTTAAAGGTTTCTTTGAGATTTGTTTGAAATGGTTAATTTTGTATTAATTTTCTTAATTAAAACTTTGATGATAGACGTGATCATTCTTTGTTTCTCTTTCCGTAATAGTTGTGGGATCTCATATGGGACAAACTTGGGAAAGTTGTTGAATTTTAAGTGGCCCGACTTGAGCTCAAAACCGTTGTGAGCATTAGGATGCTGGTTAGTGAAGCCTCAGCCGACGAATCAATTGAGTATGTTTCAAGCGCCGTATTTAATTTGTCATTTGCAATGTTCATCATATTTGTGCATCATCTAAATTCAAAACATTGTGTGTATATTATGCTTAACTAAAGGATATTTTGAATTGTCTGTTTTGTTAGTTGGCCTATATATAATTATCTTTGATGAAGATTGTTGATTATGGATGAAGATTTTAGAGTTTTTGGGTAAGTAATCAAACAATATCTCACTGTATTTTTTTTTTTTTTTGGTTAAGCGAGATGAGAAGGAACATGGTATAATGCACATTTTGACATGCAAGAATAAGATGACTTCTAACTTTATTTTCTAGATTATCAATTCTATTTTGAGATTCGTGTAATGTTAATAGAGAATTTGAACAAACTTCTGGCCATGGGTCTAGGCATTTGCTACTTGCTACATTGCTATGTATTTATGTTGCATTCAAAACACCTCTATCCCGTAATTTTAGTCAATGTCTTAAAATCTTTGTTTTTGATTATGATTTTCAATAGACTTTTACAATGTTTGTGTCATTCTGAGATATAGACACGAGCAACCGTTTTTACCGACATTACAAATGCAAGTTAGCTAGCTGGCCAAATGAATCAGAAAAAGCTTTCAGGATAAAGAGGATACGGCTTTGACATTTAAGACAAGTTATCAATTCGGAACTCTAAGCTCACCCCGAAACCTTGAGACCTCAGTTTGTTACATAAATTGTATAAGACGGTCTTATCTGTGTTTTTGGTTAGTAAGCTAGCAGTACTGCATTTGGTGTCCAGGCTCCTGACTCCTGAGTCAAGAAAAACCTGAGAGATGCCTTCGCAAGCAATATACAGCCTTTGAAGTTGCATGATTTTTCAGCTGAATCGCTACATAGCAGAAGGTAAATAAAAACTACGTCAAGTTCGTATATTGACAAGATAAATTCCATAACTTCCCACGTACAATCTTCATAACAAAGTACAGACTACAGAGTACTATCTAATTCAGCAGTTAATCGAGATTTCAAAGGTATTATTCGATACAAAGGGTACAATCCCGAATTAGCCTGAAAGCCAGCCTGTTTTACCCGGCATACATCCGGTTTGGACCAACAAAAACCGTCTTTGAACTTAACTAGAGTACTTGAGACAACTTTCTTACAATTTAACCAGATTGCTTGGGACTGCTGGTTCGAGGAGCCTGCAAGCCTCGGCTAGCAGCTCTAGAGTACGGTAGAGGCAGAGCCTTTGTAGGGTAATCTTTGGATGAAACGCCACCAGTAATCGCCTTCAGTTGCTCCAATAGTTGGCGTGATTCCCTAAGCTCGCCTTCTGCACTACGTCCATGGCCCTCCCAAGCATCCACTGCCTTCTGCTGGAACTCTATTGCAAGAGGATAGCTGTCATTGAATAAACAAGCTTTTAAGTGTACAGATTTAGGGGAAGCACAAACTGGTTCCGTACTATCTCAAATCTCAACATAAGTAGCCAAAACTAAATCTGACATGTAACATTTATTCACATTGCCAACACGAGAAGAATTGGTTTTCAGATATTCAAGTCCAGTTTGATAGTTTTATGCCACTCTTTCTCTTAGATAATGGAAGGGTATATTGAGAATATTACGTAGTATATTCCTCGTATCTTCTAATTATCTTATTAGTATATAGTTAACATATACATTAGTGTATAATATATTAGCTTGATCTTGTTTCCTATTCTTTGGCCTTGTATTACGGCAACTATAATGTTCTAGGTTAGCCTTTCATTCTCACTGTAATAGTATATATACCTAGGCTTGTACACTTTATTAACTAGTATGGGTGCCCGGCTTCGCCCGGGCTACCTCTGCTTACTATTATTTTTTTTCATTAAATAAAATTACTTAAAGTTGCATAACCCATAAATTTATCATTAATATATTTTTCTATGATATATCCTAAAATTACGATGAAATAAATTTTGAGACAAATTCACTACTCCTGCTATTAATATTTTATTCTTATTAGTGAAATAATAGTAATAACATTCCACTACTTGCCCGTAATCATTGTTACTTTCACTACTCTTGCCGTAATTATTATTACTGCCACTACTGCTGCATTAATATGATAATTTCACTACTCCCGCCGTAACTATTCTGGTTACTTACACTATTGTCGCATTAATATTGATTATTTTACTACTCATGTTGTTGTTTCTACCACTTTCACTAATGTCGCGCTGATAATATTGTTACTTTTAGTATTCAAATGAGTGATTACTATCATATTACTGACGAAATTACTTTTACTACTTAGGCCGGCATGCAATTTTAAAAGGTTATATATTTATATAAATATATTACATATATGCATTAAATCAAATCGAAAGAATTATGCAATATTATATATTATGGAATCTAACTTGAATTATTTATAACCTACTTATATTATATTTTTTATGTTAAATAATTAATACATCTAATAAACTATAAAGTTTAATAAAATTGCATAAATTTTATATTTAATATATAATTTTATGATGATAATAATTAATACCATAAGTGTGCATATTTATACTAATTAATTATTTTATTTTAAGGAAATTGACCATCTTCTAGTCTTCTATAAATATTTAGGAAAATTACCAAGCATCTTATTTCTTTTAGTCTCCTTGAAATTGACCATCTTAATTAATTATTTTATTTTAAGGAAATTTACCATATTAATTAATTATTTTATTTTAAGGAAATTGATCATGTTTTAGTCTCTTACAAATGTTTAGGAAAATTACCAAGCTTCTATATAATTTAATTTTAACCCAAATTATATAATATTTGCATTGAGATCCCTTAATCGGGTCCATCACACAGTGCTAGTAATTTAAAAGTATATAGTATAATTAATTTGTATAACTTTCTTTAATTACATTGAAGTACCTTGGTTTCTGGATTTAATATATAGTATTGATTGATTATGCAATTCTAATGATATTCAGGGTATGCCCCTTAAGGCCTTAAATACCTTAAGAACCCTGAGGGACACTGCTCGTACAGCAATTAGTACCCTAAGGGACATACAATACTAAATCAAAATCTTAGATAATGGAAGGGTATGCCCCTTAAATACCTTAATATAGTTTGAAAATATTTCCTCCGTTTCATTGAATTGTTTACGTTTGTTTTTTGCGCACTATTGATGAGTGAGAAGAATCTTCAATACAAATAAAAGATAGTCATGCGAGTTCTTGTTTAAATTGCTTTACCGAGTGTATTATAAATATCAATTTTTAATGATATGTAACTAAAGATATGAATAAAATAAAACAAGCATTGTGTTTGAATCCAATCTTTCGTTTGTTGAAAGGATTTTATGTCTTGTAGGAGGAAGATGAAGCCCTCCAACTATTTGTTTTTTTCTTATAATACGGATATAGGTATTGAACTATTGATTAGTTATACATGCGGCTTTGTTAGCCAATCTCGCTCGAGGTTGTATTCAGCTTAACAGTGATAATGATCTTGTATAGTTTAATTAAAAATCTTAGTGATGATTTTATTGTGGTGGTGTGCTGTTTATGGTCTTCCACCACCTTTGCTTGTGGTGTCGCCAGTCGCCACTGCTAATTGTCTCCTCAGACGCTTATCTACTGCCCCATGAGACATTATTATTGAGCAAGGATTCTATCCCTTTTTTCCTCTCAATAAGTTTATTTGGGTCTTCTCTTAGACTGACCATTCTGATTTGAAACGCTAAAACGGTTTTGACACCATTTTTTAAGTTTATTTGTGTTATTTTTTTATCTTCCACATTACCCTCCATTATTTTCATTGTTCACCGAATCAATGGAATTTAAAAATAATAATTTAGGTGTCTTAAAAAAAACCACAAAGTTTCGTATGGATTTGTGGTATGATTTACCATCGGCCTATTCGACTCGCTGGTCACCCGATCAATTAGCCAACATCAATAATTATTCGACTCCGTACTTACGTTTGAAATATTACGGTCAAGATACTTAAGGCTTGAAATATTATGGTCAAGATACACAAAGCTCAAACGGTAAGCCCTTTCAAAACCCTAAAATTTGGGACCTTATACTGTAAGACTAAAAACCCTAAACTTTACCATCTACTTCTCCAGTTAAACCCAACAACTTCCTTTGGAAAGGTTATAACTTTCTGAAACTTCCTCTAAAATTCCTTTAGGGGGTGTTTGGTTCGCGCGTGGGTATGGGTTTGGAATCAGGAATCATACCCGGGTGGTAAGGGTTTGGAACTTGATTCCCCATACCATGTGTTTGTTTCAATTTTGGGTGGAATGAGATCGAACTTCATGAAAGTTGAAAAATCTAAAATACAACATTAAAAATATTTATTTTTGATACTAAAAAATCATGAAAATGAAGAGTTGATTAAATAAATGAAAAAAAAAATCATTTAAAATGTACCATTTAAGTTTTTTTCATGTTTTTTGGTTTTTTTACTTGATACCCATGGGTATCAATCTCATACCCACCTCCCTCCTTGGGTATGAGAAACCCATACCTCATGGGTTTGAGGTATAGGTATGAAACCTCTATTTTTGCCAAACAAACACTTGGTATGGGTTTGGCTCATTCCAAACCCATACCTCATACCTTTATGAGTTGAACCAAACACCCCCTTATTTTTCAACAAGTAATCAAATTTTTCACTTCAATTTAATTATTATAGCAAAGAATCCAACTTTCTCCACTTCTTAATTTTATTTACTTATATTTTATTAGCTGGCTTAATTTGACCTGAATAACAAGTTTCTTATCTACAACAAATTTAATCATGGAGTTGAATATTTACACCTTTTTTTTTTTTTGTGTGTGTGTTTTGTTTTGTATATATTTTTGTAAAGTTGAATTTGGTTAATGATTTCACTTCTCTTGGAATTGATTGAAACCCAGAATTTTTATTAACTTAATTTCACTTATTGAGTTATTTCTAATAAAATTTTCAACTATTAATTCTAAAGCTTCTTACTTTGAACCAAAATTTTCAAGTTTTAATTTTGTATAGTTCAAAAGCTTCTTACTTTGATTCTACCTTGATTCAAAATTTTACCTACTGTTTTTGCGCTCGCAGAAGATGGAGAGAGGAGAGAAGCGGAGTTTCGATAGGATGGAGGATCCTCCAGTAGAAGTATATGAATATTGTAAGTTTACTACAATTTATTTTGCGACAAGTAAATCATTTGCGTTTTCTAATTTACAGTACCTGAAATTCTAATGTTTGTTTTAATTGTGCAGCCGAAATCGAGCTTCGAAATCTAGAAGCTGCTGCTGATGATCGACCTCCGTTTTACGGGATGGCAGAATTGGATTACAACACAAAAGTCTCCGCCATAAAAGCGTCTTCTTTTGTTGTTTCGCTCGTCTCGTTTTCCGGTATGGTCTTAATCTTGGAATTTTTTATTTCGCTCGTCTCGTTTTGGTCTTTTGTCTTGAAATTTTTTATTAGATACGATGTGAAAATAAATAAATGGAATTATTACGGTAATGGACGTCTTTAGGATTTTTGGGTCTAAAAAGATTAGAAATATAGGTAACAGGCGTCAAAGTTGAATGCTTGATGAATATAACAGTAGTGTTCTTCAGTCCCAATCATTTGGTGGTTATCTTTTATATTTTTTGTGTGGAGTATTTTATTTTAATCAAAAGTAAATAAATAATTGAGACGGAGGGGCAAATAATTGTGACGGGGGAGTAATTACATAGGAGATTGTTATAACAGAAGCAAGAAAGAACTGATAAAAACAATAAAGAAACAAACGCACAGATTTACGTGGTTCACTAACGGTGTGTTAGCTACGTCCACAGGGCAGAAGGAAGAGAGTTTTATTGATATGTGAGGAGTTTTCAGATTTCAGATTCAGACGGTATGATAAACATAACTGCTAGGTAGAGGCTTAGAGAGTTTATATAATACTCTCTAAGACCTAATACAGAATGACCTAATAAAGGCCCAAGACAGACCCCTGCATAGTTATTCGAAGCGGCGGTTAACAAAATCAAGGCACAAACCCAACAAATCTCCACCTTGACTTGAATTCTCTCACAAACAGACAGATGTACCAGATGCATTCCCATAAATGCCAGATGTACCAGAAAGCTCTTCTCCCTTCCCCCTCTCGATATTGCCCCCAAGAGGGCAATTACAGATCATGAGATATTTAGCAAGTCCAAACAATGTTGGAACTTGTTATGCGGAACTGGCTTAGTGAACATGTCGGTGGGTTATCGCAGTACCCACTTTGTTCACCTTAATCCTCTTCTCATTTCTCAGAAAGTGATATCTCACATCTATATGCTTAGTCCTCTCATGATGGACTTGATCTTTAGCCAAGCATATTGCACTAAGACATCCTGAGAATACAATAGCTTGCTCGATGTAGACCCAAATCACTCGACCAGTCCTTTTAACCGATTCCCTCTTTAGTCTGCTGCGGTCAACGCCATATACTCGCTTGAGTAGTAGACAAAGTAATCGTAGGCCGCAATGTAGCCTTCCAATCGACGATCGAACCACCAAGAGTGAAAACATAACCGAGTCATTGATCGTCTGCTGTCAACATCTCGCATAATCGAACGAGTACACGACACAAGGCACTCTCTATCACCTCCATAAATGAGACCAACATCAGATGTACCCTTAAGGTACCGAAAAATTCTCTTCACTGACTTGCCAATGCTCTTTACCTGGATCACCCATAAACCGGCTCATCACACTGATCGATTGTGCTAAATCAGGTCTAGTGCGGACCATAGCATACATCAAACTACCCACTTTGCACTAGAGTACGGAACTCGGGACATGTACCCCCTTTCTTGGTGACTTGGGTGAGAAAGCAATGACAGATGATGTGCATTCGATGCACTAGGAGTATCTATGGATTTAGCAAAGAGACATGCCAAACCTTGCTAGCACCTTTCGAATATAGCCTTTCGAGATAAGAAAAGCTTATTCTTTCTCCTATCCCCGTAGATCTCCATTCCCTTAATTTTTTCTTTTCGCACCCAAATCTTTCATCTCAAATTCAAGACCGAGAAGACCCTTCAATTTCGAACATCGACTTGCTCTCTGCAGCCTATCAACATATCGTCTACATATAGGATCGGATAAATGAAAGACTCATTCTTTGACTTGTTGTAATAAACACAACAATCATACGGACTCCTAGTGTAGCCAATCTCCAACATGTAGTTGTCAAACCTTTTATACCACTGCCTCGGAGACTGTTTTAGCCCATATAAGGACTTCTTGACTTTGCAAACATAGTCTTCTTTACCCGGAAACTGGAAATCGTCTGGTGAGTCATGTATATCTCTTCTTCCAACTCTCCATGTAGGAAAGTTGTCTTCACATCTAGCTGTTCGAGTTCTAAATCCTGATGTGCAACTATTGCTAGCAACACTCTGATGGAAGTATGTCGACCAGCGCAAAAAAAAAATTCCATTGTAGTCTACTCCCTCTTTCGATTGAACCCACGAGCTACCAATCGAGCTTTATACCTTATACCCTCGGCTAGTCTCTCCCTCTTTCTTCTTGAAGACCCATTTACAAGTAACAATCTTTCTCCCTTGAGGCTTCTTAGATAATTCCCTGTGTCCGATTCTTTTGAAGGGACTCCATCTCATCTCCCATGGCAAAGAAGCCATTGGGCGATTTAGAACATGTTCTTCGCTTCTTTGAAAGTGGATGGCTCATGTAAGTCGGGATCCACCTCCTCAAAGAACTTTGAAGTGCATAACCCACCATATCTTCAAAACCAAGTCTATTCGGAGGCTTCCCAAAATTAGGCCTGATTGACCGTTCACGGGCCAAACTCTCCGATTCGAATCGGTAATGAAGAATATGATGGAACAGATTCGGATTCGGACTGTAGTGGTTGATCTTCTTCCTGTGGTACACTCTCATCAAGAGTGTCTTGCTGCTCCACCTGTTTATCAACACTACTACTACTATCTGACAACATATAAGACTTCACAGTAGGGTTAACCATATAATTTTCATCAAAGACAACATTTCTACTCAAAATAACCCTACCCTCAGATGGAGACCAGATACGGTATCCCTTGACACCATCCCCATAGCCCACGAATACTCCATTTTTAGCTCGTGGCTCAAGCTTACCTTCACTAACATGATAATAAGCAGTACTACCAAAAGCCCTTAAAATAGAATAGTCAGCAGACTTACCAGACCACACCTCAAATGGAGTTTTGAGATTCAGACTCGTGTGAGGTCCCCGATTTATCAGATAGCATGCTGTACTAACTGCTAGGTAGAGGCTTAGAGAGTTTATATAATACTCTCTAAGACCTAATACAGAATGACCTAATAAAGGCCCAAGACAGACCTAGCCCAATAACAGATACGGAGATTAAGTTAGGCTATACAATCATAATGAAGTAAATCATGATTCATGATATTCATTGCCTAATCATTGTCATTCTTAATACAAAAGGAAGCAACTCTTCATCTTTGTCTTGATGTTTCATGGGCTGGAGTCGTGGATAATGTATGAGGTTGACAATTTCAGATACAAGTTCAGTTTCAGTATTGCGTCAAAAAATTTAATTTAATTTTGCCATACAGAGTTAGAACCGGAGATTATGAAAAGGCATGGATATTGGTGAGAAAGACAAACATAATATTACTTATGTGATTAAAATACTTGCTTCAATAAGGGTATTCTTAATGTCCATTTATAATCACTGATAAGTAACGGCAATTATATCGGCATATATGAATAATATTGTATTGAATATTGTATTATTTTATACACTTTTCGGTATTTTAATTTTTTTTTAATGTTTGAAAAGGTGCATCGGTCTTGAATCAAAGTTGTGGGGCAATAATTGAAAGTGAGGGTAATATGAATACTGTGATTACTTCTCTTAATTTAATAAGAAAGTCCGAAGCCGAAGGTGCCAAGTATGTTGAAGATAATTTGTTTGAGAATTCAAAGGTTTCAAGATTTTGTTAATTGTATTGTCAATATATATTTTAGGCGAATTTAATGAAAATAATCCAACCTTTATATTATCTTCCCTAAATTTGATATAATCCTTTTTATTTGTCTTATGTAAATGACCCAAAAAAACAAAAATTTTGGTAATTATTAAGTCATGTCGGAACTGCTCAAGTTTTCATTTTGATAACCATTGGGTAATCTTTGTAAGACAAATAAAAAGTTTGGATTATTTTATTGAATTTAGAAGGTTGGATTATTTATGAGCGATATAACAAAGTTTCAGTTATTTTCATTAAATTTGCCTTTGTTTTATTATGTTTAGTGCTTAAATTGTTTTGAGTTGTTGTTTGGTAGGTTATCATTCATGCTGATGATGATAATTGCTACTTGGGAGAGATATGTTTCTTTGATTTCTTTTACAATATACTTGTTTTGAGATTCAAGTCAAGATCATATTTTCAACCTGCAAAGTTGTCAATGATAGACGACGCTACTGCTTTAGATAGAGATGCTCCATTACGTCGTCATTCAATTAAGACCAAAAGTGGTGATAGTGTTATTGTACTCGGCCGTTATTTTTATGAGCCGTATGATTACATGGGAGTCCCGGGTGTCTTAAGGTACAATTAGTTTAGAAAATTTGTTATCTTTCTTAAACTTAGTGTTTTCAAAGGATTTATATTTCTTATGTGTAATTATAGTTTGGAGCGTTTTATGCCTGATGAATATGATTGCAATGAACTTTTGACGATAAAATGCCGCTATACTCGGGTATCAATTTATTTATTATTTTCTATTTTCTTTCTTATTTACACTTGATGATTTTCTAAATCGATAAGGCTAACACGTTTATTGTTTGTCTTTTGATAGTGTGGGGATGGAGCTCCTGTGATAAGCACCTCCGGAGGCTTAGTTGGCATGACGTTCTATGACTTGGGTTCCGGAAGCCGACCTCTCTTGCCTATCAACATTCTTGCTAGGTTGTTGGAGCATTATAAGAAATATGGGTACGAATTACGATTTTTTCAATTTTTCGTATTTTTTTTTTTGCATTTCACTACTAGTAACCTAGCTTATAGCTACACTTTAATATGGGTACGCGCTATATGTTATGATTTTGCTTCAAATTGTTGCTTCTTAATCAGTATACTGGGATATTAGGGCATTCAATAACAAGTAAATAATCAACCACACGTGTTTATATTTGTTAGAAGAATCGAGTAAAGGGTAACATAAGGACCTGAACTATGGATTTTTTTCAGTTAAGGACACGAACTTTCAGAGTTTCCAGTCAAGGGACTCTCATCTAATAGACTAATACCGTTAACTATTTCACTACTCCACTGACTTCTCTATTTCATTATTCATCAATCCATCATGAACTTACGGAAGCCAGTTATTGTCTTACTCCAAATCAATTCCTTGTAAGTTTTGATAATCATGAGTTCATCTTACCTTTCATATCAAGTATTTTTTTGTCAATAATTACATTAACATAGTAATATCATTAATTGAAAATTTACCATTGGTTACATTAGCAATTGCAGTACATGAGCACATTCCAAAATAGTACTTGATACAAGTCGTTCTGGATATAATAGCAATTTTATTATATGAAGCTTTTAAAACTATTAATCGTCTAGCGTCGGTTTTGTATAATTGTAGAAGAGTGAATCTACGGTAATTATTTTGGGTACATTATAATTTTATTAGGAAATAAGAATAGTAGGCCATTATGACAGCCTTGCTCGTATTAAGATATCTCATATTTGATTTCTCCAATTCCGATACATCTAAGACGACACGAGACGTACACTACAAAATTCAGTAGCTACAGCTACAGCAAAATTCCGTCGCAAAGAGTAATTCCGTAGCAAAGAGGCCCTTTGTGACCGAATATGCGACTACACAAGTTTATCGCAAGAAATTGTCACCAATGCATTACAATACGTATTAGTAGATATTTGCATATTGGTGGCTTTTTGATAGCTTTTCTGTAGTTTTATGAAGAAGATTAGCAATGGTGTATGTATGAACTATGAAGTGGGCACTCATGATTTTGTGCATTAGGGGTAGTGGCATATATATTCTGTATCTTGAACCATGTTGAATGACGAGTACTCTACTTCATGGTTTAATTCTTCCGACATATTCACTATGCAACAAATGTGACTCAATTCCTGGAAACTTTGAACTTTATCTTTGTTTTGTAAAAAGGGTTTTGTCTAGTTTGTGCCTCTGGCACTGGCAGAGTTGATGGATAAGTTCATGATGGATAATAGAAATGAAGAAGTTAGTAGGGTAGTGAAATTTTTTAACGGTGTTAAATAAGAGTCCCTTAACTGGAAACTCTGAAAGTTGTCCTTGTGTTACCCTTTACTCTAGAAGAATCCCCAATAACTATATTTATAAATATTGTGCGATAACTAATTTGAATTGCATTCCACTATCCAAATAACTTCAACAATCTTATATGATAGGGAAATGAGACATCCGTCCTATGGATTTGATGCTAGGAATGTCCATCTAGCCATTCTACCGACCCTTCTGAAATTTCAGAAAGCATTTCCAGATATTCAGGATGGCCTTATCGTTGAAAAGGTATGTGTATAACCATTGATAGAATTAATTGCTTTGTTAATTTTGAAATTATGTGAAATTTAATCAAATGTTTTTGATATGTCTTATCACAATTATTGTCATTAGGTTTTCAAAGATTATAATGCTGAGTTGGCAGGGATGCAAGTTGGTGATGTGATATTTAGCTGTGATGGAACTCAAGTAAAAAGTTTCTTAGAGGTATATTATACATAATTTTTTCTATGTTCTCGGTTGATAAGCCCATTATATATTTTTATGTTTGGTTATTGATATGGCATATTCTGCACCCGCTGACCAAGTCAACATATTGAGTGGGGTCAAAGACATCCACAGCAAGCCAATGACTTAGACATCCCGGCCGTCTGCGACCTTTCTGCCCGCCACTGGTCTCGGCATGGCAACCTACGGCACCGGGGCACATACCCGCGTACTCATATCCAAGAACCCTCGGCATGGAGTCAACCAGGCTCGCCGGCCTGCCATGGGTCCCTCGGCCGAGGGTAGATCAGTCTTTCCACCTGCTACGCCACTTGGCCCACTTGGCCACTACGTGACAAAAGGTGAAAGTCTATAAATACTCCCCAATCCTCATTGAGAAAGGGATCCAGAATCTAACCTAAGAACCACTTAAATTGGTATTATCTCTCTCATCTCTCTACAATACACGTCATCAAGCTACATACTACTTAATCACAGTAAGTTCACTGACTTGAGCGTCGGAGTGAGTACGCTTGGCACAAAGCCAAGCCCTCAGTTTGCTCATTGTTGCAGGAGAGGCCGAGGAGAGCAGTCAAGGCTAGAAGAGGCATTATTCGACAAAGCTAGCGTGGTAAACAAACCTGCTTCGGAATTCATACCCGGAACAATTGGCGCCGTCTGTGGGGAAAAACAGATACTAGAAGCTAGTCATTCCCTATAAAAAAAAAAAAAAAAAAAAGAAAGAAGAAAACCCACCCAAAAAAGCTAAGAAGATGTCAAAAGAACAAGAGGTGTTCGTAACCGAAGAGCCCCTCCACCCAGGTGATACCGTCCACAATTCTGGAATTGTGCAACCCTCCACCAGCCGGATAATTCAACCGGAGTCCGGGATGCCAATAATGCCGGATACGCCACGCCGCCACCGACCAGGTCACCGTCATGGGGACGTGTGGTTGATGCAAAAAGTCGAAGCGGCTCCTGGACTTGATTGTCGGTCTGCGCTCGCTCACTTTGTCACACCGATAAGAGCGGCGGGACCCGTCCGGAAGCTAGGGCCCAAAAGGTGACTCGAGAAACCCGAACGAAGCACTAAGAGAGGCCGAGACTACCAAGACGCCGGGGAGCCCAGTGTCGGTGGTAGAACTAAGCCCTTCCCGCACTCGCGGAAGGACGATGTCGCCGCGACACCCACGAGGCATGCCCCAGACGAGCGAAAGGAGTTCGACTCACCAGAGTCGGAGAAGGAGTCCGACTCACCAGAGTCGAAGAAGGAGTCCGACTCACCAGAGTCGGAGAAGAAGCCCTTCCCGCCACAGGGAGAGGGGCCGGACTAGGGATGCGAGGAGCCGATCGCCGCGTGTCATTAGACACGTGGTCGATGACCCCTCGGTGCCTATGTCCTAGAAACCAGTGCCGCCAAAGCTAAAGCTACCGTCCGTCCATATCATACAAAGGAGAGGGCGACCCAACCGATCATGCCGAGGCTTTCGAGTCTCACATGTCGGTGTGGGAGCAACTCGACGAGGTCCAGTGCCGAGTTTTCCCAACGACCTTGGTTGGAATGGCGCAAAGCGGTACAAGGGGATCGCCCGATGGGTCGGTATACTCCTATTCCGACCTAAGAGACGCGTTTTGGCCCAAGATACTCTACCAATAAAAGGAGAGCCGTTGAGACATCGGATCTCCCGACCATCGCGAGGAGGGAGGCGAGTCACTCCGAAGCTATGTGAAGAGGTTCGATGCCGGGGTTCAGCAGATTAGGAGCCGAACAATGAACTAGCGCCTTCGTGACCGATGAAAGGCCTCCCCGGCAGGGGACTTAAAAAACGAGCTCATCAAGTGCGGTGGCTCGAGCCTTGAGTCCGCCAGAAATTGGCCGACCAGGCCATTAAGGTCGAAGACTATCACAAAATATGGGTAGGCCACGGCGAGGCCGGGCACTCGGAAAGAAAGAGCCACCGGGAGGACAAGCCGGATGAAGGGCGCCGTGACAATAATAGGTCGCGGACCGACGACCCTTGAGAAGCGTAACCCGGCGGACGCGGGGAGTTCAGTCCGTACTACCATAAGAAGTACAAAGATCACACCCCCGGGTCGTATCGGCCGCCGAGGTCTTCTCCCGAGCGTAAACGAGGGGGAGAAGTGGAAAGGCCCCCCAAACCTAGGGGGACGGTGACACGAGCCTCTCTTGTGAGTACCACGGCCACACCCGGTCACTTAACCAACGATGCCGGCATTTGAAGAATGCCATTGAGGAGCCGATCCGAAAAGGAGCCTCGGCAAATATGTCGCGGAGGCAAAAGACTAACACCGGTGGCTCAGATAAAAAATCCGTCTTTCAACGGATAGGAACAATTCATGTTGTCATCGGGGGAAACGAGAACGGCGGATCCGCTAACGGGCACAAGCGGCATTCGAACGAGTCAGATCGGCCGTCAACTTCGTGCCCACTACGGCCCGCGCTTCCAATATCCCGAACATAACTATTGGGAAGAAGGACTACGAAGGAATCATCGCCCCGCATAGCGACCCACTCGTAGTCCACTTAGACATAGCCAACCACCTGGTAATGAGATGCCTGATTGACACGGGTGCTTACACGAACATCATGTTCGGGGAGTGCTTTTCGGGGCTCGGCACGAAAATTGCGGACCTTAGCCCGTGCACCAACCCCTTGTACAGCTTCTCCGGGGCAGGCTTGGTCCCCCTAGGGTCTATCAAGTTGCCAGTGATGTTCGGCCAGTCCGACGCGGCCAAGAATGTGATGTCCGAGTTTGTGGTCATCGACGGCTCATCCGCATACAACGTTCTCATCGGTCGTGTCACCCTGAGTGAGGTCGATGCTGTAATGTCCATCCGGGCCCTGACACTGATGTATGTCTCGAACCGCGGGGAGGTTCATAAACTCATCTCAAAGAACGAAAAAGACGAGGTGGTCAACGTCCAAATATCGGCCAGAGGATGCAACATGCAATCCTTCAAAGTGGCAAAGAAAGAGGAAAAAGGGAAGAACCCATCCTTAAGACAGGAGGACGAACCGATGAGCACCAACCACGTCGCCATGGTCGAAGGGGCGGAGACCGAACAGATAGAGATTGATCCAGACACACCGTGATCGCCTTTGTCGGTGTCGGCCCGGAACCAAAATTCGGGCCGATCTCCTAGACCTGCCGAGAAGGAACAAAGATGTCTTTGCGTACTCACCGCCGAGATGCCAGTGTAAGCGAGAAGTCATCGTTCACAAGCTGAACGTACTACCCAGCGCTCGCCCCGTGAAGCGGAGAGGGTGAGAAACTCCTCACCCGAAAAGGAAGATGCCATCAAGGCCGAGGTTGATAAGTTGTTAGATGCAGGCTTTATCATCCCTTGTACGTACCCTGAATGGCTAGCTAATGTTGTAATGGTTAAAAAGTCATCAGGGGGGTGGAGGATGTGTGTTGATTTTACGCAACTTAATAAAGCATGCCCGAAAGATTGCTACCCCTTGCCTCGGATAGATAGCTTAATAGACGCAACGGCAGGCTACACAATGCCGAGCACGCTCGACGCCTTTTCAGGATACCATCGGTATTCATGGAGAGGAAGACATGCCTAAATGCGCATTCATCACCATACACGGCACCTACATGTACAAAATGATGCCGTTTGGTTTGAAAAATGCCGGCGCGACTTACACAAGACTGGTGGACAAAATATTCCAAAATCAAAAAGGGCGAAACATTGAGGCCTACGTCGACGATGCTATTGTCAAGAGCAAGTCTGACGGCGAGCACTTAGCCGATTTACACGAGACATTTTGTTCACTAAGGAAATACAAGATGAAGCTTAACCCGACAAAGTGCAACTTCGGTGTCCGGGCCGGCAAATTCCTCGGCGTGCTTGTCAGCGCCAGGGGAATTGATGCCAATCCAGAGAAAGTGCGAGCAATTCTAGACCTGCCGGAGCCGAGGAATCGCAAAGAGGTCATGATACTGACCGGGAGGATGGCGGCCCTTGCCCGATTTATCTCTCGGTCAGCCGACAAGAGCACCCCATTCTTCAAAGTGCTAAAGGGGAATAAGGACTTCTGCTGGGGGGAGGAACAGAGCACGGCTTTCAAACAACTGAAGGCCCATCTGCAAACTCTCCCGACCCTGTCCAGACCGACGCTGGGGGAAACACTATATCTATATCTAGCAGTAACCTCGGCCACGGTCTGTCGTAATCGTCAGAGAAGAAAACAAGCAAGAAGACCAATCTACTTTATCACCCATACACTGTTGCCTGCCGAGAGAAACTACCCGCTGATTGAAAAAGCAGCCTTTGCCGTGGTTGTTGCCGCAAGGAAGTTGAAACCCTACTTCGACGCACATCCCATGACGGTCTTAACCGACCAGCCGTTGGAGAAAACACTGGAAAAATTCGAACAATCAGGCAGACTTATCAAATGGGCAGTGGAGCTATCTGGCTTCGGCATTCAATACAAACCAAGGCCTTCGATAAAGGGGCAGGCGCTGGCAGACTTCTTGGCCGAGTGCACATATCAGGAAGAATCGTGCCCAGGCATGTGGGAGGTATATACCGATGGATCCTCCCAGACGAACGGCTCAGAGCCGGCATCCTTATCATCAGCCCAAACGGGGACGAGTTCGAGTACGCTTTGAAGTTTACCTTCTCGACCTCAAACAACGAATCCGAATATGAGGCAGTGATAACCGGAGTTGAGTTAGCCAGAGCCGCCGGGGCAGAACACATCATTTTGAAAACAGACTCTCTCTTGGTGACTAACCAATACGAAGGAGAGTACGAAGCTCGGGACGATGGGATGGTAAGATACCTGGAAAAGGTAAAAGCCGAGACCTCAAAATTGAAGTCATTCAAAATGCGACACATCCCAGTGTCCGAGAACAACCGGCCGACGCTCTCTCAAAGCTGGCGGTTCAACCATAAAGAATATCAGTATACCGTGCTAGTGGACATCGAGAACGCTAAAAGCATTGACGAAACCATCGGCATGGTGTGCGACGTGGAAACCGAGACGACATGGATGACTCCGATAAAGAGGTTTAAACCGACAAATGAGTTCGGAGGACCGCAATCTCTCACAAAAGATAAAGAGGATCGCAAAGAAGGTACTTGGTATTTGAAGGAGAGTTATACGGGAGGTCCGTGACAAGGCCACTCTGAAGTGTGTCGATCCAACCGATGCGAGCTAATCGACGAAATACACGAAGGCATCGTGGTCATCACATGGGGGCAAGAACACTAGCCCACAAAGCTCTCCGAGCCGGCTACTTCGGGCCCACCATGCTTGAGGATTCCGAAACAAAACCGGAAAATGCAACGCCGATGGACACGCTCCGGTGATACACGCACCTTCCCGAGACCTCGCAACAGTGCTTAATCCCCTTCCCTTTGCACAGTGGGGAATGGATCTACTAGGGCCATTCCCAACGGCATCCGGAGGAAGAAAGTTCCTAATAGTCGCCGTCGACTACTTCACCAAATGGGTTGAGGCCGTGGCGTACAAAAAGCGCTGCGGCCGTAAGAAAGGTGATCCGGGAAAATGTCATAACTCGTTTTGGGTTACCCCAAGTCATGGTGTTCGACCATGGCCGAGAATTTTGGAGTGACACAATAATGAGCTGGTTGGAAGAACTCGGCATCAAATTTGCATACTCCTCCGTCCGCCACCCCGAGAGCAACGGACAAAGCGGAGGCGACCAATAAAACGATCCTCAACGGCTTGAAGAAGACAGGTTGAAGACCTCAAGGGAAGATGGGCCGATGAGCTACCCGGCGTTCTATGGTCCCTCCGGACCACGGAGAAAGAAGCAACGGGGAACAGTCCTTTTCACCTAGTCTACGGGTCCGGCGATCCCGCCGATTGAAGCAACGGTGCCAACATTCGAACGGCCACTTTTAACCCGGATGAAAACGAGGAAGGCCTAAGAACCTCCCTGGACCTGGTCGAAGAAAGCCGAGATACGGCACGCCTCAACTTAGCAAAGTATATCGAGCCGAATGAAAAGGGCCTACAAACCGAAGAGTCCACAAAAGGGACTTAAAAGTAGGAGATCTGGTCCTAAGGAAGTCATTTGCCACCAACAAAGGAAGCATCCATGGCAAGTTGACGGCCAATCGGGAGGGTCCTACAAGGTAGTTGAAGAAATGAGGCCGGGTACATACCGGCCGACGGACATGGGAGATGTACCTTTGATGAGCCATTGGAACACCGACAATCTTTAAAATACTTTGTATAACAAATGGAGTTGCCCAAAACAATGTTGGCACCCCAATGCATATTCATATCTAATGAGGAGTCATCCAAGTTTTTCATCAAAGTGTTAATCCACCCCAATCAGAAGGCATACTAACATATGTACACAGCAGACAGAGCCAAAACCTCGTCTCATCCCGGCCTTTAACGGGAGTGACGGGGGACGAGCCGATATGCTAACATATGTTCAACGGCGGTCAAAACGTAAACTCCGTTGCCCGTGAATCTGGCCGGGAAGAGACGAGTGAAACGCGATCGCCTCGGCAAATTAAGACCGAGCTTAAAGACGTTAAACACCGTTGAGATACGCATTCTAACCGCTCGGCCAAGCCGAAGGTAAAACGAAAAAGCGCTCAATTAATTAACGAATCGCCTCGGCAAATTAAGACCGAGCTTAAAGACGTTAAACACCGTTGAGATACGCATTCTAACCGCTCGGCCAAGCCGAAGGTAAAAACGAAAAAGCGCTCAATTAATTAACGCAATCGCCTCGGCAAATTAAGACCGAGCTTAAAGACGTTAAACACGGTTCGAGATACGCATTCTAACTGCCTCGGCCAAGCCGAAGGTAAAAACGAAAAAGCGCTCAATTAATTAACGCAACTGCCCTCGGCAAATTAAGACCGAGCTTAAAGACGTTAAACACAGTTGAGATACGCAAGAAGACAAGTGAAGGAATAAATCAAAGGCCTCGGCCAAGCCAGAGGCAAAACAAGCGAGTTCTCATTAAAGAAAAAGATAACAAAGTTACAAGAAGGAGAAATACAGACGACGGCCGTCCCCTTTGGGATAAGCCAAGACTCTACCTACCAAGGTTTTACAAAATACAAGGAAAAGTAAAGCAAAAGGTTACGGACTGGTTCTTTGAAGCGCCAAAAGGATGGCAGGGAGAAAAGGCTTAATAATTGGCCCCGAATACCTGAAGCTATCCGAGACGCCGGGTGAGCCCGGTGACGACCGCCGTCTCCCTATGCTGTTCTTGCTTGCCCTTACCGCCATCGCCAGCGTTACCCTCGGTGAGCGACTTAGATGCGCTACGGGCAGCCTTAGCATCCTCGGCTTTCTTAGCGACCTTAGCATCCTCGGTGCCTTCGCCCCGAGACTCCTCCTCGGCCGCCCTCGTCTTCTCTGCAAGGGCCGCCTTTGCAGCGGTCGCCTCCTCCTCCTTCTTGGCCCTCGCATCCTCGGCAGCCTTATCCGCCGCAGCCTTCTCTTTAGCCTCGAGCCTATCGTCGAACAGCTCGTCAAATTTCGTCCATAGAAAGGAGCCATCCGGATAGACCTCATCTACCACCTCCCTGAAAGCTTCTTCGGTCAGGTCCCTATACTGAGCACACATGCGTGGGAGAAGCGTGTTTTGAAGTGTCTCAATATCCTTCTCCCTTTGGGCAAGGATAGCACTAGTCTCCCTATGCGACTCAGCTTGGAGCCGATACGCCCTTTTCGACTCCTCCCTTTGGGCGACAACAACGTCGTAGCCGCCCTTGTACCTGTCCCGTTCCTCCTTCAACTTGGCGGCGGCGAGTCGGCGGCCTCTACCTTGGCCTTCTCGGCCGACAGCAGCTTCTCAATTTCCTCGACCCGCGCTTGTGCGGCAAGGAGGTCATGCTTAGCCTTTCCGGCCACCCCCTTTGCGGCAACAACATCGAGCCTCAGCTGCTCTATCAACGGCCCCGTCTCGGCCAAAGCCTTTTCTTGCTCCCTAATACGAGAGCCGACCAGATCGGACCAAATCCCAACCTTCTTGCTCAGCTTTGTACCCTCCGCTATGAGCCGGTCGTTGGATATCGACGCGAGTACGGAGTCGGCATTTTTTCCCGCCGTCTGCATAGGCCTCTTCTCAACTCGCCGCTCAGTAATTGGGACAGACTGCGCCGGTTGATCTACAAAAAATTCAACCAAAGAGTCCACGTCAACGTTCATGGACATACCAGAGAGCCGGTCATCAGGTATATCTAATGAGCCGGCTAAATCTGAGCCGCAAGTTAGACTGCACCGGAGGGCTTGCTCTTCTTGGCCGATTGATCCGTTTCCTCGCGGCTACCGGCATTAACATGAGCGACGGAAGCGAAGCATCGGTGGCATGGGTAGATCTTTTCCTCTTACGCCTAAGCGGAGATCCCTCAGCATCGGAATCCTCTCCATCGACAATGTCAACGACCTCCACCTCTGGTGGAGGCGGAACAGAGGTTGACACCGTCGCCGCCGTAGACTTGGCTTTTCGGACCCGGCGAGGAATGGCAGCAGCTACCTTGGCCTGGGCCGCCGTATCGTCCAAGCCCTTCAGGAGGTCAGTAGGCGACGGACGGCGGTCATGCACATCGACCTTCGGATTCTTCTCCTTAACGTTTCCGTCTTTGTCCAGCCCCATCTTCTCGAGGAGTTGCTCGACGAGTTCGGGACCAAAGTGCTCGTAAAAGAAACAAAGCAAAACTTAGACAAAGGGACATGTCAAGAAACAAACAACGAAAAACATTAAAGCAGAAATGGGCCTCACACCGACCCCACTCACCCCTGTGCTAGGGCGGTATGAGGCCGACATGGCAAAGCGGCTCATCCATCCGGATGACTTGCGTCGGGGCAACCAAACCTTCGGCGCCCCATCATCATCGACCTCGAAAAGCTTCAGTCTGCTTCTCGTCCTCATTAAGATAGACATTCCCGGCGTCCATCTTATTCTTGCCCTTGGGGATCATCTTCTCACGCTCCCCTTTGCTCTCGCACCGCAAGTTAACATGGTGCTCAAAAGACCGAGGCAACGGATAATCATCTGGGACCTCGACATACACCCACCGTTCCTTCCAGCCCTTGCAAGAGGTGAGCTTAGGCACGGTGAGATAGCCCGACTCGATCGGACGCTATACCACCCCCGGCCACCTTGAACATTCATTCGAAGAAAATGAATTCGGCGGAATAAGTTTACCGTTGGGATCACCCCCCTGAAGCGACACAGCCACACGAAGCCGACTATAGTCCTAACGGCCAAAGGGTGAAGCTGCGCCGCTGCAACGTTCATCGCCTGAATTATGGAAGAGACGTACATATTGAGAGGAAACCGGAGACCATACTCCAGGTGCCTCATATATACGCCGATGTGACCCGGGGGAGGGCAACAGACGGCCTGACCCTCCCCAGGGATGACAATGTTGTACCCCTTGCCAAAAAAGAAGTGCTCTTCGAAAAATTCGGAGCCAGAGCAGCGGACCAACTTATCGATAAAACCACGATCGGCGCCGGTAGTACAGGCATCGTAATGATGCAAGACTGTCGCCCTCTCCGCCCCGGAAGGATTCCTTTCCTCATCATCATCACCGTCATCCACATCGTCATCATCCTCCCACTCCTCCAGAACTCTGCGGTCAACTTCCGGGGAAGGAGACCTAGGGCCCCTCGACCTTAACGGAATTGCGGCTACCACCTCCTCCTCATCAAAACGCGACGGGGAACCCCCCGGCGCACGGGTACTGGGACCGGCATCAGTAGAAGACATGGTTCACAACAATTACTTAAACAAAACAAAAAGTTGAAAAGGTTTTTCGGTTTACCTTGAAGAAAAGTGCTACGCCGACGTAAAAATTCTGAAGATCGGAAGAGAGGGAAAGACTTGGAATTTTGGAAAGAAGAAAATTTTTAGAATGAATGAAATTGCTAACCAATTTCACTTCAAAAGTCTGGTATTTATAGGCAAAAGCCCATAAAGGAGGACCAATCAAAACGCAGCCCATAAAGCGTCAGCCAATCAACGAAGAGACACATGTCAGGCATGCGTACACGGAATGTCAATCGACGCAACAGTTGAATGTCAATCAATGCAACAGTAACCAAGCGTCTTCAACACGCCCCTTTATATCCCTTTGACTATTCATCTTCCTCAGCAAAATCCTAAAGTATCTGTTCTCCGCCGGCAGTATGACTAACAAAGCTAGGTAGCACCGGCCGGGGCAATCAAAAGTACACCGGCACTCTCAACCTTGAGTCCGCCGGCCAGTAACATCTTCTCTTCCACATTTGATGTCCATTACCCATCCATGTGGAGGGGGGATATGGTACGGCCTGCACGTAAGTAAGCCGAGGGAGAAGAAGTCGGGCGTAAAATTTTCACTTGCGCAGAATATACGCTCAACATACATCGGAGCCCATACCACGGCATAGACTACGCTGGGGGCAAATTGATGGGGCATATTCTGCACCCGCTGACCAAGTCAACATATTGAGTGGGGTCAAAGACATCCACAGCAAGCCAATGACTTAGACATCCCAGCCGATGCAGCCTTTCGGCTGCCGGCCACGGGTCTCGGCATGGCAACCTACCGGGGCACATACCCGCGTACTCATATCCAAGAACCCTCGGCATGGAGTCAACCAGGCTCGCCGGCCTGCCATGGGTCCCTCGGCCGAGGGTAGATCAGTCTTTCCACCTGCTACGCCACTTGGCCCACTTGGCCACTACGTGACAAAAGGTGAAAGTCTATAAATACTCCCCAATCCTCATTGAGGAAGGGATCCAGAATCTAACCTAAGAACCACTTAAATTGGTATTATCTCTCTCATCTCTCTACAATACACGTCATCAAGCTACATACTACTTAATCACAGTAAGTTCACTGACTTGAGCGTCGGAGTGAGTACGCTTGGCACAAAGCCAAGCCCTCAGTTTGCTCATTGTTGCAGGAGAGGCCGAGGAGAGCAGTCAAGGCTAGAAGAGGCATTATTCGACAAAGCTAGCGTGGTAAACAAACCTGCTTCGGAATTCATACCCGGAACAGTTATGTTGATCTTTTGTTTTTGATTAATATAATAGCTCTGGAATCTCATGTTTGAGAAAGTTGGGAAGGAAGTTGAGTTGGAAGTTGCTCGTGTTGCTTTGAAGATAGTTCAGACTCTTCGTGTGAAAGTTGGTGAAGCTTCGGTTGATGAGGAAACCTATAGGTATCTTTCGTATTTCATGTTAATACTTGTTTCAGTTTCCTTTATTTTATCTTGCTTGGATTGTTATCAATTTTATACACGGTGTAAAATTTTAACGAACGTCTTTTTGTCAGGTGGTTGCGATTCGATTATGGTTGAAGTTAATGACATTATGATAACCGTAGCCTGTAGGGATTTGACGGTAGTTATTATAGCTTTTGATGTAAATGTTAATGGAAGCTTAACCCGACTTTTGGCTAGAGATCAGATTTGACGGTTTGCTACATTTCCATTTTCAATTTGGATGTAATATTAATGTAGAACTTGAACACAATCTCTGGCTTACATTGGTAATGTATTAACGGTTCATGTTGTATTTGAAACACCTTTATGACTCGAGTAGGTCTTGCTTAAGGCCGTTTTAATTTAATACGCCTCACAAAGTCACAAGTTTCTTTTATTTGCAACTATATTTATTAATTCATTGTGAGAAGCCGTAAGCAATCATCCCAGGGAGAGAGGAATTTGTGTTTTAAAGCATTCATATGATCCTCCATTGGATTATGCATGAAAAGGCATATTTGTTTAACGGCATATGGAATATTGGGTCATTTGGATGTCAAGTACACTCGAGTGCAAGACTATGGTAATGGGAAGGGTTAAGGTAGGGCAGATTAGTGACAAGCCCTTTCGATGATTTCTTCAGCGTATTTCTTATGATAAGAATAAACCATGTTGAGTGCCCGAAATTCGAGCAAGTAGCTTAACGCAAGTTCTTTCATTACAAATTCCAAACTCAGCTTAGACATTATATTTTTTCTTTCATTACAAATTTCAAACTCAGCTTAGACATTATATTTTTGCAAAGTGCGGGCGAAGAAGGTTGTGAATGAAGAAAGATGTAGTTGGCAAATCGTTTGTATAATGACTTGCAGAGGATACAAACATAGTTAGGGTGAATACGATCACGAAAACCATAGTACGGTTTCATGTATATATCTATCACCACGTCAAGTTGATGAATAGACCACCATTTAGATAAGGCGATGCTTAGTACAATGCGAATAGTAGCCGGTTTCACCACAGCCTGCTAGGATAAATGATCCACCAGACCACCACAAATAATACCAACTTGTTGCATTTCCCACGTAGGCAGGCCTTATACCTTTAATCATAATTTTCTTTATGTTTAAAAATAAACATTGAAATATTGAACATAAGACATTAACATTAGGAGGTCGTGGTACCAAATTCCATGTCCAACATTGAAATATTGAACATAAGACATTAACTTGGAGATCTCTATGGTAAAACATTTTTAGTCTGATCGGCATAGGTGAGGCAGGGGTGTTTTGTTAAACGAACTTCATGACATATTATCACCACAAAAGTCCTACATCGGTTTATTATCAAATTCACGACCATGAGCTTATTTGCTCTGGCGTGCTCGTCTAGGAGTTAGGACATCATGGCTCCAATAATTTTAATCTTCTAAGGACAAATAATTAAAGACGTTTATGGCAAACCATCTTTTTTTTTTTTGATAAAAACCCGCAAGGGTTAATTCCTTACTATTAAATTATCACGTACCAAAGACATTAACCAGTTCGGGAGATCGACATCCCAACTACATCTACCAGCTACCCATGGCATCGCGTGAGCTAATCTGTGCGCAACCCTATTAAAGTTTCTACGAACAAAATCAAAGGAAACAAACTCAAAACAATTAGAAATATCCAAAATGTCTTTATAAATTAAAAACAGCTCGTTGCGCCCGCTGCCATGATTCTTCAGATCAACAGCCACCCCACAACAATCGCTCTCAACCACGACTGAAAAGATACATGCTCGCTTTGCTTCCTTGAGGCCCTGCAACACTGCCAAAGCATCGGCCATGGCCCGGGTGGCCTTCTATTTAGACCTAAAACTGCCCACGGACCATGGGCTAGTCTAAAGGGACCTAAAGTAATTTTGGGTCAGGTTTGTGCCATGCTTAGGGCCCATACCAGCCCACATTAATTAAAAGGAAAAATTAAGTTCAAGATATCTTAATGTCGTAAAATCATTTTACTAGGTCAAGTTTGTTTCAAGACCCAATGGACAATCTTGATGAGTTGAGTTTGTTTCGGATGACATTATACAAGTTGTACAAGTACAAAATACGAGTTTGTGTAATTATATACGATAAAACTTGGTTTCCGATGGCAAGTTTGTTTCCGATTACACTATAAAGCTTGTACAAGGATACAAAGTTTCATCTTATAAGGAGAACTAGCTTCTGTAATTATTTACAGGAAATTAATTTTTCTGAAATTGAGTCAAATCCGAGAGACAATATTTCAAGCCTAATTAGAATAATTGATGTAGGCTAATTGATCCGGCAGATCAACGATGGAAATCATGTTGAATAGGCCGCTACCCAACGACATAATTGAAAGTGTGGATCACAAGATAAGGCCCAAGTTAAAATGTTAATAGACCACTAGTATATTTATACTAGTGTGGATCACAAAATCAAGGCCATTGCGCGGTATTTAGAGCTAGGATGGGTAATTCTGTAATGTAATACTTCTTCCGTCTCGGTTAATTGTTGCTTTTTGATTTTAGCACAAAGACTAGGAAAAAAGGAATGAGTCAATTACTAAATGACAAGTGGAACAAATTGAGTGTGAATGGTCAATTGTTCATCAAGTTCATTTTTAAAATAGAAAAGAGAACAATTGATTGAAACACCCCTATGGAAAATGACAACAAATGACCAGGACAGAGGGAGTACTTCTTATGTGCCGGTTAGTTGTTTATCTTTAAAATAGAAAGGACAAATGAGGGAAGGACTAATTATTTGATGACAAATGGTCGAATGGACCAAATTGAGCGTGTGAAATCAAATTGTTCATCAAAAGCATTCCCAAAATAGAAAGGTAAACAATTGACAGAGATACCTAAAATATTTCAAAAAGTATAATATACGGTGCTAGAACTAGCTAGCTAAATATACTACAATAACTAGAATTAGGAAGAATATTCTCTATACTTACTCAACAAGTCTTCCTTACACGTCACAAGCTTGCGACAGATCAAATACAACCCATATGGGTAGATAAGACAAAAGAGAATGCTACTCCCTAGGCAATTTGCTTTTGTCATATCTCCCCATGTGCGTTGTATTTGATCCTTCGCAAGCTTGCGACGGATATGTCCGTCACAAATGAGAATTTGTGATACTTACTACTCATACAGCTGAATTATGATGGTTATGATATGTAACAAGCTCAAATCATTTACTTTCCTTGTATTGTATATTTGTATGGCAATATCGCTCGTGTGACAGCTTTGTTGCGTAACTAGTTAAGTAGAGAAATAGGGGAATAATCACAAGCACATATTCGAAGAACTCAAATCACCCATAAATCAATTAACCCAAGAATCAAAGTACGGACCAAAAGAGCGAGTGAGCTTACCATCATCAGATAGAGCGAAGAGGATGAAATCGTGATGCAACTAATTTTCTTCTGTAGTAAAAATCTACAGACACTTAAATTTGAAATTAATCAACAACCGAGCTCAATCCAAATACACCCCCAGATCATCTGAAACTGTACAAATAATAATGAAGATGTTCTTTAGGAATAGTATCCTATAAAAGCAAAAATTTGGTGAATTTCAAAATAGGTAATTCAACACAAGCAAGTACGAGACCCAATGCAAAAATTTAGACCTTGTTTCGATACAATGATCGAGGTAGGATTTTAAATTCGGAAAGAAAATGATCTTTTTCCCTTCCCTCGGCTTTTGTATATACAAACAGCGGCTAAAGATAAACAAGGCGCAACCGGAATATCCATCTAATCAAACATAATTATTCCAAAAAATAACCAAGAGTAACATCATCATTATCCTACGTAGTTACGGAGTATATTTTATCGTGGCTCCATGCATGCAAGGCTTGTTTCTGCCTCGATCAAGGAATCTCTAAGCATTAGCCATGCAAGTATGCAACTAATAAATATTATTCTTAATTAGCTACATACGTAGTAATTAAAATAATAATTAGTTACTTAGCTATTAAAATAAAAATAAAAAGTCATTAGATAAATCTTAAATTGACTGATGTTCTCAACTACTCTAACGTCTACGTTCAAATGATACAAAGCTCTCTATTTAAGTGGAAGGAAAATGGAAGGCCGCCATCGAGTGACACATAATTTGGGCGTCACCCTTTCACTGTCTCACATGGAGTGAATGAAGACCTCTTCAATTTAAAATGCATGTGAGAGAGTGGCACACAATTTGGACGTCACTCAGTGGCGCCCTATCACTGTCCAGGCTAAGTGGAAATATACAATTTCTAAAGCAAAGTTACAAAATCGAGTTAATCTAGCCAACTAATCGCTTTAATATTTATGATATATAGTTTTTGAAATTATGGAGTTGGAGGCAAATATTAAGCCAACTAATAATGAAGCCAACACTTCGTTTTTCAATACCTTGTTCAATGGTCTCAATTCTATTCTAGGTGCTCTTTCCTTCTCTTTTACATTCTACTTTTCTACTTTTCTACTTTACCATTTCTTTGTTCAATAATAACCTTGACAAACAAAATAACACTTGTAAGGAACGCTACGCAATGTAGGTCTCGGGCTTACCCCTACTTATTAATCGGAAGTAAATTAATAACCTTGACAACATTTTAAGACATGAAAAGTTGTGTTACTCAAATGAACTCGGTATAGTTCTTTAAGTTAGACAACAAGTGATCGAAACGATGAAATATTACTTCTGTCTCCCTTCGTTCTAGTTATTTGTTTACCTTTGATTTTGACATAAAGAACAAAGAAAGGGGAAGGGACCAATGATTGGATGATAAATGACCAGTATGGATGATAATCAAATTGTCCATCAAAGATATTTCTAAAAATAGAAAGGTAAATATAATTAAGTGTAACATTCTAAAAGGAAATAGATAAATGAAATACAAAGTATGCATGCATGCAATTACGTGCGTAAAAGTCAACTTATAGCATCACCTACTCACCTACTACGTAAAAGTTGACTTCTCAGTCGAGCGGATCAAAAAGAATTTTGGTAAATTTTCCGTATTAAACAAGTCATTTTTTCATCCATGGTCTATATGGTCAATATTTCAGTAACTATTGAACAAAAATATTTCAATTAGTGAAATTTTTCTATTGTATTAAGAGACATTTAATTTGACGGTTATAAAAACCCTTTTAATCAATCCAATTGAATATCATTTCGTAAGACACTAAATATCAATAGTTTTTAAATGAATATACTTAAATAAATATAATAGCTCTAAAATGCACAAATAGGATTATACAACCAGTTGTATCATAAACATTGTACAACCAAAGTATAAGAATATGAGCTTATATGTAATCTTTCTGAGCTAATTCAAAGTTTATGTTTTTAATGTGTAAATGGATGAGCTTAATACTTTTTAAAAAATCTCATATTCTTTAACATAAAACTCAGATATTTTATCACAAATCTCAGATTCTACACCGTACAACATATACAACTGGTTGTATAGTACATAAATTGCTCTAAAATGTGTAGACTATAATAATCAAGGCAACTATTATATTATACAGTAAAACAACAACTATTAATTTTAAGAACTTGGAATAAAAAAAATAGAGTATATACTTAATATTTCAAGTGTTACATGATTTTGGGTAAAAAATTTATTTAAAATTTTCTCCTCACGATCAATAACTAATAAAGAGTAAGGAAACACATTAACGGTATTTCTTTATCTTAACAAACCATTTTATATTATTAATGATTGTTTTACTACTCCTTCCGTCTCAGTTAATAATTTATATTTATTTTATTTTTCCCTCAACAAATAAAATAAATGTAAACTATTCACTAGATAGAGTAACTACTATTTTCATATTTTTTGATTATAAAAGACCAAATTTAATTGAGGGCTAAAAGAAGATAAAGAAATTTAAACACAAAAACAAAATACAAGAACAAAGGATGAGTACTTGCCACATATTAATGGTTTTAAGTTTTTAAACCAAAACAGGATAATCCACCTAATGAAAAAAATAAAAGAAAAACAAAAGCAAAAAGTGATAACACATTTCTTAGTGGGCGTACTACTTTCATTTTTAACTGCGCATTCTATTACTCTGTAGTATGCTACGAGTAAATTGCTTTTGGGCCGCACTACCCATTACTTATCCTTTTCTTGCGGAGCTCAATAGCCAGCTGGGGCCAGCCCTTGTTTTGGGCCAATGTCGGGGGGCCTGGCCCCGGCCCACTGATACCAAGATCCGCCGTTGTTCTCAGTTCTCACGTACATTCACAATAGAGATTTGTCAATAAATTTTTGTGCACTTGACAAATCTTTTTATTGTTGGGAATGGGGGTTGAAATTCATAAATGAGAATGGTTATGTATTTGTATACAGGTTTGTGGGATGACATGACTAGAGGTGTTAACGAGCCGAGTTTGGCCTTACTCGGCTTGTGCTCAAGAACCAAAACTCGAGCTCGAGCCGATCTCGAGCTTACATGAACTTGAAAAAAATGCGCTCGATATAAAGTTTGCGAGCTTTGACGCGAGCTCGAGCCAAACTCGAGCCCAAATCAAGCCTATATAAAATTGTATTTTTATTTTTATTTTTTTTCTTTCAATATTTTCAATAACAAGGCTCGAAAGTTATATGTAAAAATATTTGGCAAACTAGTGAGACATTTAATATATGTGATACAAAAAAAAAAATATATGTGATACAAAAATATAATCATGATAAAATATTTTTATAAAATATAAGCAATATTCTATGTAATCACACAAGTTCGAGCCGCTCAAAAGATTTTCGAGTCGAGCCGGCCTTTGCTCGGCTTGAGTCGTTAAGCTCTCGAGTCGAGCCCGAACCCAAGCCGAGCTTTGACCGAGCCAATCTCAAATAGCTCGCGAGCTGTCTCGTCTCATTATTACATGAATGTATGCAATTACATACATATATATACAACTACTATTATGCATGAATGCGTGCGATAAAATCAATTACATATGAATGCATGTAATTAGCTCAATTAATAACGATTATCGTAACGTATGAATTCTTTTTGTAAATGATAAACGTACAAATTACACACTGGCGATTCTATCAATATCATATGGCTTAGCCTCAGGAAGATGGTTAACCTTGATACTATTACTCGTCATCATTATTGCATCAACCTACTCTGGAATTCTCACCAAAAGATGCATGAATTTGTACCCTAACATCAAAACTTACGGCCAAATTGGAGAATTTACTTTTGGAAAAATCGGAAAAACAATTGTTTCCATTATACTATACGTCGATCTCTACTTAGTTTTAACATGTTACTTAATACGGTAAGATATTTCCATAAATCAAATAAGTATTATACTAATATTTAATTAATTTATTTTATGGAAATTAAATTGGTTCATTATATGGTGGAATTTACTTAGGATTCTGTTTCCACTATTGTCTCCCATAACTTACTACTCGCAATTTAGGAAACTGTTCAGTTGACTCTTTGATGGCAAGAGTCTATATAAGGGGAACATATTTACTCTGATTAAGCTTCATCAATCATCGGTAGGGTTTGTAAGCCAAGTCAGATTTGGAGCATAAGAAATTGGATTAGTCATTATGACGGATCAATTATTTCAAGCAATGGCTTGAGGTAAGTTATGAAGTCATAGGACAGCTGTGACTCTATGATGAGCTGTCAAGTTTATCTGTTGACAGTTGTACATAACAGAATTGCTAGTTTGTTGTATATAAGATACATTGTACATAGACATAATTAACTTAATACAATACAATCATTCTATTTACTCTCTCTCATCAAAATATCTTTTTTCTTCCTTCATCAATGGCGACCTTAAGCTCTATCAATGGCGTCCAAGATACTTCATCTACCTCAATTTTACATGGTATCAGAGCAGGCGAGGCCTGACTCTTGATATTTCATTTCTCCGCTGCATTTTTTCTTCTCAAATTCATCAAAAATCAAAAAAATTGGCGTTTTTTTTCTTTCAATTCATTACAAAATTCACAAATTTGTGCTCATTTTTTTTCCTAATTCTTTCATTCTAATTGAATCGATTTCTTCAAGTTCATTTCAGCAAAATGCCTGATTCAAGTTCGGAAATTAATAGTACGGATTACAGTAATCCTTATGATAATCCTCTTTTCCTCTCTAACTCCGATTCTCCTGGAATGAAGCTCACTTCGACTTTCTCTGGCAAAAAATTTTCTTCATTGGAGCAGAGGTATGGTAATGGCGCTCGCAACGAAGAATAAAGCTGGATTTCTTGACGGAACTACAGCGATGCCTTCACAAACCTCCGCGACTTTTCAGCATTGGCTTCGGTCTGACTATATGGTCAGATGTTGGATCTTGAATGTTCTAGAGCAAGGAATCAAGGAAACCTTCATCTCTGCTAAATCAGCGAAGTCTCTTTGGACAGATCTTGGCGAGATGTATGGACAATCGAATGCACCGCTGCTGTATCAGTTGAAGAAAGAACTCAAGAATATTTCTCAAGCTGATAATCAACCGGTTGTTGAGTATTACAACAAACTCAAGCGCAATTGGGATGAAATTGAAGAATTGGAGCCATATCCAGATTGTTCTTGTGGTGCTTTGTCAAAATGTGTGTGCAACATATTGAAGAAAGTTTTGGAGATTGCGTCCAGAGAAAAAGTTATTACTTTCTTGATGGGATTAGATGATGCCTATGAACATCTGAAGACTAATATTCTTTCCATGGATCCATTGCCTAGCATCACTAAGGCTTATTCACTGGTTCAGCAAATTGAGAGTCAAAGATCCTTGTCTAAATTTGTTAATACACAGGCAGAATCAAGTGCAATGGCTGTTAACAGGAGTAGGTCACAAGGACAATGGAATAAGTCAGGAGATAACAAGGCTTGGAATGTTTGGACCAGAGAAGGTTCTGGACAAAGCACAGGCCAGGGATCAAGTCAAGGCCAGGGATCAAGTCAAGGTTCAGGACAGGCTAAGAAAGGCAAGAGATGGTGTGACCATTGCAACAAAAGTGGACACACAAGGGCTACTTGCTTTATTTTACATCCTGAGCTACGAGAGCAATATAATGCAAGGTTTCCGGCTTCTGGTTCTGCTACAGCACATAATGCAAAAGCAGTATATCAGGAAGATTATCCTCTCACATTTGATGGTGAAGCTGTTACTGAAACAAAATCTTATGGTGGCAGTAGTCTGGATATGGATATTGATCCAAGGATTGTAGCTGCGATTTATCAACATATGGTTCAGATCAAACAACAGGAAGGGATGAAGACTGAACATTCTCATTCTGCAGTAAACTTTGCAGGTAATCCTCTAGTTACTAATGCTTTCACAACTGCAAAATCTACTGTGAATACTTGGATTATTGATTCTGGAGCAACAGATCACATGAGTTATTGCATTCATTTGTTTGTTAACAAACGGTATTTGTCTAAACCTATTACTGTGGGGCTACCTGATGGGACAAGTAAGTTAGTCACCATAGTTGGGAATGTACATATCAACAAGGATATTGTTTTGGTTGATGTGTTCTATATAGGAGATTTCAAACACAACTTGCTATCAGTAGGGAAGTTATTATCTACTTCTGGACTGTCATTGCGTTTTACTAAGGATGGATGTGTGATACAGGACCATCTCCATAAGGCAACTGTTGCTGTTGGAATAAAGGAAGATGGCCTGTACAAGCTGAAGTTACAAAAAGACTTCTTAGAGACTGAAGTAATACATAGTAGTTTGCAAGTTGCTGGAAATACTTGTAAACACAATAAAGGATGTAATTCTGAATTAGACCTGATGCATGCTAGGCTAGGTCACACTTCTTTGTCTAAAATGAGACATTTATCTTCTGTCAAATGTGGAAACATTGAGAAATTTGAATGTGAAACATGTGTGTTGGCTAAAATGCATAAGTTGCCTTATAACAGGAGCAATTCTCGTGCTCTTAATGCTTTTGATTTAGTCCATATTGATCTATGGGGACCTTATAGAAGGCCCTCAATTACAGGGGCTACTTATTTTTTGACACTAGTAGATGATCATACACGTGTGACTTGGACGTTTTTGTTGAAAGATAAATATCAAGTGTTTGGTGTTGTTAAGGATTTTCTTGTTCAGACACAAACACAATTTGGAAGGGGAGTGAAAGTGGTCAGGAGTGACAATGGAACTGAGATTGTTCAGGAGAGTTGCTCTAGGCTATTGTTAGATAAAGGTATTATCCATCAAAAGAGTGCACCTGACTCACCACAACAAAATGGTAGGGTAGAGAGGAAACATAGGCACTTGGTGGAAACAGCTAGAGCCTTGTTGCTGTATGCTAATCTCCCTAAAAAATTCTGGGGTGAGTGTTTGCTTGCAGCAACACATATTATAAACAAGTTACCTAGTTCAGTGCTGTCCTGGAAGATTCCTGCTGAGTTGCTGTTTAAAAGACCTACTTCTCATGCAGAGCTGAGGGTAATAGCCTAATAGGTAGTCTTTGTTTTGCTTTATCTCCAAAAAGAGCACGAGACAAGTTTGATCCCAAAGCTAGGAGATGCATTATGGTAGGATATCCTTTCCAGCAGAAAGCCTATAAACTATATGACTTGGAAAGTCACAAGATCATTATCAGTAGGGATGTCGTCTTCCATGAGTCTGTTTTGCCCTTCAAGGATATTTGTTCTCATTCTGATGAACCTTCACAAGTTCCCACATCTGTACTATTTCCTGAACATCAGTGTGATGAGGAAAATGAAATTCTAATACCTACTAAGAAGTTTCATTCTCCTTCTACACAAAATGGAGACAACAATTTGTCTTCAATTCCTTCTACAGTAAACCAGCACAATACAGATATTTCCAACCCAGAAATTATTAACACCTCTTCTGGATTGACACAAATACCAGCAACTGTCATTTCAAATACATTACATGATGAACTTCCTAGAGTTTCTGTTAGAGCTGTTCAGAGACCAGCAAGACTAAATGACTTTGTCTGTCCCATCTTGCCTCATAGACATCAAAAAAATACAACCGAGACTGTTGATCCATCTGTCTCTCCTCATACTTCATCCTTCTCAGCTCATCATGTGCTCCTTATTCCAGAACCAGCTTCTTATTTTCAGGCTAAAAATGATCCTAACTGGGTCCAGGCTATGAACAAAGAGCTGGCAGCTTTAGAAGAAAATGGAACATGGGAAATTACTTCTTTACCTCATGGTTTTAAACCCATTGGCTCTAAATGGGTTTATAAGGTTAAATACAAACCTGATGGGAGTGTGGATAGATATAAAGCTAGACTTGTGGCTAAGGGATACAATCAAGTCCATGGGAAGGATTATAAGCACACTTTCAGTCCTGTTGCTAAGTTTACCACGGTGAGAGTATTTCTTGCTGTTTCTGCTGCTCAAAATTGGCCAATCCATCAGTTAGATATTAATAATGCTTTCTTACATGGTTTTCTTGATGAAGAAATTTACATGACTCCTCCTGAAGGGTATGGTCCTTTAGTTCCTGGTCAATTTTGCAGATTAAAGAGGTCCCTATATGGACTCAAGCAAGCCTCTAGACAATGGAACCTAGAGTTGTCTAGGCTTCTCATTCAGCAAGGGTTCACTCAATCAAAGAATGACTACTCTTTATTTGTTAGGAGTATTGCAGGAAAGTCTACTTTGGTTCTGGTTTATGTAGATGACCTGCTAATATCAGGAGATGATGCTGCTTTTATAATTCAACTTAAACGTGCTCTGGATGCAACTTTTACCATCAAAGACTTGGGGTTAGTCAAGTATTTTTTAGGATTGGAAGTACAGAGGACTGATCAAGGTTTATACTTAAACCAAAGAAAATATGTTAATGACATCTTGCATGATACGGGAATGTACAACTGTAAGCCTACTACATTTCCTCTTCCTAGAGGTTTACAACTATCCACAGATGTTGGAGATATTCTTTCTGATCCTGAGAAGTATAGAAGGCTTATTGGGAGGCTTCTATATCTTAATCTTACCAGACCTGACTTATCATTTGCTGTTCAGCACCTTAGTCAGTTTCTAAGCTCACCCAGACTACCACATTGGCTTGCTGCCTTACATGTGGTAAGGTATTTGAAGCACACCATTGATGCAGTACTCTTCTATCCTACTGATAATCACTTTACCCTTACAGCTTTTTCCGATGCTGATTGGGGTACATGCACCTACAGTTGTAAATCTGTAACTGGCCAGTGTGTTTTTCTAGGGAAGGCCTTGGTGTCCTGGAAAACTAAAAAGCAGAAAACCGTCTCTAAATCCTCGGCTGAGTCAGAGTATAGAGCCATGTCCTACACATCTGGGGAAATAGTTTGGTTACAAAGATTGCTGAAGGATTTTGGTATTGAAGTGCCTACTCCTATTCCGCTGTTTTGTGACAACAAAGCAGCTCAACATATTGCTGCGAATCCTGTTTTTCACGAGCGTACAAAGCATTTGAATATCGACTGTCATTACGTTCGTGAAAAAGTGCAGGAAGGCTTAATTTTTACTACTCACATCAACACAGGTTCACAGCTTGCAGATGTTTTGACGAAACCCTTGGGCCAACAACAACATATGTTTCTTTCTTCCAAGCTGGGCTTGTTGTTCGAGACACCACGCCCATCTTGAGGGGGGGGGGGGGTATGAAGTCATAGGACAGTTGTGACTCTATGATGAGCTGTCAAGTTTATCTGTTGACAGTTGTACATAACAGAATTGCTAGTTTGTTGTATATAAGATACATTGTACATAGACATAATTAACTTAATACAATACAATCATTCTATTTACTCTCTCTCATCAAAATATCTTTTTTCTTCCTTCATCAATGGCGACCTTAAGCTCTATCAATGGCGTCCAAGATACTTCATCTACCTCAATTTTACATAAGTAATCGATCTCTTTTATCGCTTCCGCATTCAGTTTATACATGTTCATTATGAGACTAGAACATGTTAATTTTAGACGATAAAACTTACAAATACTTGATGGAGATAACCTCCATAGTATCTTCCCAGGAGTAAAAATCCATGTGCAAGGACTACACATTGCTGGAAATCAAACCTTTGTGATTATAATGGCGGTCGCGTTGTTACCGACAATTTGGCTAGATGATTTGAGGATGTGCTTATGTTTCCGCAAGCGGGATTGTAGCTTATGTTGTTATACTCGGGTCGGTTTTATGGGTTGGAGTATTATTTGACGGGGTTGGGTTTCATAACAAAGGTGAACTTGTGAATTGGAAAGGAATTCCTATGGCTAATGCCTAATGGCTGTCAGCCAGGGCGGATCCAAGCATTTTCTACTAGGGTTATACTCTATAGCCCTAGAACTTTTCACGAATACAAATTATTACAAGAGCATGTTAGGTAATAATAGTAAATAGCAAAGATGGTAAGTGTGGTGTTCATGTGCTTTCTGTCCAAGAGGTAATAGGTTCGATTTTTCTAATCAACCTTTTCAGTGTTCTCTCCTTTTTTTAACATTAATGTATATTTAATTTAATGCTCTTTTTTTCTCAATCTTAATATAGTTGTTTGTATTCTCTCTTTTTTTTTTAATTTTAACCTTATGGTGTGTTTGGGAACAAAGATTATATTCTTAAATTCAGATTTGGACCAATTTATATGCTTGGCAAACCTATTAGATTTGGATTTCCAAATCCCTACCAAATTCAAGTAAGGCTTAAATAAACTCATTTGAAATCCACTCTCTAACCCCCCTCATTTCAAATCTTTATTTCACTTTGCTAAATTTAAAATGAGACATTTCAAATTAAATTCTTGTTGACAAACACTCTCTTAATGTATATTTAATTTAATGCTTTTTTTTTCAATCTTAATATAGTTGTTTCTATAATTATTTCATCACAATGCTCAAACGTGTACTCTTCCAAACAACTAGCATAAAAAAACCTAGACATGAGTATTATATTTTTGTAAATACACTTTCGTAAAATGTTGAGATAGATTTTAAGAATAGAAAAATCGTTTTACAAAATTTAGAGGTAATAGGTTCGATTCTCCTAATGAACTTTTTCAGTGTTCTCTCCTTTTTTTAACCTTAATGTATATTTAATTCAAGGCTCTTTTTTTCTCAATCTTAGTATAGTTGTTTGTGTTCTCTCCTTTTTTTTAACCTTAATGTATATTTAATTTAATGCTTTTTTTTCCAATCTTAATATAGTTGTTTCTATAATTATTTCATCACAATGGTCAAACGTGTACTCTTCCAAAAAATAGCATAAAAAAACCTGGACATGAGTATTATATTTTTGTAAATACACTTTCGTAAAATGTTGAAATAGATTTTAAGAATAGAAAAATCGTTTTACAAAATTTAGAGGTAAATATCTGAAGAGTCAAGGACGAGAATACCTAAGAGGGGGAGGGGGTGAATTAGGTGTCCAATTAAAAATTTTAAACTTGAATTAAGCTTCTTTGAAATCTAGGACAATAGACTAAACTGATATGGACAATACTTTAAATGATAGAGGTGTTTATACTTAGAACTATTTGAGTTAGAAGTATATACACACGAATTCAAATTTCAAGATATGTCACAAGAAAGTCGATTGGTAATGATTTAAAAGTATGAATGAAAGAGTATTTTTTCTTCAACTTAACAATGAAGATATTAAGTGAATACTTTTTTAAGTTGAATACTCTTAGCAATGAAAATCTTAAGTGAATCCCTTTTAAGTTGAAAACTTGAGATACTTAATCGTTTTAAGTTCACAAGATTGAATCAATCAGTGTCCGAGACACAAGATTGAACACCGTGACACGATAGATTGCGAGATAAACAATAAATAAATAAGGAGAACAAACGTAAAAGTAAATGAACAAACAAGACGATGTTTAAAAAATTGGTTCAGCCTCTACTCCGAGGCCTACGTCCAACCGTTATTTTATTGCTTGTTTAGAAATTTACTCAAACAACTAAACCCCTTACAATGAAAATAACTCGCCAACCTACTCCGGTTGCATTTGCTTGAAGCTACTCCGCTTCAAGACTTTCACTCGCTCAAAGCTACTCCGCTTCAAGACTTAAGTTCTATCTCACAGGTTTACAGAGTCTTTGAATCTCAATCGTTCACTTAATGAACATGGAGATCACAATTAAGACCTAAACACGAGAATCATGGAACAAGCTCATATGCCACAGTGCAGCGAACTGATACATGGAGATTTACAGCCCTTTTGAAAAACGTTTGAAGACTTTTAAAATTGAAAATAATTTTGCAAATAAGTTGAAGAACAAGAGCTGATGTTTTGCAAAGTGTTTTAACAATTAATTCTCATAAAAGTCTTGGGTAATAAATGATGCAAAGGCACCCTATTTATAGTGGATTTGATCATCTAAGTAGTACAACTTAGGTTAATTAAATCCAATATTAAATAGATAGCCTTTGAGTGATTGTAAGTGTTAGGCTATAGGCTTGGAGCACAAGTCATTGATCAAAATCAGAAAACTCTTCCCAAAACACTCAACATGTGACATTTTACCAAAATGGCAAAAAGCATTTCTAGCTTTAAAACTTTGACAAGTTCAACTTACCATTTTAGTAAAAGGTAAATGCACAAATCTAGAGGATTAATCAATGTGGATTTATGACTTAAAATTTCAGATTTAAAACTTCAACACATTTGACAAGTGACAACTTACCACAAATGGAAGAGTGCTTTAGTACTTGACTAAATCAACTTTCCATTTATGTAAAAGTAGATGCACAACTTTAGAGGAGTCACATGTGAGTTTTGCAAATTGATTTTTTTCAGATTTGTTTTCAAACTGGGATAATTCAAATGTAAAATCTTTGAGAATATGAAATTTGTAAAGATTTTGACACTTAAACATTTCGAATAAAAGTCCCTCCATACGGTAGTATCGTAAACCACATCGCGCAAATTAATCGTTGCATGGTTTTGCAGCCACTTGACGTAAATGAGAATGTTACACTTACTCTTACATTTTTCGACTTAATGCTAGGATCATATCATTGTCTTGACTTCTTGTTAACTTCATCTTGATCATGTTAAGTCGTCTTTGAGAGTCAATTTGATTGCTTCAATCACTAAGCATTTGTAATCGTTTACAACATTTGACTAAGGCTAAGGGATTTCTTATCATAACTTTATCTTGATCATTCTTGAATCATCTTTGGAAATTCATTGAGTGCTTCAAATGCTAAACATTATAACTAAAAAGCAAACAATTAAATAACAATGAAACTTGGCATCATCAACCAAGTGTGTTCTAACAATATCATAGTTCGTTTATGTATTTTATGTTGGTGACTAGACTTCTATTTTACCAAATAATTAGTTTTAGGATAATTTTTTATTTATGAAATAAAAACAATCATTTTTTTAGGAAAAGTGTAATTTCTTGTACTACCTCGTATTTTCTCCTCATTTTACTTTCCACGATCTTTAGTGCCACATTCTGAGCGTTTTTGTCTCCATCTATATTTAGTAGTAGTTTTTTTTGTCGAAACTATTACTCCCTCCTATTCTAGATAACCCTCCCTATTCATGGGGGACACTAGAATTAAGGAGATGGATTAAAATAAGGTAAAACTAGTATTGTAGTGGGGTTAGGTAATTAGAAAGAGGGAAGATATTGTGGGGTATTATTGTGGGTAAGATGATTAAAATAAGTATTATTATTGCGTAAGTTGATTAACATAAGTATTGTTGTGGGGTGAAGTAGGGTATTGTTGTGGGGTGAGTTGATTAAAATAAATATAAAACTTACTAAATAAGAAAATAGGGAAGGTATTGTGAATAGATGAAAAATAAAAGGGGGAAGGTTATGTAGAATAGGAGGGAGTATTTTGTAAAAAAATCTTTTAATAATAGATACGAAAATTTTGGTTTTATTTCACACTTTTATATTTACAATATATATTCACGGCCAAAGTTTTTTTTTTTTGACCCCAAAATAATGTGAATTGGGAATAAAATATGAAAATGGGAGTAATCCCCTATTTACTAAAAGAATAGGTGAAGTTTTCATTTTTTCCGCTTAAACCATATTTCCAAAAATAAAGCGTAATATTTTTATCATATATTATAGGTATGCAAGGTGATTATGGCATAATCTTTTTAATATTTGAAACAGTCTATATTATTTCACATTCTACATAAATTTATCTCCTTTATTGTATGATAAAAAACTGTATTCGTTTTTTGTTAAATAATTGTATGATGAAAATTCATTGACTTTTAATGATAAGAAGTTGAACAAAAAATAATAGTAAAAATATTCTAGAAATAACATCATTAATTTCTCGGTAAAAAGAAAATTTTCATTAAAATACTCATTTCATGACTTTTTACAATTTTAATTTTTATTGCTCAAATCAAAATAAAGTGATGAGAAACATAAAAAATAAGTGAATTGTCAATTTAAATTCCATAAATAATACGGAGTACACTAAAAAGTAAAATTTTATAAATACCGTGCATATATTGTACGGGAGCTAAACTAGTTCTATACAAAAAGTTATGGCTCGGTCACCGATCACTATTTCACCCGGATAATACAGCTAACAAGCACCGACTTTGTCAATCTAGCCCTAGGTACTTTTGAATCCTGGTTGTTCATGTTTTGTTATAGTGCTAACCCTGTGTATCCTACCTTGTACACTTCCATGCATAGGAAAAACCATTTCTCAAAGGTACGACTTTTTTATTTACTTCGGTTTAGTTCAGCTTAATTTTGTGGATAAGTAACCTAAAGTAGTAAATACCATCAGTACTATGTAGTATTCCGCTCTTCGCGCGATCTGTTTGAAAATTTTACTATTATAATTGAGGAAAAATAATATGGTTCATATATGACATTTAATATCTTTACTTATAAATAAAAATAAATACTTTATCAGCTCTTATTTTCTTAGGTTTAATTTCAAATGTTTTACAATAAAATACATACAGTTTTAATTATAACTAAGAAGTGATAGTTAGCTATTCATGATAAACATTATATAAATAATTTTGTGACTTATCAAATATCATATTAATTAGAATAAATGTATTCGAATAATGCTACAATAAACATGAAGTTCTTAAGTTAGATCATTTCACGATACGTTATGCTCCAAATCAATTAATATTTGTTCAAAAATTGTGAATATAATTTGATGCATTTTTAAATTTTTAATGTATAACGTGTGATATTTATGTATCAAACATATATGGTCAAAGCTCAACTTATTTAAATGTTTTGGTTCTGTATCTCTGTCTTGCATAACAATTTAATGAAACATGTAAATAATCCAAATACAACTGTCTGACATCATAATATAAACATTTATTGCTGTAAAACATGAGATTATTTAACTCCTTTCTTCCATCTAGAGGTGACAATTATTGACCCAACCCGAAAACACGACACGAACCTGATACGAAGTTAGCGGGTTAGGGTTAAGACTTTGTGACCCATTTAAGTAATTGGGTTGACACGGACACGATACGAAACTTAAATGGGTCGGGTTAGGGTTGAGCTCTTTTGACACGAACTCGACACGAATAACCCATTTATTTAAAACTATCATAATATATTTGAATTTAATCAATAATCCAACCAAACAACATAAAAATAAACATTTTCATTCATCATTTTTGGGATAACAGACTATAAAGCTTAGCTTATCTTGTTAGTTTATTGGGTTAAACGGGTTAAATGGGTTAAAAATGACCTGCTGAAAGATAAATGGGTTAAACAGGTCGGGTTGGGTTATAGAAAAATTAAATGGGTTGGGTTAGGGTTGAGACAAATGACCCGTTTATGTAATTGGGTTGGGTTAGGGTTGGGGTAATGGTGACCCGTTTAAAGTTGACACGGACACGAACACGACACGACTCGATCTGTTTGCCAGGTCTACTTCCATCTATCATAACCTGTTAATCATATGAACATTCTTAAGCATAAAAATCAAAAACAAAATAATGTTAAACCGTATTTATACCCATGTTAAATAACTTGAATAAAAATAGTTATCACCTAATATGCTTTAAGATGATTTATAGTAGATTAAAAAACGAAAAATAAATCATTAAAAAAACCGAATTATACTGAAGAACATCAATGAAATCGAAAAGTAAAACCATTAAAATGGAAGAAATGAAGGAAGTGTACATCGTTTTTCGATGAATAAATAACTTCAAAATTTAGGTTTAAGAATGAGCATCAAAATGGAAGAAAATCACATACCTCTTCAATCTTCATATTCGTATTATTTTATGATAGATCTTGAAAATTTAAATGAGAATTTTTGTATTATTAGAGGAGAGATAAGAAAGACATACTCCCTCCTATTTCCTTATATCTTCCCCTTTCTTTTGGGCACAAAAATTAAGAAAGAGGAAGAAAGAAGAAATAAATTAGAATAAAGTATTGTAAGTTGTGAAATTTATAGGTGAGAGAAAATAATAAAGAATGAATGATGAATAAAGAATAGATAGAGTAATGAGAGTTGTTGATTTTTTAGGAGAGAGAAATTAATAAAAAATGAATGAAACTTACCAAAAAAGGAAAGAAGGAAGATAATCAAACTTGTGTGAAAAAGGAAAGAGGGAAGATAATAGGAAATTGGAGAGAGTATTTGTCAGAGAAAAGAAGGAAGAAAGAGTGATAGGAGTTGTACATCAGAAAAAGAAGAAGAAAGAGAGAAATCTAGGAAGTATAAAACTAACGCTATTTTATTTAGATGGGTTAATGGTATGCAAAATGGGTTTTACTTGACCCGTCTTAACATTTTAGACGGATCCTTCCGTCTAAAATAAGAACTTGTACTTCCTTATTTTCGGACTTTGCTTCACCATGACTTTGCTTCACCATTATTTTCTTCCTTAGTCTATTTTCATCTTTAATCTTACTGCGACATATTCTCGTAAGCGACATACGAGTCACATACTAACAATTCTCCACCTTGACTCGGACTGTCGCATTTAGCAAACGACTTCCAAATCACTCGACCACTATACAAGTCACTCAAGTAGACTTATATCTACCATGTTCCAGCAAATTGAGCACTCACACTAGAACATCATATGCTCCACCTTGAGTCTATAACCATCCAATATACCTTGGACTGGGTCTGCCATCCAATAAGCCCTGGACTAGGCCTGCGTCCATTTAGCCCTTGACCGGGCCGCTCAAGGATGCTCCACCTTAAGCTCAGCACCCCAAAGGGTTAGGAACTTCTTTTGTTTTATGAACACTCTTGCTAAATTTAAATCTGTGTTTCTTACCAAACACACGCTGCTCATTAAACTCAAGGTTACTCATCTTGACACCGTTAAGAATTTCCCTCTTGCATAATATTTTTATCCCTCTATCACCCATATGATCAAGCCGCTTATGCCAAACCTTAGTCTTCTTCTTGAGATTTACGAATGCACAACTTGCAAAAATAGTCAGTGTTTCACCTTGTAATACATACAAGGAATTTTGTTTGACACCTTTCAGCACCAAACTAGAACCCTTCGTGACAGACAAAATCTCTCCTTTACTTTGGAACTCATATCCTAAATCACTGAATAAACCAAGTGATATAAGATTCTTCCCTAAAGCTGGAACCTGTCTCAGATTAGTCAAAGTACACTTCTTACCCTCAGCAGTCTTCATCTTGATTGACCCAATACCCACTACCTCACAAGTAGCATTGTTACCAACAACAACGCGACCCTCGTTAAAGGAATCATAAGTATTAAACCAATGCTTGTGTGGACACATATGATAAGAACACCCCGAATCTAGAATCCAACGATCAATAGGACGAACAGAATCAACCACAAGTGCATAGTCCGCCTCAGAATCGTACTCCAAATTCTTACTTTGAACTACAGCTGCATTAGACTTAACTTTCAACTTACGACAACTAGGTCTTTTATGCCGGGTTCTTTACATAGATAACGGATAACAGAATTATCAGCAGTATTGGTGTCTGGAATATTAGCCTTAGCCTTTTTCTTCCGAGCTCCACTCTTTTTAGTATTATCAACAACTAAACCTACCTCTGATCCGTTTTCTAAGTCAACCGTTGATTTTTGTCGCAACTCTCTAGTGCAAAGTGCTGACTTCACTTCCTCTAGGGTCAATGTTTCTTTGCCAAGAACAAAAGAATACACAAAATTCTCATACGACGCAGGTAAAGAAACCAGCAAAATTAAAGCAGCATCTTCATCCTCAATCTTAACATCTATATTACGAAGATCTAGTAATATAGTATTATATTTGTCTAGATGATCACGAAGTGACATACCTATTTGCATCTTGAAAGAGAACAGACGTTGTTTCAGCAACAACTTATTGGTGAGCGACTTTGTCATGTACAAACTCTCCAATTTCTGCCATAACCCCATTGCAGTCGATTCATCGACTACCTCAGTTAGGACATCGTCTGACAAACTCAACAAGATCGATGAATGAGCCCTCCCCTCCATTGTTAACAAGGCAGGATCTTCAGTCTCAGTCACCCTAGGTTCAGCTTCAGTCGTCGTCACCTTCATGGAGAAACCCGACGTCAAGGGTTTCCAGATGCACCGCTCCTTTAGCAAAGCCCTCATCTTTATCTGCCATAGTGCAAAACTATTCCTCCCGTCGAACTTCTCAATCCTTATAGTGTCAGTTGCCATCTTCTCCTCCCTGGATCTCTTGTGCCAATTGTTGTGCGGAAGCGATACGGAGTAGATACAAAAATAAAAGACACGCAAGATTTACGTGGTTCGCTATCAATGCGATAGCTACATCCACCAGGGCGAGGGAGAATAATTCACTATGTCAGGAGAATTACAGATTACAAAAGATAAGCACAGAGTTTTTCTAGATCTGTCTCTTAAAACTCTCAATGTTTGCCTCACAAATCTCTTCTTAAAAAATAACTAAATTAGGGTAGAGTTTTATATTAAGCTACCCTAACAAAGATTATTCTAATTAGGAATTAGGAAATAATAAATAACAAACTTAATAAACTAAGTCGGAAACCCACGTTTAATGACCAAAAAGTAGGGCTGAGCATCGGTCCAAGACTGGACCGGACCGGACCAAACCGGACCGAAGACCGAAAATAATTTTTTTGTGGACCGAAGACCGGACTTAAAACTTTCGATCTTGGACCGGACCAAACCCGAAATATACGGTCTGGTTCGGTCTTGGACCAAAATTGACCTAAAACTAATTCTTTCACTATTTCGTGTATGATAATTACATTTAAGTTTCACTAAATTAAATGTCGATGAATAATTAGACGATTGTTTTTGAGAAAAAAAAATACTCAATATTAATTTATAATGTCTTGTGAACATAAAATGGTAATTTAGTTTATAATGTTCTAATGATAGTCTTTAGAAACATAAAATTCGGTCCATTTGGTCCGGACCTAAAATATCCGGGTTTGGTCCGGACCGGAACGAAGACCGAAAACTCAAAAAATGAGGCCCGAGGACCGGACCTAAAAAATTCGGTCCAGGTTTGGTCCAGACCAAATGGTCTGGTCCGGTCCATTTTATCGGTCCGGACCTGAACTTGCTCACCCCTACCAAAAAGCCATTAAACTTGGAAAAGTGTAGGGACCCACTAATTTCCAATAACAAGGTCAAATAAACGCGTAGAAAATAATGTACTTCCTGTATTTCTCACGAGCCACGGATGTAGTACGCGACACACCCGTTATTCGGATTTTGCTTCACCATTATTTTCTTCCTTAGTCTATTTTCATCTTTAATCTTACTCCGACATATTCTCGTAAGCGACATAAGAGTCACATACTAACAACTAGAACCGAATCTCCCAACCGGCATATCTCTTACCCCTTCAATTCTGAATAAAGAAATGTCACAATCTCTTTTAGCGGCCACAAACACCGCATTATGCTCGGTACTAGTTGTGCAAAGCGGACGAGCTTTGACAACCAAATTGGACCACTTAGGCAAATTACCATGAGCATTAGTCATGATAAAACCATGTTTCACAGCAAAAGCCGTCTGTCTAGTCTCCATTGACATCCCTCGAAATCGCATTTCATCGTCAAAACCCATACAATGGGTTTCACAAAATTCGTAAAGTTGTTCAGATTCATATTTTGTTAAGTAAATTTGTTGATTATTATGGTTAATATGTGGAAAATGATAAGAGTTTTCTAGTGGGGAGTTGCTATATAAAGTCAGGACAAAAGGGTAAGTTTGGGTAAAAAAACAACGTTCGACTAGGTTATATAACGAGAGTAGTTCTACACTAATAGTTCCACACTTTCACACTCCAACTTTAGTTCAATGAAAGTTAATGGTAGACTACAGCAGAAAAAGCTGTCGATATTTTAATGCTTTATGTGCACGTGAACTCTGCACTAGATTGTTGTTTTAACTCGGTCAAGTATAGAACGAGCTAGGGCAAGTCTTATTCTTTCGGCAATTTTTTTTTTCACAAATCATAGATTATGACGAGATAATCATGTAAAAATTGGTTGATTTTGAATTCCGATCTAGGAGTTATGTGCAATTGAGTTTTTTTAGAGCGACAAAAAGAATATGTTGTGCATTAAAATCATACATAAATGGTATAATGTACACAAACTTAAAAAGTTGGGTACCATATACAAAATGCCAAATTTCGAGGGTACCACTTAAATTTTCCGTAATAATAAAAAAAGAAAAAAAATAGAAAAAAAAAATAATAACAATAATCGCTACAAAACACTAACAAACTTAGCAATATTCGTGACAAAATAATAATAAACTGTGACAAAATTTTGGTAAATTGTGGCCATATATATATAACAATAAATATATTTTGATGATATATTATGACAATGTACGTATTGGTTAATAATATTTCTTTTTCTTAAGTCTCTTTTTGTCCTTAGGGCCCAGTGTTATCGCAAATTCGACCTTGTATAACACCACCACCGTGATAACATAACTAGTCCCGTAAATTTTACGGGTAATAAAACTAGTTATTATTAAGTTAACGTGTGTGTATACAAATATAGGTCGAAAATTTTGTCTAATCTAAGTCCTTAGGTCGAAAATTTCCTCTTTTTTTTTTAATAATATTTTCAAAATTCTCATAGACTCAAAACACATTCTAAACCCTCAAAATAACCCAAAAAATTAAGTTTGGTAAAATTATAGCTCTTCATATGTCTTTTATCTCTTTGGAAATTTCTCCACTTTTTATTTTTCTCTTTGTAGTTAATCTAAAGTATGGCTTAATTTTACGTAACCTTTTTTTTTGTTATTGCAGAAGCTTTATTTTTGACTAAAATATTTCATACTGGCTTTGAGGAGGAATTCAACTTACTCCATGTAAAAGCTCTCAACTTCTTCTACCAATAATTTCTCACAAAATTTTCAATCAAAAAGCTTCTTCCTTTAATTTTGTTCATGTTCTTATTTTTTAATTTTGTAAATATTTATTTTACAGCTTTTTACTTGGATTTTTTACCTTAAAATTGTCTCCATGTAAAAGCTCCAATATATATACCGATTACTAACAATAAATTCAATTTATTTTTTCCAGAAAATGGAAAGAGGAGAGAAGCGTACTTTTGATCAAATCGAAGAGTCTTCGGCTGTTGTATATGAATTATGTACTCTCCTTATCCATATAATCACCAAATTTTACGTATCATTTTGCTTTTGTATGGTTTAATTAAAATTAATTAATAATACAACGTTTTACAGCTGAAAACGAGATTAAATATCTCCAAAAATCTGCTGAGGAACATCCATGTTCAATGGTATTGATAAATTGGATCTCAAGACCAAGACTGCTGTACTAAAGGCAGCGCCTTTTGTTGTTTCTTTGGTTTCTTTTACCGGTAACAAAACTAAAATCTTTAATATTTGGTATATTTGTAACATTATTTTGATTGACAAATTTTTTAACTCCGATGACCTTTTGTTTAGGTGAAGAAGTTGTATCGCAAGGTTGCGGTGCTATTATCGAAAGCGAGGGTAACACTTTTACCGTAGTGACTTCTCTAAATCTTGTCCGAAAGCCATCCGATCCCGAAGCCGAATATGGTGAAAATACCTTGGCGGAAAATTTAAAGGTAAACCGGTTTATTACTAGTGTTAATGGGCGTGTATTTAGAAGTTGTAGAACCAAACCATTTCAGATATTATTTTTTACTTACGTGCAGCAACCACAAATCCCGTCTTGCGCTAATTGTCTGTTTTAATTCTTTTTATAGATTGTTATCCATGCATATGATGACAAATCGTAACAAATCGTACCTAGGAGAAGTTTTTTTTGCTATGATTTCTACTTCAACCTGCTGATTATCAAGTTTAGGTCAGATAACTCGTTTCCATCTGCAAAATTCATGATGATTGATGATGATGATTCTTGTATAGAGAAAGGAGCTTCATCGCGCCGTCATTCCCCGAAAGCGAAAACTGGAGATAGCGTGATTGTCTTGGGTAAATATTTCAATGAGCCATTCAATTTCATGGCTTCTCCGGGAAACCTAAGGTATGTGCAAATATATGAAAAGTTGTACAGAGGAAAGCTTAATTTTCATTGATAACAATTAGCAATATTTATACAACATATAGAGTAAGGAGAATACAATTGCCCTAGCACATCTAGCCGTAGTACAAGTAGAGCAAATACAATAACTAAAAGATATGATAAAAATATATTTACATAATATTATGATGTAATATTCTTATCAATATACTCAATTCCCTACTTGTTTGATTTGATTTCAGTTTGCAGCGGTTTGACCGTGAGGAATATGACTGTAATGAGTTGTTGACAATTAGTTGTCATTTTAACCGGGTATAATCATTTTCTATCCCTAATTTTCTATTTCGTCTTAGTTGATTGCAAATTTTCAAACCGTGACTTACAATTTCTTTCTTACGGTTTTTTTCAAGAAAGTGTGGGGACGGACCCCCGATAATCAGCTGCTCTGGAGAATTGATTGGAATAACATTTTATCATCTAGGTCGTTCTTCCCCTATCTTACCAATAAATGTTATTCATAGGTGGTGGTGCCTTTTCAAGAGCTGCGCGTATTATTTGTTGCCATTACACTTAAACTCTCATTTAGACTTCAAGTTTTATGACGACATATACTGACAAACTAATATTATCTATATGACAGGGAGTTTCGACACCCATCGTATGGTTTTGATAGTAGAAACTTGCATTTAGCTACACTAGTCACCCTTGAGAAGTTTATCAAGTCTTTCTCGGATATTTCCAATGGTGTCCTTGTTGAAAAGGTAGGTAATTCGTGTCTCATTTCTTAATTTGGGGCATCCTATATAAGTTCTTGTGTTTGAAGTGTTGCATATTCATGCATTTGTGCTCTAGATAAAGTTTTTAGTGTCCATGTTCGAACTCTGATGTCAAGTATCCAATGCGGGTTAAGTGTGCTGAAGCTTAGGTTAGAGTAACTATAGTGGCATTGCATTGTTTAGTCTAGAAAGTAATATGGGATAAAGTGTTCTTGTGTCCAAAATTATCTTGCAAATAAAAATCTTTCAATGTGTCGGGATGGGTTAACTTTGATCGGCAGCTGTAGTTTTAGACTTCAATGTTGTATTCTGTTAGCTTTCTGACTGCTAGATTATTATGTACATGAACTATGAATATGAACCGTGCAATGTGACTACTTTGTCTAATGTAAATCTATGATACTATCACATGATAAGTTCTCATTAGATGGGACTTTTGTTTCTTGACAACAGAGCTTATTGATCTGTTTTTTTCACCAGATGTGGCACCATGCTACGGTGGCCATGGTTTTAACTCCTCATGGTGTCTCGATCTCTGAGTTGCAGAATCAACATTGTTTGTTATTTCATATTGTGTTTCACATTGTTTGGATGACATGTTCAATTTTTCTAATGAAACTTGGGATATTGATGTACTTGTTTCATTCTCAGTTGGTATTATGCATTGGCGTTTGTGTTTTATTTCCTTTTTCAGTTTATTCTAATTGAATGGTAAAAACTTTCTCAATAATGTGGATATTAATAGTAAGCAACAACAAATCTGTTTGGCAAATAAAATCAAGCTGGACGTTGGTCTCTCCCATTTTGTGCTTACTACCATACACGAGGTAAGGGGTTAACCATTTAAGTTGTGCTTCCGAGTTTTCAATTAGAATGTCACCCAACATCTTGTGTGCTCTGACATATCTTATTAAAAGACTGACAATCTTACTCAAAACCTGCTTGAGTGCTTGTTACTTTTGACATTGATGTTAGATGCCAAGTATGTAAAATATAAGAGAAGGTTGTATTGTATTAATATTCACAGTGAAAATTACAAGGCTATATATATGCATAGGAGAAGATACTAGAGCCATAAACTAAGGAATAAAATAATTGACTCCATAATATTAGGAGATATACATGGCAACTAATAACCAAATATTGACTAATTATGTACTGGAAGAGAAGAGTTGTTCTCCTTGATTTGTGCCGGTACTTGTTGATTGGTTTGACTAGATATTGCATGATTATCCTTAACACTCCCGCCCAAGATGGACAGTCGTAGACGGAGTCCAATCTTGGATGAAAGCTCGAGAAAACGGGGTTTGTGTAGGGGTTTTGTTAGTGTATCAGCCAGCTGATCTGAACCATTAATGTGTTGAACATGAATTGCACCAGTCCGAACTTGTTCTTTGAGAAAGTGGAAGGAGAGTGTAACACTACGGATTTTTATAAGCTAAGTACTCGACCGAGTAGAGCCTACTCGGCCGAGTAGTGTCAAGAGGGTAGTTTGTTTGGGTTCTGCCGAGGAATACTCGGCCGAGTATGGTGAATACTCGACCGAGTAGAGGATACTCGGCCGAGTATACACTTTACTCGACCGAGTATTCGGCCTGACGGGTATTATTTCCGCGATTTTGGTTAAAATGATTAGAGGATATATATCATCGTTCGTCAGTTTCTAAAATCATTTTCTCCCCAAAAACATAAACTGCGTTCATTACCCTCTAATCATCTTCATCAATTCCAAGTCAAAGGCTGTCGATTGTGGCTTCTAGCATCTCATCCCGTGTCAATCGCCGTAGTAAGTGTCTTATACTTGTTCATCTATTGTCATTCTTATAAGTTATCAAACCCTAATTTGGTTAATTTGGGGGTTTAGGGTTTTGGTCATCATATGTCGTTGATTGTTGATTATCGTTGTTGTAGGTGATGATGTGTTACTAGTTGTACATTTGTATGATTGATTGCAGCGTAGCGGATTGCGAAAAGGTAGGGTTTCCCTACTCAGTTACTGTTAATTGATTTAAGACTGTGCTTGAGTTGTAATTGTTGTTATCTGCTGATCATCGGAGTATGGGTTATGTGATGACGGTGGTGATGTGGTTGTGTTGTGACGGTAGTGGTGTTGTGGACAATTTGTGATCTTTGTGGTGTTGTGTGATTGTGTTGGAGTCACTTGCGGGACTGGCTTCACACCCTAGTTCGCCCTCCGTGGAACCCGTCACGGGAGGGGATGTGCACATTAAGGGACAGGGATTGTTAGTCGCTCGTTGATGAGCTGGACTAGGTGGGGATGGGATGCGGTCACCCACTGGCGGCGAGGATTATCTGTTGCGATGGGTAATCTGGCAGGGCTACACACTTCGGTATGTAGTCGGTTACTGTGTGATATCGATGATCAGCTGGTGGTAATGATTGTTGTCCTATATTGATTGAGTAGTACTGACCCCGTGTTGTTGTTTTGTAAAACCTGCGGTGATCCATTCGGGGATGGTGAGCAGATTGTGACAGGTGATACATTTATTGAGCTTGGGGCAGTCATGGGAGAGTCACCACGCTGGATTAGATGACACCATCACGAGCCTTAGTTATTGTTTTAGTAGTTGTTGCCATTTGGATAATTCGTTTATTAGATTTTGGAGATTATGTAACTTTTATAATTACCGTACATTAATAAATGTGTTTGGACTGTTGCTTTTGATATATACTAACCTCGGGCAACCGAGATGGTAACAACCTTTCATGCTGGGGTAGTCCTGGTAAGGTACCTTGGTATGAGGGGGTGTTACAGAGAGAGCAATGTGCTTCATACGAGAGTGGAATACCGGATTGGCGGAGTAGTGAGTGGCAGAGAGAATACCGGTCGAGTGAGTATAACCGAGCTCAGTGAGAATGGAGATGAGCCAAAGGACTTCGGATGTCGTGGCAGCAACAACCCGGAATTCGGCTTCGGTGGAGGACTGCGATAGGGCTCGTTGCTTTTTGGAGGACCATGAGATGAGATTTGTACCAAAATACACTAGGTAACCTGTTGTGGAGACATAGTTTGCGGGATCACATGCCCAGTCCGCATCACTGTAGGCATGAAGAGTGGGTGGGGTGGACTTGTTGAGGTGCACACCGAGATGGAGTGTGCCATTTAAGTAGCGAAGGAGCCGCTTGAGAGCCGTCCAGTGAGATGAGGTAGGGTGAGTGAGGAATTGGGCGTGTTTGTTAACGGAAAAGGCGATGTCAGGTCGAGTGAGTGAGAGGTATTGAAGACTTCCAACAATGGCGCGATAGTCAGAAATATTTTCGATTGGTCTATGGGGTTCCTTGACTAAGGGTGGATGAGTAATCATGGGTGTGGAGGCAGGGGTGCTTTCGTGCATGTTGAACTTGTGTAGTAGGTCGAAAAGGTACTTTGTTTGGTTGAGGTGGAGACCATGCTTGGTTGGGGTGACCTCTATGCTGAGTAAAAAGGAAAGGGGACCAAGGTCCTTTAGTGAAAATTTGCGAGAGATTTGGTCGATGAATTTGCGAATATGAGATGGGTTGGGACCGGTGACGACTATGTCATCAACATAGACAAGGACATATAAGGTGGTGATAGAGGGGCGTAGTATGAAAAGGGACGGGTCAGAGACAGAATTTCGAAAGCCAAGGGAGAGGAGGTACGACTTGAGCTCGGTATACCAAGCTCGGGGTGCTTTCACAAATTTATTTTTTTTTCTTTTTTTTTTTTTTAAAAAAAAACAAAAATTAAAATGAAACTAATCTTATAGGAGTAATTATTAGATCGGAAAATCCCCCGCCGGTAGGCATCGCCTCATATTTTGCCCACCGGTAAGAAAGCGGAAACGGATTTTTAGAATTCTCGAGGAAGAGGCTCTGATACCATGTTAAGATTATAAGGAGGGAGAGAATTGCATAAGGAAATGTTATTATTGATTGATGATTCTGATTCAATACAAATGCATATATATAATAAACCCTAACCCTAGATAATAGGAGGCCTTAATGGGCCTAATATCCCAATAGATTTAAAATTAACTGGATGGTGCAATTCCGACTGGGCAAAATGTCCACTTTCTCATTGTTCTGTTACGGGTTGGTTCATGTTCTTGGGTTCCTCCCCCGTCTCCTGGAAAACTAAAAAACAACCCACGGTATCGCTCTCATCGGCTGAAGCTGAGTACCGTGTCCTCCGAGCCATTACTTGTGAGATCACGTGGCTTAAGGGTCTGTTACACGACTTGGTTGTGTCTCACCCTAGCCCGTTTTCGATTTTCAGTGATAGTAAGTCTGCTCTACACATTGCTCAGAATCCGGTGTTTCACGAGCGCACTAAACACATCGAGATTGACTGTCATTATGTTCGTGATGCTATCAAGTCTGGCCTTATTGCTCCGTCGTTTGTGTCTACCAAAGTCCAGTTGGCTGATGTTCTTACCAAGGCTCTTGGTGTTTCTCAATTTGTCTCTTTAATTAGCAAGCTGAGCATTTTGAATCCCCATGCTCCATCTTGAGGGAGGGTAATAGAGTCTAATATAGAGTCCTATTGGGTCGTGTGAGGCCAAAGTCCAAGTCCGTCTTGTATTATAACCCTAGTTACCTACTTACCTATTGTACTATATATTTACGATATGTGGAATGGAAGAGGCAGACAATTGATTAACAATCTTAACAGTTTTCAAAGATTATAATGCGAGTTGGCAGGGATGTAAGTTGGTGATGTGATATTTAGCTGTGATGGAACTCAAGTAAAAGGTTTCTTAGAGGTATATTATACATAATTTTTTCTATGTTCTCAGCATGTTGATAAGCACATTATATATTTTTATGTTTGGTTATGTTGACATTTTGTTTTTGATTAATATAATAGCTTTGGAATCTCATGTTTGAGAAAGTTGGGATGGAAGTTGGGTTGGAAGTTGCTCGTGTTGCTTTGAAGATAGTTCAGACTCTTCGTGTGAAAGTTGGTGAAGTTTCAGTTGATGAAGAAATCTACATGTATCTTTCATATTTCATACTGAATACTTGTCATTTCAGTTTCCTTTATTTTATCTTCTTGCTTGGATTGCTACCAATTTTATACACGGTGTAAAATTTTTACTTTTTTTTGTCAGGTGGCTGCGTTTCGATTGGGGTTGAAGTTAATGATGTTATGATAACTGTAGGGATTTGACGGTAGTTATTATGGCTTTTGATGTAAATGTTAATGGAAGCTTAACCCGACTTTTAGCTAGAGATCAGATTTGACAGTTTGCTACATTCCCATTTTCAATTTGGATGTAATATTAATGTAGAACTTGAACACAATATCTGGTTACATTGGTATGTATTCACGGTTAATGTTGTATTTGAAAAGCCTTTATAACTCGAGTATGTCTTGCTTAAGGCCGTTTTAATTTAATACATCTCACAAGTTTTTTTCATTTGCAACTATATTATTAATTCGTTGTGAGAGGCCGTAAGCAATCATCCCAGGAGTGAGGAATTTGTGTTTTAAAGCATTCATATGATCCTCTCATCCTCCATTGGATTATGCATGAAAAGGCATATTTGTTTGACGGCATATGGAATTTCTTAAGGTAGGGCAGATCAGTACCCATAGCTTTGCACAATGCCACACCAGTGACCGGCCTTTTCGATGATTTCTTCAGCGTATTTCTTGTGATAAGAATAAACCATGTTGAGTGCGAGTGCCCAAAATTCGAGCAAGTAGCTTAACGCAAGTTCTTTCATTACAAATTCCAAACACATCTTAGACATTATACTTTTGCAAAGTGCGGGCGAAGAAGGTTGTGAATGAAGAAAGAGTGGTTTCACTTGCTATGTGTGAACCCAATAGCGAAGATGTAGTTGGCAAATCGTTTGTATTAAGTTCGTGGAGCTTGCTTGAGACCGTATTATGACTTGCAGAGGATACAAACATAGTTAGGGTGAATACGATCACCAAAACCATAATACGGTTTCATGTATATCTATCACCATGCAAGAAGCATTTATCAGGTCAAGTTGATGAATAGACCACCATTTAGATAAAGCGATGCTTAGTACAATGCAAATAGTAGCCGGTTTCACAACTAGCCGCTAGGATAAATGATCCACTAGACCACCATAAATAATACCAACTTGTTGCGTTTTCCCACGTAGGCAGGCCTTATACCTTTATCATAATTTTCTTTATGTTTAAAAATAAACATTGAAATACTGTACGTAAGACATTAACATTAGGAGGTCGTGGTTAGAGGTGGCAAACAATGACACGACAGGAAAACATGACACGAACCCGACACGAAATTAACGGGTTTGGGTTGAGACTTAATGAGCCATTTATGTAAGTGGGTCGACACGAACACGACACGATATTTAATTGGGTTGGGTTAGGGTTGACCTCTCTAAACACGAACCCGACACGAATGACCTGTTTACTAAATTAATCCTAATTTTTCTTAATCCTCCATCACATAAATATACTTAAACTTTCAAAATATGGACGTGACACGAAAACAGGACACGAACCCGACACGAAATTAACAGGTTAGGGTTGAGGCCTTATGACCCATTTATGTAAGTGGGTCGACACGAACACGACACGAGATTTAATTGGGTCGGGTTTGGGTTGGAGGGATTGTGACCCGTTTACAAGTGACACGAACACGAACCCGACACGATCCGATCTGTTTGCCAGGTTTAGTCGTGGTACCAAATTTCATGTTCAACTGTTAATTAGAGCTTTATATACATCTAACATATATTGCCAATTTCCAATTTGGGTCACGAAGAAGGGCCGACATAGGTTGTTGGTGAAGGGTGTTTCGTTGGGCTGTTGGTTATGTGACCTGGGATATTTGGTGGGATTTGGTCGATCAATGGATGGACACCATTCAAAGAATTATATGTATGTGGTTTGGGTTTGTTAAGTGAGACGTGCGTGGTTACATGGCTAGCCTAAATAAACACGAGGTGTAGACGTGGGTCGGAGTTTGTGTATAGTTGTGCTAGGAGTTGATGGACAACTAAAAACTTGGAGATCTCTATGGTAAAACATTTTTAGTCTGATCGGCGTGGGTGAGGCAGGGGTGTTTTGTTAAACGAACTTCATGACATACTATCACCACAAAAGTCCTACATCGGTTTATTATCAAATTCACGACCATGAACTCATTCGCTCTGGCGTGCTCGTCTAGGAGTTAAGACATCATGGCTCCAATAAATTTAATCTTCTAAGAACAAATAAAGACGTTTATCGTAAACCATCCTTTTTTTTTTGATAAAAACTCGCAAGGGTTAATTCCTTACTATTAAATTATCACGTACCAAAGACATTAACCAGTTCGGAAGATCAACATGCCAACTACGTCTACCAGCTACCCATGACATCGGGTGAGCTAATCTATACGCAACCCTATTAAAGTTTATACGAATAAAATCAAAGGAAACAAGCTCAAAACAATTACAAATATCCAAAATGTCTTTATAAATTAAAAACAGCTCGCTGCGACGATTCTTTAGATCAACAATTACCCCACAACAATCGCTCTCAACCACGACTGAAAAGATAATGCTCACTTTGCTTCCTTGAGGCCCTGCAACACTGCCAAAGCTTCGGCCATGGCCCGGGTGGCCTTCTATTTAGACCTAAAACTGCCCACGGGGCATGGGCTAGTCTAAAGGGGCCTAAAGTAATTTTTGGTCAGGTTTGTGCCATGCTTAGGGCCCATATATACCAGCCCACATTTATTAAGAGGAAAAATTAAGTTCTAGATATCTTAATGTCATAAAACCATTTTACTAGGTCAAGTTTGTTTCAAGACCCAATGGACAATCTTGATGAGTTGAGTTTGTTTCCGATGACATTATACAAGTTGTACAAGTACAAAATACGAGTTTGTGTAATTATATACGATAAAACTTTGTTTCCGATGGCAAGTTTGTTTCCGATTACACTATAAAGCTCGTACAAGGATACAAAGTTTCATCTTATATGGAGAACGAGCTTCTGTAATTATTTACAGGAAATTATTTGTTTTGAAATTGAGTCGAATCCGAGACACAATATTTCAAGCCTAATTAGAATAATTGATGTAGGCTAATTGATCCGGCGGATCAACGATGGAAATCATGTTGAATAGGCCGCTACCCAACAACTCGTAACATAATTGAAAGTGTGGATCACAAAATCAAGGCCCAAGTCAAAATGTTAATAGACAACTAGTATAGATCCCGCGTCATTGCGCGATATTTAGAGTTTTTATTTTTTTTAGTGTATTACTTATATTTTTTAAATTTGAACCTTGCTATTACTTAATATTTCACTCCATTGTATTTTAATATGAAACAAAAAAATTGAAATAAAAAACTAATTAAAAGAATTAAGTTAAATTTATACTATTGCTTTTGTCATATCTCCCCATGTGAATTGTATTTGACACATCGCAAGCTTGCGACGGATATGTCCGTTACAAATAAGAATTTGTGATACTTACTACTCATACAATGTTTCTTTTGCAGGAGTTTTGTAAAATTAATAACGATATTATTACCGAAAAGGTCTTATTAGCTTAGCGTAGTCATTACAGTTGAATTATGATTGTTATGATATGTAACAAGCTCAAATCATTTAATTTCCTTGTATTGTATATTTGTATGGCATTATTATGAACTAATGATGATGTAGTGCTGATGTAAGCACTAGAGTAGTTAGAAGACAGTTGCTATATAAGAGCATCCACATCCAAGAGGATGATTTTCTCCTCTTATATTTTCTCTTTCCTTCTCTAATTTGGACACATCACTTTCACCCATATTCCACTATTTCCATCCTCTTCTTTTTACTCTTCTTAAAAAATCTCCACATCAAAGAGGATTCTCTTATCCTCCTCTCCCAATTTTTTTATAAGCAAAAACTAAAAAAAAAATGAATTATATGCCACATGCTAAATAATGAATGATAAGTGGTACAAGGCCAATGTTGATATCTCTAAAAATAGAGGAAGTGTTCCTCTTCCTCCTTCAAAGAGGATATGTAACAATGGTTCCACATTGAAGAGGATATCCTCTTAGATGAGAGAGAGTGTTAAGAGGATGTTTCATCCTCTTCAATGTGGATGCTCTAAGCAATATAAACAGAATTATAATAACAACTTCTCTCTCTTACTTCTCTCTATAACAAACTCTCCTAAATCTTATTACCGAAAAGGTACATCTTCACAATTATCGCTCGTGTGACACCTTTGTTGCGTAACTAGTTAAGTAGAGGAAATAGGGGAATAATCACAAGCACATATTCGAAGAACTCAAATCACCTTTGTTGGTAACTAGTTAAGTAGAGAAATAGGGCCATGGGGGAATAATCACAAGCACATCTTCGTAGAACTCAAATCACCCATAAATCAATTAAATCAAGAATCAAAGTGCGGACCAAAAGAGCGAGTGAGCTTAGCATCATCAGATAGAGCGAAGAGGATGAAATCGTGATGCAACTAATTTTCTTCTGTAGTAAAAATCTACAAACACAATTAAATTTGAAAATAATCAACAACCGAGCTCAATCCAAATACACCCCAACCCCCAGATCATCCGAAATTGTACAAATAATAATGAAGATCTTGTGCTTTAGGAATAGTATCCTATAAAAGCAAAAATTTGGTGAATTTCAAAATAGGTAATTCAACTCAAGTAAGTACGAGCTGAGGTAATAGAACAAGCTAGTGATGCTCTAACGGAAAAGACATAAAAATTTAGACCTTGCTTGTTTTGATACAATGATAGATCGAGGTAGGATTTTAAATTCGAAAAGAAAATGATCCTTTTCCCTTCCCTCGGCTTTTGTATATACAAACAGCGGCCAAAGATAAACAAGCAACCGAAATATCCATCTAATCAAACATAATTATATTCCAAAAAATTACCAAGAGTAACATCATCATTATCCTACGTAGTTACTCCCTCCGTTCCGGTCATTTGTTGTCCTTTGGTTTTGGCACAAAGATCAAGGAAAGGGGAGAGCGCAAATTACTAAATAACAAGTGAAATGAATTGAGTGTGAATGATCAAATTACTCATCAAATTCATTTTTAAAATAGAAAGGACAACAAATGACTGAGACATCTCAAAATAAAAAAGGATAACAAATGACCAGGACAGAGGAAGTATATTTTATCGTGGCTCCATGCAAGGCTTGTTTCTGCCTCGATCAAGGAATCTCTAAGCATTAGCCATGCAAGTATGCAACTAATAAATACTCCCTCCTATTTCCTTATATCTTCCCCTTTCTTTTGGGCACAAAAATTAAGAAAGAGGAAGAAAGAAGGAATAAAGTATTGTAAGTTGTGAAATTTATAAGTGAGAGAAAATAATAAAGAATGAATGATGAATAAAGAATAGATAAAGTAATGAGAGTTGTTGATTTTTTAGGAGAGAGAAATTAATAAAAAATGAATGAAACTTACCAAAAAAAGAATGAGGGAAGATAATCAAACTTGTGTAAAAAAAGTAAGAGGGAAGATAATAGGAAATTGGAGGGAGTATTATTCTTAATTAGCTAATACGGAGTAATTAAAATAATAGGAAAATAATAAGTTACGTAGCTATTAAAATAAAAATAAAAAGTCACTAGATAAATCTTAAATTGACTGATGTTGTCAACTACTCTAACGTCTACATTCTGGTCACGTAATTAAACACAATAAGATACAGAGCTCTCTATTTAAGTGGAAGGAAAATGAAAGGGCATCACAATACATGTGAAAGAGTGACCCCAATTTCAACGCCACCCACTAGCTCCCTATCTTTGTCCTGGCTAAGTGGAAATATACGATTTCTGAAGCCAAGTTACAAAATCAAGTTAATCTATGTACCAATTAAAAACAAATCGAGTTAATCTAGCCAACTAATCGCTTTAATATTTATGATATATAGTTTTTGAAATTATGGAGTTGGAGGCAAATATTAAGCCAACTAATAATGAAGCCAACACTTCGTTTTTCAATACCTTGTTCAATGGTCTCAATTCTATTCTAGGTGCTCTTTCCTTCTCTTTTACATTCTACTTTTCTACTTTACCATTTCTTTGTTCAATAATAACCTTGACAAACAAAATAACACTTGTAAGGAACGCTACGCAATGTAGGTCTCGGGCTTACCCCTACTTATTAATCGAAAGTAAATTAATAACCTTGACAACATTTTAAATGACATGAAAAATTGTATTACTCAAATAAACTCGGTATAAGTTCTTTAAGTTAGACAACAAGTGATCGAAACCGATGAAATATTACTCCCGTCTCCCTTCGTTCTGGTCATTTGTTTACCTTTGATTTTGACACAAAGAACAAAGGAAGGGGAGGGGACCAATGATTGGATATTAAATGACCAAATTGAGTGTGGATGATAATCAAATTGTCCATCAAAGATATCTCTACAAATAGAAAGGTAAATATAATTGACCTTAACACTCTAAAATGAAATAGATAAATGCAATACAAAGTAAATGATATGGAGGAAGGGAGTATATAATATAAATAGTGCCCTTGTGAAGTTTTACTCCCTTAATAGTATTCCGTAAAAGGAAAATGAATCTTCTCCATTTCCTTCCCATTTTCCCTCTTAAACTCATTTAATAATATTTTTCTTACCAAATCTTATTATCCCTTTATTTTTACCCATAAATTTTAAATCGTTTGATGATACTAGAATACGATCTGGACCATCGAAAAAAATGGCCTCTCCGTTTCTGGAAAAGTAGAAAAACTCTCCTCCCGTAAAAGTATGAATGCATGCATGCATGCAAATATGCAATTACATACGTAAAAGTCAACTTATAGCATCACCTACTCACCTAGTACGTAAAAGTTGACTTCTCAGTAAAGGCGGATCTTGAACAAATTTCCGGGGACCAAGTCAGTTTTAAGCTAAACTGATTTTTTTTTTTTAATATGCTTCAAAAGAATATTGGTAAATTTTTCGTATTAAACAAGTCATTTTTTCATCCACGGTCTATATGGTCAATATTTCAGTAACTATTGAACAAAAATATTTCAATTAGTGACTTTTTCTATTGTATGAAGAGACATTTAATTTGACGGCTATAAAAACCCTTTTAATCAATCCAATCGAATATCATTTCGTAAGGCACTAAATATCAATAGTTTTTAAATAAATATACTTAAATAAATATAATAGCTCTAAAATATACAAATAGGATTATGCATCCAGTTGTATCATAAACATTGTACAACCAAGGTATAAGAATTTGAGCTTATATGTAATATTTCTGAGCTAATTCAAAGTTTATGTTTTTAATGTGTAAACTAGTGTAGATCATCGTGCTACAACACGATATTTTTTAGTTTTGTTTTATAAAGAGACATTCTCATTAAATTAATTGCATAAATAAACTGTACCTTTAATGTTATAATGTACTAATATAATCTTAGTAAGAGGTAGAAAATAAAAGTTTATTACAATTAAAAAACACTTTAAGTTAAGTTATTTTTGTCTTAAACTATTTTACTTTACTATAAAAATTAACTCTATAATGCTATATCATTGCATGAAACTAATTTAATGAGCTTAATACTATCTAATAAATCTCATATTCTTTAACATAAAGTTCGGATACTTTATCACAAATCTCAAATTCTACACGGTACAACATATACAACTGGTTGTATAGTACATAAATTGCTCTAAAATGTGTAGACTATAATCAAGGCAACTATTATATTATACAGTAAAACAACAACTATTAATTTTAAAAACTTGGAATAAAAAAAATAGAGTATATACTTAATATTTCAAGTGTTACATGATTATGGGTAAAAAAATTTGTTTAACATTTTCTTCCTCACGATCAATAGCTAATTAAGAGTAAGGAAACACATTAACGATGTTTCTTTATCTTAACAAACCATTTTATATTATTAATGATTATTTTACTACTCCTTTCGTTTCAGTCAATAATTTATATGTACTTTATTTTTACCTCACCAAATAAAGTAAATGTAAATTATTCACTAGATAGAGTGAACAATAATTTAATTAAGGGCTAAAAGAAGATAAAGAAAATTAAACACAAAAACAAAATACAAGAAAAAAGGATGAGCACTTGCCACATATTAATGGTTTTAAGTTTCAATTAGTCTTGCTGAAGACGGGTTGGAGCAAGTGACGGATAATGCTACTCACAAAACGGATATGGGGACAAGGTGGAGCACCCCCATGTGTTTCCCTCTCTCCTTTATTTGGGTCATTTGTGAGAGAAAATGATATACGTCACTCCAAAGTGACGAATACGTGCCGTCACAAATGAGAGATTGTGTTTAAGTTTTTAACACCACAAAACGAGATAATCCACCTAATGAAAAAAAAATAAAAGAAAAACAAAAGGAAAAAGTGATCACACATTTTAGTGGGCGTACTACTTTCATTGTTAACAGCGCATTCTATTACTCTGTACTTTTGTAGTATGGTACGAGTAAATTGCTTTTGGGCCGCACTACCCATTACTTCTCGTTTTCTTGCAGAGCTCAATAGCCAGCAGGGGCCAAGTGGCCAACCCTTGTTTTGGGCCGATGTCGGGGGGCCTGGCCCCGGCCCACTGATACCAAGATCCGCCGCTAATCTCAGTTTCACAATAGAGATTTGTTAACAAAGTTTTGTGCATTTGACAAATCTCTCTATTGTTGGGAATGGGCTTTGAAGTTCATAGATGAGAATGATTACGTATTTGTATACAGGTTTGTGGGATGACATGACTAGAGGTGTTAACGAGCCGAGCTTGGCCTTGCTCGGCTTGTGCTCAAGAACCAAAACTCGAGCTCGAGCCGATCTCGAGCTTACCCGAGCTTGAAAAAAATGTGCTCGTTATAAAGCTTGCGAGCTTTAACGCGAGCTCGAGTCCAAATCAAGAATATCTTCTTGTTAATATTTAGTCAACATGTATAATTGTATTTCCTATAATTTAGTAGATATCTTAGGAATGATTAGATTGGTATTCCTTGTAATTAGGAAAGGATTTCTCTGACTCTTTGTACAAATACCAACGTAATTACGTTGAATGAATCAAGCACAATATTATCATCTTTCACATGTGGCCATTTGACTTGAACAATGTTACTAGATGTCTATTTTAAACAATAAGATAATTTTTTTTTAGCGAAAACGAGAAACATGTTACCATTTTTTTGTTAACAACCATGGTTGTATGATGATGATAATATGTTATCATTCTGTAGAACTATGTAGCCAATTTTGTTTTTGTTAAAATAAGGTAACCATATTATAAAATCAGACAACTGTATTATGTTAACACTTTTGTTGGTCATGTTACCAGTTAAAATTGTTGTTGTATATCATGGAAATAATATTGTCATTTGACTTGAACAATGTCACCGTTTTTTTTTTTTTTTTTTTTTTTTACTGTTATCAGTTATTAGTTCTCTCGATTATGAAACCACATATTTGATATATGTGAGCATTTTAAAAACAGTGACCAGTGACTTTAAATTGGTTTTATATGTGATAAATTGGTGATGATTTATACTTTTCTGTTGAGTTTCAGCTAAGCAAGTTATGTTATCATATTTTTGGTTATAATACCGATAATCTTATTTATACTTTTTCGCATTATGTACTAAATTCTAGGAAATATAATTGGAAGGGTTGAGCACTTTGTCATTTTTTTTCGTTTTATGGAACCCATATGTATAATACATTGGTGAACAATAATATTGCAGGCCTGTGTTCTTAAATGGATGGCCACTAAACGAAATTTGGAGCTGGTTTCTCGATTCCACAACGATATGATGAAGGATTTGGAAGCTTGTGACAAAGTAGTTGTTGATAGTGTGGTGCAACCGGAAGGTGGTGATAATGGTGGGCAACATATGGGAAGCGCACATAGGAAGGCCTGATCAAAGCTGGGGTGGGGATGCCTGGTTGCAAATGTTTTTGGGGGTATTTATGCATCGTTTGAGATGTTTTGTAGACATAATTATATATTAGCATAATAATGTTACCATTTTAGTGAGACTTTGTATCCATTTTACAATATATGTATTACAATATGCAACCATATTAGTCAGAGAATGCAACCATTTTATGATTATGTTTTAATTAGATTTGGTTAAAATGGTAACATATAAGAATACAAATGATAACATTGGCGCATGTATATAAAATGTTACTAACTTAGTCAGGATATGTAACCATTTTACAATATGTTTGATTTGATTGGAAAGAATCTTAAAATAATGACATATATGAATACAAATGGTGACATGAGAGTACGTATATAAAATGTTACCATCTTAATCAGAAGATGTAACCATTTTACAAAATGTTTACAATATTTAACAATATTAGTTAGAATGTTACCATATTACTGGGTATATGTAACCATTGTACAATATGTTTGATTAGAATTGAAAGAATTTTAAACTGGTAATATTTAAGAATTCAAATGGTGACATAGGAGTATGTGTATAATATGTTACCATGTTAGCCAGAATATATATAATTATTTTACATTATATTTGATTTGATTTGATTTTGGGCGTTTGTTTGCATGTTTCTATAATTTATAGTCATTTTATTTCTGAACATAAATGGTAACATAGTAGACGAAGGGTGATGAAATAAAGCATCAAAGACTGATGTCGAATATCTACCGTTAGACGTAATTTCCAAAACATCAATTTCTGATCTAGCTCGTAACAATGGTCACAAAATAGATTGTACTGGCCACAAATAAATTTTTACGCCATTTTATATAACTCGACGGTTAACACTATTTTAACAACTTTCGAACCTCAATAAAAAACAATATTAAATAAAAGTATCCCATAAAATTTAACATGTGATTATAATATATACATCAAACCAATAAAAATATAGTGACAATTTAATTAATCATGATAACAATTTAATCAAACATGTGAATAATCCAAATACAATTGTCTGACATCATAATATAAACATTTATTGTTGTAAAACATGAGATTGTTTAACTCCTTTCTTCCATCTATCACAACCTTTTAATCATATGAACATTCTTAAGCATAAAAATCAAAAACAAAAGAATGTTAAACCGTATTTATACACATGTTAAATAACTTGAATAAAAATAGTTATCACCAAATATGCTTTAAGATGTTTTATAGTAGATTAAAAAACGAAAAATAAATCATTAAAAAAACCGATTTTTTTTTTTTTTTTTTTTTGGTGAAAGAGAAGCGGGGTTTAACCCAAACAAGAAAAAACAGAAATTAAAAACAAGCTAACAAACTAAGAAGCACTACATAAGACCGAACGAGGCCAAGAAACCCCTCTAGCATTCTGCTCCAGCAACGTGAATAGCTGACCTGGGATGTTTCCACCCTCAAAAATTTGCAATCGATGATCTTGCGCAACTCAAGGTTAGCCAACCAATCCGCACAGCTATTCGCTTCTCGATAAATATGTGTAATCTTTGCTTCCCATGCCGAGTCTTGAATGAAAGACTTACAAATACGGATCATATGAGAGAATGCCGTAGGGAGTGCTTCCTCCGCCTTCATAAACCCCTCTATGACAAGAGAATATGTTTGGATAAGGATTCTTGGAAAATTCCGTTCCAAAGCAAGTGCCAAACCTCGTTTTAAAGCCATTAACTCGGCCCTTGTGACTGTAGCAACACCCAATTTTTTATTAGCAAAAGCAATAAGTACCTATCCGGAGGAGTCCCTAATTATACCTCCAGCTCCCGACATCCCCGGATTACCCTTTGACGCCCCATCAATATTCAATGTAACCCACCCAAATAATGGTGCAATCCAACGCACCATCACTTCCTTCCTCCTATCCGTCATCCCAATGCTAATAAGGTCCTTCGAGTCCTTTGCATTAACCACATCTCAAACTCGCTGCATAATTATCGAATATTTATTAGTGGGTATAACCTGCGCCCTATCAAACACTCGACAATTACGCCACCTCCACAACCACCATACCACAACCGAGAATGTCGTTGGCCAATTGTCCATCGCTACTTGTCTTCTAGGCGTGATGTTCAAAACCACTCAGTTCCGGATAGTCCCTGCTGCCCAGAAACCCGACAACCAAGTCAAAGAGAAGGATTGCCATACCTTCTTTGATGCAGGACAGTCTCTCAAAATATGCAGTGCCGACTCCTCAATACCATTACACATCATACAACAAGGATCTTCAGTAAACCCACGACGATCACGGTTAACATTTGACATAATCCTATCATGTAACAAAAGCCAAAGGAACAGCCTCATGCGCTGGGGAGCCCAAGTTCTCCACGGCAAGTTCCAGAACGATCCCGTTTCAGCACATGGTGTATCACGTATAAGTCGAACATCAGACTTAATTGAGAAAAAACCCGACGCTGTTTCAGCCCAATAAAACTTATCCGTATTATCATCACCAGGCAAAACCTCAAATGAAGCCATAGTTTAGAGTACATTATTTGGAAAAAAAATCCGCAAACAACTCCCATTTTCAACCAGTCGACATGTCCCACATATCAACCACTAAAGCATTCGAAATTTCCTCTGGAATAATCAAATGCGTATGCGTCTCTGGGGGAGATTCAGTAGCCCATTTATGTTTCTAAAATAAGGTATTATGCCCATTGCCAACCGTTGAGCCCAACCCTTTCTTCATAATATCGACTGCCTCAACAATACCCTTCCACGCATTAGAGCTTACTTGTTTCGCCTCAAACATTTCCGCATCACATCGTCCTCTACAAAACTTCTAACGAAGGACTCAAACTCAGAGAGTGTTGGGTCCAGTCAACATTCTCCATCCCAACTTAGCCATAAAAGCAACATTCACCTGTCTCATCGAACGAATTCTCAATCCTCCACAACTTTTCTCATTAGTCACCATATTCCATGAGACCAAACTCAACCCACGAGTTTCATGATCACCACCCCATAAAAAGCGCCTCGATTTCTTCTCCAACTCGTCACACACTGACCGAGGAATCCGGGTTGTCTGCATTGCATAAGTAGGGATAGAAGCAAGGGTAAATTGTACTAACGTAGCTCTGCCACTCATAGAAAGACCCCTCGCCTTCCAACCTGATAGACGTTTATCGACTTTCTGTATAATGAAATCGAAAGTGTCCTTAGTCACCTTTCCATTAATAGTAGGAATACCCAAATACACCCCAAGATTATCCGTGCAATTAATACCCAGTTCATTCGAAACCGCAATCCTAATATCATTGTCAACATTTGGCGAAAAATAAACCATGGACTTGAAACGACTTACCCTCTGCCCCAATGCTTTACAAAAAGTGTTGAGGCATCTATTGATTGTTTGAGCTTGTGATACTGATTCTTCTCCAAATAGGATAATGTCATCCGCAAAAAAAAAGTGCGTCAATATTGGTCCTCCTCGACAAACCGGGAAGCCCTGCCACTCACCTGATTCACTTCCCTGAACTATTAATTGACTAAGCTTAGCTTTTCCATACAAATAGTGAATAAATACGGAGAAAGCGGGTCGCCTTGCCGGATACCTCGAGTTGGGGCAAAAAATTCAGTCTTTTCACCATTCCATAAAACATTTAAAGAGACCGACTTGAGCAGCGACATAATGACCCTCACTAACTTGAAGGGAAGACTCATATTCAACAAAGTATGATTAATAAAAGGCCATTCTAATTTATCATAGACCTTTTCAAGGTCCAATTTCAAGGCCATTAAAACCATTAAAATGGAAGAAATGAAGGAACTGTACATCATTTTTTGATGAATAAATACTTCAAAATTTAGGTTTAAGAATGAGCATCAAAATGGAAGAAAATCATATACCTCTTCAATCTTCATATTCGTATTATTTATTGATAGATCTTGAAAATTTAAATGAGAATTTTTGTTTTTTTAGAGGAGAGATAAGAAAGACATATTTGTCAAAGAAAAGAATGAAGAAAGAGTGATAGGAGTTGTACATCAGAAAAAGAAGAAGAAAGAGAGAAACTTAGGAAGTATAAAACTAACGCTATTTTATTTAGATGGGTTAATGGTATGCAAAATGGGTTTTACTTGACCCGTCTTAACATTTCAGACGGATCCTTTTATCTGAAATAGGAATTTGTGGCGACACACCCGTTATTCAGACTTTGCTTCACCATTATTTTCTTCCTTAGTCTATTTTCATCTTTAATCTTACTCCGACATATTCTCATAAGCGACATACGAGTCACATACTAACAATTTTCCACCTTGACTCGGACTGTCGCATTTAGCAAACGACTTCCAAATCACTCGACCACTATACAAGTCACTCAAGTAGACTTATATCTACCATGTTCCAGCAAATTGAGCTATCACACTAGAACATCATAGACTCCACCTTGAGTCTATAACCATCCAATATACCCTGGACTGGGTCTTCCATCCAATAATCTCTGGACTAGACCTGCGTCCATTTAGCCCTTGACCGGGCCGCTCAAGGATGCTCCACCTTAAGCTCAGCACCCCGAAGGGTTAGGAACTTCTTTTGTTTTATGAACACTCTTGCTAAATTTAAATCTGTGTTTCTTACCAAACACACGTTGTTCATTAAACTCAAGGTTACTCATCTTGACATTGTTAACAATTTCCCTCTTGCACAATTATTGTATCCCTCTATTACCCATATGACCAAGCCGCTTATGTCAAACCTTAGTCTTCTTCTTGAGATTTACGGATGCACAACTTACAAAATTAGTCAGTGTTTCACCTTATAATACATAGAAGGACTTTTGTTTGACACCTTTCAGCACCAAACTAGAACCCTTCGTGACAGACAAAATCTTCCCTTTACTCTGGAACTCATATCCTAAATCACTGAATAAACCAAGTGATATAAGATTCTTCCCTAAAGCTAGAACATGTCTCACATTAGTCAAAGTACACTTCTTACCCTCAGCAGTCTTCACCTTGATTGACCCAATACCTACTACCTCACAAGTAGCATTGTTACCAACAACAACGCGACCCTCGTCAAAGGAATCATAAGTATTAAATCAATGCTTATGTGGACACATATGATAAGAACACCCCAAATCTAGAATCCAACGATCAATAGGACGAACAGAATCAACCACAAGTGCATAGTCCGCCTCAGAATCGTACTCCAAATTCTCACTTTGAACTACAGTTGCATTAGACTTAGCTTTCAACTTACGACAACTAGGTCTTTTATGCCCGGGTTCTTTACATAGATAACAGATAACAGAACTATCAACAGTATTGGTGTCTGGAATATTAGCCTTAGCCTTTTTCTTCCGAGCTCCACCTGGCCTTTTTAGTATTATCAACAATTAAACCTGCCCCTAATCCATTTTCTAAGTCAACAGTTGCTTTTTCTCGCAACTCACTAGTGCAAAGTGCTGACTTCACTTCTTCTAGGGTCAATGTTTCTTTTCCAAGAACAAAAGAATCCACAAAATTCTCATACGACGCCGGTAAAGAAACCAGTAGAATTAAAGTAGTATGTTCATCCTCAATCTTAACATCTATATTACGCAGATCTAGTAATATAGTACTATATTTGTCTAGATGATCACGAAGTGACATACCTATTTGCATCTTGAAAGAGAACTGACGTTGTTTCAGCAACAACTTATTGGTGAGCGACTTTGTCATGTACAAACTCTCCAATTTTAGCCATAACCCCATAGTAGTCGATTCATCGGCTACCTCAGTTAGGACATCGTCTGACAAACTCAACAAGATCGATGAATGAGCCCTCTCCTCTATTGTTAACAAGGCAGGATCTTCGTCCCAGTCACCCTAGGTTCAGCACCTGCAGCCGAAGCTTCAGTCTTCGTCACCTTCGTGGAGAAACCCGACGTCAAGGGTTTCCAGATGCACCGCTCCTATAGCAAAGCTCTCATCTTCATCTGCCATAGTGCAAAACTATTCCTCCCATCGAACTTCTCAATCCTTATAGTGTCAGTTGCCATCTTCTCCTCCCTGGATCCAAAAACCTAAACTCTGGTGCCAATTGTTGTGCGGAAGCGATACAAAGTAGATGACAATCAATATTTACGTGGTTCACTATCAATGCGATAGCTACATCCACCGGGACGAGGGAGAATAATTCACTATGTCAGGAGAATTACAGATTACAAAATATGAGCACAGAGTTTTCTAGATCTGTCTCTTAAAACTCTCAATGTTTGCCTCACAAGTCCCTTCTTAAATAATAACTAAATTAGGGTAGAGTTTAAATATTAAGCTACCCTAACAAAAATTATTCTAATTAGGAATTAGGAATTAGGAAATAATCTCCCTTATTACTAAGAGAATAAAATTCTCAAGTAGTTTTCCCGCCTAACTTAAACTACTCTTTGATGGGCCAATCTAAGTTGGGCCGTCGACTTTTACTAAATCAAATTTGCTTTTGGGTCAAGTCTAACGTATGATTTGAATCAATTAAAAACCTATACATGGAAACAAATGTATGCTTTGACTTTTCGAATAAATGCAATCCTATACATGGAAACAACCTATCAAATTATGCAATCTTTACAATATTATCCCAAAAATATGCAATCACAATCAACTACCCCCTAATATATTATGCAATTTTACAACATATCAATTGCACTCTCGGATTATGAAATCTTTATTTTAGTAATATGGAGTATATGGAGTATGGAGTATTTTTTAAATAATGTAATAACAATTTTTATGTATTTTCTTATAGGAAATAAAAAGTGAAAAGGTTAATTTTAGTAATTTGTAAATCGTCTTTCTAGACGCGTAGTATATTATTTTTACCAATTTTCTTAATAAGGCTAATAGGTTTTTTAACTAGATTTTACATCTAACTTAATTTCATAAATTAGTTCCCCTTATCGATTTCACATTATAGTGTTATTATTAATAGTAACTTTCTTTTCTATCTCCTTACTATTATTATATTTAGTATATTATAACATTAAATTAAAAGTAGCTTTAATTTATGCAAATAATTTTATTAAAAATTCCTCTTTATAAATTCCATTTTAAAAATACCGTGCTATAGCACGGGAACTACACTAGTAAATAACAAACTTAATAAACTATGTCGGAAACCAACGTTTAATGACGAAAAAGCAATTATAACTTGGAAAGTATAGGGACCCACTAATTTTCAATACCAAGGTCAAATAAACATGTAGAAAATAATGTACTTCCAGTATTTCTCACGAGCCACGGATGTAGTACGCGACATACCCATTATTCGGACTTTGCTTCACCATTATTTTCTTTCTTAGTCTATTTTTATCTTTAATCTTACTCCGATATATTCTCGTAAGCAACATACGAGTCACATACTAACAACCGGAACCGAATCTCCCAACCGGCATATCTCTTACCCCTTCAATTCTGAATAAAGAAATGCCACAATCTCTTTTAGCGGCCACAAACACCGCATTATGATCGGTACTAGTTGTGCAAAGCGGACGAGCTTTGACAACCAAATTGGACCACTTAGGCCAATTACCATGAGCACCAGTCATGATAAAACCATGTTTAACAACAAAAGCCGTCTGTCTGTTCTCCATTGACTTTCCCTCGAAATCGTCATTCATCGTCAAAACCCATACAATGGGTTTCACAAAATTCGTAGAGTTGTTCAAGATTCATATTTTGTTAAGTAAATTTGTTGATTATTATGGTTAATAGGTGGAAAATGATAAGAATTTTCTAGTGGGGGTTGCTATATAAAGTCAGGAGAAAAGGGTAAGTTTGGGTAAAAAACAACGTTCGACTGGGTTATATGACGAGAGTAGTTCTGCACTAATAGTTCCACACATTCACACTTCAACTTCAGTTCAATAAAAGTTATTGGTAGACTGCAACAGTAAAAGCTGTCGATACTTTAATGTTTTATGTGCGCATGAACTCTGCACTAGATTGTTGTTTTAACTCAGTCAAGTATAGAACGAGCTAGGGCAAGTCTTCTTCTTTCGACAATTTTTTTTTTCACAAATCATAGATTATGACGAGATAATCCTTTAACGAAAAAAAATTGGCTGATTTTGAATTCCGATCTAGGAGTTATGCGCAATTGAGTTTTTTTAGAGCGACAAAAAGGATAAATTGTGCATTAAAATCAAACATAAATGGTATAATGTACACAAGCTTAAAAAGTTGGTTACCATATGCAAAATGCCAAATTTCGAGAGTACCACGTGAATTTTCCGTAATAATAAAAAAAGGAAAAAAAATAGAAAATAATAATAACAATAATCGCAACAAAACACTAACAAACGTAGCAATATTCGTGACAAAATAATAATAAACTGTGGCAAAATTTTGGTAAATTGTGGCGATATATACATAACAATAAATATATTTTGATGATATGTTATGACAATATACGTATTGGTTAATAATATTTCTTTTTCTTAATCTCTTTTTGTCCTTAAGCCTAGTGTTATCGCAAATCCGGCCTTGTATAACACCACCACCGTGATAACATAATTACCCCCGTGAATTTTACGGGTAATAAAACTATTTATTATTAAATTAACGTGTGTGTATACAAATATAGGTTACTAATTTTCGGTATGGTTTATACATTTGATACATACCTGTTAACTCAACTCGTACAACCTGATTTTTCTGGTTTAAGACTCGTATATAAATCTTAAACCGCAAATTAAGTGACCCAAACCCAACACCGCCTTTTAATTTAGGTTAAAACGCGGGATATATACCTCGATTTTGGTGAATTATTTCGGAGTGTCACCGTTGTCGTTGTTAGGATTCATTTCGGAAGTTGGCGGCGGTGAGTCTAAGAAGTTATATATAAAATGGTGCATTAGTTATATCAGTTTTACCTACATGAAGCAACCTCAATGTTAGTATAATATAAAAGAGATTGTAGGTTATTTTTATTCATCTAGGCTTGTGCTAATTGTTTGTTCTAATTTTTTTATAAATTGTGATCAATGCATATGATGACAAATCGTACATGGAAAAAGTTTTCTGCTATGATTTCTACTTCAACTTATTGGTTATCAAGTTTAGGTCGAATAACGTGTTCCATCGACAAACTTCATGATGATTGATGATGATTCGGATATGGAGAGAAGAATTCCATTGCGCCGTCATTGCACGAAAGCAAAGACCGGAGATAGTGTGATTGTTGTGGGAAGATATTTCTACGAGCCCTACACTTTCATGGCTGCTTCTGGTTTGTTGAGGTATATATTATAGTTATTTGAACAATCTTGTACTCTTTTAGTATGTGTAAATATACTCAGATTTCATATTCATATTCGTTTAATCTCAGTTTGCAGCGTTTCGACCATGAAAAATATGATTGTAATGAGCTATTGACAATTAATTGCCGTTTTAACAGGGTATAATCTATTTTCTATCCTTAATTTTCTACTTCGTTCAAATTGATTGACAATTTTAAAACCACATTACTCACATTTTCTTACTTACGGTTTCTTATGGAAATGTGGAGATGGAGCTCCGGTTATTAGCTGCTCCGGGGAAATGATTGGAATAGCATTTTACCATCTTGGTCGTTGTTCCCCTATTTTACCTATAAATATTGTTCAGAGGTGGTGGTGTCATTTCAAAAGTCATGGGTATGATTGGTTTAGTTGTTTATCTTTCTTGTTTTCAATGCCAATACACTCACTCTCTTTAAGTTTTTAATGACAATATATATTAACAAAGTGATACTATCTATATGAAAGGGAGTTTCGTCATCCAATTTATGGTTTTGATGGTAGGAACTTGTATTTAACAAGTCTGCCCACCCTTGAGAAGTTTCACAAAAATTTTCCGGATATTTTCAGTGGTGTTATTGTTGAAAAGGTAAATTTTTTGTTAAGATTCATCACACATTTCTTTATTTGGACTTCAGTGTTGGGTTTAAGAAGCCTTATGACTGCCAGATTATTGTGTACATGACCTATGAATATGAAGTGTGTGATGTGATTACCAGTTAAGACAATTTTACCTACCAATCTCGTGTAAATCTGTGAAACTGTCACATGATATGTTCTCAGTAGATGTGACTTCTGTTTCTTGACAACATAGCTTCTTATTCATCTGTTCTTTTCACCAGATGTGGCACCATGCTACACTGGTAATGGATTTAACTCCTCATGGTGTCTAGATCTCTGAATTGTGGAATCAACATTGTTTGTTATTTCATATTCTGTTTCACATTGTTTGGATGACGCACTACTACAAATCCAGACAACCACAACGGCCCTTTAACAACGCTTATTCACGAAAATCACCATAAGACAGTGTAGAATGGATAGCGCGAAATTTTACTAAACTTAATTACAACGGTTATGTGTTGTTAACCGTTGTTATTGGTTTTAACAACGGGTCAAACTTGCAATACTGTTGTTAATATAAAAACTAATAACAACAGTTTACTCTGTAATACATTATAACTGTTGTTAATAATTTGGCGCAAAATTAGTGAAAAGTAATTACAACGGTTATATTAGAACCCGTTGTTAATACTTTTTAACAATGGTTGTCATGTCAAAGGAACCGTTGTTAATATATTATCTAATGACAACGGGTTTATGTGTAATAACCGCCACACAAACACAGATTAGCTACAACCACAAACACAAACACAAACACAAACACAAACACAAACACAAACACAAACACAAACACACAACCACACTCTTTCCCATCGCCGCTTATTGGTTATCAAGTTTAGGTCGAATAACTCGTTCCCATCGACAAACTTCATGATGATTGGTGATGATTCGGGTATGGAGAGAAGAATTTTATTGCGCCGTCATTCCACGAAATCAAAGACCGGAGATAGTATGATTGTTGTTGGAAGATATTTCTACGAGCCCTACACTTTTATGGCTGCTTCCGGTTTGCTTTGGTACATATTATAGTTATTTGAACAGTCTTGTACTATTTTTTACTATGTGTAAATATACTCAGATTTCATATTCGTTTAATCTTTGTCGTTATTCCCCTATTTTACCTATAAATATTGCTGAGAGATGGTGGTGTCATTTCAAAAGTCATGGGTATGATTGATTTAGTTGTTCATCTTTCTTGTTTTTAATGTCATTACACTTATTCTCTTTAAGTTTTATGACGATATATATATTAACAAAGTGATAGGTAGTTTCGTCATCCAACTTATGGTTTTGATAGTAGAAACTTGTATTTAATAAGTCTGCCACCCTTGAGAAGTTTCTCGAAACTTTTCCGGACATTTCCAGTAATATTATTGTTGAAAAGGTAAAATTCTTGTTAAGAGTTCATCACACCTTTCTTTATTTGGGGCATCCTATATAAGTTCATGTATTTGAAGTGTTGCATATTCATGCATTTGTTCTCTAGATAAAGTTTATTAGTGTCCATGCTTGAACTGTGGTGTCAAGCATCCAATGTGGGTTAAGTGTGTTGAAACTTCGGTTAGAATAACTATAGTGGTATTACATTGTACGTTTAGTCTAGAAAGTAATAGGGGATAGAGGGTTCTTGTGTCCAAAATTATCTTGCAAGTAAAAATCTTTCAATGTGTTGGAAGGGGTAACTTTAATCGGTGGTTGTAATTTTAGACTTTAATGTTGTGTTTAAGAAGAATTATGACTGCGAGATTATTGTGTACATGAACTATGAATATGAAGTGTGCGATGTGACTATCAGTTAAGATATGACTTGTGTTTCTTAAGATGTGACTTGTGTTTCTTGACACATTCACCTGTTCTCATATTGTTTAACACAGGTGGAAAAACTAACTATTTAATCTCATAAGAGAAGTTTTTCAAATATGATCATTTTTCAGAAATTTGAGCAACAATCCATGCTACTCCATAAAATACCATCAGAAAAATAAGGTAGACTTTGATAGGTTGCCCCCATTACCTAACCGCAATATGTGCATAAACAAAATTGAAGCTTCTGTATGAGGTAAAACAATTTATTTTAAAGTCCAATACGATGTTCAGTGCATTAGTCATGAAATTGTAAAGAAAATGGTAGGGACGACTCAAAACTATGGTCCTCAATATGGTGTTGTTAAAAAATTAAATGGTAGCCAGTGGGTAAATGATTTCAACCAACAATTAATTACAAAAACCACTAAAATACACCCTATAAAGAACCATATTTGACAAATTCATTATTGTTATCTGCAAATTAATGTAGCTGACAATCCAAAATCCAAAATTTTGATAAGTCATTAGTGTGAATTAATAAGGAGTATCAAGATCTCTATACCCTATATTATTATTAGTATATATGAATTTATCAAATTTCATCCCCAAATTTTGCGGTTAACCCGAGAAAACACACAAAATAAAACACTACTATCCTCAAGGTCCAAACTTATCATCTACAACCAACTATTATATGTGAAAACAGTTATGAAGAAAGCCGTATAAAATTCAAATCAATCAAAAAGGGAGAAATCACGGTACAACATTGAAAAGAAAATAACTTAGAAATCAAATAAAATAAACAGATTAAAATCAAAACTCGAGAAAATTACCGGATAAATAATCATACTCGTTTAAAGAGTAGAGAGTTTGTATAATCAAAGAGAAGCATTGATAGGCGTTCATCGTTCTTCAATGTAGAGGCTAAGATCCATGCGAGAGTTTGTAAAATCATAACTCGCATGGATCTTAGCCTCTACATTGAAGAACGATGAACGCCTAAATTAGTAGGATAAGTAGTATTGTGATCTTACATTTAAAAAGTGAAGAATTGGGGTAAAACTATCTCCGACTATCATCAGCCTTTTCTTTCCAGAAAATTACGTAGTCGAATGCCATCGGACTTTTCTTGCATACAAATAATCAATAATCAAATCAAATTCAACATGTACAATAATAATTGATCCGCAAAAGAGCATATATTACCTTAAATTTATGATTATGTACATCCAATAATCACAAGAATGTCGCCATCACAAAATTTTAAGGACATGTCAAATATGAAATATCAAGTATGAAATCATCATTGTAAAATTGTATGAAACATAAGCGGAAGCGAAATCACCACTAAATTGGACTTGTAATAACAATTGAAGATTACTGAGAAAATAATGAAACATTTAATAAATCAAAATTAAGAAAAATAATTACGTACTTACTTCTTCACAAATAATACAGAGTAATTTATTCAAGTCTCCGCAAGCGGGAAAATTGACTTCAACGCTAATTACTCGTACATTAATCATATGATTATCTAAGGATATATGGAGAATGGATGAATTTGACAGTGGAGTTTTTTTTTTATTTTTTGTTTTGAGAATATAATTTAACATTAGAGACGTATAATAAGAGGAAAGGTATTACAAAGGGTGTAAATTGGAATTTTAGAGCGACGGTCGCATATTAGTTTAGATAGAATTATTGTGTAGGGTGTAGAGTCTAGGGCTAATAGGATGATGTCATGATGATGTCAGGATTATGTTAAGTGGTTATTTTTTATAAGTTTAATATATATTTAATATAGAAACCCTTTAATTAGTATTATTCCACCAATAATAATTGTCCTACTCAATCTAAACTCCATCTGTTACCTGATCTCCAACCTTGACAAAGTTTTCCCAATTCAATTGGAATTCAACTAATTTTATTCACTTTTTTTGCCCTTGAATTTCATCTTTTGGTTATAATATTTGGTGGATCAAAGGTAATTTTGTTTATTTGTTAAAATTACAAGTTGGTTTTGCTCATTTTTCAACATTGTTTTGTATTGAGTAGTCAATATTTTGGTGGAAGTTGTATAATTTGATGGGTAATTTTTTTATACTCCCTCCATTTTTTTTATTTCACCTCATTTCTTTTTACAAGGTTATTAAGAGAACCGATTAAAGAATATAAAAATAATGAAGGAGATGTAAGTGAACCTTGTTAATAGTAGAAAATGGATTGAAGAATGAAAAAATAATCTACATAATGGTTTTTTCTATGGTTTCTGATTGGCTAATGGATTTGAAAAAAATTGGCTGCATATGGGACCCCCCATGATTTATACAACATTTAATTACTCTCTCTCCTCTCCTCTCATCAACTCAATTCTATTCTGATTAATCTTATTCATAATTTCATAATTTCATATGTTATTCATATTCATATGTTTAAAAATCTTATGATAAAAAAATTAAATACATTCAATCTTACACTAAAGATAAAATAAATGGAAAATTGTACAGAAAATTAATACAAACTGGATAGTTCATTTTCTTCAGAAGTTTTTACTTTCATTTTTTCTAAAACAAATCTTCATTGAACATTCCTATATGATATTTATGACAGATCATATTTTTGTCATTAATTAAATTATTAAAAAATAATTAAAATATTTATTTTATTTTTCTAAATGATAAAATATTTAATAACCAGCAAAAAAATTAAAGTTGCGTATATAAGCCATTCTTTATTTAAAATAAAAAATACCAGAAACATTTTAAAGGAAAAAAATTTAAAAAAATTAAAAAGAATGAATTTTTTTGTTGAAATCGAAATAATTTAATCATGTAGTCAAAAAAGAAAGTATATTTAAATTGAAAAAAAATACTAAAGTACCTCATTAATATAGAAAAAAAACTAAATATAAAAAATGTTAAAAAGGAAAAAGTCTTAAAAACAGATTTTAATAATAAAAAAAGAATATTTTCTTGGAACACAAATACAGAGATGAATACTAACAAGAGCATCAGATCTACAATAAAGAGTATAATAAAAGTAGTGAAAATATATTAAAACAAGAAAAAAGATATATAATAGTGATTAAAGTGTGAAAATATAGTTAAAAAAGAAAATTTTAACATAAAATAATACACCGCCTCCTTTGAAATTAACTTTTCAAAAATTATGGAGACCCAGATACAATTAGCAATAGATCTACAAATTTCGAGGCACAACAACGCAAATATATGATTATTCGCATTGATCACGCTAGAATCGTGTTCTAATAGAGTGAAATGGGAAATAGGTGCGATTGATTTGAAATGTTGGATAAGTAGTAACCGTCTTATGTTACTGTGGAGGCGGAATGATTGGGGAGGGAGAAGGGATGTGGAATGTTGTGAAGTAGTGGACAAATGCGTACAATTAGACTAATTAAAGGACAAAGGCCGAATAACATTATAGGTAGGGGATAACATTAGTGATATGTTCATTTTATATATACTTTTATCCCTCATTTTAGCTCGGTTTCTATTGTTTATCATACTTTAAATAGTATATTTTTGAGCTAATCTTGTGTTCTAGGTGTATTGTTGTGTTTGTTACGTGTTTGTAGGAATCTAAGCATTTAGAAGCTTTTTCCTATCATTTTATACACCAAGTTCACTAAGCTAAATAAAACCAAGTATTGGACTAAGCATGGAGTATTGTAATGGGTTTTGCATGGAGAAATTGAGGATCAATATGTGTAATGTAAATGTTGCCAACAATCATAGTCAAAGCCCAATGTTCAAGTCCAAGTCAAGGTGTAAAGCATAAGATTCCAACATGCATAGGATACTTTTTGGGAGCTCTAAAGATGATAGATGAAGCATTTACCCGGGTGCATTAAGGGTCATTAATCACATTCTTTGGATTCCTCAACAATTAAGTGAGTAATTAAGTGGAAAATACCCGGTTGACTACGGCCTCGATCGGTGTTGGCAACCCCGATCGGGGCTGGCTGCTTCTTGGTCGCTTACGTTTCTTTTCCCTCTCCTATAAATGGGAGAGGCACTTCATAGCTTAGGGTATCCAATTTTTACGTCTCATTTTCATATATAGCCTTAAGCACTACAATTTCTCAATAGTTTTCATTTTTTTTTTTGAGAAAAGATCATTATCATTAATAAAAAGGCATACGACATCTACAACATATGCCAAGCTCAATCGGATACAAATCGATTACAACCATAGGAGATAAATTCTTGTTCAAAGAATGAAACACTGCAACAAAGTCTCTATCATCGATTCGCCGCAAAAGGCTTTCATCCATAAGAGGGTCTCCGAATCTTCCTTGACGAGTATCCATTTTTTCTGACGTGATTGATTGTAGCCATGAATCGGACAAAATATGTAAAACCATATAACGATCTATAACAACGCTGATCTTCTGCTGACTTATTAGAAAACTGCAAACGAACCAGAAAATGAAAGCTCTCAAACTGAGAGAAGGACACCACCGATAGACGGGGACAGAGCCCTCAGAAAGAGAGACGAAACAAAAACGAAAGCGGAAATTAAACAAAAACATAAAGGAAACAAAGCGGAACACAGGAAAAAAAACGGAAGCCACCGCCTCCCTACCAACCCACAACACCGCCAGATCCAAGCACCACCCTGCCACATCACCTCAACAAACTCGTCCGATAAGACACGAACAACCCACATACACCACGCAGACCGAGAGGAACGGACAGACCCGTACGATCCAGAACCGGGTGTGGGTAAGAAAGGGGAGGAGGGTTAATCGGAAGAGAGGAGACGGGTCGCCGGAGAAAGGTCTTGAGAGACCCCATCCCCGGCGACATGGTAGGGGGTTGATGGGTGGCGGTGGAAGGAAGGAGGAGAACGGCGGCAGCAAAGGGGGAGGATTTAGGGTTTTGTTTTTTTAGAGGAAGGAGGAGAACGCCGTAGTGTTTATCTACCTCAATAGTTTTCATTTTAGATTTCATTATAAGTTAATCTTGTAGTCATCAACATTTGGTTCTTAATAAACTTCAAGCATTTGGTTATTATTTGTTTCTTCCATACAAGTTCATCTCTTTTAAGGTATTTCTATTTCTAGTTTATAATTTTACAATCTATTTAGTTTATACATAGTTTATAATTAAGTATTTTATTTATATTACTCTAGTTTTATTTCTTTCACATGTTATATCACCTAAATTATTTAAATCACATAATCATGCCTAGCATTTCTTATAATAAAGTTTGCAATTTATATTCCAACATGAGTAGCTAAATTTCCTAGTCTAAGGGCTAGGAGAGCCATGCAAAAATCAAATATGTAACATGTTTAAATAAGTTAATAATAATGTTGTTCAATTGTTTCTATCACATGTTTGCATTGTCACGTTTAATCTTTGGTTATCGGCCGTAATCGTAGATTAAGTTTGTTCATTCGTTCTAAAGTCGAGAGGCACGGAATTGAATTAGATTAAGTATGTGTAGTAGGACGACCTAGTCATGGACGAGAGTTTCTTTAGGACCCGGTCTATGGTTGATACTAATGCCGTAAGGTGGGTATCTCTAAGCCTAAACAATTGATAATGTTATTAGTACCAAATTCATCATGATCATATGTTTACCTTTGCATGTGTGACCCGAACCCTTTAGACTCCCTTTTTAATTATATAATTTACACCATAGTTTTTATTAGTCATTAAACAAACAAACCAAACCAAAAACGAAATCGACCTTGATAAGAATCTTTCCATAGCATTTCACAACGTAATTCCCGTTTCCTTCTTTTCGACCCCTATTGCTACATTAACTTGTTGTTTAGGGTAATTATCTTTGCATAGGTACACGATAAGCCTATCAAATTTTGGCGCCGTTGCCGGGGAAACGGTTTTATTGCATTTTGAATTGTCGATTTTTATCTTGTTTCCTTTTGTCTTGAGGAACACTTGTTCCTTGAGACTGTTACTTATCATTTCTCTAGAAATTGTTGTCTTATACCCTGGTCCTCTCGTAGTGCAGAATTGCTTTCACCGGATTCCGATCCCGAGAAAACCTTTAGGAGAAGACGACGTTTTTGGAAGGAAGTGAAAGAGGCCTCTTCTCCCGTACAAGTTGAAAGTGCTAGAAAGTCTTACTTAGATGATCTAGAAGCCCTTGAATAGGAGGAGGTTTCAAGTTCATCATCTCCTCCACCACCACCATCTACTACCAAAAAGATGGTGAAACTTTCCGATCACTCAAAGGCCACCGTGGCCATGCTTCCGGCCGGTACCACAACCACTCAAATCATCGCGTCAGACTTCGAGATCAAACCGGCTTTTATTAGCCTTGTGGAGAGGAAGCAATTTGGGGGAAGTCCTTTGGAGGATCACAATTTGCATGTGCAAAAGTTTTGTGATTATTGCTCCATGATCCGACAAATGGGCGTCACTCAAGCCCAAATAAGTGAAATACTTTTTCCTTTCTCTTTGAAGGAAAATGCCAAGGTTTGAATCAATAGCCTCGACCGCATCGCCATGGGAATCACCAATTGGGAAACATTGGCTCTTGCTTTCTATCAAAAGTTTTTTCCACCGGAGAAAACTCAAACTTTGAGGAGCCAAATCACCGGATTCCGTCAACAAGCTCTTGAGAGCTTATATGAGGCTTGGGAGAGGTACAAGGAGCTTCAAATACAATCCCCACATCATGGGCTAGATGATTGGTTTCTAGCAATAACATTCTACAATGGATGTTGTGCCGAGTCCCGAAGGATTCTTGATTCCGCCAACAATGGGCGGTTTGATCAAATTGACACCGACCTTGCTCATGCCACGATCGAATCTATGGCGGTTTATGATGCACAATATGTCAATTCCCGAATTGTGCCACCCAAAGGTAAAGAAGAATCCTCCAACAACTCTGTTTTGCTAGCTCAAATGGCCTTGCTCCAACAACAATTGGCGGAAATAGATGCTAAAGATTCTCTCCAACAACTCAATGCCGTGTCTTCAACGAGCCAAATCGTTGTTTGTGATGGTTGCGGAGGTGCGGGTCACTACGACGCTCATTGCCGAGCCCCTATCGAAGAGGTAAATGCTTTTCAAGCTTTTAGACAAACTTCATATCCACCGAGTACATTTTCCAATACTTATAACCCGAATACAAAATTCCATCCGAACTTGTCTTACACTAGCAACAATATGCTTAACCCTCAACCCCCACCACAACAAAATGCCTATGTCACTCAACAACAAAACTATATCCCTCCACCGGGTTATCAAAATCAACAAAGGCCCCCACAACACAATTACCAACAAAATCCACCACAAAATGGCCAACAAAACAATCAAGGAGGAGGTAAGCTTGAGGGCTTGATAGTATAAATGCAAAGGGAATTATTGGCTCAAATTCAAAAGAATGATCAAGCTCATAGTGCCGCAGTCAAGATGTTGGAACAACAAGTGGCTCAATTAGCCGCTTCTAGCTCTCAAAGGAAAAACGGTCAACTACCTCCCCAAGGTACGCCACCACACGAGATCGTTAATTCTATCTCCTTGAGAAGTGGTACAAGCTATGATGGCCCATCCATGACTTTGGATGACGAAGTGGTTGTTAAAAAGGCCAAGTTTGGGGAAAATGACAAAAAGAAGGCTAGTGAAGAGCCTATTGTTAAGGATCGTGTGCAATTTCCCCACCGGTTGTTGATGCTAAAAAGGAAGAGCAAGCTTGATGCCAAAGTTGTTGAGCACCCTATGCCTAGGAAAAGTGATGAGGTAATTGTTGAAAAAGTCTCTCCCAATGCTAAGGAGGGTGATGTTGTTTCAAAGAAGGTGGATGCTCCCAATGAGAAAGAGAAAGTGAAAGATGTGGAGGATGCTCCTCCCAAGGAAGTTGTTCAAATACCATTTCCCCATCGTTTAGCAAAGCACAAGGAGGAAGGTGAGTTTGGTAAATTTTTGGAAGTTTGTAAAAATTTACAAGTCACCATCCCGTTTATGGAATTGCTTACCCAAGTCCCTTCTTATTCAAAGTTTATGAAGGAGATTCTCTCAAAGAAGCGATCCTTCAATGAGGTTGAGACCATTGCTTTCACCGAAGAGTGTAGTGCACTCTTACAAAATAAGTCTTCCCCGAAACTTAAGGACCCCGGTAGCTATTCTATTCCTTGCGCTATAGGCACATATACCATTGAAAAGACCCTTTTGCGACCTAGGTGCTAGTGTAAGTGTCATGCCCTATTCCCTTTGTGAAAAACTTAACATGAGTGCTTTAAAATGCACAAGTATCACATTTCAAATGACGGACCGTTCTTTAAAGCGACCCTTAGGTGTCTTAGAAGATGTACCCGTCAAAGTTGGCAAGTTTTTTATACCTGTTGACTTCCTCATACTTGATATGGCGGAGGACTCACAAACCCCAATTATATTGGGTAGGCCATTTTTACGCACCGCGGGTGCGCTAATTGATGTGAAAAACGGGAGGTTGACGTTGGAAGTGGGTGATAACCGGGTTTCCTTTAGCAAAAACAACACCATTAGAAGCCCGATGTTACAAGAGTCTTGTTATTTATTTAGTACTGTGGACTCTTCTCTTGCCTTTACTACACTTGGCTCCTTACTAATGGATCCGTTGGAGGACGGTATTGGTGTTGGTTGTTTTGTAGGTGACGATGCTAAGGGCACTAATGCCAAGAGTGCCAAAAAGAAAGGGAAATTTTATTTGAAGAATTTCAAATGGTTGCGGAATGCAAGAGGAGCTATGAAATGGAGTTTAGTTGGTGGCAAGCTCAATGACGAGACTTGAATCAAATAGCTTTTTACGTCGTGCGGGACGTTAAACCAGCGCTTTTTGGGAGGCAACCCAAGCTTTTTATTTGTTTTTGTTTTTATTTTCTGCAATTGATTGTTTTTCGTAGATTAGAAATAAAATGCTCGACTTGACGATGTTTCTTTTTGTGATTTTTAGGTGAAAATGAAGAAGGAAGAGACTATGACACGCTTCCCCATGTAAGAACCCCGTTCGGGGATGCGGTTTTCGAAATACGAGACGGAATTAAAAGAAATAAGGAAGCAACTCAAAAATGCGATTTTCATAAAAATCCGATGTCCATTGATCAAATAGACATCGGTTTTCCTAAAAATCCGATGTGCAAATTTTAATGGACATCGATTTAAAATTCGGTGTCCATTAATCCACAATGGACATGACCAAACTCTACATCGGTTGTGTATCCGATGTCAATATAGCGAAAAGTCCGATGTCCACCACAAGTTTTGTAGTAGTAATGTTAAAGTAGTATGAATTTTTTTTTAATATTATAGACCACATAGCTGTTCATCATGCTTTAAAAGTGACTGAAACTCGGACCCGCGGGTAGACCCAGACCCGACCCTTACCCATAGGGTCCGGGTATGGGTCCTCAAATTTTAGACCCTTGCGGGTCTGGGTCGGGTACGGGTCCAAAGGGAAAATCTCGGGTCCGGATCCGGGTGGACCCTACCCATTGTCATCCCTACTTGGGTGTCATCACCTTAGGATCAGGGAGCCTAAGCGAAATCAGAGGAACAACTTTCACCCCAGGGTCCTTCACCTTTGGTTGCCAAACCTTAACCACTTTTTGTTTACTTCCCTGAACAGGTTTAGACTTTTGACAAGCTTTATCAGCAGGGTGCCCCATACCACCACATGCCTGACAGAGGATAGGCAGCCATTCATACTCAACTACAATACACACCACATCACCTTCCTCCTCCAAGAACTTAATCTCCTTAGGTGGTACCTTTCCAAAAGGCACATAAATTAAAACTCTAGCCCAACCTAACCTAATACGATCCTCTGTTGGTCCATCACATCTGACAAACTCACCCAACAAACCCGCAATTTTGGGTATACATTGTGGACAGCGGGCCGCCCACGGGGGCGCTTGGTGAAAACGAAACAAGCGTTTGCATTTTGTATGGAGTCGCCACCAATTTTTATGGGAAATTGGAACCGTTCGAATACCTCGTGCCATGTCAAGACACAAAGTAGTGACATGAACACTAAGCAATCGTTACCCTTAGCATTCTATGTCTAGAATGACTCTCGTGGATGCCAATGAACACGGGTGCTCATGGAGATCTGGAGTAAGGGGTGAGGGTACGTATTAGGAAGCTCTTTTGATCGAACACCTAATCCCGCCCGCCTCGATAGCGGCCTCTACTAATGATTAGGGAAGTTATTCGTACTTGATGTATCGTCGACTATATGTATGCAATGCAACATCCATTAGATTAATCCTAACATGTGAAGATTTAACTAAGTCGGTGAAACACGTAATTAGCATACAATTAATGTCGAAGTAGGATTTAATGCTCATTTTCATGTGAAAACATACAAACAATAAAAGAAATACAATAATTGAAAAGAAAATTACAATAATGAAAGTTACAATAATTACAATGGATTAGGCGATTTATGTCGAAAATACCTTTAAAACGGATAATTTGAGAAAAAAAGAATAAAGGAAGGAATTACGAACAGAACAGAAGTGATAATACGGATAATAGTCAGTTAATTACGAAAGCTAATTAATTAGGTCAAGGCAGAAACGGAGTTCAGGGACAGAAATCATCTCGAACAGCGCAGCAGATCGCGCCCTGAAGGAAGAGCGCGGCGATTCTTTGCGTCTGTCATTCAAGGGTGAGTTCTGGGTGAAGCGAAGCGCAAATCGTTAATGTCGATTGGTGAATTTAATGATGGATTAGTAATATTTACTCGGATGAAAGTGATTAACAGGTTAATTACATGTGAATGATGATCATGAAAGCGATAAACATGGATAGGACGAACCGGAAACGGATTATTTACATGAAATAAATGATGAAAATATTAATGAGTCCTCTATTGAAATAAGTCAATTAGACTAAATACGACGGATATACAACGAATATGTGACGAACACGCGAATAAACGGATTAAACTATATCAAAGATGAATTCCAGAAACCCAATATGAACAAATTGAATCTCTAAAATCCGGGTTTGAATTTAATGACGAAAACCCGTAAATATTGGATTATTTAGGATTTAAGTCGGACTTATGATGATTTAAAATATGCTAACGATGAATGATTATAATACATGTGGATTATATGATATTGAGACGAAGAATTAACAGACGAAACAAACAAAGGAAAGATTTGAAAACGAATTACAGAGGACAAACGAAGAAGAAAGGAAGCAGGAACTGCGGCAGCCTCACGAAGAGGCGCAGCAGGAACTGCGCTCCTTCGAAGAGGCGCAGCAGTTGCTGCGTCCTTTCTCGACAGTTATCTACTGGAAATCCGCAAAAACAGGTTTTAAAGCATGGTTTTAGAAATCGGTTTCAACGGTATTTTCGACGTAAACCTTACAATTGATGATACGAAAAGTAAAATACAATAAATAAATAAGGATTATACACCCTCAGACTTACATGTTGACGAAACGAGAAGAACTAAGATATCGATTAGTGATGCTCGACGCGAATGCAAAGAGAGTGCCCTCGTAAGAGGAAAACGATTGATTTAATTAAGTTGATTGATGTGGAGTTGGTCAAATTGGTCGGTCATGCAACGGAGAGGCTGGTACCCGGAAAGATCCGAGCTTACGTGGTCGAAAGTTCAATTACGTAGGCGCCAATAAGTAAGAACAAAGTCTAGAATGCAAAGGGAGAAGAGAAGGGCGGACACTCGCGTGAGAAATATGAGGAACGAAGGCTCCTATTTATACTAATCACGCGGAGGGAATTATGGTAAGACTAGGATACGGAAGGAAAGATCCGGAAATAACCGACTTAGGTTAAAACACGGAAACTTGGACAAAAAGAAATACGGGAAAAGGCGCAGCAGAGCTGCGTCCCTTGGAAGAGGCGCAGCACTTGCTGCGTCCTTTTCCGGGTAGGTTCCTCTGCGCGTAGAAAACGCATTTGACAGCCTGTCGTATTTTAGGCATAACTTTCTCTACAAGACTCGGATTTAGGTGATTTCGGTGGCGTTGGAAAGCTAAGAAAGAGATCTAGAACTTTTTGTGAAATAGGCGTGACCCAAAAAAGTCGTTATAACCTTGTAAAACGGGCCTAAAGCTCGGGTTGTCATTTTAGCTAAATGAAATGCACATTTTGTAATGTAAACTTTTAGTTTAGCCCAATGAAGTGACATGGGACTCAAAATGAGATATAATCTCAACATTTTATGACATCCTAACCTTAGGTAGACAAGCCCATTGCTTTGACTCGGGATTTGACGGTTTTAGGAAATGAAGACGGTTTTTTTGACCCGGACTCCAAATGTACTCTAATTACTGCCAAAACGACCGTATCGGCACGAAGATGACAACTAAGAGGTAGACATTAATATTTGAGCAATCACTTGACGATAAACTTACGAACTGTCACAAATCGTTCCGCGTACCAAACATGCGGCCCAATCATCACCGGGTGTTTGGCGAGGGGTGCAGAAACGAGGTGTCTACAGAGCCCCACTTTGACTGAGGCTTGGACAAGGCGAAAGTCAAAGTATAGCCATCAGGTCAATCGAAGATTACAACCTGACGACTATGGCGACGCGAGGCGGCTCAAGGGGTATGAGCCAAGGACGTCGTCGGGAACATTTTAGAGTCCGTCGACTTAGGGAGGGTCGTTTAAAGTCCATTAGACTACGTAAGGAAGCTCGCCTTGACCATAAGAAGAGACCATACCTGAGATACCCCTGGGTGAAACGGAACTGAAGACGCTTCGGCAAAACTCTTTGGTCTGAAGATAACTTGGTGTCTGAAGGCATTAGGGGTCACAGGGATTATGAAGAAACTTCTTAATACTTCTGAAGGCTTAACTCTGAAGGCTATCTCTCACTAAAGGAAAGGACTGAAGGGATAGTTCTCTATAAAGGGAAGGCTGAAAAGATAATTCTCTCTAAAGGGAAGGCTGAAAGGGGACTTAACTGAAAAAGGGGTTATCTGAAGGTTACTGAAAGGATAAACATATGAAGGATTATCTTGAAGGGATAAGGCTGAAATAAGGATTATCCTGAAAGGTTATCTAAAGGGTTGTCTGAAAGATTAAGGTAAGTTTCTGAAAGATCTGAAGGGTTTATCCTGAAAAGGGCTACCTAAAGAGTTGGGTGTATGAACCTGGGTATATGAAAGGCTTGTATGAGAACTTAAAGGATTGTGAACCTAAGAGGATTTGGGATCCTAGGGTTAAGTTTAGGAACTTACTGGGTTACTAATTCTTGTTTTGAACGCATGCACTTAAGCTTTCTGAGGTATGAGAACTCCAAAAGGATTTACGGGTTTATGAACCTAAGGACGTTTGGTATGGGATCTTAAAGGTTTATGAACCTATGCCATTTTGGGATCTAAGAATCTAGGGTAAGAATCCTAACTTTGGGTCTACGAACCTAAGGAAGGAGGCTTTGGTTTTGGAACTTCTGGAGAACAACACCTTTGCCGAACTCCGCGAGGAAACAATAATATTGAGGGTAGCAGGACGTCGGTAGAAACTGCTGAGGAATCTGCTTGCATCGGTCTCAAGCGAACTCTGGCAAAAACTTGAGGTTGAATCTGCTTGCGTCGGTCTTAAGCGAACTCTTGTTGGGGAATATATTGACGATTAGGAACATCTTGATCGCCATGGAAGAAATCTTGAGTGAGCAATACTACAAAATATCACTCTTTTGGGACAAATATTTTGACGACTAGGAACATCTTGATCGTCATGGAAGAAATCTTGAGTGAGCAATACTGCAAAATACTGCTGCGCTGGGGAGAATGAAGACTTGGGTGAAGCGCCTAGTCGGAGCAAGCACTGCTTCTGATACTTACCTGCATGGATATTAGCCACACAAGAATGCAATCTAATATGCAAATAGAACATAAACACATATGCACGTAAGCAATTATCACATGGACCTCGAATGGGGAAACACATAGGTTTTGCAAAAGGCGTTTTTTTTATAAAAGTTGTTTAAAACGTGTTCAAAGAAGCTTGTCGTTTGTAATGCGTTATGCATATTCAATGGGCTTTAGACATAGGACTTGACATGACATAGACCTTATGCGGACGTGAAAATATAGACTTAGGTATGACTGACGCGACACTAACTTAGATTTGACGCAACACAGGGATAACTTTGACAGACTTTGCCTAAGTGTGCGCAACCCCTAGCCAAGTGTGGGTGATAACGCGTATCAATTCCAAAGGTAGAAGAATCGCAAGAATGATGAAGGCATATAAAGGCAGGACATGAGCCATGGATCATCTATCTGCTTAGACATTTTTTGACACCGTTTGCTGTAAAAGGGACCCCTTTGAGGCACGATGACTTGGAGAATTGATCTAAGATCTTTGTCATTGTCTGGACCGAGTAAAAGCTAGACTTAAAATAAGAGAGGAATAAAGGAAGGGTGGCATCTCAGAAGAGAAGCCCCCAGGATGGGAGGCTGATTCTGGAATTTGGTGAACAAAGAGGTTGGGTGACAATAAGGAGCCCCCAGTATAGAGGTGTTGGTTGTAGAAGGGATGTTAATTGAGGTTGGATGGTTGAAAATAGAGGTTGAAAGTTGATGGTGGTTGATAATTGAGATTGAAAGTTGGAAGTGGGGATGGTTGTGTCCTTGAGGACTGCCTACGTATTCACGTGAAGTGAAATCAAACCAGATCGTAGTTCAAGGTTTGGTTAATTTTATTTGGGTGTTGTGGTTGTATCCTTCTTGGGTAAGAAAGGACTGCCTACGTATCCACCTAAGTAGGTGAAATCAAACCAGATCGTAGTTCAGGTGTGTGCCTAAGCTATTTATGTTAGGACCTTAAAGTGCAGGGGTCACAAGGGTAATTTCCTTTGGTGACTCGAAGAACTGATTTGAGATAACTCCCTTTGATCATATATCAAAGAGGTATAATTAATTTTGTAAAAATTTCCTTGTCGTGTGAGCACACCTAAAAGTGGACCCTAAGGATGATATGGGTACGTCCCGTTCTAGGTAGCAAAGTATTTGAAGACTCCGTGTCTGGGTCAAGGTGAAACTGGATTGGATATTTGGAATGTGGAGCTCGGACATAAGAGGTTTTGATGAACAAATCTCTGGAGCTTGATTTTGTGGAGTTAAGGCTTGATGGGATTATGTCTTGTTATGTGGCTTGGAAATGGAGTCTCTTGGCTTGATGTAGCCTGAGCACATAAAGGTGGGTTAAAATGACGTGGGTTCAAGTTTCCATGTCGTGGCCCTAAAGGATGGGTATATTTGACGAGCTTGAGAGGATTCTCAAAATTCCTAACTATCTCCCCGTAACGGTCTCGAGAAGGACTTAGTGTAACACCCCAAGTTATTGAGAGTAATGTTGTCCCACATCGGGGAATTGAGGAGGTTGTGATATGTTTATAAGGGATTCCACCCACCACTTAGTAACAAGGCCTTGTGCTTTTGGGCTTAAGTGAGGACAAGTAATGAGCCCAAAGGTACATATCCCATCTTATTGGGTTGTGTTACGACCGTGGTGGGTCGGGGTGTTATAAATGGTATCAAAGCGACCCTGCGACCGTGTGGTGAGCCCGTGGTCGGGAGTACCCGGGTCACACACCTAGCGGGGGAGGATTCTGGGCTTGGCTGCGGTTAAGTTGGAGGTACAACGAGGACGTTGTGTTCTTTAAGTGAGGGAGATTGTAACATCCCAAGTTATTGAGAGTAATGTTATCCCACATCGGGGAATTGAGGAGGTTGTGATATGTTTATAAGGGATTCCACCCACCACTTAGTAACAAGGCCTTGTACTTTTGGGCTTAAGTGAGGACAAGTAATGAGCCCAAAGGTACATATCCCATCTTATTGGGTTGTGTTACGGCCGTGGTGGGACGGGTTGTTATACTTAGGGTGTGTGAAAGGCTAAGTGAGGGTGCTAATGACCATCTTTATTGATGTCTTGATTCCATATAGACTTCAGTAGTATTTCGTATTTGATATTGTTCTTGATTCAGACACAGATTCTTGGTCTGGAATATATCTCGGCTTCTTGCTCAGATTTTTGATTCGGGTTTTTGAGGATAATTTTGACTTTGGATATTGACTTGTTTGATTGAGCCTTGTTCTTTGAATTTTTTGTCTTGGATATTGATCTTGGTTATTTCTCTTGATTGAGCCTTTTGTCTTTGATCATGGCTCGTATCGTCTTGGATTGATTGCTATCATGGATTTGGGTCAGACTAGCACCTTTGGTGTGAAACGGGTTGGTCTTTAGTAACGCGGGTCGTTTATTGTGGGGAATGGGCTTGCCTTCCTTCATGGATCGTTAACAAGGAGATGGTCTGGATTCGTCCTAGAATCTCTTGAGATAGGCTCGTCCTAAACTGAGGTATATTGTGGTTTCTATTGCCAGACATGGAATAGGTAAGGAAAAACACGGAGTTTCAGGTCCTTTATAACTTAGAACGGAACATCATTTAAGTGCACTCACATCGATTGACACGTGTTGTTGTTCATTTTAAAATATCTCAAATCAATTCTTGTTGTCACAGGAAAAGGATAAAGAATAAGATATGATAGAATATATGGATTGAAAATTGTAGTTTTATTGAAATGAATAATAAATGTACTTAACATAGATATGAGAAGACATGTGATTCGTGGGACAGCCCCCAGGTTGTCACTAGGAATGAAAATGGACACAAAGAAAGACACTAGAAAAAGTATGGGATAGAAAGCCTAAGACTCGGACTCGGACCCAGACTTTGACTCGATCTTAGATCTAGACTCGTAATCATCGGCCCATGCTTGAACATTTTCTCTTCCAGCAATTGGCTTCGACATCCGGTTTTGAGCATTCACCCATTTGAGCACCTCGTCCTCATCATTGGGAATATTGAAAGGATAATAGTCAAGAAGAGTTTCTTGATAATTGGTATGTCCATGAGGATTGCTTAAGCTACCTTGTGGGTTAAAAGTTGAGAGGGACAACCTCCCATTTTCGATCATATCCTGAATGACGCTTTTTAATTTGTAACATTTCTCTGTATCATGCCCTTTGCCTCTATGGTACTCGCAGTATGAGTTCTCGTCCCAGAACTTGGATTTCCTTTCTGGTTCGGGTGTAGGTCCTATAGGCTTCAACATTCGTTGTTCCATGAGTCTCTGAAAGGCATCGGCGTATCTAATACCAATGTTGGTAAATTTCCTAGGAGGTGTGCCCTTATTTTCGGAAGCCTTTGTAAATGACCTTGGAGGGTTGTTAGGTTTCTTTGACGAAGGATCCATGAGGATGCCTTTATTGATTTTGGTTCCTCGATGATAAGAACTAGGAATAGATTGCCCACTTGTTGCTTTCTCCTTAGGACTGTCAAGTTGAGGGTTTGTCTGGACACTTTTCATCTTAATAGGTTGGGCATCAAGCTTCTTACCCATTTCGGCGAATTGGTTCTCCATCTCGGAAAGTCGAGAGCTTAGGCTATCAATAGCTCCTTCTATTTTGGAGAATTTGTTGTCGAAGGCCATGGAAAGCATGAGCATTCCATTTTGGATATCTTCGTCTTCGAGGACATTTATTTCTTCACTACCATGTGGAGCGAGGAGGTGAGAGCAATCCAGGAAGGATTTTTCATCACATTTAATGATATTGGACCCAAGAGGGTTGGTCTTCTTGGATTTCTTGGCGGAAGGTGGCACAGGAAGCTTGCCATCTTCGATCATATCCTGAATAATATGCTTTAGACAAAAGCATTCCTCCGTATCGTGTCCCCTACCTTGATGGTACTGACAATATGAATTGCCCTTCCATCTAGGGAATATCTTTTCAGGGTTTGGGGTGGGACCGATTAGATGAAGTTTTCCCTGGGAAACCAGTCTTCGTAGAGCTACTTCATATGTGGTTCCGAGGTCAACGAATTCCCTATAGGCTCGTCCCAGCCTTCTAGGTGGAGTTTCCAAGAGGTTAACTCCCTTGTCTTCATTAGCCTTCTTAGATGGGTGAGTCGTGTTGAAGCTATAACTTGGCCTTGGGGTATAAGAGGATGGTAAAGGTTTCATCATATCTATCTTGTTTTCCATATTGATGACACGAGCGCTCAAGTCTTCGATGGTGGCCTGAAACTTAATGATTACAGCACTTAGTCCCTTGACGTCGACAGATAAACGTTCTTGAACACTTTCATTGGAAATTGCGGAATTCCTACCGAGAAGAAAATGATGCGCATTACAACTTGATTTGACATGGGATCACGCATACTAGAGCAACAAACAAAGGATACACGACGAGACGAGATGGCTAGACTCTTGACTTGTGAATCCAGGAAATGTCGTGAGTGACTTCTCGTGTTTGGATTCACGGTGTTTGACCTTGATTTTAGACTCGAGTGTTGACTCTGACAGAGTGACCCTAATATGATTGACTTTACTGACGGGACTGATGACACATGTTGATTCTGGACTCGAGGTTTGCTTATAGGTGTTAAGAAGACTATTGTAGTTTAGACTCAAATACGAGGCCCATTGAGACTCGTGTGTTGAGCCTCAAAACTTGTGACTCGATGTGTCGAAAATGATTAGATCCTAACTGAATTAGGGTAGGGGGTCCAAAATGACGGCGTGACGCCTTAGGACTTGACTTGAATTTGAAAAGACCCAAAATGTAAAGGAAGACGGGTTTATGACTCGACAGAGTTCCGACTAGGACATAGTCGGTTTGAACTTTGACTCTAACTTAGCCCAATTGAATTTACATATTTACATTTACATGGTTTGAAAATCTTTTGATTAAAACATGTTTTTGTTTTTTTTTTATTTTTGTTTTTTATTTTTTTCGGACTTTGTTTTTTTTTTTTGACACGGATTTTGAAATGGGTTTGGGGCCCGAAGTTTGACTCGACAAATGGACAGAGTTTTGACCGGATTTTGTGCTAATTGAAAGCCTATTTCGAAATTTTATTTAAGAAAAGGATTTTGATTTTTGAAAAAATCGTCATGGTTTAGAAATGGTGATCACGTAAGGTACAAACATATATACAAGCATTATAACGGGATGCTGAGTGCATTTAAAAGGGTTTTGGTTTAAAGGGTGGGTTGCCATACCGAACCATCAAACCCGAAGTCTGTGGAGAGGCTCGTGCCAAACAAGAGTAAGGCCGATTCCTAGTCCATTTCCTCAAGTAGTGAAGGCCCTTGATACAAACAAGAGTAAGCATCATGGTATGGATGACGTCAATCGCTATCCATCCTTAGGCCCAAATAAGAATTAGGACCGTTTAGACGGGACGATTGGTCGAATGGGTTGGGTTGGGCCTAGGAAGGCCGAATAAAACGATCTAGGAAGACCTAGTTATGAAAACCGACAATTGTCTCGTACAAACTATTCCCTAACCTTGTTCAAGTTTCACCCTTGCTACACGTAAGTGTATTATCCCCAGCGGAGTCGCCAAACTGTGGACAGCGGGCCGCCCACGGGGGCGTTTGGTGAAAACAAAACAAGCGTTTGCATTTTGTATGGAGTCGCCACCAATTTTTATGGGAAATTGGAACCGTTCGAATACCTCGTGCCATGTCAAGACACAAAGTAGTGACATGAACACTAAGCAATCGTTACCCTTAGCATTCTATGTCTAGAATGACTCTCGTGGATGCCAATGAACACGGGTGCTCACGGAGATCTGGAGTAAGGGGTGAGGGTACGTATTAGGAAGCTCTTTTGATCGAACACCTAATCCCGCCCGCCTCGATAGCGGCCTCTACTAATGATTAGGAAAGTTATTCGTACTTGATGTATCGTCGATTATATGCATGCAATGCAACATCCATTAGATTAATCCTAGCATGTGAAGATTTAACTAAGTCGGTGAAACACGTAATTAGCATACAATTAATGTCGAAGTAGGACTTAATGCTCATTTTCATGTGAAAACATACAAACAATAAAAGAAATACAATAATTGAAAAGAAAATTACAATAATGAAAGTTACAATAATTACAATGGATTAGGCGATTTATGTCGAAAATACCTTTAAAACGGATAATTTGAGGAAAAAAGAATAAAGGAAGGAATTACGAACAGAACAGAAGTGATAATACGGATAATAGTCAGTTAATTACGAAAGCTAATTAATTAGGTCAAGGCAGAAACGGAGTTCGGGACGAAATCATCTCGAACAGCGCGGCAGGATCGCCCTGCGGAAGAGGCGCGGCGATTCTTGCGTCATTCCAAGGGTAAGTTCTGGCTGTGAAGCCGGAACTGCAAATCGTTAATGTCGATTGGTGAATTTAATGATGGATTAGTAATATTTACTCGGATGAAAGTGATTAACAGGTTAATTACATGTGAATGATGGTCATGAAAGCGATAAACATGGATAGGACGAACCGGAAACGGATTATTTACATGAAATAAATGATGAAAATATTAATGAGTCCTCTATTGAAATAAGTCAATTAGACTAAATACGACGGATATACAACGAATATGTGACGAACACGCGAATAAACGGATTAAACTATATCAAAGATGAATTCCAGAAACCCAATATGAACAAATTGAATCTCTAAAATCCGGGTTTGAATTTAATGACGAAAACCCGTAAATATTGGATTATTTAGGATTTAAGTCGGACTTATGATGATTTAAAATATGCTAACGATGAATGATTATAATACATGTGGATTATATGTGATGGGGCATATTCTGCACCGCTGACCAAGTCAACATGATTGAGCAAGGTCAAAGATATCCACAGCAAGTCAACGACTTGGACAATCTAGCCGATGCAGCCCATCGGCCCGTCAGCCTGGGTCTCGGCATGGTAACCCGCCAGCCGGGACACATATCCGCGTACTCATATCCAAGACCCCTCGGCGGCGAGTCAACAGATCCGGATCGGCCAGCCATAGGCCCCTCGGCCGAGGGGTAGATCGTCTTTCACACCGCTAGCCACTTGGCCACTTGGCCACTACGTGACAAAAGGTGAAAGCCTATAAATACTCCTCAACCTTCATTGAGGAAAGGGGCCCAACTAATCCACAACTAAACCTAAATACACTATTCATCTGGTAATATCTTCCTTATCTCTCTACAATACACATTCAGCCAAGTAACAACTTATCTCTTAAGTTTACTGACTTGAGCGTCGGAGTGAGTACGCTTGGCACAAAGCCAAGCCCTCAGTTCGTTCATTGTTGCAGGAGAGGCCGTGAGGAACGATTAAGACCAAAGGAGAATCCAACTCAAGACATCATTCAACAAGCCAAGGGTGGTAACTATACTTGATCTGGAATTACACCCGGAACAATTGGCGCCGTCTGTGGGGAAAGACACTAGAAGCTAGTCACATTCATTCCCAAACAAAAAAAAACAACAAAAACCCACCCAAAAAGCTAAGAAGATGTCAAAACAACAAGACGCAGTCGTGACCGACGAAACCGCATTCTACCACGATGACACTTTCAACAATTCTGGAGTCGTGCAGCCCTCCACCGGTGGAGTAATCCAACCGGAGTTTGGGATGCCGATAATGCCGGACACGTCGCCGCCAGCCAACCAGGTCACCATCATGGGACACGTGGTTGACATAGCAAAACTAAAGATGGTCCTGGACCTAATTAGTAATACGCCTGCTCACACTGTCACGCCGACAAGAGCGGCGGAAAACGCCCAGGAGACCAGGGCCCGAAACGTAACTCCGAGAAATTTGAACGGAGCACTGGGAGAAGCTGACCCAGCCAAGTCGCCGGGGGAGCCCAAAGTGGGCGTGGTAGACCTAAGTCCTTCCCGCACTCATGGGAGGACAGCGTCCCCGCAACACGAACGAGGCTTACCCCGGAGGAACCAGAGGAGTCCGACTCAGCAGAGTTGGAGAAGAAGTCCGAGTCGAAGAAGAAGTCCTTCCCGCTACGAGGAGAGGAGCCGGATTAGGAATGCGAGGAGCCGATCGCCGCGCGTCGTTCGATACGCGGTCAGACAGCCCCTCAACGCCTACGTCCTAGACGTCCAGGTGCCAACTAAGCTCAAGTTACCACCTCTATCATACAAGGGAGACAGTGATCCAGCCGACCACGCTGAGGCTTTCGAGTCTTACATGTCGGTATGGGAACAGCCCGATGAGGTGGTGCCGAGTCTTCCCGACAACTTTGCATGGGATGGCTCAAAGCTGGTACAAGGGGCTTCCCGACGGCTCGGTATACTATTACGCCGACCTAAGAGACGCCTTTCTAGCCCAATACTCTTGCAACAAGAGAAGGGCCGTGGAGACATCGGACCTCCTAACTATCAAACAGGAGGGGGGCGAGTCTCTACGAAGCTACGTGAAGAGGTTCGACGGAAAGGTCCAGCAGATTCGAGAAATTAATCCCGAATTGGCGGCCTTCGCGCTGATGAAGGGCCTCCCAAGGGGAGACTTGAAAAATGAGCTCATCAAGTGCGGAGGGCTGAACTTGGACGCCGCTAGAAAAATGGCCGACCAGGCCATCAAGGTAGAGGACTATCACAAGACCGGGTAGGCCCCGCCGAGGCCGAGCACTCGTAAAAGAAGAGTCACCGGGAGGACAACCCGGATGAGAGACGCCGTGACAACAACGGGTCACGGTCCGATGAAAGACGCCGTGAGAATAATAGGTCACGGTCGGACAAACCTGCCAGGAGATAGGACTCGACGAGCGCCGGGTGGAGTTCGGGAACGTACCACCAGAGGCGGTATAGTGATAAGACCCCTCTCGTCGTATCAGCCGCCGAGGTCTTTGCCCTGAGCAAAAGCGAGGGCCAAAAGTGGGAAAGACCCCCAAGCCAAAAAGTGACGGTGACACGAGCCAAGATCGTGAGTACCACGGCCACACCGGCCATTTAACAACGATCGCCGGCATCTAAAGAATGCCATTGAAGAGCGATCCGGAAGGGAAGCCTCGGCAAATACGTTGCCAAAGGCCAAAAGACCGACGCCGACAGTTCAGGTAAGAAATCCGTCTTTGAACGGATAGGAGTGATCCATGTTGTCATCGGGGCAACGAGAACGGAGGGTCCGCTAATGGGCACAAACGGCACCTGAACGAGCTATATCAGGCCATCAACTTTGTGCCCAACACAGCGATCCCCGCTTCCAACATCCCCGATATAACCATCGGAAGGAAGGACTACGAAGGAGTCATCGCTCCTCACAGCGACCCACTTGTAGTCAATTTGGACATATCCAACCACCTGGTCAAGAGGTGCCTGATTGACACAGGCGCATACACGAATATCATGTTCAGGGAGTGCTTCCTCACCTCTACCGAAAGTCAAGGACTTGAGCCCCCGCACCAACCCACTATACAGCTTCTCTGGGGCCGGCTTGGTACCACTGGGATCAATCGGACTCCGGTGACGTTCGCGAAAAGAATGCGGCTAAAAATGTCCTAGCTAAGTTCGTGGTCATCGACGGCTCGTCCGCCTACAACGTTCTCATAGGCCGAGTCACCCTGAGCGAGGCCGACGCAGTGATGTCCATCCGGGCCCTAACACCGATGTATGTCTCGACCGGGGAAGCGCATAAGCTCGTCTCCAAAGACGAGAATGACGAGGTGGTCAACGTCCAGATAGCCGCCAGAGGATGCAACATGCAATCCCTCAAAGTGGCCAAGAAATCAGAGAAAGGGAAAGGTCTATCCTTACAACAGAAGGGCGACCTCATGGATGTAACTAGCGGCTGACTAGGACGTTGTGCCTTCGACGGGCCATTAGGACGCTGGTAATCTCGGGAATAACCTATGTAGCGGCGGAGGTGTCCAAAACAGTTGTGGGCACCCCGACGCATGTTTTTACCTAAATGAAAAATCATCCAAGTCTTCCATCAAAATGTTCACTCTTCCCATAGTCACTAGGAAGCAGCAGACGCCGACTCACACTGTCATACCGACAAGAGCGGCGAGTCTTTATCGAAGCGATGTCGGCTCACACCGTCATACCGACAAGAGCGGCGATCTCATGAAGAAATAGCGCGTCGTCGCAGTCACCCCAAGTAGTAGACGCCACGGCGGTCACCCCAAGAGGTTCGACGCCGTCGCAGTCACTCCAAGTGGTAGACGCCACAGCGAGCCTCATGAAGAAACAGCGCCGTCGCAGTCACCCCAAGTAGTAGACGCCACAGCTAGCCACCCCAAGAGGTTGGACGCCGTCGCATCACTCCAAGTGGTAGACGCCACGCAGCAATCTCATGAAGAAACAGCGCCGTCGCAGTCACCCCAGTAGTAGACGCCACGGCGATCACCCCAAGAGGTTGGACGCCGTCGCAGTCACTCCAAGTGGTAGACGCCACTGCAGCCTCATGAAGAAATAGGCGCCGTCAGATCACCCCAGTAGTAGACGCCACTACAGCAGTCACCCCAAGAGGTTGGACGCCGTCGCAGTCACTCCAAGTGGTAGACGCCACGGCAGATCTCATGAAGAAACAAACGCGTCGTCGCAGTCACCCAAGTAGTAGACGCCACGGCAGTCACCCCAAGAGGTTGGACGCCGTCGCAGTCACTCCAAGTGGTAGACGCCACGGCAGTCTCATGAAGAAACAGGCGCCGTCGCAGTCACCCCAAGTAGTAGACGCCACGGCAGTCACCCCAAGAGGTTGGACGCCGTCGCATCACTCCAAGTGGTAGCGCCACGCAGCCTCATGAAGAAGCAGATCTTTGGCTCACACTGTCGTCACACCGACAAGAGCGGCAATCACGACCAACGCATTGATACTCGCAAAGCAATCAAAATGCCTTAGAAGCGTTAACACGATTGAGATACGCGCTTAGATGCCTCGGCCAAGCCGAGGCGGAAACAAAAGAGACACTCAATTAATAACGTAAGAAGACAACCGGAGACGAAGACAGAGGCGCTAAAAGTACAGTTGAGGCTCAAACACTAGCGCAAGAAAAAGAGGTAAGGTAAAAACCTCGGCCAGGCCGGAGGCAGAAGAAACGAGCTCTTATTAAAAAATGTTCAACGAATTACAAGAAATTACAAGGACAAACCAAAAGACAAAAGGCTACGGATATCATCTCCCTATGTCTGCCGTTGCTCGCCATCAGCAGCGGTAGCAAAGACCTTCTTCAAGGGGCAACCCAAAGAGCTCCCCAGCCTCGGCTTCAACGCCCTGACCTTAGCCCCAGAAAGCCTCAATCGCCTTGCCCAATCGGCTTCCGCCTTGGCCGCCTTGGCCTTCTCAGCGATAGTTGCCGCCTCCTCGGCCGCTTTTTGCTCTATCTTCACTCTCGCCGCCTCCTTGACCCTCTCCTCCACGGCTTTCTCCTTAGCCTCGAGCTTATCGTCGAACAGCTTGTCGTATTTGTCCCACGGAAAGGAACCTTCAAGAGGAAAAATCTCCTCAATTACTTCCCCGGGCAAATGCTTCGGCCAGATCCCGTAATTCGGAACACAGGTCGGGGAGCATTTTGGTTTGGAGCATCTCAATGTCGTCCTCCTTTTGCCTGATGATGGCCTCCTTGCTCCGGATCACCTTCCCCTGGATCTGAAATTTGCTCCTAAATTCATTCCTCTCTTTGGAGATAAAGGTCGGCATGCCTCCGAACAAGGTCACACTTCTCCAACAACTTTGCGGCTTCGGCCGCAGCACGAAGCCTCGGCCTTGGCTCTCTCAAAAGGACCTCCTTTTAGCGTCCTCCCTAAGCTTTCTCTCGCCCAAGAGCGCTTTCTCGACATCTCCCTAAGCCTTCGCTCATTGAGGAGATCCAGCCCCGCCTTCGCGGCCACCTTCTTAGTGACATCAAGCTCAAGAGCGGACCGAGCCACGCCTTCTCTTGCTCTATAATGCGAGCACCGGCCAGCTCGTTCCACCTCGCCTCCTCTCGACCAACCTCGCACCTTCCGCCACGAGCCGGGAGGGGGAAACCTTCTGGGATGAAGGGTCAACAGTGACATTTCGATCGCTAGTCTGCGGTTGGGAAAGGGAAACCTTCTGGGATGAGGACCCAATGGCGACGTCATGATCAGCCTGCGCGGGTTTCACACTCACTTGCTGCTCAACAGGAGCGGCGACTGACAGCGGCTGATCTACAAAATTTAAAGAGAGCATCAGTATCAACATACATCGACATGCCGAAGAGCTTGTCATCGGCAGCGCCTGATGAATCGGCTAAATCTGAGCCACCGGATAGATCAGTACCGTGCTTGGCCTTCTTGGCCGAAGGGCACACCTCCTCGTCAGCAGCAGAAGCAACGGCAGCGGTAAAGGTCGTCTGCTTTCTCTTACGAACAAGGGGAGACCCCTCCTCCTCGTCAGAATCATCCCCATTAGAGATGTAAACGATCTCCACCGTATCCTTCTGAACAGGGGGGATGGGGGGTGGAACTGATGTCGGAGCCACCACCGCCGAAGACTTTGTTCTTCGCGTACGGCGCGGCACTTGACTAACGACCCTCGCCTGGGCTTCCACCGCATTCAAGCGTCTCAGCTGCTGGTCCATAAGCTCATTCGGCGACGTCCTGCGGTCATGGGTAAGAGCCTTGGGATGCAAGTTAGCAACGGTCTTATCTTTGTGCAGCCCCATTCTCCGGAGGATATTCTCAGACAGGTCCGGCCCAAAGCGGTCTGCAAAGGAAACAAAGCAGGAGTTAGGTGGAAGAAATAAATCAAAGTTCGAAGAACAAGAACATTGAGAGCGATGATGGGCCTTGCACCGACCCCACTCACCCCGCGCTAGGGCAGGTATGAGACCGACATAGCAAAGCGGCTCATCCTGAAGAATGATCTGCGTCGGGGGAATCCATCTTCTCGGCACCCACTCTCATCCGTCTCAAAGAGCCTCATCGTCGCCTTCTCATCCGCGTTAAGGTAGACACGGTGGCATCCATCTTGAGCTTCTTGTATGAAACCCACTTGTCACGCTCCGCCTTAGTCTCGCACCGCAAATTAACCGGGGTCTTTGGAAGGAGCGAGGCAATGATAGTCATCCCAAGCACCTTAACGTACACCCACCGATCCCTCCAGTCCTTAAGAGGTAAGTTTGTCAACAGAAGCATAACTATGCTCCGTTTGCACACTGTACCATCCGACACGGTTAGGTAGGTATCGATGGCCGGAGATAATGAAGCCGGCGGAATAAATTCACTGTCGGGGCCTCTCCCTTGAAGAGACACAGCCAAACAAAACCGACTATGGTCCTCATGGCCAACGGGTGTAGTTGGGCAACGGCAACGTTTATGGCCCTAATGATAGCCATAACGTACTCATTTAGCGGAAACCGGAGCCCGTACTCCAAATGCCGCATGTATACACCAGTATGACCCGGGGGAGGACAACAGACTGCCTGACCCTCCCTAGGAATAACGATCTCGTACCCCTCGCCAAAGAAGAAATGGTCCTCGAAAAGTCTCTCGCCGGAACAACGGGTAAGCTTATGGGTCCAAGCACAGTCAAGGCTGACCTTACAAGCGTCGCCGTGATCCATAACGCGCTGCCTCTCCTCATTAGGGTGAGCCTTTTCAGCATCATCACCAAAATCGTCATCAACCTCATCGGAGTCATCCCATTCCTCCAAAACTCGAGGATCAACTTCAGGAGAAGGAGACCTAGCACCCCCCGGTGCAGAAGTACTAGCCCCGGCGTCGACAGAAGACATGATAGCAATAGTTACTTAACAAAATAAGAAGGAAGTTTGTTTGTTTACCTTAAAGAAAACACTCGCCGGAATAACAATTCTGAAAAATCGAAGACGAAGAAAACCCTTGAAAGTTCAGAGGAAAATTTTAGAGAATGAAATTGGTGGCCAAATTCACGGGATAACTGCCCTATTTATAGGGAAAAGCCCATGAAGAAGGACCAATCAGAGAACAGCCCATGAAGCGTCAACCAATCAGCGTGCAGACACGTGTCGGACATGCAACCACGGGATGTCAATCGTTGCAACAGTTAGACGTCAATCAATGCAACAGTGACCAAGCGTCTTCAACACGCCTATTCATATCTCCTTGCCTATTCACCTTCCTCAACAAATTCCCAAGCATCTGCTCTCCGCCGGCCACATGATCAACCAAGCTAGGTAGCGCCGGCCGGGGGCAATCAAAAACAACCGGCACTCTCAACCCTGGTCTCGGCCAGCGTCACTTTCTTTTCCACATCGGATGCCCTTTACGCATCCATGTGGAGGGGGGATATGGTACGGCCTAAGAAAGACCAGGCCGAGGTAAAAGAAGCCGCCGCAGTGAGAAGAAGCCGATGCGTAAAATTTTTACAAATTACTTGCGCAGAATATACGCTCAAACATACATCGGAGCCCATACCACGGCATAGACTACGCTGGGGGCAAATTGATGGGGCATATTTCGCACCACGACCAAGTCAACATGATTGAGCAAGGTCAAAGATATCCACAAAGAAGTCAACGACTTGGACAATCTAGCCGATGACCCATCGGCCCGTCGGCCACTGGTCTCGGCATGGTAACCCGCCGGTCGGGACACATATCCGCGTACTCATATCCAAGACCCCTCGGCGGCGAGTCAACAGGATCCGCCGGCCAGCCATAGGCCCCTCGGCCGAGGGGTAGATCAGTCTTTCCACCTGCTAGCCACTTGGCCACTTGGCCACTACGTGACAAAAGGTGAAAGCCTATAAATACTCCTCAACCTTCATTGAGGAAAGGGGCCCAACTAATCCACAACTAAACCTAAATACACTATTCATCTGGTAATATCTTCCTTATCTCTCTACAATACACATTCAGCCAAGTAACAACTTATCTCTTAAGTTTACTGACTTGAGCGTCGGAGTGAGTACGCTTGGCACAAAGCCAAGCCCTCAGTTCGTTCATTGTTGCAGGAGAGGCCGTGAGGAACGATTAAGACCAAAGGAGAATCCAACTCAAGACATCATTCAACAAGCCAAGGGTGGTAACTATACTTGATCTGGAATTACACCCGGAACAATATGATATTGAGACGAAGAATTAACAGACGAAACAAACAAAGGAAAGATTTGAACACGAATTACAGAGGACAAACGAAGAAGAAAGGAAGCAGAATCGCGGCGGCCTCACGAAGAGGCGCGGCAGAATCTGCGCTCCTTCGAAGAGGCGCAGCGATTCTTCGCGTCCTTTCTCGACAGATTATCTACCGGAAATCCGCAAAAACAGGTTTTAAAGCATGGTTTTAGAAATCGGTTTCAACGGTATTTTCGACGTAAACCTTACAATTGATGATACGAAAAGTAAAATACAATAAATAAATAAGGATTATACACCCTCAGACTTACATGTTGACGAAACGAGAAGAACTAAGATATTGATTAGTGATGCTCGACGCGAATGCAAAGAGAGTGCCCTCGTAAGAGGAAAACGATTGATTTAATTAAGTTGATTGATGTGGAGTTGGTCAAATTGGTCGGTCATGCAACGGAGAGGCCGGGTACCGGAAAGATCCGAGCTTACGTGGTCGAAAGTTCAAGTACGTAGGCGCCAATAAGTAAGAACAAAGTCTAGAATGCAAAGGGAGAAGAGAAGGGCGGACACTCGCGTGAGAAATATGAGGAACGAAGGCTCCTATTTATACTAATCACGCGGAGGGAATTATGGTAAGACTAGGATACGGAAGGAAAGATCCGGAAATAACCGACTTAGGTTAAAACACGGAAACTTGGACAAAAAGAAAGCCCTGGGAAAAGGCGCAGCAGAGCTGCGTCCCTTGGAAGAGGCGCAAAGACTTGCTCGCGTCCTTTTCCGGGTAGGTTCCTCGCGCGTAGAAAACGATTTGACAATGATCTGTCGTATTTTAGGCATAACTTTCTCTACAAGACTCGGATTTAGGTGATTTCGGTGGCGTTGGAAAGCTAAGAAAGAGATCTAGAACTTTTTGTGAAATAGGCGTGACCCAAAAAAGTCGTTATAACCTTGTAAAACGGGCCTAAAGCTCGGGTTGTCATTTTAGCTAAATGAAATGCACATTTTGTAATGTAAACTTTTAGTTTAGCCCAATGAAGTGACATGGGACTCAAAATGAGATATAATCTCAACATTTTATGACATCCTAACCTTAGGTAGACAAGCCCATTGCTTTGACTCGGAATTTGACGGTTTTAGGAAATGAAGACGGTTTTTTTGACCCGGACTCCAAATGTACTCTAATTACTGCCAAAACGACCGTATCGGCACGTAGATGACAACTAAGAGGTAGACATTAATATTTGAGCAATCACTTGACGATAAACTTACGAACTGTCACAAATCGTTCCGCGTACCAAACATGTGGCCCAATCATCACCGGGTGTTTGGCGAGGGGTGCAGAAACGAGGTGTCTACATACATTGATCCCAAAACTTTAAAGGTAGGTTAAGGAACTTGACCCATACTGTAATCACACTCACATCGGCTTTGGTGAGAGGTGTATTAGGAGTCCAAGGCCTCGCAATCAACGGTTTATTCTCATACTGAAAATGACCATGCTGCAGAACAACTTTCTGATCCTTCTGTGTCTTAAATCTTACTAAAAAGACACCAGATGGAAAAAACGAAACCCTATCAACTCCATAATTCGCCCAAATCCTCAAAACAAAATCCTCCACAGCATCCCACAGAGGGTTTGCCTCTAAAATGAAATAAACTACAGAGTCCGTCCAGAAATCCAGTTCCTTTTTCACGTCTGAAGCAGAAAAACGCAACATACCTTCAGGTTCCTCCAGGATAGTATCCAACTTAGCCTTATTCTTGCCTCGATTCTGCACAATCCATTCCTCTGTTTCTTCATCAGTGAGAAGATCATCAAGTTCATAAGGTTCGATGTCCACCGGATTTGCCCCAATCTTCACAACCGACGAAGGACAAGCAACAGAGAAATCAAGGGGAGAAAAACGATTTTTATTTGATTTTTTTGTGTTTTTTGATGAAGATGACGATACATTTTTGAGCGTCGTCATTGTTATCTCTAGGTTTTACCTCACTTTTCCTTTTTTTGGAGCTTTCTCTTTCTATCTCTACATATCTCTCTCTATATCATATTTTCTTTTTGGTTAAGCAAATATAATGTTTTTTTTTTAACTAATACGATGCATGAAACTCTTTGAAAATGTAATTACAAACAAAATCTGCCGCCATTGGTTATCAAGTCTAGAATTTGTCCTTGAGTAACCTAACTGCTTAAGGATGGATAGTCAATACTCCCTCTGTCTCGGATTTCCGAATATTTGTTTATTTTGGCACAAAGATCAAGGAAATAGTATGGGACCATTTGTTGGGATATAATCGAGTGATAAGCGGATATTAAGTTATGTTTATAATTAAATTATCTTTTAAAATTTTTTTTTTTGGTGAAGATTACCTTTTAAAATATTCGCAATATAGAAAAGTAAACAAATATCTAAGACACACATAAATAAAATCCCCTATTACTAAGAGAATAAAAATTCTTAGTAGTTTTCCCGCCTAAGAAAATAACTCTCAAAACTATATATGGAAACAATATTACATTTATATTTACCTCTTTTACAAAAAAACAATTATTATCCCTAATTTATTAGTATACAATCATTTTCATAAATGTTATCCTTCATCAGTTACATTCTAAAATTACGCAAATCTCCTTTTTATAGTATTATCCTTCATCAGTTAGAATCAAAATATGGTTTTCTAAATGACGTAACAATTTTTTTATGTAAATATAAAAAATATTAGTTAATTATTTGTAAATTATCTTTTTAAATGCGTAGTATCTGTTTTTATTTTATGTCATATCATATAATGATATAACATTATAGTGTTATTTTTAACAGTAAAGTAAAAACAGTTTCAGACAAAAATAACTTATAAAGTGTCTATTGATGGTAGTAAACTTTCGTTTTCTACCTCTTACTAAGATTATAATTTATATTTAGTACTCCGTACGATATAACATTAAACTCCAAGTATAGTTAATTTATACAATTAATTTAATAAGAAAATTTCTTTATAAAACAAATCTAAAAAATACCGTGCTATAGTACGGGAACTATACTAGTAGTTAAATTAAACAAATAATCGGAACGGAGGAAATAAGATTTTGTAATTATTATTGAGCATTTCTTAGAATGGAGATTTGGAGTGACCAACCTGTTTTCCTACTTATAAATCTACCCGTTAACAATTTTTCTTTTAAGATCTAAGTTACTTTTCGAGGGTCGATTTCTTGTGACTAATTTTATTGATAATTGGTGTTTCTTCAAACCATAGTACATAAACCATAAAGTCGCGGATTTATTATCGATCTTAGCCGTTGTATCTTCTGTTTGCTCACAATAAAATAAGAAATGTAACCCTCACATTGAGAAACGTGAGAATCAACCTTGAAAAGAGGAAAAACTCGAAGAAAACCCTAGAAATATAACCCTCACATTGGATTATTTTTGTTAAATTTCCTTATAAATTTGAAACAAATTAAATAGTATAAAAACCCTTTGATTTCTACAAAACTAAGATATTCATTCATTAATGGGTTAATTAATGAGAATAATCCAAACTATCGTTGACCTTCTCAAAGTAATCCCAACTACTATTATTTAACCCAAAATAACCCGATTTATGCCATCATGTATCTTGTATTGCTTTGGTGAAAGGGCAACCTGTTGAACAGGTTACTCCTCCTTCCTTAGTCATTTTAAAGAACGAAAACCAGAAATGCGCAGGAAGTAGTGATTGATGAAGTCAATCATTCATCTTCTCTGCTTAGAGCATCCTAAAGCCATAACATATCAAAATTTCTTAAATAAAAATAGTACTGTACATGTTTCCTTTCACCAATGTCAAATCGAAGTTTGAAGATCATTGTCTCAAAACATCACAAATTTCTCACAATGTAACAATTGCCACTTTTTGTACATGACAAAACCCAATAAAATCAAACATGAATTATGATCACAACAAAAACAAACAATATGAATCACAATTCACAACAAAACACACAACCCACCAAATGTTTGTTAAAATTCCCAATAGAGAATCCAATCAAAGCACACCATATTACCTAAAAAATTTCGCAATACGAAGCAACAAAGTTAATGCGCATTAACGTCTTAGTGCGAAGATGATTTTGGTGGGTTTTTGCTATTATTGCAGATGCTTCTATTGTTTGACTTTTTTATTTTTTCCTATTTTTTTTACGGATGATGAACCCTAATTTTGGGAAATGGGGAATTGAGGGATTAGATTGGATTATAGCGAAATTGGGGTTTTAGGAGATCTGGTTATGTTTGTTGTAATCATGGATGAATGATTGAATTAATGGAAAGCTTGACGCTAATGTAGGAGACAACAATACGGCGACAAAAAAACGATGAGAAAGGATGTGTAGAGACATAAACTGTGGATTAGGGCTGTTCACTCAGTGGTCCGGACCAAAGATCAGACCGGACTGGATCATTTGGTCCAGACTAGACCGGACTGAATTTTGTTTGGTCCGGTCCACGGTCCACCTATTTACTCTACTTTGGTCTTCGGTCCGGTCTTGGACCAACCCGAATGGACCGCAGACCGGACCATGGACCGAAGTTATGTAATAAAAGAATTTTTAAATTTGTAATATTATTGATTTTATTTTATACTTTGTTTACACGTATTATAAGATGTGTAATTATGTAGTTAAATCTCGTAAGAAAATAATGTTGTTTATTTTGATCATTACGAACTTCTCGAGTTCTAGTTTTATATGGTAAAACATGTCAATGAGAATAATATTTGGTCCACTTTGGTCCGGTCCGGTCCGGTCCACGTGTTTTTGTGATCCAGACCGGACCGGACCAATATTAATATGGTCCGGTCCTTGGTCCACCTCTTAACCCTTATTTGGTCTTCGGTCTAGAGAGTTTGGTCCGGTCCGGTTCGGTCCCGGACCAATGAACAGCCCTACTGAGGATGAACGTGTAATAGAGACAAATTTGGGGGAAAATAAAGAAATATTTTGAAAAAAAGGAAATTAATGGAGGATGATGATAGTTGGAAGAAAGAAAAGACTACTACAACAAGGAGGAGGAGGGGAAAAGGAATAGAAAAAAAAGGGAAAATAAGATTAACTTGCAAAATTTAATAGTTTATCCATGATAACCAGTCACCGTGAGGACCAAAGCAATACAAGATAAATGAGGGCATATAAATCGGGTTATTTTAGGTTAAAGAATAGTTGGGATTATTTTAAGAAGATCAACAATAGTTTGGATTATTATCATCAATTAACCCTTCATTAATTCATTGAAACAACAACATACTTCTACTCCATGCTTCAGTTCAAACATTCTTAATCTATATTAATTCCAACATCCTACCTATATCAGTTAATTTTACAGAAGAAAAAAAAAAAACAATCCAACAAAAATTGATAGACTACAAATTTCATGAGCTGAGTTTGTTCTGAATCATTATAAAAACGGTTTTTCTAACGTGTGCCCTTAGGGCACACGTTAATAATCCCTTAATCCACTTGATAACAACGTAATATAGAATCTATCAAATTAATTAAAGGAAACTCTTCAGATTTAACCAAATTTTCTCTCTCCTATAATTAATTTCCTTATCCGTATATTATTTGCCTCCATTAAATTTTCCTCCATAAATATTTCATCCACTAACTTGTACTGCACCCATTTTTTATCTTTTCGCTGTGAGTTCCATTTCCATGACCATTCCAAAGGCGTCCCTTATTCTTAGTCGTTATAGGTTGCCAAAGAAGGGCTTATGGTTCGATTTTCGGCGCCGGAAATTGAACCCTAAGCCCTTTTCCGATAGAATCTGCCAGTTTTGCCATTATAAATTTCCTTAAAACGACGATTAAGGTAGTGTCAGATTAACCATGGTAGGAAGGAGATAAATAAAGAGTAAAAGTGATGGATAAATTGATTCCCTTGATATCTCAAGTGACAATTAACCATATGGGAACCAATGGTCTGTCGGCATGTTACTGGTAATACTATCTTAGTTGCAGGTTAGTAATGGAGAAAAGATTATTGAAAAGGGAGGAGGTAATTGATAGAAGATTTTGTAAATAATTCAAAATATATGTGTGAATTTAAATGGAAGGAAATAATTAATTGGAGAGAAGTGAAAGATAATAAACAAGTAAATTAGGAAAAATATGTAGAGTTTCCTTAAATTAATTTCAAAGATTCTTTATTATGTTGTTTTCATGTGGATAGAGGATTATTAACGTGTGCCCTTAGGGCACACGTTAGAAAAACCGTTATAAAAAACATAAGACGTCTTTGATTTCAAAGCCTACTCTTTTAGCAAAGGGAAAGGAAATTGTACAATTCTAAGCCATAACAAGATCTAACGGTAAACTTCAAACGGAGATGAGTTCTTAGTCATCATAACAATAAACTTAACCACAAGGTAATTAAGCCTTCAAAAAGATCCAGAGATGCTCTTCGATATCGAGTGGTCAGTCTCTATTAGGCATTATAAGTATTCTGTAGTAGTTTAAATTCGCACCAAAAAACTTTAGTCAGTCGGCTTAAAGAATGTACGTAACAACGAGAAGTGGAAGTGAAGAGCACTTCAGACGAAAACACGCGTAAGTAAATGGAAAACCTTTGTTTCATCTAAACCTTAATTAAAAATTTTCCTTTTTTTTGTAATAATATTTCCAAAATACTTGTATAGTTATATTATTAAAAAAAATTATTTCCAAAATACTTGTACTCCTTATATGAGATGTGAGAGTTTCCTATATAGACTCTCTCCCACCTTCCAAACCCTCAAATTATCCCAAAACTAAGTTTGGTAAAATTATACGGAGTATCTCTCTAGAAAATTTGTGCACTTTTTTCTTTCGTACAAGGGTCAATTAATTTTTACAACCTTATAAATACCAGTTTTCAAAAATTACTACCTTATAAAAAAAACTCCTAAAATTACTACCTTACTAAGCATTAGTGCATACAAATTGCTACCAATTCTCTTTTTCGGTGTGTTTTTATGTTAACTGACGAAAATACCCCTTCAATTAAGTAGATTGTTCCCTTCCCATAATCAATAAACACACTCCTCTTCACTTAAACCTTATCTCTCCTCTTTTATCCCACGCATGTATGGTGGAAGAAAATAAACAAGCAATGAAGAAGATGAGTAAAGTAAGAATAAGAAAGGAGAGAGATGGGTAATAGAAATAGAAATAATTAGAGGGGTAATTTGGTCAGAATTATTATGTTTTGGAAGGAAAGTTCAAATATTGACAGAATATTCTCTTTTAAGTGATCGGAAAAGGGAATTGGTAGCAATTTGTACACACTAATGCTTAATAAGGTAGTAATTTTAGCAGCTTTTTTTATAAGGTAGTAATTTTTGAAAACTCGTATTTATAAGATTGTAAAAATTAATTGACCCTTGGTACAACTCTAACCTTTTTTTATTGCAAATTATTTATTTTTTTAGGGGAATTGCAAAAGTTTTTTATTGCAAGGCAAAAACTTTCTTCTTTGACTAGTAAAATGTTTTATACTGATTTTTTTGGATGTAAAAACTCCAACTTTTTGTACTAGTAATTTCTAACAAAATTTTCAATATTTGCAATGTAAAAAAGCTTCCTACTTTGATTTTGATCATGTTCTTATCTTTCAATTTTTTTAATATTTATTTCAAAGCTTTTTTTACTTTGAATTTTTACCCCCAAATTTTCTCCATGTAAAAACTCTAATTTTTATACAGAATATACTGACAAAAATTTCAATTTTTGCTTCCAGAGAATGGAAAGAGGAGTGAAGCGTAGTTTAGATCAAGTTGAAGAATCTTCCGTTCCGACATATGAATTTTGTACACACTTTTTATCCATTTAAACACCAAATTTGAAGTATGTTATTTTTGCTTTTGTACTGTTTAATTAAGAAAATTAATACAATGTTTTTTCCGTTTAACAGCTGACAACGAGATTTATAATCTCCAAAATTCTGCTAAGGAACGCCCCATGTTCAACGATATCGACAAATTTGATCTCAACAATAAGATGACCGCACTCAAGGCCTCGCCTTTTGTTGTTTCTCTTGTTTCATTTACCGGTAATTAAATCTTTGTTATTTGTACAATTATTTGCTTGACAACAACTCAGATGAACTTTTTTTTGTTTAGGTGAAATTGAGGTATCTTTGTTATTTGTACTGTTAGTTGCTTGACAATTTTAAATTTGGATGAACTTATGTATAATAGGTGAAGAGGTTGTATCTCAAAGTTGCGGAGCTATAATCGAAGCCGAAGGAAACACTTATACCGTACTCACTTCTCTCCACCTCGCAAGGAAGCCGGCCTCATCCGTAGCCCATTATGTTGAAAACAGTTTAGCTGATGATTTAAAGGTTAGCCGGTTTAATCGTTGGTTTCTTATTATTATAGTATTATTAAGTTAACGTGTGTGTATGCAAATATAGGTTACTAATTCTCGGTATGGTTTATACATTTGATACATAACTGTTAACTCAACTCGTACACCTGACCTGTTTTTTCTGGTTCAAGACCCGTATATAAATCTTCAACCGCAAACTGAGTGACCCAACACGGCCTTTTAATTTAGGTTAAAACGCGACTCAGCTCCACCCTATTCTATAGGTGGTTCAGTTTATGTTAGATGTATACCTAAATATCAAGGAGTATTAAAATTAAAATATGAATGTATATTATTAGCAGTCCGTCTCATTATAGACGGCCACTATCCGTCTATAATGAGAATTTGTGTATTATTAATTACATAAGTCTCCCTAATAACTTAATCCATAGAAGTGTATAACTTGACCTAACACAAACCTCATTTGAGACACAACCTCATTTGAATGTGAAAGGCATCTTGTGTGTTTTTATGGATATAAAATGGTGCATTTATCATATAAGTTTTTACCTACATGGAGCAACCCCAATGCTAGTATAATACTATAAAGGAGATTGTAGGTTATTTATATTCATCCAGGCTTGTGCTAATTGTTTGTTCTAATTTTTTTATAGATTGTCATCAATGCGTATGATGACAAATCGTACCTGGGAGAATTTTTTTGCTATGATTTCTACTTCAACTTATTGGTTATCAAGTTTAGGTCGAATAACGTGTTCCCATCGACAAACTTCATGATGATTGATGATGATTCGGGTATGGAGAGAAGAATTTCATTGTGCCGTCATCCCACGAAAGCAAAGACCGGAGATAGTGTGATTGTTGTGGGAAGATATTTCTATGAGCCCTACACTTTCATGGCTGCTTCCGGTTTGCTGAGGTATATATTATAGTTATTTGAACAATCTTGTACTCTTTTTTAGTATGTGTAAATATACCCAGATTTCATATTCATATTCGTTTAATAATCTCAGTTTGCAGCGTTTCGACCATGAAAGTTATGATTGTAATGAGCTATTGACAATTAGTTGCCGTTTTAACAGGGTATAATCTATTTTCTATCCTTAATTTTCTACTTCGTTCAAATTGATTGACAATTTTAAAACCAGATTACTCACATTTTGTTACTTACGGTTTCTTATGGAAGTGTGGAGATGGAGCTCCGGTTATTAGCTGCTCCGGGGAAATGATTGGAATAGCATTTTACCATCTTGGTCGTTGTTCCCCTATTTTACCTATAAATATTGTTCAGAGGTGGTGGTGTCATTTCAAAAGTCATAGGTATGATTGGTTTAGTTGTTTATCTTTCTTGTTTTCAATGCCATTACACTCACCCTCTTTAAGTTTTTTATGACAATATATATTAACAAAGTGATACTATCTATATGACAGGGAGTTTCGTCATCCAATTTATGGTTTTGATGGTAGGAACTTGTATTTAACAAGTCTGCCCACCCTTGAGAAGTTTCTCAAAAATTTTCCGAATATTTCCAGTGGTGTTATTGTTGAAAAGGTAAATTTTTTGTTAAGATTTCATCACACATTTCTTTATTTGGACTTCAATGTTGTGTTTAAGAAGTCTTATGACTACCATATTATTGTGTACATGACCTATGAATATGAAGTGTGTGATGTGATTACCAGTTAAGACAATTTTACCTACCAATCTCGTGTAAATCTGTGAAACTGTCACATGATATGTTCTCAGTAGATGTGACTTCTGTTTCTTGACAACATAGCTTCTTATTCATTTGTTCTTTTCACCAGATGTGGCACCATGCTACACTGGTCATGGATTTAACTTCTCATGGTGTCTGGATCTCTGAATTGTGGAATCAACATTGTTTGTTATTTCATATTCTGTTTCACATTGTTTGGATGACGCACTACTACAAATCCAGACAACCACAACGGCCCTTTAACAACGCTTATTCACGAAAATCACCATAAGACGTTGTAGAATGGATGGCGCGAAATTTTACTAAACTTAATTACAACGGTTATGTGTTGTTAACCGTTGTTATTGGTTTTAACAACGGGTCAAACTTGCACAACCGTTGTTAATATAAAAACTAATAACAACAGTTTACTCTGTAATACATTATAATTGTTGTTAATAATTTGGCGCAAAATTAGTGAAAAGTAATTACAACGGTTATATTAGAACCCGTTGTTAATACTTTTTAACAATGGTTGTCAAAGGAACCGTTGTTAATATATTATCTAATGACAACGGGTTTATGTGTAATAACCGCCACACAAACACAGATCAGCTACAACCACAAACACAAACACAACCACAAACACACAACCACACTCTTTCCCATCGCCGCTTTATCATCTTCGTCACTGTTGTTGTCATCGTCTCTTTCTTTCTCTAATTATCAGGTATATATCTATCGCTTTATGGTTTTAGGTTTTGTCATCTCCGTCATTATTGTTCTTTCTCTAATTATTTTATTTGCATGTGTTTTTCTCCGTCATTGTTCTTTCTCTAATTATTATTCGCTAGTTTTTCTGCGTTTATTAGTAAAACAAATTAAATAAAATAAAACAAAGAAGATGATGGAGAGGATAGTAAAACAAATCCACATTTAACATACATAAACTTAATTAATTGATATATATTCATAAACTTAATGCATTGCTAAAAATACAATTCTTAGATGTTCATATAGGGATGCATTCTCTTCTATGATATTCATCCTCTCCTCCTTTGCTATTTGGAGGTTTCGTTCCGCATATGCAATATCTTCATATAACTGCATTATCTGCGGCTCTAACAAGCCATTTTTTTTGGCGTCCTTGAGTGCGATCCGAGCTTCCTCAAAGAAGAGCCTGTACTTCCTCTCGATTTCCTGCAAGCGGCGTATGAAACTTTTGTTGTACTCGGTCATAATGCATATTAAACGAATGGTATCATTCATTATTGAAGGATGTTTGGAGTTTATTAGGTTTTAAAGATTTAGGGTTTGGAGTTTAGGGTGGAGATAGTGATATAATGGATTGGTTATTGAGATAGTGGAATGAATTTATAATTAGTAATGTATCGTTTGAGTTGTTTTTTAATTAATATGTTTAGGGTTTGATGCTTAAATTAATACGAATTTTGTTTAGGAAGTTGTGTCATATCCCTACTTCAAATCTTATAACCCTTCGCATTCCATATATTGTGTCCTTTCATGCAGGGATTTTGGCAGTAATAATGCATACATCTAGTAATATATAATTAATTGATGCAGGAGGGATTTTGGCAGTAATGCTTTGTATTTTTATTTTTTTTATTTTTTTTAAAAACAATAACAACGGTTATTTAAAAAAAACCCGTTGTCTTTAGTTATAACAACGATTTTTTCTATTGTAACCGTTGTGTTGAGTTTATGGATTCAAGTACCTAAGAGGGGGAGGGGGTGAATTAGGTACTCTTTTAAAAATTTTAACTTCAACTTTATTGGATTAAAGTAAGTTAAGTAAACAAAAGAGATTAAAGGATACTTTGAATAATATTGAAAGATTGAACAAGTATCACGATGAATGTTTGCTGAAGTATGAAAGCAACAATCGTTTCGATCAGTATCTATTTGTCTCGGTTTGTGGAATATTCTGCATGAGAACAAATGCGATAAGTATGATGAACTGTTACTTCTAAGGTTAAGCGAAACAATACAAACAAACAAAGTAAAGAGAGCAGCGGAAATAAAGTGAAAAGCAATGAACACGAGATTTTTGAATTGGTTCGGCAAATACTCAAGTGCCTACGTCCAATCTACCTTTTTATTACTTTCCTTTAGTGATCTACTCCGACAACTAAAAGACCCTTGTAATAAAAGACGCCAACCTACTCCGGTTGCAAAGCTAGTACAAGAACTACTCCGTTCTTATGACAAGCTAACTCGCAATCTACTCCGATTGCCAAGAGTTAAAGGACTGCTCCGTCCTAGAACTCAATACGCACAACCTACTCCGGTTTCCAACTCACAACCTACTCCGGTTGTCAAGAGATAAGGACTACTCCGTCCTAAACTCTACTAACACACTTAAAATGTAAAGGATCAAGTTTCCACTAACACATTCTTAACAAAGAATAGAGGTGGACAACTTTTACAAGATCAACACTTTTAAGTAAGAGAGTTTAGTATAGAAAAGCAACAGTAGCCACGACTGTAGAAACTGAAAGACACTTGAAGACTTTTAAAGGTTTTTGCAAATAAACACAACTTTTAAGCTTTAAAAACAATTTGCAAAGATGAAAGAATTATTTCAGAAAAGTCTTGGGGATTTATGAAGATAGGACACGGTATTTATAGAGGAGGTAGTGAAGGGGGTTGCTAGGGTTTTGAAGGGTCAAAGGTTTTGCATGTGAGGAGCAATAGTAACCATTCAAAAGCTTGCACCAAAAGGGAGTCTTTTGCATAGGTAAGAATAGAGAAAGAAGGATTGAAGAATAACCTTAAATGCTCATGCAAAATCAGAAAACAAAGAATGAAAGACAAGTCACAAGAGACAAGTTATCACCAAAATGGCAAAAAGCAACTTTTGTTTTCTTACAAACCAAGGGATTGAATTTGCACAAAGAGGAAACATTTTGAATAATTCAAACCACTCTTCATTAGATACTACCTCCTTAATAAAATCAGATTTTTATCTTTGAAAATAAGAGTCACGAGAAAGCATTTGAAAGATAAAAAAGATCTTCAAGTTTTTACGAGTCATGGCAAAGTCCACTCAGCTGTTTGCTTGTTAAAGCAACAGTCATCTGGACTGTTTCTATTACTCTACTATACTTAACTTTCTCACTTGTACATTAGATGACACACGACTAATTACAATGGAATGATTAACAACTTCAACACTTCTTAATCCAAGCTTGATTACATCATTAATCCTGAAAAGGTAAACTAAGATAATACAAATCAAATGGGCATGTTATCATCAACATAAGGGACCCAACACGTTGTTATAACTTTCCCACCAAAAATTAGTTACACTTTCCACAACGAATGTCTCGTAACGACAACGGTTTTTAACCGTTGTTAATAGTTTTCACAACGGGTTTCTTAAAAAAACCAACCGTTGTTAAAACCTTTAATAACGGACGCTTTAACAACGTCCGCTTTTTTATATAACAACGGTCTTTAACCGTTATACATATATCTGTAGTAGTGACGTTCAATTTTTCTGACTAATGAAATATTGATGTATTAGTTTCATTCTCAGTTGGTGCGTTTGTGTTTCCTTTCCTTTTTCAGTTTATTCTAATTGATTGGTAAGAACTTTCTCGAGAATGTGGATATTAATAGTAAGCAACAACAAAATCTGTTTGGCAAATAAAATCAAGTTGAACGTTGGTCACTCCCATTTTGTGCTTACTACCATAGCACGAGGTGTGGGGTTAACCATTTAAGTTGCGCTTTCGAGTTTTCAATTAGAATGTTACCCAACGTCTTGTGTGCTCTGATATATCTTATTGTAAGACTGATAATCTTACTCAAAACCTGCTTGAATGCTTGTTACTTTTGACATTGATGTTAGTTGTGTCCGTCGTCTTAGAGTATTAATATCAAATTATTTGTTGTCGTCGGTGTTTAATGTTTATGATGGCTATATGTTAGCTGCCAAGTATTGATTTACAACTCATAAAGTTCCTGATATAAGGGTGCATCTTGTACTAAACTTTGTTGAACACAAGCTCATCATCCTAGTTAAATCATAAATATAGTATCGAGTTAAAACGTGATCAACGCTGAGAAACTAAGATATCAAAATAGTGGCGACGAAATTTTTAGTGGAGATGTTTCATTGAACGGAAGCGTTTTTTTACTAAGAATTGTCTAAATTATTCAAACATAAAGTTACCAATTAAGCAGTAGAAGAAACAAATAGTGAATAAACAAATGCTAAAATAATTTCTGTTTCTCTAGGTAGTTGCTAGAGTTGAACATACTTCTTACCATTTATTTTAAGACCGACAATAGCACAAGGTGAGGGGTTAACCATTTAAATTGTGCTCCCGAGTTTTCAATCAGAATGTTATTCATTGTCTTATGTGCTCGCCATAGCTTATTTTAAGGCCGACAATCTTACTCAAAACCTTCTGTTTGAATCCTTTTATTATGCAACATGAACCTTCTGTTTGAATCTTCGGGTGGATTTTGATATTTTCCTTAACTTGTAGGTCTTCAAAAGTTATTGTGCTGAAACGGCAGGATTGCGGGTAAACGATGTCATCTATAAATGTGATGGCGAAGAAGTGAAAGGTTTCTTTGAGGTATTTTGAAATGGTTAATCATGTACTAACTTTCTTAATTAAAGCTTTGATGATAGCCATGATCTTTTTTGTTTCTCTTTCCGTAATAGATATGGAATCTCATGTGGGACAAATTGGGAAAAGTTGTTGAATTTGAAGTGGCCCGGCTTGAGCCCAAAACCATTCTGAGCATTAGGATGTTGGTTAGTGAAGCCTCACCTGAGGAATCAAATGAGTATGTTTCAAACACTGTATTTAATTTGTCATTTGCATTGTTCATCGTATTTGTACATCATCTAAATTCAAAGCATTTTGTGTATATTATGCGCAATTGAATGATATTTTTAATTGTCTCTTTTGTTAGTTGGCCGAAATATAATTATCGTTGATGAAGATGGTTGACTAAGGATGAAGATTTTAGAAAGTTTTTGGGTAAGTAATCAAATAATATCTCACCGTATTTTCATTTTGGTTAAGCGAATCTTTTTCGAATTGTTTGATGACTCTCGTTTTGTCTCAAAAAGATGAGAAGGAACATGATATAATGCACATTTTGACATGCAGATATGAAGCAGAAGAAGATGACTTTCAGAAGCAGAAGAAAATGACTTCTAACTTTATTTTCTAGATTATTAAGGGGTCGTTTGGTTCAAGAAGGTGGAATGGAATGGATTAGAATCTCATACCATAGAGGTATGGATTGAGATCCCCATACCACTCTAAACTTGTTTGGTATGTTTATTTTTTACACTATGAAGGAATGGAGTTGGAAACTTGGGTGAAAACTTAGGTATGAGATTCTAGGGGGTTGGAATGGAGTTAGAATCCATCAGGTATCTAACTCCATTCCAAAACAAGCCAACCAAACACTAGATTTGCCCAAATCCATTCCTATCCATTCCAAACCCCTCAACCAAACACCCCCTAATTCTATTTTGAGATTAGGTGTATTGTTAGTAGAGAATTTGAACAAACTTTTGGCTAGGGTCTAGGTATTTGCCACTTGCTACGTTGCTATGGATTTATGCTGTATTCAAAACACCTTTATCCCTTAGTTTTAGCCTTTTTAAGGCGTAAATCTTTGTTTTTGATTATGATTTTCAATAGACTTTTGCTTTGATTATGATTTTCAATAGACTTTTGCAATGTTTGGGTCATTCTGAGATTTTGGGATCTCATCATACTCAGTCATTTTCCGAAAAAGCTACGGTTACACTCAGTGTATAGAATCTTCTATACACTGCGAGTAAGATCATAACACGTAGCAATAGTGGGGGCATAAGCTAGAATATTCTCCATTTTCATTTGTTATATTTTAGGAGACAAAATAAAAAATATTAAATTTGATTTTTTTCTAAAAATTATTACTCCGTATTATTTTTTTATACCATAATTATTTTTTTCTCAAAATTATCATTCTTTCCTCCTTTAATTTTTTTTCCTTAACAACAAAGTGCAATTGGTCTCCCTTGTGACGGGTTACCATTTGTGGCGGATATTTTGTGAGTTAAAATGGTAACAAAATGGGTTAGTGGAGAAAGGGGACCACATGAATAGTGTTGCAGAGAGAGAAAAAGTGGGTACTTTGTGAGGTAAAATGGTATCCGTCACTCAAGAGTGACGGATATGTGCCGTCACAAACAAGAATAAACCAACAAAGTGACACAACCAATTAACATCACGTTGTTCTCACACCGGTGAACAACCCTGGTAAGTAACCATCGGCGACGGAGACCTTCTCCCTGCCAGGCAACCTCCATCGGCGCACCAATTCCTCGACCCCACCATGTAGCAGACCCGAGATTCTCACGCCTCCTCATGCACACCACCACGTCACGCTGCCGATCACCTCTTCATCCTCCCCATGTGCCGCCATGGACTTGACAACCATGTCGTCATCGTGGCAGCGTCTACCACGCATGCCTTCATCCCGCAACAACCAAATCGAATTCTTAGATCATTGACGCTAGTAGAGCAAAGCAAATGGAATCATTGACATTTATTAATATCTTCGATCGACGTTATTAGTTCGTATTTAATCAAATGAAATCGATTTATTGCCCTAATTACCCGTTTAAAGAAGTAACTATGAATGTTAAATTTTTTTGTTATTATTTTTTTAACAAAAGTAACCGTACAACTTTGATAACAAATTGTTAGTCTAGAAAATTTAAAAGATATGGATAAAGATTATGTTAAGATTTAATAATATTTTATTTTTATTATGGTAAATATATAATTATTGAACAAAATACCAAAACTAATTAGCCTTAGATTTCTCTCAAATTCCCACCATGAGTAATAATAGATTCTTGCATATGTCGAAATTTAATTGGTGGTGTGTAGAAGATTCTATACACCGAGTGTAACCGTAGCATTTCCTTTTCAGGGGATTCTGCCACTATTCAGAATTTTTGTTGCATTGTACAGCGGAAATAGTTGTCGGCAGATCTATGCAGGAGTTTAAGACATTCGTGGCGGGTATACATGAGAGATTTGGGGTTTTAGGGGAGTGAAAGAAAGACGATTACACTTTGTTGAGATGGGAACAAAATCATTTATCCAACATGAGCAACCGATTTTTACAGACATTTACAAATGGAGCTAATTTAATGAAAATTTAATATAAAAATCCTTTGATTAGTATTATTCCACTAATAATAATTGTCCTACTCAATCTAAACTCCATTCGTCACCCTATCTCCAACATTGACAAAGTTTCCCCAATTCTATTGGAATTCAACTAATTTTATTCACTTTTTTTTGCCCTTGAATTTCATCTTTTGATCATAATATTTAGTGGGTCATAGGTAATTTTGTTTATTTGTTGAAATTACAAGTGGGTTTTGCTCATTTTTCAATATTGTTTTGTTTTGAGTAGTCAATATTTTGGTGGAAGTTAACCAAGTGGTGTTAGTCCAGTGGTAGCTGGGTTAAACCTTGAAGCTTGCAGAAATGCAGGAGTTGAGAGGTCCCAGGTTCGACTACCAGCTGGGGCGATGATCACTTGGCCACTGCAGCCCCCGAAGGGGGTGGCTTACATGGTCCATGTGGTGGTGCGGGAATGCATGGGCCCGGGGGACTCAACCCCCTGGTCATCAAAAAAAAAAAAAAAAATTGGTGGAAGTTGTATAAATTGATGGGTATTTTTTTTTATAATTGATTGTGGAATTGACTTAAAGTTAGCTGCTTTGATGTATCTTAGAAGGAAATATCGGAATCTTAGATGAAAATTATGACTGATTGTGGAATTCACTTAAATTTAGCTGCTTTGACATTATTTAGTTTGAAATTCTCGAACTTTGGAATTTTGGATGAAACTATGGGTAGATTGTGAAACCCAACACTCCTTTGATGGCAAATACACGTTGATGATGACTTATATCATGTTGAGTTACAACAACGATGTTATGTTATGTTATGATTTTCGTGTGTGGTATGTTTCACGATTGTTGAGTTTTTGGGGGTTTGCGAATGACTGGTATATATGCTGAGTACCAGTACTATACTAGTATGTCTATAATCTTCTGTGTTGTCTTTTAGCACTAATTTTGTATTTTGGCATGGATCGGTGACCTATGTACCTACTATTCCCAACTCGTCTGTTGAGGTTATTTATTTATGGCTTCTTAACCCCCCGGTATAAGTGGGTTCAGATGGAGGCCGTCTTTGTATTATTCGACACGTGACCGCTTATGCATTGGTGTTTATCTGCTCCATGAATGGAGACAGTAGGGGGTGATTTGGGACCAGCCTTGTATAAGGTAAGGTGGAGATGGCTCGAGTTATGTTGTCAAGTGTGCTAAAATTTAGGTTTGAAGAACTATAGTGGTATTGCATTGTTTAGTCTAGAAAGTAGTAGGGGATAAAGCTTGTTGTCCTCCATAAGCTTTATGACCGGCTGATTGTTGTGTACATGAACTATGAATATGAAGCATGCGATGTGACTACCAGGGTTTTACCTACCACTCTGATGTAAATCTGTGAAACTGTCACATGATATGTTCTCAGTAGATGCGATTTTTGTTTCTTGACAACAGAGCGAGCTTTGTATTCAACAGAAGCTAAGGAAATACATTGAGGCAATTGGCGTCTCTAGTAACATGCGTGGTGTAAGGTGTTGCTCCAGCTCGTACTTCAGCTCCTGAAGCTTATGGTATTGAAGTAGCACAAAGTTTTCGTGCAACATGCAAGTGCGGCAGCCAAAGGAGAGGTGTGTATATATATGCTCAGGAATAGGCTGTCGAACATCTAACATCTAAGATGAGTATGCTCAAAAAATGTGTACGTACATCTATTATTCTATTACTTATTTCCTGTCCTTACGAAATCCATCCTAATTCCTAAACTCTTGAGTTGAGAGTAGTTAATGTTGGAAGTAATGCAAAAGGCTAGTAATGTTGTCTAGATACATTGCATTGTAGAGAAGCCTTACATTACCTCGTAAGAGAATATCTACACTCTCTCCACTAAATGCATGTTTATAACCCCACTAACTCCATGTTTATGGTAGTGGTTATGCCTCTTTATAGTGCTAATTAATCACTATAAATATGAGAAGTATGTAGTCATTTGAGACACACATCTTCCATATATCTCTACTATTTCTCTATGATAATTTTTGAGCATACCATATGAGTTCCAACTCCTAATGGTTGAGTACACAACTTTTAGGAGTGTTGTGTGACCTTGGGGGACGACGCCTATATCGATTTGTACCGTAGTCGGGGCGATTTCGTTTCTCATTCAGTGGCCTTCATACCACGACACAACAACAAATATTCTCTAATTATATCTTCGCCCCTATAGTGATACTATATTTCCAACAATTGAGAAACGAAATTTTGTCACTATTATTGTTGTTGTATTCTCATCATTGAGAATTATTTGATTGGAGAAAATATTTATTTTCGTGTCGAAGATTCAGCCCGTATGGAGTGAGACAGCACGTCGGTATTTTGGCCATAACTCGGTCTCTAGACCTTTGTTTGAGGCGTGTAATATGGCGTTGGAAAGCTAAGAAGAAGGGCTACAGCTTTGTTGTTGAAGCCGTGGGCAGATTCTGTCATTTAGCCTCCTTAAAATAGGCAGCAATGTCATGGTAGTGTGCTGGAAAGTTTATGAAGATTCATAAAAGAATGGTATTATCTATAATTTTATTGCTCAATTCATTCTTGTGATTAAGGTATGTTCCCGTGAATTACCTTTACAAATATTTATGATGATAAATATGAAGGTTTGGTCAAATTATATATGCCTTAATCGTTCATATGTTTAAGCTACTAATTTATTTGGTAATGTATAGATCTTGGTAAAATTACTTGATAATTGATTTCGAGATTAAGTGAATGAAATTGTTCCAAGATTTTGAATGACAAGTAGCTAGAATGATTGAGTGACCAAGATATTGTTATGTGTATAATATGTTTATCAAGCAAACTATTTCACACATTTGGATTGATTTTTTAGTTTTGATTATGAGATGAACTAAAATTGATATTTGAGTTATGAACCAAATGTGGGGGCTAAATATTTTGTTTTAAATTGATATAGTATCTTGGATATGTGTGACAAAAAGTGAAAATGATTATTTGTCAAAGCTTCATAAAAGTAGATTATGGAGAACATAATTTGTCAATGATTATATGATATCTAAAAGTTGAGATGATGAATGAATAAATAAGGTGTATTTTTTGTTTGAACGATTATGTTTGTCACTAATTTGTGGCGTGACAACATGTGGGGGAAGACGTTCAACTTATTTGATAAACTTATTTGATAAATTTATTCATCATGTTTAGAGTTGATATCTTATAATTTGTGAAGAGCATGTATATCTTTGATTGTGGGGGTGTAAAGAAAATGATAATCACATGTTTTATACGTGACTAATTGAACCAAAATTAGAAGTATTAATTTGTTGGATAATGGCTATGAAATATAAATAATGGTTGCGTAAGGTTCAATTATTTATGTTACATTTTGCTTACACCATACTATATGAGATTATGATGATTGATTTTATGTTGGTAAGAAGTCAAATTCTTTTTGTAAAATATTGTGGATTTACAAAGAGTAAATATAAGTGAAACAATCATCGAGATTCGTTATATTCTAATATAAGAATGATGATGTATATAGAGCTTTTAGTAAATAATATGATTTTGGGTGCAAAATCACAAACACTACGTGTATGCTTTATTCTATGTCAATTTATTAGAAAGAGAAAATAATAAAGAAGATTATTTGTTCTTTTAAACGACATGAGAGTGGAGCTCTATATTTAATTAGAACAATGATGCTAATGACTTATAAGAGAACATATTTTGACTATTGTGAGAAGTCTAATATGTATAATTATAGTTGCTTCAATGTATCTTATGCTGCTAAGTACATTTTGTCTTTGTATTCATTACCAAAGTTATCATTCACATTTGGTGAAGTACCTAGGTGCAATATTAAGAATTGCACTATGTTGGATATCTAGAAAGATATTGGACTGACCAAAAGGTAATGACGATCGACAAGGTGAGATCTATGGTGAGTACTATACATTTTCACCTTTAATGGTGATCGTGTTTTAAGTCTATTGAGAAGACTATTATAACCTTGTCTGTTGTGTAAGCATATTATATTGCTCTTAATCTTGCTGGGTAAGATGCAGGGTGATTGTGAAGCTATTATTAGCTACTATTTAATTGTGGGGGCATGGAGTTTTGCCTAATGTTTATCTTTAGCATAATGCTAATATCAACTTGATAATGCTAAAATAATGTGTATAATAACATGTAGATTTACACATTTTTTGCAGATTTGAGATTTGAGAAAGTTGATTGAGAATAATACGCTCACAAATTACTATCTTTGTGAAATTTTGAGTGAAGTATATTTAAGCTAATGGACTAAGAAAGAAAGAAGTCCTAGAATTGTCGAGGGGAATGGGGCAAAAGCCTATTAGTTGAGGAATTTGTGGTGGATACCGGAACTTGTTATGCAAGGGTGGTCTAACGAAGCCATAGATAACTCATACTTGTGTACACATCCCATTCCTATGACATGTACACTATTTTGGAAGGTTGAGTATATAGCTCTTAATGGTCTTATAGCCCAAAATTGGGTGGTCCTTGTGAGACGGACTTGATGAGATCACCGTAATGAAGGAGGTTGAGATATTTCTCTTAATGAATCTATATCCCTTTATTTGGGTGGTCCTATTGAGAAGGACTTGATGGATTCACCGCTATGTTGAAAGGTTGAGCCTTAGAGCTTTTAATGAATCTATATCCCTTTATTTGGGTGGTCTTATTGAGAAGGACTTGATAGATTCACCGCTATGTTGAGAGGTTGAGCCTTAGAGCTCTTAATGATTCTATAGCTCATGCGTGAGTGGTTTATATGGAGATAGACTTGTTGGAATCACCTACGTGATTGTGAAGGATTGGCCTCCTTCTATGAGAGATTAGGCTATCTCTCTAGAGCACTCATGAGAATCCCAAGGTTCATTTGGCCATAAATTTGTTGAATTGTATCGCGAAACTCGTTTGGAACTTAAGGTGAGATATGTGTTTGGAATTTACCCCGGAGTCTAGGAGTTCAAGATTCGTTCACTCTCTAGGCGATGAAAGAATTGTTCTATTTCACTATGTGTTAATTCAAATCGAAAGATATTAATGCTTAAGTATCAATCCTTATTAATATGCTCAGAATTTTGTCTATCATTTGCATTAGTGGGGGATTGTTGGAAGTAATGCAAAAGGCTAGTAATGTTGTCTAGATACATTGCATTGTAGAGAAGCCTTACATTACCTCGTAAGAGAATATCTACACTCTCTCCACTAAATGCATGTTTATAACCCCACTAACTCCATGTTTATGGTAGTGGTTATGCCTCTTTATAGTGCTAATTAATCACTATAAATATGAGAAGTATGTAGTCATTTGAGACACACATCTTCCATATATCTCTACTATTTCTCTATGATAATTTTTGAGCATACCATATGAGTTCCAACTCCTAATGGTTGAGTACACAACTTTTAGGAGTGTTGTGTGACCTTGGGGGACGACGCCTATATCGATTTGTACCGTAGTCGGGGCGATTTCGTTTCTCATTCAGTGGCCTTCATACCACGACACAACAACAAATATTCTCTAATTATATCTTCGCCCCTATAGTGATACTATATTTCCAACAGTTAAATCACGTGCTTATCTCTTGTGAGTTTAATAGAGCTTGCGTTGTACTAGAATGTTTTTACGTTCTTATAAACCTATCGATTTCAGGGAAATAAGCCGAGTACTAGCTTCAAATCCATATGGGGGATGGCGAAGTTCCCTACAACAATATAAAAGGTCCTTACTCCTTCGTATGAAATTTCAAAGAAGAAAGATCTTATGCATGAGACGTACTTGCATGTATTTTCTTTGTAGTGATTCCACCACTTGTAAACTACTCCGTATGTTCTATCGGCATAAAGGGGTTATGACCAAGTTCATAGTAAACGAGTCCAATGACCAAGTTCACATTTATTGCTTGTGAGAGGGTGACGCCGAGTTTGGGCGCCACCGGGTGGCGCTAACTCATTTTCCATTGATAAAAGCACCTTACAGTCAAAATATGAGAAATCGTAAGTGTAAACGTCAAACAACCGGGGCAGCCATAAGAGCAAATTTCTTGCCCAAATATCGGTCAGGATCAGGGGAGGCCCGTAACAAGTGCAATTCGGTTCGCCGAACCGGGGCCCAACAAGGTTGGGGGCCTCATCTGGAAACAACTTATTATAATTATATTTAAAAGTTCATAATTAACAATTGACTTCGAGTGCCACAGTTGTAGATACAAGCAACATAAAAGCTCCTCAAAGGTCCTTGGATCGATTTCCATAGCTGTCATTTTTACATGTTTTTTTTGTTCACCTGAGCAACTTGACCTCATGACCTTCGACATTAATATTCCGTTCACCATATTAAAAACATGTTAAAAAAATTGATTCATTATCAAGAAATTGTTGATCTAAAAAAATTGGCCAACTGTTACAAACATGTTATCATTAATGGTGCACTTTCATTACTTGTAGCCTTATTTTTTCAAATTACTCTAAGAAACAAATTGTGTAAATAGAGGGAATATATATTTACGATACTGGTACGAGTAAAGCTTATGATTAAAATCAATAAATTGACGTTCTTTATTTGTATTCACATCTCGCAACATTAGAGATTTTGAATATCGCTTGTCCTCGGATATTAAAATGGTCTCACATTTTCTTATTATTATAACTATATAAAAATATGAGATACTTGTTAGAAGGGCATCCGTCTAATATTTAGAACAGGGCCTCAATATTCCTTGGGCCGCCCCTGGTCAGGATCATCACCTATCATTCTCAAGTTTGCAGATTCAAGACAAGTTTTCGACTTAATTTTATGATTAGGATATTGTAGTGAAAATCGGTAGTGTAAAACTTCAGCAATATATGAATAATTCTCGTCTGAAGAAACTTACCACTATCTTGTAAAGCAAGTAACAAAGTCAACAAGAAATGGTTAATGTTGATATTAATATTTAATATTGGGAAATGATAAATACAGCCCTTAGGGCTGTATTTAAGGAGTCATAAAAGGAAATAAACCCTTAATATTTGTATTATTTGCATTGAGTAATGTATAATCTAATTCTTAATTCCTAAGTTAATACCTTATATAGAAGGTATTAAATGATTAAATAAGCTGTATTTAACATTACCCTTTAATATTAACAATAAGGGAATATTTCCTCCGTCCCAATTATTTCTTTACATTTGATTAAAATACGCAAACAATGATTGAAACAAAAAGAAGTTCATTGTTTTGTTACCCGAGAAAATTAGTTAATTAGAAAAGAGGTAAGAATACGCTTCATACTGTTAAAGGTAATTCAAATACTCCCTAGATAAGAATAAGAATACCACCCAAGATGTGTGAGTCTAGTGGAATTCCAGGGTAACCTCAAAGCCTCCTAAGGAGGAATTGCGAGGTTCTGGGTTCGATTCCCTAGATGAACACTTTCCTGGGGACCTGACGCCCGGAGAGGGAATAATCCCCGCGGGAAAGAACTCACATGGTACAGGCGCCTAGCAGGGTGGGGTCCTGTATCCGGGGAGGATCCAACCTCGTCATCAAAAAAAAAAAAAAAAAAAAGAATAAGAATACCACTTCATTAATGCGTTTGTAAAATATTGATCGTGACGGAGTATATGACCATAATGTTGCCTAGGGTTTTTAGCAAGATAGAAATAGATAAGAAGATTGGAAAGGTTAACAAATTTGTAGGTTACCTTTTCTTAATTTATTATTTATTAATTAAAAAGGAATTATATATTGTACAATTTTTCATCATATTTTCCAAAATATAACAAGAAGACTTCATATATATACGAGCATAAGTATATAAGACTCAAACACCTTCCAAACCCTCAAATTAACCCCACCAAAAAAAGTTTTGTCAAATTATAACACTTTGTACGTGTAGGTGAGTATATGTACGTACTTATTTATGTGATATTTCACTTGGTTTTTACCATAATACTAGTGTAAAGTAAAACGATTTCATTACAATAATTTATTGTTCGAACTACTACTTAATTTTTACATTCTCAACCTTTTCTATTTGCAAAAGCTTTCTATTCTGATTTTTAACGAGTAATTCAACTTTTACCCCATGTAAAATAAATCTCTCCCTTTAATGTTATTCCTATCTCATCTTTCAAAAAATAAAAATATTTCAAAACTAGTGTGTTTTTTTTGAGAAAAAAACTAAAGTTTTTTGCCTTGACTTGTTACCCTAATTTTTCTGTTATTCTGATTTCTAAGAAAAAGAAAAAAACTTTCTCAAACGTAAAAGCTCTCAATTTTTATACTCTGTACCGATTACTGACAAAATTTCCGTGTTTTGCTTGCAGAAAATGGAGAGGAGAGAAGCGTAGCTTTGATACAATGGAAGAATTCTCTACATATGAATTTTGTACACCTTGTTTTATCCATTTAATCAACCAAATTTTATGTTTCTGCTTTGTACGGTTTATGAAATTAATACAACCACTACTACAGATACAGGCTATAACAACGGTCAAAAACCGTTGTTATATAAAAAAGCGGACGTGGTTAAAGCGTCCGTTGTAGAAGGTTTTAACAACGGTTAGTTTTCTTAAGGAAACCGTTGTTAAAACTATTAACAACGGTTTTAAGTATAAAAACCCGTTGTGGAAAGTGTGACTCAATTTTGGGGGGAAAGTTATAACAACGGGTTTTAATATACAAAACCGTTGTTATAACTAAAGACAACGGGTTGTTTTAAAATAACCGTTGTTGTTTGTTCTTAAAAAATAAAAAAAAATTAAATTAAATATTACTAGATGCATGCATAATTACGGCCTGTTAGAATTCAGATGCATGCATTATTACCGACATCCTTTGTACATATGAACGGATAATATGGAATGAGAAGGGTTAGTAATAAGATTTGAAGCAGCATTATTGAGAGATATGATGATGATTATGGCACAACTTCCTAACATATATATTAATTAAAAAGCAAATCAATCCACACATTGCTTAGTATATAAATACATTGCATATCTCAACTAACATTTCCATTATCTCAATATATTCATATCTCCAAACCCTAACTGCTAAAACAAACTCTACTTAATCTTTCAAAACAAACTCAAAAAACTCCAACAAAATGAATGATTTCATCCTTAAGACTCTTACCATGATCGAGAACAACAACTTCATCCGCCGGTTCCTCCATATTGAGGAAAGTTTCAGGAGCTACCTTGCGGATGTTCGATCCGCACTGAAGCACGCCAAAGAAGATGGCTTGACGGAGCAAAGCAGCGATTGCGGCTATATGACGATATAGCAATCTGCGAACGGAACCTCCAAATAGCCAAGGAGGAGAGGACGGATACGATAGAGCAGAATAAGATCCTCTATGAATATATAAGAATTGCATTTTTACATATGTAATTTTTTTTTTAATTTATGTATTTATAAATATATATATATATATATATATTAATTATGTTTATCTTACTTCTTCATCTTGCTTCTTCATTGTTTTACTAACTAATTATGCGAACAATACTTAAACAAATAACATAATGGTCGATACAAACACAAACATGCAAAAGAAATAAATAGAAAAAGAAAATAATGACGATGAAACTAACAAAGGTGGCGAGATTTACGATAAATACGAACGTAATAGACGATGAAATCACAGTGACGGCGAGAAGATAAAGGGACGATGAGAAAGAGAGAAAGAGAGAAAGAGAGAAAGAGAGAAAGAGAGTGTGTATGTGTTTTGTGTTTGTTTGTCTGCTGTGTTTGTGTTTGTGTATTAAGGGTTGTGTTTTGTGGCTGCAGCAGATTACATTTGTGTGGTTTATAGTATGGAAAGTATTGACAACGGTTATTAAACAACAACCGTTGTGAAATATGTTTTAACAACGGGTTGTAAAAAACACCCGTTGTTAAATAAGTTTTAACAACGGGTTTCAAAAATAACCGTTGTGATTACTTTTCACTAACTTTGCGCCAATTTTGCGCCAAATTATTAACAACGGTTGTGCATGTGTGACCCGTTGTTAAAACTAATAACAACGGTTTTTATAACCATACCCGTTGTAATTTATTTTAGTAAAATTCGCGTCATACATTCTACAACGTCTATTGTGATTTTCGTGAATAATCGTTGTTAAAGGGGCGTTGTAGTTGCCTGGATTTGTAGTAGTGAACTAGTTTTAAACCCGTGCAAAATTGCACGGGTATGTATTTGGGCCAGTATTAATGTTTTTGGATGTATATTTGTTTTTGCATTTCTAAAAACAACATATTTTAAAGTTTTTCGACTATTAACTTATCGTGTTGTTATTATTAAAAAAATATTTATTACAACAATTGTGAATTATTTATTAAAAAAAATATTATTAAAAAAATTTTAATCACTTGTAAATTAAATTAAAATTTATTTGTTTTTTAGAGTAAAAAAAAATTAAAATTTGCTTTAAATGCTAGTTGAAGACTAAATTAACTCGGTTGTCTATCATTGTCACCTACCATTTTCGGTGTGCGCGGGTGATAGTTAAGTTGTCGAGTTTTATATTCCAAGTAAATACTCCGCCATGATTGATTTTTTAGGCTCTGTTTGGTAATCAGCAGATTGATATTAGCAGAAGCAGATTGGTCAAGCAGATTATAAATGACAGATTGGATTAACAGGTTTGACTAGTATATTTCAATTAGCAGATTTAGTAAAAGTGTTTGGTAATTATCAGATTTTGGTTAATAGATTGTTGTATCTATGTGTAGATTGTTGACGGATTCATATTTCACAATCTACTAATGTGAATATGCTGGGTAGAGCAGCATATTGGAAAACAGTAGATTGAGCTCTAATCTACTCTTTCAATATGCCATTTACCAAACATTCAAAATAGTAGATTGGTGAGTCAAACATGCTAAAAGCCTTGAATATGTTGAAAATTTCTCAATCCGCCGTTTACCAAACACCCCCTTAAACAAAATTTTTTTTACCATGTAGTTTTAAAAAATTATGTTGTTATGTTGTTGCTGCATGGTACAATAATATTAACCAAAATACATGAATATTTTATACTCCAAATAAATACTCCGTCAAGATTTATTTTTTAAACAAAAATATTATTGTAGCATGTAGTTTTAAAAAATTATGTATGTAATTCATTTGCGTTTTATGTTCTATCCCGTATATAAATGTAATTCCTTCTCGTAATTATGTAATTTTATTATTATTATTTAATTTTGTTTTAAAAATTATGTAATTCAATTTTATTTACTCCCATTTGTAATTCATTCTGCGTATATGTTATTAATTTTATTTACACGGAATGTATAAAATTATTTCATAATATTAATTCATAGAATTTTTTCATAGAATTTGTTGCGAGACGGAATTTATCGCATGTTTGAAAAAACGGAAATCTGAAGAAATAAATACATTGCACACTAACGGGTCCCACCATAACATGAATTTCCAAAAAAAAAAAAAAAAAAAAAGAGGTTGCATTAATGATCTGGCGCGCTGATGATTGAGTATTGTCTTTTGTATTAATATAGATAAGATGTATTTCACGTTTTACAGCTGAAAACGAGATTCATAATCTCCAAAAATCTGCAAGGAAACATCCAATGTTCCGTGGTGTTTATGAATTGGAACTCAATATGAAGATTGCTGCACTTAAGGCTTCGCCTTTTGTTGTTTCCCTTGTTTCTTTCACGGGTAATAAAAATAGTTAAATTAATAGTTTTACTAATTTTTAATTCATAAAGGAAATTGTACGGAGTACCGTCATTGATTTTTGTCCATGATAAGTACAAGAACATAATATAAATGGTATCTACCGATCTTAACGAATTTTTTTGGCAAATTGGTGTTTATTAGCAAAATAATTAGGGAGTTGGGTCCGTTTGAAACTATTTTGACTAATGGTGTCCACGTCATCAGTTTTTATTATTTTTCCAGTTTTATGGTATTTTTTTTTTCTTTTTCTTTTTTTGAAAAAAAAAGTGAATAGTAAACGGTTTACTAAAAAACCGTCACCTTCAAACACTGATGACAGCCTATTCTAGAAATGAATAACCACTAAAGCCGCTAAGAAAGTTAGCGGCTTCCCTATTTCTCTATTTTTTATAAGCTTATGGCATTTATTATCTGAAAAATGACAAGGCTTAGCGGCTTCCCTATTTCTCTATTTTTTATAAGCTTATGGCATTTATTATCTGAAAAATGACAAGGAGACAAAGTCGCTAAGAAACTTAGCGGCTTTGCCTAAAAATTTGAAAAAAAATGAAAGTGATGACGTGGACACCATTGGCGCAAAATAGTTTCGAATGAATCCCAATTTCCTAATTATTTTACTAATTAACTCCAATTTGCCAAAAAATTCGATCTTAACCTAAATCCTAGTATCTTCTAAAATAAATCGGTAAGACGGTAATATACCAATAAAATCCTCTAACAATTTTTATGTCGGACGAACTTTTGTTTAGGCGAAGTAGTTGTATCCCGAAGTTGCGGAGCTATTATCGAAACCGAAGGAAACACTAATACAGTAATCACTTCTCTGAACCTTGTGAGGAAGCCGTCTAAGCGGGAAGCGCAATATGCTGAAAATATTTTGGCGGATAATTTGAAGGTTTGCCGGGTTTATCCTTGATTTACGTGCTATATAAGCTGTTTATATTCATCCACGCTTGGTGCTAATTGTTGTTTATTCTAATTTTTTGTTTCTAGATTGTGATCCATGCAAATGATGAAAATTCATATATTGGAAAAATTTTCTGTTATGATTTTCACTTTAATTTAGTGATTATCAAGTTTCGTTCGAAATGTTATTTTCAATCGGCAAATTTGATGATGATTGATGATCATTCTGGCGTGGAGAAAGGATTCCAGTTGCACCGTAGCCCATCGAAAGCAAACTCCGGAGATAATGTAATTGTGGTGGGTCGATATTTTTATGAGCCCTACAATTTTATGGCCGCTTCTGGTTTGCTAAGGTATATATTATTATTTTAATAACCATGCTCTTAAAATTTAGTATGATGTAACTATGTGCAAATATGTTGAAATTTCCTATTTGTTTAATTTCAGTCTGGAGCGTTTCCGTCCCGAACAGTATGATTGTAATGAGTTGTTAACTATTACTTGTCGATTTGATAGTGTAGGACTCTTTTCTATCCTTGATTTTCATTCTGTTCAAGTTTATTGAAAATTTTAAAGTCATATCATACGACTCACGGTTTCTTACTCATAATTTCCGGTGAAAGTGTGGGGATGGAGCTCCTGTTATCAGTTATTCCGGAGAAATAGTTGGGATTACTTTTTATCATCTAGGTCCTTGTTCGCCCATCTTACCGATAAATATTGTTCATAAGTGGTGGAATCATTTTAAAAGTTACAGGTATGATTACTTTAGTAGTTCATCTTTCTTGTTTTTATTGTCATTAGACTCATTACACTTAAACCCTGTTTAGGTTTTATAACGATACATACTAAGAAAGCGATACTATATACCCCGTATATCATAGGGAGCTTCAATTCGTCATCCATCATATGGATTCGATGGTAGGAATTTATATTCAGCAATTCTGCCCACTCTTGCAAAGTTTCTCAGATTATTTCCGAACATTTCCAATGGCGTTATTGTGGAAAAGGTAATTCTTGTTAAGATGATATCAATTTTGGGTGTTTTTAATTAATCTTTGCGTAGATTAGGTCTCCACTTGGTATAATAGTCTCCATTTTTCTTTAATAGTATCATTTTCTCTTTAATTAAACATTTTTTCTCTAGTTCATTTTAATATTCTATGTCAAATTTCTCCATCTCTGAGTTAAGATGGTTGTACTAAGTACATTAATGATACGTGTTTCGGTAGATCTCCTGAAAAACGGTCTCTCAATAAATTTAGAAGGTGTTTTGTTATGAAAACATGTACCAAATAAAAGAGACATTCAATAATAAAAGAGGTACGAAAACTATATAAAGGGGTATGATAAAATGGTTTCTCAATAACTTAGTGAGAGACCGTCTCTCTAAATTTTTTGCGTATGTGTTTTAACAAATTCTTTTTTTAACTTGTAGGTCTTCAAAGAATATTGTGCTAGTTGCAGTGTTTCATTCTTTGAACAAGAATTTATTTTCTATGGTTGTAATCGATTTGTATCCGATTGAGCTAGGCATATGTTGTAGATGTCGTATGACTTTTTATTAATGATAATGATCTTTTCTCAAAAAAAAAAAAAAAAAAAAGAATATTGTGCTGAGGCGGCTGGATTACGGGTAAATGATGTTATATTCAAATGCGATGGTGAAGTAGTAAAAAGTTTCTTTGAGGTTTGTTTGAAACGGTTTTTCTTTAGTGTAAATTTTGTATTAATTTTCTTAATTGAGTTTTTGATTTTTTTTTTTTTTTGGTCTAAACCATCCGGTAATCCGAACCACATTGGGCCGACTAATCCGGATTTCGGGGCGCGTCCAAGGATTACGGTATTTAAACCCCTCCCAATCGCAGTTGTGGGGGATCGATCCGCAGACCTCCCTATCAATCGCAGCCCCATGCTACCACTGCGCCAACCAACGATTGGTTTAATTGAGTTTTTGATGGTAAACTTGGTTAGTTTGCGAAATTAACAATTACATCGACTTAAACGGTCCGGTTTTGTTGATATAGCTATTTGTGTAATAAGTTGTTCGTAATGGTTTTTTACTTTTTTCATTCTGCTGTAACAGTTATGGGATCTAAATATCTAATGTGGGACAAAGTCGGAAAAATTGTTGAATTTGAGGTGGCCCGACTTGAGCTTAAAACTGTTATGAGCATTAAGATGTTGATTGGTCAAGCCTCACCCGAAGAATTAAATGAGTATGTTTCAATCGTCGTGTTTAATTAGTATTTGCATTGCTCATCATGTTTATACATCATCTAAATTCAAATCATTTTGTGTGCTTTATGCTCAACTGAATGATCTATTGAATTGTTTGTTTTGCTAGTTGGCCGAATGAAATATGATTATCATTGATGAAGATTGTCGATTGAGGATGCGAATTGATGAAGATTGTCGATTGTCGTTGATAAACTCTCATCATATTTTCTTTTTGGTTAAGCAAATACAATGCTTTTTTTGAACTAATACGATGCATGAAACTCTTTGAAAATGTATTTACGAACAAAATCTGCCGCCATTGGTTATCAAGTCTGGAATTTGTTCTTGAGTAACCTAACTGTCTACGGATGGATAGTCAATACTCCCTCTGTCTCGAATTTCCGGACATTTGTTTATTTTGGCACAAAGATTAAGGAAAGAGTAGGGGACCATTTGTTGAAATATAATCGAGTGATAAGTGGATAATAAGTTATGTACATAATTAAATTACCTTTTAAAATATTCGCGATATAGAAAGGTAAACAAATGACTAAGACACATACAAATAAAATAGTTAAATTAAACAAGGGAAATGATAAATACAACCCGTTGTATTTAAGCATTTAATAACCTTCAAAATTTGATATTAATTTAGAAATTAGAGAATAAATTACACAAGAATCAATGTAATTAATGCATGTATCGAGAAGTGCTAGGGGTGTGGACCTAAAAGAAAACATCGGCGAGAAGGCGGCCTAAGGGTAACCGTGGTTTGGGCGTATGAACCCGGAAAAAAACGATCCTAAGGGAGTATGATCCTATAGATGAAGGCTAGGCTAGCTGGCTAGGTATGTGAACATGGGTAGGTTGGGAACCTAAAAGAAGGTTGGCATGAGAACATCTGGATTGAACAAAATATAATATAATATTAAAGGTAGCAGGACGTCGGTAGAAACTGCTAGGGGAATCTGCTTGCGTCGGTCTCAAGCGAACTCCATCTATCGAGAAGTGCAATCGGCTATCATGAACTCTCGTTGGAAAAATAATAGGGTATTGATAAAGGCGCGTCGAAACACCGTCGAAAAAAACCGGCTCGTTGCTGCAAGCGAAGTCTTGATGAAATATCCTTGTCGGGCTTGATAAAGTACTGCGACGATTAACAGTCTGCTCGAAGAAAATACAGGTCCGGACAAAAATAAAAGCCCAAGAATCCAAATATATGATATAAGATGTTGGAGAAGAGGCGTACCAAAAATGGACCCACAAATAACGAACTTATAACGAACTTTTGAAAATTGAGCAATTTAATTCAAGGTGTGTCACGAACTTTTGAAAATTTCGTATTTGTGCTGTAATTTGAAGGTGTTAGTTTTATAGTATGTGATTTAATTTAGTAAAGTATGTGTTTTTGATTGACGTCTAGTTATCAATAGAGTTGATTGCTAGACAATTTGAACTCCTTTGCTTAAAGTTAACAATTATTGAGAGACCGTCTCTCTGAAGTTTTTGTGTAGAGTTAAAGAGGCCTCAACGCAAGCAAGCTTTGCTCGGTATTTCATCCCCCTAACGTCCGGAAATCGGCGGGGAATACCGGTTGATAATAAGGTGTGTCACGAAATTCACTTTATTCCCAATATTACGATCTCAGAGATCCAATAGTCATAACGCCACTGGGAAATATACTATTGTATATCGCCTGAAAAACACCATAAAAAAAGCTAACCCGGTCGAAATAATGCTCTAACATGGTTGAGTGTCAGAGTACCGTTATTTACTGCTTGTAAAGTGAATACCAGCCTGGTTAAATATTGAGAGTAGATGTATGAACTCATTTTGAGTGAGTTTGGAGGATCTCTTGTCAGCATAATCATACTTGTTCAGCACACCCACAAGTTTACTTTTAAAACTCGAATCATCCGCTTCGTCATCCTCCGAAGCTTCTACCTCCATTTCATCGTCACCCTCATCAACCTGCTCCATAACCTCGTCCCCATTTTGATCTATAAATAGGATTTTATCAACGTTTTCGTCGACTAAGTCAGAGATATCAATATTGAATTGCCCTAATGATTCCAATGTCTTGTAATTCTTTTCTAGAGCTGCAACAACTTTCTTCTGCGCAAATATTGAACCGAGAGTTTTGTTCTTCCTGCTAAAACAGAGTGATAGCATTCCATTCCACTCCTTGAGTTTAGCCGCGGGAATAGGAAGAGGTCTTCTAGGTTCGATACGAACCACAGAGGAGTCAACCTTAGGTGGAGGTCTAAAATTATTCTTGCCGACTTTGAGGAGATGATTAACACGAGCAAGGAGTTGAGTGTTAACAGATAAACGAGAGTAGAGTTTGTCACCGGGTTGAGCAACTAGCCTCATGGCAAACTCCCTTTGGAACATTATGATAGCGCATCTAAAGTTGTGCCTCTGGTTGACATCTAGCAACTTGAACACTAGTGGAGACGAGATTTGGTAAGGGATGTTGGCTACGCAAATATCAAAATATGGGAGATCACACTTAAGGACATCCCCCTGGATAACCTGCAGATCATGATGGATGATGGATGAAGCAGTTGATCAGCAAACTATAAGACACGATATGATCAGCAAATTAATTAAAAATGACATTTAAATGTCAAGCTATCATCTATTTCTTCGCTAGTACAGTTGAATATGCATCGGAGATTCTATCCCAAAGCTAAATATTGTAATGTATTACTCCGTATTCAGAGCTAAATACTTTTCCTAAACAATAGTGGACGTGAAACATGCTGGTTGATACCTATCGAACCATTTAACATGCTACTCCCTTCAATTAAGTCAATATGTTATGCCCCATTTAACTTTTTAAGAGGAGAAAACAGTCTGATTGCATTACATTGATGGTTTTTCTGGCAAAAAATGGTACGGAGTATTTTTGTTCAAATTCGTCCACAAGCGAGTCAAATTGCATGACTGCAAAACCCCGTCAATTGCATTACATTGATGGTTTTTACAATACCACTAGTGAAACGCACTCCATATAGCTTTCACAATCCAAAGTCTAAAATCAAAGACACAGAGATCATCATAGACATATACTGACTTTGTAATACTCTAAACGACACGAAAGCTCAGGTCTTTCTGCAGGTTCAAAACACCTCTCTGCTACTTTTTTTAAAGGAGAAAACAGTCAAAAGGGGGCATAACTCACTGAGATAGATGTCTAACTTTTCTGTTACAAACTCATCGTATTTTTGTTCAAAGTCCTCCTCAAGCAAGTCTAATGTCAATTGCATTACATCTAATGTTTTACAATGACAGTGTCATTCATGAAAGCAAGCTGCTACACTAGCACCAGCCAACCACGCTCCATATAGTTTTCCCAAATCCCAATCCAAACTCCAACATCAACGACTCGAGATCATCACACACAATTAGCAGCTTGGTATTACTCTAAACAACACGAAAGCTCAAGTCTTTCTGCAGCTACAAAACCACAACCACCTCTCCGCTCCCACACCAGCTTATAAACAAAATCACACAAAATGTCACTAATCATACATCACAAGTCACAACCCAATGTAATTCGACACAAAACAAAACAATCCGAATTTTCGACAAGCCATACAAGTTAAGCTCCAAAAATCCCCTCTTCTTAACATATTCACAATAAACAACAATCAACAAGTTTAATTTTCCAAACACAGTAAACTAACCCTATACCAAAACATACAAACATCAAATTAAAACAACTGGAGGCTAGCAGAGACGATCGCTCCCTAAACAATGAAAAAAATCGAGACTTTAGCTAAAACTATCGATTTTCTTTTCCTAACTTACTTTATCCTATCACTAATTTAGCAATTTTGCGCAAGTCTCCTAAGATCCCATCTCATATTAAATTACCGTCTTAAAAGTAAACAAATGATCGGGACAGAAGGAGTAATCGACACCAAAAACAGTGAAACGAACCTGAAGACGATTAGAAAGAGGGGTGCCTTGAAACCGACGCTGAAGTTCAAGAACCATACGAGAATCCAATTCAACAGCAACAACTTTTTTACCAGCTTCAAGAAGTTTCTTAGTTAAATTACCAGTACCGGGACCAATCTCAAGAATAACATCAGTAGGTTTAATACCAGCTTTTTGAACAATTGATTCAACTAACATTGGATTTTTAAGAATATGTTGTCCTTTTGATTTGTGAAATGGTATTCCTCCTTGAAAATGGCTGCTACTTCCTCCTCCTTTTGGTTTCTCTTTCCTTATCTTTCCTCCAGCCATTTTTGCCAAGGTTTTGAGATTTGGTTTCGACGGAGAGGAGTAGTTTGGGAGGAAGAAGAGGAAAAAGAATGAGAGAGGGTTTTGGAGGGGGATATTATTGAGTCTTGTTTATTCGGTTACTACTATGTTGGACTGAGTTGTGATTTCAGCCTGGCCCAAATAGGTTGTTTTCTCTATATACGTCAACAATCCCTATACTTTATTTTATCTTAAGTTAAGATTATTGGTAGTCTTGAGATAAGACTTTGGTAAGTCTTGAGACAAACTCACTCAAGACTACCAATAATCTACTCTAGTTTTGACAAAGTCTTAATAAAGTCTTAAGTTGAGTCTCAGGGTGAGTTTTGACCCCACCTTAAAGAAAAATTATCCAATAGATGGGCAACATGTGTGTTTTCTTTTTGTTAAAAAAATAAAGTGGAGTGGAAAAGTATAGTCTGAGGTGAATCTGACGGATAATGTATAAAGTCTGAGCTGAATAATAAAGAAATAATAAAAGTTAGTGGAAAGCTGATGTGGCAGAGTCTTAAGACTTGGGAGAGTCTGACTGATAATCTCACCCTAATCACCTCACCAGTCACCCTACAACAATACTTATTTTAGTCATCTTAGCCCACAATAATACCTACAATACATTCTCTCTCTAATCTCTTCGGTCACCTCACCCCACCGCAATATTTTACCTTATTTAATTCCAAACCTTAATTAATTAGTGGGGTAATGAGTTCCTTGATGATATGTTTGACATAAGAGTAATGATTACTGAGTAGATCTTTTACTCCCTTAATCATTACCCAGGGGGAGGGTGGTAATGTATTACCCTTCACAAGGGTAATAATTCCAGGAGGTGAATAATTACCCGCATACCAAATATGGGAAATACACCTCACATATTACTCCCCTATTCATTCCCCTCCTATTACCCTCAATCCAAGCAAGCCCTCAATAGTGACACTTATTTAGAATACGGGGAGTATATTTTACTAATTTTAAAGAAGTATCCCCATATATCCTATATTTCTTAAAATGCCGTATCAAGGTTGTCTGTATCCGTTTTAGTGCTACCTCGACTTAAAGTCCACATAATCCTAATGCCCACGTGGTCAATTGTTCCGGGTTATGATAAACAATTCCCTCACCCGTATAGAAAAAGAAGAATTCCAAGGGTTTCTTCATTGAAGAACAAAAAAGAAAATAAAATTAGAAAAAAGAAACAATCCTCCCATCAAACACTTCTCTTCTATGAAGAATAGCATAACGTTGAAGTAAAAGGAAACACAACTAAACATAAACCAAAAATCAAAAAAACCCTTGATTATTATTATTCCATTCTACTAATTATTATTCTTCTACGCAATCTAAACTTCATCCGTCACCCTATCTCCAACCTTTGTTCTTCTTCTCTTTGTTGACAAATTTTCCCCAATTCAATTGGAATTCAACTGATTTTACCCACTTTTTTGCCCTTGAATTTCATCTTTTGACCATAATATTTGGTGGGTCACAGGTAATTTTGTTTACTTGTTGAATTTTGAAGTGGGTTTTTCCTAATTTTTGAATATTGTTTTGTTTTGAGTAGTCAATATATTGGTAGAAGTTGTAATAATTGATTGTGGGATTGACTTAAAGTTAGCTGTTTGATGTATTTTAGTTGGAAATTTTGGATGGAAATTATGATTGATAGTGGAATTGACTCAAAGTTAGCTGCTTTGACATTATGTAGTTGGAAATTTTGGAACTTTGGATGAAATTATAGGTGTTTGATGATTTGGGTATCTAGTTTACTTCAATTTGATTGCTTTTGTTGTCCAAAGTTTTATTGTTTTTTGCTTTAATTATGGCGTGCCATCAATTTTGGGGGTGGGCTATGTTTTGTACAAGGCTTTGTTTGATGCATTTGTCGTCGAAAATGAGATGAATTCGTGATTGCGCCCATTGTTTGAAGCAATAGTAACTGTCATGTGCCCATTTTGATAAGTAGATTGTGAAAACCGAATACTAGTTGGTGGTGTTTGTTTTGATGGCAAATTCCCATTGCTGATGAATTATGTCAAGCTCATAGCAACTAGGGTATATTTTGATGTCGGTCTTCCATGGCGACATTATTAATAGGGGTGAGATAATAAACACAATACCAATGGTTTTTAGTAACCTTGACTTCGGTGTATAATGGTTAATATCATTTTTTTTTGGTACATATAATGGTTAATATCATAAAGTAGCATAATTCTTACCTAGAGTATAGTGCTCAGTTCTGTAAATAAGCTATTAGTCCTTCTTGCTCATCACACTTTCCAGGCTTTTCTAGTCTCATGAGTGAGTTAGTCTAGATTGGTCAAGATTATGCTTAGTTTAACTCGTGTAGTTACTCGGTGTATGGCCATCTCATGGGAGCATATGTCAAGTCCTGTTTTGTTCCGTAGCAGTAGAGGTGGATTGATTTTGTGATGACAATGGTTAATAAATCTGGAAATTTGCTGGCTGTGGTCATTTTGAGTTCATAATTGCACTTTTATTTAGTAGCATGCAAGATTACTTACCATTGATGTTGAAACCACTGTGGTATTTCTCAGCAACCTTGATCGCTTTTGGATGACTAGTGTCTAATGCGCCCTTATGTTACTGGATTTTCTCGAATACCAGCGGTTCGTGGATTACTGGATTGATTCCCATGTATTCCTATCCGTATACAACATTATTATGATTTTTAGTTTTTGTATTTAGGAGTGAAAACTAAAGTGTGTATTAGTGCGTAGCATGTATGCATATTACGAATTAGGTAACCGTGCTATGCCCAGGTACCAGGAGCCTTTTTGGATGATTAGTCTCTACTGTGCTTGGTAGACACCAATCTGAGGTTTACTTGCATGTTCCTTGTAGTAACATTTGAGTATATAGGGTGTGTTTGGATAGCAAATGTGGAGGGAAAGGGAGGGGAGGGTGAAGGAGGGAAGAGAAAGGGAGAGAAGGGAAGGGGAGGGGGAATAGGGTGTGGGTGTTTGGATACAGTTTCCCTCCAAATCTTGCCTATTATGGGGAGATTTTTATTAGGCTTGAAGGAGGGAAAATGGATCCCCCAAATCTCTCTCCCTCCATTTCCCTCCACCCTTATTTGTTATCCAAACAAGGGATTTTAAATCCCCTACTCTCCCTCCCTTTCTTTTCTCTCCAAATCTCTCAATCCAAACACACCCATAAAGTATAAACCTACTGCTGTATATAACAACAATTTACTCTTCACAAACTGGCCATGTTCTGTTGTGCGAATCCACGTACTGGAATGTCTATTGTGGTAGTTGGAGGCTTGGAGCTATTAACCTATTTTACTTATTCATTGATTTTGTTATCTGTTTTTATCGTTTTTTAGGTCCTTTGATCATTCAAGCAGTAGCGGGGAATGGACATACCATATACACTGCTTGAACCTGATAGCAAATAATGTCCAATTGGGGAGGGGAAGGAAATGGTTTCAACATATTTAAGTGGAGAAGACCTAAAGATACATATCTTGCTGTTGGCCTACTTAATGACTCCCCTCCTGAGATTCAACTATCGGATTATGGAAGAATACCAAGTCCTGGCAGCGAAAGCCCATCCGAGCTACTTAACGGGGAGACCATAGATGTGGAACCAATAGCTGACTTGGACTTGTTCTTTGAAAGGCTTTACAGCTACTACTGTGAAAAAGGGCTTTGGTGCATAATTGTGAAATGGATAGTTGAGCTTTTAAGTCTTGCTTTCACAATATGCTTTTCAGGGTTTTTCTTACTCTATGTTGATTGGGATGGGCTACGAAATGCTAAGTGTGGAATCGATGCCGTAGAATCAGGATCCAAGCCGTGTGACCTTGTGAAAGAAGCTCTTCATGAGCATCCGCTAACCCCCCTGACTCTTCCCAAAGTTATTATTCTTGGGTATCTGGGTCTATTTTCTGTTTACTGGATCTTTTGTTTCTTGAGGTTCTTTTCCCAACGAAAAGAAATTCTCAGAATGCGCCACTTCTTTTATCACAGGTAAGATTTCGTCAACTTCACATACATTTTGTGTATCTCACTCTTTTCTGTTGTCTATTATCGTTTTTTTTTTGACATGGAATAAAAACTAGGTTGACCTTCTAGAGCAGAACCAACTAATCTAGCCTTTAGTATGAGCGAGGAAAGTGAAAGCCAATGGCAATAACCTACGTTGAAGTAGGACACAAATGAGCCATATTGGGCATAAAGTTGTGCAGTCAACAACTTTATTGACCTCACAAAAGCAACAAATTATAGCTCACTTTCTTTTAAAAAATGAAAGTTCTGCCGTCCTTTTTATTTCATGTGCAGTACATCATGTGATTGTTGTCGTTTTGGTTGTTTGTGACGACTGATATGCTCAGTAGTAGTTCACTAATATGTCTACTATTTTCTTTGCAGTCTCCATGTTACTGACTGTGAATTGAAAACCATGCCATGGGCTATAATTCTTGAGAAAGTGGTTCGTGTTCAAACTACTCATCAACTATGTGTGGTAAAAGATTTAACAGCTCAGGAAATCATAATGAGATTGATGCGGAAGGAAAATTATTTGATTGGAATGATCAACAAAGGGATTCTTGCCTTTCCTATTTCTAAATGGATTCCAGGTGCTGGTCCTACCGTTAAGTCTAGTCCTTATAGGGGTCGTCAGCACCTGATATTGACAAAGACTCTCGAGTGGACCTTAAATTGGTCCATATTGCAAAGCATGTTTGACAGGTAAAATTTAGCCTATTAATGTGCTTGATTCGGGACTGTAGATGTATCTCTCTTCAAAATGTTGTCTTTTAATTGTGTCAAAAACTGTATTTTGGCGTGGATTTGTGACCTCTGTGCTTATTATTCCCATGTAGCATGCTACGCCCTGGGAACTCTTAACATATCTGTCTATGGCCTGTAACCCTGTCACCCCCTCCCTTCCTATGATCATTTTAGAATATATTTTCCTCTAAAATGTGACATTCCGTTACTTTTAGGGATGGATTTAGAATCATTAGATTACACCAAAATAAAAATGTGGACCGTCAACAGGAAATGGACCTCTCCATTTCCTAAAAGAAATGGTGATGATCTTACCTCGGGGGGTATTTGAGAAGTGATTTGGGAGTTGGGACCAACATATCTCGCATAAGTTGGAGATTGCTGTCAGCTGTTATATATTTGGAATATGAGTTCTTTTTTTGAGGCCCATCAACGGTAACACTGTAAAATCTAGAGTTCATAGTGATCAGTTGCTGTTCTGTTATTCTATGCCTGCAGAAACTTCTGTGTTAGAAGGGACTTTACCTCAAATCCAGAAATGCTGAAGAAAAGACTTGTGATCGTGGGACTAGCTATGCTTTTACTGTCTCCCTTCTTGGTGATATTCATGCTAGTGTATCTCTTTTTAAGGCATGCTGAACAGTTCTATAATCATCCTACAACAGCATCTTCTCGGAGATGGTCGAACCTGTCAAGGTGGATGTTTCGAGAATTCAACGAGGCAAGCTCTCTGATTTTTTGGTCCTTACATTTTTTTTTTTTTTTTTTTTTTTTTTTTTTTTTTCATGTATGTAATTGTAGATAACAGATGACTCACGGACCAATAGCCAAGTGTAAAGGTGATGCACTGTATCACCATGCGTGACTGTAAATGTGCATGCTAGTACTCACTTTGTTATTCAAAATGGTAGCTTATGGAAATAGATTGATTTTTAATGTAATTATGGGTTATCTGGAAACAAGATTTCAAGTCAGGGCATGGACATACATCAATTTTTATGAATGAACACTATTTTGTTTATTTGTAGGGCTTTGGCTACTTATTCTTGTACCGGTTATTTAACCGAAACACAGCTGCCTTAGTTACAGAACATGCAGTTAATAGATGGTGGTATGCTATTTGTTAAAGTTTTAGCACTATGGTTATGATCAGATTCTATTGATATTAGTGCATGAATTCTTTTTTAGAAAGAAATGAGGTATTGCAAAAAATAACCAAAGCTATATTGCGGAAGTTTTTGTTTAGCAGTTCATCCATAATAATCCCCAGTTCCCTACATCTTCCATAAACTCAACTTGTACCTCAGTCATTAGTTTAAAAATGTTTAATGGATGTTAAACTTTTGCCTTCCCTCCGTCAGTGATGTTAGACAGTCCCTCCGCCACTGTTTTTTAGAAAAGCTTAATGCGTGACTTGTGATATCTGGATGTACAAGTACTGCCTTTTAACTAATATCTAACATATTTCCCTCAGGTTGAACACTTTTTTCGGCATCGAATCAACACCAGCATTGTACATGCTTCAGATTACTTGAAGCAGTTTCCAACTCCAATCGTTTCTATTGTTGCTAAATTTATCTCATTTATCTCTGGTGGATTTGCTGCTGTGTTAATCATTATTGCTTTTCTGGATGAATCTCTGCTCGAGGGTCATGTAATTTTTCTCTGCTCTCATTAATTAATTAAGGATTTTAATTAATTTTCCAAATCAACGATGCTTACACAATTATTACTTAATTTGACAGTTATTTGGCCGGAATTTGTTTTGGTATGCTGCTGTTTTTGGAACCATAACAGCTATTAGCCGGGCTGCTATTACAGATGAACTCCTAGTTCTTGATGCTGAGGGTGCGATGTCCTTGGTAGTCCAACACTCCCACTACATGCCAAAACGATGGCGTGGTAAGGAAAATACAGAAATGGTCAGGATGGAGTTCGAAACTCTATTTCAGGTGATTTTTTAAAAATCTCGTTGCAGTTTTTAGCATATGCATTAGGAAAAAAACTGCCAAGATATCTGACATCTTTATTTGAAGATGCTTATTTCTTTCACCTTTACAAGGGTTATCATGTAGAGATTCATGTTTCTCATGCCTCAAAATTTTTGGCAAGAATTTGCGGTTGGTTTTCCTTTTGCATTTGTGTGTGGGATGTTAGAATAAAAGGTGTTCACTAAAGTAGTTGTACTTCTTTTTGTTAAGTAATGGTCATTCGGTGCAGTTCTCGGTGAAATTTTCATATGGGTTATCCTGAAATAGCCTATGGTTTCGGTTAACTCGTGGGACCCTTGATGCTTTGAGGTAATGGTGTTGTTTTTCTTTTGTGTGTGGGTTTTGTTCCCAGTTCCTAATGGAGACAAAGATTCACCAGTCTTTGACTTTGAATTATGATGGAATACAACAAGACTCGTTAAATTGTCTAGCTTCTTATATTATGAAGTAGCACTTAGTTGATGCGATTTTCAACACAATTTTCATCATGAGTCATCCGGAAAGTCAGAAACAACTTCTCCGTGCTTTTAACTAACTAAAGGGTTAAGATTGCATATATCTGAATTATGACCCTCCTTTACCTTGCTCTGACCCATGGACAGCAACCTCCAGGGCAGCAGGGTAAGATGGTGTTGTATTTTTTTTCCGCAATTGATTCATGATCTTTTTGTGTTGCAGTATACAGCTATGATGTGGCTGGAAGAAATGACTTCTATATTCCTGACTCCATACCTCCTCATAGCTGTCGTCCCTCAGGTATCTAACTCTTCTCCGAAGCTATGTCATTTGTTCCATCATTTCTTAGTTTCTTTGGTGGGTATTGAACTTATATTTTTATTGGTCATTGCAGCGTGTGGATGACATTATGCAGTTTATTGCTGATTTTACAGTCAACATTGAAGGAGTTGGTGATGTTTGCAGGTTCAAATCTTTAAGCAACTTCACTTACATTTAACCTTCCAAAAATACCGCCCCTTCATTTAAGTGACACTGTATTTTTCATTCCCTTGCAGCTTTAGCACCTTTGATTTCCAAAGGCATGGCAATGTCAACTACGCGTCTCCCCATAATGCCGTTCGCACTCAGAGGAGCTCTCAGGGAAAAATGGAAAAATCATTTCTAAGGCATGTCCCCCCCACCCCCCACCCCCCCCCCTCTTCAATTTTTCTTCAAGATGTTTTGACTGATCCTTTCTGTATTCTGCTGTTTAATTATGGATGGGCTTATTTCCAAGGGGGTCATTATCGTTCCAAGGGGTTCTTAGGTTTTTTTACCTGAATTGTCTTCTATAAATAGTTGGGTACTTGGGTGTGGTTAAGGTAGGCAAAAACTTACATATTCCTTGGAATAAGACAATTCCCCCTGAAAATATGCGCATACCTGTTATTTTTTCTCTTACCCTATAGGATGCAGTGATGCGCTACTTCTCTTTTCAATTCTTGATTTTTTTTTTTATTTTACAGTTTTCAGAGCAACTATCCTTCTTGGCAGCCGAACGACAAAGGGATGCAGTTTTTGACCATACTTAGAACATTCCGAGACCAAAAAGTCCGTACAAATTCACCTCCTAGGACTTGGCAGCAAAGTCCGCTTTTGAGGGAGAGAAATGGCCGAAATAGCTATTTGAGAAGGGAGGAGCCTGCACCTGGCTATCATTTGGGTTCCCTTTGGCTGATTGAAACTGAGCCAAAGTCTCATCCTTATCTTATTGATTGGTTTTACTCGTCTGGTCCACACCAAACGCCCGAAAATGTCATTGACTGCCCAACAGTTACCGTCGACATTGACAATGAGGGCAGCAAAGAAATCTGGAACCGACCCTTCTCAAATCAAGTAGGACCGACTGAAGATTGGGCTGATTCTTTTGGGAATCGGTCAATTAGCCAACTTGGGGCTTCAACGTCATCTCAATACTTCCGAGAAGAAAGTGTTCTTCGGGATAATAATAGTAGTACTGTGATTCCACCAACTAGAAGCCATTGGTGGGCGCGTGGAGGGCCGGGTGGTGGAGTTCATCAAGAAGCAAGTTTTATTGAGCCTCCAGAGTTTAGACATTTTGCTGGGGCCCAACAAGCAAGCTTTCTCAAGGCATCAGAATTCAAGCATGGTGCTGGGTCCGAACAAGCAGGCTTTCTTGAGCCGTCAGAGCTCAAGCATCGTGCTGGGTCCCAACATGCTAGCTTTCTCGAGCAGTCAGAGTTCAAACACAGTGGTGGGTCTCAACAAGCAAGCTTTTTGGAGCCTCCAGAGTTCGAGCATCGTGGTGGACCCCATCCAACTGCCAGCTTTATGGATCCTCCCGAGTTCAACCGTCATTATACCGAGAGAGATTGCTCTGATAGCCACTCGGACAGAAGCGTGGATGAATACGAACAAGAACGACAGTTTGATTGGAGGAACTACCATGACTTAGCTCAAACAACTTACCCTGACGATATTGGTGCCAGTAGTGAAGGATTCAAACTTCTTTTTGATGATGTTTATAAACCGTCTGGACAACACGCCATGAACTCTTCTAATTCCGAAGATTTGGTTGAATGAACATCCTTAGGATCAAAATTCATGTTTCTTCCTACCCAAAAAATTATTCTTGTTTTTTACTACTTGGTCTTTTGGGTATATAATGCTTTAGGGCTTTCATGTGTTCCTATGTAGGAAGTAAAAAAAAGAACAATGGGAAAACAAATTCTTTGTTGTACATAATTTATGGCTCGATACGCCGCATTTTGTATGGATCTTGTTTAATTGATGGAACTGGACGTAGAAGTTGCATCCTTGGACTTCAAGGGATTATTTGTGCATCTTCAATTGTTGAACTTAAGTTGATGCCTGAAGCATGCAACTGTTATTTGTGCATCTAGGTGGAGTCCGGGACTGGGAGCGCTAGCCTCTTTGAACAGTGAAAACTTGTCGATTTTTGGTCTAATATACCCTACCCCATTAACAGTTCAACCCCCCTAAAAGTTTTCTCCCCGCTGGCGAAAAAGTCCCTTCTCAGATACTACTGTGGCTACTTACGATTTAAGGATGACCATGTATTCAATGTGGCTACTTATGATTTAAGGATGACCATGTATTCAATACTCCACGTCTCAGTCAATAGTTATTTTTTTTTTCATTCGTTGTTCAGGGTACATCAAATTTCTTGCGTACATTCGACCCACCCTTACCTTGCAATTTGCGGGAGCCATTGAGACACTAGGATAATGTTGTTGTTGTTCAGGATATTCTAACTTAAAAAATGATTTCAGGCCTATTAGTCTTTGCAACATGGTGTATAAACTTGTTTCGAAGGTACTTGCTAAGTCTTAAAGTTTTTCTTGGTGATATTGTTTCGGAAAATCAATCGGCTTTCACTCCGGGTCGATGGATTTCTGATAACAATTTAGTAGCTTTTGAATTATTCCACCACATGAAAAATACTAGTCAGGGAGATGGTCACATGGCCTTGAAACTCGATATGGCGAAAGCGTATGATAGAGTCGAATGGTATTTTTTTGGATCGTGTTTTGCGAAGGATGGGTTTTGATGATAGCTGGACGGATAATGTTATGAAGTGTGTTTCCACGGTATCGTTTTCGATTAAGGTGAATGGGTTGTTAACTGAGGAATTCCGACCGAGCAGAGGCATTAGATAGGGCGATCCGCCGTCACCGTATCTCTTCATTTTATGCGCAAAGGTTTTATCTGGTCAATTACGAAAGGCGGCCGAGGAGGGGACTATTAGGGGTATTTTTGTAGCGTCGACTTCTCCTATGGTTTCTCATTTACTCTTTGCAGACGATAACATTTTGCTTGTTAGGGCAGAAGAACCGGAGGTTCGAAAAGTTAAAGAGATCTTATCAGCTTATAAAGAGGCCTCGGGGCAGCTTGTGAACTATAATAAGACTACGGTTTCCTTTAGTAAAGGTACGGGGGCGGCGAGGAGAGCTCAAATCGCGCAATGGCTGGGTGTGAGGGCTGTGGAGGAACACGATAAGTACGTAGGGCTTCCTACAGTGGTGGGTCACTCAAAACATGTCATTGCTCGAGTTATCCGGGATAAGCTTTGTCGTAAATTGCAGGGGTGGAAGGGGATGTTGCTTTCGAAGGCAGGGAGGGAAATATTGATAAAGGCGGTTGCCCAATCTATTTCCACCTACGTTATGAGCGTCTTCAAACTTCCCCATAACTTTTGTGATGAATTACGTTCGCTAGTCTCGCGCTTTTGGTGGGGGTCGGAAAATGGAAAAAAGAAGATTTCGTGGCTCGCCTGGTCCAAATTGTGTCAACCTAAATGTCGAGGAGGCTTGGGGTTTCGAAATTTCCACGAGTTCAACTTAACTCTTTTGGGGAAACATGCGTGGAGGATGTTGACGGAGCGTAACAGGTTGATGGTGCGGGTTTTAGGTGGTAAATACTTTGCCCACAAGTCGTTTATGAAAGCTGATTTAAGGGTGAACCTAAGTTACACTTGGCGAAGCATTTTTGACGCTAAGGAGGTGCTTATGGTAGGCTTGAGGAGGCATATTGGGAATGGGTTAAGCACGGGGTTTTGGTATGATCCATGGTTGAGAGGAACTAACTCGAGAATGGCTTTATCTCCTATGAGAGATGCGGATGAGGGGCTCTTGACGGCGGACTTACTACAATCGAACGGCATCGAGTGGAATTTGACCAAGGTACGCAGGTATTTTCTTCCGTTTGAACAACATTTAGTTTTTAATACTCGTGTTGATCGAGGTGGTGTGGAGATCGAGGTGGTGTGGAGGATGATTGGGTGTGAGATTTGGAAAAGAATGGTATCTATTCAGTACGGACGGCGTATAAGACGTTGATGGGGGACTACGGGGTGGAAGAAGGCACGTCGAATCCTTCCAAGGAGGGATGGTTGTGGAAGAAAATTTGGAGCGCTCGTACTCTACCGCAGGTCAAAATGTTCTTTTGGCAGTTTTGTAGCGATGCAATCGCGACTAAACACAATTTAGCCTCCTGAATTAAGTCATGTAATGTGGCTTGTCCGGTTTGCTTGAACGAGGTGGAGACTTGTCTCCATCTTGCCGGGGGGGGGGGGGGATATCTGGGTTTTGGGAAGGGCTGGGGTTGGAGGTGAGAACGACGTTGGGGTATGAGAGGGTGAGAGAGTGGGTGGAGGATACCCTGAGGGAGCTCATTGGAACGGAGGTGGACTTGTTTATTATGGGTGTCTGGGCCTTATGGGAGCGGCGCAACAAGGTGGTTTTTGAGAATTGAGGAGTGAGTTTGGAGAGTGTGGTGAAGAGGGTGAGGGAGCTGATGGGAGAGATGGATGCTTTAGAGGAGAGGGGTGCGAAGGACGGGGCAGAGACGGCTGTTGTAGGTGTTGGGAGGGGCAGGCGCAATGGGATGGAGAAGCAAGGGTGTGGGCTGACTCGTGATGGTGTGGTGGTTAGCGTCGATGCATGAGTCAAAGAAGGGGAAGGTATGGGTATCGGGGTGGTGTGTAGGGATGAGAGAGGGGTGGCTCTGTGGGGCTGGGGAGAAAGGCGTAGACAAGAACATGATGGACGGGTTGCGGAAGCGGAGGCAGTCATCGTGGGACTTCGTTGGGCGCTGAAGATGAAACACAAGACAGTCCGGGTTGAAAGCGATTGCCAAGACGTGGTTGACGCCCTTCACGGCCGATCTTTGGGTCGTAGTGATTTTCATTCAGTTATTAGCGATATTTTAGATTTATGTAACAACTTTAATTACGTGTCTTGGAGTTTGATTAGTCGGAGATACAATCGAGCTGCTCATAACTTGGCTCATTTTTGTACTCTTGGTAGTGGTAATTTTTACGATGGTACGACTATGCCTCGTCACATCGTTGAGATGGCTAAAGCCGATTTGAATGCTAGAAAAAAAATATGATTTGGACTTGTAATGAGTAGACTTTTAGTTAGAACTTACAAATTGTTAAATGAAAAAGAGAGCGGAAATTATCATGAAAAGGATTAGCGGTCATATGATTTTGAAATAAAATGGGTACGGTCTTTATGTAAAACAGGTTGTCTTTAAGACGAACATATCCGTCTTAAATTTAAAACGAGTCAATTATGAACTCATACTCCCTATTGTTTAACGGGACAAACTTCTTGTCATTCATGAGGCATTTCACTTTTTGTCCGCTCTAATATTTGACCCGTTTTATTTTTAAGACGGATATAACCGTCTTAAACAAGAGTTTTACGTAAAAAGATGGCGGATATAGCCCATTGGCTTAAAACCAACAAACCAACAACACAGTCCATCACATTAGATAAACCAAGCCCAGCCCAAGACAGAAGATAAAACCCGCGCAAACACCAAATGGCGCGAACACTAACACAAGACTGCCGCCAAAACTCCTCCTTCCCGCCAAATAAAAACCCTATATCTTCCTCCCCATTAAAATCACATCCCCAAATCATAATTTTCCCTCCATTTTCTCTTCACTCTTAATCTCCTCCTTAATCACTCTCTCTAATTAGTTTAATTTCACTCTAATAATGGAGTCCTCAACCACAGAATCATCGTCATTACCATCCTTAATCCCATTTAAATCCAAAAAACCGCTCTTAACCACCCCCGTTAAGTCCCAGACTATCGTCGGCCCCTCCACCGCCACTCCGGATCGGGTTGTCGACCCGCCGTCTCGGATCCGTAATCAGAATTTTGCGCTATCTGTGTCTGATGTTCGTCGTGCTGCGATCCAGCTTCGGAAGTCCAAACCCGATAATGTCGGGTCCGGGTCGGGTCTGGTTACCCAGGTTCGAGCTCCGGTTGGGAAGGTCAAGAGATCCGAGAAGTCTCCTGTAGTATTAGCTGAAAAGTAATTTCCTTTTTCCCTTAATTAATTATTTATTGATTTATTTTTAGAGTTAATTATTTGCAGTTTTGTTCAATCGGATTAACTGAATGCTGAATGTTAATGTAGTGAATTGGATTAATTTAATGTTTTAGATCATTTTAAATTGAATATTTAGACTGTTAGCTGAAAATTAGGTATTTTCGCTCAGTTCATTTGTTTACATTTGATTAAATCAAATATCGTCACGAAGTTTAGTTCGCCGTGCATATTAATGTAGCGAATTGGATTATTTAAATGTTTGTTAGATCGTTTTAATTGAATATTCAGACTGTTAGTTGAAAATTAGGTACTCCCGCTCCCAATCATTTATTTACCTTTGATTAAATCAAATATCGTCATGAAGTTTAAATTATGTAGAGCAAATTGTGATACGCTAGGTGATTAAAGATGGACAGATTCGTATTTGTTCGTTATTCGGCGTACTCGCGTTTTGTGATCATTTGTTTACCTCTTTGATTGTACATATTTCTTTATGTTATTCTTTTAGAGAAGGTGGAGAAGAATTATAAGGAGGTTGTTGTACCGTAGAACGGTCTTATAGAAGAATTAATACTCTGATTGAGATTTGAAAGTAGTAGATGTGTGTTAGGGTTTATACTGTTTGCTGAAAATCATTTGATTAGTTTATTTGCGATTGTTGTGTGCTAATTGTATTTGTGTATAAAATGATAGGTATGAGATGTTATGTGGTTTCTTCGATGCAATGGTTAGTTCAATTCGTCTTCTCCGGTTGAAAAGATTGCCTACTACATTTACCAAGCTTAGTCGCAACATCGAGTCTTTGACAGACAGGTAATTTCCAGATGCGGTTCATTGTTATTATCTGGTTGATTTGAGATGCACTCACATAGTCACATGATGTTTTTTTGTCATTCTATAATTATTGAGTCAATTCTGTTGTCTAATGTAGGAGGTTCACATTGCATCACTTCGCGCAATTGAAGCACATAATGCCGGAAGTGATTGTTGTTAAGAAAGTTCGTGTTCAAGACGAACAAACTGGCTGTATGAAGGAGGAGCTCATCATATCGTTGGAAACCAGTGCAGTTGAAACTGACAAGATTGCCAAAGGCAGTGGTGGATATTCTGATTTGAAGGGATTTTTTCACTCACGAATTGTCGGTTTTGCTAAAATTCATCCTGAGGTATAAATTGATGTCCAAGTTCTTCATCTAAACATGTTTTTTGCTAATCGTTTTTGAACCGAGATCCTGACTTCCACCACATGTGTTTGTTTTCAGACTGATGATGTGCCAGAGGGTGAACTTCCTGAACTGTTCTATAAGCCGAAGCAAGAACCTGAGCCGAGCATTAATCAGAGCTCACTATTGCGCCCAACAACACTCACGGCTCCCTCATTCAAGAGACGGTTCTCATCTAGGGCTCTTAGTACTTCAATTCCAGAATCTCCTCTAGCTAAGGCCTTGCCAGAAACTCTCATCAAGAACGAACGTTCCTTTTCGACAATTGACTCTGATGCAACACCTGTGAAAACAGCTTCAATACCATCAAAACTTGACTCAACACCTGCAAAATCTGATTTAACTCTGCCAAAATCTGCTTCAACTCCTGCTGAAGTTGTTTCAACACCAGCAAGACTGATGGCTGCTACACCTGCCTTGCGTACACCAAAGCGTTCTCTGATCACAGATGATGGTCTTACTGGTTTACCAAACTTGCCAGCTAAGCGTAGGGCCTTGAACTTTGATATTGTCGAGGAAAAATCACGTCAAGATGGTGATGTTGAATTTGATGCTCATGTCCATTGTTCTGCTGCTTCTAAAGATCTGTTGGAAGTACTTCCTGAGAACCTCTTGCACTCAGTAAGTGGATTTTATCATTTTTGTAATGTTTTACGGTTGTTTATTGTATAATTAGAGCCGATGTTTCATTTATTAGATTCTAACTAAGAGTTTATTTGACAGTTGATGGAGAAAGAGCGGAAAACATTAGAAGAGCAAGATCCAATTGTGTGCCAAGCAAATAAGCGTCAACAGTTGATTGCTGGTGTTCCTAAACTCTTTGACATGATTCGACTGTTGTTTCAGTCTATTAGGCGCTTCGTGATCACCAAAGAGGAGCTTATCCACAAAATCATTACAGGCCATATGGACATTGTTGATAAAAGTATGGGTTTTCTTCAGCTTTTATTTATTTACTTATTTGTGCGAAATCTCGTCTCCAGGATTTAGGTCTTATATTCTCATGTTCTGTGTTTTCAGGAGAAGTTGAGGAACAACTTGAGTTGTTACAAGAAATTGCCCCAGAATTCATAACTGAGCATTCTGGTCTCGATGGGAGTACTGTCATACGGTAGGTTCCTTTGTGTATGTTCTTATGAATTTCGCATTTGGTTATAGGTTTAACAAGTTGGTCTCACATATAAGACCATCTCATATAAGATTGTGTTTCGCTTCAACAAATGTTTGAAACAGAAACTAAATGATCATATCTCAGTATTGTCTTTTATTAACGACTCATGTTTGTGCATTTTTTGCTTCTGCAGTCTCAACAAATCGTCATGTGCTGAGTCTATACGAGCTAAACTTCTTGAAGCCAACTGAATCTGCAAGACTGTTCGTACTGACTGCCCGACTGGTAGAGAATAGAGATCGAAGATTGAACATCTATTTATGTTTTTTGGGATTTTGGCTAATTATGAAAAGCCAATGTATGAAACCTGTGGCCTGTTAGCTTGACTAACACTTTGTAAATGTCTGTAAAAACCAGTTGCTATTAGTTAAAATTTTCTGGTCACATTTCAACTCCATGTAACTCTCTTATCACATCCGGAAACTCAGATTTCTCTTATGTATCCACCATGAATGCCTAAAGTCCTGCATAGATGTGCGACCTCTATTACCACTGTAAAGCGTTACAGAAAATCTGAATATGAGGTGCAAATGTAAGTCTACCTGAGAATTGTGTCCTAACAGAACCACCCAAACCGGAATGCCGTGATCGTTGAGAATGACCAGATCCTAGAGGCTAAGAATGACTCAGGCCATAACATTACAGAACTACAGATTTGAAATTACATTTATAAATTTTTCAATCCTGAGTAACACTAATATTCGTTTTTACAATTGATTTATCCTACCATGATTATCATATTTAATTCACTAGAAAATTAGTAAATAAACTTGTAACCAAATTAACCCGACGAGACACGTAAAAACTCGAAATTTGCCATCCTAAATGATCTGTTTGCCACCACGGTTCATTCGATTGTATTGACTAGGGTGATTGTATTGACTAGGGTGATAATGAGACGAGACAGCTCGCGAGTAGATCGAGCTTGGCTCGGTCAAAGCTCGGCTCGTGTGAGCTTGGCTCAACCCGGGCTCGCCCGATAATTAATGAGTCAAGCAGAGCTAGCAGTTGACTCGGCTCGAACAGCTCGAATTTGTGTGATAATAAAATATTTTACTCATGATCTTTAAATTTTTTTTATCATGATTATATATTTGTTTAACCATATCAAATATTTTCATTAATTTTCCCAATATTTTTATATATAACCTTAATCTTGCTATTGAAACTATCAAAAGAGAGAAAAAGAAAAGATGATTTAACAATTAAATATAGGCTCGCATTGAGCTCAAGTTAAGCTTGCGAGCACGGTGACAAGCTCAATTTTTTCAAGCTTGGATATGTTCGAGCAGCTAAAATGCATTATGTTTTTGTCTTATTCATCCACATGGTATATTTAACCCGTCTTAATCGTAAGACGGATAATACCCATTTTAAACAAGAATTTGTGATGTTCGAGATCGGCTCAACCTCGAGTTTTGTTTTGTGAGCACAAGCCGAGCAAGGCCAAACTCGGGCTCGGCTCGGCTTGGCTCGGCTCGGCTCATCATCACCCCTCGTACTATCAATAATAACTAACTAAAGTTCACATAAGTCATGAACAAACCAACATGATCACACTCTCCAAAACCATAGACTTGACAGAATGTTTGGAATACTCACCAAATGCACAACACTTCGCCATATCAAACAACTCCAAGCTTCTCTCTTCACTCAAGGCCATGGCCAAGCTCAATTCTTCTCGTTTCGGCTTCTTCGGTTTTGTACTCTTCGCCTTTCTAACATTCAGTACGCTCGTCTTATTTTCAATCACTTGAATTCTCCTAATGTTTACCTTTATAGTGCTATGATTAATGCTTATGCTTCAGTATATGATCATGTATCAGTTTTTGCATTGTATAAATCATTAGTTTCTAAAGGCAGCCCTCGGCCTAATCATTTCGTTTATCCGAGTGTTTTGAAGGCGAGTTCTGAGTTGTGGGATTCGTATGGGACAAAAATGGTTCATACCCAGATTCTAAAAACGGGTTTTGGAGTGAACCCAGTTGTACAAACTTCTCTTGTGGATTGTTATACGAGGTTTTGTTCGGATGTTCGTAGTGCACGCCATCTGTTTGATGAAATGACTGATAGAAATGTTGTTTCTTGGACTGCTATGATTTCTGGTTATGCTAGGGTAGGAGAGATGGGGAATGCTATTCTTTTGTTTGATGCGATGCCTGAGAGGGATGTTCCGTCTTGGAATGCCATCATTGCTGGGTGTACGCAGAACGGGTTGTTTCCAGAAGCGGTTGTTTTTCTTAGACGAATGGTGGAATCATGTGAGTTGCAAGTTAGACCGAATGAGGTTAGTTTTGCTTGTGCATTGTCAGCTTGTGGTCACACTGGTATGCTTCAGCTAGGGAAGGAGATTCATGGATACGTTTTTAGGAAGGGAATTGGTCTCAGTTCGCATATGTTGAATGCCTTTATTGATATGTATGGAAAATGTGGTTGCTTGAAGGAAGCTAGGCGGGTTTTTGATACTACCCCTGATAAAAGTTTAACATCTTGGAATTCCATGATCAATTGTTGTGCACTTCACGGGCAAAGCGAAAGTGCACTTGATATCTTTGAGGAAATGGTGCAAGTTGGTGATAGTGTGAAACCTGATGAAATTACATTTATTGGTTTGTTGAATGCTTGTACCCATGGAGGCTTGGTGGAGAAAGCGTACTACTATTTTGACCTAATGATCGAGGTCTATGGTATCGACCCTCAGATTGAGCATTATGGGTGCATGGTAGATCTTCTTGGTAAGGCTGGCCGTTTTGAAGAAGTTATGGATTTTATCAAGGGCATGAAGGTTGAAGCGGATGAGGTTATTTGGGGAGCTCTACTCAATGGAAGTAAGATTCATGGGAATACAGGTCTAGCGGAATTGGCCATCAAGAAGTTAATTGAGATGGATCCAAATAATGGTGGCTACATCTCAATGTTAGGCAATTTGTATGTGGAATTAGCCAAGTGGGATGACGCCTGTGGAGTGAGGAAGATGTTGAAGGACCGAAATGCCCAAAAAATCCCGGGTTGCAGCTGGATTGAGGTTGACTGCGGGCTCCACCAGTTCCATTCTGCTGATTATTCACATCCCAAATCTGAGGAGATATACAGCACCCTTGAAAGTCTGTTTGATGTTGTTCAATGTCAATCGAGGCCATAGGTTTCCAGAGTCATGTTCGCGATGAAAATAGTAAATTGTCCTACTGATACTATTGAGTAGAAATACAAAAGCGCCATCAATGACCCCCGGGTTTTTTTGTTGTAATTGGAGCAAAACAAAACCGGACGATTGAGGATTGTGATTAAAGTGTGAATTTATGATTTAGTGACTCGGTAGCTCTTTTTTGTGGTCAAATGAAGAAGTTGCAAGCACTTCAGTACGTCACCAGATGAGCCATCGTATATTGTTCCGAACTTCAGGGGAAACTAGCTAGAGTTATATGTCGTGCCTAAAAGACAATTTAACCAACATGACACTGATCAAGGAGTTGTTCCATAGTTCCCGAGATTTGGCATCGCATTTAACTGTAAGATGAATTTTGGCTTTACTCTCATCTTTAGGCATTTCGTAAGTGTGTCGGAAAATGAAAATGAGTCGTGAATTATATCCATTCCTTTGCTGCCTGTTACCTTATGTGCATTTCCTGCAACATGAGCTTCAAAATGAACAAAGTCCGCTGAGTTCCCTGCATTCTGCCAACAGTCTCTGTCAAACTGGTGATACCTGCTTTACTATGTTATCTTAGGAACATTCACTTGTTGAAGGAATAAAGGGGACAGTGACACAATGAGGTCGCAAAATAAAATATACACGCATCTTCAGTTTTGCTGTCAACTGCCATTTTCATTTGACTATTGCTTCTGATTCTCTTTTGCTAAATTCTGTTAATTTTTTATGCAAATAATATGTCCCATTTCAATTTTCCTTCCAATCGTGACCACAAATCTCATGGACGACTGTTAGTTCTGTAATGAGGCGACCAAATTGTTAGTATCAAGTTATCAACATGAGCTATTGTATAGATGTATTGGCCCATGTGGCCATGTAATTAGCATTCATCATGTCTATTGACAATGTATCCCCCAGTCGGTACGCTCGTCTTATTTTCAATCATTTGAATTCTCCTGATGTGCTATGATTAATGCTTATGCTTCAGTATATGATCATATATTAGTTTTTGCATTGTATAAATTATTGGTTTGTAACGGCTTCCCTCGGCCGAACCATTTCATTTATCCGAGTGTTTGAAGGCGAGTTCTAAGTTGGGGGATTCATATGGGACGAAAATGGTTCATACCCAGATTATGAAAACGGGTTTTTGGAGTGAACCCAGTTGTACAAACTTTTCTTGTGGATTGTTATATGAGGTTTTGTTCAGATGTTCGTAGTGCACGCCATGTTTGATGAAATGACTGAAACTCTGAGAGAAATGTTGTTCATTGGACTGCTATGATTTCTGGTTATGCTAGGGTAAGAGAGGTGGGGAATGCTTTTGTTTTGTTTGATGTTTGATGCGATACCATGATTGAGAGAGATGTTCCGTCTTGGAATGCCATCATTGCTGGGTGTACTCAGAACGGGTTGTTTCCAGAAGCGGTGGTATTTCTAATAAGAATGGTGGAATAATGTGAGTTGCAAGTTAGACCGAATGAGGTTAGTTTTGCGTGTGCACTGTCAGCTTGTGGTCACAATGGTATGCTTCAGCATCGAGGTTGACTGCAGGCTCCATCATATCGGAGGAGATATACAACACACTTGAAAGTCTGTTTGAAGTTGTTGAATGTTGATCAAGGCCATAGGTTTACAGAGTCATGTTGAGTAGAAATATGAAATCGCCATGAATGACCCGGGTGTTTTTGTTATAACTGGAGCAAACAAAACTGGACAATTGAGGGTTGAGATTATGCTTCTTTATTCTACATTATGCTTCTTTACTTCACTCGAGGTTAGTTATTCAGGTTACTACGCCATTTAGTATCCGTGTTATTTTCATTTTATTAGTACGATGTGCAGGTCGCGTGGATACGTATACGAATATCAAGTATTCAGGCATGACACATATTTCATCTATATTTACTTGCTTTTTTTATTTGTTGTACGAGTGAATATTAGTTGTTTCAGGCCACTTAGTAGCTCTCAAGACCTTTTTTTCGTCTAATTCAGGCTGAGTTGGTAAATGCAAAGTATCAACCCTAACTCCCTATGCAATGAAAAAAAGGAACACGCATCAGATGTAAAAAAGGAACACTTGTATGCAATTTTCAATTGTATTCGTGCTGCATCACCCGTACAATTTGTTTGTCTTTAAACCAAATGAGTTTGGTATAGTGGTTTTTCACTTCATCTGTAACCATGAGGTCATGGGTACGATCCCTGCCTATGAGAATGGAGCAAACTCTTTGGCCCGTTTAACTTTTCGTGAAAGCATCCGCGGCAAGGTAATTATGCATTGTTATCGACTATGGACACCCCTTTTTTGCCAAAAAATAAATGAAATTGTTTTACAGTAGTACTGGTACACACGACGTGTTAATACAGACATGATCACATTTGAGTATTGTATGTATGACGGTTTTTAATGGGGGCAAGGCCTAACCTCCCTAGTCCCGAGTGTTATTTAGAGGGACAATGGGCTAAAGCCCAAGATTGAAAGAAACCCAATCTTCTGAGTTTTAATTTGATTAGACCAATTTATGGTAATAATTTTTAAATTATCGCAAGGAAACTCATTTTATTTTTAAATATTTTCATTAAGTTTGACTTCCTGATGATGTTTTTTATAAGAAAACCGGGAGTATTATGTATAATTCGAAAAAGTATTGAGTATATTATGTAGAAAACCCCTTTTCAAACACGAAAGAATGTCCAAGAACAAAATCACGAAAATCCCTTTGCAATAATGCATTTGCCATAAATTCGAGGGATATGACAAACAGCTTATAGACTCGGTTCAAAACGAGACCTAACCCAGTAAAAAGAGAATAAGTATATCCGTATATGATAAGACTCCTTACCCAAAAAGTTATAGGTTGATCTCGATTAATCTTTGTCTACTAGCTTCATCATTTGTAATCATAACAAGGCCACCTAAGAAAACAAAAGTATATCAGTTACGGAGTATCATTTATCAAGCATGAAACTATATTACGTAGGGCTAAAACTAATGAATGACAATATAAATTAGATATAATAATCAAATCATCGTTCAACCAAATAATTTTGGTCTACAATGACATCAACAACTTAAACTTGGTGATGATTTGCAGATCTTACTTGTTTAATTCATCCGACTTAACCTCACCAACAACCAAATTAATGCTTATAGTATCTTCGACGCTAACCCGAGCCACTTCCAATTCCACCACATCACTAGCCTTGTCCCACATAAGCTCCCACAACTATAACGATACCAAATAAAAAGTGGTTACTTACTAAATGCAGGCTATTACAATATTTTTAATGATTTTGAGAATCATATCAAATAAAAACAATGGTGTCACCTGCAAGAAGCTCTTGACAGGTTTGCCGTCACATTCTACAATGACGTCATCTTCAAGTAAGCCTGCTGATTGAGCATAAGACCCTTGTAGTATCTATTGGTACATATAAAAACAATCAAAAAACACCATTGAAAGAATATTATGTATAGTAAATTAAGGAAAATGTTTACCTTCTCCACCTGAACACCATTGGTGAAGTCTGGAAAAGTTCCTACATATCTCTTTATGAACGGAAGAAAAGCTAAATACAATTGGCTGCCTGCAAACCCATACAATGGACGGCGTGATACCTTATCATACAGATATTATCTCATCATTAGGATGGACATATATTGTTTACAGACTTAAAATGAATCAAAATCTCCTAAGATTAAAAAAAAATTAAAGGTCATCAATAAGTTTACATACTCAAATTGTTTGTAATGATTCCACCATTTGAATGCGACATTCATTGGCAAGAATGGGGATGCTGCACCAAGATCATAATAAGATATGCCAAAAACTTCTCCAGAAATGTTAACCACGGGTGCTCCATCGCCGCACTAAGAAAGAAGAAAAATCGATTTACAAATCTGTTAACATATGCTTGTAAATAGCTCAAAATCAACAACCAATGAAAAGAAAAGATTTTAAAAAAACCTTACTCTACTGGTATTACATCCAACTGATAGTAGTTCAGTACAATCATATTTATCGGGATCAATATGCTCCATGCTGCAATTAACAAGCTGACTTGCATTAATAAGAAACCACCACCCACCAAATTAAAAGTCTTGCTCATTTATATTTTCAAATATTTTTCGAAAAAAAGTATAAAAATTGATATGTACTCCGTATGTCAATTATGAAAAGTTTTATTACACTTCTATGCATATATGGTAGCAAATGCCACATGATTGGAGTATCTTAGAATCAAAGTTAGAATCGTAATAACAATAAATAAACCTCAAAGTTCCAAGGACGGCCATGAAATCACATGGCTCGTAGAAATATCGTCCAACTACAATAACAACATCCTCATGTTTAATTCTCGTTGAATGAGGGCGCAATTGAAAGGTTCCATCAGCAGAATCATTCTCAAGAAACGCCAATTTTGCTGACGAAAGACAACCCCTTGACTTAAATCGAATAATAAGCAGGTTGTAGTGATAGTCGTAACAACAAATTTCCCCAAGGTACGAATTCTTATCCGAAGAACGAACGACAATCTACAAATAAAATAATAACAAAAAGGAGATTACACAAAAGTGAGGTAGCATAGATTCATAGAATAGCATTATTTCCGATCAATCTATAAGAAACTATTAAGGAATTGAGTATAAAATAAGTAACAAAGAATAAAAACCTTCAAGTTATGGGCTAAGCTGTTTTCAACATATTCCTCATCAGTGGGAAGTCTAATGAGATTTAAGGAAGTTATAACGGTGTTCATATTTCCATACGTTTCAATAATAGTTCTACAAGCTTGAGTCACCACAACCTCACCTATAATTCGAACGGGATAAATTAGCATGACCACTACGGAAGGATGACACAAACAAATCGAGATAAACCTGTACCCCCAAAGCAAAGGTAAAACAATGTACCTGAGAAAGATACAAGAGAAACAACAAAGGCAGAAGCCTTAATAGCAGACATTTTGGTACTCATATCCAAGTCACGAGCTCCATAAAACCTTGGTCGTTCCATAGCCGATTTTTTCAAGCTATCGTGCTCGACTTCCATTTGTACCATGAAACAGCATATACTCCTAAATCAGTAACTTCATCAAACAGGAAATAGTAAAAACATAGAGAAATATACTGAAACCTAAAAGAAGAAGTGTGGGTTTACAAAATTCATAAACAGCAACGGATTCTTCCATTTGATCAAAACTTCGCTTTTGTCCCCTCTCCATAATCTGCCAAAATAAATAAAATCATCATCAAAACCAAAGTTGAAAACTTTTTCAATGCAAAACATATATGAAGTTAAATTGGTAAGGCCCGTCAACCCGGCCCGCCTCGAACATGGTCCGGGTCAAACATAGCCCAACCCGACCCGACTAAGCCCGCCCCTTCCCCTGGCTTGGCCAGGGTCTTACCAGGAAAGCCCGACCTGCCTCCTAGCCAGCCCGGCCCGAATACAGGTCTACCTCTGAAGTATAGAACTTACCAAAGTGATCTAGTCATGTAGAAAACCCCTTTTCAAACAGCTCAAACACGAAAGAATGTCCAAGAACAAAATCACGAAACTCCCTTGGCAAAAATGCATTTGCCATAAATTCGAGGGATATGGTACAAGCAAACAGCTTATAGACTCGGTTCAACCCGAGACCTAGCCCTTAAGATGGGTCTTATAAACCGTTTATACCACCTGTACATAATGCAAAAGAGGAGATTTTTATTTCTAAAAGGACTAACTAGAACACACAAAATTCATCAGTAAAAGAAAGATATATACCCAAATGGAACAGTTACACAAACTTAACCATGTTTCACTTTAAACGGGCATATAAGTAAATACAACGATGAGAACAATAAACGATAATGTGGTGATTGCAAACGAGTTATATTCTTTATAATGATATTGTAGGGCGCCCAAACATAACCTAAAGTTGGTATCAAAATAACATCACTACATCGGTAAAAAACATAACTCCAACTAAATTTAAGGCCTCCAAAGAAAATTAGCACACGGTGCCAGAGTTGAATCCCTCCTCGCCCAAAACCGACCCCGGAGGAAAGGACATATCCCTATTTGAGTATTGAGAGTAGAAAAATCCAGTAAAAAGAGAATAGATATGAGGAGACTCCTTACCCAAAAAAAGTTATAGATTGATCTCGATTAATATTTGTCTACTAGCTTTATCATTTGTAATCATAACAAGGCCACCTAAGAAAACAAAAGTAGATCAGTTATGGAGTATCATTTATCAAGCATGAAACTATATTACGTAGGGCTAAAAGTAATGACAATATAAATTAGATATAATAATCAAATCATCGTTCAACCAAATAATTTCGGTCTACAATGACATCAACAACTTAAACTTGGTGATGATTTGTTGGCTCGAAATCAGAACTTACTTGTTTAATTCATCCGGCTTAACCTCACCAACAACCAAATGAATGTTTACAGTATCTTCGACGCTAACCCGAGCCACTTCTAATTCCACCACATCACTAGCCTTGTCCCACATAAGTTCCCACAACTATAACGCAGGTTGTTACAATATTTTTAATGATTTTGATAATCATATCAATTATCAAATAAAAGCAATGGTGTAGTCACCTGCAAGAAGTTCTTGACTTGTTTGCCGTCACATTCTAAAATGACGTCGTCTTCAAGTTATTACTTTATATGGAGTATTTTTCATGTATTCTAAGGTTTCTTATGCACAATTGTAGTATTTGTTTTTTCTATTAATGTTGTTACTTTGTAATTTGTAGATATTTTATCATTGTTTTCTAACAAAGTAAAAAACTTTAATTTAATTGTAAGAAATCAAGAAAAGTAATAGTAACACGCTGTAATTATATGTAACAAAATAAAAGAGAAAACATATTATTCATTATTAATAAAAATGTCAGAAAACAATGATAAAAGAATATCAATTACGAAAACAACAAAAATAATAATGATAATCGTGACAAAATACTAATAAAGTTAACAATATTTGTGACAAAATATTAACTAGTGACAAGATTATAATAAATTGGGTAAAGGTAAAATATTGTATCAATACATAACATAAAAATAATGTACGACTTACATGTTACAAGTTTAGGCAATATAATAAGAAACAAAATAAAGTCCCATTTTGTTATTGTCTTACCACCTTAGAAAGTTATTGAACAAATAGCGTGACACCTCCAATATTTTGTTATCAATGCTCCTCCTATTTGAACAAGAAAAATCGCACATAATATTGGATTTGTGGTTGCCAACAAAAAATTGCGACATTTGATTAAAAAAGTTGAAAGTGAAAAAGATATATCAAGTGGGAAATTTGATTTCGGGAAATTAGTTGTAGGAGATGGAGTGATGTGTGTTGGTCATCTATACGATTTTGTTGGATCTGGAACACTAGAAAAGTTTTATATATTCTTGTGTCGCGAATCCTACGTTTTTTTTCGATGATGAGCTAATTTACGAGATATTTGATTGTAATACATGGAAAAGAACGTCAAATTATAAAGTAATGAGTCATGTATGGAACGAGTTTACAATTAATGAAGCTGAAAAAGATGGAAATGGTAAAAAGATATCGGTTTATTTAAAAAACTCAAAGGTCGTCTTCCAATTGTCTAGAGTTCCAGGTTAGTAAGTGAGTCGGAATCCTTGGTAGCCTCAATGTTCAATTTAGAAGGTGAAATTATTGGTATGCAAGTCATGTCTGTTGAAGGATATGATATCGGCGTGCATGTTGAGGTTATTCACTGATTTAAGTGGGGTATCAAAGGAGGTCGGGAAGCAAGTGAAAGGGAGAAAGTTAAAAAAAATGATGTAAGTCAATGTGAGTAATATATTTCATTTATTTTAAAAATTACTTGGTATATTTTAATTCTTGCATTTTAAATTAGTAGTATGATTAAAATCAAACATGTCCGGTTCAGGTCTAGACTGGTTAGATTTCATGAGCATTACCGGGGTTAAGGTCCAGATCTAGGAAAATCAGTTTATAACGGGTAGAACTGGAATACTTTGATTCTTTATTTCTTGGTGCATGTTTTATGAGTTGATGCTTTAGTTTATCATATTAAAGAACTATTTTTTTAGATGACAATGCGTGGTTTTGGGCAATTATTTGCAAAATTGTAATTATTAAGAAATGTTTCATCGTAAGTAATCTCTGAGTTGAACTTGATTTGTTAGTACTCTATATTATCTAGTATACACAATGTCTTTACACTTTGTTTGTGCTAGTATTAAGCTTTTGGCAACCCTTTTGCATTTATATGTTCAAATGAATTTTGTATATATCTGGTAATGTTAGTGTAGTTACTCTGTATGTCAATTTTTTTAATTAGGTTGACATGGTTCAATTTGGGTAGCAATGATGGTACTTGAGCTATATATCAATATTTCATTGATTTATGAAAATTATTTTTGTTTTAATAGATTATTTTAGTAATGAAAATGTAACACCCCCAATTACCCGAACCATTAATGTGCACACCGTTCTTGGAGGTGAGGGACCCTCCAAGGAGCGGTCTCGGGTTTGAGGTCGGTTCCCATACGTACTCACTGATCACCAAATACCATATCTCAAGAGTAACCGCAACACATGCCAATCTCATACACATCATCACCCGACTATCACAACAACCACAAAACCACATACTACATGTATCAATACAACCAAACACAAGGACCAACATGACTCGTTTACACAACACAAGACACAAACAATTATATGTAAATAATGAGAACCGAGTTGAGAAAACTCTACCCTATAACAAATATTTAAATACCACAATCAATCATAAGAATTCCTCCTCTTATGAAATCATATCCTACAAATTACCAAGTAAAACCTATCACAAATATATCCTACATCATAATACATATAATTACTTATTACAACTACTTAATTACCCAAAACTCAATTAAATTACATAAATAACAAAACTCCCAAATTCTAGAGTTTTGAGTCTTAAATGAAAGTGTCGAAATGTAAAGAATAAAGGTAGTAGGTTACTCACAAGGTGATTAAGAATAAGAATATGTGAATACATCTTCCAAATTCTTCCAAAAGTTGTAGATCTAGGATTTAGAGAAGGAGGATTGTAGAGAGAAGTGTGAGATATTTTAGAGAGATGAATCCATTGTTTAGAAATGAAGAAAATCAGATTATAAGGCTTATATACCAAATTAAAGCCCAACAAGAAAATATGACCCGCATAAAAATCAAACCTGGACCCGGTTCACTCGGTCGAGTGCACTACCCACTCGATCGAGTGGACCCAGCACTCGATACACTCGACCAACCACTCGACCGAGTCTGGTCAAGTCAGACCCTGGACACCCCCGGTCACCTTCACTCGATCGAGTAAAGAGGCACTCGGTCGAGTGCTCCCTCACACTCGTTCGAGTGTGCCTCATGAAATGAGGGGTATTATAAGAAAATGTTTCCATTTGCATTCTCTATAGTTAATCATTGGGGTGTTGTGGTTCATGGAACATATTTCATTTTGGTGTACAAGAAGAGTTTGAAGATTATGTTTGAGGAAACTAATTTGAGGAGATAAGAATTAATATTGCTCCTTCTGCACTCTATTTAGCTTTAATGTACTCCTTAATATTTGTAATTTTTTTTTGGTGACATGGTCTTTAACTTTAATTAGGTACTCTGTATTCTAAATTAAATGGTATTATATTATATGATTTTCTAAAATGTATTATTCAGGGTTTTTTTTTTTAGAAACTTTTACTTCTTATTTTATTCATTCATCTTTCCTATCACCAAACACACTCAACTCTTTTACTCTTATTTTATTCTTTCCCTTAATGTTTGTGGCTCACAATTCCTCATTTAGCTCATAATTATTCATCCCTCTTCCTCTCTTATCATCAAACCCTACCCAACTCTTTTACTCTTATTTTATTATTCTCCTTAATACTCGTGCCCACAAACAATGGTAAACAAATATGGAATTGGAGGGAGTAACAAATTAACCACTCTTATTTCAACTCCCCCCACCCCAACCCCAACAACAAAATAATAATCTAATTGCTCAAAAGATTTTAATCGTGGATCATAATTCGCTAATTAATTAAATAATTTACTTGTTTACCAATTATTAATATTATTTGTAGAATTTTCTTTACTACTAAGAGAATAAAACTCGGGGCGTTTGGTTGGAGGTCTACAAGAAAGGGAAACAAAGTTACTGATTTCCTTTGTTGATGTTTGTTTGACACAAACAAAGAGAATGAAATTTTCTTCCTTACCCCTCAATCCATCTAATTCCTTACCCCCACCCCCCAAAGTATGAGATTTCATTACCTTTGTTACTCTTCAACCACCTTATTTACCTACCACCACACTTGCGACTCCTACCACACCCCTCACCTAAAGACGCCATCGCCACCACTACCACCAAAATCACCACCACAGCCACCCCACATAAACCACCACCACAACCACCCCACATAAACCACCACCACAACACCACCGCCACAACCACCATCACCACCACCATAGCCATTGTGACACCCTCATACTCCAAGTGCCTTACCAGGACCACTTAAAGTATGAGAACGTCACCATCTCGGTTACCCGAGGCAATGATAATCAAATGACAATGAAGAAACATAATTTAAATAACAATATAGTTTAAAGTGATTACATGTTCGACACCAAAACTGTTAAAAAGAAATACAAGGTTCTCAGACGGTCTACTGATAAAACTATCAAAGCTATAAAATATCGTCGACACAAAATGGAAGACTTCTAAATGCCACGTGATGACTCATCCCGGCTATCCCATACGCGTCATATCATACCTGCTCAATAACCGCTCACCACCCCCGAATGGATCACCCACGTTTTTAAAAACATTTAAACGGGTCGTACTAATTACACAATCAAAGCCACACTTTGAAACAATCATACAAACAGCTCACACACAATCCCGGTCTCCATCTCCGGTCACCTCATAACTGACTACACACTAAAGTGTGTAGCCCTGCCAGAGTACCCATCGCAACAGATACTCCTCGCCGCCAGTGGGGGACCGCAATCGTTCCCACCTAAGCCCCGCTCATCTCTATCGAGCAATAAACCCATGTTCATTAATGTGCACATCCATTCTGTGGCGGGTTCCACAGAAGGCGAATCAAGGGCGTGAAGCCACTCCCGCAAGTGACTCCACTCAGCCAGAGACGCACCCCGAAGAACACAGACAGATAAACAGCAACCACAATACAACATCAACAACCGCCTGAATCAATCAACAATATGAAATCACAACCGTCTGAATCAATCAACAATATGAAATCACAACCGTCTGAATCAATCAACAATCACTAACTACAGCACAATCACCACACACATCATGTAACTAATAATCGAGTAGGAAACCCTACCGGAATGTAACCACCACAGACGGTCTAGCAGCTAATCAAAATCGTTCTTCAATACAATCACCTCCTATCAAACATACAATCATACAATCAACATCTAATAAACACAATACTCCCAAAACCCCCAAATTACCCAATTAGGGTTTCAACTAAAATCAATGAAACAACATAAAAATTGTACTAGGACCTTACCCACAATACGACGGTCTCAACGGCGTAAAGAACACAACGATCCGATGACTCTAGCCCTTAGGATTTGCCAACAACGCGACGAGAGAGAACTACGTAACTTCTTTTTCTTTTGAAAGGTTTAGAAAGGTGAAAAGTGATTAAAGAAAATGACGGAAGCCTTTTATATTAATCTCGCGTTATTAACAAAACCCGTCAAAACAAACCCGTAAAACACACTTACTCGATCGAGTAAGTGACTTACTCGATCGAGTGCCCCCTACTCGATCGAGTACCCAACTTACTCGATCGAGTACCCTACAGGCAGACTACTGATTTGCGTCAAAAACTACTTACTCGACAGAGTAAGCCCTACTCGATAGAGTACTCAAAGACTCATAAAACCGTAGTATTACAGTCTTCCCTCCTTAAAAAGAATTTCGTCCCCGAAATTCAACCCATACATAAAAACAAACCTACCTACTCGATTAAGACAGAACAACGCAACTAAAAACTCAAAACAAAACCTCACCCTATAACACATGAACTCTTAACACCAACTCCACCAACTATGCCTACCTCCACAACATGTCACACGATATCGTATCAACTACATTATATCTCTCTCGACACTAACTTCATACACTACCAACTACCGTCCACAAACGCTGCTAGCTCCGTAATATATCATCCATTAGAAAATCCAATATCAAGACACTCATAGACATCAAACGGAATGTTACATTCTACCACCCTTAACAGGAACTTCGTCCTCGAAGTTTACTCACACCCCTGAACATCATCATCCAACTGCCAAAACTATCGAACTCATAATCATCATCATCCAACTGTCAAAACTATCGAAATATTCTCGCACTCCTAGACATCACACCACTACAAGTACGGTCATGACCTTTAACAAAATCAACACAACCCAAATCAATCTTTTATTCTACATCAAGACTCAAACTTCCAAATCTACTACAACCTGTACAACCATTAAACTCTCTTTGTCGCATCCTACTCCTCTTAAGATAAATGTTACGTCCTCGTAACTCACTAATACTAGATCCTTAGCTATATCTTCTCATTATCTTCATCACCACCATACGTCAAGGATAACCGCCTAAGACCTCAACACCTATAACCATTCCTATTTCTAAGGCTCTCTTACTTAAACAGTTCTCACACCTCAATTCATTCTGCACTTCATCTAACCAATACCACAAAATCCTTATCATAACCAACACTCCAACTCTTCCACATTACCGCAACACGACATACCTCTCTATATAAACTATATAAAACTCCTATCACCAAAAGCATAACTCACGATCCACACTTGTTACGTACACTCACACTAGATCCTCAAGTTCTTTTCTTTCATTACCGCAAAACTCATACAAAGCTTTACATGAAACTAACTCCCAACACCCTACACTCATTGTCTCAACAAAAGATTATGAATTACCTGCAGCTTTCAGATTAGTACAACACATGTTCCACAAATCGCTCACCACGATTATGTCTATCGATGCCTCATCTTAAAACAAGATCAAAATTACTGTAACAACCTCTCACCACTGTGTCCCATCAACAGAATATTACGATACCATGACAACAATGAAAACATACACAACTCTCTTTTATATCATACTCTACCCTCATTCTCAAACTGAAACTGGTAAGAAACATCAATAAACAAAACAATCGTCTATATGTACAAGCCGAAACTCACAGAAAGCAACATCAAACAAAACAACAATCTATGTATAACTGATATGTACCCTTGAGAACTAGTATCATAATCATCTCGCCTACTCCACCACAACCAGTGACAGCATCGCAACACCGCCACCAACAGCCACACCGCAGTGCGAAAATACCCGCATAACAACACGAAGTACCGTGCCCGGATCACCACCCTGAGGCACAACAACCACGTCGATAGACATCATAACCACATACAATTCTCATAAACACTGACTCAGTATAACTTTTCGGACAAGAAAACTTACTCAAAACTGCTTTACTGGCTCATAACACAACATATTATACGGAATAAACAGACAAGAATCTCATGAATATCATCCATACATTTTTATGGAATAAACATAATCAGGAATACACATACAAGTATAACTAGCCATGCCAGATCACCCAACTATCACTTTTGAACATCATACCATTAGTTTACCTTATCCAACATATATCACAAAACATTCATATAACAACTTTATAACTATCACACCATACCATCTCTCGTGAGGTCAGAATCTCACACAAACATTTATACACATCATAGACCCGTAATCACATCCATCTAGTCAATCCTGATCACCTAAGTTACCACCTGATAAAGGTTACCTCTCGCCCATAACACATTCCTCCATTCGCATAACCATCATCCCCTGCCAAATATAACCATACAGCTAATACTCAACCACTAGCAACCGCCTCCTAAGACCACATTTTATACTTCCCCACAAACGTACATATCAATCCGGCCTCTACCAAAATCAACCTCTTTAAAGTTGTCATCTTTCTTATCTATCATCACTCTTAATCACTAGCAACAACACCTCAACACTACCACCGTTCGGACATCAAACCTCCTACACCCATCTCTAAACATTATGATTTCTTCACTATCTTTGGCTAACATCCTAAATCATGACATCAAACCACTCAACAAAATTACCTCAACATCATTCCCAATACTATTCGTAATTGTATCATCATCTAACCCTCCACCAAAACCTCGTATCATGCAAATAATTTACCCAACCTTTACTTTCCTTAATTCCTCGAAACGGATGATTATCATGTTGTCCTGAAACTCCTATATTATCATTAACTAGAATCCTCGTGATAGTATCACACATCTCGACGATTCCTTATTTTTATATCACATAACCTCGGTGGACATTTTCCTAGTTTTACTCCCCTCATTCTTTTCTTTTACACTCGACAAAATCAATTAACCATTCAACTCCGTATTACTTCTTCCTAACTCTTTAGTACTCCGGTTACCTTCTCATTGCTCCAAACTCAAATCCCGTTATTTCTTATCGATATCTTCTCACTCCTTCTGACCCTGGATCCTCTCTTATCATGCTATCACTCACAGTTATCACCAATCAGTCCAGACCATCTCATTTTATCACTCACACTGATCACCCATCACCATTTCATACCGTTACTTGTCCAAGGAAATCACACATTAGTTTTACCTCTTGATAATACAAATTCCCAAACTCACTCGTTATCTGCAAACCCACATCGCTGCATAACTCAATCTAAGCTCTTTATACACCATATCTTTCCATTTACCTATGACGACCTTTCCATTATTGTGGACAAGGCCCTCGGGAACTGCGTCCGAGGGATCCACACCTGACATAATCGACTCGAGGTTCTTTCGAATCGAATTAAGACATATTAGAGTCGCCACCAAGTTTTTTGGGAACTTGGAACCGTTCAAGTCAACTTTACACCTTTCATCGAAAAGCATAAAGCCAATCGACTACGAGTGATTAAAGATAAAGACTTGTACCCTATATCACTCGATTTGAATGACTCTCGTAATCCAATGGTATTTAGACGGATCCACAAACCATAGATCTTGAGTAAGGGGTGAGGGTACGTGTTGGGAAGCCCATAAGGACACCCAACCCCGCCCGTCGATAACGGCCTCTACTAAGTCAAGTGTCGGATTTCAAACAAGGTCATAGCTACTGCGATGTATGATATGCAAACGTTGTTTTAACCCTATCATGTGACAACAATTTCTATGTCGTTTTAGATGCAACTAAACTAACTTTGTCAAAGTTGTAATTTAGCATGTGGGTTGATTAATCTAAACAACATACAAAGTAAACAAACAAGGCTTAGGGGGAATGGGGGAGCCGTTGGGATCTACCTATTACAAACCAGGCATTTCATGCCGACACAACAATAAGTAAATTACAACTCGATTTAAATACAATTGCTACAAACGACTCAAAACGCGACACAAAACACACGGCCAAACGGCCTTGAAAACCGTGCACATGGGGGAAGTGACTCACGGCCTACATGACACACGGCCGTGGGTCCCTCCTCGTATTGCGTGCCCTCACTTAATCCCATCGGATTAGACATTGGGCTATGCACCAAAGCATGTATTAGCATAAACCGGGCCATGGTGTTTTAAACAACATGCGGTTTACTACGCTCCTACAAGCATTGGGAACAACCGTCTAACCAAATAAAACTAAGGTTTTCAAAAAGGGTTTTGACTCAAAAAGGAGAACAAACTACAAATAGATTACAAAACGTGACTCAAAGAAACATAAATTAAATACGAGCGATAAAACGAATAAAGAACGAACGATGCAAAAACAAACGAAACAGGGGAGGCCAAATACACGGCCAAACGCACGGCCAACCACGGCCCAACCAGAGCCAACCTAGTTCCTAAGTTAGATTCATTAGTTAGATCGAATGATTGCGAAAAGGAATCGAAAACAAGGTCAGAAAACGAGTTAAAACGATGTTGATTGATTGTCGCGTTATGGTGCCTTCTACACGGCCTAAAGGGTCTATTTAGGTCAAATTCGCTAATTAATTTAACTCATCGAGTGTCAATGAGAAGGTGCTAATCACGCACTCTCATACTAGCGAGAAATTAGGTGAAAGAGATAGATGCATTCAATTATTTACAGAAATCGTTAGTTGATTTTAAAAGCTATGTCAAAGCCACCTAAGGTGTCTAATTAGATTATTGAATTGATTTAAAATCATCTAATTACGTCATAGGTTAACAATCAGAGGTTAAACTAACATGCAATGGGTCCTAGGGTCCATCGATTTGGCCGAAACAGAAAAGGGGTCGAAAGCGATGAAAGTTAGACAACTCGTTTTAATTATGCCCTACCTTGAACACGAGGATATGTAAATGAGACGGGGGTGTACGACCGACAGAAGGAGCGGTTTCTTTTCCCATCTCAAGTCAACGCGGGTGTTCATGGTGGTACTTTAACTCATACTCGAACTAACTAGTTTCAATGTTAATTTAAAACAAACGATAAACAAGCAAAACAAACGAAAAAACAAACTAAAAAAAAAAGCATAAAAGAAAACGAAATAAAAAGGAAAGAGAAGGGGATTTGATGCACCCTCAACCTACATGTATCGTTGACACCGTCTTGGGTCGTAATCGAAGGTAGATTTTATCTCGAGAGGCCGTCGTCGACGAAGAACAAAGCACACGCGCGTTTTGGAAAGTTTCTGGACAGCAGTTTTAAAACAGTGATATCTCCCTCGTTTCACGACGAAAATTCGATCCGAAAGATGTTTTGAAAACTAGAAAGAGAGGAGAACAAGGATATTAAAGCAACCCCTGCTCGATTTGGGTTATTGGGCACGAAAAACGAGCACAAACAGAACTGGACAGACAAGGAAAAAAACCGCGAAAACAGAGTGTTATTTCACTCTGTTTTTCGAGGGATTTCGTGTACTCTCAAGGGCAATTTGGCTCGTGATTCTTTATCTAATGTGTGTATGGATGTTGTATGGTTAATTAGGAACAAGAAACTCGAATTTTTATGGTGATTTGATGGAGGAACGAGATGATTTTCGAAGGAGGCACACAAACAGTTTCTGTTTGTGTGTCGGTTTTGTGTAGGGTTTTTGGAGGATGTTTAGGGTTTGTTTCTGAGGTTTAAAGCTTATGGGTGATGGTTGGATGTATGAAGAACTTAGAGGAATGATTGTATGGTGAAGGGGTGGTATTTATAAGGAGTTAAAATAGGTTAAAAGGGAGGGGAGGCAAATCGGGCTCAATGGACATAGCTGCTGTCCATCGGTTTTGGGAGGGGTTTCTAGGGTTCGTTTTGGGAGATTTCTTGGTGATTAAGCTAGGATAATATGGGTAGGATACTAGGGTATGGGTTAGGGTTAATGGGTACGGATCTTGGTAGTGTTTGGAGCGGGTTTGGGCTCGGGAATTGGCTCGCAAAACAGGGGCTGTTTGCGGTTTGGTGCGGGCTGCTTGGGGTTGGTTTTGAACGAGAATTTTGGGCCATGGTATGGGGGTTCGAACATGGGTTGATGGGTATTGGTATAGGTGGGTTAGTGTACTCGAGATTCGTGCCAATTCGCAAAAGAAACGGGCTTAAAAAACGGGCTAAAACCGAGCTCCAAACACACGATGCAAAAAACGAGTTCCTCGCTTTTAAAAATCGATTTTTCAAATCAATTAATAAATTGAAACAAATGACTTTTCAAATCAAATATACTCATAAAATGATTTTTCAAATCAAATATTTATTTTATTTTCAATAAAATAAACTTGGAAAAAATAAATTCAAAATAGGATAAATTAAATTGAAATTACTTTAAAAAACAAACTTTAATTTAAATATCATTTAAATTAATAAAATGAACTCACTAAAAAACATTAATTTAAATATCATTTAAATTAATAAAATACTTCATCGACGACGCCCATTCTACCCCGTAAAACGAGCTCCAAATAATGACAATGACAACTAAAGAATACATGTGTCCTATCATCATCGGGTGTTTGTCGGGTTCTCTATAAATTCCAATATCGACGGATACGGGTATCTACAGAGCCCCCACTTTGACTGAGGCTTGGACAAGGCGAAAGTCAAAGTATACCCCAGGTCCCTCTCGACCTGAGGATTCTTCGGGTCGTTTATAGTCCATTAGACTTGCGTATATAAGCTCGCCAGCCATAAGAAGAGATCATACCTGAAACTTCGTTGGGGTTGACTCCTGCTTCTGTTGCGTCGAAATATCATTGTTGGTCATCGACCCATGAAATTTCATATATGGTGAGTTGAGCCTTATCCTTAGGCGCCTACGTATCCGTTTCTGACGGAATCAAACCCGCGTCGTAGTTCGGCAACTGCTGACACTTGCCCAAAGTTTATCATCTGCTGGCGTTTGTCCAAAATTCATCGTCTGCTGACATTTGCCCAAAATTTATCATCTGCTGGCACTTGTCCGAATGGGACGGGACTTTCCGAGGAGGTTGCCGCCGCTTTCATCATTTGCTTTCAGCTACGGAATTCTTCCATTTCATACTCTTGTATTGAATTGAATTCTGAGTGGATGTCATCCTTTTCATCTTGATAATGGTCTCTGAAGCCAACGGCTTCAGAGCTTGATTTGCAATGGCTCTAAAGTCGAAGACTTTAGAGCCCCCAGTTGAAGCATATCCTGCTACATTTGAAACATAGAAAATGTACTAGCAATAATCATACATAAGCACATTTGGATCATCGATCTTGAAATTGAATCATTTGAAATACTGGGTCATCGACCCGAAAATTGGATTTTGAAAATTTCGAATAATTGATTTTGAAAGACTGGGTCATCGACCCGACATTTGAACATGTTGAAAATTTTAAATTTATAATGAATCCCTTGGATGTTGGGTCGTCGACAAAAAAGTTTTTTGAAATTTTGAAAGTTTTGAAATTTTGAAAGTTTTTGAAATTTTGAAATTTTGAATGTTGAAACTTTGATGGGTGAGCATGAAATGCGACTCAGGCATACTATATGATTCGTGAACGTGGGCGTAGCCCGCTACCGCAAAATAAAAAAGAAGATAAAACCCTAAGTGTGCACGAGTTTTAATTCAAATATTGACTTGCTGGGGGTAAGAAAGTAAATTAGCCATTCCGGCGTTCCCCAAAATGCGATAGATGTGCAAAAACCCGATGCATCGTGCCGAATATTGGTGTGGATGGGCGGGCCTCGGGCGTGCGACCCAAGGCCCACACGGCTCAAAAAAACGGTACCCTGGGGGTGTCCTCCTAGGTGCTTCCTTCTCTTATACTTTCTATATATAAAGAAGAGCTGTACTGCCAAATTTATTCTGCCTTTTCCCTCAAACTGGTGCAAATAACATAAATCATTATGAATAATCTAGTTAGTGCTATGCGAGCATGGGAGACCGATTTTACTAGCGCAGAAAGACTAGAATTAAGGACCGTTCACTTGGCGCAATTACTTCCCTTACGCCAGATCCCCCTTCAACCTGCTTATTTGAGCACCGCCTTAGCTATTGGGATCCTTTGAACCATGTCTTTGCTTTTCCCGAGGGGGAGATCCGCCTCTACCCGAAGAGTTTTCGCCCCTTGGAGGATGGGATCGAGGCCATACCGGCTATACCTAAATTTCATTCGGGGTGGCGCGGAACCTATCTAGACTGCCTTGGCCTTTCCAGGACGGAGTCTGAGGGGATAGTGACTGGTGACGAAGTCAACCTTCTTGCTATTCATAGGAGATTTTGTATCTTGCGGAGCAAAGATTTGCCACAAAGATCTTGCCGCAGGCCTTTGGATTGATCATGTTACACCTTTATGTCTTTGAAGGTAGGATGAACAAGACAACTTGTGTAGGACAAGCGAAGCTTTTGTCCATTGTGTCTCAGATGGAGACGGGACATAACCCTTCCTGGATTATTCTCATTTGAAACTCTTCGAGGATTAGATGCTAAGAAAATTAATCCTGGTGCCGATTGGTCGGGATGCTCCCGTCTGTTGCAGGTGATAAGATCTATTCCCTTGATTTCACATCCTTAATTGATTTTCTTTTTTTACCCCAATTCTTGAGTTATTGCCACGATTTTGTCACGATTTTGCTGCATTCTGCCACGATTTTCGTTTGTATTACGCCACGATTTTTTGTCGATTCGCCACGATTTTGCCACAAATCCGTTTTTTTTTTTTTTTTTTTTTTTTTTTTTTTTTTTTTTTTTTTTTTTTTTTTTCGTTTTTTTTTTTTTTTTTTCTTTTTTCATCTTTTTTTTCTCTTTCTCTTTTCTCAGGTGTGGCTTTGCGAAAGATTTTGGCTCTTCGCCCCGCCGCGTGAGCCCAACTCGTATCTCGCTCGTATGCTAACTATGCGTGCCAAGCGGTATGAAGACGGGCATCAAGATGACCTTGCCTATTGGCGAAACAAAGCGACGAAGGAGGAGGTCGCCCTCTGTCTTTGGATCATGCCCGGCCGCCTCAAATCCTTTACTATCCTTAGGAAGATGACAAGACCAGGCGTTTGCAGCTATCGGGTTTAGAGAGGTCTATCCACATTTACCCCGACCGCGTCTGCGTCGGATGGGCGCAGACAAACGATTCCCAAGTGTGAGGTCATTCTGGGACGAGCAAGAGAAGCGACTTCCTCTATATGTGACGACTGGCTCAAGAGGTGGCACCAAAGGCGTCTTTGGTACGTATCTGCGCGCCCTCAGACTATCTGGGTATCCCCATCTTATACTAAATGGCTTAAAGAGAAGACCGAAACAGGTAAGGACTTGTGTCGGAAGGATGAGCTTGTCGACATCAAATATTATGACAAGAGCAAAAACAGTCGTGACTTCTTTGCTAACGATCTTTCGTCTACATCTGGATCTGAAGCTAGGACTGAGAAGACTCCTAAGACTGACTCACAGGCGACAGGTGTGTGGAAACGGTTGGGTTCAAAGGCACACTTGGGCTCAGCCTTAGAAGGGAGGCTTGGTCCTCGCTTGAGTGTAAAAGATAGGCTGGGCCCTCGGGAAGAAATGACGATTCCTCCCAAGAAGCGCGCTAGACAGAACACAACTACCCCTCCCCCACAGGAGCCTCGGTCACGTGGCCCAAAAGGCAAAGGGGAAAAGAAGATGTAGGAGCCTTCGACTCCAATTTATTATTATTTGCATACTACTACTTATTATTTGTTGCTTGCTGTGTGCTTTTTTTTTTTTTTTTTGAATGTTGTAATGGGCATCGCCCGATTTTAATAAGACTTACTATTTATTAAAATCCCAGTTTCTGCATAAAATTTCATTTTATTTAAAAGAGGGGTCGGTTGTACTCTTTTAAAGAGCTGCCTACGTATCTGTTGTCAACAGAATCAAACCGAGCTCGTAGTTCCACAATACAAACGCGCTACAATCATCGATTTATAACGCATAAAAAGCAGCGAAGCAAAGTGCCGCGGCCTAGACTCGCTCACGAGCACTGCAATTCAAAAATCTTTATTTTACGACATTGAGAATGAGTTCTACGGATAGTATTTCTTCAGCTGATCCAGATTCGTCGGATTTGCGAAGTCGTTTCCATCTAGATCTGTTAGTCTAACTGCGCCTCCCGATAATATTTTCTTTACCAGGTAAGGACCGGCCCAATTCGGCTTGAATTTTCCCCTCGGGTCAATCGGTAGTAAAGCGCGAACGGACTTTAGGACTAAATCCCCATCTTTTATTCCTCGAGGTTTCACCTTTTTGTTAAATGCTCTTTGTATCCTTTTCTGATAGAGTTGAACATGGTGTAGTGCATTTAACCGTCGCTCGTCGAGCATGACCAAGGAGTCATACGGCTTGCGCCCGGTCACCGAGGGACGACTTTCTAACAGGATCCTTAAAGAAGGTACTTCTAATTCGATAGGTGAACGCTTCCATCCCATATGTCAAATAGAACGGAGTTGCTCCGGTGTTTGTGCGAATAGACGCGTTGTATCCCCACAGTGCGAATGGTATCTTTTCTGGCCACTCGCGATAATTGTCGGTCATCTTTCTGAGAATCACAGTGATTGTCTTGTTAGCGGCTTCCACCGCACCATTTGTTTGAGGTCGATATGGTGACGACTTGTGGTGTTTGATTTTATACTTTTCAAGTATTACTAGTTTCACCTGGAAGTGAGTGCCATGGTCGCTAATGAGCTCATGTGGCACCCCATATCTGCAAATGATTTCATTCTGAATGAACTTTGCTACCTGCTTTGCTTGTAGAACCTTGTATGATTTCACTTCTACCCACTTCGTGAAGTAATCAATGGCAACTAGCATGAAACAATGCCCACCTGTTCCAGATGGGTTGACCTTTCCAATAATGTCGATTCCCCATGTTGAGAAAGGCCACGGTGACGTTAAAGTATATAACAGTGATGGCGGCACGTGCTGTATGTTTGCGAAGATTTGGCAATTGTGGCAATGTTTGACGTATTGGCGACAATCCGTCTCCATCGTGGTCCAATAATACCCTAATCTCATGATTTTACGAACCAGCATATGGGCATTCATGTGTGGGCCACACTCTCCGTCATGGACTTCTTCCATGACTCTTTTTGCGATTGGTGAGTCTATGCATCGCGAAGGATATTCTCATGCAGATCTTCTTGTACAATTGTCCGTCATTGGTTCTAACGAATCGAGCGGCCAAAGCATTCGAATAGCGCGCTTTCCGCGGTTATCCATGTCGGGTGGATACTCTCTGATTCTTTGAATTTCAGAATAGCATGATACCAAGGTTCAGCCTCGGTTTCTTCCGTGTCTCCGATTACATTAACATAAGCGGGTGATGATCTTCGTTCGACACATATCGGCATAGTATCCATATGATCGGGTATGTTGATCGGAAGCGGCGACTAGCTTTGATAGTGCATCGACAAACTGGTTTTCATCTCCGGGGAGGTGCACGTATTTGACCTCGGTGAACAACTTTTCTAGTTCTTCGATTTTCGCTTGGTATGGAGCCAAGCTATCACTTCGGGTTTTCCACGTCCCGGCCACTTGATTGATCACTAGTGACGAGTCCCCATGTACCACAAGCTTTTTGATGCCTAACTCGAAGAGCTTTGTGCAAACCGAGTAGGCATGCTTCATATTCATTGCGTTATTAGTGACGTTAAAGTCCAACTTGATCGAAATAGGAACATGTTCACCTTCCGGTGAAATGAGCGGGACTCCTATCCGTACCCCCTATAGTTCGATGCTCCATCGAAATAGAGGTCCCACGTATCATTGTCTATGTGAACTATATCTTCGTCGGGAAACGACCACGTATCGAGAACCTCGTTTCTTCTATCGGGTTATCCGGGGAAATCCGCAACCGCCCTTCCTTTTATCACTTTCAGCGGTACATATTTTAGGTCGAACTCGGAAAGCATTAAAGTCCATCTTGACTCTGCGTTCGTAATGGTTTTTCAAACAGGTATTTGATAGGGTCCATCTTGAGTGGATGCAGACACTATGTTGACCGAGCATGTAATGCCGTAATTTCTTTGTAGCCCAAACTAAAGCCAAACATGTCTTTTCGAATTTGAGTATACTTGATTTCATACTCCAAGAACTTTTTACTAATGTAGTAAATTGCTCTTTCCTCCTTATCATTGTCTGCATGACATTGCCCCCATCGCAGATATCCGTTGTTTGTAAGATACAACAAAAGTGGTAACCTTGACCGTTGGTGGGCTAAGCACGGGAGGGGAAGATAGTATTTCTTTGATCTTATCGAACGACTTGACAGCGGTGATCATCCCATACGACGTGTTCCCCTACCTTCAATTTCTTGAAAATTGGCTCGCATATCATAGTTAGCCTTGCCACGAACCGACTTATATATTGGATTCTTCCCAGGAAACCTCGAATTTCCTTCTCGGTTTTCGGGTGAGGCATTTCCATTATGGCCTTTATTTTCGATGGGTCCACCTTGATGCCACGGTGGCTAACGATGTGACCCAACAGTTTGCCGGATGTGACTCCGAATGCGCATTTTTGTGGATTCAACCTCATGTTATACTTGCGTAATCGTTCGAAGAATTTGCGTAGTGTACCAAGGTGGCCATCACGCTCCTTTGACTTGACAATCATGTCGTCGACATAAACCTCGACCTCCTTGTGCATCAAATCATGTAACAATGTTGTCGCGGTCCTCTGGTATGTAGCCCCTGCGTTTATCAACCCAAAAGGCATTACTGTGTAGCAATAGGTTCCCCATTGCGTTCTGAACGCAGTCTTATGCATATCTTCTTTCGCCATCTTGATTTGATTGTAACCGGCGTATCCATCCATAAAGGATAGTAACGCGTGTTTTGCCGTGTTGTCAACTAGGATGTCGATGTGAGGTAATGGGAAATCGTCCTTCGGACTTGCTTTGTTTAGATCCCGGAAGTCCACACAAACCCGAACTTTGCCATCTTTCTTAGGCACTGGAACGACGTTAGCCACCCAGTCCGAGTATTCTGACACCTTGATGAACCCAGCTTTGAGTTGCTTGTCGATTTCTTCCTTGACTTTCAAAGACCAATCTGTATGCATTTTGCGTAGCTTCTGCTTGACCGGCTTATATCCCGGCTTGATTGGGATCCTGTGTTCTGCAATTTCCCTATCAATGCCTGGCATGTCTTTGTAGGACCATGCGAAAACATCTTTGAACTCATGCAATAGGTCAATGAACCCTTGTCTTTCGGTGGGACTTAAAGTAGTTCCTATTTTAAGCTCCTGTGGTTCTAAAGTTGTACCTACATTGATGGTTTCGGTGTCTTCGATGATCGAAGTTTTCTGTTCGTACTCTTCCAACCCTTTTATCAACTGTAGAGGTGGTTCCACTTCTTCTTCTTCTTCTTCTTCGACCAACTGTTCATCCTCGACCTCAGTCTCAATGTCATTATTAAAACAATCATTTTCAAAAATTGAATTGCAATGTAAGTAAGACGAGTCGTAAGCAAACTGGTTCATATTATTATTGATTTGAAATTTCGCGAAATGCGCTAACATTTGAGCCAACTGGTCAGAGCTCAGTGGCGAGATAGGGGTATTCGGGACAGGCCCCGGAATACCACCATTAGGAAAAGGTGCATAGGAAGGGAAAGCTAGGGGAGGGGTATTTTCAACACCTGACTCCTTAGACTCAATCTTAGGACCCAACTCAGACTCGGAGACTGGACTCGGACTCGGACTCGGACTCGGGAATCGGTAACATCATCTGGCTTGAACATCTCTCCTTCTCCTGTTGTCAACTTGAAAAGAAGTCCTTTGTTGTCAGTCCACTTGATCGTTTTCCGCCATCCCGTGTTGGTCCTAAGAGGATCCACATCGGTGATGAGGGTAGATGGGTCAAACCGCTCGCTTCTCAGGATCATGCTTACCAAATCTTCGTTTGGTATTGGTGATTTCTTCTCTTCACCGAAAAGGAGACCCATGGCATTATCGTCACTTATTGGATCCGGTTTGGTTTCTATTGGCATCACGGTCAGAATGTCTTCAGGGATGTAGTAGCAATCTTGGAATACTTCGATTCCTGGGACCATGATGTTCTTCTTTGGGTCGAAGATAGGTTCGGGAAGTCCATGCAAGGGAGCTCCTCCCGGCTTTCACGAAATGACCGTTTAGAGTTAGGTGATACGGTCCCATTTTAATATCTCGATCTTCGATCGTTCTTCCCCTCTTTTCCCGTAGATCTTTCTCAGTGGGCTCATATCCAAGCCCGAATGTTACTCCCTTGGCTACGGGTGGTTTCAACTTGAAAGCCTCCTCCCTTCTAGGATATAAAGAGAAACCGAAGTACTTCCCGATTTTGAGGATCACCTCATGAGACATGACTTCCGTATATAGATCCATATTTTACGCCGGAGTTCAGCTCGATCATGTTGACGATCTCAAAACCACACGCGTCATTGGCAGTTTCGACCCTTACTTCAGAAGTAATGTCTCCTCCTGCCACAGTAATTGGCGTGGCGTCAATGGTGACGGTTTTGCCATTGAGTGGAACCTTGATTTTTCGATGCAGTGTTGATGTTACGGCCCTTGCAGCATGGATCCAGGGCCTTCCCAGCAGTAAATTGAAGGACGAGCATATGTCAATTACTTGGCAATTTATTTTCTTTTCCACTTGCCCAGTCTGTACTACTAGATCGACAAGTCCACTCACTCGACGCACAGTGCCATCGAATGCCCGGATGCGTGAAGTGGGGATGAAGTCATTCTTCTCCAAGCCCCAGAATATGCGCCGTTTTCAGAGGAGAATACGTTTGGCCGATCCGTCGTCAACCAAGGTCATAGGGATATGCTTGTTGAGGCACACAGTAGCAATATAAAGGGCCAGGTTATGTCGAGGCCCGAACGGTGGCAGATCTTCGTCGGAGAATGTCACACCGTTGGTGATCTGGGGCCGATTCTGGGCGATGTGAGTGACCATGTCCGCAGGAGTAGCACTTGACGACACGGTCATGTTCATCAAAGCTTGCAACAAAGCTTGACGATGCTCGAAAGAGCTCAGGATAAGTTGCCAGATAGATACGTCGGCCTTAGTCTTTTGGAGTTGCTTGATGAGGGAAGCCTCGGAGGTCGACCCTTCACCAAGAACTTCGACCACTGCCGGCTCTTTTTGAGGTGCCTTACTCGGGATATCCTTAGCTTTCTCCACACGATACGGGCGCCCGGATCTAGTCAAATGGTTTGACTCTAGGGCATCTTGCCTCACCTTTAAGATTTCTTCTTGGGTGTGAGGAATTGTTGCGCCTTTGACGAGGTAGACATCATCCTCATCATCAGCCCAAACGCCATTGATTTCATTGCCGCTTCGGAGAATGTAAGGAGTACAATCGACAATAAAATCCCCGAATGTAATCTCGTTTCTCGAGCTTGGTAGGAATTCGGAGCAATCTACGAATATTCTTCCGACGAAAACCCCTTTTAGACGGCATGGGCGAATCAGGTGAGAGTAATCGACACTATCTTCGGTAGAGACAAAGTTAGTGTGGTCGCCAAATGGATTGGTGACGTTGTTGGGCTTTATGGCCGGGATTGGGAGCGTTCCGTTCTCAATCATATCTTGAATTTCGTGCTTTAGTCTAAAGCACCTTTCAGTATCATGTCCCTTCCCTTGATGAAAGGCACAGTAGGCATTTGGCTTAAACCATTTGCCTTGTTGATCAGCAGGAGGGTCCGGAGTTGGACCAATGGGCTTCAACTTTCCTTGGGCCATGAGCCTTTGGAGAGCATAGGCGTAAGTGCACCCGATATCAGTGAATACCCTTGGAGCTTGGCGCGGAGGCCTTTTTGACTGTCCATCTAGGAGATTGACAGTTTCAACAAAGTGGGCTGCAAGGGCGCTTTGGCTTTAGATGACGAAGCCCCTTGGTATCCCTTTGGCTTCTCGGCTTGAGCAATTCGGACATC